>NC_090937.1:661712915-664194542 GCF_040938575.1 Ambystoma mexicanum | reverse complement strand
GGCGCACCCTCAATTGCACTCTTCAATGATCGCTGCAGCATCACTCTACTCCATGCCTCAGTCGTCCTCGCCCACCTTATCTTCGACGCTTCTAGGCAAAGAGGAGAAGATCTTGGAGGCTTATGGCAAGAAGGTTTATTCCAACGCCTCACTGCACCTTCGTCAATCCTGGCCGACGTTAATCAGAGGCTTTAGCAGGAAATAGCTGACTTCCTTCCAGAACTTCCAGTGCAGGGCCAGGCACGTTTCAAGGCGGGGCTGGCAGAAGCTAAAATGGTGGCTCAGAATATCATAGAGTCCACTGTGGCCCACATTGAAACCTCGGGCTGTGCCATCTGCATCGACACGGACATGAGAAGGACTGCCTAGCTACTGTCTACCAAGTTCAACCGGGACGTCCAGGAACGCATATTGGACCTTCCATTCGAGGATGGCGACCTCTTTCATTCCATCACCGATGTGGAGCTAGATGAGAAGAAAAACAGTTCCCAAAGTGCAAAGTCTTTATCCTCACGAAGGCCATGCCCAAGGCATACACAAAGTCGCATCAACACTCCGGCAAGGGGCGGGTCTTTGGCGGGTTCTGGAGCTTCCAGAAATGGAAGTCAAGACAGCCTGACAGTTCTCTGAGTCAGCACCGGCACAAACAGCAGAAGGGAGGGAGCAAGGGTTCTTTCAGTCCCCCCCCCACCCCCCAACCTCAGAGGGAAAGAAGACATGACGCACCCCTTCGGATCCATGTGTCTCCGGTGGGGGCAGGCTTGCCCTTCACGCAGTCTTGGCCTCAGAAGTTCATGGATCCCTGGATCCTATCCGTAGTGTCCACGGGTTACCGCCTACCGATTCCTCCTTCTCCTCTCCCCTCCCCTCCACTCCCACAGATTGGGACAACAACACTGTTGGCAGAAATTTGTTCGCTCCTACGGAGCCAGACAGTGGAGGAAGTGCCAGCCTCCCAGCGAGGCTTGGGCTTCTACTCCAGGACTTTCGCCATACAAAAGAACCAGGCTGGCCTGAGAGTTGTGTTGGACCTTTCCACCCTCAACCTCTCCCTTCATCTTCAAAAATTTAAGATAGTTACGCCAGCGCTTATTGCTGAGACACTGTGCAGGGGAGAGTGCATGTGCGCCCAGGATCTGAAGGATGATTATCTACACGTCCCAATTTGGCAGCCTCATCGGTCCTTTCTACGGTTCAGGATCATGGGCTTCCATTTACAATACAAGGTTCTACGCTTCGGCCTCAACTCAGCCCCCAGGGTCTTTACCAGACTTATGAATGCATGGCAGCCGTTCTCAGGGCCCAAGGTCACCATGTCTACCCGTACCTGGACGACTGGCTCATCAGGGCGAGATCCCCGGAGGACGTTCACCACACCGCCTCCGCCCTTATGTTCACACGCCACGCCCTGGGATTTCCTATCAATCACAAGAAGTCTCAGCTGCAGCCTACACAGAGCCTGACTTTTCTAGGCCTCACCCGGGACACAAGCTCCGAGAGGGTTTTCCCCTCTGAGGACAAGATCACGGCCATCAAGAGGGCCAAAGGTCATTTTCTCAGCAGAGAGGTGACATCAGCCTGGTGGTACTAGCATCTACTGGGTATCATGGCATCGTTCCTACTGGTGGTACCTCACACGAGGCTCAAGATGAGGAGATTTCAGCTGCACTTTGCAGCCTTATGGAATCAGGAGCAGGGCTCCCAAACGGAGCTTGTCAGTATTCCTCCCTTTCTCCACCAGGGCCTTGTCTGGTGGTCCAAGGTCTGCGACCTGCGGACAGGCAGGCCCTTCCGGCAAGCAGCACCGCAAGTGACCATCACCATGGATTCCTCCCTGGAAGACTGGGGCGCTACACTGGACAACCATAGCGTCCATGGAGTCTGGTCCCTCCAGGAACAGAAGGCCCATATCAGCTGGCTGAAGCTGAAAGCAATCTGGCTCGCTCTTGAGGCTTTTCTGCCGCTTATCAGTGGCAAGGTGGTCCTCATTCAGATGGACAACTCCACCAGCAAGCATTAAATCAACAAGCAGGGTGGCACCAGGTCCCCCCCGCTGTGCAGCGTAGCAGTCAGCATGTGGGAGTGGGCCCTGGATAACAATATCTACTTGAGTGCAATACACCTCCCGGGGGAGTCCAACCTGGAGGCGGACAGGCTCAGCAGACTGGGAGCAGACAATTACGAATGGCAATTGAACGATCAGGTCCTGCTGGGGGATCTCCAGCAGATGGAGGCATCCTCGGGTGGATCTCTTTGCCACCTGGTACAACAAGAAGTACTGACAGTTTGCGTCTTGGCAGGGGCAGGGCCCCGGCTCCCTGGGCGACACCTTCCAGATACAGTGGAACAGCATGACAGCATATGCATTTCCTCCCACTCCCCTGGTCGACAGGGTGATCTGCAAGATGAGAGAATCATGTCATCTCAGGATCATTCTGATGGCTCAGTGGTGGCCGGCGAGACCATGGTTCTCGGAGCTGCTCAGTCAGGCCTCCCATTCACCTGCCATTGGGCCCAGCTCACCTTCTCTTGCAGCAGGGGGGCAGAGTCATCCACCTCGCCCTCAGAAGTTAGCCCTCGCAGCGTGGTTCCTGAGCAGGTCACACTAAAGCATCTGAGGCTGTCACAGGCTCACCTAGACATCATTCAGGGCGCTAGGAGCCACGCTACTAGAAGTCAGTACAAAAGTAAATGGACTAGCTTTTGCCACTGGGCGGACTCAAAGGAGATTGATCTGCTTATTTGCACGTTGGACGATGTGCTATCCTTCTCTGCACACCTTGCACACTCAGGAGTGCCAATAGACACATGGCGTACTTACCTGGCGACCACAGGAGCCTACCGGAACGCAGAAGTGGATGTCTTCTCTTCCTCCAACAAAGTGGTTAAGCGACATCTGGCGGGCCTCACCAGGCTCTACCCGCCGATCAAAAAATCACACCCGGTGTGGGACCACAGTGTAGTGTTGGGTGCCCTGGCGCACAAACCCTTCGAACCAATGGTGTCAGCGGACATCAGCCTAGTCACTGTTAAGACAGCTCTCTTGGTGGGTCTTACGTCCACTGATCGAGATGAGGTGGTCCGGAGAACGCATCCAGCGTTCTTGCCCAAGGTATTCTCTTCTTTCCATCTAAATGAGGAGATAGTCTTACCTACTTTCTTTGTGGAACCGAAGGACGATGCTCAGAGGGTTCTGCACTGCCTGGATGTCGGACGTGCTCCGAAATGTTATCTGGACAGTGTTAGGCAGAAACCTGTGCAGTTCCCTCTGGGACCACTGCAAAAGATTTAGGACTACAGGTGTTTGGCAGTAAACCCACTTGGTAGCAGTCTGTACCACACAGATTCACTTGGTAGCTGTGGCTGAGCAGAAGAAGAGTTAGGCAGTATACAGAGTACTCACAATAGGTCAAGAGAACACAATAGAACAAGTAAACACTGACCAGGGCTTGGTGTAAAAGAGATATAATTATTTATTTAAAACCACATCTAGAAAAACACAGGCACTAATAGTAGGCAATTCAAAAACAGGGTCACTAAAAGATATACACTCCCTTAAAAGAATATTAGACAAGTCTTAAGTAAAGCCCCACTTATTTTCAGAAAGCGGTGAGCGCTTAACGTAGATGGAACTCTAATAATTTGTTTTAAAAGGGAGAGAAAAGCAGAGAATAAATTGAAACAGATCCCAACACTTTTTCACGAACACAACAAGAGAGGAAGGCAAAGTAACACCGTGAATTCAGAGTCAGTAGGCCGGATCCGCTTTAAGAGGATCAAAACAAAATGTGTCCAAGGTCACACAGTTGCAGTGCACAAAAGTCTTGTAACGGTTCAAAAAGGAGTTGGACCAAAGAAAGGGACCAGTTAGAGAGTCAAGGCGGCCAGCCCAGTCCAGAAGGTTGAGGGGTTATTATTACCTTGTAGCAATCTTTAGAAAGGGAGGCCTGGTGGACATGGTACCTTAAAGTGGTGAGAATACTCCAGCGGGGGCAGTTGTTCCTGGCAGCGGATGCAAGTCGGTGCTTCGTCCGGGGGAAGAGAGGATCTCGTTGGGGAGGAAGACAGGAGTCAGTTGCACTGCCAGGGAAGAAACCAGCCGCAGAGTTTCTCAGGTACAAGGAGCGGTCCGTTGATTCGCGGTTCAGTGGTAAGTGGCTATCCGGCTGCCGGGGTGCTTGGCACGGGCAGTTCGACCACAAACCGGTCTGGGGTGCGAAGAGAAGAAGGTAAACTGGTTGTGCCCATCAGTCAGGTGAAGAAGCCTCTCCAGCCGGGAGATCTTCTCTGTCGTCGGGAAGTGGTGAGTCGGTTCCGCAGGGCTCCACCAGTGGTGTCGTCGTGGTAGGTCGGCTCAGCTTCTCCCTCGTCGGATTCTCAGGTCCTGTGGCGACTTCTGAAGTTCCAGTCCCCAAAGCCTTGCTTTTATGCAGCATACCCCCAGTCACTCAGCCTAGCTGTCAATCAAACATGCTAAGTGGTGAGCCGGCCGGCTCACCACTTGGGCCAATCACACAAGAGTGCGACTTGAGTTACCAAGGTAACTCAGTCCAGGGTGCCTAAACCCCCTCCCACACCTCCTGTGATACCCAGACAGAGTGGCACCACTTTTGGAGGCTTCTGTGGAGAAGCCCACCAAAAAGTGGAACAAAGGGCTCGACTTGGGTTGGAGTCACAGAAGAGAACACAAACGTCATTTTAGAATCAAGTCCTGGCAAAAAATACCAACCAGCGAATTAATATTAAATAAACCGGCGGTATGTTCGAGGCTATGAGAATTAAATAATTAAAGTTGGTAGCCTCCAACAATGGGAAAATCACATAGGGAAATATTCGCGGTCGAATATAAAAAGTAGTTTCCACTCCCATCAGCCAAAACTCAGATCAGGGGGGACGGAGACGTGCCCCCTCGACTAACAGACCCCGGGGCAATCGAATAGCCCCGACCAGTACATCCACAATATGATGGTTTGTACTGGTTTCTGTTATTGTAATTTGGGACTAGTAAAGCCAATGGTGACTTTACATGCCCTGGGAGACAGTAGTCAGTCCCACGGTATGGAGTCTATGGTGGGGTGTCACTATGACACCCCTGTGTTACTGCACGGAGGGTGCTGTGTAACACACATAGTAAAAACACATGAGACATGGAGTAAAGGACCCCATAGCCCATAAAACACATTAACAGTCAAAGGAACACCATAAATCATGTCCAAGAGTGGGAGAAAAAGAGTCTCACTCTTGGCAGGAGAAAAATCAAACTCCAGAAATCCAGCAAAGCTGCTGGGGGACTCACTAGGTTAGGAAATTCAGCCTAAAGAGAGAATTCTCCCTAACACAGGACCAAGAGCTTCCGCAATTTGGATGCTCTTTGTCACCTTCGGGGGGGGGGGGGTAAGGCTGGGTTATCAGGCGTCCAAGGCCCGTATAGCAAGGTGGATGGTTTCGGCCATCAATGAGTCATATGAGGGGCACCACAAACTGCTTCCAGCGAACATTCATGCCCTTGCTGTCAGAGCCAAGGCCACGGCGGTCGCATTCCAGAGATACGCCCCTGGCAGGTCATTAGCAGGGTGGCCATGTGGCCCACTCCTTCGGCCTTCTGCAAGCACTACTGTCTGGAGGCCGGCTCTATGTCGGACGTGGCATTCGGACAAGCAGTATTAAGGAACTTGTTTTCTTAAGGAGGGCCACCTCTCCACCCTGGGACTACATTCAGTTGTAATCGCCCATGCAGTATGAGGGAAAGGGGACGGGACATAGGAGTAATTATAAGTTACTGTAGTGACTAACATACTCCTAGTCGATAGTCCCCTTTCCTCCATATGTCCCACCATCCTCCCCCCTAATAAAACTGGTAAAACTGGTGTCAGTAGGCAGACTGAGGAGTGGCGCCAGTGGGCAGAGTCAGGGGGGCGCATGCTCTAAATTTAAAGGCGAAGAAGGTTTTTTCAGGTGAAAAAGGTTCCGTCTCCCGTCCCTAGTGAGGGACGCCCATGCAGGATGGAGGAAAGGGGACTATGGACTAGGAGTATGTCAGTCACTTTGGTGAATAACTTATCATTTCTGGGTCTTGGCAAATGCCATGGGAACTAAACAAGCCAGGTCACAAATCAACCCAATCTCGGAGAAGGTGTTGGCGGGCCATTTTGGTTCCCTTTACGAATCTAAGATTCTGGCGCACTTAGATTTGGAAGGTTTAAAAGACTCTGCCTGGGACGTCAAATTTACCATTGACGATATTAAGAATCTTATTAAACAGGCTTGCCTTTCTAGGAGTGCAGGACCGAATTAGCTAACAAATAAAAATGAAGGGAACCCCGACTTGTGGGGCTAAAGCCCGATATTTACTATTTCTAGACATTATTTATACTAGATGTGTACCATTATCATAGCATGTCTCATATGTGGTTCAAATTTATAAAAAGGGTGAAATGTGTAGCCCTATTAATTATCACCCTATTGGATGCCGAGTCCAAAATATTCTCTGGCATTGTTCTAAAGGTTGACCTTTGCACAATTGACAGAATTTTGAAGGTCAATTGTTACATATATGCGGGGGTAGCCCCCCCACCCACCCCCCGCAGCCCCCCCACCCACCCCCCGCAGCCCCCCACCCAATGCAAAAACCCCCACCCAAACCAGAAATACGCCAGTTATGTTAAGCTAAGCAACCATAACTCGCCCCACCACCGTGCACTGCTAAGACTAACACCCAGGACATCAAAGATGACATCACAAATGTCCGAGAACCCATCCGATAAGGTCTGTGCTTCACGGACAGTTTGGAATTGCATATTCTACTGATCTAGGAACTTTCAACTTCAAAATTTCCCTTGCACAGTTCCAACACCTATTCCTACTAGTTATCCATTAACAATCTATTACATAGTACATACTTTTAGCAAAACTGCTATTTATCTTAAAATGGCATCAGCTAATGCCATCCCTCCTCCCCAAGAGCCACCACCACTGCTGTAATCAAGGAGCATGAAAAACACTGCCCCCTAACTTAGAAATAACACATGTGCCACATTTCCCCCTGTCCACCTGCCCCTCTATATTAGCATTTGGTGCCTCTTCCCTCGTTTCCCTCCACACCTTTCGTTCTTAGCTCTCCTGCCAAAAAGAAAATGCATCCAAAAACAACAAAATAAGTGTTGCTTTAGGATCCACCTTTCACAGTTAAACATTTGAACTAAAAAAAATAAACTTATAGACTCCATCTACTTTATATTTCTCAGTAAAGTACATAGACTCAAGAAGATTTTCCAACATTTCCATTTGCATTTTGTGTTATGCTAATGGGAATATTGTGGCATTAATCACCCGTTGCAGGGACTGGAACGGTGGATACTGGCCCAGCAGCCCAAGCGAAACAAGGGTGGATAACGAGGTCTCCGGACCATTATCCCCCCATTCCAGCCCCAGTAATGGGGGATGAAGGCCATTAGCACCCCAGGTTCCCAAAGCGGGAACCCGGGTGCTAAAAAAAAGGATTTTTCTTCCTACACCTTCCAAGATGGCCACCATCAAAAGGGAATGCAGGGTTCCATACAGGGCCACTCTTCGCTTTCCATGGCAGCCTGCAGAAAGTGAAATGAGAACCCTATGACCATATTACCACGAGCACATTTTTCTTCCCTTTCAAACCTATCCCAATTTCGAATTTCGAATAACTAAACCGCAAAGCCAGTCCCAGGTGGACATAGCCACTTTAATCCCATGTGTTGTCCCTCGTGGTCATGGCCAGTAGCCAGATTGTTCGGATCATGACCTTATTCCATGACCCGGACAATCTGCCCACTACCAATGGCCACATGCTACACCTCAGTCACCAAAGGTATATCACTATTTTGACACTTCTAAACGGACACATTTGCAAAACCATGCTTTCGGGTCCTTGCCAATGCTCCTTACACAAGTTTACTGGAAATCCACCCATGTTTTATTTTTTTCGTGTCAAATGTATGCGCATACAATAGTCATATAACCTAGCCCCCACTTGACAAAATCCATTCAGACTTTATGAAAACATTTATATCTAGATCTTTAATCTTTTTGCAAACCTTTGTGTAGATTTGCCAAATGGCACCACATTTATAAGCCTTTACAATATTTTGGGAACCCCCCTCTAATTATGCCCCCTCTTGACAGAATCCCCCCAAACTTTGCAAACTCATCCTGAATCGGGTCAGGAATATAATTGCAATATTTCATACCATTTCATTAAGTGGCACCAAAGTTAAGCCATCCAAGAACTGCTTTTCACCACCCCTGTAATGCTGAGATGTCCACAAACTTCTCAGGACTGTTCGCGAACATCCGGACTGTTCGCAGACTTTTACGGCGAAAAACGCCTGTTTTTTTGCTTCTTGCAGCCATATCCCATCCCATCCTCATCACCCCTCACCTCCCCAGCGATTATTTGATATGTTTGACAACTGCAATGTTGTGTCTTATAATATTGTTTTACTGCGATGTCCGCGGACACCGGCTGCTGTCCGCAAATCCAAGATGGCAGGCGTTTCCAAAAATCTGATGCACTTCACGCTTTTCACCATCCAATCAGTGGCACGTCCGATGTCCACAGACACCACGTTGCCTTCTCAGCCAATCAGTGTCCTGTCCGCGGAGCGAACAGGGAAACTTGTCCGCAGAGCGGACGTAGATATCACTCATTTTTTTGGACCTACTTTTTGGTCATTTAAAAAAAATGGACAGATTTCCACCAAATTTACAAAAGCACGCTTTCGGGACCAAGCCGCCGCTCCTGCCGCAAATTTGGTGAAAAACCGTCCAGCGGTTTGGGCTGTAGGCTTGAGCAAAGTTTTTCTCCATTCAGTCTATGGAAAAAAAAGACATTTTGGGACCCTCCCCCCTTTAACTTTGTCCCCCCTTGACGAAACTTCTCCAAACTTGGCAAACAAATTCAGAGTGGGCCATATACTTTTTTGGCAAAGTTTGGTGAGGATTCCTCCAGGGGGAGCCAAGTTATAAGCCGCCCAAAAAGTGCTCTTCCTATGGGTTTAGCAACTTAACCATAACTACTGGGCCGCTACCGCAGGCCCAGATAGATAGATATATTTATTTATTTATTAAAATTATTTATTTATGCGGCTTATGGAATCTGCTTAGATCATGTGCTGTGCCTAGGCCGACGTCTAGTGGAAGCTGCGGAGTATTACAGTTTGTTTTTCGATACTCAAAAAGGGCCGTTGAACTAGGGCGTGCCAGTAATACTATCCCTAGTGTGACGTCCACTGTACCCATGATCCCTCATGTGTGTAGGACCCTCAGATTGTTTTTTTCCTCTGGCCTCGGCCCTGTACAAGTAGGGAGAGTGGTGGTTGTCATACAAGCTCCCACATTTATTTCCTACATATACACACCTGCTGCCAAATTGATACATATGGAGAGTACTCCTTTCAAATTCTGCCCTAAGTATAACAGGAAGTTCCCCGGGGTAGATAAGCACAATACGTGCAATTTGAGACCATCCCGAGGCTACTTGTCGAGCTTGCAAGCTCTTCAAGTTGAAAACACTTAAGGACCGCTCCACTAAACGCTGGGCCCACTACACCAGGCAACGAGAGGCCATGGACGCCAAAGGGTCTTTTAGCGATGGCAGCAATGCCGCCGTTTCGGACAGCGAGGGCATAGGGGTGACTTCAGAAAGGAGGACTGACCAGTAGCTCAGTTATGGGGAAAACACCCGGCGGCATAAGCGCGACACACACCACTTCCACTAAGAACATCAGCCCCGGCCGCGATTCAACACACGTGTCGAGTGATCGGCGACGGAAGACACTGAGAGAGCCGTCCAACGATTCTGTGTCCTCTGGGCGTCCTCGTTCGAGATCGCCTCTTGACAAAGACTAACCGTCCGCGGTTGGAAAAGGTGTCGGACTCCCAATACTCCCGGAGGCCCAATCGTCAGAAGATGATTCCGACCTCTATCCCCAGTCAGGCCGCGTAACGTCTACTCCCAAGATTCAACGCCGTTCTTCCGAGACCTCCATATCTCGACACGAGGTGTCAGATACCACCTCAGAATCTCGCAGAGGCCCCGAAAAGCATTGGGAAACATTCCTCTAGTCATGGGAAGGGGGAGAAACAACACAAGAAGCCTTCAGAACACCATGTTAATAAGGAAAAACAAAAGGCCCCTAAATCAGTAGGAAAGTCTAAAGTCCCTAACCCTCGCACTAAAGGAAAAATCACCCCACCCACTGCTCACAACAGGGGTACGGAAGAAGAAACAGAAAAGGTTCTAGTTATCCCTAGCTCCAAGGAATGGAGCTCAGCTGATATCGACAGGGTTATGTAAAGAATGTCATTTATGACAGACTTCTATGAAAAAGACCCTAATTATTTTCATAGTTATGCCAACACACCAGCTACCTCGGCTCCTTCGGGGTCCGAGGTTTCTCAATGCCCTAATAAAACACCCCGCTCTGATGCCCAGGTGGAGGATTTGGTCACAGACCCTATTGTCATTGAATCTTCCCATCCCAAGTGATACTGTGATGAAACAGACCCACAAATTATGGAAGACCAGACAGGGGTCTCTTATGGGGATGATGAGGACCATGAGGAGGAGGAGGAGGATGAGGCTGAAGCCTACAATCTTGACTCCCCGATTCCTAAAGCACCCCCCGGTGCATAACTCACTAGTAGATAATCAACCACTCCTCAACGAGGTACTGGCCAAGGCAGCAGCTCATTTTCAAATTGACACACAAGGTGTCCAAGAAGACAGGGATTTTGCGGAAGAGATCCTGGGTGACAAAAGAGCTATTGCTCAGGCTATCCCTATATTAAAGTCTGTCCAGTGTAGAATTGACCCCTTGCTGGTAACTCCTAATCTTACTTGTGCGGTTAATCCACGAGTTGAAAAATTATTCCGTACCGCACCGTCTGATCCCCTATACATTAGCGGCCAATTAAAACCCGACTCCCTGGTAGTAACAACCACCAGAAAAGGGGCAGGTACACTCTCGCTTCTTCGGAAGCAGCTCCCGATAAAGAGAGCAAGAGACTATATACTCTCGGCAGGAAAGTTGCCACCACTTCCGCCTATCAGGCACGAATTGCAAACAGCACAACTCTTTTGGCAAGCTATAATTGCCACCATTGGGAACAAGTAGCTGCTTTAGTGTCCTCCGCACCTGTACCACGGAAGAGCCATTTGGCTCAGCTGGAAGGTCTGTATCGGGATGCATTCTGAAAACGAACTTTGATGCAGCAGATAATGCTGGAAGACTAATCGCAGAAGGCACTGTGATAAAGCGTCACGCATGGTTAAGACAGTCAGGCTTCAAACCCGAGTCCCAAGCCACCCTTATAGACATGCCGGTAGAGCCGGACGTACTATTCGGCAAGGCAGTGGAGGAAGCCTTAAAGACAGCTAAGGACGAGTACGAGACACTAAAATCTCTCAGACAACTTAAAAATAAACCCTCAGGACAGAGGGGAAACTCTAATTTTCGTTGCTTTCACGGGCAAAGCTCCCAGAGGGGTTCGAAGTACTATCAAAATCAAGGAACCTCATGCGGCAACAATCAGTTCCAAGCATCACAAGCCTTCCCCATAGGGCAGCGCAGAGGCCGCACTAGGGGTAGAGGCAGCCCCGCCAGAGGTGGTACGCCACCCACTAAACAGTGATGTTCCGCTTTGGATCCCCTCCCATGCATCCCCAGTAGGGGGGCGCATTTCCAACTTCACCCATGCATGGGAGGGGATCACTTCGGACAGATTGGTGCTGTCCACAGTGTCCGCAGGATACTGTATAGAACTACTGGAGCGCCCCCGCGACCATCCCCCAAGACAGAAGGTACACTCGGTGGAGCACCAGAAAATCCTTCCCAAGGAGATCGCCATTCTACTTGCAAAGGACGCCATAGAACTCGTCGCCCGGGCAACCAGGTAAACAGGGGTATTTATTCAATCTACTTCCTTGTGCCAAAATAAAATCTAACAATGCGCCCAGTATTAGATTTGCGCTTTACGGACAAGTATGCCAAGCCACAAAAATTCAGCATGACTACACTCCAAGAGGTAACCCCCCTACTAAAAAAGGGGATTACATGGCAACATTGGATATGACAGATGCCTATTTTCATTTTTCAATGTTCACAGCGTACATAAGATTCTGGCAGCAGATGGAAAATAGACATCCAGCACTACCAGTTCAAGGTGCTGCCCTTCAGTATAGCCTCGGCTCCAAGGGTATTCATCAAGGTACTGGCAGTGGTGGTGGCGTCTCACCTAAGCAGGGAGGCAATCCCAGTGTACCCTTACCTGAACGACTGGCTCATCACAGGGGAAACCCCCTTAATTTGCAGACTAAACATTCAAAGAACAATCAACCTCTTCCAATTGGGCTTCTCAATCAACGAGAGAAAATCAAGCCTGGTGCCAAGCACCTCAAAACAATTCCTAGTAGCTGTCCTAAACACCTAAGAGGGGTTGGCCTTTCCATCAGAGGAAAGAATTCGAAACCTGTTGCTGCAAATTCATCAATATCAGGCCGGTTGCCAAATAAGGGTGCGCAAAGCGATGCGTTTGCAAGGCATTATGGCATCTTGCATTTACCTGGTTCCCCACGCGCGCCTGCGCATCCGACCCATGCAGGAATGGTTGGCGAAACAGTGGTCTCAAGCAAGTGGTCAGTGGGACGATCTAGTGGTACAGAGTCTTCACTAGTAGACCAGAAAAAATCTTACGAAGGGGAAACCCTTCTACGATGCAGAGATACAGGCCGTTGTCACAACAGAGGCCTCCCTAGCAGGGTGGAGAGCCCACTACCTGCACCATACAGCTCAGGTTCTCTGGTCTCACACAGAGGCTCAGAACCACATCAATCTGCTAGAACTTCTGGCAGTCTTCAGAGCGCTTCGGGCATTCGAATCCCTCCTATCCAACTTGTCAGTGCAAATCCTAACCGACAGCACAACGGCAATGTTTTACTTAAACAAACAAGGGGGCACTCGTTCACCAAATCTGTTCAAGCTTGCCCAGAAAATTTGGAGATGGGCACTCAAAATGAAGATTTACCTGTCATCCCAACATGTTCCAGGGGATCTCAACTCGCTAACAGATTCTCTGAGCAGGGATCCCCTTCCAGAAGAACAGGAGTGGACACTACACCACAAGTCGTAGGAGACCTCTTTTCTCAGCGGGGTTTCCCCAGTATAGACCTATTTGCCACAAGCAAAAACAGGCAATGCCCAAATTTCGCATCCAGGTTCCCCCAGCCAGGCTCCAAGGAGAACGCCCTATGGATGAATTGGTCAGGGATGTTTGTCTATGCTTTTCCAGCAACCCCTCAGATGAGTAAGGTGGTCAACTTGATCCACAGGCAACCGATGACGCTCATCCCAATTGCTCTTATGTGGGCGAGACAACCATGGTACCCACACCTACGCAAATTGGCGGTGTGCGACCCCACCAAACTCCTGTGCAGGTACAACCTACTCTCCCAGCATGAGGGCCTAACAGTGCATCCTCAGCCCAACTCAATGAACTTGGCAGCATAGCTCCTGAAATCCTAGAGTTCGGACATTTCAATTTACCCGAGATGTATGGATATCTTGAAATAGTCAAGGAAACCTAACACAAGGCACTGTTACTATGACAAATGGAAACAATTTTTTATTTGGTGCCAGAATAAGCAAATCAACCCAGTTGATAGTACTCCTTCTAATGTCGTCACCTATATGCTCCGCCTGTTGGATGCAGGGTGAGTGTTTAACTCACTTAAAGTGCAACTGGCATCTTTATCAGCGTACATCACTTCCTATAACAAGGTGTCATGGTGGAAAGTGCCAGTTGTCAAAACATTTATGGAAGGGGTAAAGAGACTCCACCCTCCAATTTCTAACCCACCACCAGGTTGGGACCTTAATGTGGTACTTGCTAAGCTCATTGGACCCCTCTTTGAGCCCATGCACAAATCCAGTCTCAAACACTTGACTTATAAAACTGCCTTCTTAGTAGCCATCACATCCATATGAAGGGTCAGTGAAATTCAAGCTCTGTCAGTGCAGGATCCTTTCTTTACTGTTCATAAGGATAAACTGGTTTTACGCACTTGTTAGGCAGAAACCTGTGCAGTTCCCTTAGGGACCACTGCAAAAGATTTAGGACTACAGGTGGTTGGCAGTAAACCCAATTGGTAGCAGTCTGTACCACCCAGATTTACCTGGTAGCTATGGCTGAGCAGTCAGACTTCTCTCAAGATGAGTTAGGCAGTATATAGAGCATACAAGATGGGTACCCAAAATACAGTAGCACAAGCAAACGCTGACCAGAGCTTTGGTACCAAAGTGTATAATTATTTATTTAAAGACACACTCAGAAACACTCCAGCACTATTGCTATAAGCAAGTTCAAAAACACAGTCACTATTATTATATATACATCCCTTATTCCTTATTAGACAAGCCTTAGTTAACACCACTTATTTCCAGACAGAGGTCAGCGCTTAACTAAAGATGGCACTCCAATAAGTTTAAGACAAAGGGAGGGAAAAGGCAGAAATTAGGAACAGCACACAACACAATACTTTAGAAGCACCTAGCAAGGCAGAAAAGACAAAGTCTACTTGTGAGCAAAAAAGTTCAGAGGACAGGCTCCCTCTTGGAGAGAGCAGAACACCACTGTGCCCAAGATCACCAAAGTTTAAAAGTCTTGTAGGGAGTTCAGAAAGAATTAGTTCAGTGTAGGAAAGTTCAGTTAGCCAGCCTAGGGCCAACCCAAGTAGTAAGTGGAGGCTTTAAGAGTCAGCCCACACAGACGGTTGCGAGGGAGGCCAGGCGGACACAGTACCTTCAAAGTGGAGAGGATCCTCCAGCGGGGGCAGTTGTTCCTCGCAGTGGGTGCAAGTCACGGCGTCGTCCAGAGGAAGAGACGTTCTCAACGTGGAGGAAAGCTGACGGTCATTGCACTGCCAGGGAAGAAACCAGCCGCAGAGTTCTCCGGTTAAAAGGTACTACCCTTTTATTCGCGTTAGGGGAAAAACTGTGGTATCCCGGTTGCCGGGGTGCTTGGCACAGGCAAGGCGGCCACGAGATGATCCGGGAAGGCGAAAAGACAGGCAAACTGGTTATCCCCACCAGTCAAAGGAAGAAGACTCCGGATTGAAGATCTCCTCTGTCGTTGGAAGAAGTGGTGAGGCGGTTCAGCAGGGCTCCACCGGTGGTGTCGTCGTTGCAGGTCGGCTCAGCTTCTCCCTCTTCGGATTCTTAGGTCCTGTGGCGACTTCTGAAGTTCCAGTGCCCAAAGCCCTGCTTTTATGCAGCAAACCCCCATTCATTCAGCCTAGCTGTCAATCAAACATGTTAAGTGGTGAGCCGGGCGGCTCACCACTTGGGCCAATCACATCTCAGGTAACTCAGTCCAGGGTGCCTAAACCCCCTCCCACATCCCCTGTGGTACCCAGACAGAGTGGCACCACTTTGGAGGGCTTCTGTGGAGAGGCCCGCCAAAAGTGGAACAAAGGGCTCGACTTGGGTTGGAGTCACAGAAGCGAACACGAATGCCATTTTGGCATCGAGTTCTGGCAAAAAATCCCAACCGGTGAATTAATATTAATTAAATAAACCGACGGTATGTTCGAGGCTATATTAATTATTTATTAAAAATGGTAGCCTCGAACAATGGGAAAATCCCATAGGGAAATATTCACGGTCGAATATAAAAAGTAGTATCCACTGCCACCAGCCAAAACTCGATCGGGGGGACGGAGACGTGCCCCCTCGACCAACAGAACCCGGGGCAATCGAATTGCCCCGGCCAGTACGTCCACAATATGATAGTTTGTACTGGTTTCTGTTCATAATTTGGGACTAGTAAAGCCAATGGTGACTTTACATGCCCTGGGAGACAGTAGTCAGTCCCAGGGTAAGGCGTCTATGTTTGGGGGTCACTATGACACCGCTGGGTTACTGCACTGAGGGTGCTGTGTAACCCATCTTCCAAAAACACATGAGGCCCTATGGAGTAAAAGAACCCATAGCCCATAAAACACATTTCAAAGTCAAAGGATATCTCAAATCATGCGTGGGATTGAGTGGGAGAAAAAGAGTCTCACTCTTAGCAGGAGAAAAAAAATAAACCCCAAAAATCCAGCAAAGCTGCTGGGGGACTCACTAGGTTTGGGAAATTAGCCTATACAGAGAATTCTCCCTAACAGCACTCACCCTAGGTTCTCACCTAAGTTAATTTCCAAATTCCATGTTAACCAGTCCATTGAGCTACCGGCCTTCTTCCAGGAACCCAAAAGCTCTGCTGAGGTAAAACTCCACACACTAGATGTGAGGAGAGCGGTCCTCTACTCCAGGCAAAGAGGGAGATTGCGTCTCTAAGAATGCCATCTCGAAGTGGATAGTCAGATGTATCCAACTGTGCTATTCCCTTTCAGCTAAAACACTGCCTTTTACGCTGAGGGCCCACTCAACAAGAGGTACTGGAGCCACTCAGGCTTTCATTGCAAATTTACCCCTTGACACCATTTGCAAAGTAGCTACATGGAGCTCTAGTCATACCTTTACTCTGCACTACTGCATTGACCCCCATTCCAAGACAGATACTCAAGTGGGACAAGCAGTTCTAAGACGTTTGTTCGCTCATGACCCTTCTCACATCCCACCTCCTTCTAACACTGCTCGCTAATCTATGCACAGCATGTGATCTAAGCAAATACCACAAGCCTCAGAAAGGATACATTACTCACCGTAATCGTATTTCTGATGCTTGTATCTGCTTAGATTCACATGCGCCCGCCCTTCCTCCCCTCTGAGAGAAGGCGCATGGATGCTTGTAGTCTTATCTATCTTATCTGCTTGTATACTCTGTACTCGCACTACTCCTCATACTACCTCATGTCAGAAAAAATACAATCTGAGGGTCATACACGCTTGAGGGATCATGGGTACAGTGGATGCCAAACTAGGGATGGTATTACTGGTATTACTGGCACGCCCTAGTTTAACGTCCCTTTTCGAGTTTCAAATAACAAACTGTAATACTCTGCAGCTTCCACTAATTTCGGCCTATGCACAGCATGTGAATCTAAGCAGATAGAAGCATCATAAAAGCGAGTACGGTGAGTAATGTATCATATATATATATATATATATATATATATCAGTCAATTGTGCATTCGAACAATTGTGTTCGAACAATTTGGGTAATACTGTTCAAAACTCTTTAGAGGATTGGAGTTGTAGGAACAACAACCGCACAATACAACAAATAGGCTTTAGGAAAGAAGTGGGCACGGATGCTGGAGGGCTTTAATGAAGTATTCTGCAAGAAATTGCCTGGAGGGAGAGCGGTCCTCCAATTTACATGGCCGCTATGGATTTATTGCTCGCTTTTGATTTAGTTGACAGGCCAACCCTCTGGAAGAAATTACACATATTGGGGATTCCCAGAGGTTTATTATCCTTGTTAATCCATCTACATGAGGGATCTCAAATTCAGGTATGCCTAAATGGAGAGGGCCTCTGTGTTACTCCATAGAAACATTCAATGGCCTCCGACAAGGTTGCATTTTTGCACCAGCATTGTTCAACCTCTACATGACGGACGCAGGTAAAACTCTGGACAGGGCTTCCTTTGTGTCGCCGAAGATTGAAGGGGACAAACTACATTGGTCAGCATATGCAGACAACTTCCTACTTTTGGATCACACCCCCAAGGGCTTGCAATGCTGAATAACTGCCTTTAATGAATACATAATTTCTAATGGATTGAAAGTAAATCCAAAGAAAACTGTAGTGCTGAGGCTTAGTAGACTATCTTTGCCAATGGGGTATGTGTGGTTCCTTAATCATGAAAAAATCGCCATTCAGACCTCTATGTTGTATTTAGGATTTCCCATCTTTGACAACCCCCAAAAATGCTATTATCGCAATCATTTGCATGAGAAAGCTCTTAAGCAAATTGCGCAAATGAAAAAAATTGATAATAAATATGGGACATTTTCATGGCTACTGTTGATGCGCTTCTACTCTGCTAAGATAATTCCACAGCTGTGTTACGGTTTGGAATCGTTTCCTGCTTGGGCAAGGGCCGAGATTGGTAAATTGGAGGCCCAGATTTGGTGGTCTATCTTATATTGCCTACCTAAATGCATCCCATTCCCAGCAATTGGGTATGCGTTAGGACTCCAATCGATTAAAAGCATGCTGGAATAGAATAGGCTGTCTCTATGTCGGAAACTTTACACCAGTTCAAGTAAGACACTATATGCATTACTAGGTAGGGGGCTATGTCACGGTGTCCCACGGACTAGTTTCATAGCCATGTTAGAAGATGAATGTGCTCATTTACTTGCAGGATTGGGGTTGACAACCGATTCCCTTATTTTACAACCACTAACGGTAAAACGGTTTCTGCTATATAATGACCGGGCAAGAACAGTGGATGCAGTATTGGATACTAAATGATATTCCCAACTTGTATGTTACCAAAGAAAAATGGGTAGCCGTGAACCTTATCTTATGAGATTCCCAGACAAGAACAAACGTCCTCATTTCATGAGATTTAGGCTCAATGTCTTGAGGACACAGGAAATCATGGCAATAAGGGGCGACTTAACCATTGAGACGTCCTTCTGTTAATTCTGCAAGTTGGTTAATTGTAATGAAACGCTGCTGCATTTGTTATTAGTGTCCTGTTCTAAAGAAGGAGCGGATTGACTATTTTAAAAACTTTGTAAGAAATCTAAAAAGAGTTTACACAGACATCCTTTGGTAGGATATGATTCATAGTAGACCTCTCTCGATAAAAATAGCTGTCCTATGTTTTCTTTCAGGGGTTTGTAAGTTATTTTAGTCACTAGCTTATGTATTTTATATGTAAGAACTATGTATTATTTCTTGTGCACAGAGTGTGGGGAGGTTGAATATGCTATTTTGATTGTTTAAACCCTCCTTTTCTTTACTGTAATTTGTGATCTGCAATTGGTGATATTGATGTGTATTTTTGTGTGAGTAGATCTTTCTTAAATATTAGCATTATTGGAAGAAGTTCTTATTTTAACTCTTTCTCTATATAGCTTAGAATCTGTATTGTAATTTTTCTATTTTGTCTTTGTAAAGATTATTATATAACCAAAATACAATAATAAAAACAATAAATGAAGTTTAAAATGCTTTTCTTTTTCATTTTGAGAACAAACTGTGATGTGGCTTTCTCTTTACTAATCATTTCACTCTGAATCATTGGACGGAGAAGGCTGTGGAACCTACTTCGAGAGCTAATGCTTTCCATCGTTTCATATATTTTCAGTTAGTCCAATAGAAGTATCGAAATCTGCATCTTCTGTGAGGCCAAAGACTGGAATTTTTGCACACACAATTGTGATTGTTTAATTTATTTTTAAAGATAGGTATTTCAGTTCTGTTAAAGTGTATGCCTGATTACACTTTACCTAATTCTGGTGACACACTATCTATTCTTCCCTGAACCTTGGTGTTCGAGGGGATTGGGTCCTCCGACGTATTCCATATCTATGACAGTAATCACCTCAGCTGTGCTGCTTTGGAAAATCTTTGGCTCCTGCGTCGATACGCCGCCCTCGAGGACCTCCTCCTACGGCCGACGTCACTGGATGTTATAAGTAGGACGCACGACGCCCGTAGCCTCAGTTCCGTTTTTCCGCGAACGTGTTCGCTTCGGAGATCTCGACGCACATGGACTCTTCTTGTTCTTTCTCGGTTCTTCGAACCTGTTTGGTATTGTGAAGTACTTTCTTCGTGCGGATGTCTACCTCGTCTTCCACACCGCGTCCGGGCTTTAAGAAGTGCGGGGACTGTGGGTCCAAGATGTCGGTTACAGACTCGCACGACGCCTGCCTCTGGTGCCTCGGGGAGGCCCATGACACGGATGACTGTGTCGACTGCCAGTCGCTCACGTCTAAAGCCTTGCGGGAGCGCAAGAAGAAGTTATCGGTAGTTAAGGTGTCCAAGCCCCGGATGTCGAGGTCTGCGGGGCTTTCGACGGACGACTCGAGAGGCGACTCTCTGCGTCGTCGTCGGAAGTCCAGTGGGTCTCGGTCCCGGAGTCTGTCTCTCCACTCCTCTGCCTCTTCGAGGCACTCCCGGCAGCGCTGTCATCGGTTGCCTTCCCCGTCCTCTTCCGAGGACTCCGCCCGTCGGTGGGTCGCTTACCCCACCAAGCATGCAACGCCGGAGGAATGGGCTTCCTTTGGGAAGAAAATGTTGGCGATTCTCGAATCGCATGGCACTGGTCTGTTCGCGTCTCCGAGTGGGGTCGGTCGTGATCGGTCGAGAGATGCTGCTCGCACGGCTTCGGTCTCGGGTGGTCATCGCGATTCGTGGCAGAGGTCCCGCTCGGACAAGGGGAATCATTCTCGTCATGCCCGGTCCAGGTCCCGGTCCTCGAGGCGCTCGAGACTGTGTGAACCTGTGGTGTCTTCAAGGAAGACGTCGATGCCGGTGGCGCCGAGGTCGTCGACAGACTCTTTCGAGGCCCTGCCTTCGAAGAAGTCGTCAACGCCATCGGCACCCCGGCTGTCGAGGGACACGCTGGGGGCCCCGGCCTCGAGGACTGTGTCGGCGCCATCGATGCTGTCGGCGCCTCGTTCGGCGTCGCCGCCGATTCACTCGATGCCTTTCAAGGCTGTTTCGACAGGGGTTCCCCGGGGCCCGGTCAAACCGCCGAGGAAGGCTCTGGCAAAGGCCAAGCATGGCTTTGTTCCTCATTCTGTACCTTCTTTCCGCCATCTTGAGTTTATTTCAGAGGTGGATGAGGGCTCTGATGATGGCATGGTTCCGGATATGGTACCGGACGAGATTTTCTCGGGCCATAGCCAAATTGAAGACCTATGGCAATCCCTGCACGATGCCAGTGGGCTGGACACCTCTCCGGAGGTGGAGTTCTGTAGGCCTGAGCCTGGCACTCATGCCGACTCTTCGTACTGGCGCCTTATGTCCAGGGTCACCGAGTACTTGGGATGGTCTGCTCCCCCAGGGGATTTTCTTCAGGATGACCTTACGGATATCCTCAACCAAGGTCCACCAACTGACCCGGTACTGCCGTTCCATATGGCTCTACTGAGAAGGGTGGCGGCGGCTTGGACTGCTCCGGAGAGTCTCCCGGCAGTGGGCAAGACTTTGCCGCGAAGATACTGCCCAGCCAGTAGCGGCCCCTGCTACTTGACCAAGCACCCCACTCCGGAGAGTTTGGTGGTGAAGGCGGCTACGGCCCCGACAAAGCAGGCGTCGTATCCTACAATCCCTCCTGGTAGGGACGACAAGCGTTTTGACGGCTGGGCAAAGAAAGTGTTTTCTTCAGGGGGTATGGCGCTTCAGGCGGCCAACTCTGTATGTTCCTTGTCGCGTTTCACGCACTCTCTGTGGAACTGTGTTTCCTTAGCAGCTGAATATATTCCCAAAGGGGACGAACAGGATGGTTTCCTTGCCATGGTTCAGGATGGCAAGGATGCCATGTGTGAGGCCGTTCAGTCGGGTTTGGGCATGGCAGATTGCGTCAGCCGGTCCATGGCGGCGAGCACCGTGATACGCAGGTTTGCGTGATTGCAGAAGTCGGTGTTTGCTCCTGATGTGCAGGCCCGGCTCCTCAGCATGCCCTTTGACGGGGAACATCTTTTTGGCAGCAAGGCTGACAAGAGCCTTGAGAGGTTGCAGACCTCCAAAGCTGCAGCGAAGTCGTTGGGCGCTGCAGTTCGCCAACCTCTGCCTTTTCGTCCTAGGGGACAGCAATGGAGGGGAGGTTCCTTTCGTTACTACTCATGCTTTGGTAAAGCGAGAGGAGCTGCCAGTCAAAGAGGCCACCGTAGGAGTGCCAGAGGTGGAAAACAAGGTACTCGAGGTGCCAAGGCTGCTCGGGCTGTTGCCTCTTTGCCCTCAGGCAACGCCGCAGCCGCTTCAGCGTTGCCCTCAGGCAACACCGCAGCCATTTCAGCTCAGTCATGAGGCCATGTCCCATGGTTCGCCGGTTGGCGGAAGGCTGGGGTAGCATCTTGCAGAGTGGCGCGCCATTACTTCAGATGTGTGGGTTCTGGAGATGATAACCCACGGCTACTGTCTTCCTTTCCGGCAGAGGCATCAAGACAATTCACTGGGGAATCTCTCTTTGAAGATTCCAGATCCGCTCCTTGCGCAGGAAATTCAATCCCTGCTGGAGAAAGGCGCCATAGAACTGGTGCCTGTAGCGGAGAGGAACAAGGGATGGTATTCCCCTTATTTTTTGATTTCCAAGAAAGACGGGTGATTGAGACCCATCATGGACTTGCGCGGTTCGAACAAACTCCTCAGGAAGGACAAGTTCAGGATGGTTACTCTCTCTCAAGTCCTCCAGGCCCTTCAACTCAGGACTGGTTGGTGTCTCTCGACCTCAAGGACGCTTATTTTCATGTGCTGATACATCAAAAGCACAAGAAGTACCTGAGGTTCGCGGTTGGCGACTTGCACTTTCAGTTTCGGGTCCTGCCGTTCGGATTGACCTCCGCCCCGAGGGTTTTCACCAAGCTCATGGTAGTGGTGGCATGGTGGCAGTGCACCTCAGGAAAGGGGGTTTCACGTCTACCCCTACCTGGACGATTGGTTGATCAGGGCGCGCTCTCCCGAGCAAGTCCTGGAATATCTGTCAGTCACCTGCTACTCCCTCCACAAGCTGGGCTTCTCCCTCAACTTAAAGAAGTCCCATTTGACACCAACTCAGAGGCTCCAGTACATCGGAGCAGTGCTCGACACGTCCCTGGGGCAGTGTTTTCCTCCCCAGGTGAGGGCTCATCACATTCAGCAGATGGTGCACAGGTTTCAGCTTGCCCAGTGTCTCCCAGCGTTTGAGTTCTTGAGATTGCTCGGCCTCATGGCATCCTGCATTCTTCTGGTGCCAGAGGCCAGGTTGCGGATGAGATCTTTGCAACGGGCACTCAACCTCCAGTGGTCTCAGTCCTCCGGCAGGATGTCGGACCCTGTTCAGGTGCCGTCCTCGGTCGCCCAGGACCTTCTGTGGTGGGCCGTCGAAGACAATTTGATGAAGGGGGCTCCATTTTGGCTACCCTGGCCGGAGGTGCAGATCGTGACGGACGCATCCCTCACGGGATGGGGAGCTCATGCCAACGAGTTGACAGTCAGCGGTCGTTGGTCTCCGTCGGAGTCCAGACTCCATATCAATCTGTTGGAGCTGAGGGCCGTCAGGCTAGCCCTGAAGGCTTTTCTGCCGACTGTGCGAGGGAAGAATGTCCTGATCCGGACGGACAACACGGTGGCCATGCAGTATCTCAATGAAAAGGGGGGTGCAGGGTCACTTCCTCTGTGCAGGGAGGCGATGCAGCTCTGGTTCTGGGCAATCCAGCAGGAAGTTTCGATCTCAGCAGTTCATCTGGCCGGAGACGAAAACGAGACGGAGGACGCTCTGAGCAGGCAGAGCGCGATCTCTCATGAGTGGGAGTTGGCTCAGGAGATTCTCCTGGAGAGCTTCGCCCTTTGGGGGACCCCTCAAGTGGATCTCTTCGCCTCCAGTGTCAACCGGAAGTGCGAGAAGTTCTGCTCGTGGGAATTTCCGCCAAAACGAGCCTTAGGAGACGCGTTCGTGGTGGAGTGGTCATTCCCACTGCTGTACGCGTTTCCTCCAGTCCCTGTAATTCCGCAAGTACTGCGGAGGTTACGGAGGTTCGGTTCCCGGATGATCCTCATTGCTCCAGCGTGGGCCCGGAGGACGTGGTACCCGGACCTTCTCGACTTGTCCATCTGCCCTCCATGTCGTCTTCCCTACCGAGACGATCTGCTCTCAAGGGAGGGGGGTCAAGTTCTCCATCCAGAGGTCAGATCACTCAACCTTCACGCTTGGTTTCTGAAAGGTTGAGGTATATGGATTGGGACCTCCCTGAAGACGTGATGGACGTGTTGCTCTCGGCCAGACGGCCTGCAACAAAGTCCCTGTACCGTTGCCGTAAGTTCTGTGACTGGTGCAGGGTTAAGAATGTGGATCCTTTTGCCTGTGAAATCCCCATGGTTCTGTCTTTTTTGCTTTATTTGGCCCACAGGGGCCTACAAGTGGGTCCCGTAAAAGGTTACCTGGCGGCGCTGTCCATATTTAAGCCTTCGTCTGAAGAGTGTTCCTATTTCAAAATTCCTTTCATTTCTCAGTTTCTGAAAGGGCTCACTAATGGGTTCCCTCCGTCACCTTTCCAGGTGCCCGGTTGGGATTTGAACCTTGTTCTCAAGTTTTTGATGGGTGCTCCATTTGAGCCTTTGCATTCATGCCCTTTGAGGCTGTTAACTCTTAAAACTGTATTTTTGGTTGCGGTCACTTCCGCTCGCAGAGTGAGTGAGTTACAGGCACTTTCAGTTAAACCACCCTTCACTGTGTTTCATAAGGACAGGGTTTGTCCTTAGAGTTCGTCCTTCCTTTCTTCCGAAGGTGGTATCAGAATTTCATTTAAGCCAGAAGGTTGTTCTTCCAGCGTTTTATCCTCCTCCACATCCTGGTAAGGAAGAGGAGAGGCTCCATAGGCTTGATCCTAGGAGAGCGTTAAGCTTTTATATTTCACGCATGTCCCGGGTCAGAGTGGACGATCAACTCTTCATTGGTTACGCTGGTAAGCATTTGGGACAAGCTGTGGCGAAACAGACTTTGTCTCGCTGGATTATTTTGGCTATCTCCGAGTGTTACCGCTTGGCGGGTAACAACCCACTGGTCGGCTTGCGGGCCCATTCTACCAGGGGTATGGCTGCCTCTATTGCCCTACAGAGGGGGGTTCCTATTCGTAACATCTGTGATGCAGCCACCTGGGCTTCGGTACATACTTTTGTACGTCACTACTCCCTCGATTCCATCCGTGGGCAGGATCTGGCCTTTGGCAAGGCGGTCCTTTACTCTGCAATTTGATTGGGCATTCTAAATTTTGTTTTCTAAATTCTTTTCCCACCTCCTTGCATTTGGTACTGCTTTGGGAGTCTGTCATAGATATGGAATACGTCGGAGGACCCAATCCCCTCGAAGAACAAGTTCCTCTCTTACCTGGTAACGTTCTTTCGATGGGATGGTCCGACGATGTATTCCATATCGCTCCCTCCCTGCCTTCCCCGCTACTGAATTTCTTATGCGATTGCAGCTTACGTTTCCGCAAGGCTTTGTGTGTCAGACTGGCAGAAGACTGGTGCCACACGTTCTGGGAAAAAAACTACAACTGAGGCTACGGGCGTTGTGCGTCCTACTTATAACATCCAGTGACGTCGGCCGTCGGAGGAGGTCCTCGAGGGCGGCATATCGACGTCATCGATGCAGGACGCAGACGCCGAAGATTTTCCAAAGCAGCACAGCTGTGGTGATTACTGTCATAGATATGGAATAAGTCGTCGGACAATCCCATCGAAAGAATGTTACCAGGTAAGAGAGTAACTTGTTCCTCTCGGTCGTCTAGTGACTTCTAGCTGTGTTTTAGAAATGATTTCCCTAGCCAGGCCCTTCATTGACTGATGTGTACATTGGTATATTCCAAATACTCTGCCCGTGAGCTCCACTCTAAAAATACAGTGACTTGGTTAGTGTTGACATTGGGATCCAGTCATAACTGTTTGTTTTAACATCTGGTTCTCTTCCCTTTCCACGCCTTCTATATATTACATGTGCCTATCCCTAGTTAGCGGACCTACAACATAGCATCGGGTTGTGTTGTAAATTTTATAACAATTTACAGTTCTTTTTCACCATTGTGGTGTGTTTGCTCTCTAAAAGTGTAGACTTGTTCAACTGTTTTGTCTGTCTTCTTCCCCTCTTTTGAGTTAAGGCAGGTTTCTCTGTCACGTTACTTAATTTAAGAGAGGTTTGGCGTCCCTTTGGGGGTGTCCCACCTTAACGTTAGTGGTTGTACAGGCCTCACCGGAGGCTTGTTCTTTGTATTTCAGAGTGCTGTGTTCTGGTGGGAAAAGAAGTTCCTGAGGGTATCGGGACTCTTAACTAGAAACCTGGTGCCTACCTTTCCTATGCAAAGGGGTGTCGGTTGTAAGACAGGCATGTTATCAAGAGAGACACAGACTCAAAAGTAACTGATCGAAAACCTTTATTATCAAACGTTGTGGGCTTGGTGTAATGCCTATCTAGACCTAACTCTAAGAGGGTAGTTCCCGCAACTGATGTTTCGAAGGGCCTTGATTTCCATAAATCCAAAACCAAAGTTTGTCTGTGTCCAAACCTATGCTTGCCCTCACTCTTAAACCAAATGTGATAGGGGGGACTTCTTAAATGAAAAAATGGTGATTCAAAAGGAAATGTAAACCAAAGCTGGTTTCAGGTAGTCTTACCAATAAGTGTAGTTCTGCCTGTGCAAAATAGTTCAACTCAAAAGGGTTGCCCTTGTAACCTTCCACGTCGGGCTCTTGCAGCAAGGCAATTGAGTTCCTAATGTCTCTGGGTCTCATAGGGATCCCTTCCCCAAGCTTCGGTCCTTCCAGTTCCAAACAAAAAGACACAGGTCCTGTTGGGCCTCTCAGGGTTCCCTTCCCCATGCCTAGGCCCCTCTGGATCAAAAGATTCACAGTTTCTTTCTTTACAACTCAACTGAGGATTCACAGTTCCATTCCGGCCTCCCAGGGTTCCCTTCCCCAAGCTTAGGCCCTTTCGTCTTCAAATAAACAAAGTTCTCCTTGCCAGGATCCCACTTTTCACTGTACATTTCTGTAATGGGGGTAAGGGGGAGGTATGTAAAGATTGCATGGTATCAAGAATAGACAGACACAAGTGATTACAGTTCAAGGGTGTTTATTAAACTGTATAGGTAGGGTGGAAAAACGCCTAATCTAGGGGGGCGCTGTTGAGCAGCCAAGCAAGATGGCCACTTGAACAAGGAGCTCCAACCTTATCATATCTGAATGTAATAAATCTGTTTGTGCCCAATATCTGCAGGAAATAGCAGCACCTGTGCACGGAGGAACTGCCAGAGTGTATGTGTGTTCAATATCTCTTAGAACCGGAGGATCTGTGAGGTGCACTGACCCACGTGGTACCTGCTGCGGGCCGACGGCGTGCTGAGGCTTTGAATCCCAGAGGCTGCGTGGTGTACTTCCGGGGGTGCTGCTGGCAATCTTTCTGCTGCTGTGAGCAGCAGCAGACGGCATTGGGGCTGCCCTGGGCTCCCGCTGCGGCCTCCTCGGACCTTGCGGTCCTGTCAAACTACTGGCCTGCAGATATTCGTTGCGGAGCTATGCCGGGCTGGGAGACGGCGCGGAGTCCTCGTGCTGTGGGGCTGGCCGGGCTGCTTGATCCCCCTCTGCTGCAAGGTTGCTGCAGCGGTCTGTGCCGGTGTGTGCTCCCCCTGAGCTGCCCTCTCGCTCTACGCCCCCGCCCTGTTGGCAATCTGCCATTTGGCCCTGATCCGCCCACCTGGACTGTGGAGGCGCCTGTGGGTTTACAGTTGCGATCATCAGGCTGAGAGACTGGGGTGGGGGGGGCGGTTTGCCGACTCTGTTCGGTGTGGCCCGGGACGCTGCTGTCTGACATCCGGAGCCGGAGTCTGCCCCCACAACCCCAGGCTGGGTACACCTGGCTGGGTCGTGGTCTGGGGTCCCATGCGGCCTCTTGCCCCAGGCTGGCCGCTGGACACGTAACTTTGAGATCCTCGCTGCCCTGTTCGGGAGCCTCACATGCTCTGTGTCTGCCCGCCTCACCCCTTGGTCTCCTGTGTAGTCTCTGGGACTGGGCGCTGCTCCTGAAGGGCCCGCCGTTGGAACTGTGTTGGCGGCGCAGCACTGCCTGCTCCCGCTCCTTGGGCCGGCTGAGGCGGCGCCATGTCACACTCCTGGTCTGGCGAGGTGCTGATCCTGTGACACTACGGTGCAGCTCTACTGCCAGGTAAGTGCCCCCCCCCCCCCGCCTGCTCTGCATCCTCGTGGTGTTCCGTGCTGAGCGTGCAGTGGACTAGGGTCGGTCTCTGGCTCTCAGGCCCATAGGACTCTCCCCCTCCGCTGTACCCGGCAGGCATCCTGGTGCCAGTGACCCGGTCATCGAACTCTCCTGGCGTCAGTGGGATATTGATTCGAACTTTCTATCCAGCCCACTCGGAACATAGGTCCTCAGTACATACCAAGCCAATATGGGCTCTTAGACTAGCCGGCATAGGTCCAACTATCTTGGTATAAACTACTCCGACTCCTGAGTTACTCCAGACACATCATGAATCCCCAGCACTAAATGACTGCCTTACCTGTTGTCCGTGGCGAGGCCCTGTGTGTTCTATTTCTCCAGGAGGACCCGGATGTCTCACTCAGCGCTAGTGGCCTCACTTGCTTGAACCACGCATGTAATACGTGAGTTTGTGGGGTCGTTTTGGTTCCTGGTCTCCTGCCCAGCTGCCGGCTCCCGCAGCTGGAACTCTGCTCACGTCTCTATATTGTAGGATCTCCCTAACTGCTCCGGTGTGGTTGCCTTGAGGCCTGTCGAAGCGGAGCCTATCCCTGTTGCTGGTGACCTTACAGTGCAACTCCCTGGACCTCTGCCTGTGGGCCGGCTTGGGCACCACAGTGTTGTAACTGGAGCCACACTATAACCACAAGATACATGACTGCTACCTATCGCTCTGTGTCCGGGCGGCGCAGGATCCTACTACGTACTGTTTACTCTATTGGAAATTGATCACTGCCTGGGCACCTATCAACCACTTGTTCCCGACGTGCCCAGTACCCATCTAGCAACCTTATGCGCCTGAATTAACCACTGCTGTACCATTGACACTGATTTGGTGAACCTCCACTGTCTACACTCTGAAATACTAGTATCCAGTCAGCGTAGAGGTGGTGCATCACTCTGTTGCACCACATAACTAAAACAACTGCCAACCTCCATCCTACGTGTCGTGGGTCGACCGACTGACGGGAGCGTCATCACAACGGGTACTGCATCGAAGAAGGGACCTATAGATACATATACCAGCACCCCATCCAAGACCTCGACCTCTGCTGGTGAACCTCCTGTGGACGATCTGGCTCCTACGTCCTCTTCTGCCAGGGACGATCATCTTCTTACAACGATGAAGAATGGCTTCTTAGCATTTAATGTGAAGCTGGACGACATAGTCACAACCATTGGTTCACTGAAGTCCAAATTGGAAAAAGAGGGGGCTCGCATCACAGAGGTGGAGACGAGAGTGGGTGAGACCGAGGACCAGGTCATGAAGCATGGCCGTGACATCGCACATCTACAGCGCAAGTTCAGCAGAGTCTGCAACAAATGCGACTATCTTGAGTCACGCTCTCGCCATAATAACATTTGGATTGTTGGTATTCCTGAGGTGGCCTATAGGGGCCCAATGGAACAATTTGTAGAAAACCTGTTCAAATCATTGTTTGACCCATCCAGATTTCTGCAACACTTCCTCATTGAAAGAGCACACCGAGTCCTGGCCCCGGTCCCCAAGCTGGGAGTCCCCCCCCCCACCGCACCACACTGCCCAAGCTACTTAACTACCTTGACAGGGACCTGATCCTTCGCATGGTCAGGGAAAAAGATGCTCTGCGCTACAAATCCTCGGATATCCACATCTATCCTGATTTTGCTGCAAATGTACTCTCCAAACGCAAATCTTACGACCCTGTTAAAAAAAACTCCTACGAATGTGCATGGTGCAATATGCCTGGATATACCCAGCCAAACTTTGCATATAGTTCGGAGGAAGGGCCCATTTTTTTTAAGATCCTGATAAAGCAACAGTATACATAGAATCAAACATCACCATACCGGTACCTGGACGTGACGGAGACGACGGAGGTGGCTCTCCCTCCTGCATCAACGAACCAAGCATCATGGACAACGATTGATCTTACTGAACTGCTTAATCTTTCTATTTGGTCTTTCTATTTGGTCTTCTCTAGGGATCAGTAAATTTAAGTAATGGGGCTGCAGTCCGGTCAGCGGCCCTCACAATAGTTCCATGGCGAGCACACAGTGCTCACCTAGAATGTTCGGAATGTTGTTTTATCTAGGGGTATTCATCGTCAAGTTGGGGTTGATGATGTGGGCGGTGGGGCGGAAGGGGGCTGATAGCGATTGCAAATGTTTAGATCATGTTGATCTAGTGTTTTGTATAATGTTAGGCCTCAATGGCCTCTTGTTTAGTATGTTTATATAGTAAAAGCTGCTCCACTACCACAGCATGCGGTTACATCCCTTACTTTGCCCGACATCGATTGGGCCCAGATATTATATACCCGGGATATGGTGGATAACAAGGTCATGTTCCTGTCGTGGAACGTACAGGGCCTTAACCATCCCATTAAGGCATGCAAGGTTACCGCCTACATCAACTGACAGGCCCCTAAATTACTAATGCTACAAGAGACCCACGCCCAGGGGTCCACCAATGATGCATTTGCTAAAACCTGTGGCCCCCAACAAGCTTACACTAACTATTCGACTCAGTCCTGTGGTGTACTCACGCTAATACATCGCGGCATACTGTTCCAAGAGACTAAACGCTGCATAGACCCACTGGTTAGGTATATCATCCTATGGGGCTCCCTGGCAGGTGACATTGGAAAATACATACGGTCCAAACATGGATGACCCCCAATTCTACGGCCACGTTTTGGATATCCTGCTCTGCGACTCCCTCTCTCACATAATTTGGGTGGGTGATTTTAACTGGATAATGGACTGCGTTATGGACAGATCCAGGAACACACAGAGACCTCTCAGCGGCAAGTCGGGTGGTATTAAATATGATGGGCCACCTGGGTCAGATCCATGGTGCGACCGAAACCCAACTAAACGTGAATACACATACTATTCCAGAGTTCACAACGCTCACTCCAGAATTGACCTATTGCTGATCCCCACTTCACTCATGCCACGAGTAGTTGACTCTGCGATTCTCCCACGAACGCTTTCTGACCATTCCCCCATCACGCTAACCCTTGAATGGACTGCACTGACTACTGCACAACCAATATAGCGCATGCCCCTGTCCTGCTTGGCCGACCCAATACTCCTCGAGAGATTACACAACAAGTCCACGTAATTCTTTCAAAGAAATAATGCGACAGTGCAACACCATAGCATAATCTGGGAGGCCTACAAGGTATGGATCAGGGGGGAAATCATATCCATGGCCTCTGGTGCTCTACCGGAAACAGGACGGGACCTAGATGCTTTGGAAGCTGATCTTAAAAAAGTTAGAGGATGAATATGGTAATACTCACGATCGGGCCCTACTGGGTTGCATAAAAGGGAACATTCTGAGGTTCAGAGAACACGCTGATAGAGGGGTCCACCTGCTCTACCACCCTGTGCGGGAGAGAAGATACGGTGAGACAGACTGGGTTGCCAACTGGCGAACACGGTCAAAAGTGAATTGGGATCACACCATATCACAGGGATCATCGATGCATTGGGACACATCCTGAATACCCCAGAAGCTGTTAACTCGGAATTTTATGGGCTCTATACATCTCTATATTCCAACTCTGGCAATTGCTCGCCCGTGGAGCTTGAATCGTATTTGGATGAAATACCCTTAACAATGCTCCCTGACGAGGCCCGCCTGGCAATCAACCAACCTATGACCGTAGAAGAAATCCCTGAATCCATTAAATCACTCCCCTCAGGTAAGTCCCCCGGCCTTGACGGGTTGGGGATTGAACTGTATAAGGAATTGAGCTCAGTCCCTGTCCCCAATCTGCTTAAGACATTGGAAGAATCACTACAAACCGGTACTCTTCCCCCCTTCAATGCCAGAGGCATTGATTACTGTATTGTTAAATCGCAATGGACCCTCCTCGGACATGAGTTCCTACAGGCCTTTGTCCTTAATTAATTCTGATACTAAGGTACTTGCTCAATCGTTAGCCACTAGACTTCTTTCGTACATGTCGGATCTGGTTCATCCTGACCAGTCAAGGTTTATCCCTGGGCGGACAACTGCATTTAAAATACAAAGGCTCTTTGGTATCATTTTGCAGCTTAACCCTGAGGCACAGGCTGTAGCAGCCTCCTTAGATGCTGAGAAGGCGATAGACTCGGTCTCCTGGCAATTCCTGTTTTCAGTTCTTCGTCACATGGGACTGGGCAAATTCTTCATACAATGTGTTTGTCTCCTAATATTCATCCCCGATGGCCAGGGTCAGAACTGGGTCTACAGTATCTGCCATGTTCTTGCTTGAACATGGCACTCGACGGGTGCCCACTGTCCCAACTTCTTTGCCCTCAGCATAGAGCCCCTTGCATGTATTATGCGCCTTCAACATATACACTGTGGCCTGCACATGACTGGCCCTACACATATTATCTAGCTCTATGCAGAGGACTCATTACTCTACATTAAAAACCCGGCCACGAAACCTGCCCCGATTCTAGAAGAGGTCTGTGGATTTGCCACATTCTCAGGGTACCACATTAACGAGGCTAAATCGGAGCTGTTTCCTTTAAATGAGACCACTATCCACCCTGATGACCTTCAGGGCTTCAGATGGGTGCAGGACAGCTTAAAATATCTGGGCATTGTGATAACACGGCAACACCACACTTTACTACTTGAAAACCATGGTAAATGCATGCACACGCTCACGGATAAAATTAAACTATGGGCTAGGCTCCCGATCTCGCTATATGGTAGACTATCCCTCCTAAAAATGACCATTGTCCCCAAACTTTTGTATTACTTTGTCAATATCCCGTTATGGCCGGGGCACATATTCTTCGATAAGCTTAGGTCAATGGTAATTGGGTTTGTTTGGGGGCGCTGATACCCCACGCATGAAATGGGTGGCCATGACAAAGCCATATGATCAGGGCGGACTTCAGGCTCCGACTTCGAACTGTATTATGAGGTTGCGCAAGCACATTTTGCTGGGCACTGGTACACTCCACACGGTTGACCAATACACACAGGCCTTGAGAGATACACCGCATCCCCATCTGACCTGCACACAATAGTCCTAGCCAACCGCCACCCTGACATCTGCACGTTTGACCCGGTCCACACGACAGCCAACGTCTGGTCCAGACTCTTTAAAAGACTGCAGGTCACCGAACCATACTCCGGCTCTATCCCTCTATGATGCTGCCCGGGGCACCCCCCAACATACGATAAAACTATTCCAGAAGGGTGGGATCCGACTGGCGTGATGACATTACACAATCTGTTCCCGGATGGTACTTTTGTAACTCTCCCAGTCTTTTTCCGAGAAACTGGGCACCGGCCCAACTAGTACACTACAATACTATAGGATGAGAGCGACTGTCAGAGCAAAATGGTTGTCGTTCCCTAAGGAACCTGACATGTGTCAACCTGTTGATGCAGTGTCTACAATCGGTTATGCCAGGGGACTGCTCTCTAGATTGTACAAGAAATGTCAGGGCACACAATCGCAACCTAGCAAGGCCAGAGGAAAATAGGAGGTGGACCTGGGCACCCCATTTGATGACAAACGGTGGACACGGTGGTGCTGCCTCACCAAGGAGGTATCCTTGAATGCAAGACACAGGCTCATTCAATTTAAAGTTCTCAACAGACTGCATTACACTCCAGTGGAAATTGCCAGATTTGCCCCTTCGGCTAATGCCAGTTGTATTAAATGTAATTCTGATGTCGCAGACGCTCAGCACATGTACTGGGGTTGCCCCCAGATTGCCCAGTTCTGGGATGAGGTTGCTGACGTACTGTATGAATGCATAGGAGTCCCCACGTCTTTAACTTTACCCAAATACTTATTCTGGGATATTGGCAAGGTCTCGGTCAAAAAGAGACAACTGTTCAATATTGGCTGCTTGCTAGCCAAAAAGTGTATATTGCTTAAATGGAAGTCCAAAGCTGCTCTGTCCATTACTATGTGGTTACATGAAATGACATAGGCTAATGGTGTGAAGTGGCATATATATCATTGGTCACATCGAGTTGTAGACCGAAAAACATTTGGGAGCCGTTTCGTAAATACCTGCGTATAAATAGAACTGTGTAGTTTATACTCACTGACCACATTTGAATTAACTGTGATAACTACAGGATGCTAACGCATGTGGGTGCCTCCAACACGTACTGCTGCATGAATAGTATCCAATTTTAAAACTGTATTTGTGGATGTATGTCTCTCGCTGTGCTGTAAATAAAGTTTAAAAAAGAAAATAAACGCCTAATCTAAACCTAAATCTAAGATGGGAGCAAGCTACGACCATCAAATTAAAATAAGGCAGTCCTAATGGCGTCTTGTCAAAGAAAGGGCCTATACTAAGAAGAAACCTATTGCCAATCCTTACCCTAAATACAAAGAGTGTGGGATAGGTTTTACATGAATTAAAGAAGTTTTCACAAATAATAAGTCTGGATGCGGTAATCGTGGTCTCATTTCCCCTCATTTTGAGCATGGAATAAGGCGGGACTTTGGACCACAGCACACCCTTGAGCTTTCATAGCACGAGACGACAGTTCCATTCTCGGCTATCAGGACCGTCGATGGCCAAGTCTCTTTCTCTGCAAAAAGTCTCTTGCCTTCAAGGACCTGATGTATTCAAAGTAACAACAAAAAGTTTCTTTAGAAAACGTACATCAGGTGATGCTTTTTCACCCTGTGCCCCCTCTGCCGGGCCGCAGACCTCTCTTGAATATCCCCCTCCCTCCGTAGGGTTCACTGTGGCTTCTATTTAAAACAGTATCTTGGTCACCCCAGACAAGAGTAGATCCTTGACCCTATTAATTTCAAAACCGGGGAGGGACCCCTTAGATTGTGCTAATTATCGATCCATAGCATTGTTGAACTTGGACGCTAGGCTCTACGCTAAGATTGTGGCAACTGGATTAGGGAAGGCCCTCCCTCGAATTATACATCCCGACCAAACTGAGTTTATCACAGGTGGAAATACCCAGGATAATGTGAGACGGGCCTTAAACATCATAGAGCTAGGCACCCGAACGTGAAAGGGGCCCCTAGGGGTCCCTTGTGCTATGAAAACAAGGCAATAACCATACACGAAAAGATGCGCCAGACACGAGGTTCAAATTCCCAATGCTAGGGTTTATTGCAAGCAAAAGATAGTATAAATTGGCCAATTCTGATCTCACGCCCCGCGACGTGAGTTTCCTAGACCTCGAGGGACGCAAGAGAGCGAATTACGTACATCAGTTACATATATACAAAATGCATATCATACAGTCAGCAAAGTCATGTTCGACACCCCTCTTTATTAAGTTCCTTTGAACTCGGGATGACGATGGACATATCCGACGAGTATGACGATTATAATATTTTCGATGTCTATTCTAGTAACAATGTGCAATTAAAAAGTGCAGAGGCATCTTTTAGTTGTTGAACAGAACACGGTGGTTCTGTTCTTGGAAGCAAGCTGCACACGGGGGAAGAGCCACATTCCAAGCTTTGCTATGTATGAGGTACTATTCGTGTCCTGGGAGCCGACACGTTCTAAAGGGTTTTGCGAAGGGGGGCTATAAGAAAAGCATAATTCAAGCCTTTAGCTGTACTATTCTGACATATTCTACCATCGTACGAGACTGGCTGGCAGCTGTGAAGTGATTAAATTCCCTGCAGCTCCCTCCCAAGGCTACAGAGAGGGAGCGTGGGCATTCCTCTCTGGGCTACTCATGAGGAGTTTCAACAAACTCTTCAGTCCCGCGACCTTGTCCTTTCATATTCAGACAACAATGTTAACAGTTGAGCAGAGTCCGCAGAATCCGCAAGAATTGTAAGCTGCAAAGCAGTTTTTAGACAGAAAGCAATGAGCAATGGTCAACAAGCAAAATGACGATTCTTGCTACATTTAAAATGGCCGCTCGTTGGTCAAGCATAGCAGTTTATATTTCTATAATTCGGTGCATAAGACGGTTGGCCCATGGCCATCAAGTTACGTCCATCATTCAAATGAAAGGTATTAATTTTTCCAGATAGACAAACGGGGTCAGCGCTTCTCTTTGGCGGCGTTAGACGCCAGGAGAGCGTTTGACAGCCTGGATTGGAGATATCTGAAGTTGGTACTAGAGAAGTTTGGGTGTGGCCCACATTTTAGTAATATGGTATTAGCAAACTTCTGGATCCTGTCGATGAATCTTTTGGTCAACGGGCTAAGCTCTGGACAGATCAGGATAGAGAGAAGCACTAGACAGGGCTGCCCCCTATCCCCGTTAATATTTGCCATGGCAATGGAGCCATTTGCAGCCCAAATTAGACAAGATAGAGACATTGAGGGGGTGAAATGCGGGAAACCAAACATAAAATAGCACTATACCCAGATGATCTGATGCTTTTCATATCAAATACCCGGGACACACTGCTAAGGGTAATGCAGCAACTGCAAGAGTTTGCAGGGGTCGCAGGGTTCCACATAAACTATGGGAAATCAAAGGCCCTGAATATAACAGAAGAACAAGGAGAGATCTCGGAACTAGAAAGGTCACTCCCACTATCCTGTGAAAAAGAATCCCTAGAATACCTGGGTGTCCGCTTAACTGGGAAAATGAGTGATCTATACGAGGTAAACATTAAACCCCTATGGAAACGACTGCCAGAAGACCTGCGTAGGTGGGATAACCCGGAGCTGTCTTGGTTTGCCCGAATAACGGCTGTGAAAATGACTCTACTCCCCCGTATGCTGTACGTCGTCAGCTCCCTCCCAGTAAGGATCCTGCCCCGAGTCTCTAAAACTCTGCAGGTAGCTATTTCCGCCTTTGTGTGGAAAGGCCCAGAATTCAGAAGAAAGTTATGACGTGACCCCCACTTCTCGGAGGCCTAGGATTACCAGGCATACAGGGATACATCCTGGCGGCACATATAACACTGATGCTATACTGGGCGGTGCAAGACACCAACCTGGGTTGGGTCCAAATAGAGCAGGCGGTCACTACGCGCCCGCTAAAAACACTACGCACCCTTCCCCCACACAAACGTCAGGTAAGGGGAAAACTGCTAGAAGACACTAGTGTGGCGCTCAATATTTGGGACGATGAGTTAAGAAAGCGGAAAATCCAACGCGGGCTGGTTCCACACTCCCCAATAGCGTACAACCCTGAATTTACCCCGAGACTTCAGGTAAAATTCTGGGAAGGTTGGGTAGCTGCCGAAACTCTTATCTTGGCTGACATGTTCCGGGATGGAGAGCCACTCTCCTTTGAGCAATGCAAACAAAAATGTCATATTGGGGAAAATGAAAGATACATATATACCCAGTTAAGACATTGGATTACACACCCGTCTGTCAAAAGAGCCACTAATAGACCCCTGATCGGCCTCAAATTAACATTCAGGAGGGTTCAACTAGGAGAGGAATCTCAAGGCTTTACAAACTACTGGACAGGGCCCTCCCAGAAGATGTCCTGCAGTACAAAACGAGTTGGGAAAAGGACCAAGGGTATATTATTACGGTGGAGGAATGGGGGAGGATATGGGCAAGAGCTTATAAAAGCTCTAGATGCACGCAATTAAAGAATCGGCCTACAAGGTTTATCAATGGTATATGCCCCCCACCAGACTGCATAAGATAAACTCTAAATACTCCCCACTTTGCTGGAGTGAATGTGGGGGAAAAGGGGACTTTTATCACATGTGATGGACTTGCCCTTAAGCAGAGATATTCTGGAAAGAGGTCCTGGGACACATAAATGCATTGACAGGAATCACGGTGCCATACGACCTGAAAGTCGTCTTGCTGGGAGCGGTAGCTGAAAACATATATGCGGCAAGGGGACACAAGGCCACGCTAATCATGCTCCTGCTCTCGGCTGCAAGACTGACTCTGGCCCAGGGATGGAAAACTGTACAGGGCCCAATTATAGCGTGGTGGTGTATTAAAATATGGGGAATTTTGGCAATGGAGAAGATCTGTGCACTGCAAGCTGGGAAATACCTCACATTTCTGGCAATTTGGGAACCCTTCCGAGAGATGGTAAAAGATAAAGAGCCTCACTACTACAGACCCAGGATACTTAGAAATGTGGACACCTACTAAAATATCAAATAACCTTGACCTAGATGGACAAAGATACCAGGCAGACCTCAACAATGAACAAACTCGGAACCAAATAAGTTGGGGAAAGATGGGGGGGGCGACCTTGGGATGGGGAGTTTGAAAAGTTAAAACCCGTGGAGCCAGCAGAGACACTTCATGGGACTCCAAAGGGATTGTAAGTTAAAGTTGAAAGATAACTGTTCATGAATATTTGTAAATGCTTGTTCTCTGCATGAATCTGGGGAATAAATAAAGCATGTTAAAACAAATAAAAACAGTATCTTGGTTGCAGTCACGTCCTGTTAGGGTGATGGCTTCTCACCCCTGGATCCCACTCTTCCGGGTGCAGATCCTTTTCAACTGGTTTGCATCCCTCTGTCGGGTTCACTATGGCATCTCCTTTTGCGATATTCACGAATCCTAAATGTCTTAAACAGTTCACTGTGGACGACCCTCTGCCGGGTTCACTCTTGTCAACACACTGTTCTTTCCAGTTTCTTATGACGTGGGATTCCCTTAACTTTATGATCATCTGCCGGTCAAAGACTTTTGACTGTACAGAGGATTTTACTAGACACGCGTATGACAACTTTGCCCTTCTTCTGGCCTGTCCCAAGGTCTTCTGGTAACAGTAGTTTCTATGATCGGTAATCGCCCAGAGTTTCTCGAGTAAACATCTACCTGGTGCCTGGCTTATCTACAGCTGGCTTTCCCCTTTTACATTAACAATTCTTTGTACTTTCTCCAATCAGCCGTTTGCTACTTTTCTTCAAAACAGTTTGGTTTCTTTATTGATTCTCCTCTCGAGTCACCAGCTGTGATTAACCACTTGGCTTTCTTCGTATCGGGAGTCAATTTTGGTACCACGGTAGCAGGCATCTCCTCTGTCCTGCTCCATGTACCGTTAACATCTGCTGCAACACACTTGGGCATTGTTCTGCTGCAACACACTTGGGCTATTGTTTGCGGTCTTACGATTCCTTCTGCAGAGATTTTGCGGGCCTGGGTTGGAAAGAGCAAGGTCGCTTCTCTCCTTGCCAGCCTTTTGGGTCCTGCCGCCTTTCTTCTCCTTTTCAACTGCTGTGTCTGGATAGCTGTGCCATCATGCGGTCTGCCTTGCTCGTATTGTGCTCCACGTGGGGAAGGGAAAGGGCCGTCGGGTGTGTGTGTGTGATTCGGGTTAATTGCCTGTCTCTACCTGACCCTTGTGTTGGGACATGTCAGGTAGATGGATTTGGTGTTTGTCGGTCGTCTTTCGTGGTGTGCAAAAGCGTTTGTGTTGGAAAAGGGCAGCATGGTTAGAGGGTTTGAATATTCTACGGGGTAGGATGGGGAAAAGGTATTATAAGAAGGGTGAGATTGACAAGGTTTGTGAGACAGACATGAATGACCAGGATTGTTATCAAAGGAACTGGGGGATTGTGGCAACAGTAGTGTTTAATCCAAGTAGACTGGGTGTTCGGGTTTAAGATCTTAGGGGATTGGTTCTGTACGTATGGGTCAATGGCTCTGGGCAGGAGATTTTTAATGGGAGAAGGCGAGATGGATTAATTATAGCCTATAAAGGCTGCCTCTCCTTCCTTGGCATATTACCACGTATCACCTGGGGTATTTGCCCGAGCGTGCCCCTCCAGGTGATCCTCTCTCTTGTCCACCCCCAGGATTGGGGTCCCCGAGCTTTGGTCCTTTCCAGGCCACCTGAATAAGGGATTCTCGAGGTCGGCTTGGGAGAACACTCTCCGGTTTCTCACAGGAAGTATCAGAGACTTTCGAGAATGCCATGTTCTTTGCTCCTCGCAGGCGCGACCACTCTAACCCCTCTCCTTATTCTCTGGCACCTTTTCCTCTTCGGTTCCTCTTTCACTCTGCCCTTTCCCACTTTATTGTGCTTCCTGCACACCTTCTTTTCCTGTCATGCACACATGCACTTTTTTCCACCTTTCTGGCCCTCTTGCACACTTCTCTTTATTTTTCTCTGTGCTCTCTTGCACCATCAGTTTTTCTATGTGATCTCTTGCACCTTCATTTGCCCTTTAACGTGCCTCTTGCACACTCTGTAGTTCTTTCGGGTCGCTTGTACCCTCCCTTGACTGTTCGTTTTCCTTCTGACTAGCTCTTTTCTTTCAGGTATCACTCGCACCCACTCTTGGCTATTTCCACACCGCCAGCTCACTGTATTGTCTTTCATTACTACAGCGCCTCTTCTGTCATTCTGCTTTTCTTTCTTTCCTCACTTTGCAGCTTTCACTTGCTTTGCTTTTACCTTTCTCTTGCTTCGCTTTGCTTTCTTTCACCACTTTTCAGCTGTCACTTGCTTTTGTTCCGCTTTCGCTCACCGGGCTCTTCTCTCAATGCTTCTGCTCCTGCTCCAGCCACCCGCACGCTACTGAGTTTCTTTCCGTCTCATGAAACTCACCAAAAGTAGCACAGTTCCAGCAAGCAGGTCAAATGGGTTTGGGTCCAGGTGAGCGTCTCACCACCTGCCCTTCAGTCACCCTTGGCACTGGCACACGCACCAAGGGAACAAGCATTTTTCTGAACAACGCTGGCAGTATACAAGCTGCCTCGTTCTGGCTGCCTGGCGACACGGCTCCCTAGCCACGCTGCAGCCCCTCACAAACACTGGGCCAGCATCTCGGCACACCGTTCCCCTCTGGATCCCTCTTCCTGCAGCCCCCTATTCCTTGGCTTCTCTGGTCCAGTCAGCATGCCCAGCTCACTCTGAGTCTGGCAGAACCACCCTTTTTATACTGCATGTGAGAGTCAATTGGAGTCAGGTGTGCACAGTTGGGGAAAAGTGCCTGACCTTGCCTGACTCACTTTGTATCCCCATGTTGTTCCTATGGGTAATCTTCAATTGTTCTTGCCCAGTACATGTTGGAAATGGGGAGGGTGAGACTGGGTGTGAGTGGAAATACCCCATTAAGACTGAGGGGAGAGTGGGTTGGTGTATCATTGGGGAAGGGGGATACAATGTCTCGCCCTTGGGTATTCTCCTCCCAATCCCCCGTGATGCTCCATTTAGGTGATCCTCCCTCTCTTGTCCACCCCCAGGGTCGGGATTCAAAAGTGATGGCCCTTCCTTAGCCACCTGATTGGAAGATCCTGGGGGAATAGGTGGGAGAATAACGTTTGGTTTCTCACACAGTGTATTGGACATTTGTCAAGCAGTTGCCTGGGCTTCTATGCACACATTTGCTAAGCATTACTGCCTGCATTCCTTGTCCGGTCAGGACACTCCTTGATGCTGTCCGGTCCTCAAGAGTTCCTTGCTGTAGGTGGTGGTTTCTCACTCTTCCTCCAGGTTTCTCTACTGCTCCGACAATCTCTCTAGAATGAGGAATCAGTGTGAGGAAGGAATCCATCAGAAGAACACATTCCTTGCCTCTTAGTGATGTTCTTTCTGATGGATACATTCTTCCCCCCACAGATTCCTTGCCGCCATACCAACCTGCCCCTCTTGGCGAATAGCTCATACCCCTCCTGCTGGTCTGCAGCCCTATAGCTGTCGAGTGCTGGGGGAAAAGGCGGAATTTAGGTATTCGGGGCACAGCATATACATTTCCACTGATGTCATGTCCAACACCATGAGCACTTAACAGTACCAGGGGTTTTGTACGATCGGACCGAAAAAAAGGTCCGACCGTACAAAACGACCGAAAAATGCTACCACCAAAGGTTCGAACACCAAAAGTTCGAACCTTTGGTGGTAGCATTGCAGGTATTGGCGGCTGAACATAAAAAAGACTGCAGGGGTGTCCCCCGCAGCACCCCGCTCACTATACTGTGTGGCATAGTGAGCGGGGTGTTGCGGGAGACACCCCCGCAAAAACATTTTCTTTTTTTTTAAACGGGGTTTGCAGGGGAAACCCCTGCAGCCCCCCGTAGTATGTAAGTGTATTCGCATGAGAAAGCTGCAAACTTTTGGTAGTTCTCACCTTTCTCATGTGAACATTCCGGCCGTGGCAAAATCCGCCGCGGTCGGCTCACTTAGAATCATACCAGGTGGATCCTCTTGGTGGCTGCAAGAGTTTGAGGACTGCTGACACAGGGAGGAGATACATATAGGATGAGGAATCTGTGGCAGGAAGGACTAATCAATCAGAAAGAAAATTAGCTAGATGTAAGTAATTTACGTTTTCTGCAGCTTACCCTCACCAAGCCTGTATGACGGGCCTTGGGAACGTCCGTCCAGTGAGCACTTGTTTTCTGCTGCAGTTTAGCTGTGAGTTCTTTGAGGAAAAGGCTTGAATTCATGTCGAAGGAGTAAGCATCTAATTTGTGAAAGGTTTCAAGCTGTCAGACTTGGGTAAAAGAAGTGCATTTCAGTTCTGATATGAAGATCGCTTCCTACTCCATTATAGAGCCTTTGTCCCCTCCTTTTAGGGGAGCCAGCCCAACACACAAGTTATTATCTCTCATGTAGGGAAAGCTTCTGCCTCTCAGAATGTAGTTTGTCGGGTACCAGAGGATCTAGTCAAACCTGTTAAGTTTACAAAGGAGACATGGTAGCCACCATGGTCGGACTGGGCCATAAAGTTATCTCGGGCACCAATGAAAAAGTGGCCCACAGTAGCAAATGGCTGTTCATTCTTTTTGTAACACTGTTTGAATAGTACTCAAGGGTGAGGTTTTTGATCAAATTTGATGCAAATTGTGCATTTTGAAGAATATTTATTCAGCAGCACTGGTCAAAACTACTAGCCGCCTAGTGAAGTAACTCATCAAACTGACCCACATTGGCCAAAAAGTGGCCCACTTTGGCTCAACAAACTGTCCCACACCAGAATTTTGCATTTTCAGTTCGGCCATGGGCCTATTTTCCTATAGGCCAGTCTGAGCCTAGTAGCCACAGCTTTGACAGTCACCTAGGGTAAGGGCTTCTTGGAGTTGTTCACTCCAGTGGATTCTGCACAGTTGGGAGTTTCCCCCTCCCACAGTATTGGTCCAAACAATTTGCCACAAGGTGTTCCCCAGCCTCACATGAGGTGAACCTGCCCTTATCCAAAACTGGCATTAAGAAGGTTAGTAATGCTTAAAAAAATCAGAACCTTTCCCCAAAGCTGCCTTCCACCCCAATTTCTAAATTCTTAATGTAAAAAGGTACAAAGAAGGAATGGAGTGAGAGAAGCAGAAAAACGGAGAGAAAACTCTTTGCCACTGGTACAGATCGGCTACTTGCCCCAGTGTCCTGTAAAGCTCACTTCAATTCATGAATCCTCAATACCAAGGAGCAAATTGTCTTTTGCCTCAGACAATTGAGGACCAGGAATGTGCTAATTCACAAGTACTTTGTTTTTTTCCCTACCGATCTTCTCATCTGCAAATGTGGAGGTTCTTTCCGCATCAAATCCAAATACAACACCTTGTTTTTAGAACCCATTAATTATGTGCCAGTATGTGGGCACTAAGACCATCCATTTTGAGTGTGTACTTTCAACCCCCACACGTTTACCATTAAGACATGGTAAGAATCGTATATACATACCTGGCGTTCCCTCTGGCAGTGTAATGCGGCCAGTGTTATGCCATGTTACAACTTGCAATACGTTTGCAGAATGTCTCCTACAAAAGGCAGTAAAGGAGTTGGTCTTTTGCCTCCCAAAATGCAAGGACTTAATCAAGATAGGAGAATCCCCAACTTGAACCCAGTATCGGGGGCTAAGTATACACAACTCAAAAAAATGAATCACTTGGGAAACAATATAATAGAAATATAAGACTATAAAAAAGTGCCTAAATATAGGTCAATGTATATTATATGTAGCTACTCAAACATGGAGTTCTAGATGCAGTCGGTGTACATAAACAGCTGGCTTAGTTTAATGAAAGTGTCTAAAAACATGCACATTTCATATTCGTAGGCTAGATAGCGCCAACTTCATGTCAAATACATGTATCTTCACCAATATGTGCATTTTTATACCACCAACGGGTACAATACATGTAAAGAGCCAGATGAAAATCAGGCTTTTTGCAAACAATAAGTCAGTTCAGAAACAGTTCATACTTGTGTAAAATGTAGCGTAATTAGAAACAAACTTGTTTTGTCTATGCCCACTGTGTATGGCCGTCTTCATCAGAGCCATTCATTGTTGTACACGCTCATAGTAATTGAGAGTGTCTGTAAATGCTCCTAGGTCCCTCAGCCTCGAAAAAGCATCTGCAGTGTGACAGTTAGAATGGTAAGCACATTTTGAGGGGATTGGGTCCTCCGACGTATTCCAGATCCATGACAGTAATCACCACAGCTGTGCTGCTTCGGAAAATCTTTCTCCGTCCTGCATCGATGATGTCGATACGCTGTCCTCGAGGGCCTCCGTCGAGCCGACGTCACCGGATGTTATAAGTAGGATGCACGACGCCCGTAGCCTCAGTTCCGTTTTTTCCGCGAACGTGTTCGCTTCAGAGATCTCGGCGCGCCTCGGTTCTACTGAATCCTGTTCTTTCGGTTCTTCGAACCTGTTCGTTTGTGTGTTGAAAATGTCGTCTTCGGCTTCTTCCACCCCGCGGTCGGGTTTTAAGAAGTGTCGGGTGTGCGGGTCCGAGGACCACGATACGGATGACTGTGTCGACTGCCAGTTGCTTACATTGAAGGCTTTGTGGGAGCGTAAGAGGAAGCTGTCAGTGGGTAAGGTGGCCAAGCCCCGAGAAGTCGTGATCCACTGGACTTTCGATGGACGATTCGAGTGGCGACTCTCTGCATCGTCGTCGTTAGTCCGGGGTGTCTCGGTTCGGGAGTTGGTCTCGCCATTCCTCTGCCTGTTCGAGACACTCACGGAAGCGCTGTCACAGGTCGCCTTCCCCGTCCTCATCCAAGGACTCCACCCGTCGGCGGGTTGCTTGTCCATACAAGCATTCCTCTCCTGAGGAATGGGATTCCTTCTGAAAGGAGATGATGGCGATTTTTCAATCGCAGGGCTCCGGTCCGTCCGCGCCGTCGAAGGACGCCGGCTGTGATCGTGCTAGTGACACCACTTGTACGCCTTCGGGCTTGAGCGGTCGTCGCGACCACCGGGCACCTTCGAGGTCCCAGTCGGACAAGGATGGTCGCTCTAGACATGCCCGTTCCAGGTCCCGGTCCTCAACGCCATCGTGAGCCTGTGAAGTCTTCGAGGAAGACATCGACGCCATCAGCATTCAGGCTGTCGAAGGACACGCTCAGGGCTCCGCCCTCGAGGTCTGTGTCGACGCCATCGAAGTTGACGGCGCCTTGCTCGACGTTGACGTCGACACCCTCGAAAGCCTTTCGAGTTTACTTTGTCAGAGGTACCCTGTGGCATGGTGGAACGCCCCCGAAAGGCTCTGGCCAAGGCTAAGAATGTCTTTGTCCCTTTTTATGTGCCCTCATTTCAACCTCTGGATTATATTTCTGAGGGCGATGAGGGATCTGAGGACGGTTTGGTGCCTGAGGAGGTGCCTGACAAGATTTTGTCTGGTCACAGCCAGATTGAGGACCTGCGTCAGTCACTGCACGACGCCAGTGGTCTGAACACCTCTCTGGAGCTGGAGTTCTGTCAGCCTGAGCCTGGCACCCATGCCGAGTCCTCGTTCCGGTGCCTTATGTCGAGGGTCACAGAATACTTGGGGTGGTCTGCGCCACCTGTGGATTTTCTGCAGAATGACCTGACGGACATCCTCGACCAAGTTCCTCCAACTGACCCGGTACTGCCATTCCATATGGCTTTGCAAAGAAGGGTGGCTGCAGCTTGAACTGCTCCGGAGAGTCTCCCGGCAGTGAGCAAGTCTTTGCCACGAAAATACCACCCAGCCAGCAGTGACCCCTGCTACTTGACCACGCACCCCACTCCGGAGAGTTTGGTAGTGCAGGCGGCCACGGCCCCAGCAAAGCAGGCGTTGTACCCTACCATCCCTCCTGATAGGGACGACAAGTGTTTTGATGGCTGGGCGAAGAAAGTGTTTTCTTCAGGGGGTATGGCTTTACAGGCAGCCAACTCCGTGTGTGCCTTGTCACGTTTCACGCACACTCTGTGGAACTGTATTTCCTTGGCGGCTGAACATATTCCCGAAGGGGAGGAACGGGATGGTTTTCTTGCTATTGTACAGGGTGGGAAGGATGCCATGTGTGAGACCGTTCAGTCGGGTTTGGACATGACAGATTGTGTCAGCCGGTCCATGGCAGCGAGCACCGTAATACGCAGGTTTGCGTGGTTGTGGAAGTTGGGGGTTTGCTCCTGATGTGCAGGCCCAGCTCCTCAACATGCCCTTTGATGGTGAACACCTTTTTGGCAGCAAGGCTGACGAGAGCCTTGAGAGGTTGCAGACCTCCAAAGCTGCAGCGAAGTCGTTGGGCGCTGCAGTTCGCAAACCTCCGACTTTTCGTCCTAGGGGAGAGCAATGGAGGGGAGGTTCCTTTCGTTGTTAGTCAACCTTTAGTAAATCGAGAGGAGCTGCAAGTGAAAGGGGCCACCGTAGGAGTGCCAGAGGTGGAAAACAGGGTACTCGAGGTTCCAAGGCCGCTCAGGCTGTTGCCTCTTTGCCCTCAGGCACTGCCGCAGCCGCTTCAGCTCAGTCATGAGGCCATGTCCCATGGTTCGCCGGTTTGGGGAAGGCTGGCGCAGCATCTTGTAGAGTGGCGAGCCATTACTTCAGATGTGTGGGTTCTCGAGATCATAGCCCACGGCTACTGTCTTCCTTTCCGGCAGAGGCCTCAAGACAATCCACCGGGGAATCTCTCTTTGAAGAGTCCGGATCCGCTCCTTGCACAGGAAATTCAATCCCTGCTGGAGAAAGGCGCCATAGAACTGGGGACTGTAGCGGAGAGGAACAAGGGATGGTATGCCCCTTATTTTTTGATTTCGAAGAAAGACGGGGGATTGAGACCCATCATGGACTTGCGCGGTTTGAACAAGCTCCTCAGGAGGGACAAGTTCAAGATGGTTACTCTTTCTCAAGTCCTCCAGGCCCTTCAACTTCAGGACTGGTTGGTGTCTCTCAACCACAAGGATGCTTATTTTCATGTGCCAATCCATCCAAGGCACAAGAAGTACCTGAGGTTCGCGGTTGGCGACTCGCACTTTCAGTTTTGGGTCCTGCCTTTCCTCCACCCCGAGGGTCTTCACCAAGCTCATGGTGGTGATGGCAGCGTATCTCAGGAAAGGGGGGATTCACGTCTACCCCTACCTGGACGATTGGTTGATCAGGGTGCGCTCTACTGAGCAAGTCCTGGACCATCCGTCTGTCACCTGCCACTCCCTTCACAAGCTGGGTTTCTCCCTCAACTTAAAAAAGTCCCATTTGACACCAACCAGCGGCTCCAGTACATCGGAGCAGTGCTCGACACATCCCTGGAGCAGTGTTTTCCTCCCCAGGTGAGGGCTCTTCACATTCAGCAGATGGTGCACAAGTTTCAACATTCCCAGAGTCTCCCGGCGTTCGAGTTCTTGAGGTTTGCCCGGCCTCATGGCATCCTGCATTTTTCTGGTGCCGAAGGCCAGGTTGCGGATGAAATCTCTGCAGTGGGCCCTCAGGATGCAGTGGTCGCAATCCTCTGGCAGGATGTCGGACCCCGTTCAGGTGCCGCCCTGGGTTGCCCAGGACCTTCTGTGGTGGGCCGTCGAAGGCAATCTGATGAAGGGGGCTCCGTTTTGGCTACCCTGGCCGGAGGTGACGATCGCGACGGACGCTTCCCTCACGGGATGGGGAGCTCATGCCAACGAGTTGACAGTCAGCGGTCGTTGGTCTCTGTCAGAGTCCAGACTCAATATCAATCTGTTGGAGCTGAGGGCCTTCAGGCTTGCCCTGAAGGCTTTTCTGCCGACTGTGCGAGGAAAGAATGTCCTGATTCTGACGGACAACACAGTGGCCATGCACTGCCTCAACAAAAGGGGGGGCAGGGCCACTTCCTCGGTTCAGGGAGGCGATGCAGCTCTGGTTCTGGGCCATCCAGCAGGAAGTTTCGATTCAGCAGTTCATCTGGCCGGAGACGAAAATGAGACGGTGGGCGCTCTGAGCGGGCAGAGCGCAATCTCTCACGAATGGGAGCTGGCTCAGGAGATTCTTCTGGAGATCTCCGCCCTTTGGGGGACCCCTCAGGTGGATCTCTTCGCCTCCAGTGTCAACCGGAAGTGCAAAAGGTTCTGCTTGCGGGAATTTCCTCCAAAAGGAGCCTTAGGAGATGCGTTCGTGGTGGAGTGGTCCTTCCCACTGCTGTACGCATTTCCTCCAGTCCCCGTCATCCCGTAAGTGCTACGGAGGTTCAGTTCCCGGATGATCCTCATTGCTCCGGCTTGGGCTCGGAGGACGTGGTACCCGGACCTTCTCGTCCATCTGCCCTCCACGTCGTCTTCCCCACCGAGAAAACCTCCTCTCACGGGAGGGGGGGTCAGGTTCTCCATCCCGAGGTCAGATCCCTCATCCTTCACGCTTGGCTTCTGAAAGGTTGAGGTATAAGGCTTTGGACCTCCCTGAAGACGTGATGGAGGTGTTGCTTTCGGCGAGACGGCCGGCAACTAAGTCCCTGTACCATTGCCGTTGGAGAAAGTTCTGCGACTGGTGCAGGGTTAATAATGTGGATCCTTTTTCATGTGACATTCCTGTGGTTCTGTCTTTTTTGCTTTTGTTGGCACAAAGGGGCCTGCAATTGGGTACTGTTAAAGGTTACCTGGCGGTGCTGTCTATATTTAAGCGCTCGTCTGAGGAGTGTTCTTATTTCAAAATTCCTTTAATTTCTCAGTTTCTCAAAGGATTTACTAATGTGTTTCCACCATCACCTTTCCAGGTGCCTGGTTGGGATTTGAACCTTGTTCGGAAATTCCTAAGGGGTGCTCTGTTTGAGCCTTTACATTCTTGTCCTTTGAGGCTGTTAACCCTTAAAACTGTGTTTTTAGTTGCGGTCACTTCCTCTCACAGAGTGAGTGAGTTGCAGACACTTTCAGTTAAGCCACCCTTCACTGTGTTTCATAAGGACAGGGTTTTCCTTAGAGTTTGTCCTTCCTTTCTTCCGAAGGTGGTGTCGGAATTTCATTTGAGCAAGAAGGTTATTCTTCCGGCATTTTATTCTCCTCCACATCCTGGTAAGGAAGCGGAGAGGCTCCATAGGTTGGATCCTAGGAGAGCTTTAAGTTTGTACGTTTCTCGCATGTCCCGGGTCAGAGTGGACGATCAGCTCTTTATTGGTTACGCTGGAAGGCGCTTGGGACAAGCTGTGACTAAGCAGACTTTGGGCCTCATTACACAGAAGGCGGTAAGGGTTAACGGTCACCAGTAATGGTACCGGTGACCGTTAACCCTTACCGCCTGATTACGAGGTCCCTTTGCGGGTTGGTACTTTAACGCCTGCTTTTTTTGCGGTACCGTAATTAGCACCTATGGGGCAAAAATGGGAATGGGGAAGGGCAATGGGGGGAAGGGGGAATTACCGCCCCGCCAACCTTGGAACAGGGCGGTAATTCCCCTTTCCTCCAAGGCGGTGCCGGTATTTTATCTGCATGGACCCAAGGTGCTAATAGCACCTTGGTCCACCGCCTACCGTGTAATGAGGACCTTTGTCTAGATGAATGGCGGGTAAGGACCCTCCGGTAGGGTTACGGGCTCATTCTACTAGGGGTATGGCTGCCTCTACTGCCCCGCAGAGGGGTGTTCCTATTCGTGACATCTGTGATGCAGCCACTTGGGCTTCGGTCCATACTTTTGTACGTCACTACTCCCTCGATTCTATCCATGGGCAGGATCTGGCCTTTGGCAAGGCGGTCCTTTACTGTGCGATTTGATTGGGCATTCTAAATTTCTATATTCTAAATTCTTTTTCCTCCTCCATACGTTGGTACTGCTTTGGGAGTCTGTCATAGTTATGGAATACGTCAGAGGACCCAATCCCCTCGAAGAACAATTTACTCTCTTACCTGGTAACGTTCTTTCGATGGGATGGTCCGACGACGTATTCCATATCGCTCCCTCCCTACCTGCCCCGCTACAGAATTTCTTATGCGATTGCAGCTTACGTTTCCGCAAGGCTTTCTGTGGTCATACTGGCAGTGGTTTGGTGCCACACGTTCTGGGGAAAAAACTAGAACTGAGGCTACGGGCGTCGTGCGTCCAACTTATAACATCCGGTGACGTCGGCTCGACGGAGGCCCTCGAGGACAGCGTATCGACGTCATCGACGCAGGATGCAGACGCCGAAAGATTTTCCGAAGCAGCACAGCTGTGGTGATTGTGGTCATAGATATGGAATACGTTGTCGGACCATCCCATCGAAAGAACGTTACCAGGTAAAAGAGTAACTTGTTCTTTAGCTCCGTGTTGCAGAAAAACAGTCGTCACTAATTCACCAATCAGTTCACAAAATAGCTAGAATGGTAAGCACATACAGCCTCATCACGAGTTTGATGGTAACGCTTAAATGCGGCATTAGCGCTATTACCGCTGCATTTAAGGGTCCGCCAAATCATGGGTTTGGCTGAATTTACCCCCAGCTCTAAGCTGGGGTTAAATGCGCCCGGATAAATGACCATTTTCGGGTGCAATTAGCGTGCACTTATTGCGCCGAAAATTCCCTATTGGGTCCAGGACCCAATAGGTAATTACCATTATCGCCAAACCCGTGATCTTGGCTAATAGCGCCAGAGAGTTTGGTGGCAACGCTATTAGCCCGGGCGGTATCCCGGCGGTAATACCGCCCAACTCGTGATGATGCCCATAGTAATTTCCTAGGACCAGTGATGTCACTCTTTCTGTGAAGTCAGCACAAAATCACTGCTCAGTTTGCAGACTGGCAGTCCCAAAATGCAAGGAGGCTTCTCTACCCCAGCTCCGAATTTACAAAGATTTGATAGATACTTCCTCAAGGACTGTTTGCTCGTGGTATAGATAAGAGACACCTAGATTGCCAGTTATTCCTTGCACCAAGAGATCCAGGAATATGTCCTTGGGCTTCCTTTCAATTGAAAGACTCCATTCGCTCCTATAACAGACAGCCTTACAGAAGTGCAGGTCTAGGGTAGTGGCTGGCAAATATCTCCTTTCAATTTGTGCGTTACAGTGGTTCACAGCTTTTCTTACTGGTCGCCAACAACATGTTCAGGTTGGTGGCTTCCTCTCAGATATTCTTCTCCAGTGCTGTGGTGTACCGCAGGGATCGGCACTTTCTCCACTTCTTTTTAATATCTATCTTCGTGCTCTTATGAATATCTTAGAGAAATATCATCTCAGATTTCATTGATATGCTGACGACACCCAGCTATATATAAGGCTTGATGATTTCGAGGAAGCCCTTGCCCTGGTTAGCAGTTGTTTGGAAGAAATTGGTTTGTGGATGGAAAAGAATTGGCTGCAGCTTAACCCCAAAAAAAACGAGGTGATCATGTTTGGTCCTAAGCATCTCCTTGCAGGAAATAAATGTCCTCCTTCACCCCAGTTTCTGGGTACCAGCCTTAAGTATTCCACTAAAATAAAGAATCTCGGCTGTATTTGGCAGGGTGACCTGGGATGTAATGCCCAGGTCTCAGCCAAAGTCTAATCAGTTTTTTATAACATTTGCCTTTTTGCGTCAAGCACTACCCTATATACCTACTACTGATCGTGCTGTGGTTGTTGGGGCCCTAGTCAACTCCAATTTAGACTATTATAATGGACTTTTGGATGGAGCACCAACCAATCAGATTCAACGCTTCCAAAAGGCACAAAATGCAGGTGTTAGACTGGTCTTTGATGTAGCCAAAAACACCCATATTTCTGGTCTCCGCCGATCATTGCACTGTTTGCCAGTGGAGGATCGGATTAAATTCAAAGTTGGGTGCTTGATCTACAAATGTCTGACTGGGCTGGCACCGGCCTACTTAATCAATAAATTGAAGCAATACCGACTAACTTGAGCCCTGAGATCTGAAGATCAACTTTGTCTTGTTATTCCGAGGACAAATTGCAGATCGAGAGGAGATCGCTGTTTTTCAGTTGTCGGACCTAGACTATAGACCAGTCTTCTGTTGAGCTTAAGACCGGCAACTTCCCTGTTAAAATTTAGAGCAGGCTTAAAGACTTACCTATTAAAGTAAGCTCGATGATTGCCAGCTTTGTTTCAAGTTCTGTGCTACCTGTCTCTATCATGATTTTGTTCTCTCCCCATCATATGTTATCATCTGCGCCAGGATACGATTAAGTTCGTTGTGCGCATGTTACAAATTCCTCAAAATTCAAATTTGAAATCCTCCAGAAAGGTCACGAAATCCGCTCTCCCCAGCTTTTAAGAAATACAAAAGGATGCAGGGACCAAACATCCACAATTCCTGCAGTTTGACGATCTCGGAGATTTTTCCTAAACTTGGAGTCGTCATCAAATGCAATTCAGTAGCCACAGAATATCTCTGAAGGAGGGAAATACATTTCTACCCTTAGCTGGGCAATTGGCTTGTACAAAGTCTCCCAGCAAGAGTCATGCATGACTGTGTAATGTACATTCCATTTCTTAGTGCTGTATACATGCAGAAGGCAGTTGTGCAGCTATTTTCTGACAGTGGACTCTGTCCATGTCTAGAAGTGCTACAACACTAACCCAAGGTTTTAAAATAAGGGCAATCGGATCGGGCCATGGGTTTATGGGATTTTTCGTGTTGGTACTGCGTCATAGATTGTGCAGTGCTAGTCCTTTTACATCTGTTTAATGGCTAATACAGTAGTCCTATTTCTGTCCTAAAGGATGTATGTAGGGCTGTTATTTCATCACCATTCATCTGGTTAGAGTCAGGGTAATGTGGAGGTTTGTTGTTGTATTTTATATGTATTCAATTTATTTGATCTTTTTCCAAGAAAGGATCCGCAGAGTGCTTTACACACAACAATTATTCAGTGTTCAAACTTAACATTCGATGAGCAGGAGCTAAAACCAGCTCCTGGGTGTCAGTCATCACCCAGTATGCAGGAGCTACTGCTGGGGGACCGGGAGCGAGTACTCAGTGCATCGCAAATCTAACTTCCATTATGAGATGCCCACTTTTTGACCATTATCAATGATTCATTACCTTTAAATGTGTAATAGATGTGTCCTACTTCTTTATTATCATTCTCAAATACTCAAATGTAATGGCATGTATGCATGTTTGTAAGGCATCAGTTGGGTTGGGGAGCCAAAGGTAGCTCCTGGTAGATGTTACTTTCAAGCTAACCAGACGCTCCTAGGCTAGAAGCAGGAGCTAAATAGCTCCCAGCTCCTCTCAATTTCGAACCCTGATTACTGAAGCAGAAGCATCTAAACGTGAGGTGCTCTGAATAGAAAATTATCGGGTGGGTGGTTGTGGGGAGAGGTGGTGTTGTGGGGTGGCCGCAAGGGTGTGGTCGGGTTAAGACCGGGAAAAAACTACAGTTGTCTTTGAAAGAAACCTGTAATTGAGACCATTTTAGATGGCACACTAATCAGTTTCCTTTTACATATTTCACATCATATTTTTAAAAGTTGAGGCACACAGAGAGAGTGGTGTGCAAGAAATCCCACAATATGTTGTTCAAATGCTGAAGATGGGATTAGAAAAGAAGTCTCAAGTTTCCACGGTCAACTATTTAACTGCTAGATCAGTTTAATCCTACTTCGCTCGTGAGGGTTTATGGAAGCCCTGTCAGTTCTATCTTCCTTTAAGTGGAGTAAGATAGGTATAGGTATAGGTATGAACCTAAAAGGGGACACAACCCCCGGAGCAGCATCCTGGCACTGACTGCATGAGTCAAAGACCAGAAGGGAATATTAGCAAAGGAAGGGAGAAGTTTTCAAAAAACAACAGAATATAATGATAATAATTTGTTATTTATATAGCATTAACGCCTAAGCGCTGTACATAAAACATATTTACATACATCATCGTCATCCCAACCGAAGTTGGTACTCGTTTTACGACCTCGGAAGGATGAAAGGCTGTTTTGGCCTTGTTGGGATTTGAACCTGCGACCTTGTTAGGCAAGATTCTATGCAGTACCCTTTGGGTGCACTACAATAACCTTGACCTCCTGGCAATAGGGACCCAACCTTTGGTATAAGTCTGGAATACACAGGTTGGTAGTGTGGTCGAGCAGCCAGGCTTATCTGAAGAAGGGTCAATGTGAGCAGTAATGTTGTGACAGAGTTTCACAATACAGTTATCCAAATAAACACTTACACTCAAGTTTTATTGCTAAAACAATTATTAATTTATTTCACAGTCAGTTATATAAATAAACCTTCTTCAGAAAGGGAGCAAAACATGTAACACTTAAATACACTTCAAAACACACTCTTAGTTTCTTTAAATCATTTGACACCCATTGGGGATGGCACGCAGACGCATCCTACAACCTCAGGTGACTTAAATAGCTAGGACACTGTGGACTTGATTCATCACTGGTACATTTAGAGCAATACTGAGATAGGTGTAAAAGATAGAATAGAGGAATAAAAGAAAAGTTAGCAAATAACTCATAAACAGGCAAGTACTTTTAAACACCTTCCAAAGCACAAAGTCAGAGGTAAAGAGGAGTCTCTCGGGGAGCCAGGACAGCCAATGTTAATTGCACAATGTCAAGGGCAGCTGAAGATCTTTGCAGGTAGGTAAAAAGTCTTGCACAATGTTTTTGAAAATGTTTGTAGAAAATAGAACACTTGAAGGGCCACGAGCTGAGAGGCTTGTGAGGGGGAAAAGCTTTAGCAACTCTGCAAGGCAACCAAGACAGGTCTCAACGGAGAGCAAGTAAGTTCTACACAACAAGAAGTAAGTTCTCTTAGACTTTGCAGTACCTCTGGTTAGAAGAAATGGTTCCAGCTGGCTTCTGTTCCTGTACAGCTCTGTAGATCCTGTTGTTCCTGAGCCGCAGTCGGGGGGACAAGAGGGAGGGCGTCTGGGGACTCCTGCTTTGCAATGGGGCAGCAATGGGCATACTTCGATTCGGCAGTTCTTCTGTGTTTCAGCTTCTCGCGACTGACAGCAAATAGCAACACTGCAGTTCTCGGATACCACTTCAGACATTCCTCGTATCTGGGGTCCAGCACTCTGTTGAGGTGGCTCAGGCTTGGTCAGTCCTGCATCAGGGAAGTCCGTAGTATCTTCCTAACGCTCGGGTCTGACTTAAAAGCAACGCACACAATCTGATGTTCCTCTCCCTGGCTCTTCGGTTCCAGCAGCAGTGGGAATACAACCAGCTTCGAGAGGCTGTCCAGACGGGCTAACTTTGGAGTTGATTGGTCCCACCAACACAAAGGTAGAAGTCGTCCCTGCAGGGCTTCTCTAGTCGAGGTGAATTCGGAGCTTCAGCAAGCAGCAGGGCTTCACCGGGCAAACCAACGGTCCAGGAGTTGCAGCAGGTGTCTCTTCCAAGTTCTTCTTCGGATTCCTTCGTCCAGTGATCGACTCTGCCTTCCAGCCAAAAAGCCTCACCTTTTATGCAAGTTTCTCCCATTCATTCCAGCCTAGCTGTCAATCGCACTGCAGGGTGGCTATCCTTGCTAGACAGCCAGCTGGCCAATCACCTTTGGGTGCATTCCTGTAACCAAGGGGATTAAGCACAGGGAGTTTTGGGCACCTCCCTCACTTCCTGCCCCTGCCACACATACTGGAGCTAGAGGCGGGCTTCACTTGTGAATCCTGCCAAAGACAAAACTAACAAAGAGACCAAACATGGTTTGGCACACAGAGTAAATCTCAAGAAGGACCTTCCTGACAAGAAATGCCGAAAGAAGACGACCAGGGCCATTTTGACAAAATGGCCACCCATGGGTGCCTTACCGTGGCTGCGAACGCAGCCCGCAGTAAAAACACACAATGGTAGTAAAAAGTAAACCACTGCCACCAGCCATTAATTGTAGAAAGGGTAACATAAAAAAGTTACATGAGAAACTAGACAAAGTGGATTCTAAGTAACCTCTCCAGCACCCTATTGTAAGATAGTGTGTGCTGGGTCTAGAAAGTTACAAAATGTAAGTAAAGTCAATTTCACTTCACTGCTCTTGGAAACAGTAGTTTCACCAAGAGAAAGTATGTAAACCTTTGGGAAATCTAAGACTTCCCTGTGCCACTGCACTGAAGGTGCTGTGTAACACAATGTAAAGATGATGCCTATGGAGTTAAATCACATTCAAATTGCATGAGAGATAAAAAGTCCTAAAGTCCAGCAAAAGAGCTGGGCGGCTCTAAGGTAGAAGGGATTTAGCACATTTCTGAGAATTCTCCCTAACAGACCTGAAGGTCAAAACTAGAAAACAGCAGCAAGTGCTCACTCTGCAGAGCTATCTTACCAGCAATATTATAGGGTAACTAGCTTGCTGTGCTAGCCCTTAATTCCTGTGTTAGTATGTTTGCACAGCCTCCCTAACTTTAAAGTAGCCTCAGAGCTTTGTCTACAGGTGACCGGGTCTGGGAGCAGGGGGGTAAGGGAGTCAGGAGATGGGAGTAGTACATGAGTGAAGGGGAGAACAAGTAAAGGGGAAGTTAAGGGCTCTAAAGAGGAGGAACTGGGGTGGATCTATCAGCTCTCCTGACTTCTTTACACTGATTATAGAGCGAGGAAGCAACTTTCCTTGGCCAACTCTTTTTCACAACAAAATTGCATAAAAACAGCTGTATAAAACTGCTGCTGTGTTATACCCATATGCCTCAACCAAACACAAATCTTTTATTCCATTATTCTTTTATTAAAGTTTGGGTGAAATTCATTTTTGTGTGGCGTTTTCTGACATTTGTGCTGTTTTAAAGCAGTACATTTTAGTGAAGCTGAAACACGTTTCAGTATAGAAATAACCTCCCTTTGTATTCTGAACTAATTTTGCTTGTTTTGAGAGACTACGATTTCCAACTTTCTAATGTATGTACGCAAAGGTTTATTGCATTTGAACATTTACAAGTGCCCCATTACAGTAATGCACAATTTTGCTTCCTCACCATTGTAAACTCACTTAGGCATAATTGTTAAAATATTGCAGGATCATTCTACCGGTACTCTGGCCCTACAGAGCTTTGCATGCAATTCAGGTTTAGGAGTTAAATGTTTTCATTTTTCTGTCACTTAGTTGAGCTGATTGTGCTGTCTGAAAGCGAGGAGGAAGAAGTTGTTGTTTTGGAACCAGAGGGAGCAGGACATAAATCTAGGTAAGTTAAAACAAATATCGGAGTGCCGTCTTGCTACAGCAAGACTCGCAATTGATGCTAGAAACACTATCCAAAAAAGATGTGGGCATGTTCTGGTCTCTAATTAATGGTCAAGCCTTGTCAGTATGTACTGCCCAGTTAAATGCAGTATACGAGCTATCCTGGGTAAAGTTATTTTCGAACTTGTATAACTTGGGTAACGTAAAATCTCTAAATCTCGCTGATGAATCCAACAACGTGATGGGTCAAGATCTGCTCATTAATATCAACGCCAATAGGGTGTATGACTTAATAATTCTATCTAAACCCTCGTGAGCTGTGAGGCCCAATGGCCCGTTGAATGCCATTCTACAAAATGACCCGAGAAACTGGGCAAATGCCTTGTGCTTCCCATTTCAGAGTGTTGTCCGTACCAAAATGTACCCTGAAATGTGGCAAATCACCTTCATTGGCCCTATTTTCAAGAAAGGTCTAAGGTCTGACCCCGTGAACTACAGACCAATCTTGTTGTTGGCTGCAGATAGTAAGATTTTTTCATCTATCCCACTTCAACATTTGGAAAGATGGGCTGCTGATACGTGCTGGTAATCTAAATTTCAAACTGGCTTCCGCAAGGCACATTCTACATCCTTAAATGGCCTTGTGATTAGGTCTATTCACTACGGATGCTTGCACGTATATAGCCTCCATCGTTCTATCATCATCCTTTGATCGTGTCGACCGTGCTAGACTTTGGGGGAAGTTGAAAAGCTGGCGCATTCAAAGTGGCTTATTGGATCTCATTATAGGTCTGCATGAAAATTCATCTATCATGGTGAGGTTGAACAAAGATGGGGCTATGTCCCGCCGTATTTGGACCCTTTCTGGTCTTTTACAGGGTTGTATCTTAGCTGCATGTCTGTTCAACCTCTATGTGTCTGGTGTGAGCGACTATTTGAGTTTGGCTGCGTTAGTAGAACCCTGGGTAGGTGCCCTGAAAGTATTTTAAGTCTTTTTCCCCGTATGTGAGTGATAATGGTCTTAAGATTAACCTAAAGAAAACCAACATTTTAGCCATATCAAGAAGTGAAAGAAGGAGGACCCAGGTGTGGTCTTGGGAGAATACAGTGATTCGCTCTGCTCCCTGCATGACATATCTCAGCTTTATGATATCGGATTCACCAGGTTATAGTAATGGGAGACATATGTTAAATCAAAAGGCAACTATGCTGCTTTCACAAGCCTTGGTGCTAAACCGCAAATTTGGGTCTTTTTCTATCATGCCAGCCTTGAAATGTTATGTAGGCAAGGTGATTCCCAAGCTAATCTAGAGACAAGAATTATTCTTCGATGTAGCCTTGAAATGGTTAGATTTGTGGGAAGCAAACATTTTAAGAAGTTTTGGGGTTACCTATCTGCGTCCCTTTAGCAGCAATAAGGTTTGAATTGGGGCTGATTTCTATACATGCCAGGGTGGAGTGGAGCCTATTGACACTGTTTAAGAAATTACTTCTGCCAGTCAGCAATTCCCTCTATGTGAACTTGCAGGAGCCTATGAATTTGATTTCTAGTGGGAAAGGCATAAACAATGTCTGATTGATTAGAAATGATTGTGAGAGAAGCCTACAGAAAATAAGTATGACCATGGATACTTTAATCCAAAATCCATCATGGAAAGAGTAAAATGGCTTCACCCCCCTCCATCCCCCCATTTCAAACCCACCTCCAGAGTGGGATCTAAATGTGGTACTCGCAAAGCTCATAGCCCCCCCCCCCCTGTGTGCCTATGCACAAATCCAGCCTTAAACACCTAACTTATAAAATGGCTTTTCTAGGGCCATCAACTCCATAAGAGTCTGTGAACTACAAGGTCTGTCAGTGCAAGACCCTTTCTTTGTTATCCACAAAGACAAGTTGGTACTAAGAGCACACCCTAGGTTTTCACCTAAGTTAATATCCAAGTTCCAAGTCAACCAATCCATTAAACTACCCGCTTTCTTTCAAAACCCTTCAAGCTCAGCTGAGAAAACCCTCTTTATACTAGATGTAAGGATGGTGGTTATTTACTATGTAAACAAAACAAAACCACTACGAAAAGCAGACCAACTCCATAGCACCAAAAAACGCCATCTCCAGATGGATAGTGAAATGCATACAGCTGTGCTACTCTGTATCAAACAAAACTCTGCCTTTCACACCAAGAGCTCACTCTACCAGGGGTAAAGGAGCTACTTTGGCGTTCGTTGCAAACGTCTCACTGGACGCCATTTGCAAATCCGCTACATCTAGCTCTATGCATACTTTTACTCAGCACTACTGCATTGGCACGTATTCTAAGGTGGGACAAGCAGTGCTAAAACATCTATTTGCTGCTGTACCTTCTCACAACCCACCACCTTCTCCAGACACTTCTCGCTAATCTATGCATAGCATGCAATCTAAGCAGATCCACAAGCCTCATAAGGGATACATTGCTCACTGTAATCATATTTCTGATGCTTGTATCTGCTTAGATTCACATGCGCCCACATAGATGTTTTCTGGCTTTATCTATTCTTATCTGCTTTGACATCTGTACTCACGCTACACTTCATGCTACCTCATATCAGAAACAAAACAATCTAAGGGACCTCGACGCGTGAAGGACCATGGGTACAGTGGACGTCACAGAAGGGATAGTATTAATGGCACACCCTGTTAATAAGAAACAAGTTGGGCACAAAGCACTCAAAGGAAATCCTTTGTTAGTTTGGCATAAATTCATCCCGTAGTTTTTTCTTAATTTGGTGGAAAGTGGTATACCCCGGTATACAGTAAGTTAGCCATATGCCCCGTGATGCATTGCCGAATCCAAGGCTTTTCATTTCTGAAAATTGCCATTTTGAAAATTGAGACTTAAATCTAAATTCTTTTCTGAAAATGGCGCTAAGCGAGTAGGGTAGTTTTGTGTCTCGGGAGCATGTGGGCAGGTTAAGAGGATGATCTTTGAATGTTTGGGGCATGGGGGATAGTGTAGATTGTTTTTGTTAGCATTTTTCTGAGATTGATATCCGAGATCTAGATTTGTTTTGCGCGGCAAAAGAACAGAATACATACTTTTACAAATATACAAGTAATTAGATATGGCAAGCACAGTTAATGATGGTGGGGTAATGACTTTATTATAAAAGAATCCAGGGATTGCTTCCTAAATTAACCTAAAATGTGTGGGAGGGTGATATTAAGGGGATATTATTAATTCGATTAGCTTTGAAAGCTTTAATTTGGTTCATGACATTGAAATAAAGTGCGCAACAGAAGCTCGAATGGCGCCAATGCATGTTTTTAATAGCCTTTGTATTGATCTCCCTGCGAAGGTTCCCAATATCATGCATGCCACCTCGAGCCAGTCCCGGTTTTTGTCTTCCAGTTGCATGCTGGAACTTGTAGCTTTGTTTTTCCCATTGCAAGGGTGGGCCTACGAGTCCCAGCATGCAGTGCGGGGAAAAACAGAGCTGGCTCAAAGATTCTGCATGGAACAGCGAAACATTGCAGCTATGTTTTGATTGGACAAGCATTTAATGTGATTTAGCAGTGAAGATCCTGATTGTCTAGGCAGGCCAGCAGTGAAGATCTCTCCATTTCCCCCACCACCCTCTTCCTCGCCCAGTACCCCATTAGTAATCCTTTGCATTACTCCGCCTTTCTCTTTCTCATATCAGTATTCCATTATTCCCACCTCCATATTCTTTGTCCCAGTACCCCAATAGGAATCCTTTACACTAAATCCACCTCCCTCGTCTCAGTATCATATTAGTAATCCATTACATTACCAGCAAATCCACTGTCCCAGCACCCCAATAGTAATTTGTTGCATTACCCCCATATCCCTCATATTCGTCCCAGTCCCCATTAGTAATTTGGTACATTATCGCCACCTCTCTTCCTTGTACCACTATTCCATTACCCCTGCCACCCTCCTCTGCGTCCCAGTACTCCATTACCCTCACCACCTCATTCCTCATACCAGTAGCCCATTCGTAATCCATTTTTATTGCCCCAAGTCCCATTTCTTTGTCCCAGTAGTAATTGTTGAATTACTCCCTCATCCTCATCACAGTACTCTTAGTAACCAGTTACTCTGCCGCCACCTCCCTCCTTGTCCAGTACTGCATTTCCCTACCTCTCACCTCCTCATCCTAGTACTGTTATCCCCACCTCCCTCTTCTTTGTCCCAGTACCCTATCAGTAATCTATTACCTTACTGCCACCTCCCTCTTCCTCGTCCCAGTACCTATTTGTAATCCATTACATTACCGCCATCGCCCTCTTCCCTGTCCCAGTACCTCAATAGTAATCCATTGCATTACCCCCACCTCCCTCCGAGTAACTCTTTAGTAATCTGTTACATTATGACCACCTACCTCTCCCCCATCCCAGTACCCCATTAATAATTCATTGCATTTATACCCGCTTGGCTTTTCCTCATTCTAGTACTCCTTTTCATTACTGCCCTCTTCCTCTTCTCAGTATCACATTAGTAAACTGTTACATTACCAACACCTATCTCTTCCTCATACCAGTACCCTATTCATAATCTGTTGCATTACCCCACCTTCCTCGTCCCAGTATCCCAATACTAATGCATTGCATTACCATTACCATTGCATTACCCCCACCCCCTTCTTTCTCGTGCCAGTACCTCATTAGTAATTAATCCATTACCCCACCTCCCTATTTTTTGGTCAGGGCCCATTAGTAATCAGTTGCATTACCTGGCCTCCATCTTACTCATCCAAGTACCTTATTACAAATCCATTGTATTACCTCCATCTTCCACATCCCAGTCATTACCTCTCTCTTCCTCATCTTACTATTCCATTATCCCAGCCTCATTCTTCCACTTCCCAATACCCCATTGCATTACCATGTCGCCCTCTTCCTCGTCTGAATTCCCCATTAATAATGTGTTGCATTACCCCCCACCTTCCCTATACTCATATCAGAACCCCATTAGTGATACATTACTTTACCCCACCTCCCTCTTCCTCGTCCCAGTACACCATTAGTAATCCATTCTTATCTAGTGGACAAAGAAAAAATGAAATATTTGATAAACCCCATGTTGCGTAGCTGAAGAACACATTCATAAGAAAGGATATGACATCAGTTAATTTATAGGAAGAAAAGAAGGCAGAATTACATGTTACGGCATAGCATAACAAAACACGTATTGTAGTGAAAGAAATGTTTGTTGAAGAGACGGTAAGGTGCCGCTTTAATGCAATAAAACCCCTAATATTCGGCATGTATTGAAAGCTATGCCACCTTAGCTATGAGGCCCCTATTGCAGAGCCCTTAAACACATGGAAAAAATCACATACAACATCACTTGGGACATCTCGAATGCCATCAGTGATGCTGCCATGAGAAATCAATTATGACACGAATTATGACCTCTTTAGTGACCTTACTGCTAAGTACCAGCCATGGTGAACATGTTTGACTGTATTTTAAGATAAATGGAGCATTCCAGCACAGATGCAATATAATCTCATCTGTGTTTGTTGAAGGTCCAAAAACATTCAAGAATTGTAAATAATGGGCGATACCTAAAGAAAGTTGGTCTTGCACACACAAACCTTCAATTTCAAACACAATACAGCAGGAGACTAAAACCTATGGAGATCCAAACTGTCACACTAAAACTTCCACAAGCCTGAACTAGCATAGCAATGGCGAGGGATCATGGGAGTGTCTCGGAGCGTTCACCTTTTATATTGGAGACGTTATCTGTCAAGTATTACCTTTGTTTCTTCTTGCCGTCTTTCAGCCTTTTTCCTAGGCGCTCGTTGTATAAATGGGACCTTTCCCCACCTACCGCCTGAAAAGACAGGGAACAACAACTGAAGAAGATAGGAAGAACAGGCCCCAAAGGCGAAAGGGCCAGATTGGCACAAAAAATCTCAGGAGAGATGAATGGTGGAGTCTGGTTGGAAGAATTCCAAAGGTAGCGGAAGCTCGAAGACAAAATCCAAATGAGAACTGGAAGGTGAGGAGTAGAATTGGTGGCAGTAAAAGGGGAGGCAAGGGGGTCAAAAGAGGAAGAGGAATGCAGCAAGCAAAGAGGAAGGTCAGAGCATAAGGGAAAGGGCGGTACTGCAGCAGAGCGCAAACGGGTAAAAGAGCAAGAATGCAAGCAACTAGCATCTTATCCAAAGAAAGCAAAAGGGTTGCAAGGCATTTTGCTGGCTTTCTCCGACGAATAAAAGGAATCTGGAGAGGCGGGCACCATCTTGGAAAAGACTAGACTGCTGCTGAAGATACTGGTCTAGCGTAAAGGCACATACTTACCAATACGCCATTGTTTCCACAGCGACCATGTTGTAGTGACAGAGTGATGGTCCAAAACATGTAGCAAAGTGCAGGTTTCCAACCCATACACTAAAAAGATGACAACTTGCACCCATTCAGTACATTGGCTACTTTTATTGTATTTTAGTCATCATTTATATAGCACCATTTCCCCCATTTGTATGGCCTCAATGCGCTTTGTGGTCAGAACGCCCTCGGGAACTGTAGTCCATGTGTGGGAAAGTTCTAAGAGTTTAATTTAAGATGCACATGTGCATTCTGTCAGGATTATGACTTAGGTGGGCTGACTAGACTCCGGTAAGCAGGCATCTGGGCGGGTGCTGTCCTGGTTGAGGTAGATTGCTAGTGCAGGAGACTCGATATGTGCCCAGCTAGACCTAAATTTGTTGTGGGTTGCCGCTGCAGCATACTAATGGCAGAGGTTTTGAGGCAAGTCAGGGGTTTCAGTGCGGAGGGCTATGCGAGCAGCTACACCGGATTTGACGTAGCCATAGCTGCATTCTAGAGTGCATTGATGGGGAGCCGTGCCTGCTGCATGTGTCTACAGACTTGGTGTGATTTATACATACCTTAAACTCGGACAGAGTTTATCTTCAATGTCAATTTTGTAGGTCTCCCAAGGCGATTGGCTGGTCTCGCAAACTGAGGCCCACCTAGATTTGAGAACTTGAGCAGAGGGAGAAACGCCTACGTTTGAGACAGCAGCAAATGGTGAAACACCGAAGTCTGGGACACAGCAGCAAGGGAAAGATGCTCACATCGAGACGAACAGCAAACTGGGGAACCCCCGAAATTGAGACACTACAGCAAGAGGGGAACCACCTATATTTGGAACACGGTAGCAAATTGAGAATCACATAGGCCTTAGAACTTGGGCAGTGGTAGAAACGCCTACGTTTGAGACATAGAAGCAAGTGGAAGAACACCCAAGTAACGGACATGGCAGCAAATGTAGAACCACCTAGACCCGAGACACTAGAGTAGCTGGGGGAAACGCCCAGGTCCAAGACAGAGCAGTAAATGGAAGCGCACACAAATATGAGACACAGCAGTAAATGGCGAACAACCCAGTCTTGAGACTCTTGAGCAGTGGGAGAAATACCCAGGTTTGAGATACAGTATTAGATGGGAAAAAACTTAAACATGAGATATTGCCACCCAGATTTGATATAGCCGAGCAGAGGGAGAAACGCCCAGATGTGAGAGACAGTAATAAATTGAGGAACATCAACATTTGAAACTCAATAGTAAATGGAGAAACACCAAATTTGGGATACAGCAGCAAATGGAAAGTGGGAGAAAACGCCTAAATTCGACAATTGACAGTACATGGTGGAAAACCTAAATGTGGATAACTGAGCAGTGGGAGCAGTATGCAATTGAAATGTGAGTAATAACTTTGTAACACTTGTACACCTGAATACCCCAGATCCTCACAACATGAAACCATTCTTTCTCCACATGGTAACCTTTGTAGGCCGCCTGCTCTAACCTTTACCATTTGACATGGTCAAGGCATACCTTTTCAATTTGTTATATTGACAGTCAATTCTGTCATGTAGATATGTTGATTGGGGAAACTTCCTTTTCAGGTATGCTGTAATCCTAGGTGGGCTTTTGCAAAGTCATAATTGTACTATAAAATGTCTACTTTGCATAGGGGACTTGTTTAGAAAAGCTGGATAAATAGATATGCGTTCCCCTAGCTAGCGGTTCAGCGTCTACTGCAACCTCTGTGCTCAGTGGTTCTCTCTCTGCGCATATTCCAAAGGCCAAGCATACACAGAGGAAAGATAGTTCTGTGCTTAAAATAGCCTCACAATCATCAAAACATGCACCGTAGGCGCAAGGTCAGTGTACACAGGTGCCACCTCCTCTTTAGTGGGTACACTAAAATAGAAAACACAAACACAAGACCATGAAGAGGAGGAAGTACTTTTTCCACTCCAGGACACCCCTCTAGTGGTGTTTAGGAGGTCACTCTCAACAAGATGGCTTCCTTCATGGAGTTTTTAGAGAAGCATCCAATTAAGCATAAGCATATAGTTCATGAGGAAGAAATACCTCCATCTAAAACACTTAGATTAGAAAACTACTGGTTCTTATTAAGAGTCCATAATTGAACTGGATGCAGGTGAGGAAGATGCTTTTCTAGAATATGATCCTGGCACTGAACCCAAGGATAATGCTGTCCCATCTCCATAAATCACAAATGATACGATTTCATCCTCTCCCATTAATGATCATTTGCTATATAATCCCGTGAAAAAGGCTGCAAATTATTTTAATATTGAAACCCAGAGTCCGAAGAGGAAACTGACTTTGATGAATTTATCAACGAAAAGAAACAAATAAGTCAGTATATCCCATTGTAGCAATCGGTTAAACGGTTATCACTGTCCCTGTCTACTCCAGCACAAACAAGGGCTGTCAATCCACATAAAAAGAGAAACACTTTAGCCAGCACCTACAGACCCACTTTATTTTAATCAAGGGTCAGTTAAAACCGGATGCTCTTATGGTTACTACCACCTGTAAAAGGGAGGGTACATCCTTAACCACTTCTGAAGCCCCTCCAGATAGGGAGTAAGAACATTTCTTTTTTTTTTAAAACATGTTTTTATTATTTTGTAAGTGATGCAAAAGGTAAACAATCCCTCAACTCCCCGTCCCACCTCCCGGGTGCGGGCACCACTGTGCCATGTAGTCTGACTGGAGATATTCTAGCACTCCACCCCATTCTTTTATGAAGGAGCCATGTGTTCCATGGAGATTGTGTGTGATTTTTTCCATGGTCATTTGGGACCAGACCTTGTGTAGCCAGGTGAACAGCATCGGTGGGTCTCTATTTTTCCGTCCCTGTGCGATTGTTGCCCAGGCCGCAATGAGTAGGCTCATGAAGCTTTTTCGCTGCGCCTTGGTGAGTGTGTTGACATTGTGGTCCGTGAATCCACAGAGCCAGGTTTTCTCCGTGTACCGGTCCACTTCTGGGAAGATCTTCTTCAGTTCGGCTATTACTCCTGTCCAGAAGAGTTTAACCTTAGGGCAGTCCCACCAAATGTGTCTCCACGAGCCTGCATCTGTACAGCCTCTCCAGCAGCGGTTAGGTGTAAGTGGGTACATACTATTTAGCCTCTCTGGGGTGTAGTGCCATTGCGTGACGATCTTAATCCACATTTCTTTGGTTTGAACTGCTCTGGTCAGTTTGTGGATATCGGACCACAACGTCTGCCACTGCTGTGCGGTGATGACTAACCCCAGCGTTTTTTCCCATCTTTTCATGTATGCCCACTTGATGTCTTCTCCCTGGGTATTCATGAACCTATAGAGATTGGAGACTAGTTTTCTGTCTCCTGAGTTGGTGAGGAGAAACTTTTCAAAGGCGGTGAGTTCTCTTGTCGCCGCATGGGTGATCTCAGGCGTGACCAGCCAGTGTCTAAGCTGCTCATATTTGTACCTGTCCGCATTAGTGAGGTTCCAAATTGATTTGCAGTTGGCAAAAGATCTCAGCTCCCCGTCCACGAACATCTCCCCTATTTTCCTGCAACCAGCTTCCTCCCAGTTCCCATAAGCCCCTTGCTCAGTCCCCGGGGGGAACTGCCGGTTTCTACAGATTGGGGTGAACGGGGCCGTAGTCGTGGTAATGTTCTCTCTCCGTGTCTGCTCGTCCCATGCGTTCAGCGCGGTCTTCATGATCTCGCTAATGCGAAGATTCGGGTGCCTGTGCTGCTTAGGTGTCCATAATAAGTCTTCTAGTGGCGTTCTGGCGACCGCCCTGTCCTGTGTCACCCATATCGTTCGTTGATTATCTCCTAGCCATTCTCTCAGAATCCTGAGCTGGGCCGCTTGGTAGTAGTTCTTAAAGTGTGGGAGTGCTAGGCCACCTTCCCTGATGTTGGATGTGAGGATTGTTCTGGATACTCTGGGGGGTTTCCTGCTCCAAATGAAGGATGAGACCGACTTGGCTAGGGCTCTGAAAAAGGAGTCTGGGACCCCAACCGGTAGGGATTGGAAGTAGTACAGTGCTTTAGGGAGAATGTTCATTTTTATCGACTGTATTCTCACCCACCAGGAAATATTTAGGGGATTCCACCTCTCTAGATCTCTTTGAATCTTGGCTAGGAGTGGGGGATAGTTCTTGGTGTACAAAGTCTCTACCTTGTGAGACAGTGTTATACCCAAGTATTTTATGCCCTCTTCCGCGACCTTTATGTCCAAGTGGTCTGCCTCTCTACCCAGTGTTACGCTGCTCCCTGCCAATATAAGCATTTCTGATTTTTTTTTTTATTTATTCTTAAGCCAGAAATGCTCCCAAATAGCTCCAGCAGGTGGAACGCCGCTAGGGCTGAGTGGGTAGGGTCCTCCAGTGCCAAAATCCGCATAGGCTATAACCTTGAGTTGTCTCCCCGCCATCTCAATCCCTCTAAATTGATCTGATTCCCTAATTTTAATAAGTAGGGGTTCTAGGAATAGCGCATACAAGAGTGGCGAAAGTGGGCAGCCCTGTTTCGTTCCCCTGGATATTTCCACCCTCTCTGTAATTTCTCCGTTTACCGCTATCCTGGCTGAGGGGGAGGAGTAATTGGCTTTGATCATGTTAATATATTGATTCCCAAATCCCATGTGCGCCAGGGTTTTAAAGAGCATTGACCATTCTACACGGTCGAACGCCTTTTCTGCATCTAGAGAAAGTAGTACTGCTGGGGTGCGGGAGAATTTTATTTTCTCTATAAGGTGGACTAGTCTTCTGGTGTTGTCATGTGTCTGTCTTCCCGGAATGAAACCCGATTGATCTGGGTTGATTAAGGAGGGGAGCAGTGGGGAGAGCCTGGCCGCCAGGATTTTGGTGTAGATTTTTGAGTCTAGGTTAATTAGGGCTATTGGTCTGTATGAGCCCGGGAGGGAGGGATCCTTCCCTTGTTTATAAAAAAACAGAATTTTTGCCTCGTTCATAGATGGAGTGACATTCCCACTATCTTTGAAGGTGTTTAGGAGTCTAGTGAGGAATGGGGCGAGGATGTCTAAATATTTTTTATAGAATGGGGCTGTGAAACCATCCGGGCCGGGTGCTTTGTTGGGCGGGAGGCTCATTATCGCCTTCTTCACTTCACTTTCGGTTATCTGGGCCTCTAGGTCTGCTCTGGTTTCTTCTGATATTTTCTGAAAGGGGATCGATGCCAGGAAACTGTTTTGATCAGCTTCATTTGGGTTCTCTGTGGAGTACAGGTTCTGATAGAATTCCTTGAATGTGTTCCCTATAATCCTCGGAGCTCGTTAGCGTATCCCCGTGTGCATTTTTGACTTTTTTGATGGTCGTTGCGTTCCGCTTCGACGAGAGCAGTCGGGCGAGAAGTCGGTCTGCCTTGTTGGCTTTGATGTAGTATTTCTGTTTGAGGTATAGGAGAGATCTCTGGGCTTGTTTGCTTCGGAGATGTTCGAGTTGACCCTCTGTGTGTTTGAGTGTCCGTTTTAGGTCTCTTGTGGGGTTTGACAGTAATTCTTCCCGGATATCCGACAGCTTCTTTTCCAGTTCTGATTCCCACTGCCGTGTTTGTTTATCCCTGGTCGCTTTGAGGGCTATTAGATGGCCTCTGATTACAGCTTTAGACGCCTCCCATACGGTGCTCAGGGGGACCTCCCCCGTGTCGTTATGCTCAAAGAATTCTTCCATTTTTTCCCTTATGGATTCTCCCATCACTGGGTCGGATAGTATTTCTTGTGGGAGTGTCCACCTCCATATTCTTCTTTCGTTCCCCGGAGGCGACAGTTCCAGCCAGATAGGTGCATGGTCCGACAGTGAAATGGGGCCCAGCTCCAGATCCTGTATTTTACCCAGGATCCCCACTGACACCCAGAAGTAGTCTATTCTAGACATTGTGTTGTGAACGTGTGAAAAGTAGGTGTAACCCTTGGTTTGGCCTTTATGTTCCCTCCAAGCATCCCACAGGGCCATGCCTTCCATCTGTTTCCTCAGACGCTGAGAGGGGGCGCTCTGGTGGAGGGGTCCGCTCGCACTACGGTCTGATTGGGGGTGCCAGGCCATATTTAGATCTCCACCTATTATCATTTCCCCCTTCGCGAACCCCTCCAGCCTCCCCATCGTGTCCCTCAGAAAGCCATCTTGGCCCGAGTTTGGGGCGTAAATGGATGCCAGTGTCATAAGGGCGTTGTGTAGTTTGATATTGGCAAAGACATACCTTCTGTCCTTATCTGAGGTTTTGTCGATCACCTTTACTTCTATATTTCCTTTCACAGCGATCAGCACTCCCGCCTTTTTTTCGGCTGCGTTGGATTGTGCAATTATCTCGTATCCTCTCAGGCGAATTTTCCCCCTATCTTGAGCTTTAATGTGGGTCTCCTGGAACAATAGCACATCCGCCTTTTCTCTTCTTAACATGATCTCCACTTTTTTCCGCTTCACCGGGGAGTTCAGGTCCCTTACATTGAATGTTACAAGTCGAATCTTCCCCATTTCAAATAGTCTGATTGTACAAGTGTAGAGCTCGAGTTGTGCTTCTCCTTCTCGCTTCCGGAAGATCTACCCTCCCCTCCCAAACAATAAACAAATCCCCCAACCAAAAACTTTGTTCCAACTTTACACCCGAGGAGGGCACGGGTACCTAAGGTAGCTCTGGCGTTCCGCCTGTCGCTCCCAGCCCTCTGTAGGCTCGAGGTTAACTTTTTGGGGAGTCCTAAACCCCTCATCGTTCCTTGACCTTTATGTGGGTTGTTCCAGCTCCGAGCCGGGCCAACTAAGTCTGTCGTTTGCGACTTCCATCATTGGGGGCCGTTCCATGTGCTGTCTTCAGTTATTGGGCCCGGGTCTTATGTGCTTTCATATTTGCATCCACTAATTTGTTATGGTAGTCCCATCCCTACCCCCTCCGCGCCGTTTTCTTTTCTGTCGGACCATTTCCCATCCCCCCGGCCTGTTGTGTGGTTCCCCCATTTTCCTGTCTTTTCTGGCCAAGGATTCCCCTGGCTGGATGTCCAAAATGGATAGCCCCTCTTCCATGGAGGTCACCCTCCTTTGTTTCCCTTCCCAGTCGAACAGCAGTCCGAAAGGGAATGTCCATTTATATTTTATCTCTCTTGTGACCAGTTCCCTCGTGAGAGGGGCCATCCCTCTTCTTTTTAGGAGTGTAACGGCTGATAAGTCCTGAAACAGTTGAATGTCTGCCTCATTCATCCTGATTTGATCCAACTGCCTTGCTCTTCGTAGAATAAGCTCTTTTTGTGGATAGGAGGACAAAGCCGCCAGGACGTCTCTGGGTCTCTCTCCCGGTGCCCCTGTGCGTCTCGGGCCTACTCGATGTATGCGATCGATCCCCACTGTCTCCGGGTCCTGGGCTTCGATGATATCCCCGAAAACCTCCTGAACAGCCTTCTTTAGGTCCCTGTCCAGGACCGATTCTGGCATATTTTTGATGCGAATATTCGATCTGCGGGACCTATTCTCGAGGTCTTCGCACTGAATTTCTAGATTATGGGTCAGGCGTACCAGGTGTTCTTGTGTTTCGGCGCGCTGAAGGGCCTCTTCTTCTGCGTTTTGCACTATCTTTTCTAGGGTGTCAGTCCTTTCCTCCAGGTTGACAATGTCATGTTGAACTCCTTGAATTGCCTGTTGCATATCCTGTTTAATAGCTGCAAACTGGTCTTGGACCGTTGACATTAATTTATCTTGTAGTTCTTTAAACCAGGAGTGCATATCGTCTTTTGTCGGAGGTTGGGAGCCGGGGGCCAAGTCCCTCGTCTCGGACGAGTTTGCGGCCTGTTGAGAAGAGTCCTCCTGAATCCTGCTCCTGGTCGACACTGGGGTGTCCCCTGCCCACATTTGTATCAGGTTGGAGTCTTGTTTGGGGGGCTGCTGTGTCTGTAGGGATCCCCCCCCTCCCCTTCGCTTTAGACATGTCTTCCTATAAATGTTCTTGTCTTGGAGTCCCCCCGGACGAGCCCGTCCCCTCTCCTATTTCTTTGGCTGGGGAGATGCCTCTTGTTAGGTGGGCCTTGGCGCGTCCTGCTGATTTCGTGTCCCTTCTTGAGTTGTTTATCGTTGTAGGGGGTGGCTTCGGGGGGCTACTAGGGGGGAAGGGGGACGTATAGTCCTCTTAGCTGTGGCGCCTGTTGTAAAGTCCCCACGTGTGCTGCAGAGTTGGGGGTCCGGTTAGTGCAGCCCTCGGAGATTGCGCCGCTCTCTGTTACCCTGGGTGGGTCTGTCTACGGTGCTCCGGTTTGTGGCCACCTCCACTTATCTCTCAGCTGTGGGGTGGGGGGATGATCCCTCCCCGCCTCGGCCGGGTGGGCCTTCGTGTGGTTTCGCTGCCGGTGCGGGGGGGGGCAGGCCCTCCAAATTCACGGGGTGCACCAGGGGGGGCGCCTCACCTTGTGGTCCACCGGACTGGGGACCGCCGCTGGAGACCGACGTCCCGGGGTGGTTGTGGGAGATCTGCGCCGCACCCGGCTCCGTCCCGCTCTTCCTGCGGGGTCCGCTGCTGCCGAGGGTCGCCAAGCCCGTTCTTCGGAGGCGCCGGATGTCTGCCCGGGCGCCGCAATGCTGGGGCCCCGCTCCGAGGGGCCTCCCCGATCCTCGCCTCCCCCACCGATGGCCTCCGCCTCGCGTCTTCTGGGGGAGCCTGTGATGGTGGTTCTCGGTGCGCGGGCCGCTCCCTGTCCCGATGGGGGAGGGGGAGCACCGTTCCTCGGCGCGGGAGGGGGCCGACGTGACCTCCTCCTGCGGCCCGTGGCAGGAGCCGTACCCGGAGCTATATGTGCGGTACAGCCGCCCTCCGGCTCGCAGCTTCTAAGGTGCTAATGAGTGGCCCGGCGGGAGCGAGACTCACTCGCGTCTTCTCGCTCCGGCGGCCATCTTGGAATCAGTAAGAACATTTCTGATGCTTGTTAATCTGTTTAGAATCACATGCTGTGCATATGGTCCGACATCCAGTGGTAACTGCAGAGTATTACATCTTGTCTTTTGAGGATCGAAAGGGGACGTCGGCATAGGCGTGTCTGCAACACTATCCCTATCGTGACGTGTAGTGTACCCGAAATCCCTCACGCGCCGAGGTCCCTCAGACTGTTTTTTCCACCCAGATAACTGGTCGCCCTATTGCAGAGCTCTTCCATAAGAGATATTGTTATTACCTTATTTATCGACTTTGTCGATTAGCCCCTTAAAGTCACTTCTGCGGTGCTTCCTGTACTACGCCGAAGACTGCAGAGGACTTTCGACACCTGCGATCCGGTGGCTAAGCCGGCCTACACAGTAGGGAGAGTGGGGTCAGTAGGGAGAGTGGGGTTCAATACTCCTACGCCCCGTGCCCTTTCCTCCATACTTTTGGGACATTCCGTCCAGTGGTACAGTACCGGAGCACTTTTGTAAAAAAGCATCACATTGAAAAATGTGTCCTTCTCTTTTTACACGGGGTACCGCACGCGGCCTTAACCCTACCCTCTTTAGCTCCACCCCGTGCATCGCCCTTCAATCCTTTTTTTCTGCACGGTCGGGGCTGGACACACTTGCATCACAGGGAAGACCTTTTTCTTTCCCGCTGTCCTTCTCTCCTGCTCCGGTTCTACGGTCGTGTAGTCTTCCGTCCATGCCGGATCGTTTGGGATTTGTTGCTTGTTCCTCTTGCGAATGTCGCTTTGCTAGGGCGGATCCCCATTCTCTCTGCTTGGAGTGTCTGTGACCGGATGACCGTTGGGACTCGTGTTTCTACTGTGATTCCCTTTCGGTCTGGGCACTTCAACGTCGTCTTCGTCGGTGTGAGGAGATCTTCCAGAGTTCCTCCATTGCATTTTCAACTCTTCATCGACGGAGAGAAGAGACGCTCGGTAAGTTCCTTACTTTTCAGGGCACCCCTGCCGGGGGACTTCTGCCCGGGTTCCTCCAGGTCCGGGAGGGGCTTCAAAAGCTCTGCTACCAGGGTTTCTCCTGAGGTGCCTCGCAAGCCTAATAGGCATACCAGGGTTTTCTCCGAGGGTTCCACAAGGGGCCTGCCGAGCATTATGATCCGAGGTTCACCAATCAGGTGCTAATAGCCAGCCTAGTCGTGCTGAGGCGTTGGGTACCGGAGTTCGCTCTGAGGTCTCCTTGTTTGGAGCTTCCCAAACAGACACCGGGGTGCGCCCTGAGGCCTCCCTTGAGGCTTTCTGTACCGAACCACGGTTCGAGGCCCCTCTCGGGGGAGCTATAAAGACCGGACTGTGTTACGAGGTTCCTCTTATCAAGGCTAAGGTGTGTACCAACAGAACTGAGAGACCTGTTAATGTCTTGTCTGTGAGGTGGATTCCTCAACTTTCCCGCGCTCGCGGTGTTACCGGTTCTGTTGAGGGAGCACAAGGAGAGGTCGCCAACCGTTTCTCCTCTATTACCGGCTTGGCCGAGGTTCCTCTCTTGGAGGCTAACTCAAAGGGTCACGACAGGATGTCCAGTAAACATCGCAGGCCCCATAGTACCGGCTCTGCCGAGGATCCTTTTGTCAAGGCTAAAGTTTCTATCATGTCCCCTGACCAGTCTGTGAAGATGCCTGCCTCGTCCACACATGTGACGCAGTTCTCCTCAGATGTTAACAAAATGGCGGGCCTTCCCACGTAGTCTACGGCAGCCATTATGGATTCTTCCCTTACACCCACCCTGTCGACAGCGGGTGCTAGGAACCCTCATTTTGGTGAAAAACCGTTTCCACGGGGCAGTGCAAACCCGTTCCGCCCTTCTTATGACTGACACGCTTGGGTGCCACTACCGCATATGGTCTCGGTTCCTGTTAGCCTCTTTGTCAGAGGATGCCTTTTTCGGGAAGTTTCAGAGACTTATGCACTCTGACCCCATAAGGGAGTACTTTAAGGGCCTTTCTTGTAGCTCTGTCACCAGGGTTTCACCTGAGGTGCCAGAGACTAATGCACTCGGACCCCATAAGGGAGTACTTTAAGGGCCTTTCTTGTAGCTCTGTCACCAGGGTTTCACCGGAGGTGCCGCAAGGGCCTAACATGTGTACCAGAGATTCCTCCAAGGGTTCTGACGGACCTGCCAGTACCAGACATTGTTCAGAGGTTCACCATCACAGTGCTAAAGTTAAGCTCATTTTGGCTGCATGCTGGGATACCAGGGTTCACCCTGAGGTCTCAGTTTCTGGAGCTTTCCCCGCTGTAACCAGGTTGAAACCTGAGGTTCCTCTTGTGGAGGCTAAATTCTATATCGACAGATCTGAGAGGCCTTCTCTGAGGGTCTTGTCTGTGAGGTATTGTCCTCAACCGTCCCACGCTCAGGGTCGTGGTGGTACCGGTTCTGTCGGGGGGCAAAGCGGGAGTCACGGACCGCATTCCCTCTGGTACCGGCTTGTCCAAGGTTCCTCCGTTGGAGGCTAATTTTGAGACTGGTTTGAAGATGTCGACTAAACATCCGAGACCACCCAGTACCGGCCATGCCGAGGATCCTTGTAAGGCTAAAGTGTTACTTAAGTCCCCTGACTCTCCTGAGGAGGCAATTGCCTCAGCTACGCATGTGACGCAGTTCTCTTCAGGTGGCGAAAAAATGGCTCCCTTACACCTAAGTTCACAGCGTCTGGTGCTGGGAACATTCCTTTCGGCAATAGTAACCCGTTCCGCCCTTCTTTGACTGGCGTGCGTGGTCTCCGCTGCCTCATACTGTCCCGCTCCCTTCTTCTTTTGCTCCACTGATCTATGTGGACCCAGCCGGTGGTGGACCCTGCTGACAACCATCCTCCTTGTGTTCAGGGGTGTAGGGCCCTTACCAGTGGTTTCTTCCTCTTTGACACCTAAGCTCTCGCCTAAGGATGAGTTTTTTGGAAAGTTTCAGATGCTCATACATGCTGACCCTATAAGGACATATTTCAAGCATCTTTTCACTCCTGTTCCACCCGGGCCCCGGCTGCTCCAATTTGTTTTTTCTATTAAAACCTGACTGTAGGTGTGGAGGACCAGTCTTCTGTTCCCGCCTCGTTGGGATGAGCCTTAAGCGGATGAGGATGGCGATGAGCAGCCCCGCTAGGTGAGAGCATTCCATGACCGGGAGGGGGTTGTGTAGCTCTGTTACCAGGGATTCCCCTGAGGTGCCTCAAGGGCCGAATAGGCGCACCAGAGTGTGGTCTCTGAGGGTCCCTCAGAGGACTTGCCAAAACCGGATGTGGTTCCGAGGTTCACCATTTGGGTGCTAAGGTTCAGCTCAGTTCGTCTTTGGCTCTGGATACCGGGGTTTGTCCTGACGTCTCAGTTTCTGGTGCTTGTCACACAGAGCCACGGCTCGAGGCCCCGCCTGAGGGAGCTATATGTCAGAGGTTAAAACCCAAGTTCCTCTAAATACAGTACCAACGGAGTCGAGGGATCCTCTAAGGGTTCTTTCGTTAGGGTACATTCCTCAACTGTTCCACCCTCAGGTTTGTGGTGGTACCGATTCTGTGGAGGGGGCAAAGAAGGTGATCAGCAACAGGCCTTCCAGTACCAGCTCTGCCAAGGTTCCTCCATTGGAGGCTAATTTTGGGTCCATTCCTAGGATGTCCACTAAACATCCTAGATCTGCCAGCACCGGCTCGGCTGAGGATCCTTGTTTCAAGGCTAAGTGTTTAAGTCGCTTGACTCCCCTGAGGGGACAGTTGCCTCATTTTCTCCTATGACGCAGTTCTCTTCATGTGTTGACTAAATGGCGGCCCAACCTCCTTGGTCCACCGCAGCCATTTTGGATACCTCCCTTACACCAACTTTCCTGACGACTGGTGCTGGGAGCGTTCCTTTTGGGGCTGAGCAGTTTTTCCATGCAATGTGGACAACAAAGACCCATTGTCTGTCCTGGTGACAGATTCAGCTAAGGCCCCTTGTACTCAGAGGTCAGGGTCCGAGACTCGGTCCTTCTCTGGGATCAGGGGGTTTCATGGTCGCCGTGCGCGCCAATCTGAAACTCCTGTTGGTAGCCCCACCTTAAGCGGCAGCAGCAAGGTGGTTGATTTGTCTCACATCCATCAGCCTCCTCTATAGGGACAGGTAATCTCCCTGCTGACAAATTGCCAAATTATATTTTTGGCGGTCACACTACACTTCGGTGGGGGGGTGAATTTAGTCTCATCTGGAGGCTTAGAAAACCATCACCGAAGACTGGTGGGGTTTGTCCATCGTTTAGGTGGGTTTTCGATTGCCCTTTCCTCCTACCCCACCCTTCAAACCTCTCTTCCGACAGATCAGGATGCCCTCCCTCAGAGCAGAGGTACAGAAACTTCTATACCTCAGAGCGGTGGAACCTGTTCCCCTCATGGAGCAAGGGAGGGGCTAGTACTGCTGTCCTTTCACAGTGCTCAACCAGGCTGGCCTGCGCACTCTCTTCAATCTTTCTTAGAGAAATTCAAGTTGATCACGCCCTGCCAAATAAAGTCCTCTCTTCGGAAGTGCGATTGGCTCAGTGTGGTGGTCTTCCAGGATGCGTAAATGCACATTCTGACTTGGAGCCCGCATATGAAATATCTGCGGTTCTCTGGAGGCCGCATATGAAATATCTGCAGTTCTCCGTGGGAGCAGAACAGTTTCGAGTACTCCTTTTGGTCTCGGCTCAGCGAGACACACCGGAAACTCCTCTGAGGGGCCCCGCAGCGGTCTCCCAATACCAGATCTTCTTCCAAGGTTCCCCATTTGGAGCTAAGGCTGACCCCAGTTCTGCTGTGGCTTTTGATAACAGGGTTCGCCCTGAGGCTTCTCCATCTGGAGCTAACTGTACCGAGTCTTGGCTCGAGGCCCCTCTCGAGGTGGCTATAAGACCAGGGTTAAACCAGAGATTCCGCTGCTTGGGGCTAAATTGGTCACCAACAGAATTGAGAGTCCCTCATCGAGGGTCCTGGCTGTAAGGTATATCCCTAAGCCTTTCCACGCGCGTGGCCCTTGTGATACCAGTTCTATTGAGGGGGCGAAAGAAGGCAGTCACGTACCACAGACCTTCCAGTACCAGCTCTGCCGAGGATCCTCCAGTAGTGGCTAATTCTGGGCAAGCCCCTGACATATCGAGTAAACACTCTAGATCTGCCAGTACCGGCTCTGCCGAGGTTCCTTGTTTCAAGGCTAGGATGGCACGCAAGGCCTTTGACTCCCCTGGGGAGACTTTTGCTTCACTTGCTCCTGTGACGCAGTTCGCCCCTGGTGTGTGATAATGGCGGCCCAACCTACGCGGGCCACGGTGACAGACTCTCCTCTCCTTGTGGATCTTGTCATACAAATTTGGGCTGGCCCATCCAGTATATTGTTTGGCTCCAGGCTCCACACATCCCGGGTCACCTCAATGTGACCACAGATTAATTCAGTCGCCAGTCGGCATTGGTTACGAGTGTGAAAAGAACAGCAATATCATCTCCAACTTTTTCCAGCAATGGGGCACGCCAGAGGTGGACCTCTTGCAGCTTGTGGGTCAACATGAAAGCTTATGCTTTCCCCTCATTGCCTCCTATCTATTGGTCGCTCTGTAAGCACATCGAACCGTTGCCAAAGCAGCTACGTTGGCTTTCCCACCAGATTTTGGTAAGCACTACTGCTTAGACCTGGGCTCCAGAGCCGATGGTCAATTCGCCCAGGCTGTTCTTAAAAACTTTTTTCAGTAAGGAGGTTCCATCCACCCGTATTTCCTGTGAGTGCTGCTTGGAAATCTCCCAAAAGTATGGAGGAAAGGGGACGGGACATAGGAGTATAACAAAGTTACTCACTGTAGTGAGTATCTTACTCCTAGTCCATAGTCCCCTTTCCTCCATACGCCCGCCCGCCATCCCCTCTAATAAGTATCCTCTATTATTGCTCAAAGGTCTCAGACCTGGCGATAGAAAAGGACTGAAGGTCGATGTGTGGGGCGGAGTTACGGCCGCGTGCGGACCCCGCGTAAAAAGAGAAGGACCCGTTGTTCAATTTGATGCTTTTTTACAAAAGTGCTCCGGTCCCATCCCACTGGACGGAATGTCCCAAAGGTATGGAGGAAAGGGGACTATGGACTAGGAGTAAGATAGTCATTACGGTGAGTAACTTTGTTAGTATGCCTTTCCTCTTTCCCCCTCTTTGCTCCATAGGTCTTGTCATCACTTTTATTGCCTTTCGCTATGGAAAGTACGCCATTTAGGTTTTGCCCCTCTTGCAGGGAAGGATGAGCACTCTCAGCGCAACAATTGTCTGCCCCTTGAGCACGACCAAGTGCAGTGTGCGGCCTGAATGCTCCTGCGCCCCAAGACGCTTAAGGAGCGCCGCGTTAAGCAATGGGCGGCCTACGGCATGTCGCAGGCTGGATGCTCCTCCCCCACCACCACACCCCCCGAAAGTGACGGGGGTACCAGGGATGACCAGGCATCCGTGTAGGACGCCATTGACCTCACAGCAGACGGTATAAGTCCTGACCCCGCCAGGCCTGAAGCGACTCACGCTATGGGGAAAACACCCAGCGACAGGGGCATAGAGGATCGCAACACTAAGCACACAACCCCAACGGGTACCGTCGAAGCGGGCGAAAGCGCCAATGGACCCGTCGAAAATTTCACCAGGATCCGCCGATCTTCATGATCGGCAGCCTTCCCTGCATCCGCAGCAGCGTCTTGCGACTGGGCCTCCTTAGACAAAGGGCGCTAACTCAAAAACCCATACTCCCCTTCGTCATTGCCTCAGCGCCAAGGGTGTTTACAAAGGTCCTAGCAGTAGCGGCAGCACACCTTCGTAGACTATCCGTCCCGGTTTACTCTTACATCGATGACTGGCTCCTAACAGGGGACTCTTACAAAACATGCCTGTTGAACACTCAGAAGAAAATAGACCCCTTGTTCAGTCTGGGATTCTCCATCAACGAGAAGTCCAGCCTAGACCACAGTCCAGTCAAGCAGTTTTTAGGGGCTCTTATTCGGACGAAAGACGGCCTTGTCTTCCCCTCCAAGTAGAGGGTTCAGAACATGCTTTTTCAGATCCCTCAATATGTAGCCAGTCGGGAAGTGACGGTACACAAGGCCATGCGGCTGCTAGGAATGATGGCGTCATGCATTTACTTAGTTCCTCAGGCGCGGCTGTGCATGTGTCCCATGCAAGAGTGGCTCAACAGTCAGTGGTGTCAAGCCAGCGGACAATGGAAAGATCTGGTAGTTGTTTCGCCAGCCTTCATTCTCTCTCTGCAGTGGTGGTCGAGGGAAAACCTCTTCAAGGGGGAAGACCTTCTCCACCCCCGCAGTCGAAGCCACTCTCACAACAGACGTATCTATCACGGGGTAGGGGAATCACCTGCTACAGCAGACAGCTCCTGTAGTGTGGTCCCTGGAAGTAGCATCCAACCACATAAATCTGTTAAAGCTATTAGCAGTATTCAAAGCACTGAAGGCCTTTCAAACACAGCTGCAGGGGAAGACAGTTCTGGTCTTGACAGACAGCACCACAGCCATATACTACCTGAACAAACAGGGGGGCGCACACTCTCAAGTGCTAGCCAAGCTGTCCCAAAACATTTGGGTGTGGGCTCTCAAGCACAGGATGTTCCTGCTGCCCCAACACGTTCCGGGGGAACTCAATCTTCTAGCGGATGTGCTCAGCAGAGATTTTCCACTACCCATAGAGTACGAATGGCGTCTACACGAAGACAAAGTCTACAACGTCTCCGCAGAAAGGGGCTTCCCAGAGATCGACTTGTTTGCAACCCAGGAGAACGCCCAATGCCAAGACTACTCCTCCAGGTACTCAGAACCGCTCCAAGGGGAACAGGCTCTGGATAGCATGGTCAGGGAATTTTTTACGCTTTTCCCCCCCCGACTTGCCCCATGTGGGCCCGCCAACCCTAGTTCTCTCATCTGATGGAGATGTCCCTCTCCCCTCCTATGAAACCTCCCTGCCCATACAAAATGTTGTCTCAGGACAGAGGAGAAACACTGCACCCATGCTCACAAACTCTGAACTTAGCGGCCTGGCTACTGAGGTCATTGAGTTCGGACACCTTCAACTCCCTCAGAGATGCATGGACATACTTAGGGAAGCTAGGCAACCTAACACCTGATATTGCTATTCCAGTAAATGGAAACGCTTTGTAATCTGGTGCAATGCCAAGAGCGTCAACCCCATTGACTACTCTCCTACCCACATTGTGTTGTACCTGACTCGCTTATTAGACTCAGGATTTTTGAATTCCCTAAAGGTTCACCTAGCTGCTCTCTCAGCGTACACTACATCACAACAGAAGGGGTCTGTTGTGACCTTGATCAGGGTCACTGAAGTAGAAGGATACACGGGATGCCAGGAAATCTTCATTAGGTCACTTTAATCATGTGTTAAATCAAGAGATTAAGTTACAGGATCAGAGGGGAAGCCATTGGCTCCCACCACCCAGGCTACATCATATCAACTGTCCTGGGCGGAACACTCAACACACAGCATTCCACTCAATCATAACCAAACATTCCAATCATGACCTCACACCTCAAGCACTCAGCATACATACAAGGAGAATACTAAACAACTTCGCATGTAAGAGAGTATCAACCCTAACACCTCTCTTCCTACAGACAACAGCAACACCAACACCTCTCCTCCTACAAATCCCAAACACTCTCCAAAACCAACACACACTCGCACACACCATCCAGTTCCAAACACCCGGGGGGTTGTACCGCCAAGTGTAACTAACATAGCAAGACAAGACCTGACCACCTCAACTACTCTCCCAAACCAACAAAGAGCACTGATCACCTTCTGCTCTCTGCTGCCACCCTCGAGCACCACCAGCCCCACCTTGGGCATCCAAACAACAACCACCAAAAACCCTCAACACTCATTGCTCCTTATATCAACCGCTGCCACAGGTGAATGATGGGACTGCCACTCCGAAGCACTAACTCCCCAATAGGGATTGGCACAAGGTCCTGCCACAGCAAACCAAGAAACCTGACTAACTTACTGAACAAAACCCCTGGAAGATCCAACTGGAAACATGGACCCAACAACCACACCACTCTGACCCTCTGCAATCATCCACAAACACCACCACACCACTCACACCGGCAGGGCAACTACACACAGGGGTCTTCCAAACATGACAAACCCCATACTCTTAATACCAGCTTGGCTGCCTTTCCAAACTGGGCCAACAGCAGTCGGGCCTCAACCCAACACAAGAACCACAACGACGAAGACCTGCGGCAACAGGATGGACCGATGTTACACATGCCCTAGAGTCACAGGTAAGTGACACAGGGTCTGACACTCTCTGTGATTCAAATTAACCAAAAGAAAAAAACGATATCCAAGCATCTCACCACTTGGATACATCATACCACTTGGCAACTTTGGGGTCAACAACGCTCCATAATACACACACATCAGATGACAAGAAATTAGGGCGTCCCGACCACTCTCGTGCCATGAACAGCATGAAGACAGCGTTCTGCCCTACACCCATTCCTACAATCAGCTACCTCTAACCCGCGCTACATACTTAGGCTTGAACATATCACACCTCTACAACATAAACAGGTTACTACCAACCCATGCTAAAACTCCTAGGCATGGATTTACATTTCTCTACAACAACAATGGGTTATCCCTAACTCATACTACAACACCTAAACATGCCGCTGCCAGTCCATGCCTCTACACCATCACTGGGTTATCCCTAACCCATGCTACAACACCTAAAACATGCAGCTCCCTGTATACTTGTACCTCTACAAAACAGTATCTAAGAATGCAGCTATGCAACTCACTGCATACTAACTCATCACACACGCATCACATAAAAGGTTACCACATCCACCCATACCAGGATGTCATGAAACTTCCTACCAATGTTCGCAGCATGTTTATACATATATCACATTTCCATAAAAAATAAATCGGCTCACATCCATTTTTCTTTTAAATAAACCCTAAAAGTCAATGTCACGATATGGGTGCAACCTAAACAACCTGAAAATCCTCAAAGGGTTAATCTACCAAATAACATCATAGCCAATCATTCATGCTGTCCGTCCATATCCCATATGGGTGCAATGTAATATACAAAACGCCTCAACCAGAATCATCTTTAAGCAGCGCATTAACAAACATTGGAAAGCTGAAAAGTCCACATGTTTACTACAAGATCCACATAGCACCTGCAATTCCTCATAACGTTAGTGCTGAAATCACTTCCTTAACACTTTTATTTTTTCACTCTGAATACACTACCCAATACAAAATCGGTTCCATTCACAAACTCACGCACGCATCCAAACCACACACCCAGACTAGGCAGTATTTAAGCCACCATTACACACTGCGCGTGCTCTTTCCCCCAACAAAGAAAGAACAATTGTAACCCAGACCAGCCAATGCATGAGGAAAAAATGATCGCTGCACTACAAACACATATACGGCAAATAAAAATGGTAAAGTCACTGCACAGGGTGCACCATCACCAAACGTCAGGGATACGTTTTCTTTTTTCCATTACATTACCGCTGGCTTTCCTTCCGGTGGCCACACATGACGTTCCCTTCCAGTCACTTGCAACCCATTGGCTCACCCGTACCCACATGGGCACCCAACTCCTTTCCTACACCCTCTTCTGAGGTGCACGTTGGCCCGCACCAAACGCCCTCCTGGGCACCTCCTCCTCCTGACTCTTCCGGATCCCAACACCAACAAGAGTCCGCCGACATCATCACCCCAGCAGGAGCATGGTAGGTGCTTTACTCGAATCCCCAAAGGCACATCTCTGCATACCAAACAGTCCCCGAAGCCATACACGAGACGCACACAAAGTTCTGGAAATGCTGGATGATGCAGGACGCTGCAGAACAATACGGTGAGAGTGTTCAAAGCAATTACCAATCCCAACAGCAGCCGTGCTGACGTCATCAGTCCTACTGAGGCACAGGGCTGCTAGGGACTCCACTCACCAACCGTCAACCATGGAAGAAATGTGAGCTTGCCCCAAAGTCATTACGTTACGCGCCCATAGACACAGACGGCAACCTCTCACAAGGTCTGGGGACCTGCAAAACACACCTTTCCCCCTTGGAGATTCTTGAAGATGCCCTTTGCATATATTACTCCCTGAACAGCATTGCAGATTCTGGCTAGTTCAGCTTAACCAAGCTCACAGGCACCTTCCCAGCCTATCACCATTTAGGGCTCCTTGGCATTTCAACAGTCACTGGTGCCATGCAACTCCTGGCTGTGCCCAAAGTCTCAGCAGACATTGCAGCTCACAGATATCCTTTGGGGCGGACATCACCCTGGGTGCCTGGCAGAGCAGTCAGCTTGCTTCCTCTTGGATCACTACCAGGGCAGCCTCCCTCAGTCATTCCTGTGTGCCACACTATACACCATCTTAGCCCCTGGGTGGTGGGACTCATCATGGGGGGGCAGTGGGCTCCCTCCCTCTTTTCTCAGTCTCTCTTAATCCTGTGCTGCACCCCCGCTGCAGTCTCCTTTGTAGTTTCTCTCTCTGTGGCCCCAATCACACAGGTACCTTCTGCAGCCTCTTCTCCAGGGTTCCTCAAGACCAACTCAACGCCAAATAATGTTGTGACCTTCATCAGGGTCACTGAAATAGAAGGATACACGGGATGCCAGGAGATATTCATTAGGTCACTTTAATCAGGTATTACATCATCGCGATGCATTGGACATCCAGAGGGATCACCCAGTGGGGACAACTCTTCCCTGACCAGAGCTTTATCCAGTGGATAGACATCAGAGAGGTTGTGGGAAACACGAATAGACATAAACAGCAGTATACCCAAGTGCGAATGGCTATACAAGAAGCATGCCCCACATTCCCCAGCGAACCAGCGATAAATATAGGTCTGGGCTACATATTCACAGGGGGGACACAAAAAGTCTTGGCGGTGGCATTGTATAAGCTACTACTTCAAACGCGCCCTGTAGAGAATACCGCAGCTAAGAGTCAATGGGAACAAGACCTGGGACAGCAGTTTGATGACCAGGAATGGGCACAGATTTGCTCGCTCACCAAGCAAATATCGTGTAATTCCAGATATAAGGTAATTCACTACAAAATAGTGCAGAGAACACATTATACCCCAGCAAAAATTAAACGACTATATCCCAACATCTCGGGGACCTGCCCTAGATGTCAGACAGAGGATGCAAATATTTATCATATGTTATGGACATGTATAAAGCTAAGGGGCTACTGGGAAGAAATCTGCGCCGCCCTAGATGAGATGGCTGACCAACCACTGGAATGGTCACCCAGGATATGTTTGCTGGGAGCAGTGGGGAAAATGAATCCGACTTGGCGTAGACTGTTGAATTTGAGCCTACTAATAGCCAAAAGGGCAATTTTGATGAAATGGAAGAGCGCATACCCCCCAACTAAGGCTGATTGGGACAAGGACATGGTGTGGACTAATGATACAGAGGAACTCTACATAGACTCGGTGCTACCCCAATCCAGACCAAGGAACATATGGGACAGATATAAACAATACCTGTTTGATAAGGCAGAGCGAGATGACTCGGGATCGGAAGCTAATTGAATTTGTAAAATGTAATGAAGCAATATGCAATATATGTAAGCATTTATGTTACCTGTGTGCAAGAAAAATAAAGTTTTTTAAGAGATTAAGTTACAGGATCAGAGGGGAACCCACTGGCTCCCACCACCCAGGCTACATCATATCAACTGGCCTGGGTGGAACACTAAACACACAGCATCCCACTCAATCATAACCAAACATTCCAATCATGGCATCACACCTCAAACACTCGGTATACATACAAGGAGAATACTAAACAATTTAGCATGTAAGAGAGTATCAACCCTAACACCTCCCTCCCTTCCATCAGACAACACCACCAACAGTATCGTGGTGGAAAATACCTGTTATTAAGGCTTTCATGGAAGGGGTTAAAAGAATTAATCCCTCCATTTCAAACCCAGCTCCCGGATGGGACCTAAATGTGGTATTGACCAGGCTTATGGGGTCTCCCTTTGAACCTATGCATAAAGCAAGTCTGAAAGACCTTACTTATAAGACGGCCTTTCCAGTGGCTATCACTTCTATTAGAATGGTTAGTGAACTTCAGGCCCTTTCAGTTCTAGACCCTTTTGTTACAGTTCACAGCGATAAGGTGGTTCTGCGCACTCATCCTCGATTTGCGCCAAAATGTATTTTAAAGTTCCATGTGAACCAATCAATTTGTACTGCCCACTTTCTTCCAGAACCCCACCAACATGGCCGAAAGAAGCCTGCACACACTAGATGTGCGCAGGGCAGTCATGTTTAACCCGGAAAGAACTAAACCACTGAAAGACAACCCCATTTTCCGTTTCAGTGGCAGCTGGTAGAGAAGGGGATCCTTTCTCTAAATCAGCAATCTCAATCTGGATTGTCAAATTCAAATGCATCACACTATGCTATACTCTTGCTAAGAGAGAACTGCCCTTCAAGCCTAGAGCACACTCTACTCGAGGCACTGGGGCTTCCATAGCATTCATTGCAAATGTTCCCCTCAAGTCCATTTGCAAAGCGGCAACCAGGAGTTCTGTACACACCTTTACAAAACACTATTACCTAGACACACATTCTAGATCTGATTCTCAGGTGGGACAAGCAGTATTAAGACATCTTTTCACCACTGTTCCTTCTCACAACCCACCTCCAACTCCGGGTACTGCTCGCTAGTCTATGCAGAGCATGTGATTCTAAGCAGATTAACAAGCATCAGAAGACATGCATTACTCACCGTAATAGCATTTCTGATGATTGGATCTGCTTAGATTCACATGCGCCCACCCTGCCTCCCTGCTCGGGTGGAAAAAACATAGACGTCTTACAGCTTTCTCTTTTATGTACTGACTCACAATAGTCTTGGACTCCCTCAGGGCAGAAAAAATACAATCGGAGTGACCTCGGAGCGTGAGGGATTTTGGGTACACTACACGTCACGATAGAGATAGTGTTACAGACACGCCTATGCCGACGTCCGCTTTCGATCCTCGAAAGACAATATACAATATTCTGCGGTTACCACTGGATGTCGGACCATATGCACAGCATGTGAATCTAAGCAGATACAATCATCAGAAATGCTATTACGGTGAGTAATGCATGTCATACACTCTTGAGAAGAAAGTAGCAACATCAGCTACTTTCCAGATGCACATCACAAATAATACCACACCTCATGGCCAGTTTTAACGGAGTGCAATGGAACCATGTGGCGGACCAAGCTAGCAGGGCCCATGAGCCTCTAATGTCAGAGAGGCTTAAGACGTTATCTGAAGGCAAGCAGACCGCAAATGCCATTATGAAAAATACTCTTGATGCTGCGGATACGGCTGGTAAAATAGTGGCAGATGGGATGCTAATAAGAAGGCACATGTGGCTCAGGAATTCAGGGTTTACACCAGAAACACAGGCCACGCTACTTAACACCCAATGGAGGAGAATGTCCTGTTTGGCAAGGCAGTAGATGAGGCCCTCGAAACAACCGACACAAGACACTGAAGACCCTAGGGCAGATTGCAAATAAGCCCTTTAAGCCCATCGCCAACCACCATACGTTTCGTGGACAGGGATACGCAAGATCCTTTTTTATTTTTTTTAATGTATTTTATTAACATTTTTATACAACTCAGATATTCACATGTATCTTCATACGGAAGGGCAAATGTTTTAAGTCTCCATGACCCTTCCCAAATCTCCCCTCCCACTTGCACAACCATGCTCCAGTTAGGCCGTACTGTGTATTTATGACTCAACTGTCCGCCTCCACTGTGTATAACAGGACAGGTTCTTCCGCCTGGGGCCTGGCAAATGTGGCGTGTCTATCCATATTACTACTTTTAAGGAAAATGGGGTGCACGCCAGTTGTAATAGGGGAGTGTCTTGAGTCGGTTTAGTCTGAACTGCAGTTGGCTCACCACAAAGTATGCCCCAAAGGTGGTCACCTTGGTCATAATGGTCTCTGTAATTTTGTCAGTGCCAATCTACATCTGGTATTTCCCCATAGGAACCCCCAACATCCAGTGTCCAGCCTAGCAAAGAAGCCTCTGGGAATGTTTTATGGGAAATTGGTGAAGTAGTGAAGAAGCCTAAGGAGACTACCATTTTCAATAACGCGGATGTAGCCATCAAAGGTAACCTAGACCAAAGGTCTATGGATTTCACAACCCTGTCAGCCGCCTTCTGCTTGTTTTGTGCTTGTTCAATCATCGGATAATGATAGATATCCACCCCAAGATGTTTGAATGTGTCATCCGCCCACGATTTCTGTCTGCTGATCGTGATGCCCGAGAGTTCGGTGTATTGTTCGAATATTGAGAATATATATTGTAAATTGGTCTTCAGGTGTTGTGTGTTTATATAAGAGCATGTCATCGGCATATAAAGAAATCAAATTCCGCCTACCATGCGTGTTTATACCTACCTCGTTGTACTCTTTCCGGAGGTACGCTGCGAAGTGTTCGAGGGCCAATATAAACAGCATGGGCGACCATGGGCAACCCTGAATGCCCTTTACTTTTTTTTCTCCAATAATTTTATTAAGTTTCCTATTTTTAACAAATTCAATCTCATTCCCATTCCCCTGCCCCCATTCTCCTGTTCTGCGATCTGGCTGACCGTCTTGACTCTAGCAACTGGCATGCTCCACTGCCAAATCTCTGTACTCTAGCCAGCAGTCTAGGTCACCTATCCAAATCAAACCCCTTGCCAGTGTCCAATGAGGACACTGCGTATTGATTCGTGCTGTCTTTGGTATAATCGATAATGTGTTATAACCTTAGTAGGTTCCATGTAATGTTCCTACTGGCACATATCCGCTCTGGTCCGGGTTTATGACTATTACTGTTTTAAGCCTATTGGCAAGTAGGGTGGTGAGTATTTTTCCATCCTGATTGAGCAACGTCGGTGGCCTGTACCACCCACAATCTGTGTCTGGTTTATCTGGTTTAAGTAGTGGTATAGTAATGGATTCCCTTAAAGACAACGGGAGAACGTCTACATTGAATGCCTCATTCAGCATTGTTGGCAGTGGAGGCATCACCTCCATCATGTACTCTTTGTAACACTCGATAGACAACCCGTCCGTTCCTGATGTCTTACCAGTTGGCAACCCTCTAATAGTGACCATCAGTTCTTATAAGGTTATGCGAGCCTCCAGTCGCTCTCCCGCAGCAGGGTCTAATCTCGGGAGCTCTATCTGTGCTAGGGCTTCGTCTATATCGGAGGACTGTATCTCCGATGGCTCTGCATTTAGGTCTTTATAATACTCCAAAAAAAAGTGTATTTATCCCTACCTGCGTGGTGCACAATGCGCCATCCCCGCCCTTAATTGACTGTATCATGTCTGGTTTTGCGTCACTCTTATTTAACCAGGCAAGCAGTCGTTCTGACCCGTCTTCCTCAGTGTGCTGCCTCTCTAGGTATTTCACATAATTTAGTGGATGAAGAGTCCTCCAAATGTCTGCCAGGTTGAACGCTTGTAGCAGGGTGTTCAGGGCTTTAGCTTGGGTGCCAGGTGCATGTGTTTACCATGTCGGGTCTTGGGTCCCGTGTGCAGTTGAAGTCTCCTCCCCAAATTAATGTACAATTTCTATATGGGCCCATTTTGGAATTTAGCAAGCGGAAATAGGCAGCAGTGTCATGGTTTGGGGCATAGGTGTTAAATACACAGTTCCTGATTTTCTAAAAAAAACTGTGCACTAAAACCATCCTGCCTTCTTTATCCGTAATCGCTTTAAGCACCCGAAAGGGCACAGTCTATGCGATCCATAGAAGTACCCCTTTCGCGTACGCTGAATATGGCGAGCCCATTTCCTGGTGAGGGCGAATTGTTTCTCCTGGGTAAGATGCATCTCCTGTAAGAGTGCTATGTCCACCTTCTGTCGGCGTAAATATGTCATTCTGTTCCTCTATTGAGCCCCCTGACATTCCAGGTGGCTATCCTAAGGTCCCCTGTCATAAGTCAAATCTTATGTAAACCCTGGTGGGCCAACCAGGTTGTGTATGCTTTGTGTGGCTATATAGGCTGACCTCTGACTTCCGGGGTTCTCTTACAGAATCATGGTGAGATCCCTTTTGAGGTATGTTGGGGAGATCAAATTGGCCAAGGAATTTTGAAAAGGGCTCTATTTCCTCTGTTTAAAGAAAGTGAACCCGACAAAACAGAAAGAGGTACCTTGGGCTTTGGGGAAGCTGATAAATCTTTTAACATCGAAGAAAGGAAGGGAGAAGAGCCTACCATCTACCCCGACATAGCCTTCGCCCAGCGAAATGATCCAACTCTTGCTGAAACTTTTCTGCAGGCTATTCTGAAAGGAGAGGGCCTAGAGAAAGGAAGCCCCTTTTTCTTCTTAAAACGAGGACTACTTTATAGAAGAGAGACCATCTACAGAAGGCTTAGTAAAACGACAATTAGTGATGCTCAAGAGCCACTGAAAAGGTTGTGCTGGAGATTGTGAATTCCCATTTTACCAGGGGGCACCTAGGACAATCTAAAACCCATGCACATATTAGCGGGAAGTTTTACTGGCCAGGTATCCACGCCGATATAAAGACCTTTATCCAGACGTGTGAAATATGTCAAAAGATCAGTACGCACATCCCATTACCTGCCCCTTTTAACCTGTTGCCGATCATAGAAGTCCCTATTTCAAGTATCGGGATGGATATAATTGAACTTCCAGAAACATCCAGGCTAGGCAACAAATACGTCCTTGTGATTGTCGACTGTGCGACCCAATATCCCGAAGCATTCCCAATGCGGAATAATACCACACAGAAAATCCTTAAACGCCTTCTGCCGTATTTCTCCAGAGTCCGCTTTCCCAAGGAAATACTACTCCACATTACTATCTTGCAAACTTCTGTGTACCATCACCAAACAGATGGCTAGGTAGAAAGATTCAATAAAACTCTGAAGTTAATTTTACACAAATTGGTAGATAAGGATGGGAAAGACTGGGACCGAATGATCCTGTGGGCACTATTTGCAGTAAGGAAAACCCCTCAGGCCTCCACAGGTTTCTCTCATTTTGAACTGCTCTATGGTAGAGAGCCGAGAGATATCCTGGACATGCTCTGAGAAACCTGGGAAGAACGAGATGAGGCACCCATTCCCATCTCGCAAACCGCCACCACAGTGCGAGAACATTTGAAATTGGTTTGAGATCTAGTTTGTAAGATCATTCTCCATAAGGCAGAAAGTACTGGTCCTCTTACCCACCTCAGAAAACAAACTTGTCTTCAAGTGGCACGGACCCTATGATATATTAGAACGAATGGGAACCTGTACTTATAAAGTAACCCAACCGGACAGAAAGAGAAGGTCCATTTGTATCACGTAAATCTCTTGAAAGAGTGGAAAGAGATCCCGTCAGCCACCCATGCCAAAGTATTAGCCTGTCTGGTTCCAGAAGAGAGAGGTAACTTTGAATGAATTTCTCCTGAGCTATCTATCCAACAGCAAGAAGATCTAAAAGATGTAGTTACCTTATTTCCGAATGTGTTCTCAGAAAACCAAGAAAAGTAAAAGGCACATACATACCACTATATTAGAACACCTAATGTCGTGTTGTGTATGCTTTGTGTGGCTATATAGGCTGACCCCCAACTGTCCCTCCCTTCCCCAACTGTCCCCCAACCCCCAACAATTTCCCAGCTATGTCCCTCATGCTCAGTCACTCCCGCTTCTCACTCCCGCATTGGCTATCCTTGTCCTCCGGTGCCGGTTATGCAGTGGGCAGATACATAACAACTAGTATCCGAAAGTAACGATATTTGGGTGGAGGATGCCTCTTCACAACGTATGTTCCTAGTATTCCGGAGTCTACGTTGCAGTTGCCTCTCCTGTCCACAGAAATCTCACGCCAAAGGTTGCCCTGAAAGTGGGTTTGTTGCCCAACCCGTTTGTCCCAGTGCTAGTCCCACCGTCCCTCTTCCGGTGCCCATGAGGAGCCTCCATCATGCATCTGCAGTGTCATTTAACTGTCTCTTGGCTCTTGACTGCCGGCGTTCTGCATCCATCCATTTATGCGCTTCCTCTGGTGTATCAAAGAGGAGGGCCTGGCCATTGCATATGCTCTTTAACCTCGCTGGGCTCAACAGCATAGACTCGAAGTTGGCTTCCCAGAGCCTTTGCTTCACTGAGGCAAAGTGCATCCTTAGTTTTTGTACCTGCAAAGTGTAATCGGGGTATGGTGTGATTTTTGAAGATGCTATTTGTATCGTACAGCCCGTTCTGAAGTATTCCAGGATCTTTTCTCTGTTCCTGGCTAGGGATCTGTGTGCCCGTTCAACTATAAAGCCTTGAGTGAGGGTGCCTGGGCTGATTTCCTGCAAGAGCATGAGCATGTTTTCGATGAAGTTTGTGGGGTTCACTCCCTCTTCCCCTTCAGGGAGACCAATAATTCTGACATTATTCCTTCTGCGTGATCCACCCTCCCCTCCAGGTTTCTCATCTGCTTTTGTAATATTGTAATGTCTTTCGTGGAGTCTTTCAGGCACACCGTATTCTCTGCAACTTGCTTTTCCAGAGACCCTGTCCTCTCAGCCAGAGCCCTAACATCCTGTCTCAAAAGGTTCACATTCAGACTGATAGTGTCCATTTTAGTTTCCAATGTGTTCTTCAGGGCTGCTATCGCTGCCAGGACTTGTTGATTCCCCCCCCCATCTGTTCCATCTCACCCTGCCTCACTTGTGCTTGCTAATTTTGCAAGTGTGTCCAATGTGGGTTGTTTGGATCTGCCCTTGAGTGCCTTGGATGACATGTGTGAAGCCCCTGCTGACCACCCTGTGCTCCACAACTGGGAGATGTTGACGCTTCTGCGGATGGAACTGTCATGATCTCTGCTTCCAAAAGGTCAGGGTTTTCCCAACTCCCTTGGAAGCAGATCCATAACCCCGGTTCCGAGTGCCAACCAGTCCCAATTGGGACCTTTTGGACCCAGTCCTGGCGCCAGTGGCACCAGGCTCATAAATATGCCCAGTCCCAGCGCTGGAAGCGCCGGGCTCATAATGCTTGGGTGGACTTACCTGCAGCAGACCATGCTGCTTACTTGCCTGCCAGTTGAGCCTCTGATCCTCTTCTGTTTGGAACTACTTTTCCTGTTGGGTGGGGCAGGAGCCACTCCCTAGATTCAGAACACTGGAACTCTTCTGGAAAGCAGGAACTCTTTTCTTATCTAGGCGTGGCTGTGGAAGGAGACACCTAAGCACTACAGGAGGCTATTTAAACCACACCCGATGGATGAATCTTGCTTTGCGTTATTCTGCATCCTCTGCAGCAGAACGCTCATCGTGTCTTCTGCATCTGATCCTGGGCCTAAGGAAAAAGGCTTACCATCCTGAATCCAGTCTTCAGCAACACCTATAAAGACAAGAAAGAACAGGTTAGCATTACGGGCTTCAGTGACAGCTCTTCACTTACCTGGTCCATCGGCTGTCACCAACGCCTCGCGCTGCATTCCGGCATCTGAAAGACAAAGGCTTACCTACTCTTCGTGCGCTCCAGAGGGCTTCACACTGCATTCCGGCATCTGAAAGACAAAAGCTTACCAACTCTTCGCACGCTCCGGAGGCCTTTGGCGCTGCATCCCGCATCTGAAAGACAAAACAAGGTGCGTTTAAAGACATTGGGGAACTTTAATACTCACGTGCCATTACTCCTTTCCACATCTAACCCAGTGGGTATTCCGGCACCCTGCAGCCGCTCCGAACTTGTACCTGCAAAATAAAAAGACAGTTAGAGCGCATCGTGAAGCAGGCAACAAGCGCTTACTTACGTGCTTCCAGGCGCTTCTATTCATCACACGGGCTCCATCTTCAACTCACTTCAACCCGTCATCCGCCATCGCCGGAGCCCTGCAAAACAAGAAACATCATTACTAAAGACTTTAAAGACATTAGAATTACTCAAAACTTACCGTTCGTGCAGTAAACGACGGACAGCAGTCCTCTGTAGTCAAGAGGCCTGCTCCCCTTATCCAGTGAAGAAACTGGTTACAGCACCCTGCCCCGAGGCAGATGGAGAGCACGGCGTTCACTTACCTAAGACATCTTACCCTTCAAGTCAGACATACAGTGCACAGAGGTCCAGCCCAAAGAGCCAGCCGTGTGTTACACATCACCTTTGAAGATACGGTATACGCCCAGTCAAGACCATCGCTTCTACGGGAATCAGGTGAGCGTTACAGGAACGGCCCAACTCTTGATAACACTATCCATGCATGACATGAACCAGGGCGGCGCAGTGCAATCAGGGTGTGCACAAAGCAGATGCTGTTTACTTCCCAATCCGGTGTCTGAGTCGCCGTCTTTAATGATGAGCGCTGCAGTCTTGCAGGGTTTCCGGACCCAAGATCCTGGTGTTACGCGGCCCTCGGCCCATTACTGGTGATTATTTTGCCACGTTACTCGTGTGTCCCCCAGCGGAGTGTTTATTATTTTGCTCTTCCTTATACTTTAGTGCTGCTTCAGAAGGCCAAGCGGCGCTGCTCCGCCGTCGCACTTTACCTTCCAGAGTGTACGGTGATGCTTATCCACGCAGCAGAAACCTTCCGTATGAGCGATCGCCTTACCTGCTTGTTTGCTTTCCACTGAGCCTGCTTTTATACTCCTCTACTGCAGCCCGTCCCCGGCTGCCTTCAGTGTCTTGTTTGCACTTGCCTCCTGCTCTGATGGGCTGCTCCGCAGTGCTGCCACAACCCCAGGTCTCTCCAGAGGCTATACAACCTACTTCCAATCCATCTAATGGGATCTCTGCTACTTCGACACACGCTGCCAACCCTTCCCTCACGGATGTTATCGGGACCTGCAGTGCATCGCCGCTGACCCCGGTTCGCCACACAATTATGCTGCTTCTGGGTCTGGGTCATTACGGGTTGTGATGCCCGCGCCAGCTGCCATCTTGGTTATTGGTCCGGCGCGCAGAGGCGTCACCGTCGGACTCGTTCTGCAGTATCCGATCTCTCCTGAATCGTCACCTTTTGCTCTTTCGGTTTTCCCTGCAAGGTCTGTATGCTGCCAGGTCACAGGGCTCTCAGGACCCGTTTCTTTGGTAAGGATTATGTCGAATCAGGCAGGAGCATTGAGGAGTGTGTCCTTACTGCATGGCTGCTAGCAGGACAGCAGTTCAAGAGGAGGAGAAAGGCAGCGACACTGGAAAAGATGACAAGGAGGGAAGTACCCTTGCCCTTTTCGACCCAGACATGCAAAACCTCTGAAAGGAATTTCAAGACCGGGAATTAGAGCCAGCGTGTAGTGTAACAGATGGCAACAGTGCACGGGGCCCTCCCACTCTGATAATCAAGGCGGAGAGAGGTGCTTGTTACCGTGGTACCATCCTTGACTCCAGAAGGACGAGTAGCGTCAAGGAGTTCAGCACAGCCGGTGAGTTGGAGGGAGATAGAAGACCGGGCTGTGTTGAGTGTAGGTTGCAAATGGCAAAATGTTATATTGAAGAACAAAGACCTTGTGTGTTACTGAACTTTTAAAGCTCAGGGAGAGACCAGCTGCAGAGTGGTCCGGCACCACGTGGGCTCTTATTTGAAAGACTGTGGTTGGTCCCCTTTTGTGAAATCTATTTATACCAGGAGGCCCGATGAAAGCCGACGTAGGAGATCCCAGTGGTCATACAAGAGTTGAGTAAAACCACTTGTACAATCTAAAGTCTTTGATCCGTAACCAAGAGAAAGATGAGGGAAGTGAATTCCGCACTGGTGAGAAAGCAAGGTGAACTGTGCATAATTGGCAGATCTGAACCCAGCAAAGGGATGCCTGCAAAATGGGGTGAACAGAGATACACCCATGAACATTGTGAGGACAAATGTAAACCCGGGTGAGGGTTGTCCACAGTGAATGGTTGGTTAAAGGACATTAAGGCTTTTGGAATATTAGAAGTTGTTGATGTTCTGAAAGAATGGCTGTAGTGAACCCGACTTAGGGAGGCCAACATTGCAAGTAGGATCGGCGGGTAAGGGGGATCCAAGGGTGCAGAGAAAGCAAAGGAATTTTTTGTTGTTTTATATATTAAGCCCTCTAACGCAAGAGACTTTTTATGAAAGAGCCTTGGCCACGGAAGGCCTTGATATCGCTGCAAGGAACTGTAACCTTGTGCTGGAGAAGCCCAGGAGTGTGCGGTGCTTAAGAGTCCCGCCTTGTCCCATGCTCAAAATGTGTGGAAGGGAGACCCTTGCCATAACATTCTGACTTCTCATTTGGTGAACACTTCTTTCTTTTCTTGTGAACATTATCGCACACTGTTTGGTAACTTAGCAGTAAGGATTGGCAATAGTATTTTTTTAGTATTGGCCATTTTTATTTGACAAGACGCCACTAGGACTGCCTTATTATTATTTGATGGTCGTAGCTTCCTCCCATCTTAGATTTAGGTTTAGATTAGGTGTTTTACTCACCCATGTACAGTGTAATAAACACCCTTGAACTGTGATCACTTGTGTGCGTCTTTACTGTTGCCACCTTGAGTTCCTTACAGGGGTCACATCAGACAAGTGGGTGCTTTTATCTGTGAAATGCGGAGATTGCGTGGAATTTTTACAACTACTGGTGATCTTCCCCCAAGATACAGGAAGATGTCTCTAGAACACAAACAGATTCTACAGGCAAATATATAAGCTCTGCTACAAAAAGGTGCCTTAGAGCTTGTCCTGCCCTCAGTGGTAAACAAGGTTATTCTGTGTACTACCTTTTTCAAAGAAAGACAAGACAAACATCGAGTACTAGATATAAGACCGGCAAACACATATGTCAAATCTCAGATGTTCAGAATGACAACATTACAGGAAGTCATTCCTTTGCTCAAAAGGGGGAAATACATGGCAACACTGGATATGAAAGATGCATACTTGCATATTTCAATGTTGCCGGTACAATCGAAAGTACCTAATATTCAAAGTAGGATGGCACACTACCAATTCAAAGTACTCTCCTTTGGGTTTGCATCAACCCCTCAAGTTTTTACAAAGGCACTAGCAGTAGTAGCGACACACCTATGCAGAGAATTGATCCCAGTGTACCCTTATCTAGATGACGACTGGCTCATAACAGCAGACAATGAGTAAAGAGTAATGGTGCACACCAAATATTTGAAGATGCAACTCAGGAAGTGTCTAAATTTGCTCAAGATGAAAATTACAGGTGCAGGGGAGGAACTTTGATCTTGGCACAAAATCACCACACAATATAGACAAAAAGGTGATTCGACATACGAATCCTCCCGTCCCCTGCACACTATCAAATGCTGAACAAAACAGCTAATGAATATTTGTATAACTTATTATTATACTTCAGATGAGATCATTGTTCAAACGAAAGTTACATGACAAGCATATTTTTGTAAAAAAAAAAATATATATTCTTCAATTCACAAACAAAGTATAAATGTACAAAGCAAAGCAAAAACATAAACAAAAGTCTGTTCTATGTGACTGACGCGTTTTGAGGACTTTATCCTCTTCTTCAAGAGTCTCGAAGGACTGAAAGGAAAATGTTGTGTATGAATGTGGTGTCAACAATACATTACAGCAAGTATATTTATGTCAACATCTTAGTATATTTCATATATAATCATGATACATCAATATAGATGTCCAGATTTCTAGACATCTAATTCTTTAACACCACACTTTCATAAGGATCTTTTATCTGAGACCATCATGTCTTAAAAGAAAAAGTGATATGTTACAAAATTCCAAGTTCAAGTTGTTAGTCATAGTCCCTAGATCACTAATATAGGGGCTTTCATGCAACCTTCTAGAGGCTAATGTATACCACTCAATTGTAGTAAAACATGACCATTGAACCATCCTGGCTAAATCCAGCAAATCATACTATCCAACAATTTAGAACCTTATATGTAGTGAGAACTATATTCAGTCGTGATAGAATTCCAATTAGTGGACGAAAAAATCAGTCAAGTTCACCAAATTCTAGAATGCGTGTATCCCGTAAATCCGATCTAGAAAACAAATACAATAGTTGTTTAAAAATGTAAATGAAAATCAGACAAGTCAAATGTCATCTCTCTCCACTAGTCCAAAATAACTAAATGGGTAAAAGAAGAACCGTGAGGGAATGAAAGAAGCCCTAAATATACGGTGGTCTGATAGGGATCCAGACCTGTATTGCAATAATTAAAGCCAATATAAGGCAAAAAAGGTGGGGGAGAAGTTGTTCACCTTGACGTTAGAGAATCCACAAGCGGAGAAGAGTACAATGTTCGGGACTGAAACATGAGTAAAGTGGAACCTCATAGAGAGGCAACAGCGTGGAACCGGGACCTGCAGGTAACCAACTACGCGGTGAACTTAAATGTAGAAATGGTGGAAGGAAAATATCTGACTTAATAAAAATAGTTGCTGAGTAACAGATCAGACCTAATATGCACTGTAATCCCTTAAGAGTAGCAAACCTGCCTTAATGAATGGATGCGCTCCATCCTACACAAAGTATGTTGTAGGCGGGAAATAAACAAAGACACTCGATCGAACAATAGAGTTCTGAATGCGAAGTTCACTTTGGTGGACTACAATCAGCAGCGTGCAGCTGGAAGACGATAGGTAACTGGTTTTGTGATGGACCTAATTATGAAAAGATAGTGAAAACGAAATACCTGACTTGATAAAAATGCTTGGATGAACAGATCACACTATAGTTCCTAGCGTGCATAGAAACATACCTCTAAAGGTCAACTAGCGACGTCCTGCAAAATGAAGTAGCCGGGCAATGATCAAAGGTACACAAACCAAAGCTTCGAATTCCGGATACACAATCCGTGATATTAAACAGATGATTCCCAAAATAGCAGTGATGTAACGGCTAAAACAAGAAATAAATATAGCGAAGTCAAAATAAGTAGTCCTGTGTTAAGAAACATAATCTAGATGTCAGAGGACAAAGAAGTCTGACCTACCTATAGTCATGACTCAACAGATTCAAGTTCGATGCGGAAAGAGGAGCAAAGCGTCTGTCTCCATAGAAACAAGCGGCGCCATGTTGGAAAGATATAAATAAGGATGCTAGGCAAGGAAAACAGACGGACCGAAGATTCTCTGTTGTGGATATCTAAGAGGCATCCATCTTGGAATAGGTAGAGATAACTGGATGCTTACTATGAAACCTCACCAACAAAAACCGTATTTCTGCGATGAAGAACCTGAACCAGCAAGTAAAAAACATGAAATGTAAAAGTCAAAGAGACATATAAAAAACATAATTGGATAAAGAATAAATAATGAATATAAAACAAATAATGAAAGACGTGAGAAAAAAACCTCTACTGAGAATGACAAGATCGAAGAGGGATCGATCTTATGAATAGTAGGTTTAGTTCAATACCAGTGATGGCATATCTGCTCAAGTATAGCTGGCAAATAGCAAGTCCACTTACATGCTGTAAATAAATTCAAATAGTTAAAGCAGCAATCATGCACGTTGTATGTGATGGCTAATGGAGGTTGAATAATCCTCCGAGTGTGAGTAAAAGATAACCTATAAGTGGATAGAAGCACAGATTATGTCAAGGTGACTTGCAAATGTCTAGTAAAGTCCTAGATGGAATCAACCCATTGCATGTTCAGTTGATTAAATTATCAAAACACACTGTGGGACATCTTGTATTACAAATGTGTATAATATACGGTAATCTGGTAACCCATATATCCAGTCATGTATTGATGGTATAGAGTATAATAAACTCAATCTAGATAGCTAAAATACAACATTGGACAGAAAGAAATATACCATACAAACTGCATCCGGGGTAATGCACAGATGTGTAGCCTCCAGATGTGCTGATGGTTGGTCGATGTGTTTAATAGACAAGAGTCAGACAATCATAATTTAGGAGAGATGCAATCTCAATAATATCCACGGTGTAGAATTACACAAAGCAGTTCAATGAGCATTCTTCATTCAGACCCTTTGGTTGAGCAGTGTCTAGCAAATGGATCCAATTGAGCTCTTTGTAGAAGGAGAGAATGGTAGTTGCATCCCATCTGTGGGTGTTTAACTACCTTAAGTATCTGGAACTTGATTTGGGCTATTGTGTGTTTTTGTTCTGCAAAGTGTCTAGCCACTGGTGAATGTTGATTTTTACATCGGATTGTTGACTTATGCTCCGTCCACCTTTCCCTAGCTGATCTCATTGTTTGACCTACATACAATTTCCTGCAGGGGCATTTAATCATATAAATAACACCTGTAGTTAGGCAGGTTGAATAGTCTTTAAGGTTGATCTTTTTACCTGTTCGTGGGTGAGAGACTAAACTACCCTTAATGACATTTTTGCAGTGTGAGCAACTGAGGCATTGGAATGTTTTTTGTCCTCCGGAGTAGTTGTTTCTCCTTAGGTGGTTTTTCTGCCCTTACTAGTTTATCCCTAAGGTTTCTCCCTCTCTTGAAACACATCACAGGGGCTTTAGGAAAAAGTGTGGGAAGTAAAGGATCATTGTGAAGAATACTCCAATGTTTTTTGATGGTTTTGCTGATCTAAAAGCTTTGGCGAGAAAACCTAAAGATAAACAAGAGAGGTGTCTCTTTGTCCTGGGTCCTAGGTCTCATCAATTGTGTTCTTGTCACATCTGACGATCTTATCTTCGCCTCACTCAAGATGCTCTCTGGGTAACCCCTTCTCTTAAATATTTCTATTCTGTATAAAGGCCTGCAGGGTCTGATATAATTCTTTTTAACCTCAACATCTGGCTGTAAGGTAAATTCTTTAGCATTGCCCTCGGGTGGAAACTGGAATAGTGCAGTAAGTTGTTAGCGTCGGTTGGTTTGTGATAAACTGTGATAATGATGTACTGTATGGATTTTGTGTTGGAAGCAACATCTTCTCGGTTCTCAGTGAGGTGCGGCTTGACACACTTGTGGTCCTGTAGCGGTTGCTTTACTCTAACAGCTCAGAACGGAGCGCCGAGAGAGCCGACAGTGTGAGGTGGACTCACTTTCTCACTGGCTGTGCTGCGATCCACAGCGATTAGCTTCTGCAGGCCAGTCTGAGTGAGAGGTCCGTTGGTGGAGCTGCTGACTGGGCAGCGTTGTGTGCAGTGATTCCCGTAGCCTCAGGCGACGTGATTTCACTTTCTGCCGGCGCTGCAAAAACCGGGGGGGATATCGCTGTGAAGTGTCTCTCAGCGCCGTGACTGGGCTGGGTGGGTAGTGTCTCCTAGCCTGACCTGGTCTCGCTGAAGGTTTGTGCTGGTCGCTGTCACATCCAGTTGGGGCAAGTGGCTGCAGCTCTTTTACTGCCTGAATACTCATTTACTGCTTTTTGGCTATCGTGTGCAGGGGCAGGCATAAGCATTGAGAGAGGGTGCTGAACAAACTGAAATTGCGGGCGGGAAGACTGTCTGAGTGATTCCTTTTGTACTGGCTAACACTCCCGCCATTTCCAAATACCGTAGTATTTATTTGCACATTTACGGTTCTGACTGCTCCTGTGTAAAGCACAAGAAATTACTTGGTTAACCCTGGCAGAATCATATTGAGTATCGGATAAGTATTCTAGTTCCTGACATAGAATAATTTACGTGAAAAAATGAGCACCAGTATCTCGGGATCAAACTATAAATTGCTCAGAATGCATGGAAAGGTACGCGCAAGGGGCGTGGGCAACAAGGAGGGTAAAGGCAAAGGTAAAACTAAAAAAACAGTCCCAGTAGCTGCAGGAACTATTACCTCCTTTTTCCAGCCCAATCAACCAGTTGAGGAAAATCTGACATTGCGGGAAAATGTGGAATTATTTACTGCTCCTGGTAACAACCCGCAAGACAAGTCTACTGAGGGAGAGATGGACAATAACTCACTTCTGGAGATGTCTTTATGCAAAGACAAATGACCGCTACTATGCCAAAGGTATCAGAAGATTCTAAGTCAAATGCTTTATCACCAAATTTACCGCAACCGCCAAATGTGACAGAGAGGCTATCTGTCTCACCTAATCTGGTGGTACATGCATACCATTCGGTAACAGAACCATTTATTGACTCTTGCCCCACACTGGGCACAATGAAGGAGTTACAAACCTCAGTTGCGTCATTACAATTCTCACTTAAGATTTTATAAAAAATGTATGGACTCATCTTGGAGAACACCATCACTTTGGCTCTTGCAAATGGGGCAAATTGTAACTCGACGGACAAGGCAGAGACCAACTTGTCGATAGCTGTCGGGCTGGCTGCGGCTGAGTCAAATGAAAATCCCATCCAGGAAATCAATGTATCCAACAGTTCAGAGATATTTGTTTCACGCAAACAGCAGAGATTGTCAATAAAGGTCGCCATGAGAAAGCGACCATGTGTCGAGGCCTCCAAAAAGTCTAAGAAAAAAGCAACACGGGCGATAAAGCGAAAACTGTGTCAAAGGAGGGCTGTTTGATAAATTGACTGATCACTGATAAGGAGAAGGATGCTTCGGTGGCTGAGGAAATTTCGTCTGAGCTCCCAGCTTACTTTATGGAGGGGGAGCCTGACAAGATTTCTTCTACCCCTTTATGTAGAAGCCAGAACTTTCCGTCAAGAGAAAAGGTTAATTTAACTCTTGACGGTTGCAGTACCAGCTGGGAGCAAGAAGAATATATGCATTGTTAAGAACCTTTACCAAAAAAGTGAATCCGATGACGAGAACCAAATTTTTGACAAGATTGCATTCAATCCCACAACTGAGAGTATTAAGATCAGAGGACTTTGAATTAATCGAACCACACAGCTGTCTGAACACTAATGTATCGGCCATTCACTGTAAATTTCAATCTACTATACAACTAATGCGATTACATAAAGACAATTTAGTCGAGGTTGATGTTCAACTTGATGAGGACCCCGAAAAAAAGATCAGACCTGCCCTAGGACAAAGCCTGTGGTATCCAAGAGCAAGATAATTGTTCCCACTTTACCTAAAGAGAAATCTCCACAGTTGGAGGACATTCAAAACATCCTGAAATAGTTGGCAGAAGCCCTCCCGGTGGTCCTCAAAAAGGAATGAAACTTCTCAATTATGTCCTGGAATTGCAGTGGATTTAACCACCTGTTTTTGGCAGGAGGCTCACTGTCTGTAATCACGAAGTACCCTTGCTTCTGCTTACAAGAAACATGGCTTACTTCGCAAGTTGTATTAAATGCCTATACGCTGTATCAATCTATAGCCAACGAGGGACCGAGGGGCAGACCCTATGGGGCGGTTAATTGTGGGGATTGCACACAATATGAACTCATGTCAAATTGAAACCAAGCTTGGCGAAAATGAAATAATACAAAAATCAATGCATGAAACTATGATAAGATGGTCCCTAAAGCAGGGTAACAAACATATTGCGATTGCCGGTGATTTTAATTACCACATACCGGGAGGGAAATAGTCCTCATACAATCCTCTCCTAAGATCGGAGAGTAGAATGCTCCACACGATAAAAGATCAGGTGGGGCAGGAATGGCTGAGTTTCTTTAAATATTGGGATATGTAAATGATAAATGGAAGAACGATAGGCATCTATCCTGGTAAAGAAACGTGGGGTAACGGCAAAAGCACGAGTACTCTCGACTATACCTTTGTCACATCTGAGTTGGCGGCATATGTCAGACTTTGAGGTAATTGCTCAAAACTGGAGTGACCATGCTTTACTCTCACTGTCAGTGGCCTTGGAGGAGTCTAGTTATTCCTGGTGGTCTTCCCTATGTCTACATGGATTTCCTTATGCACAAACTTTGTCCCTTCACGTGGTTCTAGTCATCCCTAGGAAGCGCTGGTGGGACGCCTATCTAAGGTGGGGGAACATGCAAGAGGCTGACCCTGTCCTCTCTAACACTTTCCTACGTTTCTAAAAAAAGGTGCACACCCTAAGTAGATTGTTTGTCTTTTATTCATATCGCCTACAAAGTGGTGTGTCTTATTGATAAAAGTACTTAATTGGTGTCAATTAAGTTTTTCTAAGACAACGGACAGTCATTGTTTTTTGTCACTCATTAAAATAGGATTCAATTGATGTTAATAAACCGAACCCACGACTCGCTAGTAGTGGGTATCAGGGTTTGGGTCATCACTCCTAGACTTGTCTTTCTTCTGTTGACCGGTTTCAGCAGTTGTAACTGTGTTTCCGCTTTCTTCAGGACTTAAAAATACCCTGCTTTTGTCAAAGCATTTCATATCACAATACAAGACAATTTTTCATTAATGTATGTGTGCCCTATTTTTGGGCTCTGGAGGATTCCTGGGTTGTAGTCAGGCTTTGGAGATTGGCTTTTGTATGCCTTGAATGGAGGACGATAGAGAGGGGACACTATCAGTAACCCTTCTATGGACATGTATGATACATTGTGTTTTGGTAGACAGGTCCTTGCTGCTCACCTGTCTTCCTATGGTGAGTCAATCCACTTTTTCACGTGTAGACCGTCATGGTCCTGCTTCGTGGCCTATTAAGTAATAAGCCCATGTCACTTTATATTTTTTACCCACATCGTCACAGTATTGGAAATGCCAAGTTACTTTTTGTACCTGGCTACTTCGCTGTGTCCGTGTGGCTTCTGCTTTTCATGTCAGTCACATCTCATATTCATTTTAGCTCTTGTTCCTATGAGAAGGTGCATGCATGTGGTTAGTCAAAGGCAACCTTTTACATCTATTCCATGTCATGTTTAACTCCCCAATATTCATTCATTTACCTACCAGGGTGTTTTGGATGGTGGACTTCCATTGTACCACTGTCAGTGCTGTACTTCGCATATGGTGTTGGCCTCTAGTGTTTTTCCGTCATCCAGAGTGATCTGCATGGGAAAGACAAGAATAACAGAGGCATTTGACTATGTGCGCGTATTATGCATCACATGGTCACTGGTATTGCTCAGCTGTGTATTCGTGCGGAGGGTGGCCGATGTCATGGTATCTAGATTTAGGCAATCGCATATTCGTGATGGTCTTGGACCCTACTGCTATTGGGGGTACCCATCTGTAGTCTCTTACCGGGTTATCTTTGTCTTCCTCACAAGTACCGGTCCTCCTGTTTCGATCGCGCCACTGCGGTCGCCATTTTGGTTTGCCTTGTTTGTACTTATGCAGGTCACGTGATCTTAGGTGACGTGAGAAAGTTTGATTGCTGTGTGCACCCAACTATAGATATCTGGGTATCGACTTTGAGACTACTAAGGATTACCTATTATGTATTCAAGCCAGAAAAATAAATTAAAACTGCTCAAATCACGACTCTAGTCTATCGTTTCACTAGATCCCATGGTGGTTTCAGTATATGGGTGGCACGGCTTCTGCTTCAGCGGGTTCTCACCCATAAGATGATATACGGACTTCAAGCTCTTCAACAAATTGACTGTAAGTGGCTAATGGTAGTGGAGGGCAAATTCTGAAAAAAAAAATCTAGGCCTCCCTACCTGTATCCCGATGGCTATCATCAGATTACAACTGGGGATGCAATCTTTGAAATCAATGGTCCTTAAGAGAAGAGCGGAACTCCACCTGAAGATTAGTAGTACCTCTAGTGACCAATTATTGGTCTTGCTTCGACATGAAGTCTGTAGGGAATCCAAGAGGTTGGCTCTGAAGGCCAATACTGAAAATGTTTTGGCCACGATAAACTGGAGTTACAGACGGGTAGAATTCACCCCCTCTGCAAAATCTGCTTTGTCAAGGAAAATAGATCTAATTGATTGGTTAGAAAACTAAACTCACTTTGAATATTTAAAAAAATATCAATTTGTGAATACATGCTGAATACATATAAAAAGCCACAACATTATTGAAACCTGTGTCCTGGGATAAGACTCAGACGATTTATCCTGCTTATTAGGATTAACCATCTCCCAGTCGTGGAAAACACAGGTGTAATGCATACACTAACTAGCTCTGAGCGCAGCTGCAGAATATGCAAGGATAAAGAATCGGTTGAATCAGGGAAACATGTACTGACTTGCTGCCCGAAGATGACAAGTACTTAAAATAAGCATTACGAGAAATATGTACGTAATGTGGAGCATATAAAGGAGGAAATCTTCTGGTGGCGCAACATTAATTCTGCGAGCCCGACATGTTTCATAGCATTGTATAACGTGTGATTAGTGAGCAAGAGTTTTTTAGGGATTTCTATTTGAACACAAGTGACTTGTTTAGTTTCTTATCTTGAATGTATTTAGTTTTATATGGAAACAGAATGTAGAATGACTATTGCATTTACAAGATAACGCCTATATGGATACATTTATTTTTAAGTTATATGTTGTGATTTTGTAAGTTTGTAAATGTATTATTTTAGATGTGTTGAATATTTTTTTATGAGAATGCTTATATATGATTTGGATTTATGTGAAAAGTTTATTTATAAATTGTAACACATTAATACATTATTATTATTACTGATCTCCAGGTTCACATCCATAAAGTGGAGTGTAGGTCTCCCAATCTCCATAGTGAATTTTATCCTTGGGTGGACAGTGTTCAGATATACAAAAAATGACAGATCTTCGTGGGTACCACACCAGATTCCAAAAATGTCATCAATAAATCGTTTCCAAATCAGTATATTTTGGCGACCAAGTAGGATGGCCCAGTACATGATCACTGTCAAACTTGAACATGAAAGCATTGGCATACGCGGGGTCATAGGAGACCCCATAGAAGTGCCAGATGTTTGCAAATAGTATTTCCCTTGGAAGCGAAAATGGCTATTGTAGAGTATCAAGTTCAATAGCTTTAGTACAAATTGAGCATTACCTCAGTGATCAGTTGTATTTAGAAGGAGCCATTCAATAGCCTCAAATCCTTCATCGTGGGAAATGATGAACGTATACAAACTGCAGACGTCAAAACTGAATAAAACACAGTCGGTACTGAGTGCTGTGATGTCATTCAGGCAGTTCAGGAAGTATGTCGTATCTGAGATACTTTTTTTTTAAACCTCTTTATTAGTATGTCATTAAATTAAATCACAGAAGAATCAAATACAGAAAGGAATAGTGAACCAGAGAACACAAATCAAAATTATTCAATTAAAGGACATATCAATAAACAAAGGGCATAATCAAATGATCCCTCCAACATACTAAGACATTTTCATTTTTGTAAACAATAAAAGAGCAAAATACAACAGTCAATAAAAACATTTAACATAGAACATACACACCAACACCAAACCAAATCCCCCAAAAAGCATAATAGTGAGAAGAAGAAAAAAAAAAGAAAAAATATTCTTTTTCCCCTCTTATTTTCCCCTTACCTATCTCTTTTCCTACTACACCATTTCTACCCACTCCTCATACAAATCCGCAGCCTATATAGTCAATCATACAAGGCATTGAATGGACCCCAAAACAGATTGTTCACCTCTTCCTTGTCTTTCACTCTAAATGAGAACTTTTCAAAATTCGATAAGGTGTGCAAATCAACTAACCAATCTTCAACTGTAGGCTTCTTCCTAGTTTATCAAACTCGAAGGATCAGTCTTATGGCCACCAATAAAGCCTTATTTATCCAACCACTATATTTCAAAGAACTTCTACACCTACCTCGATGTAGAAATAAGATAATGTTCCCACCCAATCTCTGTAAAGCTACATCCAAAATTAAATCAATTCTATCAATCACATCAGTCCAGAAAGTCCAAACTCTAGAGCAATCCCATAGAAGATGCATAAGGGTGCCAACATCATTTCCACATCCCCAACATAGATTATCAGTTTGTAACCCCAGTTTATACATTTTAACTGGTGTCCAGTACACCTTACCACCCACCTTCTGTCTAATCAGATGCAAGTTCAAATCCGTACCCACATTGGCACTTACCCTAAGAATATCCTTCCATTCCCTGTCCGTAAAATATATATTTAGATCATCAACCACACCATTCTCAATTTATCCCACGCCGCAACATGTTTATCTTCCAATTGCATAAAGGTCATATATGTACGCATAGAATATTCCTGTCCTGTAAGCATTTAACACAGTGGGGGTTTGATTCCCAATGAATTGCCAATCATCCTTTTTCCTAAAATAGATCAGGGAGCTCAGGTTTTCATATTTTTGTCTTTCTCTTTCATGCAAACCATATTTCCTCTGTATGTCCCCAAATGCCAAAAGATCATCACCATCCAATATATCACCTATTGTCAAAACCCCCTTCCGAACCCAATTTTGCCAAATCAAACATCTATCGTTTAATTGTAAAACCTCATTGTGCCAAAAAAAAGCATCTTCACTAAAACCATACGACTGGCTATTCTCTCCAAACCATCCCTGCAAGATTTGCCTGGTTGCCACTATAGACTTCAACTTTAATCTATTAACCGACATATTGCCCATGGTATAAAGGCTATTTAAACGATAAGGATTGTAAACCCCTCTCTCCATGCGTAGCCATATAGCACCTGCGAAGTCATCATTCGTAAAATAATAAGTACCCTTCTTGAGTAGGAACGCCTTACAGTATTTATATAAGTCAGGATATCCAAAACCTCCTTCATCCACACTTTGCATCAGCATAAATCTAGGGATCTGCGGCTTCTTACGCAACTCCCACAAGAAACATTGAAAAATCTTTTCAGTTTGCATAATCTGTTTTTTGGAAATCAATAACGGAATCGACTGGATTATATATAACACTTTTGGTAATAAAATCATCTTTATCGCATTTATCTTTGTCCATAATGATAAATGAAGTCTTTCCCATCGTCTTATTGGATGTATAATTTTATCCACTAGTTTATCAATATTATATTGCATAATTTTCCTCAAATCACCAATGATTTACACACCAAGATATTTAACATACTCAGGGGACCATTTGCATTTCCATACCTTCAAAATATCTTTACCACCTTCATTAGACAACGGGAATATCTCAGTCTTATCCCAGTTTATTTTATGGCCCGAAATCTCACCCACTTCTTCAAACATCCGTTTCAGAACCAATCCACATTGTTCAGGATTAGACAACAGGACCAGCATATCATCTGCATAAGACAATACTTTAACTTCCACACCTCCAACACACAAACCTTTAATTTCTCCACATTGCCTAATATAAGCCGACACAGGCTCAAGTGCTAAATCAAACAAAAAAGGAGATAAAGGGTACTCTTGCCTCGTGTCCTTGGATAAAGAGAAAGACTCCGATATTAAACCATTTATAGTCACCCTTGCTTTAACCTCATAATGAATACACTTAATCATTGTCATAAAGGTTGGTCCAAATCCCATGTTTAATAAAGTGCATTCCAAAAACCTCCAATTAACTCGATCAAATGCTTTCTTTGCATCAAAAAACCCAATTATCCCTTTCGATTTTTTATTATGATGTATTCCAATGACATCTAAAACAGTCCTGATATTATCATATCCATATCTGCCCGGGATAAAACCCACTTGAGACTCATCCACCCATATTAACCATAAGCCTATTCGCCCAATTGTTTGTAAATATCTTGAAATCCACATTCAACAGCAAAATAGGTCTATAATTACTGCACTTCCTGTGATCTCGATCAGGTTTAGGAATGACAGTAATCATCACATCTGTCATTGAATTGCATACCCTTCCTGACTTTAAAAATTCATTAAAGAGGACACATAAAATGGGCGATATTTGCTCAACAAATTTTTTATAAAATTCCAAAATAATCCCATCTGGGCGATTTTCAGTCTTTCAATTGCAATATTGCAGCAGTAACCTCAGCCACATCAATCACAGACTCTAGAATCAGTTTTTTGTCATCTCTAAGTCTTAAAACGTGAACTTTATCAAAAAAAGACTGCAAGTCGGTTTCAGAAGGATGTTATTGTTCCTTATACAACTCTTTATAAAACAATCTAAACTCTTCACAAATATCTTCACTCCTATGAAATACCTCACCTCTATCATTTTCAATAGATGTAATAGACTTGTCCACCATCAGACCATTGAGTTTATTTGCCAGAAGTCTACCATTTTTATCCCTAAATTCCCATAAGCGCTTCTTCGTATAAAATATACTCTTTCCTGCTTGTGAATGCAAAAGCATCTTTAACTCCTCTTCCAATTTATTCAATGTATGTTTCATGCAAACCTTCCCTACTTGTGCACAATTCCTTTGCTAACCCACAATCTCCTTTTCTAATTTTTCAATCCTTACTTTATTTTTATTTTTAGCATGGGAAGTTCTACAAATCAATACACCCCGTAAAACCGCTTTAAAGCAATCCCACACAATCTTAATGTCAGCAGATCCATTATTTTCCTCAAAGTATTTTTGAATAAATTCATCCAATCCCACATTAACTAGAGGGTCATTAAGTGAATTAGCTTGCATTCTCCATCTCATATTCTTTTTATGAAAACCATGTAAATTGATTTTCAGATCTATGAGTGCATGATCAGAAATACACCTCTCCCCAATACGTGAACTAAACGTATGACCAACCGTTCTATCACTAATCAAAAACAAAGAAAAATCCGAGAGTATGAATTATGGACCGGCCAATAAAACGAATATTCCCTATCTCTTAGATGATGAACCCTCCAAATATCAACCAGATTATACTTAAAAGCGAACTGTTTCAATTCCGCACTTTCCCATTATTACATCTACAATCACACTTTCTGTCCACATCACTATCTATCACTAAGTTAAAATCTCCACCTAAAATAATCGCCTCTCCCTCCATCTCCCCCAAAAGATCATCCAATTTCCTGCAAAAACCCATATCCCGGGCACATGGAGCATATACTGTCCCTACAGTAAGTTTCTTCCCATTATGTAAAATATCATTCTCCAGCATGGGGTCTGGCATGGATTCACATGCTCATGAATATTCCCCATCGTCAGGCCGGGAATCCTCGGTATAGAAAAAAAAATCAGTATCAGTTTCGTTTCTGATCTGTCTTTCTTAGTAGTAACCAATCACTGGTCTCTGGGTCAAACTGCCCCCAGCCAATGACTGCCCTCTCCCTAAGCCCCGCCTCTGGCAGCCATCCTCAGATTTTTACCACACGTTCAAGTGTTGGGAGTCCTCGTGCTGTAGCTCTCGAGCTTTTGCTGCGTTTTCGCGCTTTTTCAGGAGTTTTTTCTCATTTTTCGGTTAAATAGAGCCTCAAGCTCCACCGTTTCTACATCCGATCAACGGGGATCCGTTTCAGAGTTTTCTACACCCCTCAAGGGTGAAGTTTTCGTCGAGTTACGCTTTTGGAGGATTCCAGAAGTTCCGAGGCCTACCCTGGACATGGCCCAGGAGAAAGGAAGCTCGACGCCGGGAAGCTGTTCAGGACCTGCCCTGGATGCCAGCTTCAGAATGTTTTCAAGGAGGACGAGCATTCGTTATGCCTCTACTGTCTCCATGAGGACAAGATGCACATGGAGAAGGACTGTGCGTTTTGTGGGAACATGTCGGAGTGGACCATGAAGGATCGCCACCTCCGTCTGGTGAGAAGAAGAAAAAGAAGTCCGAGCGGTCTTCTAAGTCCTGTGAGGGCGCCCCGGCGATGGGGGCCCAACAAAAGGCTAAGCACCGCGAGTCCGCGGGCACCGCGAGCGCCAAACGGTCGGGCTCCTTGGCTGCCAGGCAGGGCGCATCCTCCCCGGCGCCATCAACCATGAGCCAACGCTCTGGCTCGGATAAGAGGAAGTCAGAGAACCCGGCAAAGCTTCTGGAGAGGCCCCGGTCGATCTCGAAGATTCCGGCAGAGGGGGAGCGAGGCTCGGACCCTTCCCCCAAGGTGAAGGCCCCAGGCGTCCAGAAGGTGACGATTGCCTTAATTCACCCTGCTAAGACCTCGATTGAGGATGTCGCCGTGGCCCTGGCTCAGCCTGTGGAGGCTACACCAGCGGAGGCGCCCTCAGGACCCAGAGTCTCCCTGCCACCGCGGAGGGAGTCGTCTTTCAGGCCCATTGAGAAGACCCCCACGAAGTCCTCGTTGGAAAAGGTGGGGGAGGGGCGGGTGGCCATCGTGGATACAGACACGACCTCTGAAGAAGAGCTCATCGAAGTCGTGGAAGAGGCCCAGCCCATCGGGAGGGATCCCGACGAGGGCGACGACGAGAGCGACAGTTTCGCCACAAGGCTCCTCAAGAGCCCTCGCGCCCGACGTTTCCGGCGCCGCAGGACACTTCGGCGGCCATTTTGTCAGCGATTCAGTCCTTATGCTCAGAGATAAGGACAAGGTTGCCCCTTCCCCCGACAGAGGTACCTGAGCCAGACCCGACGGGGGAACCGGAGACAGGACCTTCGGAAAGTCCACCGCATAAGAGGAGGACGACGCATCCTACGCCACCTCTCCCACCTCTGCGGCCTGCTCTGCCTTCCCCCCGGTCTACTACCCACAGGGATGATACAGGCACGGACACGGCTACGACAGATACAGATGACGACGGAGGCGACGACGGGACGTGTCCCCCGTCGCCCCGGCTCGGGCGTCCCCGCCCGACGAGATTGGATCCTTTCATGCCATGATTTTCAGGGCATCCAAGCTTTTCCAGCTCTGCCCAGAAGAGAAGAAGAAAGAAGGGTTCCTTTACCAACGGGGCGAGGCTAAAAGGAAGACGGTCCTCGCCATACCGCTTCTTGATGACATCTGGGATGAGGGGCTCGCCCTCCTCAAGAACCCTGCCACGGCGCCGGCAAAGAGGGACCGGTACGAGAAGAAGTACCGGGTCCCCGACGCTGCCCCCTTGTGCCTTCGGGCACAACCTACCCCGGATTCGGTCGTCTCGGCGGCGGCAAAGAAGAAAGCTGGGGGGGGCATCGGCCTCGACATCAACTTCCCCGCCGGACGGCGAGGGCAGGAAATTGGACACGATGGGACGATGGATCATCTCATCCGCAGCAACGACTATCAAGGCGGCCAACGCCCTGGCTATCGTAGCCCGCTACGACAGGGAGTATTGGTTCAAAATCGCCCCTCTGTTAGACTTCCTTCCGGACGCCAAAAGGGCTGAGGCCCTTGAAATCCTACAGGAGGGTGAGATTGCTTCGGACCACGCCATCACGGTGGCAACGGACATCGCCGACACCGGTTTCCGTCAGTTGGGCAACGGCGTTTGCTTGAGACGACGAGGATGGCTCAAGGCCACGGATTTCCGCCAGGACGTACAAGCCAAGGTTTTGGACATGCCCTTCGACGGGAACAACCTGTTTGGGAAGGCGGTTGATGAGTCCCTTCAGGCCATCAAGACAGACACAGAGACTCCCCGGGCACTGGGAGTGCTCCAACAACGACGGCCGTCCTTTCGGAGCTACGGAGGCAGAACAGGTGCCTCCAAGGGATCCGGCAGTGGCTCCTCCACGTACCGCCAAGCGGCAAGATCTTCGTCCCAGGAATCCTACAGGGGACGCGGCAAGCCAGGTGGTGCTCGTCGTCGTCGACAGGGAGGTCAAGGAAGCAAGGCGGCCTCCAAACAAGATTGAACCAACCGTGGGGTCGGGCCCCTGCCGAAGCACCCCGGTGGGAGGCCGGCTGGCGAGGTTCGTCAGCGTGTGGAGTCCATCTCCACCGGCCGTTGGGTGCTGGATGCCCTGGCCCAAGGGCACACCCTCGAGTTTCAGAAGAAGTGCCCTCGCGTTCCACCCGTGGCCAGGAAGGAAAATCACGTCCCTCAATTACTGTTGGAAGTAAGGGCGATGCTCAAGAAGGGTGCCATCGAGCTCGTCCCAAAGAGGCTTTGGGGCTCCGGAGTTTACTCAAGGTACTTCCTCGTAAAAAAGAAGACAGGAGGATGGCGCCCCATCCTGGAACTATGACCACTGAACAAGTACATCAAGGCGCAGAAGTTCCGTATGGTCACCCTCCAGCACGTGCTGGGACACCTGGAGGAGCGCGATTTCCTGTTGTCGTTGGACTTGGAGGATGCGTACTTCCACATCCCCATTCTAAAAAGACACCAAGTTCCTCAGGTTCGTGGTCCAAGGACGGCACTACCAGTTCAAGGCCCTCCCGTTCGGATTGAAGTCGGCAACCAGGGTGTTCACCAAGTGCCTCGCACCGGTGGCGGCGTGGCTGCGCCTACAGGGGATCCACGTCTACCCCTACCTGGACGACTGGCTCATCCGGGCAAGGAAGAAGGAGCTCGCCGTGGAGCACACTGCGAAGACCGTCCAGCTGCTCACGGACCTGGGATTCTCCATCAACTTTCCAAAATCCCACCTGGTTCCGTCGCAAGTCGCCCTGTTTCTGGGAGCCAAGCTCGACACAGTGGCGCGGCTGGCCTCGCTGTCGGAGGAAAGGACCAGGACCATTCTGGGCAAGGTGCAGCGTCTGCTGGCCACGGACAAGGCCAGGGTAAGATCTATCAAGTCCCTCCTCGGGATGATGTCCTCCTGCATTTATCTGGTGCGCCTTTGCAGGCTTCGGATGCGCCCCTTACAAGAGTTCCTCGACGCCCGCAGGGTACAGTCGACGGGCAGCTTCGAGGACAGGATCCCTCTCAAAGAGACGTTCCATCGGGCGATCGGTGGTGGGGTACCCGCTCCCATCTGTCGGCGGGCACGGACTTTCAGATCCCAGCTCACCAGGTGACGGTGACGACGGACGCCTCCCTGGAAGGTTGGGGAGCGCACTCCGAAGATCTTCACGCAAGAGGCCTTTGGCTCCCGGAGAAGTCACTCCACATCAACATTTTGGAGCTCCGCGCAGTGTTCTGGGCCCGCAGGTCCTTTCTCCCGTCCCTCAAGGGCAAGGTGGTGAGGATCTTCACCGACAACACCAGCACGATGTTCTACATCCGGAAGCAGGGCAGAACTAGGTCCCCGGCCCTATCCAAGGAAGCCCAGGTTCTGTGGCATTGGGCCGTCGCCCAACGGATGTTTCTGGTGCCTCTTCATCTGGCACGAATAAAAAACACGATCGCCGACTCACTCAGCAGGGAGCTACGCTCGTGCCACGAGTGGGAACTACGCCAGGATCAAGTGGATCGACTCTTCCGACGATGGGGCGAACCCCAAATCGAATTTCAAGTGCCGGAGGTTCTCCAGCAGGTTCCCCCAGCCGAGGAGCATGGGCGATGCTTTCTCGTTCCCCTGGGACGGCCTATTTCTTTATGCATTCCCTCCGCTGCCGTTGTTGCTCCGGCTCATCAACCAGCTCAAGATGTCCCGGTGCAGGATGATCCTCGTCGTACCGGCGTGGCCGAGACAGATCTGGTTCCCGGACCTTCTGGACTGGTCAACGTCCACACCAGTCAAGTTGCCGACGGACACAGACCTTCTCTCCAGAGAAGGAGGCGCCATTCTTCACCACAATCCAGAGTTGCTGAACTTGCAGGCCTGGCTCCTGCAGCACTAGAGTTTGGAGGGTACGACATCCCGGCCGACTGTAGAGAGGTTCTTGCAAAGGCCAGGGCGTCCTCAACTCTCAAGTGCTACGGACATAAATGGAAGAGGTTCTCTGTCTGGTGCCGTGCACAGAAGATTAACCCTCTGCGGATTACGGCCCCTCAAGTACTGCCATACCTACTGTCGCTGGCCAGAGCTGGACTGGCTCACGCCTCCATCACTCCATCAAAATACATCTGGCGGCAATCTCCCGATATACCAGGACTGCGGGACGGGCGTCCTTGTGGTCTCATCGCCTGGTGAAAGAATTCATGAAGGGACTATTCCGATCATTTCCGCCGGTGAAGGCTCCTGCCCCGGCGTGGGAGCTTAATGTGGTGCTGACCAGGCTCATGGGGGCCCCATTCGAGCCTATGCATTCGGCGCCTCTGAAGTTCCTGTAATGGAAGACCGCTTTCCTCGTGGCCATCACCTCCGCACGAGGGAGAGATCCAGGCCCTATCTTGCAAGCCTCCATACTTGACTTTTCATGACACGAGGGTGGTGCTGAGGATGCACCCCTCCTTTATGCCCAAGGTGCTGTCGGACTTCCACCTCAACGAGCCCTTGGTGTTGCCAGTTTTCTTCCCATCGCCTTCGTCGCCGGCCGAGAGGACTTTGCACTCGCTGGATGTAGCTAGAGCGCTGAAGTTCTACGTGGACCGCACGAAGAGTTTTCGGAAGACGTCACAGCTGTTTGTGAACTTTGGGACTGTGAATCAAGGGAAGGCTCTCTCGAAGACTTCCATTTCCAGATGGCTCTCCTGCTGCATCATCTGGTCACTGTCACTGGTTGCCGAACCGACCGCTGCCCGGCCGTTCGAGAGCCCATTCGACCAGAGCGATCGCTGCTACCACGGCGTTCCTGTCTGGTGTGCCCCTGCTAGATATCTGCAGGGCTGCGACGTGGAGGTCGACTCACACCTTCACAAGATTCTACTGCGTCGATCGGGACTCCAGGGAGGAGTCCAGGGTCGGCCAAGCAGTGCTACGCAACCTGTTCGCCTAAGGTGAGCCTGGTGAGGAGGTAAGAGATGCTTAATGTTGAGTTGTTGTATTGCTTAATGTTGAGCCTGTTGCCACCTCCCGTGGTTGTGCATGTGTGTACTGCTTTGTATTCTCTTATTCATGAGCATGTGAATCCATGCCAGACCCCATGCTGGAGAAGGAACAAGTTACTTACCTGCAACTGTTGTTCTCCAGCATGGGTCTGGCTTGGATTCACATGCGAACCCTCCCGCCTACCCCTCTGCGGCTCTTCACTTGGTCATACTGCCACTTTACGTGCTACCAAATTTGAGGATGGCTGCCAGAGGCGGAGCTTAGGGAGAGGGCAGTCATTGGCTGGGGGCAGTATGACCCAGAGACCAGTGATTGGTTACTACTAAGAAAGACAGATCAGAAACAAAACGGATACTGATTTTTTTTCTATACCGAGGATTCCCGGCCTGACGGGGAATATTCATGAGCATGTGAATCCATGCCAGACCCATGCTGGAGAACAACAGTTACAGGTAAGTAACTTGTTCCATCAGAAGAATACGACCTTCTTGATCCTTTACTGTTTTCTCAATTTTGACAGACAATCCCCTCCTTAATAAAATACTAACCCCCCTAGACTTAGTATCATAATAGTTCGATACCGCCTGTGGGTAATTGAGAGTAGTCAAATAATCCCCAATCTTCTCATTCAAATGAGTCTCCTGAAGAAACACAATATCACCTTTACTCCTCCATATCCGTGCCAAAACCTTCCTTCTTTTAAACACACATCTAATACCGCTGACATTCCATGAAACAAAGATTAAAGTATCAATAGCTCACCACTAGAATTATCTGCATTTCACATAATTACCATCCCATCTATTGACACAGACTTGTCTCACTAAATCTATCCACGGAAGAGAAATGAAATCCTCCAACCGACGAACATAAAAAGTCAAAAAGTAAAAAGAAAAATTTGTGATAAAGAAAGAAAACCCTACCCCAAAAAACATTTTTTAAAAAAAACGAGACACAAAACACACATATCTACCAGTACCAGAAGCCTAACCACAATCGGGCTTATAATAAGTAAAAATATATACACACCAATACCTCTTCAGAACTATACCTACCAGGCATCCTAGGCCAAATTCTACAACCTATGAATAAATATCCTACCCTACTTTAAGCCATAACAAGCCAAGTGCACTCCAAAATAATTAAATTAAAGCCGCAGAACCTATCACCATAAAGTGTAAGACCAATCAACTAACAACTTCTTGACCATTGATCCACAAATTCCACAATACCTCCACCTCAAAAATACAACAGGAAACCCCCCTTCTCCTCCCCATAAGTCATATCAATAAACTTAAAATCAGAAACCCCTGCATTGTGGCGTATTATCCATCACTGCCACACCTAGCTTACATAAAACACACTCACAGACTACGCATCCAACTGCACCCAAATACACAAAATTAAAATTACATCCAACCCATACCTTCCCGACCACCTCCCAGGAACCAATTCTAATCCAAGAAATTAACCTTCTATAATAATCCACCACACGAAAACACACCCATCTCCAGACACATCAGTTAGACATCGGTTGTTCCATATAATTCCTAGAACAATCACAAAATCATATCCCCATGACACATAGCATTCACCAACACCAAAACAACCAGGTCAAGGCATGTTACAAAAAGCAAGCATTCCACAAAAACTCCCAACAAGCCACCTTGAATATCACATATGATGACTCCAGCCAAACCATCACACCATTATGAAGCCCAACACAAACATTATATTATGTTTCTGAGAAACAGTTAGAAACTGCTGAAAAGCACAAATATCTTAGCAACCTCAACCATCCCAAATTTAGGTAATCTGCAACAGGATATCAAACATAAAAACTAATTACAACTAATATGCTGTGCAAGACCAATTGTGAAAGGCCCACAAACAATCTACAAATTGTAGACAACCAAAGTAATATCCCATATCCAAATCATTTGTTGCAATCCCTCACAGAATTTAACAACCAATGCAAGGAAGGCAATTGGAAAAAACATACAGTGCATTGTTCTGGTAATAAACATAAATACATCATGACAAAAGTGGACCAGTCTAGAGCCGACCCCCACATGTCAAACCAAACAAAAAAGGGAAGGCAAAAAAACAAATAATAATAATTATTAATGATGGCCAAACTAAACAATGAATCACTGATCAGAGAATGCATATAAAGATCAAATGGACGGTTAAATTAGGATATCTATCAAAAGCATGCTGTACCATACAATGACTCCCACAACCAAGCCATTTCCAGTCTATCTGACAAGGGTCAGCCCCAGACCAGTCCACAAGAACAATCAAGCAATCCCATGAGAAAACAATAGGCCTGTATGACCCTATTCTTAATTCAGTACAGTCCCAAAGTTCCAAGAATAGTAAAAACAATCGCAATATCTGCCTGGTTCTCTTGCTGTATCAATTGGCATAAAATGAAGACCCATACATTGTGACCCGTGCTATCACAGGTAGTCTGGACATAAGGAATACAGGGCAGGACCAATGAATTTCAGGTCATGTAATAGATCTTCTCAAGTCAACAGGAGCTTCCTACACATTAGAATGAGTGGCATGTTACCTACATACACCCTCAACCCCCATTTAATAAGACTTAAATATCAGATATTGAACGTCACATCCATAACAGTGAGGAAAATAGTAGCAGCCAGGATGAATGACCCCTGATTCAATAAACCAGCCAATGAAGCAAAACATCTTATCACAGGGTGTTCCCGAATGTAATGAAGGAACATTAATCACCATTGGACTGTTAGTGCTGTAGTCAAGCTGCCTATACTATTAATAAAGCCTGACACCCAGTTGATCTTTGCACCTAGTAGGTGAGCCAATATATATGCATGACCCATCAAACTACCTGACTGTCAATTACTCCATGCATATGTGTAAACCAGTTCAGAATTCCAAACCAACAACATGGAGCATATTAAGACTTGTAGGTTCATGTGATGTAATGTTCCTTCATCTAAAGCGCGGGTAGCAAGTTGAGCACTCTGTATTAATCTTGGACACTGCTATATCGAAGATGGTCCATATCACAACTATTCATTGGAACTCTTCACTTACAATCCAGTTCCATTGTATTTCCACGAAGAGTGCAGGCCACATAGTAGTAAGGGTACACAATGACATAAATCAGAAATGTATTCAAGTACCAACTGCAGCCTACATAGTCAGTTGTCCACCAATGCAGAAAGTTGACAATGTGGCCCGACCCTCAAAACCTTCCAGATCAATCAACTGTAGATACATATCACGAACCAACTTGCCCCAGGTCATCTGGAATCATGCACTGTAATAGCATACCCCAGAAGGGCAACGGGAACCATGCTGGGTGCATGCTGGTTGTCAGAGAGTGAGTGTCCAATGTTGGCTCACTGGCAGTCCAAACAGGAGGCGAATAGGAGATCCAAACAGTCCTCCCACTCTTCCATTTACATCCAACTGCATGACGTTGTAGAATCCCTGCAGTGTCCTACAAACTGTCCAGACATCAGGATACTTTGCTACATCCATAGATTAAGTAATAAGCCAGTAAACAGTTATAGAAGCAGAGTGGAGGTATGCAAGCATTCCATGTGTAAATGTTCCAACAGCTTGTCAACCTGCGCACATAGCACACGGCGCTCTTTAATCCCCAATTCAGTCTCCTCGCCCCACAGCAGCCGTGCTGCAAGCAACAGTTGATACACCTCCACATAATGAGAAACGTGGCTGGATGAGCCGTTAGTATCACCGGTACTGTGCACAATGAGAGTTACCTCACAAGCCGCAAGGGGCTCCGGATCGTTGCCCTGTGGATCAGGAAAGACAATAACACCATGTCAATCATCTCGTGCTCCGCGTGTAACGAGGCAAAACACGTTGATATTTTCTTTTTTTTTTGGGTTTCCACTGTAAGCCACGCCTCTCCGAGGGTGGGGGCTCCTAGATCCAATTATGCATGAGGAGTGGCAGGCTGCTGTTCCGGGAGTCGCTGCGCCGTCCCCATAGGTGGGGGCCATTCACTCAGCACGAAAGGCGCCGAGTGATGCTCCGCTTCTCCAATAGTGGGGGCTAACCACTCTCAACGTGTGTGCAAAAAGCACCGCAGGTGACAGATGTATGGAGATCAATGAGCATACACTGTCCTCACAGAGCCTGTTGCAGTAAGTAGAGCACACGCTCACTCGAATTGCCTTCAAGAAATGTACTTCCTGACAATCCACGTAGCCATCATGTCATACAAGATGCTTAACTCCGAAACACAATGAGAGGGAGGAATTCTTACAGAGAGTTTAGGCAAGAATTTACCTTATATTTTCAAAGGGAGTCAGAGGTTCTAAAACGTTGTAAATAGCAAAAAAAAGCTGGCGGCCATCTTAAAATAGCAGAGTACACTAAGCAATTTCTAATGAATAATAAAAATAAAATGCTAACTATTTAAAAAAAAAACACCACGCCAGTCTTCAATCAGTGTAGACAGGTCTCCCCTTCTTTTTTCTCATCAGATTAGCAGTTTTAGTATCATGAGTAGTACCTTCCATTGGATCAAGATCCAAATCAGTTAAAAAAGCCTCTGCAGCCTTACAATCACTGAAAGCATGTACCTGACAATCAATTACCACCTTCAAGATGACAGGAAAGACCATGTAGTACTTCAATCCTTTTGCACAAGCTTTAACCTTAGCCTTATCAAAAGCCTTCCTCTTCTCCAGAACATCTTTACTGAAATCCACAAAAATCATAATCTTGTTTCCACCCCAAGCAAGATCTTTGAGTTCACGTGCTTTCTTCAATATAAGTTCCTTAACTGGAAACCTCAAGAACTTCACAATGATAGGTCTTGGCCTTTCACCCAACGAAGGTCTGGGACCAAGTGCCCGATGTTCCCCTTCAATTTCCAAGTTCACAGCAGCATCCAGTTTCAGTATTTTTGGCAAGTTATTGAGCAGAAAATCCATCAGGTTACCCCTTTCAGCATTTTCAGGAAAACCAACCAGACGGAGATTGTTTCTTCGGGAGAAGTTTTCTTGCTCTGACAGTTTAGAGGTTATTTTTTCATTAGCCATTTTCAGATCTCCGATTTGATCCATCAGTTTCAAAGTCCTCTCATCCACAATTGCAATATGTTCTTCAGCTGAATCCACTCTCCTGGTGACTGATTCAAATCTCTCCTCTGATTTAACAAGGGCTATTTTTACCTCCGCCATGTCCTGGTTCAAGTCATTAAGCAAATCCAAAAGCTTGTCCTCTCTGCCTTCTCCTTTGTTCTCCTCGTTTTCTTGTGAAGCTCCCTTCTGCCTTTTAGTTAGCTGGCTGGGCAGGTTCAGGAGTACCTGGCACAGACATTTTCAAGTAAGGTTGTCAGTTAAGGCCTAGGACAGGAGCACAGCAATCAAGCTGCCATTCCCTGGGCTGACAGTTCTAGAATACGATCTGAGTACCTTGAACGAGAGGTTGTAATAGTTTGTCGATGTAAATTGCAAGAGGATCAAAAATGCTCTCAGTCCCAGCGACGAATGGTCTTAGTGGAGGATTCAAACTGTCTTTATGGATTTTGGGTCGACGTTAAAAAACTGAGTTATTGGATGTTTATTGAGTACAAAATCGTGAGTTTTATCACTGATCCATTTGTTGTCTAGAGCCTTTTCCCATGTTCTAATAACTCGAGTTTTAATCTCTACGAAGGGGCCCCTATTGTAATGCTCACCTGATTCCCACGGAGGCGCTGGTCTTGGCAGGAAGGTGTCTGTGACTCGAAAAGTGATGTGCAGGACTCGATTGGCTTCTGGGGTCGAACCTCTTCTCACTGTGTGTCGAACCCGAAGGGTGAGGTTTCTGTAGGTGAAAGAATATGGGGCTTAAGGGTCTGGGCTGTTGAATGTTCCTCTCCCTCTCCCTCTCTTCCTAGCTTCTCCGTAGAGCCCCCCAGGTCAACGTGCTCACCTTAGATAGGTGAATGCTGGACTCTCCATCTGCGTCTGGTGCAGGGTGCCGTTGCCAGTTCCTTCACTGGTGAAACATAGGCCTCTTGAACTCAGAGGATCGTTACCGTCGTTAACTGCACGAGCGGTGAGTTTCCGGGCACCTTTTTAGTCTTTATAGTCTTTAGGTGCGTGGCACGTTAATATTGAACAGGACTCTGTATAATGCTTTTCCCTTTTTGTCTTGCAGGACTCTGGAGATGGAAGATGGAGTGAAGCGCCTGGAAATGAGTAAGTAAATGCAAGCGCTCAAACTGTCTTTTTCCCTTGCTGCTTAGTTCGTGCTGAAGAGATGCCGGAGTATTTGCAGGCGTTCTATTGTGACGAGCGCGATGGGCGTAAGTAAATACCTGTCTAATGTCTCTTCTTTTGTTTTCACAGGCGGCGATGCAGCGTGAAGAAATCCGGAATTCGCGGAGAGCCGGTAAGTAATAACAATGCTTTTGTCTTCACAGGCGGAGGTGCAGCGTGAAGAAATGGCCGCAGCCGATGGATCAGGTGAGTAAGCACTGTGTGTAAAGGTTGCCTTGCTAACCTGTTGTTTCTTGTCCTTGCAGGTGCTGTTGTTGACTGGATACAGGAATGGTAAGTATAATTCTTGCAGGTTCAGGATCGAAAGAAGAAAGGCTGGAACAGACTCGGTGAGCGTTCTGCTGCAGATGCAGAATAACGCGAAGCACGTTTCATCTATCGGGTGTGGTTTAAATAGCCTTGGAGTGATGAGGCGTCTTCCTCCACGGCCCGCCTAGGTAAGAAAAGAGTTCCAGTTCCAGAAGAGTTCCAGTGCTGTATCCAGGCAGTGGAGCTTGCCCCACCCAGGTACGAAAGTAGTTCCTGTTCACAGAGGACTTCTAAGTGGCTGGTAAGTAAGCAGCATGGTCTGCTGCAGGTAAATCCACCCAAGCATCTTCATACATAATATGAGCCCGGCGCTTCCAGTGCCGGGACCGATGACTTTGATGAGCCTGGTGCCACCGGCGCCAGGACAAGGCCCAAAAGGTCCCAGTGGGGACCGGCTGGTGCCTAAGATAACGGTTAGGGGCCTGCTTCCAAGGATGTTGGGCTGTTCCTGACTCCTTGGAAGCAGTGATCATGACACCTATCCAACACAATATAGGTGTTATCGTCATTCAATAGATCCAAGCATTTCTTAATGTAGAATGAAGTGTCCATAACAATGATGGCTCCCCCCACTTGTCAGCCGGTTTGATGGTGAGTTCATCATCTTTTGCTTAATTCAATTTGTTCTAGGTGGCTGTTCTTGATGTTTAAGGGATAATCCCTTTGGTAATTAAGCACACTCTTTTCAAAAAGGTTCAGGACTGAATTCTGCACCTAAGGATCAAATGTATTTTTCGGGAGCATCTCTAATCTGTCATCCCCCAAGGTCTGTGATTCGCTAGGGTGTTGCGATTCAAAGAACATTTTTAGTCCAACATTTCTAAGGAGTCTATGTAGACCAACCTTTTCATCAAAGAGTGAGCTATTACATGTAGGGACAAAAGATAATCCTCTGAGTGTGTCTAATTGGCCATTAGAAAATATTTAGCTAGAAATGTTAATGACCAGAGTCTCGCAACTTCGCATCTTGCGTGAGGTGAAGATAAGATCGTCAGATGTGACAAGAACACAATTGATGATACCTAGGACCCAGGACAAAGAGACACCACTCTTGTGTATCTCCAAGTTTTCTCGCCAAAGCTTTCAGATCAGCAAAACCATCAAAACACATTGGGGTATTCTTCACAATTATCCTTTACTTCTCAAACTTTTTCCTAAAGCCCCTATGATGTGTTTGAAGAGAGGGAGAAACCTTAGGGATAAACTAGTAAGGGCCTACAAACCACCTAAGGAGAAACTACTCCTGAGGACAGAAATGAAGGGCACATTCCCATGCCTCAATTGCTCACACTGCAAACAATGTCATTAAGGGTAGTTTAGTCTCTCTCCCACGAACAGGTAAAAAGATCAACCTTAAAGACTATTCAATTGCCTAACTACAGGTGTTATTTATATGATAAAATGCCCCATGCGGGAAATTGTATGTAGGGCAAACAATGAGATCAGCTAGGAAAAGGTGGACGGAGCATAAGTCAACCATACGATGTAAAAATCAACGTTCACCAGTGGCTAGACACTTTCCAGAACAAAAACACACAATAGCCCAAATCAAGTTCCAGATACTCGAGGTAGTTAAACACCCACAAATGGGAGGCAGCTACCATTCCCTCCTTCTACAAAGAGAGCTGTATTGGATCCATTTGCTGGACACCGTTCAACCAAAGGGTCTGAATGAAGAATGCTCATTGAACTGCTTTGTGTAATTGTACACCGTGGATATTATTGAGATTGCATCTCTCCTAAATTATGGTTGTCTGACTCTTGTCTATTAAACACATCGACCAACCATCAGCACATCTGGAGGCTACACACCTGTGTGTTACCTCGGATGCAGGTTGTATGGTATATTTCTTTTTGTCCAATGTTGTATTTTAGCTATCTAAATTGAGTTTGTTATACTCTATACCACCAATACATGACTGGATTTATGGGTTACCAGATTACCGTATATTACACACATTTGTAAAACAAGATGTCCACACAGTGTGTTTTGATAATTTAATCAACTGAACATGCAATGGGTTGATTCCATCTAGGACTTTACTAGACATTTGCAAGTCACCTTGACATAATCTGTGCTTCTATCCACTTATAGGTTTACACTGTGAAATAACAGAGATACTAGAGGTCTTTAGGATCATCTTTTACTAATACTCAGAGGATTATTCAACCTGCATTAGCCATCACATACAACGTGCATGATTCCTACTTTCACTATTTGAACCTATTTACAGCGTATAGGTGTACTTGCTATTTGCCAGCTATACTTGACAAGATATGCCATCAACGGTATTGAACTACACATACTATTCATAAGATAGAATCTCTCCGATCATGTCATTCTCAGTAGAGATTTTTTTCTTAAGTCTTTCATTATTTGTTTTATATTCTTTGGTTATTCTTTATCTGATTATGTTTTTTATATGTCTCTTTGACCTTTAGATTTCATGTTTTTCACGTGCTGGTTTGGGTTCTTCACCGCAGAAATACGGTTTTTGTTGGTGAGGTTTCATAGTAAGCATCCAGGTATCTCTACCTATTCCAAGATGGATGCCTCTTAGGTATCCACGGCAGTAAATCTTTAGTCGGTCTTCTTTTCCTTGCCTAGCATCCTTATTTATACCTTTCCAATATGGCGCTGCTCGTTTCCGTGGAGAATGATGCTTTGCTCCTCTTTCCGCATCAAACTTAAATCTGTTGAGTCATGACTACAGGTAGGGCGGGCTTCCTTGTCCTCTGACATCTAGATTATCTTTCTTAACAGAGGACTACTTATTTTGACTTTGCTATATTTATTTCTTGTTTTAGCTGTTACATCACAGCTATTTTGGGAATCATCTGTTTAATATCACGGATTGTGTATCCGGAATTCAAAGGTTTGGTTTGTGTACCTTTGAACATTGCCCGCCTATATCTTTTTGCAGGACGTCGCTAGTTGACCATTAGAGATATGTTTCTATACACGCTAGGAACTATAGTGTGATCTGTTTATCCAAGCATTTTTATTGAGTCAGGTATTTCTTTTTCACTATCTTTTCATAATTAGGTCCATCACGAAACCAGTTACCTATCGGCTTCCAGCTCCACGCTGCTGATTGCAGTCCACCATTATGAACACTGCATTTTGAACTCAATTGTTTGATTTAGTATCTTTGTGTATTTCCCGCCTACAACATATTTTGTGTAGGATGAAGGGGATCCATTCATTAAGGCATGTTTGCTACTCTTAGGGGATTACAGTGCATATTAGATCTGATCTGTTACTCAGCAACTATTTTTATTAAGTCAGATATTTTCCCTCCACCATTTCTACATTTAGGTTTACCACATAGTCTGTTACCTGCGGGTCCCGGTTCTACGCTGTTGCCTCTCTATGGGGTTCCACTTTACCCAGGTTTCAGTCCCGAGCATTGTACTCTTCTCCACTTGCGGATTCTCTAACATCAAGGTGAGCTTCTCTGATTTGCGGGATTTAGCCAGGATGGCTCAATGTTCATGTTTTACTACAATTGAGTGGTACAAATTAGTCTCTAGAAGGTTGCATGAAAGCCCCTATATTAGTGATCTAGGGACTATGACTCTTACAACTTGAACATGGAATTTTGTAACGTATCACTTTTTTTTTAGAGATGATGGTCTCCGATAAAAGATTCTTATGAAAGTGTGGTGTTAAAGAATTAGATGTCTGGAAGTCTGGACATCTATCTTGATGTATCGTGATTACATATGAAATACACTATGATATTGACATAACTATCTATTTTCTGTAATGTATTGTTGACACCACATTCATACACAACATTTTCCTTTCAGTCCGTCAATCCTCTTGAAGAAGAGGATAAAGTATTCAAAACGCGTCACCCACACAGAACAGACTTTTGTTTGTTTTTGCTTTGCTTTGTACATTTATACTTTGTGAATAGAAGAATATATATATTCAGTGAAAAAAACTTTGTTAAAGGGATGTTATGGTTACGTTGCCCTACTAAAAACATGTAAAATTCACTACAATAAAAACTTAAAGAGAATGTGTTGTAATGTGATGCGTAATGACAGGCAGGAAACTTTTTTTAGTGAAGAGGACAGGTTTTTGGTAGGTCAACTTAACCTTAACGTTCCCTTAACAAAGTTTTTTTTGTAGTGAATTTTACATGTTTTTAGTAGGGCAACGTAACAATAACGTCCCTTTAGCAAAGTTTTTTTCACTGAATTGCATAGGTTTTTAGTATTGTAATTGAATCATAACATTACGTTAGCAAAATGTTTCTACTGCATTTATGAGGGTTCTAATAGTAACAAATAAGCATACTACATTTGAAGTAACTGCCCACCTTCCGAAGAATGCCACATTATCATGTGCTGGCACACAGTATGGGGGCGTGATCGAAAACGCATACACACTTCACAATAACGTGTGCCTGATTGATAGTGCGGAAGTACATTGCATATTCTTGTAGGAACTTGTAACTGCAAAATTTCCGGCGCAGAACTCCACAGGGCAAGTTTGCAGTGCAATAGAAGCAAGAGTCCATAACGTCGTCTCTGGATCATTAACCCCCCATTCCTCCCCAATACATGGGGGATGAATGCCATTAGCAATCGGGATTTTACAGCATTAACCCATGGTACCAAAAAAGATGATTTTTTTTATTGTCTTCAACCGGAACGCCTCTGGCGTTCCCGGCTGAAGAAAACAAATCCTTTTCCAAGATGGCCACCATAGAAAGGGAAGAAGGGTGTTGGATAGAAACCCTTCTTCGCTTTCCATTACAGCCTGCATAAAGCAAAAATGAAACCGTGTGACCGTAAAGGCAGCACCACATTTTTGTTCCTTGAGAAATGTATCGTTATGAGCAAGACCTTTACCAGAAAGCCAGTCCCTAGTGGAGATGGCGACTTCAAAGCAATGTTTTGTCCCTTCCAGTAATGGCCAGTACCCACTTCCCCGACATTGTGGCCACTAACCATACATAGAACCTACCCCTCAGAGACAGACGCTATACCGTTGATTTGTTATGTACATATCGACACTTGTTAAAGAGCAAAACACTACCACATGCACAACACAAAGCTTTTCGGTCGCTGTCAATGACCTTTACATACATGAGTTGTAGATGCAGTAATTTTTGTCTATAAAAAAAACGCAAAGGATTAGTCTTAGTACGTCTGCACAAAATCCCAAGAAACTCTGTGATGGCAAGCGCAATCACGTCAGAAATACTGCAAGCAACACCATTACCACTCACCTTTCGACACATAATTTCGTAAGTGGCACAGGTCGAAAGGTGTGCAAATATGTGTATTAGGAGGGTGTAACCATGTATTATTTTACAAACATTTCTGTACAGCAAACACTTTGAGTGCCCTTACCTCATTTTTCCTCTTTTAGAAAGATACTAATCATTCTGAACTAATGTTGGTTAATGCAGCATCTGGGTGACAGAAAGTGGCATGACGACACTAAAGCATATGGGATTGGCCTGACCCTCCCGTAGTCAAAGAAAGTGGTATGCAATACCTTTCTCCATAACGTTCCTTGGCAGCATAACCAAATACGTCCATAAGGACTTACGTGCCATGATGCATCACCTACAAAAGAACACATTAGGACCTGCAACGTAGCACGCCACATTTTGAAATAGGAGAGTAAATTTGTAAAAAAAAAAAAACACTCACATTTAAGAATTAGTAGATTTATTTCACAATAAACGGAGTGAATCACCGCCCTATGGAATTAGTAAAGTAGGTTTGTTTCACAATAAACTGTGTGAAATGATCACCCTATTCACATTTCCATAAAAGTAGTAAGTTTGTCTTTGGTCGACAATGAAAATGTTAATGGTAATAGCCACGTTGTTGTTTTCCCACACAGAAAGTAAGCGTTGCCGGCACAGTAGTCATTTTCATTGCACATTGATTTGTAAGACGACGTCAATCGCTGTGATCTACACTACCAGAAAGGATGGAATGTTACTCCTTATGGCGACAGCAGTGTAAGGGCATAGAGGTCCGACACGGTCATCCCACTGAATTATGACGCACAGACAACCGATGACAAACAGTTGCATTTGACGGTTAAAAAGCTGTCACTCGACAGCTGCAATCCGTGACAATCACAATAGGGAAGGAAGTAGCTGAGGGGGAAAAGGGAAATCAATATGCAAACTTTGAACAAAACAAAGTTGTAAAAAATAACATTTTCAGTAAAAATTATTGCAATAGGAGGAAATGTAGTGGGACCCTATGGACGGCGACAATGTGCAAACTCCATAATGGGAAAAAAAACATTTCAACGGCACAGAAAGCTGGACCGTCTTTATTAATAATAAAATATTTGTTTGGAAGTAGCTGAGCGGTGAAAGAGGAAATGAAACGTGTATCAATACGCAACCTCTGCACAAAACAAAGTTGTAACATATACCATTTTGAGTAAATATTAATTTAATGTGGGGAAATGTAGTGGAACCTTACAAACGGCGACAATGTGCAATGCCCATATTGGGGAAAAAGCATTTCAACGACACAGAAACCTTGTAATTCAGTAGGAAAATTACATTTTTTTCTTTTCGACAGTAAAAATGTGAAGCCAGTTCGGTATATAGGCGTCAAAAATAAACTTACATGATGTGGACCGCCTCCATTGCGTTCAGAACAGTCAACCAGTAGTGTATTTGGAAGAGTGCCTCTTCGGGAACTGGTATTTAATGTTCGGTACAAATGTTTTTGAAGCATAACCTTATCAAACAATATGTTTTTCTAACTGTTATTCCCTGAATTCTTTCTGCTTTTTCCCTGTAGATCAAGGTTAAAAAACAAATGTCCCTTATGGGTGCCGACAAATATGAGCTCGTATTGAAAAGTGAAAATCAAGTGACCTTCACTCCGAATAGAAATACATTCTCATTTTGCAACAACCTATCCGCAGCTATTCATGAGAACCACTACTCCCGTACACGTGCAGAAGTGCTGTGTGTACGAAATAGTGCAGGTGGCTGGCTTAGATTGTGAACTGTAGGCCGCCAGTCTGACCGCAGTAATGTTGTTTATGTATTTTAACATGGACGCAGTAAGTTCATTTCGTACAATGAGTAACAAGTCCCACTGTACTGTATGACAGTGGTAACAAGAATACATCAATGTTTGACTTTGTACTGCCACATCTCATTAACGCTTACCTTTCGAAACAGTGTTCCATAAGTGTAACAAGTGCATTGGTGTCTTCTTTGTTTATGTATGTTGGCGGCAATGAGCACGTACAACAGAAAACGAAGTAAACATGGCGGCCGTATCGAAAGATTATGACGCACTTCACACTGTGGCACAACCAGCACGCCACGGAATAGCCAATTGAAATCTTCTCCACGGAGTGAACAGGGAAGTGTGACCGCGGAGCGGACATAGATATCACTAATTTTTAGAGACATACTTTTTGATCATTTTAAGGAAACTACTGGACGGATTGTCACCAAATTTACAAAAGCACGCTTTCGGGACCAAGCCCCTGCCAAAAATTTGGTGAAAATCCGTCCAGCGGTTTGGCCTGTAGCCGTGCGCAAAGTTTTTCCCCCAATCAGTCTATGGGGAAAAAAAGACGTTTTGGGACCCCCTCTATAACTCCCCCCCCAGACGAATCCTTGCCAAACGTTGCAAAAATATTTAGAGTGGCCCATATACTTTTTTTGCAAAGTTTGGTGAGGATTCGTCCAGGGGGAGCAGAGTTATAGGCCGCCCAAAAAGTGCTCTTCCTATGGAAACAGCAACTTAACCATAACTACACAGCCACTTTTGTGGCTGTGTAATATTCTTTTTACAAAAATGTGCTTGTCATGTAAATTTCTTTTGAACAATGATATGATTTTCGATTAGCTGTTTTGTTTAGCATTTGATAGTGTGCAGGGGACGAAAGGATTTGTATGTCAAATCACCTTTTGTCTTCATAACAGGAGACACACTACAAATATGTCAGCAACATATGCAGAACACAATAAAGCTTTCTCTATCAACAAGAATAAGTTAAGCCTAGTTCTCAGTCGGGTGAAACAGCTTCTAGGGACAATAATTCAAACAGAAGATGCTTTAGTCTTCCCCTCCAACAAGAGGGTCCTCTGATAAACCAAAGGGTGTCTCACCCGCTAGTCCCTGGGGAATTGTCATCCAGGTGGCCTGGACACGGCCATCGCTTTGTATCCAGTTCCTGGGGGTGCACCAGCGCGGGAGGATCACCTGGGTAAGGGACCTTCAGGGAGTGGGGGTGAGGCAGCCGATGGTGAGATGCAGTATTTCCCCCCCTTTTTCGTTTATCCAACCCCCCCTTTTACACAAACACTGGGCAGACGAAGCGGGTGACTGAGAGTAACAAGATTAACTCTCATACATCGTACTGGACTTGTCCCGTTAATCGGGTCAGGCAAAGTTAGGCACTTGAGTTAAAGTGCGTACACCTGATACCAATTAGCTCTCCTTACACAGATAAAAGGCAGAACCTAAATAGACACTCTGAGCAAGGTGGAACACGAGCACGAGCAGCACTTCCGTGACAAAGTCAAACCTCTTTGAGCAGAGCGACAGTCCAAGGGGCGAGAGCAGCGGGTCAAAAACCGCAAGAGTTCCCAATTGGAGGTTGTTGCCTCCAACAGGCTGCGAAAGACACTTGGAGAAGGCCAAATCCCACATCAGAAGGCTGCATTGTGTTTTAAAGCATGCCAGCGTCCCTCCCGTGTGAACGGCAGAGCTGGGGAGGCGAGGCCAAGCCTGTGGTACTAACCTTGACTCGTGAATTGGAAATCAGAAAAACCAAGAAAGAAATGCACACAGCCGGTGAGTTGGCAAGAGACCTGAGAGACCGGTGGGTGTTAAAGAAATTTTGAAGTGGCAACATTATATCGCTAGTGAAGGCTGCACGCATGTAGATTAGACGCGAAGAAAGGCAGACCTGTGAATTAACTTTGAAGTAGGCACATCTGTAAAATCAGCGATACTGAGTAACGGAGTGGTCCGTCCAGAGAAATGAAGTAGCCCACTCGAAAGTTGCTGTGAAAGATGTATTGTTTCAAAACGATAAAGCGAATACAATGCAAAAGCAAATGAAGCAAAATTAACTCCTAGAGAAGGGGAGAGTGAAAGTTGAAACTTGAACTTTTAGTCGAAGTGGTCCTGCAGAGATCTGTACAGAAAGTCACCCACATTCGAAAATATTTGACATCTGAAAGTGGTCTGAGCCCTGCTGAGGGAGACCCGAAGTGTAATAAGCTTGAGGAAGGAAGCGTGCTTGCAAGTCCTGGTGAACTTTGTTTTGAAGAGGTCTGAGCCCGACAGAGGGGGACCAAAGTGAACTGTGTTTTGAAGAGGTCGGAGTCCGGAAGAGGGAGGCCTGTGTGAACTGTTTGTTGAAACATTATTTGAAAGTCTGAAAAGAGACTTTGACTTGGAATGCCAGGTAGGACTCGGTCCACGTTTTGGAACTGTTGATTGTGTTTAAAACCAAAGCCAGATTGTTTAATCCTGCCTACAGGGACTGCCTTACTCCGTGTGGTCTAACGTGGGGAAGAGAGCTGATTCAGCTACATTTATTCTTTTGAACACTGATTTTTCCTTTACATACATTTCTCCTTTATACACGTTTTGTACAACAGATGGGGCAGGCATTAGGTTTTATTCGTATAGGCCATTTTGATTTGACGAACTCCACTAGGACGGTTTTGTTTATCGTTTGATGGTCGAGACTACTCCCATCTTAGTTATAGGGCAAAGTAGGAGTTTTTCCAACTCCAGAAACTTCAATTAAGGTTTTACAAATTGTACCTATTGTGTCTGTGTCATACTTGTGATACCATGCCTCCCCTACAGTCCGAAACATACCAAACAGACCCTCCAGCTTAAAGCGATTTTGCAATCCTGCAAAATGCTGCGAAAAATGGCAGTTTTTGCAAAAAAGCGCAAAAATGGCGTTTTTGCAAAAACACCCACACACATGGGCGTTTTGCAAAAAAAATATAAAAAATAAAAAAGAAATACTCAAGGGGCCATTTTCTCAACTTTTTTTTGACTCAAGAAACATAATGTACAAGCACATCTCATCACTTGAGCAAAAAAAAAAAAGCAGTCCCATCCACAAAGGACATCTGAATGGACGCTTCTTATATGCACTCATTCAGATGTCCTTTTTCACCCCTTTGCTCAAATCAGGGGGCGTTTCTGCGCATTTAAAAGCGCATCCCAAATTGACAAGCAAGATGCGTTTTTAAATGTGCAGAAATTGTAGGCCACCCTATGCGCCTACTTTAAATATGTGCACAAGGGGTGTCACTGCTTTACAGGGTCTTTACTGATCCTACTGACTCATGCAATACTTAAAACGAAAAAGAAGGGAAAAAAAGCTGCTATCCCACTTGGATTTCTGTTCCCCAAATGGGATAGAAATGTGTTTTTTTTTTTTTTGGGTTGCATTTTACAGTGGCAGGACCCTTAAGGGCCAGTCACGGTGAAATGCACGGGGAGCCTGTAGACAATTGTCAGGAGAACGCTTCCAACACAAACTTATTCAAGATGACTGGCCAGCACATCATTTGCGCTACAGCTCAGCCCTGTGGAAATGCGCAGGTCTCCTTTGAAATTAAGGTGGCCTGCTCATTTCCAAAAATGGGTTATCTAAAAACAGCACATTCTCTGCTCTGTTTTTAGATGCCCCATTTTTTTAGGCCAAAATCTACAGTTTTCTTCAAAAATTTAACAATGGTCACAATATCCGAGAAAAAGGAGTGAGAAGGTGAGTGCTGGGTGAGCTGTGGCGTGGTAGGCAAGAAAGCAAAGGGAGATCAGAAGGAGAGCAGTGGGTCAGAGGTGGAGGGGGTGGGCAAGAGCAGAGCGGATGCAGTGGGACAGTGAGCCAGAAATCAGAGAGCGGAGGGACAGAAAGTGGAAGGAACGTGGGCTCAGGGGTAGTAGTGGGCCCAAAGCAGAGAGGGATTGGCTGGAAGAGGGGCAGTAAGCTGAAGATTGGGAGAAAGGATGAGGGAAGAGTGATAAAATGGGAGAAAGGATGAAGGATGCAGAAGTAGAACGCACGAATGAAGCACTGTATACTGCGGGAGGAATTGGGGCACGTACGGTGTGAGTTGGGAGTATGATTTGGAGTTTGGCAGGGTCTAGAGAGCGCAAATTGTGAGTTGGTAGTGTGATAGAGCATGTGAGTATGTGTACAACTGAGTGTGAGGTTCGAAAATACAAGTTGTGATGGGGAATTGGTGAAACGTGTGATGTGTGTTGGGTGAGAGAGGTGTGTCGGTGTTTGCGGGATTGGGGAACATAGAAGGGGAATATTTTCAGCATTACAACTGATAATGATTAATAACTATTAAATAGGGATGCACATTAAACCAAAAAACCTAGCCAAAACAAACACTGTTCTGGCAAGCCAGAGACATCTAGGACTTTTCCTATTTGATACAAAAGATACATATATTGACACCCTGGCTCTCTTGTAGCCTTGCACACAGCCTCTTTCCTGCAGTGTATCAATCTTGCACCCTCCAGTCAATAAAAATTGTGCTGAAAAATGCCGCCATAAAGGATTGTGCCACAAAATTTGTCATTTCATGCCGCAAAATCCTGGAGGGTCTGACTAAATCAAATCCCATGTTATACTGTTGGTCGCCAGATAACAGTCAGGAAGGTAATGCACGTTCTTGGTATGTTAGCATCATGCATCTTCATTGTGCCACATGCAAGGCTACACATGCGTCCAATGGTTAGTGAAACAATGGTTTCAGGCAAACGGCAATTGGGACAATCTAGTGGAGGTTTTGCAGAAAGTGGTGGACAAAGAAGAACTTGTCAAGAGGAAATCCCTTTGTCAACCTGCCAACACACGTCACAATCATAACAGATATATCACTTTCGGGTTGGGGAGCGCATTACCTCCACCATACAACATACGGCATGTGGACACAAAACACCAGCCAAAAAGCACATCAGTGTTCTTGAATTGCTAGCACTGTACAAAGCACTACAAGCTTCCTAGCATCATCTAGCAGGGAAGAATGTACTAGTTATCACGGACAGCACAACTGCCATGTTTTACATCAACAAACAGGGCGAGACTCACTTCCTAAATCTGTCCACAGTAGTACAAAAGATTCGGAAGTGGATCATCCAGGGAGGAATTTTCCTCTTGTCTCAACACATTCCAGTGGAACACAACTGCCTAGCAGACACACTAAGCAAAAACGCGGGTCTGCCCTCAGATCACGGGTGGAGTTGTATTCAAACATTGTAAATGGCATCTTTTCACATTAGGGGGCATCCAAACATAGATCTCTTTGCAACAAAAGAAAATGCGAAATGCCACACTTACGCCTCCTGGTTACCGCTGAGGGGGGCCACGGGAACACACTGTGGATCGGTTGGTCAGGAATATTGTCGTAGACTTTATCTTCGAAGTCACTTTTTAACAAAGTAATCCACAGATGCGTCAGGAGCACCTAATCATGATTCTAGTTGCTCCAATGTGTTCACGTTAAACATGGTATTCCCACCTTTTCATGATGACTGACCATTTGCCCACCAATTAAGCTAACCTGTCCTTACAATATGGTGTCACAGAATCAAGGCTCAACCCTTCTTCCACATCCTTGGGCAACCAATTTAGCAGCTTTTCTCCTGAGGTCATAGAATGAATTCAGCCATCTTAAATTACCTAGCAGATGCATGAAAATATTAAGACGCACATAAACCCAATACTAGACACGGCTCTTTAACAAATGGAAAAGATTTGTAGTATGTAGAAAGTCTAATCTAAACCCAATTGACTGTTCACCAACTCATATAGTACGCTATCTAATTCACTTGTTGGGCTCGGGTCTAGTCTTTAATTCCTTAACAGTACATTTAGCTTCACTACCTGCAACATCACAAAGCAAGGTTTCATGGTGGAGGATTCAAGTTGTGAAAGCCTTCATGGAAGCAGTCATGACTATATCCCCCTATTGCAAATCCACTCCCTAGATGGGATTTATACATCGTTCTAAGTAATCTCATGGGTCTCCCTTTTGAGCCTATGCATAATATAAGCATCAAGGATCTCGCTTACAAAGCCGCATTTCGTATAGCCATCACTTCTATTATAACGTGTAGAGAGCTCCAGGCTTTATCCATAACGAAACCTTTCTTCACAACACAAAAGAACAAGGTGGTCTTAAGAACGCACCCACGTTTCACAGCAAAGTTAATTTCCAAATTTCATGTCATCAATCTATTGAACTGTCAGCATTCTTTCAGGACCCCGCAGAACTCAGGAGAGAGAGCTCTCCATACACTGGATGTTAGCAGAGCTGTCATGTACTACCTCAACTAAACAAAGCCAATCAGGAAAACTGACCAGTTCTTTGTTTCCCTGGCTGCTGAAAGAGAAGGCAGCCATTTCTAAATGGATAGTAAAATGCACACAGCACTATTACAGGTTATCCAACAAGGAACTACCATGTACACCTAGAGCGCACACCGCACATATTACAAGGGTGACATTAGCCTTCATTGCACATTTACCTTTGGAGGCAATCTGTAAAGCAGCTACATGGAGTTCAGTTCACACCTTCACTCAACAGTACTGCGTTGACGCACAAACAAGGAATGACTGTCAACTGGGACAAGAAGTGTTAAAAAATGTGTTTGCCTTCTGTTCCTTCGAACGCCCCACCTCTTTCTCCTGGTACTGCTCGCTAGTCTACACAAAGCAGATCCACAAGCCTCAGACAACAAACATTACATACCTGTAATCGTCATTCTGATGCTTGCTTAAGCTTAGATTCAGAGTAGAAGATACATAGACAACATGCACTTCTACAGATTTGTTTCTCTTTTTACTAAACACTTCATGCAACCTTAATAAAAAACAATCTGAGGATCATGGGTACAGTACACATCACAGCAGGGATAGTATTACAAACATACCCCATCAACATCCCTGTTCTAATTTGAAAATAAATCGTGTAATACTCTCCAACCACTAGATGTCGGCCTATGCAAAGCATGTGAATCTAAGCAGATGCAAGCATCAGAAATACGATTAAAGATATGGAATGGTTGTCATATATGATCCATGGTTTGTGGGAAATGTTTTTTATGGCAAAATAATTGTCCTGCTGCAAATGCCTGTTCTTAATTCACATCCTTTATTATGATTTTTATGTATTGTCTAGGAAACCTAGTCGTATGGTTTATTAGAAATCTTGTTTTAAATTATTTAAATTATAGTTGCATATAAAGTAGTTGGTATATAGGGGGATTTGGAAGTTGTTCACAATCAAATAACTGGCAAAAAAGTTCCATTCTTGGAGTCCAAATTGGGTGGTACTTGCATTCCTTGGAGTGGAGCCTTTCCCTAATTATGTTAATGCTTAACTACATGCAATAATTGTCTTTGACCCTAAGATATAGGAGAGCCTTGCATAAAGAATTAACCAGCTCAACAGAATGAGGTCTTCATTGTTTCAGGAGAAAAAGAATGTCGACTTTTGTACTTAATTTGTCAATTACACTACAGAAATCTGCTACTAGAGCATTTGCCATGAATATACTATGTTTAACCATGTATGGGTGTCAGTGTGTATCGAAATTGTAGCATACCGAGCAAGCTTGCAGATAATTAAAATAGATCTGAATTATGTATTGTAGTGTCACTGTTGTGGGCAGACAGAATTAGATTGTGCAGAAGCAAAGGAGTCGATGCATTTTGATAAGATTAAATTATACTGAAACTACCTAGGACTTTAAAATGTTAGCTGGACGTAGTGCCTTCTATGTCTACAGAAGTCTGATCCCATTGTAATGTGGCATTTTATATTGCTCCGCCATTAGCGCCCACCGACATTTATTTTTAGTTATTACATGGTAGGTTGTTTTCATCACTGTTCTATTTGTTTTAGGTCTGTGCCCCAATCCAAACACCAGGACAACTTCATCACTCAAAAGAAAACCAATAAAAAGAAACAAAAGAAGCCTACACATTAAAACTAGGATGCATTCTCCATAAAGGCACAGTGTACTGATGGAAGCCGTCATAAGTCTGCATGTTAGTTAATGCTGTGCATTACTAAAACAAACCTGAATGCGTACATATTTAATATGTTTCAAGTGATTGTTTCAAACTGGATTTTATACTGAGATTCACAATAAATGTCCTTTTCTCTTTGTGGGTCAGTTTTTGTGATGCTAGAGGCCATGTATGCCAATTAAATTCCCCCTGGACCTTTTGTATAATAGGGCTTCATGCAAACTCACACATGTCTTCTTAGGCCAGAGTGACAAGGTTGGTAACCTGTGGAAAAATTGTAATGAAAATACCAGCCAGGTTTGACAACAGTAGGAAGGTGGCAATAACGCCTACTTGACACTGGGATTTCAGCAAGGAAACCAGTTAATGGATTTTTAGGAAACGTATTAGGTGTTGGGTGGGTGGGAGAGATGACCTACAAAGTGTGCTTTCCTGAACTGGAAAGTCTGTCTGCAGAACGAGGGTTGTTGGCTATTTAGGTATAAATAGATTTAGGTTTCCAGAATGTAGATTTCTAGAAGGCTTGTAGCTCATTAATTTTTTGGATGGAAAAATGGGCTTGATCATGCATGGCTTCATGGAAAGTTAATTCCCTTGGAGCCAGTGTAAGTTTCTGAGCACTCAAAATTCTTTCATTATCATTAACATTGGCGATTAAAAAGGTTTAAGACAGAAAGGTCTCAATTGTATAGGCCTTTAGACTTCTGGACCTCTGTAGCTTTTTAGGTAGTCCCTTAAAAGCCGTTTTCAGGCCTTGTGACTAATGTTCAAGTCAGCAAGATTCCTTTCCAATGAATCTGGACTTGGTCTCCCACTTTCACCCTGCAGTGTGTAATCTTGTTTCTTCAGTAACCTAGAGCATCCGGTTGGTGGCAGTGGCATTAATGGGTTATTTATTTGAGTTCAAAATGCAATGAAGGGTGGGCACCACGATGTTATTGTAGTATCAATGTTAAAGTAACCTATACAAAATCTATATTATATTCAACAGAGTCTCGGAGAAAAAAATCCTATGGCACATAATTTGCATTATGCTTAGGTGTTTTTCTTGGCTAATAGACTTACCATTTGCATGGATATATTTTTTATTCACACAGATGTAGTCAAGTATTGCTCCATCCACCACTATGTGGTAATACGATTCACCCAGGTAACAATTTATACATCACTTATTTCAAGTCACTGAAATGATTTTTTGAAAACATTGGTGAGTCACTAGTACTGAATGACAAAACATTTTATGACTTTTTTTTTCTACAGATGTTCATTATGGTATTATGCCTCAGGTAATAGGGTGATGTATTACTACATATGTATTCTGTTGAGCAGTTTGTGACCGGATCGCTTTTGTTTTGTTTGTTTTTGTAGTCAGTGTATCAATCCTTGCCCTCTGACACTGGGTATGCATTTGTTTACATTTTTCTGATTATTTTTTTTTAAATCATTTGAACTCACAATAAATGAATATGTTTGTAGTGTCCAGCCCTGAAGATGGACTAGATGCTCATTCAGGACACTTTTGGATTCATATTGCCTCTCAAGAAAGAATAAGAGACATTTGGGCATCTCATATGAACTGAGGAATTATTACTCATGGACTACTTTAATGAATAAGGAGCCAACATTTATCTACAAACTCACAAAGGCAGCTGCAACTGGATTATAGGGCCATATGAGAGAGCTTGGCTAACTGAGGAGCAACCCTCAATTTTTGCTTTGTTTATTTGTTTGAGTTACAATCTCTGCTAGCTGTGTGAGCCACATCTACTTAGACCCCGACACCCCGTGCACAATGAGAATATGATGCTAGGTAATTGGACACGATTCCTCATGATCAGGTTAGTGGGATTTTGGGGACCGTGCCTTTTCCTGGAACCCTACTACTTACATCATTTCACACCTCACAAAGTAGCTGATCAGCGCCCTCTTCCCTGACCAGAGAAAGAACCCAAGGGCTAGACATTTGAGAATTCAAAGGGATGCGCTTCATGCTGATTGATCCCTTCAAAAAATTGACATCATGCATAGTTTAAATCCTCATATTCACTTTCTGATAATTGGCTCCTAATTTGAAGACTGCATGATTCCTGTGACTGTTTGGGGGTGTTGTCACTGCACCCAAAATTACATAAATCTGTCTTGAAGTCGGGTTTTTGGGATCCAGTGTCAAAACATAAATGACTTGCAGTCTGCACCAGACATGGTGTCCGTCCTTAGGACTGGGTGATGGGCATGGCAGTTTGCTGATGTGGCTGCAGGGCCAGTCTAAAAGAGGGACCAAAGGATTCCTTGCTCAAATGTTCATGGAGTGGTCAACCTGTCTTTTGGTGACTCTTGGAGAAAGATGGGAGTTGATAGAGAGCCATTACCATTGGGTTCAGGTGAGCAAATAGTCTGACCTGCTTCTAAGAAGAATTGCAAAGATGTTCCCATGTCCCCACTATTGGAGGTCACATAGAGCTGCAGTGAACACAACAGATCGCAACCTTGGACTTCAGGATTTGCTTCAAGAACACATGGAGCACTGTTTCACAAATTTTGGAAGTTTCATTCCCATTCCAACTGTCATGCAGAAGGTTGATTCTCTTCTGAGTAAGGGTGTGCAAACTCTTGCCAGCTCGATCCCATTGGACTTGCTGAATATGATATTCTATACTCTCGTGAAATCTCACAGGACCCATGGCAGCCCAAAATTGTCTGAACTCCTCCTTTGAATTATTTGCTGTGCAGTACCTCCATAAGTGGGTCAATTTGGGCTGCCTAACTTCCCGGACAGCTTTGAGATGGACCAATCCCAGCCTCTTAATTTTCTGGCAAAAATTATTGCCCGGTAAATGTCCCAGCTTACTTTTTTTCAATGATTTATGCTTGCGTGTTAGTGCAAGTAACTTGGCTGATACACATGAGGAGGGAACAGGAGAGCTTTTGCTGTATCCACTGAGATAACTTGTCTTTCACATCATTTAATTCCCTGTTCATTCCCTTATTGAGGGCCAAAAGAAGGTGCACAACATTATGGCTGCAGGATAGAAAGGAAATGTGCATATGGAGCAGGGCAGACGGAAGAGGGGCCTTTGGAGCAGGCTCACCGAACTGATGCTGTTGACTCCCATCAGCTGGAGGGACAAGGGTGGTGAGAGGACAATTGAAATGAAAGGGTACTCCAGCAATGCGTCCTTGTCTGGGCACCTCTAGAGCGCGGCAGTAATTCATCATACCTGATGGTAAGGTACTGGCAGAGAGGCACGTGAAGTTGTGTGCGAGCACTGTAATAAGGAAGTGCAGCAGTGACAGGAGAATGATTATGCACTGGGCACAACTGCAGGGTGTAAACTCATTTTGATATGGAATAAACAGTTTTATAAGTATGCGCCATCCGCTACAATGGTAACATCCTCCTCTGGAGCTTCAGAAGCATTGCCATGCAACTCTGGAGATTGACATTGTTCTCACCCATGACATAGAGTATGGTGATGAGAGAACTAGAGCACACCACAGTCAGTGAAAATGTTTTTGCTGTCAGGCTGTGTTACTTCGGTTGGCTTCCCACCTCTTGCAGGGAGAAAGGTAACCCTGCCCACATATGGAGGCAGCTGGCATGATTGATCGTTTCAGCATGCAGGCAAGTTATTTCTGGCATTGTGGTGTGAAGGTCAGCTGGGGGTGGGTGTATGAGGGATGGACAGTGCCGCCCAAGATTCCCTGGTGGCTCACCTGCCAGCGCCTTACCCCAGCATCCCCCATTAAATTGGGTTTCGTGAAAGCCTGACCAGCTTTCCATATGTCAGCATATCCCTCTCCATTGCTGCTTCTAACTCCAGTCACTCTCCTCCTGGCACCCTAGGATCTAGCACCCTCCTCAATCTCTGCACCTTGCCCCCCCTGTGCATCCTATTGCTTCTCCTTTTCTCTCCTTGCCTTAGCCCCCATTATTGGAACAGCCAACCTCTGACATACAAGAACACCACCTACACATTTGTGTTTAGGTTGGCCCTCATACTCCCTTGCTTAAACTTGGAAGAGGCTCACATACTTTTCCAGCACATGCTTATCCTCCCTTGATCACATTTCCCTGATCACTACTGTATAATCTGCTTGCATATGCTACTTTGTTCCCCTGTTTTTCTGTCCTCAATCCCCTGTTCATGTCTTACCATTCATCAACCAAGACCATAGAGACATGATAAAAATGGTATGTCTGTCACTAGTGTAGCAGGTGAAGAACCCGTTGGCAGGTTCTCAGGTATCCAGAAAATGATGATGTTGCAGCTCCGGGTAGCATGGAGCACCTACAGCAGTCTCATGTTGACTGCTCTGAGATATTGGATAGAACCTGAAAAATCCTTCTCTTAGCGGCGCTTAATCGAGTTGAAAGCTAGCTCTACCCTCCACCACTGTGGTTTAAAGGAAGTTGCACCAAGGAGCTGGATTTAGAACAGAACAGTGGTAGCATACATGTTAATGCCATCTCATATGACACACACACACACCTGTTAGGGAGAATTCTCATAAATGGTTGATTTTCCCTTACCTACTGAGTCCCTCAGCAGCTTTGCTGGATGTGAGCCTTTTTTCCCACTCTTACATGTGTTTTGCTATGTGTGTTTCTACTTTTTGTGCGATCTTGGGCACTGGAGCCTCACCCGCTCCAGGGCATCATATTTTTCATGTGTTACACAGCACCTTCAGTGCAGTGACACAGGGTTGTCTTTTAGACTTCCCACCAACTCCATTTTCTGGGGCTGACTACAGTGCCCCAGAAAAGGGTGAAGTTGCCATTAACTTTATCTTAGTCACTTTAAACCACAGACCCAGTACACCCCATCTTCTATGGAGTATTGGAAAGGGTTAATTCTTAGCCATTTTTGTCTGTGCCTCTTGGGGCATTGTTTTGCTCCCTTTACATTAAGGCTTGGCTGGTGGCAGTGGTATCTACCCTAACCTTTCTACCGCGATTATCTTATATAAACGTGGTAATGTTTTAGGCTATTATATTAGCCTCAAACATAAACCCGCTTGACCAAATACATTTTATTTTGGCTCTGGCCAGGTTTATTCGCCATTTCTTTTTGTTAAAGTCTTTCTCGTGTTTTACTATGCACGCCAAACCAGATTTGCTCCCTTTGTTCATCGCTTTTTTGCGGGCTTCCACACAGAAGCCCTCCTTTAGGCGCCTGAGAGTCTGGGTAGGCAGGATGTGAGGGAGGGGTTTTAGGACCCCTGCCATGGGTTCCCTTGGTAACCCAAGTCGCACTCCTGTCTGATTGGCTAAGGGGACTGGCCTTGCCAGGCCGGCCACCCTGCTGTGTGATTGACAGCCAGGCTGTATGAATGGGGGAAAACTGCATAAAAAGCAGGTCTCTGGGACTGGAAGATCAGAGTCGCCACTGGAATGAAGGAACCAACGAGAAACTGGAAGAAGAGGACCCCTACAACGACTGAACCGCCCGGTGAAGCCCTGCTGCAAGTCTGAATCTCCAGAATCTGACGACAGAGAAGACCCTCCAGGAAACTTCTTCCCTTGAGCTGGTGGGACCAACCAGTTCACCCAAACTGCAAGCCAGGACCCCTCCTCTGGTCGAATTCGCTGTACAGAGCTACAGTTGGCCGGAAAGCCAGGAAGGTCAGACCCTGCTTGGGTTTTAAGGAGCGCACCTTTTATTTGTTGCTTTGCTCTGCTGCTGGTTTCTTCCCTGGGTAGCGCAGGACCCTCCAGTCTTCCTACTTCTGATCAGTCCAACAGTCGCTTCAGGAACCGTGAGCCTGCAGGAACTACCAGGAACGTCTGCCTCAGCTACAGCTCCCTCTCCATTTTAAGGTACTGTGCAAATCTGGTTGTTCGTTACGTTCAGCCGCGGTGAAAGTATTTGAAATCTTTCTCCAATCCGAGGGCTTGTCCTTCTCTTCTCTTTGAACTAACTTTTCTACCAACCAACCTCGTCTGGAAACCGTGCCACAAACTTTACCGCGAACTACCCTGAACTGTATTATCTTGAGCAAAAGACTTTTGAACCATTGACCTTGGCCCTAAGCCTTTTTTATCTGATTTTATCATTGTAGTCTCTCTTGTTCGCTTGCCATGAGTACTTCCCTTTTAAATTGCTGGAGTGCCATTTTGCTCCCACTTCATTTTGTGAGCTTAACTTATCTGGAATTTAAGGGAAGTGGTGTGGTGTATTAAGGGGGATTTTTAGACTGCTTATAATAGTGTAATGTTATACAACTGAAGAGTGAAATAAATGTACATTCTTTTGCTTGAAAACCTTGAGTCAGTGTTTGCCTGAAGCATAGTAATTGCTGTCCTTTGTGTAACTATTTGATACTGCTCACTTACTCTTGAGATAAGTCTGGCTGCTCCGCTACTGCTACCACTTTAACTGTGTAGTACAGGCTTCTACCAAAGATGAAATTGTACTGTCACTTGTAGTCTTAATTGTGCGTGGTGTTCCCAAAGGGTACTGCATATAATTCTGCCTAACCTCACCTACCAGCAGTCACTAGGGCTATCCTTTTCACAACTACTAGCCCCACCAAACCACCTCGGGTCACCTTTCAGTGTGCGATTTGAAACAAACAGGTCTTCATCATCAGAGCTGTGATGGCTGCAGCTAGGTGTCTTGTCCTAGTCTTCTTCAATGTAGTAATGGTTCCTTTTAATGATTGTTTAATCTGGGGCACTGCAAGGCATTTTCGGGGGACAGATACAGTAACCCCAGATGCATTAACAACTATTTGAAAGTATACTGGCAGAGGGAGCAGCTTAGGTATTCTATGTCAACTCTCACATGTTTTGCTGACCAGACATACAGTTTACTGAAGTAGAACTGTAGATCATTATCACTACTACAGTGAGCTGCATCAAGTAGATAGGCATCCACCATTTCAGCTGCTGAAGGTCTGTCATATATTCTTGTAGACCAAGCTGTTTAGGGGTTTCCAATTCAATGAGGAATGTATCACACAGGCCTCGGGCTCAACCTGATCACTGTAGTTGGTAGTGTTGAGAGAAGATAAGATGGTATAGGCGACAAGAGCAATATACTTCCTAACGATGAAGACTATGTTCTTGACCACTCTGATGGGGTGATTTGTTGAGCACAGGCAGTGTTTCATTTTCCTCCTTATTCTATTCTTCATAAACTTCCATTTCCATTCACTGCATCAGTGTGCATTTTAGCTATGCCTCGTTCTGCTGGGTTCTCATGTGGCTTTAAACCAGCCACTTTGATTTTGAAACATGGGTCGAGGAATGGGGCTGCAGGTATTCAGCATTATCTCTCATTGATGTTGTGTGCATCTCCATACAAGGTTCAGAGCAATAATGTTTCCACATGTTCGGCTAAATTACAGATCCTTTTCTTAAATTATTATTATTGTGCTCTGGTTACATATTAAATCTTTCATAGAATCACATTGTTACAAACCAACAGCATTTGCTAAAACATACAAAATTACATAGTATATCCAAATATATTAACAAAATCCAGAGAGAGGTAAAGGATGTGCTCCCAATAGCCAATAAAAATAGAAAAATTATAAGCATCCATTTAAGTATTTGATTTATCCTCATGACTTTTCCATTGCCAACCTGAGTAGCATAAACCTTTATTTTTGCTTCACAATACAAAATTCTCTTACAAAATTAGACATCAATTACTAATTGACTATCACAATAAAACATGAATGCGTGGTTACAATTAGAATCGTTGAGTATGATGTAGCAAAAGGTCAGCAAAATGTAGCCTTCTTCAATGCTCTTATTCCCTCAAATGTTGCCGTCACATTTATCATTACCTTATTGCTCCCCCAAACTTAAAAGCTCTTGTGTAAGGGACTGTATGTCACCCAGCAGTGGAAAAGCACTATTTAAGAAATCCTTTAGAGCAATAGAGACAGCGTGTTCCCTGACATCACCCCAGCCAATAGGTTATCATTAAAAATACAACTTGTTGAATATACAAACCAAATAATGTTATCACCCAAGAGGCCCCACAATTCAAAATCAGGTGCCTGAGAGTTTCCTACATTCTAAACTCCTTATAAGGGGACTTGACCAAATAAGGTAGAGGCTTAGATAGACCCAAAAAGACTTGTCAGTATTCATTATAGCTTGAATTTTTGTATTGTATCCCATGTTACAATTCTGTCCCATTCTTTCAATTTGCTTTTGAAACCGGGGATGCCTGTCCCTGGTTTTATTGCAGCCTCCTTAAAAAAATCCTCGCAGGTTGTGTTAGGCAGAAACCTGTGCAGTTCCCTTAGGGACCACTGCAAAAGATTTAAGACTACAGGTGTTTGGCAGTAAACCCACTTGGTAGCAGTCTGCACCACACAGATTCACTTGGTAGCTGTGGCTGAGCAGTCAGACTTCCCTCAAGAAGAGTTAGGCAGTATGCAGAACATACAAAATAGGTACAGAAATACAGTAGTACAAGCAAACACTGACCAGAGCGTGGGTGTAAAAGTATATAATTATTTATTTAACACACACTTATAAAACACACTAGCACTAAATTGGTGAGATAAGTTCAAAACACAATCACTATTATCATATGTACATCCCTGATTACTTGTTGGACAAGTCTTATTTAACACCACTTATTTCCAGACAGAGGTGAGCGCTTAACGTTCGATGGCACTCCAACAAGTTAAATAAAAAGGGAGGGAAAAGCAGAATTATGGAAGCCTACACACTAAACACTTTTTAAAGAAACACAGCAAGTTAGGAAGGCACAGTCTACTGGTGAGCAAGGAAGTTTAGGTGCCAGGCCCACTTTCAAGGGAGCCAGGCGGAAGATGCCCAAGATCAGACAGTTACACAGAGTCTTCAAAGTTTGTGGGGGTAGTTCGAAAAAGGTTTAGTTCAGTGCAGGAAAGTTAGCTAAGGTGTCCCAGGCTAACCCAGGTTCGAGAGACGAGGATTTAATATACCCAGTTCAAACGGTTGCAAGGGAAGCCAGGCAGAACACGGTACCTTAAATGGAGAGGATCCTCCAGCGGGGGCAGTTGTTCCTGGCAGCGGGTGCAAATCACAGCGTTGTCCAGAGGAAGAGAAGATCGCGTCATGGAGGAAGGATGAAGGTTGTTGCACTGCCAGGGAAGAAACCAGCCACAGAGTTCTCCGGGACAAAGGTACTACCCTTTCGGTTCGCGGTAGTGGTGAAAACGTGGTATCCCGGTTGCTGGGGTGCTTGCACAGGCAAGGCGGCCATGAGATGCTCCAGGAAGGCGAAAAAAAGGTAGACTGGTTATCCCCACCAGTCGAAGGACGAAGACTCTGGCGATCTCCTCTGTCATTGGGAAAAGTGGTGAGACGGTTCAGCAGGGCTCCACCGGTGGTGTCGTCGTTGCAGGCCGGCTCAGCTTCCCCCTCCTCGGATTCTTAGGTCCTGTCCCCAAACCCATGCTTTTATGCAGCATACCCCCATTCACTCAGCCTAGCTGTCAATCAGACATGCTAAGAGGTGAGCCGGCAGGCTCACCACTTGGGCCAATCACACAAGAGTGCGACCTGAGTTACCAAGGTAACTCAGTCCAGGGTGCCTCAACCCCCTCCTACGCCCCCTGTGGTACCCAGACAGAGTGGCACCACTTTTGGAGGCTTCTGTAGGGAAGCCAGCCAAAAAGTGGAACAAAGGGCTAGACTTGGGTTGGAGTCACAGAAGAGAACACAAACGCCATTTTTTAATCGAGTTCTGGCGAAAAATACCAACCGGCGAATTAATATTAAATAAATAAACCGGCGGTATGTTCGAGGCTATAAGAATTAAATAATTAAAGTTGGTAGCCTCGAACAATGGAAAAATCCCATAGAGATATATTCGCGGTCGAATATAAAAAGTAGTATCCACTGCCACCAGCCAAAACTCGATCACGGGGGACGGAGACGTGCCCCCCTCGAACAACAGACCCCGGGGCAATCGAATTGCCCCGACCAGTACGTCCACAATATGATGGTTTGTACTGGTTTCTGTTCATAATTTGGGACTAGCAAAGCCAATGGTGACTTTACATGCCCTGGGAGACAGTAGTCAGTCCCAGGGTATGGAGTCTATGTTGAGGGGTCGCTACGAAACCCCTGGGTTACGGCACGGAGGGTGCTGTGTAACCCACATCAAAAAAAACATATGAGACCCTATGGAGTAAAAGACCCCATAGCCCATAAAACACATGGAAAGTTAAAGGAACACCTCAAATCATGTCTAAGAGTGGGAGCAAAAGAATCTCGCTCTTAGCAGGAGAGAAAAAAATAACCCAAAAAAATCCAGCAAAGCTGCTGGGGGACTCACTAGGTTTGGGAAATTAGCCTTACAGAGAATTCTCCCTAACACTCGCCCCCCCCCCCCAGACTAAGGGACAGGAGGATTTAATCCACTCCTGGATGAACCTCATACCTCTAGTCGATGATATACATCCTAGAGAGTCCATCAGCATTTTGATGGTGACAACCTGACCTGTGCTCAATGGTGAAATCAAACCCTTGTAGGCAGATTGACCATCTTAATTGTTTTGGATTTTCTCCCTTCATTTGCATTAACCATCTGAAGGGTCAGTCTGAATCACAAAAGTAGAACCATACAAGTATGGCCTAAACTTCTTCAGTGCCCACACAATAGCAAAGCATTCTCTTTCGATTGTTGCCCACCTTGTCTCAGGATCCTTCAGTTTTCTACTGATGAAGCAAATGGGGTGCTCCCTATCCTTCTCATCCAGTTGGCTAAGGACTGCACCTATACCTACATTTGAAGCATCTGTCTGCATAATGAAAGTTTGGTGGTAGTCAGGAGCTCTCAGTACTGGTGCTTGGCAAAGAGCCTTCTTCAGGTTTTCAAAGGCCTGATTGCATTCCTCATTCCATTTGACCTTCTTAGGGAATTTTGGAGAGGAGATCACATTCATTGGAGAAGCTTATGGTCCCATAGTTATGGTCCCATAGTTCTCAATGACATTCCTGTAATACCCAGTGAGGCCTAGGCACCTAGGAAAGCTCTCACCTGGGTTTGAGTAGTAGGTGTTGTCCAATTTTGCACAGCTTCAATCTTACTGAGCAAAGGCCTTATTTCTCCACCTCCTACCTCATACCCAAGGTAGACCACCTTACTCTGACCAATTTGGCATTTGCTTGCCTTTATAGTCAGATTGGCCTGTCCAAGAGTCTACAAAACATATCCTAAGTGGTTCACATGTTCTTCCCAGGTTTGGCTGAATACTGCAATGTCATCCGAGTATGCCATGCAGAAGTCTTCCATCCCATTCAGAACCTGATACACCATTCTTTGGAATGTAGCAGGTGCATTCTTCAATCCAAAAGGCATAACCTTAACTTGGTATAAGCCAACTGGGGTAGAAAATGCATTCTTTTCCTTGGCATGGTCTGTCAGGGCTATTTGCCAATAGCCTGACCTAAGGTCAAATGTGCTTAGGAACTTGGCTGAACCAGGTCTATCCAACAACGCATCTGTCCTTGGCAAAGGGTGGGCATCAGTCTTGGTGACTGCATTAAGAGCTCTATAGTCCACGCAGAATCTCAATTCTTTGGATCCTGCCTTTGGTACTAACACAACTGGGCTACCATAGGCTAGTAGAGGGCTCTATTACCCCAAGATCAAGCATCTTCTTGACCTCCCCTTTAATGTGGGTTCCTACATTTTCTGACATTCTATATCCTCTGCTTTTGACTGGCAGACAGTCACCAGTGAGTATATCATGCTGTCCCCAAGGGGTCAAGCCTGGTGAAAGTGAGAACAGAGAGGCAAACTGATTTAACATGGCTTTGCACTCTTCTTGTTGCTCAGGTGTCAGATTTGAAGAGAGATTTACTCCTTCAATCTTTTCATCTAAGGGTAAGCCTCTGAGGAGATCAGGTAGAGCTTCGCTCTCTTCTTCCTCTTCTGTTGAAGCTAGAAGCAAGGCCCCTACTTCGTCTGGAGACATAGGCTTTTAGTCGGTTGGTGTGGAAGACTCTAGGAGCCTCCTTGGGATTGCCCAAGTCCACCAGTTAGTTCACCTCTCCAAGTTTACCCACAACCTTGAAGGGTCCCATCCATTTATCTTGCAAGGCCCTCTGCATTGTTGGGATCATAACTAGAACTAGCTGGTCTTGAGTGAACTCAACCATATTAGCCTTCTGGTTGTGCCAATGTTTGACCAGGGCTTGTCCAGCTTTCAAGTTATCACTAGCTTCTGCCATCATTTGTGACATTCTCCTTCGGAGACCTATCACATAGTCAGTCACTCTGACTGGCTTGGGGGAAGGAGCACTCTCCAACCCCTCCTTAATCAGGGCCAATGGACCTCTGACTGGATGGCCCTAGAGAAGTTCAAAGGGAGAATAACCTACTCCCTCCTGAGGGACTTCTCTAGAAGCAAAGAGAAGGCATGGCAATAGAAGGTCCCACTTTCTTTTAAGGGCATCCTCTAAAGCACCTATCATGCTCTTCATGGTTCTGTTGAACCTTTCTACCAACCCATTTGTCTGAGGGTGGTAGGCGGTAGAGAACTTGTAAGTAACTCTGCAGGTTTACCATATGGCTTTCATGTAGTGTGACATAAAATTTGACCCCCTGTCAGAGATTACTTCTTTAGGAAACCCCAACCCTGGTAAAAATACCAAGGAGGGCCTTAGCCACAGCCTGAGCTGAGCTGTAACAGTCCTCATAGGGATTGCCTCAGGGTACCTAGTAGCATGGTCTATTACAACAAGGATAAACCTGTTGCCTGAGGAGGTTGGAGGATCAAGGGGACCAACAATGTCAATCCCTACCCTCTCAAATGGGACTCTCACTACTGGGAGAGGCACTAAAGGTGCCACATTCTTGGACCCAACCTTACCAGAGGTCTGGCAGGTATGGCAGCTCTTGCAAAACTTATCTACCTCAGCCCCTGTTTTTGGCCAATAAAAGTAGAGTGAGAGCCTTTCTTTGGTCTTCTTGAAACTCAAGTGACCAGCCAAAGGAATCTCATGGGCCAGTTGCAAGAACAGTTGTCTCTTTTCTTGAGGTACTACAAGCCGCTTGTAGTCTCCAGGTGCAGACTCAGTTGGCTCACTGTAGAAGAGGCCATCTTCCCAGTGCAACCTATACTTCCCACGCTCTTGCCCATCAGCCTGAGAAGCTGCCTGTTGGCGAAGGCCTTCCAGAGTTGGACATTCTCTCTGTCCCTTACTGAAGTCCGCCCTGTTGGGTCCACCTTCTGCCAGTAAAGACTGCAGCTCAGGATGGTCAACAGGATCCAGATCTCCAATGAGTTCCTGGCCTTCCACTAGCTCTTCTTCAGAGTCTAGTTCCACCATACAGGGTTGTACCTCCCTCTCAGCCTCAGCTGGAGGTGGGGTTACAGGTGTAACTTTGGACACCCTCAGGGAAGTCCTTGTTGGAAGCACTGGAGTGCTTGCTGTTGGCTGTTTCTTGGAAGTCTTGGGTTTCCCCTTAGCTTCTTTTTGTTCAGTGATAGCAAGATGTAATTCCAGTGGTGTAGGAGTGATATCTTTCTTCATCATCTCCTGGGGAGTACCTCTCATGGTTCTCTCCCTTTTACTAGGCGGTCTGGGGGTATGTGACACTACTCCAAGAGTTTTCAGGTCATTACCCAACAGAACCCTTCCTGGCACCTCACTTTGTATACTGACAGGTATCTTTACAGTCATGTCATTACACTGGATGAGAACTGGTAATTGGGGAAGCATCTGCACAGGCCCTCTAGCTAACTTGGTGAGGCCTTTGGGTGCCTTAGCAACATCCTCAGCCTGAAAAAAAGATTTATCCACCACAGTTATGCTGGACCCAGTGTCCCTAATGGCAGGAGTCTCCTGGCCATTCACCTGGACACTGTCCTTATAATACTCTTTTGTATTATCTGGGATAGAGTTATAGACATCTAAATTCTGTTGTTCCCACAGACCCAGAGACTCTAAAGAAACACTGGCTGAGACTCCAATGGGTTCATCAGCCAGTAGTAGAAAGTTTCCACTTGCCATTTGTACTTCCTCCTCTGGAGCGAAGGCTAAGGAGACAAGCTGGACCCCTGAAGGTTTACCCTTACATCTGGGATCTCCTTTCACATGGTCAGGCGAGCCACAAACAAAGCATTTACCAAATGCTTTCTGGAATGGTGGCTTGTTCTGACCTCCTTCTGGTTTACCACCAGAGGGTACACTACTCTGATTTGGTTTTCCTTGTGGTTTACTTTTATTGTTCTGTTTGGGGCCCTCTTTGGGATTGGAATTATTATAATTCTCTTTGGAGTCCTTTTTTGGCTGCTTTCCCTCATCCTTTTTCTGAGTTACCCCAGAGTCCTTGTGAGTGGCCCTGTTGGCAACCCACAAGTCAGCAGCCTTAGCTAGTTTCCTGGAATCTAATTCCTTTGAATCAGCCAAGTGCTGTCTGAGCTCAGGAGAGCAGGCATCATAAATCAACTCTCTTCATTCCTTCATAAGTGTTCACCTTGTAACCCTTAATCCATCCCTCTAAGTTCTTCAAACTTTCACTCACCCTGGTAGCTCAAGGGGTACCATCATGCTTTTTGAGGGTCCTAAACCTCTTAAGGTACTGGGAAGGGGTCTTCCCAAATCTAGCTATCAAAGCTAGTTTCACACATTCATAATCCTTCTTATCCTCCTCCCCCAACTCCATTACCACATCAGTTGCAACAGGGGGGAGTCTAGTGAGCAACCAGGAAAGTAACTCGTTTCCTGTAATGTTCTGGAGTCCATGATTATATTCAAACAAACTCAACCAGTCCAACACATCCAACTTTGGTTCATACATATCCACCAACTCCTTAGGCATCCAGGGTCTTTTGGGACTGGAACTCCTAGAGGATTCGGAGAGAGAAGCACTTTCCACAGACAATTTTTGTCATTTCTAGCTCATGGTTTAGCTCCATTTCTCTGAGCCTTAGTTCTTGGTGCCGTTGTTCTGTTTGAGCATTAATTCTTTTGAATTCTAATTAAAGCTTCATTTTTTCTAGTTCCATATATTGAGGATTGAGTGTGGGACCTGGTAAAGGTCCGGTAGGCACAGCTGGCAGGGCAGGGAGATGCCCAGGGGAGACAACTCTAACATCTTCCACCTCCTTCTGCTTCTGACTCCAAATTATCAATACTAACATTCATATCAATATCATTGCTGTTTTCTACAGTTGCTGGAGTGGTAGGTTCCTCTGAACCACCATCCAGGCTTTGGTTTGCCAACAACCTTTCTATTAGCTCCATTTTCTTGCCTTTAGTCAGGAGATTCTTATGCTTACAGAGAACTCTTAAACAATCAGCAGTTTTTGTAGCAAGGGACTCTTGACTATAACTTTCCATAGTTGACAGGTTTTTAGAAAATACTTCTTTTAGTCCTAAGATTTGTGGTTAGTTGCACTAAGGTATCTTTAAGCATACTAAAATGTATACTCAATACAAATCCCACCGCTATACACCAGTGTTAGGCAGAAACCTGTGCAGTTCCCTTAGGGACCACTGCAAAAGATTTAAGACTACAGGTGTTTGGCAGTAAACCCACTTGGTAGCAGTCTGCACCACACAGATTCACTTGGTAGCTGTGGCTGAGCAGTCAGACTTCCCTCAAGAAGAGTTAGGCAGTATGCAGAACATACAAAATAGGTACAGAAATACAGTAGTACAAGCAAACACTGACCAGAGCTTGGGTGTAAAAGTATATAATTATTTATTTAACACACACTTATAAAACACACTAGCACTAAATTAGTAATATAAGTTCAAAACACAATCACTATTATCATATGTACTATTATCATATGTACATCCCTGGTTACTTGTTGGACAAGTCTTAGTTAATACCACTTATTTCCAGACAGAGGTGAGTGCTTAACGTTCGATGGCACTCCAACCAGTTAAATAAAAAGGGAGGGAAAAGCAGAATTATGGAAGCCTACACACTAAACACTTTTTAAAGAACCACAGCAAGTTAGGAAGGCACAGTCTACTGGTGAGCAAGGAAGTTTAAGTGCCAGGCCCACTTTCAAGGGAGCCAGGCGGGAGATGCCCAAGATCAGACAGTTACACAGAGTCTTCAAAGTTTGTGGGGGTAGTTCGAAAAAGGTTTAGTTCAGTGTAGGAAAGTTAGCTAAGGTGTCCCAGGCTAACCCAGGTTCGAGAGACGAGGATTTAATACACCCCATTCAAACGGTTGCAAGGGAAGCCAGGTGGAACACGGTACCTTAAATGGAGAGGATCCTCCAGCGGGGGCAGTTGTTCCTGGCAGCGGGTGCAAGTCGCAGCGTCGTCCAGAGGAAGAGAAGATCTTGTCGTGGAGGAAGGATGAAGGTCGTTGCACTGCCAGGGAAGAAACCAGCCGCTGAGTTCTCCAGTATAAAGGTAGTACCCTTTCGGTTCGCGGTAGTGGTGAAAACGTGGTATCCTGGTTGCCGGGGTGCTTGGCACAGGCAAGGCGGCCACGAGATGCTCCAGGAAGGCGAAAAGAAGGTAGACTGGTTATCCCCACCTGTCGAAGGAAGAAGACTCTCGGGGCTGGAGATCTCCTCTGTCGTTGGGAAAAGTGGTGAGGCGGTTCAGCAGGGCTCCACCGGTGGTGTCGTCGTTGCAGGCCGGCTCAGCTTCTCCCTCCTCGGATTCTTAGGTCCTGTGGTGACTTTTGAAGTTCCAGTCCCCAAAGCCCTGCTTCTATGCAGCATACCCCCATTCACTCAGCCTAGCTGTCAATCAAACATGCTAAGTGGTGAGCCGGCCGGCTCAGCACTTGGGCCAATCACACAAGAGTGTGACCTGAGTTACCAAGGTAATTCAGTCCAGGGTGCCTAAACCCCCTCCCACACCCCCTGTGGTACCCAGACAGAGAGGCACCACTTTTGGAGGCTTCTGCGGAGAAGCCTGCCAAAAAGTGGAACAAAGGGCTAGACTTGGGTTGGAGTCACAGAAGAGAACACAAACGCCATGTTTGAATCGAGTTCTGGCGAAAAATACCAACCGGCAAATTAATAAATAAATAAACCGACGGTATGTTCGAGGCTATAAGAATTAAATAATTAAAGTTGCTAGCCTCGAACAATGGGAAAATCCCACAGAGATATATTCGCGGTCGAATATAAAAAGTAGTATCCACTGCCACCAGCCAAAACTCGATCAGGGGGACGGAGACGTGCCCCCTCGAACAACAGACCCCGGGGCAAGCGAATTGCCCCGACCAGTACGTCCACAATATGATGGTTTGTACTGGTTTCTGTTCATAATTTGGGACTAGCAAAGCCAATGGTGACTTTACATGCCCTGGGAGACAGTAGTCAGTCCCAGGGTATGGAGTCTTTGTTGGGGGGTCGCTACGACACCCCTGGGTTACGGCACGGAGGGTGCTGTGTAACCCACATCAAAAAAACACATGAAACCCTATGGAGTAAAAGACCCCATAGCCCATAAAACACATGGAAAGTTAAAGGAACATCTCAAATCATGTCTAAGAGTAGGAGCAAAAGAATCTCACTCTTAGCAGGAGAGAAAAAAATAACCCCAAAAAATCCGTCAAAGCTGCTGGGGGACTAACTAGGTTTGGGAAATTAGTCTTACAGAGAATTCTCCCTAACAGGTTGTAATGAAATCCATAATGGACATGTCTTCATTGTGCGTATACACCTCACGTAGGGCATATAAAAGGGAACTTCCCTTCTCCATCTTAATTTTGCCTTGGAACAACTTGGCTGACCGGGACCCCCTACTTCAACCATCTTCCTCTACTGCTGCAAGTCCTCCTTCCCGTGCCTCCTTTCCATCTTCCCCTCTTATTGTGGATCCAGCTACCTTCGCCTCCTGCACTTTTACCATTCAGGTGCAGCACCCCAAAATTGCTACCTCATTTTCTTGCCTCAGGCACCTGGACTCCTCCAACTACAGATTCGAGTGCCTGCTCCCTCTGACTCTATTGGTTCCTACCGGCCATCTCTCATCTCTGGTCCCGAATCCACCTTTGTCACTTTCCTGTCCCCATTCCACACGTGGTCCTACATTGCCCACTACCTCCCCTTTCTGTAACTATCACACTGGTCTCTACCCCCTACATTTCTAACTCCTAAAACTACGGCCCTTCTCTATTTGTCCTTCTCTATGTCCTTTGGTATGCGGTCTTCCATAACTCCTTTCCACCTAACCTCCTCCCTCTCTCCACCCTTCCACCTTCTCCTTTCCCTCCTACTCTCCTCTTTCCTCCTTATGCCGAGTCCTCTTCACTATCCTCACCCCCACTCCTCCAGTTACCTTCCTTCCTTCTCTCACCACCCTAACCTTCTTTTTCCCCCTACCTCCAACCACTCTGCCCTCATGAACGCTGTTCTCTGGAACACCATATCTATCTGTAAAAAAACCGCAGCTATTCTTTCGCCTTAACCTTCATTTCCTCTGCCTAACTGAAACCTGGATTCCCCCTCATAACACCTCTGTCCCCGCCTCCTTAATGACCTCCTCTTCCTCCTTCATCCACACCCCCACCCCTCTGGCTGTGGTGGAGGCGTTGGTCTCCTTTATCACCCCAAATAAATCTCCTCCTCTTCCTCTCTCCCTTGAATTCCTCTACATGTTCTTCTCCTCTCCCTACCCTATTTCCTTACTGGTCATCTATCGCCCCCCTGGCCCTCTCTCTTCCTTCTATGAAGACCTTGATCACCTCCTCTCACTTATCTCTCCCGCCCCCTCTCCTCTATCTGTACTTGGTGACTTTAATATTCATCTTCCTTCTCCCCCTCAATCTTCTCCCCTCTTCTCCATTCTAGACTCCTACCTCCTCTCCCCCCTTCCTTCACCCCCTACTCACTCCTCTGGCTCCACTCTTGACCTCATCTTCAATTCTTCCTATCCCTCTTCCCCTGTCTCTTCTATTCCTGTTTATCTCTCTGACCATGCCTTACTCTCATTCTCCCTTTCTCCTCTCTCACACTCCACTACTACTAATCCCTCCCCTCCAATCTACTCATGTCATGACCTTCGTGACTTCGACACCACCCTCTTTTCCGACACCTGCTCTTCTCTTCCATCTCTCCAAGACTTTGCTTTACTCTCTGCAGATGATGCTCTATCTTCCCTTTCCTCTTCTATCTCCGCTGCCCTTGATCATCTTTACCCTCTTTCTCTCTTCCGTCCTACCCGGAAGCCTTCTCAACCCTGGCTTACTTCCCATCTCCGCTCTATGCGGCGGCTTCTCCGGCGGTTAGAGAGACTCTGGCTCAAAACTCCCTTGCATTCTAATAAAACCTCTCACTTCTCTTACCACGCACTTTACAACTCTTGTCTTGCAGCGGCCAAATCCTCCTACTACTCTAACCTTCTCCAGTCTCAAGCCTCCCACACTCGTCAGATTTTTCAAACCCTCTCTCATCTTCTCTCTCCTCTTACCCCTGATCCCTCATCCAATTCCACACTTTCTTCTTCGGACTTTGCCAACTTCTTCTCCTCCAAATTCCTCACACTCCAGCAGAATATTAACTCCCGATCTGACTCTCCCTCCCCTCCTCCCCCTCTCCTCCCTCTTGCGTTATGTCCATCTTCTCACCTGTTTCCCCTTCTGAAGTTTCCTCCCTTCTATCCAAAGCCCACCCCTCCAACCCTCTCCCCTCCGTTCTTATCCCCAGGATCTACCCTCTTCTTATCCCTTATCTTTCCACTTTCTTCAACTCCTGCCTCTCCTCATCAACCTTTCCCTCGGCTTTCAAACATGCAACGATTATTCCTATTCTAAAGAAACCCTCTGCCGATCCACTTCTCACTGCTAACTAAAGACCTATCTCTCTTCTACCTTTACTTTCTAAACTTCTTGAGCGCCTTGCCTACTCTCAGCTCTCAACCTTTGTCACCACTTCCTCTCTCCTTCCTCCCTTCCAATCTGGCTTCCGTCCCAAACATTCCGCTGAAACTGCTCTCACCTTTATCCTTAACTCCCTCCTCTCTGCTCGATATGCCAAGCAATCCTCTATCCTTATTCTCCTTGATCTCTCCGCAGCTTTTAACACAGTCAATCATTCACTCCTACTCCACACTCTTTCCTCCTTCGAGTTTAAAGGCCATGTTCTAAAATGGCTATCCTCTTACCTCTCCTCCCGTTCCTTCGCAGTATCATGGGGAGGCCAGACCTCTCCTTCCTTCCCTCTTACTTACGGTGTTCCTCAAGGTTCTGTACTTGGTCCTTTCCTCTTCTCTCTTTACACCTCCCTCATTGCCCCTGTTATCTCGTTTTTCATCTCCCACCATTTCTATTCTGACGATAATCAACTCTTTCTCTCTTTCTCCTCAACTGACCTTCACCTTAAGCTCTCCTCCTGCCTCACTGCTATCAAGAACTGGATGTCCTCCCGCTTTCTCTCTCTTAACACCAATAAAACCAAAGTCCTTTTCTTCCCCTCTAATTCTCTTCCTCCTTCTCCTCCCCCTTTCATTCACTTTCCTCCCTCCAATCTTCCTATCTCTCCCCAAGCTCGTAATTTAGGCGTTCTCTTTGATTCCTCTCTCACCTTCTCGCAACACATTTCACTCATCTCTCGCACCTGCCGATACCACCTCTACAATATTCGCAAAATCCAACCCTTCCTCACATTCCACGCCACCAAACTCCTAATTTCCTCTCTCATATTTTCCCGCCTCTTCTACTGCTCTTCTCTACTCTTTGGACTTCCCGCATCTCAACTTGCCCCTCTTAAATCCATATACCACTCTGCTGTTCGTACCTTTTGTCTCCTTACCTCCCGCGACTCCATCTCTTCCTTGCTCTCTTACCTTGGCTGGCTACCTTTCCACTTACAGCTAAAATGTTACTTTCTCTGCCTTGTTTTCAAATCCCTCCATGGTCTTGCTCCTCCTTATCTCTCCTCCTTATCTCTCCTCCCTATCTCTCCTCCCTTTTCTCCTTCTACTCCCCCTCCCGTTGCCTTCGTTCCGCTGACCATTTCGTTCTCACTGTACCTCCATCCCCCTGTGCTTCCTCCCGTTTCCGATCCTTCCAACTCCTTGCACCTCTGCACTGGAACTCGCTCCCTCTCACAATCCGCTTTACCACGACCTTCACCTCATTTCGCACTTCCCTTAAATCCCTCCTCCTCCATTCTTCTCCTTGAAAACTCCCCCTTTGCCCTCTCTACATCCCCTCCCCACTTCCCTTCATCTGATTCCTCTCTCCCCTCACCTGCTCCTCCCTCTCTCCCTTCCATTTTCCCTCGTCCAATCCATCTCCAACCCCCCCCCCTACACCTAGTCCCACTCCCCTTCACCCCCTTCAGTTAATTGCTCTTTGCACTCTTTTGTTGAATGATTCATGATGTAATTTTGCTGCCACTGTTATTTGTTGTTGTTATCTTGTATTATGTTGTTCCATTGTTCAGCGTCTTGGTGTAAAGCGCTCTATAAATAAATCAATCAATTTTAAAATAAAGGCTACGTTTCTTATATTTATACACATACCCCCACAATAGCAATCCCAACTCTCAATGAATCACAGTGAGTGGTGCTGAGTTTGTGAATCTTAATACTGACCTCCATAACAGTCCTTACGGAATTTATAACCATCCCTTAATGGAGGCAGGTACTAGCTCCAAACCATAAAATATCTTTGCGGTAGCTTTCTGTTTATTAAATTGTGATTGAGGTATTAGGGAAAATTGACAGAATTTTGTATCAATTTCTGTTGAATAATAATTACTTCAAAATTGGCTACTACATTTTCTCTCATGATGGCTAAATGGGTTTTTGTTTAAAAAATAAAGCCCATGCAATAGAGAACAGGAACCTCAGGGATTACTGATGTATCTACATTCCAGGTATGGGTCTTATATCTTCTTTTCTTATTAAATACAAGAGTCTGCGACTTATCTGGGTTAATGAGTAACAAGTGGTCCTTTGCATATTTCCCGACCGCATCCAAAGTTTGCAAACCGATCTAGGTTTAATCAAAAAGGACAATATCGTCTAGGTGGAAAGGAATTGTGAGCAGCCGCCAGGTCAGAAATACATCGATTAAAGAGTTGGGGGCAAGAACGCATCCTTGCTTAAACCATATACCAAGGCCAGTATCCTTCGTTAAAGCCCCTGCTGCATTTAATTGGACACTTAACTTCGTGTAGTATAAAAGTTTAACCATGTTTAAGAGACCTGTAGGAATCTCCCAAGAGAAGAGCTTCTTCCAAAGTCGTTGACGTTCGACTTTGTTGAACGCAGCCAATATGTCTAGGCTGGCTACGTATAAAGATTTATTTTTCAATGTTGTAGTCTTCCCATTTAAAAGAGTAAATATCATACCATTGAGGCATTTCCTTAGACTTTTTCTAAAGCCAGTGTGCTTAATATTAAGGATCTGATGTTGCTCAGCCCATATTGTAAGATTCTTTAAAGGTAGTGCAGCAAAGATTTTTCCCATTGAGTCTATTAAGGAGATTGAATGATAGCTGCTAGATTCTGACCTTGGAATGTTCTTACAGCTAGGAATTATAGACCTTGATTGCCCCGAGGTGGGAATCCTTTTTTGTTCCACTATTTGTTTAAAAAGGGCAAAGAGGGGAGACCACCAAGGGGCGCGGACGACATGGCAACTTGATCTGTCATCTACTTCGCCCAGTGAGGATTTATTACGGCGCAAACAAGGCAGAATCCATCCCGGCGAAGGTGAAGCACGCCAGGGGCTGTCGGATGGTGCTAGGAGCGGCTTGACCAAGAAAATAGGCTCTGACGCCGTGGGGGGTGGAAACAGGAGAAGCTACCCAAGTGAGGCCTGCCAGGGAGCGACAAAGGTGTCCACCGAGGACCAGAGCAGGGGAGAGAAACAGCCCTCTCCCCGCGAGCCACGGCACAGTATAAAAGGTAAGTGGAGGTTGGTGCAGCGTGGAATAGGAGCAAGGTGAGCACCCTGATGCGCAGAACAGCAGCGGCCAAGCGAAGGAAAGAGAGGCACGTGCAGCGGTAAACTCTGCGAGGGACCGGCCCAGCAAAGGGCATAGGGGGCCGGGAGTGGTTGAAGAAGGCACTCGGGAAGCAACTTGCAGTGGCAGCAGGCAAGGCGGCAAAGGTTCAGGGCTGAGGACGAGGCCTACGAGACCACGGAAGCAATAGAGGAGAAGGCACCAATGCTACATCAAGGCCGACCCATAACGGAAGAAGAGGCATGGCGGCCAGATTGGAGCAGTAGCCCGGTGAGGAGTTCTATAGAGCAAGGGCGCAGAACAGGGTGGCACTCAGAGGGCCACCTGAAAGAAGAAATCCTCCTAGGACAAGGGATATAAGGCAAGGCCCCGGAGCAACCCACTTAAACGCATATAACAGCACATTGGCGCAAATCTGAGGCAGAAGTAATTCTGGTGACCAAAGACGCCATCCGAGGGAGAGTGCCCTTGGTATTGCCCCCACCAAAGGTCCAGAGGCAGACCTGGCAGCAGGGCGCGGTGCCGCTGGTGCTGTGAGAGTGGCCCCTGGAACACACTATAGAAAAGGGCAACAGGCAAGGCTCTGACAACAACCATGAGAGCTACGGTAGCCGCATGATAGTTAGTAGTGTTACAAAATAAATAAAAAACGGAAAGAAGCAGAGAAAGTGGGGTAGACCCAGACACCTATGATGGCGGCCAGCACCACCCGAGTCTGCAGCCTCCAAAGGAAAGCAGAGTGGGGCACAGCGCTAAGGATCTGTAGAGAGCAGAATGCTGAATCTTAGCACCCGCAGACCTCGCTGCACACACTGGCCCAGGCACAGCGGCCATCTTGGAGAGGTTATGCCATTAGATGCCAACAATGGAGAAGCACTGTGCGGGAGGAGCATCAGGAGCCCCCAGTTAAAGATCAGGAAGCCTCCACAAAAGCAGATGTGTGGCTGCTTCTAGAAGAGATGTGGGCAGTGAAGCGTAATGTAACAGCTGCCCTAACTGTTTTGCAGTCACGAATGGACAAAGTTGAGGACAGCCTTGGAGAATAACCAAGTGGCTGCAGACCGGTTAGAGATGAGGATGGAAGGTCATTTCCAAGACCTGGAGCAAAGAGTGGCAAACCTGGCGGCCAAAGTAGACAGTCTAGAGAACAGGGAGCGCTGATCCAGTATTTGTATAATGGGGCTGAGAGAGACCCCAGGGGCAACGGCCTGCTCCTTAGAGAAGCAAGTGAAAGCTCTGATTAGAGCACTGTTTGAAACACACCCCTCATTAGAGATAGAATTTGATCAAATACACAAAGGGCCTCCTGAAGGGCCCAAGGTCAATTTTGGCAAAATGTCACCATTTCAGACATAAGATGGACACCATTCAGAAGGCAAAAGAGAAAGGCCCAATGGACTTGGAAGGATTACGTGTTAAATGTACCAGGACTTGTCGTCCGTCAGTTTGGCCAAAAGGAGAGATTGGCAGCAATTAACAACCTGGCTGAGCGAACAGGGCATTCGTTATTGATGGGGGTTTCCCTTCTAATAGAACTTTGAGCACAACGGGGAAGATTATAGGATTGTATCAGGAGAGGAAGTGACAAATGCTTTCAGATGCTTGGCCTCAGAGAATTCAAGTGCAAAGCCGGGAGCTGAACAGCTAACACAGGACAGAGGCGAGGCATTGCGCAAACCTTTGTAGCGGTGGGGCCATGGCTGAGGGTCCTGGAAGTTTCAGAGATTTCACTCCCCGTGATGAGGATTTTACCAACCTGGAACTTTGCCGCCTTATGTCAAACTGCTGCAGGAAGGCTCCTGTTATCAAGCAAGAGCCGGAGGTCGATAAAGAGATGCTAGTGGGTTTCCCTGGAGGAAGAGATAAGGAATAGAGGTGGGATGGAAAATATGTTTAATTGACATTAATGGTTGAAATGGGGGCGCTGTTGCACGGCTCACGGCATGGCCGCAGCCTGAAAATGCTCCGGCAGAGGCTCGGGGAAATATCTGGCATCCCCGCGTTTTTGGCCGTCTCCATGACGCAAGGAAGAGACTGCTAGACCAACCGCCACGTATATTGCAGTAAAATCGAGGTGCAAGATATTGGAGGAGACCCGCATTAAGGGCTTCGTTGTGGAGGCTGGTCCCCTTCCCCCACGGCGCCGGCCATTTCTCTGGGGACGGTCCCGCAGCACTCTCCCGTACTGTGTGTGGGGCCGAAGTGCCTCGCCGCCCTGCTGTGCTTGTGCCTGCTGCCGGCCTTGCTGCTCTAGGGAGGCTGATGTCCGTGATCGGCGGCGGCTTGGAGGCGGGCACTTCGGAGTGCGAGGGGACTTGCCTGCGTGCCGGGCTGGGCGCTGGCGTGGCAGACTGCGGCCGCCTGGTAGACTTGATCCTGCGGAGCCTGTGATTGCAGAACAGAGGCAGCGGCGGTTCTGACCCGGCCCAGCACTGTGTTTTACTGTGGGTGCGGGGGACTTTTGATACTAGCATTGAATTGGGGAACCAGTGGAGGATCTGTGGTTCACTCCGGCCCCCCGGGTGGCTGTGGACCCCTGCGTCATCTCTGGCGGCTCCTGCATCTCTGCCTCCCCTCCTTGGAGTACTCCCGGTGGCTACGGGCCACGTGGGCCCCTTCCAGTTTGCCGGGGTGGGGGGGCTGACTGGCTCAGGACTCTTGTGGCGCTGATGCGGGGGGGGCACAGGTACCTCCAATTAATATCAATAGAAGTGGCACCTCATTTGTTGGATGACGGGGTTCATCCCTCCTATTCCCTGATTTGGAGACAGGCTGCTGGACATTAGGGGCTCAACACAGTGCAGTTCCATTTGATAAGCAGTGATGGGCGAAGTGATCAGTGTGATGCCTTGTACCCCTCTCTGTTTATTTCCTCGTTGCCTGACTGATACACCGCTGGTTTTTGGTCTTGGGTGGGGGACCTTGCCCTATGTTTTGCAGAGTCTGACCTTGAGTGGAGGTTCGGGCCTGTCTTTGCCGGTGCACGGATGGGGCACGGGCTCCCCCGCTGAACCCTGAATCATTGTGAGCTACATAAGCCACGAAGGGCATCGTCATCTTGGCTGGGCTGCCTCCTGGTTGCCAGATTACATTCGGGCTCTCTGTCCTGCCTGTGAAAACAAAGTTAGAATATCGAGGATGAGTACCCCAAAAGGAAATACACCGAACACGGGTTACAAAGGAACATACAAAGATCTTTTATTTTATACTGAACAGTTTCAAAGGACAAAATAACAGATAGCTATCGGCCCTCAGTACAACACAGCGAACTCCAGCGTGGTTCGGTGTGCTCAGCGAGTGGGGCTGTACATTAGAATAGTCACACTTTTATACCATTTGCGAACATGTCTAACCCTACTGCCGGTTAATATTCCACTAATACATTACTAATCTAGGGTTCATGCCGAGTTCACACATCTATATGCTTAGGGTTTGCCTTTAATGCATTCGCCAACAAGTCTACACAGTAACAGTGTATTTTAGGATTTCTCATAGAGTCCTCTTCAAACATTAATACAATGTAGTTAAACAAGTGTTCTCAGTTCAGTATTTGGATACATTGTTCTTAACATATGCTGACGGATTAGTTTCATTGGCACAAGTAATCCTTTACACACAGGTCAACTAAGGACAAGGTCTCAGTTCACGACCCCAACATGTGGCCTGCAGGCAAGTTACATATTGTACGCAGAGGTCAAGACGGCCATGTTGTATTTCGGAATGACATCGTCCACCATTTTAACTCACAGGGTGACTTTACAAAGAGAACCTAAAATGGCGGTTTGACCTAAAATGGCGGCTTACATTGATTCTAAGGTCAGGACCTTGCAACACGGATTTCTTCGCAAGTGGCTTTACAAGCAGCTTGGCGTAAGCCAATATACATATATTCATTGCAATAGAAGGCACGATATAATTTCCCGTTTGACATGCCGACCTGGGCTCTGTTCCCTTCCCGCCCCTGTTTCCATCGGGGGTGTCTGTGGGGTGATCTGCATTCGGTGTATAACTATTTGGGATATGGGGAACAAGAAAAAACAATTTAAGATGGATCACTACACACGTGCTGACCCTCCACGGCAGAGCAACGACCTTGAGGCCCCTCACTTGGACATTTCTACCCTCAATCAGACCCTGCTGGCGCTTAAGAGTGGCACGGACAGTCTGGGCGCAAAAATAGATGCACTTACCTGTAAAGTAGATGTCTCGGCAGTTCAGATCTATCAGCTGTGCGGAAGGATGACAGGCATAACAACGGATCGGGTCCGTTGAAGACAAGATTTCGGACCTACAACGGGAGGTGGCCTCTTTGCAGCAAACGGTTAAAAAGCTGGCCGCTAAGAACAACGATTTAGAGGGAAGGTCGAGGAGAAACAACATCAGGATCACCAGGGTTGCAGAATCCACTCCAATAGATAACATGGAAGTGTTTGTGGAAAAACTACTTAAAGAGATCTGGAGAACCCGCCAGTCACAGACATGTTTATGGTGGAGCGCGCCCACAGGTCCTTGGCGGTCGGGCCTCCTCCTGGGGCCCGAGCTATAATTGCCCGTATTTATTATTATCGAGACCGAGATATACTGCTTCGGGGGCACGGGCCAAAGGGCCGCTGAGGTGGGGCTCTGCAATTAAACTGTTCCCGGATTTCAGTCAACAAGTACAGGAGCTACGGAAACCTTTTCAAGCAGCAAAGAACACCCTCAGAAAGAAAAACATACGATACTCTGATGTACCCTGCTAAGCTCAGGGTGGAGTATGAGGGGAAGACCATATTCTTCACGTCGTCAGAGGCAGCCGAGACATTCGCCCATGAAATCCTGGCCCCGGGAGTGTCACCCAGCCACCCACCATAAATGGTTTGGAGGGGCTCTTGCCCTGCTCGCAGTGGTGGTCGGGTGCCTGTCTTTCAGCTGAAGTGACCACCTTGAGTTGAGTGTGATATGGTCCAACTCTTTTGGTATGAAGGGCTACATTGTGCCAAACAGAATATGTGGTAACTGAGCCTTTTGCCATTGGGAGGCACAGCGGCCGCCGGCTCCCCCCATTGCCCAGCGGTGCTTTTTGGGGGATTAGGTGTTATGGTTGTGGGGTGGGTCATGGTGGCCGGTAGGTTGTTGTTTCTGGCGTGGGTGGGGGGTGGAGGGGTTTGGTTACAACCGTGGTGTTGTATTCAGTTCTTGGGGGTGGGACGGGTGGGACTTCCCTTCTGGGCCTCTAACGTTTTTGGTGTGTAATAACTTGTTAAACTGCCCCTACAACTTAGCACTAAGCGATATCCTTGCAGCATCAGTCACTTCATGCAATGCCAACCCAGCCATAATGTAGCAGTCGCACCGGGGCTACATGCCTCTGGTAACTCAGATATAATATTGCTTACATGGAACATTCGGGGCTTCACTAATGATAAAAAGGCATGTCTAATGGCTAATTTTATGTGAAGAATCACCGGGTCAATGTCCTTTGTTTACAAGAGACCCACTTAGGAAAGAATCACAATCTCCCCGCCTTGTCGGGCTGGGGTGTCCATAGATATGGGTCCTCCTTTTCAATGCACTCTTGTGGTGTTGCAATATATATTCATCGATCTCTGGAATTTAAACTTCATAAACAGGTCTTGGACAGTGAAGGGTGGTTCATTTTAGTGGCTGGGGAGATTGCTACTTGGTCTGTCATATTCATAAATATTTATGCCCCTAATTATGACTCTCCCGACTTTTTCAAGCATGTTCGGAAACACCTGCGGGCCTTCCCAGGTTATGAGGTGGTTTGGGTGGGGGACTTTAACTTAGCCCTTTCCCCTGTATTAGATAGATCATCATCGGTCCAGAGACGGCACCACCCCCCATCCCCCGGGCAGCACAAAAATGGCAGTCTATCGCATTAGATTACTTGTTGTTTGATATTTGGTGTTTGCTTCCTGAGGCACGAGAATTCACGTTTCACTCCGGTATCCATGGGAGCTCAACCAGGATTGATTATTTATATGTATATATCTCCATGGGGCTGTCTCGGGTGGCAGATGAGGCGGCGATACTCCCCCGTACTCTATCGGATCACTCTCCGGTGCTTGTGAGATTTAGGGGCCCCTCTTCTCCTCCCAAGACACTTCGATGGCGGTTTCGAGCTCGGGCTTTGGAGGATGTAATGTTCCGGGAGGATCTGCATCGGTCTATTGCAGAGTTCTTCCAGCTGAATGCAGCGTCTGTCCCCAGCCTGGGTGTGCTATGGGAAACTTTTAAGGTGTTCTGCAGGGATGGTGCATATCACGAGAGGGGGGGCCCTCAAAAGTATTCGTAGGACGATCGCTCTGAAAGAAAAAGAAATTAAAAATTTGGAGCTCCGGCAGGACAGGGGGAGCTCCCCCGCCCTTCAGGCCGACCTAGCGACGAAAAGACAAGAAATCCGCTCTCTAATGGATGAGGAGGAGCGGTATCTGGGTGACCCTATTGCTGCGGCAAGGTACGCGGAGGGAGATCGTCCGAGCTGAACTCTTGCCTGGGCCATTAGACAGAAGAGCCACTTGGCCTCCATACTAGAAGTAGAGACCGTGAGTGGGGAACCCACCAGGGATACGGTGGAGATTAATGAGACATTTCGCCAATATTATGAGCAGTTATATTCTGCTCATAGTTCTGCAGGACACGACGATATCGTCCAATATCTTGACAGGGTGGCCCTGGGATGGCTGGAACCGGAAGTGGGATTGCTCCTTAATGACCCCCCCCCCCCCCCGGAAGAGGAAGTTTGTAAGGTGATAAGGTTGCTTCCGAATGGTAAAGCCCCGGATACAAATGGGATAACGGCTGAATTATATAAGGCCTTTCCGGACCTACTTAAGCAGCGTCCTCTGGAGAACATCCGGTGTCCACTCTGACTGCGCTAGTTATGGTGCTACTCAAGCCTAATAAGGACCCAAAAAAATGCTAATTTTACCACTGATAAACACAGACAATAAAAGTTTTGCAAAGCTACTTGCGAATCGGCTTCTTCCCCACATGCCCGCGCTGATCCTCCCAGATCAGGCGGGATTCATCCCGGGCAGATCTATTCAGAATAACCTTTGTAGACTTTTTACATTAATGCACAAAGTGAATCCGGATGTTCCTTTTGCGGTGGTGGCCTTGGATGCGGAGAAGCCGCCTGACTCTGTTGAATAGCCTGTTGAGAGGTCCTTCGCCGCACAGGCTTGGGCAACACGTTTCTTTGCTGGATTCGCCTTCTTTACTCGGCCCCTCGTGCACTGGTATACACAAAAAAGATTCAATCCGCTCCCATTTACCCCACAGGGTGCACTAGACAAGGTGCCCTTTTTCTCCCTTCTTGTTCACTCTTGCCATCGAGCCAGTGGCCTGTGCCCTGAGAGAGTCACTCCCACTGCGGGGTAACAATCCGCTCACGTTTCCATTGTCTCCCTCTATGCGGATGACATGTTATATATAAAACACCCTCAGAACAACTTGCGCCCTGTGATGGAGGAGATATCAACATTTTGGGGAGCTGTCCGGCGTACAAATAAACTGGCCTAAATCTGAAGCGCTTCCACTCACGGCTGGGGTGGCTCCGCAGGATGTGGGTGAGTCCTTTGCATGGTGTCCACAGGGTATCCGTTATTTGGGTATAATAGTGTCCACCTCCCCCACATCGTTGTTCGAGGAGAATTATGTCGCCGCCCTGAAATATCTGGAGCATAGAGTAGACATGTGGGTGCGTCTCCCTATCTAAAATGGTATTTATACATTTTTAATAATGTCCCGGTTTGGCTCCCGCCTCCTTTTGGAGCCGCATAAATTATCTTATGTCCAGGCTGATTTGGGCGGGGAAGCGTCCTTGCATCTCATTGCGTACGCTATGTAACACATGTACCCCCGGGGGGTTGAAGGTCCCCAACCTGTTTCTTTATTTTCTGGTTCCCCAGATCCAATATTAAATTTGGTGGTGGTCCCCGACAAATGAATCCCCACACTCGCTTCTTGAGAGGTCGATCGCCCAAACAGAGGATCTCAGAGGCTTCCTTTGGGCTGCCCGGGAGCGTCACCTAGGAGCGGAGGTCCAACCCTGGGAGATTACACTTAAAGCTTGGGATCAACTGGCTAAATGGGCCGGTATTGAACTTGGTACTCTCCCATGTTGCACAACAAAAGAAAATAGGGTGATACCACCCTATTAAAACTGGCGCTCTCAGTTCGCCCCCTAGGGAGCTAGGAGAAGGTAATTTTTTTTTTTAAACATGTTTTTATTAAGTTTCTGTTGGCACAATGTCATACCATAGAAGTATCAAGCATCAAACTTCATTCAAAGAAAACAAAGGAATCCCTCCCTCCCCCCCCAACCTGCATAACTCAGTCTGTATATGTTTTACATCGGAAGATCTTTTCCTCGTTAACTTGAATAAGTTCAATAGTCTTATATTGTGTGGGCACCATTGTTCTTTATGTTCCTTTTGAAGGAATTCCAGTACCCCTCCCCAGTCCTCTCGGAATTTCCCATGATCCCCTTGGATGTTATAAGTTATTAGTTCTAGAGCCAGGTGTGACCAGACCCTTTGCGTCCAATCAACAACCAATGGTGGGGATTCGTGCTTCCAGTTTCTAGCAATTTCCAACCATGGTCCTATTAGGAGGCCCATAAAATGTGTTTTCTGCGGAGTAGTTAGCGTTTTGTCTTTTGGATCCCAAAAGCCCCCTAGCCATATTTCCTCTCCCAGGTGTTCTGTTCCCGGGAACATTCCCATCATTTGATTTTTTATCTCTCCCCAGTATGGGCTTATCCTCGGGCAGTCCCACCAGATATGTTTCCAATCTCCCTGCCCGCCACACTTTCTCCAACAGTTATTCGGGGAGGTAGCATACATCATATTCAGTCTCTCCTGTGTATAGTGCCATTGCACCATCATCTTCACCCAAATTTCTCTCGTTTGGATGGCTCTTGTCAGTTTTGGCATCAAGCCCCACAAGTATTCCCACCTCTCTTTGGAGAGTGCGTAGCTCAGGGTTTTCTCCCATTTCTTCATATATAGCCATGTGGTAGGTTCCTTCAGTGCATTAATAAATTTGTAAGTGGTGGAAACAAATTTACGAGATCCAGAGTGCGTCATGATGTAGTTCTCAAAGGGGGTCAAGTCCCTAGTCAGTGCTTCTTTTATACGTGGAGTGCTCAGCCAATGATGTATTTGATCATATTTATATCTATCTTTTGGTGTCAGATTAAAAAGAGTTTTGCAGTCCTCGAAGGATCTGATCTGTTGATTTTGTTGCATATCCCCCACCATCTTGCACCCCCCTTCCTTCCCACTTGCGAAACGCTCCCTTGTCCAATCCAGGGGGGAATTCTGGATTTCCAAACATTGGCATGAACGGGGCGGGATCCTTGGTCAGGGTTTAATTTGTCGTGGCGGCGTCCCATATCCCCAATGCCGTCTTCATTATTTCGCTAATGTGGGTGTTTGCATGTCGGAATCGTTTATTGATCCATAGCATGTGCCTGGCGGATGTTGTCGCTACTGCCCTATCCTGCCTCTCCCAAATTTTCTCCCCCTGTTCCGATATCCAATCCCTCATGACCCACAGCTGGGCCGCTTCGTAGTATTTTTTGAAGTGTGGCATGGCACATCCCCCCCTCCTTTCTATGAGCTGTCAATACCGCATTTGAAATTCTTGGGGTCTTGTTCTGCCAGACATATTTGGAAACCGCCTTCCTAAGTGCTTTGAAAAAGGCCTGGGGGGGTTTTATCGGGAGCGCGTGAAACAAATACATTAGCTTGGGGAGGATTGTCATTTTCACTGCCGTGATTCTCCCCCACCAGGAAATCACTAACGGGTTCCATTTTAGCAGGTCATTTTTGATTTTTTTCTAGGATTTGCGGGTAATTGTGGGAATACAATGTGTCTATGTGGTCTGTGAGGGTGATTCCTAGAGATCTGACGCCCGAGGTGGCAATTTTCAGTTGACAGTCTGTGGTCGCTGTGTGGCTTTTTTTCTCTATTCCCCACCAGAATCAACACCTCCAATTTTTGCCTATTTATTTTCAGCCCTGAAATCTCTCCAAATCGTTCTATGATTTCCATTAAGTGTAGGAGGGACATCTCTGGGTCTCCTAGCGCCACCAACATATCATCATCATAGGCCACCGCTTTATGGGTCTGCCCCGCCATCTCTATTCCCTTCACCACTGGCAAATCCCTTATTCTTGCCAAGAGAGGTTCCAAGTATATGGCGCATAGAAGGGGGAAAGCGGGCACCCTTGCTTCATCCCTCTTCCTAGGTACTCTGTGTCCGATAACCCACCATTCACCGCTATCCTTATGGACGGGGAGTTGTAGTTGGCCCTAACCTTATCTATAAAACCCTTGCCCATTCCCATCTTTTGAAGAACCCGAAAAAAGGTATGTCCATTCTACTCGATCAAACGCTTTTTCGGCATCTAAGGCTACCAGTGCTGCAGGGGTTTGTTTGATGCCTATCTTTTCAACTAGGTGTAGGACTCTTCTGATGTTATCGTGTGTCTGGCGGTTTGGAACAAATCCTGACTGGTCTTGGTGGATTAACCTGGGAAGTACTAGGGCCAGTCTGGTCGCTAAGATCTTCGTGTACAGTTTAGCATCCAGGTTGATTAAGGCTATCGGGCAGTAAGAGGTAGGGAGTTGCTCTTCTTTTCCCTTTTTATGAAAGACCAGCACTTTTGCCTCATTCATAGACCGTGTCAGATCCCCCTTCTCCCCAAATTTATTATACAGGGATGTGAGTATCGGGGCGAGGATATCCCTATATGTCTTGTAGTATATGGCGGTGTACCCGTCCGGGCCCGGGGCTTTATTCGGGAGGGACTGTATTGCTGCATATACTTCTTCTATGGTGATGTCCCTATCTAAGGCCTGTCTATCATCTTCCGTCAATCCGGGGAGGTGAAACCCAGCCAAGAAGGCTTCTTGCAGGTCCTCCTTCGGATGGTCGGAGGAGTACAATTTTTGGTATTATCTGCCTAGTATCCTTCCTATCTCTTCCGTCTGTGTTCTAAGTTGGCCTGATTCTTCTTTCAGAGCTCATATTGTCTGGGCCTGCTGTTTTCCCCTCAGCTGTCTTGCCAGGAGTCTATCTGTTTTGTTTGCCTTTACATAATACCAGTGTTCCGTATAGAGTAATGCCCTTTCTGCTTTTTTCGTTCTGAGTGTTTCCAATTGCCCCTGAACATGTCTCATCGTTCGCATGAGTTTCCTCGTGGGCGTCTGAATTAGTTCTGCTTGTATCGCCCCAATTTGCTCTTCTAATTCTTTTTCCCACTGGCGGTGCGCCTTCTCTTTCTGTGTTTTAAGTGCTATGAGATGTCCCCTAATAACTGCCTTGTGGGCGTCCCATAGTGTATCCATATTTCTCCAGCATGGGGTCTGGCATGGATTCACATGCTCATGAATATTCCCCGACGTCAGGCTGGGAATCCTCAGTAAAGAAAAAACCAGTATCAGTTTCGTTTCTGATCTGTCTTTCGTAGTAATAACCAATCACTGGTCTCTGCGTCATACTGACCACAGCCAATGACTGCCCTCTACCTAAGCACCGCCTCTGGCAGCCATCTTCAGATTTTTACCGCACGTTCATGTGTTGGGATCCTCGTGCTATTGCTCTCGAGCGTTAGTGCTATTTTTTCTCAAAAACTTCGTTTTTTCGGTCAAAAGAGCCTCAAGCTCCACCGACTCTCCATCCGATCAACGGGGACCCGTTTCGGATTTGTCTGCGCCCCTCAAGGGTGAAGATTTCGTCGAGCTACGCTTTTGGAGGACTCCAGAAGTTTCTCAGGCCCGGCCATGGCCCAGGAGAAGGGAAGCTCGACGCCCGGAAAGCTGTTCAGGGTCTGCCCTGGATGCCAGCTGCAGAACGTCTTCAAGGAGGACGAACACTCTTTTTGTCTTTACTGCCTACATGAGGACAAGACGCACGCGGAGAAGAACTGTGCGTTTTGCGGCAACATGTCGGAGCGGACCATGAAGGACCGCCATCAACGTCTCGCCAACTGGCTAGAAGGGAAGAGCCCGTCCGGCGAGAAGAAGAGGAAGAAATCCGAGCGGTCTTCTAAGACCTTTGAGGACGCCCCGGCGACGGGGGTCCAACATAAGGCCAAGCACCGCGAGTCCGCTGGCACCGGGAGCGCCGAACGGTCGGGCTCTACGGGCGCCAGGCAGGGCGCACCCTCCCCGGCACCATCAAACACGAGCCAACGCTCTGGGTCGGGTAAGAGGAAGGCCGAGCACCCGGCGAAGCTCCTGGAGAGGCCCCGGTCGAGCTCGGAGGGGGAGCGAGGCAGTGTCCACCCCCTCAAGGATAAGGCGGTGAGCGCACCTAAGGTGGTGAAGGCCTTAATCCATCCGGCCAAGCCCTCTATCGAAACTGTCGCGGCGGCCCTGGCTCAGCCTGTGGAGGCTACACCAGTGGTGGCGACCTCGGGGCTCAGAGTCTCCCTGCCACCTCGGAGGGAGTCCTCTTTTGTGCCCATCGATAGGACCCCCGTGAAATCCCCCGTGGGGAAGAAAAAGGGGGGGCAGGGCGTCGTCGTAGATTCGGCCTCGGAGGAGGAGCTGGTCGAGGTCTTAAGCCACGGCCTCGACGTGGAAGAAGACCGGCCCGTCGGGATGGATCCCGACGCAGGTGACGACAACATCGTTGAGGGTACCGACGGGGCCCCTGATCGCCCGTCGGATTCCCCTCTGCCAGCGCCGCGAGACAACTCGGCGGCCATTTTGTTGGCTATACAGTCCTTATGCTCTGAGATAAGGACGAGACTACCGCTGCCGACGGAACCTCTCCCGTCGGGGGACCCAGAACCGGGACCTTCTGGTGTTCCCCCTACCAAGAAAAGAAGGATCCACCCTCCACCTCCTTTTCAGCCGTCGCGCCCCTTCCAGCCCTCCTCCCCGTCCACCCGAGGGGATGATACGGGGACTGACACGGCAGCGACGGGTACGGACGACGAGGTATACGACGAGGATGTACCGTCGTCGCCTCCCACCAGGGCTTCTCCGCCCGACGAGATTGGATCGTTCCACTCAATGATCGCCAGGGCATCCGAGCTTTTCCAACTCTGCCCTGAGGAGAAGAAGGAAGGTTTCCTTTATCAGCGGCGCGAGGCCAAGAGGAAGACGGTCCTCGCGGTGCCTCTATTGGACGACATTTGGGATGAGGGCCTCACCCTCCTCAAGAACCCGTCCACGACGCCAGCTAGACGAGAACGGTACGAGAAAAAGTACCGGGTCCCGGACACTGCCCCCCTGTGCCTCCGGGCGCAGCCTACTCCGGACTCCGTCGTCTCCGCGGCGGCCAGGAAAAAAGCGGGGGGGGTGCGGCCTCCACATCGACTTCCCCACCGGACGGCGAGGGAAAGAAATTGGACGCTATGGGACGCAGAGTCATCTCGTCTGCAGCGACGACGATTAAAGCTGCCAACGCCTTGGCTATCGTGGCCCGATACGACAGGGAGCTCTGGTACAAACTGGCTCCCCTGCTGGACTTCTTGCCGGACGACAAGAGGGCAGAGGCCCTGGAGATCCTGCAGGAAGGTGAGGTGGCTTCGGACCACGCCATTACCGTTGCGACGGACATCGCCGACACTGGGTTCCGCCAGTTGGGCAACAGCGTTTGCCTTAGGCGGCGTGGATGGCTCAAGGCTACGGACTTCCGTCAAGACGTTCAGACCAGAGTCCTGGACATGCCCTTCGATGGGAACAACCTGTTTGGGAAAACGGTGGACGATTCCCTTCAGGCCATTAAAGCGGACACCGAGACGGCCCGGGCCCTTGGAGTTCTGCAACAACGACGGACGCCCTTTCGGAGCAGCGGAGGCAAGGGCGCCTCCAAAGGTTCCGGCGGCGGTTTCTCCTCCTACCGTCAAGCGGCCCGCTCGTCATCTCAGGAGGCCTACAGAGGACGAGGCAAGCCTGGCGGACCCCGCCGTCGTCGCCAAGGACAAGGCGCTAATGCCTCGTCGAAGCAGGATTGAACCGGCCGGGGGGTCGGGCCCCCACGGAAGCACCCCGGTGGGAGGCCGGCTGGCGAGCTTCGTCAGCGTGTGGGAGTCCATCTCCACCGACCGTTGGGTGCTGGACGCCTTGGCCCGGGGCCACGCGCTCGAGTTTCAAAGAAAGTGTCCGCGCGTCCCCCCGTGGCCAGGAAAGAACTTCACGTCCCTCAACTTCTCCTGGAGGTGAAGGCGATGCTCAAGAAGGGCGCCATCGAACTCGTCCCAAAGAGGCTTCGGGGCTCCGGAGTCTACTCGAGATACTTCCTCGTGAAGAAGAAGACGGGGGGATGGCGCCCCATCCTGGACCTGCGACGTCTGAACGAGTTCATCAAGGCGCAAAAGTTCTGGATGGTCACCCTCCAGCACGTCCTGGGTCAGCTGGAGGAAGGAGACTTCCTGTCGTCGTTGGATTTGGAGGATGCCTACTTCCATATTCCCATCTTGAAGGGGCACCGAAAATTCCTCCGGTTTGTGGTCCAAGGGCGGCATTACCAGTTCAAAGCCCTCCCCTTCGGTCTACGGTCGGCACCCAGGGTGTTCACCAAGTGCCTCGCACCGGTGGCGGCTCAGCTGCGCCGCGAAGGGATCCACGTCTACCCCTACCTGGACGACTGGCTCATCCGAGCCAAGACAAGGGAGCTCGCCGTGGTTCACACGGCAAGGACCGTCCAACTTCTCACGGACCTGGGATTCTCCGTGAACTATGCCAAATCCCACCTGGTACCCGCGCAAGACACTCTGTTTCTGGGAGCGAGGCTCAACACAGTGTCCCTTCTGGCCTCTCCGTCGGAGGAGAGGACCAGGACCATCCTGGGCAAGGTGCAGCGGATGTTGGTGGCCGACGCGGCCAAGGTGAGGTCCATCAAGTCCCTCCTCGGAATGATGTCTTCCTGCATCTACCTCATTCCCATGTGCAGGCTCCGGATGCGGCCGTTGCACGAGTTCCTTGACGCGCGCTGGATCCAAACGACGGGCAGCTTCGAGGAAAGGATCACACTCGACGAGAGTTTCCGACGAGCGATCCGGTGGTGGGGCACCCGCGCGCATCTGACGGCGGGCATGGACTTCCAGACCCCAGCCCACCAGGAGACAGTGACAACGGATGCCTCCCTGGAAGGGTGGGGAGCGCACACCGAAAATCTCCACGCAAGGGGCCTTTGGCTCCCGACGGAGAAATCCTTACATATCAACATCCTGGAGCTCCGTGCAGTGTTTTGGGCCCTCGGGTCCTTCCTTCCGTCCCTCAAGGGCAAGGTGGTGAGGATCTTCACCGACAACACCACCACCATGTTTTACATCAGAAAACAGGGCGGAACCAGGTCCCCAGCACTGTCCAAGGAGGCGCAGGACCTGTGGCATTGGGCAGTCGCCCAAGGGATGTTTCTGGTGCCGTTTCATCTGGCAGGGATAAAAAACACCATCGCCGACTCACTCAGCAGGGAGCTGCGCTCGTGCCACGAGTGGGAACTACGGCAGGATCTAGTGGATCGCCTCTTCCGACGGTGGGGCACACCCCAGATCGACCTGTTCGCGACGGCGACGAACTCCAAGTGCCGGAAGTTCGCCAGCAGGTTTCCCCAGGCGAGGAGCATGGGCGATGCTTTCTCGTTCCCCTGGGAGGGCCTGTTCCTCTACGCGTTCCCTCCTTTGCCACTGCTAATCCGGCTCGTCAACCAGCTCAAGAGGTCACGGTGCAGGATGATCCTCGTCGCACCTGCGTGGCCGAGGCAGATATGGTTCCCGGACCTTCTGGACTTGTCAGCGTCCCCGCCAATCAAGCTGCCGGTGGACGCGGATCTGCTCTCCAGGGAAGGAGGCGCCATCCTCCACCACGACCCAAAATCGCTGAACTTGCAGGACTGGCTCCTGCAGCGCTAGAGTTTGGAGGATACGACATACCGTCCGACTGCAGAGAGGTTCTTGCAAAGGCCAGGGCGTCCTCGACTCTTAAATGCTACGGACACAAATGGAAGAGGTTCTCTGTCTGGTGCCACGCACAGAAGATTAACCCTCTACGGATTACGGCTCCCCAAGTTCTGCCGTACCTGCTGACGCTGGCCAAAGCTGGACTGGCACACGCGTCCATCAAGATTCATCTTGCTGCAATCTCCCGATACACCAGAACCACGGGACGGACGTCCTTGTGGTCTCATCGTCTGGTGAAAGAGTTCATGAAGGGACTGTTCAGATCGTTCCCGCCGGTGAAGGCTCCGGCCCCGGCGTGGGAGCTCAACGTGGTGCTGACCAAGCTCATGGGACCTCCGTTCGAGCCTCTGCACTCGGCCCCGTTGAAGTTTCTGTCGTGGAAAACAGCGTTTCTTGTGGCCATCACCTCCGCACGACGGGTGGGAGAGATCCAGGCCCTTTCCTGCAAGGCCCCGTACTTGACTTTTCACGACACGAGGGTAGTGCTCAGGACGCACCCCTCCTTCATGCCCAAGGTACCGTCGGACTTCCATCTCAACGAACCCTTGGTGTTGCCTGTATTCTTCCCGTCGCCTTCGTCGCCGGCTAAGAGGACTTTGCACTCGCTGGATGTGGCTAGAGCGCTGAAGTTCTACGTGGACCGCACGAAGTGTTTTCGGAAGATGTCACAACTCTTTGTGAACTTTGGACCTGTCAATCAGGGGAAGGCTCTCTCGAAGGCTTCCGTTTCCAGATGGCTCTCCGGCTGTATCATGTACTGTCATCGGTTGGCAAACCGACCGCTGCCCGGCCGTCCGAGAGCCCATTCCACCAGAGCGATCGCAGCTACCACGGCGTTCCTTTCTGGTGTGCCCCTGCTGGACATATGCAGGGCTGCTACGTGGAGGTCGACGCACACCTTCACGAAGTTCTACTGCGTCGATCGGGATTCCAGGGAGGAGTCCAGGGTCGGCCAAGCAGTGCTGCGCAACCTGTTCGCCTGAGGTGAGCCTGGTGAGGAGGTAAGATGCTTAATGTTGAGTTTGATGCAATGCTTAATGTTGAGCCTTTGCCACCTCCCGTGGTTGTGCATGTGTGTACTGCTATGTATTCTTTATTCATGAGCATGTGAATCCATGCCAGACCCCATGCTGGAGAAGGAACAAGTTACTTACCTGTAACTGTTGTTCTCCAGCATGGGTCTGGCATGGATTCACATGCGAACCCTCCCGCCTACCCCTCTGCGGCTCTTCACTTGGTCATACTGCCACTTCACGTGCTTCCAAATCTGAAGATGGCTGCCAGAGGCGGTGCTTAGGTAGAGGGCAGTCATTGGCTGTGGTCAGTATGACGCAGAGACCAGTGATTGGTTATTACTACGAAAGACAGATCAGAAACGAAACTGATACTGGTTTTTTCTTTACCGAGGATTCCCAGCCTGACGACGGGGAATATTCATGAGCATGTGAATCCATGCCAGACCCATGCTGGAGAACAACAGTTACAGGTAAGTAACTTGTTCCTTGTTCCGGGGAGATTGTTAATGGCCAAGTATTCTAGGATGTGTTCTCTTAGCGTTGGCTCATCACCGGGTCTCTAATGATGTCCTCTGGGAGGCGCCAGTTCCATAAACGGTGGCCATGTCTTGACCAGATAATATCTGCCCACAGCGGGCCGTGGTCAGAGAGTGTGATGGGTTCCATCTCAATCTGTTTTACCCTGCGTAGAAGCCCCACTGATACCCATAGGTAGTCTATTCTCGAAGCAGTATTATGTACATTTGAATAATAGGAGAAGGTTTTCTGTTTGGGGTTGCCATTCCTCCATGCGTCTGTCAGCCCTAGGTGCGTGAATTTCTGCTTTAAATTTTTAGATGGGGTACCTTGATCTCGATGTCTGGGTCCGGATCTGTCTAGGGATGGGTCCCACGCCATGTTTAAATCCCCACCCAATATGATGTCCCCAACCGCTTGCTGTTCTATTCTATTCAGGGTATCACTCATAAAGCCCTCCTGACCAGTGTTTGGTGCGTATACTGTGGCCAAAGTGAGGGGTCTTCCTTCAATTTTTAGAGTTAATTATTAGGCATCTTCCCTGTTTGTCACTCCAAGACGAGTTAACCAGTGCATGTAAAGAGTCTTTGAGCGCTATCAGTACCCCTGCTTTTTTATCCTGTGCATTCGCCTGAAATATTTGATTGAAACCCTTGAGACGCACCTTCTGTTTATCCCGGTCTCTAATGTGTGTTTCCTGAAGCATTACAATATCATATGCGCCCTGCCTGATGGAATTTTCCACTTTTTTACGCTTAATGGTGTAATTGATGCCTCTGACATTGTGTGTCAAGATCTTTATCCGCATTGGTGTTTACGGGCTATCCGGCATGTCCTATGCTCCTTTCGCCCCATTCTCTGTTTTTGAGTTATGCTCGGTTTTTCCCCTGCCCCCAACGCCCCCCCCCCCCAAAACATGCGCAATCCCAACTGGCGCATTTCCCTCTTCCCTCCCCCAACAACCCTGATGATGTCATGATTTCCTATTAACGCTCAGGCGTGTCACCTTGTGCTTCATACCCTCTAACACTCTCAGGGACAACTTTGAAGGGGTTCCTAAACCCTTCCGCATGACTTCAGTGACCCCGGGTCCTCACTCCCCTCCCCTCCCGGCACCTGTTATATCGGACTCGCTTTTCCTGCTGTTATATTCTTGGCTCCTTGCGCACACCGCCTTATCATGTTTTCTGCTTCACCATTCCTGCCCTCTGTCGGTCTTCATTTCCTTTTACTGGGGCGCTGCACCCTTTTGTTTATCATTTTCCATTCCCCCCTGCTCTTCCTCACAAATGGGACCGTGCCGCTTGCTTGTGGGGATTCGTCGTCCTGCTCCTGTAGATTTAATATAGTCACACCTTCTTCTTTAGTGGTTATCCTTTTTTGCGCGCCGTCCCAGGTGAATAATAGTCCAAATGGAAACGTCCACTTGTACCTAATTTGACGCGTGGTGAGTTCTTTTGTGATTTGGGCCATGCCCCTTCTTTTCTGAAGCGTTGATAATGCAATATCCTGATAGAAATGTACCTCCTCTCCATTCATTTGAATATGGTCCATTGCCCTGGCCTTCCGTAGGATCTGCTCCTTCTGTGCATATCTCGTGAGGGCCACCAGAACATCCCTCGGGCAGTTACCTTGGGTCATCGTTCTCCTTGGGCCCACCCTGTGTATTCGATCTATCAGTATTTCTTCTTCCTCCTGCAGGTCAAGGATGTCTAGGAAAACTTGTTGCACAGCCGATTTAAGATCTTTATCCTCAACCGACTCTGGCATGTTTTTGATCCTGATGTTGGACCTATGCGATCTATTTTTGAAATCTTCGCATTGAATCTCCAGATTATGCGTCTGACGGGCCAGTTGTTCCTGCAATTCTGCCACTTGTTGCGTTTCTTCCTCGATGTTCTGTACTACTTTCTCTAGGGTATCCGTTCTTTCACCCAGTCCATCAACTTATGTTCTTAGTTCCTGGAGCGCTCATTTAAATTCATTCTTCATGGCATCTAGATGCGAGTTCATGGAGTCCATAAATTGCAGCTGGAACTCCCCAAACCACGTTTTTAGGTCTTCCTTCGTGGCCATCTCGGCGTGGGGAGCGTCTACTCCCGGGCACCTCTCGATGCTTTGTGCGCTCCGGCCTTATCTGGGTTCCCTTTGTCTCCCCGCCAAAGGTGGACCAGGTTCTGGTCCTGTTTCTGCGTGTGGGACGAGGGGGTTGTCTCTTTTTGCTTCTCTCTTGTCTGTGATGTCTGGGCTTTAGCGAGTTTATTTCCTATGAAGCTTGCCTCGTGATAGATTAAGTCGCACCCCTCTGAATCTTCTACTTGCGTGTCTGTCCCACGCGCTCGAGGTTCTTCCCAGGTCACCTCCCCTGTCGCCTGCCCCTGTGTTTGGGGCCGACGCGATATTGCCTGGGGCCTTTCCAGTGCTTGTTTCATGTCTGGGGGGGTCAGGGGGGGCTTCCTGGTTGCAGTGCAGGCCTTTTGCTTATCACTCCGGTAGGGAAAGCTCTCCCCCCCTACTCCGTTACGGGCGGATTCCTCGTCTGTTGTGTTGCCTGTCCCCTGTAGAGGGGGGGTGTTGGAGGGGGTGGCAAGGGGCCGTCGTGCCCGCGGGCCCCAAAGACAATGGAGGACCTCTAGGAGAACTCGTGACTCACCCGCAGGGGCTACCGATCCTCCGATCCGTTGATGGGGCCTCTCCCTGCCCGGTTACTTCTGGCGGCGACACCGATCGGATCGCTGGGGAGGCGGGGGAAGGAGGCGGTGTTAGGGGGGCTTGCCGGAGCAGCCGTGTCCTCGGCCCCGACCTCCGCTACAGCATCGTCTGCAGCGTGTAAGCCTCGCAAATGCGCCACCCGGCTCAGGCCGATGGCGCTCCCAGAGCCCCAGGTCCGCTCCTCCGCCCAGGGAAGGGCGTCGCCCCTGTTCTTTTTTTCCCCGGTCGGCTCGAGCAGATTACGCTCCCAGAGCCCCGGGTCCGCTCCTCTGTAGCGGGGGGGCGTTGCCACGTTCTTTCACCCGCCCGGCTCGAGCTGACGGTGCTCCCCGAGCCCCGGGTCCGCGGAGTGCGCAGCCTCTGATCTACTTCCCGGGCGGGTGGATCTCACCTCCGGATCCCGGTTTCAGCTGGGTATGTCTCTGGATTCTGGCCCGGGGGCTTAGTGTTGGCGCCCTGGGTCCGTAGACACCCCCCGACGGAGAGTGAGTCAGAGGGGGCGGACTCTCCCTTGGTCCGATGGCTGCCCTTCGATGAGGACGCCGGCAGTAGTGCTCGGCGGGAGGCCCTCCCGCGTCTTGATGCGTCCGCCCTCGGGGTGATGTGCCTGGGGGAGCCGTTCGATTCCTGCCTCGGTGAGGTCCCGGCAAGTGCTGCAAGGGCTCGAAGCCTAGTCTAGGTCATTCGTGCGAGCCGAGTTTCTTTAGCATCTACTGTGGCGCGGGAGGGGAGACGGAGCTCGGCTCACACTTCCTCCCTCCACGGCAGCCATCTTGAAGTCCAGAGAAGGTAAAATTAATAGTTTTTATGATTCATAAGTAACTATGCGTTTGATTTCTTCAAAATTCCCCCTTAAGACGACTTCTAGGACTTCTGAGTGAAAAGTCCTTTTGAAAAACAAAGGCATTCTTTGTGTACAAGTTAGGAATTGTTTTATTCACAATCTTTAAGAGTGCTTCTGATAGTGAGGCAAAACAGTAATAGCTGATGGCCGTTAAGTATACATGTGCCAATGCATTTCGGTAAAAACCATCTTCAGGGCTGTACACTTAAGTTGTGATTTATGCTATTGTTTGCAAACTTTTCAGCAAAACATAAATTCAAAACAATGTATCAAAACGATTTACATCATGATTGTGCATTTTTAGAATAATAAATTCAAAAATGTAACCTACCAATGAGTGCCATATCAACGTGTTTGTTAACGGGATTCATCACAATCCGCAGAGTGGAGGGGGAGAACGAGAATGCATATAAACTTTACTCGCCTTCTCGTGCAAGCCATTATCATGTTTCAATGTAATAAAATGGAAATTGTGGTCCTTCCTCTTTCTATTCTTAGGCAGTATCATCAAATGTGATCTAGGCACGTGCTATGTTCGGCTTCTATGCGGAGATATGTAAATTATCAGTTCTTTTGACAATAGTCCGAGGAGCGAGGATGCTTTGCCAGAAAGCGGCACTCACCTTGCGTTAGTATCCTGATCGAGCTAGAGCCGAGCATTGCCGTGAGGACGCCTGTCCACGCCGACTCTGTTAGTATTTAAGTGTAGCCATGGAGACGGGGCGAGGCGACGTGCTCCTGCAAGGTTGCCGGAGCACGTACGCCTCGCGTCCAAAAACCCCCCATGTGAACACGGTTGGCAGGAGTGTCTTCATGGCAACATCCTGACACCTAAGTCGGCGTAGAGGAAAATACACAAAAGTTACAGTAGTGATAATCGTGGTAATGTTTTGCTAAGAAGCGATATGTCTGCATTTATCTAATCCACGTGTTCTATAAAAAGATACTTGGTTAGACTGAAAACATTACGCTACAGAGTGTATCCGAGCGTTGAAATACTAATGAGTGAAACCCATAAGAGAACCCCCTGTGACTCTGGTTTAGGAGTCTGTGTGAGACCAAATAAGTACACTAATGGTAAAGTGATTATATATATATATATATATATATATATATATATATATATATATATATATATATATATATATATATAAAGAATTCTCTATTTTCGATTCATTAATGTTAGCATATACTTGCATGTTAGGTGATGCAAACAAGGGATTTAGCGTTTGTCCAAAAAGGATCACTATGCATGGAAGGAAATCGATTCAATAGCAAAACAGTACATGCAGAGAATGCATTAAAACATTATTCGTTGTACTGTAGACTCTCATCACAATACACTCTCTGGTGACACAGGTGTCCAGCAATGGTCCAAGTCAGTACTGCAATGTTTATAGATAGCACATGTAGTTTATCTCCTAATTTAGTCCTTTAGGTGTTAAAGAGCTGAGTCTGTCAATCCAGAATGTTTCTCGTTGATCTAGTCTCTTTTGTAGGTTCTCATGTTGATCTCTTCTTTGTACTGCCTCAAGAATTCCAAACTTAATTTGGGCCAAATTGTGCTTTTTTTCTTTCCAATGTCTGGCTACAGCCCAGTTGACATTTTGATTTCTTATGCAGGATCTGTGTTCATTCCATCTTATTTTCACCATCCTTTGTGATTGGCCTTCATAGTAGAGGCCACATGGGCATATTATAGCATATATGATGTTTGTGTGTCTCAGGTGGCAAAACTCTTTAATTTGATCTTTTCTCCTGTATAGGGGTGACTTACTGTTTCTCCTTTCATAATGTAACCACAGTTGCTGCAACTCAAGCAAGGAAATGTACCAATGCGATCCGTGGTTCTCTTTTTCTGTGGAGGTCTTGTGTTGACAAGTCTATCTTTCAAATTTTGACTCCGTTGATAAGCGAAGGTAGGGATCTCTCTAAATAGATGTTCAACTCTTTGGTCACATGTCACTGTATTCCAATTCTTAATTATAGCTTTAATACGATTACTTTGTCTTGAGTATTTAGACACAAAGACCAATGGTGGTGTAGTGTCCTTCTTAGTTTTAGACTTCAGCAAATCTTCTCTGTTCTGTGTCCCAGCTCGTGATTCTGCTGCCACGACTTCTTCTTTTGAGTACCCGAGATTGAGGAATTTCTTGCCCATTTCTGTAACTCCATTTTGGTAGTATATAGGATCACTTACTATCCTTTTTACCCTCAACATCTGGCTGCATGGCAAATTTTTGATGAGGCTAGGTTGGTGAAAGCTGAGCCTATGGAGTAAGTTATTGCGATCAGTGCTTTTGCGGAATATAGTTGTTTGATATTTGTCCTCTGTAATGTTGATTTGGACATCCAAAAAATGTATGGTATTTCGGGAATACTCGTGTGTGAATTGAATTCTTGGGTCTATACTGTTGAGGTAATTGAAGAATTCTAATAATTTGGATTCTGTGTTCTTCCACACTCCTAAAATGTCATCAATGTACCTGATCCAGGAGGCTAGATCTTGTTGCCACAAATGGTTGAGAAGTACATGTTCTGTCTCAAATTTGTGCATAAACGTATTCGCATAGGGTGAGGCCATGGTAGCCCCTATTGCAGTCGCTGCCACTTGCAAATAGTATTTATCTTTATAACGAAAATGAGTTGTTGCCTATGAATTCCAAAAGTGTCATGATTAATTCTTTCTGTGCTGGTATATCTTCCTCCCGTAGTAGTATCCATTCGACTGCCTCTCTTCCTAAATTATGAGGGATTGATGTATATAGACTCTTGACGTCTATCGTAAAACATATGTTGTTGGAGTCAAATGGTATTGCATTGAGATGTTGTAGGAAATGTGTTGAGTCTTTTATATAGGTGCTTGTTTTTTTAATCAAAGGTTGTAAGAAACAGTCTATATATTTTCCTAGTGGTTCCGAAATGATGATCATTCACGCTACTATTGGTCTTCCCGGTGGTTTCTCCAAATCTTTATGCACTTTTGGAAGTGTGTAGAAGTGTGGTATTCGTGGATGTGCGTTGGTCAAGAATTTCTTTGTATTGTGGTTAATGCATTTGAGTTATTCCACTTTGTTTAAGAGTTCTGGCAGATTGTGTTTAATTTCTCCTGTTGGATCTGCCCCAAGTAGAGCGTAAGTGTTTGTATCACCAAGTTGTCTCTCGCATTCATGTTTGTAGTCTGTGGTGTTGAGTAGCACTAGTCCACCTCCTTTGTCGGCAGACCTTATGGTAATAGACTCATCGCTATACAAATGCTTCATCAATTTCAGTTCAAGTGGTTTCATGTTCTGATTGCTTGGGTGTTTAAATGTTATTCTTTCAAGGTCTCTTGTTACTTGTTTTTGGAAAATGTCCACAGAAGGTATCGTGATTGGTGGAATGAAGGTACTCTGGTCCCTGAATTCTTTCAGGCCTGAAGCATCTGTGCCTTGAGTTTCGTCAAGTTCAAGTTCACTGAAAAATACTTTAAGTTTCATCTTACGTACCAGTTTGTATAATTCAATCTTCGAGTCATATAAAGTACTGTCGTATGTGGGCACAAAACTAAGGCCTTTCTGTAATGTCTGAACTTCTTTGGCTGTTAAGGTTCTTGCTGATAAAATGATTACTATACTTTCTTTTGCTGTAGCCTTATGTTTGTTTTTTCCTTTTGTTTTTCTCTTCCCTCTTCTTCTCTTCTTCCTCTCTCTAAAAAAACAGCTCTCCCTCTATTAGGTGTTTCTGCTGTTGCTGTTGTACTTGAGGTACTTGGAGTACTTTCTTCTTCTTGATTTGTGGTTTCTCTCTCTGTCTGTCCCTGAACTTGATGTCTCGCTGGTGGTGTTAGGCTTTGCTTTCCTTAAAGGGGGTCCATATTTGTCCATCCAACTGTATACTTCATCTTTCAAATAATCATATGTGTCTCTTCTGAACTTGCGGATTTTCTTTGACTCCAATTCTGTCTTATATCCTGCCAATTTGTTATTGATGTCTTCCAAAATGGCATCTACCTCTTCTCTGTTTAATGTTGTGACTAGTTCTTTTTCGATTTCTTGGATTTCGTTTCCTAAGTCTTTGGGGTTGTTTGCAAGTTCCTGTATAGTGGGGACGATGAGGTCCAACAAACATTTGAGTATTGCCTCACATTTTTTCACAAATTCTCTACTTTCTTTGCATAAAGTAGGACGCAGTTGAATGCGTAATCCTCTTGGTATTCTTTGACTCCTGTGATACCTTCCAAGTGTGATTGCATGTAGTTTACAATTGATTTCCTTGCGAATAAGATATTCTAATTGTTTGATTTGCTTGTTTTCACTGTGTGCTGAATCCCATATCCTTTATTAGGCCAAGTATTTTGTCTCCCTCTTCAGTTGAAAAGCCTAAAATTTCGGCTTTATTTGTCGTCAATGCTTCTATGTCTGCAAATTACATTTTCTTCTTGTTGCCATTGAAAACATATATACGTGTGCCTCCACCCCAATTGTACCGAAACAAAATTCCAAAATGAAGAGTAGAGGTGGGCACCACGATATTACTCAATATTTTAAAAAAATATTGATTTCAAAATGTCAAATCTGATTGTGAATGGTAGATTTAGCCTGGACCTGCCAGTCAAAAATGGCCCTATGGCACAAGGACCCAAAAGGTGCACAACAAAAGAAAAAAGGTGATACCACCCTATTAAAACTGGCACTCTCAGTTCGCCCCCTAGGGAGCTGAGAGAAGGTAAAATAGTTTTTCTGATTCATAAGTAACTGTCTATGCGTTTTTTTCTTTAAAATTCGCCATTAAGACTTCTTCTAGGACTTCTGAGTGAAAAGTCCTTTTGAAAAACAAAAGGATTCTTTGTGTATAAGTTAGGAATTGTTTTATTCACAATCCTTAAAAGAGTGCTTCTGATAGTGACGAAAAACAGTAATAGGTGATGGCCGTTAAGTATACATGTGCCAATGCATTTTGATAAAAAAACATCTTCAGGGCTGTACACTTAAATTGTGATTTATGCTATTTTTTGCAAACCTTTCAGCAAAACATAAATTCAAAACAATGTATCAAAACGATTTACATCATGATTGTGCATTTTTAGAATAATCAATTCAAAAATGTAACATACCAATGAGTGCCATATCAACGTGTTCGTTAATGGGATTCATCACAATGCGCAGAGTGGAGGGGGGTACTCAAGAGAAGAAGTCTTGGCAGCAGAATCACTTTTTTATTTCTTTGTGCTGCCTCTATAGTTTGAGCACCCTGAGCCAATTTTTGTTGCAGGAAACTCACCTCCTGAGTTTGTGCATTTTTGGTTTGGGTGTTCTCTTCCAGAGCACCTTTTACCCATCTGGCGTACTCCAGTAGATTCCCATATTCTGTTTTGAGTTCATTTCATTTCTAAAGGCCCAACTCACTTCCCTGTAACTCTGTTTTTAAATTGCTTATTTCCTGGCATAGGGCATCTTTCTCCTGATTGAGGGTGCCCCTCTGTCCAGCCAGGTCATCCCTTTGTTGCTTGATGGTATTTAATTTTTGACGCTCGTGATCGAATTCTGCTTGGGAGTGGAGTTCTTTAATAATATATTTGCTATTCTCCTCTTCCAAACTTTTGACCTGATCTTGCAACATGGTTATTTGTCCTCAGTAGCCCCTGTTATACGTTCATTGTTGAGTCAGCTTCTGTCTAGAGAGTCAACCTTTTTAGGTTTAGAGAGTCTAGTTGGGCCTTTATGTCTACATTATTCTGCTGTTGGAGAGCCAAGTCCTCTTTAAATTTTATAATGTAATTTCCAGATTCTACCTCCAAATCCTGGCTCTTTTGCAATTTTTGTTCTGCTAATTTTAGATCAGTCTGGATTTTATTTAATAATTCAGATTGGCTGTGCGCAAGACTTGGATTTTCCTCATGCTTTTCCCGCATCACTCCCATGTGGAGATGCATGTAGGCCGCGATTCTGACAATTTTAATTTGCTCCTCTTTCATTTTTGGGGTCATATATAACTCACTCAATGCTTGGTGTAATAGGCCACCGTCCTGCCACATGTCCAGGTTCATGGCGGTGACCTGTTGTGTTATTTCTTCTAGCCAGACTTTTTCATCTTGTTCTGGCCATTCCTCCCTGAGAAATAGTTTGTGCAGAAGGTGCTCCCTAGCTATGTTGATCTCTACTGTGGCCATTTTGGGAAGTGGTCTTACTTTATACATTTTTTTATTTATGTAAGGGTAACCTGTATTCTGTGGCTTTCTGTCTATTTTGGGATTGGTTTAGTTTTACTTTTATACACAGGCCTGGTACTTAGGATATTTGTTTTGGGGAGGCGCATCTACAGTTTAACCCAGTATTCCAACTACACAAAGCATCACTACTTTGCAGGTTAGTCTGCTGTGTTCGACTGCCACAGGTGGCAACCAAACTCAATTCCCGGCTACAAGCCCCCAAATTTGTTAAGGATTTCAATCGGGCGACACACACCTTGGTCTCAGCGTAGTATATAGCGCACAACCGGGATGCCTTTCTCTTTATTTTATGCAGATTCAATTTTAGATGGTACACAACTTGTCTCACACCCCCTTTTTAAAATATCCCGGGTCACAATGGACCAGGAACCGGGCCGGTTGGTGAAAATGCAATATTTTATTTACTTTAAGATTCAAAGAAAATCATACAATTTTAATATGGGGCAGCAATCACCAATGGGGTGATAATTACAATGAAAATGGAAGCAATGCATTTGGTTAACCTTCTCCTAGAACATATACAAAGCACAAGTGAATAGGAGCACTTTTTGAATTAGGATAGAAAGCACCCAAGGTAAGGTTTCCCCCTGCAATGTTCCCTCAACCCCCAATTAATCAGATTCTGAGTGGATAGAAAGAAGCAGCAGGTAGTCAGGAATAAGGGGCAGAAAACAGAATCAATATCCAACCTTCCCTCACAGAATGAGAGCCAATTTTAAACCCTTTGCAAAGGCATGAAATGACACTCGGAAATGGACAAAAAAATAATTAATGTGCGTTTAAATGTGTGAGGCAAATATGATTTCTCCCAACAACAGGAATGCAGAAACACTAGCAATCACAATGCAATAGATCAACAAGAAGCATACAATTCGAAAATGAGTGGAAAGTTAGAACATGCTTCAGCCAAATGACGTGTAAAAAAAAACACACACTAATACCACATTGTCAACTGTGAATTCAACTGTTCACTAACACATGTCTACTGTGCATGATGGTAGTTCAGAGATAGCACACATAATTTATTTCCTCAGTAATTCTCCCTGGTTTCAAAGAGTCCAATCGATCAATCCAATACGTTTCTTGTTGACCTAACCGTCTGCCGAGATCTTAACGTGTGTTACGTTGTCTAACCACTTCAACAACTTGAATACGTATCTGGCTAGTGTTGTGCTTATATCATTCTAATGCATCGCAAGAGCTGAGTTCATATTATTGGTACGGATACACGATCTGTGTTCATTCCAACAGAGCATACCTTGTCGCTTGGACTGGCCAACATAGTAAATCCCAAACAGACATTTAATGGCATAAATTATATTGGGTGTGTTGCATGTTGCGTAACTCTTGATCTTTATCTTTTCCCCAGTCCGTGGATGATTGACCGGGTCACCTTTGGATGCGAAGCTACAATTGCTGTTATGTGAACACGGAAAGGTTCCTTTTCTTGAAGATAATGTTACAGCTGGTGGTCTAGTTTTGATGAGTCTGTCTCTCAAAAGTGCACTTCTTTTATAGGCAAATATGGCATTATCTTTGAATAAACGTTCAACTCTAGAGTCATTGGTTAATGTGCACCAATTTTTGATTATTGCAGACTTAATTTGGCTGCTTTGAATGGAGTAGCAGGAGATAAATACAATCAGTGTTGTGTTGCCAAGTTGGGTTCTGTGCGCAGGTGTCGGCAATCGTTCCTTCACTGCTACTATTTCTTCTGATTTGTAGCCACGTGCTTCAAACTTGTTTCCCATGTTCTCTATCTCTCTTTCATATGATGTGGGGTCATTGACCATCTGTTTCACTCTCATCATCTGGCTATATGGCAGATTCTTGATTAAGCTGGGCTGATGAAAACTAAGCCGATGGAGTAAATTATTGTGGTCCGTTTCTTTCCGGAAGATGTTTGTTAGATATTGGTCTTGTTGCACATGAATGGACACATCTTAAAAGTGTATGTCTGTGGTCGAACTCACTTGTAAATTGAATGCGTTGGTCTATCGTGTACAGATATACAAAAAAATCTTGTAAAGTTTCAGATGAGCCTGTCCAGATACCAAAAATATCATCTATGTATCGAACCCACAGTGATATGTAGTTACGCCATACCGCATGATCTAAGATTTATTCTCTTTCAAATCTACACATAAAGCAGTCTGCATATGTAGCCGCCATGGTGGCCATGTTCCAGAAGTCTGTAAAAAGAACTAATTTCTGTATTGGAAGTATGAGTTCTCTGAGATACACTCGAGGAGTGCCAGAATGAATTCTTTAATTGCTTTCATCTCTCCTTCGTTGAGCAGGAACCATTTGATTACATCTATTCCCATGTCGTGTATAAACTTTGAATGGATTGTGTTCTCCAACATATTCCTCATCTGACATGTAATGACCACAGCTGTGCTGCTTCGGACATCTTTTTCGGCAGAGGGCGTCCTTGCGCCAATGGCGGCGGGTCGATGTCCCCCGAATGCCTCAGTCGAGGGTGATGTCATCGGATGTTATAAGTAGCATGCACGGCGCCTGTAGCCTCCGTTCCATTTTTCTCGCAAACGTGTTTGAACTCAGTTCACCTCGTGTCTTCTACTTTGTATTGTGCGATTATGTCTTCTTCCACCCTGACAAACCCACGGTCTGGTTTCAAGAAATGTCAGGACTGCGTGTCCAATATGTCCATCAAGGACCCGCACTGTATCGGCTTGTGGTGCCTGGGCAAGGACCACGCCACAGATGACTGATCAAAGTTTCAGTCGTTGACTGCCAAGGCCTTGTGGTAGCATAAGGGAAAATTAAAGGTAGGCCGTGTTTCCAAGCCCCGTAAATCCAAATCGACTGATATGTCGACTGACGAGTCTCGAGAGTCTCCTCGTCGGAAAACATCCAGAAGATCTATGTCCCAGAGTCGTTCGCGCCACTCTTCCTCTTCGTCAAGGCGGTCCCAGAAGCGGCATCACCGTTCACCTATCTCACGGCACAGTTCCGTCCATGCCTTCATTTGAAGCCGGCAAGGAACAGTCTCGGTCCAATACTCGTGCGCACTCGGGCCCGGGCAGTCGGCACGATAAACATCAGGAGCCATCAAGGTCCCATTTGGAAAAGGCATCGGGGATCACCAGAGACGTGCCAGGTCCAGGTTGCGGTCTTCGTCTCGCACGAAACCGTCGAAGCCTGAGAAGCTGTCGAAAAAAGTGTCAGCGCCGTGTCTGTGGGGTCTTTACCTGGGGGTCAGGTCTTCGGCGCCTTTTTCGACGCAGTTGGAGACATCGGCGCCCGCTGGGCAGAGTTTGCAGTCGGAGGCCCCTGTGGCTGCTGAACCTCCAAGAAAGGCTCCTGCTAAATCTGTGAAGCCTATTCCTGATAGGAGGTGCACTCCTCTCCCTCGGAAGGAGTTTTTCCTGTCACTTTAAAATATTTATCAAGATGATGATGAAAAGAGGTCAGAGGACAACATTGTTCCTTTTGGTCTTCCTTATGGGATGCCTTATACTCCAGAATGTCTAATAGATGCGGACAGTAGGATTGAGAATCTGTGTCAGTCCTTCAATGATGCCAGTGGCCTCGACAAATCTCCTGAGATGGAATTTGGGAATCTCGAGCCTAGTGAGGATGCTGACTCTTCCTATAGGAGACTGATGTTGAAGGTTACTGAGTACCTGGGTTGGTCCATGCCTCAGGTTGAGTATGATCAGGATGACCTTCAGACATCTTGGATCAGGGTTCGTCCACTGACCCGGTGTTGCCATTTCATGTGGCTTTACAAAAAAGGGTGGCTGCTACTTAGAGTTCGATGCAGTCTATTCCAGCAGTTAACAAGTCTTTGTCAAGGAAATACCACCCATCCAGTAGCGACCCCGGCTACCTGTCCACACACCTCACTCACGAAAGTTTGGTGGTTCAGGCGGCTACGGCCACCTCGAAGCAGGCAGCGTACCCTACCATTGCTCCGGATAGGGACGATAAACGCATGGATGGATGGGCGCGCAAGGTATTTTCTGCTGGGAGTATGGCCCTGAAATCGTCCAACTCCACCTGTGCCTTAGCAAAAGTTTTGCGAACTCTGTGGAATTGTATTTCGCTTACAGTTGAGCATATTCCCGAAGGGGAGGAAAGGGGTGGCTTTCTAGCTATTGTAAAGGATGGCAAGGATGCCCTGTGTGAATCCCTTCAATTTGGTTTGGACACTGCGGATAGTGTCGCAAGGTCCATGGCTACGAGCACCGTCATGCACAGATTTGCGTGGTTGCTGAAGTCTGGTTTTGCACCTAATGTGCAGGCCCGTCTTCTCAACATGCACTTTGACAGGTCACATCTTTTTGGCAGCAAGGCTGACGAGAGCCTTGAAAAGTTGCAGACCTCCAAGGGAGCTGCCAAATCTTTGGGCGCAGCTGTCGGACAACCTCTGCTTTTTCATCCTAGGGGACAACAATGGAGAGGTGGTTCCTTTCGCTATTACGCCTCATTTGGAAAGGCGAGGAGGATGCCCAGTCAAAGGGGCCTACATAGAGGCACTTGTGGTGGACAAGGTAAGGGTGTCAAAGCTGCTCCGGCAGCTGCCTCTTTGCCTTCCAACGCTGCCGCTCCTAAACAGCTCTGAGGCCATGACTCATTGTTCTCCGGTGGGGGGCAGGTTGTCGCAGCATCTCGAAGAGTGGCAAGCCATTACTTCAGATGAGTGGGATCTGGATACAATCTCCCACGGTTACTGCCTTCCTTTTCTCCAATGGCCTCATGACAATCCACCAGGGAAACACTGTTTGAAGGTTCCGCATCCACTCCTGTTGCAGGAGATTTTCGTCCTGCTGGAGAAAGGCGCTATAGAACCAGTGCCTGTGGTGGAGTGGAACAAGAGTTGGTATTCCCCTTATTTTTTGATACCCAAGAAGGATGGAGGACTGACACCAATCTTGGACTTACGATGCTTGAACAAGTTCCTCAGGAAGGACAAGTTCAAGGTGGTCACTCTTTCTCAGATACTTCAGGCCCTCCAACCTCAGGATTTGTTGGTGTCATTGGAACTGCAGGATGCTTATTTTCATGTGCTGATCCATCTTAAGTACAGAAAATACCTCAGGTTCGCAATTGGCGGATCCCACTACCAGTTTCGTGCCCTGCCTTTCGGGCTCACCTCCGCCTGAGGGTCTTCACCAAGCTCATGGTGGTGGTTGCAGCGCATCTCTGGAGAGGAGGGATTCATGTTTACCCCTACCTGGACGATTGGCTGATCAGGGTGCATTCTCCCGAACAAGCCTTGGATCATCTCAGCGTCACCTGTCACTCCCTTCACAAGTTGGACTTCTCCCTCAACTTCAAGAAGTCACATTTTACACCATTCCAATGGCACATAGGGGCAGTTTTGGACACTTCCTTGGGGATGTGCTTGCCACCCAAGGTGAGGGCTCAACACATTATTCAGATGGTCACAAAATTTCAACACGCCCAGAGACTTCTGGCTTTTGAATTCTTAAGGTTGCTCGGCCTCATGGCGTCCTGCATTTTTCTGGTGCCAGAGGATGAGATCCCTTCAGTGGGCTCTAAGGACTCAATGGTCAGAATTCTCGGGCAAGATGTCAGATCTCCTTCATGTTCCATTCTCGGTCTCGCAGGACCTTCTGTGGTGGGCCAACGAGAAAAATCTCAGGAAAGGGGAGCCTTTTTGGCATCCATGGTCGGATGTCACGGTTGTGACGGACTTTCCCTGACATGGTGGGGCGCTCATGCCGACAATTTATCCATCAGCGGTCGTTGGTTCGATTGGCTGTTCCTCCAAAGTATTCCTCACCGCCCTCCTAGCCTACCCCTCTAAAGAATTTCCAATTCCATTACAGCTTACTTCTCGCAAGGCTAAGTGCAGTTGCTGCTGTGTTCTGGGCATGTGTGCCACATGTTGTGAGGGGGAAACATGAACTGAGACTACGGGCGCTGTGCATGCTACTTATAACACCCAATGACGTCACCCTCGACAGAGGCCTTCGAGGGACATCAACCCAATGCCATCGGCGCAAGGAAGCCCTCTGCCGAAAAAAATTCAAAGCAGCACAGCTGTGACATTACATGTCATAGATGAGGAATACGTTGGAGGAACATCAAGTCGAAAGAACGTTAACAGTTTGGTAAGTAACTTGTTCTTCTCACATCGATGGTGAACAGTATAGAGTTTTTTATGTAGCCTGTACCGCGAAGACATTCCAAAAAGTGAGTGGTATCCTTTATCTAAAACAAAGGGGGGTCTGGGAATCTCTCTACCAGCACTAACACAGCCCAATGACATGTTCTTGGGTGAATAACCCCTGGGAGAGACTCGACCAAGTCTTTAGCTCACTGTCCCTTTCACAGAGAAGAAATTTACCTGCATATCAGCCTTTGTCCTGTCCAGGGGCAGTCCAGCGCCGAAATGCTAGGCAATTCTCCTCTGAACAAGAGTACCATCAGTAACCCCATACACGTGTTTCAGCCTTGTTGGGCATCATCAGTGAGGTGAAACTGGTGCCTCTCTAAGAGCAGTGAGCAAGGGGTCCACGTCTGGATCGCCCTGTTAACTTAGGGTGAAACCCAAAGTTAATTAATGCAAAACAAAGGGGGGTCTGGGAATCTCTCTACCAGCACGACAAAGGCTGATATGCGGGGAAATTTCTTCTCTGTGAAAAGGACAGTGAGCTAAAGACTTGGTAGAGTCTCTCCCAGGGGTTATTCACCCAAGAACAGGTCATTGGGCTGTGTTCGTGCTGGTAGAGAGATTCCCAGACCCCCCTTTGTTTGCATACATTAACTTTGGGTTTCACCCTAAGTTAACAGGGCAATCCAGACGTGGACCCCTTGCTCACTGTTCCTAGAGAGGCAACAGTTTCACCTCACTCATGATGCCCAACAAGGCTGAAACACGTGTATGGGGTTACTGATGGTACTCTTGTTCAGAGGAGAATTGCCTAGCATTTTGGCGCTGGACTGCCCCTGGGCAGGACAAAGGCTGATATGCGGGGAAATTTCTTCTCTGAAAAGGACAGTGAGCTAAAGACTTGGTAGAGTCTCTCCCAGGGGTTATTCACCCAAGAACAGGTCATTGGGCTGTGTTCGTGCTGGTAGAGAGATTCCCAGACCACCCTTTGTTTGCGTATCCTTTATCTAGGTATTGGTTTTTTGTATTAGAGGTTGAAAGAAATAGTCATTGTATTGTCCCAATGGTTGTATTAAACTGTCCAGCCCTGATACTATTGGTCTCCCCAGTGGATGGGTCGGGATTTTGTGTACTTTTGGTAAAGTGTAGAAATTAGGAATATGTGGATGTCTGTTACTTAGAAATTATTTTGTCACTTATCCAGCCGAGATCATCTGCTTTGTTCAGGAGTGTCTCCAGGTTTTGCAGTATACTTGTTGTTGGATCTCCATCTAGTTTGGCATAGGCAGTTATATTGTTGCGTTGCCTCTCACATTCATTGTAATAGTCTGTACTGTCCATAATAACCAGTGCACCCCCTTTGTCCGCTGGACGTATCGTGATGTTCTCGCCACTATAGAGACCTTTCAGTAATTGAATTTGTTTGGTTTTAAGGTGCTGAATCTAGGGCGCTTATGAGATTTCATTTAAGGTTGTTCAAGGTTTGTCTATGGAAAATGTCAATTGAAGGAATGCTTATGGGAAGGCATAAAGTTACTTTTTCTTTTAAATTCATGTAGGGCTTCTTCTTCCGGATGAGGATCCATAGAGGGCTCAAGTTCATTGAAAAAGACTTTCAGTTTTCTAACCAGTTTGAAAAGATCAACCTTTGATTCAAAAAGGTTTGTGCTGTGTGTAGGGACAAAGCTCAATCCTTTTTGGAGTAGATCTATCTGCTTTATTGAGTGTTCCAGATGACAGATTAATGGCTAGGTTCTCTTCTGTTGGAGTCTGGTGACCCTGCCTTCCTCTCTTGCATTTCCTCTTCCCCCATCTCGTCCTCTTTCTTCTCTGTTGTGCCCTAAAAAAAGTAGATGGTGCAGTACTGGTGGCACCTGCTAATTGGAGGCTGCTTGACTATTTAGTTCATCTGGTGGTGTTCTATCTCGGGTAGTTGAATGTTTATCACCCGCACTTTCTGAGTCTGTGCTGGAAGAGTTGTCGGAACCACCATGGTTAGGTTTTCTCTGGGGGGGGGGGGGACTGTATATCTATCCATCCATGTATAGACCTCATCGTTAAGGTAGTCATACGTATCTCTTCAAAACGTTCTCACTTTTTTTGCTTTGATTTCTGTTCTATGATTCCAGTTTTTTATTTATATCAGTAAGTATCACATTAAGTTCTTCTTAACCAAGTAGGGTACATAGCTCTTTTTCTATTTCCTCTATCTCTATATTCAGTGTTGACATTTTTGCTGAGTTCTTGTAAGCAACAATCAACCCCCAACTCCAAATCATTTGATAAAACCCAATTCATAGACCAACCTCAAATCACTCAACCGTTATATAAGGGTAAATTTAGAGAACTACCTTGCCAGGTAACAGTGGATCCTTACATAAGGTTTCTGCATTATAAATATTCATAATTCATTGCCTTCTCCAAATATACAACAATCAGGAAATTCATTAAACATGGGCCAACGCTTATAGAAGGGGGGAGGTGAAGAAGAAAGCACCACCCAGGCAAAGAAAGAAAGAAAATAGGAAGAGAGAAAGAAGAGAGAAAAAAAACACGCACAGAATGTCAATTACAGGGAACAGATGAGGGCTTCAATAACATTGGCTGAAAGAACATTTGTTCTTTGTCCCGCACAAAGTACAGGAATGGCCGCCAGATGCGCGTGAATCTTAGCATCTTCCCTTCCAGCATAGCCGAGAGCTTTTCTAGGCCTAAGAACTCCCACAATTTCATCCACCAATAGGCTATATGTGGCCCCTCTATGGACTTCCAGAATCGGCCCTCGTGATCCGGGCCGCTATAAGGAGTGCAGCAAGTAGGGCTGCTCTATATCCGGACATTGGGAAGGTTGCATCTTCTGGGGTATCCCATAGCACTCGCACCAGTGAGTTCATAGGCAGCAAGACCCCAGTAATCGCCTTAATTTTGGATTGAACCTCCAGCCAGAAGGACTGTATAACAGAACAGTGCCACCACATATATGCCAGGTCACAGCCATGCCAACATGTGTGCGGATAGTCGGGGTTCATTGCATGCAGCCTACTTGGGGGTAGATACCATCGGTAACACAATTAAATAGCATTCTCTTTCACAGTTTTACACCGGGAGCTTGTTTGAGCTCTAAGCCATATCCTGTGCCAGGATTCCTCTGGAATCTCCATTCCCAACTCCCCTTCCCAGGCCCTCATGTAAGAGAGCTTCTCCCCAGAAGGGACATTCTCTGAAAGTTTATAAGAAGCTGAAACTCTATGAACCTGCTGGCCTTCTAGCACTTTTAATTATATTCCAATTGGATCTCTGGTTACAGCTTTGCGAGTGGCCCCATTAGTTACCCAATGACACAGTTGGATGTGCCGAAAACGTTCAGGTTCCAACAAATTGAATTTCTCTTTAAATTCAGCAAACATCAGAGGTTCCCGATCCTTATACAAGTCCCTCAATCGTATTGGTTCAGCAGGTTCCCAATTCCAAAACGCACCAGTCGCCAGGCCTGCCGTAAAGGCCGGGTTTTGGGAGATAGGGGAGCGAGCGCCCAGGCCAGATTTGATCCCTCTTTGAGCACATGCCTTATCCCAACTCTGTAGCATTGAAGCCGTAGTATGCCCATGGGTTTGCGCCTCTCTGCGGAGGAACGGAAGCTGTGCCAACAGGAATGGGGTTACAGCCTGTTCGATATCCTGCCGTTTAGAGGGCTCCAAAGGGTTTTCCCAGATCAGCATAGCAGCAACCTGTGCAGCCCTATAATATCTTTGAATCGAGGGCAGCTCCAGGCCTCCCAATGCCTTTCCCCTAGTAAGGAGTTTAAGAGGTATTCTAGGCTTTCTCCCTTTCCAAACAAATCAACTCAATGCCTTCTGCATCTCAATAAGGTCCTCCTCCGGAATCTGCACTGGAAGGGCTTGGAAGACATATAAAAGTTTCTGAAGTAAGGTCATCTTGAACGCGCTAATCCGGCCCAAATTCTCTGTTTTGGCTGAATTTCCTAACCTAGTGAGTCCCCCAGCAGCTTTGCTGGATTTTTTGGGGTTTATTTTTTTCTCCTGCCAAGAGTGAGACTATTTTACCCTCACTCTTGGGCATAATTTGAGTGTGTTTCTTTGACTCTAGATGTGTTTTATGGGCTATGGGGTCTTTTACTCCATAGGGCTTCATGTGTTTTTGTGATGTGTGTTACACAGCACCCTCAGTGCAGTAACACAGGGTGTCATAGTGACCCCCCAGTATAGACTCCATACCCTGGGACCGACTACTGTCTCCCAGGGCATGTAAAGTCACCATTGACTTTACTAGTCTTGAATTCTGAACAGAACCAGTACAAACCATCATATTGTGGACGTACTGGCTGGGGCAATTCGATTGCCCCGGGGTCTGTTAGTCGAGGGGGCACGTCTCTGTCCCCCCTGATCGAGTTTTGGCTGGTGGCAGTGTATACTACTTTTTATATTCAACCGCAAATATTTCTCTATGGGATTTTCCCATTGTTCGAGGCTACTATCTTTATTTATTTAATTATGTTAGCCTCGAACATACCGCCAGTTTATTTATTTAATATTAATTCTCCGGTTGGTATTTTTTGCCAAAACTCAGTTCTAAAATGGCGTTTGTGTTCTCTTCTGTGACTCCAACCCAAGTCGAGCCCTTTGTTCCACTTTTTGGCGGGCTTCTCCACAGAAGCCCTCCAAAGTGGTGCCACTCTGTATGGGGTACTTAGGGGGGTGGAGGGGGATTTAGGCACCCTGGACTGAGTTGCCTAGGCAACTCAAGTCGCACTCCGTCCGGATTGGCCCAAGTGGTGAGCCGGCCGGCTCACCACTTAGCATGTTTGAGTGACAGCCAGGCTGAGTGAATGGGGGTTTTCTGCATAAAAGCAGGGCTTTGGGGATTGGAACTTCAGAAGTCGCCACAGGACCTAAGAATCCGACGAGGGAGAAGCTGAGCTGACCTGCCACGACGCCACCACCGGTGGAGCCCTGCTGGACCGTCTCACCACTTTTCCCAACAACAGAGGAGATCTCCCGCCGGAGAGTCTTCTTCCTTTGACTGGTGGGGATAACCAGTTTCACCGTCTTTTCGCCTTCCCGACGCATCTCGTGGCCGACTTGCCTGTGTCAAGCACCCCTGCAACCGGAATACCACGTTTTACCCCGACCGCGAAATAAAGGGTAATACCTTTAACCGGAAAACTCCACGGCTGGTTTCTTCCCTGGCAGTGCAACGACCTTCATCTTTCCTCCAAGTCGAGATCTTCTCTTCCCCTGGACGACGACGAGACTTGCACCCGCTGCCAGAAACAACTGCCACCGCTGGAGGATCCTTCCCACTTAAGGTACCGTCTCCCGCCTGGCTTCCCTTGCCACCAACTGTATGGGGTAGATTTAGCCCCCAGCTTTCGAACCTGGGTTAGCCTGGGACACCCTGGCTAAACTTTTCTGAGCCTCTCTAAACTCTTTTCGAACTCTCTGCAAGACTTTCTAAGTAACTGTATGATCTTGGACGCATTTGTGCTCTGCTCTCTCTAAGAGTGGGCCCAGCCTATGGACTTTGGCTCACAAGTGACTTTTGCTCTTCTGCCTTGCTAATAGTGTTCCTAAATCTTAGAGTGGTGTACCTTTCCATATTCTGTCTTTTTTTTCCCCTCCCTTCTTCATAAACGTATTGGAGTGCCATCTATAGTTAAGCGCTCACCTCTGTATGGAAATAAGTGGTGTTAACTAAGACTTATCTGATAAGGAATAAGGGTTGTATATATTATAATAGTAACTGTGTTTAGAGTGTTTTACAATAAGAGTGCTGGAGTGTTTCAAACAGTGTGTTTTTAAATAAATAATTATATACTTTGATACCAAAGCTCTGGTCAGTGTTTGCTTGTATTATTGTGTCTGAGTGCCTATTGTGTATACTTTGCATACTGCCTAACTCTTCTTGAGGGAAGTCTGACTGCTCAGCCACAGCTACCAGGTAAATCTGGGTGGTACAGACTGCTACCAAGTGGGTTTACTGCCAACACCTGTAGTCCTAAATCTTTTGCAGTGTTCCCAAAGGGAACTGCACAGGTTTCTGCCTAACACCACCTCACTGGGGATCTCTGTCAAGGTCAATCCAATAGATTTGGATGGGTTCACCTGAAACCCTGATAGTTCCGCAAAATGGGATAGAAGGTTCATCAACAGTGGTATAGATCTACTAATATCCCTTAGGAAGCAGAACAGGTCATCTGCGTATAAAGCTATTTTATGGCATTGTCCCGCATGTTCAAAACCCAGTATCTCTGGGTGGAGTCTTAATTTGCTGGGCCAAGGGCTTCATCGCCAAAGCAAAGACTGAGACAGGGGGCACCCCTGCCTAAGGTAATCAAAGGGGTCCAACGTGCATTCACCCGAACCCTTGTTGAAGAAAAGTGGAAATTTGAGAGTATTAATTTAGAGAATTTGGAGCCAAACCCATCCCAAACCAGCCTCAGATACCCCCAGGACATGCTGTCAAATGCCCTATTGGCGTCTAAGAATAAAATGGATAATCTCCCCCGGGATCTTTGGGGCCAGGGAAATCAGGTTTATAGCCCAACAAATGTTATCTTGCGCTGAACGATTGCAAATAAAGCCTGTTTGGTCTCTCTCTACCAAAGTCGGGAGAATCTCACCCAATCTTCCTGCTATAATCCTACTTAGTAAGTTTGCGTCGGTATTTAATAAAGCAATCGGACGATAAGATATGCATTCTGGCGGGTCTTTCCCTGGTTTCAGAATCAAGGTGGTTGCAGACTCTGCCATGGATGTAGACACCGAGCCCGTGGCCCAAATGGTATTGAATAACTTAGTGAAATAAGGGGCCAGTACAGTGCCAAAGGTTTTATAAAATCTGTTCGTAAGGCCATCTGGGCCCAAGCGGAAGGGAACGGATTGCAAGTTCTGTTTCCTTGAGCGTAATAGGTTCCTCTAAACGGTCTGAGAACTCCTGGGCCACCTGAGGCAACTGTGCTTTCTGTATGAATTCCTGGGCTAGTTTCAGATCAGTGTGAAACGGAGCCCAGTGTTCCCTAAAGAAGTTTTCTATAATTTGAAGTTTCCCCTCCTCTGTGTTAATGTATTTCCTGCTGGCATCTCTCAGGGAGTCTATATGATTTCGTCCTGCCTGCCTTTTCAACTTGGCTGCCAACAACCGATTAGCTTTATTCCCCCTTGAATAATATTGTTTGGTTCTCATAATGCCATATGCCACCTGACTCATATGGTTAGCTTCGAGGGGATTGGGTCCTCCGACGTAGTCCATATCTATGACAGGTAATGTCCACAGCTGTGCTGCTTCGGAAAATCTTTGGCGTCTGCGTCGATGACGTCGATGCGCCGTCCCCGAGGACCTCCTCTGATGGCCGACGTCACCTGATGTGATAAGTAGGACGCACGACGCCCATAGCCTCAGTTCCGTTATTTCTGCGAACGTGTTCGCTTCGTGAATCTCGGTACGCCTCGACTCGTTGGAGTTTGCTGTTTTCAATTCTCGGTTCGTTGAACCTGTTCGGTTTGTTGTGAAGACCTGTTCGTGGCGATGTCTTCTTCGTCTTCAATCCCGAGTCCGGGCTTCAAGAAATGCGGGGACTGTGGGTCCAGGATGTCGGTCATGGACTCGCACGACGCCTGCCTCTGGTGCCTCGGGGAGGCCCACGATACGGACGACTGTGTCGACTGCCAGTCGCTCACGGCAAAGGCCTTGCGGGAACGCAAGAAGAAGCTGTCGGTAGGCCGGGTGTTTAAGCCCCGTAAGTCGAGGTCTGCGGGGCTTTCGATGGATGACTCGAGGGGCAACTCCTCCGCCTCTTCGAGGCATTCCCAGAAGCGCCGGCATAGGTCGCCTTCCCCGTCCTCTTCCGAGGACTCCGCCCGTAGGCGGGTCGCTTATCCCTCCATGCAAGCGACACCGGAGGAATGGGCTTCCTTCGGGAAGCAGATGCTAGCGATTCTTGAATCGCAGGGCACCGGTCCATCCGCGCCTCCGAGTGGGGTCGGTCGGCACTGGTCGAGAGACACTGCTCGTACGCCTTCAGGCTCGGGTGGTCGGCAGGGCTCGTGGGAGAGGTCCCGCTCGGACAAGGGTAGCCGTTCTCGCCATGCCCGTTCCAGGTCCCAGTCCTCGATGCGCTCGAGACCGCGTGATCCTGTGCCGTCTTCGAAGAAGACGTCGACGCCTGTGGCGCCGAGGTCGTCGACGATTTCTCTCGAGGCTCTGCCTCCGAGGGGGTCATCGATGCCGTCGGCGCCTAGGTCGTCGAGAGACCCGCTCGGAGCTCTGGCTTCGAGGCCTGTGTCGACGCCGCCGATGCTGGCGGCGCTGCAGCTGACGTCGACGCCGATTCGCTCGATGTCGACGCCTTTTCTGTCGACGCCGGCGCCGATTCGTTCGGCGCCCTCGACGCCTTTCGAGGAGATGGGGTCGGAGGGGCCCCGTGGCACGGGGTTTGCCCCTAGAAAGGCTCTGGCTAAGGTCAGGCACTGCTTTGGTCCCCAGAGGTCTTCCTCTCCCCGCCTGGAGTACATTTCAGAGGGTGATGAAGGCTCTGATGGCGGCCTGGTTCCGGTTACGGTTCCAGATGAACTTATCTCGGGCCATAGCCAGTTTGATGACCTACGGCAGTCGCTGCATGATGCCAGTGGACTGGACACCTCTCCGGAGGTGGAGTTTTGTAGGCCGGAGCCTGGCACTCATGCCGATTCTTCATATTGGCGCCTTATGTCTCGGGTCACCGAGTACTTGGGTCGGTTAGCTCCCCCAGGGGAGTTCGTTCAGGATGATCTCACGGACATCCTTGATCTCGGTCCCCCCACTGACCCGGTTTTGCCTTTTCATATGGCTCTGCAGAGAAGGGTGGCGGCGGCTTGGACTGCTCCGGAGAGTCTCCCGGCAGTGGGCAAGTCTTTGTCGCGAAAATACCATCCAGCCAGTTGCGGCCCCTGCTACTTGTCTAGGCACCCCACTCCGGAGAGTTAGGTGGTGCAGGCGGCTACGGCCCCGGCAAAGCAGGCGTCGTATCCTACCATCCCTCCGGATAGGGACGACAAACGTTTTGACGGCTGGGCGAAGAAAGTGTTTTCTTCAGGGGGTATGGCGCTTCAGGCAGCCAACTCCATATGTGCCTTGTCTTGTTTCACACACACTCTGTGGAACTGTGTTGCATTAGCGGCTGAACATATTCCCGAAGGGGACGATCAGGATGGTTTCCTTGCTATGGTTCAGGATGGCAAGGATGCCATGTGTGAAGTCGTTCAGTCGGGTTTGGACTTGGCGGATTGTGTCAGCCAGTCCATGGCGGCGAGCACCGTAATGCGCAGGTTTGCGTGGTTGCGGAAATCTGGGTTTGCTCCTGATGTGCAGTCCCGGCTCCTCAACATGCCCTTTGACGGTGAACACCTTTTTGGCAGCAAGGCTGACGAGAGCCTTTAGAGGTTGTAGACCTCCAAAGCTGCACTGAAGTCGTTGGGCGCTGCAGTTCGCCAACCTCCGCCTTTTCGTCCTAGGGGACAGCAATGCAGGGGAGGTTCCTTTCGCTATTACTCGTCCTTCAGTAAAGCGAGGGGAGCTAGCAGTCAAAGAGGCCATCGTAAGAGTGCCAGAGGTGGAAATAAAGGTACTTGAGGTGCCAAGGCCGCTCGGGCAGTTGCCTCTTTGCCCTCAGGCAACGCCGCAGCCGCTACCACTCAGTCATGAGGCCAGGTCCCATGGTTCGCCGGTTGGGGGAAGGCTGGCGCAGCATCTTGTAGAGTGGCAAGCCATTACTTCGGATGTGTGGGTTCTGGAGATCATAACCCACGGCTACTGTCTTCCTTTTCCGGCAGAGGCCTCGCGACAATCCACCAGGGAGCCTCTCTTTGGAGAGTCCGTATCTGCTCCTTGCGCAGGAAATTCAAGCCCTGCTGGAGAAAGGCACCATAGAACTGGTGCCTGTAGCGGAGAGGAACAAGGGATGGTATTCCCCTTGATTTTTTGTTATTGAAGAAAGCCTGGGGATTGAGACCCATCATGGACTTGAGCGGTTTGAACAAACTCCTCAGGAAGGACAAGTTCAAGATGGTGACTCTTTCTCAAGTCCTCCAGGCTCTTCAACTTCAGGACTGGTTGGTGTCTCTCGACCTCAAGAATGCTTACTTCCATGTGCCGATCCATCCCAAGCACAAGAAGTACCTGAGGTTCGCGGTTGGCGACTCGCACTTTCAGTTTCGGGTCCTGCTGTTCGGATTGACCTCCGCCCCGAGGGTATTCACAAAGCTCATGGTGGTGGTGGTGGTGGCAGCGCATCTCAGGAAAGGGGGGATTCACGTCTACCCCTACCTGGACGATTGGTTGATCAGGGGGAGCTCTCCGGAGCAAGTCCTGGATCATCTGTCCATCACCTGCCACTCCCTTCACAGGCTGGGCTTCTCCCTCAATTTAAAGAAGTCCTATTTGACACCAACGCAGTGGCTCCAGTATATCGGAGCAGTGCTCGACACGTCCCTGGGGTAGTGTTTTCCTCCTCAGATGAGGGCTCTTCACATTCAGCAGATGGTACACAAGTTTCATTTTGCCCAGGATCTCCCAGCGTCCGAATTCTTGAGACTGCTCGGCCTCATGGCATCGTGCATTCTTCTGGTGCCAGAGTCTCGTCTGCGGATGAGATCTTTGCAGTGGGCACTCAAGCTCCAGTGGTCTCAGTCCTCCGGCAGGCTGTCGGACCCTGTTCAGGTGCCGCCCTCGGTGGCCCGGGACCTTCTGTGGTGGGTCGTCGAGGGCAATCTGATGAAGGGGGCCCTGTTTTGGCTGCCCTGGCTGGAGGTGACGATCGTGACAGATGCATCCCTCACTGGATGGGGAGCTCATGCCAACGAGTTGACAGTCAGCGGTCGTTGGTCCCCGTCGGAGTCCAGACTCCATATCAATCTGTTGGAGCTGAGGGCCGTCGGGCTAGCCCTGAAGGCTTTTCTGCCGACTGTGCGCGGAAAGAGTGTCCTGATTCTAACGGACAACACAGTGGCCATGCACTACCTCAACAAAAAGGGGGGGCAGGGTCACTTCTGCTGTGCAGGGAGGCGATGCAGCTCGAATTCTGGGCCATCCAGCAGGAAGTTTCGATCTCGGCTGTTCATCTAGCCGGAGACGACAACGAGACGGCGGATGCTCTGAGCAGGCAGAGCTCGATCTCTCACGAGTGGGAGCTGGCTCGGGAGATTCTCCTGGAGATCTTCGCCCTTTGGGGGATCCCTCAAGTGGATCTCTTCGCCTCCAGTGTCAACCTGAAGTGCGAAAGGTTTTGCTCGCGGGAATTTCCTCCAAAAGGAGCCTTAGGAGACGCGTTCGTGGTGGAGTGGTCATTCCCACTGCTGTACGCGTTTCCTCCAGTCCCCGTCATCCCGCAAGTGCTGCGGAGGTTGCGGAGGTTCGGTTCCCGGATGATCCTCATTGCTCTGGCGTGGGCCCGGAGGACGTGGTACCTGGACCTTCTAGACTTGTCCATCTGCCCTCCACGTCGTCTTCCCTACCGAGACGATCTGCTCTCACGGGAGGGGGGTCAGGTTCTCCATCCAGAGGTCAGATCCCTCAATCTTCACGCTTGGCTTCTGAAAGGTTGAGGTATAAGGATTGGGACCTCCCTGAAGACGTGATGGAGGTGTTGCTCTCAGCCAGGCGGCCGGCAACTAAGTCTCTGTACCGTTGCCGTTGGAGAAAGTTCTGTGACTGGTGCAGAGTTCAGAATTTGGATCCTTTTGAATGTGACATTCCCATGGTTCTGTCTTTTTTGCTTTCTTTGGCCCACAGGGGCTTGCAAGTGGGGACCATTAAAGGTTACCTGGCGGCGCTGTCCATATTTAAGCGCTCGTCTGAAGAGTGTTGCTATTTTAAAATTCCTTTAATTTTGCAGTTTTTGAAAGGGCTCACTAATGTGTCCCCTCCGTCACCTTTTCTGGTGCCAGGTTGGGATTTGAACCTTGTTCTTAGGTTTCTTATGGGTGCTCTGTTTGAACCTTTACATTCTTGCCCTTTGAGGCTGTTAACTCTGAAAACTGTGTTTTTGGTTGCAGTTACTTCCGCTCGCAGAGTGAGTGAGTTACAGGCACTTTTAGTTAAGCCACCCTTCACTGTGTTTCATAAGGACAGGGTTGTCCTTAGAGTTCGTCCTTCTTTTCTTCCGAAGGTGGTTTCGGAATTTCATTTGAGCCAGAAGGTTGTTCTTCCGGTGTTCTATCCTCCTGCACATCCTAGTAAGGAAGAGGAGAGGCTCCATAGGCTTGATCCTAGGAGAGCGTTGAGCTTTTATATTTCGCGCATGTCCCGGGTCAGAGTGGACGATCAACTTTTCATTGGTTACGCTGGAAAGCATTTGGGACAAGCTGCACGAAACAGACTTTGTCTCGTTGGATTATTTTAGCTATCTCCGAGTGTTACCGCTTGGCGGGTGAGGATCCTCCGGCTGGCTTGCGGGCCCATTCTACCAGGGGAGTGGCTGCGTCTACTGCCCTGCAGAGGGGAGTTCCTATTCGTCACATCTGTGATACAGCCACCTGGGCTTCCGTACATACTTTTGTACGTCACTACTCCCTCGATTCCATCAGAGGGCAACATCTGGCTTTTGGCAAGGCAGTTCTCTATTCCGCAATTTGATTGGGCATGCTAAATTTGTATTCTAAATTCTTTCCCACCTCCTTGCTTGGTACTGCTTTGGGAGTCTGTCATATATATGAAATACGTCAGAGGACCCAATCCCCTCGAAGAACAAGTTACTTTCTTACCTGGTAACGTTTCGATGCGATGGTCCGACGACTTATTCCATATCGCGCCCACCCTGCCTTCCCCGCTGCAGAATTTCTTTTGCGATTGCAGCTTGCGTTCCGCAAGGCCTTGTGTGTCTGACTGGCAGAAAACGGGTGGCAAAAAACTATAACTGAGGCTATGGGCGTCGTGCGTCCTACTTATCACATCGGGTGTCGTCGGCTGTCGGAGGAGGTCCTCGGGGACGGCGCATCGACGTCATCGACGCAGGACGCAGACGCCAAAGATTTTCCGAAGCAGCATAGCTGTGGACATTACCTGTCATAGATATGGAATACGTTGTCGGACCATCCCATCGAAAGAACGTTACCAGGTAAGAAAGTAACTTGTTCTTCTAAGGCTTTGCGGGCCGCTCACACGTCCCTGAGCAATCGCCGGGAGCGTTTTCTTTTATACAGTTCCTCTCTCGCAATTCACCTTCCAGCTGATCTTGCACCTGTCTCCTAATTTCCAGCCTGACTACTGTTTGTGATGTAATTTGTCCACTAATCACCGCCTTCCCGGCATCCTATACCGTAAGATAGTCTACCTCCCCAGTGTCGTTTTCAGAGAAGTAGTGAGCTATGGCTTTAGAAACACTGTCTCGGAACTGGGGGTCACCCAACAAGAGCTCATTCATACGCCACATTCTTGTAGGGAGTGGGGCAGCATGAAAAGGAGCCATTGTTAAAGATCCTGGGACGTGATCAGACAAAGTCTGCGGGAGGATTTCTACATCTATTATCTGGGGAACCAATTTGTCTGAAATGAGAAACATATCCAATCTGGAGAAGCCCCCATGTGCTGCAGAGCAAAAGGTATAATCACGCGCCTCCTGATGGGAAAACAGCCACCCCTCAATGAGCTAGTGATCGCGGAGCAAAGAAGTGAGTGCCAATAAATTCTTTCTATCTGCAGCAGAGGGGGGCAAGGTCTTATCTACCAAAGGGTTGACCACAGCGTCACCCGCTATCATCAATGCCCCCTCGGCCTGTTCATACAACAGCTTCGACAAAGAGGCGAAGAACGCATCCTGACGAGAGTTAGGCGCATACAACGAGATCAGAGTCACTTTCCGCCGCAATACGTCGCCCACCAATATAATATATCTACCATCTCTGTCAGGCAACACCTTCTGCACCTTCAGGGGGACATCTCTATGCATCAGAATAGCCACTCCTCGTTTCTTTAGGCCAGAGGAAACACAGTATCTAGTGGGATAAGACTTATTATTAAGCCAAAACTCATCTGATTGCAGGAGTTGAGTTTCCTGAAGAAACAAGAGATCTGGATTGAGAGTAATTAATCTGTGAAATATAGCTTTCTGCTTTAGAGGAGAATTTAGGCCTTGCACATTCAAAGTAAGGCAGCTAAAGTTCTGACCAGTCTCTCTGATCTCGTACCAGCCTCTGCATAGCCCTGAGAATGAAATCTCTCCAGATAAAGAGCCGTCTCCACAGAATCCCCACCCTCATGTCTCCCAGCAGATCAATCCATACATTGAAGGAGCACTCTCTAAATAGTACAGCATTCCCAAAAACAGTAATGAGCCCCCCACCTGTTGTCAAAATAGCACCAGCATTGACATTGTGATAAAAACATCTAAAATAAAAAGGCCAATATAAGTTATAAAGTAACGCTCTCTGCCTGGGCTTTATGGAAACTTCAGAAACAGATCGGTTAGCCCTCTTAATAGGGGAATTATGGGCTGTAGTACATGCTTCAAGATGGGAAACCAATGCATTACGGAGGGATCTTGTTGTAACTTGAGAAAGAACTGACAAATTGGCAAGACAAATGCTACAAGCACAAGCAGGACAGATTCCACTGCCTGGAGTGACCCATTCTTCTCATTCTTTCACACCACAATAATCAACACCGGTTCAGGCGGTTCTTCCAGGAGCAGTGCCTCTTGCCCCTCCCGAATGCTTCATCAGCGACCCAAACAAGTTTGCTGTATTTATGAACCAATGTCGCCTTCATTTCTTGTGCAGACCGGGAGCCTTTCCTAATGACCAAGCCAAAGTGGCGTTTGTATACTTCTATTTAGGAGGTAGTGCGGTGGACTGGTCTATACCTTTGGTAAATCAAGATGACCCTTTACTCCGGAACTTTGGGAATTTCCAACATGAGATGGAGAAATTGTTTGGCCGTCATACTCCAGGACAAACTCTGGACAATGAGTTGTCACTCAGACAAGGGAGTCAAGATCTATTAACCTATATTGCAACCCTCAATCGTCTCATAGCCCAGACCAACTGGCCAGAAGAGGAGAGGACTACACTCTTTTACCAAGGGTTAGGTGGAGAACTTAAGGATGTGTTGGCGCAAGTGGTGAATCCCCCTGAGAGGTGTGCGGACTACATAGACCTGACGGTGCAACTCGATCATAGGTTGCAGAATCGGAAAATGGACCGAGCTAGATCAGAGGGATGGTCAGTTTACGTACAACCTCGTGAGAATCAGACTAAACCACATGAACAGTCTGATCCAATGCAAATTGGTGGATTAGGAAGTCCCCTTACCAAAGCAGAAAGGGAAAAAAGAAGACAACCGCTTTGCTTATATTGTGGACAAGCAGGTCCCTTCCTCTGTGACTGTCCGGTAAAACCACCCAAGAAAACGGTTGGGGTAACAGACTAAACTGATGAAGAAGAACAGAACTCGGGAAACGCCAATGCCCAGCAAGTGTAGGGGTCTGCTTGTCGAGCATGAAAAAGGAATCTGTACATACCTCAAATCTAATCCTTCCAGTGCTTTTGGTGAATCACAAGCAACCATCAAAAATACATGCCTTGGAGGCATATGTTGATCGTGGAGCTGTGGGTAACTACATTGACCAAGATTTGGCTCTCCGAATAGGCCTTCCTCTCCGACAGAAGCAGAAATTGGAAAACGTCACTGCTGTGGATAGTTCTCAGCTATCATCCGGCCCAGTGACACAATACACCGAGAAAGTCAAGCGTCTGTGTCAGGATGGGCATCAAGAGGACATTACTTTCGGTGTCATCGGTGCTCCTCGGTTCCAGATGATATTGGGAATGCCCTGGCTGGAGACCCACAATCCTAGGATCGACTGGCGAAAACGAGTTCTGACATTTCCTCATGATTGTGCCGACACATGTTACAGAAAGGATGACACCAATCTGAAACCGAAGAAAGGAATCGTGTTGGGCCTCCTCAGCTCCTTTCTGCTTGAATACCAAGATTACCAGGATGTCTTCAAAAAAGAGCAAGCCAACATTCTGCCCGTGCACAGACCCTAAGATTGTCAAATAGATCTTGTACCCGGAGCCCAGATCCCTTGCAGCCGAATTTACACTCTGACAGAACGGGAACATCAGCATCTTAGAACTTACCTGGATCAGTACCATTCGCCCGTCCAAGTCACCTGCCTCCTCGCCCTTATTCTTCGTGCCTAAAAAGGAGGGGGATTTAAGAACTTGCATCGACTATAGAGCCATCAATCAGATCACAGTAAAAAATCGATATCCTTTACCACTTATACCAGAGCTCCTGGACCAAGTGAAACATGCTCAAATCTACACAAAACTGGATTTAGGAGGAGCATACCTGTAAGAGTAAAAGAGTGAGACGAGTGGAAAACGGCCTTCTGCATGAAGTACGGCCTCTTTGAATACAAGGTCATGCCCTTCGGGCTATGCAATGCCTCCGCGGCATTCCAATTCTTTATGAATGATGTACTCTGTGAACTACTGGACGTTTGTGCTCTTGTTTACATTGACGACATTCTTATCTACTCAAATTCCATGGAAGAACTTACAGGCCATGTCCGAGCAGTCTTAGAGAAGCTTCGACAACACCAATTGTATAAGTTGGAAAAAATGTTTTTTCCATGTAACCGAGGTCGAGTTTCTCGGTTTCATGCTCACATCACAAGGCGTACATATGGATACACGAAAGGTGGATGCAATCCTCCAATGGCCCTCACCAACATCCGCGAAAGGAGTGCAAAGCGTGCTTGGATTCGCCAACTTTTACTGTTGGTTTATACCTGGGTTTTCACAAATTGTACATCCAATTACCTCCTTGTTAAAGAAAAATCAAAAGTTCCATTGGTCGACAGAAGCTGAAGAAGCCTTCCAGAAGTTGAAACTAGCATTCACTACAGCACCAGTCCTTCGACACCCACAACTAGACCTACCTTACATAGTGGAGACAGATACTTCAAAAATAGCCATGGGAGCAGTATTGTCACAAGACCCTGAAACAGGACAACTACACCCGTAGCTTTCTGGTCCCACAGATTTTCAGCCCCCGAGTTGAACTACACAATCACAGACAAAGACTTACTGGCGATTAAAGCAGCATTCAAGGTCTGGAGACATTCCCTTCTTGGGGCGAGACATACGGTCACTGTCATCACTGACCACCGTAACTTACAATACTTGAAAACCGCCAAAGCACAATCCTCACGTCAACTTTGTTGGGCTCTCTTTTTTGCGGAATACGATCTTATTATCACTTATAGAACTGGAGTACGCAATGGGAAAGCAGACGCTCTATCTGTGAAGAAAAAGGTTTTTACACCCATGGCCATACTTCCTGAGGAAAGGATTCAAACCAGAATAGCTGCCACCACGTGTGTGGATGACCAAAGAACCAGTTTGCAGTCCCTGATGGATTAATCAACACAACAGGAATGGTTGTTAAAAGGTGACCAGTATACCTTCAAAGACAGTCTACCGTATTTCCAAGGACGATTATGTCCAAGACCAAGAACTGCAAAAGCAAATCATCACAATTACCATGATTCATTAGCGGAAGGACACCCAGGAATAGCCAAAGCTCAGGCTAAGGTAAAAACAAAACTACTGGTGGCCAACCTGGCGAAAAGACATCGCCCAATTTATTGAAACCTGCAGTATCTGTGCACAACACTAGTCTCAGAAACCGAACCCCGATGGCTTACTACATCTCCTAACAGTACCGCCAGCACCTTGGTATACCCTGTTGATGGACTTCATCACGTATCTTCAACCCTGCAATGGATACAACACCATATTATTCGTTGTGGATTTATTCTCCAAAATGGCCCATTTCATCCCTCTGAAGGGACTCCCAACTGGGTCAACTCTCACTTCTGTGTTCCTAGAGCAAATTGTTCGATTGTATGGATTTCCATCAATATTAGTATCTGATCGTGGAACTCAATTTGTTTCTGCCTTTTGGAGAAAGTGTTGTACGATTGCCAAAATTGATCTCCGGTTGTCCACAAGCCATCACCCTCAAACTGATGGGCAAACTGAACAAACCAAGCAAACTTTAGAGCAATATCTCAGGTGTATGTTGCAACAGTCCAAGGATTCTTGGAAAATATACTCTGGATAGCTGAGTATGCATACAACAACTCAGTTCACACAAGCACAGGGCAAACTCCATTCTACACTGTGCACAGAAGACATCCGAGGACATGAGTATTTGATCCACCCGATACCCTGGAAATGCCAGCCATAAAAAACCATCACTCAGGTTCTTATGGAGGCGACAGAGCATGTGACCAAGGATAAGGAAAGACAAAAACTGTTTGCTGATCGACATCGGAAGGAAGCTCCCGCCTACCAGATTGGAGAAAAGGTGTGGTTAGCATCCAACTATATTCCCCTGAAGGGGCCAAGAGCTTTCCGCCCAAGATACCTGGGCCCCTAAACTATAAAGTCCATAATCAATCCTGTCGCCATGAAATTGGAGTTACCATCTTGCATGAAAATTCACCCCGTATTTCATGTCTCTCTCCTCAAACCAATGAAATCCAATACACGGCTTAGTTCTCCGCCAGAGCCCGAAGTAATAAATGGAGAACCAGAATATGAAGTTAAATCCATTCTGGACTCCAAGGTGGTTCGATCAAAATTGTATTACCAAATTGACTGGAAAGGTTATGGACCTCAAGACCGCACTTGGGAGCCCAGTGAACACGTCCATGCTCTGCGTTTAATCAGACAGTTCCATCGCAATAATCCCACCAAACCAGTACCGGTAGGAGAACCACCCTTGAGAGGGGCCCTGAGAGGGAGTGCTGTCATGGTCATGAAGTCCGGGGCACAGGCATGCAGGGGTTGCATGCACGGGAGACCTGGGTGGACACTGTCCTGGCGCCTCTGGCGCCAGGCTCATGAACAAAAGTAAAGAACATCGATTTAACACCAAAAAGCTTTTATTCTGGACATAGTACTTCAGACCCAAGCTACTCCTCACTGATGACGCCCAACAAGGCTGAAACATGTCTGGGGATGCTTGTGGTCTCGTGCAAAAGGGATGTGACCTAGCAGTTCGGGCTGGACTACCCCTTTGGGGGTGGGACCAAGCCTGATTTGCATATGGTTTTTCCCCTTTTGTAATGGCTTGGCAGGCGAAGAACGATGGTCTGGAGGGTTGCCCAGAGCAATGCCAGAGGTCAAGATTTATTCTAAACCTTCCAGCCATCAACTCTTTTGTTTTGCTATTGTCACCCGGAGTGGGAAGGGTATGCCCAGACGTGGGTCCCTTGCCTGCTGGGCCTAGAGACCCAAGCTACTCCTCACTGATGACGCCCAACAAGGCTGAAACATGTCTGGGGATGCTTGTGGTCTCGTGCAAAAGGGATGTGACCTAGCAGTTCGGGCTGGACTACCCCTTTGGGGGTGGGACCAAGCCTGATTTGCATATGGTTTTTCCCCTTTTGTAATGGCTTGGCAGGCGAAGAACGATGGTCTGGAGGGTTGCCCAGAGCAATGCCAGAGGTCAAGATTTATTCTAAACCTTCCAGCCATCAACTCTTTTGTTTTGCTATTGTCACCCGGAGTGGGAAGGGTATGCCCAGACGTGGGTCCCTTGCCTGCTGGGCCTAGAGACCCAAGCTACTCCTCACTGATGACGCCCAACAAGGCTGAAACATGTCTGGGGATGCTTGTGGTCTCGTGCAAAAGGGATGTGACCTAGCAGTTCGGGCTGGACTACCCCTTTGGGGGTGGGACCAAGCCTGATTTGCATATGGTTTTTCCCCTTTTGTAATGGCTTGGCAGGCGAAGAACGATGGTCTGGAGGGTTGCCCAGAGCAATGCCAGAGGTCAAGATTTATTCTAAACCTTCCAGCCATCAACTCTTTTGTTTTGCTATTGTCACCCGGAGTGGGAAGGGTATGCCCAGACGTGGGTCCCTTGCCTGCTGGGCCTAGAGACCCAAGCTACTCCTCACTGATGACGCCCAACAAGGCTGAAACATGTCTGGGGATGCTTGTGGTCTCGTGCAAAAGGGATGTGACCTAGCAGTTCGGGCTGGACTACCCCTTTGGGGGTGGGACCAAGCCTGATTTGCATATGGTTTTTCCCCTTTTGTAATGGCTTGGCAGGCGAAGAACGATGGTCTGGAGGGTTGCCCAGAGCAATGCCAGAGGTCAAGATTTATTCTAAACCTTCCAGCCATCAACTCTTTTGTTTTGCTATTGTCACCCGGAGTGGGAAGGGTATGCCCAGACGTGGGTCCCTTGCCTGCTGGGCCTAGAGACCCAAGCTACTCCTCACTGATGACGCCCAACAAGGCTGAAACATGTCTGGGGATGCTTGTGGTCTCGTGCAAAAGGGATGTGACCTAGCAGTTCGGGCTGGACTACCCCTTTGGGGGTGGGACCAAGCCTGATTTGCATATGGTTTTTCCCCTTTTGTAATGGCTTGGCAGGCGAAGAACGATGGTCTGGAGGGTTGCCCAGAGCAATGCCAGAGGTCAAGATTTATTCTAAACCTTCCAGCCATCAACTCTTTTGTTTTGCTATAGTACTTCAGGTACATTAACCTTGAACATTCCATGCATTAAGCAGGATGCATTAACCTTGAACATTCCATCCATTAAGCAGCCCCAAGTGTATTTGTGGATGTGGCTGCTAATGGATTGCCTTTGCACATGCTCACTCTCTAGGACTGGCAGGGTGTGCCTCGAGCTATATAAGATGCCTCGATCCTCAAGACAGACGCTTCGTGCTATTCTGCACTTGCAAGCAGCGTAACGCTCACCGTTGCCAGAGGTCAGACTTACCTTTGAAGATCCTGCTTCCTGGACATCCTGCCAGCATGCTTACCAACTGGGGGAAGCTGTTCTAACCTGTAAATCTCTTCAGCAAACCAAGTATTCATCTTTACACTTTCCAAAACGCCGAAATCTTCATCTTGGCACCGCAGCCTGACACGCTCCATCGTCGACAGCAACGACTGCAAGAAAAAACAGAAGACCAGGTTAGACATTAAAAAAACAGTCAGTTTAAGGTTGTGCTTTGCCATACTTCGCGCTTTTCCTTAAACCATCACTTACCTGCTGTCGAACATTGCGGTAGCATCCATCTTCCATCCGGCCACATCTTGTGTCACAGCTGCATTGAGGCCGCATTTCCATCTAAGGGAAGAAAACAGAAGAGAGACATTATTGCGGGCATAAATAGGAGCAACACATAGACATTAAACAGAACGAACAGCATCACAAGAGCTCAAAAAGACTTACCAAACATAAGGAGAAGCATAGTCACAGCTCGACTGGACTAATCCTTATCGGGGATCAGTGAAGGAACTAGATCCCATTCGACGCGCCCCTGCCAGAAGTAGCAGCACAGAGAGCTTATCTTCGTAATTCACAGCATTATCACCACTTACCAACGCTCACAGCTTTTCTACTGAGGGAGAGGCCTGAAGGGGGTGATTCAAGTTCAGGGAGGGCTGCAACTGTGCCCTAACGCCTCCACAGAGACCAGGTGAGCGTAACACAAAGATTTGAAAAGAGCCTTCACATATTCGGGAGGTCTTGAACAAGAATTTGTCTTGGAATGCCACGCAGTCAAATATTGTTCCTTCTTGAGCGGTTTCCGAAGTCTGCTTGTTTAGCTCCCAATTCCTCAAGCCACTCCTCAATATTCCTGACTTTCCCAGCAAGCTCCTCATTGCCATGTGTTTGCTTGCATGCCAAATGTTCTAGATCGTTAACTCTGGCCTCCAACCCAGATAAGTGAGAGTCCAGATCGGCAATGGAGTGAGCTAAAGAGTCTTTAGAGGATTTTATTTCCAGCTTTATCTCCTGGGTGATATCGCGCGTGAGGGTTTTCAACATCTCTTCAAAGTGTTGCATGGATAAGGAAGATTCTGGGGAGGAGTTTGCCCCCTGCGAGGCATGGACATCCGCTTTAGTAGTCTGCATCCTTTGGTCAGCAGGAACAGAAGGGGCCAAGTACGCTGTTATTTCTCTCCCCTTATGCTTATGTCCAGACCTGGGTATTATCAGGAACGCAGATGGGAAATAATGCACCCTAGCCCAAGGAAATGCACAGAACGTGGGCTCCCCCCAATGCAGCCCCCGGTGATGCACAATTGCACTGTGCAGGCAAAGCGTCACTCCGGAGCAAACTAGCATGTGTAGTGTGCTGTCAAGGCCTGGGCTACCAATTTCCAGACCTAGAACAGCCCATAGGAGTGTCCGGGAGTGCCAGGATCCTTGTACCCTGTCGAGCCCCTTATCCAGCAGTCTTGGTGTGCACTCAAGAGGATCTGCTTCGCCTCCTCCCAATCCTCGCAGGTAAGTGGCGCAGAGAGGCAAGGATCAACGCTCACGGGCAGCCAGCCCCACTCTCAACTCCCCCCCATCTCGCCTCTACACTCGCATCTCCTTCCTGGGACCATTGTCCAATCCCTTATCCTTCACCTGAGCAGCGTGTCTCGCCATGTCCCAGGGACACCAAAGGTTCACTCCGGATTGAATAGCAGGGCAGACCCGTCTGGTCAGCCAAGCGGGGCCAAGCTCATCGCACACAGTCTCCCGCTGCTCCAGATGACGAAGTAGCCTGCCAGATCCTCAAAGCAGAGGCGCTTGCCGGGGAGTAAGGGGGTAAGGGGGGAGCGTCTGCTGCAGAAGCGTGTTAACTCCAGACGAGAGGGCCCTTTACCTCTTCCTTTCGCCGAATCAGAGCCACCCCGGTCACCTCCTATCTCCCGCACTCTTGGTGCTTCCAACGCTGGAGGGAGCCTCTGCTGCTGACACGCCTCGCGGGGGGGACCTCAATCTCTCGTTCCTCGTCTATGCTGATACCTCCTTCCGGGCAGCGCGTCCACAAACTTCTGACATTCCTCATGACCACAGTAGCTATCTTCGCACCTCAGCACCAGTTCGATCACCCTCTTCAGCGGACCAGAGCGTCGCAGCTCTAACGGTCCGCCCGCCATTTTGCATGAACCCGCGCTGTCTCTTCTTGGATCTTCAGGTGTTGGGCTCCCTCAGCAGAGCGTAGAACTGAGCCAAAGTCTGCTCCCCCAGTCCAGGGGACCTGCCGCCAGCCTTTTATTGTCGAGTTGCACTATTTAGGGCATTTAAAGACGTTTAACCAGGCGCCTTCCACAGAGCCAACAGCAGCCACGTCCGGATGGCGTGCTGCCTATGCAAATTAATTTTTACAGTGCAGAAGCCAACGCTCTTCCGAGATCCTATTAGACTGCCCATCCTTTGATGGTCCTAGCTTCCATTCAAAATTAGTCAGATGCGTCTATCATGATGCTGTACACAAGGGGAGAGCATGATTCGGTTTAATATGGTTACCAATTTTATAAGATTTGAGCCAATTTTAAAAATAAATGTACTCCTATGCAGTTACTACACTTTCATCATCTTTAAGATGCCTGCACATTACTCTTTCTCTATTTCCCCTTTGAAGCTCATGCTTCTTATCTCTTATAGCCACATAAAACCTCTGGCTATGAAGAGGCCTCCCAGGCCCAGGGACCACCATCTAATTAGTGTAAAAACATTGACCCACTGCTTCAAATAATCTGAGAACAGATTGGGCGATCAACATGAACCATTCTGCCTATTAGCCCATTTAGCCCACTCCAATTTTACCAAGTTGTTCAAATGTGCAGGATACCTGGGAAATCCTATTACCTTGACTATTAACCACAAGATCTTTACAGAGTATAACGACTTCCCCTTGTTTAAGGCAATATTCAAATATCAATTTGGCATGCAACCCGACAAATATTTAGGGAGTTTACCAGATGAACATCTGAATCCCATAAGGCGATGAAATCAATTGTAGACTGGGAAAGGGGGCCAAACCAAGTTGGTCCACACTCTCAATCCCAGTCCAGACTACCATTTAGCTGATTGAGATTCCACTTTCGCATAACATTTGTCCACCTGGCTCCCCTAGTTTCTTTCAACAAAGTACCACCATTCCTCGATTGTCGCCCGTCAGTTATCTACTAGGCTTTCACAATAGCATTTAAAATCGCGTAATCACAGCACTACCGGGGTGCTACTTGTTTCATTCCAGTTAGATAACAATTTGTCTAATTTTGTCATGATCTCTGCTTCCAAAAGATCAGGACTTGCCCGACTCCCTTGGAAGCAGACCCATAACCCGGGTTCCGAGTGCCAGCCAGTCCCAATTGGGACCTTTTGGACCCTGTCCTGGCGCCAGTGGCACCAGGCTCATAAAGATGCCCAGTCCCAGCGCTGGAAGCGCCGGGCTCATAATGCTTGGGTGGACTTACCTGCAGCAGACCATGCTGCTTACTTACCTGCCAGTTGAACCCCTGATCCTCTTCTGTTTGGGACTACTTTTCCTGTTGGGTGGGGCAGGAGCCACTCCCTAGGTTCAGAAAACTGGAACTCTTCTGGAAAGCAGGAACTCTTTTCTTACCTAGGCGTGGCTGTGGAAGGAGACACCTAAGCACTGCAGGAGGCTATTTAAACCACACCCGATGGATGAATCTTGCTTTGCGTTATTCTGCATTCTCTGCAGCAGAACGCTCATCGTGTCTTCTGCTTCTGATCCTGGGCCTAAGGGAACAAAGGCTTACCATCCTGGAATCCAGTCTTCAGCAGCACCTGTAAAGACAAAGAAAGAACAGGTTAGCACTACGGTCTTCAGTGGCAGCGCATCTCTTTCCTGGTCCATCGGCTGTCACCAATGCCTCGCGCTGCATTCCGGCATCTGAAAGACAAAGGCTTACCTACTCTTCGCATGCTCCGGAGGTCTTCGCACTGCATTCCGGCATCTGAAAGACAAAAGCTTACCAGCTCTTCGCACGCTCCGGAGGCCTTCGGCGCTGCATCCCGCATCTGAAAGACAAAAGAAGGTGCGTTTAAAGACATTGGGCAACTTTATTACTCACGTGCCATTACTCCTTCCCACGCCGAATCCAGTGGGTATTCCAGCACCCTTCAGCTTCTCTAAAGCTCCGAACTTGTACCTGCAAGATAAAAGGGACAGTTAGTGCGCATCGTGAAGCAGGCTACAAACGCTTACTTACGTGCTTCCAGGCGCTTCTATTCCTCATGCGGGTTCGATCCTCAACTCTCATCAGCCCGCCATCCGCCATCGCCAGAACCCTGCAAAACAAGAGATATCTTTACAAAAGACTTTTAAGACATTTGTAGTGCCCAGAACTTACCGTTTGTGCAGTTAACGACGGACAGCAGTCCTCTGAGGTCAAGAGGCCTGCACCCTTATCCAGTGAAGAAACTGGTTACGGCACCCTGCCCCGAGGCAGATGGAGAGCTCGGCGTTCACTTACCTAAGGTGAGGGTGTTAACCTTTGGGGTTCTACAGGAGAAGAGAAAGGGAAGAGGAGAGAGGCACCCAATAACCCCAGTTCATTAATCCCATATTTTCTATCTGCAGACATCTTACTCTTCGAGTCAGACATACAGTGCACAGAGGTCCAGCCCAAAGAGCGAACTGTGTGTTACACATCACCTTTGAAGATACGGCATTCACCCAGTCAAGACCGGCGCCTCTGCGGGAATCAGGTGAGCGTTACAAATTCATCACACAATGATGTATCGGATATCAAGGTTGGATTTTTTATATGTTGCTTGTTAAACACTCAAATGTCATGATTTGGGTAGACATTTTTAAAATACCAACCAGAAGACCATCCACTGAGGGATGCAACAGATTAGACCTCCACCTCGAGGAGTTTTTCAGTGCGATCATTAATCCTCCAAAAGGTTGTCCCCTACGACCTTTCTTAGCTTTTTTTTTTAACTGTTACGGTGAACCCATCTAAGACCGGACTTTCAAGCAACCATGTCTCTTGAAGTGCTACATCATCATAAGTATTATACGTCTGCCATTCTTCTAATCGGAAGTATGATGATAGAAACCCTCTGTGTATTGGCACTGGATCCGTGAGCGATAATCACATCTGGTGGGTTTAAAAAAGAAATGACAGGTCAGGACATTTGAATGTATTTTATAGTCTTGATTTAATCAATACTTGGTGGCCAGTGGTCCTTTTCTCCCCTCCACTGGCTACTCAGCACCCTTAAACAAGGACCACACCCACCAATATAATATGGTAACCCTTCTAATATGCTACCAAGTATATACAAACTATTCTAGTGATCTTAGCTAACTAGCCTTTTCTCGTTTTCCCTCCTCGTCCATCATTCCATTCATGCCTTCCCTGGTGCACCAATTCCTCTTCCCATTTTATATAAAATAACCAAAACCTCTCCAACATGAATTGTACTCATGTATATAACGAAATGCTGATGTTTAATATGTCACATCACAACTCCCCACACCACTCACAAACTGTAAACATGAAACATGCATTGTTATCACTCAACTGGATGTCATGTAATATGGTGCATCGCGATATGTCATGGAAACCCACCATGTCAATGCTAAACACACACACCTCACCCCCAACTTGCACAGCCTTGATAAAGACCTACTGTCGAAACACGGGTTGGCTTTCCTCATGTGACCAGCCCGATACGTGCAGCTTTCCTCATATGACCAGTACGATACATGCCCAGTTAACCACTGGCCATCAAGTTCAAATTAAATCAAAACTATAAAATACATTCAGGTGTCCTGACCCATCATTTTTTTTAAATCAACCAGATGTGATGATCACTCACGGATCCAGCGCCAATACACACAGGGTTTCTACCATCCTTCTTACCTCAACATATGGGAATCTGCAAACTTGTCCCATTGAAACCCTGTACCCATCAGCAGGTAGAAAATAGGCACATTTGGGATCCAAACCAGCACATAGGTCCACTTTTCCTATAAGCATGCAACCACCAATTGCATGTTATACCAGGAACAGAATCCCTGCAGCTTCAGGTGACACACGTTTATATAGAAATGGCTGACTATTTGCTATCCGGAAAGGATGATGTCAAGAACCTTGTTGCACCGAGAGTCTCAGCTCTGCATGCATTTCCTCCCAAACCCAATGTACCTGAAAACCTTTGTCAGAAATTCACGAAACTTGAACGCCTCTGCACCAAGGAAATAAATACATTCTGGGAGAGATTCTCTCTCCATCCTGTATTGAACAAGAAAACATCCCTCGTGCACTTAGAATCATAATTTTGCGGCGAAATGGGAAGAAAACGTAATCATGGGCTCAAAAGTTATGTTCAAGCTTTTAATTGAACATGCCGACAGAGAACACGAGACTAACATTGAAAATAGATTAACTCAAATAAGACATTGAAACCAGCAATGCGCCTGCTGCAACCAAGAACAAGAACTACAGAATTATGTATGAAATCCTCAAGAACCATCAGGATGAAGTGAAACTGCCTAAGTGCAGGAATTTCTCCAGGTATGAAAGAGAGATTATAGAGAAGACTTTGTGTTTACATTTCAGCCTAAATTTCATTACCATTTTAGGAATACATCGAGAGAGCACCCACTGATAGTTCACCAGCCAGCTGAGACACAAAGTGAAACGGAGCCAGAAGGAAATTGAATCCACAGCTAGAACAGCACGGATAATAACTGATGAAGCAACATCCAGTGCAACTAGCAGCAGAAGCCATGGTTAGAATTTTTTAGAACAAATACAAAGACACAAATGGGGAACAACAACACCAAACACACAACACGTACACTTCCAGGATCCACTAGCAGATACTACACCCATGAGACAAGACACAAGAGAGCTGGAATCCAGAAACATCACAGAAGAGTACGAAAGCGATCTAAGACTGACACTTTCATAGACGCAACTGCAGCAAAGGGAACAGAGACGTTGAATCTTGTGCTGAACCTATCCAGCCACCCGCTTACAGCCATGGACAATAGCATGCTCAACAAGGGTCTTTCCTTTGCTCCTACTGCATCATCGAATCTAGTTGAAGCACATATAGACCTTTTCAAGAAAATTTAAACTCAAGAAATACTTCGCAACAAAAGTTAACTGGCAGACTAAGAGGATGATGAAACCGATTATAAATGACATTGACATGGAAAATCTTGACTTGACACACTTACTCGTCAACCTGGAGAATGACGAGGCTACCGTGACCCACTCCAAAAGAGGCATTCTGAAGGACCTCAATATTGAAGAATCCAGTCTCAGCATACCAGAGCTAAAGAAGAAATCGAAATGTACCCCTAACCTATAAGGGGATAACACCATCGACATCTTTCAACAGGCTGTTACACGTGATCGACGTACCCTAGAGGACAAAATGCGACACAAACATGAGACAAAACATGTGTACCTCCCGTCTGAAGAACTACTAGCCCTAAAAACACTTAGAATACCTCAATCATCATAAAAGAAGCCAAGGGTGGCAACATAGTGATACTCAACAGAGTAGATTACATCACCATAGCTAGAACACACCGGTCTACACCAGGATGTTACGAACAACTGCAAAACAATCCGACACACACTATCACCAAACTAGCCAATGCGCTACTTACCAAATTGCATAAACGAGGGCTCTTAACAGACGAAGAGCATACATTTCTTCAACCTAAGCACCCTAGAATGCCCACCATCTACTTTCTTCCAAAAGTGCACAAGCTAGTCACCAAAATTCCGGAAGGAAGACCAATATTAAGTACAACTGGTTGGGTCACCAAACCCTTTGTGAAATACATCAACAACATCCTTGCGCCCGAAGCCCTGAAAATACGCACATACTTGAGGGACACAATGCACACTCTTCTCATCCTACAGGATGTGCACGGGCAACTGCACTATTTACATGTAACCTTGGATGTAAAGGCTCTTCACACGGCTATTGATATTACTTTAGCACTTGGGGCCCGTGACTGTACTTTCTCAAAAACTTCAGCATCCTTCTACTCCCATCTGGAACTCACAAAAGAATTTCTAGAATTTTCATTGACAAACACCATTATTATCTTCAACCAAGTATACTATAAACAGACCGAGGGAATCACAATGGGTGCGACATACGCGCCCTCATTGGCCAACCTTTTCATGAATCATTACGAGCAAGTACATGCACTGTCCAATCCTGACTTCAACCACCATATCTATAAATGGTATCAGTATATTGATGATGACCTGATGATATGGACAGGTGCCACGGAACAGCTCCACTGCTTCAAAGAATACCTTAACAACAATCGGTTTGGTCTAGAACTAACAGGCACACATAGTGACAGCTCGATTGACTTTTTGGACATAAACATCAGCGTAAAAAACGATGAACTGACAATCATTACATACAGAAAACCAAAGGAGGTCAACTCTGTACTCTTTGCTACCAGTTGTCACTGCAGAGCCATAATAGACAACATAACGAAAGACAAATCAGGGCTAAACGCAACTGTGGCACCAAAGAGTCTTTCAATACGGAATGCAAATGATTGAAATACTGATTTTCAAAAAGAGGATATATGGAGCAGGCAATTGGATCTGCAATCAACATGGCAACCAGAAGGGACCGTAAGACACTATTGACCTCAAAAGCCAAACCGAGGATGACAAGCACAGAAGAAATGACCAGATATGTGACCAGATATACCCAGGATAGCCTTCGGATCCAGAAAATACTCCAAAAACATTGGCACCTCCTCCGTATAGATACAGACATCAGACAACTAATACCTCCCAGGCCACTACTAGCTTATACCAAAGCACCAACCTTGCGAACCATGTTGAGCTCATCTAATGTGGCTCCTCTGGCTGTCGCCAACCAGTCCTTGCTAACATCGGCAAAAGCGGCCAGGTTTCACAAGTGTGGAATTTGCACCATCTGTCCCTGTGTGAGGAATGCCAAGACCATTGTATTCAATGGCACAGAACAACATAAAGTACCATAATTTATTAATTGCAAATCAAAATTCGCAATCTGTTATCATCTGCACCTGTAACCTTAAATATATTGGGAGCACTCAACTTGCAAGATGCAGGATATCCATTGGCCCAACACTGGCAAGTGAAACATCAGTTGGACAGGAAAGAAGATATGAGATTCATGGGAGTGGAAATCATCCCGCCAGACCCACGAGGTGGTGACAGAGAACTTAAACTAAGACACTGAAGTAAAATGTATCTGCAAATACAGATGTGTAAGCTTGGGCCTTAATTCTGAACAGGAGCTCAATGTTTTCCTGTAAAAGAGCTCTCCCAACTATTGTGAAACCTGTTAATCTATACGTATGCAACTTGTTAGAATTACAGCTCTGACTTATATGATGCAACAAACTTTCTTTCACTTGTTTATCATCAAGGGAAGTCACTTCTAACAACTGTGTTGTCACGGCACAACCACATAAATGCTTTGTCAAACTTAGCATTAACCCCTTAGTTAGAACTTATTCCTTGCTGTGGTAGCCACCGTTAGATGCTTATTGGACGCCCAACCTATTCTGCATCTAGTATCTGAGTAGTGTTGTTGTTGCTTTCTCGCGAGTGCCAGTCTCATCTCTTTCTGCTCTAGCAGCTGTGTGTTTGGAGGAGTTGAATGTGGTAGCAGAGACTCAAATACGGCTGCTATAACAAATCCACTGTTACACCGTGATATGCTTTCCGATAAACTCCCAAGCACCCGAGATACTGTATTAGGAATGGAGCAGGTGCAGATTAATGAAAGCAACACGGAAATGCTTTTTTCCCCGTTTGACATCACCGACAGTTATTAGAAATCTACATTCCTACTGTACTCCAGACACAGCTCAACAAAGAAATGTTGTGCCGACATCAAAGACGGTCAACACCATATCTGACTTTCGGATGTCGAGTAATTCAGCTGTTTTTTTCTTTCCTTTGACACCTTGAACAGTAGCCTGTGAAAGAAATTCACCAACTAATCAGAAACAATTGGACAGTTGAACATCGTCCATGTTAATAACATTTGTGAGGCTTGATGATGCGGATGGCAAGTCAGGAAACATAAATGACTGTACCACGGCAGGGAGTGGTAAAAGTGAAACAGGCTTACCTTCTCATGTAGGTGCTGCACGACCTGGCGATTCCATACCATTAGGTGAGGACAATACTGCTGTAAACATTCTTCATACATCATTGATTGAACCGCCTTATGTGTCGAGCTCAAAATCACCAGTTGTGCAGACTCAGACTAATACAAGCCTGAACAATTACGATTCTGCAGCTCGTAAGCTCGTCTGACAGAGCAATTAAAATCAGACTTTTTACTGTTACGGGAACGCCTGAATGAAAGCTTTTCTGGGCTGAATGGCAAAATCCCTGGGAGACGCAATGAAGGCATTGCATTGGATCCCATGCCATCCTCTAGGTGCCACCCCATGGTGTACAGTGCCTCGAAAGACATGCCGAGTACGCTGCAGGCAAAGTTCATGAATTATACGATGCCTGCAACTACAAATAGCCTTGCTCGCAAAATGTCACCTGTCCCAAAGAACAAAGGCCCTACTGATGTGCGGGCAGAAATTTTACAACAAATGCGCCCATCACTGGAGAACAAAACAAAGCGTAATCTATCTGTTTCTAAACATTCTGATATTGACTGTGAAGCCAACTATAAGAGTAACCTTTCCATTGCCGCAGGCATACAAATATACAATAATCTCTTAGCCGCAACTTCAATCGTGCTAATTCCATTCGTGAAGTTATGAGTCCCTCAATAACGCGATAAAATATCAATGGTCATTGTTATCAACTTTAAACTCTAAACTTCTCAACCTGTAAAACTTCACCTGTCATTTACAACACAGACTCGATGGTGAAGCTCAAGTGTCTCTAAAATGGCAAAACCGCTTAAGTGACCAGGAACTAATTGGCAGAGAAATCTGAGCTAATGGACGCAGTGCTGGACTGTACGAAATGGATGAGGCACAATTTCAAGACCTACACAGATGCCTCAAATCACCACTGTACAAGGAATTGTCAGAGCAATTTACCGTCATCGTTGGCACCTTTGCTACAGAATGTACCGAAGACTGGTGCGACGTCAAACAGTAACAAGACTTCGGAATCCTTAGGTTCAGAATGTGCTTAATCTTTGAAGGTGGCATCAGTTTCTGAGGAAAATGGTTCCGTAGTGACTCCGTCAAGCAATTTGAAAGCTAAAATATCACCTAGCTTAGACTCAAGTGGTTTATCTCATCCTGTACAATCCAACGTGAACGAGTTAAAGCAAAACTCTGGTGTCTCCATTGTGACTGACTTGGCTGGATACTGTCCTTCCATTGGGGGTGAATCCGGCACTCAAAGCCCACTTGTATTGCTGAGCACGATTCACAAACCATCCTTTGGTATCTTTGCGGGCACTGCGAAAATGGTAGTGGCAAGTGCCAACCTATATTCTCTCATTTAATCTAAGAGATCTTCAATAACAAGAAAAGGAAAGGCAATTGCTGCTCACAAGTCCTGTTCTAATAATTCAAAATTCTTCATTCAAAACCTTTCAACACTGCCTCGAATTGGGCTATTCGAACTCCCCCCAAATTCACGCCTCTGGTTAAAACAAAAAGCTCTAGAAACCCCAGTAGTCCAGCCCTGCCAGCGCTCTCGGCGTCAAGTAATCCAAATAAAAGAGCAAGAGTGGAGTTTGAAGGCACACTAAATCGAGATTCTTCCTCATCGATCGATTTGTGATCTATCCACATACTCAGTTGATGACGATGAGATCTCTGTTGTCGATAATACAGCCGCCGATGAATCAATCACCGACGACAGTGTGGCGTCAGCATCCTCAAGTAGATTGAGAGGGAAAAAAAACTAATGGGGTTTATGGAGGCATCTTCTGAATGCTATAATGGATCCAGAAGTCGCCGGCAAATAGAAATGGTCAGGCCCCAGGTCCCGCCTGAAACAAAGCAGAAAGTTCCATCTAAATCGAAAGAAATAAAGGTAAAAAGCTTGAGCTTGAATTTTAATCCAAAGCTCACCAAAGCCCAAATGCAAAATCAAGGAGATCGATGTGAACATGTGGTAAACAATCCGAAGTCTTTTCAAGCTGCCGGGCATTGGAAACTGCAATTAGAAAATATACTTAAAAACCAGAATGAGGTGAACTTGAATAGGAGCAACACAATGAAATTGTTGCATTGCATTCCTTCGTTGCGGACAATAACAGAGGATATTGCCATTGTGGAGTATGCCTCTGAAACCTACTTTGACTGGGTGATCCTACACATTAAATCTCAATTCATTATAAAAAACATTAAGACACGCCAAAAGAAGAGCTTCTCTTTTTTGGATTTGAGTTATCCTCAGTCTTTGACAAAAAAGAAAATCAGCCTGTGAAAGTTCGTCAAGTCTTTGATGGCTAGACATCGAATGAACAAAGGCGAAGTGTATTGCGGAACCATGTAAACGTCAAAGACCCTGGCACCAATGTACCAGACCATCGTGCTGTCCCGTCAAAAAGGTCACCGATTCCTGCTGGTCGATACAGAGGTCATCATTAGCTAAACGGCAACCAGCAACGTGAAACGTGTTCACTGATATCCTGGAACACACAAGGGTTCATGCACTTATTTCAGGAATCCTGCAGATTGATTGAAAATAATTTTGTGATCTGCCTTCAAGAAACATGGCTCCGTGAACTTCCGTTTAGAGATGGTTATTCAATCTTGTTGGATGCAACGCGGAAAAACAGTACAGGATGCCCATTTTCCAGATTAGTCACCATGCTAAAGAACACCAACAGCTGGAAAGTGGCAAAATCTATCAACCCAAATGTGTTTGTCCAAGCAACACTGCTTCAATGTATCCATCCAGTTGTTAACATGAGTAAAGAGATCCTCATAATAAACATCTATTGGAATCCGGCAATGATTTCAGCAGAGAAGTCTATTATATTGGTGACCACCATAATAGATGACTGTATGATTGAATTTAGGGATCCCACTATTATCATCTGTGGTGATCTGAATTATTCTTGGTTCGACAACAACAGGCAACCAAAAACTGTCGATGCAAATCATCTCAATCGAAAGTCAGATAGGGGACAACAGTGGAAATCCGAATTGAATAGCAGAAATAGCTCAATTCTGAATGGTCAAACTAAGGGTGATATCCCAGCTGCTCGTTCATGTCACCGGAACCAGAGTCCTAAAACACTGGACTATATCTGGTCTTCAAGAAACTTGTTATGCCTAATAGTCCAGTTAACCATATTAAACCTAACTAGTAGTGATCACGATGCGTTGAAGCTAACTTGGCAAATGAAAACAGGTCAATCATTAATTAGATATTCTGAGGGTGTAGCAATTACTCAAGGCGCAAGCAGACTTCGGATCAACAAGCACCAAATTGCAACTTTAAGCGCAATCATATGCTCAAATGCGGCGTGTACCAGTAGTCAAGTAAACTATGCTCTGCTCCTTCTACAATTTAAAACAAGGAAAAGTGGTTTCATAAGGATTTTGCAGACCAACAAATACCCCTTTAGCTTGAAGGTCAGTGAAGCAAAAAAGACTCTACATAAGGACATAAACATTTTTTTGAAAACTGCAGCTGTTAATTTCAATGAGGCTATTAAGAAAAGGTGCCAGAAATACCGAAACTGGTTGAAATCCTTTGAACAAATTTGTGACCAAGAACGAGCCGAAGAGATTGAGATTAATCGCAAATCATAACAGCAGACACATTTGGACGATAATAAATGAAGGCTCTTTAAATCAAGATGGAATGATGTCCAATGGAATCAATGCCAATGAATGGGTAATCCATTTTTCCAAAGAATTTGAAAGCTCTGCCACTGAAACACCAGCATGTGGAGTTGTGAGTGCAACCCTGTGAATGTCTGTGAGACAACAGTTTATCAGCAATCCAAAAATTGAAAAAATTCAAGAGCCACCGGGCCGGATGGACTCATATCATGCTAAAATCAAATAAAATCCACTGGGCACCATTAATCGAAGCCCTCTACTGAAAGATCGCAGCATTAAAAGAACTTCCAGTGTCATGGTCTTCAGCAGTGGTAGTACCAATCTTCAAGAAGGGTAATCGGGACAATCCTTCCAACTATTATCGCCCGATTGACCCACTTGATATGATTGGGAAGGTCTTCGTGACATTTGTTAAAAAAAAACTCACAAAGTGGGCCACTGAGGCTGGTATTATAGACTGTCGTCAAATAGGATTTACAAAGGGGGTAGGTACCAAATTTAATGTAATCCTGCTTAACATACTCAAACTGGAAGCCTTAAAGGGGGGGGTTATTCCTCTCCTTTGTCGGTCTTAAGCAGGCTTTTGACAGCATAAATAGAGAAATGATGTGGAAAAAGCTCCAGAATTGGTCCTGTCCAGTGGATCTCTTGCACTCGATGATGGCTTTGCATTCAAATACTACAATCAGAGTCTGAATCAATGCACAAGTTGAGCTCACAGAGGAAATTCCAACAAAAAGGGGAGAAAACAAGGCTGTCCTCTAGCAGCTCTCCTTTTTAAAACTATACAACACTGACTTACCAATAGCCTTGAAGGAAACAAAATCATTTCCACCTTGTATAAATAGCCAGCAAATTGGGTGGGTCATTTACACTGATGAGTTGGTGTTGGATTCTACTCAAATAGGACTGCAAAGTCTCCTAACTAAACTTCAAGAATATTTATATCGAAATGATCTTGAAATAAATGTAAAGAAATCCAAAATTGTGGTGTTTGGACCAAGAGTGGGGAAAAGAGATCAGAACTTTAAATGGACTGTTGCAAACGAACAGCTTGAGTCCACTTGTTGTATGTGTTACTTGGGAGTCATGTACAACAAATCCATTCGTGAATGGAATTGGGCTCAAAATCTGTTAATTCTAATGCAAAACTTGGCTCTGCAAGGAGCAAAATTGCATGCGGCATATGGAACATTTACTCTAAAACCTGTGCTAATGTTTTACTTACAAAATGTTGTACCTACAATTACCTTTCGAAGTGATGCTGGCTTGAATATAAGCATAGATACTTGGTCCCACCTAGAGGGTCTCTTTTGGTGAAAAGTGCTCAAATTACCATCTAGTGCATCAATGCTAGCAATTCGCTATGAACTGTGCCTGGAGTCCCTACATGGAATTGTCATTTGGAAATCTATTGCGGCATTAAGGAAAATGCCCTTAACGCCAACACCTCCTCCCTATCGCATGTTGGCTTCGACAACCACATCTCGTCACACTGGACTGTTAAAAGAATGGGTGAACAAAATTGATAACATTTTGAACGAGGCAGATGTTACGATAGAAATAGTCCTTTCTAATCCCCAAGCAGCAAAGAAAAAAATGAGGTGGAATTGGATCAAAAATAACGAGAAACAAAATGAATTAATGTGTGCACTGTATAACGGCCCAGCTGCACACGGAATTGACAAGACACCAAAATACTTAACAAAATTCCCCTCTCGCTATCACAGAGACCGGTTTCTGAGGCTGCATCTAAATTTGTATAAAACAAGAGATGTTGTTCTTAAGACATGATAAAGATACTGTGAACAACTCATGTAGGATCTGCAGCGTTACAGTGGAATCATGAAAGCACTTAATCACTGAATGCTTGGAGCTAACACCGCAAAGCATGACTTTTTAAAGTATATTCGTCCCCCTAAATGGAAACATGGAGGAGTGGTGGTTTATGATGCTTGCAGGGAATAATTTCAAGCTAATATGTGCAGTAGAAAAAGAAATTGCAACCAACAAAGCTCTACCTTGGCTCCAGCTCTTATTTGTTTGGTTGAATCTAAAGCTAGATTGATTTCATAAAAGTTATATAATACTCAATGTAGAAAAGCGTGGTTGTCAGCATGAGTAATTCCCAAATAATTGTGTGGCTGCTACACAATCAATCTTGCAAAAATATAAGGAGATGAGAAAAGGTTACTCAAATGCGCCAACTCAAAATTGGGAGTATACATTGGTGAGTCAAATAAACTTTCAGTAAACAGTGTTAGATTGAGACCATATTCAAAAAGACTGTAGATAATGCTCTCAAAATTCTTTAATTTAGTTGTTAATTGAAAAAACAAATTGTCTATCCTGGTGTTTTCATCACACCTGGTAGTTTCCAAATTGGTTCTCACTCACAAATCTTGAAATAAACAGAGTTCTGTGTTCAAAGATAAAGAATAGAATACTTTCAGTGCTTGTGTTCCACTTAATTCAATTCTCCTTGGTTAAATTCTCGACATTTTTCTCCATTGATTATATCAACGGTTCATTAGGAGAAGAAATGGTTTCTGACAGATAAGGATAGAAGAAAAGAAAAAGTGGTGTAAAGTTATAAAAATGTTATGGGTGTTAGTATCATGTTTGTATCAAAACTAATTATAAGTTTTAAAAAAAGTCATATCGATAATTTTGACTCACCCTGATTTAGTTTGTAATTCAAGTAGTAATATCTTTGGTTCTCCAGCATGGGGTCTGGCATGGATTCACATGCTCATGAATATTCCCCGTCGTCAGGCTGGGAATCCTCGGTATAGAATAAAATCTGTATCAGTTTTGTTTCTGATCTGTCTTTCTTAGAAGTAACCAATCACTGGTCTCTGGGTCATACTGCCCTCTCCCTAAGCCCTGCCTCTGGCAGCCATCCTCAGATTTTTACCGCACGTTCAAGTGTTTGGAGTCCTCGTGCTGTAGCTCTCGAGCTTTTGCTGCTTTTCCAGGAGTTTTTTCAGATTTCTCGGTTAAATAGAGCCTCAAGCTCCACCGTTTCTACATCCGATCAACGGGGATCCGTTTCGGAGTTTTCTACGCCCCTCAAGGGTGAAGTTTTCGTCGAGTTACGCTTTTGGAGGATTGCAGAAGTTCCGAGGCCTACCCCGGACATGGCCCAGGAGAAAGGAAGCTCGACGCCCGGGAAGCTGTTCAGGACCTGCCCTGGTTGCTAGCTTCAGAATGTTTTCAAGGAGGACGAGCATTCGTTATGCCTCTACTGTCTCCACGAGGACAAGACGCACACGGGGAAGGACTGTGCGTTTTGTGTGAACATGTCGGAGCGGACCATGAAGGATCGCCACCTCCGTCTCGCCAACTGGCTGGAAGGGAAGAGCCCGTCAGGCGAGAAGAAGAAAAAGAAGTCTGAGCGGTCTTCTAAGTTCTGTGAGGGCAACCCGGCAACGGGGGCCCAACAAAAGGCTAAGCACCGCGAGTCCGCGGGCACCGGGAGCCCCGAACGGTCGGGCTCCTTGGCTGCCAGGCAGGGCGCTTCCTCCCCGGCGCCATCAACCACGAGCCAACGCTCTGGCTCGGGTAAGAGGAAGTCCGAGAACCCGGCAAAGCTTCTGGAGAGGCCCCGGTCAATCTCAAAGATTCCGGCAGAGGGGGAGCGAGGCTTGGACCCTCCCGCCAAGGTGATGGCCCCAGGCGTCCAGAAGGTGACGATGGCCTTAATTCACCCTACTAAGACCTCGATTGATGATGTCGCCGCGGCCCTGGCTCAGCCTGTGGAGGCTACACCAGTGGAGGCGCCCTCAGGACCCAGAGTCTCCCTGCCACCGCGGAGGGAGTCGTCTTTCAGGCCCATTGAGAAGACCCCCAGGAAGTCCTTGTTGGAAAAGGTGGGGGAGGGGCTGGTGGCCATCGTGGATACGGACACAACCTCTGAAGAAGAGCTCATCGAAGTCGTGGAAGAGGCCCAGCCCATCGGGAGGGATCCCGACGAGGGCGACGACGAGAGTGACGGTGTCACCGACAAGGCTCCTAAAGAGCCCTCGCGCCCATCGTTTCCGGCGCCGCAGGACACTTCGGCGGCCATTTTGTCAGCGATTCAGTCCTTATGCTCGGAGATGAGGACAAGGTTGCCCCTTCCCCCGACGGAGGTACCTGAGCCAGACCCGACGGGGGAACCGGAGCCAGGACCTTCGGAAAGTCCACCGCATAAGAGGAGGAGGACGCATCCTACGCCACCTCTCCCACCTCTGCAGCCTGCTCTGCCTTCCCCCCCGGTCTACTACCCACGGGATGATACAGGCACGGACACGGCTACGACAGGTATAGATGACGACAGAGGCGACGACGGGACGTGCCCCCCATTGCCCCCTGCTTGGGCGTCCCCGCCCGACGAGATTGGATCCTTTCATGCCATGATTTCCAGGGCATCCAAGCTTTTCCAGCTCTGCCCAGAAGAGAAGAAGAAAGAAGGGTTCCTTTATCAACGGCGCAAGGCTAAAAGGAAGACGGTCCTCGCCGTACCGCTTCTTGATGACATCTGGGATGAGGGGCTCGCCCTCCTCAAGAACCCTGCCACGGGCGCCGGCAAAGAGGGACCGGTACGAGAAGAAGTACTGGGTCCCCGACGCTGCCCCTTTGTGCCTTCGGGCACAAACTACCCCGGATTCGGTTGTCTCGGCGGCGGCAAAGAAGAAAGCTGGGGGGGCATCGGCCTCGACATCAACTTCCCCGCTGGACGGCGCGGGCAGGAAGTTGGACATGATGGGGCGACGGATCATCTCATCCGCAGCGATGACTATCAAGGCGCCAACGCCCTGGCTATCGTAGCCCACTACGATAGGGAGTTGTGGTTCAAAATCGCCCCTCTGTTAGACTTCCTTCCAGACGCCAAAAGGGCTGAAGCCCTTGAAATTCTACAGGAGGGTGAGATTGCTTCGGACCACGCCATCACGGTGGCAACGGACATCGCCGACACCGGTTTCCGTCAGTTGGGCAACAGCGTTTGCTTGAGACGACGAGGATGGCTCAAGGCCATGGATTTCTGCCAGGACGTACAAGCCAAGGTTTTGGACATGCCCTTCAACGGGAACAACCTGTTTGGGAAGGCGGTTGATGAGTCCCTTCAGGCCATCAAGACAGACACAGAGACTGCCCGGGCACTGGGAGTGCTCCAACAACGACGGCCGTCCTTTCGGAGCTCCGGAGGCAGACAAGGTGCCTCCAAGGGATCCGGCAGTGGCTCCTCTACGTACCGCCAAACGGCAAGATCTTTGTCCCAGGAAGCCTACAGGGGACGCGGCAAGCCAGGTGGTGCCCATCATCGTCGACAGGGAGGTCAAGGAGGCAAGGCGGCCTCCAAACAAGATTGACCCAACCGTGGGGTCGGGCCCCAGCCGAAGCACACCGGTGGGAGGCCGGCTGCCGAGGTTCGTCAGCGTGTGGGAGTCCATCTCCACCGACCGTTGGGTGCTGGATGCCCTGGCCCAAGGGCACACCCTCGAGTTTCAGAAGAAGTGCCCTCGCGTTCCACCCGTGGCCTGGAAGGAAAATCACATCCCTCAACTACTGTTGGAAGTAAGGGCGATGCTCAAGAAGGGTGCCATCGAGCTCGTCCCAAAGAGGCTTCGGTGCTCCGGAGTTTACTCAAGGTACTTCCTCGTAAAAAAGAAGACAGGAGGATGGCGCCCCATCCTGGACCTACCAAGACTGAACAAGTACATCCATTCGCAGAAGTTCCGTATGGTCACCCTCCAGCACGTGCTGGGACAGCTGGAGGAGGGCGATTTCCTGTCGTCGTTGGACTTGGAGGATGCATACTTCCACATCCCCATTCTAAAAAGACACTGAAAGTTAATCAGGTGCGTGGTCCAAGGGCGGCACTACCAGTTCAAGGCCCTCCCGTTCGGATTGAAGTCGGCACCCAGGGTGTTCACCAAGTGCCTCGCACCGGTGGCAGCGCGGCTGCACCTACAGGGGATCCACGTCTACCCCTACCTGGACGACTGGCTCATCCGGGTAAGGACGAGGGAGCTCGCCGTGGAGCAAACTGCGAAGACCGTCCAGCTGCTCACAGACCTGGGATTCTCCATCAACTTTCCAAAATCCCACCTGGTTCCGTCGCAAGTCGCCCTGTTTCTGGGAGACAAGCTCGACACAGTGGCGCGGCTGGCCTCGCTGTCGGAGGAAAGGACCAGGACCATTCTGGGCAAGGTGCAGCGTCTGCTGGCCACGGACATGGCCAGGGTAAGATCTATCAAGTCCCTCCTCGGGATGATGTCCTCCTGCATTTATCTGGTGCGCCTTTGCAGGCTTCGGATGCGCCCCTTACAAAAGTTCCTCGATGCCCGCTGGGCCAGTCGACGGGCAGCTTCGAGGACAGGATCCCTCTCAACGAGACGTTCCGTCGGGCGATCCGGTGGTGGGGTACCCGCTCCCATCTGTCGGCGGGCACAGACTTTCAGATCCCAGCTCACCAGGTGATGGTGACGACGACGCCTCCCTGGAAGGTTGGGGAGCGCACTCCGGAGATCTTCACGCCAGAGGCCTTTGGCTCCCGGAGGAGAAGTCACTACACATCAACATTTTGGAGCTCGGCGTAGTGTTCTGAGCCCTCAGGTCCTTTCTCCCGTCCCTCAAGGGCAAGGTGGTGAGGATCTTCACCAACAACACCACCACGAAGTTCTATATCCGGAAGCAGGGCGGAACCAGGTCCCCGGCCCTATCCAAGGAAGCCCAGGACCTGTGGCATTGGGCCGTCGCCCAACGGATGTTTCTGGTGCCTCTTCACCTGGCAGGAATACAAAAACACAATCGCCGACTCACTCAGCAGGGAGCTGCGCTCGTGCCACGAGTGGGAACTACGCCAGGATCAAGTGGATCGACTCTTCTGACGATGGGGCGAACCCCAAATCGATCTCTTCGCGACGGCGATGAATTCCAAGTGCCGGAGGTTCACCAGCAGGTTCCCCCAGCCGAAGATCATGGCCGATGCTTTCTCGTTCCCCTGGGACGGCCTATTTCTTTATGCGTTTCCTCCGCTGCCGTTGCTGCTCCGGCTCATCAACCAGCTCAAGAGGTCCCGGTGCAGGATGATCCTCGTCGCACCGGCATGGCCGAGACAGATCTGGTTCCCGGACCTTCTGGACTTGTCAACGTCCACACCAGTCAAGCTGCCGATGGACGCAGACCTTCTCTCCAGAGAAGGAGGCGCCATTCTTCACCACAACCCGGAGTCGCTGAACTTGCAGGCCTGGCTCCTGCAGCACTAGAGTTTGGAGGGTACGACATCCCGGCCGACTGCAGAGAGGTTCTTGCAAAGGCCAGGGCGGCGTCCTCCACTCTCAAGTGCTACGGACATAAATGGAAGAGATTCTCTGTCTGGTGCCGTGCACAGAAGATGAACCCTCTGCGGATTACGGCCCCTCAAGTACTGCCGTACCTACTGTCGCTGGCCAAAGCTGGACTGGCTCACGCCTCCATCAAAATACACCTGGCTGCAATCTCCCGATATACCAGGACTGCGGGACGGGCGTCCTTGTGTTCTCATCGCCTGGTGAAAGAATTCATGAAGGGACTATTCCGATCATTTCCGCCGGTGAAGGCTCCTGCCCCGGCGTGGGAGCTTAATGTGGTGCTGACCAGGCTCATGGGGGCCCCATTCGAGCCTATGCATTCAGCGCCTCTGAAGTTCCTGTCATGGAAGACAGCTTTCCTCGTGGCCATCACCTCCGCACGACGAGTGGGAGAGATCCAGGCCCTATCTTGCAAGCCTCCATACTTGAATTTTCATGGCACGAGGGTGGTGCTGAGGACGCACCCCTCCTTTATGCCCAAGGTGCCGTCGGACTTCCACCTCAACGAGCCCTTGGTGTTGCCAAGAGGACTTTGCACTCGCTGGATGTAGCTAGAGCGCTGAAGTTCTACGTGGACCGCACAAAGAGTTTTCGGAAGACGTCACAGCTGTTTGTGAACTTTGGGACTGTGAATCAAGGGAAGGCTCTCTCGAAGACTTCCATTTCCAGATGGCTCTCGTGCTGCATCATGCACTGTCACCGGTTGGTGAACCGACGGCTGCCCGGCCGTCCGAGAGCCCATTTGACCAGAGCGATAGCTGCTACCACGGCGTTCCTGTCGAAAATGATACTGATTTTTTTCTATACCGAGGATTCCCAGTCTGACAACGGGGAATATTAATGAGCATGTGAATCCATGCCAGACCCATGCCGGGAACAACAGTTACAGGTAAGTAACTTTTTCCTTACTTCGAATTAGTCTTTCTTTATAACTTCAATGTTGCTTTAAGATTGCCAAATATTTGTTCTTCTAAAGTCCAAGGGGAGGACAACTGCAGGGAAGAGAAAGGTATATATGGCCCCCATTTAGATGGTGTGCCCCTGCTAGACATCTGCGGGGCTGCGAGGTGGAGGTCGACGCACACCTTCACAAGATTCTACTGTGTCGATCAGGACTCCAGGGAGGAGTCCAGGGTCGGCCAAGCAGTGCTGCGCAACCTGTTCGCCTAAGGTGAGCCTGGTGAGGAGGTAAGAGATGCTTAATGTTGAGTTGTTGTATTGCTTAATGTTGAGCCTGTTGCCACCTCCCGTGGTTGTGCATGTGTGTACTGCTATGTATTCTCTTATTCATGAGCATGTGAATCTATACCAGACACCATGCTGGAGAAGGAACAAGTTACTTACCTGTAACTGTTGTTCTCCAGCATGGGTCTGGCATGGATTCACATGCGAACCCTCCCGCCTACCCCTCTGCGGCTCTTCACTTGGTCATACTGCCACTTTACGTGCTACCAAATCTGAGGATGGCTGCCAGAGGCAGGGCTTAGGGAGAGGGCAGTCATTGGCTGGGGGCAGTATGACCCAGAGACCAGTGATTGGTTACTACTAAGAAAGACAGATCAGAAACGAAAATGATACTGATTTTTTTCTATACCGAGGATTCCCAGTCTGACAACGGGGAATATTAATGAGCATGTGAATCCATGCCAGACCCATGCCGGGAACAACAGTTACAGGTAAGTAACTTTTTCCTTACTTCGAATTAGTCTTTCTTTATAACTTCAATGTTGCTTTAAGATTGCCAAATATTTGTTCTTCTAAAGTCCAAGGGGAGGACAACTGCAGGGAAGAGAAAGGTATATATGGCCCCCATTTAGATATAGAAGGGTTGAAATGCTTGGAGAAAAGCAAAAAGGGCTGCTAAATAAAATTCATATTGGCTTACCCTTTGTATTCAAAGTGCTCTGGGTAAAGCTGAAAAAGTCCTTGCCGTGATAAGCAGTGGAACAACTAGCCAAGCTAGTTGTGCTGCGTTTATGTCTGCAAATGTGCTCTTTATAGTGTAAGCGATGCGCAGTGGCGTCATTACGTCGCGCACAACGTTGTCTAACTCGACACAGTGACGTCACCGCATTTTCCACGCTTGTGGTGGCCATTTTGGAGCGAGTGAGCTGCTCGTAATCATGTTTACATGGTAAAAATGTATATATAGTTTGTTGGAGATATTTGAGCATATTTTTACTATTTTAGAACCAAATTCTGAGATCTTATTAGGTTACATTTTTTAGATCAGTTCCCAATACTTAGATTCTTTTTATGTTTGATTTAGCGTTCAGTTACTGAATGAGTTTGCTATTTTGGTTTAAAGTGTTTTTGATCTAGTTTTTGAATTTGATTTGTGGATCAGTTTCTAACTTACTATAGGGAAGTTCCATAAGTATTGATGGATAGGTCATAGGGAAAGTATAGTGGAAAAATATAATGAAGAGAAAGTCAATTGTCACAAAAAATAGGAAAATGTCCAATATAGATATACACATATCATTTTGCTAATCCTGATAAACAAAAAAGGAAAATGTTCTTGTACAAATTAGGACATCTGATTGTATGTTCTACAGGACAGACATTTAAATGCTGAACATTGATTATACTTATAACTGGTTGTTCATTCCTATGTCAGAAAAGAGAGAAATGACTACAGCCAAGTATACATGTCTGTGTCACAATTTAAACCTGAGACGCAAATGTCCATGATACAAATCCATTTACATTCCTGTTTGCGTAACAGTTCCTCCTTGTTACCCCCTCTAGGGGGTAAATTAACTTTCGAGGGGATTGGGTCCTCCGACCTATTCCAGATCTATGACAGTAATCACCACAGCTGTGCTGCTTCGGAAAATCTTTAGGTGTCCTGCGTCAATGACATCGATACGCTGTCCTGGAGGGCCTCTGTCGAACTGATGTCACCGGAAGTTATAAGTAGGACGCACAACGCCCATAGCCTCAGTTCCGTTTTTTCTGCGAATGTGTTCGCTTCGGAGATCTCGGCGCGCCTCGACTCTTCTGAGTTCTGTTCTTTCGGTTCCTCGAACCTGTTCTTTTGTGAATATCTATGATGTCCTCATCATCTTCTACCCCGCGGCCGGGTTTTAAGAAGTGTCGGGAATGCGGGTCCAAGATGTCGTTGACAGATTCGCACATCGCTTGCCTCTGGTGCCTATGTGGGGACCACGACACGGATGACTGTGTGGACTGCCAGTCGCTTACTTCGAAGGCCTTGCGGGAACGTAAGAAGAAGCTTTCTGTAGGGAAGGTGGCTAAGCCCCGGAAGTTGAAGTCCACCGGCCTTTCGACTGACGATTCGAGGGGCGACTCTCTGCATCATCGTCGTCCGTCCGGGGGTTCTCGGTCCTCGAGTAGGTCCCGCCATTCCTCTGCCTCTTCGAGGCACTCACGGAAGCGCCGTCACCGGTCGCCTTCCCTGTCCTCGTTCGAGGACTCCGCCCATTGGCGGGTTGCTTGTCCCAACAAGCATTCCACTCCTGCTGAATGGGATTCCTTTCGGCAGGAGATGATGGTGATTTTTCAGTCGCACGGCTCAGTCCGTCCGCGCCATCGAAAGACGCTGGTCGTGACCGTGCTAGAGAAACCACTTGCACGCCTTCGGGCTGGAGTGGTCGTCGCGATCACCGGGTGCCTTCGAGGTCCCAGTCGGACAAGGTTGGTTGCTCTAGACATGCCCGTTCCAGGTCCCGGTCCTTGACGCCCTCGAGACCGTTGGAGCCTGTGAAGTCTTCGAAGAAGACATCAACGCCATCGGCACCCAGGCTGGGGACAGCTATGGAGGGGAGGTTCCTTTCAATATTACTCATCCTTTAGGAGATGCAAGTCAAAGGGGCCACCGCAGGAGTGCCGAAGGTGGAAAACAGGGTACTCGAGGTGCCAAGGCCGCTCGGGCAGTTGCCTCTTTACCCTCAGGCAATGCCGCAGCCGCTTCAGCTCAGTCATGAGACCATGTCCCATGGTTCGCCGGTTGGGGGAAAGCTGGCGCAGCATCTTGTAGAATGGCATGCCATTACTTCAGATGTGTGGGTTCTGGCGATCATAGCCCATGGCTACTGTCTTCCTTTCCGGCAGAGGCCTCACAACAATCCACCAGGGAATCTCTCTTTGAAGACTCCGGATCCGCTCCTTGCGCAGGAAATTCAGTCCCTGCTGGAAGAAGGTGCCATAGATCTGGTGCCTGAAGCGGAGAGGAACAAGGGATGGTATTCCCCTTATTTTTTTATTTTGAAGAAAGACAGGGGATTGAAACCCATCATGGACTTGCGTGGTTTGAACAAGCTCCTCAGGAAGGACAAGTTCAAGATGGTTACTCTCTCTCAAGTCCTCCAGGCCCTTCACCTTAAGTACTGGTTGGTGTCTCTCGACCTCAAGGACGCTTACTTTCATGTGCCGATCCATCCGAAGCACAAGAAGTACCTGAGGTTCGCGGTTGGTGACTCGCACTTTCAGTTTCGGGTCCTGCCGTTCGGATTGACCTCCGCCCGAGGTTTTTCACCCAGCTCATGGTGGTGGTGGCAGCGTATCGCAGGAAAGAGGGGATTCATGTCTACCCCTACCTGGACGATTGGTTGATCAGGGCACGCTCTCCTGAGCAAGTCCTGGATCATCTGTCAGTCACCTGCCACTCCCTTCACAAGATGGGCTTCTCCCTCAACTTAAAGAAGTTCCACTTGATGCCAACTCAGTGGCTCCAGTACATCGGAGCAGTGCTCGACACATCCCTGGGGCAGAGTTTTCCTCCCCAGGTGAGGGCTCTTCACATTCAGCAGATGGTACACAAGTCTCAACGTGCCCAGAGTCTCCCGGCGTTCGAGTTCTTGAGGTTGTTCGGCCTCATGGCATCCTGCATTCTTCTGGTGCCAGAGGCCCCGTTGCAGATGAGATCGCTGCAATGGGCTCTCAAGATTCAGTGGTCACAGTCCTCCGGCAGGATGTCGGACCCCGTTCAGGTGCCGCCCTCGGTCGCTCCGGACCTTCTGTGGTGGGCCGACAAAGCCCCTCTGATGAGGGGGGCTCCATTTTGGCTACCCTGGCCAGAGGTGACGATCGTGACGAATGCATCCCTCACGGGTTGGGGAGCTCATGCCAACTAGTTGATAGTCAGCAGTCGTTGATCTCCGTCGGAGTCCAGAATCCATATCAATCTGTTGGAGCTGAGGGCCGTCAGGCTTGCCCTGAAGGCTTTTCTGCCGACTGTGCGAGGAAAGAATGTCCTGATTCTGACAGACAACATGGTGGCCATGCACTACCTCAACAAAAAGGGGGGGCAGGGTCACTTCCTCTGTGCAGATAGGTGATGCAGCTCTGGTTCTAGGCCATCCAGCAGGGAAGTTCGATCTTGGCAGTTCATCTGGCCGGAGACGAAAACGAGACGGCGGACGCTCTGAGCAGGCACAGCGCGATCTTTCATGAGTGGGAGTTGGCCCAGGAGATTCTCCTGGAGATCTTCGCCCTTTGGGGGACCCCTCAAGTGAATCTCTTCGCCTCCAGTGTCAACCGGAAGTGCGAAAGGTTCTGCTCGCGGGAATTTCCTCCAAGAGGAGCCTTAGGAGACGTGTTTGTGGTGGAGTGGTCCGCGTTTCCTCCAGTCCCCGTCATCCCGCAAATGTTGCAGAGGTTACGGAGGTTCGGTTCCCGGATGATCCTCATTGCTCTGGCATGGGCTCGGAGGACGTGGTACCCGGACTTTCTCGACTTGTCCATCTCCCCTGCATGTCATCTTCCCTACCGAGACGATCTGCTCTCATGGGAGGGGGGGTCAGGTTCTCCATCCAGAGGTCAGATCCCTCAACCTTCACGCTTGGCTTCTGAAAGGTTGAGGTATAAGGATTGGGACCTCCCTGAAGACGTGATGGAGGTGTTGCTTTCGGCCAGACGGCCGGCAACAAAGTCCCTGTAGCGTTGCCGTTGGAGAAAGTTCTCAAAACACAAAACACAGTTCATTACCACCTACAGTATTGAAGCCAAGAAAAGTAAACGGATACTATCCGAATATTGAAATATTCTCCTCACAGACTCAAGCTTACAAAAACATTTGGACAAATCTCCAAATATTTGTTTTCGGAGAGCACCAACCATCAAAAACCTGATTAGCCCAAGCTTTCTCAGCCCAATGCCAAATGTAAGAAAGACCTTCTTTCAGACCTCCATCTAGGGCACTTACAAATGTGGGCACTGCAAGTTATGCCCATTCATACATCAAGGAAAAAAGGAAATCAACCTTCCAAATGGGAAAATAAAACAAATCAACCATCTAATAAATTGGAATTCAACATATGTTGTATATGGAATGGAATGCATTTGTGGTATACTATATATTGGTAGCACCATAAGAAAACTAAAGGTGAGAATTTTTGAACATATAAGAGCTATCCGAAACAAGGACCTCAGATCCCCCATGTCAGTTCATATAATCACAGATCACCCAACTTTTGAAATCTCAAACCTTAAAATCTTTGGCTTGGAGAAAGTTCATTTTCCCCCCTACAGGGGGTAACAAGGAGGAACTGTTAAGCAAACAGGAATGTAAATGGATTTGTATCATGGACACTTGTGTTTCAGGTTTGAATTGTGACACAGATGTATAATTGGCTGTAGTTATTTCTCTCTTTTATGACATAGGAATGAACAACCAGTTATAAGTATAATCAATGTTCAGCATTTAAATGTCTGTCCTGTAGAACATACAATGAGATGTCCTAATTTGTATAAGAAAATATTCCTTTTTTCTTTATTATCAGGATTAACAAAATGATATGTGTATAACTATATTGGACATTTTCCTATTTTTATTGTCACAATTGACTTTCTCTCTCATTATATTTTTCCACTATACTTTTCCTATTACCTATCCATCAATACTTATTGAACCTCCCAATAGGAAGTTAGAATCTGATCCACAAATCAAATTCAAAAACTAGATCAAAAACACCTTAAACCAAAATAGCAAACACATTTAGTAACTGAACGCTAAATCAAACATAAAAATAATCTAAATATTTGGAACTGATCTAAAAAATGTAACCAAATAAGATCTCAGAATTTGGTTCTAAAATAGTAAAAATATACTCAAATATCTCCTAGAAACTATTTATACATTTTTACCATGTAAACATGATTACGAGCGGCTCGCTCCAAAATGGCCGCCACAAACGTTGAAAGCGCAGTGATGTCACTGCGTCACGTTAGACAACGTTGCGAGTGATGTAATGACGTCACTGCGCATCACTTACACTATAAAGAGCGCATTTGCAGACATAAACGCTGCACAACCAGCCCGGCTAGTTGTTCCGCTGCTTATCATGGCGAGAAGGACTTTTTCAGCTTTGCCCAGAGCATTTTGAGTACAAAAGGTAATCCAATATGAATTTAATTTAGCAGCCCTTTTTGCTTTTCTCCACGCATTTCAATCCTTCTATATCTAAATGGGGGCCATATATACCTTTCTCTTCCCTGCAGTTGTTCTCCCTTTGGACTTTAGAAGAACAAATATTTGGCAAACTTAAAGCAACATTGAAGTTATAAAGAAAGATTAATTGGAAATAACCAAAGATATTACTACTTGAATTACAAACTAAATCAGGGTGAGTCAAAATAATGGATATGACATTTTTTTTACTTATAATTAGTTTTGATACAAACATGATCTTAACACCCATAACATTTTTATAACTTTACACCTCTTTTTCTTTTCTTCTATCCTTATCTGTCAGAAACCATTTCTTCTCCTGATGAACCGTTGATATAATCAATGGGGAAACACGTGTCGAGAATTTAACCAAGGAGAATGTAATTAAGTGGAACACAAACATTGAAAGTATTCTATTCTTTATCTTTGAACACAGAACTCTGTTTATTTCAAGATTTGAGAGTGAGAACCAATTTGGAAACTACCAGGTGTGATGAAAACACCAGGATAGACACCATTTGTTTTTTCAATTAACAACTAAATTAAAGAATTTTGAGAGAATTATCTACATTGAATTGAGTTTTCCTTCTTTTTGAATATGGACTCAATCTAACACTGTTTACTGGAAGTTTATTTGATTTACCGACGTATACTCCCAATTTTGAGTTGGCGCATTTGAGTAACATTTTCTCATCTCCTTATATTTTTGCATAATATGTGCAGTAGTCGATTATTTGGATGTAATTTTGACTGTGGGGTAAGGAAACAGCTGTTTGTCAAAAAAGGGGGATGGTTGATGGGTAATAATACGATACGATTCTGATGTAAATGAAATGGAGTGAAATAAGTTCATTGTAGTAAAAATTGGGTATAAACTATATGTTACAATTAAAATACAAAAAAGGCATTTTTATGCATTCAGGCACATAAAGCTTTTCTCCATGATCCCCCTTAAAGAGGGGCTCTGAAAAAGGGTGTTTCAGAATTAAAAAGCCTTCCTTCGTGGTCTGGAATTGGGACGGACAGGACAATTTTCCTTTCCTTGTTCATGTGGTTGAATAGGAAACATTCCTTTACCAGCAGTAGGGATAGGGAGTGATCAGGGGCTGCTCATAGTGGTGGTTCTAGCATGAATGAGCACTGCTATGCCACCAGAGAAGTGCTCAGGACCTGTGTGACCATTGGCATCTCATGTTATAAACTAATTAAAATTAAAAAATCTGCCGATAGTATTTTTGTAGTTGATTCGCACACTAGAATTTCAAGGGAGGTGAGCACCAGCATTGTTAACAGCATTTGTGACTGATCTGATGGCTGTTGTGGGACCTGTGAAGTTGGTCTTCCACCCAGTTCTGCATGATTTGTGCCTGCATTGCTTGGGATCCCGCTGGAACATTGTTGACTTGCCTCAAGGTTGAACCTCTGTCTCAAACAATGTCTTCTGAGTAGTGTGACAACAGTTCCTGCTGTGCCTCTAAGTCCTTGGCTATTTGGGCTTGTAGAATGTCGTGGCAGCCCCTGTGGTATTGATAGGTGAGTAGGCCCTACCCAGCGTAGGGGATGGTTATTGATTTTGCTTTTTGCTCTTCCTCTTTTACTCCTGTCCTGAGTGTTGAGACAAGTGCTTTCTTTCCGTTGGTGAGGTGGCCCTGTTGCTATTCAACAGGTCCATTGACTGGGTACCATGCAACTAATTTACCCTTCCCTTTGTCAAAGGCCCCTCGGGGTTTTGCTGTGGACAATGGTTTTGCGCGAATACTCATTGACTGTCATCACCAAAAACCTGGCTGATGACTTCACCTTTTCTGGTTTTGTCGCTGACTGTGAAGATGCCGGAGATCTCGTCAACAAGCAAGGCGGAAGGCTGCTTAATAAGTCCTATGCTCGCAGAAGTCTTCCACGTTCCCGGGAGGTCCTTGGAACCATGACCCTTACTGTCTGAGCTCGTGGGCAGTGTTATCGACGAGTGAACTGTTTTTTTTTTTTAGCAGATTCTCAATTCTTCCAAGAAGAACAGGCTTTATCAGTCCCTGTAGAAGGTTCTACAACTGGAAACCAGGTGAGGTCAATGCCTTTCACCCTTGTCCTTCCTGCCAGCCTTACATGTGATCTTGATCTCTTTTGACTTTTAGCTGTCTTTTATTTAAGAGGGTAGTGCCACACTCCTGGATGACTCTGCCTCTGATGGGGGGGGGGCATCTACGTTTGTTGAGCTTGCAGACCAGGTGCCTATCTCTCTCATAGGGTTTTACCCCTGAAGCTCTGGCATATTTCATAATCTTCCATTATGTAGTGTGGCTAGAGACACATATATTCCTCATAGTTTTCTCCTCAAAAATGTTCTTCAAGCCACATGAGGAGATATTATTTTTTCCTAATTGCCATTTTGCCTGTGTGAAGTACCTATAGCAGGGGAGAAAAAAAACGTTGCCACAGTATCCAAAATGTATTAACCTCCCCCAGAGAAAATGGATTTATCTGAAATCCTGCTGAAGAAATAAGTTACGTTTCTTAGCCAATAAACCTCTAAAGCTACTGAAGAAACTTCAGAGAAAGTTGAAAACTTCTATTTGCATGACATGCTGTAAGAATTTGGACATGGCCTCAGTTGGGGAAAAGGCAGTTAGAATTTCAACATGGCCTCCGTTATGGGAAGGGCTGAGATGAGCACTTGATATCCCATCGGCTGAGAGGGAATTGGACCAAATCAAGTTGGATGGCCTGCAGTAGTCGCTGCTTTTTTGCTTCAACATAGTAAAAAAGAAAACTGTAACTGAGGATTGCCAACCTGATGACGGGAATAGTCAAACCATGTTAATACATGGAAGAGCCCATACTGGAGAAATAACATTTCTTACAGCGCAGTCGAGCGAGGTTGGGGTCAAAAAGCTTATTTGGACACTGAGCCTCGCGGGATCCAACCTGGGAGAACTACAAACACTGAATGTGAGCCCATTATGCCACAGGAAAGTTAGATGGTTAACCAATCATCACCTGGGCCAGATAGCCTGTCATTCCTGTTTTACAAATAATTTGACCATAAACTCTCCAACTGGTTTCAGTTTCCTAGTTTCAGGATTCACGACACGTGAATGGGGGAATCCACCCTTAATTATTGAGGCGGCTCCGTAAAACCCACGCCCAAGAGCGGAGCCATAGACCCACGTGTGGGACATACGGCAGGTACAGTGCGGTTCGGAGAGTGCCTGGGGCGCTAGGGCACACCCTGCCCGAAGTGGGGACCGAGAGCCCCACCACAGCGACGGATGCGGCGTCCCAACTGGAGGTGGCCTGTGATCTACCCCCTCCTCCCCTCAATGACGGGAGCAGGCAGTGCTGCACCAGCTAAGTGGCCCGCTGCTGAGAAGGTGGTGGAGAGAACAATGGAAAGTAGATCAGCCCGCGCAGTGAACCTGCAGCGAGACAGGACTCACCCTGCAACCCCAAAGATTTGCTGCAACCGCGCCAGACTGGGACGCAGAAGGAGATTAGGGAGGAAAAACCGTGACTGCCGTGCCCTGCACGGCTGGGAAAACACTGATGCTTGCACCGGCAGCAGGGAAGGGGAAGCTGCGCCAGGCGGGCGTACGAGAGCCGGAACCCCGTTCTACCCGGCTGACAGCATCAAGTGCTTGCCTGCTGGGATTGTGGGATTGGCAGTCAACGTGGCCCGAGACAACTAGAGGGCCTGCAACGCCCCCAGACACTAGCTGCCGAGATTGGTGAAGAAGAAACACAACAGGTGGCTGGGCATAATCTCTACTGCCCCCGATGCTGCCTGACACCCGGACTGAGAAGGAAACCAAGGACCACAAGACAGGGGGCCAAACTACCACAGACACTGCAGAGACAAGAGCGCGCCCCACAGGCAGATTACCATGATGAGTTAGACGGTGGGGGAAGTAGCTGAGCCAAAAGGCCTGCGCCCCCATTTCAGCTGCCCTGCTTGGGGAGGAGGGGCCATTTTGATACTGTGTACAGAACCCAGCTGTCATGGTCATGAAGTCAGGGGCACAGGCATGCAGGGGTTGCATGCACAGGAGACCTGGGTGGACACTGTCCTGGCGCCTTTGGCGCCAGGCTCATGAACAAAAGTAAACAAGAACATCCATTTAACACCAAAAAACATTTATTATGGACATAGCACTTCAGATGCATTAACCTTGAACATTCCATCCATTAAGCAGGATGCATTAACGTTAAACATTCCATCAATTAAGCAGCCTCAAGTGTATTCTCGTGCGTGGCTGCTAATGGATTGCCTTCGCACGTGCTCACTCTCTGGGAGTGGCAGGGTGTGGCTGGTAAGCCGGCCCTAATGGCCGTGCCCACGATATCAGCTATATAAGCTGCCCCGATCCTCAAGACAGACGCTTTGCGTTGTTCTGCACTTGCAAGTAGCGTAACGCTCATCGTCGCCTGAGGTCAAACTTACCTTTGAGATTCTGCTTCCTGGACATCCTGCTTCCTGCCAGCATACTTACCAACTGGGGGAAGCTGTTCTTACCTGTACATCTCCTCGGCGAACCAAGTATTCATCTTTACACTTTCCGGAACGCCGTTATCTTCATCTTGGCACCGCAGCACGACACGCTCCATCGTCGACAGCAGTGCCTACAAGGAAAAACAGAAGACAAGGTTAGACATCAGAAAAACTATCCGTTTAAGGTTGCGCTTTGCCATACTTTGCACTTTTCCTTAAACCATCACTTACCTGCTGTCGAACATTGTGGTAGCATCCATCTTCCATCCGGCCGTGTCTCGCGTCTCACAGCTGCATTGAGGCTGCATTTCCATCTAAGGGAAGAAAACAGAAGAGAGACATTATTGCAGGCATAAATAGGAGCAACAGATAAAGACATTAAACCGAACGAACAGCGTCACAAAAGCTCAAGAAAGACCAATCATAAGGAGAAGCATAGTCGCAGCTGGACTGGACTAATCCTTTTCAGGGATCAGTGAAGGAACTAGATCCCATTCGATGCGCCCCTGCCAGAAGTAGCAGGACGGAGAGCTTATCTTCCATAATTCACAGGTGAGCTTTATGGGCGGGCGTATACATACAGAAACCGTACTTTGTGGTGAAGAGTTTGAGAGGTACAACAATCACAGATTGGCGCACTCACACACTTATCTCCATGCAGGAGCAGTATCCCCACGTACCACCGGTCACAGCTTTTCTACTGAGGGAGAGGCCTGAAGGGGGTGATTCAAGTTCAGGGAGGGCTGCAACCGTGCCCCAACACCTCCGCAGCGACCAGGTGAGCATAACACCAGCCCAGCCAGAAACCTCACCCCTGCAGAACCATTGTGGGACACCGAGGGCAGGGTAACGAGGGGGATGAAATCAACAGACCTGAGGCGGGCAAGACTCTGAGACCCCACCTCCTATACCCCTCCTGACACAATGGCCTGAAAGGGGGCTCATGCTCTACACAAGGGACCATCACACTGGACGGCTCCCTGACAGCAGTCCAACGGCTGGGCCTGCCTAAGTGCGCAATTGGGGCCAAGACTGGGAGCAAGGGAGCTCCTCCACTGGGATCATCACGAAAGGGAGTGGGGCACACAAAAAGCAAGGCAATATTGAACCTTTCACAAGGCAGGTTGCCAAATCAGCCAAGGACACTTGGAAAGCCACAGGGGATAGCACTGAGGCAGCAGGCCGGGACATGCCAGACCTGTGCCAAATAATGGACAGCATACAGATGGGCTTTGCAGCCATGAGTGGCAAGCTCAATGACATTGACTCCAAGGTTGCAACCCTAAGTGCCAAAATAGAGCACAAAAGTGCCAGAGGGACAGAGGCGGAGACCCAAATTGGGACGGTCGGAAGATGACATAGTGGAATTGAAAACCTAAGTAACCTCCCTGTCCAGGGATCTCAAACAGGCCCTGCAAAAATGCAATGACCTAGAATCCAGGCGTAATAACATCAGCATAGTGGGTCTTCCGGAGGGGTATGGCGGGGGCCCAATGGAGGTTGCAGTCTAAGATCTCCTAAAGGAACTCCAGGGGGACCCACCCTTCTTGGCATCATTTGTGGTGGAGCGCGCCCACAGATCACCAGAGGTTACACCAAAGCCTGGGGCCCCACCTAGGCTATTGCTGATCCAGCTGCTAAATTATCGTGACTGAGACCTCATCCTTCGACTGGCCTGGGAAAGGATCCCCCTAAGACATGACTCAACCACCATTCACATCTACCCGGACTTCTCCACAGCTGTTACAGCAGGAACGCAAAACATTTGCAGGGGTAAAGAAACTATTGAGAGACAGGTCGGTGCAATATGCAATGCTATTCCCGGCATGTCTGAGATTCCAACATCAGGGAAAGACCCTGTTCTTCACGATGCCCACGGAGGCTGTTGCTTACATTGAAGCAAATATACCCTCCCTCATGTGAACAACGAGGAGGCCGGGAATAATACCTAGCCGGGGAAACCAAACATCCTTAAGGATCTATGGTGGGTTACTTAAACATGGTATCCTGTTAGTCGATGATGGGTGATAGCTACGTGAGTGTAAGAGAGGTTAAGCAATGGGTCCCCATGCAGTTCTGCATTGTTCAAGTGATATTTTGTTGTGTGGTTCGCCCAGTTCAGAGACAGACCCACATGGGTTGGGTAGGGGGGATAGCATTGCCCTGATTTGGGGGGTGGAGAGGTGAGGGTGGGATGGGGAGGGAGCTATCGGGGGTTACAAAAATGTATAAAGTGTTTTGGCATCAAAATCGGACAAGAGAGGGAAACGTGCTAGGCCCGGGCATCCGAGACAGCGGACGCCGTGGGTGGACCAGGCACCATTACACAGTCCAATGACAGTGATTAATTTGATGATTTGGAATGTCAGGGGCCTGGGAAACCACACGAAGGCCCGCCAAGTGATGTCCTACGCCAAAAGACATGGGGTCAATGTCCTTTTCCTCCAGGAGAGACCTGTCACTGTGGTCACCAACCACCATACTGCACCCTTGTGGGGGCCCAACAGATTCTTCACAGTATACTCTACACAATCCAGAGGGGTTACGTTATTAATACATAAAAGGTTCAAATTTGTGCTTAAGTGGGACACGCATTGACCTGGAGGGCAGATACGTGATGCTACACAAAGTACTAGAAGTAGCAGAAATGCTTCTGGTCAATAAATATAGGCCTAATGGAGACTCCCATGAATTCTATGAGGCCATTGCTGTCGAGATCTGCGCGCACCCACTGATCCCAGTGCTATCGTCAGGAGATATGAATTGCATACTAGAGCAAGGGCTAGACCTTACAGGCAAGCCCCCAAACTGTCTAAGAGCAGTCACGGTCTCAGTGATCAGATAGGGCAGCTCGACTTTAGGGACATTTGGAGGGACTTCACCCACACAACCGCCAATACACATTCTATTCATCAGCCCACGACATGGCCTCCCATATAGACCTGATACTGATTCCCAAACACTGGATGGGAAGTCTCCAGCTGTTCTATTCTGCCCCGTATGCTCAGACTATGCTCATGTAGTCATAACGATCCTGATGGGAAAGGGACCTAATACTGCCTCACGCTGGCGGTTTAAATCGGAAGCCATATGATATGTGGCCTTCAAAATGGACATTGAGGAAGATGTATGCTCTTACTTCCAGCACAACACACCCGGGGAAACATTGCACGGCACTCCAGGGCAAGCATTCCAGGCCTACATTAGAGGGATGGCCAAAGCTGAAGAATTTGGGGTCCTAAAAACGATCAGGCGGGAGCTGACTACATGTGATCTAAGACTCAAAACACTTAAACACATGCACAACCAGCTCAGACCCTAAAGTCCTGGCCGGCATACACACTACACCAATGTTCCCTCTAATTATTTATCTCTATGTGTGGAACTGAATGGCTGTTGTGCGCACATTATATTCCCTGGGCACAACTGACGTATAAGGTAAGCCACTTTGTGAGCATGCGTAGTTAGTGAGCTACTGTCTCTGAATAGAGTTTGGAAAGGAATTTCTGCTTTCCATCCACTGCAATTCTTTATAAATCTGTGTAAAAGTTGCATCTTCCAACTCTTTTTCCAAACATAGGCTAAAACTATATTGTATATGTTTTTATAAAGACAACTCATCAAGTAGTCCAAGACTTAAAGATTTGCCATTGTGTGTTTTATGCCACTGGAAAAACTCCTGTGCAGTACAAAAAACAAATATCGCTTTTCATAATAGATGTGGCTCTCAAAAAACGTGGACAGAATACAATATTTACAGATGGAATAATGGTAACTAAAAGAAATGTGTCAGAAAACACTGTGCCACTATAATGAAGCAATTCAAGGGCAAGGAGAACAGTCATAGTTTGTGTAAGGATATGTAATGTGTAATAATGATAATTGCATCAGAATAACTGCACCTCAGTATTTGATGGTCAAAATTTCTCGCCCTCTGTTTACTATCCACATTACGTTGTCCTGTGACAACACCTACTCTTAACCTTATAGCTGAGAGGCATAAACACCATCCATTTTTACTCAATAAAACAGACAAATGTGCCCAACAAAAATTGGAAACAATGAACACATGGGAGCCTACCCCCTTCCTTCTACCCACAAAGCTGCACTGTTATTTTTCCAAGTTAGTTACCAGCAGGGCAGTGGCATCGGAAATAGCTCTATTAAAATTGCTGCATGATATCAAGAGGAATTTTAAGTGAAAAGAATATATTTTAATAAGCATAAAATATCCCTATTACTTTTTTTGCTCCCTGAAAAATCTTTTGAATTCAAATAGAGAGCAAAATCTTACCAGAGCCCTACTTGCAACCCTGACATAGGAATTTAAATGACAGGGCTCATAATAGAGCCTATAGTTTTGCACTCCCTTCCCTGCCACAGCCTAGACAAAATTCAAGAAGAACCATACTCACTGTTGAAGAAAATCACATATATATGACTTTTAACTTACTGAGTGCCTTCTTCTGTAACCAGGGACCCCTTTTCTATAATTCGTTGCTATCACTTAAATAAGATTCAGTGGGATGCTTGAGTCCATAAACAAAGAACCCATGATTATATAGAAAAGCCCTCAGCAGCGGAGCATAGATACAAATAGAAGGTGTAGTTTCCTGCTCTTTAGAAAACAAACACATTTCCTTCCATGTACTGCTGAAACGTTTGACTTGGTTTTTGAACTTTGCTGATTTGGTCATCACCAAGGCGTGTTCTCCTCTGCCCTTCCACCTGTAACCTTGCATTCCCCGGCTTCTGTGCTGTCCTCTGATACTAGTTGACACTCATTGGGATATTTGCATACCAACAATAGCAAAATATATTTAGTGTCTCATTATGATATTATGTGCATTCTAAGACAATCGGCCTCATTACAAGTCCAGCGGTAACCCTGCCGGTGCTAACGGCGGGTTGCCGCCAGACTTGCAAGATTTACCAGCCCCTGGCTTGCCGGTAACACTGGGGGATAACAACCCCGGCATTCCAGGAAGTCAGGCGTCGTAATTGTAAATCACCATTCCCATTGAGTCCCTTTGGACTCAATGGGAATGGGGACCACGGAAACACCAGCATCATTAATAACGGTGCTGGTGCTTCTGTGAATCTGCGGGCGGGTGCCATTCCACCTTCCAGGTCCGACCCTGGCGGGCAGGATGGCACCCATCTGCAGAGTCGTACTTTGCCGGTCTGGTAACAACGGCACCATTGTTACCGGACCAGCATAGTTATAATCAGGCCCAATGTCATGAATCTGCATGTTCACAATTATTTTGCCGTGCAGTTCTTGCAACATACCCCACGCCTACAACCCTACAGTATTATACAAGTGCTCAGTGAAGCCGTTTTTCTATAGCGAGTTACCAAATACTTTGTTAAGGTCTATGCCCAGTGGAACTCTGAACAGTTGGAAAGGATGCAGATTGTGTGAAAAACATTTTACTATCTAAATATCCATTGCCCTAATATTATAGAGGAGTAATGCCAAGCACAGTCCATATCCATCGTGCCTTGCAGGCCAAGCAAATGATATTGCAATATTGCTCACCACTTAGAGGGTAATGTTAGCAATGCTAAAGTAAGAGACGCAGAGCATGGCATTTGTCTACTTAAAATCCTTAGACAACAAATTTATATTTATGTCTCATAATGTGCTTGCAAGCAGACCCCTGCAAAGCACTTGCTTGACATATGTACATAGAAGAGGAAGCATTAAATGAGGATTCACATCCATGTAGCCTGCTTACTGACAGTATCCAATATTTGGCTGATAGTTGGGTTACATAGTGTGGGTGACGCTTTTGGTAACGCATCAAAAGCAACAAATTCTGGTGCTTGAACATTATTCATATTGCAACAAACATAAAGCAAGTGAATGTAGGTAAGTCTGGTAACCTTTCGTAGAGCCAAGCGAGAAAGAGTCTACGTTGATAACTAAATGTGTTCTGGGTGGCAGAAGTTAGTCCTATGGTAAAAGCGTGGTAGTCAAGTATCGGAGTCATGGGTAGAGATGGAACTTTATTTGGTTAATGTGTCCAGGCATATCTTGGTTACATTCTTCTGTTCATGGAGCCCCTTTTTCATATTCGATTTTAACCTCTTGTGGGTAGATTAGTTTGTTGGGGTTTTTAGGTCACGCTTGCATAGTAGGATAATACAAATGTGCTATACCAGAATATCAAGATTAGTTTATTTCAAGAGAAAACAAATGTCAGGTGATTGTTGTGGCTTGTATAGGTGAGAATTTTCTGTGTGCGCTGCTAAAATATCTTCTGAGCGGAACCCAGAAGCAAGCTGGGCAAGCACACATGCGCACAGCTTAGAGGGAACATTGGCCACAGAGGTTGCGAACTGTTCATGGACAGCGAGTGGAGTCCAACCTGCCGAGAAAGGGAGGGGTGGTCGTACAAACTGGTACAATGCAGCAAAGACAAGAAACCTATACAAACATCAGCAAGTGCGTGAATGGGAAGGGAAAATGCAGTAGCTGTACAAAGTCTGTACTTTCGAAACAAACAGTGCAAAGGCATAGGATATGCAGCATAATGGAATGCACCAACAAGAGAAGTAACATTTGCTTTCAACAATCTTTCTGCACACCTGCTTCACATTCCAACAAAGGACGAAGAGGTAGAGTTAGGGACGCCAACTACTGAGAGCAGAACGTCACTGCAATGTGGTAAATACTCTAAAGTGTGTTGTCATTGCAGAGGTCCGGTAGTGTACAATAGTAGGAAAGCATGATGTTTTCTGTTTGTGTGCAGCAATGGCAAGCACCCGAGAATGGCTGGAACAGAATTTTCTGCATGAAGAAAACCCCATTGGTACCTGCCGCAGTGTGAAAAGGGAAGGAGTTACTGCAAGGGCAAGCACCCTAGAATGGCTGGAGGAGAATTTCCCACATTACGAAATGAGTGACCATAGTAACTCCATAGGTAGGGAACACAGTGTGAAAAGTAACACAATTACAATATATTGCTTCATCTATACTATACACATTTGTTTTTCTTTAACAGAACATACAGGAATACAACGGAGTAGACGAGAAGCGGCACCTTTTCCACAGCAACATACGGCCACAGAAACGGAAGTAAGGCTGTAAATATAAAAGTAGACTGCCTGGACGCCAAAATGGATGAATTGCTGAACAATTTTACTGCCTTGAAAAATGTTGTACATGAATATTTTATGGAGAAAATAAGATACCACTGCCCCACCTGCACATTCCTCCTTCCCCATTTCCCCATTTTCCAGCCCATCCCCGCAAATTCCGTGTCATGAGATATGCTTCGATGAGACCACAATCCCTTCTTCCCCTCACCACCAACTTGTAGAAATACCGAAATCCCCAGTAAATGTATCTGTTTCTGGTCCCCCTTCGCTTTCCGAATAGTGGCTATGAATGTGTGCTAATAAAGGTTGATATGCAAATTGTTACTAAATTTATATCTGCCTTTTCCTTTGTTTTAAGAAGCCCATTGTAACTGTGAAGGGGTGAGAAATGGAGGAGTCGTACGACCGCCGCACCTGGCTGCCCTATGCGCAATCACATTGGAAGCATCTGTAGGACGCCACTAAGGGCCGCATGTTTGCATGCACATGTTTTTATTGCATTTTAGTATCAAAAACCTTCAGACCAAAACATGTCTGTAACATCCTCCCCACCCTACCTGCTACCCCCCCCCCGGAAGGTCTCTGTGTATTGATGGATCAGATGTCCAAGTACGTTACTATCTAATTAAACGGGTCCAAGATCCTAATTACCGCCCTGGCCAAGATATGCAAAGAAACATGTGATGTAGTTTTAGGTGGAAGTGCTCACCCACGTCCTGTGAGTACCTTTGCACGTGAACATTCCACCTACTGTATCGTGCACACACCAAGCTTATGTAGAAATGTTCGGTGCACGTGTGCCGTACATTTAAGTAGTCCGGGGATGCCAAGGGTATCCGAAGGAGACCTATGCACGTGGCCACAAAGTATTCCAGCCAGTATGCGTGTCGCAGACAGCTGTCCAAATGGAGCACAATGGCAACGCCACCATGGGAACGGAACCACTCTGCTCGTGGGCCCTTATTTGGCGGACACGATCCGGACCCGTACACATCGAAAAAGGACTATTTTCTGCAATGTATGGAGTGTTACAGTGAGAGTGCACCCTTACAGATCTCCTACACTCTTCCTTCTGCATGTAGTTATTGTAGGGAAGGATTTAGGGCCACTTTCCGGTTGCTCGTGCTCCACAACAGTCCTATTAAAGGGCACACCCCACAACTGCTCTGCAATCTATGTTTGGCCTTCCAGAGAAGAGCAGCGGTGCACATTGGTTCATGCAGAAATTGCACATTGGTTCATGCAGAAATTGCTTTCTGACCAATTCTGTGCCTGGAAAGTACCTCTCCAAGTAATGGCCACCAGGGCTTCTGCTACTACATCTGATTCAGGAGCACCCACACCCTCACCACCAACACCTCCTTCTGAAGGTCCTGAGCAAGGGAACAGGCGTGATGATGTGGATGGACATCAAAAAGGAAACGAGGATAAAGTAGAGGGAATCTTCATTGCCTGAAACAAGCGTGAATTGTGGGTGTGGAAACTATTTACGACCATTGGAGATGTGCCCAAATCTCATGCAAACCAGGTAAAATGCACTGAGAGAGTGCAACATAGTACTCAGTTGTGGAAAACCTGTCTTGTACAGTTACGGCACCACCTCCATGCAGCGGCACCTAAAATCGAACCACAAGGCAGCTGTTCGGAGGGTTGTCCCCTTCCAAGAAGGCACTAGGTTACTTTCCTCTACAGCATCCTCTGCATCTGCTCCTGCCACGACTAGGGACACTCCAGTGGGCCAGCGCATCCTGCAACCAGCCTTGCAGGCCATAGGCACCGCAACAGACCCGTACCTTTCAAAGAACACTGTTTTGTGCGTGTACTGCGATGCGGTACTGGGCGGGGGGAACAATTTTGAAGTGCTTTTGAGGCTTCAGTCTGGGAGCATGGCAAAGAGTGCCCCCTTCACGAGTAGGGTCCACCCCACATCATCTGCTCTTGCATGCAATTTCTTATCCCTGTGATTGGTACCCTTTGCCAAACCTCCCTTCCATTCCTGTCCTTCTGTGGTGTGTCTTATAACAGAAAAAATTCAACACAACCAGAGGGGGTGAGGGGACAAAAAGGCTCTTTTCAGAGCCACCATGCACTGTTGAAAATTTTAATTTGAATGAAAGCATGCAGGCAGTGTCGCAGTCTATGAGCGCCACGTACAGGGTTGTCAACAATGGGCGGCGGCACTCCTTCCAAAACATTGTACGCATTCGCAAAACGAAGTGGTGGCTCTGAAAAGAGCCTTTTTGTGCTGTTTGTTTATGCAGCGTTCAAAGTGAACACCCACAGGGAAAATGCTTGCTTAACTTGCAGGAAGAGCTGCACTGCATTTTGGATATTACGCAGAAACAGCTCATTGCCAGCATCAGTCAGATGAACTCCATCTGAACGAAAAATATTGCTGCTACGAACATAAAGATTTCATTGTGTAAGAAGAACATGCCAACGTCTCGCAAAAAAGCACAAACAGCCTTGTTCACATTGAGCCACGCTTTCTCCATTTGTGGCCAAAACAAGGAAGAACGTAGCCACATCTGTCTCTGAGCAATGCGAGAAAAATGATATGCGACTTTGGAAACATTTCCATGAGTTGCCGAAATGGCTCCTTCATCGCAAACTACAGTGATATGGCGCTAATATGTCCTAAACGGTTCCCTCCACAATGAATAATAAAAATGTCTGGATGAGTGAGCAGCACCAAACCAGCACAAAGAGGACCCACATGGAGCCACTTCATCCCGCGTATTCCGTACCAGTGCACGTCGACATTATGGAACCCAAGGTGTGCTGCATTAACTTATACCCAGTGTATCGAGGAGTCGCCCAAAAGCCATATAGTCCACCTACTGAACGGCTCAACCATACCCGTAGCCATCTCCAATCCTATTTGCAAACACATGTTCTGGCACAATCGGTTGCTACACACCACACCCAGGAAATCCTATTGGCCAATCCCAACTCCTGCACAGACCCATTTCCATTGCAGTCACCCTGAAAAGACCCGGATGTGGCACGTGCACACCTCCAAATGTCACGGCTTTTGCGAACATATTGTCCTGTGCGAGGGACTGTGCAAACATATTTGAAGCATGATAGAGAATGGCCGCTTTGTTGGTAGTTGTGAAAAGTGTTTTTTTTTTTGTAGTAAAGCGACGTGTAAAGAAACACCTTTTTGTGTGCTAGTTGTTGGGGATTGCTCTCTGCTTTTCCTCCTTATATTATTACACTTGTGTCTGCAACCTACATTTTACATTGTGGAACAGAACACTCATTTCAATAGGCGGAAAAAAAATATCAGCTCCACTGATAAACGTCACACTAGAAGCACTAAGGTTCTCATGGGCACAGAAGAACATCGTAGTATGGAACAGAAAAGCAGACATACACCTGATTCAATAATCCATAGTCCCATTTCCATGGCAAGCACATTAAGAGGGTCGTGCCCCAATCAAGCAGGGCCAGTTCTTCCCTTCCCAGTAGTCTTTTTCTCAGCACTCCCTCATTGGCTACTGTTAAACGGTCACATACGCATCCACCAATTACATCCAAGAATTCAGCATCTAACGCTATCACCACTGTTGAACAGTCCAGACCAACCGTTAAACATGCAGAGTTCAAGTGTCCTGTAAATGAAAAGCACCTGCCTGGGAAAATACTGTAAAATGATCTATGAGTTCTGCATCCACATACATCGGCATCACTACCCATCAGCACACCTTGTAGGTATTACTACTTTTTGTACAGTACATGTGCAACTGTGTTATAAGTTCTTAGCAACAGGGTACCTAGCACTGAATCTCCATAGCCTACTCAAAATTGCTAGAGTTATTTCTCCCATCACCTACCATGAAATGGCTCCTACAGTGGTTGCAAAGTTATGGTTTGCCCATAGCAGCCATTGTTATATGCAAACGGTTACTCTGTTCTTTTGTTCCGTCAATTTTGCGGTGCTTTCCCCCGTTAATGCACCTCCTATCAAATTTTGAAAAATCGCACACAAAAGGATCAGTCAGCATATCCCACCAAACTAAGCCAAGTGCATACATTGCATGCATAACAGTTTCCTGACACTTACCTTTCACACTTCATAGATTACAACAGTACTTAAAAAGACAAGAATGTATGTGTGCATTGACAACAGTAACATTCATAAATGTGCATAAGGAAATTAAAGACCGGAAACAATGGCTCCACTCATGTAGCAAGCATATATATGCAGAGAAGAACATGCAAATGCACGCACAAAAACATTCTGCTTTGCACTCTGTACATCCTTCCACACATACCGAGGTACTCCATTTTGAAAGTAAATAGTCCTACACTAATACACATATAATACACATACGTGTTCAATAAGACATCCTATAATACACTCCCAAATAACCCACCTACCCTAACAAACATGCTTATGCTCCCAAGTCCCCATTCATATCGTAAGCCTTCCATTTATACACACACACTTTCTCTTCCTGCCAAGACATCCCCCTATAGTTTTATAGAATGTATTGTACAAATGTCAACACAATGCCATTAGTCAACATATTTTCTTACCATCTTCTTATAGAGGTGCAGTACCCACCTGTGGTGTTCGAGCTAAAACATGGCGCTGGTGCGCAGTGCATTCTGGGGGCACTCAGAGCCATAATGGATATTTATCCACGCCTCAGTGGAAAGCTGCACTTGCTTTGCGAAACAACATGTTTTCAACATTATTCGCTGATGGGTTTGGAATGCAGGCCTTCTCAGCCAAGGACACGGCGCGGGGAAAGCTAAGATCTGCAGGTGCCGGCTGTTACCTGATAACGAGGTTTGTTTTGGTTTGCTATGCTTGCGCCAAGGTTTTGAGATGAGTTATGGAATTGTTTTCCGGGGCGTTTAGGAGAGGGAAGCGCTTTGCTCCTTGAGGTTACTGTCGGTTGACCCAGCTGGCAACCAACGGTCACCCATCAATGCGCAAGCGCATTGCCAGAAGGTACGAGAAGTTGCCACCCCTTGTTGAGGAGGGCATATATGCGGAACCCCTCAACGGTCTGACGGGATAAGCACAAAGACCACAGTCAGAGGGGGGATGCTCCGGTCCGACATACCTGTGGGCTGTTGTGCCCTCGGCCTGGCTGTTATCGGGGTCTTTCAGCCGCTTCTGGCGAGATGAGGTTTCGTCAAGTTACGCCCATTGTGATGTATTCCTGCTAATTTACTGTCTTTCCTATGATTTATCTGATCTATGCTTGTATTGTATATATGCCTAACTATGAATAAATAGCTGTATAAGTGCTACTTACTCTCTAAGTGTGCGTGTGGTTGTAAGTCATTGCGTTGTCTACCTGCGTTCAAAGTATTGCCTCTGCGGCTGTACTGGTGATAAATTACTGTCCGTGCACTATTGGCGGGCAATACACCACCTCTCTCCGGAAAGCCACTGGCGTGTGCACTTCAAGATACAACCTGCAATAAACCTACTCTCACCAAGCAACAAAGTAAGTACAATACCATCATAGTGTTCTACGTCTTACTAGAAGAGTGCTCTATTGTTGTACTGTAGCATATAGATTTGCGGCAATCCACCAGTATGTACTTCATTGTTACTCATGACACCTCTAAAGGTTCTCAGTGTTTGTTATGTCACCACCATTAGACTAATCCCCACATAGTAAGATACTGTCCCCAACCGAAAGTTAGAGGCCATTACACAGTGACACATTTCCTTTTCTTTGCCTCCCATCCTATTGACCCACTCATGCACATTGCACACATATACATTTGAAAATCTGCACACCCACACTTTCCTTTCTTTGCCAACAGCTACTACACAATGCCTACCAAACTGCAACTCCGTAGAAAGCAATGCAGAAATAGAGCCACGCAACCTAAAAACATAGAAAGTAGCCATCCACTGCAAGCAGAACTTCTACACAAAGTTGAAAGAAGATCTAATCCAGTAATTAAGGAAAAAGGATGCATTTATCAGTAAAGACAGTGTAGTTCCTCTCTCAAAATGTGAGAATGAAAAGAAAAACACTAAAAACAGCGCAACGCACACTACTTCTAACAGAGCACGTACAAATGGTAATGTAACCCCAAGCAAGCATTCCAAAAAATTACTTTTACAAAAAATGTTCCACCAGAGACCTTCAGAACCTTATAAATAGAGGGCAGAATTCACACTCCACCCTCAAAACCTTATTCAGAAAAGTCATCCTGGAAGCTCTTGTAGAAAATGCAATGATCGTGAAACGGAAATTGTTTATAGTAAATCTGAACAGAATGAAAACTATTATTTGACCTTTGCATGGAGCCACTTGCTCAAGGGGTTATGTCTAATGCCACATAAAGGGTCTAGCTGGGGTGGGGGAGATCACAACAATAGCGCTTTTTCAGATAACACTTCATTTTCTATAGCAGCCTCAATTCTACCTTGGTGTCAAAGTTTGCTGAATTCAGAAGTTGGTCATGCTTTACAATTTATCAAAAGTAAAAGTCACATGAGTTGGGTATTCCAGTACCCAAGTCCACAATTCAACACCTTCAACTTCAATATAGTTAAATGTGGCAAGCTAAAAACATTAAAAATAATCAGATTGGAGGCAACCAGGGGGCGCAGGCAAGATGGCTGCCTAAGCTGAGAGCTCCATACCCAGCCCCAGGAAAGCTGAGGAGATACTGAGGAGAATGGCCCAAGGTGACGAGATCTGACTATCGGAACCTGGGTCCCATTGGCAGGTGAAACTCCGGGTTCCTGAGGTGCCCCCGGTGCTTGGAACTGCCATCATCGAGTTTTTTCTGGCACCCCTCCCCCCTCGATTGCACTCGAAGAGAGGAGGACTGCCCAGCGAGGTATTGGGGATACGCCTGGCCCCAGGATCCTCAATCTCTGGGGCAGGGCCCACTTGGTGGGACCATCAACCCCCAGGGGTGACACTGGGTTCCACCAAAAGTGGATTCCACGGAAGGGAGACCCCAGGGCGACGGACCCAGCTGCATGAGAAACCATTGGCTGCCCTCTGGAGTAGAGAGTGGTAAATGCAGCTAATCAGGAGAGACACAGTTGGGCACATCACAACTAGCCACACTAGTGTGGCAGGAGACAAAACAAGGGGGCCAAGCGGACAGTGACCCTCCACTCAGAGATTACTGGAGGGCCATACCAGGTCCACTGAGGTATTCAGCACCACACGCCAGGCCACCTGGGCAGCAAGCTCTGCATGGGTGCAGGCCTTGCTGCAACAGGAGGCCACCCCTTCAGGGTGGCACAGTCACGCCGGCGAAAATATGCGCCAACGCAGCGATCCCGCCCAGAGGAGACAGAGGCGCAACCCTACGTGGCAAACCTATTGTCAGGAAGACACTGGCTCCCCCATCAGCCAGCAGAGTGGACCTGGGCACTTAAACTAGGGGCGGGAAAGCAGTAGCCCGGCTCCACACAGGAGCACGCCTGCGTTCTACGCCCATGGGGAGGAGAGGGCAAGGAAAAGCAACACATGTAAGGTGAGGTGGCTCCTGGGAACACCCCACCCCCCCCACCACCCTCGAGGTGATACTAATGGCCTGTGACTCCCATGATAAACGGTTGGGGGCTGCTTTCACCACTGGAAAGTTCCCATTGTCGGGGGGAGAGGACGCATACCCTATCGAGGGGAAGGCTGCCTAAGAGGATAATCTTGGTGGGACTTTGAGCTCAAGAATGCTAGACGCCCGATAGGGTTACCTCCAGTTGAAATACGAGGCAACACCGTAGGGGAACAGGTAGAGAAGAGAGTGGGAAAATGTGTCCCTGTCGCCCTGTGACCTGGTAAACTACGAGAAAAGCTCTGACTTGAGGCCCCCTTGCCCCTGAAATCATCAGGCCTGATTCCAGGGGACGCCAACTCAGACTTTGGGGGGTGAACCCTTGGTTTATTAGAACTGCGCCACCACCTCCCGGTTAACTCGGACAGGGAGAAAAAGGGTTACCCCATGAGCTGGAAGTGGGCCTTGGCGAAATACCAATTTCATGCTCAAGATTTGGGCATGGCATCCGGAAGCACCCCGATAGCCTCGGCGGAGCTAGGTACCATAAAAGGTGACATCCAGATGATCCTCTAGGAAATCAAGGGGATGAGAAGCTGGCCGACCTCTCGGCTAAGGTGACTACATTGGAAGACAGGATGGACGGAGTTGAGGCCAACCAAACATTCACTGTGCTCCTGGAAACACAGATGGAGGCGCAATTCATAGACATGCAGCGTCAAGAAGAGGAGCTCTGCTTCAAAGTTGATGACATGGAAAATCGTGAGAGGAAAAATAATCTCTGCTTCTTCGGACTGGTGGAGACAGAGGGTGAAACCCCGTCTGGTCTGGAAGGCAAGGTACAAGACATAATAAAGATTGCCCTTGGAGCGGAGGCTGGAGAGGAAGTCATGATAGATAGGCCATCGGGCAGGAAGATGAACTAGAGGCCCCTGCTCGGTGCTAGCACATCTAAACTACTACAGGGATAAGGCCAGGATCCTGGAGAAGGCAAAGAGCCTACGGGAGATACAATATGGAGACTCCAAAGTGGCTATTTTCCAAGACCTCTCGGCCAATACATTACTGGGAAGGAAAAAACGTGGGGCCCTCACCAAATGGTTGCAGGAGAAAGGGGTCAGGTATCGTTGGGGACATCCATTCGCCCTGGTCTTTGAATGGGATGGGGAGAGACACCACCTGGTGGCTGAGGAGGAAATTCAGAGGGTCACGGAGGAACTGGCCGGCAGTCCAGAAGGCCCCCTCAGAGGAACAGGATGGCGAGAGGCCGGGACCCGTGAGGAGGCCCAGAGGCATGGAATCTGCCCGGGGGAAATACAGGGCGAGATGGGTCTGGAAATTTCAGAAAGTCAAGCACTCCCCCTCCACAATTAGCAGGCACTTAAAGTGAAACAGGTCTGTGGCCTTGGTGAGCTTCATACCTACATGCTCACGGAGAGACTCTTGAGTTGCTTGGGGGTCGGGCGAGAATATGTTGATCATGCAAAATGTTGTTGCCTTGTTATTTTTTACGGTTCTTTCAAGCATTGCTGGGGATCAGTGGCACACTGTTTATGGGGTCCCGAACACTGCATTCTACATGTTGCCGCAAGGGGCGGGGGTCGCTTTCCAACTTAACAGATGAGGTGGTGATTGAGGGGACCCGGAGGGGGGAGGTCACGGGCTCCAGTGCGATATTGATGGGGTACAATGGATACTTAGTTCCGCCCTCCCTGTGCTACAGCAATGACCCTCTCGACACATTCATCCGAGGCTGTGGGTGACTCCCTGGTGGTTCGTTGACCATGCCCGGATATTCTGGGATGTGTCGACGGATGCCTCAGATTGGGGGGGGAGTGGGGTGGGGAGAAAGGGGTTGGGGAGGGAAGAAGGGGAGGGAAGAAGGGGGAGGGAGGAAGAGGGACAGCGGAAGGGGGTCAGGGGGTGGAAGTGAAGCAGGGGGGGTTAAGCAGGTAATTTGCAGTCTGAGGGAGTTCTCGAGCCAAACAAGACGCATGGAACCCTTAGAGAACAGGGTGAGGAGAGGTGATGGTTGAGGGAAGAGTGGGTACGCTGAACGTCAAGGGCCTGAACTCGCAAAACAAACGGTCCCTCACTAGCAACATGTTCCACAAACAGAAATTAGTGGTCCTTTTCCTACAAGAAACACATTACCGGCAGGGGGTAGAATCGACGATAAAGTGGAAAGAAATCGGCAGGAACTTTTGGGCTTCCCATAAATCCTCCAAAAACGAAGGGGTGGGCATACTCCTGGGCAAATCATTACACCTTATGGATATTGAGACCAAGAGGGGCTTTGGAGGGAGATTCCTGGGAATTAAGGGCAATGTGAAGGTATGCGGATCACATTGGCAACCCTCCATGCACTCAATACGGGTCAGATAAAGTTTGTACACCAAGTGTTCAAGGTAATGGAGGAGTGGGCGGAGGGAGCCATGATCCTGGGCGGGGACTTCAATCGGATAGCTGACCCTCAGCTAAACTGGTGGTCAGCAAATGGGACGGATGAGAGGGGCTACAAAGGACAACCTAACCATGAAGGAACTCTTGCAGGAGTATTACTGGGTCGACATGTGGCATAAAATGTGGCCAGGCCCACAGGTTTACACTTTCCTTCCCCCCCACACCGTTCATACACAAGAATCGACCTTCTACTGATATTGGAGGATAGTGGGGGCGAGGTTGGAGTGCCGAGTGTAGAAGCTGTCACATGGTCGGACCACAAATTGCTGGTGGTAGCGACTCCCAAAGGCTGCGAGAAACTGTAGGTGGCGTTGCAATGATACCCTATTGAGCGACCAAGTATTCAGGGAATTCTTGAGGAAGGAAATAGAGGCCTACTTTGAGATCAACGATGATGGGGAGCCTGGGATGACGATGGTATGGAAAGCGACGAAAGCCACCTTTCGGGGCCTCCTCATTTCAGAGGGATCCCGTAGGAAGCGCGAAAGGGCACTGGTCCGAGGGCAGGCTTCGTAAGGAACTGAGAGCTATGCGGGCGTAACTCATCCGAAAAGACATGAATAAAGAGTCTCTCTTGGGGAAAATGAGGGGGGGGGAAACAGCACTACATGCGGTTCTAATTGGGGAAGTGGTCAAGAAAATGAGGTACACGCAGCAGAGGTATTACGAATGGGGAGACACGGTGGGGACCCTACTGGCATAGGACGTGAGGCTGTAGGATGGAAAGGATGGTGGGAGGTATCCGAGACAAGGGCGGGAAGATGTGTAAAGGGGGGGAAGAAGTAGCAGAATGCTTCGGATTTCTATAAAGAACTGTACACTAAGCAGAAAGGGGAGTCGGTAGAGGACATCTGGAATTATTTGGCTGGGCAAACACTCCCCAAGCTTACAGATTCGGAACGAGAGGATCTGGAGGGGTAGATATCAGAGGAGGAGGTAAAGGGAGCTTTTAAAAAGCTGAAGATGGGGAAGGCCCCAGAGGGGGGCGGTGGCTTCACGGCCGACTTCTTTAAGCAATGTCAGTCCATCCTGGTGAAACCAATGGCCAAGTTGTTTAACCGAATTAGGGGGCAGGACACAATTCCACCGACATTCCTGCAGGCTCTGATTGCGGTGATACCAAAGTCAGGGAAGGACCCGGTGGATCGTGGCTCGTATAGGCCCATCTCCCTCTTAGATGTGGATGCGAAGATCTTCGCCAGGATCCTGGCATCGCGTTTGGAGAGGTATTTCCCCCGACTGGTCCACCTGGATCAGGTGGGGTTCGTGTTCAATAGGCAGGGAGCGGACAGCATGTGGAAGACCCTCCATGTGCTGAACTAGAGGGCTGTGCGGGAGGAGGGAGCTCGCCTTTTGTCGTTAGATGCCGAAAAGGCTTTTGACAGGGTGAGTTGGCACTTTATAGGGGAAGTTTTCTCGTCCTTAGGGATGGGCACGAGATGGCTGAGTTGGATGTCAGCCTTATATTCCATTCCCTCAGCTAGGGTTGTGGTGAATGGAAATGAAAAGGGGTCGTTCCCTTTGGGGAGGGGCACACGACAGAGCTGTCTCCTATTCCCACTCATATATGCATTGGTGATGGAACCATGGGCGGCATCTATTCGAAACAATGGGGAGATCAGCGGGGTCAGGTTGGGGGACATGCACTGCAAGATTAGCGTGTTCGCGGATGACGCGTTACTCTGTTACCAAACCATCCCAGTCAATGCCACACGTGTTACAAAGTTTGGAGCATTATGGAAACCTGTCGGGTTTCAAGATTAACCTAGGGAAATCAGTGGCGTTCATGGCGTGAAACTTATCGGACAGCGACGGGAAATACGTGGAAGGGCTCCCCTTCAGGGTACGGAGGGATGGGTTTTCCTACCTCTGGATTCAGGTGTCGCAGAGCCCAGGGGACCTCTTTTCCAGTAACTCCCTCCCCCTTTGGTTGGCAGTGAAACAGGGCACAGGGTGAGGCGGGCAGGGTTAGGATTCACGTGGATGGCACGCCTCGATTCGGTGAAAATAGTAATTCTCCACAAATTCTTATTCTTGTTTCAAATGCTCCCGGCGCCGGTGCCCAGATAATTTCTACTGGAAGTGAGATGAGCTCTGTTGCGCTATCTTTGAGCGGGAAGAAACACATGATCTTCTACGAGATATTGATGAGGCCAAAGGAGGAGGGGGGAGTGGGACTTCCCGATTTGCAGTTGTATTGTACAGCGTCTCAGCTGAGGTTCTCGGTAGATCACTTTACCCCAGGGACTAGGAAACAATGGGTGGCAATGGACAAGGAGGTGCTAGCCCCGGTCACGCTAGATGAATGGCTATGGGTCCCCAGAACCTGCATTCCAGGGAGGGTTCTGCAACACCGAGTGCTGGGAGTTTTGTGGTCCGTGTGGAAGGAAGGACGTGAGTATAGATGGCTTACAACATGGCCCTCACCTTTGAGTTGCATTTGTGCTCCCCCACTCAGGGTTGGGATTGGAGAACCACTTGCGTTCCAATGATGGTACAAAGCTGGTCTCAGCAGGGTGGGGCAGCTGTGGGTGGGTGGAACCTTTATGCCACTAGGGGAGCTGGAGGAGGCCTTGGGCCTGAATAACCTATCACCCTTCCGCTACTTACAATTGAAGGGGGTTCTGACCAAGGACAGATGGGGGGAGATACTTAGGAGGAAGTTAGCGGATTTTGAAAAGTTCCTGATTTCCCAGAAGGGATCTAAGGGAGTGATATCTAGACTCTATAAATTGCTACTCCTTTCGGCCCCAAGGGCACCCCTCTAGCCCCACACGTGTGAAGTGAGGGCAAGATCTAGGTGCGGAAATCGATGATAGGAGGTGGGCAGGTATGTGCAGACAGGCTAATCGTTCAACTACTTCACTCCAGTACCGACACCAGGCCCTGAAACTGCTGCATAGATGGCACTAACCCCCACAGAGGATAGTACGGATGAGGGAGGGATACGACCCACATTGTTGGAATTGTCACACTGAAAAGGGGGATTATGCACATATGTGGTGGAAATGTTCAAAAGTACAGACTTATTGGGGAGAGGTCCTTTCATGGATAAAGAGGCTGGATGGGATCGAGAGGGTCCTTTCCCCATGGCTTCTTCTCTTTGGTGTTAATGTGGAGGGGGACTACGGTGAGGCACAAGACCACATGTTACAGGTTATGTTGGTGGCGGCAAGGTGTTGCCTGGCCCAGAGGTGGAAAAGCTTGCGAATGCCAAGGGAGAAAGACTGGACCACCAAGGTCTGTGCAATATATGACATGGAGTATATAACTCACCTCATAGATGAATCCAGGTCTAACATTGAGGGAATGTGGCTCCTGTTTTTCGGAAAATATGGACGATCTGCTTGATAAGGTTTGGGAAAGACTGCAGGTGGGACCTTGTAGCACAATTCCTTGGAGGAGGCATTGTGTCCAATGGACATACCGACAGTGATGAGCGACTGGGTAGGGATGCATGCATGCCCAGGGTTCTAGCGTGCATAGCGGAGATACCCTGAACATGGAGAAGAAAGATTATAATTGCGTCTGGTTCCTGACAAAGTTAAAAATGTATGACCCATGGCTAGGGGGGGAGAGCAGGGGAGGGAGAACATTGTATATTAGGGACTGGGTGATATTGTACGACTGTTATATGCTAATACAACCAAAATGCCAATAAAATGTGGTTTTCCCCCAAAGAATCTGCAGATTTACCTCACAAAGTCCATTGCACAGTGTATAATCGGTGCCCCTGAATTTCTCTGCCCCATTAATTGAGATTGAAGATTAGTGGATGGGCAAGATCATTTTGGTAAAGGTGAACCTTCTGCCATTATTGTTATACTTATTTTTTTTTTGTTTAAATATTTTTATTAGTTTTCAGTGTAAGAAAAACGATATAACCATTAACAATCCAAAAATTCATTTTGTACAACTTAGTTAAACTTTCACCTCTCAACAATTCTTCGACATTCCATGTATACAACATAAATCGTTGCGCTACATAATAAGGTGTACAATTCATAGTTTCTAGGTCATTCACTTAGCGTGTAATGAAAAGAAAGTGAGAAAAAAAAGGCATTTATTCACCAAGTTGAGTTAATTGGGTCAATCATCTCCTTGTAAACCAGATTGATCCATAAATTCATTTGGGGGGCAGGAGATATCAGATTACATAATCACAGTTACTGCTTCTGCATCTCCACCACTTCAAGCATGCAAATATATAGGTAATTTGGGCATGGGTTACCGCTGCCGCGTTTCTTCAACCAATACATGCAATTGCAAATTTAATATAATCATCAGCAATTCAAGAATTCATAAAGTGCTTTAAGAGTTGCGGTTGAAAATACATGTGTTCCTTATCCAATACAAAGTTTAGAAAGGGGCGCCATATTTTCCGGAATCTCGAGAGTTTCCCCTCCACCACTGCCGTAAGTTTTTCTAAGCCTAGCAATTCCCATAACTTTAACCACCAGTACGCTAGGTGTGGGCCTTCTATTGTCTTCCAAAATCTAGCTCTCGTGATACGGGCAGCCACCAATAAATGGGAGATTAGGCGTGCTTTGTGTCCTGACATTGGAAAGGACCCATCTTCCGGGGCGTCCCCTAGTAAGAACACTCTAGGGTCCATAGGGAGTAAAGAACCCGTGATGTCTTTGATTTTAGATCTCACTTCCAGCCAATATGATTGAATAACCCCACAATGCCACCACATGTGCGCCATGTCCCCTCGTTCACCACACCCGTGCTAACATGTATCTGGATATTCTGGGTTAATAGAGTGAAGCCTATTGGGGGGGAAATACCACCTAAAACAAATTTTAATAGCATTTTCTTTTATTTGGGTGCAGCGGGAACTAGTCTGGGCACGATACCAGATTCGCTGCCAAGACTCGTCTGAAATCTTCAGGCCCAGCTCTCTCTCCCAAGCTCTCATATATGGGAGCTTCTCCTCTGTGGTGGCTCTCTCCAGGAGTTTATAACATAGTGATATTTTATGGGATTGGTGTCCTTCAAAAATGTTCAACTCTATGCCGAGAGGGGTTCTTTGGGCTGCTTGGCGGATGTCCCTATTAGTGAGCCAGTGGTGCAGTTGTATATATCGAAAGCGTTCCGTCTCTGGAAGATCAAACTTCTCTTTGCATGCCTGGAAAGTCAGTGGTTCCTGGTCTACATATAGGTCTCTCAGGCACAGTGGTTTGTCTCGAGTCCAGGTTCGGTACGCTGTTGGCACTAGTCCTGGAGTGAAGGCAGGGTTTTGGGTAATAGGGGACAATGGCCCTAGCCCTAGTGGGATACCCCTCTGTGATCGTGCTTTATCCCAACACTTCAGGGTGGACAAGGTGGTTGGCAAGATACCAGTTTTAAAATTACGTGCATCTTTTTGTAGAAACGGGAGGTGAGCCAAAGGGAGTGCGGAAGCGGTCTGCTCTATCTCCAGCCATTTGGGTGGGTCCGGAGCGCCCTTCCAAGAAAGCATTATCGCCGTCTGCGCCGCTCTGTAATATCCTGGTATCGAGGGGAGGCCCAGGCCCCCCAACATTCTTGTCAAGAGTTTCCCAGGGATATGCGGCTTCTTCCTCTTCCAGATAAACCGATATATCTCCTTTTGAAGGTTTATAAGCTCGAATTCTGGGATGGCTATTGGCAAAGAATGAAAGGCATATAATAGTTTCGGGAGAAGTGTCATTTTAACCGCATTAATACGGCCGAGCCATGAGATTTCCTAAGAATCCCATCGCTGTAGCCATTCCTTCAATTCTGTAAGTAGCGGGGGAATGTTCGCTCTGTAGAGGCCCGCATATGTTGGGTTCCGTTTTACCCCCAAATATGAAATCTCCGTTGGAGACCAGGGGAAGTTCGTCAGTGTTCGCAGCTCCTCTAGTCTATCTAAGTCTTCAGTCAGGGGCATTCCTATTGATTTAGCAGGATTTGTCCTGAAGCCCGATATCTCGATGAATTGATTTAGGAGACCTAAGAGGGGCGGGAGTGTGTGAGGGGCATCCCGCAAAAAGCAAAGTAAATCATCTGCATAAAGCGCGATCTTATGGGACTGCCCCCCTACCTCAAAACCTTGGATACCTGGATGCGATCTTATATGTTGAGCAAGAGGCTCCATAGCCAAGGCGAATATCAATGGAGATAAAGGACAGCCCTGTCTCGTACCCTTGGCTGATTGAATAAGGGGAGTCCAATTCTTATTAACTTTAATTTTAGTCGAAGGAATTCGAAAATTTGAGAGTATTAATCTGGAGAACTCTTGTCCAAAATCAAACCCCGCAACCACCAATTCCAGATATCCCCACGACATACTATCAAAAGCTCTGTGAGCATCTAGGGATAGGACAGATAAGTCCCCGGGGATCTTTGGGGCGAGGGCAATTAGGTTGATGACTCGGCGTATGTTGTCATAGGTGGAACGGTTATATATAAAGCCTGTTTGATCATTATTTATCAATGATGGGAGGATTGGGCTTAGGCGGTTCGCTATTATTTTCCCTAGTAATTTAGCATCTGTGTTTAAAAGGGCAATAGGCCTATATGAGGAGCAATCAGTAGGATCCTTCCCAGGTTTCAATACCAGCGTTGTAGCTGATTCCGCCATAGATGCTGTAACCACTCCCGCCCTCCATACTGAATTAAACAATTTTGTTAAGTGCGGGGCCAGCTCCGCCTGAAAGGTCCTATAGAATTTGTTGGTGAAGCCATCGGCCCTGGAGCCTTCCCTGATGGGAGGGAGCGGATTGCTCTCTCTGTTTCCTCTCGGGTTATTGGGGATTCCAGGGACTCGCAAAATTCCCAGGGTAACTGTGGGAGATCAGCTTTCCGAATAAATTCTCTGGCTAATTGCGGGTCAGTGACGTGGGCAACTGAGTGGTTTCTGAAGAATTCCTCCACGATCCGAAGCTTCCCTGATTCAGTGAAAACCTGTCTCCCTTCTGTTATACTTATTTTAAGCTCTTCCCATCCACTTATCTCCCCAGCTTCTCTTGAAGAAACAGAATAGGACTTCTTCATCTGTTTGGGCAGGCAAGTTTCTAACGGTAGCCCATACCACACTAATGGCTTCCAAATCTAGGGGCCTTCTTGCACTCCCAAGCATGAGCTAATATCCTTTAGCATTGCAGGTGGTTCTGAATTGGTGAAATTAGGAATCTGTTAAGGGGTGGCAGGTGATTGAGGAGCACATGGTTCAAACGTTTCTCCATCTTCATCCGTAAACTCGATTAACCCTACTAGGTAAACTAGTAACGTAACAATGGCCATTACGCTGTCTTACTGGGAACAGGCCAATCGTAAATCTAAATTGTCTACCTACCCCTCACTTTCCACTTTGATAGTGGGAAATCCAGACTTCTCCCTAGGTTTCCCTCCAGTGGTGTTACAGTGATGGGTCTGGATGGAGGAGAAAAGGGGGTCTGTAACTCTGACCATGGAACGTCCTTAATATTTAGCAATAAAGACAATGGTTCAGAATCGGAGATACTTCACTACTTGCAGCTACTCCATTGCTTGATGTATCCTCAGAGTCAACTTGGGGGGCGGGGGGAAGTCCAAGAGAAAGCACCCATTTTTCAAGATTTACTATTGGCAAGAGTCCCTGTGAGAATTGTTTGTATCCTCTATAAAATCTTTTGAGACAGCGAGAGGTATGCGAACTCACAAGTACATGCAAGCTTGGTTGGAGGACTTGAATGGAGTTATAGATTTGGCATCTCTGACTAATATTTGGGAAAGGGCATCTAATTCATCCTGGTCTATAAAGGTAAGGGAAACTGCTTTCCCTGGTATTTGACATCTTCACCGGATGGTTACTGGAACACTGCCTTCTATCAACACAGGATCAGTGGTGGGAATGTTGTATTGTTTAACCCGTTTGGTATAAATTCCTCTGCCATATACAATTCATCACTCACCTGGAAGTCCCTTGAGTCCCCCTGAGTCATATTGCTGAGAGACGTAGATGAGCGAGAAATGTATGGCGTGACGGGGTTACATCTGCGCTGATTACCCAATTTCTTATAGTGGTTAGAATTACCATGGCAGCATATTGGAAGTCTCCTAAGCACCCCTATTGAGCCCCCCCCCTGACATCAGAGTGGTGGTCTCACTTGTAGTACCTAATGTCTATGGACATATTAAAAGTGCACTTGAAAATACCATGCCTATATTTATAAAAGCATGCTCCTCGTTCTTGGACTAATTGGAAACTAATGATTATCCTTGCATTCATTATAGACCATTACATATTTCACTCTGTACTGAACTTGCATATTATGGCAAAATGATCAAATACAAGGGACTGTAGTCCGAAAATGGGGGTGGGTGAGAGAGTATTGTGTGCACATGGAGAACTTGCTGGTTGTGACAGTTCAAGATGCCCACCTATCCCGCTTTGGGGACAAAAGCTTGTTGTGTTCTTAAACTGCCTGCTGAGACATGACTTTTCTTTGCTCTTCTTTCTTTCACCTTTGTTCCTTTCCTAGCTACGTTGTTTCCCATTTATTTTTAAATTTGTTTATTGGCATTTATCATTTTACATGCTTCCTGGCATACTGCTTGTAGCAGCAGATAAAGGATTGTTAGCATTGCATAATAAAAACATTTTGAACAAAACAACTTTAACTGTCTCCACGTTTAGTCGCAGTGAGGTGGGTCCATGTCACTCAGCATAAGGAGGGTGGCCACTCAGGGGGCTTGGGGGGGGGGGGCTTTGGGCCAGCAGGGTCCCGTTTGGGTTGTATCCAGTCTCCTCTGGGGCGTTGTATTTTTGGTCTTGGATCAATGTTCTTTGGACTGTTTATGTTCATGGAGGCTTATCGTCTGAGGGGTGAAATATATTTCCTGTGATTTCCTTCCATGCTTCTAATGTCATGCTCGAAGCATCTGTAGATCTGGCTACGCTGTCTTCCCATGCCTTTGTTTCGGCTTTCACCCACCGCTCTAGTTCTGTGTACCACACTTTATATTGTGGACCTGCGGGCGTCTTCCAGGAGATTGCAACAGTTCTTTTCACCAGTATGCACATTATGTCCATTAATTTTGCCAGGTGTTTGAGTTTGGCTGGTCTGGGGTATGTTCCCAGGAGGCATTCATCCGGAGTCCATTTGTACCTGGTCACACCTGCCTCTTCACTTGTCTGTTTTATTTTGTCCCAGAGGGATTGTGTCTTGGCGCATGACCAGAACATGTGGAGCAGATCTGCTCGATCTGCCCCGCACCAAACACAGTTAGGTGGTGTTTACTAATTGAGTTTCGCCACCTTGAGTGGGGTTGGATATGTTCGGTGCAGCATGTTTAATTGTATCTATGATTTCTGGACAGTGCTTTGGGGAACGTTAGTGCTCGGTCCCACTCCACATCTGTTATTTCTCGCCCCACGTCTGCCTCCCATTTACTCTTCAGTTCCGCACTCCGTGGGTTAGGGATGTCACTTAAGTGGCAGTAGATCTGGGACACTGGTTTCCATGCCTCGCCTAGGTTATGCAGCAATGTAATTAAGGGATCTGATTCAGGTTCCTCTGGCCATGTTGTCCATTTGTTTCGCACTATGGTGCGTAGCCTTTGGTACCATAGGAATTGGCCTGTGTGAATGCCATCCTCTTTTTGTAGTGTCGCAAATTCCTTGAAGGTGCCATCAGCGTACAAGTCCCCCCAGGTGTAGACCCCTTTCTTTTCCCAGTGCCTGATGTGCTGCAGGTCAATGTCCGTCTTACCCAGGTCCGAGATCATTGGTATTTCTGGGGAGTATGGGTGCTTTAGGTGGGCCAGTGCCTTTGCTCTGTGCCATATTTTCCGTCCCAGGGCTGCTAAGAAGAGTGCATTACTCAGCAGTTGGTGGGGGGCCCAAATGAGTTCTTTTAGATGCATCGGGGAGGTCATGGATTGCAGTAGGGGTGTCTCAGATGTGATGTCATCCGCTAACCACTTGGCCACGAAGCTGAGCTGTGCTGCCAGGTAGTATTTGTCTAGATTTGGGAGTTGGATTCCCCCCTGCTTATATGGTAGGACTAATGTGGAAAGCGCTATCTTGCATCTGCCCTTCCCCCACAGGAATTTACGGATTATCGCCTCCAGTAGATGAAAGAGGGGAGCACTGATGTAGTAGTGCACATTTTGGAACCCATATACGAATCTGGGGAGGACAATCATTTTAATTATTGAGGCTCTGCCCATCATTGACATGGAGAGTTTTGCCCAGAAGCTCATTGATTTGCGCAGTGCGGGAATTGCTGCCTTTGTGTTGTGCTCATGCATCAGTTCTTGGGTGTGCATTATTTGTATTCCCAGGTATCTGAATGAGGTGAGCACCCACTTTATCCCCACCGAAGGAAGTTCTTCTATGCTCTTGCCCTTTAAGCCAGCCAGGAGGAAGAGGCAGGATTTTACCTTGCTAAATTGTATGCCTGAGACCTTAGAATAGTTATCCAGAACGTCGAGCATGGTGGGCACATTGACATGTGGGTCTCTAATATACAACAGTACATCGTCCGCATAGAGCGAGATGTTGTGGTCCACTCCACCCAGGCGTATCCCTGCGTCAAAGAATTGCTTCCTAAAGTAAATGGCGATGGGTTCCAGTCCCAGTATATAAAGCATGGGGGGACACGGACAGCCCTGCCTGGTGCCTCTACACATGTCCCACGCCTCTGATAAATGTTTCCCGGTCTTTACCCGTGCTCTTGGTTTGGTGTAAAGTATTTTGATCCATCTAATAAACCCCAGGCCAAAGCTGAACCCCCTAAAGGACGGCCAACAGCCACTCCCAATATATGGAATCAAATGCCTTGATGTCATCTAGGGATAACAGTGTGTATGGCTCTGTGTTTGTGTCAGTTTGCTTCATGACATGTTGCAATCTGCGTAAATTCATGGTAGTGTTTCGGCCCGGTACAAATCCACACTGATCCATGTGCACAATATCACCTATTAGTTTAGATAGCCTCTCAGATAGAATTATTGTCAGTATTTTCACGTCATAATTGAGCATGGCTAGTGGGCGGTAAGAGTCACATTTGTCAGTGGGTTTGTTGGGCTTGATGATCGGGATCACAAGGGTCTCTCTCATACTCTTAGGTAGTATCCCTCTTTCGTGTGCCTCTTGGAATACCTCATGTAGTATGGGTGTCCGGGAGGTCTCGTATGCTTGGTAGAACTCCGTGAGGAACCCATTGCTTCCGGGAGCCTTGCAAATGGCCAGGGATTTAATTGCTTCTGCTATGTCTTCGGCTGCAATGTCTGCATCTATGGCTTCGGATTGTGCAGGGGACAGCCTGGGCAGTCCTATCTCCTCTAGTGTATCTGTTATTTGTTCCTGGGGGACCTGATCCTTGTGGGAGTATAGATGCTCATAGAAATGTTTGAAGGTGTCGTTTATGCCCTGTTGCGTTTGTTGCATATTGCCATCTGTGTCTTGTAGTGCTGTGATTGTGTGTCTGGGGTGTTCTTTTTTGCATAACCAGGCTAGTAGTCTGCTCAGCCTGTGTGCTCTGTATGTTCTAGTGGTGTAGTAAAATTTGGCCAGCCTATTCCAAGCTGTCATTCATTTATCTCTGAGTGTTTTAAGGTTGGCTTCTCTCTGGTGGGTATTTATGGGGGTGGCTTCCAGTCTATCAACCTTTCGCTCCCACTGTTCCTGCTCCTCCCTCAGCTGTGTTCGGATGCCTCCCGCTTTTGTTATCATTTCTCCCCTTATTACTACTTTTAGGGCATCCCACATTGTGCTCATATGGTCGACACTTCCCATGTTTATTTCTGTGAAGTTGTCTATGAAATCTTGCAGCTCTTCTGTAAACGCTAGATCGCTCAGGGCCTCCACTGGCATTCTCCATACAGGGATAGGGGGGTCTAGGGCCAGTGTGGTTCCATTCCACCAGAAGTGGCAAATTATCTGAGATGGTTCTCCCCAAGTATTGTGCCCCATCTATTTGTGATAGGTGTTCCTTGCTTATGAAGACATAATCTAATCTCGTATGCAGGCTGTGTGGGGACGAGAAGCCCCGTGTGTCAGGGTGCGATTCCCTCCATGTATCTGCAAGGTCTAGCCTGTTTGTCATTAGGGTTATGGCTGTTGTCGCCGCAGATGTGCCTTTTGGGTGGGGCTGGGACCTGTCCAGTTCTGGGTCATGCACACAGTTAAAGTCCCCCCCCCCAAAAAGGAAAAGGCCATTTCTGTATGGCGTGATTTTGGCATACATTGTGTTCAGGTGCGCTGGGATGTTATTGTTGGGGAGATAAGAGTTCACTATGCATACCTCCATTTGCTCCATCTGACCCCATATTATCACAAACCTGCCCTCTGGATCTTTTTCTGACTTAATTAGGTGGAATGGGAGTGGAGGGTAGATCCAGGTGTATACTCCTCTGGCGTATCTGGAGTAGGTGGTTCTGACTCTTGTTCACCCCAGTGTTCACTTAATTTAGCCATAGATTCCGCTGTGCAGTGTTTCCTGTAGTAGTGCTATTTGCACTCCCTTTCTGTGTAAGTAGGACTTGATTCTGTTCCTCCGGAGATAAGTTCCCAAGCCCCTCACATGTCATTATTTTTATTCTAGTTGCCATGGTGGTTTGGGGGGGGGGGGGGGGTTCTGGTGTTCCGGTTCCCTGGTGGGGTCTACTGCAGCTTCAGACAGGTGACGGTCAACTTTTCCCGCTTGCTTTCCCAGCTTCAGCAAATTTACCTCATTCCCCGTTCCCCTCGCCTCTGCTGTGATACAATTTGGAGACTTACTAACTGTTATAACTCTCATTCTGCAGAATGAGGAAAACAAACAAGACAACTTTGAACTGCTCCTAGCAGTTGCTTCCAACTCGTAGTGCTCAGGAGGTCCCGAGCCTTCTGGGCCACTCCTGGCCTTTTGGAACGGGTGGTGTGTAGGGGGGCCGCCTTCACGGTTTCTGGTGGGGTGGGTCACTGTTCGTTTTCACGCATGGTCCCTTAAGCTCCTGTCCAATGTTGCTATCCTTTTGGTAAGTTTCAAGTGCGATATAATTGTCTGTTCCATGCATTGTTGTGAGAGAGTCCGATTTCCCCTTTTTTTCCCCCTTTTCCAGTGGCTGGTGCTTGATTATCTCATGTCTGTCTTTATTGGTTGTTCTTCGTCATCCACAAGATTGTTATGTTCGAGCCACATGTTTGCTGCAGCTGGGGTCTCCAGAAAGACCGTTTTTCCCTTATAAAGTACTTTAAGGCAGGACGGGTAAAGCAGCATATATTTCAGGTTGAGTTTCCGTAGCCTTGCTTTTATTGGAATGAAAGAGTTCCTTGCTCGTTGCACTGTAGGGGTGTAGTCTGGCTATTGTAGAGTCCTTTCTCCTGATCTCTCAGCCCTCTCTCGAGTACTGCAGTATTATTTCTCTGTCGCAGAAGTTTAGAATTTTGGCTATTATTGGGCGCGGGTGGGACCCCAGAGGGGGACGCTTCTGTAACGATCTGTGGGCTCGCTCTACAGAAAACCCTTGGGAGAGTTTCCCTTGTCCTATTTCTTGTTGTAGCATTGTTTCAATTAATTCTATTGGGTCTGGGCATTCCATGTCCTCCGGGACACCTAGGATGCGGATGTTATTCCGACAGGTGCATCCCTCGGCGTCTTCAGAACGTGCTTCCAGTCTCGCCACTTTTTGTTCCAGGTCTTGGACTCTTGTCTTTAAGTCTTGGGTGCTCTCAACATTGTCCTGTAGGGTGGTTTCTGTTATAGTCACCGTTTCTGTTAAGTTACGGGCGTCCTGGCGCATGAGCTGCATGTCCGACTTCACCTCCTCTATTTTATTGTCAATGAATGTGTGGAGTGCCACTATTGCTTGTAGGACTTGCATGCCCTTAGGGTCCTCTCCCAGGGACGGCGGCTCCTCAGTGTCGCGGCGTCTTGTTGCGGTTCCTGTTTGGGTCTAACTGTCGTGAAGGAGTCCATTGTCACCGATTTCAGTTTTCTTTTAGGAGGAGACATCACCTCCCTGCGGGCCTTCAGTCTGCTGAGGCGGGTCAGAGTTAGTTATCCTGCTGGCCAACGTGGCGTTCCTCTGTCTTGTCGTAGTTGCTTATTCCCCCCCCCAAGTGTAGAGCTGGGTGGATCCTATTGGTTGGTGGGTGCGCGGCAGTTTTGGGTTAGGGCAGCGCTACGTAGTTCCCTTCGTTCTTGTTCGCAATCTGGTTGGCTAGGGTGTGGCCCAGGTTGTGACATGTATCACCTTTTGATCGACCCTTGCCTCCGCTGTGTGGTCTGCTTTATGTTACTTGCTCCACTGTTGGTTTGCATTTGGGGATGGGTGTTCCAGGGGGTCAATTGCGGGTTGTTTGTTTTATGGTTCAGTGCATTTGCTGCTTACAGTAGGTACTTAGAGATCCTGTGCTCACTTATGTTGGTTCCGGTCGTTTGGCGAGGGTGGGGCTATTGTCCAGATTTGTGATGTTTGCGCCAGGACTAGTGTCAATTCGCAGTGCATCTCACAAGTGTGTGTTGCTGCGGGGCGCCAGATGGTTTGATGTGGTTTTCCCCAGCTGTCACTGGTTCAGGTAAGTGTTAGCGTTTTGCTAGTGTTGAAGCGGAGCAGGTGCCTTAGTTGGCACTGTTGTTCAAGTCCTTGGCCGGTTCGCACTTGAGGTTTATGTCAGGCGTCCGCCCTTCTTTGCGCAAGCCCAGTGCTTTTCCCTGGCCTGCGTTCAGCCTGTGGTGCCTTGCTCGTACTATCCCCAGGCCCCCCAATCCAGCCCTGGGCCTGCAGGTTCAGTTGGCCTCTCCCTCTAATTGGATGTTCGTGTGGGCAGGGGCCCGCCACACACTTGTGTCTTTATTATTGGCGATATGGGGGGGGGGGGGTGGGGTGACACGCACTCCTTCTCACTCACTGTTTTCTCCAGTTGCTGGGCCTCTGTTCGTTCAGCTTGGCTGGAGCCTCTTTCAACTCGCGCGGTCCAGGCGGCCGTTGCTGGCGCCGCCTCTTAGCGCTCCTTCTCAGTGCAGTGTGCCGGTTCCCCCGCGTCTGATCCATACACGGTGCAGGCTTATGCCGATCCAGCAGTCGCTTCAAGGCCCGGCAACTTTGCCCCTCATCTTGCTTCTGGTTCTATGCTCAATATGTTGCTGTCCCTGTATGGGCACCGGGTCTCAGTGCCCCTGCTACTAGCGCACAACTCGCTGGAATAGTCTGCTTATGGCGCCGCTCACCCCAAGTGTTTGGCCAGCCCCTCTGCACTGGTCCGCTTCCGTTCCCTCTGTTTGTTAACTGTCTATGTAGGGATTATTCAGGCCTGGTAGCAGGGTGTGGCGCCCAGCGGTGTGTTACTCACAGTCCCCTGGTCGACTGGTCCGGGCGCCGTAGCCCCTCTGCCCCAGGGTTGCGCTGTCTCGGATTCCTTCTCCCATCACCTAGTCCACAGCAGTGCCGGTGTGAGGAGCCGCGTTCTTCCACCGTCTCTCCAAGCTGCTCGATTCCGTCCGCAGGGTTCGTCTGTGGATCTGCAGCCAGGTCCTCTTCCAGTTGGTGGTGTTCAGCGATTTCCATGCCCACCTCTTTCAGGCGATCCGGGGCTACCTCTGGTCTTGATGCCCCGCTTTCGACACGTGGAGCCCGACACCACGAGCTCAGCTATGGCTGCTGCGAAGTCAGATGAGGACCGCTGCAGTAGATGTAGTAGATGTTTCTCGTGACTGGCACTGCCGATTCCTTGTTCAGGTGCACCTTCTTACAACAGCGTTCTATCTCGCAATGAGCGCTGCCATCTTAGATGCCGCAGGGGCTCGCCTTTAACTGCTTCGTTTTCTAAGTTGTAGCTTCCGATTTTTCTTGTCAATAAGGTCGTGCATAGGGAAAGGGTTCTTCTGTTCCTGGAATCGACTTTTATTTCTATACCCGTTGTTTTAACGCCGCTGTGTTTTCCATTACAGGATCATGGACAGGAGCTCCTCAGGGTTCCGTCCTTACGCCATGCGTGCTGGCCACGCCCCCCCACGTTGTTTCCCATATTGCTTTATGTCTTGAACATTCTAACAGATGAATACAGTTTCTTTTTTAACAAAATTGGTTGTACCATATTGAAGGCAGCAATAGACCTTAAATTCTAAGGAGGGTCTCTCCTAAGAAGGCCACATGTAAGAAAAGTTGAATATATTATACCACCTGTGAGGTGTTATGCTGGATGGAATAGGCCCTTGCATTAAGGGTCCCCCGGAAGTGAGCCCAAAGGTTGTGACTTATAATGGGTCATTGGAGGGATCTGAACATTAACTGAGATAAACGTGTAAGGGGATGAATTGGCCCAATTCCTGTAAGGGGATGAATCGGCCCAATCCCTGGACATGTCATGAGATTCCATTGATGTACTGGTATGTGTTATATTTGATATTGTTAGAGATTGTTCTGTTGGACAATTATAAAACTTTAATAAAATATTGTCTTTTTAAAAGTGAGAATTTGCCCATGTCTCTGCCATGTAGATATCCTGGGTTCCAGGGCACCTGAGGACGACTGACGGTGCATCAGCATGATGGAGGTAGAGGGCCACTCAATAGCATTGCAGTATGCAGGACACCACCCAGCAAGCAATTCACTTTTGCCAGGGGAGAAGCCCTAGTTAGTAGCAAGCAATGATCCCCATCTCATTATTTCTCTGTGTGCAGCGATTGAATGTTTTGTGTATGCGTTTAATCTTTGTGTACAAAGAAGTGACAGCTGCAAAAACCATGAGAGTAGCCACCACTAAGAGAGGTTGGAAGATGAGCCCCCTTTAGAAAATATTTTTTAAAAGGTGTAAAAGCAGACCACTTCGGCTAAAGGTCAGCCTTTATCACGGATCATGACATCATCTTGGATAGCAAGATCTTTTAGTAGCCAACAGCATTAATCCTCCATTGGAAAAGGTAATATATGTAGTCATGAGAAGCATTCCCTGCTATGTCAACTTTTCTAATGGATTCCTTCCTCCCGTGGATTCTTCATCTATGATAATTATATCTCTACCACAGAGGACTTTGGAAATGTCTTTATTCTGATCAATGCCTCTAGGTGCTAGACATTAAGACAGGGTGAGTATATATAAAGGTGCTGCACAACATGACTTCCTTTTTTCAGCACACTCTGTACTCTTCAGGAATGGTGCTACTTTAGGTAACCATTTCAGTGCTTAATTTGTGGCAGTGTTTGCCGGTGGGCAACACCGGCAGTCTTTATAGGCACCGGAACATCAGGGGGCCAGCTCTCAAGTGCAATTTAAATTGTTTTCTTTGTTCTTCTTCCACACCTCTTCCACCATAAATCATTGCAGGCCATGGACGTTTCCTGAAATCAATTTGGCTTTAAATGGGACAATTTTATCTCCTAATGTGTGTGGGCCGATTTTCCTCCAGCTGCCTTTCATTAAAGTTTTACTTTTGTTAATTTCTTGCTGAGCTGCACCCATCATGTCAGCTCTGCAAGAAACATGGTGCCATTTAAGAGTTCAAGAAATGATAGTCCTGCTCCAGCCCAGGTTGCATGGCAACGAGCCATTAATCAAGTTCCCGTGCCCTCACATGTGATGTGATTCCTGTCACAGGCGAGGCCTGTCGCTCTCCAAACCCTGCTTATGAGACACTGGAGCCTCAGAGATAAAAATTACTAAAGCTTAGGAAACTGAAGGTAAGCAAACCTTAAAAGGTGTAAGAGTTTGTATACACGTAAGAGAATTTTTCAAATTGTATAAGCTCTACAAACGGCTGCTCTATGAGAGCTGAGATGCAGCCCATGCATGCATTATTGGTACTGTAGACAATTTGCAATGAAGGGTTAAAAAGCTAGTCTCTCTCCACCCTTTGGCTGTCTGTTGAACTAGAAAAAAAACGTTTGTTTTACTTCAACATTTCCCGTCCTCTAGCTGCATTTTGCATTTTCAAATAGTGCTTGTGACAGCTGCTTTAATGTGAAGTGTTAAAGAGAAATGGATTCCATTTTTAACCATGTATTTTCACTTCCCAGGATTGCTTGACAGATTTGCCTTTTTGTTTGTTTATTCTTCTCACTTCTGAGCCCTCTGATAATCAGTTGCAACATGAACCTAAGTTATAGAAATAATATTTAGCCATTAAAGTGGATGATAATAACCTATCAAATTGGGTATTCAGTTGATTAACTTTCCATTTTGAAGTGCACTGGGTTGAGACTGTGGCCATCCATCCATCTGTTTGGTGGGATAAAATGGCTCCAAAGTCTACGCACACCATTTCCCAGTCCTGGGCTTTCATGAAATAACAATGTATTCTGGGAGCTGTAGTCTTTTAACTTCAATTAGACATAAGTAGCCGATTCATGTGATTTGCAAAAAAGAAAGCCCAGGACTCGAAAGTGGTGACCTGTTGTCATGAAGCTTTCCGGAAATGTTATCCTCAGTACTTTGTTAGCATGTCTTCTTGAGGACCTCTGGACCTCTTGGAAAATGTAGGACACTTATTTTGGTCCTGGGTACATTTTTTGTTCCAGTCCGTCCCTGAATGTTGGTTTGTGTTTATATGTTTGCTTTTATGTATGCGTTCATGCAATGAGTTGTGTGACTGGTGGATGAATGCATGGGTAAAAATGTTGTATGTGAGTGTGTGTGCCAGCCCCAACTCCTACATTTATCGGCCAACATGCCACTAAATTTAGGAGTGGGGCCATGGCATCAGGGTTGCACCTAGGATACAATTTCAGGGGGAGGAGCTAAGACCTAAATGTTCGGAAAGGCGCTAACTTCAGAGGCTATGCGGCAGAGGCTAACTTACTTGTGTGGGGGCATCTAACTAAATTGTGCATTCGAATGAGACTATTCTGGTGATGCTTCAATGTTACAAGCAGTTAACCCTCTTCTTCATTTCTGAAATGTCACACTTATGGACTAGTGTGAGAATGAGCTGTCTTATGTCCCATGTCCCCACTTGCCTTCTTATCTCTCCCCTTGCATGCAAGTGCTAACCCCAGGTCATGATTTCGATTGCCTAAAAATGTATGCATATGAATGCAGGTGCTAAAAGTGAAATGTTTTATTAATTGAAAGACCTTTATTAACAGTGAAGCCCAGGCACCATTTAACGTCTGTGTCCTGTTCCATCCGTTATGGCTCTGTACGTCAGCCAGGCAGGGGCGCAGCCGGCCTCAACATTTTGGGGGCTAGATTACAGTTTTGAAAGCGGCTAGTGAGTGGGGTCAATAAAATAATTGCGCTGTTGGACTCTCCACTGAGGAGTGGTGTCTGGGCCTTTCAGCTTTTACAGTTGAAAGGGTCCCTCAAGCAGCTGCCCCATATTGGCAGTCTAAACTGAACCACATTGAATGTAGGCAAGTCTAGCCAGTAATAACACTTATGGTGCACAGCCAGCCTGGACATGCTTTCTGCGGCATGGCATTTTAACTGGCTGGGAGTCCTTGTTTGGTAATACTGGCATATATTGGTGCAGCCTGCATGCACATACATTGGAACAACCAGCATGAATATATTTTTATACTGGCATATGTTGTGGGCAAAGGCTGGTGACTTGCAACTATTAGGCTGTTCCATGTGCTACCATACAAAACCAATTGCAAACTGTATGGCTTTCTACCCAATTTGCAAAGAAAGTGCTGTAAAATGCATCATTTTAACCCAATGTTTCAAACATTTTCGTGGGAGTGAGAAACCCCCTCAAGCGCCCTTTGGTTGGTTTGTTTTCCCTTACTGTGATCTGTTGATCCTGCATAATTGGTGCAAACATTTAAGCCTCTTCAGTTCAGAAATTCATCAACCTCTACTGTACCTCATCTACCAGCCTCTACTGTTACCTCATCTATCTGTCACTGTGTATGATATGTGTTTTAATGCGCACACAGCAGCAAGGTTCTGCTCACGCACCACACGCTGTCATGCCATCCTACATATGTTTATGCATATGATACAAAAGTTAGTCTGGCATAAACCTCTCTTCAGTAGAGAAATCTAACTTTGCTGTAGTTGATTTGCAGTTGTAGTAATAAAGCATATTTGTGTCCTCCACACAAACTCAAGGGGCGATTTCTCGCATCTCCTGTTTGCAGCAGTGCCTCCGCTGGCCCAGTGCAAAGAATTGTAAGGGGGCCTCACCAAATGTTTTGCCCCGGGCCTCACCAACCCTTGTGACAGCCCTGGGGACCAGCAATGCAACAACAAACTCTTACAAACAGCCAATAAAAACTACCATTCTGTTGTTACTATGGAGTATTTTGATACATTCTGTATAGTAACCAGAATGGGCAGTTTTCATTTGCTCTTCTGACTGACATGGTGACGTGTTGTTATTGCCACAGGAGGCAGCGCAGCGCCACCTTCGTTTCACGAGTTACTGTGAATTGAAGGTGTCTAGGCGTGGTGTTGGTCTTCGAGAGAGCCTGCTGCACTACTTTGTTGCGTGCGGCCTAGTTGCTGGGGTTGGGCCCAGCTTTTTCACTCACACTAGTGCCTGCCAGTCTGCCACTCTCCCCCCCCCACCCCCAGGCCCCGACAGGAGACAGAGAGTCACCGCCAGCAGTCGACTTCAAAATCAGGTAAGTGGACACTCTGAACGTGTAACATAAGCAGTGTGAAGATTCCAAGGTCCGGGCCGGGCTGGCCCGGAACAGCAGCACGGTCCCCTGGTGGTGTCCACACTCCTCCTGGGCCCGGCTGGGCCTGGGCCCTTGCCAGGACTGAGGACCCAGAGCCAGGACTCAGGAGTCAGTGAGCCAGGAGGACACCAGGAGACCACACCGCCACCTGGGCCCGGCTGTCTTGTATTCATGCTTCTAGTCACAGAGGTAGCCCCCCCACCACACACAAAGGCAGATGTCTGCCTGGAAGCCCTTTCGAGAGGGAGAGCGAGTGCGCCACAAATCGCTAGCTTTGGTCCTGGTGGTTAGTTGGACACGACGTATGCAGATGACTCTCTGTTTGAGATTGTTTTGTTCAAGAGAAGTCAAAGAGGGACCAGCATCTTTGTCATTGTTCTAGTCATGTGTGTCACGGTTCTCATCAGTGGTCATTTGTGTGGATGTCCTCGAAGGCTCAGTTTTGTTGTAATTTGGCAGTCCTACTCCTTTGAAGTCAGTGGCGTTTGGTGTTTACTAGTGATTTTCATTTGCCTCAGTGTTGAACCCTGAAGTGACTTTATACATTTCTTCATTCATGGTTTTTTTTACCAGGTGTTTGCTGCCAGTATGTGGCTCTTGTCCCCCCAACTCACAGTTTCCCCCTTGGGAATTCAGGATGGTGTAGGTATGAGGCCAGTATTGTGCGCCCCAGGAGTGCTGTTTTCATTGCTGTTATGTTGATTTTTACTGTGCGCAGCATAGGCTCTTCCAGTTCCGAAATGTTTTCTGTCGTCAAAGTGAGTACCCCAGATGTTTTCGGACTATATTATGATAGGGTACCGTGGAACTTGAGCTTGTTTATCAGGCTATTAGGGGGCACTCTGCCTTCGCAGATGTTTGCCGACCCTTTATCATCCTGAATACAATGCTCGCATGGGTTTTTAATGCGCTGCCTATGGTGTTGGTGTGAGGCACTCCAATCTTTGCTCTGACGTGCGTGCCATGTATTCTTTAGTCTTTGCTTGTCTTTGTAGTATGGGTCCAGGGATTTGGATGGCACAGCGTTACCCGTCACGTAGTCCCGTTATATGTAACCAAAGGGTCCCTCGCCGCTACGTAGGGGCCTCATTACGTTGTCCTCGGTTTCCCTTCCATCTGTGTCCCAGGAAATTCCGGCGGCATGGATTGGGAGTCCAGCTGTATGTGTTTCAAAAAACGATTACCATGTTTTGGATGCACAATGAGTTTGGATGTTGGTTGGTTCGGGTGGTCAGTACTGCGAACATTGGTCGGTGTGTGCTGTGGGTGGAACTCATTTGTACTTGCTGGAGGTCGCAATGCTCTGAATACACATTTGCCAACATGATCCATTCCACTCTGTCTCTGTGGGTGATTGCAGTCCGTGTTTTTTCTTTAAATTTGGGGACTTGTAGTCTGCATTTTATAAAGAGATCAGCAGAACCAGTCCCAGAATGCAAAGAAAAGACCTAGACTGGATAAGCACCAGATTGGAATGGAACATGTTGGAAACTATGTTAATATTGGTTGCGTGAGCTGCAATATGTTGTTTGTTATCATTCCTTGTTTTTGAGCTGCACTGTAAGAACATTAGCAGTAGTACTGGGAGCTGTGCTATATTATCATTGGGTTGTGGCCACAATACAATGAGAGTGAATTTCAATGTATTCTCTGTGGGGGCTTGGGCCCTGCACAGCAACTACTGCAAATGTTGCATAGAGCTTCTCCGGAGAGGACAGATTTCCCTCCCAACCATTTGCAACCCTACAGAAGTAATACAATGCTGGCGTGCTCGGGTCAAGTAGAAAGAGTAGGCCATGTAGTCTTGATAATCACACAGGACCTCATGAGTCAGAGTCTGGTGTTACCGGTAATACTCTGTCATTTCCAGTACCGTCTATTTTTTAAATACTGCCTAATTATGAGTTGGGATTGTATGGAGTATTTCCTGCAGGCCAGGGGTTCATAGAAAATACTGTATGGCATAATATGTGTTATTTTAGCCCCATGCAGTACTTTTCTATGTACCCCAGGCAGGACCCCAACTCATAATTTAGGTCTTATTTTAAAAAAACAGGTGGTATTTACAATATCACTTTTTTTTTACCAATACCACCATATTCACAATGTTCCCCACAGAGTCAAACATACATACAAGGCTGACACTGGGCATGAGCAGGCAACTCGAGAAATCATGACGTAGGACCTGCAGATGTTTCCGTGCCAGGATAGGGCAGGCCATTTTATTGATTTATGTATTGTTCGCATAACAAGCAAACAATAAATAAATGAAATGGTAAGCCATCTTGACGTGATTGTTGCTTGACATGCTTGTATTGCAGCGCACAAGTACATAACACCCATTGCAGTTTATTAACATTTGACAGCGCGCCCTCGGTTTATAGAACCGAAAATGCACATAACGTGTGGTGTGGCCAGATTCCTGGTGTTCCCATGGCAGCAGGTTGGGACACAGAGTTCAGTGTCAGGGCGGTGGGCGTCCTGTAATAATATTATCTAATAACATATAGTTTTATATAGCGTTACAAACCCTCAGGTATCTTAGTTGATATTATTATCCCACTGCGTGGTACTCAATTCTTCGACCTCAAAAGGATAAAGCACTGATTTGGCCCTGACAGGATTTGAACCGGCATCAGCAAGCTGTGCACAGATGTCAGAATGAGCACTCAACTTGCTGTGCTATCTGACAAGCTAGTGCAGCTTTTTGAAGTTAAGAAAATAATTCAGTAGATTGCTCACAAGTGTATTGTTCACACCATAGCAAACATTCCATAACGTCACCTAGCAATAGCATAGCATAGCGAAACATAACATTTCCCAGCACAGGGGGGGGTGGCTACAAAGCCATGTGAGCGGACGTGCTTCTCGTCGGGCTCGTGGCGATCCTACATTGATCCTGGAATAAAGTGCAGTTGCACTGGACTGGCGGGCGCAGAAACATAAGCATTTGCTTATGAATATGCTGCGATTACTCAGTGCTCGTGTTGAGCGGACGTGACACCAGGAGGAAGCTGCTGGAGGCGCGCGGAGTATGGTGGACACGGGGGATGAGAAACACAAGATGGCGACCCGCCGTGGCGGAGAAGAAGTCACCGCCGAAGCGTCGGCGGCACGACCGCGAGATGGACTGGAGCGCCTGTAGAGCTGTGAGGGCGCACGCTGGGGTGTCGCTGGAGTGTCCGGGAGCTGGGAGCTGCCCGTTGCCTAGAACAGTGAGTAATATCCCCGTGGGCAGAGAGAAACGGAGAGGCTGCAGGCGCTAGAACCGCGCGGGAGCCAAGAAGACAAAGCGATCCCCGTGGCCCGACGGCAGGAGAGGCGGCCCCGAGAGGACTGCCAAGGGCTGGAGCCGAGACCGAGGCGCCCGCTCGCTAATCTCCTGTGACACTTCAAGGAGAACGAACAGTGCAAAAATCCCTAAAGAGTCGCCCCGGTCTCCCGTGACACTTCAAAGGGAACAAACAGTGCGAGAAGCCTAAGAGTAATACGCCCCGGTCTCCTGTGACATTTGTAAGAATTTAAACATGGAAAAGCCTCGAAGAGACGCCCGGTCTCTGGAGCGGGGACAAGACAACAGCGGGATGGCAATTGTGCACTGAACGCCCGCACAAGCAAGTTGGCACACATTGAGGTGTGCTGCACTCAGGAAGCAGCTAATTGACACCATTTTGCTCTGTGCCGCAATACCTCTTGGCACACACATGGGCTATCCGCTGGGGTGTACCCTGGGGGCACCACAAAGTGCCTATTGGATGTGCAGCCCAATCATATAGCCAAAGTGCTATGAGTCAGCTGTAGGGTGCGCCTTGCATAGGGCGGACCTCTGGACTGAATGGTGGCGGCCGGACGATCGACACTGGGGCACACAAGTGTGACAGTTACCCATCAGGGGCACAGACACGGGCTAAGGGACACCCTCAGGGAAGCACAAAGGAACAGTAGCGGGGGCTCTTGTGATCAAGCGGGAGCGCATAACCCTCTGCTGTGATTGGGAGCGGGACCCGGAAGTTCTCTAAGGTGTCCCCCCCAGACACGTGAAACTGTAGCGGGTTACACCTGTTGGAACAGCGGTCCACAAGTGGCAGGGCTGCCTATGTCCTTTAGTGGTAGCGCCATGTCAAATAAGCCTCCGAGAACGAAGGCGAAGCAGCCCACGCTGGATGAATACGCCAGGACCCCGCCGGGGCCAGGGGTAAAGACAAACCCCCCGTGTGTGGCATCGCGGGCACGAGTGCGAATCAGGAGGTCCTGGCTGCGATCGCAGATCTTAAGTTGGCCTGCGAGACGAAGCTGGAACTGGCTGTGACTGAATTGAAGACAGCACTGGACCGCAAGGTACGAGAGGTGCAAGAAGAGGTGAACCTTCTGCGGCAGGACGTCCGGGCCCTGGCGGAACGCACGGACAACCTAGAGAAAGAGGTGGGCCCTAACACGGTGGATTGTGCATCGCACAAGTCTGAACTACACGCCCTGGTGCAGCGGGTGGGCAATTTGGTGAACAGGGCGGAGGAAGCAGAAGGACGCGCCCGGAGAAATAACATTTGTATCGTGGGTATACCCGAGGGTGCAGAAGGGCACAACCCCATGGAGTTCATCGAATCCATGTTGCTGCAGGAAATACCTGGTGGGGTGCTGTCTCAAGGGTTCGCGGTTGAGAGGGCGCACAGAGCTCTGGTGAGGAAGCCGCCGCCGCCAGGTAACCCGCCTAGGCCAGTGATTGCCAAGATCCTAAACTATCGGGACAGGGAAAGGATACTGGAGCACTTCCGCAAGGGAGGGACAATCCAAAGAGGAGCGGCGAATATAACGGCCTACCCGGACTATACCCTAATGGTGCAGCGAATTCGGTTGAATTTTGGAGTGGTCAAGAGGAGATTGCGAGAAGCGAGCCATAAATACATGTTGCTTTACCCGGCGAAATTGAAAGTCTTTTACAAGAACAGAACTCTATTTTTTGATTCCCCGAACGATGCCATGGGATGGCTTGATATGGTAGGAAGCCCGCAGGAATCGGACGTCCAGGCGAAAGGAGGAGATGGCGCAGATAAGTAATCGGCAGCGGGCGCACCTGCACTGAGGGCAGCATGGAACTATGGGACTAGATTATAGTCAGTGATGTGGCCCGGCGGCCGGTAAAACCTGAGACCATAGACAATGAGACTGAGCACTGTGATTGTTGCTTTATTAAGAGCCTGGCAGAGCTACTCTGCATACCCCCATTTAGAGATTAGTTAGGTCACCAATAGTGTGGTGACACCCTGCTGGGGTCTTGACCTGGGGTTCCAGGGGAGGTCCAAACGCGGGGGAGCCTGAGATCCAGGGATGGAGCTGGGCACTTTTTGGGGCGAGGGGGGGTGAGGGGGGCGGGGGGAGGAGAGGGGTTGTGTGCAGTGGTTTGGTATATTTGGGTTAAGGGAGGGGACGGGGAGTTTTGGGCGTTCAAGTTTAAATATGAGCCTTTGGGAAGAACTAAAACCAGGAGTCTGTTTGGTGTGGGAGGGTGGGCTGACTAGAAGGGGGAAGGGGAAACTACCGATGAACCATGGCGGACCTTAAGATATTAACTTGGAATGTGAGAGGGCTCAACAGTTATTTGAAGCGAAATAAGGTCATGCTATATTTGAAGTGACATAAGATAGACGTCGCTCTGTTACAGGAGACGCACCTGACGCGAGAGAAAGTGGAGCTTGTTGGGAGGAAATGGAGAGGAACTGTGGTGGGTACATCGTACTCTGCCTATGCAAGGGGGGTTCTGGTCTGGGTGGCTCTGCATGTCCCATTTAAGCTGATGGAAGAAGAGGTGGATGAGGATGGGAGGCTGGTAATGTTGAGGGGGCTAATAGAGAACAAAGAAGTGTGCATTGTTAATACATATGCCCCTAACCAAAATACGGCGGCATACTTTAGGACGCTGTGCACCAAATTGAGTGCGTGTATGGGCGGTGCGATGATCTGGGGGGGGGGGTTTAATTGTGTATTGAATCCTAGGGTAGATAGGTCGGATGATAGGACGGACAGGCCCAACCCGGCGGCTAAAGTATTGCAGACGCTGCTGGATGACTTTGGCCTGGTAGACGTGTGGAGAACGAGACACCCCGGCGAGAGGCAATACTCGCACTACTCGGCTCCGCATCAACTGCACACGAGGCTTGATTATATCTTTGCCACTCCAGACGTAGCCACTGAGAGCACCCATATAGATTATAAAGCGAGAGTCCTATCGGATCACTCGCCTTTGGTCCTAGGGTGGCAGTATTGCCCCCCGAGGGCGCGAATACCGACGTGGCGCCTCCGAGCGGAGGCGCTTAAAGACCCAGTTTTCAGAGAGGATATGAGAGAGGAGATTGTTGCCTATTTCGAGGTGAATACTGGGAGCGTAAAGTCTGCGGGTACTTTATGGGAGGCGTTCAAGGTTGTGATGCGGGGGGCTGCCATTGCGAAGTCGAAGGGACTGATGGGTGGAGTTCTAGCTGACCTGCATAAAGCCGAAATCGAGCTGGAAAGAGAGTTGGGAGGGGGCGCGGCTGATACAGAAGTAGTGCTCAGATTGCAGCAGCAGTGCGCGGAATACTGGGATAGGCTCTGTAACCTTAATTACAAAAAGTATGTAGAGAGGCAGCATGCAGGGGGAGATAAAACGGGCCGGCTCCTAGCGTGGTTGTATAAGAGCGAGACCCCTAGATCTCCGATTCGGACTGTGACCAATGCAGAGGGCGTCACGGTAGACACCCAAGAAGGTGTTAATAGGGCATTTGCCGAATATTATAAGGTGCTGTATGAGGACGGAGAGGGGGGCAGCAATGAGGAGATAAATGAGGTACTGGAAGATATTGGCCTGCCCCAAGTTAGCGACGAGGAGAGAGAAGAGCTGGATGCACCGATTACTTTTGAGGAACTTAAGGGGGTCGTAAGGCAGTTACCCACTAGCAAGGCTCCAGGTGCAGACGGGTTCCCCAGCGAATTCTATAAGGTGTACGAGGAGGAAGTGCTCCCCCCCCATGCTGGAAATGCTCAATGAGGCGTGGGAGGTGGGACGGTTGCCAGAATCACTTAGGGAGGCGATTATAATACCGCTCCCCAAGCCCAATAAATCGGGTCGAGATTGCGGCTCCTACAGGCCCTTGTCGATGTTGAACCAGGACAGTAAGATACTGACGGCTGTCCTGGCCAACAGAGTGTGAAAAGTAATCGGCAAGTTAATTCACCCAGACCAGACGGGCTATGTCCCGAGCAGGAACATCACCCACAATCACAGACGGCTCCATCGAGTGGTCGAATGGGGGTGCAATAACGATGGCGAAATGGGGATTGTGGCACTGGACGCAGTTAAGGCGTTCGACTCGGTTAAGTGGCCATGGTTGCTGGCGGCCCTAGCAGGATATGGAGTGGGGCCAGGCTATATCAGATGGGCCAAGATACTATACAATGAACCGCTGGCTAGAGTTCGAACGGGTTCGGTGGTGTCTGAAAGGTGGCGGCTGGGCAGAGGCACTAGACAGGGGTGTCCCTGGTCCCCGATGCTTTATATTTTAGCCCTGGAGCCCTTAGCAATCTATTTTAGGCAACAATATGACCCAATCGGTATAGAGGTGGGTGGGGAACGACATTTTATATCCTTGTATGCAGATGATATGTTACTATATCTGAAATACCCGGAGGAAAATCTTCAATATGTTTTGGAGGTAATGGAGAGGTATGCCAGGCTGTCCGGTATAGCGGTGAACCCCCAGAAATCTAGTTTATTCCCGCTGGGTAGCTATGTGGGAATTCAGGCAGAAGGTTTGCCGGTGTTCCAGGTCCCGTGGGCAGTGAGCTCTTTTCGCTACCTGGGAATAGATGTGTATCACACGGTAGAGGAGGAACATAGGCGCAACACGGAAATAGCTATTGGGAAAATCGGGAAATGCATGAGGTTCTGGGAGAGGTTGCCCCTGGCGATGATGGGCCGAGGTGCTATGCTCAAGATGGTGGTTTTACCTAGGCTGTTGCACTATTTTAACAATATCCCATACATGATACCTAAGAAGTTTTTTGTTAAGCTGCATAGTATGTGCAGGGACTTTTTGTGGCACGGTACCCGGAATAGAGTTGCATTATGGAAGCTGCAGAACTTCTACAAGAAAGGCGGTATTAACCTGCCTAATTTTGAGGTTTACTACGTTGCGGCACAACTGCAATACGTGGCTAAGTGGCTCTCGGATGACTAGACCCCTGAGCACAGGTTGTTTGGGAGGAACTGTACTCCTTTTTATTTGCAGGAAATGATCTGGGTGGCTAGCTCGGAAATGAAGGAGCGCCCTAGAATGCTGTTGCTGGGGCGGAATATGTGACGGCGAGCCTGCCGGATGATGGGGGACCCTTTCCCGTGTGTTCTGCAGATACCGTTGGTCGCACTGGTGGAGGGGGACAGGCAGCCGAGAGTAATTATTAGGACCTATTGGGAATCAGTGGGACTGGTGACATGTGGCGAGACGGGACTATTATGACCTTTGAAGGACGCGGGAGGGGGGGTGGGGGGGAGACGTGACTACACGTAGGCCAATATGTCACTTATCATGTACTAGTGCAGAAGATTCGTAGTATGTGGCCTGAAATGTCATTAGCTGAGAAACCGGATGCTACGGCGGGGGTAATATATGATATATCGGAGGGCGGGCATGAGGTCTCAAGGCTGTATGAGATGATGATGACCAAGGTGGGGAAGGACTTGGGGCACTTGAGATTGGAATGGGAAACAGAAATGGGAGCCCCGATTGAAGATGGGATGTGGCAACGGGCTTTGGGTTATCATAGGAAGGTGTCGAGAAATGCCAGGTTTAAACAAATACAGCTATATGTTACGCACAGGGCATACATGACCCCTCTTAGAATATCGAAGTTCCGAAATGTCGGGCGCCAGGCGTGCCCTAAGTGTGACGATGAGAGCGCTGACATGATACATATGTTTTGGGCGTGCCCGGTAATCGGAAGCTACTGGGGCGAAGTGGCGCAGAGGTTAGCGGCAAAGGGGGTCATGCTCAAGATAGACTCGGCCTGGGCTTGTTTGTTGGGAGGGTATCCCAGAGCGAAGAAACTTAAACATGTAGAGAAATTGAAAGACTTGGCATACGTACTTGTGAAACGTAGGATTGCCATGAGATGGAAGGGGTGTCACAGGCCACGAGTGGAAGTCTGGTGGAGGGACCTACAAAAATGGGCGGAGGCTGAAACGGTGGTGTGGCAAGAGGCTAGTAGTAATACTGGGGATGAGGAAATGGGTTCACTCATGGCGTGGAAACTATTGATAGCTGAATTGTTTGGAGCAGTATCAGATCCAGCTGCATCTGAAGGCAGCAATGCCCAACCGCATGGAGCAGATACTGAAAGTGAAGAACACACAGGCTCATAAGGGGGAGTGGGATTGGGAGTGTAGTGTTTTAGGTTGTCAAACGTGTCTAAATTGAAACGTCATAAGCTTTACTGAATGCTGGTTGTTGGTTGTTTGGTTCTAATAAAAACTTTTAAAAAAAAAAATTCCCAGCACAGCATGCCATAGTGTAATAAAAGAAGCATAGCGTAGAGTACCATAGCACAGCATACTTACATAGTACAGCACAAGGCTAATGAACATACCATAATACATTTCATAAAATAACACAACGAAGTACAGCAATGAATCATAGCATATCCGCGCATAAGGGTGTGTCATGAACACGTGTCACTTCTTTTAACAGTGATCGAATGCATGCGACAACTGTTTATCTAGGCCATGCTGCAAGGTGGTATGGGTTATTGAAGTACAACTATGCAAGTGCTGTGTGTGTTACATGCATATAGCAGAACGTTGCTGCTTAACACTCATTGGCTGCCGAAACATCCTTTACAGCTGGACGATTGGCCTTGTGACTGAGGACTGAGTCCTTTGGCATTCACGGACCTGAGAATGATCTCCACATTCCCGTATCACACGGCTGTCCATGAATCTATCATGTACTCAGACTGAAGGCCACTGTAGTGCAGGGGTCTGCATCCTGTGCCTCAGCCGATGCTTTCCCCATCCATCCCAATACTAGCCTGTACCAGCAGTTGCTACAGCACCACACATGTGACATGGAGCAGCAGCAGTGTGATGGGCTGGTGGTGGGTCGATCTAGGTCTATAAATGAACTGGCCCGGGCCGTGGTGCCCGCACTGTGGGCGGCAGCCGCCAGCCCCGGGGCCGACATCATTGGGCCAAGATTTTATGGGCCCTGGCACTTATTTTTTTACAAATTAAGCACTGATTACTGCATTACGAGTAATTCCATGAAGGCCTCAGGGTTCAAGCCCTGAGCAGATTGTGGATGGCAGATGTATGTTTCTGACCGCCACAGGATATGTTTATGCAGTTTGGGGGAAGAGCAAAACCCCTATGATTGCAGTTGGTGTCAATGCATGTATCCTAAGGCTCTACAGTGGCATGCCACAAAACTCTTCACCTTTTTGCTCCAAGGATGGAAAACTGGACGAAAAGAGAACTCATTTAAGATCCTGGGGTGCAGAGTGAAGGACAAAGGTGCACCAATTCCTGAACCGGATGGAAGGGAAGCAGCAAGATAAGAGCTCCCTCGCTCCAAGCAGCTCCTCTCAGAACCTTTCTTCTTCAAAGAAGTGAAGTGACTCCTCAGACGAGATGGCTCCCCAAGTGCCATTTCCCATCATCCAACGTGGAGGAATGGAAAGCATTTAGGTTGAAGATGCTAGACATATATGCCAAAGCTCCGACACCACCCTCTGGGCCGGCCACGCTTGGACGAGCTGGCAGGGACCCGTTACAAGACAGCACCAGCAACACATATGGGTTCAGACTTGGATTCAATGTACTCTGATTCGACTTAGCGTCAGGCTACTCTTCCCTGGAGTATCAAGTACTGAAGGCAAAGGTGGTTTATACACTGAGCTTACAAGCCCCTACCAGATCGGAAGTTCTGTTTTCACGGTCGGGCATTCTGGATGAGAGCCCGCAAAGAGAGACCTTACTGCCCCTTAACTTGGAAGTGGAGGCCCCAGTGATGGAGTTTGAGAAACATCTGCCTCGCTCCACTGCGCACCAAAACATGGCCAAGAAGCACCATTTAATGCCTTCATATCCGGGCTTTCTTTCCATGTATGCCTCCACTTGGAGCTTGATGGTGCAGGCTGCAACAGCCAGCATCAAGACATCCACTTTTCCATCATTTCCCCTGCCCCCCTACAGCGAGAGCAAAAGACTGAATGCATGGGGTCGGAGATTCTTCACCTTGGCTAGTCTTGCGCTGATACCAGTAAACGCTTCTTGCACCCTGCCCAAATTTTCTTTTGGCCTAAGGTCAACCGCTCCTGTACGCTAGTCCATGTCTGCAGAGAGGCGGCACACCAGATATTTCCGTCTGTCCTTAACACCGCTGACTGAGTGGGTGGGCCATGCCCACTGGAACTGTTAGGAGGATAGATTTGCCGGACATTCACGCACAGCTGCTGGATATGCTTTTTGATGGGCATAACCTATTGGTCGCGAAAGCTGACAACTCCTACCAGAATTTCCAATCTTTCAAACCATGGTGAAGTCACTGGGCCTGGCGGTCCAACAGCCCTTGGCTCCTGCAAATGGGGGGAAAGGTTTTCAACCCTTTTCTTCCTTTGCCCATCATGGTAGAGGGCAGGCATCCTTCAGCAAGCGTGGAGCTCAAAGAGGGTGCATTGCTGCATTGCCAGTGCCGTCTTCTGCCCCAGGTGTAAGAAGAAGCCTTCCAACACGGCTCCCCAGTGGGGGATGGGGGTGATTTCCCTGCTTGTGAGGAGTGGCATCACACCAAGTCTGATGCCTGGGACTAGCAGGTCATGCTTCATGGTTGTTTCCCCTTTGCTCAAGGCTCTCCAGACTGCACACTAGCACCTGGAGCATATCTCATTGGCAGAATGGAATTACCATAATTAATGATCTCCGACCCAAATAACCAGACAGACTCAAAGAATATGGCAAAGTACTACTTTGTCAGGTCAAATAAAGTAGGGAAATCTGGTGATCAGCTCACTCATCTAAATTTTGCTCACAGAAAGACTTTATACTTCTATGTACGTCAGCTATGACGTCATCCTATGTGGCAAACAACAAAATCGAGGGGAGGGATTGATTACGGGAACATATATACTTACAGTATGTGGTAATAACTTCATTGACTGTCCCTCATCTACCAGGCACGCCTCAAACTAGCCCTAAAATGCTTATTATACTGATTATAGAAAAATGCTAACAGCAGATTGGTTCTCGCAACATTGTATAGCATGCTGCTTCATAGCCACTCATGATTGGTTGGCATATCCTCCCAACCTTGGACATTTGGCTCGCTAGCAGCGCGTGAACAAAACAAAACACAGGTGCAGATAATGATGTCACTCCACTGCCCACTTTGGTCAATTAACCTACCATCCCTCATCAGTTAGGCCACAAGCCAAGGCTTCTCCTTTATAGTTTGTGTGATACGTCCCCTCCCCTCTACTCGATCGAGTAGGACTCGGAGCACCGGGCATGACACCGGTTCTTCGGGGATCCCCTCCCATAACTCTGCCATCCTCCGAACCACTGCTCCATATGCCAGAAAGACCCCCCTGCGGTAGATCAAACTTTTCACACCACTCCCTACAGGTCAAGAGCCATCCCTCCTCAAAAAGGTCCCCCACCTTTTCGCATCCTTTCTCCCATAACCTACGTATCCCTACCCTCTCGATTGCCTGCCGGAATTTCTGGTCAGCTCCCCATGGAAGGCTAGCTTCATAACGGCCCTTAATCCCCGCACCACCCACGTACTTCCTCCATGTCTCCTGTACCGCCTCAAAAACCACCGATGTCCCCACATTACCCCATGGGTATCACAAGAGCTCCACCGGGCGACAACTACGCTGCCCCGACCCCACCAGCGTGCCCAGGAGCTCCGCCTCCGGTTGATCCCACACCAGCACTGATTGTAATTGCGCTGCAACAAAATATTTCCCATAGTCCGGAAGGCTTAATCCCCCATCCGCTCTCGGTCTCCGCAGAGTCTGCAGGGACAATCGCCTCCTCCCCGAGTTCCAAAGCAACTCTCTGACCTTAACATCTAACATTTTGAAAAACACCTTCTTTGCCACATATGGTATATTCGTGAAAAAATAGAACAGCCGCGGGAGAATTACCATTTTACATAACGCCACCCTGCCCATCAATGAGAATGGTAAATCCTTCCAAAACTGGATGGAGTCCCTTATTTTGGACAACGCCCCTCCCCCCGTATTGTGTGCAAATGTGTCCACCATGTCATGGAACACCCGGATCCCCAGATACCGAATGGACTCCGGCTCCCATCTTATTCCCAACTCTGGTAGTTCCTCCACTGAGCGACCCCGCAACCCTCCCAGCGGGAATAGGACCGATTTCTCTGGATTTATACGGAACCCCGACATAGCTCTAAATTTCTAAGAGGTCCAGAAGATATAATCTGGGGTCTCCTATATATAGTAACAAGTCGTCCGCGTATAGGGATACAATATGCCTCTGCCCATCCACCTCGATTCCAGCCTCACCCTTCTCTTGCCGTAGATACGCCGCTAGTGGTTCTAAGGCCAGGGCAATTCTCCTTTATAGTTGACTTTGCTGGTTGTTTTCTTCTCTGGGACTTTTAAGGTAGTCTGGGTACACCACTATCTTCGTCCGAGGCTTAATGAATAGACTGTGTCTTCTGTTCTTGCACCACGTGTTAAAAGAGCACAAATTTGTCAATTTCATCCTTTTATTTATTTGATTTAATTACGCTGGGTGCTATTGTAAAGTTAACGGACCACTCACAGCCGGTAAGACTGTGCCAACAGATCTTTTAATCTTCTCATTACAGCAGCCCAAACTCTTCAGCAGGGCAAACAGTTTCACCAGTCTTTTTTTTCATTGCCATTAGATTCTCATTCCATACTAGAATGCTTCTACTGCCTAAACTCTATGTACAAACCCACACCAACTATGTATACATAATTGCAACAATTGTTATACATGCATGTATTAAGAATAGAAGTGCAAAGTGATTGTAACATGCATAGCAGCTATTACTCCATTTGGCCTCTGGCGACTTCATCGTTCCATTTTACATATGCTTTTCGCATCTTTAATTGTCCAATACCTGGAACTTACAAATGTTTTTGCTTCTGCTTAGTCTAAGAGAAATGTGCCCTTCATTCATGGCTTATCCTAGTTAACTCCTTTTGTACTTTCCAATTATGTCTTACTGTGTCATCCTTAGTCTTAGTAACACAGATATTCCTTGTTCTTCGCACAAAGCTGTTTCTGCAGTGGCTCCTAGTTCTGCAACCTTGGTTTGTCTGTGAGGTAGTTTCAACACGATACGACGGTCATCTTTCATCATGGCCGCTCTATTTACATTATAATTTCTATTGCAGCACGCTTCTATAAGTCTCATCTGCCTTGCGTTTCTGCATATGTACGTTTGTTGAGCTTCATGTCACTCATCCTTTAAACATAGATTATTTCATCTCTTTTCACTTGATTACTTTGTTACTTCAATTACACCTTTATTCTTTAAGTATCTGCATATTGTTTCTGTGCGTCCTTGTGTCTTCCCTTTATGGCGTCACTTTACTCGAGTCCGTTTGCACTTAGAGCTCTTCTATGGCCAATGGTATATGTCGACATCCTTCCAACACTTCTTTACGAGGGTACATTCGATACAGCTGTCCGAGTGCATAACGTCTCTCATATCTTTTCGGTGCTTTATCGGGATGATACTTGGCGTCCCACACAATACTCTCTTGCTGTTCTTCCAATATGCCAGGGGTGAGGAGGCAGGCACTAGAGATGACATGGACCTTCAACAGGACTTCGATGGCTTCATCAGAGAGCGGCTATGGGCCAAGCTGAAGAAATGGGGGTGCCCATTAGATCTGGCTGAAGCCATAGAAGCCCTCTATACAAACACATCTGTGCATATCTACTTAACAAGTAAAGGGCTACTCTCGGAGAGAATAAACACTTTTAGAGGGTTAAAGCAGGGATGCGCTCTAGCCCCATTCCTAGTTTGCCTATATATGGCTGACCTGGCAGTCTCGCAAGTGGAAGTTAGGGCTTTTCCACCAAAGCTAAATGGATGGCCGATACAGTGGGTTCTCTTTGCAGACAACCTCGTCTTTCTTGATTTGACGCAGATCAGTTTGCAAAGGAGACAGAGTGCCTTTGAGTCCACCTGAATATTAATGGCATGAAAATCAGTGCCGGGAAAGCAGAAATCATGGCCATGAAAGCAGCTGGCAAAAGGAAGGGCGAAAGATTCACCTGGAGAGCGGAGGGGACCCTGTTGGAAATTGTGGAGTCGATTATATACTTGGGAGTAACTATTAACAAAAGAAGAAGTGAAATAGATCACTACATGTATTTAAGATCTAGGTTCTCCATATTGGCTAATCAGGGAATGACATTCCAAAAGAAATATGGCAAATTTACGCTTATCCCCATAATTTCCTTTTACAAACAGAAAGTGGCCCAAATTCTCAGTTATGGACCCGAAGCAATCCTCCATCTTTCCTTCTTGGTGTGGGATAAGTTGGAAGGATTGTTTTGGCGTAAGGTTTTGAATCTCCCAAATGGGTTACCAATGTGTATGATAAGGCAGGAGCTGAAATTGCAGTCTCTGGAGTTGATAGTCGTATGGAAATGATGGCCCTTTACCGGAAATGCATGGAGGAGTTTCCGGCTCGGCCCTTCGAGATTTTGAAAAGTGGGCAGGGACAGTTGGTGAGTCAGTTAGAATGTTGGAAATCTAAAGTGTAAAACATCTTGAAGGGAAGAGACATTAAAGTGGCTGAATTATTGTGTAACCCATATAGGTTCAAGAAGAAGCCCCAGGAGTGCGACTAGATCATCACTAATGAGAGATGTGGAAAGGTAAAACTGGGGCACATACAAATTGAAGATGGAAAGGGGCTTAATGTGCTTCCAGGTAACCTTCGAATGTTCCCTTTGTCAAAAATCAGAGATATGCTTCTTTTGGTGTCGTTTAAACATCCTGAACACAAGTGAGATGCGGTGGAGAAGGAAGATTCCAGGGGTATTAAATCCACAGTGCAGATTCTGTAAGGCTGTTGATTCGGTGGAATCGTCCTTGCATTTAATAATGGCCTGTGAAGCCCTAACTGATGTGAGAAGTTTATTTTTAAAAGGTCGTCTGATATGAGGAAAATTTTGTCTCCTTTGGATAGGTGGAAATGGTTGCTGATGGGTGATCAAACTGGTTTAGTAATTGCATCTGTGAACATTTTGGAATACCTTTTAGATGAGCATGGAAGAGAGGACCAGTGAACTATCTCTCAAAGATGTTTATGGTGATGATAGTTTGAAATGGTATGACTTATATGTCCAAGACTCTCAAGAGGTGGTGGGAAATTGGACACTGTAAAAATCCTGCTTTTAATTTCTCTTCTGACTCATTTCTGTTTTTTTTCCTTTTTTAAATATGTATTGAATGCTGGATATGTTTATATGTTAAAGGTTTATTTGTATCTTGTAAACAACTTGTTTTTTTTTATCATGACACCAATAAAGCATTATTTAAAAAAAGAGATGACATCACCTTCTCCTCTACATTCCCCCCTCTGGTCAAGTCCTTGAACACCTCCTCAATCTTCTTCAACTTTTCCTCACACTGTTGTTTCTTTGGAATCCATATCTTCGTCACCCCCCTCGGGTTACCTGCATTCTTTATATGCTCATCCAAACTCCGACATGTGGCAACACTCCACAGATGGTTGACAGAATGTCCAATGTCTTACATACTTCTTATGACCGACCCTTAGGGTAGTAGAACTTCGTTCCTGCGGGTGCTAGGGGACTTCCTTTTATATGTTCACAAGTGGTGCCCTCATTTTGCAATTGCTCATCAGTTGCAGCATTTATGTCAATCATTCATTGTCCAATGATGATTCTCACAACAGAGAAACCCGGCATTACCAACACTTGTAGTGCTCCTAACAACTTGAAGCCCTTTGCCATCCAGGTCGGAATCCATAAAAACAGGGATGAGAACCAATCATCCCCTTAGTCTCGTCTACTTCTACCATCTTTGAGTGCAAATTTGACAACATCGTTATTGCCTCTGTCAGTGTTCCATTTTCTCCATCATGAGCATGTACGTGCGTACAGCAAGAGGGCCCGATCTTGGAGCAAACACCACCTTCCATTGCTGTAATCATGTCCCAGACATACCTGTTCTGGAGGGTCATCAATCGAATGGCCCTTAGTTCTTCTCGAATCACATTGAATCCTTTAATCATCGTGTTAATTGTTTGCAGTAGCTCCCATATGGTGATCTGTAACCACTTCGCATTTACTGCAGTCTGGAGTGCTGGCATAAATATGGATGTAAATAGCACTGCTGTCTTGCCAAATAATGTATGCTCTTCTGTAATATTGTCATAAGCTTTCATCGAATTTCCTGAGAAATAGTTTTCTCTTTTCAGCCGGAGGAGGTTAAGCAACCTCTTCTTTCTCTGGTGCACATCCATTTTTGGAAACATTTCAATATGGAGATCCCTTTGGGGAATCACTAATGCAGTAACATGTATGACCACTATGGAGTATATTCCTCCCCAGTTCTTAGGCAGTTTCATGTAACCTTTGGTTCCACGAGCTCAATAGCGGTCAATTAGCACAGTAATTCCTCCATTCATTTTTGGTACTTTGAGCGTCTGTTTGCATCCACTATTTTCTCAAACTAGAGCCAGGCGTGTGTTCCTGTAGCATATTATCGCATTCTTTATTTGTATTATACACACCGGTCCTGCCTCATCTTCAACCCAAGTTAGTAACTTAGAATACTTGGCACATTACTTTAGGCATCCGTCATTTTTGATTTGCACTGTCTACTGGTTCTTTCATCAATAAATGTGCACTGCATGATAACATTCCTTCTTCCCATCCTGTACTAGTGGCAACTCGTCCATACACCAATAGCTGAGGTCTTTCCTGGCAATCCTGGTGTTTCCTGTAGATCTGCGCATCCCAACTTCTTCAGTTGGGCAACCTTTGTGTGTCAAGTCAAGGTTGAACATATGACCATTCTGCTCAACCAACCTATGTCTTTTACCATCTTCTGCATTTTTACATAAGCATTGTCATCATATGGAAATGATTTCTTTGACCGCCATCGGAAGATTGCCCATCTTCCTTCGAAATTGTCCTCTTGTTGTCCACACTGCTAGATGGCTGAGGAACTCCGCATTGTGTGCAGGCATTTCTTTCGCAATGAATGTTATGGCCGCGTTCATGACATAAGGGATGAGAGAACACACCTAACAGCTTTCCTCCGACGTTCTCTTTCCCTCCTCTCTCATGTGCTGATACGACATGTTATTCTTTAAATGGGAAGAATTATCAAAATACAAATTTATATCCTCATCTTCTTCAGCATCTCTTTTTGCTTGTACAATTTGTTCAGAAGTAGCAGGGAAAACGTGTGTACCTTTGCTAGGGATAATCATGGAATTGTCATACCTAACATTTCATCACCATTATCAATGATTATTTGTCTAAATGCCATAGCAATAAGAAAGAAAAGACAAATCATGGTACAGAATGATAATACAATAATCGATCCAAATGAACCTATTGATCTTCTTCTCACAGGACTCTGAAATATTCTCAGTCGAATAGATAGTGTCCACCCACGTATTCCTCATCTTTGACACTTGTTGTCCAGCTTCAGCTGCGTCGGAAAAGAAAATTCAGCATAGGGCGCTGTGCGTCAATGGCATTGAGTCGATGTCCCTCGAAGGTCTCTGTCGAGGATGATGTAATCTAAGGCATAAATAGCACACGCACCGCCCGTTGGCCTCAGTTCTGTTTTTCGGCAACAGCGATAGCTTTGACGAAATTCGGCACGCCTCACATCTTGTGACGTCTTTGTTCAAAATCATTAAAAAACATGTCTTCGTCATCGACACCGACGACTCTGAAGTCCGGTTTTGGGATTGCGGATCGAAAATGTCCCTGACTGATCCGCACTGAATCTGCTTGTAGTGCCTCGGAGTGGACCATGACACCGCTGACTGCTCGAAGTGCCAGTCCATGACAGGAAAAGCCTTGAGGGAACGGAAGTGGAAGCTGAAGGTAGGCAAAACCCCTAAAGATACCCTTCCTGATCCGTGAAACCTTCGACTGACGAGTCGAGAGGAGACTCTCCTCTGAGAAAGAAGGCCAAGCCGTCCAGGTCGAGGAGTGGCTCACACCACTCTTCTTCGTCCTCAAAGAAGTCAAAGAGAAGGCACTGTAGGTCACCTTCGTTGACTTCTTCGTCGGACACTTCCCCCGAAAGAGTTGCTTGCCCAACCAAGAAATCCACTCTGGCCGAGTGGGAAGCCTTCAGGGCTGAAATGCTTAAGATTTTTGGAAAACAAAAACCTAGCCATGCTCTTACCGAGCCTTCGAAAGAAGCCAGAAAGGAAAAGTCTTGTCCTACGTCTCGCGCACCCTTGAGCCCGCAAAAAAGGCTTGATCCACATCGTGAGCCTTCTAGGCCTCGATCCGATGTTTCCTCGAAGGATCACTCGAGACATAAGCACAAGTCGAGGTTGTCCACGCCATTGACACCTTCGACACCCGCCTAACCCTCAACGTTGAAGATTTTAGCACCAGCTGCAACATCTTTTTTTTTAAACTGCTGTTTATTGATGGTTTTAGCAGATACCATTCACTTCGCAATTACATAGCCATACATATACAACACCAGACATGTTACATTTATCTCGTAGCATATTGATATTTACACGGTTACATCGTCTTCCGAGGATGTCTCACATAAGTAGGTTCGGAACGGGGCCCATATGTCCTTGTGGTGGTTGGTGGCTGAAACAGTCATTGTGTATTGTTCTCTGCGCTGTTCACATATGACAGTTCCTGTAAAAAATGTTCGATGTTTGGGGAAGAAGGACTTTTCCAGTTTTTCAAAATGCACCTTTTTGCAGTTATACATGAGACATTGAACAATCTCTTAGTGGTCTCAGCGCTCTTACTGATGTCCCGAATAAGTATTTTTGGGGAGTCATGGAGGACAGGATTTGAGTTATCTCCTCTATTATTTCTCCTACTTTTCCCCAGAACTCAGCCACCACTAGGCATTCCCAATACATGTGAAATGATCTGGCATGTGGTGCTTTACATTTAGGGCAATCCCCAGTACCTTCAGTTGTGAATTTAGCTATCTCGCATTTACCCAACGAGTCAGAGAGCATCGGAGAGCAACCAGTAATCTATACGCGATTCCGAATCGTGCACCGTGGAGTAATGTGTACTCTCTCGTATCAGGGTGCAGTTCCCTCCATGCGTCTATTAGTGACAGTTGTGATATGATTTAGTTCAGCGTGATACTCGCCTTGGCTGGCGCTCTGGTGTTTGTTGAGGACCTGTCCAGTAACGTATCTAGAACAAACTTAAAGTCCTACCCCCCCATATGATATTTGAGTCGTCTAGGGAGATGAGTATTTCCAGGATATTCAGATAAAAGCCAGGGTCGACTATGTTAGGGCTGTATGTATTGATTAGCATGATGAGTCTACCTGCCATTTACCCCCATACAATTACAAACCTCCCCAGATGGTCAACTTTGTTTCCGTGGTTCTGGAATCCCAGCGAATGGTGTATTGTTGTGATCACACCTCTAGCCTGAGTGGAGTAATTTGTATGATATCTTTGCTTGCTCCAGGATGGTAGTATGTTTGTTTCCGGGTCCCTGTGCATGTGTCTCTTGTAGCATTACAATGTGGGGGAGAGGTCCTGGTGACGTAAGCACCGATTTTTCTGGATTTCGTGGGGCTAAGTCGCAGAACATTTCATAAGAGGAGCCCAATTCTTAGCCCATCGCTCGTGTTAGATTTGTGTATGTTTTGTGTCTAGTTATAAACTTATTGATAAGCAGACAGAATATGGCGTGAGTGACGTCTTCATCTGCAAAACCATGAAACAAAGAACTTTTTCAACTTTTAACCTTTAACTGTCCTCCCGATGTGAGCCGTGCTAATTCGGCTTTGGTACGGCAACCTCCCTCCCCCCACCCACCTGCATCATCTACCCCAACTCGATGATGTTCCCTCACAAACTTGTGGAGTTCTCCAGGGGTAGCCATGTTGCGTCACACGACCACCAGATCCGGCCCCTCCACCCTATTCAAGGGTAGCATGTGGGGCCGACCTCTGAAAATAAATCAACACGTTAGCTGATATAAAGGATATGGTATGCATTGTGTGTAAGCAGCCGGATCGTGTCTATAGTCCGCAGGTCGGGGTCCGTTGTTCTGTTCAGGTCTGCGCTCTCTGGGAGGTAAAGGTATGGACGTCTCCACATAAGTCATGGCCTTGGCCGGGGTTTCGAAGAAATGCGCCCTTCCTGCGTGCTGTATTCTCATTTTGGTGGGAAATATCAGGGCGTATGAAATTTGGCGTGCTCTCAGGAGTTTCTTGACTGGTTCATATGTCCTTCTGCTTGCCTGCACCCCGGCCGCAAAGTCTGGATATGTGTATGCGGCTTTCCTCATATTGCAGTGTGCCGTGCTCCCTTGTCAGCCGCAGGATTGCAACCCTATCCCTATAGTTAAGGAGTCGGGCAATGATCATGCATGGTGGCGCTTGAAGCTTAGGTAGTGGTGTCAGCGTGCGATGTGCTCTTTCGACCAAGAAGTGTTCCGAAAAGGATTCCGGCCCAAAAAAATGGACTTGAGCAGTGCCCCAAATTGTTTCTCCATTTGCCCCTTTCCGAATGATTCAGAGACCCCCACTATTCACACGTTGTTCCTTCTTGATCGAGATTCGAGATCCTTGCATTTATTCTGTAGTCTGGACATATTTTCCTTCAGCTGGGTAATGTCCCGGCTGTGGTGTGCAATGGTGTCTTCACTGGAGCCGATTCTATTTTCTGCTTTGGTGATTCGTGCACTTTCTTTGTCCACTCTGGCTTTCAGCGACCCAATAGTGGTCACAGTATCGTCCAGTTTGACATTGACTGCGAGGAATCCATTTTGCACTATGGTTTTTAGCCTGTCCTATCGATCACTGATTTCAGCCTCTGCTGTCGCATTAGAATTGGTGTGTATCTCTGCGGTGGTAGTCTGTATCTGGCTGTTCGTGTACGTGTCCATGGGTCCTTTCTTCTTAGTGCTTGAGGCTTTCGTTGTTTTCCTGGATTTCTGTGGCTCACCCATTTCAATGCTGCAGTTTATGGTGCTGTAGGGCTTGTAGTGTTCGGATTGTGTCCAGTTGTGTGGTCCACCCACCCCTGCGTCCGACTCCACCAATCCCTATACTTTGTTGATGTCTTTTTAATATAGAGTTAGCAGGGGTTTAAAAGTTGGCTGTATCTAGTTTGGGTGTTGCCATTCGGCATTAGAGAACCGCCAGTGGACTGTCTCCCCACGTATTATTTTGTTGTTGTATAAAATGTATGGTCACCCAATTGTTTTAACTCCCCTCCAGGCAGCACCAGCCTTCAATATTGCCTGGCAGTTTCCGGCAGGGCTTCTACCAGTTTGCAGGCCTTTTGTCCATATTTGGATCTAGGAGGTTGTGTCCCTCAGCCTTGTGGTCTCTCGTAGAGGGATCAGTGTTGGCACTTTTCTGTGTTTCCACAGCGGGCTGGTGCATCAGTGGGGTATTTTTCTCAGGTGCACGCCACTGCCCGCTGACACCAGTCTGTAGTTGGCACGGCCCGGTGATTGCCAACACAGGTATGCTGAGGGTTTAATGCAAGGCCCAGTTCCTCATATGCCCGCACCACTTCTCACCCGCACACCAGTCCCACTGCACCGCAGCAGTGAATTGCCAGGTCTGTGATGTGTGTGGGCCGTTTTGGGCTCTCTATGTGCATGCAGTCTCTTCACTTGCGGCATACACGCGTACTGCGCTTCTGTCTGCCGCGTATTAATGTTTCACAGAGTGTAGATCAGTGATACCACGAGGCGCGCCTATTCTGCCTTCCACCCCCGGGGTGTTCGCGCAGTTTATTATATACACACACTTTTCCCGTGACGTCTTCTCCCACTGTGGGTTCTGATGTTTAGTGCGTGCTTGCTGTACTCACTCAGCAGGACACACTCTTAGTTTGCACCTTCCTCCTATTGCTGGTCCGCTGTGATTCAGCCGGGGCACCGCGCCTCGCAGCCCTGTGGGGCCCGACCGTCTCTTCAGTGTTGTGGGGCACTCCTGCACAAAGGATCTTCAGCCCCCGCGGCAGCGAGCAGCGTGGGCCGATGCGGGTGCTGGCGTGGCCGGTGCCCCACGCCAGGGACTGTTGTTCGACCAGGTCCGCTATGGGACCTGCAGAGTCGCTCCTCTGCTGATCACCCTCCTAGTCACTTCCTGACATTGTGTGCCTTTCTGATCCTTAACATGGGGTGGTTAGAGGATTTCAGTTGCCTATGTGAAATGAGCCATGTATCAGCGTGTTTCGCAGATTTAGGCACTGCCCATCTGCGGCCCTCCGTCCTGCAGCGTCCCTGTCTTCACAGTGGTTTCTCGCGGTTCTCTAAGACAGTCTGCGCTGTCACCCTGCGCCGGAGGATGTTTCACACGGCCATAGCGTGAGATTGCTTGGTCATTGCTTGCCAGGATTTCTTCTGTGTGCTCACGGGTATCCAAGCTGTTTATTTATGAGCTTTAGCTCCGTGGGCGGCCCTTTGCAGGATATTTTCAGGTTAGGATATTCGGTCGGGCGGGAGCTCACGAATCAGGCAGCGATTTCTCCAGTGCGCAACAGCACCCACCCCAGCTGCAACATCTTTACCAGCTGTGCCGTCGATGCTGAGCCTCCCTCCTAAACCAATGGCACTGATAAAGAAAACCTTGACGACCACTTTGGCGTCAAAGCCAATTATGCCAAAATCGTTAATTCCAGAAAAGACCTATGTTCCACTGCCTAAGAAAGATTTTATTAAGCCTCTTAATTCAATTTTTGAAGAGGAGGAGCAGTCTGACGATGAGACCTCATTTGGCCTACAATATGGTACACCCAATGTACCAGAGAGCTTCATTGTGGAAAAGTCCAGGATGAAGGACCTTTATGAAATTATGCAGACTGCAAGTGGGGTAGATACCTCACCTGAACTTGAATTTGGGAAACCAGAGGCTGGGGAGCATGCAGATGCATCCTACAGGCAGCTCATGTCAAAGGTGGTGGATTACATGGGTTGGAGAAGGTCCCCATTACTATATGAACAGGACAACCTTAGTGACATTCTTGACAACGGTCGACAGTCAGATCCATCTTGCCATTTCATATAGCCTTGCAGGAAAGGGTGACCAGGAACTGGGAGACTACAGAGACCAATCCGGCAGTTGATAAAAATGTAACTAAGTACCGCCCTTCCAGTAGTGACCAGAACTACCTGTCAAAACACCTCACTCCAGAGAGCCTGGTGGTGCAGGCAGCTACTGCAACATCAAAACAAGCAGTGCATCCTGCCATCCCTCCTGAGGTCTTGAGTCACATTTCACCAGTGGAAAGCAGACTGTCTCAGCATCTAGAAGAATGGTGAGATATTACGTAGTGTGCTTGGGTTCTAGAAACCGGAGCCCACGGTTACTGCCTTACTTTCATAAGGAGACCTCAGAACAATCCACCGGGGAACCACTCTTTGAGGATTCCGGAACCGCTCCTTGTGCAGGAAATTTTAACCCTGCTAGAGAAAGGCGCTATATAACCAGTGCCTGTAGCGGAGAGGAACAAGGGATGGCACTCCCCTTCTTTTTTAATACCCAAGGACAACGGAGGACTGAGACCCATATTGGTATACTTGAACATGTTCCTCAGGAAAAACAAGTTCAAGATGGTCACACTTTCTCAGATCCTTCAGGCCCTCCAACTCCAGAATTGGTTGGTGTCATTGGACCTTCAGGATGCTTATTTTCATGTGCCAATCCATCTCAAGCACAGAAAATACTGAAGGTTCGCAGTTGGCAGTTCTCATTATCAATTTCAGGTTCTATCATTCAGGCTAACCTCCGCCCAAGTGTTAGCACCAAACTGATGGCGGTGGTGGCAGTGAGTTTCAAGAGAGGGGGGTTCATATCTACCCCTACCTGGACGATTGGCCGATCGGGCACGTTCTCCCAAACAAGCCCAAGATCACCTGCCACACTCTTCACAGACTGAGCTTCTCCCTCAATTACAAGAAGTCCCATATGAAACTTTCAAAAGCTCCAGTACATCGGAGCTGTGCTAGATACATCATTGGGAAAGAGCTTGCCACCCGAGGGGAGGGCTCAAGACATTCTTCAGATGGTTAACTAGTTTCAGAATGCCCACAGTCTACCGGCCTTCAATTTTCTGAGGTTGCTCGGCCACATGACATCCTGCATTTTTCTGATACCAGAGGCCCACCTGAGAATGAGATCCCTTCTATCGGCTCTAAGAACTCAATGGTCCCAGTTCTCAGGAAAGATGTCGGACCTACTTCAGATTCCAACAAGGGTCTCACATGATCTTCTGTGGTGGGCCTGCAATATTCTGAAGGGAGAACCTTTTTGGCAACCATGGCTGGAGATGACATTAGTGACGGACACCTCGCTCACGGGTTGGGGAGCCCATGCCAACAATCTGACAATCAGCGGTCGTTGGTCTCCATTGGAGTCCAAACTACATATCAATCTTTTGAAGCTGAGGCGAATCAGACTATCGCTGAAGACCTTTCTGCCCTCTGTATGGGGAAAGAATATCCTGATAATGACGGACAACACAGTGTCCATGTACTACCTGAACAAGAGAGGTGGTGTATGGTCACTACCACTGTGCAGAGAGACAATGCAGCTCTGGTATTGGGAATTTGAAGAAGGAATCCCCCTACCAGCAGTTCACCTAGATAGACAGGAGAACACGGCGGCGGACGCTTTGAGCAGCCAGAGCACAGTCTCCCACAAGTGGGAACTAGCTCAGGAAGTCCTTCAAGAGATCTTCACCCTTCGGGGAACCCCTCTAGTAGATCTGTTGTGACCAAGATCAACTGGAAGTGCGAACAGTTTTGCTCTAGGGAATTTCCCCTAAGAGATGCTCTAGGAGTCGCGTTCGTAGTGGACTAGGAATTTCCACTCCTGTACGCGTTTCCTCCAGTCCCCGTCATTCCTCATGTGATTATGAGGTTGAGGAGGTTCGGGAAACACATGATCCTAATTGCCCTGGATCCGGCCAGGAGGGCGTGTTACCCGGACCTTCTGGATATGTCCATCTGTCCTCTGATGCGTCTTCTACAAAGAGAGGACCTTCTCTCGTGAGAGGAGGATCGGTTTCTCCATCCAGAGATGAAGACACTCAACCTTCACGCTTGGTTTCTGAAAGGCTGAGATATAGGGTTTGGGACCTCCCAGATGACGTAATGGAGGTCTTGCTTTCGGCCAGAAGGCCAGCAACAAAGTCTTTGTATTGTTGCCGTTGGAATAAATTCTGCAACTGGTGCAGGGAAAATAATGTAGATCCTTTTCTATGTAAAACACAATATGTTTTATCCTTTCTTCTATCTTTGGCTAATCCGGGGCTCCAGATTGGTACTATTAAAGGCTACTTGGCGGCGCTGTCCATCTTTAGGCGCTCGTCAGAGGAATGTTCCTATTTTAAGATTCCACTGGTGACACAATTTCTAAAGGGGCTCACCAATGTTTCCCCCAACTCCTTTCCAGGTTCCAGTTTGGGACCTAAATCTGGTTCTAAAATTCCTAATGTGTGCACCTTTTGAACCCTTACACTCATATCGTTTAAGGTTGTTAACCTTTAAAACCATTCTGTTGGTAGCTCTAAATTCAGCCCGTAGAGTGAGCGAGTTGCATGCACTTTCGTCCAAGCCACCCTTTACTATTTTCCACAACGATAGGCTTGTTTTAAGTGTCAAACCTTCATTTTTGAACAAAATAATTTCTGATTTTCACATAGGTCAGAAAATTGTCCTACCTTCTTTCTACCCCCACCTCATAGGTTAGACCCTCGGAGGGTGTTAAGCTTTTATATATCAAGAATGTCTAAGCTACGTATTGATGACCAACTTTTCATTGTATATACAGGTCATAAGCTAGGTCAGGCTGTTACTAAACAGACTTTATCCAGATGGATAATTCTGGCAATCTCAGAATGTTACATGCTGGCAGGGAAAGACCCTCCTGCAGGCTTACAGGCCCATTCCACCAGGGGCATGGCTACCTATACAGCCCTGCAAAAGGATGTACCAATGCAAACATTTGTGAAGTGGCAACATAGTCTTCCATCCACACATTCACTAAGCATTATTGCCTAGAATCTTCCCTTGGTCATGATAGTACTTTTGGCAAGGCAGTCCTGCATTCCGTCCATGAGAATAGATGAATTCAAATTCTACTACCTCCTCCAAACCAAATACTGCTGTGGGAGTCTGTCAAAGAAGAGGAATACGTGACAGGACACAATCCATTCAAAGAACCAGTTACCACTGGTAAAGTTCTTTCAACTGTATGTTCCTCCCAAGTATTCCTCATCGTCCTCCCATGCTACCCCCCAGTAAAATTTCCCATGCTATTAAAGCTTCCGTTCCATCAAGCCAGAGTACGGTCACTCCCATGTTTTGCGGGTATCTCTGCTGTTAAAGGGGGGAAAACATAACTGAAGCCAATAGGTGCTGCATGTGCTATACATGCCTTCCTCGACGGAGGCCTGTTTGGCAGAAACCTGTGCAGTTCCCTTTGGGAACACTGCAAAAGATTTAGGACTACAGGTGTTAGCAGTAAACCCACTTGGTAGCAGTCTGTACCACCCAATTTTACCTGGTAGCTGTGGCTGAGCAGTCAGACCTCCCTCAAGAAGAGGTAGGCAGTATGCAAAGTATACACAATAGGCACTCAGATACAATAATACAAGCAAACACTGACCAGAGCTTTGGTATCAAAGTATATAATTATTTATTTAAAAACACACTGTTTGAAACACTCCAGCACTCTTATAGTAAGACACTCTAAACATAGTTACTATTATAATATATACAACCCTTATTCCTTATCAGACAGGTCTTAGTTAACACCACTTATTTCCAGACAGAGGTGAGCGCTTAACTATAGATGGCACTCCAATAAGTTCATGAAGAAGGGAGGGAAAAAGACAGAATATGTGAAGATACACCACTCTAAGATTTAGGAACACTTTTAGCAAGGCAGAAGAGCAAAAGTAACTGGTGAGCCAAAGTCCATAGGCTGGGCCCACTCTTAGAGAGAGCAGAGCACAAATGCACCCAAGATCACACAGTTACACTAGGCTTTGAAAGTCTTGCAGAGAGTTCGAAAAGAGTTTAGAGAGGCTCAGAAAAGTTTAGCCAGCGTGTCCCAGGCTAACCCAGGTTCGAAAGACGGGGGCTAAATCTACCCCATACAGTCGGTGGCAAGGGAAGCCAGGCGGAACACGGTACCTTAAGTGGGAAGGATCCTCCAGCGGTGGCAGTTGTTCCTGGCAGGGGGTGCAAGTCTCAGCGTCGTCCAGGGGAAGAGAAGATCTCGACTTGGAGGAAAGCTGAAGGTTGTTGCACTGCCAGGGAAGAAACCAGCCGCTGAGTTTTCCGGTTAAAGGTATTACCCTTTATTTTGCGGTCGTGGTAAAACGTGGTATTCCGGTTGCCGGGGTGCTTGGCACAGGCAAGGCGGCCACGAGATGTGTCGGGAAGGCGAAAAGATGGTGAAACTGGTTATCCCCACCAGTCAAAGGAAGAATACTCTCCGGCGGGAGATCTCCTCTGTTGTTGGGAAAAGTGGTGAGACGGTCCAGTAGGGCTCCACCGGTGGTGTCTTCGTGGCAGGTCGGCTCAGCTTCTCCCTCGTCGGATTCTTAGGTCCTGTGGCGACTTCTGAAGTTCCAGTCCCCAAAGCCCTGCTTTTATGCAGAAAACCCCCATTCACTCAGCCTAGCTGTCACTCAAACATGCTAAGTGGTGAGCCGGCCGGCTCACCACTTGGGCCAATCAGGACGGAGTGGGACTTGAGTTGCCTAGGCAACTCAGTCCAGGGTGCCTAAATCCCCCTCCACCCTGCCTAAGTACCCCAGACAGAGTGGCACCACTTTGGAGGGCTTCTGTGGAGAAGCCCGCCAAAAAGTGGATCAAAGGGCTCGACTTGGGTTGGAGTCACAGAAGAGAACACAAACGCCATTTTAGAACCGAGTTTTGGCAATAAATACCAACCGGAGAATTAATAATAATTAAATAAACCGGCCGTATGTTCGAGGCTATCGTAATTAAATAAATAAAGATAGTAGCCTCGAACAATGGGAAAATCCCATAGAGAAATATTTGCGGTTGAATATAAATAGTAGTATCCACTGCCACCAGCCAAAACTCGATCGAGGGGGACGGAGACATGCCCCCTCGACTAACAGACCCCGGGGCAATCGAATTGCCCCAGCCAGTATGTCCACAATATGATGGTTTGTACTGGTTCTGTTCAGAATTTAAGACTAGTAAAGTCAATGGTGACTTTACATGCCCTGGGAGACAGTAGTCAGTCCCAGGGTATGGAGTCTATACTGGGGGGTCACTATGATACCCCTGTGTTACTGCACTGAGGGTGCTGTGTAACACACATCACAAAAATACATGCAGCCCTGTGGAGTAAAAGACCCCATAGCCCATTAAACACATCTAGAGTCAAAGGAACACACTCAAATCATGTCCAAGAGTGAGGGTAAAAGAGTCTCACTCTTGGCAGGAGAAAAAATTAAACCCCAAAAAATCCAGCAAAGCTGCTGGGGGACTCACTAGGTTAGGAAATTCAGCCTAAACAGAGAATTATCCCTAACAAGGCCTTCAAGGGACATCAACTCGACGCCATTGACGCACAGCGCCCTCTGTGAAGCTAGACAACAAGTGTCAAAGATGAGGAATACGTGGGAGGAACATCCAGTTGAAAGAACGTTACCAGGGGTAAGTAACTTGTTCTTCTCTTCTTTTCCTTCAATGTGTGCTTAAGTCACTTTTATAAAATGTTTCCCTTTTTACAACAAATATTGCAGAACAATAGCAGTGACAATTCTAAGAATGGGTCAGTTTTTAGGATCCCCAAAAAAATGCAACAGCGTCCCCGTCTTGTCTTACTAAAGTTGGGTAAGACCGGAGAATATAGGTACTAAAGTTGGGTAAGACCGGAGCAGTCAAAAATGTACACACCGTTACAGTTATGGGTTTCATGAAGTGATCACTATGTACACGTTATAGTTTCTGGTGAATTTTTCTAGAATTGGTATAATGTTCTAGCAAACGCAGAAAGAAAGACTGCTGCCTATGTTGAAAACACTGCGGTTATTTGTTCAAAACCTTTTTGTGTTAACATGAAAATTAGACAATTATTAAGTAAATTAATAATCGTGTCCAAGAGATATCATACAAACCATTACAACGTGATACATTAGACATCAGTATTAATATATTTACATTGTGAGGCAAAATATTTTTTTAATGAATAATTTTTATTAATTCCAACATGAAAACAATGCAATATGCCAACAGATATACATTCCAGGTCATATGTTCAGGTTCATGTAGTTCCCTCCCCTCAACCCCATTTTAAGCAGTTTAAGCATACCCTACATCATCACCTCCTGCCACTGTTTCTGGGAGCACCTCTTCCTCTGATCCTCCTGAAGATCCTCGTGTCCTACAGGCATGCTTGGTCTGGCCCAGTCAGTGTAGCTACTAATTGCCTCCAGGCTGCCAACATCTCCACTTCCTTTCCCCTCCCCCCCGTTTTACTGCTTCACACCACACCACCGTCTCCGCTTCCACCCATTTCCAAAGATTGTACCACCAAGCTTCTACTTTTGGTCTACTGCTTGCTTTCCAGCTCACAGCTATTCTGTGCTTAGCTAATACATAAGCCAGATGTTTACGTTTATTTACATGTGTCAGCGTACGAGGCCTGGGGAACCCCCCCCTACCATGCACGCCCACAGGGATTCCACATTTAGACTACTCTTTCCCCACCAAGAGGTGGGCAACCTCCCCCCAAAAACTCCTTATTTCAGGGCATGCCCAGAATATGTACACCTTTCCCGCATCAGCCTCCCCACATTTCAGACATGCCTGTGTTCCCACATTTTTTTAACTTCGCTATCTTCTTAGGAGTCATATACTCTCTATGGGTAACATACAGTTGGATCTGTTGCAATCTTGCGTTCCTGGACACTTTCTTTTGATATCCCTGTACCCTTACCCACAACCCGTCACTCATGGATTCCCTGGCCTCCTCCTCCCAATCCCATCTCAACTGGATCACCTCCCTTCCCACCTTTGACATCAGTAGGTCATATATGCGAGAGACCTCATGACCTCCATCTGACACATCCTAAAACATTTATATGACCGTATTGGGTTGTCCAACAAGCACTGTCTCTGACCACGTATTTGTTTTATCATCTGCACCAACCTGGCGTAAGTGATGTGTTGTCCCCGGTGTAAACTGGTATCCTCCACCAGTGTGTCAAACTCCACCACCTTCCCATCCTGCCACACATTCCCTAAAGTAGTTATACCAATCGGTTCCCAATGCCTTCTAACAGTCTTCCTCAATTGCTCATCCACTCCATTTAATGATACTAGCGGCATCTGTGGGGTGCACGGGGACAGGTTCTCCATGACCCGGCAGGCCCTCCGCCACATTTTCCAGCCCAGTTATAACATTCTCGTCCCTACGTCTCGTTGTGATATTGGCAACCATATCCATTTGTTTAGAAAAAAAAGGGGCACATTCAGCCATCAGTAATTTGGACTCCGACAGAGTCTCCCGATAACCACCTTGTCACGTATTGCAGTTGGCTAGCCAGATAGTAAATTTCAAATTTGGGTGATCTAACACCCCCCTGTTCGTACGCGTTCTGAAGTTTACATAATGCCACTCTAGTCCTGGAGTTGTGCCATATGAACCCCCTGAATATACTCTGGATTTCGACAAAGAATCTCTTGGGAATCATGTACGGTATATTTGCAAAAAGGTGCAATAGCCTGGGCAAAACCACCATCTTTAGCAGTGCCACCCTCCCCACCATGGTCAGCGGGTGCTTGACTCAAAACTTCATGCTCTTTTCAATATTGGCCAACGCCTTCTCTGTGTTTTGTTTATGCTCTGCCTCAAGGCTGTGATACACATCTATCCCTAAGTATCTAAAACTCTCGGTCTCCCATTGTATTTGTAATACCGGCAATCTGTCTTGCGGTATTCCTTTATATCTACCTAGGGGAAATATGCATGATTTTTTGGGGTTCACCGTTATTCCAGACAATACCGCATACCGTGCCATAACTTCCAAGCTATATTGTAAGTTCTCTTCAGGGTATCACAGGTATAGCAGCATGTCATCAGCATACATCGATATCAAATGCAGCCCTCCTTTGGTATCAATTCCATCTTATCCATATGCCTGCCTCAAGTTTATCTCCAGGGGTTCACGTGCTAGGATAAAGAGCATTGGAGACCACGGGCATCCTTGTCTAGTAACCCTACCAAGTTGCCGTTGTTCTGAGATGGTCGCTCCTGTCCTAGCTCTGAAAATTGAAAGGCAAATCTCACTTAAACTAGATTTAATTGCTAAGAAAAGAGGAACGCCACCCGTGAATATCAAAAGTTGCGCTGTAGTTGTAACCCTTCATGCAGTGCACCCCTTTTCTTAAAGGAAAATTAATTTATTTAAACACAATATCGCTGATGACTTAGGATCTATGCAAGACAGAAATGAAGAGAAACGTGGCGCTAACACTAGAAATCAAGGGCAAGGTTGCACAGATAATTCTGACAGTTTTACAAGTTAGCCGGGTAAGAATGGGATGAGTTACAGAATAGAATAAGGACCAAGGCAAGACAAAATATACTATGGGTTCAGATGGGGTAGGGATGATACTTAGTCCACTTTTAGTTTGGAATTTTGGACCATCAAGGGTTCTGGTCATTACACGGAAGGGTGTCTGTCAAACAGCTGGGCAGTTCTGATCACCGGATGGCACTGGACTGGCAATTCTGGTCACAGGATACTAAAGTTCTGCTGGATGGCAGGTTTGCAGGATGCATGCAGTTAGTGGTATCAGGATGCTTCCCCAAAACACCACAACTTTCCCCTTTGGTTATGTGGGAATTTTAGTGGGTTTTCAGAATTGAGGCCTGGCTGGAGCAGGATATCAATGCTTAGGTTTTGCAGTGGGCGCTGGTGTAGGGTGTTTTGGCCTTGCAGTGGGGATCAGGAATCTGGATGGATGGAACAGGAACAGGATGCCGGCACAGGAAAATCAGGAAGAATGTGTGTCTAGAGTCTTGTCAGGGACTCTTATTTATAATGCCTAGTGACATTATCAAAGTATATGACTGGGGCAGGCTTAACTAAACACGCCTCTAACAAGGGGATAGGACAAGGGTGATAGTCTCTGCCTCGCTCTCAGCTGGTTGGATTTCAGGAAAATTATGTCAGATTTATGAGGTGAGTTTTACAATGTCCAAAAACCTCCCATAGGTATTTTAACTAAAATCCGATTTTGCCACAAACATACGTTTATACAATTGCAATCTCTTAGCAAATCATATACACAGGTTACATATTTTGTGCAGCACATTGCAGTCCAATCCTCCAGTCCGTGAGAACTTGTTTCGCCCTTGTACCAGTTTTTCGCTCTTTTCAATGGGATTTCTATTACTCAAACTTCTATAACTTTATACAGGGGTGTGGATTATCATAAGGGATCTATGTACCAAAATTCACATTTGCAACATGGATGCTTTTCTCGTAGTCTGCCATATTTTGCCATTTCTGTCCCCAAGGTGTCAATGAATTCTACCAAGTCTTAAAAGAAAGCCCAAAAAATCACTTTTACACTGTGAAAACTTTACATTTTTACAAAGTTTTGCGGCAGAGATAAAAAGCCTTTAAGGTTTATTTATAAATTAGTCTTTGGAAGCAAAGGGCAGTCCATGTCACTGGATCATATTTTTTTTTCTTCCTTCAACTGTTACCAACTAATTTCCTTCAAAGCAAGGTGGGGGTTTTTCAGCTTAATTGAAGGTTTTATTGCCCCGTCACACTTCACAGGTTAGTGTCCCAGGACTTCTGTTGTCCCAGCCTGGAGCACAGATGAATGTCTGACGACCGTGTGAACTTTCTTTGTCCTGGCCCATTCAAAGTTTTTCAAGTTGGCAATTATCACTTTCATGTCCTAGAAGTTAATGGTGTGTCTCCCTCCCTAGGGGGAAGTTTCAGGGCTGGCAACTGGAATAACTGTTTTTTTTGGGAGCTTGCAAATTCAGCCCATGTGTTTTAAATCTTTATTTTCTTATTTTGGGTCCGGAATTAAAACAAACTTGTGGAATAAAAATAGCCCTGCATGTATTTCCACCAGCCACAAACCCCTCGCATTGTTAGGTAATGGCAGGCTTTCCTTCAACAGTTTACTTTTTAAATGGGCATTTTTCTCCTTTAGTTTTGCAAAAGCCCATTTTTACACGTGTTGAAAACAGCTAGCATTTCCTTTCAAATTCAATTTTGCCATCTGCCTTCCCAATATTGCCTTGCAGCCATAGTTAGTTTCTTGTACGCAACAGTCTGTACAAGGCAAAGGTCTCCTGAAATGGACATGTGAACAGAGCTATGATTTCTTTTGCAGGGTTCATTCCTTTGACACTTTATAGCACAAAATGAAGTGTTTCCCGTGCACAGCAGAAAGTGAAGTTTCTTGTTGATTTCTCTGAGTTGGTTTGACAGGGCCTGTCATTCAGGGATTATGCTTAGTTTTGGTGATGCACAATGAAATATCCTGGGCATGGCAGGGTCTTTTTAATCACAGTAGTTTTTAAGACAGAACAGATGGAATTAGTGTAAAAGCAGCATTTTTAAAGGGTGCCAATGTTTCATTTTGAAGGGGAATTTTGGGTTTTCAGCAAAGCAGTGCTGCCTTTTCACTTTATTCCATTTATATGTTTCATAACAGACTGGCACGCTTCTTCAGTGTGTCCCCTTGTTCCATCCTGCCTGAACCTGGACACGTGGCAGAACGGTGCAACCATCTTTGTTTTGCTGCAAAAACGCAGTTTTGAGGTCCTGGGCGCACAGGAGCCAGCGCAGCCATTTGCTGTTTTCTTGCGCAAATGCAGCTTTGTGATGTGGTGAGTGGGTCAATATATCCCACACTATAACGTGATAAAGCCTTCTAAGGTTATCGGATATACTTCTGCGCGGAACATACCCGGTCTGATCAGGATGTATGAGTCTACTAATAACCGGTCTCAGTCTATTTGATAGCACTGCCGTAAGTATCTTACTGTCTTGGTTGAGCATGCATAGTGGTCTATATGAGCCGCAGTCCGTGCTAGGTTTGTTAGGTTTAAGGAGCAGGATGATAATGGCTTCCATAAGAGATTCCGGCCTTTGTCTAACGCTTCATTTACCATTGCCAGTGTCTAGGAAAGTAGATCTGCCCTATATGTTTTATAAAATCTGCTAGCGAGTCCATCTGGCCCTGGTTCTTTATTAGTGGGTAGGTGCTTGATCACTTCTTCTAATTGTTCCAGCGTAATCAGAGCTTCTAGGCTCTCCTTATCTGCTGCTTCCAGTTTGGGAAGGTTGGTATCTGTCAATGTTTCCCTCATGTCCGCCTCCTCCCCCAGAGTAACATCCGCGTACAATCGCTGGTAGTATTCCAAAAAGCATTTATTCACATCTTCTTGGGTATCTAATATTTGTCCACCAATACTTTCTACCTCTCGAATTGCCTGCCTGGGGGTCTCACTCTTATACAACCAGGCTAACAGTTTGCCTGGCTTATCACCATCCGCATGCTGTCTATGTATTTACTGTTATTCAAGTTGCATAGTTGTTCCCAGTGATCCCTGCAATCTTGTTATAGTTGCCGTGTAGTCCCCGTCTCCTCTAGGGAATGCCCCCCTTCCTGCATAATTTCCTCTAATCTCTGTTCCGCCTTGTGTAATGCTTGCGTTATTTCCCCTTGTAATCCTTTAGATTTAGATATCGCAGCCCCCTCACCACGACCTTAAAGGCCTCCCATAACATACCAGCCTACTCCATGCTCCCGTCATTATGTTCGCAATATTCCTTTATTTCTTTCCTCAGGTCCTCCCTGAACGCTGTGTCCTTCAGAGCCTTGGCTCTGAGCCTCCATGTCGGGATCCTAGCTCTAAGAGGCGAGTATTGCCATGTTATAAGCAACACCGCGTGGTCTGAGAGGACCCCCGCTTTGCATTCCGACTTCACCAATTCTCCGGTCAACTCCGCTGCCGCGAATACTTAGTCTAACCGTGTGTACAGGTTTTGTGGGCGGAGTAGTGGGAGTATACCCAGCCTTGCGGGTGGTGCATTATCCACACATCTGCCAAGCGGAAATCACTTAACAGGTTCTGCAAAGCCTTAGCTAGTGGGGTGGGCCTTTCAATCTTCTCATCTGATCTATCGAGCTTGGGGTCCAGGGTGTAATTGAAGTCCCCTCCCCATATAACTGCCACTTCGATATATGGGTTGATCTTACCATGTAGGTTTTTAAAATAGTTGGTGGCATCTTGGTTCCGGGCATACGTGTTAATGATGCTCAGCTCTCTATTTTCAAATAACCCTCTTATCAACACCATCCTCCCGTAAGGCCCTATAGTGGATTGTAGTAGTTTGAAGGGGACATGTGGTGCCACCCATGTGATAACCCCTCTGGCGTATGCCGCGTATGTTGCTCCTATTGTGGTCCCTTTCCATTTTCTCCCCACCATCTCCTGTTTAGCTCTGGTCAAGTGAGTTTCTTGTAATAAGGCAATGTCAATGTTCTGTCTCTTCAGATACATCATGACCTTATTCCGCTTCCCGTTCCGACCCTCCGGTCTCTGTTGTGGACACACTGCGCATCGACGGGGGTCGGGGGGGGACACTGCTTCACATATCTCAATGAAGCCAATCCATTGCTGTGCATGCAATCTCAGCACATTCGAATTCGGCAGTTACGTAGATGCAGATCGGACTGCTCCTTTCCTTTGTTCTCAATGGAACGCCATCTTGAGTTCGCCGCCTGCAAAATGTCCCAGACTTCTCGTATCATATAACTATCGAGGTGCAGCGTAGTCAGTTCAAAAACCCCCTCCTGCCCAGCTCCGTTACTTCATGGGTTTGCACCTTCATGTTCATTTGTCACAGATGCCTTTATCAGCACTTTAACTTCCGATCAAAGCAGGATCGACTGTTTAGCTCTGGTCAAGTGAGTTTCTTGTAATAAGGCAATGTCAATTTTCTGTCTCTTCAGATACATCATGACCTTATTCCGCTTCAGGTAGTTATTGGGCCCCCTTATATTCCAGGTCACTATCTTCAGGTCTCCCATTTCATCCATACCCCACTCCTCTCGTTGCCTCCTCCATCTACCTCTCCTTATGCAGTGATTTGTAATTGTATGCTCTCCCTTTAATCGTCCTCAAAACTCCATTCCCCCTCAACCCCCCTCTCCAACCAATACCTACCCCAACTCCCCCCCACCCCCAACTATACCCAACTGATGCCCAGCTCCATCCCTGGATCTCAGGCTGCTCAGCATCTCATCCCTTTGCCAGCCCTCGCTGGTACTTGGGTCGCAGCAGGGGGATACTATGCTACTTATAGCCCGACTAAACTATCTACTGGGGATGATACTGTGTTCCCAGTTGCTCCTATGATATTATCTCAGTGCATATCACATTCTGCTTTTCTACTAATCAATGGGGGTGTCTAACCCCCCGTTTTGAATTCTCAGTGCAATGGTAGCTAAATCCGGTTCATATCCGAGTCCCAAAGTCATCGACACCTAGCTAATCGTTACACTACACAAACCACTTAATCCCAAGATCTAGCAGAAAAGGATGCTGGTTCACTTATCCTTTCCATTCATTGTCTGGTCTCCTGCTTCTTCCAGACAGTTTGTCATGTCCATCCATTTCACCATGTCCTCTGGTGTCTTAAAACAAAATGCTTGGTCTTTGTGAAGAACCTTTAGCTTCGCTGGGTATAGCAGCCTGTATTTCAGGCCTGATTCTTGTAACCATCTTTTGATCGCCACGAAACTCGGGTGTTGCTTTTGTGCTAGGAAGGTGTAATCCGGTAATGCTGTAATGGACGCAGATGCTCTGCTTATTGTGCCTCCTTTGCGAAAATGCTCCAAAATGTTCTCTCTGTCCTTATTGTTTAAGATTGTGGCGATGATCCGTCTGGGCAGGCTCCTGGCGGCGGTTTCCTGGACAGGGCTCTGTGCGCGCTCTTTCCACAGTGAACCCGTGGGTGAGCACTCCGCCGCCTATTTCTTGCAGTAGCATGTTTTCAATGTAGTTTATCGGTCCAGGCTTTCCTCTCCCTCTGGGAGCCCGACTATGCGTACGTTGTTCCTACGCGCTCTTCCTTCTGCTTCTTCGGCTCTGCTTTCCAGGTTAAACACTTGTTGCTGCAGTGTGTGGATCTCTTTCTCATTTGTCTTGCAGGACTCTGTATTAGACTTCACTTCTTTTTCTAGTCTTCCCGTGTGTTAAGCTACGGCTCTGACGTCTTGCCTTAAGAGGTTAACATCTACACTCACGGCGTCAATCTTGAATTCTTGAATTCCAGGGATGTTTTCAGCTCCGCCATGGCTGTGTCAAGTTTGGATTCCCATGTTGACTTTAAATCGGCAATGGCATCTAGGATTTGTTGGTCTCCCCGTGGGGGGTTGTTTTCCCTGGTGTGCTTTGCTCTGTTGGCTTTGCTGCGTCGTCAGTCTGGCTTGGCTTGGTGAAAATGTCCAGTGATGATTGTTTTGCCTTTGATTTGGCCACCTAGGACACGATTCTCCTCTGTGGTTTGTTTTGCTGTCGTTGGTTACGTGGACGTACAGGTTGCCCGGTGTTTCTGCGGGCCACTTTCTCAGTTATCCGCTGTGGTTGCCCTCATAATCTAGGGGCCGCTCCGGCTGTGTCTGGTGATTTGACAGGTGGGTAACCCTATTTTCCCCTGGGAACCAGATGCCCTGGCACCATCCCTAGTGCCTCCGCTACAGTGTGCCCGTAGATGCTCAGTGTCTTTGTCACTCCTTGTGTAGCGTATTATATGGCAGAATGGTTTGGGGCTACTTGACTGACTGTGCCCGAGGAGGTGGCATCTGATCAGGCCCACTGTGGGTTCTATAATGGACCCCTGCCCATTCAGTCACTGCATGCGTCTTCTGAGCGTGTCAATGGATTTTCTGGTTAATCGAGTGCACTGCGATTCACCCCTGTTTCCCGATGCAACTGAAGTGTGTTTATGTTCTCCTTGTGCGCAGTGCCTTGCCTCCTCCGCTATTCTGTTGCTGGCGGCCACTTTGGCCAATGGAGTGTCACTCAGCACCCCTGCTCCAGGCATACCGGGTCTTTCCGTTCCTCTTAGAGGTATCTGCCTACTGTGATCTGGCCGTTAGGGCACTTCTACTCACGGCTGGGAAGAGCTCATTGTGTGGGCCACTGCTGTACGCAGCTGTGGGTCTGTTCGGCCCTGTGTAGATTAAAAGCTAAAAGGATACAGCCAACAATTAATGATGACCAAAGTCCGTGCGAGCTATGCGTGCCTCATCAGCGGGGCCTCATCTGCCATACCGTGCCCCAGCCATTAGTATTGCAGTCTTCCAGGTGGCGTAGTATTTTGTGCGCACTGGTATTAGGGTGGTGGGCCCCCACTTGCCTGCCTCGGACACAATGCCACCACTTTTCCGATACAGCCAGGTGCTGTGCTCCACTCTGCTGTAGGTTGCTTGCAATAAGGCTCCCAGGGACAGGCTACAGCTAGTGAGCAGGAACTCACATCTGCCCACCATTAAGCAAATAGATTGGAGGCACTCCACGGATTGCCCACCTTTATTGCTATTGTGCCAAGGTTACCGGTGAAACATTTGTTAGTCCTGTGGGTAGCGCCCGACTGTTCTCCCTGTTTACCTTCTGCTGCTGCAACAATTTCTCTCCGTCTTCCACTGCACGACTCCCACCGTCACGTGTGCTTTGGGATTTCTCGGCGCTTCATGTATATATAAAAGGAAACTTCCGTTCTCTTGCGCTTGTCTTCTACTGCAGTACCGGGACAATATTGTGACAACTCCACCTCATTTGTTGAGTTGCAGCAAATTCCTGATACCGTCGGGGTCGCGCCTCCAGGCTAGCTTCCCATGCATGCCGATTATCATGATACAGTGGGTCATGTAGGTGTATGATACACTGTAATGTCCTCAGCCATGCCCCATCCACTCTGGTCCTTGTGCGCTCTCCCACCGCCCCCGAGGGGCTAATTATTCACTGTGATGTCTGTTTTGCATATGTGCTTACAGCAGCCTTGTCCAGTGATGCACCCTTCCGTGCATATACTTTTCTTCTGCTGTGCGGATTAAAGTGTATCCCGTTCCGACCCTCCGGTCTCTGTTGTGGACACACTGCGCATCGCCGGGGGGGGGGGGCTGCTTCACATAGCTCAATGAAGCCAATCCATTGTTGTGCGTGCAATCTCAGCACATTCGAATTTGGAAGTTACGTAGACGCAGATCGGACTGCTCCTTTCCTTTGTTCTCAATGGAACGCCATCTTGAGTTCGCCGCCTGCAAAATGTCCCAGAGTTCTCGTATCATATAACTATCGAGGTGCAGCGTAGTCAGTTCAAAAACCCCCTCCTGCCCAGCTCCGTTACTTCATGGGTTTGCACCTTCATTTTCATTTGTCACAGGTGCCTTTATCAGCACTTTAACTTCAGATCAAAGCAGGATCGACTGGAGCTCCTCCAAGAACACGTCCTTCTACATATCCCCGTAGCCACACCACCAGACAAAATATTTCTTGGTTTTGGCTCAATAGTGAACATAAACTTAAGAAATTCTGATGCATTAAAAACTCCTTATAGATAATAGGAATGAGTTGCAGTGTAAAAAGAATAAAGGACATAAGATGAGGTGAGGGACCCGGTGGCAGTGGTGTGCATACAGGTACTGAGTTGGAAAATGGAGAATACATAAACTAGAAGGGGACAGATGCAAAGGTTCTAAACGTCCACCCATTTTATAAAGTATTGATTGGAAGGTTACTTGCTCAAAAGTAATTAGAGAGTTGCCTTGATGTGGAAAAACCTTTCTTAGTTTACTATAGAGAACATCAACAAATATAACTGAATCAACAATTAGTTCAAAACATAATTTTACATGTGATACATGAACTAAGCAATAACAGTGATTCACACATGTTTGTTATATTTTAAGTGCTACAAGCTTGATTCAGTCACTTCCAATTGTTAGTTGAGTGTCCTTGTTTGTATTCAAATGGTGTATTTGACACCCTTGTACAAGGGGAATCCCATAGAAGGGTCTGCCTACGCGACAGGGGGGATCAAAGTTGCAAGCAAAAGAAGTTGGGCACAGACCATAATACCCTCCTTCATATTTCCAGTATTCATCCCACACACATTAAAGAAAATGTACCCTACGGCCAATTTCTGAGACTGCGTAGGAATTGCACATCCATTGATGATTTTTACGAACATGCTTCCTCCTTAGACAAGAGACTCGGGAACTGGGTATATCTGAAAAAACTACTGGAAACTCTATCAAAAGAGCCAGATTTACTGATAGGGAAACACTACTCAACCCACGAGAGTCTTTACTGGAGGAACAAAAGGGACGTCTTACATGTGTTATCACACACGGGGCACAAACCTTCGAGATCAAGAAAATTGTATGTAAATTTGGCCACTGGCACGGCCCAATTTACCATACAAACCGCTACCACGTTTTGCATTTAAACGGTCATGCAACCTACGGGAAGATCTGGTTCATTCTTTTAAAAAAAAAAAAGAAAATTGTATATGGTTAAATACATTCAACCTTTACAAAATGAAAAATAGCTCACATCACAATTTTGATATTAAAAGAGGAAAAGAAAAAAAGAAAAGCAGTGAAAGAAAAAAGACAAAAATACAAAGTGATTAAAATATGTCGATAGTGAAACGCAGTATTTCGCAATTCATCTATTGTCCGGATAACTGTTGCTTTCTACGATATCGGCATATTAGTAATAAAAGGAAGCTCCTTTTTGGGTTACATGAGTTAGCACAATTGCTATCGAGATATTAGCCGGATTTATTGAGTCGCAAGGGAATATGGCATCCAGATAAGCTGTCAAGGCTATATATTTCTTCCTTTATATTTATATACATATATATATTCAGTGAAAAAACTTTGTTAAAGGGACGTTATGGTTAAGGTGCGCTGCTAAAAACCTTTCAAATTCAGTGAAAAAACTTTGTTAAAGGGACGTTATGGTTCCAAGTAAAACCAAAAAACCCTTGAAATTCGCCAGTTATGGTAAGCTAAGCAACCATAACTCGCACCACCACCGTCCACTGCTAAGCCTAACACCTAGGTCATTAAAGATGACATCACAAATGCCATTGATGACATTACTGATGACATCAAATGTCTGACTCCCCCTTTTTTCCTTTCCTGACATATCTAGGCCACATGATTTTCTTCAGTAACAGTCAGGAACTAAAAATTGTAAATGTACTATATTCGTAGACTTATCCTTCAAGTATGTTCTTACAATAATTCCCTTATGGTCCAGTCATATCATATGAAATATATACATAGGGGAAGACACAACCTTGAAAGACAGCAATCCTTTTTGCGCATTAAAATTATCAGTAGATTTATCAGCACTTTGTTAGTTTTGATGTTTTTTTATGACTGTACTTTCCCTGTATACACTCATATTTTTATATGTTGTACTCACATTTCCTTAGGGTCCAGACACATCATGTGATATATATAGATAGGGTAAGTAACAGCTTTGAAACAGAGCAATCATTTCTCTGCATGAAGGTAATCAGTTAGGTTATGAACACTTTCTGCTACTATTGCTGTTTTTTTTTCTTACTTCAATTCCCTTGTATATATTCATATTTGTATGTGGTGTTGTCTCTTTGTGATTTGTCTATAATAATGCAATTATGTAGAAAGTGGGTTTTATTACCTACTTATCACAAGTTTCACTGTACACAAAACTGTAATATGAAAACAGTTATCAGTTCACTATTCAACATGGCAAGCTTATGAATATTGCACCTCCATCGTGTATGCTGCACACAATGCCTATTTTTCTACATGAGTACCTTGGTATACTGGATGGAACTTCATAATAGAATGCTATTTATATCAATGCATTGCTTAATACACTGATTAGCACTTGATATTTTTTCCAATAATCTTTGACACTTTTATTTATTAACATTACACTAAGAATCCCTTGTACAGACTTTTCATGAAAGGTAAATAATAATAATAATTTAGCGCTACGAACACTCAGGTATCTGAGCGCTGCTTATTATTACCCACGGTGTGTGCTGCTCATTTATCGTCCTCGGAAGGATGAAAGGCTGAGTTTGGCCCTGCCGGGATTCGAACCTGCGTCTGCAGGCTCTGCACAGGTGTCAAAGCAAGCGCTCTACTCGCTGTGCCACTTGACCGACAAATGCACATGTGATGTCATCAGTGATGTCATCAATGACATTTGTGATGTCATCTTTGATCTGGGTGTTAGGCTTAGCAGTGCATGGTGGTGGCGCGAGTTATGGTTGCTTAGCTTACCATAACTGGCGAATTTCAAGGGTTTTTCGGTTTTACTTGGAACCATAACGTTCCTTTAACAAAGTTTTTTCACTGAATTTGAAAGGTTTTTAGCAGCGCAACTTAACAATAATGACTTTGACTTTATATACATGTCATATGGAACTGACTGAATCTCTTCTACTGTACTTGATGTCCGCGAACTCATTTAATGTTTGCGGACATGTTCGAAGAACAGTACCACTACCTAAAAACTCTGGGGGGTTAGGTTTGATTGTTATATCATAACATAGGAACATTTAACAAATTCTAAAAGGAGCACACAAACACATTATATGTACTAATACATAAGAAATGTAACTCATATATACAACACACTAACCATTCATTTAAATGCACTATGTTCTAAAATGGAATATACCACAAGAAGATAAATTGGCTTCCAACATAATTACCTCACAAACACGACAGAACTGAGAACAAGAGCAGACCCACTGAGTACATAGGACATATCTTACCTGAAATAGTAAGTGTACTTAATTTTATTCATATATTTATACACTTTCTGTATTAGATAAAAATTATCTTTTTATTTCTCACAGAAATGTCTAGTACTCTGGAATGGCTAGAGGAGCATTTCCCACATGAAGAAATGTCACAAGACAGTGAAACTAATGGTAAACACTTTATAATATAAACCATTTAATTATTATTAGTTTGTATACATTTAACATATATATAGATTTTTTTGTACAGAGCATACCAAAATAGAAAATACTTCAGAAAAACCTGTTATGGATAACACTTTTCACAGTATAGAAGAATAAATGGATTTATTGTTGACTAATTTTAATAAATTGAAAACTTTTGTGGAAGATCATTTTAAACCAAAAACCTCGTACCATTGCCCCACATGTACTTGTCCCTCCTCACCATATCCCAGTCAATTATCCCCAAACCCTCTCCATAACCCAAAACATTTTGATGAGACTTCCATCCCTTCTTCACCTAATAACAATCATGTTGAAACCCCTAATTCTCCTGTTTTTGTTTCTGTTTCTGACTCACCTTCTCTGTCATAAATTATTAATATATGTTAAATGAAGTTTAATTTTTATATTGTGTTGTAAATAGTTTCTTTAAAAAAAAAAAAACAATGTAGGTGTCCGCGGACAGTGCAGGTGTCCTGAAATGTTCGTAAATAAACGAAAATGGAACACTATACCTGTTCGTACTGTTCGCTAGCAAGTTCAAACTGTTCTAAGTACACACGCGGTATCCTGAAATGTTCGTAAAAAAAAAAAAATAGTGTCCTAAAGAACACTATGTCTGTCCGTAGTGTTCGCTATCAAGTTTAAACTGATCTAAGAACGCAATTGGTGTCCTAAAATGTTCGTACGTAAACGAAAATGGAGGTGTCCTGAAGAACACTATACCTGTTCGTTTTGCTTGCTAGCAAGATGAAACTATTCTAAGAACACACGCGGTGTCCTGAATTGTTCATAATTAAACGAAAATGGAGGTGCCTTAAAGAACACTATACCTGTCCGTACTGTTCTAAGAACACGCGCAGTGTCCTGAAATGTTCGTTTCACGTGTGATGCATTTTTAATTACTTCAGGACCCGAACAGTGTCCGTAGAACATCAACGCACATGCGCTAACCAATCTCAGTGCATTTGGTGTCCTGCGGACATGCGCTTCCTTCGCTGACTTGTTCACGAATGGATCATATGACCGCGACCACGCTGATCGCGTGTTCTGAATGCGGACACTGTTCGTGTCCCCGAACAATTTAAAAGTACATTTTCAATTAATCCAGAATATTTTTCAATAAAATCTCACCATGGCACAAGTCCCACATAGTAATCCTGAGTTTCTACATACCTTTTGAAACTTTTTGAACTTTTTTTTGTGTTCGATCTGTCCACGGACAGCGCGCCTGTCCGCGGACTGTGCACAAGCACCCATATAAAAGACCACGCCCTAGAGCTTATTCTTATTGTGTTTCTGGCTATTCTTCAGAACACAGTGATTTTTGCTGCTACCTGCAGATTACACCATCATCGAGATGGCATCCATGGCTGAACTACTGCCACCTGGTGCTGCACCTGCTTCAGCACCACCCTCACCCCCTCCACCACGACCACCACCACCACCACCACGACCACCACCACCACCACCACCACCTTCCCAAGGGCCTGAAGAGGGAAACAGGAGTGAGGATGCAGAGGAGGAGGAAGAAGAGGATGATGAGAATGAGGTAGAGGAAATCCCTACTACCCGCACTAGGCGTGAGTCTTGGGTGTGGCGGTTATTTACCATTCATGGGAATGGTCCTAAGGCTCGTGCGAACTGTGTTGCCTGCAATGAGTGCAAAATGATACCCAGTTGCGGGAAGCACGGTAAGTACAGCTTTGGGACCACTACTATGAAGCGACACCTGAGGTCATTTCACTCTGGGGCTATTCGCAGGGTTGTACCTTGCGAAGAACGTAGCAGGTTGATTTCCTCTACTTCATCCTCTGTTTCTGATCCTGTCAACACAAGGACCACCTCTGTGGGACAGCGTCTTCCTCAAGCTGCCTCACAGGCCATACAGAATGCTGATGACCCTTACCTTTCGAGGGTCACAGTTGTATGTATGTACTGTGAGACAGTACTCCGCAGGGGGGAGCGACTTCGGAGTGCTTTTGAGACTATCGTCTCAGAGCACGAGAAGATCTGCTCACTACCCAAATAAAACCCACTCTACATCTTCCTCTCTCTGATCGCCCTTACTTATCCCTGTGATTGGTGTCCCCCCCCTTTACCTTCCTTTCCCCTCCTCTCCTAGTGTGTCGTGTATAAAAAAACAAAAAAATATAAAATATCAAAAATCCAAAAAAAATAAGGCTCTTTTCAGAGCCGCCTTTCACAGTTAAAAAATAGAAGTGAAAATAAATGAAGCAGGGCCCTTTGTATTTGTTAGAAGTCCGCGGACAGTTCGCGAACATTTACAAAATTGGGTTGCTACCCTATCACAAACATTGCAATTTTCTCTGGGAGGAAGTGGTGGCTCTGAAAAGAGCCTCTGGGAGGTGTTTGTAAGTCAAAAATTATAAATGCTTAACACCTACTTCAAAATGAATGTTGTAGTTCCAAAAAAGGTTGCAATGCATTTTGTACATTTCTCAGAAAAATCTGATTGCCACCATAAGTAAGATGGACTCCATCTCTGCGAAAAATGTTTGTACTACGAAACAGAATATTTTCATTGTGAAAAGAAGACATGCCAAAATCTTTTAGAAAGGCACAAACAGCTTTATTAACATTGCGCCTTGCTTTTTCCATTTGTGGACCAAATGAAGAAGAACAAAGCCACATTTGTCTCTGCGCAATCCGTGAAAATATCACTTGAGAATTAGGAAACATGTCCATAAACTTCCCAAGTCCTTCTTTCATAGCAAATTGCAAAAAAAATCCAGTCACATGTCCTAAATTGTTCCCTCCACAATGAATTACAATTATGTCTGGATGTTGCTCTGTCTCCAAAGTAGCACAGAGAGGTAGCAAGTCCAACCACTTCATTCCACGTACTCCATGCCAGTGTACTTCCACATGTGGGAATCCAAGATCTACAGCTACTCCACAGCTTTCTGCATGCACCTTCAACCAATATATCCATGAATCTCCCAAAATCCATACAATATTTTTCCTAAAACACATAGACATAGCTATCTGTTGTTCTCTCAGCAAAAACAGTATATGGAAAACTCTCTTCTGGCACAACACACCCATTAAACCTTCCTGACCAATCCCTTTCTGTACTCATTCTCATTTGCATGACTTCTGAACACAAAAATCCCCGGATGTAACTCCCGATGTCCGCGAACTACCGCCATGTCCACGGACATATCGTAACATGAACAGCCCTTCTACCATTTCCACTTCACTCTCTCTGCCATGCCCTCATTGGATGTAGCTACGAAGTCACATGACCATGCACCAGTCACATTCAAGACCTCTACATCTAACTGCATCATCATAGATCAGCACTGCAAATGTACTGTGAATCTCTCTGAGTACAAGTGTCATATCATTGGCAAGCACCATCTACCAGAAATACTGTACAAGTCTCCAAGATTTCTACTTGCAGCTCCATGCATATCCATATGCATGAACACAAACTTCAGGTATGCATATTTTCTGTACAATAGATGAACACATTTTCAAACAGACTTTTAGCTTGTGTAATCTGTAAAATTAATTTACTGTATTTATTTCAATTTCCTAAAATCAACTATCACTTATAAACCTTTATACTATTTACTTTCTTTATACACACACACTCAAATCATGTTAAACTAACATTTTTTAAAAGAAATATATAGACTACATATATTCAAACAAAATTGCATGCAAGCACAATCTATGTTTAAATCTTTAAAAAAATACTTATACAATTTCATATTTTTGTTTTTATTTATTTACTTAATTACTTTAATTTAGACATGTCATTGAGGCGCTATTAACTAGAACAGCTTAGTTACAGAAATAGTGGTATTCACTGGTATATTATAAATTTCACAAGACATAGTAAAGATATTTGTTTAGCTACAGTTAGTCATTCAATACAATTTGTTCATTAAGAACATATCATATGTACTGAACTGATGCAATGTATCTTATGTAAATAAATTAGTTTAATGGTTTTGAAGAAGGCGCTGAGGATTTCAATTAAAAAAATCAATATCTAAATTAAAAACAGCGCTATGTACAAACAAAATTACTAATTTGAATCTTTTACAATTGCAGTGAAGACCAGTCTCCTGAAAAGAAGCAGCCGAATTTGAAGACCAAAGAAGAACTAAGAAGTTACCAGATAATTTAAGAAAAAAAGTAAGTAGAATATCACCATAATATTTGTATTATTACTCACACATACTGTAAAGTTAATACAAGCTATTTCTGTGCCTAAAAATGGAGATTGTGTACCATTTTGTCCAAAAATCTCCATGTCTTAAACAGCGATTTACAGCCAGAATGGCCCACAAATTCCTATTTTTGGACACACAAATTACCCAACTGAACTGCTACAATTTTCATATTTATAGAACAAACAACAGTTTTAACTGTATACAATAGATTTACTATTTGTACTTTTCCACACCACTAGCTTACTTTTTTTTGTCATCTGAACCCCAGTTTAGTAACACATAAATTCAAGAATACCTATCCCTACTAGTTGTAGTTCCCAATGCACAATCACACACCATTACATACATCTTTATCATCTTACTCAAACACTCATGCACACAGCACACATACATTGCAGAACACCCCAACCCATACCTTCTTTATTTTTTTGCAACAGACCCTAAAGAATGCCTACCAAAAGTCAAGTCCGTAGAAAGCAACGCAGAAGTAGAGCAAATGAAAATAAGTGTCCAACATAAGCATCCATCTCTAGCAGAATTTGTAAAAAAAAGTTGAAACAAAACAGCTAATACAGTCATTTAGTGAAACACAAGAAGTTTCAAGTACAAAAACTTTGCCTCCTCTATCAAAATGTAAAACAAACCAAAAAACAATTAACAGAAAATCAGCTGTCACTACAGATAAAACTACTTCTTTAAATTTTACCAAGAAAGGTATTTTAGCCAAAATGTACCGTCACAAAGTCCTTCAAAATCTTATAAAAACAGGAGAGAAATCAGGTTCAATGCTTAAAACCTATCGTAGGAAATTAATCTTAGAAGCGTTGATGGACAGTGCAATTCTTCTCAAAAGAAAGTTATTTATTTTAGTGTTAAACAAAATGAAACCACTAACAAAACTAATAACTAAATTACAAAAAAGACTTCTCAATAAGCAAAATGTCAACAGAAAGAACTTCTCAAGTATCTGCAGAGGTGAATGGAATCACACTACGAGCACAGAACCATATTTTAATGAAGAAGCGTACAAACAAAAGCAAACAAATACAATTGCCATACATAGCAGTGGTCGAGGTTATGACAAAGTGAATAATACCATAATGGAACAAGAAGTACTCCTTACAAAAATATGCCCTGAAAGCTTAGAATTACCCCTCCATTCAACTGAATCAGAATGTCTAGTGTACACTGACGATGCACATCAATGTGTAACATTCCCAAACAATGTTTCAAATCTTTACGCCAATTCCTCAATAAATATGTAAAAAGCAAAGACAAAATCAAAATTAAATTACTGAAAAATATGGATACCTGTCCAGTGCGCAAGTACACAGGACTTACAAGGACATTCATTGGCCTGCATTACAGGACCTACTTGTAAAACCACTTTCCATGATATCAAAAGGATATCAACACATCATTCAACTATAAGAAATCTAGTCTTTAAACTGTACTATGCTAAAAGTCCTGCTTTAGCACTAGCAAATTTAAATAACATCCTTCTACTTGGTACAGCAAAAGACCTACTTGAAGAAATTGACTATATCCAGAAAAAATATTTTGGAAGTGAAAGCCATTTACAGAATGAAATAGATTTAAACCAATTAAGCAACAATTCTACACATGGCAACCTTTTGCTAAACACATACAAAAAAGAAATACTAAAATTTAAAAGTACATCAGCTGAAGTACCAAACCATGTATGTGTATGTTGCCGTAGAACTTTTTATAAAAGTAACACAAAAACTGTAGACCTATCATACAAAATAGATGACAATGAAGATTCTAAATGGTTTGAATTAGCTCTCTACCTTGTAGCAGAAAACAAATACGAAATAACTGACCCCTTAATACTTTGCAGTTACTGCACTACAAAACTTGACAACAACCAAACTCCTTCACGTGCTATCACAAATAATTTGGAATTATACCCAGTACCAAAACCCCTGCAACAACTCAATTTATATGAGAGCATCATAATTCAAACAGTACACCCATTTCAAGCAATAATACGCCTTCAACCAAAAACAGCAAAATTACCTCCCTCTGAATTGGTAAAAGGCATTTGTGTAAAAGTAGTTTATTTACCATTAGATCTAAAAGAAAATGTGCATACTCTAGGAGTGCAACGTCCAATGCAGCAATCTTTAATTATCTTAGTAAATGGAGCAACAGCTGGTAGATTTACATAAAGTTAGACAAGCCTTGCAATATCTTAAAGAGAATAATGAATATTACAAAGAAATTAATATTGAAGAAAACTTGAAAGATACAACTGAAATAATTCAAGAAACACAAGAAGCTGGTCAATTTGAGCTACTAGATCCTGTTACAATGTCAAATACTTTAGACCATTATACAATTCATCCTTTGCACTCTAATGACACCATAGAAGATGTATTGGAAACGTACCAAATGCGTCAAACAAAAGGATCGCCAATCAGCATATGGGAAAAAAGTATAGAAGCACGTGCTTTTCCTCTACTCTTTCCTACTGGCAAAGGAGGAAGGTATGATGATAGACCTATTCAAATATCAGCTTCAGAATACCGCTCATTACGGATGTATTCTGAAGATCCCAGATTTAGACAAAATGTGGAATACATATTCCACCTACTCTTTGAAAGTGAACTAGCAACTTTATGTTACGGAGTTGCACACATATTAAAATCAGGATCACACTTTCAAAATATGACAGCTACACAATTATTAGAAAAAGTGCAACAAAAGGATGAGGTTTTACAATCAAATATTACAAATCTATTAGCAAATATGCGTGGTACTAAAGAGCACAGGTTTCGACGTCATGGAGATGTACGTTGTATGATCAGAAACCTTGGCCCAGCAACTTGGTTTGTTACATTAAGTTGTGCAGAATATGCATGGGAAGATTTACATGATTTCCTACGCATATCAAATAAAAACAAAACAAACATAGATATACTAACACCTAGAGAACTTTGTTCTTTGGATCCTGTTAATGTTTCAAGATATTTTCACCATCACTTCATTGCTATGCTACATTTTATTTGTAATAAAACTGTTCCTCCCCATGGAGAAGTGCAACACTTCTTTTGGAGAAAAGAATACCAAGCCAGAGGAGCACCACATATCCACATGCTTTTATGGATTAAAGATGCCCCTAAATTTGGTCAAGACAGTGATGCCACTGTTTTATTGCAAAATATGTCACTTGTGAAATTCCATCAGAAGCCACAAATAGTGATCTTCATGCACATATTTTATAATTTCAAAGACACAAATGTGGAAAATATTGTCGTTGCAAATACAAAAACAAAGGGAAATACTACACCAAATGTCGATTTGGTTTCCCTAGACCAGTTACAAATACAGGTCAAGTGAACAACCTCATGTCTTCAGTTAGACATAGTGTTAAAGGTAAGTCACCTAAAAATACATATTACATAAAAAGAAAAGAAGAAGAAAAATATATCAATGATTATAATGCAATCATTGCCCACTTATGGAATGCAAACATAGATGTGCCGTACATTGCAGACAATTCTACTGCAGTTGCACGATATGTCACAGCATACTTAACTAAAGCAGAAAAGGCAGAGCTCCAAGACCTCTGGAATGACCTGTCATCAGATAAAACAGTGTCTCAGAAATTATACAGCTTGGGCATAAAAATGCTCACCCATAGAGAATGTGGATCATATGAAGCAGCTGATCGTTTAACTGCTACTGCATTGTATGGTAAATCTGAAAATATAGTATGGCTAAGTCTTGGTCCAGCTAAATCTAGAAAAAGAGTTCTAAAATCATATGAAGATATTGAAACAATAGCCAAACGTGATCCCAACAGCCAAGACATTTTAAAAAACAATTTATTGGACACATACTACACAAACAGAAGTAATACTTTGGAAATCATGTGTCTATACCACATAGCCCCAAACTACACATACAAAAATAATATGAAACCTGATGAAAAAAAAGGTAAATATAGAGTGACAAACTGTGAAGGCAGCTTAGTTAAACTCACTAAACCAAATTTAATTAATCATATCAAATTATCATTAAAGACTCCTCAACATAAAGAAGTATATTACATGTCCCTGCTACAACTCTTCAAACCATGGAGAAAAGAAGAACAAATACTAGATAACTATGACTCATATGAGGATGCTTTCAAAGCAAATGAAAGCACTATAACTGATATAAACTTTACACGGTACAAAACAATGTTGCACAATGAACAGCAACACGAAGAAGAACTCCAAGCCCAACTAGATAAGGACACTCCTGACAGTAGTCAACCTTCTGTAACAGGAAGCCAAGAACCACTGGGAGAACCACTAATAATAAATGAGGCAGAATTAGCTATGATAGAAGTAGAAAATACCATGTGTCAGTATGAAGATAAAGAAGAATTAACTATACTACAATCAAAACTAAACGATGAGCAACGTAGCATTTTTCAAGAAGTAACAAAACAAATTGCACATGGTGTAAAACATGAAAATAAAGAATGTTCCTGCCATAATTATAAACCTGTACTACTGTACGTCAGTGGTGAAGCTGGTTCTGGCAAAACATTCCTAATCAAAATCATTAGTAAGTTCCTTCAACAAGTGACAAACAACAAACTGTCAGCTGCTGTCACTGCCCCCACAGGCTTAGCTTCCTACAACATAGGTGGTGTTACATCACACCGATTACTACTATTACCAGTAGAACACCAGAACAAATTAGACTATTACAAACTTTCAGCAGAAGCTGCAATGGAACCACGCAGAGTATTGAAACAAATGAAAATGCTACTAATAGATGAAGTGAGCATGGTCTCCAACCTGATGTTAGCTTTGATTCACCTCAGATTACAAGAAGTACTCAAAACAGACTATGAAGAGCTCTTTGCAGGAAAACACATTATTGTTTTTGGAGATCTGCTATAATTAACACCAGTAAAAGGTGAGCCTATTTTTAAAACATTAGGACACAAACTCTGCCGTAAAACTGTTGGCAGCATTGGAAATGTCAACCTTTGGCAACATTTCCAATACAGAGAATTAACAGAAAACATGCAGCAATCTGCAGATCTCACTTATGCCAACATTTTAAAAAGTATCAGAGTTGGTATACTTTCTAAAGAAGCAGAAGCAATATTGAAAACCCGGCACATTAATGCACTTTACTGCGATAATGCATGTGCTACAGATGTTATGGAACAATTAGCCCACAAAAATGTCAATTGTATGGCCTTAATGCCAACTCTTGCAAGCTGTTTCAAATTCAATGAAATCATGCTAAGTAAAGAAATGCAACCAATCATGGAAATTAGCGCCACAGACAAACTAGATGTACATGGTATGACACTATCCATGTGTGACCAAGCCACAACAAGACTAAATAGTTTAGAAAAATCAATCTCAAACACAGCATGCTTAGAAAAGATATTAAAATTATCCTTAAATTGCAGAGTAATGCTTAAACGTAACCTTGATGTGGACCAAGGACTAGTTAATGGAGGACTGGGTACAGTTGTTGGCTTTCAAACATACCCACGTGACAACAAAATTCAGTTTGTCAATATACTCTTTGACAAACTTTCAGAAGTAAAAAGGATAGGACGCTCAACAGCTAGATTCCTTCTCTTCAAAGATGTGTGTACGCAGAGAACAATTTTCTCTAACTCTTGCATACGCAGTCACGATTCATAAATCACAAGGTCTTACTCTAGACAAAGCAATGATAGATATTGGTAACGCAGTCTTTAAAGAAGGCATGAGCTACGTAGCACTATCACGCTTACGTACACTTGACGGTATATTTCTAATCAACTTTGATGCAAGTAAACTAAACGCTGATATTCCTTGCATTTTAGAATACAATAGACTTCGCTCACTATACACCCCCCACCTAAACACATATTCTGTTCCACAAAAAGTAAAACGTTATAGAAGAAAAATAAATCAAACAGAAATGCAACAGGATGTCACTGCAAATCCTCCAAAGAGAGTAAAAGAAACTAATACTTCATCAAGTACCACAAGCAAAAAAGAATCAATTAGGGAAAGTAAACCAGGTACTTCTTTAAAGAAGGAAGACAAACTCCAAAAAAAGCAGTTAGATACAGAACTACCTGGACCATTTAAATTCTCAAATGTAGTTGGTGTAAGTTGCTACGCAAATGTAGCAATGAATATTCTATTTCAATTACCACCAATTGTTGACAACATTTACTTACACAGTACAGACCCATTGTGTTTGCAAATGTTAGTACTTCACAGAAATGCAGCAAACAATCCTGACAACACGTATAGTGTTTATGGAATAAGGCAACAATTGGACTACTGTGCTGGAATGGTGAAATTCACTATAAACTCACAGGAAGATCCACAAGAATTTCTAATGTACTTACTACAAGTACTGGAAAACAAAAACATACCTATAAATGAAATCTTTCAGATTTCATACATGTGGAAACATACATGCACTCTCTGCAACAATGTGACACAAGAAGAAATCCCCAATGAACGCTTCATATATATATCAATACCAAATTGCGAATCGATTCCATTTCAGCGACTTGTACAAAATGCAAACCATGGTAGATTATGCTCTACCTGCAATTCAGATAATCGCTCCACATTAGTAATACAAACACATAGTAAATACATAATACTAATGCTTCTACATTACAATGCAGATGGTACCAAAAACAATTGCAAGCTGACTGAATTCACACATGGTCAAATATCACTTGGTAATAAAACCTTCACAACAATAGGTATAATCTACCACGCAGGAGCCACAACCAATTCAGGGCACTACACTGCATATATAAAAAAGAAATGTGGATGGTTTGAATGTAATGATGGTACCATTACTCTAAAGCAGAGATTACCAGCAAATCTTACAAACGCTTATTTGATGTTCTTAAAACCAAAATTTGATAACTAATCTGTATTTAAACCCTAAGTAAACTTGTGTTAAAAAAATATAAACAGTTAGAATACTCCAAAAGCTACCTAACTGCTCAAAGATTCTACAACAACTAATCAGATAAATGAATACCACTAAATTAGACCAAAATATACACAGTTAGAATACGCCAATTGGTATCTAACTGCTCCAAAATTTTATAATATCCAAACAAATAAATAATATGTTACTGCTCCAAAAAAAATGCAACAAGCCAAAGTATAAAGCATTAGCCAGAAACAACAAGTGAACACTGAAAACAAACAAATAAACTGTAGCATAACAGAAAACGGCCATGCACCCAAGACTCTATGCCCTGTCCAAAACCACCGCAGCATATCACATCCATAGAGTCAAACATTTCAACTATGGTCTATGGAAACTTTTAATGTCCGCGGACATTATGGGTGTTCTTAGAACACTTTCAACTTGCCAGCAAACAATACGGACAGCGTTTTCAGGACACCCCCTACGAACATTTCAGAACAACGCGATAGTTCTTAGAACACTTTCAACTTGACAACGAACAATACGGACAGTGTCCTCAGAACACCCCCATTTCGTTTATTTGCGAACATTTCAGGACAACGCGAGTGTTCGACAACGTCTTCAGAACACCCCCATTTTGTTTACTTGTGAACATTTCAGGATACCGCAAGTGTTCTTAGAACACTTTCAACTTGACAACGAACAATACGGACAGTGTCCTCAGAACACCCCCATTTCGTTTATTTGCGAACATTTCAGGACAACGCGAGTGTTCTTAGAACACATGCAACTTGCCAGCCACAACCCCCCATTCATATTTGCGAACATTTCAGGACACAGCGAGTGTTCGACAACGTCTTCAGAACACCCCCATTTTGTGTATTTGTGAACATTTCAGGACACCGCGAGTGTTCTTAGAACACATTCAACTTGACAGAGAACAATGCGGACAGCGTCCTCAGGACACCCCCTACGAACATTCCCCGGACACCGCGAGTGTTCTTAGAAACGTCTTCAGAATACCCCCATTTTGTTTATTTCCGAACATTTCAGAACACCTCGAGTGTTCTTAGAACACATTCAACGTGACAGAGAACAATACGGCCAGCGTCCTCAGAACACCCCCATTTTGTTTATTTGCAAACATTTCAGGACACCGCGAGTGTTCTTAGAACACATTCAACTTGACAGAGAACAATACGGACAGCGTCCTCAGGACACCCCCATTTTGTTTATTTGCAAACATTTCAGGACACCACAAGTGTTCTTAGAACACATTCAACTTGCCAGCCACAACCCCCCATTCATATTTGCGAACATTTTAGGACACAGCAAGTGTTCGACAACGTCTTCAGAACACCCCCATTTTGTGTATTTGCGAACATTTCAGGACACCGCGAGTGTTCTTAGAACACTTTCAACTTGACAACGAACAATACGGACAGTGTCCTCAGAACACCCCCATTTTGTTTATTTGCGAACATTTCAGGACAACGCGAGTGTTCTTAGAACACATGCAACTTGCCAGCCACAACCCCCCATTCATATTTGCGAACATTTCAGGACACAGCGAGTGTTCGACAACGTCTTCAGAACACCCCCATTTTGTGTATTTGTGAACATTTCAGGACACCGCGAGTGTTCTTAGAACACATTCAACTTGACAGAGAACAATGCGGACAGCGTCCTCAGGACACCCCCTACGAACATTCCCCGGACACCGCGAGTGTTCTTAGAAACGTCTTCAGAATACCCCCATTTTGTTTATTTCCGAACATTTCAGAACACCTCGAGTGTTCTTAGAACACATTCAACTTGACAGAGAACAATACCAACAGCGTCCTCAGGACACCCCCATCTTGTTTATTTGCGAACATTTCAGGACACTGCAAGTGTTCTTAGAACACATTCAATTTGACAGAGAACAATACGGACAGCGTCCTCAGGACACCCCCATTTTGTTCATTTGCGAACATTTCAGGACACCGCGAGTGTTCTTAGAAGCATCTTCAGAACACCATCATCTTGTTTATTTGCGAACATTTCAGGACACCGCGAGTGTTCGACAACTTCTTCAGAACACCCCCATTTTGTGTATTTGCGAACATTTCAGGACACCGCGAGTGTTCTTAGAACACATTCAACTTGACAATGAACAATACGGACAGCGTCCTCAGGACACCCCCATTTTGTTTATTTGCGAACATTTCAGGACACCGCGAGTGTTTTTAGAACAGTTTCAGCTTGCTTACGAACAAAACGGACACATATTGAGTCCTCAGAACACCCCCATTCAGTTTATTTAGAACATTTCAGAACACCTGTGATGTCCGCAGACAAATCGAACACAAAAAGAACATCTAACACATAACATAAAAAAACATGACTTTCATACACTCCCACCCTCCCCAAACACTCCTACACACCAACACACTCTACTAAATACAAATTTTGAACAAAGTTTCACCGCGCTGTCCGCGGACATCCGCGAATCCAAGATGGCGGGCGCTACTGAAAATCTTACGCGGTTCACGCTCCACGCCGTCCAATCAGCAAACATGTTGCATGTCCGCGGACATCACGCAAGCCGATTGGCCAATCAGGACACTGTCCGCGGAGCGAACAGGGAAGTGTGTCCGCGGAGCGAACAGGGAAGTGTGTCCGCGGACCGAACACAGATATCACTACATTTTTTTGACCTACTTTTTGGTCATTTTTAAAAAAAACTACTGGACGGATTTTCACCAAATTTGCAAAAGCACGCTTTCGGGACCAAGCCGCTGCTCCTGGTCCAAATTTGGTGAAAATCCGTCCAGCGGTTTGGGCTGTAGACGCGAGCAAATTTTTTTCCCATTCAGTCTATGGGGAAAAAAAAAAGTTTTGGGACCCCCCCTATAACTTTGCCCCCCCTGGAGCGAAGTTATAAGCCGCCCAAAAAGTGCTCTTCCTATGGAAACACCAACTTAACCATAACTACATGGCCACTAACGTGGCCATGTAATATATATATATATAACACAGCCACAGTAGTGGCTGTGTAGTTATGGTTAAGTTGCTGTTTCCATAGGAAGATCACTTTTTGGGCGGCTTATATCTTCGCTCTCCCTCGACGAATCCTCACCAAACTTTGCAAAAAAAAAGTATATAGCCCACACAGAATTATTTTGCAAAGTTTGGTGAGGTTTGGTCCAGGGGGGGCAAAGCTATAGGGGGGTATAGGGGGGGGTCCTAAAATGTATTCTTTTCCCATAGGCTGAATGGGGAAAAAACTTTGCTCACGCCTACAGCCCAAACAGCTGGACGGATTTTCACCAAATTTGGACCAGGAGCAGCGGCTTGGTCCCGAAAGCGTGCTTTGGTGAAAATCCGTCCAGTAGTTTTTTTTAAATGACCAAAAAGTAGGTCACAAAAAATGTGTGATATCTATGTTCGGTCCGCGGACACACTTCCCCATTCGGTCCGCGGACAGTGTCCTGATTGGCTAATCGGCTTTTGTCATGTCCGCGGACATGCGACGTGTTCGCTGATTGGATGGTGAAGAGCGTCAGATTTTTGGAAACGCCCGCCATCTTGGATTCGCAGACTTCGAAGCTGTCCGCGGACATTGCAGTAAAAACATGTTAAAAAACACAACATTGCAGTTGTCAAACTTATGAAATAATCTCTGGGGAGGTCAGGGGTGATGAGGATGGGATGGGATATGGCTGCAAGAAGCAAAATAAACGGGTGTTTTTTGCCGTGAAAGTCCGCAAACAGTTCGGATGTTCACGAACAGTCCTGTGAAAGTTTGCGGACACCTCAGCATTACAGGGTTGGTGAAATGCAGTTCTTGGATGGCTTATAACTTTGGTGCCACTTAATGGAACCGCATGTATATTCCTGACCTGATTCTGAGAGTAAGCAAAAAGTGGTGGGATTCTGTCATGAGGGGGCAAAATTAGAGGGGGGGTCCCAAAATAATGTAAAGGCTTATAAATGAGGTGCCATTTGACAAATCTACACTTAATTTGGGAAATTGATCATATATTTAGATATGATTGTTTTTGCGAAGTTTGGTGGGATTTTGTGAAGAGGGGGCAAAATTAGAGGGGGGTCCCAAAATAATGTAAAGGTTTATAAATGCGGTGCCATTTGACGAACCTACATTACATTTGGCAAACTGATAATAGATCTAGATATACATGTTTTTGCGAAGTTTGGTGGGATTCTGTCAAGAGGGAGCAAAATTAGAGGGGGTCCCAAAATATTGTAAAGGCTTATAAATGTGGTGTCATTTGACCAATCTATACAAAGGTTTGCAAAACAATTATAGATATAGATGTTTTCGTAAAGTCTGAATGAATTTTGTCAAGTGAGGGCTAGGTTATATGACGATTGTATGTGCATACATTTGACACTTTTGAACAAATAAAACAAGGGTGGATTTCCAGCGAACTTGCGTAAGGAGCATTGGCAAGGACCTACAAGCATGGTTTTGCAAATGTGCCAATGTTTTATTATTTGCCAAGTGTCATAATGTAGCTACAAAAATAGCGGTATACCTTTAGTGACTGAGGGGTAGCCTGTGGCCATGGGCAGTGGCCAGATTGTCAGGGTCATGGAATAAGGTCATGATCCAGACAATCTGGCTACTGGCCATGACCACAGGGACAGAACATAGGATTCAAGTGGCCATGTCCACCTAGGACTGGCTTTGTGGTAAAGTGATTCAAAATTAGGATAGATCTGAAAGGGAAGAAAAATGTGCTGGTGGTAATATGGTTATAGGGTTCTCGTTTTGCCTTCTGCAGGCTGCAATGGAAAGCGAAGAGGGGCCTGTATGGAACCCTCGCCTTCCCTTTCTATGGTGGACATCTTGGAAAAGGATTTTCCTTCCCACACCGGGACACCGCAGGCGTCCCGGTGTAGGAAGAAAAATCCTCTTTTTTTAGCACCCCGGGTTCTCACTTTGGGAACCTGGGGTGCTAATGGCCTTCATCCCCCATTCTAGGGGCTGGAATGGGGGGGATGATGATCCAGAGACCTCGTTATCCACCCTCGCTTCGCTTGGGCTGCTGGGCCGGTATCCACCAATCCAGTCACTGGAATGGAGGATGAACGCCACAATATTCCCATTAGCATAACACAAAATGCAAATTGAAATGTTGGAAAATCTTATTGAGTCTATGTACTTTACTGAGAAATATAAAGTAGATGGAGTCTATACATGTTTTTTTTAGTTCTATTTTTTAACTGTGAAAGGTGGTTCCTAAAGGAATGTGTCTTTTGTTGTTTTTGGATGTATTTTTTTGGGCAGGAGAGCTGAGAACGAAAGGTGGGGAGGGAAGAGGAACCAAACACTAATATGGAGGGGTAGGTGGACTAGTGAAAATGTTGCGTGTGTGTTATTTCTAAGGTAGAGGTCAGTGTTTCTCATCCTCCTTGATTACAGCAGTGGTGGTGGCTCTTGGGAAGGAGGGATGACATTAGCTGATGCCATTTTAAGATAAATAGCAGTTTTGCTAAAAGTATGTACTGTGTACTAGATTGTTAATGGATAATGAGTAGGAATGGGTGTTGGAGCTGTGCAAGGGAAATTTTGAAGTTGAAAGTTCCTAGATCAGTAGAAAATGCAGTTCTCAACTGTCCGCGAAGCAGAGATCTTATCGTGAAGTGCGGACGCGTTCTGGGACACGTCAGTATGCTGCGCGCCAGCGTATGGTCATGTGACACTGTCCGGAAGGTCCACTATGAAGTCAGATGTTCGTAGACGTTTACGGATGCAAAACTAGTTGAATTAATTGCACAATGTGTATAGAAGTGTTAAAAATGATTCCGGAAGGTGGGAAATAGAGTTTTAAGGTGACACTTTGTAAATGGGACACAAATATTGCTATATTGGGTAAGTATGATTTTACTAAGTTGTAGGAAAATAGCATGCACTGGTAAACACCCATGAAATTCACTGAAAAAAACTTTAAGGGGACATTATGGTTAAGTTGCGCTACTAAAAACCTATGAAATTCAGTGAAAAAACTTTGTTAAAGGAACGTTATGGTTCCAGGTAAAACCGAAAACCCCCTGAAATTCGCCAGTTATGGTAAGCTAAGGAACCATAACTCGCGCCACCACGGTGCACTGCTAAGACTAACACCCAGGACATCAAAGATGACATCACAAATGTCATTGACGACATCACTGATGACATCACATGTGCATTTACCTTTCATGAAAAGTCTGTACATGGGATTCTTATTGTAATGTTAATAAAAGTAGTGTCAAGGATCATTGCATTAAGCAATGAATTAATCCAAATAGCATTGTATTATGAATTTTTTTTCCAATATACTAAGGTACACATGTATTAACATAGGCATAGTTTGCAGGAGACATGATGGAGATGCAATATTAATAATCTTGCAATGTTAAATACTAAAATTATAAATGCTTTCTTATTAGAGTTTTGCATACTGTGAAACATTTAATAAGTACCCAATACAACCCACTTGCTACATTATTGCATTACTGCACACAAAACACAGACAACTACACATACAAATATGAGCAAATACAGGGAAAGTGAAGTAACCTAACTGATTATCTTCATGCACAGAAATGATTGCTCTGCTTCAAAGCTACTACTTCCCTATCTATAACTATCACATATTGTGACTAGGCCCTAAGGTAAGTAGTGTAAATTCAATGTCTACTAATATGAGCATATCCAGGGAAAGTACAGTAATAAAAAAACAGAACTATAAGACAGTGTTGATAACCTTACTAATCGTCTTCATACATAGAAAGCATTGCTTTCTTCCAAGTCTGTGTTTTCCCCTTTGTATATATTTCATATGCTGTGAGTGGACCCTAAGTGAATTACTGTAAGAACATATTTGAAGTAAAAGTCTACAAATATAGTACTTTTTGAATGTTTAGTTCCTGACTGTTACTGGCCTAGATATATCAGTAAAGGAAAAAAGAGTGAGCCAGACATGTGATGTCATCAGTGATGTCATCAATGACATTTGTGATGTCATCTTTGATGTCCTGGTTGTTAGTCTTAGCAGTACACCGTGGTGGTGCGAGTTATGGTTGCTTAGCTTACCATAACTGGTGAATTTCAGGGGTTTTTCGGTTTTACTTGGAACCATAACGTTCCTTTAACAAAGTTTTTTCATTGAATTTCATAGGTTTTTATTAATGCAACTTGTTGGTTGTGGGCAGGGCCTAGAGTCTGGGGTGTATGGGGTGGTTGTGGACAGGGCCTAGAGTCTTGGGTGCACCCAAGATCAAAGTTAAAGACCAAAGTTATAAGTACCGAAGTTTTAGTATGTAATCAAACGTCCTAAGGACACTATACCTGTCTGTACTGTTTGCAGGAAAGTTCAAACTGTTCTAAGAACATACACGGTGTCCGGGATGTTTGTAATTAAACGAAAATGGAGGTGTTACAAGGACACTATACCTGTCCGTACTGTTTGCAGGATAGTTGAAACTGTTCTAAGAACACACATGGTGTCCGGGATGTCCGTCATGAAACGAAAATGGGGGTGTCCTAAGGACACTATACCTTTCCGTACTGTTTGCAGGCAAGTTGAAGCTGTTCTAAGAACAACCACGGTGTCCGCGGACATAAAAAATGCGCATATGGCATAGTTCAAATGTTTGATTCTATGGGTGTGATATGCTGCAGTGTTTGTGGCCAAGGCCTAGAGTGTTGGGTGCATTGCCGAAGGTCATGCACCCAAGATCAAAGTTCAAGACCATAGTTATAGGTACCGGAGTTATAAGCTACCATGGGTGTGATATGTTGTGGTGGTTGCGGCCAAGGCCTACGCAAGACCAAAGTTATAAGAACCGAAGTTATAAGATTTCATGGGTGTGATATGCTGTGGTAGTTGTGGCCAGGTCCTAGAATCTTGGGTGCATGGGCCATGCATTCAAGACTGAAGTTATATGCACTGTTTGTTTCAGTTGTTGTGTTATGGAGCAGTATTTATGAGTTGCACTTATTGTAATATACTTACTGTTTGGTTTGGTAACTGCAGTACATATATTCTTTGTCAATTTCTGTGATAAAAGAAAAGATCATGTTCGTATTGGTAGTTTGTAAGGATTTATAGCTTTGAATAATAGACATTGTTTATTCATTTTGACCCTCATATTTAGTAGATTGCAAACCAGTGTACTGTGCTATTTGCTCAGTTTCTGTGTTTGTTTTTCAAATCATTGGGTTTGTGGGGGAAATAAAATCCATGTCGGATTAAAAAAACCTTTTTTGTTATGCTACAGTCTATTTGTTTGTTTGTTTTTACTGTTCACTTGTTTTTGACTAATGTTCTATCTGTTGGCTTGGTGCACATTTTTGGAGCAGTTAGATACCTGTTGGCGTATTCTAACTGTCTATTTTTTGTTATAATTTAGTGGTATTGATTTATTTGGTTGTTGCAAAATATTGGGACAGTTAGATACCTGTTGGCGTTTTTTACTTGTTTATTTCTTGTTATAATTTAGTGGTATTCGTTTATCTGTTTGGTTGTTGTAGAATCTTGGGGCAGTTGGATACCTTTTGGCGTATTGAAACAGTTTATAGTTATTTAATTGAAGTTTTGTTAATGTTTAACCCCTTAAGTGCCATGGGTATTTCTCCCCAGTGCCAGGGCCTTTTTTGGTGATTTCGGTATGTGGCCATTCAATGGCTTGTAACTTTTTTGTTACATTAGGTATCTCGGCCAAATTTGGCTCCTTTCTTTTACCACATGTAGGCGGTCGTAACCCCACCCAGGAATCCTAGGTTGCTGTAGGGGGGTGAGAGAAAATAAGCAAAAAGGGTGAAAATGTGTGTTTTTTCAAAGAATGCCAATAAAATGATGTACAAAGAAGCCTGTGTTTTTTTCCTTGTAAGAGCTAGGAACGAATGGTTTGCTGTACTGAATTCCCCAATTTCCTGGCTTTCAAGAACAGGTTGAGTGGAAACAAAAAAAAAATATTTTGATGTGGTTATCAACCGTTTTGTAAGAGGTAGGCAATTTTGGGCATTTTTGCCAATTGGACATGCATGGACGGAATGGAAGAAAAAGGTAGGAATGTCGTATTGGAGGACAGAAAGGCAAGTATTTCTGAAAAGTAGACAAAATTCCAAGTTTCGGAAGGGGTGATTTGCGTAGGTCAGGCAACAACTAGGTAGGGGAAACTGCCATAGATTGGGGGAAAAGCAGGAAAATGACCGAAAAAAAGGTATGTGTTGGACATGGTTGGCTTGGTACGGCAATTGCTTCTATGAATTTTGAGAAAAGCAATGCTCTGCTACATTTTGTAGTGTTTTACAAAACAAGCAATACCACAAGCCAAACACTGAGCCATGGTACACAGGAGTTTTACGCTCACGGCCTGAACAGACGCACATGTGTAAATCGGGAAAACCAATGTGGTGAGGAATGGCAAGCATACATTTTTTGAAAGAGCACAGCCAGACCTTTTCAAGGGTAGGTGACTTGTGCAGGTTACAAAAGTGTATGGTGCCTAAAGCAGCGACTAAATGTAGGTCACGTTTGGGAAATGAAAGGGTTGTGTGACAAAGGCCACTAGCAAATGGGTCAAAACGTTAAGAAAACCACACAAACACAACACATGGCCTACTGTCCCGCGTTCCCACAGGTGTCCTGATGAAAACAGTACCTCATATGTGTGGGTGCACCTACCTCGCCGCCAAGGGGAAAGCCTAAAACACAAGTAACCCCAAGTCTGTTTTCTGACCGGAATTTGAGATGCTCTGCTGACCGGCACAACATACAGATATGGGCCTCGGGTGTCCAAGCCACCAGGGAAAACAGGGAACCCCGTGCATTTCCAAAAAGAGGACACCCGTGGGAATCCGCAGAGGTATGATATGCCCAAATCGCCCCAGAATTTATTACCCAGACACCCCTGCAAAGTCCGAAATGTGGGGGAAAAAACGCATTTTCCGCACATTTCGCTCGGCTCACCCATCGAAACATGCCCCCAACAACGCATGGCCTACCGTCCCGCATTCCCAGAGGTGTCCCGATGAAAACGGTACCTCACATGTGTGTAGGTGCACCTACCTGGCCGCCAAGGGGAAAGCCGAAAACACAAGTAACCCCAAGTCTGTTTTCAGACCGGAGTTTCAGACGCTCTGCCGACCGGCACAACATACAGATATGGACCTCAGGTGTCCCAGCCGATGAAAACGGTACCTCACATGTGTGGGTGCACCTACCTGGGCGCGAAGGAATAAGGCTAAACCACTGCTATCCCCCCCAAAGGGTTTGGGGAGCCAACCTACAGATTTAGGCCTGGGTGTTGCAGCCACCAAGAAAAACAGGGACCCCCATGCATTTCCGAAAAGAAGACACCCGTGGGAATCCTCAGAGGTATGATTTGCGCAAATCGCCCCGGAAATTATTACCCAGACACCCCTGCAAAGTCCGAAATGTGGGAAAATAAATGCATTTTCCACACATTCCGCTCGGCTCACCCATCAAAACACGCCCCCAACAACACATGGCCTACCGTCCCGTGTTCCCACTGGTGTCCCGATGAAAACGGTACCTCACATGTGTGGGTGCACCTACCGGGGGCGCAAAAGGAAACGGGTAACCAATTGGTAACCCCAAGCCTTTCGCCACTGCCCATTTTGTTCATGTGGGCAACATACAGATTTGGGCCTAGGGTGTCGAAGCCAGCAAGAGAAACAGGGAACCCCATGCATTTCCCAAAAGAGGACACCCGTGGGAATCCACAGAGGTCTGCCTTGCGCAAATTGCCCCAGTTTTTATTATCCACAATCCCCGACAAAGTGTGATATTTGGTGGGGAAAAAAACACGTTGTTCACTTTGTCTGGGGTTCTGGGTAATAAATTCTGGCCCGCTTCGCGCAAGTCGGACCTCTGCGCATTCCCACGGGTGTCCTCTTTTGGGAAATGCATGGGGTTCCCTGATTTCCTTGCTGGCTTCGACACCCCAGGCCCAAATCTGTAGGTTGCCCACATGAACAAATTGTGCTGTGGCGAAAGGCTTGGGGTTACCAGCGGGTTACCCTTTTCCTTTTGCGCCCCCGGTAGGTGCACCCACACGTGTGATGTACCTTTTTCGTCGGGACACCGGTGGGAACGCGAGAAAGTATGATATCTGTTGTTGGCGACGTGTTTCGGTGAGTGGACACAGGGAAATGTCTCTGAAATTGGCTGGAAATGCAGACAATTCTCAGACATTTCGCTCTGGCCACCCACCGAAACACACCGCCAACAGCACGTGGCCTACCTTCCCGCGTCCCCACACGTGTCCCGATGAAAACGGTACCTCACATGTGTGGGTGCACCTACCGGGGGCGCAAAAGGAAAAGGGTAACCCACTGGTAACCCCAAGCCTTTCGCCACTGCCCATTTTGTTCATGTGGGCAACCTACAGATTTGGGCCTAGGGTGTCGAAGCCAGCAAGGAAAACAGGGAACCCCACGCATTTCCCAAAAGAGGACACCCGTGGGAACCCACACATGGCCAAATTGGAGGGGTGGCCCATCTCATGTAGCCCTCCCCAGGGGCAGATAATGGGGGTGCTGTCCTGCACTCCTCCCTGGGCTCAGGCGTCCGTTCCTAGGAGCAGATATCTGGTCCCAGGGAGGGCTGCATGACATGGCACCCACTCCATTGCGGCTGGGGGGAGGGAGGGGTCAATGCCCCATCCCATTAGAAACTTCCCAGACCCTTTGGGGTGCCCTACAGCCCCCCTTTAAAAGGCGTTCCACCATTTTCCATTTTTTTCTTTGTTTGCGAAACTTGCCTTGGTGCAGAGGGGCACATTGGTGTGCCAATCTGGCCCCAGGGTGCCCAGACCTTACTGCCCAACCCTCTGGGAGGGCCTGTCCCACCATTTTTGGGGGCCCTCTCCCCAAATGGGTGGCAGGGGCACCTCATGCAGTCCTCCCTGGGCCTCCTACAAACGACTGCGTGAGGTATTACCCCCCTCCATTTGGGGTGGGGGGGAGAGGGCCCCCAAAAATGGTGGGACAGGCCCCCCAATACATGGGGCAGTAGGGTTTGGGCACCCTGGGGGCAGATTGGCACACTAATGTGCCCATCTGCACCAAGCGAAGTTGGGTAAACAAAGAAAATACAAAATCGTAGGCTGCTTTTTATGGGGGGCTGAGGGCCACCCTAAATTGGCAGTGAATGTTGTACTGCAACGGGGGGTGGCACTCACCCCCCACCCCAAATGGAGGGCCCCACCTCATGCAACCCTCCCTGGGGGCAGATAGCTGCAACTAGGAAGGGGCATCTGACCCCAGGGAGGGATGTATGAGGTGCCCCCCCCCTATCTGGTGCCAGGGAGGGATGCATGAGGTGGGGCCCTCCATTTGGGGTGAAGCAGCCCCCCCAGCTCACAAACAAATCAATGGTGGTCCAGTGGGTTGCTGATCCGTGACCAGCAATGCGTCATATCAGTGGTGTCCTTGGAAAGGGGAGAACCTCCCCTTTCCAGGCACACCACTTTTTGCCATATCCCTGGTGATCTAGTGGGCCCCAGGGCCCCAAACCCCCTCCCTCCCACCACCCATCATCCCCCGATTTTTCTTTTTTTTTTCACCCCTGGGGGCAGTGATCATCTGCCCCCAGGGGTCTCTGGCGCGGTGGCCCCATGCTTTGGGGCCACGAGGGAAGGGGGCCGCTTACCTAGTAAGCAGCCACCCCTCCCACCGCGTCACAAACGGATCTGTATTGATCCGGTGGCATTGCTGCCCGCGGATCGCGCGCCTTGCGCCCGATCCGCAGGCAGCAATGCCACACAATGGGTATCGTTGGAAAGGGGAGGATCTCCCCTTTCCAACGATACCCGCCTCGATCTCCGGCTTGAAATACAGCCGGAGATCGAGGCGGAGCAAGAAGGTCTCTTACCTTCTCTCTTCCCCGTAGCAGCCGAAAATGGCTGCTGCGGGGAATTTACTTTCAGTTTCACGCCGACGTGAAACTGAAGGTAATCCAGCCCCCCGGCAGTGAGGGGGGACCTCCCCCGCACATAGCCCGGGGGTTGGATTACAGAGTGCCTAAACCGATGAGCCTGCTCGTCGGTGGCACTTAAGGGGTTAAGTACAGATTAGTTATAAAATTTTGGTTTTAAGAATATTAAATAAGCGTTTGTAAGATTTACTGGTAATCTTTGCTTTAGAGTAATGGTACTATCATTACATTCAAACCAACCAAATTTCTTTTTAATATATGCAGTGTAGTGACCTGCATTGGTTGTGGCTCCTGTGTGGTAGATTATACCTATTGTTGTGAAGGTTTTCTTACCAAGTGATACTTGACCATGTGTGAATCCAGTCAGTTTGCAGTTGTTTTTGGTACCATCTGCATTGTAACGTAGAAGCATTAGTATTATGTATTTACTATGTGTCTGTATTTGTAAGGTGGAGCGATTATCTGAATTGCAGGTAGTACATAATCTACCATGGTTTGCATTTTGTACAAGTTGCTGAAATGGAACAGATTCACAATTAGGTATGGATACATACACGAAGCGCTCATTAGGGATTTTTTCCTGTGTCCCATTGTTTCAGAGAGTGCATTAATAGGTATGTTTTTGTTTTCCAGTACTTGTAGTAAGTACATTAGACATTCTTATGGATCTTCTTGTGAGTTTATAGTGAATTTCACCATTCCAGCACAGTAGTCCAATTCTTGTCTTATTCCATGAACACTATTTGTGTTGTCAGGATTGTTTGTTGCGTTTCTATGAAGTACTAACATAGTAGATAACCCTTCAACATCAGCTTTGACGAACTGGCGGTGGGGGATGGGGGGCTGAGTGGGAGGGCGGGTTAGGAAGGCACTTGGGAACTCACCCCACAATGGGGCGATTGTGTTGTAACTGTTTCTTTTGTGTTAAAATCACCAAAAATAAAGTTCTTTAAAAAGAAAGAAAGAAATAGACCGTCAAGTGTACGTAAGCGTGATAGTGCTACGTAGCTCATGCCTTCTTTAAAGACTGTGTTGGCAATATCTATCAATGCTTTGTCTAGGGTAAGACCTTGTGATTTATGAATGGTGACTGCGTGTGCTAGATAGAGGTAGAGAAAATTGTTCTCTGCGTACATACATCTCTTTGAAGAGAAGGAATCGAGCTGTTGAGCGGCCTATCCTTTTTATTTCAGAAAGTTTGTCAAAGAGAATATTGACAAAAAGAATGTTATTGTCACATGGGTATGTTTGAAAGCCAACAACTGTACCCAGTGCTCCATTAACTAGTCCTTGCTCCACGTCAAGGTTACGTTTAAGCATTACCCTACAGTTTAAGGATAATTTTAATATTTTTTCCAAACCAGCTGGGTTGGAGATCACGAAGCTGGAATTTTCTAAAGTATTTAGACATGTTGTGGCTTGTTCACACATGGGTAGTGTCTTACCATGTACGTCCAGTTTGTCTGTGGAGCACATTTCAATTATTGGTTGCATTTCTTTTTTCAACATTGTTTCATTGAATTTGGAACAGCTTGCAATAGTTGGCATTAAGGCAATACAATTGATATTATTGAGTACTAATTGTTCCATAACATCAGTAGCACATGAGTTATGGCCATAAAGTGCATGGAAGTGCCGGGAATTTAATATTGCTTGTGCTTCTTGAGATAGTACACCAACTCTAATACTTTTTAAAATGTTGGGGTAGGTGAGGTCTGTAGACTGGCACATGTTTTCTGTTAATTCTCTGTATTGGAAATGTTGCCAAAGGTTGACATTTCCTATGCTACCAATAGTTTTCCGGCAGAGTTTGTGTCCTAAGGTTTTAAAAATTGGTTCACCTTTCACTGGTGTCAATTGAAGAAGATCTCCGAAAACAACAATGTGTTTTCCTCCAAAGAGCTGTTCATAGTTTGTTTTAAGTACTTCTTGTAATCTGAGGTGAATCAAAGCCAACACTAGGTTGGAGACCATGCTCACTTCATCTATTGGTAGCATTTTCATTTGTTTTAACACTCTCCGTAGTTCCATTGCACCTTCTGTAGAAAGTTTGTAATATTCTAATTTGTTTTGTTGTTCTACTGGTAGGAGTAGTAATCGATGTAAAGTGACACCGCCTATGTTGTAGGCAGCTAAACCTGTGGGGGCAGTTACAACAGCTGACAGTTTGTTGTTTGTTAATTGTTGAAGGAACTTGCTGATTTTGATTAAGAATGTTTTGCCTGAACCAGCTTCACCACTGACGTATAATAGTATAGGTTTGTAATTTTGGCAGGTACATTCTTTATTTTCATGCTGTACACCATGTGCAATTTATTTTGTTACTTCTTGAAAAATGCTACGCTGCTCATTGTTTAGTTTTGATTGTAGTGTACTTAAGTCTTTTGTATCTTCATACTGACACATGGCGTTTTCTACTTCTGTCATAGCTAATTCTGCCTCATTTGCTATTAGTGTCTGTCCCAGTGATTCTTGGCTTCCTGTTACAGAAGGTTGACTAATGTCAGGAGTGTCCTTATCTAGTTGAGCCTGGAGTTCTTCTTCGTGTTGCTGTTCATTGTGCAACATTGTTTTGTACTGTGTAAAGTTTACATCAGTGATAGTGCTTTCATTTGCTTTGAAAGCGTCTTCGTAGGAGTCATAGTTATCTAGTATTTCTTCTTCTTTTCTCCATGGTTTAAAGAGTTGTAGCAGGGACATGTAATATAGTTCTTTATGTTGAGGAGTTTTTAATGATAATTTGATATGATTAATTAAACTTGGTTTGGTAACTTTTACTAAGCTGCCTTCACAATTTGTCACTCGGTATCTACCTTTTTTTCATTGGGTTTTATATTATTTTTGTATGTGAAGTTTTGGGCTATGTGGTATAGACACATGGTTTCCAAAGTGGTACTTCTCTTTGGGTAGTATGTGTCTATTAAATTGTTTTTCAAAATGTCTTGGCTGCTCGGATCATTTTTGGCTATTGTTTCTATGTCATCAAACTCTTTTTCTAGATTTAGCAGGACCAAGACTTAGCCATACTATATTTTCAGATTTTCCATACAAAGCAGTACCGGTTAAACGATCTGCAGCTTCATAGCAGCCACATTCTGTATGGAGAGCATTTTTATGCCCAAGCTGTACAATTTCTGGGACAGTGTTTTGTCTGATGACAGGTCATTCGAGAGGTCTTGAAGCTCTGTTTTTTCTGCTTTTGTTAAGTAGGCTGTAACATATCGTGCAACCGCAGTGGAATTGTCTGCAATGTACTGCACATCTATGTTTGCATTCCACAATAGGGCAATGATTGCATTGTAATCATTGATATCTTTTGCTTCTTCTGTTCTTTTTATGTAATATGTATTTTTAGGTGGTTTGCCTTTAACACTATGACTAACTGAAGACATGAAGTTGTTCACTTCACCTGTTTCTGTAACTGTATTTCCCTTTGTTTTTCTATTTGCAACGACAATATTTGCCACATTTGTGTCTTTGAAATTGTACAATTTGTGCATGAAGATCACTATTTCTTGCTTCTGATGGTATTTCACAAGTGACATATTTTTCGATAAACTGTAACACAGTGGCATCACTGTCTTGACCAAATTTAGGAGCATCTTTAATCCATAAAAGCGTGTGGATATGTGGTGCTCCTCTGGCTTGGTATTCTTTTCTCCAAAAGAAGTGTTGCACTTCTCCGAGGGGAGGAACAGTTTGATTACAAATAAAGTGTAGCATAGCAATGAAGCGATGATGTAAATATCTTGAAACATTAACAGGATCTAGAGAGCAAAGTTCTCCAGGTGTTAGTATATCCGTTTGTTTTTGTTTGATATACGTAGGAAATCATGTAGATCTTCCCATGCATATTCTGCACAACTTAATGTAACAAACCAAGTGGGTGGGCCAAGGTTTCTCATCATGCAACGTACATATCCGCGACGTCGGAACCAGTACTCTTTCGTATCACGCATGTTTGCTAACAGATTTGTAATGCTTGATTGTAAAACTTCATCTTTTTCTTGCACTTTTTGTAGTAATTGCGTAGCTGACATATTTTGAAAGTGGGTTCCTGATTTTAATGTGTGTGCAACTCCGTAACATAGAGTTGCTAGTTCACTTTTAAAGAGTAGGTGGAATATGTATTTCACATTTTGTCTAAATCTGAGATCTTCAGAGTACATTCGTAATGAGCGGTATTCTGATGCTGTTATCTGAGTGGGTGTATCATTTTACCTTCCTCCTTTGCCAGTAGGAAAGAGTAAAGGAAAAGCATGTGCTTCTATACTTTTTTTCCCATATGCTGATTGGCAATCCTTTTGTTTGTCGCATTTGGTACGTTTCTAGTGCCTCATCTATGGTGTCTTTAGAGTGTAATGGATGAATTGTATAATGGTCTAAAATATTGGATACTGTAGCAGGATCTAGAATTTCAAATTGACCAGTTTCTGGTGACTCTTGTATTATTTCAGTTGTTTCTCTTAAGTTTTCTTCAATATTTATTTCTTTGTAGTATTCATTATTGTCTTTTAGATATTGCAAGGCTTGTCTAACTTTATGTAAGTCTACCAGTTGTTGCCAAAATGTTTTTCTTTTGTAGGTACACCATTTACTAAGACAATTAAAGATTGTTCTATTGGATGTTGCACTCCCAGAGTGTGCACATTTTCTTTTAGATCTAATGGTAAATATACTACTTTGCCGTGAATGCCTTTCATCAATTCAGAGGGAGGTAATTTTGCTGTTTTTGGTTGAAGGTGTATTATTGCTTGGAATGGGTGTACTGTTTAAATTATGATGCTCTCATATAAATTGAGTTGTTGCAGGGGTTTTGGTAGAGGGAATAATTCCAAATTATTTGTGATAGCACGTGAAGGAGTTTGATTGTTGTCAAGTTTTGTAGTGCAGTAATTGCAAAGTGTTAAGGGGTCAGTTATTTCATATTTGTTTTCTGCTATAAAGTAGAGAGCTAATTCAAACCATTTGAAATCTTCATTGTCTTCTATTTTGTATGTTATGTCTATAGTTTTTGTGTTACTTTTATAAAAATTTCTGCGGCAGCACACGGTTGTGCATGCTGGACATTTTACCTCTAGAACTCTGTCTGTATGCAGAACGGGTTATGCTCATAGAACTGCTAGAAAGTTTTATTCGAGATGGTGGTTGTTTGATGTATTACCAGGAAAACGACGCCTGCATTATTCACGTAGTTGAATTCACGTGATTTAGGATAGTCGCATGTTTTACGGCAGAACGTTCATAAGCAGCGTGGATATGTGGCTCGCTGCTTCTGATTGAACATTTTGGCGTCTTGGTAGCTGAACTTTTCATCTGCGTCCTTGCATCCTGTCAGTTGCTTCGTTGGCCTTCATCGACGTGTTCCTTCACACGCAATCACCTGTATCTGCCTTCAGCAGGTTTTGTTAACGTGTCTTCTCACACGCGGGTTCCTGTTTCATTTGTATGCTGCTGTCCTGTCCGCGTGTAAGTTTCCGCTTTCAATGCCACGCGGACGCTGGAACTCTTCAAGCGCGGCTGTCCTGGCTGCGTGTACTTGATTCGCGTGTAAAATCCCACGCGGACGCTGGAACTCTTCTAGCGCGGCTGTCCCGGCTGCGTGTACTTGGCCTGCGTGTATCCAGCATGCGGTTGATTTGAACCTGTGAGGAAATAACAGGTGGACTCATTTCAATTTTGTTCTGTTCCTGGTGGGAAAGGAAGGTGCATCTACAACTTTTATTTGAAGGTGGCTGTGCACAGAACTATGGACGCTATCCTGTGGTGCACCAACCCGGTATCTAGCGAGAGCCTCGTGCTGTTCGGGATAAGTCTCCCCTACTAACCTTCCCTCCTTTGTCGTTTTTTTTTCCCTGGATTCTTCATTGACTTTGGTGGATACTCCAGTTCTTAGCCTACAGGTTAGTGTTTGAATTTGCATTGTTGCCATTCTATCAGAGAGGTTAGTTGAGATAGTTTCTCATTATGCTTTCTTTTTCCTAGGCTGCCTTTGTATTACTCTCCCACGCCCTTTCCAGTGATCCTTCTCACTGCCTGTTTTACCAGTCAGAGAGTTGTATAATTTGGAAGGTCTAAATTGACATCGCTTCTATCAAATTGTGTGACTTCAAGGATCTGGAAGACCTCTATCAATTGTATCCTTTACATAAGATACTTTGGGGATTACTTACACACACACACACACACACACACACACACACACACACACACACACACACACACACACACACACACACACACACACACACACACACACACACACACACACACACACACACACACACACACACACACACACACACACACACACACACACACACACACACACACACACACACACACACACACACACACACACACACACACACACACACACACACACACACACACACACACACACACACACACACACACACACACACACACACACACACACACACACACACACACACACACACACACACACACACACACACACACACACACACACACACACACACACACACACACACACACACACACACACACACACACACACACACACACACACACACACACACACACACACACACACACACACACACACACACACACACACACACACACACACACACACACACACACACACACACACACACACACGTATTTCTTTTTTGTATGTGTGTAGTAGAAGGTTGCCATGTACAGAATTGTTGCTAGTCTGTTGTAAAGCTATTGCATTTTGTAAGTGGTTTTCACTTCCAAAATACTTACTCTGGATATGGTTGATTTCTTCGAGTAGGTCTTTGGCTGTACCATGTAGAAGATTGTTATTTAAATTGGCTAGTGCTAAAGCAGGACTTTTAGCATAGTACAGTTTATAGACTAGATTTCTTATAGTTGAATGATGTGGTGTTATCATTTTGATATGATGGAAGCTGCTTTTGCAAATAGGTCCTGAAATACAGGCCAATGAATGTCCTTGCAGTCCTGTGTATTTGCGCACTGGACAGCTATCCATATTTTTTTATATCAGCATTTCCACATGCATGAATACAAACTACAGGTATGCATATTTTCTGAGTAACTGCCACTTAAACTGTATAACCTATAAAATGAACTTAGTGTCATTTTTCCCATCTGATATAATCAACTGTCACTTCCAAACCTGTTTGCCATCGAATTTTTTTTCTTTTACACACACACACCTATCTAAAAAATTATAATATTAGAAGATGGGAGAAATAACAATATAATTGTGGAAAAACACTTAGTGTATTATAAAATTATACACAGCCAGTAAAAGGTCATGCATCTTCATACACTTACACACATAGACACTATAATTGAAAAGTGTAGCAGTTTTATTTTGATTTTGTCTTTGCCTTTCACATATTGATTGAGCAACTGGCGTAAAGATTTGAAAGATTTTTTGGAAATGTTACACATTGGACGTGCATGACCATTTGTATACTGGACGTTCTGGTTGAGTCAAATGGAGAATTCATTCTGAGTTCTCTGGGGATATTTTTGTAAGCAGCATTTCTTGTTCCATTATGGTATTATTACGTTTTTCATAACCTCGTCCACTGCTATGTCTGGCAATTGTGTTTGTTTGATTTTGTTTGTATGCTTCTTTATTGAAATATGGTTCGGTGCTTGTGTTGTGACTCCATTCTCCTCCATAGATATTTAAGAAGTTATCTTTGTTCACATTTCGTTTATTGAGAAGCTTTTTTTTGTAATTTAGTACTTAGTTTTGTTAGTGGTTTGATTCTGTTTAACACTAAAATAAATAACTTTCTTTTGAGAAGGATTGCACTGTCTATCAAAGCTTCTAAGATTAATTTTCTACTGTAGTTTTTAAGGGTTGTGCATGATTTGTCTCCTGATTTTATAAGATTCTGAAGGACTCTGTGGCGGAACATTTTTGTCAATATACTTTTTTTGGTATGGTTACTTCCTGCTATATCAAGATTTATAAGAGCAGTTTTAGCAGTAGTGGTACCTGCATTTCTGTTAATCATTTTCTGTTTTCTTTTACATTTTGATAGAGGAGGCAAAGTTTTTGTACTGGAAGATTGTTTCGTTTTGCTAAATGACTCTACTAGCTGTTCTGTTTAAACTTTTAGTACAAACTCTGCTAGAGATGGATGCTTATTTTGGACATTTTTATTTTCATTTGCTCTATTTCTGCGTTGCTTTCTACAGACTTGCTTTCTGGTAGGCATTCTGTGGGGTCTGTTGAAACAAAAAAATAGAAGGCATGGGTTGGGCTGTTGTGCAATGTATGTGTGCTGTATGGATGAGTGTTTGAGTATGATAGTAAAGATGTATTTGGTGGTGTGTGATTGTGCAGCGGGCAGCTATAATTGGTTGGGAAGGCTCCTCTTCTATTTATGTGTTACTATACTGCGGTTCAGATGACAGTAGAAAGTGAGCTAGTGGTGAGGATAAGCACTAATAGTAAATCAAATGGTATAAAATCAAACTAGTCTTTGTTTTGTAATACTAATATTCTAGGGGCTGAGTTATGTTATTTGTGCTCTGAAAAACGGGGATGTGTTAGCCATTCTTCGTGCTAATCCCTGTTTAATAAATGGTGATTCGTGGGTAGAATGGTACACTAATCTTTGTTTTTTTGGTGCACAAATTACATGAATCACCCGCACAGTGTGTTTGAGTAATATATTTTAATAAGATGATAAGTATAACAAGTAAAATTATAACAGTGGAAGCAATTTAAAATTGATAATCAGACCAAGAAAACAATAAGTAGACCAATTAAACTGAAGGGAAGAAGATGAGTAGTGCAGTAGACGTGAGAGGGAAGGGTGGGGAGGAGGAGAGAAACTGATGGGGTTAAAGGTGAGAATGGGGGAGAGGAGAGGTAGATGATTAAGGAGATAAGGCAAGGGGGGGCAAGAAGGTGGGAGGGCTTTCATGTTGGGGAATGGAGAAGGAGAGATTTGAGGAAAGTGTAGAATGAGGAAAAGGTAGAAATAGAGAGGTAAGGAGTTCCAGTGCAGGGGCTAGGAGATTAAAGGAGCGGAAATGGGGTGTCGCACAAGGGGAAGAAGGAACAGTGAGAAGAAAATGGTCAGCAGGGTGAAGGGAGCGGGAGGGAGTGTAGAAAGAGAAGAGAGAGGAGAGATAAGGGGGAGCAAGATTATGGAGAGATTTAAAGGCTAGGCAGAGAAGTTGTACTTACTCTTTTTTGTGGATTGAGCAGGTATCTTTGTAGTTGGTGTTTGTAGTTCAGATGTTGCTGTTTTCCAGGAGAGTGGTCTTCACTGCAATTGTAAAAGAAAGAAGTTAGTAATTTTGTGTGTTTATAGCAGTGATGTTAATTGAGAGATTCATTGTTATGTCTTTGTAGTAGTAGTCTTGTTTGATTTCTGAACATAGTGTATGCATGCAGTTTCATTTGACTATGTACAGCCTTTATATTTTATTTGCAATATTTTAGTTGAACATGCTTTGCAAATGAGTAGAATATTAACTGTATGAAACTCACTTGATTTTTTAAAGCTGTGTTATAGGATGTTAGGAGAAAGAAGAAATTATATATTCTGCAATTTTTATAATGTAAATGGCAGAAACTGTATAGAAAAGCATGGAATGTATGCGTTTGTGAAGGTGTCGGTAATGAAGCAGAAGGATGTGATTTACAGGTATTGGTGTTATTGCAGCTGGGAGCTTTTCAATTATAGTGTCTATGTGTGTAAGTGTATGAAGATGCATGACCTTTTACTGGCTGTGTATAATTTTATAATACACTAAGTGTTTTTCCACAATTATATTGTTATTTCTCCCATCTTCTAATATTATAATTTTTTAGATAGGTGTGTGTGTAAAAGAAAAAAAATTCGATGGCAGACAGGTTTGGAAGTGACAGTTGATTATATCAGATGGGAAAAATGACACTAAGTTCATTTTATAGGTTATACAGTTTAAGTGGCAGTTACTCAGAAAATATGCATACCTGTAGTTTGTATTCATGCATGTGGAAATGCATGCAGCTGCAAGTAGAAATCTTGGAGACTTGTAGAGCAGTTTTTGTAGTAGGTGCTTTCCAATGATATGAGACTTGTACCGAGAGTGATCAACAGTACATTTGAAGTGCTGAACTCTGATGATGGAGTTAGATGTAGAGGTCTTGGATGTGATTGGTGGATGGTTGTGTAACTGGTTAGCTGTATCCAATGAGGGAATGCACAGAGAGTGAAGTGGAAATGGTAGAAGGGCTGTCCAAGTTATGATATGTCCGCTGACATGGCGGTAGTCCGCGGACATCGCGTATTACATAAAGGAATTTTGGGGTGAGAGGCATGTAAATGAGAGTGAACAGAGCAATTGATTGGTTAGTAAAGTTTAGTGGGTGTGTTGTGTAAGGAGAGAGTTTGTCAGAAAGTCTTTTTCCTGAGAGAAGAACAGTTAGCTATGGCTGTGTGTTTCAGAAAACAGATTGTGTGGATTTTGGGAGATTCATGGATACATTGGTTGGAGGTGCATGCAGAACGCTGTGGCGTAGCTGCAGATATTGGATTCCCTCTGTGGAAGTGCACTGGCATGGAGTGTGTGGAATGAAGTGGCTAGACTTGTTACCTCTCTGTGCTAGTTTGGAGACAGAGATTCATCCAGACATAATTATAATTCATTGTGGAAGGAACAGTTTGGGACATGTGTCAGGAATTTCTTTGCAATTTGCGAAGAAAGAAGGACTTGGGAAGGTCATGGACATGTTTCCAAATTCCCAAGTAATTTTTTTCTCTTATTACGCAGCGACAAATGTGGCTGCGTTCTTCTTCTTTTGGTCCACAAATGGAGAAAGCGAGGTGCAATGTCAATATGGCTGTTTGTGCCTTTCTAAGAGATGTTGGCATGTCCTCTTTTCACAATGAAAATATTATGTTTCGTAGCACATACAGTTTTCGTAGAGATGGAGTTCATCTTACTTATGCTGGTAATCAGATTTTTCTGAGAAATGTAGAAAATGCGTTGCATCCTTTTGTGGAATTGCAGCCATCTTTTTTGCAGTAGGTGTTGACTATTTCAAGTTTTTCAAATACAAAAAAAAACAAAAAAATATTTTCAGAGGCACCACTTCCTCCCAGAGAAAAGTGCAATGATTTTGATAAGGCAGCACCCCAAAATGTTTGATGTTTGCCAACCGTCCGCGGACTTCAAAAAAATGCATTTTTTTATTAGTTCTTTCTATTTTTAGACTGTGAGAGCCTTTTTTTTTGTTTGTTTTATATTTTGTTTATTTATTTATTTTTTTTACACATGACAATCTAGGAGAGGAGGGGAAGGAGGGGACAGCAACCACGGGGAAAGGGCAGGTGGAGAGAGGAAGATATAGGGTGGGCCTTACTTAGGTAGGTAGCACGTCGTCTCGTGCTCTGAGACCGCAGTCTCAAAAGCACTTCGAAGTCTCTCCCCCCTGCAGAGTATTGCGTCGCAGTACATACACAAAACTGTGGCCCTCGAAAGGTAAGGGTCATCAGCATTGTGAATGGCCTGTGAGGCAGCTGGAGGGATGCGCTCTCCCACAGGAGTGTCTGTTGTGGTGAAAGGAGCGGAAACGGAGGATGACGTAGAGGAACTCAACCTACTGCGCTCGTCGGAAGGTACAACCTTGCGAATGGCCCCACCGTGGAACGACCTTGGGTGTCACTTCATAGTAGTCGTACCAAAGCTGTACGAACCAAGCCTTCCGCGACAGCACCATTTTGCACTGGTTGCAGGTGACTTTGTTCGCACGCACCTTGGGTACGTTACCATGAATGCTAAATAACCGCCACACGCAAGACTCACGGCTAGTGCTGGTAGTAGGGACTTCCACTACCTCATCCTCGTCATCCTCTTCATCCTCCTCTACAACCTCATGCCTGTTCTCTTCTTCAGGCCCTTGGTGGGGGTGGTGGTGGTGGTGCCGAGACAGATGTAGCACCAGGTGGCAGTAGAGGAGCCATGGATGCCATCAGGTTTCAGAAAAATCTGGAAGATTGGCAGCCAAAGTACACCGTGTTCTGTAAGATAGCCAGAAACACAATGAGAATGAGCTCTCGGGTGTGGCCTTTTATAGGGGTGCGGGTACGTGGACACCCGCCGTGTGCGCGGACAGATCGAACATCCCAAAAAGGCTCAAAAAGTTCCAAAATGTATGTAGAGAGTCAGGGTGATTGTCTGGGACATTTGCTATGGTGAATGTTTACTATAAAATGCTGTGGATAGCCTAAAATGCACTTTACAAATGTTCGGGGACCCGGACAGTGTCCGCAATTCCGAACACACGCTCAGCGTGGGTGCAGTCACATGATGGCGTCGCGAACATGTCCGCAAAGGGAATGGGTGTCCACAGGACATCAAATGCACGGGAACGGTTGTGCGCATCTGCGCGGGTGTTCTATGGACAGTGTTCGGGTCCTGAAATTAATTAAACGTGCGACACAAGTGACGCGAACAGTTACGGACAGGCACGATGTTCGGAAAACTTATGGGTGTGGTGCGCATGTGCGTAGATGTTCTTTAGGCAGTACGGACAGGTATAGTGTCCTTAGAACACCCCCATTTTGCATATATGCGGACAACCCAGACACGAGTGTGTTCTTAGAACAGTTCCCATTTGCCTACGAACAATACGGACAGGTATAGTGTCCTTAGGCCACCTCCATTTTGGTTTTTACGGACATCCCGGACACAGAGTGTGTTCTAAGAACAGTTCCCATTTGCCTGCAAACAGTACTGACAGGTATAGTGTCCTTAGGACACCTCCATTTTGTTTAATTGCGGACATCCCGGACACTGAGTGTGTTCGAAGAACCGTTCCATTTTGCTTGCGAACAGTACGGACAGGTATAGTGTCGTTAGGACACCCCCATTTTGGTTAATTGCGGACATTCCAGACACCCGCACTGCCTTTTTATAAAAAAAAAAAAAGAGAGAAAAAGAACTGAATTAAGGCACATAATATTTTTGTTTTATTATATATAGATGTACAATTTATGAAGGAAGGGGAAGCAGAAACTGACACAAACACAGGGGAATTGGGGGTTTCAAGAGGATGGATAGGAGGAGATGAAGGGGATGGAAGTCTCATCAAACCGTTTTTCTTCGTGGAGAGGGTCTGGGGATAATTGACTGGGATATGGAAAGGGGGGACAGGTACATGTGGGACAATGGTATTTAATTTTTCCTTTTATGTGGTCCTCCACAAAGTTCTTCAAATGGTTGAAATTTGCCATGAGCATGTCCATTTCTTCTTCCATGCGCTGGAGAGTCTTATCCAATGTATCTTTTGGTGTACCATTTTCAATGTTTGTATGGTCTGTGAAAAAAAATATGTATGTTAAGTGTGAGTATGCTTAGTAATTTGGTTATATAGAGAAGTGTCTACCATTAGTATCACTATCTTCAGACATTTCCTCACGTGGGAAATTCTCTTCAAGCCACTCCAAAGTACTGGACATTTCTGTGGAAAAAGAATATCTTACTTTTATTGTATGTAATACAGATATTTTAGAAATGTATAAGAAAAATGAAGTACACTTACTAGCTTTTGGTAAGTTGTGTTCTTACTGGTCTGTAGATCTGCTGTTGCTCCTAGTTGTGCAGTTTCTGTGAGGTAATTATGTTGGAAGGCTATTTTTTTTTGGGTATATTCCATTTTAGTACATATAGTATTTAAATGGATGGTTGATGTGTTAGATATATAGGTTCCATTTCTTATTTATTACTACATATAATGTGTTTGTGTGCTGGTTTTTGAACTTGTGCACTGTTCATATGGCATAATATAACAATTTAAGATACCCCCTGAGTTTTTGGGTAGTGTTGCTGTTGTCCGCGGACATACGCACAGTCCGTGGACATCAAAAACACAAGTTGGGGGTTCAATATGTTCTATGTTACATGTATATAAAGTCAAGGATATTACGGTTAGGTTGTGCTACTAAAAACCTATGAAATTCAGTAAAAAAAAACTTTGTTCAAGGGACGTTCTGGTTAAGTTGCGCTACTAAAAACCTATGAAATTCAGTAGGCTTGCGCTTATGAACAGCAGTAATCTTGTAGACATGTTTGACAATATAAGTAGTAGCTCAGGTTTAGCCTCACACTCCTGTGTACTGAGGATTGTAATGGGTTGTGTTTTTATAATGGACGCCGGTATATTTCCTGTTCCGGCAATGATGTTATTTCCGGTACCGGTAACAGTGGTATGCGCGAAGCCGGAATCGGAGTCAGCGTCAGAAAGGATGCCAGTATTGGGGGTTTTGGGCCCGTTTCCGGTATGCAGGGATGCGTGTGCACGCTGACTCAGAATCAACCGTTGATTGCGGGAGCTGTGCTACACGGACACACTAACACCGCCATGCCAGTGATTTTCTTTTTTTTTTACTGGACAACTCGTAACGAGGCCCACTCTGTCTGTGCGTACAGCTGAGCAGAGATAAGCAACAAGCTCCCCCCACCCTCAAGTTGAGGAAGTGCTCTGCTCCTGACCTCTGTCTCAGACATGGGGAGACTCTGGGCAGTTTCAAGAATGCTGTGTCTCAGACACAGAGTTCAGGAGACTCATGGCAGATAAGGCAGATAGCTTCCTCAACTTGGAGGGTTTGGGCCTTGTGTCTACACGGAACAGCGCTCTGGCAAGTTTTTGCCGGAGCACAGCTCTGTCTTGTTCTGGCCCAATTCCTCCCCTGGGCGTGGCCCGAGGTATATCTCATGTGACCATAGGTTCAAACAAGGCACAAGTCCTTAAAAAAAAAAAAAAAAAAAAAAAAAAAAAAAAAAAAAGAAATAGAGGGGAGGCAATGGGAAATGACTTCATCGCAAATTAACATATCTAAGTGAAAATTCAAATTTCATTCAATTGACTTGAATAATCAAAGAAGGGGCACATGGCGAATGGGTGTTTGCCTTTTCCAATATCAACAAAGGAAAACAAACCCAAAAGAGGATTTTAATACTTGTGTTGGAGAAATTAAGAAAGATGTGCACATTTTAAACCCAGGAATCGCTTCCAAAATATTTCACGGATATCAATTTCTTTGGGACATTTTACCTTCAGTCTTGTCTGATATTCCGTTTGGTAATATGGTCTAGAGAGCAGTGTCCAAGCTGTGAGTCTGGCAACCATCTTTTTCGAATCACCTACTCGGCCTCATATGAACACTGAGTTGTTTTTACTCCAAGCCCCAAAAAAAGCATCTATTGTTTGAATGTGTGCCAAAACAGAATACTAGCTGGTGTACGGCCACCAAACTGGTGGAAACAAATGACTAATCTTCCACTGACCTGGCCCGTTGGCTATGTCACTGTAGACTCGCACAGCAATGAGAGTCAAGAGCCAGTAGATTACATGACTCTTCTTTATTGCTTGACACCCAACTGTGTCCTCCTCCTCCCTCTCCTTTTTCCTGCTTGTAACCTTAAAGCTTCTCCTCATTGTTGTACGAGTCGGGCCTAAGCTAGACACTTCAGCCTCCCTCTTTCTTAATTATAAAGTCATTAATCTCAGTTCCTCGATCCTTCTAGGTGGTGGTTTCCTTACACAGGGGAGTGGGCGGGGGTCTTGCTTCCAGTGGTCCTGCAAGTGGGTTCTCAACAGCTGTTTCTCGATCCGGGTTGTACTCTTCATATGATGGTTCACTGTCACCTGAGTAACCCATATTACTGTCTTCAGTATGTGGTGCTGTTGCATTTTCATGTATGTTCTTGAATAATGAGTTTCTGGTGATTTATTTTGTGTCATCCCCTGCTGTTATCCGGGATCCATGTGTATGTGTTATCCGGAGGATGTCTGGATTGAACAGAGGTGTAGCTTTGTCTCTCACTTTTCTGCTTCTTTTGCCAAGTCATCCTTGTAAATGTCTGCGTTGTGGCCTGCAGCAAACGGGTACATAGGCCTCTCCTAAACGTGACCTCTGCTGGACAGTCTCCCATTATGCTTTGTGGCATGTTGTGATAGTCTCGTAATAGTTGATATAGCATTTTAGTGCGATAGGACACTTGTATGGCTCTTTTGATATTCCCCATGAAATGTTCAACCATGCCATTGGTCTGTGGCCATAGTGGTCTGATGCTCCTTTGTAGAAAACCCATTCTGCAAATAGGCAGAAGTCCTGACCGGTGGGCCATTGTATTGTTTGAATACTTGTAGTATGCCATAGACAGAAAATATTTTGTCCAATGTTGGAATGACATGGAAGGCACCAGTAAACTGGATTAGCTGCATCTGGGTACCTGGAGTATTCATCCATGACTACTAGAACGTAGGTGTTTGACTTGAGAGATCCAAAGAAGTCCATGGCAACTTCCTCTCAGAATGCGGTAGTGATATTGTGCAATGAGGTTCTGAAAATGTGTTTGGGTCAATATTGTGACTTCTATTTTTTTTTTAACCTCTTCATTAGATGTTCAGCAATTCATAACAACGTCACATGGATCCAATGAAATATTGCAATAAGCATTCAATAACCAAAGTTCCCGAGCATCTCACATCGTATACTTAATTAACATAACCCTTCTATGTGAAACATAAAGCATTACCAAAGGTACTCACTAAACATCACAAAAGACAACATGAACAAATAAGAGAAAGAACCTTGCTAGCTGCAGCTCAACAAACATTGTGACTTCTGCTACACTACTTAAGTGGTTTTTTCCATTCCATGAAATCACACATTTTAATGCAGCATTATTTTTTTCTAGAGACGATTCCTCTGTGTCCATCATGAGCCACATCCTGTTAACAAGCATGGAAAGATGATTTGATTTCCTTTTAGTATTGTTTGAGAATCACATTCTGATCGGTCAGCTTTAGCAGTCAATATCGGCGGTTTTAAGAATTCCCAATGTTTCAGGCTTGAGCCATGTCTCTAGCATGTTTACATTGCTCCAATTTGACACTCATGATTGATCAATAGTGTGGCATCATGTGTTGAGCAGTCTTACATTTCCTCTAATGATACATGGATTGCTTTTGTTTGATGTTCTTACTTGATGTATCAATCAGCTATGGATTTTGTTGGATTTGACGAGTGGTTTGGGTGTTTTAAAAGGAAATCTGCTGGATTAGCATTGTTTTCTGGCTTGTGAACAATGCAAAATGTGTAATCCTGCAGTGGTAACTCTCCATCTCACAGTGCACGTTGACATGTATGCTTTCTGGCTGTCATTAATGGTGAGAAGAGCTTGGTGGTCCAGGATTACTGTCAATTCCTTAACATAGAGGAATAATGGGAGATGTGTCACACTACTGCCAAACTATTCTGGGAGATATGCCCACACTACTGCCAAACTATTCTGCTTGGGAATAAGATAGTTTGGTGTCGGGCAGGCTCCTGCTAGCATTGGAGATGATGCATCACAGATGGTCTGACTATATTGCGCTAATATAGCATATAGGCCTACTCAGATGGCATCAACTGTTCAGTATGCATGTCTGAGTCATAGTAGGTTGTGCATACTGATGAGTTTTATGCCGAATATCAAATTATTCCTCCTAACAATCTCAAGACCATATGAAATCTTAGTTTCATTCTATAATATAATATTTTTACAGAGCACCAACTCGCCTGCAGGCCTCAGAGCGCTACCAGACTAGACAGACATAAAACAAGTAACGTGAGATGCATTGAGGCAAATACCAGAGGGTGTACAGGCAAGGGAAAGCTAAATGCCTCCACCGTCAAATAGGTTTTTAAAAAAAATGTTTTAAAAACTGTGCCAGCGAGGGTAGTTGCCCAATTGCCAAGGGAAAATTATTCCAAACTCTTGGGCCCCGTGCACTTAAACTCTGGTCACCAAACCTCTTGAGTTTGGTGCGAGGTTGCGCAAGTAGATCTATCACTGTATCTCAATGTGCGCCTAAGCGGCGGTCTGTTAATTTCGAGTTCTGATGTAACTAGGAGCATTACCTGGAAGGCATTTATATACTGTACAGGAAGCTTTAAAGCGAATCCTCTGCTGAATCGGCAGCCAATACAGGCATCCGAGACATGCTCCGGCATCTGATGCCACATGTGGCTCTCACTGCCCCATTCTGGGCCACTTGCAATCGCCTGTATTTGCTTGTGCGGTGCCTACCAGGAGCCCTTTACAGTAGTTGAGCCTGGAGTTAATGGTAGCTGCAACTAGCAAGGCTCTATTGTTTTCTGACAAGTATGGCCTGATCTGCCACAGGAGCTGAGACATGTATGTGCAGTTACGTAAGAGACATGTTTTTCAAAGTCACGGTGGCTGTCAAAGATGACGCCTAGGGTTTTCACCTGACTAGGTACCAAAACTCTGTCTCCCCCAATGAGAAAGGCCTCATATAGTGGACCTAATGACTTGACTTCCCACAATGAGGAGCTCTTTCTTTATTCAGCGCCATTGAGATTTTGTCCATCCATTCTTTGAAAGTGTCAAACACCCTACTGAGGAGAAACGAGTCAGCCTCGTAGTCCTCAGATAGTTCCAGGATAAACTGTGTGTCATTTGCATAGTTTGCAACACCCATGCTATCCAGCAAGTCAAAGAAAGGTATGGAATAGAGGTTATATAGTGAGTGGAGAGAGGGGGCATTTTGAAACCCCCCTCCCCCCTTCCCCTATTCCTGCACTTCCTGGGTAGGCCCAGTGGCGGCTGCTTTGGGTTCAGGGCCCCGTTGCACTTGTGCGGGGAATACCCCTAGGAACTGTGACTCTCCCCCCCACCCCTTGTAACACCCCTCATAACAGTATAAGACCAGAGGTGAATAAGATTCCATTTTGTAATGCTAAAAAAAATGTGAGGTTTCAACACAAGCCTGCAGCTCTCCCAGCCAGGCGCGCTCAGCGAGTGAGTTCCTCCCCTCACCTTCTCCTCTTTTGCTGTCTCCGCAGTTCAGTTCCCATGAGAAGAATGCAACAAAATCCACACTGTCTCTTCTGCGTTCCGTCTCACTTCATTGACCCAGATACAGCCCAGAGCGGGGGCCAGAGCAAAAGCTACCCGTCTCTATAAACCTGCCCCATACCCCACAGACTCTGGCCATAAACAACATAATCCCTATGCCCCCCTAGGACAGAGTCAACAGTTAAAAGTGACCCTTGAGTCTGTTTGTTTATTTACGCTCTAATATGGACAGAACCAACGTGCCTTCTGCATACGGGATCGTAGAAACCTAATGAGGGGCCAATGTGTATATGAGTGAACAATATAAACGTGTGTAACTAGAACTTCTCATGTTAAACCGTCACAATGAAAGTATGATGCACGTTAACCTACGATACAGGAATGCTCACAGTAATAGATTGCAACATAATGCATAACCAGTATAATACTGTACACATAATGCATAACCAGTATAATACTGTACACACCAGCACCAAGCTACCTCATTTTTCATAAAGTTCACCAAAATATTGCCTGTGATTTTTGCCTCCAACTCCCTCTGGGTATCTCAGGTGCTAAGTGTGTTTTGCCCCAGTAGCATTTCATGTCACGGATACGTGTTTATTTAGTAGACCGAACTGTCAAAAAGTGATTTCCATCGTATTCGTGGTAACGTGTTTTGTTCGTAACACCGGTTCATTCAAACACAGGGTACTTACCTTGAGACTTACTGTACAAAGTGAATTGGTTAGTTGTACTATATTTAACGTGTGTTTTTTATTTAAGTTTAACAGAAGTGTTGTGTTTGTAACAAATGGTTTAAAAATAAATGTACTTATATTTTTCTACCTGAAACCTTGAGTCAGTGTTTGCTTGAGTCAGAGTAATTGTGGTCCCTTTGTGTAATATCTACTACTGCTCATATACTCTTGAGATAAGCCTGGCTGCTCCACCACTGCTACCACTCTGACATAGTAGTACAGGCTAAGGGCACTGCACAGGATTCTGCCTAACAGGCCTTTGAGTTTACTGGACAAACAGATCATGGTACTGAATGAATGGGAGTATGTGGCCACAAGGGCATATGTCAAATAGTTAGTGTAACAGAAGAAATCAGTACAAGTGTCAAGTCTACATACCAACCTGATGAGCCTAGCTGGCTGACTGACTGACTGATCCAAGACACATCACCTCACCACTTGCCCTCCAGCCAACCAAGTGCCTCTGACCCTATGGCACCTATAGGTGCCCGCTCTAACAACCAATCCCAGCTATTCATGTGCCCCCTAGGCCTTCCCACAGCTGATGACCATTTTTCTGTATATAACAATTGTAACATGTTTTCTGCAAAGCGCTCTCGGCGTGAGCAGATTAGATTCTGCTTGCCCTAATTTTAGATAAAGCCTTTGATACCACCAGCACTTGGTCTTGGTCTCATTCCCTCCTGGGATGTGTTTTTTATTGACTCCATTGGGAGATTTAACTGTATTTTTGGAGGCCTCTCACAATAGCAGAGGTGATACACTCGATCCCTGTGGAACCCCACAGCCCAAGAGAACCTCTTTGGACTTGTGATCTCCCAGTGCTACTTTGGCTCTCCTGGGACCGAAGAAGGATCTAAACCAATTGGCAGCAAGTTTTGAGCATTTACCATCCTTAGTAAGCCTGTCCGCCAGTTTATCATGGTCCACAAGATCAAAAGCGGCAGACAGGTTTAACAGAAGCAGCTCTGCCAATTTGCCCTGATCAACAATTTCAGCAATGGTGGATCGAACCTCCAGCAGGGCTGTTTCTGTCCCGTGATGTTTTCTAAAACCAGACTGGCTGCTGGAAATAGCTTTTTCCTCGACAAAAGGTGTTGTACTGAGTACATGCTACTTTGTCGAAGATTTTCAGAAGGAATGGACCATTGGTTATTGGACAGTAGTTAAGAGGGTCTGTGGGGTCCAGACCCTCCTTTTTTTAATAGGGATGGGGGGGGGGGTGATCCATGCCTCTTTTATACAGTCTGGGACCTTCCCCTCCTGAAAGGATCAGTTCATGGTGGACATTACTTGTGGGGCTATTCTGGGAAAGCATTCCATATACAATGTTGATGGGAAGATGTCCCCTTTACATTGGGTAGGTTTAATATTAGCTACTATTGCAGTCAGTTTGCCAACTGTAACATGGTTAAAGGAAAAACAATGAATTGCAGCCTCTTTCAAGCCAAGATTTCCAGTATCAAATGTCACCGCCTGGGGGCGGGGGGGGGGGCGTTTCAGTATTTGTCTGGATACTACTTAAGTGTTGGCTAACTTTTGAGGCCATACAAGCGTCCACCGGTAATTGGGGTTCTTGTTTTTGCCGCCCCTTTAACTCATTCAGGGTTTTAAAGAGCTCCCTGGAGCCTGATTTGGCTTCAAGAATACGATTTTCCAAGCTTGCTCTTTTAGCAGCCACAATAGCCTCTTTGTAGGCCTTCGCTGATTCCTTGTAGAGGGCTAAGGCGTTTCTATCAGGTTTTTTCCTCCATTGTCTTTCTGCAGCTAGTTTGGTTTGTCTAGCCACCAAGACCAATGAATGGCAGTAGGATAGCTTTCTTTCCGTGTTGTGCTTCGAAGGGATTGTGTCCTCCGACGCATTCCACATCTATGACCGTAATCACCACAGCTGTGCTGCTTGGGAAAATTTTCGACATCTGCGTCCTGCGTCGATGACATTGATACACCCCTTCGAGGACCTCCTCCGAGGGCCAATGTCACCAGATATTATATGTAGGACTCACGACGCCCTTAGCCCCAGTTCCGTTTTTCTGCGAACGTGTTCCCTTCGGAATCTTGGCGCGCCACGGTTCTTCTACCTGTTGAATCGGTTCTTTGTTCTTGGTTTCTTGTTCGAATTATGTCTTCTTCTACCCAGAGGTCGGGCTTCAAGCGCTGCGGCTGCAATTCCAAGATGTCGCTTACGGACCCGCACAACGTCTGCCTGTGGTGCCTCGGCGAGGACCACGCTACCGATGACTGTGACAAATGGCAGTCTTTAATGTCGAAGGCCTTGCAGGAGCAAAAGAAGCTTTCTGTAGGTAGGGTTTCCAAACCCCGTAAGTCGATATCCGCTGGGCTTTTGACCGACGATTCGAGGGGCGTAGGTCCAGGGGGTCTCGGTCCCGGAGTGGTTCCCACCATTCCTCTGCCTCTTCTAGGCACTCGCAGAAGCGCCATCACCGGTCGCCTTCCCCGTCCAAGGACTCCACCTGACAGCGGGTAGCTTGTCACAACAAGCATTAATCTCTGGCAGAATGGGACACATTTCGTAAGGAGATGATGGAGATTTTCGAATTGCAGCGCTCCATTCCGTCCCCGCCTTCGAGAGAAGCCGGTAAGGAACGTGCTAGGGCCACCGCTCGCACGCCTTCAGACTCGGGAAGTCGGTGCAATCATCGGGAGCCGTCGAGGTCCCGATCGGACAAGGTAGATCGCTCTAGCCATGCCCGGTCCTCGAGCCTGTGAGGCCTTCTACGAAGGCATAGATTCCATGTCCGTCGAGGGACTCTCTCGAGGCTCCGCCTCTGAGGAAGTCATCGACGCCGAAGGACACGCTCAGGGCTCCGGCCTCGAAGCTGTCGTCAAAGCCGTCGGCATCAACGCCTTTTGAGGTAGCTTTATCGGAGGTACCCCGGAGACCGGTGGAAGGCCCCAAGTAAGTCAGTGATGCCGGTGTTTGAGTCTTTTTCTCTACTCTCATCCAGGGATTTATTCAGCCTTTGGATTACATCTCTGAGGTGGATGAAGGGTCAGATGTGGAGGGGTTTGTTCCTCCTGAGGTTCCTGATTACCTGTTGTCTGGTCATAGCCAATTGGAAGACCTTTGTCAATCTTTATATGACACAAGTGGTCTGGATACCTCCCCGGAGGTTGAGTTTGGCATGCCTGAGCCTGGTACACATGCCGACTCCTCGTACAGGCGCCTCATGTCGAGGGTGATGGAGTATCTGGGGTGGTCTGCTCCACCTGTGGATTTTCTGCAGGATGACCCAACAGATATCCTTGACCAAGGTCCACCCACTGACCGTGTTGCCATTTCATATGGCCTTACAAAGAAGGGTGGCAGCGGCTTGGACTGCTCCGGAGAGTCTTCCGGCAGTAGATAAGTAGTTACCAAAAAAATACCGTCCAGCCAGTGGTGACCCCTGCTACTTGACCATGCACCCCACTCCGGAAAGTTTGGTGGTACAGGCGGCTACGGCCCCAGCGAAGCAGGTGTCGTACCCTACAATCCCTCCTGATAGGGACAACAAACGCTTTGACGGTTGGGTGAAGAAGGTATTTTCTTCTGGGGGGTATGGCTTTAAAAGCAGCCAACTCCGTTTGTGCCCTTGCAAGATTCACTCACACTCTGTGGAATTGTGTATCCTTGGCGTCTGAACATATTCCCGAAGGGGAGGAACAGGATGGTTTTCTTGCCCTCGTTCAGGATGGCAAGGATGCCATGTGTGAATCCGTTCAGTAGGGTCTGGACGTGGCAGACTGTCAGCCGGTCCATGGCAGCGAGCACCGTGATGCGCAGGTTTGCGTGGTTGCGGAAGTCCGGGTTTGCTCCCGATGTACAGTCCCGGCTTCTCAACTTTGATGGTGACCATCTTTTTGGCAGCAAGGCTAACGAGAGCCTTGAGTGGTTGCAGACCTCCAAAGCTGCAGCAAAGACGTTGAGCGCCGCAGTAAGTCAACCTCCGCCTTTTCGTCCTAGGGGACACCAATGGAGAGAAGGTTCCTTTCGATACTACTCTTCCTTTAGTAGATCGAGGGGAGCTACCAGTCAAAGAGGCCAATGTAGGAGTACCAAAGGTGGTAAACAAGATACTTGAGATGCCAAAGCTGCTCGGGCAGTTGCCCCTTTGCCCTCAGGCACTGCCACAGCCGCTTCAGCTCAGTCCTGAGGCCATGTCCCATGGTTCGCCGGTTGGGGGGATAAGGCTGCCACAGCATCTTATAGAATGGCGTGCCATTACTTCAGATGTGTGGGTTCTGGAGATCCTATCCCACGGCTACTGTCTTCCATTCCGGCAGAGGCCTCACAAAAATCCACCAGGGAAGCTCTCTCTGAAGAGTCTGGATCCGCTCCTTGCGCAGGAAATCAAATCCCTGCTGGAGAAGGGCGCCATAGAACTGGTGCCTGTAGCGGAGAGGAACAAGGGATGGTATTCCCCATATTTTTTGATCCCAAAAAAAGACAGCGGATTGGGACCCATCATGGACTTGCGTGGTTTGAACAAGCTCCTCAGGAAGGACAAGTTCAAGATGGTTACTCTCTCTCAAGTCCTCCAGGCCCTTCAACTTCAGGACTGGTTGGTGTCTCTCGACCTCAAGGAGGCTTACTTTCATGTGCCGATTCAGCCCAAGCACAAGAAGTACCTGAGGTTCGCGGTTGGTGACTCACATTTTCAGTTTCGGGTCCTGCCGTTCGGATTGACCTCCGCCCCGAGGGTCTTCACCAAGCCCATGGTGGTGGTGGCAGTGTATCTCAGGAAAGGAGGGGGGGATTCAAGTCTACCCCTACCTGGACGATTGGTTGATCAGGGCACGCTCTCCCAAGCAAGTCCTGGATCATCTGTCAGTCACCTGCCACTCCCTTCACAGGCTGGGCTTCTCCCTCAACTTAAAGAAGTCCCACTTGACACCTACCCAGCAGCTCCAGTACATCAGAGCAGTGCTCGACACATCACTGGGGCTGCGTTCGCCTCCCCAGGTGAGGGCTCATCACATTCTGCAGATGGTGCACAAGTTTCAACATGCCCAGAGTCTTCCAGCATTCCAGTTCTTGAGGTTGCTCGGCCTCATGGCATCCTGCATTCTACTGATGCCAGAGGTCAGGTTGCGGATGAGATCTCTGCAATGGGCTCTCAAGATGCAGTGGTCGCAGTCCTCCGTCAGGATGTCAGATCCCGCTCAGGTGCCGATCTCGGTCATCCAGGATCTTCTGTGGTGGGCCGTTGAAGGCAATCTGATGAAGGGGGATCCATTTTGGCTACCCTGGCCGGAGGTAACGATCGTGACAGACGCATCCCCCACGGGATGGGGAGCTCATGTCAATGAATTGACAGTCAGCGCTCATTGGTCTCCGTCGGAGTCCAGACTCCATATCAATCTGTTGGAGCTGCAGGCCGTCAGGCTAGCCCTGAAGGCTTTTCTGCCATCTGTGCGGGGGAAGAATGTCCTGATTCTGGCTGACAATACAGTGGCCATGCACTACCTCAACAAAAAGGGGGGCAGGGTCTCTCCCACTGTGCAGAGAGGTGATACAGCTCTGGTTCTGGGCCATCCAGCAGGAAGTTTCAATCTCGGCAGTTCATCTGGCCGGAGATGAAAACGAGGCGGTGGATGCTCTGAGCAGGCAGAGCACAGTCTCTCACGAGTGGGAGCTGGCTCAAGAAGTTCTCTTGGAGATACTCGCCATTGGGGGGACCCCACAAGTGGATTTCTTCGCCACCAGTTTCAACCGCAAATGCAAAAGATTCTGCTTGCAGGAATTTCCTCCAAGAGGAGCCTTAGGGGACGCGTTCGTAATGGAGTGGTCCTTCCCACTGCTGTACGAGTTTCCTCCAGTCCCCGTCATTCCGCAAGTGTTGCGGAGGTTCGGTTCCTGAATGATCCTCATTGCTCCGGCATGGGCCAGGAGAGAGTGGTACCCGGACCTTCGACATGTCCATCTGCCCTACACACCGTCTTCCCTACCGTGACCATCTGCTCTCACAGGAGGGAGGGGGGGGGGGTCGGGTTCTCCATCCAGAGGTGAAGTCTCTCAGCCTTCATGCTTGGTATCTGAAAGGTTGAGGTATAAGGATTGGGACCTCCCTGAAGACATGATGGAGGTGTTGCTTTTGGCCAGACGGCCCGCAACAAAGTCCCTGTACCGTTGCCATTGGAGAAAGTTCTGCGACTGGTGCAGGCTACAGAATGTGGATCCTTTTTCATGCGCCATTCCTGTGGTTCTGTCTTTTTTGCTTTTGTTAGCCCACAAGGGCCTGCAAGTGGGTACCATTCTGGGGTACCTGGCAGCGCTATCCATATTTAAGCACTTGTCTGAGGAGTGTTCTTATTTTAAGATCCCTTTGATTTCTCAGTTTCTGAAAGGGCTAACTCATGTGTTTCCACTGTCGCCTTTCCAGGTGCCAGGATGGGATTAGAATTTGGTTTTGAAGTTCCTCATGGGAGCTCCGTTTGAGCCCTTACACTCTTGTCCATTGAGATGGTTAACCTTGAAAACTGTATTTTTAGTTGCGGTTACTTCCACACGCAGAGTGAGTAAGTTGCAGGAACTTTCCGCCAAACCACCCTTCACTGTGTTCCATAAGGACAGGGTTGTCCTTAGGTTTTGTCCTTCTTTTCTTCCGAAGGTTGTGTCAGAATTTCATTTGAGCCAGAAGGTAGTTCTTCCGGCGTTCTATCCTCCTCCGCATCCTGGTAAGGAAGAGGAGAGGCTCCATAGGTTGGATCCTAGGAGAGCTTTGAGTTTCTACATCTCACGCATGTCCCGGCCCAGAGTGGACGATCAGCTCTTTGTTGGATACGCTGGAAGGCGTTTAGGTCAAGCTGTTTCTAAGCAGACCTTGTCCCGTTGGATCATCTTGTCAATCTCTGAATGCTACCGTCTGGCGGGTAAGGACACTCCGGTAGGCTTACGGGCCCATTCTACTAGGGGTGTGGCTGCCTCTACTGCTCTGCAGAGGGGTGTTCCCATTTGTAATATCTGTGAAGCAGCCACATGGGCCTCTGTCCATACTTTTGTAAGACATTACTCCCTGGATTCTATCCATGGGCAAGATTTAGCCGTTGGTAAGGCGGTCCTCTATTCTGCAATTTGATTGGGCATTCTAAATTCTTTTCCCACCTCCATACGTTGGTACTGCTTTAGGAGTCTGTCATAGATGTGGAATACGTCGGAGGACACAATCCCTTCGAAGAGCAAGTTACTTTACCTGGTAACGTTCTTTCGATGGGATGTTCCTCCGACGTATTCCACATCGCAACCCTCCCAGCCTGCCCGTCTACAGAATTTCTTATGCGATTGCAGCTTCCATTTCCGCAAGGCTTTCTGTAGTCATACTGGCAGAAGATTGGTGCCACACATCCTGGGGAAAAACTACAACTGAGGCTAAGTGCGTTGGTGACATCGGCCGTTGGAGGAGGTCCTCGAAGGGGCGTATCAACATCATCGACGCAGACACTGAAAATTTTCCAAAGCAGCACAGCTGTGGTGATTACTGTCATAGATGTGGAATACGTCGGAGGAACATCCCATAGAAAGAACGTTACCCGGTAAGAAAGTAAATTGTTCTTTTCAGGGGTTGTAGTGAACCACCAGAAGATTCTTCGTCTTCCAAGGTACGCTCATCCATGATATCCTTCAGCTGGGAGGGGAACCGCTAGTTTAAAAGCTGCCTCTGAAATAAGCCAAGGGCCTCTGCGCAAGCTAGGCACGGGGCTCGACAAGGCGATATCTGATGCGTAATTGGATAGCAGGATTGAGAATGATAAAGCGTGATGGTCTGACCAACAACATGCACTTATATCTATGAGTGTAATCTGTATATTTCTACGTAGGACCCAGGCAAGTAGGACCTGCTTGGTTTTGTTTGGTTAGATGGCATAATGGGTGCACTGTTCAGAGTTTGGCGGGCATCTTCTAGGGCCATACATAAGCTTACTGCTCCTGTGCTGTGCCAAATATAAGGACATCACTATAGTTTAAGCAATTGGGGATATGCTGAATTACTTGGATTTCCTTTTGGAATATTCCTGCTGCTGAGAATACTCCAAACGTCAAACATGTGTAGCAGTATAACCTCAGATGTCTTGCAAAGTTGTGATGTAGTGTTATTCTGGTGCCAGTTCAAGCTAATGGTAACCCTTGTGAGGTCCATTTTGGAGAACACTGCCACTCCATTTAAAAAAGGAATCATATTCGAGCTTGTTTGGGTATGGGTGCCTCTTTGAATGGCTTGCTTGGATAATCTCATGTCCACACAGATGAGGGTCTGTTGATCAGACCCTTTTTTAGGCGCTTGTCTTGTCTGCGAAGCTTCCAGACACCTGGAGAAATTCCTGAAGGGGTCGAATCCGTAACTTGCAGAGTCGGATCAGGTAAATGCAAGACGTCATGCCGAGCAGCGACTTAAGCATCTCTTACCTCCTCACCAGGCTCACCTTAAGCAAACAGGTTGCGCAGCACTGCTTGGCCAACTCTGGACTCCTCCCTGGACGCAGTACAATCTTGTGAAGGTGTGCGTCGACCTCCACGTCGCAGCCCTGCAGATGTCCAGCAGGGGCACACCAGACAGGAACGCTGTGGTAGCAGCGATCGCTCTGGTCGAATGGGCTCTCGGACGGCCGGGCAACGGTCGGTTTGCCAACCGGTGACAGTGCATGATGCAGCCGGAGAACCATCTGGAAATGAAGTCTTTGAGAGAGCCTTCCCTTGATTCACAGTCCCAAAGTTCACAAACAGCTGTGATGTCTTCCGGAAACTCTTTGTGCGGTCCACGTAGAACTTCAGCGCTCTAGCTACGTCCAGCGAGTGCAGAGTCCTTTCAGCCGGCGACGAAGGAGACGGGAAGAAAACTGGCAATACCAAGGGTTCGTTGAGGTTGAAGTCCGACGGCACCTTGGGCATGAAGGAGGTGTGCGTCCTCAGCACCACCCTCGTGTCGTGAAACGTCAAGTATGGCGGCTTGCAAGATAGGGCCTGGATCTCTCCCACTCGTTGTGCGGATGTGATGGCCACGAGAAACGCTGTCTTCCATGACAGAAGTTTCAGTGGTGCGGAATGCATAGGCTCAAAAGGGGGCCCCCATGAGCCTGGTCAGCACCACGTTGAGCTCCCACGCCGGGGCAGGGGCCTTCACCAGCGGGAAATGATCTCAACAATCCTTTCATAAATTCCTTCACCAGTCGATGAGACCACAAGGACACCCGTCCCGTAGTTCTGGTGTATCGTGAGATGGCGGCCAGATGTATCTTGATGGAAGCGTGAGCTAGTCCAGCCTTGGCCAATGACAGTAGGTACAGCAATACTTGAGGGGCCGTAATCCGCAGAGGGTTAATCTTCTGTGCACGGCACCAGACAGAGAACCTCTTCCATTTAGGTCTGTAGCACTTGAGAGTCGAGGACGCCCTGGCCTTGGCAAGAACCTCTCTGCAGTCGGCCGGGATGTCGTACCCTCCAAACTCTAGTGCTGCAGGAGCCAGGCCTGCAAGTTCAGTGACTCCGGGTTGTGGTGAAGAATGGCACCTCCTTCTCTGGAGAGAAGATCTGTGTCCGTCGGCAGCTTGACTGGTGTGGACGTTGAAAAGTCCAGAAGGTCCGGGAACCAGATCTGTCTCAGCCACACCGGTGCGACAAGGATCATCCTGTACCGTGACCTCTTGAGCTGGTTGATGAGCCGGAGCAGCAACGGCAGTGGAGGGAACGCATAAAGAAATAGGCCGTCCTAGGGGAACGTGAAAGCATCGCCCATGCTCCTCGCCTGGGGGTACCTGCTGGCGAACCTCCGGCACTTGGAATTCGTCACCGTCGCGAAGAGATCGATTTGTGGTTCGCCCCATCGTCGGAAGAGTCGATCCACTTTAACCTGGTGTAGTTCCCACTTGTGGCACGAGCGCAGCTCTCTGCTGATGAAGAGGCACCAGAAACATCCCTTGGGCGACGGCCCAATGCCACAGATCCTGGGCTTCCTTGGATAGGGCAGGGGATCTGGTTCCGCCCTGCTTCCGGATGTAGAACATTGTGGTGGTGTTGTCAGTAAAGATCCTCACCACCTTGCCCTTGAGGGACGGAAGAAAAGACCTGAGGGCCCAGAACACTGAGCGGAGCTCCAAGATGTTGATGTGGAGTGACTTCTCCTCCGGGAGCTAAAGACCTCTCGCGTGAAGATCTCCGGAGTGCGCTCCCCAACCTTCCGGGGAGGCATCCGTCGTCACCTGGTGAGCTGGGGTCTGAAAGTCCGTGCCCGCCGACAGATGAGAGCGGGTACCCCACCACCGGATCGCCTGACGGAACGTCTCGTTGAGAGGGATCCTGTCCTCGAAGCTGCCTGTCGACTGGACCAGCGGGCGTCGAGGAACTCTTGTAAGGGGCGCATCCGAAGCCTGCAAAGGCGCACCAGATAAATGCAGGAGGACATCATCCCAAGGAGGGACTTGATAGATCTTACCCTGGCCATGTCCATGGCCAGCAGATGCTGCACCTTGCCCAGGATGGTCCTGGTCCTTTCCTCCGACGGCGAGGCCAGCCGCGCCTCTGTGTCGAGCTTGGCTCCCAGAAACAGGGCGACTTGCGACGGAACCAGGTGGGATTTTGGAAAGTTGATGGAGAATCCCAGGTCCGTGAGCAGCTGGACGGTCTTCGCAGTGTGCTCCACGACAAGCTCCCTTGTCCTTGCCCGGATGAGCCAGTCGTCCAGGTAGGGGTAGACGTGGATCTCCTGTAGGTGCAGCCGCGCCGCCACCGGTGCGGGGCACTTGGTGCCGACTTCAATCCGAACGGGAGGGCCTTGAACTGGTAGTGCCGCCCTTGGACCACGAACCTGAGGAACTTTCAGTGTCTTTTTAGAATGGGGATGTGGAAGTACGCATCCTCCAAGTCCAACGATGACAGGAAATCGCCCTCCTCCAGCTGTCCCAGCACGTGCTGGAGGGTGACCATCCGGAACTTCTGTGCCTTGATGTACTTGTTCAGTCGTCGCAGGTCCAGGATGGGGCGCCATCCTCCTGTCTTCTTTTTTACAAGGAAGTACCTTCAGTAAACTCCGGAACCCCAAAGCCTCTTTGGGACGAGCTCAATGGCACCCTTATTAAGCATCGCCCTTACTTCCAACAGTAGTTGAGGGATGTGATTTTCCTTCCTGGCCACGGGTGGAACACGAGCGCACTTCTTCTGAAACTCGAGGGCGTGCCCTTGGGCCAGGACGTCCAGCACCCATCGGTCGGTGGAGATGGACTCCCACACGCTGACGAACCTCACCAGCCGGCCTCCCACCGGGGTGCTTCGGCAGGGACCCGACCCCACGGTCGGTTCAATCTTGTTTGGAGGCAGCCTTGCCTCCTTGTTGATGACGACGGGCACCACCTGACTTGCCGCGTCACCTGTAGGCTTCCTGGGACGAAGATCTTGCCTCTTGGCGGTACGTGGAGGAGCCACTGCTGGATCCCTTGGAGGCACCTTGTCTGCCTCCGGAGTTCCGAAAGGACGGCCGTCGTTGTTGGAGCACTCCCAGTGCCCGGGCAGTCTCCGTGTCTGTCTTGATGGCCTGAAGGGACTCATCAACCGCCTTCCCAAACAGGTTGTTCCCGTCGAAGGGCATGTCCAAAACCTTTGTTTGTACGTCCTGGTGGAAATCCTTCACCTTGAGCCATCCTCGTCGTCTCAGGCAAACGCTGTTGCCCAACTGACGGAAACCGGTGTCGGCGATATCCGTTGCCACCGTGATGGCGTGGTCCGAAGCAATCTCATCTTCCTGTAGGATTTCAAGGGCCTCAGCCCTTTTGGCGTCCTGAAGGAAGTCCAACAGAGGGGCGATTTTGAACCACAACTCCCTGTCGTAGCGGGCTAAGATAGCCAGGGTGTTGGCCCCCTTGATAGTCGTCGCTGCGGATGAGATGACTCGTCGTCCCATCGTGTCCAGCTTCCTGCCCTCGCCGTCCGGCGGGGAAGTTGATGTCGAGGCCGATGCCGCCCCCCCCCAGCTTTCTTCTTTGCCGCCACCGAGACGACTGAATCCGGGGTAGGTTGCGCCCGAAGGCACAAGGGGGCAGCGTCGGGGACCCGGTACTTCTTCTCGTACCGGTCCCTCTTTGCCAGCGCAGGGTTCTTGAGGAGGGCGAGCCGCTCATCCCAGATGTCATCAAGAAGTGGTACGGCGAGGACCGTCTTCCTTTTAGCCTCGCGCCGTTGGTAAAGGAGCCCTTCCTTCTCTTCTGGGCAGAGCTGGAAGAGCTTAGATGCCCTGGAAATCATGGCATGAAAGGATCCAATCTCGTTGGGCGGGGACGTCCAAGCAGGGGGGCGACGGGGGGACAAGTCCCTTCGTCGCCTCCGTCGTCATCTGTACCTGTCGTAGCCGTGTCTGTGCCTGTATCATCCCAGTGGGTAGTAGAACAGGGGGAAGGCAGAGCAGGCCGCAGAGGTGGCGTAGTATATGTCGGCCTCCTCTTATGCGGTGGACTTTCCGAAGGTCCCAGCTCCGGTTCCCCCGTCAGGTCTGGCTCAGGTACCTCCATCGGGAGGGGGAGGGGCATGTTAGGGAGAATTCTCTGTTTAGGCTGAGTTTCCTAACCTAGTGAGTCCCCCAGCAGCGTTGCTGGATTTCTGGAGTTTGTTTTTTTCTCCTGCCAAGAGTGAGACTCTTTCTCCCACTCTTGTGGTGTTCCTTTGAATGTTAATGTGTTTTATGGGCTATGGGGACCTTTACTCCATAGGGTCTCATGTGTTTTTACTATGTGTGTTACACAGCACCCTCTGTGCAGTAACACAGGGGTGTCATAGTGACACCCCACCATAGACTCCATACCCTGGGACGGACTACTGTCTCCCAGGGCATGTAAAGTCACCATTGGCTTTACTAGTTCCAAATTATTAACAGAAACCAGTACAAACCATCATATTGTGGACATACTGGTCGGGGCAATTCGATTGCCCCAGGGTCTGTTAGTCGAGGGGGCATGTCTCCGTCCCTCCTGATCGAGTTTTGGCTGGTGGCAGTGGAAACTACTTTTTATATTCGACCATGAATATTTTCCTATGGGATTTTCCCATTGTTCGAGGCTACCAACTTTAATCATTTAATTCTCATAGCTTCAAACATACCGCTGGTTTATTTAATTAATATTAATTCTCAGGTTGGTATTTTTTGCCAAGACTCGATTCTAAAATGGCATTTGTGTTCTCTTCTGTGACTCCAACCCAAGTCGAGCCCTTTGTTCCACTTTTTGGCGGGCTTCTCCACAGAAGCCTCCAAAAGTGGTGCCACTGTCTGGGTACCACAGGAGGGGGTTTAGGTACCCTGGACTGAGTTACCTTAGTAACTCAAGTTGCACTCTTGTGTGATTGGCCCAAGTGGTGAGCCGCCGGCTCACCACTTAGCATGTTTGAGTGACAGCTAGGCTGAGTGAATGGGGGTTTTCTGCATAAAAGCAGGGCTTTGGGGACTGGAACTTCAGAAGTCGCCACAGGACCTGAGAATCTGACGAGGGAGTAGCTGAGCCGACCTACCACGACGACACCACCGGTGGAGCCCTGCAGAACCGACTCACCACTTCCCGACGACAGAGAAGCTGGAGAGGCTTCTTCCCCTGACTGGTGGGCACAACCAGTTTACCTTTCTTTCTTCGCACCCCAGTCCGGTTTGTGGTCGAACTGCCCGTGCCAAGCACCCCGGCAGCCGGATAGCCACTCACCACTGAACCGCGAATCACCGGACCGCTCCTTGTACCTGAGAAACTCTGCGGCTGGTTTCTTCCCTGGCAGTGCAACGGACTCGTCTTCCTCCACGACGAGATCCTCTCTTCCCCCGGACGAAGCTCCGACTTGCACCCGCTGCCAGGAACAACTGCCCCTGCTGGAGCGTTCTCACCACTTTAAGGTACCGTGTCCGCCAGGCCTCCCTTTCTAAAGATTGCTACAAGGTAATAATAACCCCTTAACCTTCTGGACTGGGCTGGCCACCTTGACCCTCTAACTGGTCCCTTTCTTTGGTCCAACTCCTTTTTGAACCTCTACAAGACTTTTGTGCACTGCAACTGTGTGACCTTGGACACATTTCGTTCGGATCCTCTGTAGGTGGATCCGGCCTCTTGAACTCGAACTTTGCGGTTTTACTTTGCCTTCCTCTCTTGTTCTGATAAAAGTATTGGGATCTGTTCAACTTGTTCTCTGCTTTTCTCTCCCTTTTTAAAACGAACTATTAGAGTGCCATCTACGTTAAGCGCTCACCTGTCTGAAAATAAGTGGAGCTTTACTTAAGACTTGTCTAATATTCTTTTTAAGGGAGTGTATATCTTTTAGTGACCGTGTTTTTGAATTGCTTACTATTAGTGCTTGTGTGTTTTTCTAGATGTGGTTTTAAATAAATAATTATATCTTTTTTTGCACCAAGCCCTGGTCAGCATTTACTTGTTCTACTGTGTTCTCTTAACCTATCGTGAATACTCTGTATACTGCCCAACTCTTCTTGAGGGAAGTCTGACTGCTCAGCCACAGCTACCAAGTGAATCTGTGTGGTACAGACTGCTACCAAGTGGGTTTACTGCCAAACACCTGTAGTCCTAAATCTTTTGCAGTGGTCCCAGAGAGAACTGCACAGGTTTCTGCCTAACAGGGCAACCTTGTCCTTATCTCCGAGCATAAGGACTGAATCGCTGACAAAATGGCTGCCGAAGTGTCCTGCGGCACCGGAAACGACAGGCGCTAGGGCTCTTGAGGAGCCTCGTCGGCGACACCGTCACTCTCGTCGTCGCCCTCGTCGGGATCCCTCCCGATGGGCTGGGCCTCTTCCACGACTTCGATGAGCTCTTCTTCACAGGTCGTGTCCGTATCCATGATGGCCACCTGCCCCTCCCCCACCTTTTCCAACGAGGACACGTGGGGCCTTCACCTTGGGGGGAGGGTCCGAGTCTCGCTCCTCCTCTGCCGGAATCTTCGAGATAGACCGTGGCCTCTCCAGAAGCTTCGCCGGGTTCTTGGACTTCCTCTTACCCGAGCCAGAGCGTTGGCTCGTGGTTGATGGCGCCGGGGAGGATGCGCCCTGCCTGGCAGCCAAGGAGCCTGACCATTCGGCACTCCCGGTGCCCGCGGACACAGTGCTTGGCCTTTTGCTGGGCCCCCGTCGCCTGACGGGCTCTTCCGTTCCAGCCAGTTGGCGAGACAGAGGTGGCGATCCTTCATGGTCCGCTACGACATGTTCCCACAAAACGCACAGTCCTTCTCCGTGTGAGTCTTGTCCTCATGGAGACAGTAGAGGCATAACAAATGCTCGTCGTCCTTGAAAACATTCTGAAGCTGGCATCCAGGCAGGTCCTAAACAGCTTTCCAGGCGTTGAGCTTCCTTTCTCCTGGGCCATGTCTGGGGTAGGCCTCGGAACTTCTGGAATCCTCCAAAAGCGTAACTCGACGAAATCTTCACCCTTGAGGGGCGTAGAAAACGCCGAAACGGATCCCTCTTGATCGGATGTAGAAACGGTGGAGCTTGAGGCTCTATTTAACCGAAAAATGAGAAAAATCTTGTGAAAAAGCATGAAAACGCAGCAAAAGCTCGAGAGCTACAGCAAGAGGACTCCCAACACTTGAACGTGCGGTAAAAATCTGAGGATGGCTGCCAGAGACGGGGCTTGGGGAGAGGGCAGTCATTGGCTGGGGGCAGTATGACCCAGAGACCAGTGATTGGTTACTAAGAAAGACAGATCAGAAACGAAACTGATACTGATTTTTCTTTCTATACCGTGGATTCCCGGCCCGACGGGGAATATTCATGAGCATGTGAATCCATGCCAGACCCCATGCTGGAGAAAGATGTGAATACACCGCCCCTCCCCCGGAATACAGACATTTTGGTGATTATGCTGAGCTCAATGGGCAACACCCTGTACTGAAATGGACACCTCAAGGGAGACTACTAGAAAACTGGTGCAGTTCCCAAATTGAACAATGAAATAGACATCCATCAAATCCAATCTCCCTGGCATAGGGCAGATCAGATCTGCACTAGTGTGATCATCTTGAACCATTCAAAGAGGAGGAAGGTGTGAGGGGACAGGTCCAAGAGGAGTGCACAGGCCCACTGGTTGTCTATTCTGGGATGGCAGGCCCTCCACACCTGCTCTAGTGCCCAAGAGCTTCTAGACCTTGGAAGTAAAGAGCATCTCATGCAGGAGTAGAATCCGAGAAAGAGGAAGGTGCCCCACCCATCCCCAAAACCAAGAAGATTCAAGAATGGCCCCATCCCCAGAGTGGATTGTAGCAGGGTAATGCCTCACTGTTGGTGTGGCAAAGTTCTGGTACCAACTGCTGATGCTATCGATGACAACAGGTCTGGACTGTAGCAGGGCAGCCGCCTCTACAGGAAATGTAGGTTGCAGAGGCACAGCACATAACCTCAGAGGGCAAGGGACTTGTCTTAAGTCCATCCACATGTTGACAGCCTGAATTAAGCTTGAGCCATATGCACAGGGCCCGCATGTGACATGAAATTTGTCTGGATGAGCCAGCCCTATATTTCGAATGGATTGTGTCCTCCCACATAGATCTTCGACACTTGTTGTCCAGCTTCAGAAAAGAAATGCATTGAGTCGCTGTCCCTCAAGAGCATATATAGCACACGCAGCGCCCGTTGGCCTCAGTTTTCCACATTAGCTTCAAGTGAAATTCGGCACACCTCATGTGATAAGTTACAAGATCATCGATAATAGGTCTTCGACACCATCAACGCCCAAGTCCGTTTTTAAGAAATGCAGAGATTGTGGGTCGAAAATGTCACTTACTGACCTGCATTGCTGGTGCCTCAGAGAGCCAGGATACCACTGATTGTTCCAAGTGCCAATCCATGACAGGAAAAGCCTCAAGGGAACGGAAGGGGACACTTAAGGTCGGAAAAATCCCCAAAACGTCACCTACTCGATAGGTGTTCGACCGTCGAGTTGAGGGACGACTCCTCAGAGGAAGAAGGCCAAGCATTCTAGGTCGAGGAGTGGTTCACCCCACTCTTCTGAATGTTCAAAAAAGTAAGAGGCGGCACTGAAGGTCACCTTAGTCGACTTCTTCTGACGATTACCCTGAAAGGGTTGCATGCCCTTAAAATAAAAAAAAATTAAAAAATATCACACCGGCTGAACAGGAAGTCTCCAGGGTGTAAATGTTGAAAATAGTTGACAAACAATGCCATGCTCCAACAAGAGACATGGTGAAAAGTCGAGGTCGTAGAGACCTTCAACGCCCCCCTGGCCCTCGACGTCACCACATTTGCCAGCTACACAGTCGGTGCCTAGCACCCCTCCAAAATCGGCAACAAAGAAAATGTCAACAACTTTGATGACGTCGAAGTCTGTGGTTACAAAACCAGACAAATGTATGCTCCACTCCCGAAGAAGGATTTCATCAAGTCCCTTACTTCTGTTTTTGAAGAGGAGAATTCCGATGAGGGAGCACCATTTGGTTTGCAATAGAGTACACCCATTGTATCAGAGAACTTCGCTGAAGAAAGCGGAAAACATGATTTGTATGAAAACTTGCAAACAGCAATTGGGGTTGATACCTCGCCAGAACTGGAGTTTGGAAAGCATGTACCAGGGGAACATGCTGATTCATTTTTTCGGCATCTTATGTCAAAAGTTGTTGAGTATTTGGGTTGGAATAGACCCTTATTACCCTATGATCAAGACAACCTCAGACATTCTGGACAAGGGTCATCAGACTGATGCTATTTTGTCCTTTCATGTGGCACTACAAAAAAGGGTGGCTAGGAACTAGAAGACTTCCAGAGTCTAATCCGGCAGTCGACAAGAACCTGACCAAAAACAATACCACCCCTCCAGTAGCGACCCCAACTACCTGTCAAAACAACCCACTCCAGACAGTCTGGTGGGGCAGGCAGCTACTGATAAACAGGCAGCCTACCATCCCTCCTGATAGGCGTGTAGATCACGGGTGCACAACATACGGCCCGCGGGCCTCCCTGCTGTTTTGTCCGGCCCGCAAGGTACTAAGACTTTCCTAATGGAGTGCAGCCCTTAAGCAGCATCGGCCATCCTCCATTAGGAAAGTCTTTGAAACTCTTCCGGGCAGGACAAAACACTGGCCCTCATTGGCTCAGCACACACGCAACACGTAGCTCCTACGAGCCACGCAGTGCCTGTGTGTTGCACCAATGAAGGGTCAGCACTACAGCTGGTGTGGCCAGTAAGCCTTGATGCTGGTGTGGCCGGTAAGCCTTGATGCCCGAAGGCATTTCAGCCTTGCTACGCCCACGCCAGCTGTAGTGCCAGAGACCTCACCAGCATTCCAGATAGCCTGCCTTCCAGCACGTCCGGTAAGTGTGTCGGGTCTGTTCTGCCTGTATGTTTGTGCGGTGTATGTTGAGATGCGGGGGCGGGGGTGTCGGGTCTGCCTGAATGTTTGTTTTTGAGTGTTAGTGTGGTGTATGTTGAGATGCATGGGTGGGGGCTTTGGGTCTGTATGGGTGCATGCTTGAGTTTGTATGCTGTGGTGGGGCTTTGGGTCTGTACGGGTGCATGCTTGAGAGTGTGTCTGTGTGCTGAGATGGGTAGGGGGTACGGGTCTAGGTGTGCATGCTTGAGCGTGGGTGCTTTGTTGGGGTGGTACGGGTCTGTATGGGTGAATTCTTGAGTGTGTGCCTAGTTGGGGGTATGGGTTTGTATGCTGGAGTGGGGGTACTGGTCTGTATGGGTGCATGCTTGAGTGTGCAGAGTTGGTACGGGTCTGTATGGGTGCATGCTTGAGTGTGCCGAGTTGGGGAGTGGGCGGGGGGGGTACGGGTCTGTATGGGTGCATGCTTGAGTGTGCAGAGTTGGTACGGGTCTGTATGGGTGCATGCTTGAGTGTGCCGCGTTGGGGTGTGGGTACAGGTTTGTATGGGTGCATGCGAGAGTTTGTATGCTGAGTTGGGGGTGTGGAGGGTACGGGTCTGTATGGGTGCATGCATGAGAGTGCTGGGGTGGGGGTACAGGTTTGTATGGGTGCATGCTTGAGAGAGTGCCGAGTTGGGGGGTGGGGGTCTGTATGGGTGCATGCTTGAGAGTGTGCCGAGTTGGGGGTACGGGTCTGTATGTGTGCATGCTTGAGTGTGCGGGTATGGGTCTGTATCGGTGCATGCAAGAGTTTGTATGCTGGGGTGTGGGGGGATACTGGTCTGTATGGGTGCATGCTTGAGAGTGTGTGCCAAGTTGGGACCCGCCCTGCCTATCCCACATTTACTTTTCGGCCCTCTATAGGCAGCATGTAAGGTACATAGTGTTTGGTTGGGGGTGGGAGCCATGGGGCATAATGTTTGGTTGGGGGTGGGAGCCATGGGGCATAGTGTTGCACTCCAAGAGAGAACCCAATAATAAAGCTAAAACAGGCACAGTTAGGAGATGTACATCCTTTGCTTTTTGAGGAAACCTGACTCAACGAAGGCCATACTCCTCTTGGGCAGCCCAAACAGCAAAGTATAGCAGTCCAAAATAACAGACAACGATATACAATAACTAAATATAAATAAATTATAACAATGGAAAATGTGTAGTACAAAATGTAAGTTTAAAATACAAATAAAAATAGCTCAAAAACGTATTTTTTCCATGTGTTTAATACAAATTGGGGGTTGAAAAAGCCTCCTGCCATGCCCCGCCTACCACCCCACCCACATTTACTTTTCAGCCCACTATAGCCATCATGCAAGGTACTTTCGGCCCTCTGTCAAAATCAGTTCACCCCTGGTGTAGCTGGATGGGCGCGAAAGGTATTTTCTGCAGGGAGCATGGCACTGAAGTCTGCCAACTCCACTGGTGCCCTCGCAAAGTTTTCATACTCTATGGGACTGTATCTCCATGCAGCAGAGCACATTCCCAAAGGGGATGAAGGAGACTGCTTCTTAGCTATTGTTAAGGACGGCAAAGAGGCCATGTGCGAGTCCCTTCAATCAGGATTGGATTCTGCAGATATCCATGCCTACCAGCACTGTTATGCGCAGATTTGCGTGATTGAGGAAGTCAGGTTTTGCACCAGATGTGCAATGTAGGCTTCTCAACATGTCTTGACGGGCTCATCTTTTTGACATTGCTGACAAGAGCCCTGATAAGTTGCAGTCCTCAAAAGGCAGCAGCCAAATCTTTAGACAACATCAGCCTTTTTTGTCCTAGTGGGCAACCTTGGCGGGGTAAATCTTTTCGCTACTACTCCTCATTTGTAAGGGCTAGAGGAATGGCCAGTCAAAGAAGCCAGAGAAGATTTCCTCGTGGTGGACGAGCTAGAGTTGCAAAGCCAGCTCAAGCAGCAGCCTCCTTACTATCGGCCTCTGCAGCACCCGCCACAAAACCACAATGCGGTGTTGAGCCACAGTTCACCAGTGGGAATCACTGTCTCAGCATCTGCAAGAATGGAGACATTACTTTGGATGCTTGGGCTTTGAAAACCGTAGCCCATGTTGTCTTTCTTTTATAAGAAGACCGTTGAACAAACCACTGGGGAACCACTCTGAGGATTCTGGATCCACTCCTTGTGTAGCACATTTTAACCCTGCTAGAGAAAGGTGCTATAGAACCAGTACCTGTAGCAGAGAGGAACAAGGGATGGTATTCCCCATATTTTTTGATTCCCAAAAAGAGGACCGAGACCCATCTTGGACTTGGGATACTTGAACAAGTTCTTTAGGAAGGACAAGTTCAAGATGGTCACACTTTCTCAGATCCTTCAGGCCCTCCAATTCCAGGATTGGTTGGGGTCATTGGACCTTCAGGTTGTTTATTTTCATCTGCCAATCCATCTCAAGCACGGAAAATACCCAAGGTTGGCAGTTCTTATTATCAGTTTGAGTTCTGCCATTCGGGCTGATATCCGCCCCGAGGGTTTTCACCAAACTGATGGAAGTGAATCTCAGGAGAGAGGGGGGGGGGGGGGGATTCACATCTACCCCTACCTGGATGATTGGCTGATCAGGGCACGTTCTTCCGAGCAAGCTCTGGATCATCTCAAAGCATCTGCCACTCTTCAGATTGGGCTTCTCCCCCAATTACAAGAAGTCCCATACAACACCTTCCCAAAAGCTCCAATACATCAGGGCTGTGCTAAACACATCCTTGGGAAAGAGCTCGCCACCCAAGGTGAGGGCTCAAGACATTCTTCAGATGGTTACCAAATTTCAGTGTGCCCAGAATCTGCCACCCTTCAATTTGTACAGGTTGTATGGCAACCTGCATTTTTCTGGTGCCGAAGCCCTGTCTGAGAGTGAGATCTCTTCAATGGGCACTAAGGACACAGTGGTCCCAGTTCTCAGGAAAGATGGCACAGACTTCAGATTGCAACCAGGGTCTCCCAGGATCTTCTGTGGTGTGCCTGCGAGGACAATATTCTGAAGGGAGAACCCTTTCGGCAACCATGCCCAGAGATTACAGTAGTGACGGACGCCTCACTCACGGGGTGAGGAGCCCATGCAAACAATCTGACAGTCACCGGTCATTTGGTCTCCATCAGAGTCCAAAACTACACATCAATTTTTTTTGGAGCTGATGGCAATCAGACTAGTGCTGAAGGCCTTCCTGCCCTCTGTCCGGGGAAAGAATGTCCCGATAGTGAAAGACACAGTGGCCATGCACTACCTCAACAAGAGAGGAGGCATAGGGTCACTACCACTGTGCGGAGAGGCAATGCAGCTCTGGTACTGGGCAATTCAAGAAGGAATCTCCCTATCAGCAGTTCACCTTGCCGAGAGGAGAGCATGGCAGCGGATGCTCCGAGCAGACAGAGCACAGTCTCCCACAAGTGGGAACTAGCTCAGGAAGTCCTTCAAGAGAGCTTCACCCTTTGGGGAACCCCTCAAGTGAATCGGTTTGTGACTGGTGTCAACTGGAAGTGTGTACTGTACTCCTGCAGGGAATTTCCTCCAAGAGAAGCTTCAAGAGACACATTTGTGGTGAACTGGGAGGTTCCACTCCTGTACACGCTTCCTGCGGTCCCAGTCAGGACTCATGTAATCAGGAGGTTGAGAAGGTTTGGGGAAACAAATTATCCTAATTGCTCCAGATTGGGCCAGGAGGACATGGTACCCAGACCTTCTGGATATGTCCATCTGTCCTCCGATGTGTCTTTGTGATGCTGGAAATGCATCGGAGGGACATGGCCTCCCTGTCCTTGTTCTGTGGTCCTTTTTCATGTGTGTTCTCTATAGTTTTCTGCCCAGGAGTCCAAGTGCGACTCCTGGCAGTGCAGCTCTTCCTCTTTTTGGTTTGGTGTACAGAACCTTGGGATACCCTTATGGCACCCATGGGTGGGGGTACAACCCTGTGCTCCTAGTGTGTTTTTGGGCACCTGTGTGTGGCCCACAGAGCAAGGCATGGGCTGGTGGCAGCTCCATGCTGAATTTGACAGGTGCCCCAAGTATCCTCCATTTTGGGATACCCATGCCCTGCCATTGGAATCAGTCAATTCCTGATAGGAGAAAAGATGCCCCCCTCCTGGGAAGCCCTGACTCTGTCCCTTCTCCTGACTGGCTGTTGGGTGGAAGTTCCGTATAGGGTATTGTGGGGCAGTCCAGGCTAGAGCCTTCCCAGTGACTATGTTATGGGTACGCCCTGTGGGTAGGACCTGGGTGAATGGAGTGTGTCCCCAATAATGCACTTTGTTATGGGTTTCTGGTATGAAACACAATGAATGAGACAGCCCTGCCCAAAACTGGTATGAATGCAGTGTGGAGTGCTGAATGGCTGGGTACTTGTATCAATACACATTCCTTGTTGCGATTGTCTGGAGGGAGGAGAATGGCCTGAATGCACTGTGAGCCTCATTGGCTACCTGACTGGCCTTCTGAGCGATTGGTTGCCCGAGTGTGACCCAGCAGGATGAATGAAAGAACAGTATATCTGGGGGCATCTCACTGCTAGAATTCATTCAGAAGTCGATACTTGATGCTTATCCTTGAAGCTCAGCTGGAAGATTTGCTGCTGCATTTGCTTTGACCCGATCCGAAAGCGGTAGTTTGTCGAGGACTGATCCGAGAGGACCTGGTTAGGAGACCTCTCCCGGAGCTACAAGGGAACATCGTGCACCGCTAACCTTCACCAAAGCTCCCTGGAAGGCAGACCTTTGACAGGCTGCCGACCAGAGACTGGGACCACCGACGAGAAGCACAGGACATTCCATCCACCATCACCGACAAAGGTTTGCTATAACCGCTGGCAGCTACCTTTCCACAGCCGGTTGACAGGAGCGATTTTTACCTGCTAGCAGCAACATCCATTTGAATGAGATGTACACCCTGCTGATACACCAGGCTCAACTGGATTCTATCTGAGCGCGAGCATTCTCTTGGCTGCATTTACATCACCATTGCGTGCCCCCCCGGTGCCTTTACACACATTGATGTGAGAACAGACTGTCTCATTCATCCCATCAGTAAAGTTATTTCTACACTTGAGTGACTTCAACTTCACAGCCACTTCTGAGCGCCCATACGGCTTCCATTATTGGATGGCCCCCTTTCTTTTGCTGCAATTCCTTTTGCCCACCAATGACCTGTTGAGGCGTAACAACGGATAGGACCTTGTTACTACTGCCCTGATGAAGGCGGAACACTTTACGTTTATGCTAATCGTTTTAACCACCAAAACACAATATAAGTGAGGGGTGTGAAGGTCATTACGTTTCAACGTAAGAAATCCCATTCTTTAACCTAACTCCCCCACCCCCCACTGCGTTTGACAGGCATGTTACTGTCCCCTTTTGTTTTATTCTACCGTCATCTGGTGGCTTGCCACTTTCCTTTTCAACTTAATTTTTTTGTGCATTTCCCCTGCTTCCCAGCACTTGTCAAGTACTTTTTGTCAATATTTCTTCATTGTAACTATTGGACCTGGATCTTGAACGGTTGGTGCTTTGACTCCCAAAATTAGTTGTAAACATTACCCGTTTTTTGCTTTCTTCTTACTTGACTCAAGTCAGGTGTTCTTTATTTACTGCATGTTTTGTCTTTGCCGTGGTTTTACGCTTATGTGTAACCAAATATAGAATCACTTCAGTAATTTTCAATGCTTCTGGTGTTTCAATTTTCTTTGTCAAAGAAACAGATGTGCTTCAATTTATTTTCTACAAAAGTAGAGGGGTAGCAGGAAGAGGTCAACTGTACAAACCCGCTTGCTCTACAAACCCCTGGCTCAGCAACACTTCGTTTTTATGATCTACATAACTGCTGGAGGCCTATTGAAGCAGTGTTGCCCAGAAGCAGGAACCACTTGACGAAGTGCCACCAACAACAACCGGAGCCGCAACCCTCCATTAAGACACTGAATCCAAGGATACCCTTGCCTGCACCGTTGACCGCTTTGTCCCGCCGGAGAAAGTCAAGGCTGCAGACAAGCATCCGCCGGTGGGGCTTGGCTCCCCCTCCCCCTCCCCCCCCACCACTCGATGACCTTGCTGGGCCAAAGTTCTTCATAGACTCATTGCAGTAACAAACCAGTCATTGAGGTGCCCCACACACCTAGTCTTTGAAGGGCATCGACCAGCACCACCAGGACCAAAGCTCTTGCCTCAGCACCATCAAACCATTTCAGCAGCAACTCAACGATCCATGGCTCCTGCCTTAAAGGAGGCCAATAAAGAAGGATCCATTGACACCTCAAAGAACTCTGCTGTTCCAGATTTTATATATAGGCGTGGTACAACTATTTTAGAAGGGAAAAAAAAGACTCATTGAGCAATATATGGACTGGGCATGTATCATATCTTTAGTTACAGGTTGCCGTGGATGTGGTGGTGAAGAGGGGGCGGGGTCGAGAATCCTCATACAAAACTGTGCCTGGTGGTTGAGGCCCAGTATTCTGCCTATTGTTTTAACTAACCTGCTTTCCTCCCATGTCTATTGTTGGTTCACATTATTAACTAATTTGTATGACATTTGAACTGAGTACAGTTAATGCATTTTAAAGGAATCCAAGTATAATTGAGGTACCACTTAGAACTATATATATTTGCCAGTGTAGATTAACCTGAGCACAAAGTATATTAGTGTACATAACCCTATTTATATAAAGAACTGTTATCACTAACAGAGTTTGGACATTCCTTTGTGGATGCTTGGGGACTACACTGTACTTAAGAACCAGCCTGCATCACCTCCGGAGATCTTAAGCCTTGGTTGCTTGTCCACGTTACCAAATAGAGAACCTCGGCAGGTGTGCTCTGTGCTTTTACTCTGCCATATAGAGATCAGGAGTACAGATTCTCCCCCTCCCCTCCTCCAATCTTTAGTCTTTCACAAAGAGGACCTTCTCTCACAAGGGCCGGGTCGGGTTCTCCATCCAGGTCAGAACTGTCTCTGAAAGGCTGGGATACAAGGATTGGGACTTCCCTGATGACATAATGGAGGTGTTCATTCAGCCAGAAGACCAGCAACAAAACCTTTGTACTGTTGACTTATGTTTTGCAACTGGTGCAAGGAAAAGAATGCGGAACCTTTTCGATGCAAAACTCCAGATGTTCTATCCTTTCTTCCATCTTTGGTCAAAATGGGCCTTCAGATGGGTACCATCAAAGGCTCCTTGGCAGCACTATCCATCTTTAAATGCTCTTCAGAAGAATTCTATTTTAAAAAAATACCACTGGTGACTCCATTTCTAAAGGGGCTCACTAATGTGTTTCCCCTTCATTTCCCTTCCAAGTTGGGACCTCAATCTGGTTTTGAAATTCCTGACGTGTGTCCATCTGAACCTCCACACACGTCCTCCGAGGTGGTTAACCTTGAAGACAATCCCATGGATAGCTCCGACATCAGGCCATAGAGTGAGCAAGTTGCAAGCACTTCATCCAAGCCACCTTTTGCCATCTTCCACCAGGACAAGGTGGTTGTAAGAGTCAAGCCCTCCTTTTTGCCCAAAATCATTTTGAACATTCATTTGAGTCTGAAAATTCTTCTCCCTTCTATCCTCCACCTCATCCTGGTAAGGATTGGACGGTATGAAAAAGTTAAGCTTTTACATTTCCAGAATCTCTAAATTGCAAGTTGACAATCAACTTTTCATAGGCTACACAGGACAAGTTGGGTCAGGCTGTTTCTAAACAGACCTCATCTAGATGGAGAATTCTAGCAATATCAAAATGCTACAGGCTAGCAGAAAAAGACCCTCCTGAAGGTTTAAGAGCTCATGGCTACATCTATGGCCTTTCAAAGGGGCGTAGCAATTAAAACAATTTGTGAAGCTGCAACGTTGTCCATACACACATTCACTAAACCTTATCAACTGGATTATTCCCTTGGCCAGGATTGGCAAGGCAGTCCTTCATTCTATCCATGAAAATGGATAAGTTCAATTCTACTCCCACCACCAAAACAGAACATTGCTTTGGGAGTCTGTCAAAGATGAGGCATGCGTGGTAGGACACAATCCATTCAAAGAACAAGTTACTTACCCCTGGTTACATTCTTTCGACTGGATGTTCCTCATCACCCTCCTGTCCTACCCTGCAGTAGAATTTCCCATGCTAATACAGCTTCCGTTCCATCAAGTCCAAGTATGGTCACTCCTGTGTTTAACGGCTATCTCTGCTACAAGAGGAGAGGAAAAATAGACCTGAGGCCAACAGGCGCTCATATATATATATATATATATATATATATATATATATATATATGCCCTTCATCACCCTCGACAGAGGCCCTCAAGGGACATCAACACAGCACCATCTGCCGAAATGTTTTGCTGAAGCTGGCTAGTGTTAAAGATGAGGAATGCGTGGGAGGAACATCCAGTGAAAAGAACGTTACATGGGGTAACTAACTTGATCTGTTACATCTACTCCCTAAAAAAAAAATAGGCCAATACTCCCAACAAAAAACAGGGAAGCCATGAAGGGACTGTGCGCCCCTGCTTTCACTCACCCAGCTGTATGGATGTTTGGACCAGTAGTGCGGGTAGTACCACAGGAAGAAACTTGTATAACTGCCGGAGCAGAATTAAATGCATCTGTTAATGTGCATGCATAACTAAATGAAAAAGGAATTGCAGACATTTTCCAGTTAAACATTCACATACAATAAACACTCGAATTGGACTTCCATTTTTTACTCCCTATCATTTTACTCCCACTTCCTCTTAACACATCTTCAATTCCAGGAAGTATCAAAGACCGTGTACCAGTGCTCTAGAGAAGAGCATTCGGCAGTGAAATCAGTGTGAGCAAACTGGGGCAAGGTAACACCTACTTGCACATATACAGACATATCTGTACTCAAAAATGCTATAGTCCCGTTCCTGCAAGCAGTAACTCCCACAAGTATAAAGGGAGAGATACAGGACCACCATATTCTGAAAGTATAATCAGCTCCCCAAAAGCCAAGTTGGGGCACATTCAGATTCATGCACCCAGTTGCTACTGATCTTTGTGGGAAATGTATTGGCAATCACCATTAGCATTATGGCCCTTGCCAAACCTCACTATTGTGCGAGTAAGCCAAGCCAGTGAACCTCAAAGTATTTTACCACACAGCCGTGCTGGAGGCGGCTCTATCAGGGCTGTATCAACATAATGCAGAGTTTGAGAAGCCTTTAATGGCAGGATTAACCTCCAAATCTGCTTTAGGATCAAAGCTGCACAGGAATAAATGCAGTTTGGAACAGCCACTGGGGCACCTTTGTCCAACGCCCTCTGTTCATAAAAACTCACAGTAATCCATAGGACAAGGTACAGCAGCAGATGTCTGAGTGCATAGATTGCATCATTTTCAGCAGTCGTTCAGATAGTGCTATGCTCCAATAAGGCCAACAAAACACTGACTAAAGGATGCTTTTGCCAATTCAAAGGAAACAAACAGGCCCTTTTCTGATCCTGTGTGTTCACGGTATTCAATACCAGGAAGCAGCCAATGCTGGCTCCTTCCTATAAATCAGCCTTGTACCTTTGAAACCAAGCTACTGGTCTAACCCAATTAGCAGGCATTTAGAATAGGTTTGTCTATCTTGCATTATGAGGTTATATATTTCCATCAGGCTTTAAAGGCTCTATTATAAACCACTGACGTGAGTACAGTTCAGGGTTCTAGAAGAAAGCCACTGGTACACCAGTGGTTCACTGAACCAGGCATACGCCATGTTATGGAATAATAGGAAAGGCACCTGTGCAGAGCCTGCAGCTCGCTCCTTGTCTGGCTGAAGCAAACATGCAAAAAAAAAAAAACAAATTTCCATATGCTATAATTGCTGTCTGAAATATGTGCACGTCTTAAGGCTGGCACATTAACCTTGCAAGTATTGTATTGCAATACCATAAGACTTTTCATGAACACCCTTACAAACTGCACAAGATGTGGCAAGAGTTAGTGCAACTTGAAATGGCTGCTAGGTGGCCTGAACAAATGAGCTTAGCAAGATGCAGTACACGCGTCGTAACTGAGCCACTTCTGATTGAGCAAGGTTTTGGCTTGCACACCCACCAAAAAGTAAATGTTTCATTGCTTGCTATTTAGTGGATGATGCCCGACCATTGAGAAAGTGTGTGCGCACTCAAGGCACAGCTATTTGGCCAAACTACATGTTTTCAGGAGCCAAGCATTGAGAATGGAGTGAAGAATTTTGCTCCCCTTCGAGAACAACATGTTAGGGAGGCAGAGATAGCAAACAGGTCTGGTAACCAGGATCTCTCCACCTTATCGATGCAATCAGTTGCAGGGCTACACCCTGAACACCTGTACGACTGCCAATTAGTAGAAATGCATGGAGGAACTTGCCAACACAAAAATGGAAAACTTGTCAAAATCTGCTTTGATAGGGTGCAGGGGAATCTGCTGGCAACCTTAGTGGGAACGAAAACAAAGATACTAGTTTACCATCCAGGAACACTCCACTTTGTATTGACCGAGCTCACCCCACAGCAACAAGTTCGAACACAGACCCTGTGATAGCAGTAAAAGGCAACCCTCCCATAAGGAGGAGAGCAGTACATTCACAGTACTCGCATAAGAAAAATTTCCCGTTGGTATATACTCTTGCGTTGGATATGAACATTCCCACGTAAATCGGCATCTTTTCCGAGAGATAAATAGGATTACATTTTAAGGTCTGAGGTTTTAAGAAAGCGATGAGCATGTACCGCCCACGTGTAAGTTGCTTGTGGCTTTACAGGTGCGACTTGGAGTGCCAGATACAACTTATTCAGAATCCCTGTCCCCAAGAAAGCAGCATCCAGCTCTTCCTGCAGCCCATGTCAAGTGGAGTACTTCATTTTTTAAGACGTTTACATATACAAACATCACCAACGTACATGTAGGACCACAGGTCTACAAAAAGTGAATTGAAAAGGCAAGATTTGGCCACATTAAAAGGACCGTATGAGCCCATGATCATCATGGAGAACTTTTATATGAAAAGAGTACATGTAGTTCTTAACATTACTGAAAATAAATGAGGCAGTCAATTGGCCTTCATAATTTTTAAATAGTTAGTAGTTAAATAGTAAATGTGTACGCTCCATGGCAGGACGACTGCTACAGAGTTTGATCCCCAATATTTGTTTGCAACTATGAGGCTCTCAGGAGTCCAGCAGATCTGGTCATGCCAACTCCAGGTGCCATGTATCTAGAAACTCCTGTAGCAGGCACATGAAAAGCCTGCATGACAAAACAAGAGATTGTGAAAGTCATTTCTAATTGCAAGGCCTGCACTTCAGTTTGCAAGTTTGAAATATTTGAGGGCCTGTGGTGCAATGTCAAGTGTCCAGGGACACTCGGAAAGAACACAGCTGATGACTAATCAGGAAAACCCAATGTCAGACATTCCTCTGAAAGTCGTGGGTCTTGCCCCACACATTGTACAGAAGGTGCTCAGATCAACCACTCTAGGTGTAAGTATAGCCTTGCAGCTGCCCATTCAGAGATGGCCACTACCAGGCAAACTGATTGTTGCCCAAGCACAAGGTCTTTGGTGTACTGGGATAAGTATTCTGTCCAGTTGCAAGGCAATCTTTAAGTGACTTTTGCATGGTCACTATTTGGAATGACTGGGACCAAGGTCCAGGACAGCCCTTAAATCCAATTTGCAAATCAGGAAATAATGTGCACACTCATTGGTTCAGCTGACCTTGCAGAACTCGCATGTACCTTTCCCTCTGGCGGGCAAGGGAGAAACTGCTTTTTCATTAAGAAAGTGTTCACTACATTACATACAGTGATTCTCTTACAATTTGCTTCTGCTGGAGACAAGCCATGCTGAAGTGCAGGGATAACTGCTAGAAGCCAATACTTTTCTCAACCAAGTTCCATGGAATGACCCCGCCTTTACTGCTTCTGCAGATTAAGTGGCTCTCATGTCGTTGTAGCAGTAAAACCAATATGACTACAGTTCTGGAGCAACAAGCTGAACGACTGCATTCCTGGTGTACTCTTATGGCAAGACATCAAGTTGATAACCTTGGTCTGGCCTTCAGCGTCAATTGGTGGCTTTTAGACCGCCTCAGTGCTTCACCTCCATTGCTACCACAGGATTCAGACAGGAGACATGTCCATCACTACATACTAGCAAGTCACTACATACTTAGCAAGTCACTATCTATTTTAGCATCAAACGCATACATCTGTTTAGTCATAATTTCGAAACCAATAATGTGGAAAGTCATTGTGAGAAAAAAGTTTGATTTTTTTTAATGCATTTTTTTCCGAAATGGGGGTTCCCCCAACCCCCCCCTTTTATTTTTTTTATCCCAAACCCAAAATATATTTTTCGAAAAAATGACCGACCACTGCATAAATCACCTCACAATCCAGAAGGCACTCAAGCCCTGGCTCTTCCCATCTACATCATGATGTACTAAATCTGCCTCTGGTAAACTTCACCCCAGAAAGGTAGGCAGGGCATAGAGTCACATACGTATTGAGCAGGCACAGAAAGGATTCCATAGACCTGCAATCATTCATGAAAGCAAGTAATCGGCCATGACTCACTGGTACATATCACACGCCATCTCAATAGAGGACAGCTGTATCCTCACAAGGCATTGCCACCAACCTGCAATCATCCACTACTTTCTCAGATAAGTCCCACAATAAAAAAAGTCTACGCACATAATCTATCTCCTTGACTCACATACTCTGCCAACATGCTATTACAGCATCCACTCACCTACAAGCTATTTCTCCATAGGTTGCTAGCAGGGACTTCACCCCTACCTTCATACTGGCTAAAATGCACATGCATTCCAAAAAACCCCTTAGCAATTTCTCATACCTTGGTCCTCCAAGGGCATCCACCTACAGTGCTTAGAGGCCATACCAATTACATATTTGGTAAAACAATGAACAGCAATTAGCTAGTAGACTTGCTCCATTAGCAGACCCCACTACTCTGGGAGCCATAACATTCAAATGAAGCCCGTCAGACAGTGCCGCTTTAAATTATACTGCAAAGAATCTCACTAACAATGACTGGTCATACCATACTAGTCCATTGCCACGCCTCATTTGCAACAGATGATTCAAAATGCTCCAAGTAAACGGGGAAAAACTGGGTCGGGGTGAGAACATGGCCTCATTGTAACCAGTGAAGCCCACAAGAATTGAGGTCATTGTCCAAACTAGTTTAATATCACCTAACCACGAAGCAAGGCAGTAGTTTGCCATCATTAAAACTTCATAGAAAATTGTGTATGAAAATCTGGCACAGGTAAACTACACATTTTACCACCTCATTTTTCCCAGGACTACATTCATAAACAAACCAGGTGCACTCATACTACTTAGTGTCCCAATCTAGTACTGCACAGCTATTATGTATCTTTACTGGATATCAAATAGATTCTGAATCTCGCAATGTTCCAAATCCCCAGTCTAGACTTTTGAAGGAGAAAAGCAATTCCATCTCAAGCTAAACTAGGATACATAGGCTGCATTTGCATCATGTGCCATTACCACATTGGATAGCAAATTATCCTGGCCAGATCAGGATGATACCAGTCCACAGCAGTGGACTTCAATGAGGGGAATGGTACTCAGAATTACAGTTAGAGCTTTATGGACTGCTACTCCTGCATTCTTTTGAGGTGTTCATTAGTCTTTTACATTCCCTAGGCACAGATTAGTCCCCAACAGACAACCAGACGCAGAGGAGTTCATTCCTAGGATGAAACCACCCTACTGGTTTTACAGTTTGGCTATGCGCACTTCTGAAGAGGTATTTGCGTGGTATGCCAGACTGCTTAACTACAGCCTAAGACAGGCCATCATATGGGCGACAGTCTCCTGTATTACTGGTTAAGCCAGGCCACTATGAAGTGATTCATCCTTGCAGCATTGAGGGATGCCAAGAATTAAGTTTGGTAAGCGGGGGGGGGGGGGGGGGGGGGGATCATCCCAGTTCTATAGTGAAAGGAAACTAGCCTCTGGTAGCATTTGTACAATCTCTGCATCATGCACAGTAGGGCCCCAATGACACCACATTACTATGGAACAAATATTATTGTGCCCACCATTAGATGTGTCTCCATGAGGAGACTTTAGGTGCCAAGATCAATGGCCAAAAGCCCATGTTAGAGCATCATAATTAGGACGTTAAGTGTTTTGGGTGCCACCCTATAGACTGAAAGAGTAACCAAATTTCTGGCTCTTGGATCTGCTTCGATCACTACCACTAGATTAATACAATACTAGTGCACCATGTACTGTACCCATGGTCCGTCATGCATAGGTGCATCAAAGTCAGTCACAAATTATGCCTTTAGTCAAGTTTACTTGTAGACTTGTTCACTTTGCTGCACAGCAAACTGACTGCTCAACAGCTTTCAACGAACCACCTCATCAACTTGACAGATCAAGAGGCCCCTACAGTAGGGAAGGGAGGTTCTTCATACTGACCCTTGTAATACTGGGCAAAACTCCCTTTAAATGTTGCCCATGGAAGGACACGAACAGAGTGTGCAGTTAATGTGATCACCCAAAAAAACCTTGTAAACTTTCCACCTAAAACTCTGAAGGATCAGCACCAAACGCTGGGCCGCTCACACAATGCAGGCCAAGCCCTACATCAACATGACAGACTATCAGGGGCAGCATCAGGGTATTGCATGACAAAGGCGAGTAGGGTTCATCAAACCACCCATGCCCCCTCACCCCCATGTGCAGGCACCCGCCCACAATGAACTGCTTCTGAAGGCTCCATAATGCTTCAACAGCAACACTTACTGGTCGACAAAGACTTCATGGAAGATGTTGCCACCCAGTTTATTCCACTCTACAGTCAGTACAAAGACACATCCAATCCTCCCTACTGGCACCTAGTCTCACAAGGGCAGTTAACCCCAGGCCAGCACCACTATTAGGTGTCAGCTGAAACCGGATTACTAGCAGTTCTTACCAGAAGGAGTCACTCCCCCAGACAAAGAAAGCAAGAAAAACTATACTTTCAGTAGAAAGGTTACCTCAGCAGCATACCAAACCAGAATGCCAACACCAGTCACTTCTAGCTAGTTATGGCTGTCTCAAAGTGGCAGCCCTGAAACGCCAAATCAAAGCCATTCCAGAACTCCTTAATGTCTGAGTGGTTGAGGGACACCCAGTGGATACTGTCAGGGAAATTTGGTTATAACCCCACCCCCTCCTGAGTAAAAATAGTCCACAAGATGAACCAGCAAATAATCATGGTAGCTCCAATGTGGGCAAAAGACAACCTTGGTTTCCGCAACTGCTCAAACTGGCAATGTGCGACCCAATCAAGCTCCTGTGCCCCTACAACATGCTAACTTAAGGGAGCATCCACATGTGCCTTCAGTCTATGAACTTGGCAGCCTAGCTCCTGAAGCCATAGAATTTGGCCACCTGAAGCTAAGAGGCACGAAAACCGAACACCAGACACTAAGTGTAAAAGCTTTGTGATATGGTGCACATCCCAAACACTGAACCCAACAGAATGGTCCCCAGCTACACTACACACTTTACCTACTAGACTCCAGCATAGTAGTCAACTCTATCAAAATGCATCCGGCAGCCCTGTCAGTACACAACACTTCACAGAAAAAGATGTCCTGGCGGAAAGTTCATGGAAGGGGTAAAGAGGCTATAACCCCCCCCCCCCCCCCCTACACACACACACACACACACACAGACGATGTACAGAGAGCGGTGTCGTACTATGACCAAAACCAAACCTAAGGAAAACACCAACTGTTCCTTAGCACCTGGAAGATAAGGCGATCACATTCAAAGAACACCTTCTCAGATGGATAGTCAAGAGCATACAGCTCTACTATTTGCAGAAAGGCTTACCTTTGACCCCCCCCCCCCCCGCCCCAGGGCTCTCAACCAGAGGAACAGGAGTTTGGCAATGAAGTTATTTGCAAAGCTGCTATGGAGTTCCATCCATACACAGCATTACTACACCAACACTCAGATTCACAGCTGGGACAAGTGGTCCTAAAACATATTTGCTGCTGTACTGCCCCACTTCCCACCTTCTCCAGATACTGCTTGCTAGTCTATGCAGAGAGCAGATCCAAGCTCCAGACAAAATATTACTCAATGTAATATTTGTGTTGCTTGCATCCGTTTAGATACCCTCGGAGTAGAAGGGGACAGATGTTTTCTGGTTATCACTGTTTCTACTTATCACATCTGTACTCAAGCTACACTTCATGCACCCTCATGCCAGAAACAATGAGGGACCTTGATGCGTGAAGGAGCATGGGTACACATCACACTAGTGATAGTATTACTAACACCCATTTCAAAAACAAACCATGTAATACTCTGCAACCACCACTAGATGTCAAGACTATGCAGAGCATGTGAACAAGCACCAGAAATACAGGAAGTAATGTATCCCATACAAGCATTACACTTGACTAACCATGCTGCTGACAAAGCATACATTTGCATCTTTGGGGCAAGCAATCAATGCCTCACCAAGCTTTAGAAGAGCCTCACGAGGGAATGCACAGCAGGATGGGGCGAAAGCAGCTTCTAGAGATGGGCCCCAGTGTTGGTAAACATGAGACTATGCTTCAGCCATTCCTTTAACGCAACTAGTCATGAAACTAGCTCTGGTGTCCTGTGTACTTATTCCCTGGTAGGGAATCTACAGTGGTCCTAAAGTTGTACTGGGACCACCAACACGGGTCACACTGCAAGCACCACAAGATCCATTTGCACCTCCTTCATTCGGTTCATGAATTAAGAAAATCACTTCCCTACAAGACAGGGAAATTTCACTTGCATGATCCTATACCACTCAGTTGGCAGCACAGTGCAATATTAACTGTATGCACAGCAGGTATTGCTGTGTTACCAGCTTGCAAGGAAGAGACCCGTGTGACGTTTACTAATTTTTTTTTATAATGCGTTCCCCAACCCAGTTTTATGCATACCAAACTAAAATATATATAAAAAGCATTCAGCCCTTTATTTTTGTGTCGAACAAAAAGGCATTTGATCCTTTTGTTTTAGATCCTTTGGCTGGACACCTTTTTAACTATGCCAGACATGAACTGGTTGGTGGTAGCAGGAATTTGTGAACCTGATTTTTCACCTTGAGATTGTACACCCAAGCTTAATCCATAAAGCAATATCCTGCATTGTCAACATTTATTATAAAACATAAACATTGACGCATACAGCTTAAGATTAACAATTGCCATCTGCCTGGTTGTGGTAACAGACCAGCTGTATAAAAGCTTATCTAAATGTACAAAAAAATTTACAATTAAAACTTAATTTAAAAAAGTTCAACAGTTGGTTTCATAATTGTGTCATCGAATCAATCCTCTGCCAGACTGGTGATTGTAGGCAATATGAAACAAAAAGTTTAACTCAAATAAAAATAAACTGTACAATGTGTGCTCGCCGCATGTAATATACATCATAAAAGCTCAGTCCATTAGGATAAAGTGAATGTCTCTGGAGGGTCAATAAGGGACACTGCATGGTACCTGTAAAACAAACAAAAAAGTCCATTCAGTGAAGCAATAACGTTGACATAAGTTCCTGGCCCAACTTGCCATTAGTCATGTGGCTAGTGACAACGAGCAGTTGAAAAACCCAAAGTAAAACCCTGAAGCATGCAGAGCACTACTGTGGAACAGAGCAAAACCCGACTCCCATCGCATGATACAACCAAAATCCACATTACAGGAGGATTCCCAGCCCATTTGTTCTTACTTTGCAGTTTTGTATTTTTCCCGCACAGACTGCTGTTGGTGTGTGGCAGCTCCTATGAAAGTCCGATGCAAGTCAACAATACAAGGTTTGAGTTCTTGAAAAGTGTACCCAGTCAGTTGAACCAGGGGCTCAGTCTGTAAAAGAAGTTCACAGGAGTGGTCAAATTAGTAACCGTTCCACATGTCCTACACTTACTCCATGCATTTTTATAAAACGGTTTAACATTTCCACCATTATTCCAGAACGTTCCAAGACGACAACATAATGAAACCCATCTGACCGTGAGAAGGGCTATACATCAAGGAAGACCTTTAAATGCCCTCAAGGGGTTTGCAGTAGGAAGATGTCCTGTCCAGCTGACGGATTGAAGCACTCATGGAAGTGTTTTACAACGAGGCCAGATACAGCCCAGGACACTTCACCAACCCAGTTGCCAAATAAGTTTTCCTCCCCACCCCATGGCAAAATGCAGCAAGTAGGGGTAAGGTACATGTATGTGGTGAATACCTGAATTTTGCCATAATAAAAAAATGCATGCTGCACATTCGCAGAATGTTGAGCCTCAAGAGACCCATTTTCCAGCATATCACCATTCATTCCCCACCATTGCCATATTTATATCTACAGTAATCACCCAGTTACCTCATGGAGAAACACTGCATCTCCAGCAGACAGGTCACGTACAGACTTCCACCTCTGTGGAAAGGACCAGAAAACAAGCCATCTCTGCCTAAAACCACAAGATTACAGCCCTTTCTCCCCCAACGCATCAGACTCGCCCCACCTCTTCAAGGAGTCTCTCCTCAACAGCTAGGCCATCATGTCACCCCTGGCTACACACCACCCACCCCTCTCCAGTACATCTGGTATGCAAGCAAATCTATAAATGCATGCATTTGTTTCTGTACTATGCAAGCCATCTTTTAAAACGAACAAAGTCTGAGGCGTCTTTGTGCATCAGCAAAGCTTTATAAAAGATGGCTTGAACTTGTACTTCAAGCCATCTCTTATAAAAGACATAAATATGGCACCAAGTCCCCAGGTTTGCCCGGGGTGAAAGGCACCTCAGTGATGGTGGGGGGTCTTGAGGGGGGAACTTAGTCCCACTAACTGCCGGGGCCTGTCCCACTTAAGGCACTGGCTGTACCTCTCCTCTGTATCCTAGCCCACCACTGTTGTGTTACCACCATTGCAACACTTCACTATGCATATTGTACATCTGTATTGGTGTATAGCTATAAATCAATCCTTTGCTTCTCAAAGCCATGTCCCAGCCTAACCAAAGCACATAATCTGGCATTTATGATCACGTTTTAAAGTGTATGTTATGGGAAACCAGTTACCAAAGACTATATTGGCTTGAGCCATTCAGGCAAATTATTTGCTCCAATTCGATGTGGCATGGTGAGCTAGCAACCTTTACCACAACTGGCCAGAAACCCAAGGACCCCCTCCCCTAGCCATATCTGAAATAAGATAACCCTGATCCATAATCAAGCATAGTTACTATGCTAGCATGGCAGTCAGTTACAGGCGACCAGCACTAATGGAGGAACCCATTAAAACCCTTTTATTCCGCGTTCCCAAACACTGATGTTCAGGCATACTCTTGCATTCAGGACATATTTCCTGAAAGCAATGTTTTGGTTATGCTAGAAGGGCACAGTCAGCATAAGGCATCTGCGGTTGCCTGCATGGAAACTATTGCTTTCCTAGACATTTTAGAAAGCAGAATAGGAGTTGCCAAAGTTGTAGCTCTGCTATTTAGATGCAACAGCTGCCTCCAGACTGGACTACCGAAAAACCCAACAGCATCACTGGACAACCTAGCAGCTGTTGGCGAGTGTGTTTAAGCCCGGAGAAACAGGGCAGTAAGTGAAGTGGTGCAGACCAAATGGCACAAACACAGGTAGGATCCATCGAATTAGTATGTCATGGACCACTACAATTGAAGTCCGACAAGGTTAGCAAGAGGTAGTCAAATGAGACCTCTGATTAACTGTACCAACAGGGTTTGAAACTGTTGTAGCCATTTAGCTCCTGCTACTAGTCCAGCCCCCCCCACCCCCCATTAGCTTGAACCCAACAACTACTTTTGGATCCCTAGACCAACTGGTTCCTTATATTACCGATTATATGCATCTAGTACACATTTAAACATAATGGCTTCTGGTTCCAAAGCAGCAGCACATCAACCCGGAGCTAGTTTTAACCCAAAAGCAGATCCTTGGCAGCCCTAGTTGCTTGAGGAACAGTCTGGACTGAACATATGGTGCAGATGTGGGTGGAAGCACATGGATTTCTTCTAGTGTAGAGCACGATAGCCATCAGACTTTCCAAGGCTTTTCCAGATCCATTCATATTGGCTGGCCAGTATGAGCTCCCAACTAGTGTGGTGACCATTTTATTTATTGATGCTAAAGCAGATTCTATTGGAAACAATTAAAGGCAATAGGAAAACTGGGAAATCCAAAGCCAGGTGCTATACATGGGACACGCATTGTAGACTGGTGCAATGGAGTAAGAGTAATGCAAGAACAGCATTGGTGAAGATGTAGCATTAGTGCAGTGTTATCAACTAGAAGGGTGAAGAGCTTTAGGGAAGTGACCAGAGTGGATGGCACCAACCCTCACTGTGCTAATGGGCAAAGTGAACATAGCAAGGGGGGGCGGGTTAGCAGAAAGTTAAGCCAACTCCCTGACCTATTGAAAGGGAGTAGATTCAGAGCAAGCCTTGATGCATCCATGCAATGGACAGAGCTACATTCCAGTGAGGCCCTGGATGGTAGTCTCCAGGAACATGCAATCCCCTGCGTGATGGTTTGGCCCTTCAATCAGGACCGTGGACTTCAGGAAATTCCCTCAAATCCACTAATCTTGGCATCAGTCTGTTCTACTCATGGAACCTTGGTAGAGTGGCAGAGCAGTCAGGCTTATCTTAAGAGGAAGATGTGAGCTGTTTAAACTGAAACCAGTTAGTACAGTAAGTGTGAAGATTGGAGTATGGGATTGTGATGCAGGATGTCAATCATGAAATTGTGAAAAGTAAATAATTCAAGTTGCGAACAGCCAACATGTCTTTCAACACACCAGTCATTTAAGGCTGAATTGGACGAATATACAGTATTGTATAAAACAAAAGAATGCCCACATTGAATATAAGGTAGGTGTTATATTCAAACAAAATGAAGAAAGTGCAATTAGAGAATTCCATGGGTAAATAGTACAAGCAAAGGATATGCAGTAAAATGAATATAAAAGTTAAGACCATACCACATTTCAGGCTGAGGGCAGAAAAGGGTGAAATTGCTGGGAAAAAATCATATGAAAAGAAAAATTGAATTGTTGAAAATTGATATGACACCGGTCTAGTGCAATGTTTCAAAAAGGGGAATTAAAACCCCCTAATGCAATCAATAAGCTGAAAGCCATCAGTGTAAAGTTATTAGAACCTGCAATGATGAAGTTAAACTCGTGTTACAGGTGGGCTGAGAAAACCAAATCACCGAGATTCACCAAAGCAGCTCCTGGCAGCGACCACCTGGTGGATAAGAAAGGTCTAGCTAACCAGAGTGACATGCACTAGTAAAGACATGAAAGGAAATCATCCTTATGGAAATAGTATTGGTATCCTGAATCCAGCTTAACAGATAATGGAGATCTTTCCAAATATATGGTCCTGTGAGAACAATGATTCCCTGTGCGAGGTAGTTGATGTAACTAAGAACTGAATATACCAGGGGTAAAATACCCGATTAGCACAAGACAACCAAGCTAATTGACCAGTACACACTCAGCCCTTTCCAGGGCACAGCTCAAACAGAGGCACTCTCCCTTAAAAGGGAGCACTCCTAAATCTGAGATCACTCGTTGCCCATCCCACAGACATTTCCAACCTAATAGTGGGAAATTAGACTTCCTCACCATTACCGAGTCCTGGCTACACAATGCCGCAGGTCCATTGCTTACTTCAGCCATCCCTGATGGATATACGATATCTAGGCAAGACAGATGGACTTGAGGCGGAGGTATCACTATGATAGCCAGAGTAAGCCTTTCACTGAGGCTAGCCCCCTTCTCCCCCCCCCCCCCCCCGGCGCAGTTCCCCCAAACCTTGCAAAACCCTTACGGCCAAACTCCCCCTAGCCAACTCAGTCACTCCCTATCCTTTACAGCCCACCCAGTCCTCACGGGACATTTGAAGAGGATATGTACAGTATACTAGTTGACAACCTAAAACACCACAACTACTATTAGGTGATTTTAATCTAGGTTTTAATGACCTGGCAGACAAACATGCCTTTGAAATGCCAACACTATTACTGCATTAGGACCGTCACAAAAAACAAACAAGCCTACCCATATCAAAGGGAGAACCCTAGATTGGGAAGCCAACTATAATTGCACTGCCACCATCACTTCCATCATGCCGTTAGTTTGGACAGATCACTCCCTTGTGTCCTTCTCACTACCACCTCCCATGGCCACCCAAACTGTCCCACCTTGCCCAACCAGAAACAGAAAGACCACTATGGACAAAGTGATCCCTGCCATCCTCCACTAAATTCACTGCCTGATGGTCCATGAATATAATATGCTTACCACAAAGATTGCACCACCGAGACCAAGTAAACCTAAAGCCCACCTAAACAAGGTACCTACGTCACAAAAAGAAAATGTGAATCTACCTGGAGACTATGCCCATCTACTGAACACAAAGTCAGTCAAGCTACAATTTCCACGCAATATAAAAATTAAATCTGCTTGGCCAAACTAAACTCCTACAACGAGCGGATTGCCAACTCAAGTACGAGGGAACTATATCATACTAAAAGAACTAGAGTTCCTGCCTGATCCCTATACCCGACACCTGCATCAAAAACAAAACTTGGGTGTTCAGATATTCAAAATGCTCTGCTCTAGCCAATAAAGTAAAGACTCTTCAAACCAAAAGAAACCATTAAAAATGTTTTTTAAAATGCACTTTTCCAACACCCTCAGCCCCAGCGACATACCTTCGAGACCAGGGTCACTAGATTCAGCTTCAGTAAAACCTCCAGCTTGGAGGTAGAGAAAATCTTCTCCTAAACCTTCTAACTGTAAAGGTGACCACTGCCCAGCTCAAATTATAAAAGATGCTGCCAGAGACTTGTCCCCATTCATTTCTAAACTAATGAATGACTCCCAACCTAAAACATGGTTACTCCCTCCTAAATAAACCCTAGACCCACTCATTCCCACCAACTACTGTCCCATTACAACGGTACCCTTCTCAAAATACTGGATACGGTTGCATATACACAGATACAAAAATTTCTTGAGCTACACAAGCTCCTAGGATTAAGAATCTGGCTTTCACCCACTACATGGGACAAACCGCCCTGATTGAACACAGATGAGCTGAGAGATAAGTGTAAAATAGCCCTCTTCCTATAGCTCTTGGCGGCATTTGATCTTGTGGATCATAAGGTCCCGTGTAATCATTTGGATTCAGCAGCTCACTTTTCCACAGAAGCCAACAAATCAATCTTGGGTGAGATCCAGGATTCTCACCTTGAGCAGCAGCAGCAGACCCCCCCTCCCCCATCATCATGTGTGGTGTACCCCAGGGCTCATGTGTCTCCCCTACCCTGTACAACATTCACCAAACCTTTGTTCGATGATCTGGATCTTCTGGGTATCACCTACACCAACTATGCAGATGAGATTATCCTCCCTTTCTGGGGAGGATGGCAAGGAATTTGCACTGGTGAACAGGCTATATCTCATCATCCAGGCATGGATGGCCACACATGGACTATGCCTAAATGAGAAGACCGAGCTAATAATCCTGGGTACCCATTCCAAGATCAACAACTTAAGTCTCGATACCCCGCATTCACCATAGATGGTGAATTTCAAAGTATCCGAGGAGGTAAAAACCCTAGGCTTTTACCTTGATTCAACTATGTCCTTTGACAAAGTGAAATCTCCGGCCTTTACTACTCCTTACACTTAAGCAGTAGTAAGCTTATTAGAGCAGGTAACCCTTTCCTTTCAAATAACAGCTGCATGATCTTGGGCCAGAGAATTAGTACTATCGAGGTTAGACTATTGCAACGCCCTGTGGTGCTAAAAAAACTTGTACAGAGGTTACAAACCCTTCAAAATAATGCTGCAAGATCGGCACTAGGTATCAATAAAAGACATCTCCGCTACTAGAAGGCAATACAAATGGATCTCCACCCAGAACATCTGGTTAATAAAAACTTCCTCCTTGACCCATAAAGCGCTAACAAATGCTGCCAAGCTACCTCTTATAGAGGAAAGAAACATTACCATCAGGCCGAAAAGAACTGGTAATGCCAATTGCCTCCTGGTGCCGAGATTCAGCCTTATCACCGTACCAAGATTTTGGTGGGGGTATTATCTTCCCTGTGAAGGCTGCCAAGCTCTCGAACTCCCTGCCTCATGAGCTCAGAGCAGATCAACCCTACTTACAATTCCACTGAACACTAACCTCGCTCTCCTCCCTGCCACCCAGTTTTAGCTCTCCTGTATATGTACACTTTTTCCTAGGACCTGCTTTGTATATGTACACATGTTACATCACTTTTATTCATACCTGTAATCAAAATGTATTTTGTTTTGATTGTAATAACCTATTGTGTAACCGTAAGCTGTGCATCTCCTTACTGCTGCACCCTGTTAACCTCGGGTTTGGCAAGCATTAGAAACAAGCAGTATTGTCTATCACTGGATAATTAGCTCCAAAAGTAGTAATGAGATCTCATTGAGCCAAGTATGCTGTACGCCCCATCGTGAAAAAATATATAGTTCCCATGAAAGGGCCCGTAGGCAATGGGTACACGATGTCATAATAAAAGTGGATATAGGGAAATCATACCTGAACATCAGTAAATGTAAGTAGAAATCACCGCACGACGATGGTGCAAGTAGCACAACCTTCTAAAGTGTGCCCAAATGGCAAACCTCTGGTAGTACATCACAAGAAACAAGTTAATTTGGCCTCCATTTGCCTGAGTGTTGAAAATTGCCTCCTCTTTTCGCAAAGACCAGCTGCGTTGTCAAGCTGATGTTCGAGTTGCCAATGTAAAGCGAGGCGATTTGGGTTTGCACATTGAGACTTGCCAGGTGTTCTTATCCTGATTCTTAATTGGCAAGTGGTACTGCCAATATATAGTTTGCCACAGATTAGGGCATAGACTACAATGCTACTTAGTTGATGGGGACCTGTCCCTGGAACACTCTTGTCCACCTGATTGTACAGGTAAGTAATCTGTGCAGGAACCTATGCAGGATCTTTAGTTCTTGCAGCCCCCAGTCTACTGTGCCTGGCAGTGGACAGCTCCAGCATCTCATCTCTCTAATCTATACCCTTTAACTTGCTTAGTCTATATATTGTCATTTTGGCGCACTTGTTAACTAGAAGGTTGTACTACTTGCACCATCGTCTTACTGACGTTCAGGTATGACCCCCCCCGATGTCCACTTCTTTCATTATAACATTGTGTCCCCATTGCCTACGGGCTCTTTCATGGGAACTATTTTTTCCTTTCGCCATACAACGTACTTTGAATTGGTTCGATGATGTCTACTACTTTTGGGGCCATTATGTAGTGATAGACAATACTGCTAATCAGGTATTTTACCCCTGGTATATTCAGTTCTTATTTACATTCACTTACCTCACACAGGGAATCACTCTTGTTCTCATAGGACCATATATCACCAAATTCTCTGGTGATCTGGATTCAGGATACCAACTCTATTTCCATAAGAATGATTTCCTTTCATGACTACACTACTAGTGCATGTCACTACTCTTTAGTTACATGTCACTCCTTTTTATCCACCAGGTGGTAGCTGCCAGGAGCTTAGTTGGTGAATCTCAGTGATTTGGTTCTCAGCCCATCCGTAACACTCAACTTTCATTGTGGGTTCTGGTTTTCAGTTCATTGATTGGGGGTTCAATTCCCTTTTTGAAACATTGCTCTAGACTGAGGTGTCATATCAATTTCTTTTCATATGTTCGCCGTGCATTTCTGAACAACATTGAACTAACCGTTTTCCCTGCCCTCAACCTGAAATGTAGTATGGTCTTTCATTGTAAATGTTCGTTTTACTGCATATCCATTGCTTGTACCATTTATCCATGGAATTCTCATTTGCTTCATTTTGTTTTCACATAACACCTTGTGATGTCATTCAATGTGGGCATTTTCTGGTTTTATACAATACTGTATATATTTGTCCAATTATTCAGCCTTGAAGACGACCAGCGTGTCGAAACACGTCGGCTGTCGCAACTTGAATTAAATGTTTACTTAATTATTAATCCTACTGGTGCTAAGCACATCACCATCCTGTATCCGCAATATTCACATTTGTGCCAACCTAGGTGGATAGGCTGGTGGCATTAGTGCGATTGCTGCTAGCACATATCCGACTACTAAAATTGTTGTACAGAATTTAAGGGTGACCAAGAGCGCACAGATTTCTAACTTCGAATCCACCATTTAGCTTACTTTGCAGTTAGTACAGTAGTCAAAGAAACACTACATGTATATTAAACTTTATATACACAAGGAATGTCTTCCTATACTTCGATCACACCAGATTACTGAAGGCCACTGCTTAGTTGGTAGTTGCTTAGAGTTCAACACTGACAGATCTATCAGTAAGACTGCATTAACAGAAAAGATACAGTAAAAGGTTTGTTAGTCAAATCAGAGCTTATGGTTCTAGAGAGGTTTTCACAGCAAACTAAAGCCGTGGATTCCCAATTCAGGGTGGAGAGGGCTCAAGTCCAACAAAGCAGCAAAAGTGAAACTACTATCCTTAACTAGAGACTGAAACAAAGTTGGAGACCCCGTTACAGGTCTCAAAAAAGGGAGACAAGCTGGCAGCTTGGTTAAGAGTTAAAGTGGACAACTCTGGAGCCACTTCTTGGTTAAAGTTAACTAGGTTTGTGGCCGATTCTCCTTAGCAGCAACTGATCCAGTCTGCAGATTCCTTGGTCTGGTGATGAAGCAGGACAATGGGATCGGCAGCAGCCAAGGGAGGACCTATGGCATGGATTTCTTCATCTTCTGTGATCAGCAACAAAGAACACGATTCATCCAGTAAATGATTGCTTCACTCTGGTGAGGGGGCACTTGGATCTGCAGCTCTGGAAAGGCATAGCACCTTAGGAGATGGCTCAGATTGTACGGTCTCAGGGCTGGTTGGCCCCACCAGCCAAAGGGAAGCAGTCACCCTCGGGCAATCCCATTGGAGAAAAAAAGTTGACAGCAGTGCCCCTTTCTAGTTTTGCAAAGGGTCTACAGGCATTTGGTTACTTCAAGTTCGTGGTCAACGTGCACCTCAGGAACCTTCAGTTGCAGCACACTGCAATCTCAGTTACAGAAAGCGGCAGATGGAAATTGCTGTCAGCGGGAGCTGGTTACATAAAGACCCTCCCCATGCCCCACCCACTTCCTGCCCAGACACAGGAGCCTAGGCGGTGACTTAGCTGGGCTAACAAAAAAGTGGAAATAGGCTCCACTCCGTATATAATGAAAGGTCCAGAAATCCAGGAGAGCACAATGAAATCTCCCAACAGCCACAATCAGACAATGGGCTAGAAATAAAAAGATCAAGTAGCTAAAATCTTCAGGGTATCCTGTCTTTCAGTAGGCAGGCATGAACCCTGGAGAGAGCCAGTATACAGAACATGGTACGTTTATGCAAGTGTCAATCATGCATGAACCATTGGGCTTTAAATTGCTTCTCGTTTTGTCTGAATTGTATCTGGTACTGTAAATAGCATAAGATCTCCTGTATGCAGCTCCCAGTTGCTGAGGGGTTAGAACTAGAACCTAGTGTTATACCAACTTAGCCGTCAACTTTATTTTAAGTAGATAGGTTGGGCGATGGACCACACGTGTAATGCAGTGCTGTTGGAAAAGGCGCCTACTAATCATTCATGCACTTGCTAGTTTGAATGAGAATCAAGATACATACCCAAGGTATACAGGAGAGTGTATAGTTTGCCAAAATAAACGAAGCAGCAGCAAGTGCAGATGGGAGGTATTTCAGGAAAGGGTCTGCATCAATTAAGCTCAACTCTCCAAGGTACTGCAAGGAGAAAGGATTGTTACAAAAATTGCAGACAACTATAATGCATGCAAAAGAAACACTGCAAAAGAGAATGGAAAGCAGTCAGACAATTTAGAAAAAAAAAATGCATAAAATTGTGAAGAAACCCCGATCCACACATGCAGACATAATTTAAGCTAAATTGGTACATTTAACAAGCCCATAGGAATAGACCACCCATCCCCAAAGAGAAGAGTCACCACCAACAACTCCACTGCTCAAACATCGATCCTGTATCTGAAGATCATGACTAATAAGGTGGGGTGGCTTCTCAGCAAATCATAAATTGGCAAACGAGACAGAACCAATCCTCAGCCCCATACATCTGGCATTTCAGATAGGACAATACAAGCACAGAACCAAACCCCTGAAACCCCCTTTTTGGAATTTGGCTAGGCACCATTACTAAGAGCAGAAACAGAATAGACAATCCAGTGTACACAATATTGTCAGGAACCCAGTGGTATAAAATTCACAACAGTCCAAGCACAGGCTCCAAATTATACTAGCCTTCATAGTCAATTGCAAAGTGGGGAATTTACCTACAAAACTTAGAGGAAATATAACGCCCTCAAATCATAACCTAAATTAATTCACAAGTAATACATATGAAAAAATGTTAACGGGACTGTTCACATTGCCAAGCACATTACAATAAGCTCAATAAATTACTGTGGCTCCATGTGCACTCCCACTAGTGCAGAATAAGAAGGTGCAGAATTGGTGGCGAGTGACAGTAAGGCTAGCAACATACACCTCCCCAACATCCTTCTAAAAAACCCCACGTTTACATCCAGTTTTTCCACTACAGCAGAAACTGTCTCTAATCTAGGTACAGCCCTTCATCAGTAGAAATTATCAATAAAGGTCACTTAACAATAGACTATTTGTCCCGATTGTGTCATGGTCTCAATTAGCACTACACTTGTAGATTGCATGGAAACCACACATCGAATAAATGATTTGAGGCAGGACTTATCTTGGCTATAATTTTTTTTAAAAAAATGTGTTCTAGACCAGTATGGTCCAAGCAGTGAAGCTACAAATTAAAACAAAACCGGCTGTAACAGTGTCCCTAATATACATAATGTCCCAGGTATTGTGCTGCCATGAAGCCCTACCTATGTTCTTGTGCCAATTACTTCAGACAGTATAATTGTCTAGTGGGCCAAGAACCAAGATCACATGCCATTATACAAGCCCCTCGATATAGTATTTTGCACCCAACTAGCTCCCAGTTGCAGACTTATGAAGTCTGTGGAACTAAGTTTAGTATCCATGGCATACCGAGTGCACATTAACACTTGCAGCCTGTCAAGTGCCATTGGAAGAAAGATGCAGCATTGAGGATACCCAGCTCTGAATCAACCACAACCATCCAGCAGCTGGGTCCCACTAAGGGTAATATATAGATGCTCTTACCATGCATAAACTCTCAACTTTGGGGCTAACATGCTGGTGCATGAAGTACTGTGTGAGGAACTGCTGTATCGTTGGTGCAGCCAGGTCAAATGACAGCACCTTGAGGACCAAATGTTCCATCTTGAGTACTTGTTTTTTCGTATAAGTGTCATCTGTGATGTAAACAAACTCTGCAACTTCTGGCGGGTAGATTTCTTCAAATTTTCTAGCGTAAAGATAGGATCTGTTAAAACACTTCACAAGGGCTAGAGTCACAAACATTAGGGTTTTTGAATGCAAACAGGATTTAATCAGAAATAACCGATTTTATCTATATGGCAGGCCATACCAGCCAAGTTTCTTTGCAGTAAAAGGCCTTCAGCTTCAAACTTCCCCATTTCCAAAGTGCCATTTGTTTGCTACCCTTTTATTTGTAAAGCACACGTCCAACCAAATGCATCTTGGTGCTGTCACAGATATTGCCCAACAAGGAGAGACTATCTTTAACCCAGAACTAACAACTAGAGCTGGTGCAGAATCACAGCTGCAAAGACTCCAATCACCAGTCCTGGACGCTCAGGTAGTGGGCAAGAATCTGCCTGAAAAGTCACCTCCCTCCAAGAGGAGGCGACTTAAGCAAAAACAAACTCCAGGCCCTATAGGGCAAAACAAGCTATACGCCCGAGACCAAAAGTATACCGGGACAGTTTAAAATCCTACAATGAAGTGAACAGAACGAGGAAGTCATGAGCTCCTGTAGTTCATACCAAGGAACAATGCTTGGTCTTTGGTTACTGGACTAGTTTTGGTTAATCCTCCATTCTACCAATCAGGTCTGCTCCCTTGTGTGCAATGCCTTTCTAGTTGGTCCCATATGGGTGCCAAAGGCACAGCATTCTAGTTCCAATGACTAATATAGCCTTCTAGGAGGGCACTGCGATAGGGAAAACACGCAGCGCAGCAAGTCTGACAACCAAGCCAGCAGAGTACTTACGAGGCTAAAAGCATAGCAGCAGTGCCAACAAGCTGAAGCTTCCCTCTCAGCACAGACATGGAGGAAAGGAAACGGTCTATGTAATTCACAGCCAAGTATAGAGTTTCATTCTGTAGTTTATATTCCTCTCCAACTTCCACAAGCCAGTCAACAAGGATGGCTCTCATACTGTTCGTGATATCTGGCTGTTTCTTCATGTAGCCTGCTTTAGGCCTACATTTAATCTGCCAAGAAAAAAAACGCGTTTAAGTCCACAACTGTAACCAAACATTAAAGACATACAGGCTACATTGACAAGACCTGATCTGCCTTCATTTGCTGAAGACAAAGAAGTTCCCTTAGGGCCATTTGGTGAAATATAAATACACAAGATTACATATTCACCCACCCAAGAATGCACCATTTACACTAGCACCAGCTGTGTCCATTAAATACAATCCAGGTCTACTATTTATTTGTACAAATAGTCATGGAATGTTGACAGGTCACCATTTGATCGGAGACAAAAGCCGCTCCTGGTAACAGATGCGATGCCAACTAGGCCTTCCTGTTCTAGACACTGAAGCCAAGTAGCTCTCAGCAATTTCAAACCCTGGGAGAGATTTTTATATTTCACCAGTTTCTTTGGCAAGGATGATCATTCATAAATTAACACTATCGCATGACAACTTTTCAACAGGACCCCTCCTTGAAAGATGTGCTCTGACAACACAGTAAAGCTGCACCAACTAATCCCTCAAGCATACCTCCATAAATGACCAGTTTTGGGTTTCTGCAAACAATCACCACAAGCCAAAACATTTAGACCGGTACTAGGAAATAGACCCAGCTATGTACCCACCTGATCAAATTACCAGTGGTAATTAAAAACGTTGCAAGCTACTGTCCAGGTTTATCACCACACCTGTTCCCTACACATGTGCACGCAAAAGGTCACTCACCAATGAAGCGTGCACATTTTGAACCCCTGAAGTCAGTGCAGATATGGCAACACTCACCCCCACACGCCCCCCCCTCCTCAAGCCTACTTCTGCAGGAGTCTGTGCTGATGCATTCTGGTTTCACCATCACCGTCTTGTGGACAATGCTGGATTTGACTTTTATGGACTATGGTGCGTCACCCTTTCTCAACTCTCATGCATCTTGTACTCATGGTGGCCCTGAATCATGCTGTTACCATCTTCCTCTTGTATCCTGCCTTGCAACATTATGTGTTACTACTGAATTCTGCAATTGTAGTCTCTCCTCTTGCTTCTCCACTCTTGACTGCTAACTCTGTTCTCTCCTCCTCCCCCCCCTTACTTTCATCTATGCACTTACTCTATCAGAATTGTCCCTGGACCTAGTACGATAGCAACCTCGTCTGTCTCCTCCTCCGTCCCCTTACTGTTTTTTCCTCCCCAACCCCCCTCCAGCACTATCTGAAATGTCGTCAGGCCTAATATGATAGTTGCTCGTTTTCTTCCTCCCCTGCCTTTCTGCACCCCTCTCCCTCACCTCTGTTTTTCCCCCGGCTCTACCAGAAATGTCATCAAGCCTAGTATGGTAGTCACCTGTATGTTTCCATTACCTTCCCACTTTCTCCCACCCCCTCCCTTCCTTATCTATGTTTTAGCTCTTGCACTATCCGACATGTCGTCAGGCTGAGTACGATAGTTAATTTCACATCCTTACTGTTCATGGCCTGTAACAATGTCATTGTTTTTTCCCCCTCGTTCCCTCCCTTGCCTTGAAACACATTGTGTATAGACGCTATATAAATAAACTATCATATCATGGGTATGGACCTGAAAATGAAAGACCATACCACCAAAAGGTCGCACCCGATCCCACCACTCCCTTCTGGAGCTCCTCTTACCCAATCAAGTTTGCCCTGTGCCCCCTGTAACTGGACCCAGTTGCTATCCTACAACGTTTGTAGGTTATATGTATTTTTATCAAAAAGCCTGCTTCGATCATATACCCAGCTCATACCAGCTACTGGTTGCTTCGATTTCAAAAACACATACTGGTTCAATCGAGCTGACCTCGCACTCAATACCAGCTGCAGTGGAAAGGTAATGAGTGCTGGGGCTCAGGAACACCACAAACCTCAGCCATCAAAGCAAATCTAAGAAAGAGGCCAATTACAACAGTATTGAGTAGGCTACACTACCGAAATGCAAGTGGGATCAGTGCTGCAGATTGGAAGTGGGAGTATTTTACTCCTTAAGTTGGAAGCCTGATGTTGTGCAGTAATGTGTTCCAAGTTTTGGCTGCAAGGACTCTACCCCCTGCTTTTTTTCCAATTTGTATCTTGGTACGGTAAGGTGGTTGGAGTGGGAGGATCTAGTTTGTCTAACTGAAGTGGGAGTTTGAATTTGAGGTGCTTGGTTGTGTATACAAGGGAGAGCCTTGAATTAAATTCTTTGGTTGATAGATAACCAGCGAGTTACATCTCAGACCTGTGATGTGTAGTTTTCTGGGGAAATTGGTGGCCGCTTGGAGCGCATTGTTTTGCTACATTTGTAGTTTGTGTTGATTAGTGCCTAGGTATAGCACATTGCAGTAGTGCAACTTGATAAGTACCAGGGCTCTGGCCACGGTGACGCAATTTTCTGTGTTGTCCAAACTCTGGTGCTGCAGGCCCTGTGGGCAGCGCGAAGATCTTCCAAAGGCGACAGTTTACACAAAGGAGGCAGCATAATTAATGCTACTGATCCACAATGCTAGCCAGTGAACCCCAAGAAAACATACTTAGTTGGACAACGAAGCAAAAAAAAGGAAGCCAGAGCCAGTCACCACAATCCTGGGAAAATAAGGCGGTCAACAAGGCACTACACACAGATACCAACCCTCAATTAAACCGCCTTTCGGGATGCTATTGCTTGCAGTCTGTCACTACATGGAAAGTGACTCATGCTCAAGACCACATTCACTGCCATTTGTTCACAACTCAATCTAAGCAAAGATTGAGTCCAAAAACGCAAAATCAAGGCTAGCAGCCAAATCAGTTACCATTCCAAATGTGACGCAATACATCCATATGTAGGGCTGTGTTTTGCCAAAAAAAAAACTGCTGGGGGGGGGGGGGGCTGTAGAACCGTGTGGCCTCGAGTTCACCAACACAGCTCTATGTATAGTGCATATAGTACTGCATGATGGTACCAAGTAAAAAGCATTACTGTGCATGAATCTAGATGCAATAACATTCGCTTTTCCAGTGCAAACATTTTAACGCACTTAAAATTGCCCCACTGGGGATTTATTTCCAAAATAAATTGCTGATGACTGAATAAAACCTCCCACTTCCAAATCTTCGGGACCACTGGTGAAAACCCAGTCTAATGCAACATGTAATCATGCATGCCAGCTCAGCACCAAAGTTAGTAGCCAACTACCCCAACCAAAGGTCCGGGAGGCAAAATAGTGCAATTTTGCCTATCAATGCACGCCCCTCCTCTGCAAAGCCAAATAAAACAAACGCCTATGGGCAAGTCTTTCCACATCGATGGTGTTAGAACAATGTGACTAGAAAGTATAGCAACACAGCTCTGCAACAAGCATCTTTTTTCCTCGTAAACTGTACTGCCACACATTGGGTAAACCTCCAGTGAAGCTAAGTCACTCAGGACTAGAAAGAACCAAGCTGCAATCTGCTGTAAGATTACCATGGGTGACCCAAGCATCATATCAGGTTAGCATGCTAAGGAGGAACAGAGTATTCCTATGTGGCCGAGGGTCGGCAACCTACAATGCTCAACCATCCGGACTAAGGTGCATACCAGTTGCAACATCTGGTGCATGGCAAACGCTCTGCATCATAACAAACCCGAGCCAGGAGTTGGACAATTAGTTCCTACATCTTTAATACATTACCTCCATCTCACGGAGGTAGGTGTGAATGTCATCTGCATAGTCTGGAACTTCGTTTGCATTCACTGGTTTCTCTTCGCCTTCATGGATCACAGACATGTCCAACACCATCGGTGAATCTGATCACGAGAGGAAAAAAAGAAAAAAAGTTGTCCAATCAATAGCAAGTTCAGCCAAAGCATGGTTCAAAACCAGCAAACTATCAAGAAAATTAATATAACTGGAACGAACCGCATCAGTCGCCCATTAGAAACCATTTTGAGGTGGGACAATTTTCCTGCCAAAGGGCCCACAATCAAGCTAAACTCTGCTTTCACCCAACTTACCACCCGCCTACGTTGATCGTGAACTGTTAATCTATTTTTATACCTGCTGTCTCCTAAAGTACCCCCCCACCAGCCACCCATACTGAGAAGCCCCTATAGTACGTTTTGAGGTGTCCACGGAAATGGACGAGGGCTGCCGTTTGTAGCATTAGAACCCAATGCCAAATTGGTTGCTTTACAGCGGGCTGACTTCGTAAAATAGAAACTACACCCCCGCTTACTTGTCAGCAGGCGTCAATGCTGGGCCCAGCACATGTTCCTCCAGCTTAGGAAGAGTCAAAATCCTCAGCTCCAAGCGCAATGCCTCTTGAAAGGCCCGCTAGCAACTCCAGGCTACATGTAAACACCCTGTATGTGTTACAAGCCATCGCCGCAAACTGCAGTTCGGTGTGGTGCAAAAGCAACACCCAGGGCACAAAATCTGCACTGGCTTGCAGTCGAAAACTGCATTTCTTTTAAATAGTATCAATTATCCAGAACCCGTCATTGAAACCTACTTGCTGCCAAAAAGCATGGTCGGGTCTCCACAGTGCAGGTCACATTTGAGGATCCTCGCCCACTTTCCTCAATCCAAATATTGCTACAGTCCCCAATCGCTTTAAAGCCTTTCCAGTAGGATCAACAGGACTCAGCAACCAGAAACCTGGCTGGCAGCCCATGCTATAAAAGGTTTTCCATGCAGTGCTCTTGTATGTTGCGACCACTGAATAGTTACTAAACGGATCAGCACAAAACACAAGTTACTCAAACAGGAGATGGCAGTACACAACTGCAGCAGTCATTCTGTGTACTTCTGCAAACTACACCATTAATCTCAAGAGCAAGCAGATCCAGGAAAATCAAGGCAAGGGGAAAAACCAACCAGATGTAACCCACTTATCTAATAACGGTGTGACGTGTGCACACCAATACCATTTTACTCTTGAATACACAAACAGCTACACAGTCATCAGGTAGGAGTAAATTCGATCTGGTCTACTTGATACAAGTACAATGTAACTGCACCAGTGCATTACGATTGCAACCCAAACTCCAGACATAGAAAGCCAAACTTTAAAAATCCAAGACAAACTGACATGCGACCCATGGGGAACCAGCGGTGGAGCAGAGGCATAATTTTACATCAAGGCCACAACCCAGTGGAAACAGAAGCCAGTTGGCAGGGCCAGAAAGATGTCCAGTCCCCACCACAAGGGAGAAATTCCCTGCAACATCGACCCAAACAGAAGTTAAAGATTATAAAGTAGCTGTATCACAGTAGTGAGGTCACCAGATGTAGAGACTAGGCCACCTTCAACACAAGCAGCCCCCATGCATTTAAAGAAAATCTGAACCTGGACAAAGGCTGCAACGATAATGTGGGGCAAAGCACCCATCTACTATTTTATCTGAAGCCCTTCTGCCAGACATGGAATCTAGATTGGATGTTAAAACAGGAATCCGTGGGAGCCTGAACCACATCCAACAGCCACAAGTTGGACTAATGTCAACCTAGAGGAATGTCTTGATGAGGAACAGGATGGTATGCTGCAGAGCAGCTAACGAGAAGAGAAAGACTTCCCCCCACATTAGAGGAAAGGTTTGAGGCTCCAATAATCCCAGCGATGAACACGTGGTTGGACGGGCAGAGGGTTGAGCCAAGACGAGCTTGACTTTGATGCCGTTCCCCCCCCCCCCCCCCCAGCAAAATGTAAACATCGAGCCATGTTACTGTTGCAAATGGGGGTTGGCACCCTGAGCCCAGGAAGTGTGTTGGAAGCAAAACAGGTAGTTTATTGCAAGGCACAATCCTTCATAATTGGTCATTGGGAACCTTTAGATATTGCACCATATCCCTTATTAGCACAAGGTGTGCTGGGAGGAAACCAGAGACATGCCAACTGCTCAGTTAACAGCTTCTTGAAAAATACTTGCAATCCAGATTACCAACACCACAGAGCTGATGTCTAGGGCAAGAGTTGAACTTCTGTGTCACTAAAGAACAAGGTTACCAAAGCAGGTTCCTCGAGTTAAGAGGTCTACTTCGCAAGCTACCTCAGAAGAGCTCTATACTTGCCAACAGGCCTAGGGAAGTGCACAGCAACCAGAATCAAAAGTTCATATTCCTTAAAATGAAACGTGCAGTTCTAGAGGAATAAGGAGAATTAGTAACAAACTACATTTGGCAAGGTGTGCACTGCAGATATATGTGAACAATGGTTAGGTGCCTGAAAGTGGTTAGAGCAGTTGGTGAGAAGGGGTTGAACTGGAACATTCAGTTAATGGGTGCTACCCCCTGCCCCTAAACGGGAAATCAGTTAAGAAAATTACAGGTAATTATTACTGATGCACCTACAAAGCGAGAACTGCTTGTGGAAGTATGTGGGTGGGACAAAGCATGATCTGCAAATGGACATTTCTCCTCTGTGAAAGGTGCAATGAGCTAAAACGTGGTTGTAGACCCTCCATAGTGCAAGAAATAGAAAGTGGTATTTGACCCATGTTCTCATTAGAGGGGCTCCCGCACTTGGATGCTTGTGGAATTTCGTAATAGTGGCAAACCGCTAAATTCCCAACCTTGTGGGCGCCTTGCTGCCAAGTCCCACATGGCTGCATTTAGAATATCACAATCAAACCAAAACCACAGTAACGCCAGTCATGGAGGACAGCACAACACCCCCACCAAATTCATACACTAATGGGAGCACAGTGCCAAGAAACAAAAGACAGGGCAGATCTGTGCTCCACCACTCAAGCCAGTTTGATATTCACCAAGTGCGAGACATTGAAGCGTGGCACAAGACGCACCAAAACTAATGTCCATTGAACATTCTATTGGTATAGGTGCCAGAGGCTTCCTTCGACCCAAGGAGGTTACTGCTGAAGTCAATTCAAGGAGGTTTTCCTCCGACATGCTCTTCTTAAGGGCTGTTGGCCTCTTGCGGTTTGCGCCATCAGGTTCGTCCACATGGATACTGAAAGCAGGTTGTTTGCTGGCAGCTTTCCCTGCGGCCACTTTGCCAAAGTTCTCATCGTTGATGCCTTGCTGGCCAAGTGCCTGAAATGGGGAGAAGAAAGTAACTTCAGGCAAACTGGTCAAGGAGCTTACACATCTGAATTTCCCAAACTTTAGCACACAAATTTTAGCAGTACCATGTACATTTGGCTTTACAGACCTTAATTTCCCTCCTTCACCTACGCAACATTAGAGCACCACCACCTGCTTACCACACCAAAACTGGAGTCCTCTGCCACCAATGCTAACCTAGTCTCCTTCCATCTCATGGCATGGGGCACATAGCTGTAGCCTTTGTGTTACAGCTATGTTGACAACTTCCATCAGCCATAACCAGCATAGTCAAGGGTGAGTGATCATGAAATGTTAGTCAATATCTGGAGAGCCATAGGTTGCAAATCCCTGCCTGTTGCCATAGGCTATAAGCCATTGGGGAGGGGAGGGAGAGGAGGGGGGGGGGGGGGGGGGGGGGGGGGGGAGTGTGACCGTAAGAGCCCAGTGATACGGGTAAAACTCGTCAATAAGGTACACACCACCCCTCACTGATATACCACTAAACTACTCAGTCCACTTCTTGCCATTCCCAAGTGTTTAGATTAGGTGCCTGTAGCAAATCTGGAGCTCACACGCTGCAACATGACAATGATGGGAAATAAATCTTACTCTTCAAAGTATTGTTTTTCAAGTGAGTCTCAGAAATAAGGTTGCGCTATATTGTCAGCACATACCAGCCGGTTATGCCAGCCACATGGGGTTCAATTGGAAGGAGTGCATCCAGATAGCAGGGCATTAGTGTAGGCCAGTGGGTGGCAGTTTCTCACGCATCCTTGCATTGCAGCTATTCATTGCACTGGCAAAGAGGCTGGCCAGCCACCACAGGGGGTGCTAGAGGGACTGCCTACGTAGCGGGCTACCCCTCTGGCCACCCCTCCTGGGAACACCCAACACCTCCCACCCAGAGGTGGAAGTGGGCGTCTGGGTCCAACACAGTCACGGGGAGCGCTCATAAGGCAGGGCTGCAGGTGCTCCATGTTTTTCTGCAGCCTCCTTAATGCTCAGGTATGTGCACTGTAGTAGGGGTGTGTGCCCAGCGTAGTGAGGGCTTGACCTTACTGGCAGCACTGCAACATAAGAGCTGCTACACAAGGGAGGATTGAAAGGGGGGTCTGAGTAAGATGGTAAGGGAAGGAGAATTTCTCGGCTCCCTCCTGCCCTTATAGGCCCCAGGTACATTTGACTGATGTTGGTGGGGAAAGGTGGTTGTCATCAGCTTCAGCATGGCCATACAAGGTTACCATTTAGGAACCGGAATTTTAGACCCGCTGGAGGGTCCATCATAGCAGATTGGGTCCACAATTGTGCATAATTAGGGTGTCAATAAAGTACTTGGGTCATAAACCCATCAGTGCAACTGGGAGGCAGGAGCTGGCACCAGACCACTAAGGCCCACAACAAAGGCCCCTGTCCACTACCATAATGCTACCTGGGGTCCTTTCCTGCACCAGACCTACCCACCAAACTAAGAACGCTAAATAGCATTGACCATCACACCACCGTAATCATGGGTTAGCTCCCTCCTTTCTGGACTATTGGACTTGTACTTGCTTCTCCCATGTTCGCATTGCTTTTTGACCCTGAATCTGTGATGAATAATCTTGCATCTGAACCCAATTGTAAGGTCAGATCTTGCTCTTGCTTGTGTTTTAAAGTGAAATCCTGCTGTACTTTGCCAACTTGCTCTGCACTAACTTGCCGGCCCAGTAACTTCAATGCTCTTTGTTCCACTCCTAGCTGCCCTTGCCCCGGCTTCTCCCTCCATTCCCCACTACCACGGCACTCTGTTTCTCCCATCTTCTCCAACTGCTTCTGTATTGACTATCCTGCCCTTCTCACCAAGTCTGGTAGGAAGAAGTTCAAAGAGGATATCTTGGCCTCCAACCCTGGTCTCCCCATTGCCGATACTTATTCCAGTGCTTCCTCCAGGCAGACCCTCACCAACATCCTTGTCGTTCCTTCGCCAGATCTATGGACTCATGATCTCTGTCCTGTCCTCTCCCCTCACATTAATGGTGGCACCTGCTGGGAAGCCCTCATGGTTTCCTTTGACAATCATTAATGTCAACCTTAATGGTCCAAGGCCCTTAGAGTAATTGTGCTTCCCTTGTCTCAATTTTCTTTCATCTCCTGCTGGCCTCTCCCCTTAGCCGCCTTGCCCTCTCTTCATCCTCCTGTCCCCCTCCACGGAAGGTCTTTAAGGCTGGCAACCTTCTACATATTGCCACTCCCAACTTTGCCCCACTGTCAAACACTCCTGACATTTGCCACCTCCTTATAGAACATGACATCGGTCTCAGACATGGTTCACGGCCAGAGACAAGCGTGGACACTCCTCCCCGATGGCTACAAGATACTCTCGCACCTAGATACTCGGTCCAGACTGGTGTAGCCCTGATCTTTCCCGAGTGGATTTCTGGCCACTCACTTTCTCATCTTTTGAATGCCTTTGCAGACTCTCTCCCCAGCTCCTACCATGGCTTCCATCTACTGGCCCCCTGGTCAAATCGCTGAATTTCTCTGAGTGGGCAGACCTCTGCTCCTTGGTTACGTCAAAATCCATCTCACTTGTTCATCTGCTTTACTCTTCGTGACCTCAGTGCCTCTCCTCCCCTCTGACCCAACTCACTCTGCAGGGCACACTTGATTTTACTCGGACCACTCCTCTCCCCTGTAGAGATCACTCCCTCATCTCGCCTCTCTTCTCCCAGGCCAAGCCTTCCCCAGAACTGCCACCTACCTTATCAGACATCTGGCCCATGAAGCGTGTGTCATTGGAGGCTTTCGCCGCCACCTTCTCTCCCCCCTGGCTGACCAACATCCCCACAGTCCTGTTTCTGCTCTACTCTATTTCTGAAACTCGTGCCCTCGTCATGAGGATTCTCTTAAAGTTCAAAGCCAAATGCAATTCTTGCTATGACTGACCTAGCTACTAAAACGCAAGTGTAGGGTGGCAGAGGGGAAATGGAGGACTTTTGTTCATCCTCTGACAAAGTGGGATGTCGCCTGCTCCAAAGGCAATACTGACTGTCCGCACCAAGAAGAAAGCCCACATCCAAGCCTGTGTCTCTGCTGCATCTAATAACTGCTGAACACTTTCAAATCTGCAGGAGCTGGCCAACCCTGCTGCAGTCTCTGCCCCTCCAGTTGCCTCACAGGCTCTTTGCAATGACCTTGCTTCTCACTTCATCTCGATATCCCAGGTCATACTGCCCACTCTCTCCCCTCCCTTCTGTGAATGCTGACCCTCCTTCAGCCTCCCTCATCCTTTCCACTTTTCTCCCCTGGCAAGGTCACTAGACAAGTCCGATCTATGAAAGCCTTGTCAAAACAGACAGGTTCATCCCCTTTACTCTAAAACCATCAAGGACCACATTGATACCCAGCCCTTGCGGATTTCTGCAACCACTCTTTGCCCCAGGAGCCTTCCCCTCTGAAGCACTCTTACTGTTCTCAAGAAACTCACTGCTGATCAATTTCCATTACTCCTTTTCTGGGCAAACTCCTGGAAAAGCTGGCCATCCCTCAGCTTAACCATTCTGATTCAGTTGGCTATCCCTACAACCATCAGTCTGGCTTCAGGGCTGCTAGAGTCATGGAAACTGCTCTCCTGAACATCCATGAAGATCTAGACTTGCACTTGATGTTCTGCACTACCAGCTGGCCACACTTATTGTACTGTTATCCTATGCACTGCACTGTCCCTTACCCTGAACAATCTCATTGTCACCTGGCCTAGTAGGATTGCCATCTGTCCTTTCATTGTGACAACATTTGTTTATAGGTGCGTTATAAATGCCCTACCATGTCAGCTCTCCAACCTGGACTACTAGTCCCTCTGTCCACATCCTACTCGATCTCTTCTGCCTTTGACATGGGCAACCATACCATCCTGCTCAACCATCTGACAACCTGGGCATCACTGATCAGGCTCTGGCCCCCATCCTCTCAGATTGACCCTCCCAGGTCCAATTTAGATCTTTTCATCCATCCCCTCTCGCCCTGGCTTTGTAGCCAATACTTGGCAACTCTCACCCACTGCATTGCCATTTTCTACTCCAATTTCCAGTGCTACGCCAACACTCAAAAGTCATCTTCAGGCTTTCCTTGGCCACCTCCTCTGATTGTTTAACTGCTATTCAAGGTTGGTGTGCCGCCAACGATCTCTGCCTGAATGTCAGCAGAGATCCTCATCGGTACACCTTTACCCTCTCTGGCCGGCCTCCCTTGGCCCCCCCCCCCCTGGAAGGCTAAGAAGCTCAGGATCATCTTTGATTCCAGGCGTACCTTCTGCCCAAATCTGGTGTCTCTAAAAAGAGAAACTTGCTACTGCAAATCAAACTTCCTACCTCCTCAGAGGTACAGTGCCTTTCCTCTCCTTTCCCCAGAAGCTCATGGTCTCCTGAGCCCTGGTTCTCTCTAGGTTGGACTATTGTAACAAACTGTTGCCAAGTCTACCTGCCTCTACTCTCTGCCCTAACTCATCCAGAACAGGACTGCAAGACTTGACCTCAAGCCCTAGGATCATATCTCCCAAGCCCTGACATCTCTCCACTGGCTCGGAGAGAATGCAAGGATCAAATTCAAAACCCTCTGCATTCCAACAAGGCTTTCTGGGGCCTGGGTTCAAAATACCTTCAGCCATCCCTCTGTAAACACCCCTCCACACCCCAGCTCTTTGCTCCTCAGATCTGTCTTCGGCCTCCCTCTGGAACAGCCTCCCTGCCACTCTGAAAAGAACCATCTACAGTTACTGAAGCACCTCAAGACCTTCCTCTTTGCCCCCTCTCCCCTGCTGATTTCTCTGCACCTGGTCTACACTTCTGGGCCCAGGTACCTGCTCACCTTGCCACCCACTGCCTCCGGGAAATCCCTGCACTGGGGTCTGTATCTGTAACCATACAGTCCACCCCCTTCCCCTCGCACACCACTTTTGTGGCCTCCATTTTATTATTTATCTGGTTTTCCTTTGCTCCGCACTCCACTTCTCCCCTTCCATGCACCCCCCCCCCCTTTCCTTCTGCCATGAACTTGTGCGTTCTCAATGTCACTGGGCCTAGTAGATTTTTTTGTTCTCCCTTGCCACGCTCTGAAACACTTGCGTACAAGCGCGATACAACCATCATGTGTTGCCATAGGGAATGGGGATATCCGAGGACCGGCTCAGGTGGGTCTCAGCAGTATGGCCATGAGCACAGCATAAGTGCCCAGAAGTTAAGGTGTGGGACATCACAGAGTGTACAGGCCAGCGGTAAGACTAGATGCATAGCTTAAGTACACTGACAATATAAAATGATTGTTTTTATTAACAATGCAAGGGTCCAAGTGGAAGGAAAGTACATTGTTGGCTTATTGGTTGGTCACCAGTCCTCAGTGGTACAAGAGACTAGGGAGGCCTGGGCACCATTTTCATTACTAGGACATTTCTCCAAAGGCCAACTAAGAAAGCATGTTACGGCTAAAGGGGTGGACCACCACCTAACATGGTGGGCAACTGTTGAGACAGGCTGGCGCCGGTCCCTGCAAACTGGTGATTAGCAGGTTATGGACAGAAATTGGAACAGCGGCCAGTTACTTCACAGCATCAATGATGTTTGAGGGTCCCCAGGGTTATGGTGTGAGGCCAGGATCGGCAGTACTACACGTTAAGATGGGGTGGGAATAATATAAAATCAAAACAAGGCTCCTCTAAATAGCCTAAAGGTTGCAAACAGCTAAAAAAAAAAATGTAAACTCCTGGTCTCAAGAGCAGGATAGCTCGGAGGTTGAGTGCTCATTGCAGCAATACAAGTTTGGGAACAGCATGCTGCAGCTGGACCCCAGGGTCCAACAAATTTAGGTGATGAGCGCCGACTACGTTGGGGTGGTGAGAACAAGCGATTATGAATGGCGGCTATGTACAACACTGGCATAAAAGGGATACCCCTGAATTGCCCAGTTATGCAGGAACACCAACTGGTACTTGTACACTGGGGTGGCAACCCAGCAGGGTGCAACCCGCCAGTTATTGGTTTAGTAAACACTGCAGGTATGGAAGACTGCACAATGGGGGCTGTAACTCAGCTTTTAAAATTTACAATTTGGTGAGTGGCATGGTTATAGCAATGGCTGACCTGGCGTCAGATACCAGAGGTGGGCCAGGCCGTTCTCGTGACCAGAAACAGGGGGGAATCCATACAAATAGTGACTTGCAGTCGGGTACCAGAGGGGCCTGCCTGCTCACTGGAGCAGAAGATGAAGTGATCCATATGAAAAGTTATGGGAGTGACTGACCTGGCAGACATAGCAGGGGCTCTCATGGCAGGGAGTGGTGTCAAACATTTGTTGGGTCGAGTTCACAGCCGTAGACTGGGCAGGATGTGCATAAGCAGACATGGGTATGCAGGTAAGCAGCATGGCTATAGGGGTGTCGGGAGAGCCACCCCCAAAGTGGTGTAGAGTGGTCCAAGCCGGAGAGGAAGATGCTGTGGTTTCAGCCACAAACAGTTCCGTAATGGCCACGCTCGAGCCAAAGCCAGTCAACTGGCACCATCACCCAAGTCATTGGTGATGAGAAAGACCGGCAGGCCTGAAAACCAGAAGCAGATGACTGCCCTTTGCAAATGGGGAGCGGCACGGGTCACCCTGTGGATTATAATCTTATTTACTGATGTGGCTGGGACCACCCCGATTTCTGTGCTCCAATAAACTGATTTGTGTTTCAAAACTCAACTGTATGGATTACTACGAGTATTGATTGGACACTGGTCTCATTGCTTTTACTATTTGTGCAGGGGGAGTCAAATCACCCCGCTATGACAAGTGGGGTTATTTTAGAACACATCGCCACTCGCCCGTCTAATGTATGCCAAGCAGGTTAATATGCCATCACTCGTTTCCCCATTTCTGCAGGTTGGCTGCCAGGTATTACAACCTAATAAAGGGAGTCCTGTATGCACGTGCCGGACACACGGCTGCAGACCCATGACTGAGTAACCGGTGTGTGTGTCCTTTGTGGCCTGCATGCCCACCCTGAACACAAGGGGCCTACAGGCCACGGCATCATGGGGCCTCGCACACAGCCAGCCTCACTAGCCTGCTGGAGGCAGCAAGGTGAACTGGACATCTACTGAAGCCTCCCCTGGGGTCCCATAGCACTACAGGGGGGCTGGTACGATGTCCCATGCCAGCTCCACCCCGTAACACTAAGGGGGTGGCGCTAGATCTACTGTTGCATCTTTGGATTGTAGAAATAATGTTCACCCAAGATCCTGTGTCACGTTAAGAGTCGAAGAGTAAAGTACTTTTAGCTAGTAAGCATACAAAGAAAACCAAGGCCTGCATGCAGATCACTTAAAAAAGGTGAAGGGAAGCATTTTTACAGTACACGTGTTAGGCAAGTATTACATATTTAACCACCCAATGGGAAGTTTTTAGTGCGATATATAGAACATCGAGGCACTAAGGGCAGCTGGCATCAAGATAACGTGTGAAGCAAGCGAACATGTGACAAATGCTCTGGGGTTAGGGGTCGGCTACCCAGGGATCCACGGGAATCCATTCAGCCTCATGCGTGTGACGACTAGCGGGTCAAGCAACCGGAACGCTGCGTGCACGGAATGCCATGTACAAGGACCCCCAACTAGGCGAGGCAGCTGAGACATGGAAACTACTAGTTAGTCGGTCAGCTGACTCGAAGCTAGAGCACATTTGCCGAAACTATTCCATGCAGTGCCGTAGTGTGTGACCTTTAAGATTCCATAATAGAGTTGTTAGCCAGTTATAACCCGTAGACTTTAACGCAAGGCATGACATTACGTACGTCAACAGTAGTTTCATGCAGTCGCCAAACTGCAACAAGGGATTGAATGGCGACCTTCATCTTGTGCGACAATCGTGCGCGCTAGTAAGCTCACGCATTACCATGACCCACCACCAACAATTCGATACTCTACACCCAGCATGGAGCAAGGCTGCAATACTGGAGTGTCGCCTACCCAATTAGCTATAATAAAAAAACAACGAGATACTACACAGTATCACAAGCACACAAATGATAGGCTGCTTTTCGGAGTGGGATACAGCAGGCTCAGGAAAGACAATGCAGGGAGTCCAGCCGGGTGTGCGCCAAAAGCCGCATGCTGGGGCTCAGCTGCCGGTTGTCAATTGTACTGCAGCAGAGCAGCTAAAGCTCCACGCAGGACATTTAACAATGGCGAGGACCGAGCAGGGCAGGAAAGGTATACATCATTGATTAAAGACTTCTACGTTAGCCTGATCACAGCGATTCTTTAATTAAGAGCAGAACTAAAACAAAGCAAGGTCTTCGGGCGAAGGTGTGTTTCCGAGATATCCCGCTCTGCCTTGAAAGGCACTCCCGGCGGCACTCGTGAAATGCGCAAGAAATAGAGCAGCTGCACGGCGGGAGGACAGAGACACAGTTAGGACTGACCTGCTGGTGCTGCTGACGGCTGCTCCTTTGCGGCTGCACGCGGGGCGCGCGATTGCCCTGCAGAACGCCAAGCACGACGCGGCCACCGGCGGGGCCCTGGGACGGCCCGCTCTTGCCAGGCTGTACGTTCTCCTGGTTCTCGTCGTGCAAGTCGGCAGATACTTGCGCGAACATGGTGCCGCCGGGATTGGGTTTAGAAAGAAAGGGTTAAGCAATCAAGAAGCAGGGGGGGGGTGTGCAACATGCGGGCCTTGCACACGGCTGGGGGCGGGTAGAGAAACTCGACTGCTTTGCCTGGCGAGGGGTGGGGTGTCAGGTGCGGTGCATAGTTGCGGCTTCCACTGGACGGCGCGAGCCTGGATTCAGGGCCACAGGAATTCTCCTGCCGGTGACTCGTGCCACTCTTTGCACAGTTCTGGATATGCCGAAACCCGCGAGCGCGTTCAAATTCGATTTTCAGCTGCTCCTGCACTCTCTCCTTCCTCCTATGCAGGACAGCTGCATTCTGAATTCAAGTAGCCCGCGACTATTGAAACGGGCCAATCACAAAGCAGCAGCGGTGACGTCGTTCGCTGCTACGGTGGCCCGAGTGGTCGGAAAAGCAGAAAAGGGAATGACAAGGAAGAAAGCCGCGGCGCGGATTTCGAATAAACGTCTTGTTGTAAACCTACGTGTGATATACTCGCCAGGGAGGATCCAGAGGGTCTTCATAGGATAAATGGTCTGGGGTCGGGGAAAGATCATTATTTTACAATTTACATTGACATCCACTCAATTTCAATATGTCTTTTAAGCTCAGATATGTGAAATGAAATTTTTGGTATCCGGCGTCCTTCAGAGATATGCAACGGTTAAGGTTTGGCGTTGCTGGTGGTTTCGTATCCTGCAAACTTACACCATGTTCACCACCCTACACAAAACATTTGCTTGTTTATTTAATTGTGATATGGTTATGAAAAAATTAAACCATACACAAATACATATAACGAACTATACTCAATTCTTTGTCAAGCACGGAGGCTCAGGTTGTGCTCAACTCTATGTTATGACCGGCTCTTGGTCATAGGGTTCACTCCAAGGGACACTCAGGATACACACCTCAAACACACACTTAGAGAAAGCAACCCTAACACCTCCTCCTCTTGCATAAAGAACAACACACACTTTCACAACAGCAAGACACACCTCACTCTCAGCAGAGTTCCGCTAACCCCAGAGATTGAACAAACAGGCGTAACTAACATCCTATGACAGTCCAGCCGCCACAACTAACATTCCTAACCAATCAAAACCTCACAAATCGCCTTCCGTTCCCGCCTGCCACAAAGGAACCTCGAACTGCCACTTTCGAGCACTAACCGCCCACCTCGGCAAACAAACCACAACACTACCAAGACCAACCAAACACAAAGCTCCTTCCGTTCCTCTCTGCCACAGAGGAACCTCGGACTGCCACTTCCGAGTACTAACTCCCAAAACCGGGAAAAACCAGGTACTGTCATAACTCCTTACTTCTCCAGCAGCTTTTTAAAACAACTGTAAACAACACAATACAAGGACAAACTACAAAATCCAGAGGAAATAGAGTATGTTGTAGTTTAACATGATAGGGTGTTTAAGTCCAGGTGACACTGTCATCCAATCCTGCTCCACCTGAGGCTAGACCACCCTGACTGAACCGCTTCCTTTTTCTTTGCTGCTTGAGCAACAGATAAGTGCCATGTCTTTATTTGTGTGGTGTGGGTGGTTATTAGCGCATTTATTAGTGTGTGCACGTGTGCTGCAGCAGGTCACGCGAGGCAGAACGTTTGCATGTGTAATCTTTAGAAGCTCGACAGGGCCTACAGGCTCTGGCACTTTATGTCGGTGACAGCAGTAGGGTGTGTTGGATTCCCGGACCAGTGCTACAGGCGGAGGGAGAGAGCAATGGGGGGGCGCATAGTAGGCCCAGCTGGTGCGCAGCGGGGCAGCTACATAGGACACAACACGCCAGTATTTGCTCGTGCCCGGAACTGCCTGCCTTCGGGCAGGGCGGGCCCTTTATTGTCATTACGTCTTACGTCACCGCACATGTGGGACGTGAAGCGGATGGAACATTCAATTTTTTCCCCAACAAACGCAACTGAACATAACTCTAACCATATCACACAACATTACTAACTCTCCAGTGCAAATCTAGTCCGGCACTCCGGTCTCTCTGGGGTCTTTGGGGCTGTTCGTAGGTTGTACCGACTGGGCCTCTGTCGGGATGCTGTCTCTGAGCTACCCCCCCTCTAGCTCACCTCCATCTTCTGAATACGCCACCTCAGATCCTTCTTGCTGCTCCAATGGCTCTCCACTCTGTGGTGCTTCTCTGTCGCCTCAGTGACTCGAGGCTTGTGGCAGCTGCTCTTCGTCAACCTGCAATTGTCTGTCCACATCTGCTGAGGCACTCTCTTGAACCAAGATGCATTCCTGCCGATTGTCTGCTGTACTTGTGTCGCTGTCACCATCGTCCTTTCCTTTCGGGTTACTGTCTAAGGTGCGTAGTCATAGCGTGTTTCACAGGACCAGCACGTGATCGCCGACTTTGTGTCTCAACCTTCTTGCGTGTCTCCTGTCGCTCATGTGGTCGTTTGCTGCGACTCTCGTTTGGTGCGGTCGCTGTCAAAAGGGTCGACTCCCCTGCTTGGATGGTGTGGTATGGTTGAGTTCACCATGGTCCCATACATGAGGTCTGCCGGGGTTATGTTGGTGGAGCTGTGGGGTGTCACCCGGTAGTTCCTTAAGAATCTGTACAGATCCACTTTCCAGGGGCTATTCTGAGATATGGATATGCGCAATACTTTATTGATCGCATGAATCTTTCCACATCCCCATTTGCCGGTGGCCACCTGGGCGTGATGTTTGATGTGTAGATCGTCCAGGTATTTCCTGAGCTCCGTCCCCTGGAATGGCGGCCCATTGTCGCTCCTGATGCGCCTTGGCAGTCCATGTGTTGCGAACATCTTCTCAAGTGCAGGTATTACAGTCTCCGCCGCTGTCGAGGAAATGATCTCCACTTCCAGGTATCACGGGTGGTCATCAATAGCCACCAGTAGATATGTCCCTTCCTGCATCGTGCAGAAGTCGATGCTGATGGCGTCCCACCTTGATGACCCACGCTCTGCCGACTGTTTTGGCTCAGGGTTTGGAGGTGCTCCTGTGATTTGGCAAGGGTGGCAGGATGTGATGACCTGTTCCACCTTGTCGTCAATGTGACGGAACCACACACAGTGTTGTATTCTGGCTTTTGTCCTGACCATTCTGTGGTGGCCTTCGTGTGCCAGTGCCACGATTCTGTCCTGCAGGCTGCTGGGGATCGCTATGCAGTTTCCTCTCAGGATCAGCCCTTCGCTGGTGAGGGACAGTTCCTGTCGTACTGGGAATATGCTGGTGAGGAACTCTCTGGCCGCTGGCGTGCAGTTATGTACATTGCAGAGGAATGATTTCCAATCACCGGATATGATAGTGTTCTTCACTATGTCGCAGCAAGGGTCGTTGTGCGTGGCCTCCATGATGTCTTCGATGCCGATCGCCTTGGGCTTCATGGTATTTATGATTTGACATATGTGCTCCTCTGTTTCCTCTGCTTTGTTCACTTCCCCCAGGGTTGCGGCCCTCGGGTGCCTGGACAGGAAATCCGTCGGATTGTCTGTGCCCACCTGGTAGGCCAGTTCGAACTCATACTGCTGAATGTGGAGCAGCCACTTCCCAATTCTAGCCGGAGGGTGTGCTGATGACCCTGTGAAGATCGGGATGAATGGCTTGTGATCTGTCTATGCTCTGAACTTCCGTTCATAGAGGTAGATGTGGAAGTGTCAGCAGCCCCGGAGTACCACTATAGCTTCCTTTTCGATGTGCAAATATCGCTGTTCGGTGGGCATGCGGGCTCAGACATATGCGATGAGCTTGGTTTCCCCTGTCCGTGATTGTTGGACCAGGATGGCCCCAAGGCCAATTGGGCTCGCATCGACATACAGTTCTGACGTCAAGGTTGGGTCGTAATAGCCCATTGTTGTTTCGGAAGACAGAGACGTATTGATTCGCTCAAATGCCTCCTGGCATTCAGAGCTCCAGTTCCATTTGACATTTGACCTGGTGAGCTCCCTGAGCGGCTCAGACATGTTTGCAAGGTTGGGAATGAACCTGCCGCAGTAAGTTGCCATCCCCAAGAAACTGCGTACCTCCATGGGTGGGGTCGGGGAGGAGGTCTACGTTATGTTTGCCACCTTTTGTGGGTTGGCAGATACTCCCTCGCTTTTGAAAACGTACCAGAAGAATGTTTTCTCTTCTTTCAGGAAATTGCATTTGTTCCGGTGGATGGTTAGGCCTGCGGCCTCCAGCCTGCTAATCAACATCTCAAGGCGACGCATGTGCTCATGCCTGTCGCTAACATGAATGAGAATGTCGTCACTGACATTCAGCACTCCGGTGATCCCTTGGATCACTTCCTGGATGGCTTGCTCGAACACCTCTGCCGCTGAGGAGATGCCAAAACTCAGTCTCTTGCACCGCCGTAGGTCCAGGTGGGTGGAGAAGGTCCTAATATACCTTGAGTCTCGGTTTAGTTTCAACTGGTGGTACGCAGCGGTGAGGTCAATTTTTGAAAAGATTTTCGACCCTGTGAGATCCGTTATTATCTCATCTAAAGTGGGGCTGATGTGTCGCTCCCTTTTGATTGCTGCGTTCGGTAGGTGCAGGTCAATACATATCCTTACTTTCCCCGGTTGCTTCTTTTTTTTCGTAACCACCATAGGCGAAACCCAAGGTCTTGGTCCCGTGACTTGTTCGATAATGCCAGCCTTTTCAAGTTCCTGTAACTTCTTTGCGACCAGGTCTTCCATGTGAAATGGAGTTCTCCTATGGTGTACCTCCTGGGGCTGTACCGTAGGATCGATGTGCAGTTTTATGAGTTTGCCTTTTAAGCATCCAATGCCGTTGAGGATGCCAGCATGTTTCTCTAGGAGGGCGGTGACGTCAGTGGAATCTGCGACATCGCAGAGGAACTGGATTAGTCCCAGGTCTTCAGCTGCATCCCTGCTGAGCAGGCATTCGATTCCAGCATTGACGACTTATATCTTCAATTTGATGACCGTTTCACCTCTGCTTAGTTCAGTTCTGAAACGTCCTTCTACCACCTTCTAGTGGCGTCTTGCTGCTGTAGGCGAACAGGAGCATTTCTGTTGACTTGAGGTCTGGTCAAGGACGTAGTGTCTGGAACATTGTCGATGGCATCACATTTACTGATGCTCCAGTGTCTATCGTCATAAGTATCTCTTGGCCCTGTATGAACACAAGGCATTTGGGCCTTTTCCGTTTCTTTCTCGGCTCAGTGTTTCTGTGATGAAGTGCTGAGATCAGATGGATTTTGCTCCTCCTCCTCGTTCGCCCAGTCCCCACATCTGTCGCTGTTTCTCCATTGTCATCTCCGCATTCGTCTGTCGACGAGTTGCCCTCAGCCGCTATGCAACGCGTATCCACTTGCTTCTTTTTGTCGGAGAAGGTTTTAGCTTATTGCGGGTGTGTTTGTGGACATTGAGGCTGCCCTGAGGATCTGCAGACATGTGCGTAGTGGTCCTTCCGGCCACATGCCCCACATATGGTTTCCTGCGCTGGGCATTTTCTCCTTCCATGATGTGCTATACCGCACCATCTGCATTCGGTAGTCCCCGGGATTCTCTGTTGCCACCGCAGTGAGTTGTTCGCCTCATTGTAGTCTTCCCTTGGTGCTTGGCGATCTGTGCTATTGCCGCTGTCGTTGGCGCCAGTTGGTGTTTCTGTAGCGTGGTGCCCAATTGTGCAGCCCTTGCATGCGACAGTGCGACAGCTCTCTTTGGCGTCCATATTCGAGGAACTTGGCTATGGTGATGCCTTTCTCGCCCAATACCATTCTGCACACTTTCTCTGAGTACATGCCATTGATGATCTGGCGCTTTATTTCCTTTTTCCACGTTGTCGAATTCACAAGATAGTACTAGTTTTCTGAGCCTTGTGTGGTAGGTGTCCAGTGTTTAATCCTCCATTTGTACTGTGGTACATTACTGAAAGTTTCGTAGTCCGGATTTAACTGTGGCATGAAATGTGCTGTGAGGGCGTCTTTGGCCAGTTGGTATATGTCCACACGGTCATCGAGGACCAGCGAGTTGAAAATGCACAGGACGTTGTCACCCACGTTGAGCAAGAAGTGTGACCTAATTTTCCTGGGTGTTGTAATATCCTTGCAGTCCATCGCCATCTCGAACTTTTGAATCCACAATATCTAGCTGGGCCCCACTGATGATGGATCGGTGTAGGGGTCGAAAGGACCTAATGTAGCCATGGCGCCTCCATCAGGTCGAGGGGACGGCACTGGTGGCGTCAGTGACGCGGCTATTCTTGCCGGTGTGCTGGGTCTGGGCATGGAAAGGCCAGTTGCCCTGATGCTATGTTCACACCTGTGTGTGTTGGTGGTGATGGGCTCCTCTTCACCTGTGATTTATTTTATTTTTAAATTTCTTTATTGGCATTTATCATAGGTACAACAGCAGTGAGGCGTTCATGGCCAACTGCGGCATAGCGTATTTCGGATAATATATACCAAAGTGAAAACAATAAGTCAACATTAACATAAACCTTTAACAATAACAGTGGTTGTCTCCGTGTGATTTGAGGATCAGTTCAGAGTGGGAGGATTATAGAAGGATAGAGGAGGGGTAACAGAAAGATAGGGTAAGGGGAGGAATGTGAAAGTGGGGTCAAGTTCTGATTCAGGCAGTGGCATGCTTAGGTATCCTTGGGGGTAGCAAGTTCAGGCGACAAAGGAGTAGATCATTCAGGGGGGTTTCTCATCATCAGAGGAGTGGAGCATCGCCCATGTTAGGGCTTTCCAAGCGTCCAGTGCCTGACTTGCTTCATCAGGGGATTTAGCAACGCTGTCTTCCCAAGCTGTAGTTTCTGCCCCCACCCAGCGCTCGAACTCCCCTTACCATGCCTCGTATTGTGGGCCACCTGGCCGTTTGCATGTCATAGCAATGGTCCTTTTAGTTAGAATGCACACCATGTCCATGAGCCTCGTAGTATGTTTGATTTTAGCGAGTCTAGGGTAAGTTCCCAAGAGGCATTCACTGGGGGTCCATTCGTATTTGGACATGACTGCCTTCCTGCAGGTTTGCTCCACCTTGGCCCAGAGTTGCCGGACCCTGGTGCATTCCCAGAACATATGTAGGAGATCTGCCTTGTCTCTGCAGCACCAGGGGCAGTTATGGTGATGTTGTTGAACTTCGCCTGTCTATATGGAATTAGGTAGGTGCGGTATAGCACGTTCAATTGGATTAGTCTAAACCTGGAATTCCTGAATACTTCCTTAGGGGGCGCCAGGGCTCTCTCCCATTCCTTGTCAGTCATTTCGTCGCCAGATCCTTGTCCCACTTAGATTTCAGGTCAGAGCTGCGGGGATTAGCTGTATATTTGAGACACTGGTTTCCAGCCCTCCCCCAGGTTATACAATAGTGTCACAAAGGGGTTGGCCTCTGGTTCCTCGGACCATGTATCCCATTTGGCTCGTGCCAGTTTGCGAATCCTCTGATACCACAGGAACTGGCCGCTGGGTATGCCATCTTCAAATTGTAGAGAAGAGAAGTCAAGAAAGGAGCCTTCCCTGAATAAGTCTCCCCATGTATAAACCCCTTTGCCTTCCCAATGCCTGATGGTCACTAGGTCGACGCTGGTCTTACATAGGTCTGAGATCAACGGTATATCTGGGGCGTATGTGTTTCCTAAGTGAAGAAGAGACTTTGCCCTCTGCCATATTTGCCTTCCCAGGGTGGCCAATAAAGGTGTTTCGCCCAGGAGGTGTTGGGGTGCCCAGATGAGTTTCTTCAGCTGCATTGGGGCGATTGGGTGCTGTAGTAATGCTGTTTCAGAAGTGGCTTCATCAGCTAACCATTTGGCTACAAAGCTGAGCTGGGCTGCCAAGTAGTAGTTCTCCAGATCAGGGAGTTTAATACCGCCCTGTCTGCATGGGAGAATTCATCTTGTGTCTGCCTGTACCCCATAAGAAGTCCCTAAATATCATCTCGAGCAATCGAAAGAAGGGGGCTTTAATATAGTAATGTACATTTTGGAACCCATAGAGGAACCTGGGAAGAACAATCATTTTAATGATGGACGCCCTACCCTTCATGGACAGGGGGAGCTTAGACCAGAAACCTATCGATTTGCGTAGAGGGGGTAGCGCCGCCAGTGTGGTGTTCTCGTGCATTAGCTCAGGGGTGTGCATTATGTTGACTCCGAGGTAGCCGAATGTGGTTGGTTGCCATTGTACGCCTAACGGGGGTAGGTCTTCGATGTGTTTGTTTCTGAGGTCCGCCAGTGGGAAGAGGCAGGATTTGCGTCTGCTGAACGGTATTCCAGAGACTTTGGCAAAATTGTCCAGCACTTCCAGCATAGTCGGCATGTTCAGGTGTGGGTCCCTTACATATAGGAGGACATTGTCTGCGTATACAGAGATTATGTGGTTTACCCCTCCCAGTTGTATGCCTGCATCGAAGAATTGTTTTCTGAAGTAGATGGCAGCAGGTTCTAGTCCAAGTATATAGAGCATGGGAGAAAGTGGGCAGCCCTGCCTGGTGCCCCTTTGTATGTCCCATGCCATGGAAACTAGCCTTCCAGATTTTACACGCTTTTGGCTTGGTGTAGAGCACCTCGACCCATCTAATGAATTTCTCCCCGAAGTCGAAGCTTCTGAGGACCGCTAGCAGCCACTCCCAGTAGATGGAATCAAATGCTTTTACAGTGTCTAAGGATAGCAGTGCGTAGGAACCACCGTTTTGGTTGGCCTGGGACATAACGTGCTGGAGCCTGCGAAGATTAGCAGTGGTGTTGCGACCCGGCACAAAGCTGTTTTGGTCAGTATGTACTATCCCTCCTATCACCCTGGAGAGCCTTCTGGCTAGGATCATGGTCAGTATTTTAAGGTCATAGTTGAGCATTGTGAGTGGACTATAGGAGTCACATTCGTCTTCAGGTATGTTGGGTTTAAGCATCGGGACCACCTGTGTCTCACGCATGCTTTCAGGCAGAATCCCCACATCGTATGCCTCCTGAAAGATCTTGTGCAACAATGGGGTCAAAGTTGGTTCGTAGGTCTTGTAAAATTCCGAGGGCAGCCCGTCGCTGCCCGCAGCTTTGCATGTGGCCAGGGATTTGATTGCCTCAGATATGTCTTCCATGGTGATGTCTGCATCTAGTGCTTCACTATGTGCGGGTGTTAGCCTGGGCAGCCCTATCTCCAATAGTGTGTCTGAGATCTCTTCAGGGGGGACCTGGGCGTTATGTGAGTATAACTGGGCATAAAATTGTTTAAAGGTGTCATTAATGCTTTGCTGGGTCCGGTGCAATTCTCCGTTCTAACTTTTCAGAGCCACGGTTAGATGCCTGGGGTGTTCTTTTTTTGCATAACCAGGCTAGGACCCGGCTTGGTTTATCCACTTCGGTGTACGCCCTATTGGTTCCAGTGGTGTAGTCGAACTTGGCTAGCCTGCTCCAGGCTTCTTTGCATTCAGTTCTCATTTGCCTGAGTTTCTTTTCGTCTCGATGAGTGCCCTCGGTGTCGGATTCTAGCTTCTCGATTTCATTTTCCCGTTGTTCTAGTTCAGTTCGTAATCGTCGCCTGATGCCACCAGCTTTTGCTATAATTTCTCCCCGTATTACCACTTTCAGGGCATCCCATATTGTGCTCAGGTGGTCCACACTACCCATATTCTCATTGGTGTAGTTCTCTAGGGAGTCCCTGAGGCCTTCTCTGAATACCGGGTCTTTCAATGCGTCCGTGGGCATTCCCCACGTGGGTATTGGGGATCTGGGTCCTATAATGTTCCACTCTACCATTAGGGGTGAGTGGTCGGGGATGGTTCGACCCAGGTTTCGTGCTGCATCAATCTGGGGCGGTGTTCCCTACCAGTGAAGACGTAATCAATTCTGGTATGGGGGTTATGTGTGGATGAACAGGAGTAGCCTCTTTCGTCTGGGTGTAGTACCCACCAGACACCCACTAGGTCTAGGCAGTGTAGCATGGTGTTCAGCGCTGTGGTGGGCGCTGTCGGGCCTTTAAGGAGGGGTGTGGACCTGCCAAGTTCTGGGTTGTTCACACAATTAAAATCACCCCCACAGATGAAAAACCCATTCCTATACTGTGTGACCTTGGCATACATTTGATTTAGGTGAGCTGGTATGTTATTGTTGGGGAAGTATGAGTTCACGATGCATACTTTGGTGTGTTCAAAATGACCCCATAGTATCACATACCTTCCTTCTGGGTCCGACTCGGTCTTGGTTAGCTGGAAGGGGAGTTAGGGGCTGATGCATGTGAATACCCCTCTGGCATAGTTGGAGTAGGTGGCCCCATACCCCTGCTCGCCCCAGTGCTTCTGTAGCATTGCAGTGGATTCCTTTGTAAGATGGGTTTCCTGCAGTAGGGCTACTCCTATATTCTTTCTGTGCAGGTAGGATTTAATCCTGTTTCTTCGAAGGTAGGTGCCCAGCCCCCTCACATTCCAGGTTAATACTTTGATTCTTGTAGCCATGGTATTCTCAGGAAGAGTTCCAGTGTCCCTTTCATATTGTCCTTCTCGCCTGTCGTGGTGATCAGGGAGTATGGTCGTCTCACCCCTGAGTCGGCTGGTTCCGAATTGCCCACTTCCCTCCCTCTTGTTCTCGCCAGAGGTGTTGCTTCATATTGTGGAGACTTTTTAACTGTTATAACTTTCATTCCAACGAATGAATCAACAAACTTTAAAAGCAACAAACTGCCCCCAGCAGTTGCATTGAAGGGGCAACGCTCGGGGGCTTCTGCACCTCGTAGGCCTATCCAGGTCATTTGGCGCGGTTGTAGTGCTGGCAACAGGCCCGCACAAATTCCAATGGGGTGGATTGTAGCGATTCTCATGTGTGATCACATGAGCCCCGTCCATGGTGGCAAAATCCGTAGTTGTAGCGGTGGGCTGTCCTCGAAGTCCAGTGCCATGATGCCATGTTTTACAGTTGCTTGTTTTGTGGGACCAATGGTCCGCATTTGACCCTTGAGTTCATGGGACGCGTACGTCATCTGTGTGTCATGGTGTGGCATCCACTTCCACTTCACCTGTGATTGCTGCAGTATAGGTGTGGCACTGTGGAATTGGCAGCTCCTAAGTTTTTCCCTGGATTGTGCAGTAACTTTGCAGTGTCATCCAGTGTGCTGCTTGGTTTCGTTTTGAAACTCTTTACAGTGGCATCCACTGTGCTGCTTGGTTTTGTTTTAAAGTTCCTTTGTGTTCCATTTCTTTTTGTTTTGGGTGGGAGATGGTACCCCCACTGTGTTTTCCAAAAATTCGACCACACTGTGGTCGTGTAGGATGATGTATGACCTGATGCTAGCTGCTCGCGTCCCCCGTCTCGTTATCTCATCGCCAGTGTTGGAATCCCCCGACCGGTGCTGCCGGCGGAGGGAGAGAGCAATGGGGGCCGCATAGTAGGCCCAGCTGCTGCCCAGCACGGGAGCTACATAGGACACAACAGGCCAGTATTCGCTCGTGCCCTTTATTTTCATTACGCCTCACGTCACTGCGTATGCGGAGCGTGAGGTGGATGCAACAGGGGGCAGGCAACGCAAAGTCTTCCAGCAGAGCAAAATGGGACCGAGAGTTCCGGTGCTTGCGCACTTGCACACGCCCTAATAAACATTGGCCCGCACCAGTGTATAGCGGCAGTCGTTCGGTATCCTGCGGAAGGGATCCAAGGCATTCTACCACTGGGGAGCCCGGCAGCAAACAGCTATGCAGTTGGCAGAAGCAGCGTCTTGATTACTTTGAGGAGTCTCATCATGTTCAAGAGCTCAGGATCATTCCCAGCCCTGCCTGAGAAAGGCCTCACAGACGGGCGTAGTCTCATGAGTATATTACATAGCAGCAGATACCCAGACCTGCTTTATCATTATTATTGTGTTGATGGGGGCAGGCCCAAGTAAACCTGTTGAGACCCAATCCCCTTTCCTAGTAATAGCATGATGAGCCGGAGAGAGCATAATAGCTGATGAGCCACACTCCAGCCGCATGCTGCACCCTTCCACGGGGTGAGTAGTGCAGAAGGCCATCTGCGCTGGCTTTGGGGCCACTCAGAAAGCAGCTAAGCATGATGGAGGACTTTCTAGCCTTTTCACAAGACATGCAGGAGCTCAGGGATTACCATCCAGAGATTTTGCGCCAGTCAGCAAAGAAGGGGAAAGACACAAAGCCTGCAGGGTCAAGAGCACTCAGACCACCCCACCCCCCATGCTCTCTGCGCAGTAAGTGCAGCAGGAGCATAAGAGCAAGGTCTTGAGACAGTAAAGGCAGAGGTCGTAGAGGGGATTCCTCCCCAGACTGCATGCACCATTTTGATAACACTAGAGTCGCTAGCTGCCCGAGATGCAAGGCTGAATCGGCCGATCTATTACATATGATGTGGGCTTGTATCAAACTGTGCTCATTCTGGGAGGGATTTTCAGAAACTATGCCTGAGATGTTGGAGCAGACGGTACCCTGCGATTTGCTGTGCTGTATGTTTGGGTGGCTTCCGGGGTTGCCAAAACAGTACCGGAAGTTACTTTCAGCTTGCATGATCACTGCCAGGCGTTGCATTTTGATGAAAGTGGACGAGTGCATCCCCCCAGGGTTGAAAGTGTGGCTGAAAGACCTGACCTGGTTAAGCAATAGAGACAAAGAATATGCCAATCTCTGTGGGCTGTAGAAGCGGCGCAAACATATCTGGAACGCCTTCACCACCTATCTGCTGTCTCAGAACAATACTCTAGCATAACTCTTGGCACAACAAGGTTTTTGTGTCTCTCTGCCGAGCAGAACAAGTTTCCATAGTGTTCAACTCCCTGAATGAATACTTTGCCCTATAATGTTGGAATGTTTATGATGCTCTTACCTGATACTCACTGTTACATCAAAATGTAATTAAGTCTGGCTGATGTCGTTGAGATGTGAATTGTTCAATAAAGAAAGTTTAAAAACATATTCCTACTGCTGTCTAACTGAACATTAACATTAAGTGGTGTCAACTCTAGCATTGTTGCACCTATGCTAGGCTGGGTGCGTAGCTGGAAGAGGGTTAAGGGCAGGCAGTATACCCAGTTCTTTTTTAGAGAGTGACATAGTTTGGATAACCTACTCTTAAGTAGGCTATTTATTTTCTCAACAACACTGTTTGCTTGTGGGTGGTAAATCGTGCACATTTTGTGTTTTATTCCTAGCAGTGATATCACCTCTTTGAACAGATTCTTGACAAAGTGAGTTCCGTTGTCAGAATGTATGTCGTCACATATCCCTCATCTGGGGAATACCTCTCTCAAGAGGAATTTAGCTGCACACTTTGCGTCTGGGTGGGCACAGGGCCCTGCTTCCACTCATTGGGAAAAGGGACACACCACCACAGTCAAATCTCTGGCTCTGTTGCATCTCTCTCCCATGTCTGCGTAATCATTGTGCAGCTCACGGAAGGGACCTACAGGGCGTGGTAGCGTACCTCTCAGTGTTCTTAGGGTCATCCCAGAGTTAAACACCTGGCACTTTGTACACTCAATCACCATTTTGTTGAGATATTCCTGGAGATTTGGAATGAACCAATCTTCCTGGAGATCGGCCGCTATGTGCTGTTTTGAAGTATGGGCTGGGAAATGCAATTGCTCAAATGCCACATACAATAGTTCTACGGGCATGAAAACCTTTCCTGTGGTGTTCTGTCTCCATAGCAAATCAGTGGGTGGTTGTGTGCACCCTCGTTTGGTCCATACATCCTGTTCACCGGAAGGGGCTCTCTTTTCTAGCTCTATTATCTGTGCAATGGGTAGTGCGTTGTAAGCATCTGCTTTTGGCACTCCTAGCTTGCTCAGTAATATACATTCTGTACTCATAGGTATGGGCAGGTATGCTGCTTCTTTTGTCCACGTTATGTGTATGGGCCTGGCACATCACTATGGCCACTACAGAGGGTTCTGCAAGTACTCCAATTAATTTATTCAGTAACTCTGCATGTTGTACTGGGGACTCATCTGCTCTCCTGAATCCCACTTCTCCGTCATCGGGAGAGCCCAGCATGTACCGTAGTGGTTACGTAGGCTGAGTCTGAATATATTGTTACTGCACATCCCTTTGTCGCATGGAGGGCCTCAATCAATGCGGCTTGCTCTGCCGCTTGGGCGGAATAATGCAGGGGCAGGTATTTCTTAATTAGTACTTCATATTCCCCGTCTTCCATTCTTACTACTGCTGCCCAACATGTTTTTCGCCTGTTTCTTGGCAAATGGATGATGATCCATCTACGAAGAACACTTCACCTTCCTGTATTGCATTCTCCCTTGCTTTAGGAATGTCATCTCCTTCTCCTTCATATGTGGCACAATCATGCTCTTGTATGTCTTGCACAGTGCATGGCACTGTGAGGAACGTTGCTGGGTTTACTGATTTACATCTTACCGCATGAATATTGGGGCTCAAAAGGATGATCTCATAGGCCAACGCCTTTTGTGTGGATTTTTATCTTGCAAGTATGGCGAATAGGGAGTGTTCCACATACAGGGTGACAGAGCACCGCATGACAATTGTTGAGCTTTTTTCGATAGCAAAGGTGGCAGCTGCAAGAGCATGTTCGCAAGCGAATTGACCCTGCATTTTCTGAATCAAGTGTGCCACTGTAATATGCCAGAGGTTTGTGATTTATAGAGCTCTTTTGTGTCAGTACAGCTGTCATTAGTGTCCCATTGGAGTGCGAGAAAAGGTAACATTCTCGCACATAATCAGGTGTGGCTAGAACTGGGGCCATGTTGATCAATTATTTTACGCTGTTGAATGCTGTTTGCATTTCTGCTGTCGAATTTATATGTGTCTTGTCTTTCCGTGCTTCTTTTAGACCTTGCAAGAGGGGCCTTGTGTAGGGTGCATAATCTAATAACCATACCCTACAGTAATTGCATATTCCGAGGAACTTTTGCATGTCCTTTACTGTGTGTGGTCTGGGTGAGTCGCTTACTGTTGCCGCCCTGTCGGGTATTATTCTTTTGCCATCTTTTTGAAATCAATTGGCCCAAGTACAGGACCTCAGTCAGACAGTATTGCATTTTTTCTTGTCTACCTTGTACCCCTTTTGGGCTGGTAACTGGAGGAGGACAATAGAATCTCTCAGACAACGTTCTTTTTTTAATTAAAATTTTTAATCATCACATTTTATTGGTTTCAGTCATAATAAACATACATTTCACCAAAACGTGGTGCACAATTAACAGTCCCCCAACATCCCCCACGACTTCCCTCCCCTCCTTTAGAGCCATGCAATTCAACAGCCTACCCTTCCTTAACTTATGAGCGTAACGCTTTCCTCATAATCCGAGGAGCAATCTTTGTCGGGCCCGTCATGCACAGACCCCGACAGTGAGGAGACCAAATGTAGCCAGGCCGTAAGTGTGTTTGATTCCAATTCACTCCCTCTGGCCACCACTTCCCTTCACACCACTGTCTCAGCCTCCGCCCATTTCAGGAGATCCCACCACCAGGCCTCTGCGTTTGGTCTATTGCTTGCCTTCCAGCCCATTGCTATCCTGCGTTTAGCTAGAATATATGCCAGATCTTTAAGTTTGCTCACATGTTTGAGCCTTTGCGGTCTTGGGAACCATCCCTCCATGCACAACCACAGTGATTCCACATCCAGATGTATCCTTTTACCTGATAAGAGGTGTGCTACCTCTTTCCAGTATCTTGCTATTTCCGGGCATGCCCAGAACATGTGTACCATCCCTGCATCAACCTCTCCACATTTCGGGCATGCTTCTGTCCTGGCATTCATAAACTTGGCAATCTTCTTTGAGGTCATGTATGCCCTATGGGTGACATATAACTGAATCCGTTGTAGTCTCACATTTCTGGACACCTTCTTATGGTATCTTTGCATTCTGACCCATAGCCCGTCTCCTATTGTTCCCCCCCTTCTTCCTCCCAGGCTCCCCTCAACTGGACCACCTCCTTCCCGACATTGGCCATCATTAGTTCATAGATTCGGGAGACCTCATGGCCACCCTCTGACACTGCCTGAAACCTTTCTATGGCTGCATCTGGTTGCCTGGTCAGTTCCACCTCTGACAACGTCTTCTTTACCATAGTTACCAGCCTAGCGTATGTGATGTATTATCCGCCATGTAAACGTGTACCTTCTCTCAGTATATCAAATTCTATTTTCTCCCCTCCTGGCCACATATCTCCAATGGTTGTTACCCCTACTGGTTCCCAGTGTTCTCTAAAAGTCCTCCTCAATTGCACGTCCACTCCCTTCAGTGTCACCAATGGTACCTGTGGGGAGCACATCAGTTGGCAAGCTCTACGCCAAATCCTCCTCCCCAGGTCTAGTAATGTGGACCCTCCCCCCTTCGGAGGTTCTGCCAACCACATCCACTCATTCAAGAAATTTGGGGTACACTCTGCCCTCAACAATTTAGACTCTGGTGTGGCATCCTCGGATAACCATCTTGCCACATATTGGAGCTGGCCGGCCAAGTAGTACACCTCAAAGTTGGGCAGTCTTATCCCTCCTTGCTCGTACGTGTTCTGCAATTTCCACAGTGCTATCCTATTCCTAGAGTTATGCCAAATGAACCCTCTGTGTATACTTTGTACTTTGGTGAAGAACTGCTTAGGTATCATGTGCGGAACATTTGCAAAAAAGTGCAGTAGCCTGGGTAGTACTATCATCTTTAATAGTACTGCCCTGCCCATCATAGTTAAAGGCAACCGGGCCCAGAATACCATGCTGCGTTTGATTTTTCCCACCTCCTTTTCCATGTTATGTTTGTGTTCATATTCAACCTTATGATATATATCCACTCCCAGGTACCTAAAAGTTTGAGTTGTCCATCCTATCTGTAACACTGGTAGCTCGTGCCTTGGTATTCCCACCTATCTGCCTAGGGGGAATATGATAGACTTTTTGGGATTAATTGTTATACCAGAGAGTATCGCGTATCAGTCTATTACCTCTAGAATGTATTGCATGTTTTCTTCAGGGTATTTCAAGTATATCAACATGTCGTTTGCGTGTAGTGATATCAGATGCTGTCCCCCTTTCGTGCTGATTCCCACCTCGCCATATTGTTGCCTCAGATACACAGCCAAAGGTTCCAGTGCCAGGATAAAGATCATCGGGGACCATGGGCCCCCCTGCCTGGTACCTCTGCTCAGAGTCTATTGTTCTGAAGTGATCGTTCCTGTTCTGACTGGAGCCACCGGCTCACTGTACAGCAACTGGGCCCATTTCAGGTACACTGGTTCCTATCCTACATTCCTTCAGGACAGCCAACTAACACGGCCATTTGACTGAGTCGAAGGCTTTTACTGCATCTAGCAAGACTATTGCTACATCCTGGGGGCTCCCCTCTGTCCAATCTATGACGGGGTGAAGCCTCCTGAGATTTTCAGAGATACACCTGTGTGGGACATACCCCAACTGGTCAGGGTGTATGAGTTTATTTATCACAGGCCTCAGTCTGTTTGCCATCACTGCGGTAAGGATCTTGCTGTCCTGATTAAGCATCGATAGCGGTCTGTAAGATCTGCAGTCCGTGCTCAGTTTATCTGGCTTAAGGAGCGGAATTATAATCGCTTCCCTAAGAGTTTCTGGCTGTCTACCCTTGTCAAACGCCTTGTTTAGCATGGCTAACATCGGTGCAAGCACATCAGCTTTATACATTTTATAGAACCCGCTCGGGAGACCATCCGCCCCCGGGGCCTTGTTAGTGGGTAGTGTCTGGACCACGCGCTCCAGCTCCTCAAGTGTAAGTGGGGCCTCTAAACTCTCCCTGTCTGCTTCCCCGAGCTTAGGCAAAATGATTTCCGCCAGTGTGTCCGATATATCATTTTCCTCCTCCTCAATCTTATTCATGTATAGCCTTTGATGATATTCATAAAAACATTAATTAACCCCTTCTAGAGTGTCTGCCATCAACCCGTCTTCTCTTTGCATTTCCCAGATTGCCTGTCTGGGGGCTTCATTCTTACACAACCAGGCTAGTAACCTACCCGGCTTATCACCTTCCGCATGTTGCCTTTCCATATATTTCCTATAGTTCAAGTTACTTAATCTCTCCCAGTGTCCCCTGCACTTTTCCTGTATCTGAAGTATAACCCCAGCCTCCCCGAGGGACCCGCCCCTCTTGCATTTTAGCTTCTATCTCCTTCTCCCGTATCTTGCAATTCCCGCACTATGCCACCCTGTAGTCCTTTCGATTTCGAAATTGCTTCCCCTCTCACCACCACCTTGAATGCTTCCCACAGTGTGCCTGCTGACCTCACACTCCCCGTGTTGTGTTCAAAGTATTCCTTTATTGCCTTCCTCAGGTCTTCTCTACCTGGGAGGTGAGATCTGCCACGTTACAATCAGCAGTGCGTGGTCCGAGAGGACAGCTGCTTTATACTCTGCACTTCTCATGCTCTCTATTAATGTACGGGCTGAACACACATAGTCCAGCCTGGTGTGAATGTTGTGTCGGGCTGAGTAGTGCGAGTACTCCCTGTGTTGTGGGTGAAGTTTTCTCCACACGTCAACCAAACGGAAATCATTCAAGAGTGCGCCTAAGGCTTTTGCCACCGAGGTGGGCTTGGTCATTTTCTTGTCCGATCTATCCAGTTTGGGGTCCAATGTACAATTGAAATCCCCCCCAAGTATAGCTGCACCATCCATATATGGGCTAATCCTAGCATACAGGTTCTTGAAATATATTGCGTTGTCTTTATTTGGGGCATATACGTTAATGACGTTCACCTCTCTATTCCCCAACAACCCCTTTATTAGTACCATCCTGCCATCTGTCTCTGCCTATTGTTTTAACAGTTTATGTCCTATTTAGCTGTGCAGCCCCCGCTCACATAGTCAGTATCGCTACACAGCCACTGCTGCTCTGCATAGAGTCAGTGTTTTATATGCCCCTTCAATGGGGTCTCATCTGCGTTTGCGGCGTCCCCCGTCTTCTTATTTTAAAAAAAAAGTTACTTTTTTTATTCTTTCTTTAATTTGGCTTCTTTGGGGTGATTGTCTTCAGCCCTTGCTTCCCGTCCCAGCTTACGCGCCTCACATATTCCTGTGTGGGCTTAAGTGCACAAGCATGTTGTTGTGGCCAGGACCACTGCTCCTGTCTGTAGCCTCCTGCTGCCTGCTGTGCGTTTCTGTGCCTATGGCCGTGTCACGGGCAGTCCGCACTCCCGTCGTTTGGTTTCCCTAACGTTCCAATCTGCTCAGCCAGCAGCTCGCTGCCCGCGCCTCTTTTTCTCTGGCGCTTCCACTGGCAGCTTGCAGCTTATGTGCCGTCTTCCTCAGCTGGTCACCCCGCTTTGGCTGTCTCGTTCACCTCCTTCTCATGTTTTACGAGCGCTTCTCCGCTCGGCTCCTCGTCCATTTCCGACATGGACGCCATTGCTGGATATCACTTCCCTCCTGTATGGACGTCATCGTCGGTGCTGTCAAGGCACCAAGCCGGCTATTTACAGCGCGACTCCGCACCTCTATCTCCACGTTCTTTGGATCCTCCTGGTCTGTGTCCTCAGAACATTGTCCTCTCTGTGCCGCTGTGCTCTTCAGCCGCTCTACAGCTTCAATGCCACAATGTATCCCCAGTCAGTCTGCGGATACAGTATCTGGGCGCCGCTCACAGTAGTTCCAACGTTGTGTCTTTCTCTGTTGGGGCTTTTGGCCCCGCTCACTTCCAAAGTGCTCCGGTCACTTCTCCATCTCCCAGTGTCCCGGTCCTCTGTCCCCAGTGTGGGCAGGCGCCATCTTTGGTGAACGGTCGCCCGAGGCTTGGATCTTCACGGTCCGATTCCGCCACTCTGCAATAGTTCTGTTTCACAAATTGCCCCTTGCTGCGTGCCGCTCGCGTTCCCATGGATTTGGATCTGATTTGCCTGGTTGCAGTATATTTATTACGCCATCAATGCGGTTGGATTAGTGACGGATCTCGGGAGCTCCCTGGATCTGCAGCTTAGCTCATGAATCCAAGTGATTTGCCCGTGGCTGGAAGTACCGCGGGCAAAACGTTTGCATGAGAAAGGTGCGAACTACCAAAGGTTTGCACCTTTTTCATGCGAACACACATGCATGCATTCTCACACCCACACACACAACACACCCATAACACTGCCCACCCACTCCCTCAGCACACCACCCACACCCCCAACATAAACAAACCCCACTTACCTTCATCTTCACGCTGGGCACCTGCAGCGCCAGTTCCCTTTCACTTCCGTGATCGGGAACCGGCGCTGCAGGGTCCTTTTCTTTTTTTTTTCTATACCATAAAGTACAGTGAGCGGGTCGATGCGGGGGACACCCCGCAAAGCCCCCGTTTATTTTTTTTACAATGCTACCACCAAGGGTTCGAACTGTCAACCATAAGAATAATGAAGAATAATCAAACCTTGCCAACCCGAAAAAACTTTTTGTAAATGGTATCCTGAATAATTAGAGTTTTGGCTGAATACAAGTCATCACTTAGAGTTGGCATTTTGTTTCTCTTCAGTCTAAATTGTGTTTTTTATTATTCAAAGTAGGATCATTGTTTTTGTTTCTCTGTGTTAATGCTTAACTGTTTAACTACAGACCAGTTCATTTATTTGTTTATAAGACTGTCTTCTCCTTTTCTATTTTATTCATTTCTTCTTCATGATGTTTTTTGCAAAATAAATATGTTCACTTTTTTACTATGAGACTATCCTTATTGCTTTCAGAGTCTGCTGCAGCCTTAACTTGTTGGTTCAGTGATACCGGTTTGGTACACTCATTAAATAAGTTGTTATCCAAGTAATTTTTTTAATTGAATCTACAGCAGTGTGGACCCTATTGTTTTTTGTCTTGTTCACAGTACCGCTCCATCACTGCTTTTGGGACACTCCCCCCTATTTGTGTTTACAAACCTTTGGTGGTAGCATTTCTAGAACTTTTGGTAAACACTGTAAGATACTGTGAGCCTGGGGGCACAGAGAAGAAGGCGTTCTTTAAATCGGCCACAGTAAAGTGAATGGCCTGTTTTGGAATGCTATACAAAATGGAAGCGGGATTCGGAACAAGAGAAATTCCTTTTGTACAATATCGTTCAGTGGGCGAAGGTCCTGTATCATACGCCACGACCCCCCTGTTGCTATTGTAATGGAGTACAAGGCCGTATTGCATGGGGAGTTTGAAGGGACAAGTATCCCTTGCTCTAGTAGTGCATGTAATGTTTCTTGGATCCCTTCCTCCGCCTCTGTGGACAGGGGGTATTGCTTGACCCTGGGTAATATCGCTCCTGGCTTTAGAGTTATCTTCACAGGGGTCACTTCTCTCAATAAGCCCACATCATGGGCGTCGGTTGTCCACAGGTGAGGGAGCACTTGTCGCATATCTGTATCATAGAAAGAAGGTGGTGTGCTGACAACGGCCATGAGGGGGCTGTACTGTACCATCATTTCACAGGGGATGCTTATTTCTGAGATAATTTCCCTGTCATTGTTGTCGTCAGTGAACAGTTTTTCGTCAGTTATCTCACGCAATGGTTTATTTGGTCAATGCACAACACTGTGTGCCATTCGCATTCATGCATGTCCATCCCTATTGCCACTATTCGTCTTGCAGACACTTGCACTCCTTCTAGATCTAAGTACAGTATTGTGCCAGCAACCATCTTGGGTGCAGCTGGAGGGTGCAAAAAAACACAATCAGATGGCACTCTCCATTCTTTCCTTGTGAGCTCGGCCACTGCTCTAGTCAAGACCCTGATCCCATACATGAACATGTCAGGATTTACTGGTACTCCCCTCACCTTTAGTTCATTGGGCATGGTGTGTATTAATAGCATTGTTCTGAGGGAGCACATGCCTGGGGTGGAGCAGACAATTCCTCTTTCAGTTAAGGATATGGTCATGTTTAGTTTGCTGAGCACTGGTTTCTCCCCTATCTTGATATCTAAATCTTCTGTGTAAGTTACCGTGACTAGAGCACGAGAGAACCCTAGCGTATCGAGTGTTTGGCCAGATAACAGAAAATCACCTTCACATATGCATGACTTCTCCACCCCTGAGTCCACCATGGAGATGAACTGTTTGTTCCCTATCTCAGCCCCCACCAGTGGTTCCTCTTCTGGATGCACGGTAGTGGATAGGACTGGACACGCAAGTGCTCTCCATGGCTGCCCTAGTCAGGGTGAGTCTCTGTCCCTGGGCAAGAGAAATTATTTTCGCTGAGCACGCATGCCCCCTGGTAGGGTGCTGGTGCACCGTTCGGGAGTGGTGGCAAAAGGGTTGTTGTGCTGTTGGGCCTGCTGATTGGGGTGGCTTTGCTGTGCTTGCATAATATGGGAGGGGTGACAGAGGGTGTTGTAGCCAGATGGCAGAGAGGACTGCTTCAAGTATTGCGGGGGTCATTTGTATGCTCCTTGTGGGAGGCCGTGCTGGCTCCTCGGGTGGGGTGTCCATATTGGGGTGGGCTGTAATAAGGTTGATTGTATTGATAGTTTCTTCCTGTTCTGCTCTGGCATTCCCGCTGTAAGTGGCCCTCCTCCTGCACAACCAGCATTGCCCTGTGTTGCCTCCTCTTGGCCCTTGTCCCCCGTATCCTCCTCCCCTCTGTGCCCAGAACCCACCTCATCCTCTTGCAGGTCTTCCTTGCCACTGGGGTCCCATGAATTGTTGCTCTCCTCCCCTCTGCTCCTATCCGTTGTCTGTCCGTACTGCAGCCATCCTTGCCTGTGTAGCCACCGAGACCCCTCCCTCCTCTCCCAGCTGCTCTGAGGGCAGGGCTGCTGTTAGTTACTGCCACGACCTTCACCAACTTTGTCTGCACTAGTTTTGCTTCTTCAGCTAATCTCCTCTGAATTATTTCTTTTTCCCTTTCTTTGATCCTCCTACATCTTGTCCAGGGCCTTTTGTACTTTCTTTGGGGGGCCTCGCTTAGTGATAAAATTATGCATGTGGAATGAATGGAATGTATGTACATGGAATTGATGGTTGGAATGCATGTATATGGAATTGATGGATGGAATGGATGGAATAGATGGATGGGATGGAAGTGATGAAGTGATGGAAGACATCCGATGGATGGAACAAATGGAATTGATGGATGGAATGTATGTATATGGTATTGAGGGATGGAATGGATAGAATGGATGGATGGAATGGAAGTGATTAAGTGATGGCAGACATCGGATGGATCGAACAAATGGATGGAATGAATAGATGAAAAATTGGTAGAAATGCATGGATGCATTGATGAGATGGAGGGATGGAGTAAGTAGTTGAAAAAATGGAGGGAGTGAGTGGATGAAGAAATGAACGGATACATTGATGGAATTGATGGATGGATTGATGGAATGGGTGGAATTACCCTACCCTCTAGTATGTGCCCACCGTGCACGTGCCTCCGTGTACCCTGCTTTCTTGTTCCCCACGTGGTTGTTGTATATCCCTATTTCCCCCTCCTATCACCGTAATCCCAACCCCCTGTCACTGTGTGTACGTGTGTCCCTGTGTTCCCTACCATCCGGTTCCCGTGATGTCGGCATACATCCTAATGTATTACCCAACCTTCTAGTCACCATACCAGGACCATACCTATCTATAGCCATCCCTGCCAACTACTCCATCCTCAGAGCTGATAGACCTAATGGAAGGGGAGGTGGCATAGCATTCATCTCTAAATCACTACTTGGCTGCAGATCAGTCTCCTCCTCATCACTTAAATCTTGTGAGTTACTCACAGTCAAGTTACAAACCTCTCCCACAAGTACAATCACATTTTTTTTTAAGTGTATTTGGTTTATTTCAAACCTTTCACATCAGTAAAACATTGCGTTTCATGAAGAGATCTGTCATAATACAATCACATTGAGCTCGACGAAGAAACGATTTGCAGAATAAGTAATAGTAAAAGGTGACAGAATGTACGCTACAAATTAACTCAAGGATAACTAAAAATCAAAGAAGTTAAATTAATTTAAAACCTCCCTACATAATCGGGTGGAGTACTTAAAATAAATTTCTATTGCCAACAATGTTGAATAAGATAAAATTGTTAGAACAATAGTTTTAAATAACGGGTAAATATCTAACATTGGCTCGACACAACCTTTCATTCATTCCAGTTCATTGGCTATGATGTATTTTCCTCGTCAATGTGATCAAGTCTTTTTAGGGTGTTTTCTAAGAATTTGACTGTTGCGAAGTTTATTTTTGGGGATTGACAAGTATATATTAGGCTCCACCATTTCTCCGCATCTAGATCGCATAGGACAGAGATATTACTTGCTAGAAAAAGATTTCGCAAATCTCCTAATTCCGGGCAGAATAGCACTAGATGAATTAGAGATTCTTCGCTTCTTTTACACAGTCTGCATTTTGTACATATTTTCTCTTTCGTATATCTTGCTTTTGTCGTCTTGTTTCGTAGGATGTTCAGTCTGAAGCGTAATAACAGATCTCTTTGTTTTGAACTTGGAAATTTTTTCAGGTAATCCGGTATGATGGACATCACACCACAGTTAGATTTCAGAAGAATCACATTTCACCTTATCTACAGGCCACCAGACCCACCTGCAGTCTTTGAAGAAGATATCACGTCGCTCATTGCCGAAAATTCCAAGCCGCTAGCACAATCTATTCTTCTCGGCGACTTTAATCTTGGCTACAACAACCCGAACGACGCCCCAGCTACATCACTAGCAAACGCTCTTACCGAGCATGGTCTCACTCAACACAGTACCTTACCCACTCACCAGAAAGGCAGAATTATGGATTGGGTGGCAACACTCAACTGCAACACCACATGCAGCGACCCTCAACCCCTCACATGGTCAGACCATTACCTTATCCCCCTCGAAATCAACATTTATCAGGTAGCTCCCAAAAAATGCCCTATGGCACCTGCCTGCCTGACCAGAAACAAACGTAACATTACGGCCGAGGCCTTGCTACCACTGGTCCTACCAGCCCTAAACGCACTACTGGCCAATGCTGAACTAAACCTACTGGTTGACACCGTCAACAAGTCCATGGCCAATGCCATCAATACCATTGCCCCCCTGAAACTATGCAAAAGTAAACCAATACCCCATTTAAATTTGTGGTACACCCCAGAACTTAAACTACTCAGGAAACAGAAAGCTAAACTAGAACTCATATGGAAAACTAACCCATCAGTGGAAAACAAATCCAACCTTAGGAATGCATCCGCCCTATACAAAAAGGAGATAATTCGCAAAAAAAAAGACGCTTACAACGTCAGGATACATCAGGCAGGCTCTTCCACTAAAGAACTCTTCAAAATTCTAAAGGAACTAGAGAACCCAAATCCACCCGCAGACACCTGCATAAAAGACAAGCCTTGGTGCACCAGCATCCAGAATGCCCTTAACTCCAAAATCATAGGATTCCAAACTAAAATTGAGGACAAACGCCAACAACTCTTTAGTAGTAAGTCTACCAGCCCAAGCTCATCCTCACCCACCGATCTTAATACAGGCTTCACCTTTAAAAAAGTCACTACTACAGAAGTCCAAAAAATCATCTCCTCCTTAAAACCATCTAATTGCAAAGGGGACTGCTGTCCCGCCCAGATAATAAAAGATGCAGCCAGAGACCTCCCCCCTTTCATCACTAAACTTATCAACCTCTCCTTCGCTAATAACTAAGTCCCTAGCAACCTAAAACAATCCTGGGCTCTCCCCCTGCTAAAAAAACAATCACTCGACCCAGCCATACCGACTAACTATAGACCCATCACAACTGTCCCATTCCTGCTAAAAATATTGGACAAAGTCGCTTACCTCCAAATCCAGGAGCATCTAGAATCCAACCAACTCCTAGGTATACGTCAATCTGGCTTCAGACCTCTACATGGTACAGAAACTGCCCTTGTGGACCTCAAAAGCCAGATTGATGAAATTAAAGACAAAGGCAAGGCCGCTATCCTACTCCTACTAGACCTCTCGGCAGCCTTCGATTTAGTCGATCATGAAATCCTTTGCAGCCACCTATCTAGCGCAGCACATTTCTCCCCCTCCGCCACCTCCTGGATACAATCCTTCCTAGCAAATCGAACCATGAGAGTCTTCTCCACCACATCAGCAGCAGACCCCATCCCCATCACATGCGGAGTCCCACAAGGCTCTTGTGTCTCCCCGACTTTGTACAACATATTTACAAAGCCACTATTCGACAAACTGGACCATCTGGGTGTCACCTACACTAACTATGCAGACGACACCAAGATACTCCTCACTATCCCAGGCAACTACAACACAGACGCCACCCGAATCAATGAAATCTTCTCCATCATTCAGGCATGGATGGCCACTCACGGCCTCTGTCTAAATGATGAGAAGACAGAGCTTCTCCTAGTCGGCTCTCCCAGCAACCTGTCCAAACTCAGTCCTCACTACAAAAACATTATTATCAATGGTAACACCATCCCCATTGTTAATAGTGTGAAAACCCTAGGCTTTTACTTTGATGCCAACACCAACCTCACCAAACAAACTAATATGACCGCATCAGCCACCACCTACACTGGCAAACTGATAAGAGCCTGCAGACCTTTCCTCTCGCCCCATAGCTGCCTCACAATTGCCAGAGCACTCATACAGTCCAAACGGCACTATTGTAACAGCCTATACCTAGGTGCCAACCAATCAATAATTAACAAACTCCAAGTTCTCCAGAATAACGCATTGCGAGCAGCACTCAACATTCCAAGATGAGAGCACCTTTTCACAACTTGGAAAGCATGCAAATGGCTCTCAATACAACAAAAATTGATATCAAAACCATCTGCCTCACCTACAAAGCCTTAAACAACCTAGCCCCACCATATCTCACCAACAAATTCACTATGAAATCCGCTCCCAGAATCACCAGGTCATCCAACTCCTTATGCTTGTTAGGGCCTAGATTCACATTAAATAGAGCAGGCGGCTCCAGTTTCACAGTGCTTGCCTCACTTCTCTGGAACTCCCTACCCCTCAATATCAAAACCATTGAGTCCTTCCCAATCTTTAGGAAACAGGTTATTCGCTGGCTACTGAACAAAGAGTAGCGATCACCTCTGAATCTCCTATGAACCTGCTGAAGTTTTGTAAATAATGTAAATTGCAGTAATTCGTAATTGTTGCACCATGTATAATGCATACCTCATTCCTGTAACTGAACTATTTATGCGCACATCTACCCACGGGTCTGGAGTGCTATACAAATAAAATAAACAAACAAACAAACAAATATGTGCCCACCGGGCCCGTATGTCACTGTGTACCCTGTTTCTTGCTCCCCGTGCTGTTGCTATATATCCGTATGCCCCCCCTTGTCACCGTAAGCCCAGCCCCCTGTCATCGTATGTCTGTGCGTCGATGTGTTCCCTTCCAATCTGTTCACGTGCCTGGTCCCGGACACTTTAAAGATGAACCATCACATCACATCACTACGCCTACTCTCTACTATACACCATCACACAACAAGAACACAGCTATACCGCTGATAAATTTGGGCTAGCTGTTCACATACGAACACTACCCCATGAACACCTCATCACCCTAATAAAATGCAGCTGTCCCATGTCATTCTGGCCTAGTTGCTCACATAAGCGTCCTTCAGGTCTAACGCAGCCAAAACCAGTCTGGATGGTCACCCACCAGACTGCACACATCCAACTGATATCCTCAACACCACACCTAACACTAGGATGCAGTTACCATCCAGCAATTACATCAGCTGCACACATAACTGGTGCACCCACGCACGCTATGACACCATCCCTCTACTGACCTGAACTACGGTTCCTGAGGGCGTTCAACCTACCAGCACTTTCAGATCATACCAATGATCTATAGAGCGCTATATAAATGCCAAGTAACATAAAATAACATAAAATAAAATAGGGAGGTAGACTGGTCCCACACAGTGCCTGTCTCTGCGCGCAACATCCCTGGGACCCGGAGAATGAACTGCACAGCAAGTTCCTCATCCCCATAGTGCATTGCATTATGGAATGTAAGTCAGGTGTATCGGGGAAGGTTCTCTGCAGGGCATCTCACACTTGTGCTTGGACATTATTAAATGACACCCCATCATGTGTGTCGTTACTTCTAGTCACTCCCGGGACACCGAGTCTGCTTGATTTCCTACTGCAGATACCAAGAGGCTTTTGATGTCTCCTATAGCAAGGGACACACCGGCAGTGTTTTTCTCGAAGGCATAGATCAATTTTCCCACACCCGCCATAAGTGGGGGGATGGACTTGAGGAGGTTGATTGTATCCATCTGTGCCCAAGGAACATAATGGTGCCACCCAGCTCCCTTATGGAGAAGAGGCATCTTTAGTTTTGATTTCACCTTCTTCCCACCGTTCACCCCTGTTCCTTTCCTTTTAGCTAGTGCCATCCTTCCCATTCTGTTTTGGAGCCTCCCTTCCCAGGTCTCTCCTACTTTAGGGGTGGCCCACTGCACCTGCTGTATCGCTCCTACGGCACTTTCTTCCGATTTGTCAAAGTCACTCCAGTACTTCTCGTCCCTCACCGAGGCCACAGTGTCATACCCCAGACTAACAGTTTCCCCTTCCCATTCTACTTGTACTGCCCGTACTGTCAATCCTGAAAAAGAAGTCTCCCGATTTCCATTCATCTTCTGGTATGGGAGGGATGCCTCTTGGAGGTTGGAGCCACTCGTGCAGCTTCGCACAGAGCTCATAGTCGAGCCAATTCTGTACAGGTGGAGGTTAACGCAACCTCAAGATGTTGGGTCCTTACCGGGGGTGGTGGTCCATATGTCGTAAGGTGGGGGTGGGGCTGTACTTGGTGTAGTTGGCGCACTTCCCCTTGATACATACGTTGGATTTGTATAGCCCTCTGCCGGCCTTGTGAGCAATGGATAGATTGTCTTGGGTTACTCCTCCCCCTTCTCCTTTTCTCCCTCTTATTTGTGGCAGGAGTTTCTTCGAACATCCTCCACAAATCTAACACCTCCCTTCTGATTTGGAGCTGCTTCCCTTTGTGCTTTGCTGTTAGATACGTGGATAGGTGCTCTAATGTTCTGTTATCAAAAGAACCATTTTCTGGCCAAGCATGCAACAGTCCCTCTCCCTTTGTTTCTGTTACCCATTGGCCATGATATTTTTTAATTTCGCTCACCATACAGGGGGAGATACTTGCAAATATGGGATAGTGGGGTGGCCAGCCCCATGGCCAAGAACCTTTACCTTTTGTGTATGGTTCCCCCAATACTTGTAGGGGTTCCCCCAATACTTGTAGGGCCCTTTTTTCCCCTTACCCTCTCTGCTATACCTGGGGCCTTCTTTTCAGAACAATCAATGAAGTTTCATAACATCTATCTCTAATGTCAATATACGTTGCACAATTACATATGAAAAACATGGTACAGTTTAACCTCTTAAGTGGCAAGGACGAGGTATCTCGTCCTTGGAATTCCCTCCCAGGTGCTAAAGACGAGATAGCTCGTCCTTTTAAGCACTTTGTTTTGAGCGATCCCTGCAGAGCAGGGATCGCTCAAAACAATAATCCAAACCCCGGGCTATGTACGGTCTGGGGGCTGGATTACCTTCAGTTTCACGTCGGCGTGCGTAATGCATGCAGACATGAAACTGAAAGTAAATTCACTGCGGTTCTCAGGTTCAGTTGGTTTTACACTAGGTATTATACCCTGGTCACTAGCCCACTCCTCACCTGAGGTCTCTGTGTTGAATTCTGAGTCTTCAGAGCTGGTCTCCTCTCTCCTTTGTCTCCAGGCACTCGTAGTCTTCTTCTTTACGGTTCTTTCTTTCTTCTTGAAGAGATAGGGAAGAGCTCCCCGGAGGCCACTTTGCCAGTAAGGGTATCTGCCCAGCAGCGGGGACTCCGGGGAGCCCACCCGAACCAGGGAAAAAAGCTTTGGCTTAAAAAAAAACCTGGAATGATGATGTGAAGTTGGCAGTGGTTTGTTTCTGCTGTAGGCTTGAGGGTGGTGCAGGTAGCAGTAAAATCCTTGTTTTGACTACAGGTTCGAGCATGCACCAGTAGAGGAGGGAGCCCACAACAGCCAAGAGATGTGGTGTGTTCAGATGGAGCAAGCAGTGTATGGATAAGTACAGAAGTAGAAGACAGGGCAGCAGCAGATGGTTAAATGCAAACAAAAGAAGTTAACTTGTAATGTGACTGCAAGACAGGCAGCTGCGAGTGTCTTAATTCAAACAATCGCTTGTCTGCTGTGATAAATGGGCTGCCCTGAGAAGTCCTTCTGCAAACACAGCAGCAACAAAAGAAAGGCGAGCCGAGGTGTCCGAGGTCCCAAAACAAAGGCGTCACTTCACAACACTGCGGCAGCCATAAAAAGAAATAATCCACTAAGGTATTACTGCTGTGGAGGCGTGCCGGACCAATAAAGCAAAGGTCCCAAAAGAAAGGTGCCGAGCAGGGCACGAGAAAAAAGGCCAGATGCTAAGAAGGGGAGTGAGAGAAAGCGGCTTTAAAAACACACAGAGGAAAGGGAAAGCTTTGGAAGAAAGCACACATGAAACAGGAGCGCTGTCTCACCAAGCATGACTCCAAAGAGGAGGTGCAACGCACCAGTCTTGAACACCTCGTGCCTAATTACAGTGCTGCAGGGAAAACCAAAAAGGCTAGAGCGTTGCCACACGTTCCCTACGGAACGTGATGGGATGCTTAGTACCTCCTCACTCTATCCCATAGCTTCCAGGAGCGAGTCATGACAGCAGTAGCCATTTTCGGCTGCCGCGGTGAAGAGAGAAGGTGAGTGTCTGTTAGGCAAAATCATGTGCAGTACCCTTTGGGAACACCACACACAATTAAGACTACAAGTGCAAGTACACATTCACCTTTGGCACAAACCTGTAGTACACAGTAAAGTGGTAGCGATGGCTGAGCAGCCAGACTTATCTCAAGAGTAAAGTGAGCAGTATCAGAAGTGACACAAAGGACAGTAATTACTATGGTTCAAGCAAACACTGATTCAAGGTTTCTGAGTAAATGAATATACATTTATTTACACCATCAGTTGTAAAACAGTTCACTAATGTAAAGCAGCAGAAAACTACAATCTTAATATACTACACCACACCCAATAAATTCTGGACAAGTTAAGCTCAAAATGAAGTGTGAGCAAAATGGCACTCCAGCAATTTAAAAAGGGAGGGAAAGAACAAGGTTATCAAAAATCAACAACACCAACAAGTAATAGGTAGGGCAATCTAGAAAAGGCTTACTACAACTAGGATTCAAATCAATAGACCTGGGACAATGTTAATGGTCCAGAGTCTTTGCAGAGGATTACACAGTTCAGAGTAGTTCATGGTTAAGTCTTTGCCAAGAGTTCAAAACGGAGTTGGTTGGAGGAAAAGTTATTCAAAAGAGTAGAGAAGGACAAGCCTTCAGAGAGGTGAAAGATTTCAAACATTTTCACCGCGGTCGGACGGAACGAACGACCGGATTTGAACAGTACCTTAGATGAAGTAGAATGCTGTAGCTGAGGCGGTAGTTCCTGGCAGTTCCTGCAGGCTCACGGTTCCTTAAGCGACTGTCGGACTGACAAGAAGGAGGAAGACTGGAGGGTCCTGTGCTGCCCAGGGAAGAAACCAGCAGCAGAGCAAAGCGTCGAATAAAAGGTGCGCTCATTAAAAGCACAAATGGACTCTCTCTCACTGGCTATCCGGTTTCCTGTAGCACAGCAAATTCAACCAGGCAGAAGAGGAGGTCCAAGGGCTTTGTGAGCTGGTTGGTCCAACCAGGCTCAAGGGTAGAAGACTCCTTGCGGATCTTCACTGTCGTCGGAGTTTCAGGCGATTCGGACCTGCAGCAGGGCTTCACAGGGATTTCCAGTAGTTGCAGCAGTCGTCTTCCTTCAGCACCTCATTGGTTCTCTCGTTTCAGTGGCGACTCTGCCTTCCGAGTCCCAGTGACCTGCTTTTAAGCAGTTTTCCCCCATTCACACAGCCTGGCTCTCAATCACACAGCAGGGTGGCTGTTCTGGCAGGACAGTCATCTAGCCAATCAAACTCGAGTGTGACATGGGTCTCCAAGGAGAACCTGTGCAGGGCGCCTCAAACCCCTCCCTCACATCCTGTCCACCCAGACACTCAGGCGCCTAAGGAGGACTTCTGAGCAGAAGCCTGCCAAAGTACGGCGAACAAAGGAACCAAACCTGGTTTGCACACAGAGTAAAACACGAGAAAGACCTTTACAAAAAGAATTGGCGAATAAACCCAACCGGAACCAAGTAAAATTAAAAGGGGTCCAGCGATTTATAGTCCGAGGCTACCACCATAGCCTCTAACAGTACCAAGGCTATTTTCATAGCCCGCAGTAAAATAAAAATGGTAGATACCACTGCCACTAGCCAAATCTTAGAGAAAGGGGAACAAAATAATGTTCCATGAGAAACAGACAAAAAGGGATAACTATTAACCCTTCCAGTACTCTATGGAAGATAGTTTGTACTGGGCCTGTGAATTTAAAAAGACCAGTAAAGTCAATGGCAACTTTACATGTTCTGGGAGACAGGAGTCAGTCCCAGAAAATGGAGTTTAACAGTGGGAAGTCTAAAAGGAGGGAGGGCTACATGAGATATGCCCCCCTCCATTTGGGGTGGGGGTGAGAGGTGCACCCCCTTTACATTACAAAATTCCCCAGCGGTTTAGGGTGTCCCTAGGTCCCCCCTAAAGTGCAGCCTACCATTTTCAATTTTTTTCTTTGCTTACCAAACTTCCCTTGGCGCAGATGGGCACATTAATGTGCCCATCTGTGCCAAGGGGAGTTGGGTAAACAAAGAAAAAAGTTGGAAATGGTAGACTGCATTTAGAGGGGGCCGTGGGGCACCCTAAACCGCCAGAGAATTTTGTAATGGTGTAGAGGAGGTCCCAAATAAGGCCTGCACTCCAGCCTCCCATTTCGAAGTACCAGGAACGTTCACACCGAGATATGTGACGTATGATGAGCAAATAAACCAGTTGAGAGCTGCAGTAGGGCTCTGCCCAGTACCTATCAGAAGAACAATACCTGTTGAAGTACCAATAACCAGACAACCATGGACAGTAAGGTACCCATTGAGAAAACCCTACCAGCAAATGAAACAAAATGAAGGTTGCTTAAACACTGTCCCGGAAGAAACTCAAAAGGCCTTAATTGAAGACGAATGGTGACATCACGAAGGCCCAGACAGACATGCAGATAAAAGAAAAGACGACCCTAAGATGACACACAGAGATGAAACGGCATGAATAAGGATATCGTGAACCTAGAAGGAGAAATGATGTTGAAATATAAAGAAATGTAAGCTGTAAAGCAGGATGAAGTCATTCAAACCAGCTAAACGCCTGTACATATGCTTGAAACCGCAAGAAAGCTAAGAAAACAGTGCGGCTTGCTATGCTAAGTAAAAGATAGACCACGGCTAGCGCCACTTATACATATCTACCTCAACGAAGCACACTATATAAGTGCGAGTCCACTTAACACAAAAGCAGAATTAACTCAGGTTACTAGAGGTCAAACAGGACCGGATTCATATCCCAGCTAAAACGAGAAGAGATGGCTGAATAGAAACTCAGCAAGAGCAACTCGTGCCTGGGGAGCCAAGGTAAGACCAATAGAAGGAGCGAACAGTAGCTTTTGCGGAATCGAAACTTAAGAACATAGCAGTCTATCGCAGGAAGGCCGAGATAGGGAGGCCCAGGCAGGTGGCAAGCCGAACAAGAATTAAATGCACAAATTGAAGGGAACTAGGCAGATCTATCCAGAAGAGGCACAGGTTCACACCTACGCATGGCTGTTGCCCAGGCAGAGATATCGTAACTTTTTCTGACAAGAAGATACAGTTTCGAGGCCGACCACAGCCAACTTATTGACACATAGCCACTAAAGTAATGATTGATTGAAGGGAGGCAGGGTGAATCTTGGGGTATCCTGCACATGGCTGACCATTCTACATGCTGTTAAGTAAAGTGGAGATTTATGCATGGGGTGGAAGCCAACCCAATCACAATAGACCAAATAATCTAGGGTCCTATAGATAGTAGAACCAATGGGACGTCATACTCTTAGTAACGTCTACAAGAGTAATGTTAGAAGGAAGGGCTTAGACGCCCACCTGATAGTGTTTATCCAATCCCCTCACTCTGTTACCATATACAGTTATAGTACCTATAGTAAAGTTACCTTTTCCGAACCAATAGAATTGCATGTTAACTTTTGAGTGTGTTACACGTCAATGATGAGGAGTTTTGGGTATAAATGTTACTGTTTGCATGAAGTTCTTGCGAGTTGAAGCGAGACGGATATTCGCATCACTGTTGATTTCCATGTTTCCCCATTTTTTGGACTTGTCATTAAACGGACTCCCCTTTGCCAAACCATTGAGTTGTCCTTATTGATTGGTGTTGGAGTAATATACCTGCACCCCCATCCATATAAAAGGTGCAGCTATCTCGTCTTAAAGTACTGCGGAGCAAACCCCAACTCTATGGGCTAGCCGGCGGTCTTCCCAGTACACTTGGTAGCAGAGGATGGTTGGTGACTATCGATTATTGATTAAAGTAAGACACCTATTAACCGTCAACATAAAGTAACTCTAGGTCTTTGGCAATATTGCAAGTCCTTTGCCATTCGACTGAGTAGACCATGAAGCTTCTTGTAGTGTAAATAGTCTGCAGAAAGGGCCTGAAGGGACCCGTGTCCCCCACGCATCCCTTCCCATTCCTACGGGCAGCTGAGCGAGCGAAAAGCTGAAGGAGCCGGTAACAAAGGTGGTGATCCCGAGGGTCCAGAGAAGAACTATGCGAACGGTGAGTGAAGCAGAAAAAATGAGTGCTTTGGCAAACAGTGTATGCCTTAGAACAAGTAGAGGGAAAAGGTAACGGAGGGAGGAGGGAAAACAAAATAGTCAGAAGTAGAACAGACTGTATATATATAAGGGGATAATGACTCGAGAGTAACAACGAGTAAATGAGAGATTACCGGGGTGGACACCCGAGAAGAGAGAGGTTACCAGGGCGGAAACCTGAGAAGTGAGAGGATTCGCCTTATTCCTGTGCTTCAATATAGCGGCCAGAAGAGACGTGTACCCAAAGTCCCACATAATGGGGAATGCGTAGGCTACCACAACGTTTAAAGATGTAGTGAAAGTGGTACGTTTACACTCCATGAAGGAGTAATGATTAGAGGCAAAGGTATGTGTGTCCTGCTGGTGTCTGTCTAGTCTGTTAAGTGTCTGTCTTATATGTTTTTTTCTTGACGTCATATGTATTTAATTTTTTTTAAGAGACCTGTTTTAAAATTTTTGCGATTTGATGGCTGAGACAGAATCGCACATGAATTGATGTTTTTTGAACAAATTGTAAGTGTAAAATTTCGTGAAGAATTTGGATTGGAGCTTGCAGTGTTTGGTGCTCGCTCATATTATTGGAAGTGTTGAAGTTGCATGAAAGCATTGACAAGTGTTGTATAAGAGGAAAGGGAACAGATTTAAACATGGAAGACATAACTCCATTAGCACACTTATGCAAGCAATTGCCAAAACACGCACCCAAGCTAAAGAAATATAGCACTGAGTGGGTTAAAGGTACTGCCCACAAGATGTTTATGCCGTGGCCACAAAATAGGTCTTTATCTAAAGCCGTCTTACAGCATATGGCGACATATTGGCATGCCACATATATAGGCAAGAAGTTAGAAAAACGCCTTGCTGTTCTCGAGTTGTGGAAAATGTACAAACAGGTAAAGGAGGAAGAGCCGCCAACAGATTGGATACTTAATGTATGCACAGAGGGGGGTGAGGCGCCTACCGCACCACCTGCCCCGTCCGAAACAAAAATCGAAGAGAGTAAGAACGAGGGATTATACCCGTTAAGGGAACTCAAAGCAACCACAGGGTACAGCAACCCCGAAAATGAGTCACCTACACGTAGTAGTGACGAGAATCAAGGGAGAGATAAGGACTATAATATTGCCTCCGTAGTCCCAAGGGACAAGGGGAGACGCAATTATGAAAGAAAAGATCAGGCACAGACAAGTGCATCTCTCGACAAGGAGAGAGAAGGGAAGAGATGGAAAGGGAGCAAAGACAGAACTGATGAGATAGCATTCGCAAAAGACGAATGGATGGGAGGACACATTTTATTGAAACTCGATGGGAAAGGCATTGATGACACAAGACAAAAGGAGGGGTTAGATGAGACACAGAGGAAGGGGAAAGAAAAGGAGTTAAGAGACGAAAGAATAAGAAGGAAAGACAGACAAAGGCGAGAACAGCTATATCGCGAAGAGCAAGAAAAACAGCTCGATCGCAACCCAAGAGCGGCCTATGATCAAGACATACAGAAACAGCAAAGATTACAAGAAGAGCAAAGGATACGTGAAAAAAGGATAAGGAGACTAAGAGATGAGGAAATTCGAAGAGCAGATAAACGTAGAAATGAAAGAGAAAGGAAGAAGATAGGGTCAGAGAAAAGGCGAGGAAGCGCAAAGAATTTGATGATGATGTGGAACGTAAGCAAAGACAGAGAGCACGTGATCTTGAATATCTGGGGAGAGAGGTTAAAAAACCTGCTCCAGTAGTAGATTGGGAAGACATCAAAGAATTCTTTCCTGCGTACGATTCAGTACCAGGCACGTCTAGGGCAAATATTGATGATGACTTTGACACCAGAAGCATCGGAGAAACGATCAATAGAATATATGATGAAATGGGGCTAGAACAAATACCTCAAGGAGAGGGGGAAGACGAGCGCCTGGAAAGCACTCAGCTGTATGACACTGAGGAGCTCACTCGAAGCAGCGGGAACAGAGAGCTATCCCTGGATAGATTAGAAATAAGCAGGAACAAGGAGAATACGAGAAGTTGCGTGAAGTGGGGACAGACAATGTCCGACTCCAAAAGGGAAGAGAGCGAAGAAAACTTAGGAAGGGAGGCGAAGTGAAAGGCGACTCCCAAGGGAAAAGGAAATAAGATGGTCAGACGCTAGTGAGTCTGCACCAAGAGCGTCAGAGTCCGCCACACAGCTTGACCGATATGAAGAAGTATCTCACGGTGAGAGGGGGGTGTCTTCGCCACACTGTGTAGACAGACTAAGGACATTGCCAGCTAGACAGCGTTGCAGGAATATTACCTCTGCGATAGACAGGAGAACAATGAGAGAAGAGAAAGAGGGCTACACATTCCAATTTCCGCTACTAGAGAAGTGGGGAGCAAGACCACAATATATTCCATGGCCACACATGGATCGAGAAAACTTGAAAAACAATCTTCCAATGCTGACATCGGGAGCCGGATAATGGATACATGAGTTTGAAAAAATTACAGTACGCAACACGCTAGCTATAGGGGACATCAAAGGCCTCCTAATCGCCATACTTGGTGAGAGAGCAGACGATGTGTGGGCACGAGCAGGCTATCCTGGTGTAACCACAATTAATACTGCGCATGACGAGGCGCCATTTAACAATTGTAGAGCAGCAGTATGGAAAGCGCTATGAGTACTTTACCCAGATACTTCCGGTATGGGAGCTATAATGACTCAAAAAATGAAGGAGTCGGAAAATGCATTGATTTATATACAGAATTTCCAAGATGCATGGGTGCTCGAAACACATGAATCTTGGACAAAATCTATGCCTGTGTTTTACCATATACTATGCCAAGGGTTGCCAGAACCGGTGCAGAAACAACTCAAGAAATTTGTAGGAGTTGAGGCTAAACCTTGGGCTGAAATACAGTTGACTATCGCACATTATTGTAGACTGCTGCAGGAAAAGAATCGCAAAAAGGAAGCGACTTGTAAGGGTGAGGAAGCAAAGTTGGTGCAAAAGAAATTGTCAAAGTATGCTCTTGAGGGAGCCATGCTAACTAGCACAGCTGAATCAAGCATGCAGCAGGTGGCTAATCTACAGCAAATTAATCAGGGCAAGAGGATTTAGAGGAAGAGGATGGCAGAGCAATCAGGGAGGTTTACAAAATAATCAAGGAGGCTTTCAAAATATGCAAAATCGTAACCAAGACATGTCAAATGGGCAAATGATCTGACCACCGACAGTATGTTGGCTGTGTGTAATGACAAGGCATTTGGCGCGTACATGCAGAAGTCAAGGCATGATGCAGAACGGCCAAGGAACAGGAGCAGGCATGACAAATCCACCTGCAGATTTACAACAGGGTGTTGCACAGAATCACACGGTGCAGCAACAAGCGCCAGGAGCGCAACCACTAAGCATGGGGAATTTTCCACAAGGACAATCCCAACAGGCACTGTTGCAACTATCACAGACCATGAACCCTGGAAGGGGAAGTGATAATGGGAATGGGGAAAATCCACAGGTGCACGGTGGGCCAAACTTGTATATGAATTAGGACAGCCCACTGGGAACCCTGATGTGCTCTATCCTATAAGTGACACCAGACCCTCATAGGGAACCTAGGGGGGATGTTGTTATAGGGGGTAAAGAATATTCCTTCCTAGTTGACACGGGTGCGACAAGCTCGTGCATATGTGAAGGCAAGTTTTCCTTGCCCGGCGAGGCCATAGATACTCAGAGTTTTGCAGGAGCTCACAGTCGAGTTCCCTTTACAAACGCACTCCCAGTCTCCGTTGGAGAGTGAGAAATGAATGTACCTTTATTATATTCACGTCAGACCCCAGTAAATATTTTAGGTCGATACTTAATGACAAAGTTGAACATGACAATTTCATTCACGGAGGAGGGAATAGTATGCTCCACTCCAGGAATGCATTACTCAAATGTATGTGAAATGATCAGAGCTTACTCAGGACACATAGCCATGAGGGCCATACCATTAGAGCCAGAAATCTTCGCATATGGCGTGCGAGTGCTTATGGTGGGATTGCTAGGCCTTACAGACAAAACCATGAGAACCCCTGATGAGTTTTTATTCAGACCAAGAATACCTATGCATGAGGAGGAGGGACAAGTATTTCCCTTGATGAAACACAGTTGCAGTGCGAGGGAAAGTGGTCTTGGTAGACGGTTACGATGATGAAGGCAGACAAGGGTGCGCAATAATTGCCATTGAAGAAGGATATCGAGTGACTGACGTCACCGATGACGATCTGTTTGAAGAACAAGCAGAAAAGAGAGAGACAAAGGTGGAAGTAAGTCTCACCTTTTGGGTAAAGATGATTAAAAGAGAAGTACCTCAGAGAATGATGTTGGAACTAAAACGTCCTGAATATTTTGATGACGATATAGCTAACGTGCCTGTCTCCGTGTGGACTACCGGACCCTACTATGATGTGGGTCTCTTGAAGGGGGTTAGAGAAGTGAAGATTAAACTGAAACCAGGAGCAATTTTACTGAGAGCCCGATAATATCCCATGTCCAGAGAGGCAGATGAAGGGATTTCTAAGACAATTTCTGCCATGATGGAGCAGGGCATCTTAGTGACGTCAGAGTCAGCATGTAATACATCAATGTATCCTGTCAAAAAATCAAAGGGGAGGTCTTGGAGGCTAATTTAGGATTTACGCCCAATAAATGATATTGTTGAGGCCGAGTTCCCTTTAGTCCCTAACCCGGCTACAATTCTATGTAATATACCTGTTGAGGCAAAATATTTCACAGTGATTGACTTGAAAAATGCATTTTTCTCAATCCCGTTGCACCGTGACTCACAAGATCTGACATCATATACTTTCAGACAAATGCGTCTAAAAAGCACAAGGCTGCCACAGGGGTACTGTGAGTCCCTGTCTATTTTCAACAGAATCCTGCAGATGAACCTGAGCAATATTGCATTAAAAAGTGTCATCCTGCAGTATGTGGATAACATCCTAATTTGCAGCACAACAGAAGAGTAATGCAGGCACGATTCTGTTCAGCTACTGACTATACTGTCTGAGAAAGGATATAAGGTTAACAAGGAAAAATGACAATATTGTCAACAGGAAGTGATGGGAAGAAAGTGACCCCAGAAAGGGCTGAAGCCATATTGAACACAGCTAAGCCACACACAATAATGCAAATGCAGAGCTTTCTAGGCCTGTGCAACTATGTTAGGGCATGGGTTTTCGATTACAGCTCTTATACTAAGCCTTTACTTCAGACCCTAAAGAAGGCCCAAGTGACGAAAGAAAAGATTGAATGGTCTGAGGCCATGGAGAAAGGGTTTGCTGAACTCAAGAGGGTGATCTGTACAGCTCCAGTTCTCGAATTCCCAATTATGCAGAGGAATTTTACCTGTGTTCACACACAAAACGCAGCATCATGACGGCAGTGCTCACTTAAAGAACCTCTTTGGGGGACAAGCCCCTGACATATTACAGTGGGAATCTGGACCCAGTAATAAGAGGCCACTTCCCATGCGAACAAAGTTTAGCTGCTGCAGCGTTCGCCATAGAAAAGGCGACAACTATTGTGATGGGATGCTCAATGACATTGTACGTCGAGCACTCATTATTTGCCATTCTAGAAAAACTAAAGGGCACATTGACAACCATGACAGCTTCTTCTTATGAAGTGATCATATCAAATCCATCAATTAAAATAATCTGATGTAAGATAGTAAACCCAGCTATGTCATCGCAGAGCCAGTCACTGAGGGAGAACCGATACATGACTGCGCAAATTATGAAGAGTTCTATGATGAAATCCCCAGGATGAAAGAAAATGCTTTGGCAGGAGGAGAGATCGTCTTCATTAACGGGTTTTCGAGAATCAACCAAAATGATGGGCAAAGATATACAGGCGTTGCTGTGATAAAGCACACAGCTAATGCAGAGTTTCAAGTGCTTGTTAGTGCGCGAATACATTCTCAGTATTCAGCACAGGCTGCAGAATTATTGGCGTTGATACTCGCCATTGAGAATCACGCAGACCAGGAAGTAACGGTGTACAGTGACTCCGCCTATGCGACGTCAACGGTGCATGCAGGCCTAGCGCGCTGGAAAAGGAGGGGCTACCTCCGAGCAGACAGCACACCAGTGCAGCACACAGCCTTATTGGACAGGCTGATTAAGGCACTACAGCTCCCAGTGGGCATAGCGGTCGTGAAATATACCGCCCACACCAAGGGGACAGGTTTTGTCTCACGCAGCAACCAAGCAGCAGACACGGAAGCCAAGCGTATGGCATCCAAAAGTGAGACGATTATGGAAGTGGAAGCGGCGTGCACCAATGAAAGAATGATGGTTGCACGAACAGCATTTGAAGCCTATAACGATCTTGGGCAAACACAGTTAATGGAGCTGCAAGGGGAGGCACCGCAGGAAGAGAAAAACCTGTGGAATCGTCGTGGGTGTTCTTTAAACCCCTCTTTAAATCCCTCTGACAGCTTGTGGTGACAAGACAGCAGTGGTAAACCAGTAATGCCTGTAGCCGTATTAAAAATAGCACTGGAACAGTTACATTACCCGGCGCATATGACAAAAAAGAATCTAGCAGCAACGCTCCCGGAAGACTGGTTCATACCGAATTTAGCTGAGCATGTTGCATTCTTTATGGTGAACTGTATAATCTGCCAGCAATTCACCGCTGGGCACACATTAAAAATTATGAGAGGTGTCATCCCCAGGCCAAATGGGCCTTTTCAGCACTTGCATGTCGATTACGTCGACATGATACTAGTATGCAACGGGTACAAATACTTAATTGTTGTGGTGTGTCCATTCTCTAGATGGATAGAGGCAGGTCCATGTACACACCCAAACTCTACCTGTGCGGCCAAATATTTAGTGAGGGAAGTGTTCCCCAGGTGGGGGGTGTGTGAAGTCATGAGATCAGATAATTGTCAATGCAGTGTTCGAACAGATTAACTTGCTGCTTGGTATAAAACACAAATTCTCAATCCACAAGGTAATGGGATCTGTGAGAAGCTCAACGGCTTGTTGAAGGAAAAGATAGCCAAGTTTAAGCTTACTCTAAAGAGGGGATGGTTGCACTGCCTTCCACTGGCATTGTATGCTCTTCGGAACCAACCTGGCTCCGACCATCATCTTACGCCACACGAGATAGCCACAGGAAGAAGAATGAGAACTCCCCTAACAACCCGAGATAGAGATAAATGTGATGGCCATTCAACAGGAGAGTTATTAGGGTCTGAAATGCAAAACTATTTGAACTGCATGACATCTTGCCTTACTGTAATTTCAGACCAACTGCAGCGACGACGAAAAGGGTGCAGCACAGCACAGAACACAGAAGGAGACACTGCAAAGAGACCCAGTTCAAAGTCTACGTGTTCCACTCATCTTCCCTGGAGACGCCGTCTTTAAGAGGAATCACACAAGGAAATAGTGGGGCGAGCCAAAGTTCAACGGACCGTTCACAGTTGAAGACATTACTCCTTCTGCTGTCAAGTTACAAGGAAGAAGAGCTTGGATCTTCCTGGGTGATATCAAGCCATACGTCGGAGGAACCTCCGTGCCTGCACCCCACTGCGAAGAGACTACAGACAACGGGGAAGAACCACAGCACGTGCAGACGAGATCCATGATGAGGAAGAAGGACGCATGACCAGAAAAATAAAGACAAATAACTTTTTGCAAGTTGTGGCTTAACTTGGGCACTTCCTCTAAGCAAAAAAGGGGATAAGGACATAAAAACGGACACTCTGTGCATCCTAGTTGTAGGGTGAAGAAGACAATTGCGCGTATAAGCCACAACATGTTTTGTTGATTTGAACTTTGAACTGAGGCACACTTAAGCCTTGATGAGAAAAAAAGACTATGACAAATTTTGACCGATGATATTTACGTTGGAAACAAATACAGTGTCCCGATTCATTCAGCACCGAGACCTTAGTCGAAATCACTTATGGTGTCCCACAGTAGAGACATCACAAAGGACGTGGTCACCTATTTCAACCTAGTGCTAAGATCATACCCGTCGCAGGAAGGGAGACTCACCAGTGTCACAGACTTTCTTCAAGATCCTGAAAACGAAAAAAAATTAAGACGACTGCTTGCTGTCATTGCCGAACAGTTTATTATACTCCCTGAGTACAGTGAGAAAGAATACAATGCTCCCAACACAGGTAGAAATAGATGAGCTCATCAACACACTGTTCTTTCGCATAATCGAAGACTGTACAACCATTGTGGGAAGAACGAAAGATACACTCACATTTCTTCGAGATCCAGCAAACACTGAACATTTGAGCCATCTCTTGAATAAGATAATCATTTTGGTCGCACTCCATGCGACCGGACAGTTCAAACATTGTTTACATCAAGGAAAAAACATATGATCCTGAATCTTAACAAAGACAGAACAGATATCCTTGTCACCAGAAGACAGCAGATTGGCATACAAGGTCTTCTTTTACCTTATTGAAGACTTTCCAGAGCTAGTGGGAAGACCAATCAACGTTGACGTACTTACATTTCTCGGAGATCCAGTAAAGTGTACTCAGCTAAACATGCTCATGCATGGTATTATAGCTCAAACCAATCTCCATCGAATCCTTAGGAGAAGATCTTGAAACTTTCCGCCGAGGGACAGATCGAGGGAGCGGAGTCGAGAACTCCATTCATTATATTTGTTGTCATTTTTCCCTATTCTTTATACTGATCAGTGTCCAACATGTCTTCAGGACTGAAGCAGATTCGAGGGGTGGACTGGGAGCTCACGTGCTTTGAACATGCACAGTAAAAGTGACTCACCGAAGTATTATTTCAGTCTATTTTTCCCATAGTCTAGCAAAGGAACTGTATCCTGCATTAAGAGACAATTGTCACTCGCAAGAGGGGGGACACTTGTGAAGCACCTGACACTTTTAACACAGAACTCGAAGAACGATATTGGGTAGGGGAACAATAACATTGACATTTGGCGAATGATCGAGATGGGGGCCTGTGGCGTTGCCCCGTGAGGGAGACGCGCACGCGGCGACGTGACGTTGCACGTCGCCGCCTGCGTCTTAAATAAACGGGGCGTTCCCGGCCGCGTCAGAGCGACCGGGGAGCCCGAAGCACACAGACGTGTCCGGTCTGAGTCTGTGGGTGGAGGGGCTCACGGGCACGCGTGGGGGCACCCAGAGACCCCCAACAGTAGCAACGAGTGTTGGATGCCCGGGCCCGGCGGTGAGAGCGATCCCGGATAATTTTTTCTTCGACGACGAAACATCCGCGGATGTTTCGTCTCACGCTGTGGCCGCGGACCATACACGCGGCTGGCGGCCATCTTGCGCACGTGGCTGAGGAACTTCCGAAAGCTCCGGTTTGGAGTCGGAAGGCCATCCAAGCCCAATTTTTGGATTTGCTGACTGCGGGCAGCCTAACCCGCAGGCCCATGCCTGAATTTTGATGTTTTGGCCAATTTTCAGTCTGTAACGTCGTGTGGTAGCTGGAAGATGGACTGAGGTGGCTGGGCCTTCTCAGCCCACTCCATTTTTGAAGCTCAATTTTTGGAACATTTGGTTCAAGGACCTTCTTCAACCCCTTCATCATCACGTGGGTGATGGCATGCCCGCTCCTGAGATCCACGTTGGAACGAGACGCCTCAAGGTAGCCTCTTTAACCCTTTCATCATCACGAGGGTGGTGGCAGTGTGGGGAATGGTGCAAGTTGCGGCCCTCAGGACTAGTACGAGGGTGCCTGTGCGCTTGGGCCCATGAGTGATTCCGGCGCCCTGGAGGGTGCGACTGCCACAGCATCGGAGGATTCGCAGGACGAAAGCCTGGCAGATTTGTTTCAACAGAATCCCCCACAGCCAACCCCACATCCTGCGACGTCTGGGCTGCCTACACCCACGGTTGGTGCCGCTCTTCCCCCGAACCAACCACCACCACCCCTGGCCATGGCCCAAGCCAGGGCGCAAGCGGCCTTGCAGCCCATTCCGGAGTTTGACGCTACGGGTCCTCCGTCCAGCCTGGGCCCCCGATGGAGAAGATGGATTGGACGGCTGGACATGTACTTTCGGGCCGCCCAGGTCACGGACAATGACAGCAAGGTGGCTACGATGCTGTATTCGGCCGGAGCAGCTGTACAGGAGATATTCGAGTCGTTAACTCCGGTGGACAACTCGTATGACCAAGCCAAAGCCGCCCTCCTCGTGCATTTCATTCCCCTTGCCAATGTGGACTATGAGAGGTTCGTCATGCTCTCGGCCAGACAAAAGGAGGATGAAACGCTCGACACCTTCTATGGCCGCCTGCGCCGCCTATCCCAAGGGTGTGCGTGGGGGGATGCGGAGGATATGATGAGGACCATGCTAATCCAGGCATGTTCGTCTGGCAAGCTGAGGCGACAGGTCCTGAGAGAGCCCGGACTCACCCTGCCCAGAATCCTGGAGCTCGGGCGGTGCCATGAGGTGGCGGAGGCCCGTGCCAACAAGATGGAGGCCGGATCCCGCGCAGCGAGGCCGGAAGAGGTGTGCGCTGTCTGGCGAGGCGGCAGAGGGGTGCGAAGGCCCGGTGGGGCTCCCAGGGACAGAGCTGGTAAGCCAGTGGAGTCATGCCAGAAGTGCGGCTATGACCTCCCCCACTCGTCTGAGTGCATGGCAATAGGAAAGATCTGCGGACGCTGTGGGGTGCCCGACCACTTCTCGAGGGTGTGCAGGGCGACCCTGCCTGTACTGATTCCGAGGGGACAACCCCGTCTGTGGACCCCTCGCCAAAACCGCCCGCCCAATGTAGCTCAGGTGGAACAGGCGGGAGAGGAGACACCGGCGGAAGAAGCGGAGGAAGAGGATGAGGAGAATATCTTCTTCGTCTCCAGCATGGAAGTCCTCAAGGGGAGGAGCAGGAGACAGCCGAGATGCGTCGTGGAGGTGAACTGCTCGCCGGTCCCGGTGCTGGTCGACACGGGGGCCTCAGTCAACGTAATGGCGAGAGGACATTATGCCGCGCTCAACCCACCCCCGAGGCTGGCGACGCCGAGAGCCCGCATTTTTGCATTTGGCGGGCGGGAGCCCCTGCCGCTGGACGGTGCGTTTGTCGCCAAGGTGGAGCATGACGGGTCGGAGATCAAGGCCCGCTTCTACGTGACTCCGGTGAGCCGCAACACCCTGTTGAGTTGTGCGGCAGCGGAGGCTCTTGGCATAGTGAGCTTCGCGTACTCAGTCTACTTAGAGGACATCAACGATCTGCTGGATAAATATGCTGACATCTTTAAAGGGATTGGGAGAATGAAGGGTGACCCCGTGAGGCTCCACATTGATGAGTCGGTGCAGCCCGTGGCTCTGAAACACAGGCGGATCCCGTTTCATCTAAGGGACCAGGTGGACAGGGAACTAGACAACCTGGTGAACCTGGATATAATCGAAAAGGTGGAGGGCCCCACACCATGGGTATCCCCTATCGTAGTGGCGAGGAAACCAAAACAGCCGGACTCCGTCCGGATCTGTGTGGACATGAGGCTGCCCAACAAGGCCATCAGGAGAGAACGACACCTGACCCTGACAATCGATGACATCATTGCTGAAGTGCAGGGGGCCCGGTTCTTCTCTAAGTTGGACTTACGAGCTGGATACCACCAAGTTGTCCTCCACCCAGAGTCCCGATACATTACAACCTTCACTACCCACAGGGGGCTCTACCGATATAAGCGGCTGAGTTTCGGAGTGTCATCAGCAGCCGAGGTATTTCAGAACTTGATCCGAGGCGCTCTCGCAGATCTGGAGGGCGTCCTAAACATTAGTGACGACATTCTGGTCTTTGCCAGGACGGAACTTGAACATCTGAAACGTCTGGCCAAGACCCTCGAGAGGCTGCAGTCGCTGGGGCTCACTCTCCACAAGAACAAGTGCGAGTTCCTCCGCCCGACCATTGAGTTCTTTGGTTTCATCTTCAAGGAGGGCGGTGTATCTCCGGACCCCAGGAAGGTCCAGGACATCAGGACCGCGCGCCCCCCTGAGTCGGCGTCAGATGTGCGGAGCTTCCTGGGTATGGTAACATACTGTGGGCGCTTCATCAGGAATCTCGCCTCGAGGTCGGAGCCTCTGAGGGCCCTGACGAAAAAGGATACCACCTGGCAGTGGGGCCCGTTGGAACAGTCGGCGTTCGAGGACATCAAAGGCGCCCTGACAGCAGATGATACCGTGGCTTTTTTTGACCCCGCCCTGGAGTCCGAGATTGTGGTGGACGCCAGCCCGTTTGGCCTCGGTGCTGTGCTCACCCAAGTGGGCAGAGATGGGGGGGTAAGGCCAGTGGCATATGCCAGCTAAGCCCTCTCCGAGACCGAACAGAGATACTCGCAGATCGAACGCGAGGCCCTGGCTGTCTTGTGGGGCTGTCGGCATTTTCGGCTTTATGTGCTGGGGAGACCCCCGCTTGTTAATTTGCATTTTTAAGTAACTTTGGGTCTCACCCTAAGTTACTAGGGGAATCCAGACGTGGACCCCTTGCTCACTACTCTTAGAGAGGCACAGATCCACCCTACTGATGAGGTCCAACCAGACCGAAACACGTGTCTGGGGTTTCTGTTGGTACTCTTGTTCAGAGGAGAATTGCCTAGCATTTCGGTGCTGGACTGCCCCAGGGCAGGACAAAGACTGATATGTTTGGGATATTTCTTCTCTGTGAAAGATAGTGAGCTAAAGACTATGGGTAAGTCTCTCGTAACCAGGACTAATGTCTGGCAGAGGGACTCCCAGGACCCCCCTTGTTAATTTGCATTTTTAAGTAACTTTGGGTCTCACCCTAAGTTACTAGGGGAATCCAGACGTGGACCCCTTGCTCACTACTCTTAGAGAGGCACAGATCCACCCTACTGATGAGGTCCAACCAGACCGAAACACGTGTCTGGGGTTTCTGTTGGTACTCTTGTTCAGAGGAGAATTGCCTAGCATTTCGGTGCTGGACTGCCCCAGGGCAGGACAAAGACTGATATGTTTGGGATATTTCTTCTCTGTGAAAGATAGTGAGCTAAAGACTCTGGGTAAGTCTCTCGTAACCAGGACTAATGTCTGGCAGAGGGACTCCCAGGACCCCCCTTGTTAATCTGGGGAGACCCGTGACAGTGGTAACGGACCACAAGCCGCTGCTTCCGATCATGGCCGGATCATCTTCAAAACCACCAGCCAGAATCGAGAGGTGGATGTTGGCCCTTCTGGAGTATAGCGTCACCCTGATCTACCGGCCGGGTACCAACAATGCGGCTGACTACCTGTCCAGGCACCCGGTGGGCGGTGGAGGACCCGCACAAGACTCGTGTGCTGAGGAAGCCGATGACCACGTCAGGATGGTGGTAGAGGGTGCCACCCCCAACGCAATGCCGCTACCCGAACTGGAGAGTGCTGCGGCCAACGACGAGTGTTTCCGCATCTTGAGGAGCTCGATGCGGTCGGGGTCCTGGAAGTCCGTGCTGGAATTGGTGGCAGGGCGCACTCAAGAAGCTAAAGTGACCCTCGAGCAACTCTGGAAGGTGAAGGACGAACTGTCCTTCACGGAGTCGGGCCTGCTGCTGCGGGGCGATCGCCTGGTGGTGCCGGGCTCCAAGATCCATGAAGTCATCAACCTGGCACACCAGGGACACCAAGGGGCCGCCAAGACGAAGGCGAGACTGAGGCTGAAGGTGTGGCTTCCCGAGCTAGAAAAAAAAGTGGACGACTTCGTAGCGGCCTGTGTGTGGTGCCAGGCGGCCTCCCCAGTCCAGCGGGAGCCTGAAATCGAAGTAATGCCACGAGGGACCCGGCCGTGGGAGGTCGTACATGCGGACTTCGGATCCACGGCCGTAGGCACTCACTTCCTGGCCATTGTGGATGAATACTCCCGATACCCTGAGGTGGAATTCGTCGAGTCGTGGCATTTGAGCACGTGGTGGGCGCTGTGGAGAAAATCTTTGCCACCCATGGGTTTCCAGTGACTCTGTGCTCAGACAATGGGTCCCCATTCCAGAGCGCTAGGTTCTCGGAATTTCTGGAGAGCTGTGGAGTGGCGCACCGGAAGGTGTCCCCGCTGTGGCCCCGTGCGAACGGGGACGCGGAGAGGCTGATGAGGACATTGAACAAAACATTCCGGATTGCCCAGGGACAGGGCCAGCCCCTCCAGCGGGCGCTTTACCAGTTCTTGAGAGTGTACCGCACCACCCCACACGCCTCAACGGGGGTGGCCCCGGCTGAAGTCCTGTTCCAAAGGTGCCCCCGAGGTCTCCTCCCGGAGGTACATGAAAAGGAACCCGGCGTAATAGATGACCAACGGGTGGAAGCGGAGCGACAGGCAAGGACACATCAAGAGAACATACGGCGGGGTCTTCGTCCGCAGCGGCTGGAACCGGGCGACGAAGTGCTGATCAGGAATCGGCATCCCCACGGAAAACTCTCGCTCCCATATGAACCAGAGCCGCTGGACGTGGTGGCAGTAAAGGGATCGATGATAACGGCCTCGGACGGGAAGTCGGCTGTCACTCGGAATGTGAGCTTCTTTAAGAAACTGGGGGACTCTCGAGCTGAGCTCCCGCCTGACCCGGATGAGACTGTCCTCCCGGATGAAGATACCCCCCGGGGGGAACTCGTGGGGTCGCCAGAACGAGGCACTGGAGCAGCTGGGACTCCTGCGGCTGAGGTAGGCGGGAGGTACCCCCAGAGGGCTGGGCGAGGGAGACCTGCCTATCTCGGAGACTATGTGCTGGGGCCGATTGACTGTGTTCCGGAGTAAGGGGAACCGGGAGGCTGACATTAAAGGGGCATGGGCTCTGAGTTTGTAATTGTTATGTTGTGTGCAGTGCAATTTTTGGAAGTGTCTGTTGTTGTTGTTCCTCCCGGAAAAAGGAGGAGTGTGGCGTTGCCCCGTGAGGGAGACGCGCACGCGGCGACGTGACGTTGCACGTCACAACCTGGTCCTCCCACAAGCAGAGAGGCACCCCCGCTTCTCTGGAAGAAAATGCTGTTGCCTGACCTATGAGGGCATAATGTACTTATGTATTATATTTGTCATTATTTTCCTGTCATTAACGATCAGAACTGCATTTTTTATTGGTGCACGAAGCGTTCCAATTTCAGTGCAGCCACCTGATGATACACGCATGAAACCCACAAGAGCACCCAGACCGTATATAGTCATTCCAGTCGCTAGAAAATCTGATGGTAGAGTAAATGAACTTGAAATGAACGTGATTAATAGTGATATACACACACTTATGGTAACGAATGAGCAGGAAAGCTGGAGACATGGTCGGCATGAAATGAATGAAGAAAAAACACTGACAACGACACGCACACACACAATGATTGCACAAGATACAGGCCTAGTATCAATGACCGCAGAACCACAAACGAAAGCAGCAGAGAAGATGAGACTGCCTGCCATAAAAACCTTCACAGAAGATAGTGGGCGAAAACAAGAAGAATTAAGAGAAAGACCAACAGAAGCAGTCATATCAGAAACCCTTAAGAAAACAGAAGCGGCCTCAGAAAAACTCTCTGCAAGGACACAAATGTTAGTAGACTTACTATTCCCGTACATAGCCAGAGCGAGGAAAGGACAAGATACCGGACCGGTGTCAGGCTGGTTGGCATGGGCATTTGCACGCAGCAGAGAAAAGATGCATGAGGACCGGGAAAGAGCTGCCAGACTCTTGTCCACTCAAACGGCGCAGATGAAGAGGCCTGCACCATGGACCAGGATACCTGAGAACCCTCCAGCAAGAAAGAGCCATATAGATGCATTCAGAGATGTAGTTATAGCAAACTACAGGAAAACCTTAAGAATCAAGAGAAGCATGCATGAAGATAATAATGAACTAAACGACTACCTGGACAGCACAGCACATCTAGGAAACAACATTTGGCACCAGTATATGAAAGAAGTTGGAAGACGAAATTCAGAAGGAGAATGCTTTGTTTGTGCACTTCTACCGTACAGCATGGGGAAATCCAAGATCTTCGTGGCTGTAGAAATCGATGTCCCAACAGCACACTGTCTCTCACACATAGCAATGTGCAACACTAGAGGCCAGTTCATGGGAAGGGAAGCCTCATTGATATGGGCAACTGAAACAGCTTATCCCGATGAAGATGATTATGTCCAGGACATTAAGACGAGAAATAGAGCCCATACTAGGAATCACGTGATCAGGTATGAGAAACCTGAAGTTAAAGGAACAGGAATAAGATGGGGAATAAACCCGAGACTAAGGGGGTCATTACGAGTCGGGCGGTAAGGGATACCGGGCACAGGTACTGCCCAATTCCGAGGTCCCTTGAAGGGAACCGTAAGGAACATGTGGTCTGACCACATGTCCCTTACGGGCCCGCTAAGGGACCAGGGTGCTAATAATGGGCTTGCTATTCGTGAGCCCGTTATTAGCGCCCTCCCCATTACCATTGAGCCCTATGGGGGCTCAAATGGGAATGGGGAATGGTTTGTTCAATGGGGACTTACCGGTCCCGCCAGGGTCGGAATGCACCGTTAAGTCCCCATTGAAGAAGACCAGACTCGGACACGGTATTGGAGGCAGCTATGGTGCTAAAAGCACCATGGCTACCACCCATCTCGTAATGAGGCCCGAAATGTCCAAGGAAAAACTCCAGAAGAGGCTCAAATTTGGAAAAACAGAGGCCAAATGCATATTTTGGGAACAGTGCTTTCACCAAACGGATGGGAAGAAGGAGTAGTGCTCTGCCGAGCATGGATGGTCCTTGGAGCCTGCCAGGAAGCAATAGAAAACTCACAGAGACTGTGCAAACCACTATGGCCTAAACGTACAAAATTACTAACACGGGTCAAAGATAGGGGAGGACCCCTGCAGATAGTGTCACTAGAAAGTCTGAAATTGGGCTTCAGGAACAATGGCACGAGGAAGATGGTAGAGAATCAGAACTCCGGTTGAATTTTTGAGGCTCCAGGAATGACTAATGGGACTGCAGTAATTATGGATCATTATTGGGCATGCAGATCCAAAGCATACATCAGACTGCCGAAAAACTGGGGAGGTATATGCACAATAGTGAATCTCCACGTTCCAGCATTGGTAATCCCGAAAAGCGACCTGAACATTGACAGTTTCCCGAAAGCGGATGCTCACCTGAACTGATAACCTGAATGAAGAGAGAGAATTACTTCTCTGCCAAATCAGAAGAAGCATTTCATGCAATCCCATATGAACACAGGCTGTTCAGCCTCACCTCATCAGTGTTCACAACGATTTTCATGCCACAAATCCAAGTTGGAGTAAACACAAAGGGGCCGATTCATGGAATAAACGTGCGCCGGAAATCCCAGCGCAAGCAGGCGCAACGTGGCGCAAGCGTGAGAAAGCAAGCGCACGCGCACGCGTGAGATTCAAGGAAGGCGCTGCACTTGTTTCCCACTGGTTGTGCGCCAAATCGGTGCATGTCGCACGCAGGCCCACACGTCATCAAACGGCGTGCGCTACACGCACAGCAAAAGCGCACATAGTGCAGTGCACACAACAAAAGTAGGCGGAACAGTGGGCGTAACACATGGAATGGGGAATAACGCGTGAAAAAGAAGGCGTAACTGGGGAAGTACTGCAGGGAACTACACGGAACGCCCACACGCACGCGAACAACCCGTATTCATGACGTGAATGCGTCCGCCACACGAAGGCAGGCGGAAGCGTCCCCGCGCACAGTATAAAAGTGCGCGCAAACAACAAACACGTATATACAGCTACGATGAATGCCCCATTTGTCGCAGCACTGACCGTGGGACACCGCAGGAGGAGGAGAATAGCCAGGGCACGCATTTTTTCACCACGGACAAGCCTTTTTGGGATGCCTGACGACCAGGTCTACGGCAGGTATAGGTTTCCAACCCGTATCATCCTAGACCTGGTCAGGGAGTGGGAAGATGACCTTAGATCCCCCACCCTTTGCTCCCAAGCATTGAGCCCCTTGGAGAAGGTGCTCAATGTCCTGCATTTTTTGGCCACTGGGTCATTTCAGCGGACTATTGCCATAGTGGGGGGAGTCTCAAAGGCCATGCAGTCACGCTGCTTACACGAGATCTTGGCAATCATGACAGCGCGCCCCTCAGTCCGCAGGCACATATACATGCCCAGAACACCCGCAGAAAGGCAGGCCGTTGTCCTGGACTTTTACAAGGTGGCACACTTCCCCAAAGTGCTCGGTGCCATAGATTGCACCCATGTGGCCCTACGTCCACCTAGGGCCACTGAGCACATCTCCCGAAACCGCAAGCACTAGCATTCCATCAATGTACAGGTGGTATGCGATGCGAAGGGAATCATCACCTCTGTCTATGCAAACTACCCTGGCTCCACCCATGACAGTTTCATATACAGAATGTCTGCCCTGAGTCGGGCCCTGGAAGCTGGGCAGCATGGCGACACATGGCTCCTAGGTGAGTACAAATGTCCTTGCACATGCATGCATGTCACACACACACACACACAAATACACAAACCCCAACAATCACAACCATTATCACCTCTCCAGGGGACAGTGCCTACCCTCTGAGCAACCACATGATGACGCCAATCCAGAACCCCACCACACCACCCCAGGTAAGATACAACGCGGCCCATATTGCAACCAGGGCCATAGTGGAGCGCACATTCGGAGTGCTCAAGTCACGCTTCCGCTCCCTTGACCGCTCTGGTGGGCAGCAACTCTATGCACCCCCAGTAGTGTGCAAGATCATTGTGGCAGCATGTGTCCTGCACAATGTTGTAACACGGCAGGGCGTACCGGTGGACATGGTGGTGCCCCCACATCCCCAACCACAGGCACAGGTGCTGCCCATGGGTGGGGATAGGGCACGTGGCGAGGATGCCCGGACCCAGCTTGTGGACACATTTTTTACCTAAACTCCCACCCCTGCGGAGTGCACACAGGCCTGGCACATATCAGGTGACAATCGATGATGACAAAGAGACAGTCAACTGTCACAACCTTACCACCCTGAGATTGTTGCCATGGAAGTGCCACATTGTGTGCATCCCTAGCTACTTAAACACAAGCAATCACACACACCTGCAAAACAGGCCATGACTATCACTGGTATGTCACTCAACCCCTCCCAAAGCACAACATGACATGGCAAGCAATAGCCATACACCAACACAGTACCAATAAGGTACACATTGCCATGTGAAAAATGTAAATTGGCATCAGACAATGATGCCTGACATGAAATCAGATGAAATGACTGACCAATAACCTCCTACCCAAATGCATTCCAAAAGTCGAAGTTGTAACATAACAATGAATGCCTGCCTACATGCACAATGTGCATTGCAAAATCAACACTGCAGCTTCTGTGTGCCGTGTCCACCTCCTGCAACACACTGCTCAGTGCACAGCACAGTTAACAGCCATTGCGTGTGATGCACACCCTGAGCATCACATCTAAGCGACAAACCACATCAAAAAGCAAATTAGGCATGTACATGATCCACAATTGGTCATAGGGCATGTGCTGCAGGGACACAGTGGGCACCAGAAGGAAAACAGAGTGTACACGTGGACATAGAAGGGTGGTTGTACATGTAGTGCATTATAGTGCGAGTGTGTGGGTCAGTAGGGACAATCACTCAACATATGCATGTGCAATGAAGTGACCATCAGTGTACTCTACACATCACATGTGAACATTCACCATATGTACACCCCAGTATGTTAAACCACAACTATCCCCTCACACCTGAAAGCTAAACACAACACATGAACAGGCATTGATCAGCAGAACACATCATGTACATAGGATACCACAATTACAATGTCAGGGTGCCCATCACACTGCAGGGCAAGGCCACTATCACCAACCAAGCACCACCTCTCCCTCACAAATCACCATGACCCACTGAACAACTGCACCGGGGTTATGGAGCCTTCATCCTTGAATTTCACCTGGCCACAGGATCACCCTTCCCCTTTGTCACCATCTCGCACCTTGTGTGTAAAAAGTTGCCTGCACCCTCAGAGACCACCTTGATTTGCAAAAACACTACATCCAAGAGAACTCAAAGCAGGCCAACACAATAGCCAAGCAAAAAGCCTGTAGGCAGAAAAACTAACCAGAACAGCCTCCAGTAGATGACTTGAAGTAGCAGTACCACACAAAGGCCAAGTACTACCACAATGACGTAACAACCAAAGTAGCACAGTAAAACAATGTCACAACAGGAGGTGTACCATGTGTGGTACATAACATAGAATGAAGCACCACAAACGGATGTGTACTGTCACTGCTCCCGTGTACAGGCGCAGGAGTGGCACAAACCTACCACCCCCACCGTGGTCTGGGTGGCTGCAAGGTCAAACTCACACAGGCCTCTGAGACCCTGGTGGAGAAGGAGGGTCAGGTATATGCAGTCGGGACAGGCGTTGGCATACTGGATAACCGGAATGAGGGGCAGGAGAGGGGAGTAGGATTGACACGGGAAAGTAGGGAATGGCCAAGAATGTACTACTCACATTAACACATACACAATCATACCAAACTTGTTCATCATGCACATAGCAGCAATTCACTGAAATGGAAGTCAAAGAGAAACTTATCTCTGGGGTGAGTGCTGGCCTCCTGCCTGCGCACTCTCAGGTCCGGTAACAGGAGCACTTCAATGCTGCAAAGAGAACCACAGTTAAAAATCTGTGTGTGCCCATAACACACAAGCACACCACCAAATATGCCCCAAAGTAACAAACTACTCTACAAACAGACAATCTGGTGTGGATGCTTTGTACCGATACGTAACATTACCCCTGTGATGGTTCATACACAGTCAATGCAGTAAGTCAGGCGCCGGTGGGTGCGTGGCAAATGGAACACCAATGTGTCACGAATCACACAGCATGCAATGTTCCCTGGGTAAGCAGACAGATGCATATAGCAAGGTATGACTTCCGAACAAGTCGTGTTCCACCATGACCCAAATAAAGTAGGCAGTGCATGTTTCAAATTCTACATGGAAATGAAATGCACTGCAGCCGAGTCTGCCCCTTGCCGTCTGTCCCTGTGAGCTGCTTCTTTCCATGTCTCGGAACGCTACATGGGTGATACAAGTGCCTCAATGGACCATGGTGGACTGGAGGGAATGTGTCACTGCCCCTGCAGGTGCCCCAGACAACCTTACAATCAACTAGCCATGAGTCTACCAACACATCTGAGCTGTATTGTGCTTTTCAACTCCAATATTCGTCCAAGCTCACCCTCAGTGCTGCTACTAAGCATGCATGTGCAACTGGCCTGGTGGAAGGTTTGCTGTGTTGTGGCCCCCCTGTGCTGCTCACCTTGCCTGGAGTCCCTTGAAACACGTCAGCAGTTTTCGGATGTATGATTGCAATCCCTGTGCCTCTGCTTGCGCACACATGTGCATGTGTGCACCACCAAACGTGTCCAGATTCCAGACGTCCAATGGCCCATGTCTGCTGGCAAAGGTGGTCTGGAGGCTCATCCCCCTGCAGAAAGGGCATGAAACACATGATTAATGCATTAGATTCGTCTGTGTGTGTCTCTTCAGGCATCACATCACTGGACCATGTCAGAGACGTACATCAGAAATCACACCACAGTCCGTCTTTCACAGCCAAAGTGTGGAACACACTATCTACGGCATGAATTGCAACAAGCACATGTACAGTAAAGATAAGAAACATACTACACAATGCATAGCAATGAATGTACACATGAATCATGAAACACCCCATCTAGCAAAAGCAGAACAGTGGTCAATAACACCCCAATCATTCCCTCTAGGGGTGTTAACACAAGTTCCACAGCAGCAGACATGCCACAGATATGACAGTCCAAAGCCCTTGTGTAAATAGGCTGTTACACCGAACCATCCTAGCGAGCCCATGGATAAGGGAAGCAGGAGTGGCATATGTGAGTCAAGGACCCCAAGCAGGAAACACATACACAAGACAAGCCTGAAGGGCCCAGCTGGAACAGACAGTGGGTGCTTTCAAAAGCCACAAAGCACCACACTGTCACATGAAAGCACAATAGACAAGCAATTTTAAACTATATTAACTAATAACACTAACTATGAAAAACCTACTTTACCTAATTAAACTAACTATCAAACAGAAACTTAACTAACTAAACTAAAAGAAAAATCAAAAATGGCCACATTTGACCCAGGGGGGGCACCCAGGAGGGGGGAGGTACAGGGTGCTGCTCAAAACCCACACGCGATGATGCTGAGCCAAAAAAAAACCTCCATGGGCTCAACGCCTGCACAGCCCGACCTATGTGGGAGATAGATGGTCGTCCGAGTCTGGCTCATCCTGGAAAGGAGGACGTGGCACAGTAGCCTGGCCATGCCTAGCCGCAGCTTGCCCCTCATCGGCAGCAAGTCTGCCGGACGGGTGAGTCTGGTTCTGTGTGGCGATGACTTGTAGGTCTGCATGCAGAACCGCCCGTGATACACATGCTTCCTCTTGCAAGGTAGCACGTGTAACACGGAGTTCCTCCTGCAAGGCCTGGCTGGACAACCGCTGCACCTCCCGGCAAGCCTGTAGCTCAGCCGAGATGGTACGCTCAAGCTGTGCAAACCTCTCCTCTGACCGCTCCCTCTGGGACATCAGAAGGACACCCAGAGTGGATTTGAGGGAAGCATACTCCTCCCTCAGGGCCTCCATGTGTGCCTCTGCGTGAGCAGCAATTGCTTGACGCCAAGACGACATTTCAGCCTGGCGTGCCCTGTCTGAGACCGTCATGCCCAGCCTGAGCGAGCGGGCCGTGGACTGTGCCGCCTGCTGCTGGAGAAGCACCTGCCGAGCAAGGGGGAGCACGGATCGGGCCACACGCTCCATGCTCTCAGCGATGTTCTCCATTGCTGCCCCCTGCCGTTCTGAATTGGCAGTCATGTCTTGCTCCCACTCAGTATACAGTGGTTGCGTGCGGCGACCGCATTGCTGGGCTTGACCCCTGCGGGACCCAAGGACCGGGTGTCCTCGTCGTGTTGGCACCGCCCGCGGCTGCATGACTATATGCCCCCGTCGACGTGATGTCCCAGGCACATCAGTGACTGGTGTGGAGGGTGACCCTGCGTCCCGATCCACCACGGGCGGAGGTTCCAAGACTGTTTGATCCCTCTGTGCAGGGGTCGCAGACAGAGGAGTGTCCACATCAGAATCACTCACCCCTGACACATGGACCTGATGCTCATCCAACTCGACATGGACGTCAGAGTCGTCATCAGAGCTGGACTCATAGGCAGCCAGAGACAAGATGGCCTGTAGCACTTGGGGGTTTTCGTGGCCTGCCACCCCACAACCCCCACTTGTGCCAGGTTGATGTAGTGATACCAACCCTGTGCCTGGCATGACAAAAACATCCTCCGGCTCCATTGCGTCATCATCTGAAAAATAGAGAGAAAAAAGGTCACTACACATGTCAGAAGCACACAACACACACACACCGACAACATCAGGCAGACATGTGACACACAAAATAGAACCTGGCATGCATGCTGGGTCAACTTGGAATTGCTTCTGTGATCAGACCTGTTGAAAGGTGGCAGTTTGCATTGAAGTGGGTCCATGCAGTGCAGCCAATGTGTATGTTACTCACTACCTACATGTACAAGTACTTCATGGTGTGTGTCAGAAAATGTGAAGGCAGTGCAAGGTCAACTTCAGGCATCACGTGCAATGTGCATTCAATGGGTAGCATATCTACAAGCAAAGCACCCCTCCACCCAATGCAAAAGCATGGATGCCTAGCATGTTATCAAAAGGCTGACCATAGACCTGTGCATTGACAGGCAGTGTTGACTAGCATCAACAGCTTCATGTGAGTCAAGTGACAACACTGCAAATGATGATGGGTCAGTAAGCAGGACACATGATGAAACGTCTGGAGGCCAACCACGTGTGAAGAAGACACTACACCAGTTGGACAGAGTCATTGGCCATTAAACAGGCTGAGGCCTGTGACCCACCCAGATTGTCAGACCCTAAACATGTGTGCAACGCAGTACTGAGCCACAGTAGACATGGGAAGGCTGATGAAATGCCATGCAATGTATGTCACCCAGGACTTGTATTACAGTGATCATCCAGTCAAGGACACATAGGGGCATGCGTGCAATGCACATGGAGCATGAATGGGCACTCATGTCCCTGCGGGGCATCTGACCTCTGCACAGTACAAGTGAGATACCCTGCATCAAGTACTAAGGCCGTACCACACACGATATGTCTGGCAGATTGGTTGCGGGAAGTTAGCATGTACACAGGACGCATTAACAGGGAAGTACCCAACGGCAATATTGAAGCAGACCAGTGCAAAGGTGGAATTGGGATGCAGAGCGGGGGGTGGAGGGGCAAGGGAGGATGCCTACATGGAGTACCCGCATGCAGGCAGAGGACACATGCATGTCAGTCATGCTATGACATCGTGCCTGGGCTGAGAGTAAGGTCACCCCACGCTACATGCAGAAGGGCCAGTGAGCTGGGACATGGACCGGAGGGGCATACTGGTAACCAGCATGTGAGTAGGGTGCAATAGTGTTGATGCCGACAGTCCCCGTCTGCTCCACATGTCCACCATCCAGCAGAGCAGACATGCATCACGGAAGCATTGCATTACTTGCACATCCGAAACATGTACACGTCACATGTAGTGGCAATCATGCACAACACATCCCACAAGTAAAACACACACGTCCTCAACAAACACGCATCAACACTCACTGGACTGGGCATCACAGTCAGGCATCTCTCCCACTCCTTCGACCGATTCAGATGGTATGAACTCCGCAACGAGTGACTCAAGCGAAGTGAGGACTTCCTCCTCTGGTGCTGGCCCACCGCCAGTCACCAGAGTCAAGTTGTAATTTGAGGCACGCTTAGCCTTAGCGCTGAGTTTGATGTCATTCCAACGCTTTTTGCACTCTTGTGCCGTGCGCACCTCATGGCCGAATGCACTGACATGTTCCGCAACATGCTTCCAGTGGGTATCACGTTGGGCAGCCGTAGTCTGACTATTGGCACCCACTAGCATGTCACGGCTGTGGCACCGCACGTAGCCCACGAGGAAGTCCAGTTCCTGGTTGCAGAAAGGCTTCTTCCTCGATGTGCAGGAGCTTGTGGCTGTGTGTGAGGTCCCAGCCTGTGCTGCAGGTGCAACCTTCCTCCTCTTGGATTGTGGCTCAGACCCTGGCTGGCTAATGCTGCCCTGACCAGTATGGCCAGTGGGTTCGGTGGATTGAGCCAAGGGAGTGGCAGGTGGAGGGACGACCAAAGGCCTGACTTCTGTCAGTGGCAGCTGCGTGCCCTCTAATGGACCCTGTGCAGCAACATCTGCTGTGGCAGGGTCATTGACCGCAACTGTCCTGGTTGGCAGACTCACAACCGGGGTGTTGTTGGGTGCATCTGCCCCTGCACTTGCCAACACCCGGCTGTTTGGGGCAGCAGATGACATAACTGCCCCAGGGACACGTGTCTTGGTCAGGGCAGCCCTGCGTGCCCTTACGGTTTCCCTCCTGGCCTGTTGGAAATCTTCCAAGCGCTCCTCAAGTGCCAACGCAGGCTGTGCTGGCAGACCCTGAGCCTGGGTGGCGGTGTCCACAGCTGCACCTGCAGCTACCATTACCCTTGGGCTCGTGGTAGTCGATGGAACGGACTGCCGGGTCACCCGGGCCCCAGTGCCAGATGCAGAAGCTGCATCTCCCGGAACCACAGGGGGTGGTGGAATGACTGCACCGACACATGGCACGACATTGTGCTCAAGTGGCGCACCCCTGCCTCTTCCCCCTCTGCGGCTGCCCTGGACACCCTGGAGTCCACCTACTCCCTGGTCACCCGGGCCACGTCCCTGACCACACCCGCCACGAGGAGGACGCCCAGCTGAGGCGCCCCTCACCTTTGGTGTCCTCCCAACCATGGCACAGATGTAGTAGTGCCGGCACAGATGGAGTAGTGCCAATGGGAGGTGTACACCACAATTGACCTGGGCAATTGGAGTGAAGGGGGTGGGAAGCAAGATGTTAACAGCCCCCCTGCACCTGCAAGGCTGTATGTGACCCCGGTGATGTAGTGACGGGTCACGCAATGCTCAGGCACCCCAAAACTGCTGGAAAACCGTGCAAGCAACCCTGCAGCCTACGTGCGTGGAAACAACCTCCCGCAGTACGCGGTGGCACCCAGTAACACGAAAAACGCGTACGCGTGGGACACGCAGGCTACTATGACATCAAAAACGGTGCGATACACAGGGGCACCCGCAGTGGGAAAAATAGCGTGCGCGACTCACCGTCTGACTAGCGCGATGCAGAAAAACACGTGTAGCCAATACTCCCGCCAAAAGAAGAGATACGTCCCTGATAGCTGTGAAGTTGTGATGGCGCGCAAAACAACACGAAGCAGCAACACACGTCAGTCTCCACGAAATGCACGTACAGTGAACTGCTGGCCCCACTCAACTTTAACCCATGCTGAGGGAAACGCCTGCGCGTATCACGTCATTTACACGCATAGGCCCTTCCCTCGGATTACACGCATTCACACGGGACGTGCATTTTTTTCACGCGCGCGCTAATCCACTATGCCCATGTCACGGGGGAAGCGCCAGCGCACGCCCGCACGCGTCACGTCACAGAAGCGCTTATGCGTGAAGGGCCTTTGGTCCAATGAAATCGCTGACGCGCTCAGGCGCTAAGGGCCTTTCCTCAAATTACACGCTGACGTGCAATTTTTTCACGTGCCAAATCACTCCGTATCAAGCTGGCCACGCGAAAACACACGGAAGACCACGCTCCTGCCCTGAAGGCCATTTTCCTGCCCCCCAGAGCCCCGAGCACGCTCCCACCTGCCATCTGCTGCTGCCTGACTGCCTGCTGCCCATGTGCCCTGCTATATGGTGCCTGCACATCAGCCATCTGCAGGGGTCCAGTTGCTATGTCCACCCCTGCTGGAACAGAAGACTCCCGACTGGGATACCATCGCTCCACAGCCCAGCCCCAGGACCCAGTTGCCCACCCACGCCTGCCTCGGGGGTCGCCATGTTGGGGCAAACACCATCTGAGACCACTGGCGACCCCTAGCCAGAGGGGCAGAGGGCCACCAGCTTCAGTCAGAAGGAAGTTGGTGTCCTGGTGGAGCATGTCCTGGGGCATTATGATGCCCTCTTCGGAACATCATGCGCCAACAAGGAAGGACGAGATAGGATCTGGGACGACTTTATGGTTGCCATCAACGCGGATGGGGTGGCAACCCGCAACATCAAGCAAGTCAAGAAGCGCTGGGAGGACTTGAGGTCCAGGACCCTCGTAAAGGCCCGGCGCCTCGTGGAGGGGGGCCGGGGCATCATGAGTACCATCCAGATGAGGGTCCTGGAACACGTAGCCCCAGCGCTCCACGCCCAGATCCTTCAGAGGCAGATCCGTCCGGAGTTGAGCGGTAAGTGGCCAAGCATTGCTGTGTGAGACAGGGCATGTTGCAGGGTGCTGGTTGTCTGATACTTGCCTGTATGTCTGACATAGGCCATGTACGTATGTGTGTGTGCAGGAACATCATGGTCATGCATGTGAGACCAGTAATGTGTGAACCACATGGTAGGTGCATGTGTTACAATGCAACATGCGGAGCAGCATGCGGAATGCACACATTAATGCATGCCTGTCTCTGTTATTGGACATGGATGGGGTGTGAGAGATGGGTGCTGCGGTCATGGACATGTATGTTGTCCATGTCTGTGTGTCTGACTTGCGTATCTGTGACTTGTAAATGCCATGGATACATGACACATGTCTGTGACAATGTTCAGATCCACTGATGCAGCCTACTCATCCTTGTATCCACTGTGTCTGGGGTGTACGAGGCCAGATGGATGAAACTACGATGCAGTGTGTGCATGTGATAGGTATGACCCATGATGCATGTGAGTTTCAAACCAGCATTGTATGTTTCAAGAGTCCCTTGGACATGTATGCTAATGTTCATAGCATGTGCCATGCCTGTTACTGCATGGGTTTTGCCTGCACTGACCCATGTGTTGTGGAGGGACATGATGGAAGTGATGTTTGACAGTGCCACTCATCTGCTATTGCTTCCTGTCTAGGGGACCATTATACAGTACCCTGATGCTTGTGTTCTATGTCTCCCTCTACACAGCGGCAAGTGATGAAGAGGGCGGAGACGCCGCTGTGGAGCAAAGCGGCGGGGATGCCTCCACCGGCCGGCGACGCAAGGCCCAGTCACCCTCCCAGAATTTACCATTGTCCGGGAGTGAGAGGACTGGTGCTGCGTCTGCCACTATGGCTGCAGCGGAAAGGGTGGGTGAGCCCCCACAGGGGCTTGCAACAGCGGAAGACGGTGCAGAGCCATCCAGGTTGGTGGTTGGTATAGAGGAGGAGGAGGCCGCTACAGAGCCGCACATGGGGCCTGGTGGGGGTGGTACCACTGGTACAAGTTGTGCAGTCCAGGGGCAGGGGCAGGAGGTAGCACAGGGCGCCGTGGATGGGTCTGTGCATGTCACTGTCCCTGACCCTGTGACTGCACCACCATGCACCAGCAGGGATGCCACATCCCAGGCCCGTCCGCAGGTAGGGGGGATGTCCATGTCATCTGACATTCCTCTACCTGCGGACGAGGGGACCCCTGGCCGTATGGAGAAGGTCCTGATTGGTGTCGCGTGGCGCACGTGTGACATTCGTGATGACGTGCGTGCTTCCCGGGGAAGCACGCACGTCATCACGAAGAGCAGCGTGCCAACGTGGCCCAGTTGGGAGTGTCCATGTTCGGCGGTTTTGTACATGTGTCGGCCACTCTGGCGGCCCTCTCCTCCTCTGTGGAGACTATGCGCCAGTCATTCTCCATGCCGTCTTCCGGCCCAGATGCCACCAGGGCCCCCTGTGGACCTGCCCTGACCAACGCAGCCAGCTCGGTGGGGATCCCATCCCTGCCACAGTCGGGAGTCGGAGGTCCAGCAGGGGTGGACACCACAGCAACTGGACCCCAGCAGATGGAGGATGTGCCGGCATCATCGAGCAGGGCACGTGCACGACGGTGTTGGTGTATTCCATCAGCCTGGATGCCGTTGTGCTGGCAGAGGCAGTTGCGTCGGAGGCAGCGGCAGGCTCAACGTGGGAGGCATCATGGCTCGGGGCAATCTACATCAGAGGGGCAGGCATCGGCCGGAGGGCAGGAGGACCCTGGAATGGGAGTGTCTTCCGTGTGGCAGCGGTTGGGCCAGCAGATAGGTGCGGAGCGGCGGTGGGCGGAGGAGGCACGGCTCATGATGGTCAGGGTGGAGAACTCCATGCGCAGGGCAGTGCGGCGGGCTGAGTGCCTCGAGGGAATTCGCTGGGAGTTGGAGGTGGACATGGCGTTATCCCTGCGAGACCTCGGGCCAGAGAACAGGCCTGCCTCCAAGACATTGAACAGGAGTTCGATGATGCCCTGGCCCATGACATCAACAAGTGAGCCGTTGGACTTGCCCGCCACCATTGTATATAGTTCATTAGTGTTAAGTTTCATTTCTTTTTTCTTTCATTTGGGGCGCATGGACTATGCCCCACATTTTTGTATATAGATAGTGATTAGGTAAGTTTCATTGTAGGTTTCATTTATGTCGTTGGGCTCATGGACCCTGGATTTGCTATTTGTACATAGTTTTACAGTGGATTTTTCTCCTTCATCTTTATTTTTCTTCACCATGGAGCAATGGATATTACGCTTTTCTTTCCCTTTGGATTTGCTTTGTTGGACGGTGACTTTGGACACATTTTCATTTGGATTAATTTGGATTCTCACTATCATTTTTTGGGACATGCTGCATTTTCATTATTATTAGCATTATTGTGTGTTTTTATTTCATTCCCTTCATTTTGACTTGAATACATTTTTGCTTCTTACTTCAATGTGTGGTCTTCTCTCATTGGTTTCATGCATGTCACAATGTGGGTTTTCTCAGTCATGTGTTGCCATTGTGTGGGTCGGACAGACTTGTACTCATGCGCATACTGCTTATTTGTGATCTATCATGTAATGGGGATTTCAATTTGGAGTGGATGTAAAGCTTTGTTGGGTGTTTGGACTGGGGTGCTGTGGGGTGGGATTTGTGTGGCCATAAGAGCCAGGGATCTGGATTGTAATGACGTGTTGGCTGGGGGACATGTGTCAGGGCCTGCTGGCAGGTGCCTGTCAATGATGGGGGGGTGGGGGTGCTGGGGAATATGAGTGGGACATGAGTGGGGGCCTGCTGGCAGGTGCCCCTGACTGCTGGGGGGTGGGGGTGCAGGGGGACATGTGTGGAGGCCTGCTGGCAGGTGCCCCTGACTGCTGGGGGGTGGGGGTGCAGGGGGCCATTAGTGGGACATGAGTGGGGGCCTGCTGGAAGGTGCCCTGCACTGCTGGGGGTGCAGGGGGTCATGAGTGGGGGCCTGCTGGCAGGTGCCCCTGACTGCTGGGGGGTGGGGGTGCAGGGGGACATGTGTGGAGGCCTGCTTGCAGGTGCCCCTGACTGCTGGGGGGTGGGGGTGCAGGGGGCCATTAGTGGGACATGAGTGGGGGCCTGCTGGAAGGTGCCCTGCACTGCTGGGGGGTGGGGGTGCAGGGGGTCATGAGTGGGGGCCTGCTGGCAGGTGCCCCTGACTGCTGGGGGGTGGGGGTGCAGGGGGTCATGTGTGGGGGCCTGCTGGCAGGTGCCCCTGACTGCTGGGGGGTGGGGGTGCAGGGGGCCATGAGTGGGACATGAGTGGGGGCCTGCTGGCAGGTGCCCTGCACTGCTGGGGGGTGGGGGTGCAGGGGGTCATGAGTGGGGCCTGCTGGCAGGTGCCCCTGACTGCTGGGGGGTGGGGGTGCAGGGGGTCATGTGTGGGGGCCTGCTGGCAGGTGCCCTGACTGCTGGGGGTGGGGGTGCAGGGGGCCATGAGTGGGGGCCTGCTGGAAGGTGCCCCTGACTGCTGGGGGTGCAGGGGGTCATGAGTGGGGGCCTGCTGGCAGGTGCCCCTGACTGCTGGAGGGTGGGGGTGCAGGGGGTCATGAGTGGGACATGAGTGGGGGCCTGCTGGCAGGTGCCCCTGACTGCTGGAGGGTGGGGGTGCAGGGGGTCATGAGTGGGACATGAGTGGGGGCCTGCTGGCAGGTGCCCCTGACTGCTGGGGGGTGGGGGTGCAGGGGGTCATGAGTGGGGGCCTGCTGGCAGGTGCCCCTGACTGCTGGGGGGTGGGGTGCAGGGGGTCATGAGTGGGGGCCTGCTGGCAGGTGCCCCTTACTGCTGGGGGGTGGGGGTGCAGGGGGTCATGAGTGGGACATGAGTGGGGGCCTGCTGGCAGGTGCCCTGCACTGCTGGGGGGTGGGGGTGCAGGGGGTCATGAGTGGGGGCCTGCTGGCAGGTGCCCCTGACGGCTGGGGGGTGGGGGTGCAGGGGGTCATGCGCTGTTGATCAGTAGTGCAAGGTGACATGTGGCTTGGCTGGGGGGCATGCCCATGGTGGATGGGCTGCCTGCGGGACATGACCAGGGGTACAGGGTAGTCCCCTGTGGTGTGGGCTGACTGCAGGGTCCGTGGAGGGTATAGAGGGAACACCTGGGAGGACCCACACTGCCAAATCACGTGTAGGACTCCCCTGCACCCCCGAAATACACGTACCCTGCTGAAATCGCGTGTAAAACTTCCTGCGCACCCCTGAAATACAGGTACCCTGCTGAAATCACATGTAAAACTTCCCGCGTACCCCTGAAATACACGTACCCTGCTGAAATGGCATGTAAAACTTCCCGCGCACCCCTGAAATACACGTACCCTTCTGAAATTGCGTGTAAAACTTCCCGCGCACCCCTGAAATACACGTACCCTGCTAAAATCGCGTGTAAAACTTCCTGCGTACCCCTGAAATACACGTACCCTGCTGAAATGGCGTGTAAAACTTCCTGCGCACCCCTGAAATACACGTACCCTGCTGAAACTGCATGTAAAACTTCCTGCGCACCCCTGAAATACACGTACCCTGCTGAAATCGTGTGTAAAACTTCCCACGCAGCCCTGGAATACACGTCCCTGCTGAAATCGTGTGTAAAACTTCCCGCGTACCCCTGAAATACACATACCCTGCTGAAATGGCGTGTAAAACTTCCCGCACACCCTTGAAATACACGTACCCTGCTGAAATGGCATACCCCGCTCGCACAGGGGCAATATTCGTGGGATGCGCGGGAAGTCTCACACCCCATTTCAGCAGGGTACGTGTATTATGGGGTTCGCGGGAAGTCTCACACGCGAAAGGGCCCTGTGCGAGCGGGGTACGTGTATTACGGGGTGCACAGGAAGTTTTACATGCGATTTCAGCAGGGTACGTGTTTTTCAGGGATGCGCGGGAAGTATTACACGCGATTGGGCCTGGGCGAGTGGGCTACCACTCACCGTCTGCCTTGCGTGTAGAAGAACGCGAAGCCAACACCCACCCACTGTGAAGTAATAGCATGTGAACCCCAACGCCTGGAAAACACACGCACCACACCCCATGAAAAGCACGTACAGAGCAATGGAAATCCACGTGGGATCTTCAAGCCCTGCCAGGGCAACGCCTGTGCGCGATATGTCACAGACGCGCTTACGCGCTAAGGGCCTTTGGTCCAATGGAATCGCGTGCGTGCGCTCACGCGCTCAGGGCCTTTCCTTGAGTTACACGCTGACGTGCAATTCTTTCGCGTGCCAAATCACTCCGTATCAAGCTGGCCACGCGAAAACACACGGAAGACCACGCTTCTGCCCTGAAGGCCATTTTCCTGCCCCGAAGAGCCCCGAGCACGCTCCCACCTGCCATCTGCTGCTGCCTGCCTGCTGCCCACGTTCCCTGCTATTTGCTGCCTGCACATCAGTCAGGGGTGCAGTTGCTGTGACCACACCTGCTGGAACTGAAGACTCCCATCTGGGATACCATCACTCCACAGCCCAGCCCCAGGACCCAGTTGCCCACCCACACCTGCCTCTGGGGTTGCCATGTCGGGCACACCACCATCTGAGACCACTGGCAACCCCCAGCCAGAGAGGCAGAGGGCCACCAGCTTCACTGCCACCGAAGTTGGTGTCCTGGTGGAGCAAGTCCTGGGGCAGTATGATGCCCTCTTCGGAAGTTTGCGCGCCGACAAGGAAGGACAGACCAGCATCTGGACAGACATCATGACTGCCATCAACGCGGAGGGGGTGGCAGTCCGCAAATTCCAACATGTCAAGAAGCGCTGGGAGGACTTCAGGTCCAGGACCCTCAACAAGGCCCGGCGCCTCATGAAGGCAGCGGATGCTAAGGGGCGCCGGGGCCACCTGTCAGAACATCAAATGAGGGTCCTGGAACGCATATCCCCAGCGCTCCACGTCCAGGTCCTTGAGATGCAGACCCGTCTGGAGTCGAGCGGTAAGTGTACATGCATACTGATTGTAAGCTGTGCATGTGGTGGTGTGCCAGTAGTGTGCAGGTTGCACATGTGGTTTTGTAGGGCCATGTATGAATGTATATGTACAGGGCCGTGAGGCTAACACATGCAAGTCCTCTCATGTGTGAGACACATGGATGGTGCATGTGTGTGTAAGCTTGCATGCCAAATGCAGATGTGTGAGCACACATGTTTGAATGACTGTGTATGTAAGTTGCCATGGTTGTGGTGTCACACATGGATGTCGGTTCCAGCTGCATGTATCTGCACCGTGTGCATGTGCATGTGTGTGTATTTCACAAGGGTGCAACAGTGATGCAACATGGATGCTTGGGACACTGATATGTAGAAGACTGATTGCCAGATGTGACATGGATGCCGATCTCATCACTGCGACAGTTGGTGGAGGTGTACACATGCATGTAAGTGTGGCGGCGTGTGTGCATGTCTAGTGCACTCCCTGTGTTTCATGTGATGTCTGGCTCACCTTTGGCTGCTCATGCTGTTGTATGTGTATGGATTGTGCTGGCTGTTGCCATATGGCTGTGGAATTGCTCATGTGTGTGAGTTGACATGCCATGTGTGTTGGGGATTGTGATGCCATGTCTGAAGTTTGACACTGCCACTCATGTGCAACTGGCATGTGTGTATCAGTCCATTGTACAGTGTCCTGATGCCTGTCTCCTGTCTCTCCCTGTCTGCAGCGTCAACTGATGAAGATTGCGGAGAGGGTGCTGTGGAGCACAGCGGCGGGGATCGCACCACCAGCCGGAGACGCAAGGCCCGGCTCCCCTCCCAGGCTGTGGTCTCGTCAGGGAGTGAGGAGTCCGGTGCCGCATCCCAGGCCGCAGCTGCCGAGGGTAGGTCCAAGAGGCGGAGGTCAGAGTTGGACTCCTCGGCAGCAGAAGGGGCAGCTGAGACCCCACAGGGTCCTACGAAGGAAGATGGCACGGTGTCATCCAGGTTGGTGGGGGGTTTGGTGGAGGAGGAGGCCGCGCAAGGAACAGAGATGGGGTCTGGAGGTGGGGATTCCACTGGTGCCAGTGGTGCAGTGCAGGGGCAGGGGCAGGAGGCAGCACAAGCCGCCGCAGAGGTGCCTGTGTGTAATCCTGTCCCCGATCCTGTGACTGCATCATCCCGCACCAACAGGGATGCCTACGTCCAGACCCACTTTCAGGGAGGGAATCCGCTTACAACAACTGGCCTTCCTCTCCCTGCAGACGTGGCTATCCAGGACCGGGTTGAGCCTGTCCTGGGTGGGGTGGCGTTGTGTCAACGGGACATGCAAGGTGACCTGCAGTCTTTTCAAGGGGAGACTGCACGTCACATCGAATGGCTCGTTGACCACGTCAGCCTACTGGGACAGGTCACCCAGGCCGGATTCCTCCGTTTGCTGAACCTTGCTTCGACCCCCTCCTCACCTGAACCCCCTATGCGCCAGCCGTCCTCCGTGCCATCTTCCCACCCATGTATCACCTGGGGACCCTGTGGAGCTGCCTCTGACCGTGCAGCCAGGCTGGTGGAGGACACATCCCCGCCACAGTCGGGAGTCGGACGTGCAGCAGGGGTGGCCACCTCAACAACTGCACCCCAGCCGGAGGAGGATGTGCAGGCAGCAGGAGCCAGGGCACGGGCACAGGCACAGCAGCAGCATCAACAAGGTGGGAGCCATGATGGCTCAGGGCCTTCAACATCGGAGGGGCAGGCATCGGCCGGAGGGCAGGAGGACCTAGGACAGGAAGTGTCTTCTGTGTGGCAGCGGTTAGACCATGCTATAGATGCGGAGCGGCAGCGGGCGGAAGAGGCACGGCTCACGATGGTCAGGGCGGAGAACTCCATGCAAAGGGCTCTGAGGCGGGCCGAGTGCCTCGAGGCAATTCGCAGGGACCTGGAGGTCCGGATGTCATCGCCCCTGCGAACCCTCGGGGCCTTAGAAGAGGACCGCCTCCGGGACATCGAGCAGGAGTTCGATGATGCCCTGGCCCGGGAAATCAGGAAGTGAGCCGTCGGACTAGCCCGCTGCCATTGTATATAGTTAATTAGTGTTAGGTTTCCTTTTGATTTTCATTTCATTTGGGGCGCTTGGACAATGCCCCACCTTTTTGTATATAGTTGTTCATTAGGTAGGGTTTTTGTAGGTTTCCTTTCAATGGTTGGGCTCATGGTCCCTGGATTTGTACTTTGTATATAGTTCTACACTGGATTTCACTTCATTTAAGTTTCATTTTTAGCATGGATCAATGGATGTGTCTTATTTTTACACTTTGGATTTGGTTGGACGGACAGACTCTTTGGACCCATTTGCTTTTGGATTGATTTGGATTCTGCTTTCACACATTTTTTTTTAATATTTTGGACATGCAGCTTTTTCTTCATTATTTCCATTAATGTGTGATTTTTCTTAATTCATTTGGTTAATTATTGAATACACATTTATTATATACTTTACTGATGTGGTCTTATCTCATTTGTTTTGTGCATGTCACAATGTTGATCTTTTCACAGTCATGTGTCAACATTGCGTGGGTCTGAGGGACATTGATTCATGGCCATACTGGTTATGTATTTTCTATCATGACTTTGGGAATTCAATGTGGGGTGTTTGGACTGGGGTGGGATTTGGGTGGCCATGAGGGGCATGGGTCTGGAGTGTGATGACCTGTCAGGGGGGGACATGTGTGGGGGCCTGCCGGCAGGTGCCCATGACTGCTGTGGGGTGGGGGTGCAGGGGGACATGTGTGGGGGCCTGCTGGCAGGTGCCCCTGACTGCTGGGGGATGGGGGTGCAGGGGGACATGAGTGGGGGCCTGCTGGCAGGTGCCCCTGACTGCTGGGGGTGGGGGTACAGGGGGACATGTGTGGGGGCCTGCTGGCAGGTGCCCCTGACTGCTGTGGGGTAGGGGTACAGGGGGACATGAGTGGGGGCCTGCTGGCAGGTGCCTCTGACTGCTGGGGGGTGGGGGTGCAGGGGGGCATGAGTGGGGGCCTGCTGGCAGGTGCCTCTGACTGCTGTGGGGTGGGGGTGCTGGGGGACATGTGGGGGGGCCTGCTGGCAGGTGCCCCTGACTGCTGCAGGGTGGGGGTGCAGGGGGACATGTGTGGTACATGAGTGGGGGCCTGCTGGCAGGTGCCCCTGACTGCTGGGGGGTGGGGGTGCAAGTTGACATGTGGCTTGGCTGGGGGGCATGCCCATGGTGGATGGGCTGCCTGCGGGACATGACCAGGGGTGGGGGTAGTCCCCTGTGGTGTGGGCTGCCTGCAGGTGCCGTGGGGGGTGTAGAGGGAACACGTGGGAGGACCCACACTGCCAAATCACGTGTAGGACTCACCGTGCACCCCTGAAATTCACGTACCCCGCTCTGACAGCAAGACCGTGTATGAAACTTCCCGCAAACCCAGAAATACACGTACCCTGCTGAAATCGCATGTGAAACTTCCTGCGAACCACAGTTATACACGTACCCCACTCGCACAGGCCATTTCGCGTGTGAAACTTCCCGCGAACCCCCGTAATACACGTACCCTGCTGAAATTGCGTGTGAAACGTCCCACGAACCCCAGTTATACACGTACCCCACTCGCACAGGCCCTTTCGCGTGTGAAACTTCCCGCGTACCCCCGTAATACACGTACCCTGCTGAAATCACATGTGAAACTTCCCGTGAACCCCAGTTATACACGTACCCCACTCGCACAGGCCCTTTCGCGTGTGAAACTTCCCGTGAACCCCTGTAACACATATACCCTGCTGAAATCGCATGGGAAACTTTCCGCAAACCCCAGTTATTCACGTACCCCACTCGCACAGGCCCTTTCGCGTGAAACTTCCCGCGAACCCCCGTAATACACGCACCCTGCTGAAATCACGTGTGAAACTTCCCGCGAATCCCAGTTATACACGTACCCCACTCGCACAGGCTCTTTCGCGTGTGAAACTTCCCGCGAAACCCCGTAATACACGTACCCTGCTGAAATCGCGTGTGAAACTTCCTGCGAACCCAGTTATACATGTACCCCACTCGCACAGGCCCTTTCGCGTGAAACTTCCCGCGAACCCCCGTAATACACGTACCCTGCTGAAATCGCGTGTGAAACTTCCCGCGAACCCCAGTTATACACGTACCCCACTCGCACAGGCCCTTTCGCGTGTGAAACTTCCCGCGAAACCCCGTAATACACGTACCCTGCTGAAATCACGTGTGAAACTTCCCGCGAAACCAGTTATACATGTACCCCACTCGCACAGGCCCTTTCACGTGAAACTTCCCGCGAACCCCCGTAATACACGTACCCTGCTGAAATCGTGTGTGAAACTTCCCGCGAACCCCAGTTATACACGTACCCCACTCGCACAGGCCCTTTCGCGTGTGAAACTTCCCGCGAACACCAGTTATACACGTACCCCACTCGCACAGGCCCTTTCGCGTGTGAAACTTTACGCGAACCCCAGTAATACACGTACCCCACTCGCACAGGCCCTTTCGCGTGTGAAACTTCACGCGAACCCCAGTTATACACGTACCCCACTCGCACAGGCGCTTTCGCGTGTGAAACTTCCCGCGAACCCCCGTAATACACGTACCCTGCTGAAATCACATGTGAAACTTCCCGTGAACCCCAGTTATACACGTACCCCACTCGCACAGGCCCTTTCGCGTGTGAAACTTCCCGTGAACCCCTGTAATACACGTACCCTGCTGAAATCGCATGGGAAACTTTCCGCAAACCCCAGTTATTCACGTACCCCACTCGCACAGGCCCTTTCGCGTGAAACTTCCCGCGAACCCCCGTAATACACGCACCCTGCTGAAATCGCGTGTGAAACTTCCCGCGAACCCCAGTTATACACGTACCCCACTCGCACAGGCCCTTTCGCGTGTGAAACGTCCCGCGAAACCCCGTAATACACGTACCCTGCTGAAATCGCGTGTGAAACTTCCCGCGAACCCAGTTATACATGTACCCCACTCGCACAGGCCCTTTCGCGTGTGAAACTTCCCACGAACACCAGTTATACACGTACCCCACTCGCACAGGCCCTTTCGCGTGTGAAACTTCACGCGAACCCCAGTAATACACGTTCCCCGCTTGGCGTTTGCTGTTTGGCAGCCCTGTAAACTGGTCCAGGGTTAGCGCAGCCCTTTGCGCTGGATTGGGGATTTTGATGGCTTTTCCCTGCGCTAGGGGCGTTCTTGGGGGCGTAACTGGCGCTGCTGCAGACTCGCTGCGCCACTCTGCGCCACGGCTGGTTTTGGAGACGAAAATCCATGAATACGCTGTGTGTGGAAATGGATTTTAGCGCACACGGCTGGCGCAGACATTCGCACGCGCACACTGTGCGGCAGCCGCGTGCGCCACTTGTGCGCTAAATTCTATGAATTACCCCCTAAATGGTTGCAGATAACCAGATGGGAGTTATTGCAGACCATCAACATGACCATTAAAGGATTTAATGCGATTAAGGAAGAGTTAAGAGCAATTTGACTGATGACTCTCCAGAACAGATATGTCCTTGACATGATCACAGCTATGGATGGAGGAGTTTGTTCAAAAAATGGAGAATCATGTTGCACATTTATACCTTCTCACGACGAAGAAAATGGAACTTTAACAGAGGCCATAAGTATGCTGACAAACCTGCAGAACCAGATGATCAATGAAACCAACGAAGTTGATGATGACAGCTGGTTCGGATCACTGTTTTCGTGGGTTACACAATGGATGGCGGATGCATTCAAATTCTTGGGAGCCCTGCTAGTGATGGTATTACTAGGATTTTGTGTTATCAAGATAATAATCTCGCGATGCCAGAAAACTGTGAAGAAAGCCATAGGGATGAAGTTCACGATTGATGTCAAACCAGGATGGAATCCCAGAGATCTGACTGATGAAGAAATAAGAGACTTTGTGAAGGCTAGCAAGCACGCACCAGAAGGTAAAAAGTTTCTTTATCTCAGAAAACGCAGAAATGATGAAGGAAAATGGATTTACTGCAGCCCAAATGGACAATGCCAGCTGATGACATGGAACAAAGATGAACATGTAAGGACAGCAGGAAGCCTGAAAGGAATGATACAAATATGGACTCCAAAGAGACACTTCTTCAAACCATAATGTACAAACCCAGAAGATGAAGAAGGAATGAACCCAGAAGGTGAAGTGAAGATAAACACAGAAGAACCAAGTAAGATGAACCCAAAAGAGGAAGCAGAAGTGGTTGATGGATCAACCAGAGGGGGGAGTGTAGAGGAGGTCCCAAATAAGGCCTGCACTCCAGCCACCCATTTCGAAGTACCAGGAACGTTCACAGACCGAGATATGTGACGTATGATGAGCAAATAAACCAGCAGAGAGCCGCAGTAGGCCTCTGTCCAGTGCCTATCAGAAGAATAATACCTGTTGAAGTACCAATAACCAGACAACCATGGACAGTAAGGTACCCATTGAGAAAACCCTACCAGCAAATGAAACAAAATGAAGGTTGCTTAAACACCGTCCCGGAAGAAACTCAAAAGGCCTTAATTGAAGACGAATCGTGATGTCACGAAGGCCCGGACAGACATGCAGATAAAAGATAAGACGATCCAAAGAAGACACACAGAGACAAAACGCCATGAATAAGGATATCATGAACCTAGAAGGAGAAACAATGTTGAAATATAAAGAAACGTAAACTGTAAAGCAGGATGAAGTCATTCAAACCAGCTAAACACCTGTACATATGCCTGAAGCTGCAAGAAAGCTAAGAAAACAGTGCAGCTTGCTATGCGTACTAGAAGATAGACCGCGGCAAGCATCAATTATTCATATCTTCCTCAACGAAGCACACTATATAAGTGCGAGTCCACTTTACACAAAAGCAGAATTAACTCAGGTTACTAGAGGTCAAACAGGACAGGATTCGTATTGCAGCTAAAACGAGAAGAGATGGCTGAATCAAAACTCAGCAAGAGCAACTCGTGCCTGGGGAGCCAAGGTCAGACCAACAGAAGGAGCGAACAGTAGCTTCGCGGAATCGAAACTTAAGAACAGAGCAGCCTATCTCAGGAAGGCCGAGATAAGGAGGCACAGGCAGGTGGCAAGCCGAACAAGAATTAAATGCACAAATTGAAGGAAACTAGGCAGATCCACGGTGTGAGCAGCACGTGACCATCCGAGCAAGAAGAGGCACAGGTTCACACCTACGCCTAGCTGTCGCCCAGACAGAGATATCATAACTTTTTCTGACAAGAAGATACAGTTTCGAGGCCTTCCACAGCCAACTAATTGACACATAGCCACTAAAGTAATGATTGATTGAAGGGAGGCAGGGTGAATCTTGGGGCATCCTGCACCTGGGTGACCATTCTGCATGCTGCTAAGTAAACTGGAGATTTATGCATGCGGTTGAAGCCAACCCAATCACAATGGACCAAATAATCTAGGGTACTATAGATAGTAGAACCAATGGGACATTGTACTCTTAGTGACGTCTACAAGCATAATGTTAGAAGGAAGGGCGTAGAGGCCCACCTGATAGTGTTTATCCAATCCCCTCACTCCGTTACCATATACAGTTATAGTACCTATAGTAAAGTTACCTTTTGCCAACCAATAGAATTGCATGTTAACTTTTGAGTGTTACACGTCAATAATGACGGGTTTTGGGTATGAATGTTACTGTTTGTATGAAGTTCTTGGGAGTTGAATCGAGACGGACTATCGCATCACTGTTGATTTCCATGTTTCCCCGTTTTTTGTACTTGTCATTAAACGGACTCCCCTTTGCCAAACCATTGAGTTGTCCTTATTGATTGGTGTTGGAGTAATATACCTGCACCCCCATCCATCTCAAAGGTGCAGCTATCTCGTCTTAAAGTACTGCGGAGCAAATCCCAACCAGTACAATGGGAAGGGGTGGTGGCCCTCTTTCCCCCCAGCCAAAATGGAGTGGGGGCCATCTCATGCAGCCCTCCCTGGGGGCAGATATCTGCTCCTAGGGAGGGACACCTGACCCCAGGGAGGAGTGCATGACATGCCCCCCCTTATATTCCCCCAGGGAGGGCTACATGAGATGTGGGGTGGGGGAAGCGGTGCACCCCCCTTCACATTACAAAAATCCCTGGCGGTTTAGGGTGTCCCTCAGCCCCCCCTAAAGTTCAGCCTACCATTTTCAATTGTTTTGTTTGTTTACCAAACTCCCCTTGGCGCAGATGGGCACATTGATGTGCCAATCAGCCCCCAGGGTGCCCAAACCTTACTGCCCCACTCACCGGGGGGCTTGTCCCATAGTTTTTGATGGCCCTTTTCCCTTCAACCCCAAATGGAGGGGGGGGCACCTCATGCAGCCGTTGGTAGGAGCCCCAGGGAGGCCTGCATGAGGTGCCCGCACATCCATTTGGGGTTGGGGGAGGGGGCCACCACAAAATGTCAGACAGGCCCCCAATGGGTGGGGCAGTAGGTTTTGGGCACCCTGGGGGCAGAATGGCACACTATTGTGACTATCTGCGCCAAGGGGAGTCGGGTAAACAAAGAAACAAATTGAAAATGGTAGACAGCATTTTACGGGGGGCTGTGGGGCACCCGAAACCACTGGGGAATTTGGTAATGGGAAGGGGTGGTGGCTCCCCCCCACCCAAATGGAGTGGGGGCCATCTCATGCAGCCCTCCCTGGAGGCAGATATCTGCTCCTAGGAAGGGACTCCTGACCCTAGGGAGGAGAGGGAGGAGTGCATGACATGCCCCCCTATTTGCCCCCAGAGAGGGCTACATGAGATACCCCCCTCCATTCGGGGTGGGGGAGAGGTGTGTAAAGACTGGAGGGATGCCTGTACTCCTGCTCTCTATATGGCAGAGGAGAGGCACAGAGGACCCCAGCCAAGATTCTCTATAGGGTAGCGCTGGTCGAGCAATCAAGGCCTAGCTTCTCAGGAGGTGTTGCAGGCTGGTTCTTAAGTACAGTGTAGTCCCCAAGCCCCCACAAAAGAATGTCTACACACTGTATTAGTTAAAACACAGTCTTTATATAATCAATATTCAAGGTTATGTACACTATCACAATAACTCACTTTGTGCTCAGAAAATCTACAATGGCAAATATATACAGTTCTAAAGTGGTACCACAATTATTATCATATCTCATTAAAGTGCATCAACTATACTCTGGTCAAATGTCACACAGATCAAGGAATACAAGTAACCAACAATAGATATAGGAGGAATGCAGTTGGTTAGAACAATTGGCAGAATATTGACCCCTACCAACTAGGCACAATTCTGTGTGGAGATCCCCCCACCTGGGCAACCTGTAAATAAAGATATATCGTACAAGCCCAGTCCATATATTGTTCAATAGAGTCTTATTTCATTCTAAAATAGTTCTACAACCCCAATGTACCTGGAATAGCAGAGTTTGTCGTCGGGTCGTCGACGGATCCTTCTTGAGCGTCTCCCTTTAAAGCAGGAGCCACGGATCATCGAGTTCCCATGAGGAAAAGGGTTTAAACTACGACGGGGAGGTGGCAGCTTCATTCCTAGCGGTGCTCGGCGATGACGGAGTGTTGACGTCCTGCGAGGAAGAGGCGTGCGAGGCACCTCGGTGACAATAGTTCAGGACCGCAAAAAGTTTGAAGAACTGTGACCCAGCAAGGACGTCGAGTCGTCGGCATCTCTGTGATCTTTAGGTGGCGGGAAACCCACCGGCGGATGCTCTTCAGCGCGTCGGCGGCCTGACTTTCTCCAGCGGGACAAAGCGGTCGACGGTGCAGGCGAGAGCGTCCTTGGATCAAATGTTACTAAGGTAAAGGGCGGTCGTCGACGGTGATGGACAACAGTGCCCGGGCGCTTCTCCTTGTGATTCCGCGGCGGTCCCCATCTCCGGTCGGCAGCCTGTTGTAGGTTTGTCTACCAGGAGCTTTGGCAAAGATCAACTGGTGCACGATGGTCCCTCGTAGCTCGGGAAGAGGGCGCCTAACCAGGTCCTCTCTGGGTCAGTCCTTGGAGACACAGCAGCTTTCAGGTCGACGAAGAAGAGCAACAGCAATTCTTCTCTTCCAGCAGGGCTTCAAGGTTAAACTTCAGTTTCAACTCCAGTTTCTCTTCAGCTTCTGAACACAAATTCTAGCAGCGAGAGGCCCCCAGATATACTAGTTGATCTCCCATTTATTCTGCTGGGTCACACTCAGGCAACCAATCGGTCAGAAGGGCATTCATGCAGGCAGGCAGCCAATCACGTGCATAGTGCATTCAGGCCACTCACTTCTCTCCAGACACTCACAACAAGTTATGTGTATTGGGACAAGTACCCAGCCATTCAACACTCCACACTGCATTCATACCAGTTTTGGGCAGGGCTGTCTCAGTCATTGTGTCAAACACCAGAAACTAGACATCCGCAACAAGAAGTGCATATTGGTCACACACTCCATTCACCCAGGTCCCACCCACAGGGTGTACCCACAACATACAGTCACTGGGAATGCTCCAGCCAGTCTGGCCTGGACTTCACAACAACACCATATATGGAACTTCCACCCAACAGCCAGTTAGGGGGAAGGGACAGAGTCAGGGCTTCCCAGGACTTTGGGAAAACAAGGTAACAGGCTATAGAAAGCAAGAGGCCACAGGGGCCATCTTGTTTCCTATCAGGAATCAACAGGGCCTGGGTATCCCAAAATGGAGGCTACCCAGAGCATGGAGTCAAATTCAGCATGGAGCTGCCACCAGCCCATACCCTGCTCTGTGGGCCGCACACAGGTGCCCAAAAACATACACTAGGGGCACAGGGTTGTACCTCCACCCATAGGTGCCGTAAGGGTATCCCATGGGTCTTTACACCCAACTAAAAGAGAGAGCTACAACGCCAGGAGTCCCACATGAACTCCTGCGTGGAAAACACGACAGAACACACAATAAAAAACAGTAAAGGACAAGGATACGGAGGCCATGTCCCTCCGATGCATTTCCAGCATCACAAGGTGCACCCCCCTTTACATTATAAAATTACCTGGCGGTTTAGGGTGTCCTTCAGCCCCCCCCTAAAGTGCAGCCTACCATTTTCAATTTCTTTTCTTTGTTTACCAAATTTCCCTTGGCGCAGATAGGCACATTGGTGTGCCAATCTGCCCCCAAGGTGCCCAAACCTTACTGCCCCAACCAATGGGGGGCATGGCCCAAATTCTTTGGTGGCCCTCTCCCCTCCATCCAAAATGGAGGGGGGTACCTCATGCAGCCGTTTGTAGGAGCCCCAGGGAGGCCTGCATGAGGTGACCCCCCATCCATTTGGGGTGAGGTTGGGGAGGGCCACCACAAAATGTCAGATAGTCCCTTAATTGGGTGGGGCAGTAGGTTTTGGGCACCCTGGAGGCAGAATGGCACAATATTGTGCCCATCTGCGCCAAGGGAAGTTGGGTAAACAAATACAAAAATTGAAAATGGTAGACAGCATTTTAGGGGAGGCTGTTGGGCACCCTAAACCGCTGGGGAATTCTGTAATGGGAAGGGGTGGTGGCCCTCTCCCCCCACCCAAAATCGAGTGGGGGCCATCTCATGCAGCCCTCCCTGGAGGCAGATATCTGCTCCTAGGAAGGCACACCTGACCCCAAGGAGGAGTGCATGTCATGCCCCCCCTTATCTGCTCCGAGGGAGGGCTATTGGGGTGGGGGGGAGAGGTGCGAGAAGTGCACCCCCCTTTACATTACAAAAATCCCCAGCGGTTTAGGGTGTCCCTCAGCCCCCCCTAAAGTGCAGCCTACCATTTTTATTTTTTTTATTTGTTTACCAAACTTCCCTTGGCGCAGATGGGCACTTTGGTGTGCCAATCTGCCCCCAGGGTGCCCAAACCTTACTGCCCCACCCACTGGGGGGCCTGTCCCACGTTTTTTGGTGGCCCTCTCCCCCCTCTCCTCAAATGGAGGGGGGCACCTCATGCAGCTGTTCGTAGGAGCCCCAGCAAGGCCTGCATGAGGTGCCCCACCCATCCATTTGGGGAGGGGGGGAGAGGGCCACCACAAAATTCACTGAGCCACCTCAAACAGACCCAAACAGACCCAACATTGCAACCAACTCGCAGTCCCTACCTTCAAACGGCAAAAAGCGGGAGGCTCGGCTTTCCTGTCCTAGCTCCCAAAAACTGGAACGCACTACCACCCGCCATCAGGAAAGAGACATCCCTCACTTCATTCCACAAGGCCCTCAAAACACAACTTTTCCGCTAAACCTCACTCCATTCCGCAAGGCCCTCAAAACACAACTTTTCCGCCAAACCTCCCCACCTAATGCTTACATTATTTTCACTGCTACTACTATATCACACTATTGTACTACTCTCGGTAGCTCACCATGTACTACTATTTTGTTAATATGTAAACTATTATTCTGTGAGCTGATATACTGCTGTTATGTAAATAGGTAAACTGTTTATTCTGTGAGCTCAATATGGTTAATTTGTTCTTTTAAGCAAGTATTTCGTAACAACGCCACAATATGTAAATAGCTAAACTGTTATTCTGTGTGCTCGATATGTTTAATTTTGTTCTTTTAAGCAAGTATTCTGTAACAGCACCACGATGCCAGAGGGCCGTTTGGCGCTTTATAAATTCATATAAATAAATAAAAATAAATAAATATGCCCATTGGTCTTATTCCCATTTCCTATCAGTGTGCAGTTCAGCTTTCCGTGGCGGTAGATGATTGGGATGTGCCATGTTTGGGGGGCGGATTGCTACTGGGGTGGGTGGGAACTGCGCCTGTAGTGTTGGTGGTGTGAACGGGAGTGGGTGCTCTGGGGAGGTATTGGGGTGGCCAGTGACACACTTGCCGGGGTAGTTCACGAACTGCCCCCTTGCAGGGGCCACCCACGAATTTCCTCCCAGAGCAGTGCTGTTCCCTTGGGAGGGCAGTTTGTCAAAATGCCCTCTGCACAATGTTTACGTAATGGTGTGGGTTTCCATTCGCCCATTGGTTGTATTCCCATTTCCTATTGGTGTGCAGTTCAGCCTTCTATGGTGGTAGATGACTGGGATGTGCCATGTATCTGGTGGAAGGAATCTAAAAGTTTGCAGATAGCAGCCTCAAAGTTTGCATGTAGTATTGGTGGGCTGAGTACATATTGTAATTCTTTTTTGTTTCCTTCGCAGTTTCGGCTACTGGAAAGCTTTTGCTGGTTTATGAAAGTACTACATATATTACTTTTGTATATATCGATTGTAATGTGGTGGTGGATGATTACTGTGGTGGGAGGCACTGTGGCTGCAGTGTCAGTGGTATGGGTGGCAACGGGTAGTGGGGAGGAGGTGGGGGCAATGATGGGTGTGGCCTGCATAGAGGAAGTTGGCTGCTTTGTAGAACAAAAAATTTGGTCAACAGAATTAGCAACAATGTTTCGAAAATGTTTGCAGTAGTAATGCAGATGGTAATTTCTTCTGAGCATTCAATGCACACTTGGTATGGAGCTCATTCCTTTTATTGCAACGGTCACCATTTGTGCCGTCCAAGTCCAGCAGTGGTCCCAGTGAGTCCCACCAGGGTCCCCATCCTTTCACAGGGGGCAAAGCTGTAACGCTGGGTAGCCAGAGGGGCAGAAGGACAGTTGGGGGGTGATGTCACTGGCCTTGGGTGCCCGTCTCCCATGTGGGTCTTTTGTCCCCCAAGTTTAGCAGTGGTTACAGGGTGCCCCGGCAGGGTCCCCATTCCTTCCTGGATGGGAAAGCTGTAGCGCTGGCCAGGCAGAGAGATGTAGGATGGTTGTGGTTGATGTGTGTGACCTCGGCCGCCTCTCTGCCTTGTTGGTCGACTGCCCCCAAGTTCACCAGTGGTCCTGGAGCTGTGGCCGAAGCTCTCACAATGAAACTTTCCAAAATTGTATCCATTTGTGATGAATGGCGCACATTCTGTCAGGATGCCTATATTCTGAGAGCATACAAAGCACACATGCTGTGGAGTTCATTTCCTCTGTCAGAATAGCCACCCTGCCAAAGTATCACAGTGCAGTATGTGCAAGTCACCTTACCACCCTGCAGTGCAATCAGTGGCCCACAGGATCACAAACCTTCACTGATTACATTTGCCCCATCACAACTGTGTCATTGGCACAAGGTGACATAGTGGGGGTCAATCCGAGTAGGGCACAAAGGGATACCGGGCACCCTTAAGGAAATCGGTGCCGGTAAACCCTTTGCGCCCTACTACGAGGTCCCTTTGCGGCCCCGTCCTTAACGCCTGCTTTTACCAGGCGTTATGGACGGGATCCGCAAAGGGACTTCAGAGCTAATAACGGTACCGTAATTTACGGTACCATTATTAGCACCCTCCCCATTCCCTTTGAGCCCTATGGTGGCTCAAATTGGAATGGGGATTGACATTTTCAATGGGGACCTACCGGTCCCGCAAAGGTCGGACTAGACCGGTAAGTCCCCATGAATGAGGGCGGACACGGTACTAATAGCGCCATGACTAGCACCAACCTCGGAATGAGGCCCAGTGTGTTCTTCACCTTTTAACCAGAAAATAATGTGCCAATTACGTATCTACCTACTGTTGTCTCACATGTGAAGTGCATGTCAGTGGGGAAAGTGTGTGGGCCTCATTACGAGTTTGGCAGACTGGGTTTACCGGCATCGGTAATGGTGCCGGTGCCGGTAAACCCATTCTGCCCTATTACGAGGTTCCCTTGCGGGACCCGCACAGAACGTCTGGTCAGACCAGACGTCCTTAGCGGGTCCTGCAAGCGGACCAAGGAGCTAATAACGGGCCCGTTATTACCAGGCCCGTTATTAACTCCATCCCCATTCCCATTGAGCCCTATGGGGGTTCAAATGGGAATGGGGATTGGTTTTGTGAATGAGGAATTACCGGGTCTTCCAAGGTTGGAATGACCCGGTAATTCCTCATTCACAGAACCCGGAGCTGGAACCCGGTACGGAGGCAGCCATGCCCTTATTAAGGGCATGGCTGCCGCCATACTGTAATGAGGCCCTGTGTCTGGGATTGTTGCAAGAGCCATGTGTTGAAGCAAGAGTTGTGCTAATTGGTAAACTGTATGTCTGGCCATAATCATGGGGTTTTTCCTTTTTCCATTTCCTAGTGAGCATGAGGGTTGTGTGGATTATCGGCCACTATTTCATCCAAAGGGCTGCATGACTTTTCAGAGGGCCAACCACGTCTGGGTCTCTAAGTGATGGCCTAGCAGTGCAATGGTTTGGGGTAGGGGGAATGCACCTTAACCAGCTCCGAGGAGCCACCAGCGATGCCCAGGCAAAAGGAGATGTCCCCTGCCTGACCTTATAGTGGTGCACCTGGAGGGAATGATTTGGCGTCTGTGGGATGGAAATGTGTATGGGAGCAGTTGATAGCGGAACTGGAATGGATTTGAGAGGTTTCCAAACACTGCGGTGGCCTGGTCTCAGATGATTCCCAGGAGTGATTGGAGAACTCCAGGGAATGCAAGGGACATTAACTCCTCTGTGAGGAAACTGAAAGGGGAGCTCGCAAAACTGTCAAAGGGCAATGACAGAATTCAGACAATTCACCATGGCTTCATCAAAGGTTAAGTGATGTTTCACTGAGACGGGGTGCACCTTTCAAAAAGAGTCATGGAGTTGTTCATTGATGAACATTTTCCCAGACGCTATGTTGCGGGGAGGGAGCCAAGTAACTGATGGACTTACTGGATTGTGTGACATGCTAATAAAAGTGTGAGTAAATATGTTGACAGTGAAACTCCAACATTCTAGCAATTGCTTTGTGTTCATTGCATGTCAATGTATTCAGTATGTCGGTGCTGCTTATTTCTGTGCTACCCATCAACACTTTCAGCAGCCTAATTCCAGTTGCTTGGCCTTGCAGTAATTCCATCCTTGTGACCTTCCCCCTTCCAAGGGCCTGCCATGTACTTTCCTTATCTTCCCTGTCTGCGTGTTGATTGCCTCTGCCTTTTCAACTCACCCAATCACTAATACGTTGCATGGTTGCTTCGCACCTCCATTTCCCATCCACCAGCATCCCATGGAGGAGGGGAGGGTGCAACGCACGTTGGCTGTCTCTAAATTGGTACTGTGGGTGCAATCCTCATCCCCACACTTGTATTTGTGTAATGTATAGCGGAAGAGGACATCTTCCTTAGATTTTTTGTTGTCTTTGTTTTAGGTGCAGGTGTGTTGTAGCTGTCTACCCACTTGTAGGAAAGCAGTGAGCTGGTCCTTAGCATTTCACGTGAGTGTTTGCAAAATAGTACTCCGTTTTTTGTAGTGTGCTGAGAGCACGTCCTATTGCAGAGGGCTGCTACAGTTTGTGAGCAAAGTCTGGACCTTTTGGCGTGCTTGTATGGTGTAGGTTTGTGGAATTGAATACCACTTACTCTACTACATTCCATACTTTGAGAAGCACACATACTTATTGTTTCCCTCTTCATCTGTTCATTGGGCAGTGACAGGTTCCATAGTGACAGTACTCATGGCTTCTCGTCGATCAATGTCTGGTGCAGAGGCTTCAGCTGCAGTGATGGAGTCTGGCTCGGAGCAAGGCACAGAGCTGGATATGCAATCTGAAATAGATGCTGCTTCTTAGGGCACAGTGAATACATATGGGTTTCAGCCTATTGATTTTTTCAACCTTTTTGTTGATGATGGGTTCATTGCAGATGACCAGTACAGCAAACCAATTTATACGCTGCACAGTATTTGAGGTCAAGGGATCCCACTCTGAAACCCCAGTCCAGAGCACAAGCATGGGTTCTCACAACCGATGTTGAGTTGAGAACATTTTGGGGTCTCATTCTGCTCATGGGAATATCACACAAGTCATCTAGCTCAATGTACTGGTCTACTGAAGCGGTATTTCCAGCCCCTTATTTTCCAGCTACAATCAGTAGAAATCGCTTTCAAGCACTGCAACGCATGTTGCATTTCAATGACAACTCAGCAGCATTGCCCAAAACTGACCCAAACTTTGATAGGCTCTTCAAACTTCAGCCATTTCTGAAGACTTCACTCAGCGATTTGCAGAGGTGTATATTCCTAGCCAGAACATATCCATTGATTAATCATTGGTGTTGTACAAAAGTCGGCTACTGTTCAAGCAATTCATTCCTAGCAAGACAGCACAGTACGGGATCAAAATGTACATGTTGTGTGAAAGTACAACTGGGTATGCCTGCAGCATGAAGAGTCTACACTAGTAAAGACTCTACCCTAAACCATCCGGGCTGCCCAGCCCATTTAGGGACAAGTGAGAAGATTGTTTGGGATCGTCTGACACCATTGCTCCACAAGTGTCACCATTTGTATGTGGACAATTTCTACACAGGAATTCCAGTGTTCAAGGAATTGTTCAATGTGGGCACACTGGCATACGGTACAATCCGCAGTAACGGCAAAGACAACTTGTGTGTAAGAAGTTGGCCAAGGGAGCATGTATGGCACTGCGGCGGGATGAACTGTTGGCAGTGAAATTCTGCGACAAAAGGGATGTGTACATGCTTAGTACTATTCATGATTAAAGTACTTCAGCAGTCACTCCGCGCGGACAGACTCAGCAAGTGTGGAAGCCCAACTGCATTCTGGACTACAACAAGAACATGGGTGGAGTAGATAAAACCGACCAAGTGCTTGAGTCATACCATGCAGAACGCAAGTCGCGCTTCTGGTACAAAAAATTGGCCACATGCATTATGCATGTAGCAAAGTACAATGCTTATGTGGTGTACTGTGCAGCTACTCCACAAAACAACCTCTCCTTTCTGAAGATTGAAACAGAAAATGTTCAATCTCTCACTATGGTCCATGTACAAATTCCCTCCCTTCCAGAGGTAGCAGATGTGGCCAGATTGCAAGATCGACACTTTGGTGATTATGTTCCTCCCACAGCCACGAAGACACAACCTTACAGAAAATGTAAGGTGTGTACAAAACAAGGAAAGAGGAAGGATACTCAGGTCTTCTGTCCCCAATGCCCTTCCAAGCCAGCCCTCTCGCTTTCAACCTTGTTTCCTTTCGTATCATACAAAGGAAAAATATTGGTAGATCGACTGATTTCCAAAAATGCCCATCATTCCTTGAAAGGGACCCTTAGGCTCTGAATTTGTGCATGTCTTACAAAGGAATAGCACTCTTGCTTCCTGCATTGGAAGTGTACCTTCAATAAAAAAGCAACAGCATTTCAACTCACTTCACTTCATTTAGCGTGCCTTCACGAGCATTGCTAGTCCTGCTCCCTCCACTTAAGGCCTGCCTTGGAAAGGCACACCACTGCCGTACCTTTCCCTTGAGACCTGCCTTCGAAATAAACATCAATCTAGCTCCCTCAGCTCAAGGCGTGACTTGGAAAGGAACACGATTCAGGCTCCTTCCATTTGAGGCGTCCCTGCGAAAGAAAATTCATTACCGATCCCTCCACTCGAGGCGTGCCATGCACAAGAAAGGAACTCCATTGTGGTTCACTCACTCCCCACTGGTGTGCTTTTGCAAGCAATGCTAGTCCTGCTCCCTCCACTTGAGGCCTGCCTTGGAAAGGCACACCACCCCGGTACCTTTCACTTCAGGTCTGTCTCGGAAGGAAACGTCAGTCTAGCTCCCTCTGCGCTTGGTGTAACTTAAAAAGTAACGCAATTTAGGCTCCTTCAACTTCAGGCATATCCCGGAAAGGAATGCCACTCCAGCTCCCTCCACTTGAGGCGTGCCTTGGGGAAGAAGGAACACCACTCTGGTTCACTCCCCTTTGGCGTGCTTTGGCAAGCAGTGCTAGTCCTGCTCCCTCCACTTGAGGTCCGCCTTTGAAAGGCACACCACCCCGGTACCTTTCACTTTAGGCCTGCCTCAGAAGGAAACGTCAGTCTAGCTCCCTTTGCGCGAGGTGTGACTTGCAAAGTAACGCAATGTATTCTCCTTCCAATTCAGGCGCATATTTGAAAGGAATGCCACTCCAGCTTCCTCCACTTGAGGCATGCCTTGGAGAAGAAGGGAACACCACTCTGGTTCACTCCCCTTTGGGATGTCTTGGCAAGGCACGGTAGTGCAGCTTGCTCCAGTTTGGGCCTGTCGTAGAAAAAAAGCTCCCTGCGCTTAAGGCGTACATTGGAAGGGAACGCGGTTCCGGCTACTTCCACCTAAGGTTTGGCATGCAAGGAAACGCCAGTCCCGCTCCTACTCGAGGGGTGCGTTGGAGAAGACCGGAACAGCATTCAGGTTCCCTCCACTCAAGGGGTGTCTTTTGAAAATGTAACACACCACTTTGGCTCCCTTCCTTGAGGTCTAAGTGTCATGAAAGTGGTACTTGGACACCATCTGTATGGCGGTGGGGTCTTGCGTACCCAGTGGTCGAAGTGTATGACAAGAAGTAGTGGAACTATGTTCCCTGCTGGCCTGCACCCACTCCCCACAAACCCCATCATCACGTCCCCTCCCACACACAATACACACCACCAAACACTTGCACCTGCTGTTTAAGGGAACGTTCAGTGCAGTGCACTGAAAGGGCAGGTTTCAACTTCTTCCTACACTTTTATTTTAAAATGAAACCATTCCGGAACAGTTTCTTTTTAAAATAAAAGTATAGGAGCTATAAAAGGTAATTTAAAAAAGTAGAGGAGCACCGCTGCCGACCGCTCCCGCTCACTTCGACCACTGTGCGTACCTTGTAACTCCCTGCCTTCTTTATTGTTTTACCTCAACTAAGGTTATGTGTGGTGTAAGTGACATGTCTTCTGCAGGAATTAATTGGATACAATTGGTGTGTGAATGAGTTAAAGCTATGTAGAACATTGCAGATGTGAGGTACTGTTTTCGTCGGGACACCTGTGGGATCACGAGACGGTAAGCCATGTGCTGGTGCGCGAGGTGCTGTTGATGAGACCACCAATGCAGAATCTGGCAAAAAATAGATTCAGTGAGATCTTGTAGTTCCAGGATCCTGACACCTGTTTCCACCTGGCATCTAGGAACTCCTGGCGAGGTCTCATACGTAGTCTGCAGTGAAGCACTAAAGGGATGTACGAGGACATCATCCAGAGTAAATACTTGATTGAGTGAACCGTCGTCACGTCGAGGGGGGACAGCTGCAGAATCTTGTGATGCATGGCCTTCACCCTCTCCTCTGAAGGGGTAGCTAGGCACTGCAGAGTGTTGAGTTGTAAGTCCAAGAACAGTGTGCTCTGAGATGGAAACGTGCATGACTTTGGAACGTTTATGGAGAATCCCAGCAAAGTCAGGCATTGGGTGATTTGTTCGGTGTGTTGGCCAGTGGGAGAAACTATGCGTAGATTAGCCAGTCATTCAGGTAAGGGTAAACGGAGATGCCTGTGCGGTGCAGATGGGCAAACACTGGTGCCAGGCACTTGGTGAAACTCTTGGAGCTGACTTTAGTCCCAACGGCAGGGCCTTGAATTGGTAGTGCTTCCCCTGCTCCACAAAGCAAAGGAAACCCCTGTGCTTCTGATAGATGGGTATGTGGAAGTATCCATCCTCCAAGTTCAGGGACGAGAGGAAATACCCCTGTTCCAGTTGTTCCTGAAGCATGACCATGCAGAACCTTTGCGATTTAAGAAACTTGTTGAGGGCCCTGAGGTCCATGATGGGTCTCCATCCACCAGACATTTTTCTTACCGGAAAGTATCTGGAGTACACTCCGGATCACCAGAGGTGCGATTGTACGGCTTCGATAGCCCATTTTAGTTTAGTTTAGTTTATTTATTTATAATGCGCACCAGACCCAGGGGCATCAGGGCGCAAAAGATAAGGATATGTTCAACTTAGTTACAGGGTACATGGGTACGTGAAATGTAGGAAGAAATATACAAAAGAACATCATACATCATACATTATACAAGTATATACAGTGTGAATTACAAGATCAAGTAGCATATAATTAAAGTGAGCGCAATACACCAGGAAAGGAGTCCAAGTGGACTAGCACATAGTAAGCGAATCAGTAAGCAGAAGGGTAGGCGTCAAGAGGGTGTTAGTTAGAGTGATTATTTATCATTTTCTTTTACCCAGTTGGTCAGATTCTGTCTGAATTTAGAGAAAGGCTGGGGTTCTCTAATACTAGGAGGTAGGGAGTTGCACAATTGCACAGCCTTAACTGGGAATCTGTGTCCTCCTATAGTAGAGAGTCTGAATCGTGGAACTTGGAAGCAGTTAGAGTTGGCTGTTCTCGTCGGTCTGGACAAGGTTTTTTTTTACAAATTCTGTTTGTAAGGTATGGCGGTGCATTATTATTAAGGCACTTGTGAGTAAGGGAGGCAATCTTAAGTTGGATTTGATCAAAGGTGGATAGCCATTTGTGTTCTCTTCTTGCAGAGGAGATATCCTCATTTCTATTGATCTTAAGAGTTGCTCTCAGGGCATTGTTCTGGAGAACCTGTATTTTATGGATAGTCTGTTTATTCGCTCCAATGTAAAGTGCGTTACAGTAATCCAATTTGGAAAGTATGAGGGCTCTGGCGAGCGTGAGGCAGCTGTCGGTGGAGAGGAATTGTTTACTGGCTCTGATAAGTTTGCATGTGTATGCGGTAGCTGAGGCTAGGGAGTTGACTTGTTTAGAGAAGTTCACGGTGATGTCTAGGTAAAAGTCTAAGGTCTTCACTTCCTTTGCTACTTTTATGTTATTGCCATCAATAGTGAAGTTGTCATAATCTGGGCTAAGTTTGGATATGTAGGTCGGGGTGCCTAAGATAATAAGCTCAGTTTTGTCGTCGTTCAGGCATAGTCCATGGGTGGCCATCCATTCCTGAATGATGCTGTAAATTCTATTCACCAAATCCAGATCCAAGGCGTAATCTCCTGAAAGCAGAAGGAGGATTTGGGTATCGTCTGCATAGTTCGTGTAGGCGATACCCAAATGGTCCATTTCGTCGAAGAGGGGCTTAGTGAATACATTGTAGAGTGTGGGTGACACACAGGATCCCTGTGGTACACCACAGGTTATAGGGATCGGGTCTGCTGAGGCTGATGGAGAGAAGACTCTCATGGTCCGGTTGCTCAGAAAAGACTTGATCCAGGTTATAGCCTCCTTAGAGAAATGAGCTGCAGAGTCTAGGTGGCTACATACAACTGTGTGGTCAACCAAGTCGAATGCAGCTGAGAGGTCTAGAAGGAGGAGTAAGGCTGCTTGGCCTTTATCTCTAAACTCATCTATTTGGACTTTAAGATCAATTAAGGCAGTCTCTGTGCCATCAAGTAGTAGTAGCAGGGAGTGGACCTCTTGTAGAAGTGGCAGATGTTTTTCTTGCCTTCGTTGTGGAGGCATGGAGGAACATCTGTCCACGAATTCCCTGACATTGCTGGACGATGTTGAGCACCCATTTGTTGATGGTGATGTTCCGCCATTGCTCCATAACCGGCCTCCCACTGGGGTGCTGAAGTGCGGGCTTGAGACCTGATGCTAATCAGGCTTGTTTCGGAGTACGCGTGCTGGTGGAAAAACTGTGTCGCTTCTGAGTACACCTATATGCCTGCAATCTTCTTCTGTACGCCTCCTGCGAACTGGTGTGGGATATGATATGATATAATATCATATGATATGATGGTTGGTGATAGGTAGACCAGTAGTCTCTGGAGGTCCTCGTAGACACCATCAAAATGCATGTCCATAACCTTCGACTGTACCTCAGGCCGAAAGTTTGTGGCATTTAACCAACCCTGACCCTTTAGGACTACTCCATTGCCCATCTGATGGAAGCCTTTGTCAGCAATGTCCAGGGCCATGGTGATGGCATGATCTGAGCCAGTTTCCTCCTCGTTCAGTAAAGTAAGAGCCTCATCCTGTTTGCTATTAGAATTCCAAGATGGGGCGGATCTTGTACAATAACTCTGTCATACCTGGAGAGAAGGGCCAAGGAATTCGCAGCCTAAACGGTGGCTGGCGCGGTGGTAATTACCCACTTTCCAAAAGCAACTAGCTGTCTGCCTTCCTAGTCTGGTGGCTCCCCATCACCCGGTAACAGGTCGGCATACTTGTCAGTAGTAGTATACATGTCCGAAGAGGCGTTTGTATCCGGGCCAGTATCCGTGTCTGTGAGCGTAGCTCAGAGGGCAGCAAACAACTGAGGAGTTGGTCTTGGATGTTTTGCTGGTGGAACCACTGCCTCACGTTAAGGCCCGGGAGGAGGACTTCTACTTGGCTTACTTGGGCTACCTTGTGCACTGTGAGGGACTGGAGAAGGCAGGTGCTGCTGCAATTCAGTAACTAGAGTTTGTAGAGTAGACAGAATATCCACAAATAGGTCTCTGGGTGTAGCGGGCATTCACTTGTGCACAAACACTTGTGTACAGGCCCGTTATAAATGCTGCATCATATCATATCATATAATTTCCACGGGAACTGTAGGTGCATCCACTGGTGGAACAGGTACTGATGGTGGAACTGGTGGTCGGGATGCCGGCATACTTGGGTCTGGTTCTTGCTCCATTTCCTCATGTTCAGAGAAGGAAGCCTCAAGAGGCTCTTCCTATCCTAAGAACACACTCTCTTGCATCAACTGGGCAGGAGGTTTCACTGTCACCAGTGTCAAGAGTGGTGTGATGCTGGAAATGCCTTTTGGAGGGACAGGGCCTCCTGGCCCTTGTCCTCCCACTTCTCTGTGTGTGTTTTCACTATGTTTTCTGCAACTTAGGTCCAGCCTGGACCTCTGGCATTGCAGCTCTTCATGTTTCATGGGATACCCTTATGGCACCCAGCAGTGGGGGTATACCTTGTGTGTGTTTTTAGGCCACAAGAAAACACTGGGAGGTTGAGGGAAAACTTGGAGTCACAGGCACACCCTCGCGTAAAGGGTGGAACCCTTGGTATATACAAAAAAGCCCGTGAATCACAAAACACCGCTCTCATAGAATGAATAGGGGATACTAACCCATGTACTCAAATGTCAACACATTAGTCAATAATGCATAATACCAGAGTTAGAAAATCTAAAACCATTACATATTTTAATTTGAAATTTCATACACATATTTCATATAAATTGAATACAAAAATGAATAAGAAAATACTCTCATTGGATAAATCAAGAGAGTACTAAATACAGAGAAAAAACAAGAACATAAACAGAAAAAAAATTACTCCACAGTAATGATGCAACGTAATTACACAAATGCAACCCATAAATGGGAGCCTAGATGATCGAGTGGCTTATACACAGTGATAATACGTGATCAAAATTCACTTACTAACTATTCCACTTCTCACCATTCGTACCATACACTCTCATGCATAAAGTATGCTTCATTCATCCACATACGCACATAAATCAGACAATAGTAAAAACAAGCCCAACATGTTTCTTTCCTCCAACAAGTTATTCCGGGAAATTCATCAGGGGCAGACTAAAAAACAGAATCATTGCATAGTAACAGTAATTGGTTTCTGTTAAACTTGAAAATTCTCTTCAAAGTCCAGGTACTTTGATAAACTGCAACTCCAATCTTTGTATTCAGGGAGTTACATGTAGATGACACGGGATGGTATCCCCAAAATATGAGGCAAGTTACCAACAACACATTAAGGTAGTCGTCGTTGAAGGTTGCGACGTTGGTAATGCGTGTCAGACTACCAGGATATTATGTTCTGGTTCCAGCAAATGATGCCGAGAACGTCCTCCAGGAGGAGTTGCACTGTTAATCCCAATGAAAATGTTGGGTAGCCAGCTCTCACAAAACCGATCTGATGCACGGTCTGTGTCGCAGATGCTCGAGGTTAAGCTTATGGCTACCCGATTGGTACACCCAAAAAGCGTGGGAACTCTGTATGTGTGTCCCGCCGAGTCCTGAAAATCAGCTGCTCAGAACGGTGCACCACCTCTTCTGGCGTCTTAATGGCCGATCAATAACTGTGTGTGTTTGCTCACTCCATAGGTCCACCTTTACAATTTCTCTGGCGTCTGTTGTCCCGATCCGTGTTCGTATCTTCGATTTCCTTCACCCCTGCCATTAACAGACTCATGAAGGTAGTCCCTTGATCCGTTAGGATCTCTTTTGGGAAATCAATAATGAAAAAAATGGGATCAGATGTTTCAGAATTTGCTGGGTCGTATTATTGCATAATGAGAATGGCTTCGGGGCATTGAGTCTCATAATTCATGATTACCAATATATAACGATTCCCCAATTTAGATGGCTCAAGAGGTCCAACTATGTCCATGCCTTTACGGGAAAAGGGTCTGTCAACGATATGGAAAGGCTGTAGTGAAGCTGCAGGGGATAGTTGGAAGCTGGTCTTTTGACACAGGGCACAAATAAGCACAATTTCTTTCACATCAACATAGATTCCGGGCCAATAGAAGCAGCTTTTTATTTGTGCCTGTGTTTTAGCTGTTCCTAAGTGACCACCTGATAAGTGAGCTTTTGGATACCATTATCTGAGATCTGGGAGTACCATTGGGACTAAGATCACCCCTATACAGTAACCTGGATTTAAAAAAGATTAATGGTCCCCCGTTCTGCCTGCCCTCCTCTTCAGATACCACACAAAGGAAAGCTTATGCTAGAAGGGGGTCGTTCCTTTGGGCGAATGCCAAATCTGGAGTAATCTCGGTTTCCTCCCCCAGGGATTTTGGTGGTACTGTCTCAGATGATGTTTAAGAATGTTCGTCTGCCTCTCCAAAACCTTTGCTCCCCCTCACAGTTCTCTCAGTGTTTTTGATTTCCTCTGCTTTGGTAAACAAAGCCCTCTCCAGCATTCTCTGGCCTCTTTTTTCTCCGGCTTTTACTTAATATGCTTCTTTCCCACTGTTCTGAATCAGGATCTTTATATCACCTCTATAGGCAGGGTATATGACGCCTGCTAAAACGTCCAGGCCATACTGCCAAGTTAGACCTGACTTAGAGGCAAGTATAATGTAAGTATCTGGGGGGTATCAAGACCATATCAGTGGGTATTAAGACTCTGGGCCTCATTCTAAATCTGGCTGTCTGGAAATAAGGGTGCTGGTAGCAATGTACTGGCACCCTTTCTGGACCGATTGACTACAAGTATGCCTGCAAGGGCTGTTGCTCCTGGCAGGTCTGATCTGGCGGGGGCACCAGCCCCTGCAGGCATGGTTTTCATGGAAGCACTGGCACCGTTAGCAACAGTGCCGGTGCTTACGGGTCCCCATTCTTGTGGAGTCCTATGGGAATATGGGACTCCACGGGAATAGGGACTTATACTTTTTGCCGCCTGACATCCCGGGCTGCCGGGAATGTCCCGGTGGCACCGGGATATTAGGCAGCACCAGCGAGTTACCGCCGAACTCGTAATGAGGCCCTCTGTCTCCAGGTTGTACCAACTTAGTTGATATGCTTCTTTGCCACTGTTCTGATTCAGGATCTTTATATCACCTCTATAGTCAGGGTCTATGACGCTTGCTAAGATGCCCAGGCCATACAGCCAAGCTAGGCCTGACTTAGAGGCAAGCCTAACGTAAGTAGCTGGGTGGGTATCAAGACCAGATCAGTGGGTATTAAGACTCTGTCTCCAGGTTGTGGCAACTCTCCCCTGCTACTTCATAAATCACATCCAATAGTATTTTCTGTAGCTACACTTGGATCAGAAGCTTTGTTGCTAGGTTTTTCAAACCTCAGGGTCTCTCAGTCTGTGTCAACTGAGCCTGATCCAACTCCTGACACCATATGTGAAGAGCCAGGATGAGATGTGGACACAGAGAACTCATGGTGTGCGCCATAAACATTTATTGAAACAATAAGGGGTTACAAAATGCCACACTATCCCTAGTCTAGGAGGTGTTTCCCTGCCTAAAACAAAACTAAGGTTCTGTCCAGTGTCTAGCAGTCCAAAGCAATTCCGTCCCACGTCTGACATAGTATCCTGGCCCTCACGTGCTTTAAATTAACTCTAAGGTAAAAGTCGTAACTACAACACAAAATTTCCAGATGGATAAAGTTCACAATTCCAGAGGATGACTCCCTTCCCTTGGATTTTTCTTCACTGTACTTTAAACTGAATTTTCCCTGGGTTTCTTTTGGTTAGTAAAACAACTTATATGCAAAACAACGTGGCTGTCAGTCTTAATTTTGGTAGGATACCTGGTATACTCTCCTTCCAGGCTTCTTCTCCTTTTTAGTGTGATTTGAAACAGTATTTGGCTTTACCTGATGTACCCTTATCAGGATTCAATCATGTAATTTGCTTTAAACTTGGCCAACTTGTAACTGCCTGGTATACTGTCCGGACAGGATGTTCTTCTGTGGTTCACGTAACACGCTTGCAACTTGAAACTCCCTGCCTGGTATGCTCGCCTGCCAGGGCTTTCTCATATGTTTCACTGGGCACACTTGCAAACGTTAAAATATTTGGTATTTGTCGCATTATAGTTCTTTAGAGAATATAGAGTCTCCCATTCTCTCTCATATGCTTTATTTACTCTGATTTGCCTTCTGTAGGGTTGCCAGCATGTCCCAGCTTCCCTTCGGCGGAATAACCGGTTCTCTGTGGTGTATGAAAGCCTGCAGCGGCTCGTCAGCATCCTGTTCCTTCTTCCTGTGTTCACTGCCTCTGCTTTGTGACTTCTATATCCCTCGCGGCTCCTGCTTGCCTGTTCTGGGTTGGCCGGTACTCAAACTGTGTGGAGGCTGCTTCTTGATACCTGCGTAGGCAAGGAAGTCTTCCCTTCTCTCGTGGCGACCTCGCAGCGAACCAGCTTCTGTATTCTGCTCTCCTCTACCTCCTCTGTGAGCCGGTTGGCTCCATGGATGTTTTGACAGCGCAGCGGTTTCTCGTTCACCACAGAGAGGACAAGATTCTCCCAGATAAGGTGTCCACTCAGTCAGCTGGCTCTGTGGTTTATATGTCCCGGCATCAAGATTCTCATACGGCTTGATAAATCCGTCATAAAGAGAGTAAGCGTGGACATAGAAAGGGAGAGCACCGCTATAGATGCGGAGTTAGAACAAAAGGGAAGAGAGGCAGCCTGCTGCAGCAGCCCTGAGGGTGTGATTGTCCCCAGAAGAGGATCAAGGGATGTGATAGAAGGGACAGAGGAGGAAGAGGAGGATGACTTGGAGACAGACAACGAGCAAGGAGGACAGGAAGCAGAAGCTACGCCTTCCGCTCCAGGAAGGACTCTGCAAAGTACGGCATGGGGTCTTCGGGCATGCCGTGGAGCCCGCATGGCCATAGGGAGAGGGCAAGGGCAGCTAGGGGAATCCCTAGTAAAAGCAAAAAGTGACTCAATACCCACTACTCCAGAAGGATCAGGGGAGGGCGTATTATGTGCCATGGTCACTCATGGACTGGAATAACTTAATGAAGACACTTTCTTCGTTCAGTCCAGTGGTGGGAAACTGGATTTATGCTCTAGAAAATCAAACCGCCAGTGTCATGTTTGCAATTGGGGACATGAAAAACCTTTTCACTGCCTTGATGTGGGAACGTGCAGACGAGTTGTGGAAGAAAGCGCAGTATACGGGAATTCAATCAGACATGAATACTCATGATGGAGCGGCTTTCAATGATTATAGGGCACAGGTTTGGGGAGCACCTAGGATAATGTATCCTGATACGCCAGAAATAAATGAGATTTTGGCAAAAACAATTAAGTTAGACGAGGATCCCACTGCCCACATTCAGTTGATTCCGGAGATGTGGAGAGCAGAGACTGGAGAAGGATGGGACAAAAATGTGGCAATTTTTTATCACATGTTGAAAAAGGAACTTCCTAAAGAAGTACAGCATGACCTACAGCATGACCTAGACAAGGTCGTAGGGATGGAGGCAAAGAGTTGGCAGGAGAAACAGGCGCCATTGTACATTTTTGTAAAAGGTATCAGTAAAAGGAAAAGGAGAGTACGGATCAGGCACAAAAAGCTGAGGCCAAGCTGATCCAGAAAAAACGAGCGAAGATTTGTTTAGAGGAGGCAATGATAACCAGCCCCATAGAGGAAAGGCAGGGACAGTTGGGACACCAAGGACAAATAGACTCTGGAATGAGACAAGCATAGACAGACGGATATGTACCTGAACCAAGACCGATGAGAGGATTTCCAAGGGCTAGGAGCGGATTTTCTCAAGGTGTCGGGTCATTCGATGGATTTGGAGGAATGGGACCCGGTTCAATGGGCCTATGGGAGGGGGGTATGGAGGAATTTATGGAGTGCAGTGTTGGGTATGTGGAAGAATGGGGCATGTGTCACGGGATTGTCGATGTCGACCACAGTATTTTAACACAGGCCCCCTCCAGACGAATGCCCAAATATCGCCCTATGGCCTGAACTCTGTGCCATTGCAGCAAGTACAGGTTGATCAGAACCGGGGAGCTGGAATGACACAGACTCACGCCCTGATCATGTCAGCCCAGGTACCAGTACAGGCTTGGGAGAAGAATACTCCACCGAATGGGACAGTCACCCATTACACTGGAGCAAGTATACTCGGAGGAAACCCTTTTTCGCATCCTGGTGCCCAGATGTATCAGGAATAGGCCAGCCCACAGATATCTCTGACATGCCCAATTCTATCGGTTACTACAGATCCGGAAGAGGAACCCCATATAGGTGTAAAGGGGTTCCATGTAATAATGTCCCCGCAAAAATGTCTCCTGACAAAAATGACACTGTTTTTTGCATGTTTTTACTAGGGGTGCAGGGGACATCCCTGCAACCCGTCCCCATGCATGTCACCATATATGATGTTTCTGGGTGACATTATGTATGGGGACATCATTACCTGATACCTGTAAAGGTAGGTAAACAGACATTTTCTTTCATGATCGACACAGGGCCCGTGAAATCCTGTATTAAAGAAGGTGGATTTCCCCTATCAGGCAAAACAATGAACATGCAGGGATTTTCTGGGGCTGTCCTATTGATTCCTTAAACTGAAGATTTGCATATCAAGGTGTGTAATCACATTTTATCCGCTCCCTTGTTGTACTGCAAAGATACTCCAGCAAACCTTTTGGGAAGGGATCTCCTGAGCAAGCTTAATATGTCGATCACATTTTCAAAGGACGGCATAGTATGCTCAACTCCAGGATTGTACCCATTAAGAGAAGACAGCGTGATTAGGGGGTGCCAATACATTCTGCATTATTCTTGTATGGGGTAATATTAGTGTTAAGTTGGGTACCTGGAATAAGAGATCGGACATGGCGGATTCCCCTAGAATTTTTGTTCCATTCTGCCGAGTCACAGGAGATAATAACACCAGGGACTATTGTTACCATTCTTCTAGAAGCCGTGGTTGTGAAGAAGGACAGGGGGGTTCCTTCAGGCACCGATGAGGAAGGAGACGAATGGTGCACAGTGTTGTGTATTGATCCGACCTCATCATTAAGAGACATTTCTGATGAGCAATTGTTTGAGGACTGTTACGCTCACCTTGACTCTGCAGGAGCACCCGGAACCTCTGTGCTGTGATAACCCCGGCTGCCTTCGCAAGGAACACTGCGTCTAAGATACAGAGTGCAAATTTGTAAGGTGGGTTCGTTTTCTATGGGACTGGTAAATTACCACAATCCTCCTCCCTCCCACTACCCTGTGACCTTTTACTTAGTGCATGGCTCACCTTGTGTGATGAGACAGGGGGCTTTCCATCCTGCTCTCGAATGCAGGGGCGCAATGTCTGGTAGACACCAGTTACTTCACTGATGACAATGGGCCTCATTACAAGTGTTCCGGTCCGGAATTAACGCAGCCGGTATAACCATACCGGACCGTTTGCGCGTCCGCCTAATCATGAACTGCGAACCCGGAAATAGTACCACCTCCAACCGCCACCGTGGAGTTAAAGCTCCCGTAAACTCCGCCTGCAGGGAAACTCCTCCGTTGCTGGCAATACGAAACACTGCGAGCATCACAACTAGCGTGGACATGGAAACACCGACAACAAAATGGCGGTAAAACCGTGATCACGGTGGCGGTACCACCGCCACAGCGAACATGACGGTAAACTGTGCCTGGTGTCCTGAATCAGGCCACAGGTGCACCAGATCAGGCCAGCTGGATCCAGCAGGCCACTGGGTGCGTACAAAAGGGCCACACCCAGCCCAACTCAAAACAGAACCATGCAGGCAGCAGCTCTAGTAGCATTGGGACTGGGCCTACTCAACCAACAGGCAGCACTGCACATGATGGCAGTAATGTTGCAGAGGAGGAGGAGGAGGCGGAGGCGTAGGTGGCGCAGGCAGCAACCAGCTAACCCTGTACCCATGGCAAACCCCATTGTCCAGCCGGCAGCACCCCGCAGGCAGCCTGCAATACCACGCATCAGGGCCTCACCCTGGAACCTCACCCCAGGACAGATCCACACATTATACCGGCTGGACCGTCCAACAATCCTGTACATCACGGGCATGATAGAGGACGACCTCAGCAGCCACATAGACACCCCCACCGCCACCCCCCCTCCTGAAGGTCGTGTCTGTACTGCACTTTCTTGGCACAGGTACCTATCAACACACAGTCGGTGAGCTGCACGGCCTATCACAACCATGTTTCTCAATAATCCTGGTTCAGGTACTGGATGCCCTGTTGCGCATGTGTCTGAACAGATTGCCCTACCCCTTACCCTCCCCCAGGTGATTGCCACCAAGTTGGCCTTCCATGCCATAGCAGGCATGCCAAATTGCATAGGTGCACTCGACTGCACCCACATTGGGCTGACAGTACCACGTGCAATTGAAATGGTGTTCCGCAATAGGAAACAGTACCACTCACTGAATGTACAGATGGTATGTGATGCGACGCTAGTGATTACACATTGCTGCGCACGTTTCCCGGGCTCAACCCATGACTCAATGGTACTGCGGAATTCAACATTGCCACGGTACATGGAGCGCTATGCTGGACAAAGCACATGGCTATTGGGTGAGTACAGCTGCCAATGCTCCGGACCTGTGTAAGTGGGGTGTGTGTGTGTGACCAGGGCAATGAGCTACGTGAGTGAGCTGCTGCGACTGCACATGCATCACCCCCCGCCCATCCACTGAATAGACAGCAGAACCCAAACTTCACAAAGCAACACATGACAGGTAGCCACAGTGTGGCCGTACACACCCTGCCACCTGACACACACAGCCTGAACTCCTGCTGGCAGACACACCTTGAGCCACAGCAACCCCCCCAATAATATGCAACACAGCACTCACAATGCACATGATGGCTGTACATGAGACGTCCTGCATCTACTATATTATCACTGTGGAGTGACCCTGCCATGTGTGCACATCACTGCACAATGCTATACTCACAAGCCACATGCACACCAATGCATTGGTCAATGTCCAGCTGCCAACCCCCACTATGATGGCCATAGAAGATTAACACCCATCAGTGAAAACATTGCATGACACATACGCATGAATGAACAATGACACAAGATTGCACTGCATCTGATGAAGACATGATACTACCAACACTGACATGTCTCCCACATCTACATCCCATGTAGGAGATTCCGGATATGCACTCACGCCATGGATGATGACGCCTGTACGGAGGCCAAGGAACAGGCATGAGGATGCATACAACAGGGCACATGTCGGCACACGTGGCATGATTGAGAGGACATTTGGATGGACTACTGAAGGCCTGGTTCCGCTGTTTAAGCAGATCTGACGGATCACTGCTGTACAGCCCAGTGAAGACGGGTAAAATTATGCTCGTTTGTGCCATGCTGCACAATCTGTGCCAGCGCAGGAACATTCCAATGCCCCCAGACGGAGATGATGAAGATGGGGATGGTGACGGAGACGGAGATGGGGATGGGGATGGGATGGCACAACCACCTCCTGGGGGTCCACCTTATGGACAACGAGCACGGGATGCACTGATTCGCATTTACTTTTGAGAGACAGCATATCCACAGCATTTCAGGGATATGGTGATGCCACTAAATGAATAAAGTGTATTTCCGTGACCAAATTGTAATTGTCCCTACGGGTCGGCCATGTGTTTTCAGGCATGGATCTGTCGATCGTAGAAAAATTTCCTATGGACCTTACCCGACTTTTCGTCCACTAAACAAACGATAAATCAGGCTGCTGTGCGCCGACATTATGTGATAATCCTATCACTTGCCCCATCGCCCTGGCTGACCTGCTTTTGCAGAACTAAATCATATCCCCTGCCCCTGAGCCTGACATCAACAAAGCATTCATATTCCCCGCCTCTCTCCGTGACGTTACTGGGCTGCGTAGCCAAACGCGCCCAGTCGACTTCTACGCGACTTCACACAGAACCCGTAAAACAACACAGATCATCTCACAACACAGCGCGCCACAATTCGGAATATGAAACTGTGGTTTAAAAGCAAACAGCAAGATTGTACAATTGGTAAAGTACATTTATTTGACGTCAAATGTTTAGAGAATATTCAGCGATTCGCATTTGTGTTTGCTCTCGATCCGCAAAAGTTCATCTTGAGCCACGCGCTGTTCCTTTGCGGTACACAGGGTGTTGGTTTACGATAAAAGAAGCACTATGGTCGCACTTATAATCGCAAGGCTGTTCCAACAACGAGGCACTACCCCACCGTAACCGTTGGTATGTTGCTTCTAGCCGCTAGTACCGCGTAAGGGCATATTGGTCCTTGCCGATCGTCCCATAAAATGGTCAGGGTGGTGAAGTTGTTGACATGGAGCTGCACCTGGCAGCTGAAGAACCCGTCGGCCGGGGTCTGGAAATGATGGCATTGGCAGTAGGGAAGGATGTACCTGTATTAAAAACATAAATTAGTCTCTCCAGCCGATCTTCATTAAAATTATTAATTTCATTTATTGGGCCTGAAACTATTTGCTAGCGAGGATTGTGCAACGGAGTATGTTACATTATTCCCACTAACCCACCCCCTCTCCTCCGCCTTTTTCAGAGCCGCCTGAGCGCCAGGGGACCACTTCGGCGTTGATAGTGCGCAGTACAAAATGCCACATTGAACGAACAAGTCCAACTTAACCGGCCTTTAACGCTACGCTATTGTTAATATATTCCGGGATAAAATCATCTAAAGGGTTACTTACATTAGATTTGCATTTTCCATTGTCTAGGCGTAATGCAGTCCATAAATACCACTCCGTCTGTGCCAACGATCTTTCTTATAGTGAACAAACATGAAAATCAGTCTCGTTTCTGAAATTTCATCCTTATCATCTCTTACGTTATTGTACCCCCCTTCAAAAGAAGTCTTTAGGCACGGTGCCTGTCTGTCAAGGTCAAAAAACAATAGAACCTTATACTGCGAGTCGTGGGCCACTCCAGCCCGTGAGCAATAAATCGAAGCAGCTGACCTTCACTGTGAACGTGTATACATTCTTACTTTGCAACATTCTGTGTAAAGCCATCCCTGAGAACTTGAATTCTACACTCCATCTTTGTATATTGTCCGCGTGCTTTGCAGCCCTAGAGAACCATAAATATGGAGATAATTGTCTATTTATGTAAAAGTGAGATTTATCGTTTGTTTAGTGGACGAAAGGTCGGGTCAGGTCCATAGCAAATTTTATTACGATCGACCGATTAATGTTTAAAAACACATGGCCGACCCGTAGGGACAATAAAAATTTAGGACCGGAAATACCATTTAATTGTACTGCATATGAAATGACAGATGTCCACTCATTATGGTACTTTTCAAAGGTGTTGTATTTTCGATAAACCAGGTAAGAAAGTGCATTGGGTAGGTAAGCTGTACACCCGTGCGCACCCACCACCCAAACGTACCCATCCCCCTACACCCATGGTGTCCCCAAATGTTATGTTGACTGGCATCCCCACATGCCACTATTTGCGGGTGCGCTTATGCGGTGCCGTGTCCTTGCTGGCGGCTCCAGTCATCCGACTAGAACGCCTCCGTGTCCTGGCAGTGGCAGAGCTGGATGGGGTGGTGCTGGCTGAGGGGACTGTCGGGGTGACTGTGGGAAAGCGCCCTTGAAGCGCCTGCTGGGCTACCAACATTGAATGCGCAATGCTGGATTGCACACTGTTCCCTTCCCTGACATGGCGTGCCAGGGTGACAATGGTGGCGCAAATCATCTAATCGACCTGGAGAGACGCCGCACCGATGTAGCATTGCTCTCACGCTGCAGCCTGGCCTCCTCCCGCTGATGCACGGCTTCCTCGCGCTGCAGCCTGGCCTCCTCCAGCTGACTTTCCACCAGCTGCGTCAGGGTGGCCTGTTGTTGCTCAAAGTGCTGCAAGCGTGTACTGAGCTCAGCCATGGAGGGAGTTGGGGAGCGCATGTGGCTGTGCAGTCCTTGGGGGCTGAACTGTAGGCCATGGATGGGTGACACCTCATCCATGTTGTCCCCCTCACCCTGTTGTACTGCTTCGGCCTGCATGGCCGGGCCACTTCCATCACTTGATGCAGCCTCCTCAGCTGTGCAGATGGGCTGCGAATCATCATCCGGGGCTAGGGTGGGTTCCTGCATGGGTATGGTGGCGTATGCTGGTTTGCCTGATGTAGCCGGTGTGCCTGATGTAGCCAGTGTGCCTGATGCAGCCGGTCCTTGTGTGCTGGAGCAGCTAGCATCATCCTCCTGGGCAGAAGTGCTGAGTTGGGCGCGTGCAGGTGGCCGCTGCATTGCCTCTTGGCCGTCGCTGTCACTTGTCTCGACTGTGGGGATACAGAGGGCATGCTGTTAGTTGTGTAATGTTACTAGATGTGTCCATCACATGCATCCAACATGATAATCCATGACCACTTGCATGTACACACTTGTGACTATTGATGCACTCAGGTGTGTGTGTGTGTCTGCTTTCAGTCAGGCACGCACTGTGTGCATTTCCAGGGTTCATGGTTTGGGGATGTGTTACTTGTCATCTGGCCAGTCAGTGGGTTCATTGGATCACTCCTGCCCTGTTTGGGGGCGGGGGCATTGTGAGTGGGTCCATTGGGTCACTCCTGCCCTGTTGGCGGGGGGGGCATTGTGAGTGGGTCCATTGTGTCACTCCTGCCCTGTTGGGGGGCATTGTGAGTGGGTCCATTGGGTCACTCCCATTCACACTTATGGCTTTGTACTATGTGCACTTACCAGCATGTGCAGGTGGGCTCACGCCTGCCTCTGCCTCTCCTATGCCGTGGATGCCTTCGAGGTGCATGACACTGCTGCAGCGCTCCTCCCACAGTTGCAACTTGAGAGGGGATGCAGGGCCTCCACCAGTGCCAGTGCTGTGTTGGCGGTGTGCAGTCATGAGGTTGCGCACCCGGAGCCTCAGGTCATCCCACCTGTTATGGCAGTCCTTCACAGAGTGTGTGGTCACACCGACAGCTGTGCACTTGCATGCTGCCTCCGCCCACACCTCCTTGCGCCGTTGCTGAGTAGCGCACCGCTGGTCTGCACTAAAGAGAATTTCTGCATGCTCACCAATGTGGTCCACCAGAACTGTGAGCTCAGCCTCACTAAAGCGTGGCTTTCGCTGTCTGCGTGCTGGTATCCTGGATTCCATTCGATGAGTTGTCAGTCTCAGGGAGGTAATCTGACCTGTGGTGTCTGAGGATGGCAGTGGATTGTGCTTTGTATAATGGCCGCCTCTCTGTTTCCGTTTTTTTTCCGCGGTCATGCTGTTTCCGCTTGCGGTGTTGGTGTTTCCGCTTCCGGTGTTTCCGTGTCGGCGAGGGCAGACACGGGTTTAGCACCATTTTCTGTGGCGTAAAGTCCATGTGCGTGGGTGTTTACATGACGGCGGTGACTCCGTTTCCGCCTCGGTGTGTTGCGCGCGACCCAAGTGCCGTAATCAGCCCTTATTTCCGCAACCTTGCGGTCGCGGAAGTAGAGTACCCATTGTCACGGAATCACCGGATTCCGGCACAGCCGACTCGTAATGAGGCCCAATATCTTTGTAGAGAGTCTTGTGATGATTCTCACTTTCTCTATGGAGTTTTCACTCTTGGTTAAATGCGATCCTGTTATTCTTCAGTTTCATTCACCCAAGGTGGTTTGCAGGATAGTTCTTAGAGTTCGAGTCCTTTATTAAGAATGCTTTACCAGTCTTGCACCAGCGTGCTGTGCACTGCCTTTGAATTCAGGTCCTGTTGCATGCCTTTGGTTCAGGTTCTGTGCGAACCGCTTCCTTTTTCCTTATAGATTTGCCGGGGTGCTATGCCCGGTGTCTTTCGTGCACTGTCTTTCCAGATCCTTTTGGATGCCTTTAAACACCGACTTTTAATCTGCTGCTAATCGCTTTCTCTTTCCAAACAGGTCCGTCGGATTGCTGTGCCTTTTCGAGCTGACCACAAGAGCAAACGGCCGGGAGCTGAGAGTCCCGCGGAGCGCGTGGCGCCTGGAGCCGCCGCGGGCCGTAGATCAGGAGCGGATGAGTCCTCGAGCATGAAGTGAATAGAGTAGATGTTGCGGGACATTTACTGGATCAGGTGAGTTTTGGCTGACAGCTTTGAGGTTCAGGAAACATGTCCGGAGCAAAGAGATGATTTGAAAACCCACCAGCAGGGTCGCGGAGCAGCCATGAGCGTTCAGCTGCCTTGGGCAGAGAAACGCGAAGCAGAGGGGCACGCCTGGGTGTGGCTTACTTAGCTGGCCACACCCAGAGACTAGACTGCAGCTCCAGTAGCAGCAGAATAGGTATCCTCCATGTTGGGTGTGATCAGCCTAGAGCTGAATTCAGTGAGTGATGCAGTGAGCGCCATGCTTGAGTCCAGCTACGTCTCTTCCTAAACAGTGTGTACTGATAACGTGACAAGAGTCTGAGACTTGGCTGGGAAACATATGAGTGTGCTACAGGAGTTGCAGTCGTGACAAGGATGCGGAAGACACAGGTGAAATGGTTTTTGAGACTGGGGTGCCTTGTCAGGTAATGGTGGAGCAAAAGGAGATACCACAGACTATATTAATCGTGAGAAAAACATCGCCATACTTGACGGAGGATTTGGAGAAAGTGCAGAACCAATTATGGACCAGCAATCCCCATGATGTGGGGCTATATATATGATACTTTATGATAGTTTATTTATATAGCGCCTATACACAATGTGTTTCAAAGCGCTTCAAGGCATGGGAGGGAATAAGAGAAAATACAATGACATTCTTACCGGCCATGAACAGTAAGGATGTGAAATTAACTATCGTACTTGGCCTGACGACATTTCAGATAGTGCAAGAGCTAAGACACTAAGACATAGATGAGGAAGGGAGGGGGAGTGTGGGAAGGAAATGGAAACAGACAGGCGACTACCGTATTAGGCCCGATGACATTTCTGGTAGAGCCGGAGAAAGCAAAATGTGAGGGAGAGGGGTGCAGAAAAGGAGGGGAGGAACAAAACAATAGACTATCGTACTAGGTCTGATGACATTTCAGATAGTGAGGGAGGGGGGACCAAGGGGGGAACAAGTATGGGGAGTGGGGAGGAGACGGATGAGGTTGCTATCATACTAGGGCCAGGGACAATTCTGATAAAGTAAGTGCATAGAAGAAAGTAAGAGGAGGAGGGGAGGAGATAGGAAAAAGGAGAAAGGGAGAGGAGGCGAGAACAGAGAGTAAGCAGTCAAAAAGAGTGGAAAAGCAAGAGGGGAGAGCGAAAACAATTGCAGAAGTCAGTAGAAACACATAATGTTCCAAGCAGCCTGTATACAAGATGAAGATGGGAACAGCATGATTCAGGGCCACCATGGGAAAGGTTGATGCACCGTGAATCAATGAAGTCCATAAAAGTCAAACTGGTGATGGTGAAACCAGAATGTATCAGGACAGACCCCTGCAGAAGTAGGCTGGAGTGGGGGAGGGGGAGCAGGGTAGAAGAATCAAGCAAAACAGGCAACAACTATGTGCGAGAAGGGGGGCACAAGGGAACATCACGGGGGGACCAAAGGGGTGGGGATGGCCTGTGGGGACAGAGGGAGTAAACACATGTTGGTGCATGCTTACCTGCTGTCTGAGCAGGGGTTTGGGCCCTGGATCCTCCTGGTCCAAACAGGTCCAAACAGGAATTGCCCTTTTCTTTGTCTGCCCTTCGCTTCAGATGACCTTGATCTAAAAGTTAAGAGCAAGACGGAAGAGGCAGGGTTAAGAAGGTGGGTGTTGCTTAGGCCAGGTGACCTAGATCCACTTGCACCTGCTTCCCATCTGCAAAGGAAAAGAGGCTAGAGGGCTCCTTAAGTAGGGATAAAGAGCAGCAACCAGGAAGGCACCAGGTCGGTGGGGCTTGCTAAGCGGGGAAAAAGAGTGGCAACCAGGAAGGGACCATGTGGGTGGAGCTTAGGTCGGGTGACCAAGAACCACTTGCACATGCTCCCCATCTGCAAAGGAAAAGAGGCTGGAGGGCTCCTTAAGTAGGGAAAAAGAGCAGCAACCAGGAAGGCACAAGGTGGGCGTGGCTTGCTAAGCGGGGAAAAAGAGCAGCAACCAGGAAGGCACCAGGTGGGTGGGCCTTAAGCCAGGTGACCAAGAACCACTTGCACATGCTCCCCATCTGCAAAGGAATAGAGGCTGGAGGGCTCCTTAAGTAGGGAAAAAGAGCAGCAACCAGGAAGGCACCAGGTGGGTGGGGCTTGCTAAGTGCGGAAAAAGAGCGGCAACCAAGAAGGCACCAGGTAGGCGGGGTTTAGGCCAGGTGACCAAGATCCACTTGCACCTGCTCCCCATTCAATACAACTATTGAAAAGTGTAGGGGCAGTACAAATAAAATTAAAACAATTATCAATTTTACCAAAGGTTAGGCAATACCCCATGTATAAGGAGGCAGATGAAGGGATTTTTGAGACCCTTATGGCATTGTTGAAGCAAAGCATTATACAACAATCTGTGTCCCCATGTAAAATGGCAATTTACCCTGTGAAGAACGCAAAGGGGTCTAGTTGGAGGATGGTGTAGGATTTGCGGCCTATGAACAACATTGTTGAAGCAGAATTTCCGGTGGTAGCACATTCTGCTACCTTTCTCTGTAACATCCCTACTGGGTCGACCCATTTCCCAGTTATTTATTTGAAAAATGCCTTTTTCTCGGTTCCTTTGCATCCCGATTCTCAGTACCTCACAGCATTTACATATCGTGGACAGAGATTTCAACACACAAGGTTACCCCAGGGGTACGGTGAATCTCCAAGTGTTTTTAACGCAGTTATTCAGATGGATTTTGGGAACCTACAAATGTCCAGTACTGTAATTCAGTACGTGGACGATTTACTTGTTTGTAGTGCTTCAGAGGAACAGTGTAGAGGAGACTCAGTCAGACTCCTCACCCTGCTCGCAGAGATGGGGTACAAAGTGGACAAAGAAAAACTGCAATATTGTCAAACATAAGTAGTGTATTTGATGAGACAGGTACTATCATCCGGAGGGAGAAGGGTAATGCCTGAGAGAGCCACCACAGTTCAGAACACGCTTCAACCAACTACAATAAAACAGATGCAACAGTTTTTGGGGCTATGTAACTATTGTAGGTCTTGAATTTTTGACTACTCTACTTACACGAGGCCCCTGCTGCAAGCTCTCAAAAAAAGCAAAGAAAGAGAAGAGTCCGATCAAGTGGTCAGATGAAATGAGAACTTGTTTTCAGTAGCTCAAGACTGCGATCAGTAATGCTCCAGTTTTGGTGACTCCAGATTACCAAAAGCCATTTTTTTCTTTTTTCACATACAAATGGGAAGGTAATGACAGCGGTCCTAACACAGAAAACATCATTAGTTCATAAACCCTTGGCCTATTTTAGTGGGTTGTTATACTCAGTTATACAGGGTCAGTTTCCGTGTGAGCAATCTCTTGCGGCAGCGGCCTTTGCAATACAAAAGTCCTCAGCCATTACTATGGGCTGCCCAGTGACACTTGTGTGGAGAATGTAGTTTTTGCAATTTTGGAGAAGTCAAAATCAACTTTGACTACTCAAAGAGTTTCTGGGTACAAGGTTATTTTGTCAAATGCTTCCGTACGACCAGTGAGGTGTCATGTAGTAAACCCAGTGACTTTTTTGGCTGACCCAGTGCAGCCTGGTGATGATGTTCATGATTGTGTGACCTACGAGGGAGATGAGGAAGGAACACTTTTTGTTGATGGATCCCCAATGATTGATCAGGGTACTGGTAAGAGACACACAGGAGCAGCAGTTGTAAGTCTTGTGGGTGGTGAGTACCGGGTGGAGAAGCGATTGCCATCACATTAATCTGCGCAAGCAGCCAAGTTGGTGGCGCTTATTGAGGCGCTGGAAATGAGTAAGGGGAAGGCAGTCACTATCTATTCTGAATCTGCGTATGTTACCAAAACAATACATTCTGGGTTGTCTAGATGGCATAGAAGAGGGTTTAGAAGATCTATTCAGCATGCTACGTTGCTTTCACGATCAATTGAAGTGTTAACATTGCCTGGTGAGATAGGGGTTGTTAAATGCACTGTGCATACTAGTAAAACTGATTTTGTACCACTTGGTAATGATGCCGCAGACCGATCGGCAAAGGCTGCAGCTTTTTTGCCCCTCCCAGATATCCCAAAATTGAAATGATGTCCCAACAGGGACAATTGCCGGTCCCGTATACTGCAGTCCCCTTGTTACAAATTGTTGAACTGGAGGTAAAAGCACCACAGGAGGAAAAGGAGCTATGGGCGAAGAGGGGGTGTACGCTCTCGCCCACAGATTTGTTGTGGAGGCAGGACCTGACGGGGAAGGTAGTGATGCCCGTAGAGTTCCTTCTTGTGGCTTTGGAGCAACTGCATTTCCCGGTACATACTTCTCTGTGACAAATTGCAGCAGAACTTCAGGAGGATTGGTTTGTACCCAACCTCTCTGAGCAGGTGAGTAGGTTTATTGGTAATTGCATACTCAGTAAGGAATTCAATTCAGGAAATACCATGAGGGTGGTGAGAGGGGTTATACCCTGACCTTCAGGTCCTTTTAAGGAATTACATGTTGATTTCATTGATATGGTACAAAGGTGCGGCACCCATCATTATTTAATTGTGGTTGTGTGTCCATTTTCCAGATGGCTTGAGGCTGGACCCTGCGTGCACCCTGATAAAAAATCAGCATCCAGGTTCTTGGTAAGGGAGGTATTTTCACAGTGGGGCATTTGTGAAGTGTTATGGTCTGATAATGGAACTCACTTCTTTAATGCTTTGTTCACTGAAATTACTTCACTTTTGGGTATACGGCACAGGCTGGGCTCGGTGTACCACCCTCAGGCCAATGGGATTGTGGAGCGTCTCAATGGCTTGTTGAAAACTCAATTGTAAAAAATGTGTCCTGATTTGCATAAGTCATGGTTGTACTGCCTTCCATTAGCACTATTTTGTTTACGGAATAAGCCTGGAAAAGATCACCACCTTAGTTCCCATGAGGTGGTGACTAGTAATAGAATGTTTAAACCTCTCTCATCCGAATGCATAGGTACTGATGCACATAAGTCAACAGAAATTCTGGGAAATGAATTTGGGGACTATCTTAAGGCTTTAACTAAGAGTGTCAAAATTGTGTCCTTACAGGTTACTGCATCTCATCAGCAAAACAAGATCAAAGGTGGCATGGGACCAAACAAGCATCTGCATCCATTGTTACTCCCCGAGGAGAGGGTCTTTGTTCGGTCGTTTGTTTGTCACTGGAACAACTGGCGATTCCATGTACCCCACAAGGTCATCTTCTCCACTCCTACGGCTGTGAGAGTAGACAGCATTAAATCTTTGGTGCATCTCCACGATGGTTCGAGAGACACCGGTATGCCACCACTGACGTCTGACGACCAGGAGTTGACTAATAATTAAGTTAAGAAGAATCTAAGGAATCACGGTTCGTTCCAGCTGACAGGGGGGAGGAGAGCGTACGAAACCTGAATTTCTTTTTCTTTTTTTTTTAACTTTATTTAACATATGACAGTTCCAAACAGTGGTCCATACATTTTGTAAAACATGTTCAGTGCGTTATTATACAGGCCATATCAAGATATTAAATACATATGATCACATAATCTTGTATTTGTGCAATTTCCCTTCATGTTGTTATATCCAATATTCCTCATCCTTTATTTACGGACAATTTCTCCATGTGAGAACGGAATAGGGCCCATATGTCCTTGGGCCTAGACATAGCTATTACAGTTTGTATGTAGTTTTCCTCGCTGTCACTCACATACGCCATTTCATTATAACATTGCATCATTGTTGGTGCTTCTTTTGCCTTCCATTTTTGCAATATACATTTCTTAGCTATAATACAGCCGAGGTTAAACAATCTGTGGGTTTTCGTATCCGCCTTGCCTATATCGCCCAGTAGGTATTTTAAGGGGAGAGGTGTCAGGGTATGGCCACCATTTTGTGTAGTGTCAATGCAACATTTTGCCAATATTCCGCTATTTGGGGGCAGCTCCAGAACATGTGTATGATGTCTGCGTCATCCGAGTTGCATTTCGGGAACAGTTGTACCTGTTGAGGATTAAACCTAGTTATGTGTCTGGGGGTGTAGTGTAGCTGATTAAGCACTTTGTATTGTATTAACCGCAGCCGAGCATTAAGCGGCACTTCCCTGGTCAAGCTACGCATTTTCTCCCACTTGTGTTCATCTATTGTTGTCCCTGTATCCCCATCCCATTTCTCTCTTAGGGTGCTACGGTGTGCCATACACTGTTGAATCATAGAGTATAGTTTCGCGAGTAGGTTCCGCTTACTATTTGGTTATATAATCATTTCTAAATATTCGTTGGATTCCGGTTCCACCGGGTATGATGGCCATTTTTTACGCACTGCCACTCTCAAGTGATAGTACTGTAAGCTTTTAACTGGGTTATCACCCAGTTTGCTATTAAATACAGTCAGTAAAACGAACCTACCCTCGGGGAAGAGGTCACCCAATTTTCATTTTACGCTTCAGGTCCCAGGCGTTCTGGATGTCTAAATCCATTGTGGGGGGGGTTAGGGTTGCGCCAAAGTGGGTTGTGTTTACTGAATGGGTTGGTAATATTCAATTTGGTAATTACTCGCCTGCATACATCCAGTGTGGTTTGTAGTGGATGGAAGGGGCATGGGTCTAGTTTGTGTTCACATTTGAGGGTGGTCTTTATGTCACTCGGTGCGGCTGATTGTTTATTCAGGTCGACGTGTGAGTATTTGTTGTCTGGGCTATACCACAGGCCGGCATATTGGGTTTGGGCTGCCAGATAATACAGCTCGTAGTCAGGAGCTGCCAGTCCCCCCTGTCATATGGTGTTGTGAGGGAACTCCATTTCACCCTTCCATTCCTCCCACCCTATACAATCCCTACCGATAGTTTCCGAAGCGTTTCAAAGAACGGTCTTCCCGGCCATATCAGAATGGTAGTGCAGTAGTAGAGGAGTTTAGGCGCAACTATCATTTTCAATATGGCTATGCGTCCTATTAATGATAATGGGAACTTGCCCCATAGATTGAGTTTGTTCTCGAGTTTATTGAGGTAGTCGAGATGGTTTTTTTCATACAGAATTTTCTATAACCTTGCCACCATGACTCCCAGATACTTCACCATCTCATCAGCCCAATTCATCCCGTACATTTGTTTAGGCTTTGCGGTCCTATTAGTTAGCAGGAACAATTCTGATTTTAGAGTGTTGACCCTATATCCTGAGTGCATGGTGAATTTATCGACTTCTGCAAGTATTGGTCCCAAGTTTTCTTCGGGGTACTTTAAGTATATTAAGGTATTGTCCGCGTATAGTGATATCATCTGTGGGGCCCCTAGTATTCTTATTCCCCTGTGTGCACGGTGTACCCGAATCCTGCTTGTGAAGCGTTCTATTGTTAGTGCAAAAATAGGGGGGAAAATGAGCATCCCTGGCGGGTACCCCTTGCTAACTTTATCTCTGCCGAGTGATTCCCATTGGTCCTTATCCTGGCTTTGGGATTACAGTATAGTAATTTAATGAATTTACAGAAGCTCTCGCCCAGCCCCAGTCGAAGGACACTGAATAGGAAGTTCCACAACATGGAATCGAACGCTTTTTCAGCATCCAGTACCATTGCTGCTGCAAGGATATCCGGGTTGGTCTGTGCCATTTTGCCGAACAATCTTCTCAGATTTAGTGCAGTGGATCTGCACAGTATAAATCCTGACTGGTCCTGGAGCACCAGCGTGGTCATATGGGGTAATAGTCTATTTGATAACATTTTTGGGAAGATTTTCGTATCTGAGTTTATTAGGGAAAGTGGGTGGTACAAGGATATTTCATAAGGGGGTCTTCCTGGTCCTGGTTTGGCCAGGACCGTTATAATTGCATCGTTAAGGGAAGGTAAGGCGGTAGCGTGGCAACAGCGCAGGGCTCCTCCTATACCCTCAGTAACTTGGGGTCAGGATATCTTTATACACTTTGTGCAGTTCAATGTCAATGCCGTCAGGGCCGGGGGCCTTACTGGAGGCAAGAGAGTATATCGCTTCAGCAATGTTCCCTTCGGTAATTGGGCTGCACAACTTCTCGCTGACCTCCCTGTGCAGCGTAGGTAGGTTGGTGTGTGTTAGGTACTCTCTCACCAACTCGTTTGACACCCTGTCTGTGTTATTGTAAAGTGCTTGGTAGTATTGCCTGAGCATTTCATACATTTCTTCAGGGTTCACAGTAGTGGCACTGTTAGGCTTGGTGATCCCACTGATTTGTTGTGCTTCCCGCTCCCCTCTAACTATCCCTGCGAGTAGTCTGCCGGGTCGGTCGCCCTCCCCATATCACCTGGCTTGTACTTTTTGTGTCGTATGCCAGGTTTCCTGGTCAGCCAGCTCACAGAATTTCAGTCTGTTTCCTTTAATTAATCCCAGTAGTGCTCTGTTATGTATCTTCCCATACTGATTTTATAGGTCATGGAGCTCCCGCTCAGTTGTTTTTTATTTTTTTTTAAACTTTCTTTATTATTTCAAGGTTAGAACACTCAGGTAAGTATACAACCCCCCCCCCAACTCCCTCCCTCCCTCAAACCCCAACTTAAGTCCACAACTTTGCCTTCCCATCTTGTATTCCACTTAATGTCTTTCCTTCTACAAACACACTAATGGTGTGGTTAATATTAATATATTACACATATTAATATCTCAAGAGTACTGAACACAAGCCCAGGACCTACCAACCCAGAGGCTTCCATAGTCCAGCTCTATCTCAACTATCCGACATGGATCCAGGAGACTGTCCAGCTTGTGCCTTGTCCATCTGGTATTGTCTATACGGGTCCCAGTAATCAAACGGCCTGCTGGTACTCAGAAGCATTGAAGCAAACATGGATTCCCTTCGTTCACACATACAGTCCAGACACTTAGCAAAGGTGGGGGGATGCTTTCCCCCATGCCCTAGCCACAAAGTATCTACCAATCACAGATGCCATGCTCAGTAGTTTTTATTTCAGTACAGGTACCACCCTCAATCAGTGCCAAAAGCCACATTTCAGGCAAGTATGATTGCACAGATGGCATCATTAACGACACAGCTTGTTCAATTTCCCCCCAGTAAGTCCTGATTTTAGGGCAACTCCAACACACATGGTAAAAGTCTGCTCGTTCTACACCACACCGTTTACATGACGTTGGTCGATCCGGAAAATATCTACTAAGAGTGAGCGGGGTGTAGTAGGCTTGATGAATATACTTGTAGTGGATCAGTCTGTAATGAGAGTTCAGCGAGATATGTCGTGTTTGTGTACAAACGTGCTCCCATTGCTCCTCGCTCAACGTTCTCCCCAGAGAAGCCTCCCAAGGGGCATTGTATGAGCGTTCTCGCATTACTTTCCCATCTCTCACCAGCTTATAAATGGTGGATACAACATTTGCAGAGGATGTGTGGCGGACAATATAGCACAGGGCTGATTGGAGGGCTGGGGCCTGTGGAAACCCCGGCCACTTGGCCCTAAGTATGCTCCACAGCCTATAGTACTGGAGATGTGTTACTGCGTCCGTGTCACCTCTGACATTTAGCTCATCCCACTGTATAAACCGCCCCTCCTGTACTAAATCCCCCAGGGTTTGTATTCCCAACGCCTGAAACCGATCCTTCAAGGATCTCTCAAATGTAAGTGGAATTCCTATTATGTTATACACTGGCAGATCTGGCACGAGATGAGATACGGATTTCAGTAACTGGCTAACCCTTTCCCAGGCTCTACATTAAATCTCCACTGGCTGAACCTTGTCCCTCAGCACTGCCTCCCTTTTACCCAAATGCATACCCAGCAACGCAGAGGGGTAGGCGAGAGCCTTGGCCAGCTGAACATGTGGGGGTACTGGGCCCGAAGGGTCCCATCCAGATATGTGTTGCACCTGGGCCGCCAGGTAATATAAATATATATCAGGATATTCCAGGCCCCCTCCCCTGTACAGTCCAGTGAGAGTATCATACGCAATCCTGGCTTGCTTGCCCGCCCACACCAATCTCACCATTAGTTTCCTAATACGAGCCCAGTAGCTAGCAGGGGGCCATATCGGGACATTATTGTACACACAGAGAAGCCTGGGTAGTATCACCATTTTTGCTAAAGCAATTCGGGCAGCCTGGGATAGTGGGTGGCGTATCCACGCCTCTACTTTCTGCTCCAAACTCTCTAACGGTACAAGGTAGTTGTCTTTACACAGCTTATCCCTGATCGTGGATACCATAATACCCAGGTAACGGATGCCTTCTGGACACCACCGAAATTCCTCCCCTACATCTTCCCTCTGCACCCCCGGCGTCAGGGGGTAGTACCTCCGACTTCTCCCAATTGATCCTAACCCAGATAGTTCCCCAAACCTAATCACCTCCTGCATTAATGGAGGCAAGTTCTGGCGCGGGTACTTAACATAAAGAAGAACATCGTTGGCATACAAGGATATAACGGACAGGTGTGTGCGAGCATAGATCCCACGCTCTGCATGTGCTTCTCGAACATGACACGCCAGGGGTTCCATTGCTAGAGCAAACAGGACCAGGGAGAATGGACACCCCTGCCTCGTGCCTCGGGAGGGATATATCTGCGCCGAGATGATGCCATTGGTGTATATCGCTGCCCTAGGCGCCGAGTATAGGAGCTTTATCCATTTGATGTACGTCAGCCCCAGACCAGACCGACGAAGGACTTCAAACAAAAAGGGCCATTCGAGCGAATCGAACGCCTTTTCGGTGTCTAAGGCCACCACAACCATAGGAATGTGTGTGTTCACATTATGCAAAAGGGTTACCGGGCGCTGTAAGTTGTTTTGGGTTGAGCGACCTGGGATGAATCCTACCTGATCCGGCAGCACCAGGGCAGGCATATGAGGAAGTATCCACTTAACAAGCACCCTAGCCAGAATTTTGTTATCTGTGTTTATAAGCGAGAGTGGCCTATAAGAGGAAAAAATGCAAGGGGTCCATCCCAGGCTTCAGCAGTACAGTAATCAGGGCGGACCTAGTGGACTCAGGCAGAGTACCATTGGCCATAGCGCTCTCATAAATAGCCATAAGATGGGGTGTAACCAGATCGGAGTAGGCCTTCTAGAATTTGGCGGTAATACCATCTACTCCCGGGATCCTTCCCGTTAGGGAGGGACTTTATAGCCTCGCAAATCTCCTCTTCGAAGGGATTGTGTCCTCCGACGTATTCCTTATCTTAGATATCTCCTTCCAGCTTTGCTGGCCTCGGAAAATGTTTCTCTAGAGGGCGCTGCGCGTCGACGTCCGCCGAGTCGATGTCCCTCGACAGCCGCCGTATCGACATCGACGTCATCCTGCCTATAAAGGCCGCGCGGAGTGTCTGTTGCTCAGTTCCGTTTTTCCGTGCTTACTCAGTGCCTCGGAATATCGTTGCTCAGTTTCGTAGATAATTTATCCTATTTACCTCGAGATATTCGATCCATACTCGATGGCTTCCTCGTCGGAACCGACGACCCCTCGGTCCGGCTTCAAAAAATGCAGAGACTGTGGGAAAAAGATGTCGCTGACTGACCCTCACAGAGTTTTTCTGTGGTGTTTGGGAGCTGAACACCATTGTTCAGAGTGCAAGGACTGTATGTACATGACAGCTAAGGCCCTGAAGGAGCGTAGGGGGAAGCTGGAGAAAGGTAAGACTTCAAAAGCTTCTTCTTCCTCGACGAAGTCGAGACATTCGTCTCCTCGTCACCATTCGCGCTCCAGGTCTCGGAGTGGGTCCCATCACTCCTCGAGATCAAAGCACTCGAAGAGGAGACGTCGAAGATCCCCTTCTCCGTCCTCCTCTTCCTCTGTTTCTCCTAAGAGAATCCCTTGCCCCACGAAACATAGTTCCCGGGCTGAATGGGAGGAATTCCGCAAAAATATGATGAGCGTCTTCGAGAAAGCGGCCTCGACCCCCTCGAAGACTGCCGAGAGCGATGCTCTCGTCGAAAGACCCGAAGGTCAAAAATGCTGCGAGTCGCAGTACTCGCAGTACGAGAAGGAAGCTTCTCGAGCGCGTCATGAACCCTCGAGTAAAGCTATGACCTCGAAACCTTCTTCGAAGGTTCTGTCGATGCCGTCGACGAAGGTTCCGTCGACGCCGAGGTCGGTGTCTTCGACGCCGGTGTCGAAGGGACCTTCGACACACGGGTCTGTCGACTCAACGCGATCTTCGACACCGGCGTTGACGCCAAGGAAAGTCACGGTTGCGGCGCACCCAGTGGCTATCCCCAGGTCCTCGATGACGATGGCGTTGAGATTGTCGACTTCCTCGAGCAGAATCCCAATTTTATCGAGGGCCTCGAGGCCTCCGCCTTTGTTTTCGACGCCATGCCCGAAGCCTTCGACGTCGGCGTCGACGACATTGACGTTTTCGAGGCCGATTACAACAAGTTTGGCACCCTCTGCCTTGGAGATGGGTTTCACACCCTTTGTGAGTTCAGAACAATTGAGAACTATGTCCTCAATTATGGAAGTGGGAGAACTATCTGACCAAGAAGAGACATTTGAGTTGCAGGGACCTGCAACCCCAGTTCAAGAGGAGTTATCCTCAGAAGAACGCAGGTTAAAGGATCTCCATGATTCCTTACATGAGGCAAGTGGGTTAGACACTTCCCCTGAGGTGGAGTTCGCTAGACCAGACCCGGGGGAGCATGCTGAAACCCCCTATAAAGCCTTAATGGCCAGGATCACAGAATTTATGGGGTGGTGAACACCTTCACAGGCTTTCCAACAAGATGACCTTACGGATATTCTTGATAAAGGTCCACAGGAGGATGCTGTAGTGCCTTTTCATAAAGCTCTTCAGAGGGAAATCATGACGAACTGGGAAACCCCAGATGTCGTCCCGGCAGTAAATAAAAAACTGTCTACTAAATACAGGGTATCTTCTGCAGACCCGGAGTATTTGTCAAAACACCCATCCCCAGAAAGTCTGGTGGTACAGGCAGCATCTTCTACTGACGTCAAGACTGCTTACCCTACCGTCCCACAGGACAGGGACGATAAGAAATATGATGCTATGGCAAAGAAAGTTTTTTCGGCATGTAGCATGGCGTTAAAATCTGTTAATGCTACTTGCACCCTTGCTAGATTCAGCCATACACTTTGGAAGTGTGCATCTACAGCGGCAGACTGCATCCCGGAGGGAGAAGAAAGGGAGGCGTTCCTAAATATCATACAGGACGGTAAAGACGCTATCTGCAAATCCCTCCAGACGGGCATTGATTCAGCTGACAGTATCAGCAGAGCAATGGCGGCAAGTACAACAACCAGGAGATTCGCTTGGTTGAGAAAGTCTGGTTTTGCCCCAGATGTGCAAGCCAGGCTCTTGAACATGCCATTCGATGGCTCTTCTTTGTTTGGGAAAAAGGCGGATGACAGTTTAGAAAAACTGCAAACATCAAAGGCAGCAGCAAAATCCCTAGGCGCTGCAATCCGTCAGACACCTTTTCGTCCCACAGGAACATCTGCGAGGGGCAAGTCCTTTCGCTTCTACTCCGCATTCGGAAGAGGTAGAGGACAACCGGCTCAAAGGGGACAAAGAAGAACTACCCGAGGTGGACGGGGTAGATATTCAAAAGCCGCAGCAACAGCAGGTGCCTCTTTATCATCGGCATCTGCATCAGCCGCCCCAAAACCACTCTGAGGACTTCCCTCACAAGACACCTGTAGGAGGCAGGTTAACTCAACATCTGGCAGAATGGCAGGCTATCACGTCAGATGCTTGGGCATTGAAAACAGTTGCCCAAGGTTACTGCCTGCCTCTCCTACGCATACCTCAGAGTCATCCACCGGGGATCAGCTCTCAAAAAGCTCCAGATCCGCTCCTCTTGCAGGAAATGTTAGACCTGCTAGAGAAAGGTGCCATAGAACCGGTACCTGTAGCGGAGAGGAACAAGGGCTGGTACTCCCCTTACTTTCTCATTCCAAAGAAAGACGGAGGACTGAGACCCATCTTGGACTTGCGAGAATTGAACAAATTCATCAGGAAAGACAAATTCAAGATGGTAACTCTTTCTCAGATCCTTCAGGCCCTTCAGTTCCAGGACTGGTTGGTATCTCTGGACCTTCAGGACGCTTATTTCCATGTGCCTATCCATCTCAAACACAGGAAATACCTGAGGTTCGCAATTGGCAACTCTCATTATCAATTTCGAGTGCTGCCATTTGGGCTGACCTCCGCCCGAGGGTCTTCACCAAGTTAATGTCGGTAGTGGCTAAAAGTCTAAGGAGGGAAGGGATTCACGTCTACCCCTACCTGGACAATTGGTTGATCAGGGCTGTATCTTCGGAACAAGCTCAGATCCAGCTAAATCACGTTTGCCACTCCCTTCACAGACTGGGCTTCTCCCTCAATTTAAAGAAATCACAAACGATACCATCGCAGAGACTCCAGTTTATCGGAGCGATCCTGGACACTTCCCTGGGAAAAGCCTCGCCACCAGAGGTGAGCGCTCAAGATATTCTACAGATGGTTACCAAGTTCCAAAATGCCCAACGTCTCCCAGCCTTCGACTTTTTGATGTTGCTAGGCCTCATGGCATCCTGCATTTTCCTAGTGCCAGATGCTCGCCTGAGAATGAGATCCCTCAAGTGGGCACTGAGGACTCAGTGGTCACAATTCTCAGGAAGAATGACAGATCTTCTTCAGGTTCCCGACAGGGTGGCTCGAAACCTTCAGTGGTGGGCCTGTCAGGAGAACATTCTGAAAGGAGAACAGTTTTGGCAACCCTGGCCGGAGATAACAGTAGTCATGGATGCCTCACTCACGGGGTGGGGAGCCCACGCCAATGACTTGACCATCAGCGGTCGTTGGTCTCCATCGGAGTCCAGACTACATATCAATCTGTTAGAGCTGAGGGCCATCAGACTTGCGCTGGAGGCTTTCCTGCCAGCTGTACAAGGGAAGAATGTCCTGATAATGACGGACAACACAGTGGCCATGCATTACCTCAACAAAAGAGGAGGCGTAGGATCACTACCTCTGTGCAGAGAGGCGATGCAGCTCTGGTTTTGGGCAATCCAAAAAGGAATCTCTCTATCTGCAGTTCACCTAGCCGGAGAGAAGAACTTGACAGCGGACGCTCTGAGCAGGCAGAGCACAGTCTCCCACGAGTGGGAACTAGCTAATGAAGTCCTTCAAGAGATATTCGCCCTTTGGGGAACCGCTCAGGTGCATCTGTTCGCCACCAGTGTCAACAGGAAGTACGATCTGTTCTGTTCAAGGGAATTTCCCCCGAGAGGAGCTCTGGGAGACGCGTTCATAGTGGACTGGGAGTTTCCGCTTCTGTACGCGTTCCCACCGGTCCCTGTCATTCCTCAAATGATCAGGAGGTTGAGAAGATTCCGGAAAACCATGATCCTAATTGCCCCGGATTGGGCCAGGAGAACGTGGTACCCGGACCTTCTAGACTTGTCCATCTGCCCTCCAATTCGACTTCCACTCAGAGAGAATCTACTCTCACAGAAGGGAGGTCAGGTTCTCCATCCAGACATCAAAACCCTCAACCTTCACGCTTGGCTTCTGAAAGGCTGAGGTACAAGGATTGGGACCTCCCTGATGATGTTATGGAGGTGTTGCTTTCGGCAAGGAGGCCAGCAACAAAGTCTTTATACCGCTGCCGTTGGAACAGATTTTGCAGCTGGTGTAGAGAAAAGAATATCGACCCCTTTTCATGTGGTACACCAATGGTTTTGTCCTTCCTACTCTATTTGGCGAATTCAGGCCTTCAAGTTGGCACCATTAAGGGCTATCTCGCAGCGCTATCCATTTTTAAGCGCACTGCGGAAGAACCATCCTATTTCAAGTTACCCTTGGTAATACAGTTTCTAAAGGGGTTAACTAACGTTTATCCCCCAAGACCATTCCAGGTTCCCCTATGGGATTTAAACTTAGTCCTAACTTTCCTGATGGGCACACCTTTCGAACCACTCCATTCTTGTTTGTTAAGATTTCTTACCCTTAAAACTGTTTTATTAATAGCACTTACATCTGCTAGAAGGGTGAGCGAGTTACAAGCTCTTTCTTGTAAACCCCCTCATACAATCTTTCACAAAGACAAAGTTGTCCTGCAAGTGAAGCCTAATTTCCTCCCAAAGGTGGTTTCTGAATTCCATATCACTCAGAAGATTACCCTGACATCTTTCTATCCTCCTCCTCATCCGGGGAAAGAGGAAGAGAGGTTACACAGGCTGCACCCAAGAAGGGCTTTAAGTTTTTACATCAGTAGACTGGCTAGGATAAGACAAGCAGACCAGCTGTTTGTAGGCTACGCAGGTCACAAGCTGGGGTTACCGATAACTAAGCAGACCATTTCCAGATGGATCATTCTAGCCATTTTGGAATGTTATAAACTGGCAGGAAAAGAGCCCCCTCAAAATCTTAGGGCTCATTCGACCAGAGGTATTGCAGCTTCATCGGCCCTCAAAAGAGGAGTGCCGGTTAAAGACATATGTGCGGCTGCCACATGGTCGTCCGGCCATACCCTTACACGATTTTACAACTTGGATTCCTCCTCCAGTCAAGAGACTAGGTTTGGAAGGGCAGTATTGCACTCTATTCATCAATAAAAGGAAGCATGAAGTCAGTACTCCCACCTCCAATAACAGAATACTGCTATGGGAGCCTATCTAAGATAAGGAATACGTTGGAGGACACAATCCCTTCGAAGAACAAGTTACTTCTTACCTTGTAACGTTCTTTCGATGGGATGTTCCTCTGACGTATTCCTTATCGACCCTCCCATCCATCCCCGCAGTACTACTTCCCTTGTTGTTGCATCTTACGCTCCTTCAGGGTGATTAGTCTAGTCCAGAAAGAAGACTTGTGGGCTACAAAACGGAACTGAGCAACGGATGCTGCGCGCGACCTTTATAGGCAAGATGACGTCGACGTCAATACGGCGGCTGTCGAGGGACATCGACTCGGCGGACGTCGACGCGCAGCGCCCTCTAGAGAAACATTTTCCGAGGCCAGCAAAGCTGGAAGGAGATATCTAAGATAAGGAATACGTCGGAGGAACATCCCATCGAAAGAACGTTACAAGGTAAGAAGTAACTTGCTCTTCTGTAAGAGGTTCATTGAGGGCACTACCCTATTCTGGGTCCAGCCAGCCCAGGGTCACCTCGTCCAGATAATGCATCAATGCATCGTGCCCGGGAGTGGGACGCAGCGTATATAGCTGGTCATAGTATTGCCGGAACCTCTCATTTATCCCCTCTAGATCACGGACACACGTCCCCTCATGCCCCTCAATTTCAGTTATGCTGGTGGAAGGACGCTCCTTACGAATAGCCCAAGTCAGCGTCTTACTAGGCCTATCCCCCTCCCCATACCTAGCTGCCTGTATCGGATCCCCCAAATATCTATCCTCACCAATCGCCAACTCCTGCAGTTACTCCTTGCGGAGTTCAGGTGCATCCTGATCCCCTTGTTTCTTCTCCCTCTCCTTAATATTGTCCCCTCTAGTGTTCTCATGGACCTTCTAATGGCTTTCAACACTCCACCCTCCTTGGAAATGCAGCACCCTCGTATGTAAACTTTAAATGCTTCGCACACTATACCTGGGTCCGAAACCGATCCTACATTGGACTGAAAAAATATGTCTATAGCCCGATCTCCTCCCGAAATGCCCCATCCGCAAGCGCAGCTGCTCTAAAGCGCCATCGCAATCTGTTAGGAGACCGTGCCTCGATATTGAACCTAACCACTACCGGGGAATGGTCAGACAAGGTCCAGGGTAAGATACACGCTTCAATGGCCATGCCTAACATGGAGCCAGACACCATCACATAATCTATTCTGGACGAACTCCCATGCACTCCCGAATAGAACGTGAACTCCCTATTGGTGGGGTGCAAGGTGCGCCAAACATCATGTAAATCGTGGGTCGACGCAATACTACCCCATGCCTTAGCGGCCAGCGGCAGGCTCTGCTGCGCCGACATGGCCCTGTCCATATCCAATGTGAGCACCAAATTGAAGTCCCCGACCCATATCGTTTCGTACCCAGGAAATGTAGACAAATGACTGGCACATTCATGATAGAACTCTGGTGAATCCACGTTTGGTGCATATACATTCACAACCAGTAGCTTCACTCCCAGCACCTCCCCTGCTAATATTAAATATCTACCCTCCTCGTCTTGTATCTGTTCATGAAGTCTGTACTGTAGCGACCTGTGTATATACATGGCAACCCTCCTGGAGTGAGAAGAGTATGACGATGCGTACCTGTGAGAGCCCCATCCTGCCAAGCTGGGGGGAGCGATGCCCTTAGCAAGATGAGTCTCCTGAAGACACAATATATTCACCCCGTGACGCCTACAGTAATTAGTTATCAACCTCGTCTTCTTCTGGTTAGTAAGGCCCCGGATATTTCAGGACACCAATGCTACATGCCTACCCGGACCATTGCCAGTTGAAATATGGGCCATTCAACCGCTATGTAGAACGCCTGCTAGCCTTCCCCCTGTTGGTGACCATCAACCTGGGTGCATTATCCCCTTCACTGATTTCTTTCCACCAGTATCTGACCAGCACCAGATTAATCTCATAATCAGCCCCCTCCAGATGATTAGTCGCACAAGCATAGCATCCCCCCAGTCAATACATTCCTACAATCCATAACACATGTCTGACACAAAGGTGGAGACCCCCCCCCCAGCCAACATAACAATCAACCCACAACCAGAATCCTTCCCCACCCCTACCCGCTCACGCCAGAAACAGGAAACTACCGGCACCCCCATCCCACCCCCTGCCTTCCCAACCAGAACTAATTTACACCGCAGTATCTACGGTAACAGGGGTTCTGAAGGCAACCCAAGCGCTCCTCGTGGCCACGACCCAAGTTAGAACATACCACTCTTGCACCCCCCATTCCACCAAATTTTGTATCTGCTAATAACCTCCCTACACGTATACAATTTCCATCTTCCATGTTTTCCATCCCGGGTCAGGACGAATGCCGCAGTGATCCCTTCGGCTGCGGCAAATTCCTCGCAAATTGCTCTGCAGCTTCCGGTGCAGTAAAAAAAAAAAACAGACCCATTATGCTGCACACGCAGCTTGGCTGGGAATATCATGGAGTACTTTATTCCCTTGTGCCTCAGGATGCTCTTGGCCATCTGGAAGGATTTCCTCTGTTCCTGGACTGCTAGACTAAAGTCTGGGAACAGCCGTATGGTGGAGCCCTCCCAACGCAGTTCCCCCTTCTCTCGGGCTGCTCGCAGGATAGCGTCTCTGTCCCGGTAACAAAAAATCCTCGCAATAATGGGGCGTTCTGGGGCGCCCGGTGGTGGCCTAGTTGCTAATGAACGGTGAGCCCGCTCCACCATGTACATGTTGGACAGTGAAGGGTTATCAAGTACATCCAGCAGCAGCTGCTCCACAAACTTCTCCATGTTTCCAATATTTGTGGATTCGGGAACTCCTGTGATCCTAATATTGTTCCTCCTCGAACGTCCCTCCAAATCCTCATTCTTGGCTACAATCTTTTTAACCGCTTGTTGTATACTGGTGACCTCTCATTGGAGGACCGCAACGTTATCTTCCGTGATTCCAATTCTCTGCTCCGCCTCTTCCGTACGCCCACAGATTTTCTCCATCTGCACCGTAGATATATCCACTTTACATGTTAGGGCATCTATCTTGACCCTGAATGTGTCCGTGCTGCCCATGAGCGCCAGCAGTGTCTGATTCAGCGCAGCCATGTCTACCTGTTCAAGTGCAGGTATTTGCGTGGGGGCAGCTGTGGCCTGGGCCTGATCCATGCGAGTGAACTGGTCCAACCTCGCCTGCTTCTTCTGGTTGCCCATGTCACCGGCGCAGATTCTATCAGGCCACCCCCACAAGCTCAACCCTCCCTGTAGTCCCAATATCCGGTCAATCACCCTGCTGGGGCTGTGGCCAAGTGTACTCCGCACTGTGGGGTCAGCTTATGCCAGGAGAAGTGGCCCAAGCAGCCCCCTGACTCGAGAGAGGGAGGCCAACCAATTTCAATCCTCCTGGGTCCACCGAGAACGTCCACCACTGTCCAATCCCACCGCCAGTGCCCCAAAGTATGCAGCTCTGCCTGCCTGTCACCCCAGAGTTGCGCAAGCCCAAAGACAAGGACCCGCCAGGAGCAACGCTAATCCTTGGCCCGCTTATCCCTTTCCAGAGGGCGCCGTTCTATGAACTCCAATCACTCCACCAGTGCTCAACTCAAGGTCCTCTGCCAGACGGTTGTCTGTGTTATGCGGCGGTCCGCAGCGCTGCTGTCCCTTCACAGCCTACCTCCTCAGCTTCAGGCCAGTCCTGAGTGCCCCCGGGGGGCACCAGCGAACGCCTTGCTGCCAAAAAAACAAGCCCAGACTGTACACGCCCACAGTACTCCGGCTGCTTGATTCCTCTCCCACTATTGATGGAGAGCACAACCACCAGCAGTGCGCTGCCCGCAGAAGCGCACCACAGCCCTCCACCACCCAGGGGAGCAACACAGGCCGCCCAGTACCTGCTGCTGGTAGAGGCCGAAATAGGATAGCCCTCCCGCGTCGTCGGCTCACTACAGCTGCCTCGCGGTCCTCGCTGGTGCCATCGCTCACGCGCCATCCTCTGTGCCGCAAAGCCCCCCCGTCACACAGGGGCTTTCACGGGCCGCCTCCTAGCACACAGACCCATCTCAGTTGCTGCGCTCGGCGCGGCGCGCCACAGTCAGGCAGACGGCCCTTCCCCCACACGTCTCCAACAAGCACCGCGGCTCCACTCTCCTCGATCACGGTCTCCCAAAGAGGAAAACGCACCGGAGCTCCGACGTTATTTGCCCAGGGGGTTAGCTAGCACACTCCTGCTGTGGATGGGGAGCAAGAGGGACAGGATATTATTGAAGGATAATTGCCAGTCGTTGCCGGAGCTTTTCAGGCAGCGGCCATCTTGGTCTGCTGCACAACAGCGCCCCGCCCCTCCTAACTGTTTTTGAAGTGCCCGATGTTGAAGCGATTAAAAACCCTTCGGAGCCACACCTTAAATGTTTCCCAGATTATTGTATATTTGTCAACCGTGCCCTCATTTTCAGTGAAAAATTATTCAATGTCAGTTATAAGCGTTTCTCCTAGAGATTCGCTAGTAGTGCAGCCGGGACCATCCTCCATGTATATGGTGGTCTAGGGGAGTGTTTGTGCCGTATTTTGAGTATCACGGGTGAGTGGTCAGACCATGTCCGTGGGAGTATCTTTGTCTCATGGACGTAGCCGGCCCAGTTTGCAGATAGAAGCCATAAGTCTATCCTTGAATGTGCGTCATGTATAGTGGAATAGTAGGTGTATTCAGACGATGCTGGGTGTTGTGTACGCCATATACCAATGGAGAAAGGCGCTATACAAATGCCCACTCACATGAGGACCTGCAACTCTACCTCTCTGCCCTGAACTCTCTCAAGTCTACTCTTGATAGAGCTAAAAGGGAATTCTACCTAACCTTCATTGACTCTCACTCCAACCATCCTCACCAGCAACAGGGCACCCCAAACTCACTCCTCCTAAGTCTAGGACTATCAACTCCACTCCCACAGCTACTGACCTAGATGAATACTTCACTGCAAAAATTACCACAATTCAAGCCTCTCTCCTGACCTTCCTCACTGGGAAAGACTCCCCCTTTGGGAACAAGGACTGCTGTTTCTGTGAGGGACTCCCTCCAGCTGGACACATCACGGCATACATGGGATGTGTTAAAATATCTGAAAACCTGAATTGTCAAAACTGGGATGAAGAAACTCCTAAAGGAGATCATTATCTGGGATGAGACAATCTTGTCCCTTTAAATCCGCACACCCTGCTTACTGGGACGAGTAAGTTAAATGGCCTACATAAAGTCAGAGAGGGGAGAGAAGCCAAGGAGGTGAGAGAAGTCTGAAAGGAAAGGGAAGCCCAGGACCAGAGAGAGAAACATTGAGAGAGAGAATCACCTACACAATTCAGCGGAGGCTCCAGGTTGTGTAGCAACTGGTGACAATGAGAACCAGGAAACCCGCGAGATACCAAATCGCTTGCAAGTGTTCCACGGGTCGCCAGAGTGGCAGCGAACCCATAAAGCAGAGAACCGGCAGAGCATACACTCAACCAAAGGTGGTGGCGAGACCTCATAAAGGAGACCGGTGTGGAGGTGTAGTCCGCATAACGTCGCTGATACCATCAGCAACCGAACATCGCAAGGTGCCCGGGGTGCAGCCGAGCCCCGAGACGCTGTCAGGAGATATTAGAGAGTGAGGAGACGAACGCCATAGAGGGAACACAATCTGTGTTCCAAAAGAGGAAACAGTCCCAGAGAAGGAAGGTTTCCGAATCCGTTCTCCACCCAGAAAGGAAAAGGGCAGAATGGGAAGACTCAGGTAATCATTACACGTCACAGTTCACTTGTCTCAGTAGAAATTGTGAAATGAACTTAAAACCAACGGCTAATATACATGAAGTTTGGAATCCAAGAGAAAAGGTTAATGTAAAGTGGGACAATAAGAAAGAGAGCCACTGCATAAAAATATCTTGGGAGAGGGGACCTCTAAAAGATATATGTATAAGCTGTGAACCAAGAGAATACGTTGAGGAAGAACTGGTTTGTAAGAAAGAACCAGAGGATGAAACCACCTTGGGAAAATGAGAAAATAACTTGCTATCTTGAACATAAGTGTTGTAGTGTTAAAGTGAAAGAAAGACATTCAAGAACCTACATCTGTAACCCAGATGCAGAAGCAAGAGTCTCGAGAGTTGGAATTGTTCTAAAGTAAGATGAAAATCCCAAAAGATCATATTCCCTCAAAAGGGCCAGCTGTAGTTTCTACTGATGAGAAACAGTCAAAAGGGAATCCTACCACTAGATAAAGTAGTGGTAGGGTCAGTTAGGGCCATTTTGGACAGCGGACGCATTTTCTTTGGACATTCATGACTGACAGAAGAGCACTTTAGGCAGGGACCACCCACAAACATAGAGAAAGTTAGGGGTTTTAATTTTAATTCAATAAATGATTGAAGAACATATCCTTTGAGAGTCCATGTCCCTCTTTTGATTCTCCACAAGTCCCAGTCACCATAATCAGTGACCAAGAGGCTCATTTTGTAAATTGTGTTTACAAAGATCTTTTTACTGACAGTAGAATGTGAAAATATCATCACTGAAAATAGACTGTGAAAACTGTGCCAAGAGACTTGGTTGAAGTCACCCTATGCCCTCCCCTTAAATTCTGCTTATCATCCATAGTACACCAAACCGCAAAAGAAGGAGTGCCCATAAAATTCTCTTCTGAGGACCTATAAGACTGCCTTCTTCTCCGACCTGTTGAAATCGCCCATTGAATATACACTGGTCTGATGAAATCTTGCTTGACTATATTATGAGCCTAATCCGCTGTCAGTACAATATACATATTATAGGTGATGGAGTGAAGGAAGCCCTACTGAAGATGCTGGCAGAAGCCTGCCATTCTCTGGAACCAGGATATTATATTATGGTTAAAAGCTACCCGTGAAAATCAGGTGGCGAGGAACCTTTCAGGTAATCCTAACAACTAACACTGTAGTCAAGGTCTGTGAGGTTCCACGTGACGCATTGCAAGCGCATTGTGAAATCACAACAATGAACAGTAAAGGGATGAGTTACCCAATAACGGTGATTGTCTGCCGTTTACTTGACTTGTTAAACTGTTCCTTTCCCTTGAGAGATCTCCAACTTGTACCAATACGACATGGCACTGGAAGAAAATTCCATTTGTCTCATATAGTGACAACTCTAGAGGTTAAGGTTAAGTCATGGCCTTGGTATTGTTGCAATTGCATAGTGTTGTGGTAGGGGTGCACTTGCAACAGTAATGAGAGTTGGGAATGTGGCATTGACTTTCTCCTAGGGCTTTTATCTAAGCCAGTGCAATATCACCCCGGTCAAGTCCCATATCCATGTGAAGCCCTGCCCAACTGGTGTTCAGATGAGAGTAATGCTCGAGACTTAGCTGCAGCAACGATTATTGACATGTAGTCTAGTTCTCCAAAATGACACTGAGCTTCATAGTATTGAAGCTACTGAGGAAACTGTTATATTACCAGAGCTAGCTCAATTCTTTTTAAAAAACATGTTTTTATTGGTATTTCCAACATAAATAAAAAAAGGAAAACAATCCTACCTATCAGCCTCCCCCCACCCAATTCCCCGCTCCTCCCCATGCCTGTTTCCAATTCCAGAAAAATAGCGCGTACACTAGCACTTCGAGAAGCTTCCTATTTTCTACTTATGTCCAATATTCTCAAATTCTGGGGACACCATTGTTGCATATAATCTCCCCGAAGGTAATCCAATATCATTCCCCACTCCTGACTGAATTTATCTGTTTCTCCTTGTACCCCATAAGTCACCCATTCCATAGCTACTATCCCCTATGCAATATGTAGCCATTCTATATTTGTGGGAGGTGCTTTTTGTTTCCATTTTCTAGCTAGCACTAACCAGGCCGCAATTAGCAAGATCATAGATGCTTTGCGGTGAGGTTTCGTAGGGATTTGGAACTCTGGATCAAAGAGTCCACACATCAATACCCTAGGAGTGTAAAATGGAGGTCCACACACCATCTGTTGCATCTGACCACTTACATAATCCCAGAATTTCTTCCTTGCTGGACAGTCCCACCATACATGCCTCCAGTCCCCTCTCCCCGAGCATCCCCTCCAACATTCCTGCACAACGCCAGGGTACATAGCGTGTAGCCTTTCAGGTGTGTAGTGCCACTGTACCATCATCTTGGACCAGGCCTCTCTGAGTTGGATGGATCTGGTTAGTGTCGGTATATTTCCCCAGAGGATTTCCCAGTGTGTTCTCGGGATTTCTTCCCCTAGTGCCCTTTTCCACTGCTGCATATACGCCCATGTACGGTCCGGTCCGGCCCCTATCAGGATTGCATAGAGCTTGAACACCAATTGCTTGTCCTCTGTATGTGTTGTAATTAATTTCTCAAACAGCGTTAGATCCCTATGTGCCACCTGTTTAATTACGGGCTGTTTAGCAAGTGTCTCATCAGATAATATTCCACTCTATCTTTTTCTGTCAGGCCAAGCTGTTGCTTCCACTCTTCGAACATCATGATCTCTCCCTCTACCATCATATCTCCCACCTTCCTACACCCCACCTCTTGCAATCGTTTGAAGGAGCCCTGTGCCATCCCGGCAGAAAACTGTGGGTTTCCGAACAGTGGGGTGAAAGGGGAAGGGCATGTAGTTAGATGTTCCTGTCTAAGGAGACGGTCCCATAGATCACATGTCACCGATATTATCTGGCTTAAGCCTACATTCTGGGGTCTAGTCTGTCTGTCTAACCATGAACGCCCCTCCCCCGCTACAGCCCAATCCATCCTGTACCATGGTTTAGTCATATTGTTCGAGAGCCATTAGCGTAGCACCTGCAATTGGGCGGCTTCATAATATTTTGAGAAATTCGGAAGCCTTAGTCCCCAGTTTAGTCTAGGGGCCATCAAAGTCTCTAGAGCTATTCTCAGTCGTTTGTTTTGCCATATGAATTGCGATATTAACTTGTTGACTGCCTTGAAGAATAACCGTGGGACCTTAATGGGGAGTGCCTGGAAGTAATAGAGTAGCCTAGGAAGCATTTTCATTTTTATCGTGGCCATCGTCCCCAGCCACGAGATGCACATGGGGGTCTATTTGTTATGATCTGTTTTTATCTTGGAGAGCAGCGCTGGGTTGTTTGCCCCATATAGACCTGAGATAGAGTTTGCTAGGTTTACACACAGATAGGTAATGGTGTCCTTAGCCATTTTAAATGGGGAACTGCTGATACATCTGTTATCGGAGTCTTGGTAAGCCCTAGGCTTAGCAGCTCGGATTTGGACATATTAACCCTCAACCCCGCAACTTTTTCCTTAGTAGATAGTTTGTTTATCAACACGGATATTGAGGCTTCTGGCTCTGTCAGGGTCATCATCCTATCATCAGGGAAAGCCGCCATTTTGTGCTCCTCTTCCCAAAACCGTATACCCTGTATGGCTGGGTTTTGTCTAATAGTTATTAAAAGAGGTTGTAAATATATCGCATAGAGAAGCAGGGACAAGAGGCATCCTTGTCTTGTCTTCATGCAATTTGTACTCTGTCGGATAAGTGGGAGTTAATAGAGAGCCGCATCGAAGGGTTAATGTAGTTGGCCATAACCATGCATGTAAATCTTGGGCGCACCCCAATATGCTCCATCGCCTCAAATTAAACATGGCCATTTGACACGTTTGAAAGCCTTCTCGGCATCAACTGATATCAGCACGACCGGCACCTGGCAGATGTCTGCCTTCTCTATCAGATGGGATAGCTTCTTAATGTTATTCCATGTTTGTCGTCCCTTTATAAGTCCCGATTGGTCTGTCCCAGCAAGATCAGCGAGAAGGGGTGACAATCTGGCTGCCAGCACCCCTGTATAGATCTTAGCTTCCAGATTTAATAGCGCAATTGGCTGGTAGGACCAGCAGATCGTCAGATCTTTATTGGGTTTGCCGAATACCACTAATTTCGCCTCTGTCATCGAATGGGTCACTTTTCCTCTACATCCAATTGAATTAAAGAGGCGCGCAAGCCTGGGGTTCAGCTGTCTGCAGTATTGTTGATAGATGCATGCCGGGAACCCATCAAGTCCCAGTGTTTCGTTTCGCGGCAAACCCTTAATTACTGTTTCCACCTCTTCCCCCACGATATCTTCTTCTAATTGTTACCTGTCGCAGGGTGTAAGTTTTCACATTGAGAGATGCCTGAAAAATTGCTCCACTGCTAATGGGTCAGGATTATCTGATGAATAAAAGTCCCATAGAATTTCTCAAAGGAGCCCACTATCGTCTTTGTTTCTGTAGCTGTAGACCCATCTGGCTGTTTTATGGCCATTATTGTGCATTTAGCCTCTGACTTTCTGCATTGCCTAGCTAGAAGCCTATCAGCTTTGTTAGCACTTGTATAATAGTGCTGTCTCATATTCAATAGAGATCTTTTCACCCTGCACGTACATAGCAGCTCTAATTGGGCTCTAATCTCTTTCAATCTTTTATGTGTCTCTGCTCTTCTTCTTTGCCAAGGCCTGCATGGTTTGCCATAACTGGGATTCTATTTCTATCTTTAAGGCTTCTCTTCGTTTCCGCTTTTGGGCCTGGATGCTATAATTTTTCCCCCCATTACCACTTTCAATGCCTCCCAAGTCCCCTCTTGTGTGGCTTCCTGATTATCATTGTTTGCAAAATACTCCTCTATTCTATCTCCCAGCCGCTCCACCATTGCCACATCCAATATTATCTCCCGGGGAAATGTCCAGACCCACAGCCCACTACTTGGTCCCCACCTCTTCATAGTTACTGTCAGTGGAGCGTGGTCAGAGAACAATATTGCTCCTATGTTTACGTCCTCTACTTCTCCCAGGATGGCTGCTGACATCCACACATCATCGATTCTGGACAGGGTTTGATATGCACGGGAGAAACAGGTGAAGCCTCTTTCCTCCCACCTCTTAACTCGCCAAACATCTTTGAGGGCTAGATCATCAAGGTTCTCCTTCAAGAGTTTGGTTGGGGAACTTCCCCAATGGATACTTCCCGCATTTCTGTCTTTATTGGGGTCCCATGCCAAATTGAAATCGCCAGAAAGGATAATCTCTCCGAGTACAAACCTTTCCAGCTTCAGCAGGGCCTCTTGTAAATCTTTATTGTCCTGTATTTGGCGCATCGATCGTTCCCAAAGTCACCCTCCTGTGTCCCATTTGTTCCAGTAGGAATAGAAACCTCCTCTGTCTGTCCGCTAGCGTTTGTAGTACCTTCGCTTGAAGTGAGTCTCTGAAGCCTATCAGTACCCCTGCCAGCTTCCGCTGTGCGTTCGCTTGATAAAGCTGTGTAAATTGGTGGAATCAGGGAATCGACCTATCAGATTTCCTTATATTGGTCTCTGTTAGGGAGAATTCTCTGTTAAGGCTAATTTCCCAAACCTAGTGAGTCCCCCAGCAGTTCTGCTGGTTTTTTTCTTCTCCTGCTTAGAGGGAGACTCTTTTTCTCCCACTCTTAGGCATGATTTGAGAATGTCCTTTGACTATGTAATGTGTTTTATGGGCTATGGGGTCTTTTACTCCATAGGGCTCCATGTGTTTTTGGTAAGTGTGTTACACAGCACCCTCAGTGCAGTAACACAGGGGTGTCATAGTGACCCCCAAACATAGACTCCATACCCTGGGACTGACTACTGTCTCCCAGGGCATGTAAAGTCACCATTGGCTTTACTAGTCTTAAATTGTGAACAGAACCAGTACAAACCATCATATTGTGGAAGTACTGGTAGGGGTAATTCGATTGCCCCTGGGTCTGTTTTCCAAGGGGGCACTGTCCAGTCCCCTCTTGTCGAGTTTCTGGCTGGTGGCAGTGGATACCACGCAAAATATTCCACCGGAATATTTCCTATGGGATTTTCCCATTCATTTTAAACGCACCACTTTTTGGTGCAATGTTAAAGATACCGCCGGGTTATTTATTTAATATTTATTCCCCGGTTGGGTCTTTTTGCCAGGACTCGGTTTTAAAATGGCGTTTGTGTTCGCCTCTGAAACTCTAACCTAAGTCGAGCCCTTTGTTCCACTTTTTGGCGGGCTTCTCCACAGATGCCCTCCAAATGGTGCCACTCTGTCTGGGGTCAACAGGATGTGTGGGAGGGGGATTAGGCACCCTGGACTGAGTTGCCTTCGCAACTCAAGTCGCACTCTTGTGTGATTGGCCAAGTGGTTAGCCGCCCGGCTCACTACTTAGCATGTTTGAGTGGCAGCTAGGCTGATGAAAGGGGGTTTTGCTGCATAAAAGCAGGGCTTTGGGGACTGGAACTTCAGAAGTCGCCACAGGACCTAAAGAATCCGAAGAGGGGAGAAGCTGAGCCATCTACGACGACGACACCACCGGTGGAGCCCTGCTGTACGAACTCACCACTTCCCCGACGACAGAGGAGATCTTCTTCCAGGAGAGTCTTTTTCCCCTTGAGCTGGTGGGACCAACCAGTTCGCCTTTTTCGCCTTCCTGGATCGTCTCGTGGTCAAATCGCCCGTGCCAAGCACCCCGGCAGCCGGATAGCCACGCTTCACCACTACCGCGAATAAAAGGGTCGTACCTTTTAACCGGGAAACTCTGCGGCTGGTTTCTTCCCTGGCAGTGCAACGACCTCCAGCTTTCCTCCACGTCGAGATCCTCTCTTCCTCTGGACGAAGCCCTGACTTGCACCTGCTGCCAGGAACAACTGCCCCCGCTGGAGCTTTCTCACCATTTCAATTACTGTGTCCGCCTGGTCTCCCTTGCAACCGACTGTCCAAGGTGTCCCATAAATCCTTGACTCTCTATCCTGGGGTGACCTCGGACCGACTATCCTTACCTTTCTGACTTGATCCAACCTCTTTTGACTTTTCTGCAAAGACTTTGAGTGCATTTCCACTGTGTGATCTTGGGCACATTCCGCCTTGCTCTCTCCAAGAGTGGCCCTGGCCTATGAACTTTTTGCTTTACCGTAGACCCTAATTTCTTGACTTGCTGTGGTTTCTTAAAAGAGTTGGTACTGTGTGTTTTCCCTATCGTGCCTTTTCTCTCCCTTTTTATACAAATTATTGGAGTGCCATCTACGGTTATGCGCTCACCTCTGTTTTGCTAAATAAGTGGTGTCTTAACCTAGACTTGTCGAATAATTAACTAGGGAGGTGTATATACTTATAGTGACTGTGTTTGAACTTGCTTGACATATTAGTGCCAGTGTATTTTTACAAGTGTGTTTTTAAATAAATAATTATATACTTTTATACCAAAACTCTGGTCAGTGTTTGCTTGTGCTACTGTATTTTTAGCCCTATTGTGTATACTCTATATACTGCCTAACTCTTCTTGAGAGAAGTCTGACTGCTCAGCCACAGCTACCAGGTAAATCTGGGTGGTACAGACTGCTACCAATTGGGTTTACTGCTTACTCCTGTAGACTTAAACTTTTTGCAGTGGTCCCTAAGGGAACTGCACAGGTTTCTGCCTAACAGTCTCCTGGAGCATTATTATCTCTGCTAGACAGCGTCTTATTTGCCTTCCACTTTTTTGCATATAACGGGGGTATTAAAACCCCTTACATTATGTGATAAAATTGTGAGTGCCATTACTCCTCTAATAGTTTTTGCCCATAGTCTTTACCTTTTCCTGGTCTTTGATGACTTTAGGTCTTCTTCTACAAGCTTGAGTCCCCCCAGCCCTCTCTCCCTTCTCCCTTTCCACCCCCCTTTGCCCATCCCCATCCCCTGAACCTTTCTCAATGCTACTACCCCCCACCCAATCCTTTCCCATGATCTCCCCAGGCCTGCCTCCCCTACCCCAGTCAGGGTCAGTGTTCTTACGAACCTCCCCAGATACTATCCTGGGCAACGGTCCTGGTTGAAACCCGGGTCACACCCCAGTGGGGCCGAACTACTCCCCTATAAGGTTCAATACCTCCCCAACTCCCCTACCTCCGTCTTTGCCTATCCTGTCCACCGTCCTTCTGCTAATGTAAATTACACAATCCTGTGTTCCATTATTCTGCTTGCCTGTGTTATTAGTGTGAGCTTGCGTGCCTATAATGTAACAACCCAGGGTAAGATCTCAATAGCCTTCTGTGGGTCCTGCATCCCCTACTTTACCCAGGGGGCCTTTCAGTTTTATTTCTCTGTTGGTCCGCCTTGCCCATCCCCCCAACCATTCCCACGGTTTAATGCCTTTAGAGGAGGAGGATGCAGAGGCCTGCGCTGAATGTCCTCCTTCCTCTAGGTTCATAATTGACAGTCCTTCATCACACGTCATGACTCGTTGTTGCCTGCCATCCTACGAGAAGAGGAGCCCAAATGGGAATGTCCATTTATATGGAATGTGTTTGGCGATTAGCACTTTCGACACAGGACTCATAGCCCTCCTTTTTTGCAACGTGGAAAGTGCCAAATCCTGGAAGAGTTGGTTTTGAAACCCATTGGCCGCTACACGAGGTTGAGCTCTTGCTGAGTGCAGTATGCCTTCCTTCATTGTGTATGAGGAATGAGCGACCAGAACATCTCTCGGTCTCATCCCTGGACCTGTTCTCTTGGGGCCCCAACCTGCGTATATGATCTATCCTCACTTCTTCAGGCTGTATATCTGTCAGGAGACTCCTGAAGCATTGCTGAATCATGTCCATCAGGTCCGCATATAGGATTGCTTCGCTCAGACCTTTCACTCGAATGGCCGACCTGTGGGACCAATTTTCCAGGTCCTCGGATTACAGCTCAAGGTTATGGGTTGCCATGGCTACCTGCTACAAGAGTTTGCTGTTTTGTCTGACCTCCTTGATATCTCTGATAGACCGCGTTCGGTTAGGTCTACCCTGGTGCCAAGGTCATTTATCTCCTTCCTCACCTCTTGTAGGGAGCTTCGCAGATCGTCCTTCATTTTTGCAAATTGGTTTTGGAAAGTATTCACCATTCTATCCTCCAGGCCTTTAAGGCATTCTTGTAAGTCTTCCTTATTCAAGGCCATATTGTGTGTTTCCCCCTCCTTGTCCGCGCTTTTCGGTTGTTTCCCAGTGCCTGCCGTTGGTCCCTCTTCCAGGCACTGTCGCCAGCAGCGCTCTAATTTTCCCCTCTAAGGATCGGCAGACACTTTGTGTTTGGTGGGGTGTTTTTCCCCTTGGCTCCTGGCATCTGTAGGACTCACTCCTCCCGTTCTCATCCTCTGCTGTTGTTCCATTTTCGGTATGCTCGTGTTGGTCTTTTTACCTCCTCTCCCACTGTGGGGTTTGTAATTTTCCGGAGTGTCAGGTGCGTTCACCCTCCCAGTCTGTTCTGCACCTCACATTCAAGCCTCCACCTGATCCTCAATGTTTTTTGGCACAAGGTCTCGCAACAGATAGGCGACCCCACACTGTCTCACACCCTTTGCCGACCAGCTGCAGAGTTCACAAGCACAGGCACTGATAGTCCTCTGGGCCTGCCACTTCCTAAATGATCCTTGTTGAGCCTACTATTCACTCACCCACTCCACCCCACTGGGCCTTCTGATCCTGGTAGTTTTGTTTCCACTCCTCCTTGCCACAGTGTTGTTCAGGAGCGAGACAATAGGTTCCAGTGAGTTGATAGCAGAGGGGTGGGGGGTCAAACGTGAAGTATCCCTTTGTTCTTCCTTGGTTGTGTAATCGATAATCTCCAGGGCCTTGATTCCTTGTTTCAGTGTACAACACCTCAGAGTACCCCCTGCGTTTTGTAGTTGCTGCCTCTGGGCCTTTATGTAGGTGCACAGGTTTTGCCTTGAGTCCCTTAGGGGGCCCTCTGCTGCAAAGGCGCACTTCCGCCTGCTTCTGTGTTACTGCGTATTGGGTTCTGAGGACAGTTCTCTTGTTGCGCTTGAGTCATGAGGGGGGGGACTTTTCTCACAGTCCTATGCAGTTATCCCTTTGAGGAGGGACCTGGGGGCAGGTTCACCTTAACCCTGGTCTTGTGCAACCTCTGCTTCTGAGGCCGGGGTGGGGTCACTCTCCAGTTTCTTCAGTTAGCACTGCAGGTTATCGCAAGCAGGCCTACCTTCACCATATGCAGCTCATAGCTCTCCTGTAGCCCTCTCCGGTCTCGCCGCCCGCCACCACTCCTCCACTCTCTACCATACCAGCTTCCATGGTTTCTCACAGGGCCAGTCTTACAAAAGATTGCACCCCAGGCGGGAAGCATCGTTGGCGCCCTCCCTCCCCCGACCTGTGATCTCATGCATGCGTCATGGGCTGAGCAGTGGGAGTGGGGACTATGAGTTAACAAAATTGTCAATGCTGCCATCTGCTGAATTTCATGAACCTCAGAAAACACAATAAGAGGGTCAAACCCGAACAGGCCTGGTTATGTTAGTCTGCTTTTGCTCTTCATTTTTAGTAACAATGGCCAGTTTGCTGCTGTGACTTAGGTCAGAGAATCGACAATTTCAGATCTACACTAATGTAATTCGTATGACCTCAAACATTTAGCCACTCTTAAAAGGTGATGAACTGGTCTTGAACAGTGTTACTCAAACCTCCAAGAACAAGCACCAGCAACATACCCACCGATAGCTGAACAAGCCCGTCTATCTTAGCATTAAAATACATGCATTTATGCAATATGTATTGCATCAAATATTTCACGGGAAGTTAAATATATTTAGGAGGGACACACGTAAACAATATCACCACACAATGTGAGTGATAAAGTCTACTTTAAACATATGCAGAGAGTTAACATGCATGTACAATTCAACAAAGCTCCCAATGTTAATGTTGGAGAGGTGGCATTCTAAAATTATGACATTACTATGTAGACTTTACATTGATACACACTGCAGTGCATTACCGCGGAAGAGAAATGGAAGTTCGAGTATTGGGGTTTGTTCTGCTCATGCTTGTCAACTCTCCAAATTCTTAAATGTTTCCTTCGTGATCACTCATTTTAGCTCCCGACAGCACCATGAAATTGTAAGATTGCAAAGAAAAACGATGTCTACCATCCCAACATAAAAACAAAAACAATCAAATTCTTAAAGGGTGGAAGATGACCTTTTCTCGTTAAGTTTATTTCTCACAAATTACTACTCGCTTGCTGCTTGAATAACAGCGGCCCTTGCACATTGTCCAGTGTATAGACAAATTTCATTTCAAGGGACTTGGAGTACTGTGGGTATCAGGGGAAGCATCTCCAGTGTACCCCAAGCGTAGTGCGCTTTGCCCTCCACCGTCACCCCCAGCCTTGCAGCCCTGCGCTTTTTCACATTCTCCATTATGGTAAAGAACATTGTCCCGAGCTTGGGAGTGAAATGGACTATGCAGAAGGAGCTGCCTCCCCAGGGTGTGTTTAGCTGCTGGTTTATCAAATGCAGAAATGGGTGGCATCAAGAGCCCCACGCTCAAACAACTTTTGCGCACTGGTTGGTCACACGACAGAAAGTGTGAGCAGGTGATTCCCCAACACTTGAACCATTCTTTAGAGACCTGGCTTTGATTAATGTGGCGTTAGCTAGTCATGGCCATATCCCAGCGTTTGTGTTAAAGGAGATCGGAAGCTGCACCGTGCAGGGTATTTTAAAGGCCATGAATTGATGCTACAGCATGTCGCCCCCAATGGAACAAAGAAAGTGAAGCATGCATACTACAAGTCTGGGTATTTGCGTTATACGTCCACGGAGACGGTTTCTACTGTAGTTGCTGAGTCGCTTTCCCAAGCCAGCTGCTGTGCAGACTTCGCTCAGCTTTTGGTCCAGCGCCTGCATCCATCCTTTACACAATCATTCACAAGGCGCGTTCGTGTAGGTGTTTGTTTATCTCGTTAGACTAGCGTGATTACTATTCCAAACAAAAGAAGCACAACGACAAAGAAGAGTATAAGAAAAGTGTGAGCGAACAGTGAAATGTATGAAACTCTTGCACTAAAATAAAGTCAGCAGTGCATACCCAGGAAAGAGGGAACGACGAACAATAAGCTCGGGAGCAGGAACTGGGGGGGGGCTGTCATGATCTCTGCTTCCAAAAGATCAGGACTTGCCCGACTCCCGTGGAAGCAGACCCATAACCCCGGTTCCGAGTGCCAGCCAGTCCCAATTGGGACCTTTTGGACCCTGTCCTGGCGCCAGTGGCACCAGGCTCATAAAGATGCCCAGTCCCAGCGCTGGAAGCGCCGGGCTCATAATGCTTGGGTGGACTTACCTGCAGCAGACCATGCTGCTTACTTACCTGCCAGTTGAACCCCTGATCCTCTTCTGTTTGGGACTACTTTTCCTGTTGGGTGGGGCAGGAGCCACTCCCTAGGTTCAGAACACTGGAACTCTTCTGGAAAGCAGGAACTCTTTTCTTACCTAGGCGTGGCTGTGGAAGGAGACACCTAAGCACTACAGGAGGCTATTTAAACCACACCCGATGGATGAATCTTGCTTTGCGTTATTCTGCATTCTCTGCAGCAGAACGCTCATCGTGTCTTCTGCTTCTGATCCTGGGCCTAAGGGAACAAAGGCTTACCATCCTGGAATCCAGTCTTCAACAGCACCTGTAAAGACAGTCTTCAGCAGCACCTGTAAAGACAAAGAAAGAACAGGTTAGCACTACGGTCTTCAGTGGCAGCGCATCTCTTACCTGGTCCATCGGCTGTCACCAACGCCTCGCGCTGCATTCCGGCATCTGAAAGACAAAGGCTTACCTACTCTTTGCATGCTCCGGAGGTCTTCGCACTGCATTCCGGCATCTGAAAGACAAAAGCTTACCAGCTCTTCGCACGCTCCGGAGGCCTTCGGCGCTGCATCCCGCATCTGAAAGACAAAAGAAGGTGCGTTTAAAGACATTGGGCAACTTTATTACTCACGTGCCATTACTCCTTCCCACGCCGAATCCAGTGGGTATTCCAGCACCCTTCAGCTTCTCTAAAGCTCCGAACTTGTACCTGCAAGATAAAAGGGACAGTTAGTGTGCATCGTGAAGCAGGCTACAAGCGCTTACTTACGTGCTTCCAGGCGCTTCTATTCCTCACGCGGGTTCGATCCTCAACTCTCATCAGCCCGCCATCCGCCATTGCCGGAACCCTGCAAAACAAGAGATATCATTACAAAAGACTTTTAAGACATTTGAAGTGCCCAGAACTTACCGTTCGTGCAGTTAACGACGGACAGCAGTCCTCTGAGGTCAAGAGGCCTGCACCCTTATCCAGTGAAGAAACTGGTTACGGCACCCTGCCCCGAGGCAGATGGAGAGCTCGGCGTTCACTTACCTAAGGTGAGGGTGTTAACCTTTGGGGTTCTACAGGAGAAGAGAAAGGGAAGAGGAGAGAGGCACCCAATAACCCCAGTTCATTAATCCCATATTTTCTATCTGCAGACATCTTACTCTTCGAGTCAGATATACAGTGCACAGAGGTCCAGCCCAAAGAGCCAACCGTGTGTTACACATCACCTTTGAAGATACGGCATTCACCCAGTCAAGACCGGCGCCTCTGCGGGAATCAGGTGAGCGTTACAGAACGCAAAGCCTATCGCAAAACTCCCACCCAGGCGCTATGGAAACCTCGGATACCGACCAGCTAGCACAGTTACTTGGGGAACTAAGAGCAGAAGTGCATGCAGCCCGTCAGGAAACGAATGCTCTAAGAAGGGAACTGAATATTTCCAAGGAGCGAACAGACGATCTCGCTAGACAATTGCTACAGTCACAAGCCGGACAAACTCCGTTACCTGCATCAGGGGCAAATCTTCCTTCAACATCCTCTACGAACCCAGTGCAGATCAACCTACCTGGGAATGTACCTCTGGCTCCGCCCGAACGATTTTCTGGTGACCCAAAGAGGTTTGCAGTATTTATTAATCAGTGCCGGTTGCACTTCTTATGCCGGCCAGCAGCCTTTCCAACTGATCAAGCTAAGGTAGCTTTCGTGCTTTCGTACCTTAGTGGCAATGCGGCAGACTGGTCGATCCCTCTAGTTAATCAAGATGATCCGGTTCTCCATGATTTTCAAGCTTTTCAGCTCAGTATGGAAAAACTGTTTGTAAGACATTCACAGGGGCAGGCCTTGGACAATGAGCTCCTTTCATTGCGACAGGGTAATCAAGACCTTTTGGCTTATGTTGCGTCTTTCAACAGACTGATAGTGGAAACTCGATGGCCTGAGGACAAAAGGATTACGCTGTTTTATAGAGGTCTACGTGGAGAGCTCAAAGATGTGTTAGCCCAAGTAGTGAATCCCCCGCAAGACTGTTCGGACTATATTGACTTAGTCGTTCAAATTGACCACAGACTGCAGAACAGGAAGGCCGATCGTTCCAAGTTTGATGCTCGAGTATTTTCCAAACCACCAACTCCTACCAAAGGAGTAGACTCCGGGGAACCCATGCAAATAGGGGGCCTGAAAGGACCACTAACACAAAAGGAGAGGGAAAGGAGAAAACAGCTGCAATTATGCCTCTATTGCGGAAACTCAGGGCACTTTCTTCGAGACTGTCCGGTGAAACCAGCCAAGAAGGCAGTAGGAGCTGCAGTTACCAGGGTCACAAACTCTGAGCAGGGAAACAACCTCGCCCGACAAGAATAGAGGTCCTCTTGCCGAGCGTTAAAACCAGTTCCGTGACCTCGCATTTCGTGATACCTATGGTCCTCATTAACCCTGAACATCCGGATCGATTACATGCGATTGAAGCTTACGTCGACAGCAGTGCCATCGGCAATTATGTGGATCATGAAATGATTTTGAGGATGAATCTGACTCTTTGTCCAAAGGCTATAAAGGACGTCATTACTACGGTGGATGGTACGGAGATAGCCTCCGGACCAGTAACGCATACCACCCAAGAAGTGACGCTAGTAAGTCAAGATGGACACCATGAGAAGATCATGTTCGATGTGATCAAGGCCCCTCAGTTCCAGATTATTCTAGGTATTCCTTGGTTAGAGAAGCACAATCCTCAGATCGATTGGCGAGCAAGAACGGTTCAGTTTCCAGAATGTGTCTCTACTTGTCACCCTCGACCTGGTGTTGCACTGGCAGCAATTTCCTCGGAGGCTCCCCAGTTACCTCCTGAATACCTAGAATTCCAAGATGTTTTCCGGAAGGATCAGGCTAACTCTCTACCTCCTCATAGGTCTTATGACTGCCAGATAGACCTGATACCTGGATCTACTCCTCCTTGTAGTAGAATGTATGCCCTCACCGAGCCTGAGAATCTTCACCTCCGACAATACCTGGATCAATACCTAGCGAATGGGTTTATTCGTCCTTCCAAGTCCCCTGCTTCCTCAGCTTTGTTCTTCGTTCCAAAAAAAGAAGGGGACCTTAGAACTTGTATAGATTATCGCGCCCTGAACCAGATCACCGTTAAGAATAGATATCCGTTACCTTTGATCCCTGAACTCCTGGACCAAGTCAGAAAAGCATGCATATATACAAAGCTGGATCTTAGAGGAGCCTACCACTTGGTACGAGTAAAAGAGGGCGATGAATGGAAGACGGCCTTCCGCACCAAGTATGGGCTATTTGAATATCAGGTCATGCCCTTCGGACTTTGCAATGCCCCGGCCGCCTTTCAATATTTTATGAACGATGTCCTCAGAGAGCTCATAGATGTGTGTGTTGTTGTTTACATTGACGACATCCTCGTTTATTCTTCATCGGAAACTGAACATCGGAAACACGTGAAAATGGTCCTCGAGAGATTGCGTCAACACAAACCTTTCGCTAAGTTGGAAAAATGTGTTTTCAACGTGACTGAAGTTGAATTCTTGGGATTCATATTATCACCTAGCGGAGTGCGTATGGATTCAAAGAAGGTCGATGCAATTCTCAAATGGCCATCGCCATCCTCCGTAAAAGGTGTTCAAAGCATGTTAGGCATCGCTAACTTTTACCGCAGGTTTATCCCCGAATTCTCTCGAATAGTCCAGCCCATCACCGCCTTGTTAAAGAAAAACAAACGTTTTGAATGGTCTACCGAGGCGGAACAAGCTTTCCAGAATTTGAAGACTAGATTTATCTCTGCACCGATCTTAAAACATCCTCGCCCAGAACTCCCCTTCATCGTTGAAACTGATGCTTCGAGCCTTGCCATGGGGGCAGTTCTATCACAAAAGGATCCAGTAACCAATCAGTTGCATCCCGTGGCATTTTGGTCCCGCAAATTCTCGCCTCCTGAAATCAATTACACTATTACTGATAAGGAACTTCTAGCTATCAAGTCCGCCTTTAAGGCTTGGCGGCATTATCTTCTGGGGGCCCGACACACCGTTACTGTGATTACAGATCACCGAAACCTGCAATATTTGAAAACCGCAAAAGCTCAATCCTCTAGGCAACTCCGTTGGGCACTATTCTTTGCCGAGTTTGACTTCATAATTACCTATCGACCTGGCACAAAAAATGGTAAAGCTGATGCCCTTTCTCGGATGGGAGTGGAAGAACATTTGATCAATCCTAAACCTGTACCTATCATTCCCGAACAAAGAATTCTAGGTGTAATCGCCACACAATCCATAGAGGAAGTTAAGGATAAAGCCAGGCTACTGGTAACTCCAGCAGACATACAGAATTGGCATCTGCAGGGAAAGGACTTTACGGTGAAGGACAACCTATTATATTTCCAAGAACGGTTATACCTGCCCAGCACAGATTTACAGAAAAGGGTAATCTCTTGTTATCACGATTCTTTAATGGAAGGACATCCCGGTATGACCAAGACCTCGGAAAAGATCAAGCGCTACTTCTGGTGGCCGTCTTGGAAAAAAGATATCAGAGACTTTATAATGTCCTGTGGAGTATGCGCCCAAAACAAGAGTCAAAAGGAAAAACCAGCCGGCCTCTTACGCCCTATTGACATCCCGCCTCGCCCTTGGCATACGCTTTCTATGGACTTCATCACCGATCTACCTCCATGCTCCGGATACAATACGATCCTAGTAATCGTGGACCTATTCTCCAAGATGGCGCATTTCATTCCACTCAAAGGCTTACCAACAGCAGCAACTCTGGCCCGAGAATTTCTCGAAAACATCGTCCGACTGCACAGTTTTCCTTCAGTTCTAATTTCGGATCGAGGTAGTCAATTTATTTCTCATTTTTGGCGAAGTTGCTGTCGGTCGGCTCAAATTGATGTGAGACTTTCGACCAGCCACCACCCTCAAACCGACGGACAAACCGAGAGGACCAATCAAACTCTGGAACAGTATTTGCGCTGCATGCTACAACACACGGAAAAAACTTGGAAAGATATCCTTTGGATAGCCGAATATGCCTACAATAACTCTGTCCACTCGGGAACTGGGAAGACCCCGTTTTTTCTTTTATACGGTAGTCACCCTCGAACCTCGGAGTTGGATCCACTCCAAGATCTTGGAACACCAGCAGTAGACCACCTGCATTCTACAATCACCCAAGCCTTTAAGGAAGCCGTTTCTCACCTTCAAAGGGCTAAAGAACAATACAAGAAAGGAGCAGACCAACATCGGAAGGAAGCCCCCCAATATCAAGTCGGAGATCAAGTCTGGTTATCCACCAAATATCTACCTCCAAAAGGACCACGCACATTCAACCCAAGATACCTTGGTCCCTATTCCATCACTACCATAGTAAATCCAGTAGCGGTCAAGTTGGACTTGCCCCCTCACATGAAGATACATCCGGTCTTCCACGTCTCTCTATTAAAACCTGTGCAACCTCAAACCCGACTAACTACATCTCCAAAACCTATTCTAGTTGATGGAGAACTCGAGTTTGACGTCAAAAGCATCCTGGATTCCAAGATCTCCAAATCTAAACTATTTTACCTGATTGACTGGAAAGGCTACGGTCCCCAAGAAAGATCCTGGGAACCTGCAGAATATGTCCACGCGCCTCGTCTAATCAAAAGATTTCATCGAACATTTCCTAACAAGCCCAAACCCCCGGAGAAGCCCGGTTTGGGAGGGGCCTTGAGGGGGGGGTGCTGTCATGATCTCTGCTTCCAAAAGATCAGGACTTGCCCGACTCCCGTGGAAGCAGACCCATAACCCCTGTTCCGAGTGCCAGCCAGTCCCAATTGGGACCTTTTGGACCCTGTCCTGGCGCCAGTGGCACCAGGCTCATAAAGATGCCCAGTCCCAGCGCTGGAAGCGCCGGGCTCATAATGCTTGGGTGGACTTACCTGCAGCAGACCATGCTGCTTACTTACCTGCCAGTTGAACCCCTGATCCTCTTCTGTTTGGGACTACTTTTCCTGTTGGATGGGGCAGGAGCCACTCCCTAGGTTCAGAACACTGGAACTCTTCTGGAAAGCAGGAACTCTTTTCTTACCTAGGCGTGGCTGTGGAAGGAGACACCTAAGCACTACAGGAGGCTATTTAAACCACACCCGATGGATGAATCTTGCTTTGCGTTATTCTGCATTCTCTGCAGCAGAACGCTCATCGTGTCTTCTGCTTCTGATCCTGGGCCTAAGGGAACAAAGGCTTACCATCCTGGAATCCAGTCTTCAGCAGCACCTGTAAAGACAGTCTTCAGCAGCACCTGTAAAGACAAAGAAAGAACAGGTTAGCACTACGGTCTTCAGTGGCAGCGCATCTCTTACCTGGTCCATCGGCTGTCACCAACGCCTCGCGCTGCATTCCGGCATCTGAAAGACAAAGGCTTACCTACTCTTTGCATGCTCCGGAGGTCTTCGCACTGCATTCCGGCATCTGAAAGACAAAAGCTTACCAGCTCTTCGCACGCTCCGGAGGCCTTCGGCGCTGCATCCCGCATCTGAAAGACAAAAGAAGGTGCGTTTAAAGACATTGGGCAACTTTATTACTCACGTGCCATTACTCCTTCCCACGCCGAATCCAGTGGGTATTCCAGCACCCTTCAGCTTCTCTAAAGCTCCGAACTTGTACCTGCAAGATAAAAGGGACAGTTAGTGCGCATCGTGAAGCAGGCTACAAGCGCTTACTTACGTGCTTCCAGGCGCCTCTATTCCTCACGCGGGTTCGATCCTCAACTCTCATCAGCCCGCCATCCGCCATCGCTGGAACCCAGCAAAACAAGAGATATCATTACAAAAGACTTTTAAGACATTTGAAGTGCCCAGAACTTACCGTTCGTGCAGTTAACGACAGACAGCAGTCCTCTGAGGTCAAGAGGCCTGCACCCTTATCCAGTGAAGAAACTGGTTACGCCACCCTGCCCCGAGGCAGATGGAGAGCTCGGCGTTCACTTACCTAAGGTGAGGGTGTTAACCTTTGGGGTTCTACAGGAGAAGAGAAACGGAAGAGGAGAGAGGCACCCAATAACCCCAGTTCATTAATCCCATATTTTCTATCTGCAGACATCTTACTCTTCGAGTCAGATATACAGTGCACAGAGGTCCAGCCCAAAGAGCCAACCGTGTGTTACACATCACCTTTGAACATACGGCATTCACCCAGTCAAGACCGGTGCCTCTGCGGGAATCAGGTGAGCGTTACAGGGGCGTAGTAACCCCGAAACCGGCCCGAGCGTGGTACCGGCCCCCAGAGCCTCCCCCTGGAAGTTATTTTGGCCCGGCCAACGGACCGACCAATCCAACCCTGCTGGAAAGTGCAACTGTCTAAGATCTGCTGACAGTGACACTCTGCCCAGGTTTTCCGAGAACCGGCCTTTTGATCTCCTGAAGAGAGTCCACCACCAGTGCTTGCTTCATTTTTCATGACTACTTGAGCCTTGACAAAAGTGTCTAGCTTTGTGGCCTCCAGAGGCTGTTCTTGGATGGCCCAGTCATCTCCGCAATGCCATTTTAAAATAAATAAAACGCCTATGCAGCAATAGGCCTCACCTACGAGGATGGGAGCAGGAGGAAAGAAGTGTGCTTGCCTCGGCAGGCTGTAGTTACTGCTGGGTTTCCTGAAACAAGGCCAATCAGTAAGGGCAGGATGCAGAAACTGTTTGTATTTGCTGATTCTGCTGCTGCTTGGCAGTGTGTGCTTGTGATGGGAACAACTTCAGGATTTAGTGACCCACTCGCTCCTCTTTTCTGTAATAGCCGGGGCCGACAACACCAGCCAGCCCCAATCAATCCACACTTCAGTGTCAGTGCGCGCCCATAGCCTGGAGGAGGGCACACCGCACGTGTGCCCATGAGCCTGGCTAGCGCCACCCGGGGCCGGGGGAAGGTAATAAAGCAACAAATGTTGCTAATTTATTTGCCAATTGCCCTGCCCTGCCTGAGGGCCGTGGCCAGGCCTGTTTCTTGGCCCGGACGAGGTGGGCAACTGCCTGGGGCGCAATAGCCCCAGGGGACGCAATTGCCACGGTCCCTGGAGCCTCTGGAGGGGATGGAATTCCCCAGTTTGTGGGGCGGCGCACTGACGTGGGGAAAGTTCCGCAGGTCAGGTGCTGGCGCTGCCCCTTCCGACTGTAAAGTCACGTAGTACAAAAGTACTACGTGACATTACAGAAGTCAGAGGCGCCCTCTGACCACTTTTGCGCCACTTGTGGTGGGGGGCATAAACACACCAATAAAAACACTTTAGGTCCCACTGCAGCTAAGACCAGCCCTTCCATCAGAATGCCGGCAGGAAACTGCTAATGGTGGCCCATTAGTCACTAAATGGTTTCGTGCTGGCATTGAGATGGGAGGGCAGGTGCAGTGGGCTGTGGGGAGTGTGCGTGCCTTGCAGGGACGCAGCGTGGGCCCCGACCCGTTTGGGTCCATGGTGCGTCCCTGCAAGCCCAGAAAATGGCCAAAATAATAGTTTAAACAGGGCTATTTCTTTCATGCTGCTTCTTTTTTCCAAACTATATATCAATTACACTTTAAACCACTTCCATGGCACTGGGGATGAGTTACTTCACTATGCGGATAATAGTTTTGACCAGTGTTGCTGAGTGAATATTCTTTAAGCTATGAACCAGTTTATTTATTTATGCAATGTTTGTCGGATACCTTTATCCGACACACATTGCATATATAAATAAATATGCAGGTACCCGACAAACATTGCATGAATAAATAAATAATCCTGGTCCATGTATCCTTACAACAGTCAAGACTTTACTGTATCAAAGCATAACCCCTGATTCCCATTCAAAGAATGTTAATGTGATTGTTTATTGGGTTCAGGTGTCTCCTTGTCATTGCCCTTTTGGCTTAGGTTGCCTCCAAACCCCCTTCAGCATCTTGTGTTCTTTGTTGGTTGTATATACTGCATCCTGTGCCATATTCATGGTCTCTTGGTTGGTGTACCCAGTCCTCATTATCTGCAGCCTAAGTGGGACTGGAGCATACAATTGTCTTGGGCACCAGTGAAAAAGTGGCCCACAGTTGCAAATGGCAATTCATTCCTTGTGTGACTGTTTGACTTTGGGTAGGAGTTCCTTAACGGTGTAGTTTGGGAATGGCGCGCAGGGTGCAGCTGGAGTGGTGCGCGGGGTGCGGCTGGAGTGGAGCGTGGGGTGCGACTGGAGTGGAGCACGGGGTGCGGTGGGAGTGGCGCATGGGATGGGTGCGGGGGGGGCATATTCCTAGTGCTTCGCCCAGGGCACGAAATGGACTAGAAACTGCCCTGGCCGAGGCCACAGCCTGCAGCAGTTCCAGTGGTAGAATACATGCGTAACACATTCGTTTCCTAACATTATAAAAATGAACAGGCACATTCACTTTTATGATGTTAGGAAATGAACGTGTTACACGTGTATTGGAGCACTGCCCTGCCTGAGGGCCGAGGCCACAGCCTGCAGCAGTGCCAGTGGTAGAATACATTTCCTAACATTATAAAAATGAACAGGCACATTCATTTTTATAATGTTAGGAAACTAACGTGTTACACGTGTATTCTAGCACTGCCCTGTCTGAGGGCCGAGGTTGCATCTTGCAGCAGTGCCAATGGTAGAATACATGTGTAACAAGTTCGTTTCCTAACATTATAAACATGAACAGGCACATTCATTTTTATAATGTTAGGAAACTAACGGGTTTGTATTCTAGCACTGTGGACTGCTGGTGCAGCGCCCCTTAGAGGTTGACTGACATCAGGCAGCCGCCTGGGCTGCCTGATGCAAAGACCGGCCCTGCTTTCTCATACCTGCATCAGGTGCGCTGCTCATTTTGCATCGGGCGTCTGCTACGTTGCCTGAGGGAAGGCTCTCCCATGCAGAGTCATCAGGTCTGTCTGCACGCAGGGCTCGGACCGCAGTATATCCTCAGCAGGGTTGCAGTGCTCCTATCGGCTTTCGCCACCGCAATCTCCCGAAAGTGTCTGTAGTCAGCGGTGGGTCCGTATAGATGTGTTTTGCCAGCACATAGGCATGCTTAGGCCAGCCTTGGCGGAGGACTGGACGACACATCCTCACACATCGTTGGAACATCTTGGAATCTTAACTCACCTTTCTAATCCCATAGAGTTTTGTTTCTCTGTTTCACCTCATACAAAAGGGGGACCCATATTTTGGTATCGAAATGGGCTGGTTACCACAACAGCAGTAAGGGTGACTGATCAGAGATTAAGCGCTAATAATTATAGTGAAACAGACATACCTTCGAGTTTCCACTTGTGGTTTTAACAGGCATGGGCAGTATGGAGGGGCATGGGAAAAAAGTTAGGGAAGGATTTTATAGATGCTGACTAATGGTTTTGTTTTGTGATAATCGCCTTGAACTTCAGAAACACCACCAAGGTAATGAGAGAGTCACAGTTACAGTAGCTGCAGGAGGAGATACGTCATGTTCTGTGGTTCCGTATCTACTTTTGCATGCCTTTGAAGTGACTGCATTTTCAGATCAAACAAAGGTTAGCTCCAAGTCATTGTGGTACGATACCAGTAGGCAGATAGATAGGTCTGAGTTCCAATATGTGCAAGGCCCTTTCATCCAGTGACGAAGGCTTTGAGAAAAAAAACAGGTAACACCAAAGGCACGTTGAGGTGGAATTCCGACAGAAGGTTCGGCATAAAAGAGGGGTGCGTTCGCAGCACCACCCTTGATTCGTGGAAAGTCAGGTATGGCTGTTTGCAGGACAGGGCCTGGATCTCACCTACCCTCCTGGCAGAGGTGATGGCCACAAGGAAAAATGAGAGGAACTTGAGAGGGGCCTGAAGCATAGGCTTGAAGGGGGCCCCCATGAGCCCTGTCAGCACCACGTGGAGTTCCCATTCTGGGACAGGGGCCTTCACCGGCGTGAAAAATCGAAATAATCCCTTGAGGAACTCCTTACCAAGTCAGTGACACCAAAGTGAAGATCTTCCTGGAGACCTGGTGTAGCAGGAGATAGCTGCCAGATGTACCTTGATAGAGGCGTGCGCCAGTCCGGCCTTGGCCAAGGATAGCAAGTGTGGAAGAATCTGCAGGGCTATGACTCTCAGAGGGGTGATCTTCTGAGACTGGCACCACGTAGCGAAACACTTCAACTTGTGACCGTAGCACTTCAAAGTCGACGCCTTGCCCGTGGCGAGGACCTCCCTACAGTCCAGAGGCAAATCATTCTCCAAACTGTAGGGCTGCAGGAGCCAAGCCCTGAGGTTCAGTGATCATGTGTCATGGTGAAGGATTGCGCCTCCTTCTCTGGTGAGAAGATCCAGAACCACTGGAAGCTTGACTGGAGGTGACGCTGACAGGCTGAGAAGGTCCGGGTTCCAAATCTGCCTCATCCACGCTGGGGTGAGTAGTATCATCCTGCATAGGCACTGTCTGAGTGTGTTGCTGTCTCGCAGCAGGAGAGGCAATGGGTGAAACGCGTACAGAAACAGGCCTTCCCGCAGGAAGGAGAACGTGTCCCCCAGGCACCTCAGTTGGTGGAATCTGCAGGCAAACATCTGCCATTTAGAGTTTGCCGCCGTCGCAAACAGATCGATCTGGAGCCTGCCCCACTTGATGAAAATACAGTCCACCTGGTCCTGCCGAAGTTCCCACTTGTGGCAGGAGCGCAATTCCCTGCTGAGGGAGTCTGCAATGGTGTTCTTGACTCCCGTTGGGGGAAGAGGAACAAGGAACATCTCTTGTCCGATGGCCCAGCGCCACAAGTCCTGCGCTTCCTTGGAGAGCGCTGGGGATTGGGTGCCTTCCTGTTTCCTGATGTAGATCATTGTGGTAGTGTTGTCTGTGAAGATCCTCACCACCTTGCCCTTCAGAGATGGCAGGAATGACTTGTGGGCCCAGAACACTGCCCGTAGCTCGAGCATGCTGATATGGAGGTCCTCCTCTGGCAGCCACAGGCATCTGGAGTGCAGATACCAGGTGTGGGCTCCCCAGCCTTCCAGGGAAGTGTCTGTGGTGACTGTCTCCTGGTATGAGGGGGTTTGAAACCCTGTGCCCTAGCCGATGTTGGAGTGGACGCCCCACCACCCGATTGCCTGACAGAACTCCTCGTCAAACGGGATCTTGTCCACAAAGCTCCTGGACACCTGTATCCAGCGTGCGTCCAGGAACTCCTGCAGAGGTCGCATCTGTAACCTGCAGAGCTGGATAAGGTAGATGCAAGACGACATGCCGAGCAACGTCTTGATGGTTCGCACTGTGGCTGTCTTCATCGAGAACAGCCACTGCACCTTCCCTTGAATGGCCGCTACCCTCTCCTCCGAGGATAACGCCAGTGTAACGCTCACCTGATTCCCACGGAGGCGCTGGTCTTGGCAGGAAGGTGTCTGTGACTCGAAAAGTGATGTGCAGGACTCGATTGGCTTCTGGGGTCGAACCTCTTCTCACTGTGTGTCGAAATCGAAGGGTGAGGTTTCTGCAGATGAAAAAATATGGGGGTTAAGGGTCTGGGTTGTTGAATGTCCCTCTCTCTCTCCCTCTCTTCCTAGCTTCTCCGTAGAGCCCCCAGGTCAACGTGCTCACCTTAGATAGGTGAATGCTGGGCTCTCCATCTGCATCTGGTGCAGGGTGCCGTTGCCAGTTCCTTCACTGGTGAAACATAGGCCTCTTGAACTCAGAGGATCGTTACCGTCGTTAACTGCACGAGCGGTGAGTTTCCGGACACCTTTTTAGTCTTTATAGTCTTTAGGTGCGTGGCACGTTAATATTGAACAGGACTCTGTATAATGCTTTTCCCTTTTTGTCTTGCAGGACTCTGGAGATGGAAGATGGAGTGAAGCGCCTGGAAATGAGTAAGTAAATGCAAGCGCTCAAACTGTCTTTTTCCCTTGCTGCTTAGTTCGTGCTGAAGAGACGCCGGAGTATTTGCAGGTGTTCTATTGTGACGAGCGCGATGGGCGTAAGTAAATACCTGTCTAATGTCTCTTCTTTTGTCTTCACAGGCGGCGATGCAGCGTGAAGAAATCCGGAATACGCGGAGTGCCGGTAAGTAATAATGCTTTTGTCTTCACAGGCGGAGGTGCAGCGTGAAGAAATCCGGAATTCGCGGAGTGCCGGTAAGTAATAACAATGCTTTTGTCTTCACAGGCGGAGGTGCAGCGTGAAGAAATGGCCGCAGCCGATGGATCAGGTGAGAAGCACTGCGTGTAAAGGTTGCCTTGCTAACCTGGTGTTTCTTGTCTTTGCAGGTGTTGTTGTTGACTGGATACAGGAATGGTAAGTATAATTCTTGCAGGTTCAGGATCGAAAGAAGAAAGTCTGGAACAGACTCGGTGAACGTTCTGCTGCAGATGCAGAATAACGCGAAGCACGTTTCATCTATCGGGTGTGGTTTAAATAGCCTTGGAGTGATGAGGCGTCTTCCTCCACGGCCCCGCCTAGGTAAGAAAAGAGTTCCAGTTCCAGAAGAGTTCCAATGCTGTATCCAGGGAGTGGAGCTTGCCCCACCCAGGTAAGAAAGTAGTTCCTGTTCACAGAGGACTTCTAAGTGGCTGGTAAGTAAGCAGCATGGTCTGCTGCAGGTAAGTCCACCCAAGCATCTTCATACATAATATGAGCCCGGCGCTTCCAGCGCCGGGACCGATGACTTTGATGAGCCTGGTGCCACCGGCGCCAGGACAAGGTCCAAAAGGTCCCAGTGGGGACCGGCTGGTGCCTAAGATAACGGTTGGGGGCCTGCTTCCAAGGATGTTGGGCTGTTCCTGATTCCTTGGAAGCAGTGATCATGACAGCACCCCCCCTCAAGGCCCCTCCCAAGCGTGTCTTCTCCGGGGGTTTTGGCTTGTCGGGGTGATTCAAATGGAATTTCTTGACCAGACGAGTGCATGGACATGTTCTGAGGGTTCCCAAGACCTGTCCTGGGGGCCGTATCCTTTCCAATCAACCAGGTAATACAATTTAGATTTGGAGATTTTGGAGTTTAGGATGTTCTTTACTTCGAACTCAATTTCTCCATCTACTAAAACAGGTTCTGGGAGTTCGGTCAATCGGGTTCCTGGTTGTACTGGTTTTAGTAAGGAGACATGGAATACTGGATGTATTTTCATATGCAAAGGCAATTCCAATTTTACAGCCACTGGATTGATTATGGCAGAGATAAGATAGGGTCCAAGGTATCTCGGGATAAAAGTGCGGGGTCCTTTTAGAGGTAGGTGCTTAGTGGATAACCAGACCTGATCTCCCACTGCGTAGTGAGGGGCCTCTTTACGGTGCTGATCTGCTCCTTTCTTGAATAGAGCTTTAGCTCTTTGCAGATGGTCAGTGGCTTCCTTAAAAGCACAAGTGATCTCCGAGTGCAAGTGATCCACAGCAGGTGCCTCGAATTCTTGGGGAGGATCCAGGTTAGAGGTTCTAGGATGGTGTCCGTATAATAAGAAGAAGGGAGTCTTTCCGGTTCCAGAATGAGGCGAATTATTATAAGCGTATTCAGCAATCCAAAGAATGTCCTTCCAAGGGTTTTCAGTTTGTTGGAGCATGCAACGTAGATATTGCTCTAGAGTTTGATTTGTCCTCTCGGTTTGTCCGTCAGTTTGGGGATGGTGACTGGTAGAAAGTCTAACATCTATTTGGGCTAAATGACAGCAACTTCGCCAAAAGTGGGAGATGAATTGACTTCCCCTATCGGAAACCAAAACCGAGGGAAAACCATGTAACCGAACGATGTTTTCTAAGAATTCTCGGGCCAATACTGAAGCTGAAGGTAGGCCCTTCAGGGGAATGAAGTGAGCCATCTTGGAGAATAGATCCACGACTACTAAAATGGTATTATACCCTGAGCATGGAGGTAAGTCCGTGATGAAATCCATGGACAGGGTATGCCATGGGCACGGAGGGATGTCTAGTGGGTGTAAGAGGCCGGCTGGTTTCTCCTTCAGACTTTTATTTTGGGCGCATACACCGCAAGAGATTACAAAGTCTCTAATATCCTTTTTCCATGATGGCCACCAGAAATGTCTTTTGACCTTTTCCATGGTTTTGGTTATGCCAGGGTGACCCTCCATTAGTGAATCATGATAACAGGAGATTACCTGTCTTTGTATCTTCTCACTGGGCAAGTACAATCGTCCTCGGAAAAAAGGTAGGTCTTGATCCACTGAAAATCCTTTTCCCCTTAATTGCCAGTCCTGTAAGTCGGCCGGAGTTAGAAGTGATTTGACTGTGGTCTTGATGTCTTCAAAGGATTGAGCGCTGACCAGACCCAAAATCCTTTGTTCAGGGATTATGGGTACTGGTTCTGGATTGGTCAAATGTTCATCTATTCCCATCAGGGAGAGGGCATCTGCTTTTCCATTTTTACTGCCAGGTCGGTAGGTAATTATAAAATCAAATTCAGCCAAAAACAGAGCCCAGCGAAGCTGCCTGGAAGACTGAGCTTTGGCCGTCTTCAGATACTGTAAGTTGCGGTGATCAGTCATTACGGTGACTGTGTGTCTGGCTCCCAAAAGATAATGCCGCCAGGCTTTAAAGGCCGATCTGATAGCTAAAAGTTCCTTGTCTGTAATTGAATAGTTGATCTCGGGAGCCGAGAATTTGCGGGACCAAAAGGCTACAGGATGTAATTGATGTGTGACCGGATCTCTTTGTGATAAAACTGCCCCCATAGCAAGACTTGAAGCATCTGTTTCTACGATGTAGGGGAGTTCTGGACGAGGATGTTTTAGAACAGGTGCAGAAATGAATTTAGTTTTTAAGTCCTGAAAAGCTTGTTCCGCCTCAGTAGACCACTCAAAACGTTTGTTTTTCTTTAACAGAGCAGTGATGGGCTGGACTATTCGAGAGAATTCAGGAATGAATCTGCGGTAAAAATTAGCGAAGCCTAACATGCTTTGGACTCCCTTTATAGAGGTTGGTGAAGGCCACTTGATAATTGCATCGACTTTCTTTGAATCCATATGGACTCCGTTGGGTGACAATATGAATCCCAGGAACTCAACTTCAGTTACGTTGAAAACGCATTTTTCGAGTTTAGCAAAAAGGTTATGTTGACGTAGTCTCTTAAGGACCTCTCTAACATGTTTCCGATGTTCTTCTTTAGAAGATGAATAGACGAGGATGTCATCAATGTAGACAACAACACACACATCTATGAGTTCTCTAAGGACATCATTCATAAAATACTAGAAGGCGGCAGGCGCGTTGCAAAGTCCAAAGGGCATAACTTGATATTCAAACAGCCCATACTTGGTGCGGAAGGCCGTCTTCCATTCATCGCCCTCTTTTATTCGTACCAAGTGGTAGGCTCCTCTGAGATCCAACTTTGTATATATACATGCGTCTTTGACTTGGTCCAGGAGTTCAGGGATCAAAGGTAACGGGTATCTGTTTTTAACAGTGATTTGATTCAGGGCGCAGTAATCTATACAGGTCGTAAGGTCTCCTTCCTTTTTCGGAACGAAGAACAAAGCCGAGGAAGCTGGAGATTTTGAAGGACGGATAAACCCATTGGCTAGGTATTGGTCCAGATATTGTCTGAGGTGAAGATTCTCTGGCTCGGTGAGGGCATAAATCCTACTGCAAGGAGGAGTTGTTCCGGGTATCAGATCTATTTGACAGTCGTAAGACTTATGTGGATGCAGGGTGTTAGCTTGATCCTTCCGAAAGACGTCTTGGAATTCCTGGTATTCGGGAGGTAATTTGGGAACCTCAGAAGAGATTGCCGCCAGTGAAACATCAGGCCGAGGATAACAAGTGGTAAAACATTCTGGAAACTTAACCGTCTTTGCTCGCCAATCGATCTGAGGATTGTGCTTCTCTAACCAAGGGATTCCCAGAATGATCTGGAACTGAGGGGCCTTGATCACATCGAACACGATTTTCTCCCGGTGTCCATCTTGGCTCACTAGCGTCACTTCTTGGGTGGTGTGCGTTACTGGTCCGGAGGCCATCTCCGTGCCATCCACTGTAGTAATGACGTCTTTTACTGCCTTAGGGACAAGGGGTCGGTTCATCCTTGATACCATTTCACGGTCCACATAATTACCGATTGCTCCGCTGTCGATGTAAGCTTCAATTGCATGCAAACGATCCTGACGATCAGGACTAATGAGGACCATGGGCACCACGAAATGCGAGGTCACGGGACAGATCTTAACGCTCGGCAAGAGGACCTCTACTCTTGTCGGGCTAGGTCGTTTCCCTGCTCAGAATTTGTGGTACAGGTGTCTGCGGCTCCTACAGCCTTCTTAGCTGGTTTCACTGGACAGTCTCGAAGAAAGTGCCCTGAGTTTCCGCAATAGAGGCATAATTGCAGCTGTCTTATTCTTTCCCGCTCCTTTTGGGTTAAAGGTCCTTTCATGCCCCCTATTTGCATGGGTTCCACAATGTCAGCTCCCCTAGTAGAGGTCTGTGGTTTAGAAAACACTCGGGTATCAAATTTGGAACGATCAGCCTTCCTGTTCTGTAATCTGTGGTCCAATTGGACAACTAAGTCAATATAGTCTGAGCATTCTTGTGGAGGATTCACAACTTGAGCTCTCCACGCAAGCCTCGGTAGAAAAGCGTTATTCTCTTATCCTCGGGCCATTGAGTTTCCACTATAAGTCTGTTGAATGAGGCTATATAAGTCAAGAGGTCTTGATTACCCTGTCGTAATGAAAGAAGTTCATTGTCCAAGGCCTGCCCTTGTGCATGTCTTGCGAACAGTTTCTCCATGCTGGACTGGAAGGCCTGGAAATCATGTAAAACCGGATCATCCTGGGTGACTAAAGGGATCGACCAATCTGCTGCGCTGCCACTGAGATAAGAAAGCACGAAAGCCACCTTGGTCTGATCTGTTGGGAATGCAGCTGGTCGACATAAGAAGTGTAGGCGGCACTGGTTGATGAACACTGCAAATTTCTTTGGGTCACCAGAAAAGCGTTCGGGCGGAGCCAATGGCACATTACCGGGTAGATTGATTTGCACTGGATTTAAAGATGATGCAGAAGGATAACTTCCTCCTGGAGCGGGCAAAGGTGTCTGTCTTGCCTGCATTTGTAGCAATTGCCTAGCAAGGTCCTCTGTTCGCTCCTTGGAAATTATCAGCTCTCTTCTTAGAGAGTTTGTTTCCTGACGAGCTGCATGTACTTCTGCTCTTAATTCCCCGAGCAACTGGGCTAATTGATCAGTGTCTGAGGTTTCCATTGCGCCTGGGTAGGAGTTTTGCGGTGGGCTTCGCGTTCTGTAACGCTCACCTGATTCCCACGGAGGCGCTGGTCTTGGCAGGAAGGTGTCTGTGACTCGAAAAGTGATGTGCAGGACTCGATTGGCTTCTGGGGTCGAACCTCTTCTCACTGTGTGTCGAACTCGAAGGGTGAGGTTTCTGCAGATGAAAGAATATGGGGGTTAAGGGTCTGGGTTGTTGAATGTCCCTCTCTCTCTCCCTCTCTTCCTAGCTTCTCCGTAGAGCCCCCAGGTCAACGTGCTCACCTTAGATAGGTGAATGCTGGGCTCTCCATCTGCGTCTGGTGCAGGGTGCCGTTGCCAGTTCCTTCACTGGTGAAACATAGGCCTCTTGAACTCAGAGGATCGTTACCGTCGTTAACTGCACGAGCGGTGAGTTTCCGGACACCTTTTTAGTCTTTATAGTCTTTAGGTGCGTGGCACGTTAATATTGAACAGGACTCTGTATAATGCTTTTCCCTTTTTGTCTTGCAGGACTCTGGAGATGAAAGATGGAGTGAAGCACCTGGAAATGAGTAAGTAAATGCAAGCACTCAAACTGTCTTTTTCCCTTGCTGCTTAGTTTGTGCTGAAGAGACGCCAGAGTATTTGCAGGCGTTCTATTGTGACGAGCGCGATGGGCGTAAGTAAATACCTGTCTAATGTTTCTTCTTTTGTCTTCACAGGCGGCGATGCAGCGTGAAGAAATCCGGAATTCGCGGAGTGCCGGTAAGTAATAACAATGCTTTTGTCTAAACAGGCGGAGGTGCAGCGTGAAGAAATCCGGAATTCGCGGAGTGCCGGTAAGTAATAACAATGCTTTTGTCTTCACAGGCAGAGATGCAGCGTGAAGAAATGGCCGCAGCCGATGGATCAGGTGAGAAGCACTGCGTGTAAAGTTTGCCTTGCTAACCTGTTGTTTCTTGTCTTTGCAGGTGGTGTTGTTGACTGGATACAGGAATGGTAAGTATAATTCTTGCAGGTTCAGGATCGAAAGAAGAAAGGCTGGAACAGACTCGGTGAGCGTTCTGCTGCAGATGCAGAATAACGCGAAGCACGTTTCATCTATCGGGTGTGGTTTAAATAGCCTTGGAGTGATGAGGCGTCTTCCTCCACGGCCCCGCCTAGGTAAGAAAAGAGTTCCAGTTCCAGAAGAGTTCCAGTGCTGTATCCAGGGAGTGGAGCTTGCCCCACCCAGGTAAGAAAGTAGTTCCTGTTCACAGAGGACTTCTAAGTGGCTGGTAAGTAAGCAGCATGGTCTGCTGCAGGTAAGTCCACCCAAGCATCTTCATACATAATATGAGCCCGGCGCTTCCAGCGCCGGGACCGATGACTTTGATGAGCCTGGTGCCACCGGCGCCAGGACAAGGTCCAAAGGGTCCCAGTGGGGACCGGCTGGTGCCTAAGATAACGGTTAGGGGCCTGCTTCCAAGGATGTTGGGCTGTTCCTGACTCCTTGGAAGCAGTGATCATGACAGCCAGGCAAGATACCGTATTGAGTCTGGCTCCTAGGACATCACGTTCTGCAATGGTGTCAAGCAGGACTTCGGATAGTTGATGGAGAATCCCAAATCCGTCAGCAGCTGGACAGTCGTCTCTGTGTGTCCGCCGGCCAACTCTTGCAAGCAGGCCCAGATGAGCCAGTCGTCAAGGTACAAGTATACATGTACACCCCGTAGACGCAGATGGGCCGCCACCAGTGCCAAGCACTTTGTGACCACTCTGGTGGCCGTCTTCTAACCGAAAGGTAGGGCCTTGAACTGGTAGTGCTGTCCCTGCACCATGAAGTGTAGAAACTTTTGGTGTTTCTTGTGAATGGGGACGTGGAAGTAGGCATCCTCCAGGTCCAGCAACGTCAAGAAGTCTCCTCTTTCCAGTTGGCCGAGCATGTGCTGCAACGTGACCATCCTGAATTTTTGGGACTTGAGGCATTTGTTCAGACGTTGCAGGTCTAGAATGGGCCTCCAGCCCCAGTCTTCTTTCTGATCAAAAAGTATCTGGTATAGACTCCGGAGCCCCTGGGGAACTAGCTCCATCGCCCCTTTTCGCTGATACCCGGTACTTCTTCTCCAGCCTATCCCCTTTGGCCGGAGCTGTACAAGGGTTCTTCAAGAGGGCCAGGCCCTCCTCCCACACGTTGTCAAGAAGGGGAACTGCCATTATTGTCTTCCTCTTGGCCTCATTCGTCTGGTACAAGAAACCCTCCCTCCTGCTTTCTTCGGGCACAAGCTGGAATAGCTTGGAGGCTCTGGCGATCATGAAATCAAACAACGCCACCTCATTCGGTGGGGAGGCGATGATATCAATGTCGTCTTCATGGACGTATCCGTCCCAGTGTCTGGGTCTGCTGGGGGAGAGAGTGCCCGACCTGGATGTGGAGGCTGAAATGGGGGCATTGGATGGCGCTTCCTCTTCTTCGCCGGCAGCTGATCAGGGGCCTTTGGGACCATTGGAACCGGGCCCTGTGGTATCCTCTTCTGGATCTCCGACACCAAGGTATGGAGGGTCGACAGGATGTCCAGAGGCACATTCCTTGGCTGAGCTGACATGATGGTACCACTAGGCCCTGCACTGTCGTCGCTGTCGTCATCGTCCTCCTCTTCCACGTCCTCATAGCCCGTGTGTAAGGACTCCAGGTCTTCGTCGCCCGTGGACGAAACTTCCATGGCTTGGGGCATGGCCTGGGACTAATGCTTGCCACCCCTCTTCTGAGATGGTGACCCCTTTTCCGGTGTGCCAGTAGACTTTTCCAAAGTGACTGCAGCAGTTTTGCGCCTCAGGGGCAGGGATACTTTCTGTGCTGTGTGGGATACCTTCACAAGGTCAGCCCCCTTACCCTTTGTGAGAGCAGCCACCACCAACTCTATCGTCGATGAAATCTTATCCTGTGCCGATTGGGTCTTCTTGGGCAGTTTGGCCTTCTTCTCCTCCGCCAGCAGCATCTCTGGCTTCTCCCGCAGTTTAGCTGGGTTGGACGATTTCCTTTTCGAGGAGGAGCTTGATTGCTGGCTGGATGGAGGCGGAGGGTGATGTCGATTGTGACCTGTCCACCGTGGGACCCGCTTCCGCAGTGACCCCGGTGGATCCGGATTTGTGGTTCTTGGCCTTGTCTTGGGTCCCCACGGATGAGGCGCCCTCAAAGGATTTAGAAGACCGCTCCTAACACCATCCGTTCCTGGGTGAGGCATGACTCTGCTCTGAGCACAGGGCAGAGACCTTGGTATTCAGCCATGCCGCCAGTCTACTGTGCCCATTCTTCATAGTCTTCTTGGAGAAACCGAGGCATATCTTGCATTCTCCTACCTTGTGGTCAGGATGCAGGCAGTAGAGGCGTTGCAGGTGCTTGTCTTCAACAAACACGTTCCGTAGCCCGCACTTGGTGCAGGTCTTGAAGAAGGATCTTCCTTCTTCTCCTCCGTCATGGTCGGAGTGCGCGAAGTATGCCCAATGGCCTTCTGGAAACTTCGACGATCTTTCACCGTTGGTGAAATTCACCAACGGTTCCCCGCTGTCAGCAGATGGAGAAGAGAGCACAGAGGCTCTTTTCAAACAAAAATAGAACCTTTTCCCGTTGAAAACACAGAAAAATATATAAGTATCTCGCAGAGCAAACTCGAGGACTCCCAACACTGAAGCATGCTGTAAAAATATGAAGATGGCTGTCAGAGGAGGGCCTTAGGGAGAGGACTGTCATTGGAGGGTGTAGTATAATCTAGAGGACAGTGATTGGTTTAAAGGAGAAATACAGTTTGTAAGTGAAAGTGAAACTTTTTTCTTTTACCAAGGATTCCCAGCCTGACGACGGGGAATATTCATGAGCACATGAGTCCATGTCAGACCCCATGCTGGAGAAGTACAAGATTACTTGAACAATCGGCTCCTTAGAATCAAATAAGTTGTGCTGCACAATAGTCAGCCAAGAATCTTCTGCAACAATTCTGGAATACCTTGAGATTTGTGGACCTGTGGAAGTTGGGAGGAGTCAGAAAAGAAAGCCGGCACAAAGTTGTCATATTTGGGTTATAGACTTTTTATTCAAAAGAAATAGGTCGGGAAAATGCCTCTCTGACCCTATTCTACAGAGGAGTTTCCCTACCTATAAACCAAAACTAAGAATCTGTGTTTGTCAGGACGCCGTAAATCAAAAACCTTCCTTGTGTCCAAACAATCTATCCTGACCCTCACACTACAACAAAATAATAAAGTGGCAAGGCAAATGTCTATAACCTGGTACTTGCAAAATGTGTCCTTAAATAAAAGTAGAAAAACTCCAACGTAAATGTTCTCCAAAATGGAAAAGACCTGAATTCCAGAGGGTGATTCCCTTCTCCTGGATTCTTCACTGGTATCACAAAATGTCTCTGGGACTAATAGTTCCTTTGTGCCTTTCTTGGCCCACAACAATTCTGTTAGACAAACACTGTTTAACCTTGTATGTTCCTTTTTGTAACACAAGCTCCTTACTTGTTTAACAAACACGGTTTCCGTCTGACGCTCCTTGTAGAATTGCAATTTGCCTGGTATACTCCTCTGCCAGTACTCTTGATGCACTTTCAACTGCCTGGTGTATTCTTGCCAGGACTTCTCTTCTCTTATAGTTCCTTTAATCTTCAAGTATACCTTTCTTGTTGGCCTGGTATATCTACTTGACAAACAATTACTTTACTTTCTGTAATTTCACAATGTTAAAATTCTTGTGCTCTCTTGATGTATACACAATCTTCTCGTCACTTTGCTTTCTGTAACTTTACAATGTTCTATTTCTCTTTGGCGCGGTTGATGAAATGCCCTGTGGTCCCCACTCTGCTCTTGTAGACTCACTGGTTCTCTGTAGAGTTTCTGGGCTTGCTCACGTTTATGCAGAGTACCTTTGCCGCCGGCTTCCCACTCTGGGCAGTTCCAACGTCTTTTTAGGCTTTCTCACGGCTCTGCTCCTGCATGCTGGCTTCTCCGGTAAGGATCCCGCTGCTTCTCTTCGCTGCGGGACATCCAGGGACCCTCTTGCGGTTCCTGGCATCTCCGTGTCATGCCTCTCTAGCACCACATCTCTGTCCTTCTCTGCCGGCGTGCTCTCTTGCTCTGCCACACCAGCTTGGGCCTCCAGCCTCTATCCGCCTTCACTGAAGCAGTCACGTCTACTCCTGAGCACAATTTTTTTAACATAACTTTTTATTTGAATTGTTAAACAAAACAATTGAATCATAAATGTACCCACGGAAGCCCCTCCCTTCTCTTTGGTTTGACAGCAGTCCATAATCTGTGAGTTTGTTCTCAGGGCTTCGAGTTTCTTGGTGTCCGGAGACAATGTTACTCATGTGCTCCTGCCCTGTCCTCGGAAGTGTCCCCCCTGTGCCGACCCGTCAGTGGTTATTCTACTATGCCCAGAAGGCGCATGCTCCTCGGGCACCAATAACCTTGAGCAGTCATTGCAGAACCCTCTGTGATCCCCTTGGAGAGAATATGGGAGCCACTCTGGGGCTGTAAAGTTCCAAATCTTTGTCACCCATTTGTGTTCCAGAGGAAGGGCTGTGGATTTCCATTTTTGCGCCAACACTAGGACCCCCGCCATCATCATGATTACATACACTTTGCGATCTGATTTTGAGGGAAGGTCCTCCAGCGTCCCATCTAGTCCTATCAAAGGTAATCCTCTGTTGTCTGCACATTCCACCCCCAGGACTTGCGTTATCGCCCTTTGTACACCCTCCTATTAAACCTCTATTTTGGGGCAGTCCCACCATATGTGGCTCCACGTTTCCTCTGCTCCACAATCCCTCCAACAGTACTTCGATTCCCCCGGATACATTTTGTGGAGTCTTGAGGGTGTTTGATGCCATTGGAAAAGTAATTTAACCCAGATCTCTCAAATTTGGATGGGTCTCATGAGTTTGGGAAGACTTGCCCACAGTTTCGACCATTCATTCTCCTCTGTGTGCCCCATGGATAATTCCCATTTTTTTCATGTAAGGTCTTGTGGGAGGAAACTCCCCTGCCTATGGGTGTGCATATATGGATGCGATGACCCGCTTATCGCCGAGGACCATAGTCAGATATTTTTCGAAGGGAGTTAGCTGGCGTATCCCTGCTTGTTTCACGGCAGGGTAGAGCAACCAGTGCCTAAATTGCACGTAGCGAAATCTCTCCCTCCCCCCAGGTCAAAGTCTGCCTGACATTGGTCGAATTGCTTGACATTGTTTCCCACAAACATATCTTTAATCTTTTGGCATCCCCTCTGTTGCCAGGTGGCAAATGCAGAGGTTTTGTTTCCCAGGGTGAATTGTGGGTTATCAAATATTGGAGTGCAAGGTGATGGGAGTGAAGTGATGTGTGCCCTCTTTGTTGCTTCATCCAAGGAGTCTCCTACCAGGGCTAGGCTCGTGCTGCAGTACATTTGGGGCGGTCTATCCGCTTTGGGCTTCCAAAGTATCCCTTCAGGTTTTCCTCTGCTGCTGCTCGGTCCATTGGCCTCCATATCCTCCCCTATCCTCGTTCTGCCAATTCTCTCAATTGAGCTGCTAGTTAGTACGCATTAAGGTCCGTTTCTCCCGACCCGCCTCTAGAGGTAGGCGTCTTCATGAGTCTGGCTGTCACCCTCTGTCTTTTATTGTTCTATCGAAATCTGCATGTTATTTTATGAAGGGACCTGAATAGGGCAGGCGGTACTTGGACCAGTAGGGCTGAGAAGTAGTATAGGAGTTGTGGTAGGATGACCATTTTTATGACATTTATTCGGCCAAGCAGTGTTATGGATAGGGCCCCCCAGTCTATCAGTTTCGTCCTGAGCTTTTCTAAGAGGGGCGGGTAGTTTGCGTGATACAATTTCACTACAGATTTGGCCAACTTGACACCCAGATATGTTATGGAGTGTTCGACCCACTTATAAGGGGAGTCCCTTCTAAGGTCCTGCTCTAATTCCTTTGGGAGCGTGAGATTAAGAAGCTCTGACTTGATTGTGTTTATTTGTAGCCCTGCAACCTCCCCGAACTAATTGAGTTTGTGGTCTATCGCTCCTGGGGAAAGTTGTGGTTGAGTGATTGTTAAGAGCATATCACGATCTTGTGCGAAGTCCCTGCAAATGGGATTCCCACTATGTCTTCATTGGCTCCTACCGCTGCTAGAAAGGGTTCTAGGTGGATTGCATATAATATGGGTGACAGCGGGAACCCCTGCTTGGTGCCCTGCTGGACTGCCACCGGGGCAGATATCTGACCATTTAGAAGAGCCGTATGAGTGGGTTCTGGTAGTTTGCCTTCACCCTGTTCAGGAATCTATTGCCAAATCCCATTTTGTCCATGGTTGCGAACAGGAATCTCTACTCCACTCGGTCGAAAATTTTTCGGCGTTTAGGGCCATGAGGAGACCAGGGATTCCCTTCTTGTGTATTTTCTCCATCAAGTGCACTATCCTTCGGATGTTGTCCCCAGTCTGTCGGCCCCTAACGGAGCCAGATTGATCTGGTTGGATCAGCCTAGGAAGGATTCGGTTGAACCTAGGTACCAGAATTTTGGTATGTACTTTCGTGTCTACATTGATCCCTATCTGTGGCAAGCTGATTAAATAATTTGGTAAGGTGGGGTATTAGCATTCCCTGTGGGTCTTGTAAAACTCAGTGGTGAAGCCGTCTGGCCTTGGGGATTTGTTAATAGGTAGCGCTTTTAGTGCTGCTCAGACTTCTTCAGAGGTTATGTCCTGCTCTAGGGTGTCCCTCTCCTCCTCCGTAATTCGTGCAAGGTCCATTTTAAGCAAGTAACGTTCCTGGCAAGCTGGGCTGGGCTTGTCTGACCCGTAGAGCCTAGAGTAGAATTGAACAAACTCTCCCTCAATGTCTTTATTGTCAGTACTGGTCTTACCCCTCTTGATTCTAATTTTCACAATGGTTTTGTCCTTTTCGTCCCCCTTCAACAATCTGGCCAGGAGCCAGTCTGCTTTGTTTGCCTTTATGTAGTACTTTTGTTTTCGGAACAATAGGTTACGTTCGATCGCCCTCGTTTGGATTAGGTCTAATTGCCCCCTGGTCGCCCGATACTCCCTTTTAGTTTCTGCAGTCAGGACTGTCCTCATCTTGGACATTATCTCCTTCAGTTTGGCTTCCAGCCAGGTCTCTTCCAGCCTCAGCTCCCTGTCTCTTCTTGCTTTAATAGCAATGAATTGCCTCCTTATTATCACCTTAAAGGCGTCCCATCTAGTCTGTGGGGTCGTATCATCTGCCTCCATCGCTTCCTTGACTTCTAGGACTAGTTTCTCATCTTTAAAGAGAGATGCCGGGTAACGCCACCTCCAGAGGCCCTTTGGCTGTCAATTTCTTTTCGTGTTTAGGGTGATGGGTGCGTGATCTGAGTGTATAATAGCCCCGACCGAGATTCCTGCTCCTGCCGTGTGACCCAGTAGGCTCCTTGATAACCATACATAATCTATCCTGGAGTGCGTGCAGTGTGCGTGTGAATAGAAGGTGTAACCCTCCTTATCTCCCTCCAGGCATCTACCAGGGCCAGGTCTTGGATTCTGTGCTTGAGCTCCCAAGGGACCCCCTTGCGCCCCCTGTACCATCTTGCTTCTGTCCTTAGCGGGGCCCCACGCAATATTAAAGTCCCCGGTTAAAATGATAGCGCTTTTGTAAATGTTTTGAGTTTTTCCAGAGATTTCTGAACGAATGCGTCCTGGCCTGAATTGGGGGCGTATAATGTTGCTACAGTGTAATCTTCCCCTCTACCCGTCAGGGCCACTGCTATGTATCTTCCCTGATCGTCAGTATCTATTTCCTTTGGGCCAGGTCCAGCCCATTTTTGAGGGCCAAGAGTACCCCCCTTTCTTACTTGGTTGGGTTCATTGGAAGAGTCTAAAGTACACCCTAACTTGTTTCTATTCCTATTGCTGGTGTGGATGTGCGTTTCTTGCAGGGTTATTATATCTGGGTGCTCCCTTCATAGGTATTTTTTCCTTTTTACTGCGGAGTTAGGCCATTGATGTTTAGCAATACTATCTTGAGGTTGTTAATGGTTCCCATTTCCACCTGGGTGATAATTTTCTAACTGTGACGCTTCCGTGCCAGGTCTCTGGTCATCTCTTTGCTCCGTCACATTTTTCTGTTTTGACTCCCCCTCTATGCAGCTACCGTCTCCCAAAATCCTCCCCCCACCCCATCCCTGCCTCCCTTCTCCCCTGACCCCCCCGCCTGGGTGGGATCAACAGGCTTCCAGCCCCCCTCAAATTTGTGTCTCGAGAGCTGAAACCTTGACTAGCCCCAGGCGTGGGCTGCGCAGGTTCACCCGAACCCATTCCAAGCTTCCCTTCCTCCTCCCAGCGGGACCCCCTCTGAGATTATAACTAAATATTAACAACTTGTGCCCTCCCCAGGTAAACTGTCGAAATATAGGCCCCAGCATCGGCGCCTGCTCAGTCTGGAACGTTGTTGGGGGGACTAGCTCGAGCTCTTGTGTTCTCATGCTGCTGGGCCTCTGAGGGGTAGTTGGTACTCCCCCTTTTTAAGCTGCTTGGGTCTTATTGTGGTCCATTCCCAGGATCTGCAGATATTTTGTTGGGGGGCCGATGGGTGGGTCGGAGACTAATGTTCCTCTTCGATGCCCAGAAGGGTTGCTCCTTGGTCGTACAACGTGATTTTGTACTGTTTCCCCTGCCAGTTGAAGAGCAGCCCGAACGGGAATGTCCATCAGTACTGCACTTCTTGATCCCTCAGAAAGGTCAGGATCGGGCTCATTCTCCTCTTGAGGAGGGTTGATTGCGCCAGGTCTTGGTAGAGGAATATTTCTGCGCCATTCTGTGTGATCTGTTTCATCTTCCTCACTATGCAGAGTATTCCCTCTTTGGCCGTGTAGTCCTGAATGGCAACCAGGACATCCCTCATTCTTGCTCCTAGGTCTTGTCTGCGGGGCCCCACTCTATGAATTCTGTCAAATGTTATCACTAGATCGGTCTCTGGTTCCAGGAGACCCCAGAAAATGTTTTCTTACGACCTCCCCCAGATCTTGGTCTCGAGTGTCCTCTAGGAGGCCTTTAATGCAGATATTGGACCTCCAAGATCTATTTTCTAGGTCCTTCGTCTGTAATTGGAGGTTGTGGGTTGCGGTTGCTAGGGTCTCCAACAGGGCGTCCGATCTTCTCGCATCCTCCGTTAGTTCCTGAATCGCCCTTTTGTTCATGTCTACTCTCTCTTCCATTTTGTTGATGTCTCTATTTATCTCTTGCAGTCCTTCTGCCAGATCTCCCCTTAGGATGTCCATTTGTTTTTGGACTCATTTAGTATTTGCTTGAGCAGGGCTTGTGTTATGGGCCGGTCCTGTTCTTCCTGCGTGGAGTCTTCCCCTGAATCTGGAGGGAGATCCGTTGCATGGGGTCCGTCCGGGAGGTCCGGGTCTTTAGCCCACATCTTGGCCAGTGCACCTTCTTGAAGCCTTTTGGTGTTTATTGCCACTGGCAGAAGCTCTTTCTTTCTTGACTTAGACATTGTTACCGGTCGTGGTAGGTGGCACCGGTCTCTGAGGTAATCCCGTCACCCCTGGTTGTGCGTTTGCCTGGCTCCACCCAGTATTCAGGGCTTGCTTCGTATGTTGCTGGACCGGCTTTCGCGCCATGAGGGGCACCCTGCAGTGCCCGGGAGGACAGGGTTTGCTTTCAGTTCGTGTCTCTGTAGGGCGTTGCGTTTTTTTGTGCTCCTGGAGCTGGGAGCCGGCCCTCCCGGGGGTTAGCCGGGAGCTGTGTGGGGGCAGGGTGCTGGGGGGGCCCCAACCGTGCAGGCGTGGGTGATGAGGGCCCCTTTGGACTTTTGGCTGGCTTTGCTGGAACTCCAGGTCTGGTGACGTGTCCAAACTGCTGGCCTCGTGAAGCCCTTGTGCTAGTTCTAGAAGTTGATGCCACATGTTGCCATGAAAATGGGCTCAACATCTCCCTGGCCATCTGCATAAAAAATGGTTGACATAGTGACGAAAAAATCGGAGCGTGAGAGAGGGACGAAATATTTCTCTCCGAGCGTTGGTGCCGGGGGGGTGTCCTTCGGCACCGATAGTGTGACTGTCGACGTCAACCGAGGCTGACACACCAGGATGCTGGCACCTTGAAGTGTGCAGGAAGTCATCAAGGGCCTCGATTACTTTTTTGGTGTCATAACTCTGCATATTGCTCTTGGCTGTGGGGGCAGGGGTGTCACCCACACCTGCAGCAGCATATTTTCTAAACATGTCTAGCATGGAGGTTTTGAAATCCTCCCACTCCCCTCAAGTGGTAGGCCCAGCCGACAGCTTACCTCCTTCCGTCGACGAATTGGAGTCCCGACGATGGGGGTGTCACCTCTTCTTCTTCGGGACGAGGAAGCGGTTTCTTCTATTGCCAATGTTCTTTTTCAGGGAAAACACCCTCAGTCTCAACCTGTGAGGATTGGACCGTCGATCGCGCCAGCGATTTAGAGGGCGGTCGGTCTAGAGATAGCTTTGCAGGCCGATTGTGCAAAGATTTGGTTGCATTTTGGCACTCAAAGCACACCCCTCCATGTCATGACCCGTGCCGAGGCACCAGAGGCATAACTCATGCGGTCTGTAACAGCCATTTTGGTGTGGCATTCGGTACACCGCTTGAGTCCAGAAACCCAGGCGACGGGCATCTCGCATCGAGGAAAAAGATTTTCTGACGAAAACGTTGATTACAGAGTCAAAAACCTGACCCTGTTGTGGGATGAAATAGCCCCTGGATGCCAGAAATACATAGGCCAGAGTCAGTTATGAGGGCTCACCAAAATAAAAGGCCAGTGCAGAAATGATGTCGACATAAGGCCTAGTGAACCCAAATCAAAAGGAAAGAAAGTGGGCCTCAACTTCAAGATGCTAAAATGTGCGCAGTGCATTTCATGAAGGGAAAGATAGACACGTGGAAATCCATAGAGAGCTGCACTGATATTTCCAGAAACAGCAGTGCACAGTATCTTAAATGAAATACCAGATTGTGCACCTAGCAGCTGCAGTGAAACAAAGCCTTTTACATATACATTAAATAAAATAATGTGATTTTGTTTTTCCCTCCAAGATTAACAACATGCTCAGCAAAATGCCCTCCAGACTTTCAAGCTTGGGCATGATGTTCTCATGTACATGCGCCATTCAGAAATAATATGCACAGATTGTTAAATTGTGTGTCGTATAAGATGTCATTTAAAGTAATTTCATGTGAGTTTGAAAGGCCATGAACTGCTCGCCAGTTCTTCAAATGTGAAACTAAACTCCAGGACCTCCCTTCGTTGCCCTGGAGATTCAGGCCTGGCTGCCTTCATCCATCAGAACCATTCCTTAAATATATAAAAAAATAATTACTTTTGAGATCAGAAATGCAGGGAAGACCAGATAAGGTTAGGTCTGTTTTGCCGCACAGGTCACAAGTCCCATAAAAAGTGCATTAGTGTGGCCATTAGACCTTGAAGGGGGAGGCGAAATCTAAACACAGACCCCTCTGCCGACGTCATGGTCCTACAGAGGAGAAGTGAAACTTAAAAAAAGGTGGTGGTCTATCAATTGAGTGAGACTGCACATTGCTTTAAAATGGGAGAAACACATTTTATCACATAAAATGGACAATGTACATCACACAGCAGTCATTCTAAGCCTTTATTAAAGATGGAAGTTAACCCCTTCTAATCATGTTAAAATGATTGTGGCGGGATAAACATGACTCAAATTATTAATGAAACTGTGATTTGGGCCTTCCCGTGATTACCAGAGATAGGAAAAGTTGATAAAAGCATGCCAATATTCATATGATGCCCGTAAAGTGCCATATTTTTCACTGAGATGGTTCCTGAGTAAATTAAGAAAAACAGTATCTCTGCACATAAAGGGTGTGCAGAGTCCATATTAGTCTCATCTGATTCGCTTTAAAATATATTCATACATATAAAGTTTTGGAAATTAAGGGTACTTACCATGTTGTGATTTTTGTAGTTCAAAAACATGACCAAGCCCATCTGTCAAAGTGGGATGATGAAGCTCTCTCCTCCCACTGCTAACCCAAAGCACTCCCCCATCCACTTGCCCTATCAGCACACAGGTGGGAGGAGGGTGTGGAAAATCAACCAAACCCTTTCGCGAGAATCCTGACACATTGGTGATGTAATTTGCCCTATAACTAAGCCAGTTTGCATGAGAGCTGGACTTCTTCCAATATTTCCGAGAGGTAACCTGCTGCTGAAATGTGGAGAAACATCCCAGCAGTGGGGCCTAAGTCTTGCAGTGGAGACAGGAGCCAGGAGACATAGAAGCTTATTTGGTCCCCTTGGATGAAAGAGAGGAGACCCTTCACTGACCCCCTTGGCTGTCCCAGTGGTGTGTTCTGATGCAGTAGAACTACCCCCAAAGCTCTATATTGTATAGGCCCCATATTTTTCAAGCATTGTTTTAGTTATTTCCCCATTGAAAAATCACCTGTTTGCCTCTGTAGATCCTTAGCATATTTATCAACGTAAATCAATTAATTCCCCATTTAATTAATGGGATCTGTATTGTTGGCAATCGAAACCAACAATCTTTTCCCAGTGTGTTGTGAGTCAGTATAGTCAAAGATTTGCCAGAAGAATTAACCCCCAAAAATGCCTTGTTCCACGTGTGTGCGCAGGGTGTAAAAACGAAATTCCCCATTGATCCCCTTCATGTTAAATCATACGTGGGAAGCCCAGTAGTGCCTGTGCATGTGCATGTGCAAGGTACAACACAAAATTGCCCCAGTGTATCCATTGTGCTCTGAAAAATGAATTTTCCCATTTGCATTTTCTTTCTCACATTGCATCTGTGATTCCAACACAAAAAACGATTTTCCCATTGTGTGCTGACTAATATCCCAAAGCCCTGCCTGTCCTTTTGAGGTGTGGCCAAACAAATTCCCATTGCTTTTCTTCCTTTCATATTGTTTATGTGACTAATACTAAACATCAGATTTTTACATTGTGTTCCCACTCCCTGCCACTGCCTTCCATTCAAAAGAGTGAAGCCTAATTGAGGTTTGGAGGGTGAGGGTTGCTGGGAGACAAGCATAACCCTGTTTGAGATCATTGTGTGTGTTAAAATAGTTATTTCCTTGTATTGGTGGGTGATTTAAAAAGGAAACCATTCTAACTGCACCTTTTAGTGTCATCTCTGTGTTGGTAGCTGATGTAATCTATTTGTGGTATTTGGCTAAATAAATAAATGAATACAAAATATCCTTAATACACACCGGCCTGGTTCCTAGTCCATTGTGGCACCAGGTATTTGTTGGGGTTGTGTGCGAGATGGGTTTGAGGCCTTATCAAAAAGAACCCAATATCAATCAAAGCGCTTTCTTGTGCGACACATTCATTGGGGGGAAGGAGCTCCCTGACTTGGGTGTGACTGTAATAAACCCCAACAAAACTGGGGGCTCGTGCCGTGATTGATATAGAGTCTTCACCAAACCCGTAGCTTGGGTTCAAGGCGGTGTGTATAGATAAAAGTAATCATTGAGGTGTCATTGTGAATACAAACTAAGCAGGAACAGGGTTGAGATTTTGCCCTTGCATAGAGAGCATAGTAGGTGCAGAACACGTTTCAGAATGAGTACCATAGAAATTAATATGTCCAGGAAGCACCTTCTACCAAATTGTTTATTAAAGGTGAATGGGTATAACAGAAGAATGACATGTGGCAATCTAGAATGATGCAGGAGGGTTCCTCTGTAAATGTGGATATGTGGTAGGGTAATGGCCTGCTGCATCAGGCCCAGACAGACTTAAATATGACATGGCTCAGCTCACAGCATATATGTACTTCCATATGATCATCATGGTGGAAAGATACCAGGCAAGTGTAGCCTCTGTGCAAAACCAATCTGAGCTTTTGGATCAAGCACAGAGAGAGTTGAAGCAAGTAGAGGAAAAAGTGAAACAGAGTTAAAATTAGAAAACATAATTCAGCAGCTAAAAGGTGAGTTAGTGGCACAGCAGCAAACGAATTTAGAGCGAGAGTCTCAATTTTCTGCACTGAGAGAGGAATATCAAGAAGGTGTGGAAAATCTGAGAGCCAACAAAAATTAAGTGAGCAAGTGGTGCACAATAAAGCCTGCTTAGTGGACATTTGTGCATTTCAAATGCAAATTAAACAACTGAAAGATATGAATAGCCGGTTGATCATAAGGGAGGTCGATTCGATCCAGGTGGAATTCGATCAGGAGCGCCAAAATCTGAACGCTCTGAAACGACAGAGATAACACCTCAGCGAAGAGAATAGCAAATTGTGTCAGGATAAAAGTGCCCTGTGACAGGAAGTGTACCAGTTAAGGAAGAACATGGAGGAAAGCAAGTTATGTTCTCAGGAACTGACTGACATGAGGATAGAAAATGAAAAATTAATGGGACATGTGAGGCAGGCAGAGTTTGACCTAGAGCAAGCAACACAGACCGAAAATGCAAAAAGTGAGGAGATTAGTCTCCTGCAAAAGAAGAGGTGCGAGTATGCCCAGATAATACAAGCCTAGCAGAAGGAAAATGAGTCCCTTTTTGAGTAGAACAAGGGACTCAGTGGCCTAGTAGTGGCACAAAACAAAGTAATAGAATCTACTCAAGCCCTGATAGCAGAGCTCAAAACTCAGGCCTCTAGATATCACCAAAAGATAGGGGCTGGGAAAGACAAATCTGAGAGAATGGAGAAGGAAATGGCTGGATACAAACAGGCTTTCAGAAACCCCGAACAGTTAAAGGATGGAAAGGCACCCTCCGATCACAGAGTGATGTCCTCTTTACCAGGGGCCTCAAGCCAACTCACCACATTATATGCACTTGGCTCTGCCAACTTCATGTCTGCCAATTTGCAAGAACGGGCAACCATGAGGCAGCTGGACTCAATCAGGCCTAGTATAACTGAGCTGGAAGGCCAGTCCTTATCAGATATTGACAGATATTCATCTTTATCCAGATTTAAATATACCCTAGCAGATACTTCTGACCAGATGGCTCCTATGATGAGAAGATCAGGGAGTTAGACTGGCAGAAACATAAGTTACAAAAGGGACCACCTGGTCCGCTTTGCAGACATAGAAGAACCAGAGTCCAGGCCTCAAAAGAGTATGTTGAAAACCTTCACATATTAGGGAGGGGGAGGAAGTTCTCCACCACACCCGGAAGAAGGCATGAGGAAGATGATTACTCCCCTGTGCGAAAGGGGGAGTTCAAGGGAAGTGACCCACAGAGCCCACGGTACCACAGGGGAGAAGAGACCAGAACCCATCATTCTGGGAGGGATTCCCAGTCTCAGGGTGGCAGGGAGCGCCTATAGGACAGGGATTGGAGGACCAATAGTTGCATCTCTGAGTCAGAGGGCGAATGGACTCAGGTGCAGCAGAAAAAGAAGGCTGCCAAATAGAAGAGAGGTCTTGTAAAAGACCCAATTCGGCAAATAAAAACAATCAGAAGCTTTATGACACCATATCACAAAAATACCAAATACTCATTATGGGAGAATTTAGAGTTGTATGACCAGATGATGACATCATTTGGCATAATACATTATTGCAATTCTATGTAGTTTGTCAAATGGACATTCTCCCCGGAATACTCCAGCTTCGTTGCAGGGCTGGAGGATCAAGATCACCAAAGACGTCTACCTATAATGCGGCCATCTTAAAGCATTTCTCTGTGCACAGAGGCACGCAAAGCAGCCTACAACCTGCAGTGTGGAGAAGACCAGGCACCTAGAGAGTGTGTGCAAGAACTGAAGCTGGCATTTGCCCAGACCTCTAGACGGGTGCGCACAAATAGCCAGGAGTACATTAATACTTGTTTCCATGCACTCCCAAAATACATAATGACCCACATGGTTAGGACTTCCATGAATGTAGGACCCTGAATTGGGTGATAGAACAGGCTACCCGCATTTATCAAGTTCAAAAGCCAGCTGAAAACATAAACAACCCCAAAAACTCCAAACCATCAACTATACCCGCTGCTGCAAAGGTGACAGAGGTGAAGCATACCCCCATTTAGGACTTGGAAATGGGCGGGGGCCTAAAAATACTCCTCCCATGTGTGGCCAGTATGCGACCTCTCAAGACTTTTAAAGTTGTATGAAACCCCCTATGACCGGCTGTGGACACGTCATGAGCTTGACTTAACATCAGGCTTTGGAGTGAGGTAGGTACCACCCACTGGTCACATCCAGAGATGGATTGCCGTACCAACAAACTGTCTTGAATTCGGAACATTTTGGAAAACGTCATCAAGACACAGAGATCCTCTTTCACGATATAATCGGATTCGGTCAGAGGACAATTCACGGGGTCTTCAATATGTTGATAACATTTCCCAAAATTCTGGTCACCTTTTTGTGCTGTAATCAAATCGGCATCTGGGGTTTCTTTACTCCACTGGGCAGTTGAGTTCATTTTGGGTGTGTGTTTGGGACCTGGTGACAGCAGCGAACTGGATTTCCCCCAACAGGAATTACGTTTCTATGAGATCCCAGTGGATGGCTCCGGTTTTGGTCAACTGGTCAGCCAAGTCATTTCCAGTTTTGTCTGGTCCCCTTATTTGGAGTGACCTTTGATCTTTTTCCAGTAGATAGTCATCTCATTAGAGGTGACCGGATCATCAATTGTTTGGATTAATTCCCCATGCTTTAGCGGTTTGTTATTCGCACACAGCATGCCTCGATCTTTCCAATTAATCAGGTGCTCCACAAACCCATTCCTGACATAATCTGAATCAGAGATTATGACCAGTTCTCTGAGTTTGTGTTGCAGGAAAGTGAGGATGGCTTGATGTACCGCCATAAACTCTGCCACCTGACTACTTCGGGGATCTATCTTTTACCCAGCAGAGGGCTCTGGGGCATCATTCACCCAGGCATTCCCCACACCAGCCACTAGTTCCTTTTCCCCCGTCATTATCAACATGGTAGGAGCGCCCATCCACATAAACTGTGGGTATCCCCAGGTCCGTGTCTTCCTCATAGACTTTGTGCGGGGAAGTAAGGTACGCCGCCATGTTGTCTTTGGTTTTTAGACTTTCTTCCTCGTGACAGTTTTCTTGAGCACAGTCATGCAATTCAGCCAAACCTTGCGCTAGGGGACTCTTCTTGTTTTGGCCATATTTGACCTCCACAGGAAAGCCTTGCAAGGACAGAATCCAGGAATTACATTCCCTGTTCAGATGTGGTCACTTTGGAGATGTTGCAATGGCTGATGAGGAGTCTCGACAATTATGTGCTCCCCTGGATGAACGGGGGTAATTCTTCAATGCCCACACCGTTGCCAGGAGTGCCTTATCGCAATCGTTGAATTTTTCCTTCACAATGAACAAAGTCTTGCTCGCATACGAGATGACTTTGCTGACCTTGTCATGCTTTTGGTATAATACTGCTGTTAAGCAAGTATTTGAAAACCCTGTCTCCAAGAAGAACTCCTTGTTTTTTATGGGGTAAGCAAAATAAGGTGCTTAGGGAAAGGCTTCTCTTCAGTTGTTTTACTGACTCGGCTTGCTCTGCACCCCACTCCCACTTGACCCTGGCCTTTAGTAAATGGACCAAGGGTTGCGTGACCTCTGCGTAGTCTTCTATGAACTTTCTACTATAATTAGTAAATCCAAAAGGCTTCTTAGTTCATGCAGAGTAGTAGGGTCAGGACCTCGACCAATACTTAAAGGGGTGTCTTGTGTGTGCTCAGTTTCAGCTAAGTTCCCTCAAACACAGAGCTCCCCTACAGAAAAGGTCTACATCAGGTCTACACCATCTTCTGCGACAAAAATTTCACCATTCGAGCTAATGACTGGACAAAAAAATGGTGCTACCTCGGCATCTGCTCTACAGAACTCAAGAGCAGACCCTGATCAACGCGTCCACGACCCATGAGTACAGAGAATTTAAGAAAACACCTTCAGCATGTCTTTGCGTACGCTCAGCGAAATCCAGAAAAGTCGGCAGAGGGGATGAAAACCCACTACGACTTAAACACCACCAAGAAAGAGTACCAAGTAGGGGACAGGGTCTACCTGTACAATTTCCAAAGGAACCAGACCAAAGAGCAGAAGTTCCTCCCCTCCTGGCACGGCACCTTTGAAATTGTAGATATAATCTCACCTGTCGCCTATAAGATCTGCATCCCTAAAGGAGAACAGATGGAAGAGAAATGGGTCCACATAAATCAATTGAAGAGCTGTCGCCCCAGACAGAACTTGCGACTGATTGAAGAACCCAATGAGGGTAGAGCCCAGGAACCACCTGAAGAATAAAGGGAAAGAATGGGAATCCGATGGAGAAAATCACATTTATATAGGGAGTAGAACAACTTATATTGATTATGAAGTTATTAAATGTAAGTGTCATTGTCCAAGATTGTTATTCTATGTAATGCCATATGTAACTTGTTGTGTTGTTGTCAATTTGCATGTCAATACCGGCGAAAATACTGTATGAAATATTTAACCTCTCTTTTATTCTTGGCAGATTAAATAACTCCTTGCCTCTACAGGCAGGAGGTGGAGATGCTGGAAAGGGAGGGGTCCAGGACCAAAATCCAAAGAGTGGAATTCAGACCAGAGCGACACTCCCTCAGAACCAGGAAAAGAGCAGGCGTGCTCTAGAGAAGATCCCTGGAATGAACCCAGGCCACAAGAAAATGGACACCCCACTCTCTACTTGCTCTTCTCTTTGCCTAATTAAATAAAGAGACAGGAGGGGGAATCTGTGGGGTAAAATAGCCCCTCGATGCCAGAAATACATAGGCCAGAGTCAGTTATGAAAGCTCACCAAAATAAAAGCCTAGCGCAGAAATGATGCCAGACATAAGGCCTAGAGTACCCAAATCAAAAAGAAAGGAAGTGGGCCTCAACTTCAAGATTCTAAAATGTGCGCAGTGCATTTCATGAAGGGAAACAAAGACACATGGAAATGATGTTTGACAAATCCATGGAGAGCTGCACTGATATTTCCAGAAACAGCAGTGCACAGTATCTTAAATGAAATACCAGATTGTGCTCCCAGCAGGCAGCTGCAGTAAAACAAAGCATTTTACATGTACATTAAATAAAATAATGTAATTTGGTTTTTCTCTCCAAGGTTAAAAACATGCTGAGCAAAATGCCCACCAGACTTTCAAGCTTGGGCATGGTGTTCTCATGTACCGTTCAGAAATAATATGAACAGATTGTTAAATTGTGTGTCGTATAAAATGTCATTTATAGTAATTGCATGCGAGTTTGAAAGGCCATGACCTGCTGGCCAGTTCTTCAAATGTGAAACTAAACTCCAGTACCTCCCTTCGTTGTCCTGGAGATTCAAGCCTGGCTGCCTTCATCCATCAGAACCATTCCTTAAATATACAAGAAAATAATAACTTTTGAGATCAGAAATGCAGGGAAGACCAAGTAAGGTTATGTAACGCTCATCTGATTCCCGTAGAGGCGCCGGTCTTGACTGGGCGTATACCGTATCTTCAAAGGTGATGTGTAACACACGGCTGGCTCTTTGGGCTGGACCTCTGTGCACTGTATTTTTGACTCGAAGGGTAAGATGTCTGCAGATAGAAAATATGGGATTAATGAACTGGGTTATTGAATGTCTCTCTCTTCTTCCCTTTCTCTTCTCCTGTAGAACCCCGAAGGTTAGCGCTCTCACCTTAGGTAAGTGAACGCCGTGCTCTCCATCTGCCTCGGGGCAGGGTGCTGTAACCAGTTTCTTCACTGGATAAGGGGAGCAGGCCTCTTGACTTCAGAGGACTGCTGTCCGTCGTTTACTGCACGAACGGTAAGTTTCCAGTAATTCTAATGTCTTTAAAGTCTTTAGTAATGATGTCTCTTGTTTTGCAGGGTTCCGGCGATGGTGGATGACGGGCTGAAGTGAGTTGAAGATGGAGCCCGTGTGATGAATAGAAGCGCCTGGAAGCACGTAAGTAAGCGCTTGTTGCCTGCTTCACGATGCGCTCTAACTGTCTTTATTTTGAAGGTACAAGTTCGGAGCGGCTGCAGGGTGCCGGAATACCCACTGGGTTAGATGTGGAAAGGAGTAATGGCACGTGAGTATTAAAGTTCCCCAATGTCTTTAAACACACCTTGTTTTGTCTTTCAGATGCGGGATGCAGCGCCGAAGGCCTCCGGAGCGTGCAAAGAGTTGGTAAGCTTTTGTCTTTCAGATGCCGGAATGCAGTGTGAAGACCTCCGGAGCGCACGAAGAGTAGGTAAGCCTTTGTCTTTCAGAATGCAGCACGAGGCGTTGGTGACAGCCGATGGCCCGGGTAAGTGAAGAGCTGTCACTGAAGACCGTAATGCTAACCTGTTCTTTCTTGTCTTTATAGGTGTTGCTGAAGACTGGATTCAGGATGGTAAGCCTTTTTCCTTAGGCCCAGGATCAGATGCAGAAGACACGATGAGCGTTCTGCTGCAGAGGATGCAGAATAACGCAAAGCAAGATTCATCCACCGGGTGTGGTTTAAATAGCTTCCTGTGGTGCTTAGGTGTCTCCTTCCACAGCCACGCCTAGGTAAGAAAAGAGTTCCTGCTTTCCAGAAGAGTTCCAGTGTTCTGAACCTAGGGAGTGGCTCCTGCCCCACCCAACAGGAAAAGTAGTTCCAAACAGAAGAGGATCAGGGGTTCAACTGGCAGGTAAGTAAGCAGCATGGTCTGCTGCAGTTAAGTCCACCCAAGCATTATGAGCCCGGCGCTTTCAGCGCTGGGACTGGGCATATTTATGAGCCTGGTGCCACTGGCGCCAGGACAGGGTCCAAAAGGTCCCAATTGGGACTGGCTGGCACTCGGAACCGGGGTTATGGGTCTGCTTCCAAGGGAGTCGGGCAAGTCCTGATCTTTGGAAGCAGAGATCATGACAGCACCCCCCCTCAAGGCCCCTCCCAAACCGGGCTTCTCCGGGAGTTTTGGCTTGTCAGGAAATGTTCGGTAAAATCTTTTGATTAGGCGAGGAGCGTGGACATATTCAGCAGGTTCCCAGGATCTCTCTTGGGGGCCGTAGCCTTTCCAGTCAATTAGGTAAAATAGTTTAGATTTGGAGATCTTGGAGTCCAGAATGCTTTTGACTTCAAACTCGAGTTCCCCATCAACTAGGATAGGTTTTGGAGATTTAGTTAGTCGGGTTTGAGGTTGCACGGGTTTTAATAGAGAGACGTGGAAGACCGGATGTATCTTCATGTGCGGGGGCAAGTCCAACTTGACCGCTACTGGGTTTACTATGGTAGTGATGGAATAGGGACCAAGGTATCTTGGGTTGAATGTGCGTGGCCCTTTTAGAGGTAGATATTTGGTGGATAACCAGACTTGATCCCCTACTCGATGTTGAGGGGCTTCCTTCCGATGTTGGTCTGCTCCTTTCTTGTATTGTTCTTTAGCCCTTTGAAGGTGAGAAACAGCTTCCTTAAAGGCTTGGGTGATTGTAGAATGCAGGTAGTCTACTGCTGGTGTTTCAAGATCTTGGAGGGGATCCAACTCCGAGGTTCGAGGGTGACTGCCGTACAAAAAAAAAAACGGGGTTTTCCCAGTTCCCGAATGGACAGAGTTATTGTAGGCCTATTCGGCTATCCAAAGGATGTCTTTCCAAGTTTTTTCAGTTTGTTGCAGCATGCAGCGTAAATACTGTTCCAGAGTTTGATTGGTCCTCTCGGTTTGTCCGTCGGTCTGAGGGTGGTGGCTGGTCGATAGTCTCACATCAATTTGAGCCGACCGACAGCAACTTCGCCAAAAATGAGAAATAAATTGACTACCTCGATCCGAAATTAGAACCGAAGGAAAACCGTGCAGTCGGACGATGTTTTCGAGAAATTCTCGGGCCAGAGTTGCTGCTGTGGGCAAGCCTTTGAGCGGAATGAAATGCGCCATCTTGGAGAATAAGTCCACGATTACTAGAATCGTATTGTATCCGGAGCATGGAGGTAGATCGGTGATGAAGTCCATAGAAAGCGTATGCCAAGGGCGAGGTGGGATGTCAATAGGGCGTAAGAGGCCTGCTGGTCTTTCCTTTTGACTCTTGTTTTGGGCGCATACTCCACAGGACATTATAAAGTCTCTGATATCTTTTTTCCAAGATGGCCACCAGAAGTAGCGCTTGATCTTTTCTGAGGTCTTGGCTATACCGGGATGTCCTTCCATTAAAGAATCGTGATAACAAGAGATTACTTCTTTCTGTAAATCTGTGCTGGGTAGGTATAATCGTTCTTGGAAATACAATAAGCTGTCCTTTACTGCAAAGTCCTTTCCTTGCAGATGCCAATTCTGTATGTCTGCTGGAGTTACAAGTTGCCTGGCTTTATCCTTAACTTCCTCTATGGATTGTGTGGCGATTACACCCAGAATTCTTTGTTCGGGAATGATTGGTACAGGTTTAGGGTTGATCAAGTGTTCTTCCACTCCCATCCGAGAAAGGGCATCAGCTTTACCGTTTTTTGTACCAGGTCGATAGGTAATTATGAAGTCAAACTCGGCAAAGAATAATGCCCAACGGAGTTGTCTAGAGGATTGGGCTTTTGCTGTTTTCAAATATTGCAGGTTTCGGTGATCTGTAATCACAGTAACGGTGTGTCGGGCCCCCAGCAGATAATGCCGCCAAGCCTTAAAGGCAGACTTGATAGCCAGAAGTTCCTTGTCAGTAATCGTGTAATTGATTTCAGGAGGCGAGAATTTGCGGGACCAAAATGCCACGGGATGCAACTGATTGGTTACCGGGTCCTTTTGTGATAGAACTGCCCCCATGGCAAGACTTGAAGCATCAGTTTCCACGATGTAGGGGAGTTCGGGGCGAGGGTGTTTTAAGATTGGTGCAGAGATAAATTTAGTCTTCAAATCCTGGAAAGCTTGTTCCGCCTCGGTAGACCATTCAAAACGTTTGTTTTTCTTTAACAAGGCAGTGATGGGCTGGACTATTCGAGAGAATTCGGGAATAAACCTGCGGTAAAAGTTAGCGAAGCCTAACATGCTTTGCACACCTTTTACGGAGGATGGTGATGCCCATTTGAGAACTGCATCGACCTTCTTTGAATCCATACGCACTCCGCCAGGGGATAATATGAATCCCAAGAATTCAACTTCAGTCACGTTCAAAACACATTTTTCCAACTTAGCGAAAAGTTTGTGTTGACGCAATCTTTCAAGGACCATTTTCACGTGTTTCCGATGTTCAGATTCCGATGAAGAATAAACGAGGATGTCGTCAATATAAACAACAACACACACATCTATGAGCTCTCTGAGGACATCATTCATAAAATATTGAAAGGCGGCCGGGGCATTGCAAAGTCCGAAGGGCATGACCTGATATTCAAATAGCCCATACTTGGTGCGAAGGCCGTCTTCCATTCATCGCCCTCTTTTACTCGTACCAAGTGGTAAGCTCCTCTAAGATCCAGCTTTGTATATATGCATGCTTTTCTGACTTGGTCCAGGAGTTCAGGGATCAAAGGTAACGGATATCTATTCTTAACTGTGATCTGGTTCAGGGAGCGATAATCTATACAAGTTCTAAGGTCTCCTTCCTTTTTTGGAACGAAGAACAAAGCTGAAGAAGCAGGGGACTTGGAAGGACGAATAAACCCATTTGCCAGGTATTGATCCAGGTATTGTCGAAGGTGAAGGTTCTCAGGCTCGGTGAGGGCATAAATTCTACTACAAGGAGGAGTAGATCCAGGTATCAGGTCTATCTGGCAGTCATAAGACCTATGAGGAGGTAGAGAGTTAGCCTGATCCTTCCGGAAAACATCTTGGTATTCTAGGTATTCGGGAGGTAACTGGGGAGTCTCTGAAGAAATTTCTGCCAGTGCAACACCAGGTGGAGGGTGACAAGTAGACACATTCTGGAAACTGGACCGTTCTTGCTCGCCAATCGATCAGAGGATTGTGTTTCTCTAACCAAGGTATTCCTAGAATAATCTGAAACTGAGGGGCCTTGATCACATCGAACACGATCTTCTCATGGTGTCCATCTTGACTTATTAGCGTCACTTCTTGAGTGGTATGCGTTACTGGCCCGGAGGCTATCCCGTACCATCCATCGTAGTAATGACGTCCTTTACAGCCTTGGGACAAAGAGTTAGATTCATCCTCAAAACCATTTCATGATCCACATAATTGCCGATGGCACCGCTGTCGACGTAAGCTTCAATTGCATGTAATCGGTCCGGATTATCAGGGCTAATGAGGACCATAGGTATCACGAAAAGCGAGGTCACGGAACTGGTTTTCACGCTCGGCAAGAGGACCTCTATTCTTGTCGGGCGAGGTCGTTTCCCTGCTCAGAGTTTGTAACTTTGGTAACTGCAGCTCCTACTGCCTTCTTAGCAGGTTTCACCGGGCAGTCTCGAAGAAAGTGCCCTGAGTTTCCGCAATAGAGGCATAATTGCAACTGTTTTCTCCTTTCCCGCTCCTTTTGAGTTAGAGGACCTTTCAGACCCCCTATTTGCATGGGTTCCCCGGAATCTACTCTTTTGGAAGGAGTTGGCAGTTTGGAAAATACCCGAGCATCAAACTTGGAACGATTGGCCTTCCTGTTCTGCAGTCTGTGATCTATTTGAACGACTAAGTCTATATAGTCCGAACAATCTTGTGGGGGATTCACTACTTGGGCTAACACATCTTTGAGCTCTCCACGTAGACCTCTATAAAACAGCGTAATCCTTTTGTCCTCAGGCCATTGAGTTTCCACTATCAGTCTGTTGAAAGACGCAATATAAGCCAAAAGGTCTTGATTACCTTGTCTCAACGAAAGAAGCTCATTGTCCAAGGCCTGCCCCTGTGAATGTCTTGCGAACAGTTTTTCCATACTGAGCTGAAAAGCTTGAAAATCATGGAGGACCGGATCATCTTGATTTACTAGAGGGATCGACCAGTCTGCCGCATTGCCACTAAGGTACGAAAGCACGAAAGCTACTTTAGCTTGATCAGTTGGAAAGGCTGCTGGCCGGCATAAGAAATGCAACCGGCACTGATTGATAAATACTGCAAACCTCTTTGGGTCACCAGAAAATCGTTCGGGCGGAGCCAGAGGTACATTCCCAGGTAGGTTGATCTGCACTGGATTCATAGAGGATGTAGAAGGAAGATTTCCCCCAGATGCGGGTAACGGGGTCTGTCCGGCTTGTGACTGTAGCAATTGTCTAGCGAGATCATCTGTTCGCTCCTTGGAAATAATCAGTTCCCTTCTTAGAGCGTTCGTTTCCTGACGGGCTGCATGCACTTCTGCCCTTAGTTCCCCAAGTAACTGGGCTAGTTGGTCGGTATCCGAGGTTTCCATAGCGCCTGGACGGGAGTTTTGTGGTAGGCTTTGCGTTCTGTAACGCTCACCTGATTCCCGTAGAGGCGCCGGTCTTGACTGGGCGTATACCGTATGTTCAAAGGTGATGTGTAACACACGGCTGGCTCTTTGGGCTGGACCTCTGTGCACTGTATGTTTGACTCGAAGGGTAAGATGTCTGCAGATAGAAAATATGGGATTAATGAACTGGGTTATTGAATGTCTCTCTCTTCTTCCCTTTCTCTTCTCCTGTAGAACCCCGAAGGTTAGCGCTCTCACCTTAGGTAAGTGAACGCCGTGCTCTCCATCTGCCTCGGGGCAGGGTGCTGTAACCAGTTTCTTCACTGGATAAGGGGAGCAGGCCTCTTGACTTCAGAGGACTGCTGTCCGTCGTTTACTGCACGAACGGTAAGTTTCCAGTAATTCTAATGTCTTTAAAGTCTTTAGTAATGATGTCTCTTGTTTTGCAGGGTTCCGGCGATGGTGGATGACGGGCTGAAGTGAGTTGAAGATGGAGCCCGTGTGATGAATAGAAGCGCCTGGAAGCACGTAAGTAAGCGCTCGTTGTCTGCTTCACGATGCGCTCTAACTATCTTTTTATTTTGAAGGTACAAGTTCGGAGCGGCTGCAGGGTGCCGGAATACCCACTGGGTTAGATGTGGAAAGGAGTAATGGCACGTGAGTATTAAAGTTCCCCAATGTCTTTAAACGCACCTTGTTTTGTCTTTCAGATGCGGGATGCAGCGCCGAAGGCCTCCGGAGCGTGCAAAGAGTTGGTAAGCTTTTGTCTTTCAGAATGCAGCGCGAGGCGTTGGTGACAGCCGATGGCCCGGGTAAGTGAAGAGCTGTCACTGAAGACCGTAATGCTAACCTGTTCTTTCTTGTCTTTATAGGTGTTGCTGAAGACTGGATTCAGGATGGTAAGCCTTTTTCCTTAGGCCCAGGATCAGATGCAGAAGACACGATGAGCGTTCTGCTGCAGAGGATGCAGAATAACGCAAAGCAAGATTCATCCACCGGGTGTGGTTTAAATAGCTTCCTGTAGTGCTTAGGTGTCTCCTTCCACAGCCACGCCTAGGTAAGAAAAGAGTTCCTGCTTTCCAGAAGAGTTCCAGTGTTCTGAACCTAGGGAGTGGCTCCTGCCCCACCCAACAGGAAAAGTAGTTCCAAACAGAAGAGGATCAGAGGCTCAACTGGCAGGCAAGTAAGCAGCATGGTCTGCTGCAGGTAAGTCCACCCAAGCATTATGAGCCCGGCGCTTCCAGCGCTGGGACTGGGCATATTTATGAGCCTGGTGCCACTGGCGCCAGGACTGGGTCCAAAAGGTCCCAATTGGGACTGGTTGGCACTCAGAACCTGGGTTATGAATCTGCTTCCAAGGGAGTTGGGAAAACCCTGACCTTTTGGAAGCAGAGATCATGACAGGTTAGGTCTGTTCTTCCGCACTTGTGACCGTCAGGTCCCAAGTCCCATTAAAAGTGGATTAGTGTGGCCATTAGACCTTGAAGGGGAGGCGAAATCTAAACAAAGATCGCTCTGCTGATGTCATGTGCCTACAGAGGAGAAGTGAAACTTAAAAAAAAAAAAAGGTGGGGTCCTATCAATTGAGGAGACTGCACATTGCTTTAAAATGGGAGAAACGCATTTTATCACATAAAATGGACATGTACATTGGTCAACAGTCAATTTAGGCTTTTATTAAAGGTGACAGTTAACCCCTTCTAACCATGCTAAAACTATTTTTGTGGGATAAACACAACTAAAGTTATTAATGAAAATGTGATTTGGGCCTTCCTGTGATTACCAGAGATGTTAAAAGTTGATAAAAGCATGCCAATTATAATTCATATGACACCAGTAAAGTGCCATATTTTTTACTGATATGGTTCCTGAGTAAATAAAGAAAAACTACCTCTGCACAGAAAGGACATGCGAGTCCATACTAGTCTCATCTGATTTGCCTTAAAATATAGTTGTCAAAAATGTATTTATACAAGTAAAGGTTTGGAAATTAAGATATGCCATGTTGAGATATATGACCGAGCCCATCTGTCAAAGTGGGATGATGAAGCTCTCTCCTCTCACTGCAAACCCAAAGCACTCCACCATCCCCTTGTCCTATCAGAAAACAGGTGGGAGGGAGGTATGGATAATCAACTAATCCCTTTCACGAGGATCATGATGCATTGGTGATGTCATTTGCCCTTTAACTATGCCAGTTTGCATGAGAGCTGGACTTTTTCCAATAATTCCAAAAGGGGACCTGCTGCTGAAACCTGGAGAAACATCCCAGCAGTGGTGCCTAAGTCTTGCAGTGGTGCCAGGAGACATAGAGGTTGATTGGGGCCCCTTGGAGGAAAGAGAGGAGACCCTTGACTGCCCCCCCGGCAGTCCCAGCGGTGTGTTCTGATGCTCCCTGATGCCAAGTCCATACCTCTCCTGTAACTAGAACTACCCCCAAAAGCTCTAGATTGTATAGGCACTATATTTTTCAAGCATTGTTTTAGTTATTTCCCCATTGAAAAGTCCCGTTTGCCTGTGTAGATCCTTAGCATATTTATCAAAGTAAATCAATTAATTCCCCCATTTAATTCACATGATCTGTATTGTTGGTATTCGAAACCAACAATCTTTTCCCAGTGTGTTGTGAGGCAGTATAGTCATAAAGATTGGCCAGAAGAATTAACCCCAAAAAACGCCTTGTTACAAGTGTGTGCGCAGGGTGTTAACATTTAATTCCCTGTTGATCCCATTAATGCTAAATCAGAAGTGGGAAGCTGTAACGCTCACCTGACTCCCACAGAGGCGCTGGCCTGGTTCGCGCTGCTGTGACCTCTTCTAAGGTGATGCGCAGGGTTCGGAAGACGGACTGGACCGGGCCCCCAAATCTGGCTTGTCTGGCTCGCAGAAGTATCCTTCTGTAGGCGAAAATAGGGGATTAACTGTCTGCGGGGTAATGCAATCAGCCTCCCACTTTCCCCTCTCACCCTCCTCGAAACCCTTCTGTGATTCCTCAAAGCGTCTCACCTTGGGGTCTGGAAGGACGAGCTCTCCATCCTGCTTCTGATGCAGGGGCGCGTTGGTATCCAGTTACTTCACTGGATTTTCGGATTGGTGAGAACCAAACTTGCTTGGCTTCCAGGTAAGGTTTTTGATAAGAGGTTCCCCTTGTGTCCATGCATTAATGTACCAATGCTAGTGTCTTTTTCCCCATAGGGGCCGGGGTACGGAATGCCGGGGAACAGGCACCGACCCGAGATGAGAGATGAAATCCTTGTAGAAATCAGGTAAGTCTTTAATGAGCGTTTTTTGGTAATGTATTTTCATTCGCTCATTAACGCTGATGTCTCTTTTTCCCCTTAGGGGCCGGGGTCCGGAAATGCCACGATGCGGCGCGGACCCGAAATGAAGAGGGAATGAATCAACAGGTAAGTCTTAACATGGAGAATTAGCTTTCCTTATTCCCTTCTCTCTCTCACCTTTTGTTCTGGTCTTTTTCTCCCTAGGCGCTGGGGCGTGACTGCGAATCCGGATGATCGCTGCTGAACATGGAGGCGCCCTGTAAAGGTGAGTGGAATGCGGCGCTGCAGCGATCGACGCAATGAGCTTTTAAATAAAAGTCTTCCTTTTCAGGATTGTCGGCGAGATGTCTCCGGGATGCGGCTTTAGCAGGTAAGGACTTTTCCTTCTTCTGTTCTCTTCTTCTCTTCCTTTGCAGGTGATCCAGGATGCTGGCAGGCGTGGCAGAAGTCAGGATGCAGGAGCAGACACAGTGAGCGTCCAGCTGCTAGATGCAGAACAACGCGAAGCACGTGTGGCTGTTCGGGTGGGGTTTAAATAGCCTTGGAAGAAGTTCCAGGTATGTATCCTTCCTCCAATCAGGTATGTATCCTTCCCCGACCACGCCCGTATGGTAAATTAGTCCCACAGGTAAAGTAGTTCCTTTCAGGCCTCAAGGAGGCCGGGATCCTGCAGCATGGTCTGCATCAGGTAAGTGCACCCAAGCACTTCCATAATGAGCCTGGCGCCATAGGCGCCAGGACTGATGTCTTTTATGAGCCTGGCGCCATAGGCGCCAGGACACTGTCCAAAGGGCCCCTATATGGGGTTGCTGGGTCCTTCCTTGGGGACTGGATGTCCGCTTTTGGGGACGCAGGGCTTGAACCGGCTCCCCGGGAGCGGGCATCATGACAGAAGCCCATTAGTGCCTGTGCAGGTGCAAGATGCAAAACGAAATTGCCCCTGTGTATCCATTGTGCTCAGAAAACCGAATGTTCCTGTCATGATTCCTGCCCCTCATGTCCCCAGCCCTCCAAGATGTCAGGCTGGAGCCAGGCCATGATCACCTACATGGCCCTCAAGGGCCTCTCCATCCCTCCAAAGACCCACTTGGAGTCAGACTTGGCGCTTGTGGCACCAGACTCACTCACTCCCATAGGATGACATTGGGGGATTGGACTTGTAGTGCATTGATGGGGACAAGATGGATGCCCCCACATATTTCGGTTCCCAGAACTGCATGTGCAGTCTAGTCTTTTGGGTGTGGTTCAGCCGAGAGACACCTGGGATACCCAGAGACTATTTAAGCCACGCCCAGACTGAGAAACATGCTTTGTGTTTCCTGCACCTGCAGCGTCACACTCACCGTGTTCGGATCGGTCTCCAGTAGGCCTGCATCTTTCTTCTGTGCTCAGCTCCTGCAAGAACAAGAACACCGTTAGGAACAGCCTTACCTTGCGGCGCTTCTGCCCATCATTCATCGCTCCTTCTGTTCTGCGGGCATCTTCGGTGGTGTCATTCCCATCCCGGGACGCCGCTTCCTAAGGAAAAGGGAAAATAACAGAAAAAAGGCATTAGTAAGCATTCAGCAAATCTTTGCTTATTTTTAAAGACTGTACGAGCTTCAAACGCTTACCTGAATCCCAGACGCTCTGGCGGAACTCTGTCTCCAGAACTTCTCATCCATCTGCAAGAGGGAAAAGACACGCCAGGTTAGCGTGGAAACATCTAGAGGCGCCGCATACCGCGCTTACTCACCGCATTTCTTCTTCATTACCAGCATCCACGCTGAAAACATCGCAGCACCTAAAAGACACAGAAAAAGAACTCCGTTCAATACAGATACGAAAGGGTTGCATCGCGCTCTCACTCACCTTCAGCGCTACTCATCTTAGCAGCACGTCGCCATCCCAGGACGCCGGCCATCATCTAAGGAAAGAATGGAACGAAGTTAGAGAACTGTTCAAAAGACTCATTATACTTACCTGTCGAGTCTTGCCAGTGAAGTAGCTAGGCAGCAACGAGCTTGAATCAATTAACGCGCCCCTGTGCTGAAAGCAGGATGGAGAGCACACTTTCCAAGAAAACAAGGTGAGCTGTGGATCAAAGGGAAGGGTTGGACCCCGGGGAACAAGGGATTCAAGCACACAGAGACAATAGGGAGTTAAACTCTACCAATCCTGTGTTTCAGGCCCAGTTTTCAGTCAAGTAGACTCCAGGGAAGGGTTTGAGGTCGTAAGAGGTCAGAACAGGCTGAGTGACGTCCCTGTGAATACCAGGTGAGCATTACAGTTCCCTTTTGCATTTTCTTTCTCACATTGCATCTGTGATTCCAACCCAAAACATGATTTTCCCCATTGTGTGCTGACAAATATCCCAAAGCCTTGCCTGTCCTTTTTAGGTGTGGCCGAACACATTTCCATTGCTTTTCTTCCTTTCATGTTGTTTCTGTGAGTAATACTAAAAATCGGATTTTCCCATTATGTTCCCACTCCCTGCCACTGCCTTCCATTCAAAAGAGTCAAGCCTAATTGCGGTTTGGAGGGTGAGGGTTGCTGGGAGAAAAGCATAACCCTGTTTGAGATCGTTGTGTTTTAAAATTGTTCTTTCCTTGTATTGGTGGGTGATTTAAACGGAAACTATTGTAACAGCATAATTTAGTGTCATGTCTGTGATGGTACTTTTTAAAAAACATTGTTGTTCTTGTGTTGCTACAGCTTTGGTGGCTGATGTAATCCATTTGTGATATTTGGCTAAATTAATTAATAAAAATATCCTTAATACACGCCGGCCTGGTTCCTAGTCCATTGTGGCACCGGGTATTTGTTGGGGTTGTGTGCGAGACAGATTAGAGGCCTTATCAAAAAGAATCCAATACCAATCAAAGCGCTTTCTTGTGCGACACATTCATTGTGGAGGAAGGAGCTCCCTGACTTGGGTTTGACAGTGTAATAAACCGCAACACTGTTACTAAAGCAGTGTGTCAAGCGTGCGGAAAAAAGGAACTGAGGTGTGGGGCGTCGTGATGGAGTATATATACGACGCCTGACATCACGTCCGGAGCAGATGATCGTGCACCGAGCAAGACGGATCGACGATTGACTGAAGAAATCAAGGTCCACCACGCCCACTGTCGAAAAACTTCAGAAGCAAGAAGCTGGATATCTATCAGCTGAAGAATCTGCAGGAGAAAGGCAATCCATTGAAAACCTCTGTCTAGGTCTTCCAGCCACAAGACTATACAAGATAACAGGCCTGGAAGGAGGGTTAGGTAAGTTAGGTGGGTTTGGTTGGGGCTGTGCTCCTAGTCTTGCAAGGCAAAACAAATATAAATCACTGTTTTGCCATCTATCTAGATCAAAGTGTGAGGCTGATGCTTCTTTAACAATACCAAGGCCTACGCTTAACCCTTTCTGAGTCCTAGGGTGCTGGCACACTCCGCATTAGAGGTTCTTTCGAGGTGCCTGTTAGGGAGAATTCTCTCTTTAGGCTGAATTTCCTAACCTAGTGAGTCCCCCAGCAGCTTTGCTGGATTTCTGGAGTTTGTTTTTTTCTCCTGCCAAGAGTGAGACTCTTTTTCTCCCACTCTTGGACATGATTTATGGTGTTCCTTGACTGTTAATGTGTTTTATGGGCTATGGGGTCCTTTACTCCATAGGGTCTCATGTGATTTTACTATGTGTGTTACACAACACCCTCCGTGCAGTAACACAGGGGTGTCATAGTGACACCCCACCATAGACTCCATACCCTGGGACTGACTACTGTCTCCCAGGGCATGTAAAGTCACCATTGGCTTTACTAGTCCCAAATTGTTAACAGAAACCAGTACAAACCATCATATTGTGGATGTACTGGTCGGGGCAATTCGATTGCCCCGGGGTCTGTTAGTCGAGGGGGCACGTCTCCGTCCCCCCTGATCGAGTTTTGGCTGGTGGCAGTGGAAACTACTTTTTATATTCGACCGCAAATATTTCCCTATGGGATTTTCCCATTGTTCGAGGCTACCAACTTTAATTATTTAATTCTCATAGCCTCGCACATACCGCCGGTTTATTTAATTAATAGTAATTCGCCGGTTGGTATTTTTTGCCAGGACTCGATTCTAAAATGGCGTTTGTGTTCTCTTCTGCGACTCCAACCCAAGTCGAGCCCTTTGTTCCACTTTTTGGCGGGCTTCTCCACAGAAGTCTCCAAACGTGGTGCCACTTTGTCTGGGTACCACAGGGGGTGTGGGAGGGGGTTTAGGCACCCTGCACTGAGTTACCTTGGTAACTCAAGTCGCACTCTTGTGTGATTGGCCCAAGTGGTGAGCCGGCCGGCTCACCACTTAGCATGTTTGATTGACAGCCAGGCTGAGTGAATGGGGGTATTCTGCATAAAAGCAGGGCTTTGGGGACTGGAACTTCAGAAGTTGCCACAGGACCTCAGAATCCAACGAGGGAGAAGCTGAGCCGACCTACCACGATGACACCACCGGTGGAGCCCTGCTGAACCGACTCACCACTTCCCGACGACAGAGAAGATCTCCCGGCTGGAGAGGCTTCTTCCCCTGACAGGTGGGCACAACCAGTTTACCTTCTTTTCTTCGCACCCCAGACGGGTTTGTGGTCGAACTGCCCGTGCCAAGCACCCCGGCAGCCGGATAGCCACTCAACACTGAACTGCGAATCAACGGACCGCTCCTTGTACCTGAGAAACTCTGCGGCTGGTTTCTTCCCTGGCAGTGCAACAGACTCTTGTCTTCCTCCCCGACGAGATCCTCTCTTCCCCCAGACGAAGCACCGACTTGCATCCGCTGCCAGGAACAACTGCCCCCGCTGCAGTGTTCTCACCACTTTAAGGTACCGTGTCCACCAGGCCCCCCTTTCTAAAGATTGCTACAAGGTAATAATAACCGCTTAACCTTCTGGACTGGGCTGGCTGCCTTGACCCTCTAACTGGTCCCTTTCTTTGGTCCAACTCCTTTTTGAACCGTTACAAGACTTTCGTGCACTGCAACCGTGTGACCTTGGACCCATTTAGTTTTGATCCTCTTAAAGCGGATCCGGCCTACTGACTCTGAATTCACAGTGTTACTTTGCCTTCCTCTCTTGTTGTGTTCGTGAAAAAGTGTTGGGATCTGTTTCAATTTATTCTCTGCTTTTCTCTCCCTTTTTAAAACGAATTATTAGAGTGCCATCTACGTTAAGCGCTCACCGCTGTCTGAAAATAAGTGGGGCTTTACTTAAGACTTGTCTAATATTCTTTTAAGGGAGTGTATATCTTTTAGTGACCGTGTTTTTGAATTGCTTACTATTAGTGCCTGTGTGTTTTTCTAGATGTGGTTTTAAATAAATAATGATATCTCTTTTACACCAAGCCCTGGTCAGTGTTTACTTGTTCTATTGTGTTCTCTTGACCTATTGTGAATACTCTGTATACTGCCTAACTCTTCTTGAGGGAAGTCTGACTGCTCAGCCACAGCTACCAAGTGAATCTGTGTGGTACAGACTGCTACCAAGTGGGTTTACTTCCAAACACCTGTAGTCCTAAATCTTTTGCAGTGGTCCCAGAGGGAACTGCACAGGTTTCTGCCTAACAGTGCCTCCTGCAGTAACAAGGACAAAAAGCAGATGGCCAGAGCCTGATACATCAAGAGTTGAGTAAAACAAAATAATTAGGGACACTTAAAACTCCAGGACTGTGAGTGACTGTGCACCAATTACCCCTCTCCTTGAAGGGGAGCTTAAATTGAGACTTGCTAAACCAAGAACTGTGAAACTCAAGGAAAAGCCATTGTTTCATGTTGCTTTTCATCATATATTTGACCCAACCCAGAACATAACCCCAATAATCCCTACTTGAAATATATCTCTCAGTCTGCTGGTTTTTAACCAAGCTAGGCTTTGTGATAATGGTCTGATCCCAGAATAAGTGAAGACTCACGACCACCATATCTAAAGAAGGCAGTAAAACAGCTTTTTTTTTTAAAAACAGCTTTACTAACCCTACTCTCAAGAGGCATTCAAACCGACATTGAGTGTCAAGGGACATACGCAGGCAGACCTGGGATGCTGGAGTCTCCATTGGGTTGCGTGAGCAATGTCAAACCGGCCGACAGAGTGACTCTGTCACTTACACCATGCAGCCCTAAACAAGGCTCACTCCTGAGAGTGGGATAAGGGAAAGCATTGAACATAAGAAGGTGACACCTCAACCCACTTGACAGAAATTCTTAGATCTAATTTGTGGGTCGCAAATGTGTTGGACTGTGCCACTACAACTGTGGTCGGATGGGCTTTATAGCTTGGTTCTGGTCAGAATTTCATGTTAGGAGGACGGTGCCATACCTGACATCCTGCTCTGTGGATAAAGTGCTCCTGGCCACCGCGTTGGGCTATAGAGGCCTTCCCACTGGTACGGGAGTAGTGTTCTACTCTCCCCTAAGGATTTTTGTGCCCTTCCCACTAGTAAGGGATTTATGGTGCCCTTCTCGATCACAATAAGAGATATGCTGCCTTTCTCACTCTCAAAAAGGCATAGAGTGCTCTTCACAAAGGCAAGCCCGGTAGCTCTTTTTAGGATTCCAAGGGATCTAACTTCTAGGATATTACTGTAGCTTTATCCGCAGCAGTTTGGCCAGTTGACTCCAAAAAAATCCTCATGCACTCCTGCACCACAGCTGCCTCATGGACCATTATCTCTACTTCAGTTCCTATGGCCTTTTCTCCTGCTTTGCCTCCTTCTCCAGCACATCCTGCTGCTCTGGGTCCTACCATTTCACCAGCTCCCTTCACTCCTGCTTTGCTTTGCCTTTTATCAGGAGTATGAAGTTCATCAGGCCTGGGAGCCATCTTAATATAAGTGAGACTTCCCCCTTATAAGTGGCACCCTGGATCACTGTGATGTTCTGTCTTGACTCCCTTATACATGTCAGTTATTGTGGTTGTTTGGTATCCTGCTCATTGCAATGGTGTTTAGGCTGCAGTCTTCAATGGTGGTATGAATTCCTCAAGTTTTCATGGGGATCCCTGCTTGCGAATGGAATGCTGCAACTGTACTTGCTGATTTGCTTTCTATGCCAGGTATCAGCCTCTCATTCTGTCCCAGGGACTGTCTCTGATTTACAGGAACCCATAGTATTGATTCTCTGGCTGCCTGTGCACATTACTTTAGGCAGAGGTAAATCGCTCAGTATTCATAGCACTTAGAGTCAATTGAACTCCTGGGTCTCCTGGGACATGAGTGTTGCTCAATCCTATAGGTTTGATATCTCCTACTTCGCCACAAACATGCAACTGCTAAAGAGAGGGTGTTCACTAGAGAGCTAGGTCTGAAGCCAGATCACTTGGGTAGGCTGGGACACAGCCTTGGGCTTGGAGGGTGGCTTGCAGGCTTACCTGCTACCCTGTACCACCCCCAGGTAGCTCATGGAGTCAGAATCTCTCTGTCAAGAACGTCGCGTGTGGTTTTCCCCAGAGCACAACTCTGTCAGCACTACTATTCAATATATATATATGGTAGCTCATGGATCTGGTAATGTTGCCCTATCGGGCTGGCTTTCCTGAGCTGCAGAGTCCCCTCCTGACTATGGGATAGAATCACTCTTTGTGCATCTTGGTCATTGCCTCAGTAGTAAAGAAACAGGTTTTCAAGCCTTTTTTGAAAGATGGTGAAATTAGGCGATCCGTTAGCTGGAGGGAATAGAGTAATTTCCGAGTTATGTCGCTAACACATGATTTTACCTGCTTGTTCCTGTTCTGGGTGATCACATTTGTTTTTAACTAACGTAAGGTTCCATTTGGTGATGTAATAAGCAAGCAATATGTTGGGCAATTGCCTCTTACAGCTTTGTAGATGTAGCAAAGATTTTGAATTAGAATCTTTCTTTTGAAGGGAGTTGGTGAAGCTTTTCTTAAGGTGGGTTGATGTGGTTGGCCTTTTCCAAGTCTAAGCAAAGCCTGACGGCTTCCTTTTATATTCTTTGAAGCATCAGAATCTTTTTCTTTGGCACACTGTTATAGATGATGTTGTAGCAGTACAGCTAAAATTGCACCCTGTTGTTGAACTAAATTTGGCGATGCCTCTAAGTTTGGGAGGGCTCATTTTAGCCACATACGTTAAGAATGTATGTGCGGTCATAAGTTGGGAGAAATAGTCCTAAGGCAAACTAGCCACTTGAATCTTCACTTTTAGTGCCTCGATCAGTGATGTTTACATTTCATGTGTCCAATTGGAGATCCTGATGGTCAGGATGCTCATTTTAGAGATGTTCAATCATAGGTAGCGGTCCTTCATCGAGTAGTGAATTTTTCCCAGGCTACCTGGGGTCATTAGTTTATTGGGCAGTATTGTCATCTAGTCAGAGATGGTACTGCATATTGTTTGCAAACATTTACAACAGTAGTTGGTATTGTGTGATAACCTCTGCCAGGGCTGCATATATATATTGAATAGTAGTGCTGACAGAGTTGTGCTCTGGGGAAAACCACACGTGACGTTCTTGACAGACAAGAAGGTGGTGATGATCATGATCTGTTGGCTTCCTTCAGAGAGGAAGGATCAAATCTACTACATGACATTTCCAGATAACCCAGTCCGTTTGTCCAGTAAGTAGTAGGGTTACATCATTGTGTATGCTGCAAGATCTAAAATAATTTCAACTTCCTGTTCATCCGGCACCAAGGGATGTCAGGAAGCCTTCTCTAATATTGGCTATAATGAATGTATCACCTCTGCATGGACTAAATCCTGACTGTTGGTCATGGGTGTTGTGTGTCTTAAGGCAATCTTTGATTTACTGTACAATGTTATGCTCCATAGTTTTAGTCCGGGTGGGGAGGTTGGAAATGGAGTGGTAATTTGAGAGTCCAGATGGGTATGTTGTTGGTTTCTTCAATTAAAGTGTAATTATACGGTATTAAACTCATAATTATGCACAGTCCCTCGGAATCCAGGGTGGAATACCACCTAAGACATGATGATAGCCTTTGCAGTAACATTGGTAATGCAGTAGCATGCGCTTTGGCTTGTCTAGAAGCTCACATTTAAAGAAAGCTAACTTGCTAATTAGACCACATTTCATCAGATATAAGCCAACCTCAGATTAACTAATAATATGTGATCATGTTGTATACAGGACAATTCAGGACACAGACTGTACACAACATTGTTGAAAAAACATATCTGTTGTTTATAATTTGGAGTATTGTATTTATTTCTGTACATTGCAATTATTGTAAATATGTGCAAATAGAGAATTTAGAAAATCTGTGATCAACAATTCCACTACTGTTTTTATGAAAAATAAATAGGTCTGATGAAGAAACAGACTACTTCCCATTTCTAATCTGTAACAATGAGCAGTCCTTCTGTGGTTTGCTCAGCTGTCATGAAAACACTGATGAACATTTTTATTTCTATTACGGTACTGATTACTTTAGCCTGATTCTAACACACCTTTTCTCCTGAAAGCTGTTTCCATAATCATCCATGCAGTCGTAAGATGGACAATAAAGCCCATCTTCCTTTCTCCACAGGATGGGCAAAATTATGTTCTCCTAACATAGGAAATACATGTATATAACCAAACTATAAAACTGCCAAGACAGCTGTAAACAATAAATACATAAAACATTCAAAATATTTATATAAATTGTGAAAAATGTCCACTATAACAAATATTGTACATTTGATTGTCATGGTATATTGCAATATTATCTTCATAAAATCCTTTTCTTCTATTTGTGAAATATTTCAGCTTCACTCCTCATGCAGCATCAAAGAAAGAAATCAGGGAATTTTGGTCATAGTTGTCCAAGATCTCGAGTAAAAGGGGAACTTTGGTTTTTACATTTGTGCCTTTGAATTTGAACTTGTCTATGAAAAGATCTGTGATCATACCTGAAAAAAAAGTATGGAGTGTAAAATATAAAGTATTACATATATTTTCAGTTATATTGATAGTTACATTTCATTGCATCATTTTCAATGTTTGACACAGTTCTTTATGCAATTTCAATTTTCTCCCAGCACAGGAATAAATTAAGAATATACACTGTTTATTTCAGTAAACCAGTTGCCAAGTTTGCTTGTTTTTATTGTGTAGGCTGTAAAGGCTTGTGATTCCTAAAAAAAACCCATAAATAACAATTTCTAGTTTCAAATCATTTTAGAGTTAATGCAACTGAAGCAATACTAAATCCATAACACAGTAAGAAAAAAACAGGCAATAGAACATTATGTAAAATGAGAAAAGTGAAACAAGTTGAAGAAAGGATCAGAGGAATAAATAGGGGACTGATTAAAAAAAGTCCTGAAACAGGAAGGGGGCGATTTTATATTGGGCGGAATGGTAAATGATGGTCTAAGGCATAACGCTTTTACACCTTCATTTATACCACCGACCCATTTTCCTTTGCTTTCAAGGCAGATAAGCAGAGTTAAGATCACCACTGAGCTTTCCTCCTCGTCTTGGAAATATGGAATCCACCTCCATTTTGAAGGCAGATTCCATAGGAATACATTGGTAAATTCCACCTGCGTAGCATATGGCAGGTGGCATTTATACCTTTAACAAAAAGTAGAGTAAAAGTGAAGAGTAAAGTCAATTTATCCTGGTTTTACACTTCACGTGAATACTCGGCTATGTAAATGTTTAAATTGCGGCAAGGAACCTATCAGCCGTAAGTGCCAACATTGGCGGCATCCTGCATATACAATTAACTTTTTAAAATAAAATAATACCCAAACTACTTTAAGACTTTATTGAAAGAGCATCAAGCCTTTCTTGCCTGAAGCTATATTCATATAACTTGGTGCAATTTTAAGACTGGACTCAGAATGGAGCAAGTTACTTACATTTGTACAGGTTTTTCTGATGGATACAATCTTCCTCGCAGATTCCTCATATTTTAACATGGCTCTAGGCAGGCACGCCATTCAGAAAATCATAATACTAGTAACATGGTGCGTGAAGGCAGCTTTGTTCTGACAGTCACAGTTACAATGACGCTACCAGCAGATGAAGGTGGACCCCAAGCATATATGCTCTTCCTTCCCACTTCTCAGTTCTACTCAATTTCCTCCGAAACAAAGCGGCAACAGCAATGGTAGAAGTGCTGAAAAAATATATTAGAGTTGGTTGTGTGATGAATCCCAGGGTATTGTCACCATTTCCATGGGAGAGGCTCCTTTCCATGAGGCCTGATAGGTGAGGTCACTACCTGAAATTCCCTGACGGTGGTAATCAGGGGGTGGATCTCATGTGGAGGGAAATCCTTCATGGGACTGGTGATGATATCCCTGAAAGAACGCAGTTTCCATTCACCCCTTTGGATTCGACCCCCCCTGCCACCCTTCCGGTCCCTTTGGTCCCCCACACCACTATTTCTTATGGTAAAGTAGCAAGTGTCAAGATTGAACCAGGAGACACAGGCCCACAGTGGAACCAACATACGCGGTATAGACATCAAGAAATCACTCCAATAATAAAAACAGAAGAAGGACTCAGTGCAAAGCTGTTCAGATGGATTTCTGAACTCAGACCTGGTGGGCAGAAATTCAGAAGGCCATCCTAGTTTCTTGGAACTGGGTAACCTTCTGGACAAGCCAGACCAATCAAGGTAGCTATGGTGGCGGTCAAGACTAGGTCTCAGGAGGGGTGAGGGTGACTGAAAGACCTCAATGAGCACAGAGTAAAGGACACTTAGAAATCACTCCCAGTCAGTTGTATATATCAAAAATACAAATAAATTTATTCCAAGGCCTTTGCAATTCAACATGCAGTAAGAAAATCACAGCAATACTATTAAACCAACACAATCCTATCTATACAAATATAAACAAGACCAATGGGGTCCAAAGGATGAATGCACCAATTGGGTACACAACCTAAACAGGGAAGGAAGCAGGCAGTGCAAATAGTCTTTAGGACCTTCTGTATCAAACACAAGCCTAACTGTAAGGCAGTCCAATCCCTAAAATGAGAGGAGCCTAATGCTCAAATATACTTGCGAAGCTGGCGCGCTCGGTAGTTCAAATGGGCAAAGCAGGGTCTTTTGTAGGGGCTGTAGCAGCTCAGGAAGGTAGGTGAGGTGATGCAGAATAGGTTCCCACTATTCGAGGAGGACCTCCACTTGAGGGCAGAGTCGATTCCAAGAGTTGTGAATAGTTTGCTAGTTCGTACTAGCAGTGGAAAGGAGAGGGGCCCTCAGGGGCCACTTGTGCGGAAAAATTGATGGATGCTCTAGGGGCCACCAGTTAGGGTTGCAATTACTCACCGACCCCCGGCGACCTCCGGACCAAACTTCGGCAGCCGAGTCCACTTCGGTTGCAGGTTCAAATGCAGCAATCTCGTGGCTCTGCGGCTTTCGGCGACGAAGTTACAGCGTTGATTCCCCTACGGACAGTGGCGATTTCTCCGCTCCTGGTGGATGGATTAGACAGTTCCGCTGTAGCAGGCTTCAGGGCACAGAGGACCACAGCTGCAATGAACTTGCAAAGTTCCTCACCATGGCTGGGCGACACGCCAACCACGTAAACTCTGGTTCGTGCGCACTCACTTTACTCCATACCTGGGAACGCCAAGTGTAAGCAATTCGGTGTGAGTGCCGTGAAGACAGAGCTTGCGATATGCCAAGTTTCAAGGGCCTCCTTGAAACGGCGGCGGTATCAGGACAAAACGTCTGCACCGGCTGGTCAGTCCACTGGATGGCTTCCGAAAAGGCTTACTTCAGGTTAAGATGATGGTGCCGAGAATAGTTGGTCCCACTATTCTAATGGGTCGAAGCGTCTTCGCAGACTTCCTAGGACGACCAGATGCAGAGGGGTCCAGAGGGACGACAGCGGGCTCAGGGTGCCACACCTTCCAGCGGGTCACCATCGGTTCCTCGACTCGGCTTCTTAGTTTCAGTATGCTTGGATCCTATCCTTCGTTCAGTGAGAACTCCAGAGATCGACATGGTATGGGTGTTTGGGGCCCTCTCTTATCCAGAATCTCCTTTGCGCCAAAATGAAGAGGACCCAATGGGAGATCTGCTCACATACAGGCATACCATACGTGAACCAATCATGAACCACGGTGGTCCCAGACATTCACAGCACTCCAGACTCTCTGGCACACAGGATGTGTGTTGGAAGCAGACGTTCCAGCCTACATCCTGGGGGCGCGCACACAAGGCATGCAGAAGCCTGCGAAAGCTTGGCGCTTCGCGGGAAAATGTATGCCCAAATAAGGACTGACCCGGGTCGGCTCGACCTGGGGAAGGTGAAGGGGCAAGATAGCCAAAGGACAGGACAAAGAGCCTCGTGGTGTGGCCATTTTGGAGCCAGGCTACCTAACCGTGACAAACGTGGTAACCGTGGTTTACCTGGCAAAAAAGGGTTAAAAATATGCGAAATCATACGCTGCCACCAGCCCTGTCCAAGGCACATCTGCACTTCTCCTAAAAAATCCTTTGAGAGTATCTAGGGCCTTTGGACATGGCTAGACCTAAGTGCACTGTACTGTAAGGTACATTGTACACTTGTTTCAGGTTGCAGAAAAGTTGCACCATGGACAAGGACTAAGGGAAACAAAGTCTCCCAGTACTGACTGTCTTTAAGGGCATGTCAGTTTCCCCATTAAAAGTGAGCGAAAAGCCCAAGGGAGTGCAGCGGAAGGCTGCGCTCCTGTGCTAAAGTCAGACTATGGTGTTTGGACATCAGCAAAAAGTTGGGGGGTGCACAACTGGAGGGAAAATTACAAATGAAATGGAAACAAAGGTCGAACCAGGCCTGGAGGAACACGCACCGAGACACTTGCTCTGTGGCAGGGGACCCGAAGGCAAATTGCTGGGATGCAGAGAGCCGAGGGGACCAGAGAGGTCCAGAGAAGTTGAACCCGACTGGCGGCATGAAGGAAAGCAGCCTGACCAGCAGGAGCAGAACAGGAAGAAGGACACAGTCAGCCGGAGCCTAGACGAAGGCTCCAGAGCTGCAGAACCACGAGCAGGACGCTGAACGTAGCAGCAACTAGGAAGCTCCGCTCTGCCACACAAAGAGACCAGAGACAGTCCGAGGCTTCCCAAAGGTAGGGAAAGGGTCACACTGGTGGATAAGGCATTAAGGGAGCTGAAAGGGCTGAAAACCAACACATACCATGCAAACATACCCGAAGAACACAAGGGCATACAAGAACCATTGTAATTGATACAAACTTCATAAACCATGCAAACATATTGCGAAGAGTAAATTTACTCATAAAAAAAGCACGTTTTTGTAACAAAATTCAATTACCCACAATTAACAATTTCTTTCTCAGTTGCATTAACTTTCATGTAACTCAAGATTTCGTTTTTCAACTTTCATTCCTTGTATATGAATTTATTTGCCTCAGTACGTGCTTCCCCAGAATATGTGACCGTGGTTCTTCAGGAGAGATACTAAGCAGAAAGTGTAGAAAAGAACAAAAATCAAAAAATATATAGAAGTTGAATGATTTCAAAAAGGGGTAAGGGGTGGGAGAATGAATTTAACGGTGTATACCGCCTAATAGGCTCACTCAGCAATGTCACTGAGAAAGAAATTGTTAATTGTGGTAAATTTAATTTTTTTACAAAAACTTGCATGAATAACAATGCAAACAAAGAAAGAAATACATCGGTAGTTGCATGAATGTTAATGCAATCAGAGAAAAATATTTGTTTATGGAATTTTGACCTATGCTATGCAAATTGCAACAAAAATATGAATATGAACATACATAAGAACAAATAAACTTCAAAGAAAAACAATAATTATGTGTCTATAATACTTGTACCAGGAGCGCAACCCACCAAAGTGCTTTTTCTCTCTTTTTAATTTGGTTTTATTAGTTTCAAACAAAGGAAATTCACATTACATAATACGTAATTACAAGCTCTTGGATACATGAAAAGAATAGGATTTTCGGTTCTTTTTATACATTAAACAACTCTTATTTGTGTCACCATTCTTTGGTTGTAACAAATAACAAAACATATCCCTCACCCAGTGTTAGGTAAGATTTCCACAGGGCTGGTAAATCTTCCTTGCCTGGTTCAACTCCAGAACTTTTTGCTTTTCTAGTGAGATATTTTCCATTAATACCTCAGTGAGTGGGAACCTTTTTACACACTCACCTGTCTTTAACTCTTTTTATGGGTGTCATTTTTAAGACTCTCCATAGTGTCTTTTTAAAGTTATCATGTCTAACAACTTATTGGCAATAAGTCCCTGTTGTTGCTGGGTTGCCCTAGGGGCTCCCCATTTAACTTTCTTGTGCTAACCTTGAGTGAACTACAGTTCCCAAGGGTAGAAAGGATCTTCGGATCCCTTTTACATTTACTTCTGTGAAACCAGCACACCCCACCTTATGTGGAGTGCTGGGGAGATACAATGTATCCCCTTTCACATTTAAACTGTAACAATTCTGTTACAGTGACAAGCTTACCTTTAATGGCTGGTGGCAGTGATACCTTTTACTAATTTGGTGCACCTTTACCGCGTGCTGTAATCACAGCTGCAGTAAAGGCACCTAAGGGTGCTCATTTTTACCAAAATGGCCCCTGTCTTCTTTTTCTGCCATTTCAGTGTTTCTTGTCGTTTCTTGTTCCTTCCCCTGACATCCAGGGCGGGAAAATCCTTTGTTTGAGTTTTGTCTTTGGCGGGAGTCCCCTGGACACCCCGCCCAGGCTCCAGTCAGTCTGTAAGCACAGGAAGTGGGGGAGGGGTCCCAAACTTCCCCCTCCTTTGTCTTAGGTCTTCCTTCAACTGGGCCAAATCCCAGTGGGGGGTTGGCTGTCCTGATTGGACAGCCAAACACCCCTTTCTTGTAAAATTCGGGGAGAGAATGCAGAGGTTGTGTTGCAGTTCCTGATAAATACTGGAAACCTGGAAGCTGAAGTCATGTCGACCACTGGAACCGAAAACCGAAGAGGATGACTAAGGAAAAGCGGCGGGAATGATTTCCAGTGGCCGGAGAGCCTGCTTTGTAACTGGAGCCTGCTGCAGCCCTTCCTTCCGATCGACCTGGGGTCTCCGAAAACGACGATCCGAACCCAGAGCCTGGTGAGACCCACTAGACTCAAGACGACCTCCATTTTGAGCCATCCCACGGGTTGCTGCGACCTTGCGTTCTTGCAATACCCCAATACCCTGGGACCTCCTGCCACTGTGCGGTGCACGGTCTTCCGAATTCCGAATCTCGCTGAAACTTCGTGGGCATCTTGGTCTATCTCCAGAGACACGAATCGAGTCCAAAAAGTCCCCTCACAAGAGTGCTGGAGCTTTTAAACTACGAGAATTCAACCACGATTTTCTGTCTTCTTCTGTGCTCCTTGAAAAGGCGCCAAACCCGCAGAACCGCATTCAGCCCCGAGAGAAATCTTGGCTAGAGCCTTCTTCATCAATCCCTGCTGCAAAGTCCCTTCTGAGGTCTTGTGTTCAGTCTCCAGGACAAGGAATCCAGTGACCGGGTATTTGGCTGCAGTCCCTGAAGTTCTCCTGCTGCAATCTCTTCTTCATTGCTGAGGTACTGTGTTGGCTTGGGTATATACTTACCTTAAGCCTGTTGAGATTTCTGTGTAGTCCTGGGGTGTTTTCTGTGATTGGGAGGTCCCTCGTCCAGTACACCCAGTCCCACTGCTAGAATCCTGCTGGGGTGCCTTCTGTGAAGCCCCTGGACCCTCTTCTAACCCTAGAAGTAAAGTACTCACTTGTTTGCCCAGTTTTCCTAAGGAAACTCTGGCTTTTGCTACTAAAGAACTTATTCTAACACTGCCTGTTGGTCACTAGTCCTAGTGACCCCCCTTCTGCCACTGAGAACACTCATGCTCTAAGGGAAAAGACTTTGAAGGGATTGGGACTTCTGCCTAGAAAAGAAATCAAGTGTTTTACTTACTTGTAAAGAGTTGGTTGGTAACTGTAATTCTAAGAGTGAACAGTTACAAAAGTTCTTACTGATCTTGGATGTGTGATGCACTATTCTTAAAAGTATGGTTAACATCTTTCCTTCCTTAGCCACTGTTTTGCCAGTCTAAAAGAAAGTAGATGTGAAGGTATTTTACTCTCCTGTGATTAGGTTGTGCCTCTTTACAAAAGTAATGTGTTGGTTTCACCAGATTATTCCTGAAGGGTAATTGTATGAGTGTCCTCCAACTGTTGGTATCACCAGGTTAGTCCTTTAAGGATAACTGTATGAGTGTCCCCCAACTGGGTCTTGCTTCCCCTGACTTGCTGCTAGCTGTCGTTAATAAGTCTACATTAGGTTGTTGCCTACCTAGAATATCTATTCAGTAAAGTGTGACATTGGGTTTTACTTTCCCCTTCATTGTGAAGTTAAAGTAAGTGGGTTTTACTTACCTTGTGTTAGCTGTGTGCCATCCAAAACAAGTTGCAAGAGTTATTGCTTATCTCAATCTGGGGTTCCTTGATTTCCAAAGCATCTGTAATTGTACATTACATCCATAGGTATTACTCACCTGGTATAACTGTGTGTTATGACCAAAGTAGTTATAGGTTTTTACTGCACCTAGAATAAGTGTTTCACTATTCACCAAAAGTATATTGTCCAGTTGACTGTTTATGTGATTTGTTCCAAGAGTCACTGTACAACTGGAAGGGCCTACTGTCCTTGTATTACCAAAAGTAATCTAAAAAGTAACCATTGGTCTTGTACTCCCAAAGGATAGGCTTGGCCTATACTAGATGTGTATAACAAGGTTTTGACTTCCCTAGAACTACTGTTAGGTGTTCCAAATAAGGTCTATACTTGGGTCTGTGTACTTTCAAGTATAGTGTTGTGTTTTATATTGTGATTTCATATAATGTTTCAGTATTTACTTAACCCCTAGATTTATCTGGGCCTACTTGTATTTAAATAAATCCTTTATTTTTATAATACATAGTGTTTCAGTGTTTCTTTGGATCATTTGTATTACAATCTTCACTTGTACTGTATCTACTGCCCTCTCTCCCTCCTAAGATAAGCCTGGCTGCTCTGCCTACGCTACCATGTACTCAGGTGGTACAGTCTTATACTAAGAGTGGAATCTTGTACTGCCTCAGTTGAATGGTTTTACTAGGCCCTTAACTGGACTTCAGAAAAACTGTCCTAACACCCACCCCCCTCCCTCCCATTGTTTGAGCAAACATCTTAAAGGCATGTATTTTATGTGTGGGCCAAATAAGTCATAGTTCTACCGTTGTGGGGCTTTCATTAATGTGGGGTCTGAGCTGTCTCACCAGGTCATCGTGTGAGATTTGGCTTACATTAGGTCCTTGAAGGTTCCTCAGTTTGGGAGTCTGTAATCGTTTGGAGGTGTTCATTTTTAAAGTCCGACCATAGGGCCTCACATTGTGATGCTTTATTGTGCAGAGAGGCTGTGATCATTTCCATGGTGTAGATGTTGGTTGCCACGTTTATCCATTCCTTTTTTCTTGGGACTGTTTTGGATTTCCATTTCATTACAAGTAGGGCTCGGGCCGCTAACAGTAGCTGTGGGACCAATCCTCTGATTCCGATCCACTCATCTTCATTTTTCTCTAGACCAAACAAAATGAAGTGGGGATCGGCGTCTCTCTGTATGCCATCTATTTCCTTAATCCACCCTAGGACCTCATCCTGCCAATAGTCGGCTACCTCGCCACATTCCCTCCAGCATCTGGGGCTTGTTGTCTGGAACATTTTGGAGAGCCTGAGTGGGTCATACTGCCACCTATGTAGCAATTTAATGGCATGTAATTTATATTGGCAGGCTATGGATATTCTGGATGCCGCTTTGCACATTGTTTCCCCATTGGTCGGGGCTAATCTCATCTACTATGTCTCTTTCTCATCTGCTTTTGAGTGCTTCCGTGGACCCGTCCCCCACCTCAATTTGCTCTTTATACATTGCAGATATCAGGCCTTTCATTTCAGATCTAGAGTCTAGGAGCTTTTCGAACGGGGTGAGATCCCTTTTCAGCTTCTCCCTCCACTCAGATTTTGTTAGGACACCTTTTATCTGGATGTACTGGAAGCTGGATAACGGGCCTATTCCCAAGGCTTCAGTTAGTTCTGGAAGTGGGATGAAAGTGTCTTTTTTCTGCAGTTGTCCCACTCTCTCCAGGCCTGTTTCGTACCAGGATTGGAATCTACCTTTATTGGGTATGTGATCATTTATGCCAGGAGACCATAGGTGGCTGTGTGGGGATGGCCAAGTGGTGATCCAGTACATCTCTTTACCTGGTCGCCATATGCTCCAAATGGTGCTCAATATCGGGTGGCCTTTGATTCTGCATTGCAGCCTTTTGTGTGGAGTCCATATCCATTCTGATACTGTGGCTGGTGAGAAGTAGTGGTTGTCCATGTGAACCCATTGAAGGTGTTTCTGATCGCGTAAGTGAGGGATAAGGATGCGCAGTTGGGTAGCTTTATAGTATGTTTTTAGGTCTGGGAGACCAACTCCTCCTTTTTCTTTGGAGAGTGTTAGAGTGTTATATGCGATCCTCGCTCGCTTCCCCTGCCATAAAGAACCTGACTATGCTTTTTTTGACTTCTTGGAAAAACCTATTTGGAATCTCAACCGGTAGCATCTGGAAGGGGTAGCGGAACCTAGGGAGACATACCATTTTTTTTAAAACTTTAGTTTTTATTGGCATTTTTAGATACGACAAACGCAGTCAAGAAACCAGAAACCGAAAAAAAGAAAGAAAAAGCCCCCTGCCCCCCCCCCTTAACCCCCTACCTCAACCCCTGCCCACCCCCCTACCCTGTGTCCAGAAACCTGTATTTGCCTTGGGAGAATTTCAATGTTTAGTCCTCCGTCTGTACTATGGAGATGATGCGATTTGTGGCCTTTCATCCGTTGGTTAGATGCCGCTTTTCCCCAGGTCGTGGGTTCCCTGGCGTATTATCTCACCTTTCGGAGTCAGTCCCGGCTCGTGCATGCCGGAAGTCTGGCGTCAAAATCAGTGAACGTCCCAGCCCCAAGACTGCTGCACCCCGTACCAGTTTGTGAGGAAAGTGCTACTTTCTTTGTTCACCATCGCAGTCAGTTTGTCCATCAGGAACATATTTTTCACTTTTAGCAGCCAGTCCTCTTTGGAGGGGGGCTCGGGGCTTTTCCACCTCTGGGCAAGGGCCACTCTGCCTGCCCTCAGCACGGTTTCCCACATCCTAGGGTATCGATACAGCTCCGTTTCCTCCGCGGGGAGACCCAACAACATTGTTAAGGGATTTAGTGGCAAGCGTTCTTCTATTACTTCCGCCATCCAATCCCGCACTGAACCCCAGTAGTCCTGAACTTTCGGGCAGAGCCACCACATGTGGCCTCTGGTGCCAGTCTGTCCGCATCCTCTCGGGCACCTAGGCGAGACCCCCGTGAACATCCTCGACAACTTCGCGGGATCCCTGTGCCACCCCTGTAACACCTTAAAGTTATGCTCCATGTCCGAGGTAAACAAATTTCCGTGAAATGCTATCTTGAAGATTCTGGCCCAGGAGTCCTCGGAAATCTCTTCCCCTGCTAGGTTGTTCCAAAACATACGAAAGTTCCTTCTGCCTTGAAGGTCGTAGGTGTTTAAGATTTTATACATGCTGGACACCGCCCCCTTCCTTGAGGTCGCCAGATCGAGGAGTTTCTCGAAGGGGGTCACCTGTCTCCTCAGGTTCGGGCCCCATGTCTGGTTGCAGAGGATGCCCTTCAGGCGGAGGTATTCGAAGATGGATAGCGAATCTCTTCCGAGAGCGTCTCTCAGGTCTTCGTAGGTTAGGAATTCCCCTTCTCTGAACAGCTGCCCCGCCCATTCCATTCCCTTGTCCGACCATTCCTGAGAGTGCCGGAACCCTCTGCCTCCCAATCTAAGGGGATGGCCCCAGAGATAGGTCATCGGGGACGGCCAAGTGGTGAGGTGAGCAGTCCGGGGGCCCTCTCTCAAGATGTCCCAGAGGACTCCCAGGGTCGGGTGGGACCTTAAGTGTTGCGGAATCGACCCGCGAGGGGCCCACAAAAGGTCTCGGGCCTTCAGGGGATGGGCATCCATATCTTCCAAGTATGACCAGTACGTCCCCATTCCCTCTTTCATATGCTCCAGTAAGACGCGCAGTTGGGCGGCACAAAAGTAGAGGTGAAAGTCCAGGAGCCCAAATCCCCCCTCCTCCCTAGGCAGAGTCAAGGTGGTCCTTCCTATCCTTGGGGTTTTCCCCTGCCACACAAAGTCTCGAACCCCCTTTTGTAGCTCTCTGAAAGTCTGCGCTGTGATGTTGGTTGGGAGTGCCGTGAAAAGGTAGAGAAGCCGTGGTAGTATATTCATTTTTACTGCAGTCATTCGGCCATACCACGACAGGATCATCTTGTCCCATCTCCAAAAATCTAATTTGATCTCTGCCATCATGGGGTCATAGTTGGCGGCGCTCAATTTCGATATGTCTCTGGTGAGGAGTACCCCCAGATACCGAACAGCGGCCTTCTCCACTTTAATCCCATGAAACCAGTCCAGAGGATCGAGCCCCGGGTCTAGTGTCCTCATAGGGAGCAGAACAGATTTTGCGGCGTTGATCTTCAGACCTGAGAAGCGACCGAACGAGGCCACCAGCGCCAGGAAGGGGGGAAGTGATACTACAGGGTCCACCAGGTAGGCCAAGATGTCATCCGCAAACAGGGAAAGTTTGAATTCAACATCACCCCTTCTGATCCCCTTGATGTCCGGGTAAGCTCTAATCGCTATTGCCAATGCCTCCATCGTGAGGACGTATATCAGGGGGGAGGGCATCCCTGCCTTGTCCCTCGGGAGAGGGGGAATGGTTCGGACAGCCTCCCGTTCACCTGAACCCTTGCCGTGGGGGCCCTGTAGAGGGCGGTCACCCAGCTCATGATGTGAGGCCCGAAGCCCATCCTCTGGAGGAGACCCATGTATCGCCACTCGACCCTGTTGAAGGCCTTCTCCGAGTCCAGGGAGAGGACACATGCGTTTAACCCCGACGTTTGGGCAAAGTGGAGCAGGTCTATTGTTTTGCGTATATTGTCTGACCCTTGCCTTCCCGTAATAAAGCCCACTTGGTCGCCATGGATTAGCTTTGGCATGATTCCCTCCATCTGCCTCCCCACCACCTTGGCCAGGATCTTGATGTCGATATTTAACAGAGATATGGGACGATAAGAGGAGCATTCCACGGGGTCCCGCCCTTCCTTGGGCAGGACTGCTATTATGGCCCCCATCATGGACTCGGGGAGGATGCCATCCTCCAGCACAGCGTTGAAGACTCTCGCCAAGAACGGGGCCAGGGCGGAGCGGAATCTTTTATAGAAGTAGACGGAGAAGCCATCATCTCCAGGGGAGGTTCCCACCTTCATCCCACCTATCACCTTGTCAATCTCATCCTCGGTCACCGGACCCTCCAACCCCTCCCCTCAGCCATCTCACGCGAAAGGGATGGGATCTGTATGGAGTTCAAGAAATCCTCTATCTGGGTGTCATCCCCGTCATACTCCGAGGAGTAGAGGGTTTTGTAATATTGGCGAAAGGCCTCTCCAACATGTGAGGAGTCACGGCCGAGATGCCCCTGGGTATCCCTCACCTCCTTCACCCTTCTACTCCTCTGGACCTCCCTTAGCTTCCAGGCTAGGATCTTATCCGCTTTGTCCCCCTTCTCATAGTATTTTTGTTTTACCATTAGGAGGCTCCTCTCAGTTTTATGTAGGAGCAGATCTTTCAGTTGGAGCCTGTAGTCCTCCAGTGCAGCCACCCGGTCATGCTCTAAAGCCTGGTCCGGGGATCCCCCCGGCTGGAGACAGGCTATTTTACCCCACAGGGCTTTCTCCTGGGCCTCCCTCTCCCTCTTCTTCATGGAGCCTATTTTTATGAGGACTCCTCGTATGGTTGCCTTAAAGGCATCCCAAAGTGTGTGCATGGCCACCTCTCTGTTATCATTAAACTCAAAGAACTCCGCTATGGAGTCCAGGATCTCCTGGGCGAGTGCCTCATCTCTCAATAAGGCATCCTTGCATTTCCAGCGCCCTCTACGTTCTTCACACCAACCCATCGTTAAGGTGACTCGGACCATGTTGTGGTCCGACCAAGGGACTGGGTCTATCCTATAGCCCGCTACATATGGAGTGAGGACCTCATCCACCAAAATGTGGTCTATTCTCGAGAATGAGTTGTGAATGGCTGAGTAATAGGTAAAGGAGGGGGTCCCTGATCTGGGGGTTGGGATCGTATCCGACAGTCCCAGGTCCCCATTAACCCTCTGAAAGTTCTGCGCCATGGCTTCATCCGCGGGTCTGAGGCTCTGGGGCCCAACCCGTCTTCTGTCTATAGTTGGGTCTAGGACCATGTTAAAATCCCCCCCCACCACCAGTGGGCCCTGCACGAACAGCCTCAGTTTGTCTCCTACCTCCTCCCAGAATTGGGCCTGACCTTCGTTAGGACTATACACTGCTGCTAGAGTCAAGGGGGAGCCCTGCAGGGAACCCCGCACCATCAGTTACCGACCCTCGGGGTCCCTCTGGATGGCCTCCTTCTCGAAGTCCATGTCCCTTGTCACCAATATGGCCACCCCTCTTTTTTTTGCCTTGTGGGAGGCGTGAAAGACCTCCCCAATTCCTCCCCTTCGCATTCTAGGCTCTTTCCCCTTTGCCCAATGTGTCTCCTGCAGAAAGAGCAGGTCCAGTTTCGCCCTCCTAAACTCCCTATGAACCAGGGACCTCTTCTTGGGGGTGTTCAGCCCTCGCACGTTAAGGGTAACCACACCCAGGGCCGGACGGGCATCAGCCATGATCTATGTTTTCCTCTCTGTTAGCCAATGATATCGCATCATCGCTCCCTCTTTGCTCCCTTTGTTTCACCTTTTGGACACTTTTGGAACGTTCCCCCAACTGCCCCCCAAAACCTTCCCCCAACAAACAAACCCCAACTAGTTCGTACTCCCCCCTCCCCGGCGTCCAGCCAGATAGTTCCGCCATTGCTGGCATTTGGCCGGACCACCAGCCTACCCTCCTCGGCTAGGCAATCAGTACAGTGCTCGTGTCTATGAGCCCCCCTACCCCCCACTGCTTCGTCCCTTCAGTTGACCCCGTTATACTTGCTGTTCAAGGGGACTCTGTGTTCTGAGAAACCTCAGGAACTTCCTTTTTCCGACCCGCTGCGGGTCGGGGCATCACCACCGTCAGCCCTCCGAGTCGACGTGTTCGCTTTCCAATGCGGGCGGCGGGGTGTTCAATTTTTTGAATTTTCTCGAACTGGTTTTCTTTCTTCTGGCACCCAGCTGGCTAGGGCCGCCCCTTCCAAGGGCCTCCGGACCCACAGGGCCCCTCCGGGGGGTAGACTCCGCCACGTAATCCCGGATGGCTCCCCTTATGTCGTCTTCTGTAATCAGCATTGTCCGTTGGCCCATGTATTCGAAGGCCAGAGAGAAGGGGTACCCCCACCTGTATCGCACCCCCTTTTCCTTTAGTAACTGCGTTAGGGGACGGCACATCCTGCGCTTGGCCAGGGTGTATGCGGAAAGTTCCTGATAAATGGTGACCTGAGCGCTGTTATAGGTCACCACCCCTGCCTTCCTTGCTTCCTCGAGCACCTTAGTCTTTTCCGAGTAGTAGTGGAACCGGGCCAGGACCGACCGGGGGCCCCCTGCCCTGCCCCCTGCCCTATGCACTCGGTCAAACGTGAGCTCTGTGGTCATTTCCTCTGAAAACAAGAGTGTGATAATGTCTCTCACCACTCGGATCAAGTCTCTCTCCGTTTCGCCCTCCGTTTCAGGGATCCCAAAAAATCTAAGGTTATTTCTCCTTTCCCTGTTTTCATAGTCATCCATCTGTCTAGGCCTTTCCTCGTCCCTCTTCTCCAGGGCTGCGAGCCTCAACTCAGTTTGCACCTCCTGGGCTACCGTTGATGACTGGTTGGTTTCCACTTGCAGGAGTCTGTCCTCGATCTTGTCCACCCTTTGGTCGATCTTTTCGAATTTCTGGGCGATATCTGAACGCATGTCCCTGCTTTCCTGTAGGATAGAGGCGAAGCCCCTTTCCATCGCTGTCGTGGCCTGCATTGAGGCCTCCGGCTGTGCCATGTCCCCAGCGTCAGTGGGGCCACTGACCGCACTCTCCGTTCCCTTGAAGCGATATGCCTGCAGTGCCACTTGCCAGCTCATGCTGTCTTCCACTGTGGCTTTAGGGAGTCTCCTCGAGGACCCGGCCCGAGGTCCCCAGGCGGTGTTGTCCCGGGGAAACCTGGCTGGTGTCTTTCCGTGGGGGGGGGGCAGCTCCCAGGCAGGCACACGCCCCACCAGCGCCGGGTGGGGGCCTCACACCTGGGCTCCTTCGAGATGTTGACGTTCCTCTTCGGCGGGGGTGACCGCCTGCGCCGCCCCACTGTCGCCGTCTGAGGTCGCGTTCCCCTTCCAGGGGGGTGTCAGGCGGGCACACGCCCTGGGAATGGGCCCAGGGGCCACCACCTGTAGAAGTCTGGTGCGGGCAGGCTAGGCCCCTCTGCGTGTCCCCAATGCGAGTGCAGGCTGTGGCGATTCTGGGAGCCCTTGAGAGAGGGGGGGGTTGCGTTTCCGCTCCGGCGGTTATTGTGCTCTGAGGGTGGTGTTTTTTAAAAAAAAAATAATTATTTGGGGGGGGCCCCCCACGCGCCCTGACCCCGCTCTCCCGCTCCGCGGGGGGGTCGGGGCCTGGAACTTCCCCAATTGGCCCTGGTTGCCGTGGCCGAGACGGCTTGCACAATGTGCTCGCTGGGGCCCGCCCCGCCGGGGGCTCGTCACGGCCCAGAGGGAAGGGGGGGCGGTGAAGGCCCGAATCCGCCGCCGGGGTCGCTGTCTCGAAATCTTGTGGGCCCCCCGCGAGGGCGGGGGGGTGGATGGGTGCTGGGGAACGGGCTCGCCGGCAAAAGGCTCTCCCGCGGGCCGCTCTTCCTTTCCTGGCGCCGATGCGCTCTTTGCCGCTCCTCCGACACGGACCGTTCTCAGGCTCTCGGGGGAACTCGAGTGCCGTTCTTCTTGGCGGGGGAGTCACGGGGGGCTCGCCAGCTCCCGTCGAGCGAGTGAAGCCGCCTGGGGGATCCGGGGGGGGGGCTCAGTCCCCGTCAATGGCCCAGCCTCAGCGGGAGCACGACGCTCAGGCAGCCATCACCTGTGCGCCCCCTGGTGGCCTCCCCAGACATACCATTTTAATGGCGTTAACTCGTCCTATCCACGAAATCGTAAGCTTGTCCCATCTTTTTAGATCGGCTGAAAAACGCTGGAGAAGAGGAGGGAAATTAGCTTCATATAGATCTGCAAGAGTTTTGGTGATCTGAATACCTAGGTATTTCAGTGTGGACTGCTCAATCTTGAGGCCTAAAGGGACGAATTTAGTTTCATTTTCTTCTTTCGTTCCTTGTAAGGGGAATAGTATCGATTTGGTCCTATTCACTTTGAACCCAGAGAGTTGGCCATATTCTTCTAGTAGTTGGAGGTTACGGGGGACAGATACCGAAGGATTAGTTATGTGTAGCAGTTTGTCATCTGCGTAAAGTGCTACTTTGTATTCTATTGTTCCTAACCGCATACCTTCTACCCTGGGGTCAGATCTCATGTTTTGTGCCAGGGGTTCTAGGCAGAGCGCAAAGAGGATTGCAGAGAGGGGGCATCCCTGCCGGGTTCCGCGTTCTAGTTCGAACCATCTGGAGTATTCTCCATTTACTCAGATTGATGCATTGGGGGATGTGTATACCACTTGGACTGCCTTTCTAAATTTCGGCCCTATTCCTACTTTTCGCAGGATCGGCCTCAGAAATTCCCACTCCGCTCTGTCGAAGGCCTTCTTTGCGTCTATCGACAGTAGGGCAGGGTCACCGGGTAGGGTGTGTGATGTGTGGATTAAGTGGAGTGTTTTACACATAGTGTCCGCCCCCTGCCTGCCCAGTATAAATCCAACCTGATGGTTGTGTATAAGATGAGGCATCAGTACCTCCAGTCTTGCAGCTAATACCCTGGTATAGATTTTAGCATCTAGGTTGAGCAGGGAGATGGGGCGGTGTGATCCACAATATTTAGGGTTTCTCCCTTCCTTGTGGATCACCATTATCAATGCCCTCGTGAAGGAGTCCGGGGCGTCTCATGTCTCTATTATCTCGTTGAATAGTTCTGCCAAGAATGGTGTTAGCTGTGCACTAAAGGTCTTAAAAGCCATCAGTGTAGCTATCTTCCCCAGGGGATTTACCTATGGTTAGCCTTTTTATTGCATCTTGGACCTCTAGTTTGGATATTGGGGGGTCTAAATGTTCGGATTCTAGGTATGATATTTTGGGCATGTCGATTGAAGATAGGTAGTGTTCTGTATTCGATTGGCTGGGACTCACTTCCGAAGTGTATAGCGTTTCGAAGAAGTTGGTGAAACTCTCAGGGATGGTGTGGGGGGTATGTGCTGTGGGGGAGTTTTCTTCAATTATCTCTTCTACTTTTCACTCTGCCCTTTGCTCTCTGAGTCTGGCGGCTAGTAGCGCGTCGGCTTTGTCCCCTTTTTCATAAAATTTCTGTTTGAGGAATTGGAGCTTGCGCACTACTTGTTCTTGTTCCAAGAGTCGCAATTCCTCCCTTTTGCACTACGCTGCATTTATTTTATCCTGATCTACGCCTGGGCTTCTCCTGATATCACCCTCGAGATGGGATATTTCAGTTCTGAGTTTATGTTCTATAATCTTTAGCTCCCTCTTCTTAGAGGACCCTTCATGTATTAGGATACCCCTCCAGGTGGCTTTACCCGCTTCCCACACTGTTGTTTGGATACCTCATCATTATTGTTCAGTTTGAGGTTTTCATTGATTTCAGTCTCCATCTCTGTCCTGAAAGCTGCATCCTTCCATAGACTCTCGTTACACCTCCATTTCCCTCCCGGGACAGGTAGGTCTACCCAATTCACGTCGACTAGGACCATGTCATGGTCCGTCCATGTTATCGGGACAATTTCCGAGTGTGTTGTGGTTTCAAGGATCTCTTTTGTAAGGTATATGTAGTCAATTCGGGTAAATGTTTTGTGCGGGTTAGAATAAAAAAGTGAAGCCTCTATCATTGGGGTGCATGATCCTCCACACATCTTTCAGATCGTACGTGTCCATTATGTCGGATAGTTCAGTGCGGTCACCTCTATTCTGGTTTATCGTTTCAGGATTACCTAGTTTTCGGTCTTTGGTTGGGTCAGCCCATTGGTTGAAGTCCCCGACCAGTATAATATGGCCTGAGGCTTCCAACATTATTTTGGGAATTGTTTTCCCTAGGACTTTGACCTGTCCGGTGTTGGGGGAATATATCACTGCAATTGTTACTTTTATCTTTGCGATTTTCCCAGTTATCAAAAGGGCTCGTCCACTTACATCGGACCATGTCTTATCTACTTCAAATTTGATCCCCTTCTTAATCAGGATACCCACGCCTCCTCTCCTGAGTGGGCCAGAGCCCTAAAACTCCATTCCCCCTCGCTTCCCAATAATGCATCGCTCTTCGCCTTTGGCAAACTGTCTCCTGTAGGAGAAGAATATCAATTCGAGATCTTTGAAATTCCCTAGCCACCAATGACCTCTTGGTAGGCGAGTTTAGGCCTTTCACATTGAGCGTTCCCATCCTAAGGGAACATGTTCCCTTCTGCTCTTCATTTGGTGCCATTATTAGTGCTTGTTAGGTAGGTGTTTGTGACCTGTGCCCCGTAGATTGTTTGTTTGTTGGGTCCCACATTGTCCTGAGTGTTCTGAATTATCATCAATGTTGCTACAACCTTTGCCCATTTCCTGCTAGCCCATTCCCCCACCCCCCTCCCTTCCCAAGTTGCTGGCGTTCGACTGCACCCAGGTGAGAACACTGGTACTGCATCAAACCACCTGAAGGGACCGTTACTTCACGTCCCTTTGGTCAATGTAACATCTCAATTTTGATTGAGCCCCATCTCACCTCCCCCTTCATGTCAATTTCCCGACTTTATTGTAAGCCCGTATGTCTTTCTCCTTTCAAGTCAGATCGTGTATAATGGAATAAATGTCATCATACCATAGCTGTGGTCGTTTTCTTCAGTGCGAGGTCCGAGCAGGTCGGAGATGCAGGCCTTGATTTCTTTTTCAGAACGTAGCTTGATTTTACTGCCCTCGTACTCGAAGGAAAGGGAGAAGGGGTAGCCCCACCTGTATCCTTTTCCTTCAGGTGTCTGGTTAGGGGTCTGCACATCTGCCGGAGCCCAAGCGTCATGGACGATAGGTCTTGATATATTGAGATTTGGGCACCCCCCAGAGTGATCGAGTCAATGCCCCTTGCTCTTCCGAGGATCCTGGTCTTGTCCTGAAAACTATGGAATCGTGCGAGTACAGATCTTGGTCCACCCGGGGGGCCTCCGGCTCTGTGTAGCCTCTCTGTTTTGGGTTCGTCAATTTCATCATCAGCAACTAAAAGTTTGATGATGTCATGGAGAGTATTCCTCAGGTCACTCTTCGTCTCCCCTTCTCGTTCCGGGATAACAAACATTCTCAGGTTGTTTCGTCTTTCCCAGTTTTCCAAATCGTCAAGCTTGAGTTTGAAGTTTTCTTCAAACTGTTCCAGCTCTGTTATCCGTAGGTCGAACTGTGCCTCCAGGGTTTCTATGGAAGCTTGGTTATTCTCTACACTTTCCAGTCTTTCTTCCATGCTGTCCAAGCGGTGCGTAATTTTGTCTATTTTGCAGCCAATGATGGCACCCATGTTTTTTATTTCACCCAATAAGGCAGCAATGTCCCCTTTGGTGGCCGCTGCCTCGCTTGCCGCGTTGTCTTTGTTTGCCATATTGAGGTCGCGGTTCTCCAAAGGTGGTGAGGTGTAGGCAAATTGTGGCTAGTGTTTCTTTTATGTTCATAGGGTCTCTGATGCCTCTGAAGTAGCATTGATATTGTCCAGCAACAAGGTGGGGACTGGGGCACACGCCCCTGAGTAGGGGGCCCAACCCTCTGTATTGCGGTGTTCACAGACAACTTCAATTTGATTCCTATTAGAGGATGTAGACCAGGATCTTGTATCTCTTGATAGTGGGCGAAGGTTGCACTTGTGTATTGGGGTCGCCAACAGTTCTTTTGATTGTGGGGGGGTTGGTTCTCAGACCTCCAGGGCGGTCTCTCTTCTCTGTCCTTCCTTTACTCCTTTGTTCGGGTGCTTTTTCGCCCTTCTTGCGCTACTGCCTAGAGTTTAGAGGTAACTGGGTCTTCAGGGTGTACACTTCTCTCCGTGCGTGGGCCGTTGGCCCAGTGTAATCAGGGTCGCCCACATCTCACACGGCCTTTGGTGGGGGAGGGGAGCCGTGGCGCTTCGGCGGGCCCTCTGCGAGAAAGGGTGCTGGGAGTCGTGCGGTGGCGCGGGACGAACACTGGTTGAGCGCGGTCTTGCAGGCGGTGCGAGGGGGATGTTCGCCTACCTTTCTTCTGTGGCCCGCGTAGTTCGTGCTTCAGTCCGACGCGGGATCCAGCGTGGGCGCGGATGATATAGGGCTGGCCACTGTCTCGGTAGGTGCGGCGAGGTTCTGGGGGGGGAATGAGGGTGTCCTCACATTGGGCACGATATTCTTGGCTTCGCTTTGTTCTGCAGGCCCAGAGGTCTTCCTCTAACTTTCACGCGGGCTTCGCCGGATATGGAAGGGCCGCGGAGCCGCCGCACGCAAGGTCTCTTTGAGAGGCAGGTTTCTCAGGTTTCCATGGTCCGATTTCTTTTGTATTTTTTGCCAACCTGACTCCACGCAATTTTGAGTCTTGGGGGGGGGGGTCGCAAGGTGGGGGCTCAATTCACCTCTGGGACCCAGAAGCACGGAGCTCACATGAAGTTAGGACTCATCCGTGCGCTCCCTGGTGGCCGAGTCCCAAAGTGCTTTTTTATGAGTAAATGTACCTTTAATATTGCAGCAGTCGCAATATAAGCACCAAAAGGTGCAGATTCTGGTTGAATATATTACTTGTTTGGCACATATAAGTTATTGCCGGATTAGGAAAACAAAGCCGACAAGGACTGCAACCTTACAAATAAACATTATCATTAGGCTTTCCTACAGGCAGAATCAGTGCATTTATGCATAAAATGTGAGTACAAAATAAAAATAAATGTCAGACATTTTCGAGGGATGAGAAGCAGAAGCGCTTTTTTTACGACACAGACAGACACCAGTTGATGCTAGAGCATCCCAAACCTCGACTTCATTAAGAAATTTGTTTGAAAAATTAGAAGCAGCATCAAAGAAAGAATTAGCAAAATGGTGGGAGATGAAAACCTTAAGGATGTACATGGATGTGGGAAGAATACCGCAAGGTCTTCGGATCTGTATTTTCCCGTCTTTTGAGGAAGGGGATACAGAAGCATTACAGGATTGGGAAACGCTTCTCACAAAGACTTCAACGGACATGATGATTAGAATTATAAATCAATCAGCATTAGTTCATGAGAAAGCATTAGAAGAGATAAAGGAATTGAAAGAGGCAATTGAAAAACTAAATCTTCATGAAATAACTTAAAAAAATTATCAGATCTTAGATGATTATCTAATAAAATTTACTGAAGAATTGAAATCTAAAAAACAAAAAACTTTAAGAGATGAAATCGACTATAAAATTGGAAGAGTATATACGTACCAGAGGAAATATGATATTAAAGGCAAAATTAGACCAATATCAAAAATATATCCAACAACCAATAAAGGCACAACAACACAATCATCAGATACAGAAACAAATAGTGAAATGGAAAAAGAAATTGAAGAACTACCAAGTACATCTAACAATACTCAGGAATTCAATTTTTTAGAGGAATTTCAAAGACACAAGTCAATCACAAAATCGAATTTTCAACAAGGGATAACAAATATAAGAGGCATGAGACCCAACACAAACGGAAGTACTTTAACCAATTTTGCAAAAACAAGAGAGGAAAAAGAGGAGGAACGCAAAAACAAAGGAGGACGACAAAAGGGTATGCAAACAAGGAAAAGGGACCAAGTAAATCTATTGCTTAATCTAACAGGACAACAAATAGACAAAACACTCAACACAGTACTCAATAAAGGACTCAACTTTAGCCCCTCAAATAAAGCAGACTATTTTCACACACAAGTGGACCTGTTTAAATTTTGTAGGAAATTGAAATTTCAAAAATACTTTGCTGAAACTATGAAGAAAAAAGAAAAAAACACAGAAGAAGACATCTCATCACTTACGGTGGAAATAGAAGGAGGGACCCTTAACATTATGAATCTCACAGAAGAAAATTACACAACAGAAATGTTTATGGAAGAACAGAACATTGATCCCTTCCAAATGGAAGAATCAAATCTAAAACTGAAATCAAAGTTTATACCTAGAATGACCGACAACAACTTGATAGACATCTTTCACAAAGCGGTCAGTGAAGACCTGAGACAAAAGTACCTCAAAAATAAATCCCCCAAAATGAAGCACAACCTCTCGGTAACTGAATCCAAAGCTATAGAAACTCTTGCAAGAAATCAACAAAGTGCAGATAAAGGGGGAAATATTGTCCCTATGTAGAGAACAGATTATATAGCAGAAGGAAACAAATGTTTGAGCGATACTAATTGTTATACAATACTTCAGAAAAACCCTATGAAAGAACTTCAACTACAATGGCATCTAATGATTAAGAACTGGGAAGAAATGGGTCTACTCTCAGAAGAAGAATATATTTATTTAGACAACACATACCCAATAATGTTGATAATCTATTTTCTACCAAACATACGTAAAAAATTTGACACTTATCCAACATGCAGACCTATAATCAATGGGATAGGCTCATTAACAGAGAGAGCCTCACAGTTTATAGATCTACATTTACAGCCGCTCACAATAAATCTGGCATCATACCTAAGAGACAGTAAACATGTAATACAACAAATGGAATAAATACCATAGGAAAAAAACATTCTCTTTGTGACTCTCGATGTGGTGTCACTTTACACCAGTATACAGCACCTAAAAGGGATGGAAACAGAATTCTTCTCGAAATCAAGGTCGATCTCATTTCTACAACAAAATAAAATGATTTTGAAAATGTTACACTTTGCACTAACAAATAATATTTTTATGTTTAACAAAATCATTTACAGATAAGAGCAGTGTACAGAGATGGGATCAAAATTTGCGCCCTGTGTGGCAACATTCAGCAGTCAAAGAAAGAAACACTGTGTATTGGGGTCGTTACATCGACGATATTTTGATGATATGGAATGGAGATATAATCAAATTACAAGACTACATAACGTATCTGAATATCAACAATTATAACATCAAATTCACAGAAAAAATAAGTTCAGAGAGTATTGAGTACCTGGATTTGCAAATTTACACAGATGGAGAAAAAATATTGACGGATCTCTTTATCAAATCTACTGCAGTAAATAAGGCCTTACACGCAGAAAGTAATCATGTCAAACATATTATCAAGAACATACCCTACGGGGAAATATTGAGAATAAAACCGAACTGTAGCTCTAAAGAAAATTTGAAGAGCATGTACTAAATCTCAAAGAAAAGTTTATAATGAGAGGCTACAAAACAGAAGAAGTGGACAGAGCAATAAAAAAGCCGAAAAAATACAGAGAACAAGCTTGTTAACAAATAAACCAAAATTGAAAAACACACAGACAAAAGTAGACTTCATTACCACTTATAACAGTGAAGCATTTGTTCTAAATAAACTTTTGAAAAAAACATTGGAATATCTTACAAACGGACGAAGCAATTAAACAAAGCATAGAAGTCAAACCAAGGATAATTTACCGTAAAGCACCAACTTTGAAACAAAACATTAGCCCAAGTCATCTCAAAGAAGACAGAACAGACAGTCTAAGTCAGTTTCTAAAAGTATCAGCACCAACAGGTACCCACAGATGTGGACATTGTGGAATCTGTACTCAAATAGAAAATGGAACAAAGGAATTTATGCTACCAAATGGAAGAACTCAAAAAATCAAACAATACATCAACTGCAACACAAAATATGTCATTTATGCGATAATTTGTATTTGTAGAAAAAAATATGTTGGAAGAATTATTAGATCACTAAAATCAGACTTCAAGAACATTTAAAAATGGAGACACCAGATATCCTATGGCAATAAATTCTAGTCAAGAACACCAACTATCAGAAATCAAAAACATAACATTTCTTGGCCTAGAAAGAGTTGACACACCAGAGAGAGGAGGAAACAGAGAACCTCTATTACGAAGGAGAGAATCAAAATGGATCCGTACTCTGGACACGTGCCACTCCGGCCTGAATTCAGAATATGAGATGTCGTATTGGTTATAACAGTCAGAACTTTGCTTTAATAACTCTTAATGACCATAATGTATACTTATATTGAATATAGTTTGATTCAAACAGATACCAAAAAAAAGTTTTAAAAAAAAGTTATGAAAATTAATCTGCAAATAATTCTATATACTGTAATTCTAATTCACCAAATCTCCTTATGCTTGTAACCCTGTCCATTTTCTTCATTCTGTGTTTGTCACCACTCATGTTTAATCTTTACCTTCTTTTTTCTTTCCTTGGTTTTTATAATATGGACTTTTTTCATTTAAACATCTTTTTGTAAAAATTACAAGGCTGTTGAGACAAATAGCCCCAAATACACACACTAAAATGGCGACCTGCTGTTTATGCGTGATGCGTTAACGTGATGACGTCATACGTTACGCGATCGCGGGCTATATAAACATTGACAACTAGAAAAACGGTCAGAGGAATCCTGGCGCAGTCCCAGAGGCAATTGCACCAAGGAGGAGAACAAGAAGTCTAAAGGTAAAATAGATGGAGAATAAATTAGGGAATGCCAATTTTTTGACTCTTCTTAAATACTTAACCAGAAAGTTAAAAACCAATTAGATTTCCTTGCTAATAGATACATCAAGGTTATGTAGCTTTGGGACAAAAATTGTAACTGCAGAAAATATGTTAACAAGATGTTCAATTTTCTTTTTGTCTTTATTTATAATACAAATTCAAAAAAATATATATGGGTTACATTTTGGCTTTTTCAGATATAAATACATTGAACATTGTATGGAAGAAATAAAAGATATAAGAATCCAGAAAGTGAGACAAATACCAACACTCCTAATGAAGGAAGAAACTATTTTAGGTGAGTGAGCCTATTAGGCGGTATACACCGTTAAATTCATTCTCCCACCCCTTCCCCCTTTTTTAAATCAAGAGTTCATGAGAGGAACATCCATCAGAAAGAACATCAGTGAGAGGTTCTTCTAATGGATTCTCCCCCCGCCCCCCACGGATTCCGCATCTAAAATAGACTCCCAAAGCAGTACGTAAATCTGGAGGAGGGAAGAAGCAAGAAAAAGAGGCGACAGCCAATCGTCTGTTAGAATGAGCTCTGAGACCCTCAGGCACATCCTGACCATCCATATCGTAGGATTCTGAGATGCAGAGAATGATCCACTTAGACAGGGTTTGTTTGCTCACAGCCCTGCTATCACGAGCACCAGCATAACCAACGAAAAGCTGGTCATCCTTCCTAGCTTCTCTAGTACAAGAGTCGTAGAACTTACTGGGTCCAGCCAATTGAATCGTTCCTCTACCTTGGAAGGGTGGAGCTGAGGAAAAAACACAGGAAGATGGATTGTCAGAGAGATGGAAATCTGAGACCACCTTTGGTAGAAAGGAGGGCCTCACTCTCAACATCACCTTTTGTTTGGAAAAACAAATAGGGATTTAAAACAGACAATGCCTGGAGCTCACTCCCCCGTCTCACGAAAGTGATGGCCACCAAAAAAATTAACTTAATAGAACAGGAATGAAGGGGCTCAAATGTAGCACCCATAAGAAACATTAAAACTAAATTCAAATCCCACACCGGAACCACAAACTGGCAGGAAAGAAACTAGTTACTAGTTACACAAATCCCGCAACAACTGCATAACGGTGGGGATTTTGGAAAAACAAGCCCTGTTCTGAGGACCCCTTTAACACCAAAATAGCAGCGAGGTAACCCTTTACAATGCCAAACTGGGATCTGTGTGAAAAGACAGAAGAAAAAGGCCAGAGTCCCAAAAGCCCGAATTGTTTTTTTTTTTTCCCCCCATTTGACTGCATATATATATGCAGGGGGAGACCCCCCCGCAGCTCCCCCATCTTACGCCTATACATTTTTTATTAACTTTACCATATATATATATATATATATATATATATATATATATATATATTCAATGAAAAAACTTTGTTAAAAGGGACGTTATGGTTAAGTTGCGCTACTAAAAACCTATCAAATTCAGTAAAAAAACTTTGTTAAAGGGACATTATGGTTCAAAGTAAAACCGAAAAACCCCTGAAATCCGGCAGTTATGGTAAGATAAGCAACCATAACTCGCGCCACCGTGGACTGCTAACACTAACACCCAGGACATCAAAGATGACATCACAAATGTCATTGATGACATCACTGATGACATCACATGGCTGGCTCTCCCTTTTTTTCCTTTACTGACATATCTAAGCCACATAGTTTTCTTCAGTAACAGTCATGAAGTAAAATTTGAAAAGGTACTATATTTGTAAACTTAGGGTCAAGTCATATCATCTGAAACATATATATAGCGGAAGACACAGACTTGAAAGAGAGCAATCCTTTCTGTGCATGAAGATAATTTAACAACGTTTTTTTACTGAATTTCATAGTTATTTAGTAGCACAACTTAACAATAATAACTTTGACTTTATGTGCATGTAATATGGAACATACTGAATTTGACTGTCCGCGGACATGTTTGAACAACAGTACCACCACCTAAAAACTCTGGGGGGGTATGTGTAATTGTTATATCATAACATAGGAACATTTAACAAATTCACAAAGCAGCACACATACAAAGTATATGTAGTAATACTTAAGAAATGTAACCCATATATGTAACACACTAACAATTCATTTAAATACAATATGTTCTAAAATGGAATATACCAAAAGAAGATAAAGTGGCTTCAAACATAATTACATTTTACTCATATATTTATAAACTTTCTGTATTTCTGTATTAGATAAAAAAAAATATATTACTTTTTTGTTTTCTCACAGAAATGTGTACTACTCTGGAATGGCTTGAGGAACATTTTTTTTTACAGACCATACAAAAATGGCCACTACCACAGAAAAAGAAGCGGTGGATAACACTCTGGAACACATTAACCAAAAAATGGACCAACTTATGGCAAATTTTAACGATTCGTATCCCCGAACAGTTTAAAAGTACATTTCCAAGTAATCCACAATATTTCTCATTAAAAACTCACCATACCACAAATCCCACATACTAATCCTAAATTTCCACATAGTTTTTGTGACTTTTTGAACCTTTTTTGGTGTTCGATCTGTTTTGCGGACGGCGCACATGTCTGCGAACCGCGTACAAGCACCCCTATAAAAGACCACGCCCTAGAGCTCATTCTCATTGTGTTTCTGGCTATTCCACAGAGCACACTGCATTTTGCTGCATACTTTGCAGATTTTGAGATTTCCATCTCCAAGACGATGACATCCATGGCTCCACTATTGCCACCTGGTGCTACATCTGCCTCAGCGCCACCCCCACCCCCTCCACCACCACCATCTCCCCAAGGGCCTGAAGAGGGGAACAGGAGTGAGGATACAGCAGAGGAAGAAGAGAATGAGGAGAATGAGGTAGAGGAAATCCCTACTACCCGCCCTCGGCGTGATTCTTGGGTGTGGCGGTTGTTTACCGTTCATGGGAATGTTCCTAAGGCTCGTGCGAACTGTGTCACCTGCAATGAGTGCAAAATGGTACTCAGTCGCGGGAGGCATGGTGCTTTGGGACCACGACCATGAAGCGACACCTGAACTCATTCCACACTGGGGCCATTCGCCAGGTTGTACTTTGTAAAGAGCGTAGTAGGTTGATTGCCTCTACTTCATCCTCCGTTTCTGATCCTGTCACCACAAGGAACACCTCTGTTGGACAGCGTCTTCCTCAAGCTGCCTTACAGGCCATACAGAATTCTGATGACCCTTACCTTTCGAGGGTCACAGTTGTATGTATGTACTGTGACACAGTACTCTGCAGGGGGGAGCGACTTCGGAGTGCTTTTGAGACTATCGTCTCAGAGCACGAGAAGACCTGCTCACTACCCAAATAAAACCCTCTCTACATCTTCCTCTCTCAGCTCGCCCTTTCTTATCCCTGTGGTTGGTGTCCCTCCCTTTACCCTCCTTTCCTCTCCTCTCCTAGTGTGTCGTGTATAAAAAGTCCAAAAAAAATTACAAAATAACAAAAATCAAAAAAAAAATAAGGCTCTTTTCAGAGCCGCCTTTCACAGTTAAATAATAGAAGTGAAGATAAATAAAGCAGGACCCTTTGTATATCTTAAAAGTCCGCGGACAGTACGCGAACATAAAAAAAATTGGGGTGCTACCCTATTGTAACCATTGCATTTTTCTCTGGGAGCAAGTGGTGGCTCTGAAAAGAGCCTTTGGGAGGTGTTTGTATGTCAAAAATTATAAATACTTAACACCTACTTCAAAATGGATGCTGTATTTCTAAAAAAGGTCACAATGCATTTTGTACATTTCTCAGAAAAATCTGATTGCCAGCATAAGTAAGATGGACTCCATCTCTGCGAAAAATGTATGTACTACGAAACATAATATTTTCATTGTGAAAAGAGGACATGCCAAAATCTCTTAGGAAGGCACAAACAGCCTTATTGACATTACGCCTTGCTTTCTCCATTTGTGGACCACATAAGAAAGAACAAAGCCACATTTGTCTCTGCGCAATCCGTGAAAAAATTACTTTGGAGTTTGGAAACATGTCCATGATCTTCTGAAGTCCTTCTTTCATTGCAAATTGCAAAGAAATTCTAGACACATGTCCTAAACTGTTCCCTCCACAATGAATTACAATTATGTCTGGATGTTCCTCTATCTTCAAAGTTGCACAGAGAGGTAGCAAGTCCAACCACTTCATTCCACGCACTCCATGCCAGTGCACTTCCACATGTGGGAATCCAAGATCTATAGATACTCCACAGCTTTCTGCATGCACCTTCAACCAATGTATCCACGAGTCTCCCAAAATCCACACAATCTGTTTTTTGAAACACTCAGCCATATCTGTTCTTCTCTCAGCAAAAAGAATATCTGAGAAAACCTCTCCTAGCACAACACACTCACTAAACTTTACTGACCAATCCCTTGCTACATTCAATCTCATTTGCATGCCTCCCCACCCCAAATTCCCCAGATGTAATAGGCGGTGTCCTAGAACTACCGCCATATCCGCGAACATATCGTAACATGGACAGCCCTTCTACCATTTCAACTTCACTCTCTGTACCATTCCCTCATTGGATGTAGCTAAGAAATCACATGACCATCCACCAATCAAATCCAAGACCTCTACATGTAACTGCATCATCATAGATCAGCACTACAAATGTACAGTGAATCTCTCGGAGTACAAGTCTCATACCATTGGCAAGCACGATCTACGAGAAATACTATACAAGTCTCCAAGATTCTACTTGCAGCTTCGTCCATATCCATATGCATGAACTCAAACTACAGGTATGCATATTTTCTATACAGTACATGAACACATTTTCTAACCGAATTTTACCTTGTATAATCTGTAAAATGAATCTACGATAATTTTTTCATTGTCCTAAAATGAACTGTGACTTGCAAACCTTTATACCGTTTAATTTCTTCATACACACGCAAATAATGTTAAACCAACATTTTTGAAATAAAATATATAGACTACATATAATCAAACAAAAGTACATGCACAGTCTATGATCAAATCTCAAACAATAATATTTGTACAAACACATAATTGGTTTTAATTTTTTCAATTTATATAATTACTTACATTTATATAGGACAAGCAGGCTATGACATTGACTCACTATTACGTGGAAAAGAAAGCTATGACCTTGACTCACTATTACGTGGAAAAGCTTAGTTACAGGAATAGTGGTATACAGTGGTGCATTATGAATTTCACAAGCCATAGTAAAGTATTTTCTTTCCTACAGTTAGTCATAAAATAGTTTTAATGGTTTTGAGGAAGGCGCTGAGCATTTCAATTAAAAAAATCTATGTCTAAATTAAAAACAGTGCTATATACAAACCAAATTACTAATTTCTTTCTTTTACAATTGCAGTGAAGACCATTCTCCAGAAAAGAAGCAGCCGAATTTGAAGTACAAAGAACAACAAAGAAGTAAACTGCTCATTTTAGAAAAAAAGTAAGTAAAATGTTACCATAATATTTGAATTATTACTCAAACACACTGTAAGGTTAATTCATGCTGTTTCTGTGCCTAAAAAGAGAGATTCTGCACCATTCTGACCAAAAATGCCCCCGTCTTAAACAGTGATTTACTGGCAGAATGGCCCACAACTTCCTATTTTTCGACACACAAATTACCCAACTCAGCCGCTAGAATTTAGATGTTGTAAAACAAACAACTGTTTTAATTGTATAGCTTTAGATATACTATTTATACTTCTCCAAACCACTGGCTTACTTTTTTCTGTCATCTGAACCCCAGTTTAGTAACATATTAATTCAAGAATACCCATCCCTAGTAGTTGTACTTCCCAAAGCACAATCACACACCATTACATACATCGTTATCATCTTACTCAAACACTCATGCACACAACACACATGCATTCCAGAGCTCCCCAACCCATACCTTCTGTATTTTTTTCAACAGACCCTAAAGAATGCCTACCAAAAAGCAACTCAGTAGAAAGGAACGCAGAAGTAGAGCAAATGAAAAGAAATCGCTCCAACATAAACATCCATCTATAGCAGAATTTGTAAAAAAGTTGAAACACAACAGCTAATACAGTCATGTAGTGAAACAGAAGAAGATTCTAGTACAAAAACTTTGCCTCCTCTATCAAAAAGTAAAACAAACCAAAAAACAATTAACAGAAAATCAACTATCACTACAAATAAAACTTCTATAAATCTTGATGTAGTACAAAGTAAGCATACCAAGAAAAGTATTTTAGCCAAAATGTTCTGTTACAAAGTCCTTCAAAATCTTATGAAAACAGGAGAGAAACCAGGTTCAACACTTCAAACCTATCGTAGAAAAGTAATCTTAGAAGCGTTGATAGACAGTGCAATTCTTCTCAAAAGAAAGTTATTTATTTTAGTGTTAAACAGAATAAAACCACTAACAAAACTAATAACTAAATTACAAAAAAGACTTCTCAATAACCGAAATGTCAACAGAAATAACTTCTTAAATATCTGTGGAGGTGAATGGAGTCACACTACAAGCACAGAACCATACTTTAATGAAGAAGCGTACAAACAAAAGCAAACAAATACAATTGCCATACATAGCAGTGGTCGAGGTTATGAAAAAGTTAATAATACCATGATGGAACAAGAAGTACTCCTTACAAAAATATGCCCTGAAAACATAGATTTACCCCTCCATTCAACTGAATCAGAACATCTAGTGTACAAATGGCCATGCACGTCAATGTGTAACATTCCCAAAAAAATGTTCAAGTCTTTACGCCAATTCCTCAATCAATATGTGAAAAGCAAAGACAAAATCAAAATTAAACTACTGCAAAATATGGATGCTTGTCCAGTACGCAAGTACACAGGACTACAAGGACATTCATTGGCCTGCATTACAGGACCTACTTGCAAAACAACCTTCCATGATATCAAAAGGATATCAACACATCATGCAAGTATAAGAAATCTAGTTTATAAACTGTACTATGCTAAAAGTCCTGCTTTAGTACTAGCCAATTTAAATAACATTCTTCTACATGGTACAGCAAAAGACCTACTAAAAGAAATCGACTATATCCAGACAAAATATTTTGCAAGTGAAACCCACTTACAAGATGAATTAGCTGTAAACCAACTTCGTAACAATTCTGCACATGGCAACCTTTCACTACACCCATACAAAAAAGAAATACTAAAATTTGAAAGTACTTCAGCTGAAGTACCAAACCACGTGTGTGTATGTTGCCGCAGGACTTTTTATAAAAGTAACACAAAAACTGTAGACCTATCATACAAAATAGAAGACAATGAAGAATCTAAATGGTTTGAATTAGCTCTCTACCTTATAGCAGAAAACAAATACGAAATAACTGACCCCATAATACTTTGCAGTTACTGCACTACAAAACTTGACAACAACCAAACTCCTTCACGTGCTATCACAAATAACTTGGAATTATATCCACTACCAAAATCCCTTCAACAACTTAATTTACATGAGAGCATCATAATTCAAACAGTGCACCCATTGCAAGCAATAATACGCCTTCAACCAAAAACTGCAAAATTACCTCCCTCTGAATTAGTGAAAGGTATTCGTGGAAAAGTAGTGTATTTACCATTAGATCTTAAAGAAAATGTGCACACTCTAGGAGTGCAACGTCCAATACAACAATCTTTAATTATCTTGGTAAATGGAGTACCTACAAAAGACAAAAAAAATTGGCAACAACAGGTAGATTTACATAAAATTAGAGCCCTGCAATATCTTAAAGAGAATAATGAATATTACAAAGAAATTAATATTGAAGAAAACTTGAAAGATACAACTGAAATAATTCAAGAGACACAAGAAGCTGGTCAATTAGAGCTACTAGATCCTGCTACAATATCAAACACTTTAGACCATTATACAATTCATCCATTGCACTGAAGATGCACTGGAAACGTACCAAATGCGTCAAACAAAAGGATCACCAATCAGCATATGGGAAAAAAAAAGTATAGAAGCATGTGCTTTTCCTCTACTCTTTCCGACTGGCAAAGGAGGAAGATACGATGATAGACCTATTCAAATATCAGCATCAGAATATCGCTCATTACGAATGTATTCTGAAGATCCACATTTTGCCAAAATCTGGGAATACATATTCCACCTACTCTTTGAAAGTGAACTAGCAACTTTATGTTACGGAGTTGCACACATATTAAAATCAGGATCACACTTTGAAAATATGACAGCTACACAATTATTACAAAAAGTTCAACAAAAAGATAAGGTTTTACAAGCAAATCTTACAAATCTATTAGCAAATATGCGTGGTACTAAAGAGTACTGGTTTCGACGTCATAGAGATGTACGTTGTATGATCAGAAACCTTGGCCCACCCACTTGGTTTGTTACATTAAATTGTGCAGAATATGCATGGGAAGATTTACATGCTTTCCTACGCATATCAAACGAAAACAAAACAAACAGATAAACTAACACCTGGAGAACTTGGTTCTCAGGATCCTGTTAATGTTTCAAGATATTTTCACCATCGCTTCATTGCGATGCTACATTTTATTTGTAATAAAACTGTTCCTCCCCTTGGAGAAGTGCAACACTTCTTTTGGAGAAAGGAATACCAAGCCAGAGGAGCACCACATGTCCACATGCTTTTATGGATTAAAGAGGCTCCTAAATTTGGTCAAGACAGTGATGCCACTGTTTTACAGTTTATTGAAAAATATGTTACTTGTGAACTTCCATCAGAATCCACAAATAGTGATCTTCATGCAAATATTTTACAATTCCAAAGACACAAATGTGGCAAATATTGTCGTCGCAAATACAAAAACAAAGGGAAATACTACACCAAATGCCGATTTGGTTTCCCTAGACCAGTTACAAATACAGGTCAAGTGAACAACCTCATGTCTTCAGTTAGACATCGTGTTAAAGGTAAGTCACCTAAAAATACATATTGCATAAAAAGAAAAGAAGAAGAAAAATATATCAATGATTACAATGCAATCATTGCCCACTTATGGAATGCAAACATAGATGTGCAGTACATTGCAGACAATTCTACTGCAGTTGCACGATATGTCACAGCATACTTAACCAAATCAGAAAAGACAGAGCTCCAAGACCTCTGGAATGACCTGTCATCAGAAAAAACAGTGTCTCAGAAATTATACAGCTTGGGCATAAAAATGCTGTCCCATAGAGAATGTGGATCCTATGAAGCAGCTGATCGACTGGTACTGCATTGTATGGTAAATCTGCAAATATAGTATGGCTAAGTCTTGGTCCAGCTAAATATAGAAAAAGAGTTCTAAAATCATACCAAGATATAGAAACAATAGCCAAACATGATCCCAACAGCCAAGACATTTTAAAAAACAATTTATGAGACACATACTACCCAAACAGGAGTACCATTTTGGAAACTATGTGTCTATACCACATAGCCCAAAACTACACATACAAAAATAATATAAAACCTGATGAACAAAACCGTAAATACAAAGTGACAAACTGTGAAGGCAGCTTAGTAAAACTCACCAAACCAAATTTAATTAATCATATCAAATTGTCATTAAAGACTCCTCAACATAAAGAAGTATATTACATGTCCCTGCTACAACTCTTTAAACCATGGAGAAAAGAAGAAGAAATACTAGATAACTATGACTCATATGGAGACGCTTTCAAAGCAAATGAAAGCAGTATAACTGATGTAAACTTTGCACAGTACAAAACAATGTTGCACAATGAACAGCAACACGAAGAAGAACTCCAGGCCCAACTAGATAAGGACACTCGTGACAGTAGTCAACCTTCTGTCACAGGAAGCCAAGAACCACTGGGAGGCTCACTAATAACAAATGAGGCAGAATTAGCTATGATAGAAGTAGAAAACACCATGTGTCAGTATGAAGATAAAGAAGACAACTATACTACAATCAAAGCTAAACAATGAGCAACGTAGCATTTTTCAAGAAGTAACAAAAGAAATTGCACATGGTGTACAACATGAAAACAAAGAATGCACCTGTCAAAATTACAAACCTACACTATTGTATGTCAGTGGTGAAGCTGGTTCTGGCAAAACATTCCTAATCAAAATCATCAGTAAGTTCCTTCAGCAATTGACAAACAACCAACTGTCAGCTGTTGTCACTGCCCCCACAGGTTTAGCTGCCTACAACATAGGTGGTGTCACTTTACACCGATTACTACTCCTGCCAGTAGAACACCAAAACAAATTAGATTATTACAAACTTTCTGCAGACGCTGCAATGGAACTACGCAGAGTATTGAAACAAATGAAAATGCTACTAATAGATGAAGTGAGCATGGTGTCCAACCTAATGTTGGCTTTGATTCACCTCAGATTACAAGAAGTACTTAAAACAAACTATGAAGAGCTCTTTGCAGGAAAACACATTATTGTTTTCGGAGATCTTCTTCAATTGACACCAGTAAAAGGTGAGCCTATTTTGAAAACATTAGGACACAAACTCTGCCGTAAAACTGTTGGCAGCATAGGAAATGTCAACCTTTGGCAACATTTCCAATACAGAGAATTAACAGAAAACATGCGCCAATCTGCAGATCTCACTTATGCCAACATCTTAAAAAGTATCAGAGTTGGTATACTTTCTAAAGAAGCAGAAGCAATATTGAAAACCCGGCACATTCATGCACTTTATGGTGATAATGCATGTGCTACAGATGTTATGTAACAATTAGCCCACAAAAATGTCAATTGTATGGCCTTAATACCAACTCTTGCAAGCTGTTTCAAATTCAATGAAATAATGTTAAGTTAAGAAATGCAACCAATAATGGAAATTAGCGCCACAGACAAACTAGATGTACATGGAATGACACTACCCATGTGTGACCAAGCCACAACAAGACTAAATAGTTTAGAAAAATCAATCTCAAACACAGCAGGCTTGGAAAAGATATTAAAATTATCCTTAAATTGCAGAGTAATGCTGAATCGTAACCTTGACGTGGACCAAGGACTAGTTAATCGAGCACTGGGTACAGTTGTTGGCTTTCAAACATACCCACGTGACAACAAAATTCAGTTTGTCAATATTCTCTTTGACAAACTTTCGGAAGTAAAAAGAATAGGACGCTCAACAGCTCGATTCCTTCTCTTCTAAGACATGTATGTACGCAGAGAACAATTTTCTCTAACTCTTGCATACGCAGTCACCATTGAATTATTATTTTTTATTATTATTATTATTATTATTAATCACAAGGTCTTACCCTAGACAAAGCAATGATAGACATTGGTAACACAGTCTTTAAAGAAGGCATGAGCTACGTAGCACTATCACGCTTACGTACACTTGACGGTCTATTTCTAATCAACTTTGATGCAAGTAAAATAAACGCTGATATTCCTTGCATTTTAGAATACAATAGACTTCGTTCACTTACACTCCCCATCTAAACACATATTCTGTTCCACAAAAAGTAAAACATTATAAAAGAAAAATAAATCAAACAGAAAAGCAACAGGATGTCACTGCAAATCCTCCAAAGAGAGTAAAAGAAAGTAATACTTCATCAAGTGCCACAAGCAAAAAAGAATCAATTAGGGAAAGTAAACCAGGTACTTCTTCAAAGAAGGAAGACAAACTCCAAAAAAAGCAGTCAGATACAGAACTACCTGGTCCATTTAAACTCTCAAATATAGTTGGTGTAAGTTGCTACGCAAATGTAGCAATGAATATTCTACTTCAATTACCACCAATTGTTGAGAACATTTACTTACACAGTACAGACCCATTGTGTTTGCAAATGTTAGTACTTCACATAAACGGAGCAAACAATCCTGACAACACGTATAGTGTTTATGGAATAAGACAACAATTGGACTACTGTGCTGGAATGGTGAAATTCACTATAAACTCACAGGAAGAGCCACAAGAATTTCTTTTTTTTAAAATCTTTTTATTTGACTTGACAGCACAACAAATGAAACAGAGGGAGCCACATGGCACCAGCGCTAAGAGCAATCAATGCAAATGATAAACAGTACATATTGAGTGGAAAGAAGCATATTAATTAACGGAGAGCATACGACATGTTGATACATACACCAAAAAAAGGGGCACCATCTAGGGGGAGCCGCCTGGGGAAGTAGAGGGGGAAGTTGGTGGTGAGGCCATGGCAGCGATATAGTCTGAAATCTCTGCCAGATATCTCTGGGCCTAGAGTGTGGATGCTGCGTCGCGTTCCAGGACTGCTCAGTGTCGTGAGCCCATGTGACCGATCTGAGCCATTGTGTATAGGTAGGGGCTCTAGGGCGGAGCCAACAAAGTAATATACAGCGAACTGCCAGAAGCATGCAGAGGCCTGCTAATTTCTTAGACTCACGGGGTAACTGAGGGAGGTCATGGAACAAGCAGTGCAGTGGGGTGGGGGTGATCGAGTGCTCCAGGATGTCAGACAACGTAGAGCAGATGTCTAGCCAAAATTGGGTCAGCAGGGGGCAGTGCCACAACATGCGTATATAGGAAGCTTAATCCGCACCACACCTGGGACAGGAGGGACGGGTGGCGTTGAACATGCGATGGAGTCTCATAGGTGTATGATGATACCTGTGTAGGATCTTGAACTGGATGAGTTTAAATTTAGTGTTGTAGGAGACCTCGTGGGTACGAGCGCACATGCGAGACCACCTCTCATCGGTGATCTCAGTACCAAGGTCCTCCTCCCATCTGCATCTCAGCTCGGTGAAGTGGGGGGCCGCTCTAGTCTGGAATAAGGAGTAGAGCCTCAACACCTTGCCTCTGAAGGAGAGATAGGAGCAGAGCTCCTCCACTATAGGTTCATCAGGGGGCAAGGCGGGGAAGTCTGCATACCTGGCTTTAAGATGTTCGCGGAGGGAAGAGTACTGCAACCACACTGAGGGTCGGCGCCTGAGTGATGGAGGAAGGTCAGACCATTCAATAAAGTTTCCCTGTTCAAAGGCATCACGTAGCGTCAGGAAGCCAGCATCGGCCCAGCGAGTGACCACTGAAAGTGGAATGTGTGGAACATCGGGGAAGAAGTTCCACAGTGGCAAATCACTGTGGAATGGGTGAGGTGCGTGGACCATGGACCAGAGTTTGGTTAGAGCCAAGGATGTGCTGGCTACAGGATTCACAGAGTTTACGTCAGGAGGGATTGGTTGGAGGACCAGGGATCCGATCACACGGTCACAGACAGATAGCTTCTCGAGGCGAACATGTGGGGGGGGTCAGTGGTATTGAATCAGTATGCAGCAAACTGTGATTGGGCTACCACCCAGTACCTGATAAAGTCGGGTGACCTGAATCCGCCCAACGCCTTAGGGGCAGTCAGTGTGGATAATTTGAGGCGGACGGCCCCAGAGTGCCAGAGGAAGGTGTTACATATGCTGCGCAGTGTTTGGAAAAAAATATCCCCGGGCCACAAAGGCAGATTGGTGAATCGGTACAGTAATTGAGGTAATACAATCATTTTGAGTATTCCAACTCTGCCTGCCAGAGAGAGGGGAAGTTTAGTCCAGCTGGAGGTTTTAGCTTTGAGGTTAATTAGGTAATTCTGATAGTTATCATTACGCAGTTGTGACGCGTGCTGGGAGACCACCACCCCAAGGTAGGTGAAGGTGGAAGGAGACCAGTTGAACCCATGTAGATCGGGGGGGGGGGTTGTGTCAAGTCTGTGAGTGGAAATAATGTAGACTTGGAGCAGTTAACCTTCAAACCAGATATGTTCCCAAATCGAACCACATCTGTCAGTATAGGGAGGAGGTTGATTTCAGGGGATCGAACATACAGCAGGGCATCATCAGCGTAGAGGGAGACTAGTCGGTCTGGCCAGATGTGCGCAACCCCCTGTGTGAGTGTGATTGCCGAATCAGATCAGCGAAGGGCTCCATGGCTATAGCAAAGATGAGTGGAGAAAAGGGGCACCCTTGGCGTGTACCTCTAGATATCTTGAAGGGGGAAGAGCATCTGTTCTCCGTGCGGACCTTGGCTGACGGGGCAGTGTAAAGAAGCTTTATCCAGGTGCGGAAGTTGGGGCCGAATTTGCATTTCTCAAGAACACACCACAGGTTTTTCCATGAGACTGAGTCGAATGCCTTCTGCATATCCAATGTAGCTGCCACTGCTTGTGTGGCTGGGTCTATTCTGTTGACTACATTGAAGAGCCTCCTTAAATTTAGGGAAGTGGACCTACCGGGGACAAATCCGGCCTGGTCTGGGTGAATAATGTGGGACATGTACAGGGCTAGGCGGTTGGCAAGTAGTTTGGCGAATATTTTAATATCGCTATTAATCAGTGAGAGGGGTCGGTATGAGCTGCACTGCATAGGGGTTTTACCAGGTTTAAGGAGCACTCTAATCAGTGGACGGCGGAAGTATACCCTTGTTGCACTCTAACCGGAGGGACGGCGGAAGTATACCCTTGTTGCACGACTCCTCCCATAGGGTGAGTAGGTGCGGCGCTAGTTGGGCCTTGTATAGTTTGTAGAAGTCCATCGGTAGCCCATCTGGGCCAGGAGCCTTCCCGGATGCCAGTGACTCGATGGCCTCCACAATTTCTTCTAGGGTGAAGGGCCTCTCAAGGGAGGCGCTGGCGTAGGTTGACAGAACTGATAAAGGGACGTTCTCTAAAAAGCAAACAATTTCGGAGATCTGGGAGCTGTCAGCCTCCGAGTACAGGGTGGTGTAGAATGAGAGGAATTCCGAATTGATGTCTTGGGGGGAGGTGGCGAGTGTGCCATCCGGTCTAGCAATGGCCGGTATGTTGGGGACACTGAATTCGCGGCGCAGCAGTCTAGCTAACAGTCTCCCGGGCCGCTCACCTTCGCCATATTTCCTTGCCGCCCGAGGGGAGTCCAGGAACCTCACCTCACGGTTGGCAAGGTCACGGAACTTGTGCAGCTCAGAGCCCAGCATCGCTAGGGTAGCAGGGGAGTGATCCACAGCGTATTGGGATTCATAGACTGATAGGGCTGATTCGCTGGTAGCGATGTCGGCGCGGATGCCACTGCTCTTGGAGATGGCGACCCCCCTAGTGTGTGCTTTGAAGGCTTCCCAGAGCACTGTTTGTGTTGAGACAGAATTAGTGTTAATCTCAAAATATTCCTCGATGGAGGATTCAAGCTCGGAGGCAAAAACCTGGTCAAGGAGCGCATAAGGACTCATCCTCCACTGTCTTGTTTTGTTGGCGTCTAATCCCCAGTTCAGGGATCTAAGAACAGGTGAGTGGTCTGATAATGTCCTAGGGAGAATGGCTAAGTGAGTTATGCATCTAATCAGTATGTCTGTGACAAGCCATCTATCAATTCTAGAATGGGAATCATGCACTGAGGAGTAAAAGGAGTATGGCGGTCCTTGGGATACACCAGACGCCAAGCGTCCACCAGTGCCAGGCGGGGGAGCGAGGTCAAGATAGAATATGCTTCCCTGGACAGTTGCCGAGGTCGAGAACCTGACCTATCCAGGGTGACATCTAATATCGTATTGACGTCCCCGCCCCATAGGATAGGAATCAGGGGGTAGCTCTCAAGTAGAGTGGCCAGGTGAAGGTAGAAGTCAGGATCGTCGACGTTGGGACCATATATGTTCAGGATGGCTATCTCCTGTTGCTGTAATATACCAGTGATGAGCACAAACCGTCCAAGTGGATCTATGTGGAAGTGCTGATATGTGAACTTCAGACTTTTATGTATCAGGGAAAGGGTGCCTCGGCTCTGAGTGGATTAATTAGTGTAATACCTCTGGGGGCCCCATTGCTTGGCAAACCGTTCACATTGCTCCGAGCGAGCGCGAGTTTCCTGTAAGCATAGGATCTTTACTCCGTGGCGTTCGGCGTGGAGCTGGATCTGTCTCATCTTTTTATAGTTGCCTAAACCTCTGACATTCCAGCTCATAAAGGTCAGGGTAGTATCAGCCATATTTGAGGGGGTGATGGTGGAGTAAGTAAAAGTGAATTCTAGTTAGATGAAAGGCATATGCCCTAGGTGTATGTGGCTGTCTCACTGCATGTATGAGTTGGTTAAGCGTGATGTCTGCGGCACCTCTGGAGGCTGTCAAGACTTTTTTAAACCATACGGTTCCCTCCCCACCCCCCACCCACATCCCTCCCCCAATCAGAGGGACGAAACCCAAACAAAACCAAAACAACAATGAACTTTCTGGCATCAACGCCTGGGGGTCTGTTTGCAGCCGGGCGATGGCACACCGGACTGGGAAGAGCGTAAGGAGAGTCATGCTGCATAGTAGGATATATTGCAGTTCACGGTGCAACAGAAGAGGCGAGGAATTACCTACACAGAGAGATAATGGGGCGACATTGGAGGAATGATTCGATATATAGTGGCCATCGCGGGGGAGGAAACGCCCTGGCGGTCCCGACATATGGCCAAGCTATGTTAAGAAACATTAGGAACCAAACAAATGAACTTCAGTAAACAAGTGGCCATTGTGGAGGAGGAAGCGCCATGGCGGTCCCACGCGTGGCTTAGGTATGGCAACAATCATTGAGACATATGAAATTTGTGTTAACCATGCTTGGGTCAGCCAGGAATATGTTCATCAATAAATTTTGATGCCTCTTCCGGGATGGTGAAGAAGAATGTCTGATTGGAGTGTTCAATCCTTAGTTTAGCAGGGAAGAGCATGGAGTACTTGACTCCTAAGTCTCGAAGTCTCCTTTTGAAAGCCAGGAAGGTCTTACGTTCTTGTTGCACAGCTACTGAGTAATCCAGGTACAGGTGTATCCTCGCCGCCCCCAGATGTAACTCTCCCTTGGATCTGGCTGCACGGAGCAAGGCATCACGGTCACGGAAATTTAGGATTCTGGCTATGATGGGACGGGGTGGGGTACCCGGCCTGGGCTTCGCGGTTAGGGAGCGATGAGCTCTTTCCACTGCGAACTGTGCCGAGAGCTTGGGGCTATCAAGGAGTGTTAGAAGGGTGCGCTCCACGTAGTCCTCCATGGGCTCTCTGATGTTGTCCTCTGGTATGCCGACAATGCGGAGGTTATTACGCCTGGAACGGGATTCGAGGTCGTCATTTTTCTTTTCGACCATCGAGACCCGGTTGCTTAGAGTGGTCACTGCGGCACGTAAGGAACCCAGGTCGTCCTCCACGATGCCAACCCTCGTCTCGACCTCGGCCACTCTACCGTCGGTTCTTTCGATTTGGGCCTTTATGGATGAGACGGTACCATTCATGTCATCTAATTTAGTGTGTAGGGCAGTGAAGCCCTCGCGCATGTACTCCAGCATTTTCTGCGAGTCATCAGGGGTTGAAGATGCTGTGGCGGTCGGTGACTCCTCCGGAGGGTCGATCAGTGGCTTGGAGGGCGTCTTGGCAAACATATTCAATGAGCTTTGCTTCTTGCCAGCCCCGGCTCCCTTAGTCATGGTGTCAGGTCGCCCTCTGCACCCAGGGCTCTATTAGGATGCAGTGGGCTGGCCTCCAAGCGCCACTCAGCGGGCGCCCCGGCGGGGGGGGCTAGGCCAGCAGGTAGGGATGCAGGAGACAGCGCCAGTGAGGTTCCACCCAGGCACACAGCGCCAAAAGTACATCCACGGGGTCAAAGGGGGCCCAGATGTGGTGATGGCACCGGATCGTTGCAATAGTGCTGTAGTGTAGGAAGAAATAGCACTGCGTGGAGGTAGCACTGCAAGTTTCACTGTTCTATATTTAAAATCAGTGAGGGGACACAGGTTAGTGGCTCAGTGTATTTGCATCACATTAGGAAGGCGGGGAGGCTGTGTCCCTGAAGCCCGGGGATAAGGTGTTCAACAGGGTATTATTGGTAGGTTGCCCGTGTGGGCCAGAGTGCTCCTGGAAGATCGCCCGATGGTAGATGGCAAGGTGGGTGGCGAAGGTCGCCAGATAGCACAGGTGCGCCCCAGCGCAGTTATGAGGAAAAAAAGAGTCAATTATCCGTAGTATAGGAGAGGAGCTGAAGCAGGGTATTCCGCCGTGGGTCACCCAGCAAGGATTAGGATCCAATTAGATATTAGAAAGGCAATGTTCCTGAAGCAGGAGGATGGGGTGTTCAGCATTGTGTTAACGGTAGGCTGCCAGTGTGGGCCCGGGTGCACCGGGGAACTCACCCAGATGGTAGATAGCAAGTGACGGCGAGGGTCACCAGACCAGCTCAGGCGCGCATCAGCGCGGTTGCAAGGAGAGAGGGGCCAATTGTCTGTGGTCTAGGAGCAGGGTATTTCCCTGTAGGTAGCTCAGAAAGGGTAGGGATCCGGTTAAACAGTGTTTTTTGGGGGGCACTCAATCAGCATCCAGGGGGGTGGGGTGGTGGGCGGGGGAGAACAAAGGGTGCCGCGTGGATAGGCACGGCACGGAAGGGTGGGGGAGCAGCCCCAGTACCAGGCCCTGCAGCCGTGTCGGCCCGCGCACAGGGGATCAGCTGGGACGCCGCCGCAACCCCGGGGAAAAGGATGGTGCTCCGCTAGGCCGGTGGATGGGGCGGCCACAGGGACCGTCGGAGCCGGGTGCACCCGCCCCCTCACACTCCCTACCTCGATGCACAACAGGAGTCATGGGCGTGCAGAGGAGCGGCAGGCGGGGAGGTCAAGCAGGAGAGACAGTCCCGGGACAGGAGAAGCGTCCGCTGGGGTATTCGAGGCTGCAGCCGCCGCCGATGAAAGGAGCCGCGGGCGGAGCAGGTGGGTTGGCGGATAAAAGGCAGTCCTCCGCCGGATGATGAGATGCGATGGGGGAAAAACCCTGCCAGCCACAGCGGCCCGGCGCGCCTCGCGGGCTCGGCGCCCCTCCCCCACCACGGCCCGCAATGCCGCACTCACAGGTAGAAGAGCGGGCTGTGGTCTCAGGAGCCATGGGGCGGGGAGAGCGAGCAGCCGCAGCCGCCGGCCGCTAAAAGGGCAGTAGTTGGCCTCCGAGGGCACGTTTAGCGCCGGAACTTCGCAGGGGGACGGCAGGGGTGTTCACAGAGTCTCGCCGGTAGCGCTGCAGGATGGAAGCAGCGTAGAAGGGGAAAACGGGAGGATCTGTCGCTCTGCCAGTCCGGAGCAATATGGTGAGGCGTCATCTTACTTCGGCGCAACAGTGCCCCCCCCCAGATCCACAAGAATTTCTAATGTACTTAGTATTAGTACTGGAAAACAAAAACATACCTATAAATGAAATCTTCCAGATTTCATACATGTGGAAACATACATGCACTCTCTGCAACAATGTGACACAAGAACAAATCCCCAATGAACGCTTTGTGTATATATCAATACCTAATTGTGAATCCGTTTCATTTCAGCAACTTGTACAAAATGCAAACCATGGTAGATTATGTTCGACCTGCAATTCAGATAATCGCTCCACGTTAGTAATACAAACACATAGTAAATACGTAATACTAATGCTTCTACGTTACAATGCAGATGGTACCAAAAACAACTGCAAGCTGACTGGATTCACACATGGTCAAATATCACTTGGTAGGAAAACCTTCACAACAATAGGTATAATCTACCACGCAGGAGCCACAACCAATTCAGGGCACTACACTGCATATATAAAAAAGAAATGTGGATGGTTTGAATGTAATGATAGTACCATTACTCTAAAGCAGAGATTACCAGCAAATCTTACAAACGCTTATTTAATGTTCTTAAAACCAAAATTTGATAACTAAACTGTACTTAAACCTTAAGTACACTTGTAGTAAAAAAATATAAACTGTCACAATATTCCAAGCGCTATCTAACTGCCCAAAGATGCTACAACAACTAATCAGATAAATTAATACCACTCAAATAGAGAAAAAAACAGACAGTTAGAATACGCCAATTAGTATCTAACTGTCCCAAAATTTAGAAATATCCAAACAGATAAATCAATACCACGGAATTATATAAAAAAATAAACAGAATACGCCGACTGGTATCTAACTGCTCCAGAATTTTACAATATCCAAACAAATACCGAATATCTTACTGCTCCCAAAAACTGGAACAATCCAATGTATAAAGCATTAGCCAGAAACAACAAGTAAACACTGAAAACAAACAAACTGTAGCATAACACAAAAAGGTTTTTTTTTTAATCCAACATGGATTTTTTTTCTCCCACAGACCCAATGATTTTAGCAACAAACACAGAAACTGAGCAAATTGCACAGTACTCTGGTTTGTCATCTACTAAATATGAGGGTAAAAAAAAAGAAGAAAATGTTGATTGTACAATGTGATAAGTCTTTATAAAATACTAATACTAACATGCTATTTTCTTTTATCACAGAATTGAACAAGAAAAACATGGACTCCTGTTACTAAACCAAATAGTAAGTATAACATGATAAATACAACCATCGCAGCATATCACAGCCATACTGGCTTATAATAATGTTCCTTATAAATTTGTTTTTGACCCAAAGTTATAAGCCACTATGAGTGTGATATGCTGCGGTGCTTGTGCCCAGAGCATAGACTCTTGGGTACGTGGCATATGAGTGTGATATGCTGCGGTGGTTGTGGCCAGGGCATAGAGTCTTGGGTGCATGGCCAAATGGCCATGCACCCAGCATTCTATACCCTGGCCACAACCACCGCAGCATATCACACCCATAGATTCAAGCATTGCAACCATTTTAATGTCCGCGGACACAAGGAAGTTCCTAGAACACATTCAACTTGCCAGAGGACGATACGGACAGCGTCCTCAGGACACCCCCATTTTCTTTATGTACGAACATTTCAGGACACCGCGAGTGTTCTTAGAACACTTTCAGCTTGACAATGAACAATACAGACAACGTCTTCAGGACACCCCCTGCGAACATTCCAGGACCCCACGAGTCTTCTTAAAACACTTTCAACTTGACACTGAATCCATTCTGCTTATTTACGAACATTTCAGAACAGCTGTGTTGTCCGCAGACAAATCGAACACAACAAAAGCGTCTAGCACATAAAAAAAATACAACATTGCACCTATCTCATACTCCCCCACCCTCCCCCAACACTCTTACACACCAATACACTCCACTAAATACAATTTTTAAACCAAGTTTCACCTCGCTGTCCGCGGTCGTCCGCGAATGCAAGATGTCGGGCGCCACCAAAAATCTGACGCGCTCCACACCCCACGCCGTCCAATCAGCGAACAGCGAACCGGGAAGTTCGTCCTCGAAGCGAACGGAGAGATCACTAATTTTCTTGCCTTACATTTTGGTCATTTTAAAAAAAAAACTACTGGACGGATTTACACCACACTTTCGGGACCAAGCCCCCGCTCCTGCCGCAAATTTGGTGTAAATCCGTCCAGCGGTTTGGGCTGTAGGCGTGCGCAAAGTTTATTCCCATTATGTCTATGGGAAAAAACAAAAGTTTTGGAAACACCAACTTAACCATAACTACATGGGCGCTACCTCGTCCATGTAATTATATATATATATATATATATATATATATATATATATATATTGATAAGCAGGACGGACTGACTGACAGTCCAAAAATAGCGGCAGCACTCAGGCAATGAAAGATGACACCAAGGCAAATCCCAGATGGGAAAATCCGCTGCAAAACAGTCCTTTATTTTTCATATATCCATGGACAGGAGGGCAGCAGAAAATGCAAAGCAAATGACGCGTTTCACCCTTGCGGGCTTCGTCGGAATATATGGAAAAATGGGCGGGCTTTTGGGCTTCAGTCTTTTTGCCCTGGGCGTTTCCCCTGGGTGTTTTTCCCCTGGGTGTTTCCCCAAACTGCAGCCCCGCTTGGGCCAAAGAAAGCAGAAAATCCAAAACGGGTGATAGAGGACAAGATAAAGTAACCAGGACCCTCTCCCAGCGCCAAACCAAACATTGACTCCAACTGCAGACATACATGGATTTCGTAGAAGGCCTCTGAGCTGAAAGGAGCACATCGAGGACGTTGTCCGAAAATACCAAGTGCTTGTATATCAGCCTCTCAATAGCCAAGCGGAGAAATTACTTATCGTAATGTTCTTTCTATGGATTCTTCTCCCGCAGAATCCTCAGATAGATATCCATTCCAGCATCAGCTGGTCAGAAAACCTTTCGACAGGGGGCATAGTGCACCGTCACTTGGCCGTCGATCCGTCTTGCCTCAGTGAGTCGGTTGTTGGCTCCAGATATGACGTGTATCGTCATACATATACTGCGTCGTTACACCCCTGTACCTCAGTTCCCCAACCTTTTTCTACCAAGCTCAGCCGCTTTGGAGGAAGATCAAATGATCTGTGTGAAACAGCCACAACTCATAGGAAAAAGGAAAACCCAATAGGTTTTTTTTTTTAATCAGTAAGGAACGGGACTGCAAAAGAAAGCCAGACACACTAACAAAGTCAATGGTAGCCCTGGAAACAAGACCTCACCTCTTCCTTAAACTAGAGAAGTCAGTCAATAACTGGAGGCACTTTTAAACCAGGGTTGGGCGGAAGTGGGCAGAGGGATCAGGCATCTGCGGGAGAAGAATCTATAGAAGAACAAGTTACTTATCCCTAGTAATGTTCTTTCGACTGGATGTTCCTCCCACGTATTCCTCATCTTATGATCTCTCCTTACAGCGTCAGCTGCTTCAGAATTTATTTTGCAGTAGAGTGCGCCATGCGTCCTCAACTCAATGTCCTTTGAGGGCCTCCATCCCCTCTCGAGGTTGACGTCATTGATAGTATAAATAGCACACACTGCGCTCGTTAATTCAGTTCAGTTTTTTCACCTTCCTCCCACAGGATAATCGGCATTAGTGAGGTAAAAAAGAGACCAGACGCTAAAGGAACGAAAGGTGTAATGCACGGAAATTCTACTGCGGGGTAGGATGGAAGGGGTGATGAGGAATACGTGGGAGGAACATTCAGTCAAAAAGAATATTACCAGGGTAAGTAACTTGTTCTTCGAATGGACTGTCACGTATTCCTCATCTTATGAAAGCCCCCCAAAGCAGTACGATACCGGAGGAGGGAGTAAGAATGCTCTGGAATAAAACAAGAAATGTCAAGGTTTATCATGAATGCTGTGGAGCACAGTCTTTCCAAATCCCGCCCCCTGTACTGTCGCAGAGTCTAGGCAGTAGTATTTGGTGAAGGTGTGAACAGCCAGTCAGTTGCACGTTCGAGATTGTCACATAAATCCCTTATCCTTGATTCCTTGGATATCATGGCATCAGGAACATTGGGTGTTCTGCATTTCAACCCAAAAGGTGGTGTATCCTGATATGAGGGCTCATGTTCTTCCAAAATAGAAGGAAATAACAACAGGGTAAATTAAGGCTCGAAGAGCCGGAATGGCACCTGCCTTCCCAAACCGTAGGGAGATACTGGTACACAGGGGACGGTTTTCTGGGGAAAAAAAGGTTTGTCAACTTGCCTATAAGGGCAAGACAGAACAACTAATGGAAATGCTTGAACAGTGGTCTTGTTCTCTTGGACACAGGGTGGAAAGCTGATCTGGTGCTCTGTTGAGACACCCAACCCCACCGGTGGGGAGCCGGGGGGTAGAGGGAGGTGTCGTGTGGGATATCTAGCCACAGGCGATGATGGACGTGCTACCTGGCTGGAGGGCAGTCTGGCTTGGTTTGTTTTGTTGGTCACCGACAGCCTGACAGATGGAAGGGGCGGGGGAGGGGGAACAGGATGGGAGTGGGGCAACCAGCACTATTATATAAAAGAGTGTGAGAGGGGGATTAAATCTAGTAATCTTAGATCTAGACGACTAGAGATGACAAGTGCAAAAATGGAGGCATCGGGATTGTTATGTAATTTTATTCACCCTGATGACTCGAAAGTTCCTTCCAAATGGGTGGTTGCCCGGAGAGTGGATTGGGTGATGTCAAATTTTCACAAAAAATGCATTGTCCCACTAGCTATGGGATGTGCTGGAAAAACCCATGTTTTCTGTTTTTTTTTTCCAATTTCGTGCAGTAACCCCTGTTGGTCTTGGGGGTATCATAAAATGTTGTGGTGGAGCCACAACAGGTGAGGTCGACCGGTTTCGATGGTTTGTTAGTGATTACCGACCATCTTCTTCAGGACAGGATCGATCTTCATGTGCTACTGAATAGTATCTGTCCTCTTAGTAGGGTAGCGGTGGCAGGCTGCATGGGGATCCTGGAATAGGAGATACAATAAACACATTGCAGAGAGGGCATGAGTGAACCTCTAACTGCAATGTTGCAACAATGGTGCATCCAATACACAGCTTGAAGACCTGTTACAAGGCAAGTAAATGCTATCACAAAAAAGGGTTGCTCGCCAATTGAGAGCAAAAAACCACTGCAATGGTGGCTAAAGCGTAGACAAATATACCCCAGGGGGGGGAGGAGAGGAGAAATAGAAGACAGGGATCTGAAAAAACTGTTTCTTCAGAAGTGGTTTGAAAGATTTTTCAATTTCCTTCGAGGGTGTCGAAGGCTATAACGCCTTCGACGTTGATGGTATTGGCCTCGCCAGGATCGACCCGTGAATCGAAGGATTCTTCGAAGGACGAGGACTGGACCTTCCCTCGAATCAAGGCCTCTCGAAGGGTAGGCGACTTTTCACCCGGGCTCAAGGGCGCGTGAGTCTTAGCCTTTTTTTCCTATCTATAGGCCTTGGAAGACGCGACAGGGTCACGGCTCTTCACCTTTTCTTACTAGGGGGCTGGGGCCACATTCTCAAATATTTTTAACATCTGAAGTCTAAAGGCCTCAGCTTTTGTCGCTGATGTACCTGGACAGGCTACTCTGCGTTTAGGCGAGGAGTCCGAGGACAAGGACAGTGACCTATGGTGCTGTTTCTTCGAAGACAAAGAGGAATGGTGAGAACCGCTTTGTGAACAGAACATTTATTGGAGCGTTTCCTCGGCAGTGATTCACCCCTCGATTTGTCCGATGAACGTCTTTTAGACAGTATTGTAGAAGGGGATTTCAGAGAGGGCCTACCCGCAGCGAGCTTCCCCTTACGTTCCTTGAGCGCCTTACGCATCATGGATTGACAGGATCCACAGTCAGCTGTCCCATGGTTGGTGCCAAGGTGCCATAAACAAATACAATATGGATCAGTTATTGAAATTTTTGATTTTTTTAACCGGGTCTTTGGGGTACACTTTTTCTTGTATGACAAAGTTTTGTGAGAAAAAACAGTGCTGTACCCAAAGGGAAAGCTTTAGCGGGGAAACGGAACTGATTAATGGGCGAAGTGCGTGCTATTTATACCATCGATGATGTCAGCCTCGAGAGGGCACAGAGGCCCTCCTAGGACAGTTGACGATGACGCACAGCGTCCTCTACCGCAAAAAGAAATTCCGAAGAAGCTGAAGTTGGAAGGAGAGATATAATATGAGGAATACTTGAGAGGACACAATCCATTCGAAAAAACATTACGGTAGATTCCTCACTAGATAGACTCCTCAAGCAGTATGAAGGACGCGGGATGTAAGTCCCTAGACAAGGAAACTTTGTAAAAACGCTCTCCCAAAACGACTGTCAGCTCCACGGGTTACATCCAGGCAGTAGTGCTTGGTGAAGGTATGCAGAGAGGACCAAGTTGTCGATCGGAAGATGTTCCTCACTGGCACCCACCTTTGCAGAGCCGAAGAGGCAGCCACCCCTCTAACTCTTTCCTGCATTAAGGTAGCATTCTGAAATGCAGAGTGTAATCTACCCAGATATGGTTTGTTTGGAGACAGCCAAATCCTTTTCTCGCAATCGAGAAGGCTACAAACAGTTGGTCCGCCTTCCTAAACTCTGCCGTCCTCGCCACATAAAAGCTAAGAGCCCTCTTTGGGTTTAGCCTATGGAACCGCTCCTCCTCCTTGCAAGGGAGCGGCGGTGGGTAGAAAACCGGCAGGTCAATAGCCTGGGACAGATGGAACTCTGAAACCTCTTTGGGCAAAAACCCTGGTTGCAGTTTTTTAAACTTCTTTTTATTATTAGCGTGGCAGCAAGACACAGGCGAACAGCGTCAGGCAGAAGGAATGTAAAAGAACAGCGTACATAGCGTAGGTATGCAGAAGTTACTACACATGATGAACAATCAAAGAACAAAATACAGTCACATCGTGAAAAAGGACATCAGGAAACTATGACAGGGCTGAGGACCCAAGCTGGTGGGGGGAAGCGGGGGAGGAGGAGGTGTCCTGAATCTCGACTAGATCAGACATATAGGAGCGGAACCTGAGCCAGATGTTTCTAGGTCTGGAGTGAATGGGTTGTAAGTGGGACCAGGTTTCCTCGGAGTCAGAGGCCCACGTGACCGCTCTCAGCCATTGGGCATGTGTGGGAGGCAAGGGGCGAAGCCAACGGAGCAGGATGGAGCGCACCGCGAGAAGCAGGCAGAGACCAGCTAGTTTCTTGGAATCTCGGGGGAGGCCTGGGAGATCATGGAAGAGGCATACCAGCGGAGAGAGAGGAATGGGGTGGTCAGTTACAGCGGACACTGTCGAGCAAACGGCCTCCCAGAACTGTGCGAGGTGGGGGCAGGACCAAATCATATGGATGTAGTCGGCATCGTCCTGACCGCATCTGGGGCAGCTGGCAGGGTGGTCGATGGACATACGGTGTAGTCTGATCGGGGTATGGTGAAATCTGTGAAGCACTTTGAATTGGATAAGTTTAAACCGGGAGTTTAGGGAAACCCGTTGCGTGCGTTCGCATAGGTGGGTCCAGCGATCATCGGACATCTCAACACCGAGAGGTCTGCCTCCCAGGCACGTTTCAGTTTAGCAAAGTCTGGGATCGATCTGGATTGCAGCATGGTATATAACCTAGAGATCTTACCCCTCGTAGGGCTGGGGGAGGTGAGCTCCTCAATGGCGGGGTCGTCAGGCGGCAATGCAGGGAATGTTTGGTAATGTCGCTTAAGGGTCCTACGAAGGGATGCGTATTGAAGCCATACACTCCGGTCTCTTCTCAGGGGCAAGGGGAGGTCGGGCCACTCGACGAATATACCCTGGTCAAACACGTCGCGTAACAGCTCGAAGCCAGCGTCCGCCCATCGGCGAACCGTACCCAATGGAACCCGCGGGACCCCAGGGAGAAAATTCCAAAGTGGGAGATTGCCATGGAAGGCATAGGTAATCCCTGTCAGTTTCCACATTTTTGCCAGTGCAACGGCTGTGCAGGCGACCGGATTCTGCGAGCCCCGAGCCAAGGGAGCGGGTTGCAACACCAGGGAGCGGATGTCTCGGTCAATCACTGCAAGCCTCTCAAATCGGACGTGCGGGGCAGGATCCGTGGTATTAAACCAATAAGAGGTGTATTGGATTTGTGACGCCAGCCAGTATTTAAGAAAGTTAGGGGCACCAAAGCCCCCGTAAGACATGGGAGTGGAAAGGGTCCCGATTTTAAGGCGGACCGCACCCGAGTGCCAGAGAAAGGAGTTCACGGTGCGAGACAAGTCGCGAAAAAAGCCCACCCCCGGCCACAAGGGAACGTTGGCGAACCTATAGAGCAGCTGGGGCAATACCACCATCTTCAGCAGACCTATCCTGCCAGCCAGAGAAATCGGGAGTTTGTCCCAGACCTGGATCTTAGCCGTCAAGTGTGTGAGATACTCCTGGTAGTTTTCATGGAAGGTCAGCTCGTGCTGGCGAGTCACTACCATCCCCAGGTAGGTAAATGTGGTTTGGGCCCATGTGAAACCGAAGGTGTCCGGAGGGGGAGATGTACATTCCGTGAGTGGAAAAAGAATGGATTTCGAGCAATTCACTTTAAGGCCCGAGACTCGACCGAAACGGATAATGTCCGCCAGTATAGGGGGTAGGTTGGTGGAAGGGGAGCGTACAAACAGCAACGCATCATCCGCATAGAGGGACACTATGTCCGTCTGTCCCGCGGAGCGGAGACCCCTTTCAGCATGGAGTTGGCGGAGCACGTCGGCGAAAGGCTCGATTGCTACCGCAAAGACCAGGGGAGAGAAGGGGCACCCCTGTCTCGTTCCCCTGGCGATCTTGAAAAGGGGAGAATAACGGTTGCCAGTGCTGACCCTGGCAACCGGCTCAGAGTAAAGCAGTCTGACCCAAGAAAGAAAAGAGGGGCCGAATTTACAGCACTCGAGGACCCGCCACAGATACCTCCATGAAACCCAGTCGAATGCCTTTTGCATGTCAAGGGCAACAGCCACAGCGTGCGTCTCGGGACTGATTCTGTCGATAATGTTGAATAGGCGCCTCAAGTTCAGGGAGGTAGAGCGACCCGGGATAAAACCGGCCTGGTCCAGGTGAATAATAGATGGTAAGAAGGGAGCCACCCGGAGAGCCAGAGCCTTGGCAAATATCTTGACATCGCAGTTTATGAGAGAAAGTGGGCGATACGAACCGCACTGCGAAGGGGGTTTACCGGACTTAAGTAGTACTGCGATTGTGGCCTCACGGAGAGAAGGGGGGAGCACCCCGGCCTCAACGGACTCCTCCCAGAGAGCCAGCAAATGAGGGAGTAGTTGTGACTTGAAGCGTTTATAGAACTCGACCGGGACACCGTCCGAGCCAGGGGTGCGGCCCGAAGATAGGGAATCAATAGCGGCCGACAGCTCCTCCCGTGTGAGTGGGGAGTCAAGGGAACCCGCGGTCTCCGGAGACAGAGTTGATAAAGGGAGGGCCTCGAGAAAGGAGTCAATCTCCGCCAGCGATACCTCATCAGCATTGGAGTACAGGGATTCGTAGAAGGTAAAAAATTCCATGTTGACCTCCTGTGAAGAAACCGCCATAGAGCCATCAGATCTCTCAACCCCGAGAATGTGCGGGGACCCCGTCTCGTGCCGGATCAACCTAGCCAGAAAGCGGCCAGGGCACTCCCCCTCCCCATACCTCCACGCCATGCCAGGGTTATCGAGGAACCTCTGCTCGCGGTCCGCAAGAGAACGGAACTTGTCCAGTTCCTCCCCGATGTCAGCCAGGTTACCAGGGGTAGAGTGTAGCGAGCATGTAGCCTCCAGGGACGAAAGTCTAGATTCGCTGGAGGCGAGTTCTCTGCGGATCGACGTAAGGACCCAATTCTCCTTGGACAGCGCAATCCCTCTAATATAAACCTTGAATGACTCCCATAAGGTGGCCTGGGACGTTACCAAGCCCGTGTTGGTCTCGAAGAACTCCTCGATCGACAACTCAAGCTCGGAGCAGAACTCCTGGTCAAGTAGGGAAAGGGGTTTCAATTTCCAGTGTCGGGTGCGGGCGGGATCGGGACCCCAATCTACGGTAATGGTGACAGGAAAGTGGTCAGATAGGGTTCTCGGAAGGATCATTAGTTGTGTTACGCTCTTGACCAATACGTTAGAAATCACCCACCTATCAATACGAGAGTAGGAGTCATAAACAGAGGAGTAGAAAGAGTAGATGCGAGAATCCGGGTAGAAGAACCTCCATGCATCCACCATGGCCAGACGGGGAAGGGAAGACAGTGCGGCGTAAGCCGCCCTGGAGAGGTGACGGGGCCTGGAGCCTGATCTATCTAGAGCTACGTCGAAGATCGTGTTGAAGTCCCCACCCCAGAGGATTGGAACAAGGGGGAAGCCATCGAGAAGGGAGGTGACCTGCACATAAAAATCCGGGTCATCAAGGTTAGGGCCATAGATGTTCAGAAGAATCACTTCCTTGTGGTGCAGCATGGCGTGAAGCAATACATATCTACCCTGGGGGTCAATTGTCGAGGAGATGAGGGTAAAATGAAGGCTCTTGTGAATGAGGGTCATGACTCCCCGGCTTTGAGAGGAGTAATCAGTGAAAAACCTATGGGGACCCCAGGACTTGGCGAAACGCATGCAGTGTACAGAACGGGCATGAGTCTCTTGAAGGAAGAGAATCTTGGATCCATGGCGCTCGGCCTGCAGCTGGAGTTGTCTCATCTTTCTATAATTCCCCAGTCCCCGTACGTTCCAGCTCATAAAGGTCAGGGCACTCTCAATCACAGTGTGGCAGTGTTTGGGATTAAGTAGAATGTCAGTGACCAGAGGGTCAGGTCAACGGTCCTGCGACAACAGTTCCAAGGTGCCTCAGCACAGTCCGCCTTCGCTGCCAGCGCCAATTTTTCAATAACAAAAACCCCAACATAACCCGCCCCCACCCACACCCCCCCCCAAACAGAGGGATGGCAAGCCCATCCCCTTGTAAACAAAACCAAAACAAAGGCATCAGCGCCTGGGGGTCTGAAGGCCTGACTGGCCGTATCGCTCCGGGTTGCAGCAGAGCAAGTAGTACATAAGAAGCCCACAATGGAGGTGGAATGTAGATTGGACAAAGTTCTCGCCAGAAACAGTTCGGGCGGGCCCTGCAAGTTGAACTGAGCAAGCAGGCTACGGGATGAAGGATCAACGTGGCCCCGGTACAGGAGGGCGGGAGGACCTATGCACCCCCCGTCGGGGACCTAGGATAACCGCTGAACCGAGATCAGGGGAGAGGGATCAGCCAGGAAAGTGTTCATCAATGAATTTGGAGGCCTCCTCTGGAATCGTGAAGAACAACACCTGATTGGCGTGTTCTATGCGAAGCTTGGCGGGATAGAGCATAGCATATTTGATTGAATGGTCTCGTAGCCTGCGTTTCACTGCCTGGAAGGTCTTGCGTTCCCGCTGGACAGGAGTTGAGAAGTTGGGGTAAAGATGGATCCTTGCACCGCCCAGTAGTAGCTCACCTTTGAGTCTTGCGGCCCTGAGGAGGGCGTCACGGTCACGGTAGTTCAATACACGGGCTATGATGGGCCGAGGAGGGGCACCGGGCCTAGGTTTAGCCCCCAGGGCGCGATGTGCCCGCTCAATTGCGAAGTGTGGAGAAAGCTCGGGCTCATCAAGGAGCGACAGAAGTGTGCGCTGAACACCTCCATTAGCTCGTGAATTTCATCCTCAGGGACCCCGATAATGCGGAGATTATTGCGCCTCGAGCGGGATTCTAAATCTTCATTTTTCTTTTCCACCTCAAGGACTCGATTGGAAAGAGCGACAACCTCGGTGCGCAGAGCCCCCAGCGCATCCTCAGCGGAACCGACCCGGTCTCGACCTCCAATACTCGGCTGTCCGTCCTCTCAATGTGGGCCTTAATAGAAGATATGGTGCCGTTCATATCATCTAGTTTTGAGTGAAGAGCAGTGAAACCCTCTCGTATAAAATCCATCATATTCTGGGACTCGGGGCTGCGTCGGGCGGGGCGGTAGAGGCCTGCTCAGCAGCCTCCCCAGATGGTCTCCCCGCAGCCTTCGCGAACATATTGATGGAGCTCTGCTTCCTCGCACCCCCTTTGGTCATCCTGGCCGTTACGTGGATCAAGGAGGAAGAAGGGGGAGAAATGAGAGCTAGGTACTAGTGCCGAAGCACGTCCTCCAGGTCACCGGGACCGATGCGTATACCGGGGCAATGTAGGCGAGGAGCAACCAGTGGGCTCACCTAGTGTCCAGGGGTTGAAGAGAAGGAGAAGCTATGACCCCTCTTGGGCTGGAGGGCAGGTGTCGCCGAGATTGGTGGCGAAGAGGGTGTAGCAGGCCCGAGCGCGCCCAGGCGGTGTAGGATACCAGTGGCAGGCGCGGAGCTCCAGAGAAGCCCGTGGGGGCAACAGCGTAGTTTGTTCCCCGGCTCCGCAGCTCCAGGACACAGGCAGCCTAAGGGCAGATTGAACGTGGAGAGTGCGCCGCGGCCCAGCGGGTCACAGTGTCCAGGGCGGCCCAATAGGCCTCAGGTAGTAGTCAGCGATGTCGGGAGAGAGGCAGGACCAGGGCAGGGGGTGGGGGGGGGGTCCGCGCCACCCCAGGCCCAGCAGCGGCGCCGGCTCCAGTGTAGGGGGATCACTCGCAGGGTGAAATAGGCGCGAGTGATCGATCCGGGGCCACAGCAGCCAGGCACATCCCCCCCCCGCACGCCCCCTACCTCTCAGGTGCTCCGGTGTCGATGGGGCCCCCCGGGGCACGGACCGAGGGCCCGGGGCCGGTCAGCGCCGGCAAGCCACGCCGAAATGGAGAAGGGGTCAGCAGTCAGCGGTGGTCCTGGCCGGAAGGAGCAGAGGAGTGAGGAGAGGCCCGGCCGGCCGCGATGATCCGGCGCGCCTCGCCGGGCGGGCGCCCCTCCCCCAGAGCGGCCCGCAGCGCCGCGGCCTCAAGTCAGAGGAGGGCCGATGCCGCCGGAGCCGCGGGGCGGGGAGAGCGGGAGGCCGCAGCCGCTGATGTGAAAGGAAGGCACAGCCCCCTCCTCGGGGCTCGCAGCGGCTCCAGGCTGCACCCAGCCGCAGCGGCGGGGCTCCCGAAGGATCGGGCGAAGTCAGCAGGTTCTTAGGTAGCGTCGGGCAGAGCGAGACAGGATCGAGCGCTCTGCTGATCCGGAGCTCGACGTTTAGGCGGCCATCCTGGTTGCCGCGCAACAGCGCCCCCCCCTGGTTGCATTTTAAACGAAATATTCTCCCTGAAAAAACAGAGAAACGGCAGCTTGCATTAAAGGGCCTGCAGCTCACTGACACGTCTGGCTGATGTAATGGCTACCAACAATGCCATCCTCAAAGTGAGCAAACAAATGGAGCAAGAGTGCCAAGTTTTAAAGGGAGCCACCATGAGGAAGGTGAGAACCAAATTAAGGTCCCAGTCTTGAACAACAAAGGAAACAGGCGGAAACTTATAAAGTACTTCAGGAATTGGGCCATAACCGGGACTGGAAAGAACAACCCTTGATCCGGAGACCGTTTCAACACAGAAAGAGCCGGCAAGTATCCTTTGACTGTGGTGATTTGAAGGCCTGACGAGGTCAGTGACAGAAGGAACTCCATCATTGTGGTGGTGTGGCAAGAGATAGGGTCAAATTTGCACTCCCTGCAACATGCCCCTAATATTCTGCATCTGCAAGCATAGAATGATCTTGTTGTCTACATGCAGCCACTAGCACCTCAAGCACCTCCTCTGAGAGGTCCCAGTCGCCATACCTCATCCTCTCAAGAGCCATGTGTTTTGGCAAGATTGTATGCAGTACCCCTTGGGTTCACTACAACAACCCTAACTACCTGGCAATAGGAACCCAACATTTGGTATAAGTCTGTAGTACACAGGTTGGTAGCGTGTTGAGCAGTCAGGCTTATCTCAAGAGGGGTCAATGTGAGCTGTAGTGGAGTTACACAGAGATTCAAAGTGACAAGTATTCAAATAAACTCTTACACACAAGGTTTCTTGATTAAACAATTATTAATTTATTTAACAGGCAGTTTGAGTAAGCCTTCTTCAGAAGGGGCAACATAATAGTAACACACAAATACACTCCAGAATACACACTCTGAGTTTCCCTAAATAAGTAAACACCCATTTGGGATGGTGCACAGACACTTCCTACACCCTCGGATGACTTCAAGACACTGTGGACATTAGTATATCACTGTTGCATTTAGGGCAATACTTAGGAGTATGTCAAAGAAACAGATTATTAGAATAAAACAGGAGATCTCACAAACATTCTGAAGCAGGTAAGTACTTTTGGTAACCCCAATGCAAAGCTAGTTAACTCCTTCCTGGAAGGGGGGGCTAAACACAGAGGGAAGAAGAGTTATTCAGGGAGCCAGGCCAGGCCAAAGTCAATTAGACAAAAGGTGAGCTGAAGCAATTCTTGCAGGTAGGTAACATTATTGCACAATGTTTTAGAAGCCTTTGTGGAAAAGAAGAAATCAAAGTAGGGCCACAAGCTGATTAGGCTTGTGAGGTAAAGAAGCTGTTGGCAACTCTACAGAAACAACCAAGACCAGTCTCCACCGAGAACAAGTGAGGTTACACTAAAAGAGGGAAGTTTTCTTAGACTTTATAGTACCTTTGGTTAGAAGAAAAGGGCTTTGGCTGGCTTCTGTTCCTGTGCAGCTCTGCATATCATGTGTTCCTGGGCCTCAGTCTTGGGGACAAGAGGGAGGACGTCTGGAGGACTCATGCACTGCAACAGGATGGTCGGTGACAGAAAAGGACCAACTTCTATTCAGTGGCACTTTGCGGTTTCAGCTCCTTGCATCTTAGCAAATAGCACCACTGCGGACTCATGGCTGTTGCGATGGGCTTTCCTTGCATCTGGGGTCCAGCACTCTGTTGGCGTGGCTCAGGCTCGGTCAGTCCTGCTTCCCGGGGGTCCGGAGGATCTTCCTGGAGCTCTTGGCCAACTTAAAAGCAACGCACACAAACTGGTGTTCCTCTCCCTGGCTCTACGGTTTCCAGCAGCGACTGCAGTGGAAATTCAAACAGCTTCGAGAGGATGTCCAGGTGGCTTATTTTGGAGTTGATTGGTCCCACCAACTCAAGGGGAGAAGTCGTCCTTGCAGGGCTTCTCTAGTCGAGGCGAGTTCAGAGCTTCAGCCCAACAGCAGGGCTTCACCAGGCAAACCAACAGTCCAGGATTTGCAGCAGGCGTTTCTTCCAAGTTCTTATTCGGATTCCTTCGTCCAGTGGTCGACTCTGCCTTCCAAACCAAAAAGCCTTGCCTTTTATGCAGGTTTCTCCCATTCATTCCAGCCTAGCTGTCAGTCACCGAGCAGGGTGGCTTTCCTTGCCGGACAGCAAGTGGGCCAATCACCTAGGAGTGTATGCCTGTCTCCAATGAGACTAAGCACAGGGAGTTTCGGGCAACTCCCTCGCTTCCTGCCCCCGCCAGACACCCTGGAGCCAGAGGTGGACTTCACTTGTGAATCCCGCCAAAGACAAAACAAACAAAGGGACCAAACCTGGTTTGGCGCGCAGAGTAAATCTCAAGAAGGACCTTTCCACAACAAAATGGTGAAAAAAGAAGACCGGGGCCATTTTGACTAAAATGGTACCATTGGGTGATTTACTGCAGCTGCAAACGTAGCCTGCGGCAAAAGCACACCACAGTAGTTAAAAGTAAACCACTGCCACCAGCCATTCATCGAGGAAAAGGTAACACAAATATGTTACATGAGAAACTAGACAAAGAGGATACTAAGTAACCCCTCCATCACCCTATTGTAAGAAAGTGTGTGCTGGGTCTAGAAAGTTACAAATGCAAGTAAAGTCAATTTCACTTTACTGCTCTTGGAAACAGTACTTTATCCAAGAGAAGGTATTTAAACCTTTGGGAAATGTGAAAGACTTCCCTGTGTCACTGCACTGAGGGTGCTGTGTGACACAATGTAAAAGATGATGCCTATGGAGTTTGTCAGACTCCACAACCAAAAAGAAACACAGAAAACACAAAGAATTAAAAGTACAAAGTCCAAAAGTTCAGCAAAAGAGCTGGTGGTCTCTAAGGTGGGAGGAATTTAGTACTAAACTGAAAATTCTCCCCAACACCATGCATGCAGGTTGAGGAATTCCGGGTTCGGGTGGAGCAACCGACCTTCCAACTGAGATAGGAGATCCGGCCATCGAGGCAACCGGAGAGGTGGCCAAATGACCAAGTCCAGAAGGTCAGAGTACCACATTCTCCTCACCCACTCCAGGACGATCAAGATCACGGTTGCTCAGAACCTCCTCAAACTCCTGAGAACCTACGGAATGACGGGAATCAGAGGGAATGTATAGTGAGATCAAAGGTCCACTCCACCAGAAATGCAGCCCCAGTGCAAAACTGTCTGCACTTCCTGTTGGACTCTGTGGCAAACAGCTCCACTGCTGGGGTACCCCACTGAGAGAAGACCTCCTCTATGACTTCCTGGCACACCACTCACTCGTGTGAAACCGTGCTCTGCCTGCTCAGAGCATCCGCCAATCCATTCTCTGTCCCAGCTAGGTGTACTGCTGGGACCGAGACAGAATTCTCCAAAAGCCAGAAACACAGCTGCATCGCCTCTCTGCAAAGGGGAGCGCAGGCCACCCTCCTTGTTCAGGTAGTGCATGGCCACCGTATTGTCTGTCAGAACCACAACGTGCTTCCCTTTTAAAGAAGACGCAAACACGTTCAGGGTTAGCCTGATGACTCAGAGGTCCAGCCTGTTTATGTGCCAATGGGCTTTAAATCGTGGACCAAAGACCACTCACTTGCAAATCTTCGCAGTGAGCACCCAATCCCTTCAGTGAAGCATCCATAACCACCTTGACCTGGAGCCAAGGAGGCCAGAGAGGTTCCCCCACCAAGCTCCGTCGACTTCCCTCGGATCAGCCAGTCGTCCAGGGATGTGATCACATGGGCACCGGATCTCCTGTGGTGAGGCGCAACGACAGCCATGAGCTTGGTGAAGATCCTCGGGCAGAGGTCAAACCAAAGGGGAGCACTTTAAGTTGGTAGGGCTTGTCCCCTATGAGGAATCTCAGGAGTTTCCTGTCCATTTTGGTGGATCGGCACATGGAAATATACATCCTGGAGATCTAACGACATCAGCCAGTCCTGAAATCTGAGAGCGTGGAGAATTTCTCTAAACGTCACCATCTTCAACTTCTCCTTTCTTAGGAACTTGTTCAAGGCCCAGCGGTCCATACCAGCCCAATCCTCTGTTCTGGATGTACCTCTTCCACGCACCCGTCAAAGGCAGGGCTCCCAGCTCTTCCTGGAGTTCTTTTTCCATTTGCTGAGGTGGAGGGTGGCCTGTCCGAAGGCCTTTTTAAGAAAGGCAGACAGTAACCCCACTGGACGAGCTGGAGCGCCCAGGCATCGGAGGTGATCTCCCACGATTGGGGCCAGTGTTTGCCTATCCGTCCTCCAACTTAGGAATCGTGGGGGGAGAAATCAAAGCGGCTTTGAGGGCAGAGCCACCCCAGACACTGCTACTGTCATCTGCTGGCCTCTGGAGGCTCCCCCACCCCTTTTGGAGCCGGGAAACATATGTGCCCCTGTCTGGGTTGCGTGAGCTGATCCCTCCTGCCAAAGGGGTTGTCACACCTGTAATATCTACCCCTTGAGGCGAAGCTAAAGGCAGGTTCTGCCAGCTGCTGGACAGCTAGGCCTAGCGACTTGGCGGCCAGCTTTGTGTCCTTACATTTCTCTAAGGACTCGTCAGCTTTTGGGCCGAAAAGACTCTCACCCTCAAAGGCAGTAGCTTGTTTTGGACATTGGGCGAGAACCCAGATATATGAAGGTAAGCCTGTCTTCTCAAGACAGTCTCTGACCTCATGGATCTCGCGATGCAGTTCGCAACATCTAAACCCATCTGCAACGACTTACCATCATCTACTAGTCTCTGGAAGCCCTCTCACATCTCTCCCCTTTGGGAATGTACTGGACGGCTTCCCCGATATCAGACCACAAACCAAAAGAATATTCAGCGAACGTGCAAGACGCGTTAACTGCATTAAGGGCCATACTACACAAAGAGAACACCTTCTTGGCTAAGGCGTTGGTCTTTTGTCCTCCCCAATTCATTGAGAGAATAGATGCGGATGTGGCTGATCTGGTATTAACAGTGGCTGCCTCTTAGGGAGAATTCTCATTTTAGGGCTAATTTGCCTTACCTATAGAGTCCCCCAGCAGCTTTGCTGGATTTGAAGGTTTTTTTTTTCTCCTGCTAAGAGTGTGACTCTTTTTCCCACTCTTAGGCATTTTTGCTATGTGTGTTCTAGGCTATTTTTTGTGTTTAATGTCTATGGGGTTTTTCTCACCCTCATAGGAACCATCTTTATACACATGTGTTACACAGCACCCTCAGTGCAGTAACACAGGGGTGTCATAGTGACCCCCAAACATAGACTCCATACCCTGGGACTGACTACTGTCTCCCAGGGCATGTAAAGTCCAAATTGACTTTACTAGTCAATTTTTATGAACTAAACCAGTACAACCCATCTTACTATAGAGGTACTGGGAAGGGTTAATAGTTTTTCCCTGGTGTTCATTTTCGAGAGGGTACCGTACAGTCCCTCTCTCAAAAGTTTCTGGCTGGTGGCAGTGGTTACTACCGTAAATATTCGACCGCAAATATTTCCCTATGGGATTGTCCCATTGTTCGAGGCTACAACATTTTCTGACAGCCTCTAACATACCGCTGGTTTATTTTAATATTAACTTTACTCCGGTAGGTTTTATTTGCCAGAACTTTAATATAACTTCTTTCTCGTGTCTTTCTCTAAACTCCTAACCCAGGTTGGGGATCCTTTGTTTGTCCTTTTGGCGGGCTTCTGCCAAGAAGCTCTCCTTTCGGCGCCACTGAGTCTGGGATGGATCCATTGTGTGGGAGGGGGAGTATGACCCCTGGACAGGGCTGCCTCAGCAACCCATGTTGCACTCTGCCCTGATAGTCTGGAGGGTCTCCCACCAAGATGACCACTCCACTGTGTGAGTGACAGCTAGGCTGTATGAATGGGGATCTTTTGCAAAAAAGCAGGGTCCTGAGGACTGGAAGAGCAAGACGTCACCACTGGAACTAAGAAGCTGAAGAGGAGAGAAGACAAAGCCACCTGTAACGACTGAACCACCGGTGAAGCCCTGCTGCAGCGTCTCATCACTTTTCTCCACACGACGAGAGAAGATCTTCATCTGCAAGAGCCTTCTTCCCTTTAGCTGGTGGGGCCATCCAGTTTGCCAATCGCCTTCCTGGACCTGCCCTGGTCGAATCGCCAGTACCCTGTACTCCGAGACCGGATAGCCAGGCACCCGTCCACCCGGACCGCGATTTAAAAGGAGCGTACCTTTTATTCGTCGGGCAGCACCACGGCTGGTTTCATCCCTGGGTAGTGCAGTAACTCGAACCTTCCTCCACGACGAGAGCCTCTCTTCCTCTGCTGGATCCCCGAACTGCAGGAACTACCAGGAACAACCGCCACCGCAGGAGCCACTTCTTCATATTAAGGTACATTGTTCCGCCAGGCCGCCCTTTTCGCGTGGTAGTGCTAAAGGTGTTTTAAATCCTTTACCTACCTGTTGGGTTGGCTGCCCCTATCTTCTAAACATTGTTTTTCACCTTCTGCATCCACCTTTTCGAATCGTTAACCAAAGACTTGACTGCAGCTACAAGAACATTTTGCTCCTGGGGCCTTTGCCCTGTACCACCGACTCTGGCACAGGCCTATTGACTCTGGCTAAATTTGTTAGAACTGCATTCTCTATATTGCTTCTCAACTAGAAATGTGTTGGTGCACCTACTTCTTATAACCACCTTTTCCTTCCCACTTTTTAAACTTGTAAAGTGCCATTTTGCTCGGTTTCCATTTAAGTATTCTCTATGCTAAAGTACTGCCTTGCCTAAACTTGTTCACAAACTCATGGGAAGGGTTGCTAGGGTGTGTAAGAAGATATTCCTGTATAACTTGTGCTTTCCCCTCCCTTGTGAGAAATTGCTAGAGTGCGATTTCTATTTGGTTTTCACTGTGCCGTTTTGCTCAGTTTCCACTCTTGCTCAAACTTGTCTACAATTTAACCAGGGAGTTGTGTATACTTTTCTTGACTGATTTTAACTTGCTTTATTAACTGTGATTAATGTGTTGAACTAGAAGTGTGTAAAATAAATATATATATTCTTTTTAATACAAAGCTTTGGTCAGTGTTTCCTTGTACCATAGCACTGTAGTCCTATTGTGTAAACCCTGGATACTGCTCATCTCCCTCTTGAGATAAGTCTGTCTGCTTAGCCACAGCTACCAACTAAATCTTTGTGGTACAGACTGATACCAAAGGGGATTTATTGCTCATACCTGTAGTCTTAATCTCCTGTAATGCTCCCTAAGGGAACTGCACAGGATTCTGCCTAACACTGCCTGCACCAAAAACCCCTCTGGTGCTGGGTGAGTGGAGAGAAGCTGGGTCTCCCCTTGCCGGTCTGTACTTCTTCGCGAAGTCAGAGTTCACCGGAGGAATGGTGCAAGGTCTCTGCCACTAGGTGGCGGTGGGGGCCAGCAATAGCCACATTAAATTGCATAGCCCTCTCAGTAGAAGGCCCTTCGTCCAGGATGTCAGTGAGCTCATAGCGTGAACAAGGGCTTCGCAGGGGCACTCCAGCCTAGGGTATCTACCACCCTATACACCAATGCACGATACTTAGCCTGTTGTGTATACAAGCCACTGGCTCCAAGGCAACTAAATCTGACTGGTCAGCAAAGTAATCTTTACTTCCAGTACATGCATAACCAATGGCGAGGCCACATGACATCTGGTCGTCATTGCCATTGAAAATTGTGGTCATTGTGACAAAGAACTCAGCCCTCGACTTAGAGACATATGACCGCTCAGTAATGGGAGCCGACACTGCTGGTCCCATGCCGATTGGCGCGAAAAAGTACATCGAAGGCTGAGGTGCACTGGCCGTGATCAGTGCCAGAGGTGCACTAGGTAGAACAGATTTTAATCGGCACCGAGCCCGAAGGCTTTGACGACTATGACGTCGTCATAGTGGTCAGCTTGGGGCAGGGGTTACCGCGTGCAACTGGAGCCACTGAGGACTGCTGTATCAAGGGTTCACCCGTACCAGCAGCCGCCTTCAGGAAAATGTTGAGCATCTGCTCCTTAAAGGCCTCCCACCTGGCCCTCGATGTAGACCCCGCCTGCTGACAATTTACCGGGGGCATCCAATGAGTCAGTCTCATGCCTGCGACAATGGCGCCACTTTTTCTTAAGGGAGGAAGAGGAGTGACTCCCAGAGTGCGACCGCTTTTTGGTTTTCTTGTGATGCTTTTCCTCCTTTTCAGGAGTAGGCCCTTCCATCTCGGGTTCTAACGACCAGGTGGATGACCGCGCTGCAGACTTCGATGGGGGCCTACCTACTGTGATTTTCTCTGCCCTCTACTGCACTGATTTAGGATTCCTTTTCCTACAGGATCCACAGTCCTCTGTGATGTGACTGACACAAACACCACACGCAGATGATTTGGAATTGCAGACCTTGCAGTGTTTGAAGCCGGACACCTTGGGAGCGGGCATGACTTTGAAATTGCGTTGAATAGAGACGAATTCATTGATTGGAAAGTTCTCTCGTGAGAGAGTTGTTCCTCGAGCATCGTGCTGAGTGTGCAGACAACAGGAACTGCGGTACAGGGGCATAGTGACACAGTATATGTAAGACGACCGACGTCACGTCCGGAGCCGAAGATCGACGCATGTAGGCGAGACCGATCGACGGCCGAGTCGAGGTCCACTATGCCTCCTCTCAAAGTTTTCTGAGCAGCTGACGCTGGAATGGATATCTATCTGATAGGGAATCTGTGGGAGAAAGGTAATCCATTGAAATGAAGGTTCAGGCTGTTGAGGTTTGGGTGGAGGACCCGCCCCTCCAACTGGGAGTCGAATCTCCTCACAAGGCGCCGGGGAGGGCAGATGGATGTGTCCAGCAACTCTGGATACCACGTTCTCCAGGCCCAGTCTGGAAGGATCAGAATCATTGTGGTTCCGAACAGGTGCAACCTCCTGAGAACCAGCAGAATGACAGGGATTGACGGGAACACATAGGAGGTTGAAATTCCACTCGACCGTGCATGTGTCCCCCCAGAGCTCCCCGACGAGGCAATTCCCTACAGTAGAACAACTCGCACTGCAAGTTGACACTGGAAGCAGCAAGGTCCACTTGAGGAGTTCTCCAAAAGGAGAAGATCTACTCCAGAAATCCTGACAGAGCTTCCACTTGTGAGAGGCCAACATGTCTGCTCAAGGCATCGACATTCTCTCATCCGGCCAGATGAGCCACCGTCAGAGACACTGTTCTCCAGAGCCCAGAACCACAGCAGCATTGCTTCTCTGCAGACAGGCAAGGACCCCACACCACCACGTTTGTTGAGGTAATGCATGGCCCCCATGTTGTCCATCAGGATAAGCGTCTTGCGTTTCACAATGTGGAGGAAAGTGACCAAGGGGCAGCCTGAACACGCTCAACTCCAGCAAGTTGATGTTTTCCTGAGACTCAGCAGGAGACCACAGCCTGCTCACCATTAGGTGTGACAGGTGAGCACCCCAATCAGTCAGATATGTGTCTATGACCACGGTCACCTGGGGCAAAGGTTAGTGAAAATGCACCTCTCAGCAAGTTGTGTCACACAGCCCAGCCTCCAAGATCCTGAGCTACCTGATTCAAAATCTTGAAAAGATCGGACATGTGGCCCTGAAACTGTGACCATTAGCAACGAAGAAGCCACTGAAGGGATCTCATGCGCAGCCTCGCCTCCAGAACCACTGGGATTCAGGAGGCCATGAGGCCCAGGAGATGCAGAAAAGCCGAGGCCGGGACTTGTTCCTGGGATTGGAGGACATTGACTATCCGAAAGATGTTGGTCACTCGGTTCTCAGGAGGGAAAGTCCTGCCTAGGCGAGTGTCCAAGACTGCCGCCATGAACCAGAGGTACTGGTACAGTGAAACCTGAGACTTTTTGAAGTTCATGGAAATGCTCAGGCTGTGTAAAAGAGTGCATATGCAAAGTAGATGCTGCGACACCAGATCTGGGGAGCGAGCTCTGATGAGCCAGTTGTCCAGGTAGGGAAAGACATGAATGCCCTCCCTCCTGAGGGGTGCCACTAGTACTGCCAGCATCTTGGTGAAAGCCCTGGGGGCAGAGGGAAGACCGACCGGCAAGACCTTGAACTGGCAATGGTGTTTACCTACTACAAACCTTAGGTACTTCCTGTCCTTTCGATCAATCGGCACATGGATGTAGGTATCCTGAAGGTCCAGGGAAACCAAGCAGTCCTGCAGATCGAGGACTTGCAGAATCTGGGCTAGAGTAATCATCTTGAACTTGTCCTTGCATAGGAACAAGTTCAGCAGCCGCAGATATAGAATGGGGCGCAAGCCTCCATCCATCTTCGGCACCAGAAAATAGCCACCCTTCCCTTGTTCTGAAGGTGGAACTAACACAACTGCGCTTTGTTCGACAGAAGTGGATGGACCTCCTCCAGGAGGAAGTGGTCTGGAGACAAAGGGGTGGCCAGTGGGCTGTGGTGCGCTGAAGTAATGGGAGGTAAAGTTCCTGTCGAATGACCTGTAAGGCTTTTGTTCTGGGATAAACAAGGAACCCCCACCCCGCTGGTAACGACTGGCAAAGCCCATCATTGAGGAGGTTTGGCGCCCGGGGTGTGGCAGGGACAGCGGCCGCTGCAATGCCCCCTGCTGGGAACTCCTTCCTCTGCCTCTTGGGAAGCTCCTGCCTTGCCTTCTTCCCATGGCAGACTGACCACAGCCCCTTGTGACTGTTAGATACCTGTGCAGTTCCCTCTGGGACCACTGCAAAAGATTTAAGGCTACAGGTGTTTGGCAGTAAACCCACTTGGTAGCAGTCTGTACCACCCAGATTTACCTGGTAGCTGTGGCTGAGCAGTCAGACTTCCCTCAAGAAGAGTTAGGCAGTATACAGAGCATACATAATAGGTACAGAGGCACAGCAGTACAAACAAACACTGACCAGATCTAGGTGTAAAAGTATATAATTATTTATTTAAAAGACACACTCATAAATTACACTAGCACCGAAAAGGTAAGTAAGTCAAAACACAGTCACTATTACTTATATGTACATCCCTAGTTATTTGTTGGACAAGTCTAAGTTAACACCACTTATTTCCAAACAGAGGTGAGCGCTTAACGTTAGATGGCACTCCAACAAGTTAGTTAAAAAGGGAGGGAAAAAGGCAGAAATAATGAAAACAGCAAGGAAAAACACTTTTCAGAGATTCACAGTAAGTTTAGCAAGGCAGTCTATTGAGGAGCAAGGAAGTTCGGTTGCCAGGCCCACTCTAGGGAAAGCCAGGCGAAAAGATGCCCAAGATCACACAATGTCACAAGTCTTTACAGGTGAGTAGAAAAGGGTTTTCTCAGTTAAGAAAAGTTTAGTTAGAGTGTCCCAGGCTTACCCAGGGTCGAGCGCCGAGGGTTAAATCTACCCCGTACAATCGGTGTCAAGGGAATACGGGCGGAACACGGTACCTTTAAAATGGAAAGGATCCTCCAGCGGTGGCAGTTGTTCCTGGTAGTGGGTGCAAGTCGCGGCGTCGTCCAGAGGAGGAGAAGATCTCGTCGTGGAGGAAAGCTGGAGGTCGTTGCACTACCAGGGAAGAAACCAGCCGTGGAGTTTTTCCGGTTAAAAGGATGTTACCCTTCTTTCGCGGTTGAGGTAAAAAGTGGTATCTCGGTTGCCGGGGTGCTTGGCACAGGCAAGGCGGCCACAAGATGCTTCAGGGCGGCGAAAAGGAGGCAGAAACTGGTTGTCCCCACCAGTCAAGGGAAGAAGACTCTCCGGCGGGAGATCTTCTCTGTCGTCGGAAAAAGTGGTGAGACGGTTCCGCAGGTGTCCACCGGTGGTGTCGTCTTGGCAGGTCGGCTCGGCTTCTCCCTCTTTGGCTTCTTAGGTCCTGTGGCGACTTCCGAAGAACCAGTCCCAAAAACCCTGCTTTTATGCAGCAAACCCCCATTCATACAGCCTAGCTGTCACTCAAACATGCTAAGTGGTGAGCGGGGTGGCTCACCACCTGGGCCAATCACACCAGAGTGCGACATGAGTTGGCAAGGCAACTCAGTCCAGGGTGCCTAAACCCCCTCCCACACCCCCTGTGGTACCCAGACAGAATGGCACCACTTTGGAGGGCTTCTGTGCAGAAGCCCGCCAAAAGTGGAACAAAGGCTCGACTCGGGTTCAGGGTTACTGAAATGAACCTAGACGCCATTTTGGCAGCGAGTTCTGGTAAAAAATCCCAACCGGTGAATTTATATTAAATAAATAAGCCGGCGGTATCTTTAACATTGCACCAAAAAGTGGTGCATTAAAATCAATAGGAAATCCCATTGGGAAATATTCCGGTGGAATATTTCCGTGGTATCCACTGCCACCAGCCAGAAACTCGGCGAGGGGGGACGGGACAGTACCCCCTCGACAACGGACCCAGGGGCAATCTAATTGCCCCTACCAGTACTTCCACAGTATGATGGTTTGTACTGGTTAAGTTCCTAAGTTAAGACAAGTAAAGTCAATGGTGACTTTACAGACCCAGGGAGACAGTCAGTCCCAGGGTGTGGAGTCTATGTTTGGGGGTCTCTATGACACCCCTGTGTTACTGCACTGAGGTTGCTGTGTAACACACATTCAAAAACCAATGATAGCCTATGGGGAAAAAATACCCCATAGCCAATAAGCACATAGTAAGTCACAGCAACACTCTCAAGTCATGTCCAAGAGTGAGGGTAAAAGAGTCTCACTCTTGGCAGGAGAAAAAAATAAACCCCAAAAATCCAGCAAAGCTGCTGGGGGACTCACTAGGTTAGGAAATACAGCCTAAACAGAGAATTCTCCCTAACACTCGCCCCCCCCCCAGACTAAGGGACAGGAGGATTTAATCCACTCCTGGATGAACCTCATACCTCTAGTCGATGACATACATCCTAGAGAGTCCATCAGCATTTTGATGGTGACACCCTGACCTGTGCTCAATGGTGAAATCAAACCCCTGGAGGCAGATTGACCATCTCAATAGTTTTGGATTTTACCCTTTCATTTGCATTAACCATCTCAAGGGTTGGTGGTCAGTCTGAATGACAAAAGTAGAACCATACAAGTATGGCCTAAACTTCTTCAAGTGCCCACACAATAGCAAAGCATTCTCTTTCTATTGTTGCCCACCTTGTTTCAGGATCCTTCAGTTTTCTACTGATGAAGCAAATGGGGTGTTCCCTACCCTTCTCATCCAGTTGGCTAAGAACTGCGCCTATACCTACATTGGAAGCATCAGTTTGTACAATGAAGGTTTGGTTGTAGTCAGGAGCTCGGAGTACTGGAGCTTGGCAAAGAGCTGTCTTTAGGCTTTCAAAGGCCTGATTGCATTCCTCATTCCATTTGACCTTTTTTGGGAATTTTGGAGAGGATATCACATTCAGAGGAGAAGCTATGGTCCCATAGTTCTCAATGAAATTCCTGTAGTACCCAGTGAGGCCTAAGAAGGCTCTCACCTGGGTCTGAGTAGTAGGTGTTGTCCAATTTTGCACAGCTTCAATCTTGCTGAGCAAAGGCCTTATCTCACCACCTCCTACCTCATGTCCAAGGTAGACCACTTTACTCTGTCCAATTTGGCATTTGCTTGCCTTTGTGGTCAGATTGGCCTGCTCAAGAGCCTGCAAAACATGTCCTAAGTGGTTCACATGGTCCTCCCAGGAGTCGCTGAAGACTGCAATGTCATCCAAGTATGCCATGCAGAAGTCCACTATCCCAGCTAGAACTTGGTTCACCATCCTTTGGAATGTTGCAGGTGCATTTTTTAGTCCAAAAGGCATAACCTTGAATTGGTAGAGGCCAACTGGGGTAGAAAATGCAGTTTTCTCCTTGGCATGGTCTGTCAGGGCTATTTGCCAATAGCCTGACGTAAGGTCCAGTGTGCTGAGGTACTTGGCTGCACCAAATTTATCCACCAACTCATCTGTCCTTGGCAAAGGGTGGGCATCAGTCTTGGTGACTGCATTAAGAGCTCTATAGTCCACACAGAATCTCAACTCTTTGGATCCTGCCTTTGGTACTAACACCACTGGGCTAGGCCATGGACTAGTAGAGGGCTCTATTACCCCGAGATCAAGCATCTTCTTGACCTCACCTTTGATGTGGGTTCTGACATGTTCTGACATCCTATATCCTCTGCTTTTGACTGGCAGACAGTCACCAGTGAGTATATCATGCTGTCCCCAAGGGGTCAAGCCTGGTGAAAGTGAGAACAGGGGGGCAAACTGATTTAACATAGTTTTGCACTCCTCCTGTTGCTCAGGGGTCAGATCTGAAGAGAGATTAACTGCTTCAACCTTTTCGTCCAAAGGTAAGCCTCTCAGGAGGTCAGGTAGACCTTCACTCTCCTCCTCCTCTTCTGATGAAGCTAGGAGCAAGGCTCCTACTTCTGGTCTAGAGACATAGGCTTTGAGGCGGTTGGTGTGGAAGACTCTGGGAGCTTCCCTGGGTTTGCCCAGATCCACCAGATAGTTGACCTCTCCAAGTTTTCCCACAACCTTGAAGGGTCCCATCCATTTGTCTTGCAAGGCCCTCTGCCTTGTTGGAAGCATAACTAGAACTAGCTGGTCTTGAGTAAACTCAACCATGTTAGCCTTCTGATCATGCCAATGTTTGATCAGGGCTTGTCCAGCTTTCAAGTTGTCACTTGCTTCTGCCATCATGTGTGACATTCTCCTTCGGAGACCTATCACATAGTCAGTCACTCTGACTGGCTTGGGGGAAGGAGCACTCTCCAACCTCTCCTTAATCAGGGCCAAGGGGCCTCTGACTGGATGGCCATAGAGAAGTTCAAAGGGAGAGTAACCTACTCCCTCCTGAGGGACTTCCCTATAAGCAAAGAGAAGGCATGGCAGTAGAAGGTCCCACTTCTTTTTAAGGGGTTCTTCTAAAGCACCTATCATGCTCTTCATGGTTCTGTTAAACCTTTCTACCAACCCGTTTGTCTGAGGGTGGTATGCGGTTGAGAACTTGTAGGTTACTCCGCAGGTTTTCCACATGGCTTTCATGTAGTGGGACATAAAATTTGACCCCCTGTCAGAGATCATCTCCTTAGGAAACCCAACCCTGGTAAAAATACCAAGGAGGGCCTTAGCTACAGCCAGAGCTGTAATAGTCCTCATAGGAATTGCCTCAGGGTACCTAGTAGCATGGTCTACTACAAGGATAAACCTGTTGCCTGAGGAGGTTGGGGGATCAAGGGGACCAACAATGTCACTCCCTACCCTCTCAAATGGGACTCCCACAACTGGGAGAGGCACTAAAGGTGCCACATTCTTGGAACCAACCTTACCAGAAGTCTGGCAGGTGTGGCAGCTCCTGCAATATCTATCTACTTCAGCCCCCATCTTTGGCCAATAAAAGTAGAGAGAGAGCCTTTCCTTGGTCTTCTTGAAACTCAAGTGACCAGCCAAAGGAATCTCGTGGGCTAGTTGCAAGAACTGTTGTCTGTTCTCTTGGGGCACTACCAGGCGTTGGTAGGCTCCAGGTGCAGATTCAGTTGGTTCACTGTAGAAGAGGCCATCTTCCCAGTGTAACCTATACTTCCCAGGCTCTTGCCCATCAGCCTGAGAAGCTGCCTGTTGGCGAAGGCCCTCCAGAGTTGGACATTCTCTTTGTCCCTTACGAAAAGCTGACCTGCTGGGTCCACCTTCTGCCAGTAAAGACTGCAGCTCAGGATGGTCAGCCGGGTCCAGGTCTCCAATAAGTTCTGGGCCTCCTACTAGCTCTTCTTCAGAGTCTAGTTCAACCAGACAGGGTTGTACCTCCCTCTCAGCCTCAGCTGGAGGTGGAGTTACAGGTGTAACTTTGGACAACCTCGGGGAAGTCCTTGTTGGAAGCACTGGAGTGCTTGCTGTAGGTTTTTTTCTAGGAGTCTTGGGTTGCCCCTTTGCTCCTGATCTGGTAGTTACTGCAGTAAGTTGCTCCAGTGGAAGAGGAGTGATTTCTGTCATCATCTCCTGAGATAAACCTTGCAGGGTTTTCTCTCTTGCAGGTTTGGTGAGCTCCTGTAACCTTTTACTAGGGGGCCTGGGGGTATGTGACAACTCCAAGAGCTTTCAGGTCATTACCCAACAGAACCCTTCCTGGTACTTCACATTGTATACTGACAGGTATCTTCACAGCCATATCATTACACTGGATGAGAACTGGTAACTGGGGACACATCTGCACAGGCCCTCCAGCTAACTTGGTGAGACATTTGGGTGCCTTAGCAACATCCTCTGCCTTGAAAAATGATTCATCCACCACAGTTATGCTGGCCCCAGTGTCCCTGATGGCAGGAGTCTCCTGACCATTCACCTGGACACTGTCCTTATAATACTATTTAGTATTATCTGGGATAGACTTATAGACATCTAAATTCTGTTGCTCCCACAACCCCAGAGAGACTAAAGAAACACTGGCTGAGACTCCAGTGGGTTCATCAGCCAGTAGTAGAAAGTTTCCACTTGCCATAGGGACTTCCTCCTCTGGAGCGAAGGCTAAGGAGACAAGCTGGACCCCTGAAGGTTTACCCTTACATCTGGGATCTCCTTTCACATGGTCAGTAGCCTTACAAACATAACAGGATCCAAAGGTCCTTTGGAATGGAGGCTTGTTCTGACCTCCTTCTGGTTTGGCACCAGAAGGTATACTGCTCTGCTGTGGTTTCCCAGGTGGCTTACCCTTATGGTGTGGTTTGGGGCCCTCTTTGGAATTGGAATTATTTGAATTCTCTTTGGAGTCTTTCTTAGGCTGCCTCCCCTCATCCTTCTTCTGCGTTACCCCAGAATCCTTGTGAGTAGCCCTGTTGGCAACCCACAAGTCAGCAGCCTTAGCTAGCCTTCTAGGATCTAATTCCTGTGAATCAGCCAAGTGCTGTCTGAGCTCAGGAGAGCAGGCATCATAAATTGACTCCATCATTACAAGATTTCTCATTCCTTCATAAGTGTTCACTTTGTAACCCTTAATCCATCCCTCTAAGTTTTTCAACCCTTCACACACCCAGGTAGCCCAAGGGGGGTACCATCATGGTTTTTGAGGCCTCTAAACCTCCTAAGATACTGGGAAGGGGTCTTCCCAAACCTAGCTATCAAAGCTAGTTTCACACATTCATACTCTTTCCTATCCTCCTCCCCCAACTCCATTACTGCATCAGTTGCAACAGGGGGAAGCCTAGAGAACAACCAGGTGAGTAACTCATTACCTGTGATGTTCTGGAGCCCATGATTATACTCAAACATAGACAACCAATCCAACACATCCAACTTAGGCTCATACATACCAATCAATTCTTTAGGCATCCGGGGTCTTTTAGGACTGGAACTTCTAGAGGAGCCAGAGAGAGAAGCATTCTCAACAGATAATTTCTTCATTTCTAGCTCATACTTGAGCTCCATTTCTCTTAGCCTTAGTTCTTTGTCAGTTTGAGCATTAAGTTTCTTGTACTCTAATTCAAGTTTCATTTTCTCCAGTTCATAGTACTGAGGACCAAATGTGGGACCTGGCAAAGGCCCAGTAGGTACAGCTGGTAGAGCAGACAGAGGCCTAGAGGGAACATCTACAACAGTTTCATCTTCCTCTTCTGGTTCTGATCCAAGATCATCAATACTTTTGTTCAATATCAATATCATTGCTGTTCTCTACATTTGCTGGAGTGTTAGGTTCCTCTGAACCATCATCCAGACTTTGGTTTTCTAACAACCTTTCTATTAGCTCCATTTTCTTTCCTTTAGTCATGAGATTCTTATGCTTACAGAGAAGTCTTAGACAATCAGCAGTTTTTGTAGCAAGGGACTCTTGACTATAACTTTCCATAGTAGACAGGTTAGAATATGACTTTTTCTTTTTGTGCTTTAAGCTTTGTGGTTAGTTGCACTAAGGTATCTCAAAAGTACACTAAAGTGTATGCTCAATACAAATCCCACCGCTGTACACCAGTGTTAGACAGAAACCTGTGCAGTTCCCTCTGGGACCACTGCAAAAGATTTAAGGCTACAGGTGTTTGGCAGTAAACCCACTTGGTAGCAGTCTGTACCACCCAGATTTACCTGGTAGCTGTGGCTGAGCAGTCAGACTTCCCTCAAGAAGAGTTAGGCAGTATACAGAGAATACATAATAGGTACAGAGGCACAGTAGTACAAACAAACACTGACCAGAGCTAGGTGTAAAAGTATATAATTATTTATTTAAAAGACACACTCATAAATTACACTAGCACAGAAAAGGTAAGTAAGTCAAAACATAGTCACTATTACTTATATGTACATCCCTAGTTATTTGTTGGACAAGTCTAAGTTAACACCACTTATTTCCAAACAGAGGTGAGCGCTTAACGTTAGATGGCACTCCAACAAGTTAGTTAAAAAGGGAGGGAAAAAGGCAGAAATAATGAAAACAGCAAGGAAAAACACTTTTCAGAGATTCACAGTAAGTTTAGCAAGGCAGTCTATTGAGGAGCAAGGAAGTTCGGTTGCCGGCCCACTGTAGGGAAAGCCAGGCGAAAAGATGCCCAAGATCACACAATGTCACAAGTCTTTACAGGTGAGTAGAAAAGGGTTTTCTCAGTTAAGAAAAGTTTAGTTAGAGTGTCCCAGGCTTACCCAGGGTCGAGAGCCGAGGGTTAAATCTACCCCGTACAATCGGTGGCAAGGGAAGCCGGGCGGAACACGGTACCTTTAAAATGGAAAGGATCCTCCAGCGGTGGCAGTTGTTCCTGGTAGTGGGTGCAAGTCGCGGCGTTGTCCAGAGGAGGAGAAGATCCCGTCGTGGAGGAAAGCTGGAGGTCGTTGCACTACCAGGGAAGAAACCAGCCGTGGAGTTTTTCCGGTTAAAAGGATGTTACCCTTCTTTCGCGGTTGAGGTAAAAAGTGGTATCTCGGTTGCCGGGGTGCTTGGCACAGGCAAGGCGGCCACAAGATGCTTCAGGGCGGCGAAAAGGAGGCAGAAACTGGTTGTCCCCACCAGTCAAGGGAAGAAGACTCTCTGGCGGGAGATCTTCTCTGTCGTCGGAAAAAGTGGTGAGACGGTTCCGCAGGGCTCCACCGGTGGTGTCGTCTTGGCAGGTCGGCTCGGCTTCTCCCTCTTCGGCTTCTTAGGTCCTGTGGTGACTTCCGAAGAACCAGTCCCAAAAACCTTGCTTTTATGCAGCAAACCCCCATTCATACAGCCTAGCTGTCACTCAAACATGCTAAGTGGTGAGCGGGGTGGCTCACCACCTGGGCCAATCACACCAGAGTGCGACATGAGTTGGCAAGGCAACTCAGTCCAGGGTGCCTAAACCCCCTCCCACACCCCCTGTGGTACCCAGACAGAATGGCACCACTTTGGAGGGCTTCTGTGCAGAAGCCCACCAAAAGTGGAACAAAGGCTCGACTCCGGTTCAGGGTTACTGAAATGAACCTAGACGCCATTTTGGCGGCGAGTTCTGGCAAAAAATCCCAACCGGTGAATTTATATTAAATAAATAAGCCGGCGGTATCTTTAACATTGCACCAAAAAGTGGTGCATTAAAATCAATGGGAAATCCCATTGGGAAATATTCCGGTGGAATATTTCCGTGGTATCCACTGCCACCAGCCAGAAACTCGGCGAGGGGGGACGGGACAGTACCCCCTCGACAACGGACCCAGGGGCAATCTAATTGCCCCTACCAGTACTTCCACAGTATGATGGTTTGTACTGGTTAAGTTCCTAAGTTAAGACTAGTAAAGTCAATGGTGACTTTACAGACCCAGGGAGACAGTAGTCAGTCCCAGGGTGTGGAGTCTATGTTTGGGGGTCTCTACGACACCCCTGTGTTACTGCACTGAGGGTGCTGTGTAACACACATTCAAAAACCAATGATAGCCTATGGGGAAAAAATACCCCATAACCCATAAGCACATAGTAAGTCACAGCAACACTCTCAAGTCATGTCCAAGAGTGAGGGTAAAAGAGTCTCACTCTTGGCAGGAGAAAAAAATAAACCCCAAAAATCCAGCAAAGCTGCTGGGGGACTCACTAGGTTAGGAAATTCAGCCAGAGATGACTGTGCGGAAGGCTTCTGCCCTGCTAGGCCCAAGGATTTAGCAATTGCATTAGACAACCTGACCTTCTGGAGGGCATTGTCAGCCTTGGCTCCAAAAAGGTTCTGGCCATTGAAAGGCATGTACAATAGCCTGGTCTGGACGCCAGCCACAATCCCCGCCGTCCTTAGCCACCAGTAGCACCTGACCACTGTTTTAGTGGCCATGGACCTGTCCACACAGTCTGCCGTGTCTAGTCCTGACTGGAGCAGCATCTGGTGTGCCACTTCCTTGCCATCAGAGACCAAACAATCCCTCCTTTCTCCCTCCGGGATGTACTCAGCCGCATTGGCCAGTGCCATCCAAAGGCCAGAGGAGAACATCGCCATGGCGCAATAAGCATTCACATCCCACAGTGCAAGACAGCCTGATGCAAACACCTTCTTGCTCCATGTGCTGAACCTGTCACTCTCCCTGTCGGTGGAAGGAACAGAAAGGCAGAGGTCTTCAGGCTGGGGGGTGCTGTCGAGTGGCTGCAAGATGGCCGCAACTCTTTGAGCCTCCGGGTGAGCCGCCAGCGTATTTGCTGTTAAACCCGCTTTGGGGAAACAGATTTGAGCCAAACACATACATCAGCGCCGGTGGGGCTCTGCTACAACTTGCCGAAGAGCTGTTCCAAAACTCCTCGGAACCCCGGAGTTAGGACCAGGACAACTTGCGACGGCCCACGCAAGCCGTACTTGTGGGAGACGGAAGCTCCAGCCGAATCAGTGTTTACAGGGTAACCTGCACTACACGCGGTGCAAGCCGGCCGCTGCAACGCCGATGAACTATCCTGGACGAAGGCCTGGAAACACGAGGGAGCACAATGGCTCCGGCCTCGGGGCAGCGGGACCCACAAACTATACACCACGTACGCAGCAAGGACTCTGATGGTAGCCGTGGCTCTATCCTCAGGGCGGGGCACTGAAAACATGCATAGACCCGACCGCTGCAAGGACCAGCAGAGGAGACTCGTACGTCGGACCGTCACTGGATGCCTTCTTGCTCATTTACAATCTAAAGGTACAGTGCGGGCAGTCTGGGGAAAGGGTGGAGAACCACTGCTCCTGAACATCCCTCACTTGCAGCTGGATTTTATGTTGGACTGCTTTGTTGTCTACAAATGTAGCGTGCATGCACGTGTGCATTAACTGTTCCCTTCACATGAGTAGGTCATCGGAAGGAGGCAGTGGCAGCATAATATAACGGAACTGACAGTGGGAACTGACCACTGTGCCTTAATTCTCTTGTTCAGTGACCCAAGGATACTCCTTTACAACGAGGGGTGCAACATTGCTAGGCAACAGGGACTAAGTTGCTTGAGAGCCTTACTGGGGCCCGTGAGGAGACGATTTAAAAAACTAATTTGGCTCACGCATCTTCGGTTGGCGTACACGTACTGTGGACTTCACACCCCCTTTTTCACTTTAGGATTATGCGGAGGGTTAGTAGACGGTTCCATGGATGGTGATGGTTGATGTTGATGCTCAAATGCTGCACTTCTGATACCTTTGCATTGACAGGCTGTTGTAAACTACTTATAACTTGTATATAAAACAGTAAACACCGATGCCTGTAGCGCATCAGCCATCACCCTACTAAATCGGTGGCAATCATTGACGAAACGCTGGCCTTGCCTGATGGGGATAAAACTAACCATGCCCAGAGGGGAGGAGGGTAATCAGAAAAAGCAGAATACGCTGGATGCCTTTGCCAGACAATCTAATCTACATCACCCAGAGAAGTTGATTGACCCACAAACCGAAATGACCACCTCTGAGACACCTGATGAGTCACTAAGCCTTAAACAGGTGATGTAAAGGAATGCAAGCCGGATTTGCCTCCATAACTGAAAAATTAGACGACTTCACAACCAATACAAACACATTGAATGGTAAAACAGAGAAAGCCTGTACCCGGATGACGTAGGCAGAAGCGCGCATTGGATCAACAGAGCACGACATAGTCGCTTTGAAATCTCAAATGTCAAAAGTCACTACTGACCTGAAAAGAGCCTTGTTGAAATGTGACGGCTTGGAATCGTGTTCGCGGAGAAGTAATATACGCATAATTGTCCTGCCGGAAAACTTTGGTAGTGGCCCCATGGAAGAGAGCGTTGAGAGCCTTTTGAAAGACCTGTTTGATAAGCAAAACTACTCAATGTTTGTGATGGAAAGAGCCCACAGAGCAACACTGGCACGTCCTAAACCCAGAGCCCCTCAAACAGCAATTATTACAAAATTACTCAATTATAGAGACCATGACACAGTGCTGCGTCTAGCCCGAGAGAAAGGGCTGTTACACTATGACAACACTACAATCCACTTGTAACCGGATTTCTCCTTGGCTGTCGTGCAAGAACGCAGATCCTTTTTGGGCGTATGCTCTAGGAAAAAGTGATCGCATATGCTATGTTATATCAGGCGCGCCTATGGATCCTATACAGGGGCAAAGCAATATTCTTCACCCTCCTTGAGGAATAAGTGAGGAAGAAGTGAACTACACTGAGGCCAATATACCAAACGCTTCCAAACCAGCGGAGGAAGTCGCAGGCACATCACCTCTACCCCCAACTTGAATAGTTTGATGGAACACTGACGATTTAATATAAATGATGGGCGTGAACACTTAAATCACTTACACTCACCTACCTCTCTTTATTATGCAAGTAATTTTGTCAGAGCAACGTGATCATGCTGTAATGCTAGGGGGTTAACGTTGAATTAGGCTGTTGCCCTTGGAATATAGAGTACTTGTTCATATGATCGCCGGCGGCCCCCCATCAAGCTTGGGAGTTAAAACAGCGACCCCCCCATGCAAGGTTGCGGTTTTCTATTTTGGTATAGCACGTATACACAGGTTGGGGATGTGCACAAATGTTTGAGGAAATGTGGTGTGGGTGGTATTCATGGCCCTTATTGAGAGGGTAATGCGGGAGGGAGTGGGGATACAAGTTGGGGAAAAATTTGGGGGAACATGTTCAGATATATACAAACAATGATTCAGAGTGGCAATCAATCAAAATCCAGTGGCAATGGAAGGGCACTTACACAACAGCATTGTATACACTACTACTTTATGTTACCTGGGAGACTATTAGAATCGCACCTTTCCTCATAGCGTTTATAAATGTCTCCTTCGCCTCAGGATCCGTCCCCGCTATCCTCAAGGAACTTGGGTACGCCCCCTTCTAAAGAAACCCTCCCTCAACCCCACCTCCCCCAAAAACTACAGACCTATAACCACAGTCCCCTTCCTACTAAAAATCCTGGACAAAGCAGACTATCTACAAGTCCAATGTTTTCCTTGAATCCAACAACATCCTTGGCCTTCGACAGTTTGGCATCCGCCCTGGCCACGGAACGGAAACAGCCCTCCTCGGCCTAAAAAAACAGATTGATGTCATCAGGGACATAGCAAAACCCGCCCTACTCCTCCTCTTAGGCCTATCGGCCGCCTTTGACCTTGTTGATCACAAGATACTCGCCTCTCCTCCTCAGCACATTTCTTCCCCCACGCTATCGCCTGGATCACTTCCTTCCTCCAAGGCATAGCCATGAGAGTATTTTCCGACCAGGTTTCCCCCCAAACCAGCCATCATCCTATGTGGAGTGCCGCAGGATTCCTGCATAGCCCCCACGCTCTATGACATCTTCACCAGACCACTTTTCACATACTGGATTCACTCAGCATCGTGTACACAAACTATGCTGACGATACACAAGTTCTCCTCCCCCTATCGGGCGACTATGAGGCAGATGCCAAGACCCTTAACAACGCCTACTCTGCCATCCACACCTGGATGGCAGAAAACTGGCTCTTTGCCTCGACAGGGAGAAGACAGAACTATTACTGTTAGGGCCCACCGACATACTAAAGAAAGCTGACAACCAATACTCATCCTTCAATATTGGCAACACCCATATCCCAGTCTCACAGGCTGTAAAAACACTTGAGGTATACCTAGATGCCAACCTTTCCATGTCCAGACAATTGAACGCCATTGCATCCCCTGCAGCCTACTACACAAAACTACTAAATGCAGCCAGGCCCTTCCTTACCACTGGAAACTGCCTAACTACTGCAAGAGCTTTAACTGGGTCTAGATAAGACTATTGCAATGTCCTCTTTGCTGGCACATCCGCAAAAAATCTTGAGAAACTCCAAATGATCCAAAATAATGCTCTCCGTGCCGCCATAGGCACCCCCAAAAGGGAATACATCTCTAATGCTAGAAGACAAGCCCACTGGCTACCCATCAGAGAACGGGTCTTCTTTAAGACACTTGCCCTAACCCACAAGTGCGTCAACCACACTGCCCCACCTTACCCATCGCAGACAGTAAACAGACCCATCTCTTCCAGACCAATGAGAACACCCTACGCCAACTGGCTGGTAGTACCCAAAGTGAAACGTGCCAGAGGGGGTGGCGTAAGCTATGCTTTTCATAAGGCCATCAAAACATGACTAGTTACTTAAACCTGTACAGGAAAAGCATGCACAGTTATGCACCTCTACTTTGCTAGGCCAATACGCAATCATGTTGTGCTAGCTCTATGACATATTCTAATGACTCATGGCGCAATCACATTATGTAAGCCCTCTGTAACCAAATCGTCTTCCATGCAACATATTATGTAACACAAAATACAATACTTCTGTAACTAAACCGCTCTCCATTTAACAGCGCCACGATGCCTCTGGGCTGTTTCTGTGCTTTATAAATGCAAATAAATAAATAAAATAAAATCCATAGCTGGAATGTCAGAGGGCTAGGGAATTACATCAAGGCAAGAAGAATTATAGCCTATGTGAACCGTCATAACATCCAGGTCCTGTTTCGACAGGAGATGCATGCGGTTGGTATCGGAAACACCTAATTTGAGGCAACATGGGGCCCAAACAGGTATTATACTGGATATTCAACACAATATACTGGATATTTAACACAGTTAACCTTGATACATAAGAAAACTGTGTTTACGCAATTACATACACAGATAGATCCCGAGGGGCGATATGTTGTAGTACACAGTAAACTACTTAATAAAGAGGCCCTGCTGGTGAATACATACGGGCCTAACATTGATGACCCTGACTTTTACTTGAAGATAGCGGACTTGCTATTACCATATATACCCGCTGCAGTACTCTGGAGGGAGACATGAATACTATACTGGATTTATCTCTTCACTCTACTGGATCGAGCTCCAGACCGTTATCGAAGGCAGCCAGGTGTATTGCCACAATACTTGATAGACTACATTTACATGATATATTGCGTACGCTGCACCCAATGGAGAGGCAATATGCATTCTATTCCACGGTACACAATATGGCATCACAAATAGACATGTTCCTTGTATCCGACCACCTAGTGGGACAGGTGACAGAGGTTTACATATACCCACAAACTTACTCTAACCATTCTCCGATTACAATATCTCTGCTGTGGGGCAACACAGATCGTGGTATGTGGAAGTTAAAGTCACTGGCACTGCAGGACTTCGTTTTCAGAACAGATCTTGAGGATGACATCAGTAAAAGAAAATTCTAAAAATGCAATAAGTCTCAGTGACTAGTGAAATAAAGGCTCACATCATGATTAGTTGCGGAGCAGGTCATAATAGCCAATAGACCTCGTTAAACTAAACAACAAACAAACGATCCATACAAATTCAGACTCATCTTGCAGTTCGGTGTGGGGTGATCCATTAGTCTGGGGGCTGCATTTAATAGGTGTCGTAAGTGTGCGGCCGTCGCATCACCTAGCTATGTATTCCCGGGTTGCAAGACCAGGGCGTCTTTGCTGTGTGCTGCTGTATTCCGAATGTTCTGGGCCTTCATGGCGGTTTGTCGTCTGACGCTGGAACATAGCATCAACCAAAGATTTCCAGGATTCAAAGGTGATGACAAGATTGTCATCTTGTGGGGGTGCAGATTTTGCCCAAGTCCTTGTCTCTGCTTCGCACCAGGCCTCAAGGTCGTGGAGCGAGTGTGTGCAGTGTGGGCCCTTCGATGATTTACAGGACATTTTGATCCTTCGTATTGCGAGTATGCATGCTAGGTCCATGAATTTAGTGACATGCTTATGTTTTCTTTGTCTAGAGTATGTACCCAACAAACACTCCCGTGGGCTCCCGGAGTATCTGACAATCCCTGCCTTCTTGCATGTTCCTTCAATTTGAGACTAGAAGGTTTGCACCTTGACACACCCCCAAAACATGTGCATGAGGTCTGCTTCATCTTGGTGGCATCTAGGGCATTGGGGCTGTGACTCCTTGTTGAACTTAGCTATCCTGTTGGGGGTCATGTATGTTCCGTGAAGCCCATTGATTTGGAGTAGTTTGAATCTGCCATTTTCGGGACACTTCTTTGTGGAAGTTGAGCGCTCGCTCCCATTCTTGGTCTGTGATAACAGAACCCATGTCCGTTTCCCATCTTACTTTCAGTTTTGGATCCCTAATACTGACTCCTTCCAGTAGGAGACTACGTAATCTGGTCACGGGTCACCAGCCACTAGAGCCCTACATCAAGGCTAGTCGCCCTGTCTCTTCTGATTCAGCTGGCCATCCTCCCCATTTATGTCACGCAACTTCCTTTACTTTCATATATTGGAGAAATTTACTTTTGGGTAGGCACGATTATTGTGTTAAGTTGTCTATATCCCTGAATTGGCTGTTGTCACACACGCCTGCCCATGTATAGAGCCCCCGCCCCCACTTGTCCCAACGCCTAGCAGCTCCCAGGTCTGTCCTGATTTTACACACATTAATAATTATTGGTACATTAGGTGAATATGGGTTACATATTTTGAGTAGTTTTGTTGTCCTACACCAGATCTGCATACCTCGTCTCACCAGCAATGGGGATGTGTTTGCACAGCTAGCCGGGAACCATAGGGTTTCATTGAGCCTTGCTGCAGACACCAGTTTTTGCAATATTCTCGATTCTGATGTGGGACGGTCTTCCAGCCATATTGTAGCAAAGCTTAGTTGGGCAGCCAGGTAGTAAAGTTCGAGATTAGGCAACTGTGCCCCTACGTCCTTGTAAGGTAGTTGCAGTACATTGAAAGCTAGTTTGTGGTGACTTGTGCCCCATATGAAGTCTCTGATCATTGAGTTGAGCCGACAAAAAAAAGCTGTCCCTGTATAGTGGTGAACTTTTGTGAAGTTGTAGCGGAATCTCGGGAGTACAATAATTTTAACAATGACAATTCTGCCCATAGTTGACAGTGGCAGTCTGGACCAGAAGAGAAGGGATTTCTCAAGGCCCCCCATCACTCTGAGAGTGTTGCAGTTGTGTGTTTCCATAGGTGTGTGTGCAATCTGGCTGGCCAGGTACCTGAATGACTTTGTTTCCCAGGGGAGTCCCAAATCAGGCAAAGTGTTCTCGTCCACCTCCCGGAGACCAGCCAGCGGGAAAAGGCAGGATTTCTGTCTACTGAACAAAATCCCCGATAGTTCTGCGAACCTGTTTAATACCTCCAGAATTATGGGGCAAGCATGTCGGGTCTCACAAAGGTAGAGCTGGGCGTTGTACGCGTAGATCGATATTAAGTGTTGGGAGTCGCCTATCCGGATGCTCGCCGCCAGGTATTCCCGTCGCAGGAACACCCCAATGGGTTCCATGGACAGTACATACAACATGGGTGAGAGCGGGCAGCCCTGACAGGTGCCCCTCTGTATGTTCCATACTCCAGATATTTGTTTACCTGATTTCAAGTGTAAAGGAGTTTTACCCAGTGGATGAATTCTCAGCCTAGCCCAAAGTTCTGTAACGATGTAAGCAGCCCCTTCCAGTAGACTGAGTCAAAGGCCTTAGTGGCGTCTAAAGATGCCACCACATATTGTTCCTTGCAGTCGTGTGTTTGGTCTTTAATATGCTGGAGTCTTCAGAGGTTCAGGGCCGTGCAGCGTCTGGGTATGAACCCTGTCTGATCTGTGTGCACTAATGTGATAACTCTACGAAGGCGTTTTGATAGTACTGTTGTGAGTATCTTTATGTCACAGTTTAGCATGGGTAGAGGTATGTATGAGTCGCATCTGTCGAGTGGTTTCCCGGGTTTGGGGATGGGTATCACTAGAGTTTCCCTCATGCCCGCTGGTACTGAGCCGATGTTGTAGGTCTCTACAAACACTTTCTGGGGCACTGGGGTCAGAGTGGTGTTGTACGCCTTGTAAAATTCTGATGGCAGTCCATCTGTGCCTGAGATTTTACAGGTGGGTAAGGAGGCTATGGCTTTGCTTAGCTCTTTAACAGTAATGGGCAGATGCAAGGAATCTCGTTGGCTGTCAGAGAGTCCTAGGAGTGGAATCTGGGAGAGCACCTCATACAGATCTTTTTGAGGGACTGGGTTATCATGCTTGTACAATTGTGTATAAAAAGAGGTAATGGTTTAGTTGATCATTAGTTGGGATCTCCATGGGGCCCTGCACTCGTCAAAGCATTGTGGTTTGGGGTTTTCCCGTTTGCAGAGCCATGCCAGCATTTTCCCAGGCCTATCCCCTTCTGCGTGAGCTCAGGCTATTAGAGCAGTGTAGTCGAATTTGGCCAGTCTGTCCCAGGCATCGCGACACCTGGAGCGCCCCTTTGTCAATTTTCTTTCCAGCGATTGCTCGCCTGGGTGTTGGGATTCTAGCATTTTTATTTCCTCCTCTGTGGACTCTGAGCTCCCGCAGTGTCCGGCGGATGCCCCCTGCACTGGCTATGACCTCACCTCTGGTCGCCTCTTTCAGGCGTTCCCAAATGGTGCACCAATTGCTCACGCTTCTGACATTATGTCCAAGGAAATTAAGTAGAGAGTCTGATAGTGCCTTCCTAAAGGCTATGTCAGTTAGGGCCCCAGTAGGGAGCAGGTGCTGAGATGCCTGGGACAGACTGGCCAAATTCGACTACACTGCCCAAATAGCCTGAGCTCGTTGGGATAGGTGGTCTAGGATATGCCATGCAACACTCAATTACTAGCACGGAGTGGTCTGACATTGGGCAACCTAGATATTCTGCGCTGGTTAGTTCTGCAAGGTGTACTGATCCCGTAAAGAAGTAATCAATCTCTGTGCGCAGTTTGTTGGGGGATGAGTAATAGGAGTAACCTCTACTGTCGGGGTGTATTTCCCTCAATACGTCTATCAGGTCAAGGTCTTTTAGCATCTCGTTCAAGGCTATAGAAGCCGGGGAGGGACCGGCATTTGGTGGAGTCGATCTGTTTACCGTAGGGTTTCTAACACAGTTAAAATCCCTGCCCCATAAGATGAAGACCTCGCTTCTGGTTGCTACAAGCTTGCTTAGACTGTGCGTGTGCACTGGTATTTTGTGGTTTGGGAAGTAAGAGTTGATTAAACAAATTTCCCTGTGTTCAAGGTATCCCTTAATGATTAGATATCTCCCCTCTTTGTCCCTGACTACTTTCAATAGTTGGAAGGGCAGAGAGCTGTCAAACCAGGTAAGCACTCCTCTAGCGAATTTAGAATATGTGGCCCCATATCCCGTTCCACCCCAGCGGGCCAGCAGCGCTTCTTGTCCCGAAGGGATTAGGAGTGTCTCCTGGAGTAGTACTATTGATATGTGTTTGCATTGTTTATAGTATTTCGCCCTGTTTCTCCAGAGGTAGAAGCCCAAGCCCTGTACGTTCCAGGACATGATTTCTTTTTTTTAAACTTTGTTTATTGATGGTCTTAACAGATACAGTACACTGCGCATTTATAATAATAACACATTAAGTTTCTTGTCACACTACAAGCATATAATGATACGTTTGCATTTATATAGAAGCTTCATCTTCTGAGGCCATTTCACATAAATACATTCGAAATGGGGCCCATATATCTTTGGGACGGTTGCTTATTGGTACAGTGTTCTTCGCATTCGTTGACATATGGCAGTTCTCTGAGAAAGTTCTCAATATTTGGTGAAGATGGTTTCTTCCAGCATTTTAATATACATCTTTTCGCTACCGCACAGGAGACATTGAACAGTCTCCTAGTGGTTTCCGCACTCTTACCGATGTCCCCAAATAAGTATTTTTGGAGGGTCAGGGAGGCTGGAATCTGGGTTATGTTCTCTATGATTTCTGATACTTTTCCCCAAAATCCCACCACTGCCAGGCATTCCCAATACATATGAAACGACCCTGTTTGAGGTGTTTTGCATTTAGGGCATTCCCCGGTTCCATCAGTTGTGAATTTGGCCATCTTGGCCGGGGTGTAGTGGATTCTGTTCAGTACATTGAACTGGACCAGCCGTAGGCCTGCATTTAGCGATATCGTTTTCGTGAGGGCACAGTATTTGGACCATTTCTCATCAGTGATGTTTGTGTTTAAGTCCCTTTCCCATTTGGTTTTGACATCATTGAGTGTAGGGGAGTGTGCCTGTGTCAGTGCATACAATTTGTAGATTCCCAGTCCAGTCCCGGATGTTGCTGCTTGTAGGCATGGGTGTATGGGAGGTTCGTCTGGGAAAAGTGGCCAGTGTGCATTAAATGCCGACTTCAACCTGTAGTATTGGAGTGCTCTGATCGGTCCGCCTCCCACAGCATTCCCAAAGTCCTCCCTGCTCACAAACTTTCAGTTCGGGAACATGACCCGCATTTTAATCTCTTTGTCTGGGTCCCAAATTCGCTGCAGTGATTTGTCTAGCGTTGGGGGGATGCCCGGGTAGTTCCAGAGGGGAACGTTTGGGTCATATGGAGTGTCTATTTTTAGTTTTTTATACAATGTGCCCCATGCTCGAACCGTACTTCCCACGGGGTCATAGAGACAAGAGTCTTCATAATGTAGATTAAAATGATGGAGCGGAGATCGATAGGGGATGCCGCCTGTCTCTAGCCATATGTGTGGTGAGCGATCTGACCGGTCATACCAGTGTCTGGCGAATTGCGCCTGTGCAACCAGGTAGTATAATTCAAAATCTGATGCTGCGATACCCCCGGAGCAGTACGGCTCGACCATTATTTCCCATTTCATTCGAGCAGCCTTCCCATTCCATATAAACGTTATCGCCATTGAGCGTATCTTTTTAAAGAAGGCTCTTCCCGGCCACATGGGTATGTTTACGAAGAGATAGAGTAGTTTAGGAAGAACGACCATTTTTAAGATAGCGCCCCGCCCACATAGGGATATGGGTAGTTTGGCCCATGTCTGGAATTTGGCGCTGAGGAGCTGCAATATTTGTTTGTGGTTATCCGTATATAGTGTTTGCCTGTCTCTGGATATCATTATGCCCAAGTATCGGATGTGTTGGGTCGACCATTTTAGTCCTGAGGTTGCCGTTGGGCATATAGTGGTTGGTGTCAAGGGGAAGATCTCTAATTTTTCAGTATTAATCTAATATCCTGAATATACAGCAACTTTGTGTACGTCAGTGATAAGAGGTGTCAGGTTGGTTTCAGGGTCTCGGATATACAAAAGGGTATCGTCTGCATATAATGAGATGGATTGGGTTGGGCCTGACATTCTTATCCCCCTGTCTCCGTGTTTCTGCCTAACAAATATCTCCATTGGTTCTATAGTGAGCGCAAATAGTATAGGGGAGAACGGGCAGCCTTGTCTGGTGCCTCTACCCATTAAGAACAGATCTGAGATCGTGCAGTTGGTAAGGACTCTTGCTCCTGTTGCTGTATATAGAAATGTTACGTATTGCATAAAATTAGGACCCATTCCAAATTTCTTAAGTACTGCTTGGAGATACACCCACGACACAGAGTCGAATGCCTTCTCGGCGTCTAGGGAGACCGCCCCAGCGTGTGCTTCTGGGTTTATTTCTGCCATTGTTACAAACAGCCTACGCAGATTCAAAGCCGTGGATCTTGTGGGTATAAATCCGCATTGGTCGGGATGGACCAAAGTCGGCATGTTGGGTAGTAGTCTATTTGCTAAAATTTTTGCAAACACCTTAGAGTCTGTATTAATTAATGACAGTGGCCTATAGGATGACATTTCCTGTGGAGGACGTCTGGGTTTAGGTAACAGTGATTATTGCTTCCCGCATCGAGTCGGGGAGTATGTTCTGTTCCAGTGCCTCCTCCCACACTTTTAGAATAATCGGGACCAGTTCCTTCTGAAATTCCTTATATAATTCGACTCCCATTCCATCCGTCCCCGGGGCTTTCCCAGATGTTAATGCCTTTATTGCCTCAGTGATTTCTTCTTCCGTTACTGGTTGTTCTAGGGCCAACTTTGTTTCTAGAGGTAGTCTCGGAAATTCTAGACTGTTGAGGTATTCCTGTATGTCTGAGTCTCATTTTTGGTCTTTGTTTGCATGTAGCTCCTTATAAAATTTGGAAAATTCACGATTTATGGCCTGTTGCCCTGTGATTACCTCGCCCTCCCTAGAAGTTATGCTTGTGATTAGGGTGCGCTGGCAGTCTGCTCTGATTAGGTTGGCCTGGTACCTCCCAGCTTTATTGCTCTCCCCCTATCTACGTGCTCGAGTTGGGGCGGCAATGTACTGTATTTCCCTCATGGCTAGTTTATTGAAGTCTTTTAAAAGTTTATTGATATTCGCCAGAATATCCTTATTGTGAGTGTTGCTATAGGCGATTTCCAGATTTCGAATTTCAGCTTCGACATCTGCCAGTACACGTCGCACGGACTTCAATAGCCCCGTGGTTTTGATATCAAAGCCCCCCTGACCCATACCTTGAACGCTTCCCAAAGTGTGGAGTAGCTATCGACCGTTCCCATGTTAGTGAAAAATTCCTCCATTTCTAAATGCAGGGACTCGACTACATTGGGGTCATTCAGTATATTGGCAGCCATTCTCCATCGTCTCGCAGGTTTCGGGGTATTTCGAAATATCAACTCGAGTGTCACAGGGGAGTGGTCAGAATGTGCGTGGCTGTATTTTGCATTCCCCCAGCGAGTCTGCCATGATAGTGGAGAGGAGCCAGTAGTCTATACGTGACTCAGAGTCATGCACTGTGGAATAGTATGTGTATTCTCTTGTGTTGGGGTGTAGTTCCCTCCATACATCCATCAAGGATAGTTGTTTTATTTGGCTTAGTGTGATTGCCGCCTTTGCTGGCGTCCTATTTATTGTAGAGGATCTATCAAGTAGTGTGTCTAGGACTAAAATAAAATCCCCGCCCCAGAAGATGTTGGAATTTTCCAGCGATATAAGTATTTCCAATATATTTAGGTAGAACCCTGGGTCATCTATGTTGGGGCCGTATGTGTTGACTAGTGTGACCGATTGGTTTGCTATATTACCCCATATGATTACATATCTCCCGAGGGGGTCCACTTTCTGCGCTTTGGTTTGAAATCCCAGTGACGGGTGTAATATCGTGATCACCCTTCTGGCTTGGGATCATACGTATTTTGCAACTTCCATAAGGCTATCCTGTTTCTGGTATTGTGCCATATGAAGCCTCTGCATAAGCTTTGCAGTTTACTAAAGAATCGCTTGGGTATCATATAGGGGATATTAACAAAGAAGTGTAATAGCCTTGGCAGTGCCACCATTTTCAACAGTGCTACCTTCCCTACCATGGCCAGGGGGAGCTTCGCCCAGAATCTCATGCTCTTATCCAAGTTTGCTACTGCCCTTTCTGTGTTGTGTATGTGTTCATCTTCCACCTTGTGGTATATATTCACCCCTAAGTATCAAAAGGTGCTAGTCTCCCAAAGTATCTGTAACACTGGTAGGTCTTCTCGCCGAGTCCCACTGTATCTGCCAAGGGGGAACAAACTGGATTTCAGGGGATTGACCGCAATCCCAGAGAGCGTCGCAAATCGCTCCATCACTTCCAGGATATATTGCAAATTTTCCTCTGGGTATCTTAGGTATAGCAGTATATAGTCAGCATACAACGATATGAGGTGTGGTCCCCCTTTGTACAGATTCCCACAGTTTCATATTGCTGCCTCAGATATATCGCTAGGGGTTCCAATGCCAGGATGTACAGCATTGGGGATCATGGACAGCCCTGTCTGGTGCCCCTGCTGAGCTGCCATCTATCCAAGATGATCGCCCCTGTCTTGACTCTGGCTAACGGGGAGCTATACAACAATTTAGCCCATCATAGGTACCCCGGCACTATTCCATATTCTTTCAAGGCAGCTAGCAACCAAGGCCATCTGACCAAGTCAAAGGCCTTCACCGCATCTAGCGAGGCTAAAGCCACTTCCTGCGTGTCGCCTTCTACTTGTTCTATAACGTGGTGGAGCCTCCTTAAGTTGTCAGTTATGCTTCTATGTGGTACGTATCCGGTTTGGTCTGTATGTATAAGCTTGCCTATGACTTGTCGCAATCTGGTTGCCAGTACCGCCGTAAGAATTTACTATCCTGATTCAACATGAAGAGCGGTCTGTAGGATCCGCAGTCCATGCTTGGTTTGTTAGGCTTGAGGAGTGGGATTGTAATAGCCTCTTTGAGGGATTCTGGCAATCTCCCCACTTCCAGCCCCTCATTTAGCATATCAAGCATTGGGGGGGGAGTACGTCCACGCTGTACATTTTATAGAATTCACTAGGCAGTCCATCCGTCCCCGGGGCCTTTACTGGTGGGCAGCTGCTTAACCAGTGCTTCTAGCTCCTCTAGCGTAATCAGGGCATTCAAACTCTCTCTTTCCTTTGCACTTATTTTGGGCAATACTATAATCCTCCAATATTTCTGTGACCTCGCTCCTCCCTCCTTTTCCTGTGACTTGGTACAATTGCTGGTAGAATTTTTTTAAAAAACCTTCATTCACTCCAACTTGGGTATCTAGCGTTTGACCATCCTCCCCTTTTATCTCTCTAATAGCTGATCTGGGCGTTTCCAACACATTCAGAGTTCAAACAAAAAAAGGTTTATTAACTTATGTGTCAGGATGATGGAAGGCCTAACTTGCCTTATGCTAAGGTGGAATTTTCATACCTAAAAAAATTAAGGAAAATCTAATTCAGTTAGTTCAACCTAAAAGTCTGTTTGTGACCAAAACCTATACTTGTCCTCACAAATAAAGTTAAACAATGTTCAGTGATGCCAACAATAAAAGAAATAGTGTTCCAAATAAAGTTCTGAGCTTCGTCCAGCTCTGGGCTTACTCTCTAGCTCCCTTTCCCTAAGTTCAAGATAGTTTCACAAAGTCTTGGGGTTCCCTTCCCCAAGAAGATAACAGTTCTACCGAAGGCCTCAAGGTTCCTTTCCTCAAGATAGCAACAAAGTTAATAAAGTTTCAGGTTTCACTTCCCCAAGACTTCTGCTTGCCAACCTGTACTTAGCCTAAGTCTCTCAATGGTCAAAACCAATTCCAGATCAACTTCACACTCCGTCTGGTTTCTTGACAATTCATACATATCGCTTTTCTTCTGTTTTGCTTCAGCAATCTCTTTCATACACTTGCTTTGATTTTCTGTATATTTATGTCGCTCTCACAGATAGAGTATCCCCGGCATAGGCGGAGTTGTCGGACTACATGGTCCACCGATTACAGATCACGCAACCAGTAACCCTAGGCTTTCTTGCCCACACAGGTTCTTCTGTATCTGTACAATGTGGTTTCCTCTTTGTCAGTCTCCTGATTGTGCCACAATGGGTTTGCTCATACAGTTGACTACATGGTGCTCTGTTCCTTTCACTACATTATGCTCTTCAGCAATATTCCATACTTGCTTTGACCGTAGTTCATACAATTCGCTCATTTCTTGTAATTCACTGTACGTGTAATTCACACATACATATCTGTTCTTAGTCACAAGCTATCATTTAGTTCGGTACTCAATGATTTGGATGTTTCACTGGGCTGCTTATAGTTAATCTTGTCCATATTATTCCTTATAACCCGTTATTTTGGGTTCATTGCATCTTGCACATACTGTTTCATTCATTTAGCATTTAATTTTGCTTTCTAACAGCCCCCAGGAGCGCTCCGGTTCGAGTGCTCTCTTTTCCATTCACCGGCCCTTGAAGTCTCCTCCAGGCAGCTGCGATCTCTGCTTCTGCTCCGCCGATACGTTCACTTCAGATCGCGAGCCCCTCTCTGTGGGTTGCAGGCAGCACCGCTCGCGCCCTGCGGACGCTGCCAGTAACTTGCAGCATTCTTTTCTGTGCCCGAAGCTCCTACTGCTGACACTCGACCAATGAGGCTCCCACCTCTGTGGTCCTCTTGCTGCCCGCTGGTGCCCCAGCTCCACAGCTTCTTGGGGTTCTTTGCCGGCATCCTGGCTATCCAACAGGGCCCAACTCAGCCGTCTCCTTCTGTACGGATTCTCCCTGCAGGCCCACAACGCTCGTCCCAGCTTCTCTCCAGCTGGTCTCTCCTTTCACCTCGTTGGCCCCACCTTTTATACACCTGAAACCATTTGACAGGTTGCAGATGCAAGTCCTTAGGCTCAATTGCCCGACCATAATTAGTGGAGCACTTTGGACATGCCTGACCCTTACAACAGTCTGCATGGCTCTTCCTCGTCTCAGTACTAGAGTGGTGAAATGTTAAATACATTTCTAAAGTGCAACATACACCCGAAGGCATCTTGGCGCTACTACCGACAGGCCCAGACTAGAACAGCGTGACAGAGGGGGCGAACCTAAAACAGGCGAGTCTTTAAGAGACTGCGAAAGGATAGATGAAGTGTCACAGCTCGCAGAGCGTGGGGGAGGGAGTTCAAAGCCTTCGCAGCAACCACAGAGAAGGCTCGACCCCCAACACGAGAACGGTTAACAGGTGGAATCTAAATTGTCAAAGAATATTGGGAGCGTAGTGCCCTAGCAGGAATATAGGGGAGAAATTTGGCCTGAATATATTAATCTCCAATTTTATAAAACACTCTGTGCACAATACACAAAGACATGAATAAAACATTTCTCCACTGCCGGAAGCCAGTGTAATTGACGTAGAAGAGGGGTCATATGGGAGCCAAATGGATGGTGAAGAATGAGCCGAGCTGCCATATTCTGTAACAGCTGAAGTCGGCAAGGCAGGTAGACAGGTTGTGCCAGATAAAGAGAGTTACAGTAGTCATTACTAGTGAGAACCAGAGAAGAGACCACTGGGGCATGAAAACAGGAAGGGATAAAAGGAAGAACCTTGCGGAGAGTCTGCAACTTTAGGTGACCTGATTGACAGACAGTGGAGATCGGGTCCTTCATCGACAAAGAGACACCTAAATCGTTCACCACAGCAACTGGAGAAGAGCAAAGCCCAAGAGTGGAAGGCAAGAAATCAGGGGTCCAGTAAAGGAAAGGCTCAGAACAACCTACAACCAACACCTCGGTCTTCTCAGCATTAGGCTTCATCCAGTTGTCTGCCATCAAACCCCTGCAGTTGTATAGCTGTCTCAGAAGAGGAGAGATCAAGCCGCCAAATAATTTGTGTATCATCGGCATAGGAGTAGCACATGAAGCCGTGAGAGAGGATGATCCTGACAAGTGGCTGGATATAAATATTAAACAAAATGGGAGATAGAGCCGAGCCTTGAGGGACACTGCAAACTTAAGACATAACTTTAGAAGAGAAGGCAGATAGAGGCCGGCCCTCTAAAAAATGACGAGAACCACGCAAGTACCTGTCCAGAGAGTCCAGCGCAGGACAGACAAGTGATCAGGGTGGGGTGGTCAACTGTGTCAAAGGCATCTGACAGGTCTAACAAGATCAGCGCCTCCACTCCACCCTGGTCAACAAGACGCATCAGGTCATCAGCTATTGAGACAAGTACAGATTCCGTACCACTACCTGGGCGAATGCTGAACTGCAATGGGTTGAAAAAATGATAGGACTCAACAAAGGTACTAAGCAGAGGAGTGATCAGGGACGCCATCAGTTTCATGAGAAAGGGCAGGAGTGAAATTGGATGGAAATTAGATGGGACAGAGGGATCCAATTGAGGTTTCTTAAGGAGGGGATCACAAGGGCCCACTTCAGTTCTTCCGGGATAATACCCGCAGCAAATGATTCGTTAACTACAAATGTGATCCAGGGGGAAATCTGAGTGGAGATTTTTTTTTAGAGTGGCCAAGGGGATGGTGTCCAAGGGCGAGGCCGATTTCAGTTTATTGATAGCTTCAAGAACATCCTGAACAGTAAAGGAGGGAAGGATGGACCATCCTATATTAGGATTACAAACGGGGGCCAAACGAAGGGCGAGAACCTGACAAGGCAGTGAAGTTCGCTATGTCATTACAAATAGTAGTGATTTTACCCACAAAGAAATTGGCCAAGGAATCACACAAAGATTGGGAAGAGGCAGTAGGGGACTGGGCGGTGGTGGAGGATAAAGAGTGGACTACGTCAAACAGCTGTTTAGGCCAATTAATTGCATTCTCAATTCTAAGGCGGAAGAAAGTTTGATTAGCAAGGCGTATAGCTGCCTGACGAAGTAGGACTTTGTCTGCTAGCCTATATGCTAAATGCCACTTCCTTTCCGCTTGTCTCCGCTTAGCCTTGAGTAGTTGCAATTCCTCAGCAAACCAGGGTTCAGAAAGATGATATTTTTGTTTACAGTTCTTCAGAGGGGCAGGACAATCAGCAGCCTTGCTGAATGATTGCATAAGAGTGGGTAGGTCACAGCCCACAAGGTCACCGCAGTTCTTACTGATGTGAGTGCCCAACTCCATCATAGAGATAGAGTGCCACTTGCGTTTCAGAGTTACCCTTTTTTTCCCCAATACGACAGTGAGGGAAAAAAGAAAGGGAAAATGGAATAACAGTGGTCGAACCAAGTCACAGGAAAAGCAGCAGAAATTAACAGAGGGGTCATAGGAGAACATAAGGTCAAGGGTATTACCTAACTAATGTGTGGGTTCATTGACATGCTGGCGCCTAGAAATTGCGAGGTCAGTGGGTCATCTGTTTTGTTGGCAGCAAGATTGAAGTCGTCCACAATAGTCAGGTTAGAATGTTTAAGTTGGAGTTTGACTACGAGAACCTTCGGTCATACCCCGGTGGGCGGTATAGCAGTAGGACCAGCCATCGTTGGAAAAGCAGATACTGGGACACGAACCAGGAGCGCTTCCACCTTAAGGCTATGTACAATAGGAATTGCACTAACCCTAATCGCCTCATTAAAGATTATGGCCACGCCTCCACATGTTAGTCTGCACTAGTCCTAGTCGCCTCTTCCTCGTCCCAGTACTATAATGATTTAAATGAGGGGGAATGAGGGAAGATGGTTTACAACAGCCTATAAAGGCATGGGGAGAGTGACATTGATTCTCACAAGGAAAAGGGGGATACCATGTCTCGCATACGGGTATCCTCTCCAATCCCCAAGGACCCTCTCCACTCAGCTGATCCTCCCTTGCATCTCCTCCCCGTCAGGTTCAGGATACAAAAACAATGGCATTCCCTGGTCACTTGAGAACAGGATCCAAGGGGAAAAGGTTTGAGAATACCCTCAGGTTTCTCACACCACACTAGCCATCACACGCTGGAAGGAAGCTTGAGGCGGTCCTGGGGTGGGAGCTAGCAAAATGTCCATCTCTGCGAATGTGTCGAGGCCACTAGCCCCCTGCAGGTCCTCTGCCAGGCCCAGCAGGTCCTCACCTTTCCTGTAGAATTCTTCCCAGAAATCCTTCACCTCCCTAAAACCCATAGGTCCCAGTCAAAAGGGGACCTAGCCGCCCTCCTCGTCATAGATGTAATACATCTTTGACATGAAAGCGTCAAGGGAGTGGGACGTATTACCATGGAGCCGTGGTGCCCACGACATCAGACGGCGTGACACCTGTTCAGAGGCCGCCATACTAAAGGTGGGGCTTGTCGGCACAAAGAGAGCTCAGCCCAAGACCAGAGGGTACCCTGCCGGTCATAAACAAGGCGATGGAACACTGCAGCACTGTAGCAATATCTGCTGACAACATGGCAAAGATTTTTTTTTTTACATTTTTTTATTTTCTCAAACACTCCAAACATTACGACCATTTAGGACATTCACAATCAATATTAAAACGTTCCATTATTAGATACCCTCCCCCCCATCAACTTGAGCCGTTCCTCCAGTGTCATCCTCCTGAGCTTCCTCATGTATCTCTGACATCATCACATCCATGTCCTCTGCTTCACCCTCAGTCTGGTGGGGGTTTACCATTGAAGCCACCAGTTGTCTCCAGGCCATCAGGGTACCCTCCTCCTCCTCCCCTCCTCTGCTGGCTGCTTCATACCAGGCTACCGATTCTGCCTCCGCCCACTTAAGGAGGTGCGCCCACCACATCTCCAGTCTGGGCCAGTGGGCTGCCTTCCAGCCCATTGCGATTCTGCACTTGGCCAGGATATAAGCCAGATACCTCATCTTGCTAATATGCTTTAGGTTACGGGGCCTGGGAAAGCTCCCAAGCATGCATGCCCAGGCAGACCAATGTCAAGCACCACCCCACTGCTAGCCAGTCTCGTTTTCAATTCTATCTAGAATCTGCTCACTTCCGGGCAGGCCCAGAACACACCTGGGACATTGCTGTACAGCCAAGCCCCCAAACTTGGCTATTCTGCCGGGGGTCAGGTATGCCCTGTGGGTGACGTATAACTGGATCTGCTGGAGTCTCGCATTACGGGACACCTTCTTGTGGTACCTCTGGGCTCTGTCCCATTGGCCATCTGTCATGGGTTCCCCCACCTCCTCCTCCCAATCGTGCCTTAGCTGGAGCAGCTCCCTCCCCCACCTTCGTACCCAGTAACTTGTATATCCGAGATATTTCGTGCCCGCCCTCCGAGACATCATATGTGGCCACATTCTATGGTGGCATCAGGTTGTTCTGCAAGTACTGTTTCGGGCCACCTCTCCCTTACCTGTTTCATAAGTCTAGTGTGCACTATATGTTAGCCTTTATGCACCCCAGTCTCCTCCATCAAGCTCTGGAATCCTACCGCCTCCCCCTCCCGCCATATATCACCCAGAGCAGCCAGGCTCACCGGTTCCCAGTATCTGCAGACCACCTTTATCAGCTGAGAATCTCCTCCACATAGCGCCACCAACGGGACCTGTTGAGAGAGCGGGTCCGGGTCACCCACAGTACGCCACGCTCTGCGCCAGACCTCACAGCCCAGCAACCTTCCCTTCCCCGCCACCTTCGCCCTGGGCAACCACACTGTCTCCCTACGAAAATACGGGGCCAGGTCTCCCCGCAGAAGCCTAGCTTCTGCCGACTCATCTTCCGACAACCACCTGGCCACGTATAGTAGCTGTCCCGCCAGGTAATACAATTCAAAGTTCGGCAGGTTGATGCCCCCCCTTTCACACGAGTTTTGTAATTTCCAGAGGGCCACCCTGTTCCTGGATTTGTGCCAAATAAAGCCCCTGCACATGCCATGAAGTTTAACAAAAAAACGTTTGGGAACCAGATACGGGACATTCACGAAAAAGTGTAACAGTCTGGGCAACACAACCATCTTAAGCAAAGCTGCTCTTCCCAGCATGGTCAAGGGCAATCTAGACCAGAACACCATACTGTTTCTAATGCCTTCAATCGCCTTCTCTGTGTTGTGTTTGTGTTCTGACTCTATACTTTGGTATACATTTATGCCTAGGTATCCGAATGTCTCGGTCTGCCAGGGTATCTGCAAGATGGCCAACTTATCTGGTCAGATGCCCCTGTACCTTCCCAAGGGGAACACGCTGGACTTCCCTGGGTTTACCGATATGCCCAAGAGGGTGGCATAGCGATCCATCACCTCCAAGACATTTTGCAGGTTCTCTTCCGGGAAGCGCAGGTAGAGGAGCATGTCATCGGCATACAACGATATTAAGTATGTCCCTCCAACCGTTTGGATCCCCACCTCCCCATATTTTTGCCTAAGGCAAACTGCCAGCGGCTCCAGCGCTAGAATATATAACATAGGCGACCATGGGCATCCCTGTCTGGTCCCTCTACTGAGCTGCCATTTGTCTGAAATCATGGTGCCTGTTTTAACCCTAGCAATCAGGGAACTGTATAGCATCTTGACCCATCTCATGTACCCTGGCCCCATCCCAAATCCTCTTATGGTCGCCATCAACCATGGCCACCTAACTGAATCGAAGGCCTTGACCGCGTCCAATGACACAATGGTCAGTTCGCCCGGGTCATTCTCTGTTTGGTCAATGATATGGTGTAGCCTCCTATGATTGTCAGTGATGTTTCTGCCGGGAACGTAACCTGTTTGGTCTGGGTGTATCAGTTTGCTAATCACTAGCTTGAGCCTATTGGCGAGCACCGCTGTGCAAATTTTACTATCCTGGTTGAGCATCGATAAGGGCCTATACGACCCACAGTTTGATTCCGGCTTGCCTGGTTTCAAGAGTGGAACGATCACCACTTCTCGCAGGGACTCTGGCAACTCCTCCCGTTCATAGGCCTCGTTGAACATGGCCAGCAGTGGCTGGAGCAGCTCCTGCCTGTACGCTTTGTAAAATTCGCTAGGCAGTCCATCTGACCCAGGCGCCTTACACGTGGGCAGATGCTGGATCACTGCGTCCAGTTCGTCCGCGGTGATTGGGGCCTCTAGGATCGCTCGTTCCAGGTCGTCTAGGGTGGGCAGTCCCATGTCCTCTAGTGTTTCCGAAACTTCTTGGCCCATGTCGCCGCCTGCATCCTCGTACAAGCGTTTGTAATACCTAAGGAACTCTCCATTCACGCCGTCCTGGGTATCATAGGTCTGGTCATCCTCCCCTCTAATAACTCTAATCACTGACCAGGGCGTCTCATTTTTATATAACCAGGCCAACAGTCTCCCCGGCTTATCCCCGCCCGCATGTTGCCTCTCCGCTAACCCCCTGCAGATCCCTCATCCTTATCCCATCTTCCTGGGAGGTCCCCCCTTTACACATCAGGTCCTCTATCTCCCTTTCCGTATCCTGTAACTCCCGTTCAATACCCCCTTGGAGCCCCCTGGATTTAGATATGGCTACCCCTTGCACCACCACTTTGAATGCCTCCCATACCGTTACTACGGATTGCACACTACCAGTATTGATGTCAAAGTATTCTATGATGGCCTCCCTTAGGTCCTCCCGGAATCCTGAGTGCTGTAGAACCTCGGCTCTAAACCTCCACGTCGGGATGCGCGCCCTGGGGGGGTGGTATCGCCATTCCAGGACCAAGGGGGAATGGTCCGAGAGCACCCTGGCCTTATATTCTGCTCCCACCATTTCTCTCACTACCTCCTCGGGGGCAAACACATAATCCAGTCTAGTGTGCAGGTCGTGCGGCGCTGCGTAATGTGAATACTGCTTGTCTATCGGGTGCAACCTCCTCCATACATCCACCAGTTTGAGGTCTGACAACAGTACCCAGAGTGCTTTGGCTGCTGGGGTTGGTTTGTCCAGCTTTCCATCCGACCTATCCACCCTGGGGTTCAGGGTGCAATTGAAATCACCTCCCCATAGTATCGCACTGCCCGGCAGGGGGCAGATTTTCCCATATAAAGACCTAAAATAGGCCGCTGTATCCTGGTTAGGGGCATATAAGTTTATAATGTTCACTTCTCGATTCTCCAGAAGCCCCTCCACCACCACCATTCTCCCCTCCGGGTCCACAGTGGACCTAAGCAGCTGAAACGGCCCATGCGATGCCACCCATATAATGACTCCTCTCGCGTATGCCGAGTATGTGGCTCCCGTGACGCTTCCTTTCCATTTCCTCTTAACCACCTCTAGTTTTTCTTTAGTAAGGTGGGTTTCCTGTAACAAGGCAATGCCGACTCTCATCCTTCTAAGGTACATCATCACTTTATTCCGTTTAAGGTAATTATTGAGGCCCCGCACATTCCAGGTCACCACCCTGAGATTACTCGACGCTATGGACATGGTATCTCCTCTCTCCTCCTAGCTTCCCCTTCAGCTCCTGATAACGCCGTGTCTGGCTCCTTACCCTCCCAACCCCAACAACCTCCCCTCCCTTTCCCTCCTCAACTATACCCCACTGTACACAACCCTTCACCTTCCCCCTCCCCACTCCTCCCCAACAAATGCCCAGCTCCATCCCTGGATCTCAGGCCCACCTGTGTCTGGTCCCTCCTCGAAACACCGAGGTCCCCGCGGGGTGTCACAAAGCTACTAGTGACCTAACTAAGCTTAGCGCTATGGGGGATCTGGGGTTGTCTCCCGGGAGCTCCCGCTAACCCGGTTAGACTTATTCAGTTCAAAGGAATCTCGCAAGCATGTACTTCCTAAACAACACATCCCTTATAAACCTTGCTTAATGCTATATTCTAGTCCCAGTGTCTCACGCTGTGCCACCCTGGGTGCCACGGCCGCGAATTACTTATCTTCTTCAGTTCCCATCTGGATACCCGACTCCTGGGGGCGGCTCTGCATGTCCAGCCACCCCATGGCTTCCTCTGGGGTTTCAAAAAACAGAGTTTTGTTCCTGTGGAACACCTTTAGCCTGGCCGGGTAAAGCAGCACGTGCTTGTGGCCCGTTTCCCTCAGTCTCCTCTTCACTGCTCCGAAGTTCATTCTGCCGTGCTGCACCTGCAAGGTGTAGTCTGGGTATGCGGTTATTTTCGCTGGCCCCCTCTCGATCGTCCCACCTTTCCGGGTCCCAGGAGGAGGCCTCCTCGCCAGCGCCCAGTGCGCCCTCTCGACAGCAAACTCTTGGGTCAGCGCCCCTCCAGTTATTTCCTGAAGCAGCATAGTTTCTACGTATTCCGTAGGATTAGGCCTTTCGATTCCTTCCGGCAATCCAACGATACAGATGTTATTACGTCTGGCGCGCCCTTCTGCTTCTTCTACTCTGCTCTCGAGGTTGCCCACCCACTGCACCAGGGCATGAAGTTCCAATTTGTGGGTGGCGCAATCCGCCGTGCTCGGGCCATCTCCTTTTCCAGCTCCCCGGGGAGCTCTGCCAATGTTTTTACATCTTGTTTAAGGAGGTTCACCTCCTCCTGGACATCGCCGACCTTAAGATCCAGTGCCACCTTCAATTTGTTCATGGCCAGCCCCAATTTAGTCTCCCAGGCAACTTTCAGGTCTGCAATCGCAGCAAGTACCTCCTGGATTGTGCCCGGAGCCTCTGCCGTCCCGGTGGTAGTTTTGTCCTTACTCCTGGCCCCTTCCGCACCCGGCGATGTCTTGGCGTAATTATCTAGCGTAGGCTTCTTGCTCCTCGGTCTCACCGTTTTGTTAGCCATCGTACTGCGGCAACTAAGTGTGCGCAGCCCTGCCGCTTCTCACTAGAAGGTCTGCGTGGTGTTGGGCCGTCCCCGGGGTATAGGGCCCATTTCGATTGTATGGGGGGCGTGTGCCGCCTTCCTGCTGTGCTCCTGGAATGGGCTGTGTCCTCCCACGTACCAGGACTAGCTCCGTGTTATTTCACAGGCCAACACTGCGCTCCTCCCAGACACTGGCAATCAGAAACGTTCACTTGCCATCACCCTGCCGCTCCAGGCCCTAACCGGGCTCCACAGCTACTTGGTCCGCAGTAGCGTTCCTGACACCTCTTCCGGACACTGCCTTAGCACAGGCTGCCCCCAGTGCGCACCCTGGAGCCCCGCGTACGTCCCAGGGTAAACCGCCCTGGTCTGTTTTATGGTATTGATGGCAGGGTCCCTCAGGACCGGGACCCTGTCCAGGCAGCTCGGTGTCCCCTTCCCTTCTCCTGGCTGTTTGTGTAAAGGGCTCCGGCACAACCCACTTCACTGTTCACCGCCGTGAATGCTGCCTTATGTAGGGGGCCTGTGCTCGCGCGCTCCTTCCAAGACTAAGTGCGCTCCCTCTTTGTCACGTATGATGCTGCCCTCTGGGTCAGCTGGGCGCCTCCTGCGGGGCACTCCGATCATCGAGCAGGGCTCGCAGTGTACGGGGAGGACCTCACCACAGGCCTCCCTGCTTAGTTCCTTGTTGTGCCAGGTAGAAGCCTATCAGTGCACTCACCGGCGCCAGCCGAGTTACGGTCCCTCACTCGCGGCCGCCCCGGACCGCCTCCGGCACACGCCCACAGATGATCCAATCCCTGCAGGTGCCAGCTCTTTTCACCACCTCTGGCCCCACCGGCTCCGACACTGCGGGGGCTACCGCTTCTCTGGGCGATGAAGTCAGGGACGCCCCACCTCCGCCGTTTCCCGCAAGCGGCACAGGCAGGGACCACCCGCCACTTCCCGTCCCCGTCTTGGGACCCGGTATCCTCTCCTTGGTCCGGCAGGCCCCTTCTAGCCAGGTCTTGATTTAATTCACTGGCCAAGTTCCCCGCAACTCCTGAAGCCGCTGCAGGCTTGTTCGTGGCTCCGTCCACCTCTGTATACGGCCGCAACACTGCGGTCAGTTTTCGGCCCTTTGTCTGCAATCCGCCATTTTGGCCGACTCCCGATCTCGGGTGCTCGGCTTTCTTTGCGTGGCTGCGGCTCCCCCAGTTTACGGCAGATCAGCCTTGCACTGCCATCACAATGTGCACCGGGCTTTCATGTATCCCGGGGTTTGCTGCCTGCATGCTTTTCCGCCCGAAATCTTCATTTGCAGCAATGATCGGTGGTGGATCCACGGGAGCTCCCAAAGAGCACGTCCCTTCACGTGGCCATCAAGCCACACCCCTCCAAAGTGGCAAAGATGTCCAACATCTTCAAGCAGAAGTTCTCCCACTCCTCCGACTTGGAGTGGAAAAGGTACCCGTGCCAGACGCAGTGGCTCTTCTTCATCAAAGAGGAAGACTAATGTTGGTGTGAGGACTGCAGCTTCTTCTTTTCCTTGTGCAACGCCGACTGTTCCTCAGGGCGTCTCTCCACGCTGTGCCACCTCGGCCGAGAACGCAGAGCCTTACCCTTTGCCTTGTAGACGAATGTGAAAATCTTTGCTGCCCTTTCCTGGAGTGACTTTGGGTGCATGGACTGGCATGACCCGCAATCCTTGGTGTCAGATCTGAGACAGACATCTGCCGGCCGCAATCCACACACCGCTTGAAGCCCAAGTCCTTTGACATAGTAGGCATGGTGTTGTTTTATGAAGAAACAAAAGCTCGACGAGCGTGTTCCCAAGCAGAGAAGAGAGTGCAAGCAAAAAAATAAAAGAGGTCAAGGGGCGCGATGCTGCTATATATAATGACCCTGACATCCTGTCTGGTGTGGGGCACGTAGACCAGAGCCAACGCTCAGCTGTGCTGTGCCCCGTGGAGGCAGAAAAGATTCCAAAGAACACCTGGGATAGGGATATCATAGATGAGGAATTTGTGGGAGGAAAGAATCCCTTACAAGCCTTTGTTTTGCACATTAAAATGAGCCAACAGCCTTCCCCATAACAAACTCTGAATGAAGTGGCTGGGATTCAGGAGAATGACTCTTCCATTGAAAAGGATGACGGGGTACACATAAGTTGTCAGTTGAAATAAAACTCAGTAAAAAGAGATAGTCTGGCTAGGTTAGTGGCTCCCAAGATACTTGTGTCGCACATCGTCATATTGTATCACAGGGATACGCATACGAGTCGAGATGGAATGGCGAATGTTGATAAATCGTTCTTCGTTTGTTCCAGATTTTAATACATTGCCCAGGAATATTGTCAGAGATGTGTAATTTGCATGCAAAACAATATCAGCAAGTTAGTCCCAACTAAGCAGGGGCATAATGACCGCTGCATGGCCTATTTGTTGGCCTCCAAACAGACTTCCTGCAGTTACTGCGATGAAACAATTGGCATTACCTACTCATCATTGTGGTTATGTTTTCTGGTTGGCTGGCAGCGTACCCATTCAGAAAGTCAGATGCAATCACAATAGTCAAAATGCTGATCCAAGATTGTATTCCTAGATTTGGAATGCCCATTTGCATCAACAGCGACCAGGGCACTCATTTTGTAAATAATGTTGGCAAGGCCATGTTGTCCCTCCTCAAATAGAGCATAATTTACACTGCCCACACCACTCCGTCGGCATGGACTGTTGAAATGAGAAATGGGATTTTGAGAAATAAGCCAACCAAAATTTGTAAAGAAACAGGACGGAAGTGGCCAGAGAACCTTCCTTTAGTCTTGTTTAGTATAAAAAGCATCCCAAATAAGAAACTGGGGCTGAGCCCGTATGAGGTTCTCTTCGGAAAGCCAATGTGTTTGCTTGCGTCTCCTCCTGTAACGGCTGTAGCTAGCGGCTCACATTTGTCTGATAAGCAATTGGAGTATGTAGTATTTGAAGACATGAATTCCTTCTGTCAGTTTAATTTACGATCAGGTCAAAGCTACTCTTCCACAAGCACCGTCGGGCCAGGGTCACTCCCTACAGCCTGGAGACTGTGTACTATAATAAAAGTCCCCCAGCGGAAATCATCCCTAGCCCCCCCCCACACCCCAGTGGTAGGGGCCATTCGTTGTACTCTTTGACTTCTAATTCAGCCATGAAGGTGCAGGAGCACCCAACATTGGTCCATGTCTCCAACTGCAAACGAGTAGTAGCCCTTGCAGAATGAATTATACATTTGTTCAGATATGTCATGGTGTGCTAATCTGCTATTCTGTGACTCTAGTGACATCTAAAAGTAGGCAAACATAATATTACTAATCTACTCACGACTGCTGATATTCCAAGCTGGCCCTGGTCACTGGCAGATGGAAACGTGGGGTGGGGAGGAGCATGGGAATGTGGAGTAGATGTATGGTTGGGATTTATCCCACTGCCAGCTGAGGGTCCTTTTGGAGTAATCCCTTTTCTTTGGGAGGCACTTTCAAACTGGATAAAAGACGAGGATGGTGGCAATGTAAACGGAACCTCAGATATGTTGAATCTGCCACTTGCTATGCATCATGGGGAAGTACCAGGGCTGTGCCAGACTGAGGATTTGGGAAAGAACTGTGAGAGAGTAATTGACACAGATTTTGTTTTTTAAACTTTATTTATAAACAGGTTCACGTCATACACAGAATCCTAAATAAAAACCCATTACAAAGGTACACATGAGGGCAATGCGAAAACAGCTGTCTCAAGAAACAAAAAGGATCCCATGCCCCCACCAACCCGGTAGGGATAACTCACAAGTCACCCCCTTCTTATGAGGGTAAATGCATCAGGTGCACCCGCCTCCCGAGCATAGCAAGCATCTATGCTAGAACCTTTGGACAACAATACCCTACTCCCTTAATCCGGCAAATGTTGCACACATGCACTAAAGGTGGACATGCTCAGTCCTCATTCACCGACCCATCTGCTGCCGAATCGGTTCGTATGGCTGCCAATATCTGTAAAAAAGAATGCACTGGGTCCCATATATCCCCGGGCCTAGATATGCCAAACTGCATTCTGCAGTATTCCTGTACGACATTGCAGCACCGCGCCAGGTCTTTCAATCACGTTTCTGCTGTTGGAGCCACAGGGCTGGACCAGAACATCAAGATGCAATGCTTCCTAGTACCATACATATAGACAGTAATTCCTCCACCCCTTAGCATCCCCCCAAACATACAACAAAGGATGTCCTCAGAGACAACGTGACAAATCATGTGCCCAGTCATTTCTGTTACCTGCTGCCAAAAAGTCATCAGAGAAAGGCAGTGCCACAGAACATTAATGAATCCAGCAATATCGCATTTATACCTCGGGCACCGTCCATCACAAGAGCGATAACATTTCTTAATTGTCACCTTCCTGGTGCATAAGCACATGTACTGCCACCTCTTGTCTCCCGGATCCGAGCCAATATCTACTGCCCACTGGGACCTGCAAACTGGTCCCAACCATGGAGCTGAACTTGGAACCATCTGATAGATTGTTGAGACCACCCTCTTTGCGTTCACAGCATTAACCAGGTACTTCAATAGGGGGGAATGCCTGTGGCTCAGAGGAAAAGGATGATGACCAAGCCTGAAATGCCTCACGATGCGTTACCTAGTTTGGCCCTGACTTGCTCCCAGGAGACAAACCGCCCATCAGCGTAGAAATCAAACATCATTAACCCTGAGTCAAGACCACTCCCTCTTAATTCTGCCATCACACGTCAGGGCTAGACATTGAATATCCCAGACCATAAGTTCAGGGGTATACGGAAGAGGCACTTGCATTCTCTGGCACAGCCTCTGCAATGAGTGGACCGTGCATGCCGTAGGGTCGATATGGCACCTATTGTTAATCTGCCTAGTAATCAGGGTACCTTGTAGCGAATATGGGTAGGCCGACCTTCTTTTTATCCTGACAAGTGGGAAAGACTGCGAGCCCGGCATCCAGTATGAGGCAAACGACACCGGTGCAGCTAGGTAATATAGATCCAAATCGGGTGCATGTACACCCCCCTCCCCTGTTCCCATGAACCTGTAAGCATCTCCCATTTGATTCTAGGTGTCTTTGGGCTCCACACCAGTTTAATCAATAGAGACTTCAGTTCTGCAGAAAATGGGGAGCCAGGCCAAACCAGGACATTAAGAAAAAGATACAATAATTTAGGAAGAATAACCATTTTTATTATCGCAACCTTCCCGATGAGGGAGATTGGGAGTGAAACCCACCGGTCAACTTTACTCCGGAATGTCTCTAAATGAGCCTTATGATTGATCCTAAGTAATTGGGAATGACTTCTACTCACTTGTATACGCAAATACTTTGTTGAAGATTGTTCCCAGTGAAACCGTTCAGTGCCTAGGGGCTGTCGAGTCACCTCATTCAGTGAGAACAGGATTCACTCAGACCAAATGACATGCAGCCCGATACTCTGCCAAATACTTGAATCGCCTGCGAAAGAAGTTGCAGATTATTACCTGGGTTTTTGACATAAAGGATGACGTCTCCAGCATAGAGTGTTATCAGTTCCCGGGCCCCTCCCAATGCAAGCCCCGATGTATGTGTAGCGCCCTCAGTGCCAGTGGTTCCATGGCGATTACTAACAAAAGCAGGGACAACGAGCATCCTTAACGTGTCCCTCGTCCCAACTCAAAAGCTGCTGAGTGCTGTGAGGAAGTTGAGAGCATTCTCACTTCTTCCCCCAATATATTCTCCCTCCAGGTGGCCAGGGAAAGGCTGTCGCTATTGGATCCTAACCCTGGGGGTGGCTATGCGAGGGAGGATCACCTTGGTGGAGGAGACTTGGAGAGAGGAGATGAGGTGCCCTTAGATGATACATGGTATCCCCTTTTCCCTCTCAAAATGTACCTTCAATTCCCCAGACCTTTGTGGGCTATTATAAGTCTGATCTCTATCTTCCCATTGACATTCATTCATAAACACACCACTTTAGTACTAGGAGGAGGAAGAAGCAACAACAAGAGACAACACTCTCTAGAACCAACAATGTGCAGCTTAGTAGTCAGATAACCAATCATCGTGGCGGGATGTGTAAATACCCGCAATACAGGTAGAGAGGAGAGAATGGTGTTTGCTGTGGCTGTGGACGTGACCAGACCAAGTCTGCCAGGCAAGTAGTGCTGAGGGAAGAGCAAGTGCCGGCGTGGTGGAATGAGGAGGCTCACCGACAAGAGCCATGGCAGGAAAGCAGCAGGCTGCGAGGACGCTGAGAGCAGAGGAGAGGCTCTGTGGCGTTCCATGTACTAGCAAGTCAGACGAGGCTTACTGGAGCTCTCATCCAAGACCCTGGGAGAAGTGGTGACCACAGAAGCCAGCGGAAGCCAGAGGAAGAGAAAGTAAAGTAGCCTTCACTGTAGCGGGTGCTACGGTTCATCGTGAGAGAAACCAAAAGGTGCCAGGAGAGGCTGGTGAGTCCCGTGAACTGGGAAAGGGACACCAGGGCATATTGGAGGTGGCCTGTGTATGAAAATAACAGAAAGTGAAAAGCTGAAGCAAAGTAAGGTGCTAATGACATTTCATGTATAACCAAGCACTTTCTGAATGCCGATCTGAATGAAAGTCAGCAGTTTGAATACTAAGATGAATGAAAGCAGTTCTGTGTGGAAACCTATTAATATTAAGAGAAACTGTGAACTTTAAGAAAACAAGCATTGGCCAGAGCCATATGAACTGTATTACAGAATGATGTGTTTCAAGAGAAACTGTGAACTTTGAAAGAACAAACATTGGCCAGAATCATGTACTATATTACGGAAGTGTGTTTTTCAAGAGAAACAAGTACTGTAAAGAGCCACCAGTATATGGGAACGTATATCCTTTGCATAGGGGCCAACAAGAAAAGGTAAAGCATCAAGAGGATGTGTGATGAGCCTGAACTACATCCCACTGTAAAGCTGAAACCGTGGCAATGTGCAAGTGAAGGAGAAACCAGTTAGGTGTATTGGTTGTGTCACTTGTGATGGGTGGACCGTGTGGTCCAACAACTGTGCCTTGACAGAGGACACCACTCAATAGAAAGACAATTGTAATACCTGCAACAGAGCTTGTGTTTGAATATGAAGGAAGCCCAGTGTGGACTGGAATTGAGGATTTGAACTTTGTGAAATTGTTGAAAGATTTGAAGCCTTGGGGAAGGGAGACCGCTTTGAGCTTTGTGAACTATTCTGAAGGCTTCGGGAAGGGAAGCGGCTTTGCGTCTTGTGAACTCTTTAGAAGCCTTAGAGAAGAGAGACCCCTTTTTGGGAGATTTTGTGAACTATCTTGAATCAAGGGGGAGGGAGATCCTTTCCAACTCAGAGTTGGAGGAGGCTTGGAACAGTTATTTGAACACTCATGATTTTGAAGCCAACAACCCTACAAAATGTATATAAATAGATGTGAGGGCAAGCATAGGTTTTTACACAAACATTTACTTTGGACATCCTGACAGACTATCGTTAGTTTCGTTTAGGTATGATATGATAGGTTATTTATAATGCGCTTAATACCCAGAGGTTTCTAAACGCAGACCCGGGGATCGAACCTGTGGTGCTCTGAGTCGTCTTGCTTCCAAGGACGAGCACTTTGCCGCTGAGCTATCCTCCCGAGATAGGTAGAGAAATCCCACCTTAGCATAGGCCTTTTTCCAACCCTCTTTTTGAGTTAATAAAAGTATAAAGAGAAAACTTGAAATCAGTTCTCTGCGTCTACTTCATGATGCCTGCACAGTGCCTACCAAAAAGACCAATCCTCACGGTCACCCCGGAGTACAGGAACTTAAAGCATTGTAGGTAGTACTGTCGTACCCACATCTTCTTGAGAACTGCAAACAGATAATACCAAGCAACAGAATCAAAAGTCTTCTCCATATCCAAAAGTGATCAACTCGCTTGTACTGAGGGATGAAGCTGGGCCAACTCCGTAAATTGAGGGTCGTGGAATGGCCCGGGATAAAGCCAGCCTGATCTAAATGCACAATAGAAGGGATAAAAGGGAGCAACCTATCAGCTATGTAGGAGGCACATTCTGACAGGTCCATATCGAGCTTCAGTATCAAAAAAACTATACCCTCACGCATTTTAGGAGGCAGCAACCCTGATTGTTGGCCACTTGCCATACTTGGATTAAGTACTAAGCAACATTGGGGCCGTATTCCTTAAAAACGGAGGTAATCCCATCGGAACCTGGGGCCTTAGCAGTCAGGAGGTGTCTAATTGCTTTCAGGATATCAGGATATCATTAACAGCTATAAGAGCGCTCAAAACTACTTTAGGCTGCTCATTCAACTCTATCAGCTTGGCCTCTTTAAAAAAAGCTTCATGGCATCAGCTCTGCCATGCCCCTGGCAGTATACAAGTTACCATCAAAATCCCAGAATTCTGCAATTATTAAATAAGTCTCCGAGACCAGCGTGCTGTCGGCTCGACCTAATCGCTGGCATGTCCGTTAGACCCCTTGCGCCCGCACCAACCTGGCCAAGTACCTGCCCGGCCTCCCCTCGTCCCCATACCTACAGACTAATCGAGGGGTCGCGAGAAAATGCACTTCCCTATCCACCTGTTCTCTAAAGTGGTAAAGGGACGCTAGGACCACAGACAGATGCTCATCAGAAGACAGCGTCCTTTACCCGCACTGTCATTTTTTAACTAATCCTCTAGCCCACCCTGCCTCCTCCGTATCGCCATAAGCAGCCAACCTTTAATGGAGATACAGCGCCCCCCTCAGGTACACCTTAAACGCCTCCAAAAGGGTCCCAACAGGGGCCACCAACCCTGCATTGCAAGTAAAAAATGTTATAATCTCTAGCACTTCACTCCGATACACCACATTTGATAACGCTTGGCTTTTGAAACACCAATGGGGGTTAACAACTCTTAGATTCTCAATCTGGAAATGCCATAGAATCGGGGAGTGATCTGACAGTCTTCTTGGAAGCATAATACAACTGTCCGTACTGCGAACCAGGCAAGGTCAAACTATTATATAATCAATGCAGTATTGTAAGTCGTGTGCAGAAGAATAAAAAGAGTAATCCCTCTCATCCGAAGGTAGCGTTCTCCAAAGATCCAGCAGCCCAAGGTCTGGTAGCTCTCCCCGTATTGCTCTTGCAGCCGAGGACAGTGACTTCGTACCAGCAGTGGACCTATCCCTTTCCGCATGTAGTATCGTGTTAAAATCTCCTGCTACAATTAATTGAGTGAGTATGCTCCCCTGAGGGAGTCACAATGTGCAGTAGCACCTAGAGCGTTCCAAGTGCTGCATGGGATTACCAAATAAATGATCTCTGGCCCAAATAACTGGACAAACTCAAAGAATATGGCAAAATACTACTTTATTATCAATTCAGTAGAGTTGGGAAACCTGGCGAACAAACGGATTGTAGCACACACACTCTTAGTGCATTTCAATTACACAAACTGCTTTATACCTTGATGTATGCCACCTATGACTTCATCCTACGTGGCAAACAGTAAAAAACGATTGGGTGGAGGGATTGGTTAAGGGAACATATATACCTATAATTCATATATAAATGTTAGCATCGTCATTGGCTGCCTCTTATCATTACTGTAGATTTCTTCGAATAGCATTTCCCTTAATGAGATTTAATTGAATATATTTCACCAAAAAAGGTAGGGGAAATGGTATATGTGTATGGTATATGTGTAATGCATAATAGGTGAGGTGTGGGGTAAGGGTATAGGTTAGGAAGGAGTGGGGGGTGCTTTGACGGGGGTCTCCCCCTCCATTTAAAAAAAAAAGAAAAAAGAAGATTTGGTTTTTTGGTGAAATGGATTCGGTGAAATCTCCAGTAGGAGAAATATATTCAAAGAAATCACATACATCCGCCTCTCATCTCTTAGGCACACCTTAAACAACCTCTGACTATGCAAAATACAGATAATAGCATAATACCAGCAGCAGATAGACTTGTGCAACAATGTATGGTGTACCATTACTTAGGCCTTCATTATTGGTTGGCACTCTCTTCCACCCTTGGACATTTGGCTTATTAGCAGCATGTAAGCAACGAAACCCAGGTGCAGGGGAACAATGTCCGACAACTGCCTTTTTTAGCTAATTAACCTACAATCTCTCATCAGTTATGCCCTACGCCAAGGCTTCTTCTTTGTAGTTGACCTTGCTGGTCGTTCTCTTCCTCAGAACTGTAAATGGAGTGAAGGTACATTGCTATCTTGATCTGGGGCTTTATGAATAGGTTTTATCTTCTAGTCTTACACCACGTGTGAAGAGACCATGATTTTATCCATTTGGTCCTTTTATTTAATGCTATTTGATTCAATTATATTGGGAGCTATAACTCCTCTTGGCCTCTGGAGACTTGGTTGCACACTCTTGCATGTGCTTTCTGCATCTTTGATTTGTTCAATACTTGGCACTCACAATTATGTACTCCTTTACTTAATCTGAGGGAAATATGTCTTATGTAAATGGCTTATCCTCTTCAATTCCTTTTGTGCCTTGCAGTTGCTTCTTGCTGTGGCATCCTTGACCCAGAGCCAAGCAAATACCCTTTGTTCTTGCACAAATCTGTATTCCAGCGCCTGTCAGCTCTGCAGCCTTGGTCTCTCTCCTCGAGATTTCTTTCTTACTATTATACTATGCCGATGTCCATTTTCTCAACATGGCTGCTTTACTTGTGTTATATTTCCTACTTTAGCAAGCTTCTACATTGTCCGATTTACCTTGCATTTCTGCATGTATACATCTACTAGATCTCTTGTCACTTATTTTCTACGTATAAATGTTTTGCTTCAGTTATATCCTCATTCTTTGGACATCAATACAACAGGTTTAGTGTGCCTATGTATGTTCTCTATTCATGACGTCACTTCTCTTCTGTCCGACTTTACTAATAGCTCTTCTATGTCCAGTAGTGTATGCAGACTCATGTCTACCGCCTCAGTTCGAGGGCACATTCAGTATGACTGAGTGCATAACATCTCTCATACCTTCGATGTGGTATTGGGATGATACCAGGTGTCCTGCACAGTGTTCACTTGCTGTTCTTCCAGTATGACGGAGGTGAGGGGGTGGGCTCTATAGATGACGTGTACATTTTCCGCTCTACAATAAAATCCAGGATTATCCACATTCAGGCTGTACACATTGAATAAAGTAAGCAAGTTTTGAGCCAGTGTCCCCAACACTATAACATATCTCCCATCAGGGTCTCTTTCCTGGTACAATGGCCTAAACCCCAACGATTTAGGAACAATAATCGAAACACCACGTGAATATGAAGCATAAGAAGTAGAACATCGTGCAGCTCCCTAGGACTTAGCTAGCCCCTTATTCAAATTCCCCATCAAGAAGAAAAATAATCTTGGCTCCATGACGCTCCCCATAAACCACAATCTTGCGCACTTTAGCATGGTTATTCAGCCCTCTCACCTTCCAGCTGAGGAGGATGCATTGTTCTCGTGACGATACTTTAGCAATCATTTAGCCAACTTACAGCCTTCGTGCATGCATGTCTCCCCAAGTATAACATAACCTGACAGCAAATTTGTGTACTCCACACAGTTCTCAAAACAATGTGAACCAATTTTGGTTTAAACCCCTGACGCATGCCATCCCACAACCTGCCCCCCCACCCTGCCACAACCCACCCAACCCTGACCCCACTCTCCCCATCAACATGGAAGACTGCCACCTCCCCCACCCCCCACTGCGGAAGCCCAACAAGCAGTGATATCCCCCCCCCACAGCCCTACCTCAACTCCCCCAACTACTCCCACCAGGGTGCCTACCGAGGGGCACCGGACTCCGCGACTTTGCTGGACTGACCACTGTGAGCAACCCCACCCCTGCCCCTGCAGAGGAGGAGGCCCATATATACCAGGATAAGTAGCAAATGGGCCATCTCATTACATAACCAAACAAGTAAGACAACATGGAGGATTTTTCTCCCACTACCGCCTTCAAGTAATCCCTCTATCCATCAGGTCACACATATAACAAATCTGTATAAAATGCTTCCATAATCAAATACAGTTGTAGAAACACCCCATTATAATGTTGCACGGTATTACATCCACTGGATCTGTGAAAAAATGTGTCTTATTATTCTATATAACACGCAGCTTATAGGGGTACAGTATGGCAGAGTGTATTCCCCTCTCTCTCAGCAAACACTTCACAGCCAAAAAAAGAGTCAAGCTTGTTGCACAGATAGGGTAAAGTCCTGGTAAAACGACACTCTGGATTCTGTGTACTGCAAGTCTTAAAGTTCGCGTGTCCTGTGCAGGATGGCATCACAGTCGTGATAGTTCAGTATCCTCGCAATGACCGGGTATGGATTCTGCCCATGTCTAGACTTTTGACTGACACACGGAGAGCACGTTCAATCAAGCATTGAGAGGAAAGCGGGGGGGGATCACCTAGGACCTCCTTGATAAAGGATTCCATGAACAGTTTCATATTTCGCACAGGTACAGATTCCAGGATCCCGACTCCTCATGTTATTACACTGAGACCTCGCTTCTGAGTCTTCATTCTTGTCCCAGATTTCTTTCACCTCCCGGATAGTATGGGTCACCTTGCTGCTCGTATCCTCTAGCATCCCCACTCTGTACTAAGCCTCCCGAAGGCGACTGCTTTCTTTCTCAATCCTCTCCTGCATGTGGTCCATCTTAAACTCCATGCTATCCAACTTGGTGTTAATGCAAAGCCGCTTTTTATTTCCGCCCGTATTAGGCACAACTATGAGGTCTGGTATGTGGACCCTACGGATGTAGTTGTAGACGAACCAGCCGACACTGCCTCCTCTAGCCCCACCGATCCGGATGCAGCCATAGTGCCCCTGCATCGAGCTAGGCTTTCCGTCTGCGTTAACTGCAAACGACACGGCTTTCTATTCCCTTTGGCCATCCAATGACTGTTTACGAATGCCCACAAATAGTACCCATCTCCTCTGCGCAGACTTTCCAGATAGGCTTATAACAAGGGGGTCGGGGGAATCTGCAGAAGCTCCAAAGCCACTGATCACCAGAAACCGACACTCCCTGCTCAGCTGCTGCCACCCCCTGAAAGCGGGGCGGACCTGTCAAGCAATGCTGCCCAGTGCTCTGTTCAAAGCAAGATGTCGGCCTTCTCCAACGGGGGGTGGGCGGGGCAAATCGGTCTCACATTCACGATCAATTCCACTGACGTTCAGCATCAGCACTAAAGCAGGGTCCCGCCCAACTGCGACTCAGCCAGCACCTCAGGAAGTAAGCTTCACCCCCTCAGAGTGGCACTTGAACCAAAGCATCTCCCAACAGCATGGCCCAAAAGATGTGGCACCTCTGCATGTCGCTTGAAAAGTCACCAGCAATACCCTCAACTGGCCAGTGAGACCATCCTGCCACTTTGAAACAGGGCAACCACAACACACACAGAGAAATTATAGTGCAGTCAGAACTAGACAACTGTCCCCTACTCAGCTCCACAACTCGCAGCCCACCAAGCCAAGTCTCTTCAACACTGCCAGAGTGATAGCGCTCTATTTCCAGCAGTCCCCTTCCACCATATAGCTCCTCACATCAAAAGCCCGGTAGTGCTGGAATGATGCAGGCCTTTTCGCTTCTGCTGCTGGCTACTCTACTTGTCCTGCACTCACCTGTGCAGTTTCAGCCAGGGGACCGCTTACCAGCGCTGCAGGACGCTGCTCCAGGCAGAGCTCCTTTCATGCTGCAGAGTCTTTACTTGCTCCGGAGGGTCCGTGCACCGGCAACACGCACTCGTCTCCAGCCCGGACCTAGCCGCTCAGCCCCAGAACTCTGCTGCCAACGGGTGGGGGTCAGCTCCAACAGGCTCCGGCCTGTCAGACAACCACCATGCCCATGTCTGCTCACGGCTCCGGCCCTCCGCTGCCACTTCTTCCACGTCACAGCCGTTCCAATGTGCCCCCCCTCCCAGCGCCGCCGGGGCACCTGGCTCGCTGGGCTGTATCTGGGCGAGAACGCACCAGAAAGACCTCAATTTTGGGCCGAAGAGGCCCCGCAGCGATCTGCTTCACACCTCGACGTCCAGAGGTCCAACCACTGGGCCAAATCGGACCAGGGCCTCCTCCTCCTGGTTCTGGTGTGCAGAGCTCAGTGAGAAGCGGCCATCTTGGTTGCGAGCTTGCGAGTGCCCCCATAATTGACTCAGAATGTTACTTATTGACTATTACAGGTTCTAGAAATGTCAATAGAATAGAAAAGGTTTGCTCTAATTCCACTTATGCTTATTGTCAGTTCTGAGGATCTAGACAACAGAATGTGCACTGTGATTCAGCTTTTAAGGCCACCAGAAGTTCAGTTTTGCAAATTCATGGTATATGCTTAGATATATAATCAGAAGTTGTGGATTGAACCAAAGTGACTATGTTGTTTACTGATCCCTTATCTGCCTTCCAGGTCACCACTCACTTTCCTAATTCTTCAGTGGGGGCTGGAATTAGACTGCAACAAGAGAAAGATGAACTGTTTGGTGAATGCTAGAAAAGAGAGTTAGTAAATAGAATATGGGATGGGACAAATACTGCACTTGCAGTTTAGCACATCTTTAAGAGGACACATTTTGATGGCCGGGTTGACCTTTCCAAGGAGGCCACCAGGTTTCTATCTGGGCAGAGCTCTCAAATAGTAATGTGCACGTTGGTGAACTACATGTCACTGGTACTCTCAATCAACTAACTTGTAATGCCTTTCAGCAGCTGATAGTGTAATGGCAGCTGGGATGAACATGCCAGTGGGACATGTCATGCAAAGGCGTGCAAAGGGGTGCAAGACTTTCTAAATCCTGATGATGGGTGACTGCTGTGAAATGACTCGGGAATACCCAAGTAACTTTAGTTGGTATTGGGGTTGCGTTACAGGGTGCTGGCTCTTTGCATTCTTGGACGCTCTTAAACATTACCAGGTGGTGGATCAAACATGGGTGGTTGGGTTGAATCATTAGGTCCAAAAATATAATTTATAATTTGCTGTCATTTCCCTGCATTGTTTGGTTTTGTCCTGCAATGAAGCAAACATAGCACCCATTTGTAAAGTGGACTTTACGAGTGCTGTAAGAGGAACAGGTATGCCTCTGATGCACTGGTTCAATGAGCAAGTGCCTTAAGACAAATCTGGCATGATTCTGATGTCTGGGTAAAGTAGCAAAGCAGGTGCTGTAAGAAAATGTAATGTCCCCCTGATGTCAGAGCAGGTGCTCTCTACTTAATTCCTTTACTACATGGCTTTTTTGCTGGTAAAACGCAATTCTTTAATATGGACAGTGTTCACAAATTGCTCTCTCCAGGAATACCTGCAGTACTTCTCTTTGGGAATGGGTAGAATATGACATTACTGATTCCATACTGCTCAGCTTCCCAGGAGTAGGGAGCAGATACCCTTAAAGCGACATTGATCTTAAATTGCCTTATTTTATGGCTCCCTGTCCCAGGAACAGAGTGTGGGTGACCAGGGAGTTCCTCCCGATAGCACCCCCGGACCCATCCTACACTAGCTCGGGTAGACACCCTGCACTTTTGGTCATCCCACTAAACTAGATGTCCCCTGAGTTAGGCTGGGGACTCTGTAACAGAGAAGAAGCATACCCCATGCCTGCAAATGCATGTCTTACTAAAGAAGCTAGCCCTCTGGCAAAATCTGCCATACAATCTTCATGCACATCTTTCCCAGCCAGATTATAGCTGTCTGTAACGCTCACCTGCTATCCAGGGGGACGTCACTCAGCCTGTTCTGACCTCTTACGACCTCAAACCCTTTCCTGGAGTCTACTCGACTGGAGACTGGGCCTGAAACACAGGATTGGTAGAGTTTAACTCCCTATTTTCTCTGTGTGCTTGAACCCCTTCTTCCCCGGGGTCCAACCCTTCCCTTTGATCCACAGCTTACCTTGTTTTCTTGGAAAGTGTGCTCTCCGTCCTGCTTTCAGCGCAGGGGCACATTGATTGATGCGGGCTCGTTGCCGCCTACTTACTTCACTGGCAAGAGTCCGAGGTAAGTATAATGAGTCTTTTGAACAATTCTCTAACTTGGTTCCTTTCCTTCCTTAGATGATGGCCGGCGTCCGGGGATGGCGACGTGCTGCTGAGATGAGTAGTGCTGAAGGTGAGTGAGAGCGCGATGCAACCCTTTCGTATTTGTATTGAACTAAGTTCTTTTTCTGTGTCTTTTAGGTCCCGCAACATTTTCAGGGTGGATGCCGGTTATGAAGAAGAAATGCGGTGCCTCTAGATGTTTCCACGCTAACCTGGAGTGTCTTTTCCCTCTTGCAGATGGAGGAGAAGTTCTGGAGCCAGAGTTCCCCCAGAGCGGCTGGGATTCAGGTAAGCGTTTGAAGCTTGTACAGTCTTTAAAAATAAGCGAAGATTTGCTGAATGCTTACTAATGCCTTTTTTCTGTTCTTTTCCCTTTTCCTTAGGAAGCGGCGTGCTGGGATGGAAATGACACCGTCGAAGATGCCCGCAGAACAGAAGGAGCGATGAATGATGGGCAGAAGCGCCGTAAGGTAAGGCTGTTCCTAACGGTGTTCTTGTTCTTGCAGGAGCTGAGCGCAGAAGAAAGATGCAGGCCTACTGGAGACCGATCCGAACCCAGTGAGTGTCACGCTGCAGGTGCAGAAAACACAAAGCATGTTTCTCAGTTTGGGCGTGGCTTAAATAGTCTCTGGTATCCCAGGTGTCTCTGGGCTGAACCACACCCAAAAGACTAGACTGCACATGCAGTTCTGGGAACCGAAATATGTGGGGGCATCCATCTTGTCCCCATCAATGCACTACAAATCCAATCCCCAATGTTAACCTATGGGAGTGAGTGAGTCTGGTGCCACAAGCGCCAAGTCTGACTCCAAGTGGGTCTTTGGAGGGATGGAAAGGCCCTTGAGGGCCATGTAGGTGATCGTGACCTGGCTCCAGCCTGACATCCTGGAAGGCTGGGGACATGAGGGGCAGGAATCATGACAGCACTCCCCCCCCCAGGCGGCTCTTCTGTCTGGTTCGTTTGGATGGTTTTGATGAAATCGTCTAAGCAAGCGAGGTGCATGGATGTACTTACAAGGCTCCCATGTCCTGTCTTGTGGACCATACCCCTTCCAGTCTACTAAGTAGTATAATTGGGATCTGACGTACTTTGAATCCAGAATGTTCTTGACTTCGAGTTCTGGCTCCCCGTGACTACTACTGGCTGCGGTGGCGTTGCTACCCGGGTCCCAGGTTGAACAGGTTTAAGGAGAGACACGTGGAACACAGGATGAATCTGCATGTTTGACGGCAGAGCTAGTCTGACCGCCACAGGATTTATCACGGAGGTGACGGTGAATGGACCCAGGTATCTTGGACGGAAAGTTCGGGTTCCTTTAATGGACACGTGTTTAGACGCCAGCCAGACTGTCTCCCACTTGGTAGTTGGGGGCCTTTGCTCGGTGTTGATCAGCAAACTTCTTTTGACGATTCTTAGCTTGAAGTAGGTGTTCAGCTGCCCTTTTAAAGGTTTAAGAAATGGTCCTGTGTAAGGTTTCGACTGCTGGCATTTCCAGGGTTGTAGGAACGTCCAACTCGGTGCCAGTCATACATGGTATAAAAGGGTGTCTGCCCAGTGCTGGTGAGTAGGGAATTTATTATAAGCATGTTCAGCTATCCATAATAGGTCGGACCAACTTCCTTCAGCTTGGTGTAACATGCAACGCAGATACTGCTCGAGCGTCTGATTTGTCCTCTCAGTTTGACCATCCGTTTGGGGATGTGACTGGTGGATAGCCGGATGTCGATCTGGGCCATAGAGCAGCATTTTCTCCAGAAGTTAGATACAAATTGAGTACCTTGGTCTGAGACCAAAACTGATGGAAACCCATGGAGGCATATGATGCCTTCAAGAAATACCCTTGCCAGAGTGGAAGCATTTGGGAGCCCCTTAAGAGGAATGAAATGTGCCATTTTTGAAAATAGGTCCACGACCACAAGAATAGTGTTAAACCCTTGACTGGGTGGTAAGTCAGTAATAGAATCAAGGGACAACGTGTGCCAGGGTGCTGGTGGGATTTCCAATGGTTGTAATAGCCCAGTCGGTTTCTGCTTGGATTACTTGTTTTGAGCACACACTCCACAAGATAGGATGAATTGGATAATGTCTTTACACCACGTGGGCCACCAATAATTTTGTTTTACCTTGGCTAGGGTTTTAGCGATTCCGGGGTGGCCCTCAATCAAGGAATCATGATAACCGGACATGACTTGTTCTCGTAGTTCTTGGGTTTGGTAAGAATAAACGATTCCTGAAGTAGGGCAATTGATCTTTTATCATGTAACGTTCTCCTTGTGCACTCCACGCTTGTAATTGCTCCGGACTCATCAGGTTTTGGATTTCTTCATGTAATTCTTTCTGAGTTATGGTTGCTGTGATTCCTAGGAGCTTGTCACTCGGGATGATTGCTATTGGGTCAGGGGTCTGATACCCTTGCTCTTCCACCCCCATACGTAGCCCAACGTAGTTGTCGTGAGGATTGGGCCTTTGCCCTTTTAGGTACTGGAGGTTCCGGTGGTCAGTTATTACGGTGATTGTATGTCTGGCACCCAAGAGGTAGTGCAGCCATGCCTTAAAGGCTGACTTAATGGCCAGGAGTTCTTTGTCTGTGATAGCGTAATTGAGTTCAGGGGGTGTGAATTTATGCGACCAGAAGGCAACGGGGTGTAACTGGTCCGTTTTTGGGGTCCTTTTGTGAGAGGACGGCTCCCATATCCATGCTTGAGGCGTCCGTTTCCACCAGGTATGGGAGATCAGGGCGAGGGTGGTGTAAGATTGGGGCAGATATGAATCTTGCTTTGAGTTCCCGGAAAGCTTTCTCGCCTTCTGTTGTCCACTGGAACTTTTTGTTGCTTTTCCTTAGCAATGACGTGATGGGATGCACGATTTGTGAAAATCCTGGGATGAACCGGCGGTTAAAGTTTGCAAAACTCAACATACTTTGAACCCCCTTGAATGAATTTGGGGATGGCCAGTTCAGGATAGCATCTACCTTGTGTACATCCATTTGGATTCCATTCGGGCTGAGAATAAAGCCCAGGAATTCCACCTCGGAGACGTGGAATGGGCACTTTTCGAGCTTGGCGTAGAGCTGGTGTTGACAGAGTTTCTCCAATACGGATCGGACGTGTTTAACGTGGTCCTGCTTTGATGCGGAATATACTAGAATATCGTCGATGTACACTAGAGCAGAGACATCAATCAATTCCTGTAGGACATCGTTCATGAAGTATTGAAATGCTGCAGGTGTGTTGCAAAGGCCAAAGGGCATTACTTGATATTCGTACAAGCCGTATTTGGTGCGAAAAGCAGTTTTCTATTCACCCCCCTGTTTTATGCGAACAAGGTGAAATGCCCCCCGCAGGTCTAGTTTTGTGTAGATTTGGGCATCTTTGACTTGATCAAGCAATTCAGGGATCAGTGGCAGGGGGTAGCGTTTTTTTACAGTAATCTGGTTCAGTGCGCGATAGTCGATGCACGTTCTCAAGTCCCCCTCCTTTTTCGGTACAAAGAATAGAGGACTGGCGGCTGGAGACTTCGAGGGACGGATGAAGCTGTTAGCCAGGTATTGGTCAAGATAGGCCTTCAGGTGCTGGTTTTCTGGTTCCGTGAGTGCGTAAATTCGCCCACAAGGGATTTGTGCGCCGGAAATCAGGTCGATTTGGCAATCGTATGGTCTATGCGGTGGCAGGGTATTAGCCTGTTCTTTCTGAAAGACTTCTTGAAAGTCATGGTATTCACTTGGTAGGGTGCCGATTGCCAAAGTCGCAAGCGTGGAGGTTCTGGCGTCTATTGGTTGTTTCTCTTGGCGATAACATGTGTGGTCGCAAGTCTCGGGAAAGGCCAATTCTTTTGCTCGCCAATCTATTCGAGGATTGTGAGCTACCAACCATGGCATTCCCAAAATCAACCGGAACTGTGGTGCCTTAATGAGGTCGAAAACAATAGATTCTTGGTGTCCATCCTGGCACAGAAGGGTTAAAGCTGCAGTGCATTGGGATACTGGACCAGAAGTCATTTCCGTGCCGTCGACAGTGGTAACAGTGTCGGTGGTTGATTTAGGGCGTAACGGAAGCCCCATCTTTGCCGCAAGATCCTGGTCGATGTAATTCCTAACGGCTCCACTGTCAATGTACGCTCTTACTGCATGCATTCGAGATGGTTGTTGGTGATTGATCAAGACCACAGATGCAAAATGGGAGGTCTGTAGTTCACTTTCTTCGCTCGACAAGTGGACCTCTACACTTGCCGGGCTGGGGAGTTTTCTGATTCCTTGATGGTATCTTCTTTGTCGGTGGCCCCTACCGTCCTCCTCGGTGGCTTCTCAGGGCACTCTCTAAGGAAATGACCTGACCTTCCACAGTACAGACATAACTGCTGCTGTCTCCTTTTATCCCTTTCCGCTTTAGTCAAGGGGGATCTGACCCCGCCAATTTGCATTGGTTCTCCTGAACCTTCCGTTGTGCGGGCAATATTGTCCTTTGAACGCACATACATAGGGCGAGGGTCCGGTCTGGTTTGATCTGCTCTTCGGTCCTGCAACCTATGATCCAGTTGAACAACAAGGTCAATTAATTCTGAGCAGTCTTTCGGGGGGTACAATACATGTGCAAGAACATCCTTGAGCTCCCCCCGCAACCCCTGATGAAATAACGTGGTTCTCTTCTCCACTGGCCATTCTGCTTCAACTACGAGTCTATTGAACGTGGCTATGTATGTTAATAGGTCTTGATTCCCTTGGCGTAGGGACAGAAGTTCGTTGTCTGCCTGCCCACGAGTACGACGGGCGAACAGCTTTTCTATCTCCTGCTGAAAGCCCCTGAAGTCATGCAGCAAAGGATCGTCTTGGGTCACAAAGGGTACAGACCAGTCCGCAGCGCTACCACTCAGGTAGGATAGCACAAAAGCGACCCGTGATTTGGTCATTTATAAAGGCCCCTGGTCTACAAAGGAAGTGCAGGTGGCACTGGTTCATGAACGTTGCAAACCTCTTGGGATCCCCTGTAAATCGTTCGGGTGGGGCCAAGGGAACTGCCCCAGGATGAGTTATCTGAACGGGATTGGCTGATGGTTCTGGCATCGAGGGCACGCTTCCCGGCAATGGTGCATGCCCTGCTTGTGACTGGAGAAGTTGCCGGCTTAAATCATCAGTGCGTTCTTTGGGTACCATCAGCTCTCTCCTCAGGGTGTTGGTCTCCTGCCTGGCTGCATGTACTTCGGAACGTAGCTGCCCCAACATGTGGGCTAACTGGTCGGTTTCTGATGTTTCCATGACGCCCAGGTGGATTTTGATGTGAGGCGCTGTGTTCTGTAACGCTCACCTGGTATCCACGGGGACGTCACTCAGCCTGTTCTGACCTCTTAGGACCTCGAACCGTTCCCTGGAGTCTACTCGACTGGAGACTGGGCCTGAAACACAGGATTGATAGAGTTTAACTCCCTATTGTCTCTGTGTGCTTGAACCCCTTCTTCCCCGGGGTCCAACCCTTCCCTTTAATCCACAGCTCACCTTGTTTTCTTGGAAAGTGTGCTCTCCGTCCTGCTTTCAGCACAGGGGCGCGTTGATTGATGCAGGCTTGTTGCTACCTAGTTACTTCACTGGCAAGAGTCCGACAGGGAAGTATAATGAGTCTTTTGAACAGTTCTCTAACTTCGTTCCTTTCCTTCCTTAGATGATGGCCGGCGTCCGGGGATGGCGACGTGCTGCTGAGATGAGTAGTGCTGAAGGTGAGTGAGAGCGCGATGTGACCCTTTCGTATTTGTATTGAACTGAGTTATTTTTCTGTGTCTTTTAGGTGCCGCGACGTTTTCAGCGTGGATGCCGGTTATGAAGAAGAAATGCGGTGAGTAAGCGCGGTATGCGGCGCCTTTAGATGTTTCCACGCTAACCTGGAGTGTCTTTTCCCTCTTTCAGATGGATGAGAAGTTCCGGAGACAGAGTTCCCCCAGAGCGGCTGGGATTCAGGTAAGCGTTTGAAGCTCGTACAGTCTTTAAAAATAAGCAAAGATTTGCTGAATGCTTAGTAATGCCTTTTTTCTGTTCTCTTCCCTTTTCCTTAGGAAGCAGCATTCCGGGATGGGAATGACACCGCCGAAGATGCCCGCAGAACAGAAGGAGCGATGAATGATGGGCAGAAGCGGCGCAAGGTAAGGCTGTTCCTAACGGTGTTCTTGCAGGAGCTGAACGCAGAAGAAAGATGCAGGCCTACTGGAGACCGATCCGAACACGGTGAGTGTCACGCTGCGGGTGCAGAAAACACAAAGCATGTTTCTCAGCCTCTGCGTGGCTTAAATAGTCTCTTGGTATCCCAGGTGTCTCTGGGCTGAACCACACCCAAAGGACTAGACTGCACATGCAGTTCTGGGAACCGAAATATGTGGGGGCATCCATCTTGTCCCCATCAATGCACTACAAGTCCAATCCCCAATGTTATCCTATGGGAGTGAGTGAGTCTGGTGCCACAAGCGCCAAGTCTGACTCCAAGTGGGCATGTAGGTGATCGTGGCCTGGCTCCAGCCTGACATCTTGGAGGGCTGGGGACATGAGGGGCAGGAATCATGACACTGTCCGAGATTCAGCAAATGATCCCCATGATGACAAGGTCTGTTTTCTCACAGTCCTGCCAGCATGGACACCAGCTCAGCATAACCCACAAAAAGCTGGTCATCTTTCCTTCTGTCCCTCATCCGACAGACCCAATAGCTGAGAGCCTGCACCGGGTCCAGCTTATAGAATCGCTCCTCTGCCTTGGAAGGATGGGGTGGAAGAAAAAGTATTGGACAATGGGTCTTTTGAGAGAAAGATGAGAATCAGAGACTGCCTTTGGATGATTAAAGACAACTCCTGGAGCTCACTCACCTGCCTCGTGGAAGGGACAGTAACCAGAAAAATCACCTTAAGGGTGACCAATCTAAGAGAACATGGATGCAGGGGCTGAAACCAAACCGAGCACCCATTGGGAATATCAACACTAAACTCAATCTTTGAATGTTTTTTCCTTAAAAGGAAGGGAATAAATCTGACAGCTGTCTTTTGATGGTGCTCAATTTCCAAAGGGTCATACAGAAAACTGCCTCTTTTTGTCATGTGCACAGACAGTTCTGAAAGAGGAGGCATCCAGCTCAATAGGAATGCATACTTAAACATTGTCTTCTGATGAGCTTGGAGCACCAGACCAGGGCCTCTAAAATCCGTCATCAATAGTTTCAAACATGCTGCTGTGACCATTAAAGACACAGGGAGGGTGGAGAGAAGTAGCAACGGATTCATCGAGGTACGGCCAGCAGAACGGGCAAGGTGGCGCCTTGATGAACGGAACAGAAGAAGGTCCCTGATTTGGAAGACTGAGCAAGACGAGCCAAGGTCGATATGGTGAATGACCCCCTCTGACACCAGCAGGCTGGCACTTACGAGAGAAGGACACTGTGCCTGTAACCCCTGGTGTCCTGCTCCTTTGAGTTGTGTGGAAGGATGCAAAGCATGTTGCGTTATTGTAAATGATAACACAGAGGAGAAAGGAGGAATTGGCTGAAGCCGGGGCTGCAACTGCGAATGCAGAAGACTAATCAGTTTTGAAGCAAGCTACATGACAGAGAATGCTGTTGAGTATCTCTGTGCATGGGATGCGACACAAAGCGGGGCCAGGAGTTTTTGGAGCTCTAACACAGCCATTTTAAGTGTGAGATGCAGAGACCTGAAGAGATGGTCGCAGAGGGCTGCGGGACCCCGGACCAGCTGCAGGTTCGAATGTTCAGGCATCAAGAAGAAGCAGTAGAAACACAAAATACTTAATTATGAGGCTGCAGACTGCTATCCAGTTTAGCAGTAGAAGGAAAGGAGTAAAAGTGCTCTGTGCCTGAGTGGATATCGCACTAATCCCTGCAAGCGTCAGAGCCGGTGCCTCTTCTTTGGTACAAAAAGATCAAATGGACAGTTACGCCCAAAGCATGTGACCGAAGAAAATAAAATGAGGACCAAATGGAAATGCCCCAACAGGAGGTAGTGGGCAAGCGGCCTATGCTGGCTGCGATTCAGACACTCAGGATGTCAGCAGAGACTATGATAAAGCAGGTGAGATTGGATGTTTCGCTGCTGCAGCAAGAGGCCCTCTTCGATCGTGTGGGTTCCTCAGAAACACAGATCACAGAGACAACAGTACAAACAGCAAGGTTGAAGAAACAGGTGGAGTGCCTTTACTAAGCAGACTGCAAACCTTGAGGATAGAGTTCAGGGTGTGGAAGGAGGAGGAATAAAAGAATGCTGGGGCTGCCAGAGAGCAAAGAGCAAAGGGTGCCTACCAACTAAATCAAGAACCTGCTTCTACAAGAGATTGGGTCTAGCCAATGGTTGCATGGGCTTCAAAATGGAAAGAGCATGCATGGTACTGACTAGGAGACCACAGCTCTCCCCTCTCTCCTTGGAACAACCAAGAACTTGTACTGCAAAGAACTTAATTACAAAGATGGAGAACTAACATTGAAGTGGTTCAGCAAAATAGGGCCCATCAATTTGGATCTGGCAATATTCTCAGACTTCACAACCCAGGTACAAAGAAAGTGGAAGATGTATGACCCTGTAAAAGTATGATTGCAGCAACCTTCGATTCAGGACATGTTAGAGTACCTGGAGAAACTGAGCATTGTCTTTAAGGGAAGGTCAGTGTATTTGGTCACCCAGGAGGAGGTGCACCAATGGCTGCGTCAACAAAATATGCAGGCACTATAGAAGATGGGTAACAACACTGAAAAGAGAAAGGGTAGCAGCCAGGGATAGTATGCATGGATGAACTGCAGTGATATACAAGTAGAGGCCTGCAAAAGCACAGCTGCCCCTTGGGATCACTAAGAACTGATAATACGGAGGTCTGGGGCTAATACACGTGGCAGATTGAGGGCTTCACTGGCACAGTATGAATTACCTTTCGGGAGGACACTCAATAAAGATCTAAACACATTGCTGTATGACAACTGATTTACTTAGAGGCAATGAGGAGCTGTACAACAATCTGCGATTAGGAACTGACAAAGCAGCTAATGGCAAACAACTGCAGCTGAGCACAGCTAGAAACTCTAGGAGTATAAGCACCTAATCGGGTGTCTTTAATGGACCCCATATTGGTGAGGAGGTACTTCAATATGGAGACCCTGCACACAGTGATGTATCAATGGAAACACTAGGCGCACATCTTGAATAGCACAAAACTATTAAGTTGGTGCATTATAATGGTTTTAACGTTAATTTGGTTTATTAATATCAGGGAAATGTCCTACACGTCTGTACTTCATTGGGAGCGGATGAGACTGGACAAGACAGAGGGAAAAGGACCAACCTCTACAATGGAAGACTGGATTGTGGCTAGTTTTGTGGCTAGTTTTGTGTGTGGCAGGTGGGAAAAGATGCCTTGTCATGTCAGACACTGTTGCACATTGAAACGAACATTAGAATGTTGACTTAAGAGGGATAAACGGCTACATTAAAAGAAATCGAGTATACTCTTTTTGGAAGGGAAAAATATAAATAGCATTACTGAAGGAAAAAAACATCAGACCCAGGCTAGGCATGATGTATTACTAAAAAGATGGCCTGGAAAATGGTGGAATACTAAAATGTTGCTCCCAAAATTGCGACCTCTTCATTACTGCGCCTTAGCGCAGTAATAAAATGCAGACCCCCCACTACACCGACTAATGGGAGCGGGGTTGTCCCCTTTGTCGGTGTAGTGGTTGTCGGAGGTTGCGGGGGTGTCCCCCGATTTCATTAGATGGTAGCGGAGGACAATTAAAAAAAAGTTAAAAAATAAATAAAAATAAAAAGGACCATGAGACGCCAGTTCAGACCCACGTTAGTGGCCGAGAACTGACGCCACTTGGTCGGAGGAGAGACGGCAGCACACTTCACGGTGTACCGCTGAAAAGGTAAGTGGGTGGGGGGAGGGGGGCAGTTATGGGCATGCAGGGGACAGTGATCTATGTGATCTATGTGATCACTGCACCACAGCATAGTGAGAGTCAGCAATTTAATTGGTGACATCATGGGCGGCACAGTGATCACATAGATTCAAAAAGGATATGGAGCAACTTACTCAACATACTTGGTGGGGTGCTAACATGAATTGTGGATGATGTCGCATTTACATTAGAAAAGGTGCACCTGGGGAAGAGGGTAGATTAGTGTGGGTGTGGAGAAAGATGGAGGGAAAAGCTCTTTGCATGATCAACATTTATGCACCAAACAACAATGTGGCAGGCTTCTTCAATAAGGTGTTGGTAGACATAGCAAGTTTAAACGATGCCTTGTGTTTATCGGGTCAGGATTTTAACTGTATGATAGCCCTGCCGCTGACGGATCAGACTTAAGACCATCCACTGCCACAGACAGTGGTTCAAATTACTAAAGACTTCGACTAAGGAAATTTGGAGGATGTACGACCCAGATGGGTGTTCTCATTTTATTATTTTCCTCACGACAACCATACACATAGACTACTTGTTTAGTGGGACGGAGGCACATGCATTCTTTTATTGATACGATCTACCTGGGGAGAATGGTGTCTGATCATGCACCGATGATGACAATTGCCAATTTGGTGACTCAGACCCGACGCCTTGACAAATTTAGCATATAGGGACAACATAGGAAATGCAAACGCTACATTTCCTTTAGGAGAATATGTGTCACCAATTTTAGAATAGTTTGGGAAACATTCAGACTAGTTGTGGGAGGCCAATATATTGCTACGACGGTGGGACTTTGGACCGGTCTAGAGCAGACTTTGGGGTCTGTGGGAGCATAGATAGTAACGTTGAAAAGGCTGGGAACTCCCTGGCAAGGAGAAGAGATTAATGAAAAGGAGAAGAGATTAATGAAATTAGCCTTTTGAATTTTAGACAGAAATGTGCTGAAACCTGGAATAGATTGGGTAGGCATAGTTATGATGCAGACACAGAGACTGTATGCGATTTGGGGACAAACCCAGTAGACTGCTAGCATGGTTACTTAAGAGGAGAAACCCCTAGTACAACTAGAATATCCATAACAGAGGAGTATGGGGATGTATGGAGGGTGCAGACAGAGATACACAATGTATTTGCTCACTACTATGAAGCTCTACATGGTAAAAAACTAACAGCCAGAGCTTGAGATATTGAGTATACACTACAAAACACAGATTTGCACAAATTGACTGATTAACAGGTACAGGACCTTGAGACTCGGTTACTGAACAAGAGATATCACTGATTTTATCTCCGCTCTCTACCAACAACCTTGGGCAGTTATGGGTTGCCGGCAGAATTTTATAAAAGATACTGGCACAGTAAGGGTGCTCCTGAGAGTATGCAGAGGTTCCTACGAAGGACAACTCAGAAAGACTGAGATAAGCTATCATAGTTCTTATATTTAAAGGATGGTAAAGATACAGCCATCTGGCAAAGAGACTGCAAAAGGTAATTACCACAATGATACATCATGAACAAACTGACTTTTATCCTCTATAGGAATACTTCCTATGATGACTGCAGCATGTTATAGTCCAAACTGCAAGTGATTCTGGGAGCTAAATTTCAGTCTTTCTATATGCTATAACAATGCTTGATTCGGTTAGCTGGGAGCTATGGCACAGAGTACGTTTGGAGTGGGCAAAGACCTTTTGAAATGGGTTTGTATCCATTGCATGGCGCCAATGGCTAATGTTAGGAAGGGCCATAGTGCATCTAAAGCCTGGGAAATTAGATCTGACACCTATGTTAGAGCTGCAAGCTCTTGCCAATATTAGTTGCAATTGCTTTGTATCCGCTGGCTGCCTTCCTGTAAAAAGAGTTTGCCAATACCGTGTCAGTTTGAGGCATGTGGCACCTGATATCGATGTATGCAGATTACATACTTTGGTATGTTGACAACCCTAGTACAAACTTGCCCTATAATTTAGAGATTGTGGGAAATTTTGACAGACTGTCAGGTATTAACATTTACTGGGATGCATCCTGCCTGTACCCTTTATCCACACTGACAGGGAGGGAGAGTGCAACATTACTGGCACTGCTGCTGCAATGAGCTATGGTGTCTTTTAAATATCTGGGTGTACAGATGTGCCACACTGTTCAGGGTGTTAATCTAAATTGCATAGTCCAAGTGCTAATTGGGATAACAAACGTGATATATTTTTGGAAGAGCCTGCCACTGTCATTGATTCGCGGGATGGCGTTGACTAAGATGATACACTTTCCTAGATTGCTCTATTTCTTTACTGTTCTCAGGAAGTATTTTACCTCACAGAACACCAAGATCACGTGGACGGGTAGAAGTAGCGCTGACGATGTTGTGCAGACAGCATGAAAAAGGAGGGCTACATGTACCAGATTATGATCTTTATCATAAGCGGCGCACTTATAGTGGTGGTGTGTTGCCGTAGGTAAAAAGGGAACTCAGAAACCCAACTGTTGGCGCAGATAATGACTCCATACACTCAAGGAGACACTGCGCGCAAACACAGGACATTTCAGGGGTCTCGGGATGCTACTGAAATTAAAGAGAGAAATCTAGGATAGGACACAAAAGAGTCTGGAACTGGACTATCCATACTCAACCAATATAACGATGATGGGGGGGGGCATGGCCAACTGCCAAGCGATGAGCACGTAGGTCTTCGGAGCTCCCGTGCCACCGAATGAATCCTGCTGAAATCCTTCATAATAACCCCCATGGGTTGTGATTATACTAACTGGTATGGAAGCTGAAATGCTGGAGATTTGAATGGTTCACTCCGGTAAGTGAACGCGATGGGGAGCCGGCTCTAATCCCTGCCGAAAGTCTTGGCGGTCGGCGGGAAGAAGCGCGACCAAGATGGCCCCTGAAACTGCCTGAAGATTAGTAAGGCAGATCGTTCGGCGACCGGACGAAAGGGAACCATACTGCGTGCCTATACAGCGGAAGAGAGAGGCGGATACACAGGACTGGCCCCGGCGCGGCAGTGGAGCACAAGGGCGTTGGAGCTGATACTGCGGCGAGGGAAGCGGACGTAGTCCCCCCCGGTGGGGTATTGAGAGTCCGGGCGTGAGGAGGGAGATAGCAGGAAGGAGCGTCGGCCAGGACCAGTGAGGCGGACGCGGCTCTCCCTCCCGCGGTGTAGACGCTGGCGGCCCCGGGAGGTTGATGAGTGCCGCAGGTGAGCCGGAAGCAATGCCGGCATAGTGGAGTGGATTGCAGCCATGGCGAGGGGACCGGAGACAGAGACGCTCCTAGGAGACGGCGCACACAGGAGGTGCTGCCTTGGAGGACCGTTGTTCATAGAGGGACTGGGGGCGAGCAGACACGGAGGCAGAGGAATAGGGGGAAGTATCACTTTGGGAACCCCCTCAGAGACATCATGCAGCCTTGGCCTGGCGGTTGGCGGGGGGAGTCGCTCCCAAGATGCCAGGCAGTGAGGATTGCTGGTGTGAAGAGGTGCAAAGAGTGGACACCGAGTCTGGAAGATGGGGGTATTCATTGTAGGGGTGCTGGAGTGAGTCGCGCCTCTCGTGCACGAGGTGGTGAGCAGGGGCGACTGGTAAAGAGACCCTGGGGCCTGGTGCAGCGGATGCCCCCAGGGGCTGGAGTGGTTTGAAAGGCAGGGGGAGAAGAGTAGAGAGTGCGGGAAGCCCGGTCGCTGGAGCCTGATAAACTGGGCTGGGGGATAGCCTTGTGGCCCTACACCAGAGGTCATCGTGGAAACCTCCACAGGGATTCTAAACAGGGGTCTGGCTCCTTGGGGCTGGTGACCCCTCTAAGACTTGTGGCACAAGAAGCCTGTTTTGGGAAGTGGACCTCAGAAAACGGAGGGGACCCGACGCGAGGTCTGAAGGGGCCTACATCAGTCCACCCCGAGGCATTCCTTCGCTAGTGGACACAAGGCGGGGGCAGGCAGCACGTGAGAACGGACTTAGGGACACTGGAGGGACACTGGAGGCGTAAGGAGTTAGAGAACCTGAGTCCGGGGGGTGGAATCCATAAGACTCGTCCGACATGGGCAAAAGCCAGCAGCGAATGGAAAAGCAAAGGACAGGGCGCATAGACAGGATGGACAAGAGAGACAGGCAGGGGAGAGACAGGCAGGGGAGAGACCCTCAGGAGGGGAAGGAAGCACAGTGACTTCGGACTCGCTAATGGCGGTGATAGAGTTCTCCAGATCAACTCTCCAGGAAAGCATCAAATAGGTGGGGGCGGATGTCTCCTTGGTGAGGGCTGACCTATGCAAAGTGTGCGAGAGGGTTACAGAAGTGGAGCAGAGGGTCAGTACGGTAGAGGATGATGCCGAGAAGCTCAAAAACCAGGTGGCGGGCATGGTGGGGGCTGCCCGAGTGCTGGAAGCTAGAACAGAGGAGGTAGAGGGCCACTCCAGACGCTGTAACATCTGCCTTATCGGAGTCCCGGAGAGAGAGGAGGGCCCCAGTGCAGATCTATTTGTGGAAAATCTGCTCCTAAAGGTACTGGGGATTAAAGGCTTGTCCAAGCTCTTTACGGTGGAGGGGCTCATAGGGTGCGGGGGAGGCCCCCACCGCCAGGTGCCCCGCCGAGGGTGATGGTGGCCAAAATTATTAATTTGGTATGGGACTGGTTGGACACGAGGTGGCACAAGGCGGACCCCCAGCCGGAGGGGTCTAAGGAGGAAGCGCATCAAGAGACAGAGGAATGTGGGTAACGTGGAGGGGGTGATGAGTATGGGACGGTACTCCAGGAATTGATCATCTGGTAGTGAGGTGGGCATGGAAGGGGGGGTATGACTCTGGAGGGGTGGTACGGGGAAGGTAGTGGAACCCGCCAGATCAAATGACACTATTGGCTACTACCCATGTGGGAGGGGGGGAAGGTGGGTTAGGCAAGTCAAAGGGTCTAAAGTTAAGGAGAGGAAGGTTGGAGTTCGGGGGGGTTTGATCACTTACAGTAGTTGCAGGGATTGGGGGATGGAGTGGGGTGGGGGGGGATGGTGGTGCGGGGGGGGTGTCAAGTTGGGGAAGGGCTGGGGTTGAGAACACCAAGTTGGGGACAGGTGCGAGAAGGGGGGGTTCGGAGACAAGGAGGGGAATGGAAGGACTGGCACAGCAGCAATAAGGTGTGTCGTGAGGGTGGGGGCGGATTCGGGCATAGGTACTGGGGATGGCGGGGAGGGAGAGCCTGAGGGGGAGATGTCTGGGAGAGATGAGGGGGTAACTTGAGTGAAGGCATCAGCATTTTAGATGGGTAGGCAATGAAGTCTGAAAATTGGGACATGGAATGTCTGGATTGGGGCGTTACCAGAAGAGGCGGAGAGTGGGGGAGTTCCTGAAGAGGCTGGGGATACAAGTGGTTTTGATACAGGAGACGCATGCGGGTAAAGAGTTGTTGGGGAAACTGTGGGGGGGGGGGTAAACAAGTAATCGGCACAACTTATTCAACCCAGGCTAGGGGTTTGCTTATTTGGGTGGCGAGGGGGGTACCATTGAAGGTGGAAGCGGTGTTGAAGGATGAGATCGGTAGAACAGTGCTTGGGCAGGGCTCATAGGAGGGTAGGACAATCTGTTTGGTTAACTCGTACGCGCCAAATGTAGATAAGGAATACTTTCCCTCGGTGCTTCGCATGATGGGGGCATATAAGGGGGGAAATGGTAATATGGGGGGGATTTCAATTGTCACCTGGATGAGCGGTTGGATGGATCGGGGAGTAGGGGGGTGCCTAAGAAGTATATGATGAGGTCACTCCATAGGATAAGGAACTTGATCTGGTGGAGGGAGAGACATGGGGAGGAAAAGGGCTACTCCTATTACTCGGGCGTACATGGCTCATACTCACGCCTATAACAGTAACAGTAAGGGATCATTGCCAGTATTTTGAGGCGACGATGTATCTGGGGCGCAATCTTTCTGATCATTTGCCCTTAATGGCTACATTATTTGGGACCAATGGGAGACCCCTGCAGCGGTTATGGCAGCTGCAAAGAGAGGCACTGGGGGAAGGGGCGTTTGTTGGTGAGCTCCGAGAAGGGATTATAGCGAATTTTGAGTTGAATGAGGGCTTGGTGGAGTCCAGGGGAGTGCTATGGGAAGCCTTTAAGGCGACTGCGAGAGGGATATGCTTATCCATGACAGTAGAGATGCGTAAGCGGATCCTAGACATGCTGCAGCGAACGGAGGCCCAGGTGGCTGGACAGGGAGGCGGTGGGGGCGCGGAGTTGGGGGAGGCTTTGGCGCAGAAGTTGGAGCTCTACCAGGGTGCCCTGTCCCACTTTGACAGTAGTAGGCGGGACGTTAGACTGCATGGGGAAGGGGATAAGGCGGGTAAGTTATTGGCTTGGTTGATCAGCAGGGAAAACCGGAACCGTTTCATAACCCAGCTTAGGTCAAACACGGGAGAGGTAGTTGGGACCCAGAAGGAGATTAATGAAGCCTTTGTGGCATTCTACAAGGAGCTGTATACAAGTGAGGGTGGGTATGTGGATGTCGATGTAGAGGACCTCATGGAGTAGTTACGGTTACCGAAACTGGGGGAGGATCTGCGGGAGGAATTGGAGGCCCCAATTGAGGAGGCGGACATTCGCTGAGGTAAGGTACAGCGCCGGCAGTGACGGACTCCCGGTGGAGTTTTACTCAGTGTTTGTTGACCTCCTGGCGCCACAGCTCCAGACGGTGTATGAGGAGGCTTTTCAGAAGGGTTGTCTCCCGGAATCGATGAGAGAGGCAGTGATCATGGTGATAGCGAAAGAGGGGAAGGACCCAAAGGATTGTGCGGCGTACCAACCTATCTCCTTACTGAATGTTGATGGGAAGATTTAAGGGAAGATTCTAGCCGTTAGGCTGGCGAGGGTGGCACAGAGCTTGGTCCACTCGGACCAATGCGGGTTTATCAGGGAAGGAATATGTCTGGTTTCATCTCTCGCCTTCACCACTTTATGGATCTAGTGAAGTCACAGAAGCGTGATATGGCAATAGCCTCCTTTGACGCTATGAAGGCGTTCAATTACCTGGAGAGGAAATGGCTATTCCGGGTGTTGAGGGTATTCGGGTTTGGGGATAATATATGTAGATGGCTGGCCCTCTTATATAAGAAACCGATGGCGATGGTGAGGACTAACAACTGGGTGTCTGGACATGGGGACGCGGCAGGGGTGTGCACCTTCCCCATTTTTGTTTGCCCTGGAGCCTTTGACAGCGTTCCTACGGCAGGAAATGAAGGGATTGAAGCAGGAGGTCAAAGGCATATAGTTTCCCTTTATGCGGATGACTTGTTGTACGTGGCAGATCCTAAGGTGCATCTCCCAGAGAAGCTCGAGATACTGTGAAATTTTCAATACATGTCAGGCTTTCGCATTAATCTGGGGAAATCGGTGCAGTTCCCGTTAGGGGGGGTTACGAGATTGTTCATTGGAGGAACTGCCAGAGTTGGGGATACAATGGGAGAGGGAGTCATTCCAGTATTTGGGGATACGGTTATTCCATGAAATGGAGGATATGTTTGTACACAATACAGGAAGGGCATTGTCTAAAATAGTAGACTTAGTGCAATTCTGGAAGGTTTTACCCCTTTCTTTGATGGGCAGTGTGGCGCTATGCAAAATGGTGATCCTGCCACGATTGCTTTATTTCTTTACTAATATACTGTATGTGGCAAAGAGAGTATTTTTTAAATGCTGGACGTTAAGATTAGGGAACCTTTGTGGGATACGGGGAGGAGGAGGATATCCCTAGAGATATTGCGGAGGACTAGAGAGGAAGGGGGACTAGGCCTCCTGAATTATGAAAAGTATTTTGTGGCGGCACAACTGCAGTCGGTGCTGGTGTGGGACCAACCGGGGGGGGGGGGGAGGGGGTTTCGAGGGGAGTCCCTGAGGGGGTTGATAGGGGATCTGCTGCGAATCATAGGCCGGTCGAATTACTTTGGTATCCAATGGGTAATAAGGGGAGGACCATGGTGTTCGAGGCAGTGCGAGAGACGTGGAGGAAGTATGTTGGTGGTAGGGGGCTTGGCGGGGGTTATGAGGGTAATCTTCCATGGGGGGCTGATCAGAAGCTCCGCCAGGCGATTGGGAGGGTAGGACTAGAGAGGCTTCGGGAGAAGGGGTGCGAAACGGTGGGGGATCTATTTGAAGGTGGGAAACTACTTACCTGTAAGGAATGGTGCCTGAAGTTTGGCCTACCGCAGGGGCTTTTCCTAGCATATGGAGCGGTGTTTTGTAGGTTAGCAGAGATATGGGAGGGAATTCCGGAGCAACCGGAGCCGTGTCTGGTGTTCAGAGTCTTGCTAGACCAGACGGGGGGTAAGGCACGTATTTCACGGAGCTATAAAGCCCTGCGGGAGGGGGAATCTGAGGGGGGGTTGAAGGTTAAGTAGAAGTGGAAGGCGGACATGAGACGTGAAATATCGTGAAAAGAATGGGCACAGGTCTGGGATTTGGTCTGGAAGACATCAAGGAACGCCCGCTTCCAGCTGTTCCAATTTAATATTTTACATAGGACGTACATGACCCCGGTGGTACTCCGGGCAATGAACAGGGAACTGTCGGAATGAACAGGGAACTGTCGGATGAGTGTCCTAGATGTGGCATGGCACAGGCTGGGTTCTGGCATATGATATGGGAGTGTGAGATAATAGCTGAGTATTGGGACGAGGTTATTAAAGGAGTTAATGGGTTGTTGGGGACCAGATGGAACGGCGTCTGGAAATTTGTATATGGGGTAAGCTCCCAGGGGGGAGAAGGCACAAAATACGGAACAAAATGGGCCAGTTCCTGCTGATACTGGCTAAACGCCGAATAGCAATAGCATGGAAATGGCCACAAGGCCCGGCGATAAACATGTGGCGGAGGCATGTCCGGAGATGGGGTATGGCGGAACTAACGATTTTGCAGAAGGCAGACACTGAGATGGAAGGGGAGGGTGTGTTGTTTCATTGGACTCAACTGCCGAATGACTTGTCAAAGGCTAATGATTTACGACCGCCGTGAAAAATGCCTAGGTAGGGGTGGGGGGCTAAGGATGAATGCGGGACACATGAACCAAGGGAATGGCGGTGGACCCGCCCGCTCCTCAGGGATACCATAGACGATCGAGGATTGCTTGCCGTGACCTATGGAAGGAATGGATGCCTGGAGGGCTAACCTGGACACTGGAAGGGGAGGGGGTTTGTGGGGTTGTGAACTTGATGATACTATTAAAATGTATTGAAAGTGTTGGGGGTAGGGAACTGGAGGGGTCAGGGGAGTTGGGGAGTGGAGGGAGGAGGGGAGGCTGTTAAAAAAAACCAATATACCGATGATGCTGAACTAGATAAAAGTAAGGGGGAGTTGAGCCATAAAGATACAGTGTGGGAGCCTCGGGGGGACTAGCAACATAGGGGGGGCATTTCTGTACGGGGTGTCCAGATGCAGTTCACTTAGATCAAGAATCGGTATGCTATCCCAGTAGGGCAGTTCATTACATATGCCACTTTGACGAGCAAGGTGAGGAAAGACTGCCCTCCCTCCCAAGGGAAACTGAAAGCAATACACGGTGACCAAGCTATTTGAAGCAACCGAGCGAGCAAAAGTGGTATCCCAAATATAATGTGCGTTATTTGCACTAGAACACAAGAATGACCTTAAGACTACAGCTGATTGGGAATGGGACATGGGTAACATATTTGAAGACAAGATGTTGGAGCAGGCACTATTGTATCCTGAAAGGGGTTGCAGGAAAAGCTTGATTTATATTTGTGCAACATAACCTATTGCATAGAACCTATTTAATGCCACTTAGGCTCTCCAAGATATTTCCAAATATGTAGTTGCACTGTTACCAATGTGATCAGAGTAAAGACTTATAACATGTATTTTCGACTTGCCCTACAGTCCAACAATTTTGGAAAGCCATATTTGGAAATTGGGAGAGATGGCGGGTGTTAGCACATAGACTTTAACCTGAGGTGGGTCTGTAGCCCAGGAAGAAAACTCTAAAGGACAAAAGTAAATGTATAGACTTGCCTTTTGTACTGGCTAAACCCAGAATCGCAATGGCATGGAAAGATAAATATGGCCACAGATAGACAAATGGTTACAGAATTTAAATAGATGGGCAGTGGCAGAAACAGCTGTGTGGTATCAAAATATAAATAGGGTGGGGTGGGGGGGAATTCAGGGAGGGAAGATGGGATAATACAATAAATAAATAAATGGCCTAGAACCTATTGACTCAATCTTTGTGTTATCCTTTAGATAAGCCGCTGTGAATCAGAATGATTTTCTGGAACGTTGCACACACTTCTGTATGCCATAATACATTATTTGTCAAGTCATACACTTCAGCTATGTACATTGATGTAACAAACTATCTAGGACAGTCTCCCAGATGTAGTATACATTATTAGCTATTGTTAGGGAGAATTCTCATAAATGGTTGATTTCCCTTACCTAAAGAGTCCCCCAGGAGCTTTTCTGGATTTCTAGGAATTTATTTTTTTCACCTGGTAAGAGTGTGCGCCTTTTTTCCCACTCTTACATGTGTTTGGCTATGTGTATTTCTACTTTTTGTGTGATCTTGGGCACTGGAGCCTCACCTACTCCATGTGCACCACTTTTTGTGTGTGTTACACAGCACCTTCAGTGTAGTGACACAGGGTTGTCTTTGAGACTTACCACTGACTCCATTTTTCTAGGGCTGACTACTGTCCCCCAGAAACAGGTAAAGTTGCCATTAACTTTACAAACTCACTTTAAACCACAGACCCAGCACCCCCCAAATTACATGGAGTATTGGAAAGGGTTAACTCCTATCCCTTTTTGTCTGTACCTCTTGGGGCATTGTTTCGCTCCCTTAACATTAAGACTTGGCTGGTGGCAGTGGTATCTACCCTAACTTTCCTACCGTGATTATCTTATATAACGTGGTCATGTTTTAGGCTATTATATTAACCTCGAACATAAACCCGCTTGACCAAATACATTTTATTTAGGTTCTGGCTGGGTTTAGTCGCCATTTCTTGTTGTTAAAGTCTTTCTCGTGTTTTTATCTGCGCTCCAAACCGGGGATGACCCCTTTGTTCACTGTCTTTTCGCGGACTTCTGCACAGAAGCCCTCCTTAAGGAGCCTGATAGTCTAGGTAGGAAGGATGTGAGGGAGGGATCTTCAGACCCCTGCCACGGGTTGCCTTAGTAACCCAAGTCGCACTCTTGTCTGATTGGCTACGGGGACTGGCCTTGCCAGGCCAGCCACCCTGCTGTGTGATTGACAGCCAGGCTGTATGAATGGGGGAAAACAGCATAAAAGGCAGGTCTCTGGGACTGGAAAGGCAGAGTCGCCACTGGAACGAAAGAACCAACGAGGAACTGGAAGAAGAGGACCCCTACAATGACTGAACCGTCCGGTGAAGCCCTGCTGCAGGTCCGAATCTCCAAATCCAACGACAGAGAAGATCATACAGGAAACTTCTTCCCTTGAGCTGCTGGGACCAACCAGTTGGCCCAAATTTCAAGCCAGGACCCCTCCTCTGGTCGAATTCGCTGTACAGAGCTACAGTGGGCCGGATAGCCAGGAAGGTCGGACCCTGCTTGGGTTTTAAGGAGCGCACCTTTTATTAGTTGTTTGGCGCTGCTGCTGGTTGCTTCCCTGGGTAGTGCAGGACCCTCCAGTCTTCCTACTTATGATCAGTCCGACAGTCGCTTCAGGAACCGTGAGCCTGCAGGAACTACCAGGAACGTCTGCCTCAGCTACAGCCCCCTCTCCGTTTTAGGGTACTGTGCAAATCCGGTTGTGCGTTTCGCTCAGCCGCGGTGAAAGTGTTTGAAATCTTTCTCCAATCCGGGGACTTGTCCTTCTCTTATCTTTGAACTAACTTTTCTACCAACCAACCTCGTCCGGAAACTGTGCCACAAACTTTACCGCGAACTACCCTGAACTGTGTGATCTTGAGCAAAAGACGTTTGACCTCTTGACTTTGGCCCGAAGCCTTTTCTAGCTGATCGCCTCACTGTAGTCTCTCTGGTTCAACTGCTCAGAATATTTACCTGTTGGTTCTGCCTAATTGTTGATAACTGTCTTTCCCTCCCTTTTAAATTACTGGAGAGCCATTTTGCTCCCACTTCATTTTGTGAGCCTAACTTGTCTAGAATTTAAGGGAAGTGGTGTGGTGTATTTATGATTGTGATTTTGACTTCCTTAGAATAGTGAAATGTTATACAACTGTTGAGTAAATAAATATATATTCTTTTACTTAGAAACCTTGAGTAAGTGTTTGCCTGAATCATAGTAATTGCTGTCCTTTGTGTAACTATGTGTACTGCTCACTTACTCTTGAGATAAGTCTGGCTGCTCCGCTACTACTACCACTACCACTATAGCTGTGTAGTACAGGCTTGTACCAAAGGTGAAATTGTACTGTCTTAATTGTGTGTAGTGTTTCTAAAGGGTACTGCATATAATTCTGCCTAACAGCTATTGGGACATGTGTGGGTCTGTAGGGAGAGGGGTATAAATGCGAATGATTACACTTTTAGCTCAGATGGAGTTCAGAGATTATTTGTAACATATTAAATCTAAGAATTGTAATGTTTGTTGTATGTTATTAAGTTAACCCAATCAAAATGTTTGGTCTTGTACTATTTATGCTTGGTGAAACAGCTAGAGCTTCAGTTTTCCCCATAACCCCATGAACATCATTTTCCAAGTAGGGGTAAGCGAAGACTTGTCAAAGTTGATCGAAAAACCGAAGTTGACCAGAGTATTCACCAGAGTGTGCAAAGCTGCAAAGGCTGCCTTGGCCAAAATCGCTCTCACCAGCCAATCATCCAGGTAGGGATATACATAAATCCCCCTGAGACGAAGTTAACTGGGCACCACGTTCATAAGCTTAGTGAATACTCTTGAGGCTGCATAAGTCCAAATGGCTGAGCCCAATATTGATAGATGTGTCTACGAACTGAAACCCTGAGGAACTGCTGGTGGGGTTCCCAGATTAGTTCATGGAGATAGGTGTCCTTGAAGTCCATCGCACAAAACCAGTCGCTCCTTTGACCAGAGCCCAATATTTGAGCTGGCGTGATCATCTTAAACCTCTAGTTGGGGAGATAGAAGTTGAAATTTGAGAGATCTAGAATTTCCCATAGGCATGCCTGGTTCTTGTTGGGGATCGAGAAGTTTCTCGAGTAAACCTTAGACCTCTTGCGCTGAAGGGAACAAGCTCTGGGGCCTATATCGTGTGCAGTTTGTTTACCTCCTGTGACAAAGGAGTAGGAGCCAGTTGGATTAGTGGAGGAGATACAGGTGGAATGTTGAGACGGAAGCCCCTGGAAACTACTGATAGGACCCAGTGGTCCTGGAAAATGACTTGGCAACTGTTCAAATGATGGTAGAGTCTGCAACTAACTGGAGTCAGGTTGACCTGCTGTTGAGTGTTATTGCCTCTTTGCCCAAGAACCCATTGTGCAAGGTTCTTGCTTGCGTCGTCCTATGTGTGCTTGGTGAGTGATCAGGGATTCTTGCTTTTCTCTTCCGATAGCCGCAAAACCTGCCAAAGGACTTTTTGCGTTGAGTCCCTAGAGAAGGTGGACTGAGGAAAGGGTCATTGACTTGGTTTAGTATCCAGTGCAAGCAACTTAGCCAGCTGGATGCATGTCTTATGTTTATTGAGTTCCTCTTTCGTGGAGGCATGGAAGAGGTATTGGGCATGAAATGGGAGTGCGATCTTGGACCTATTGTGAAAAATCAGTATAGTGCATCCAAGCCACTCTAAGAATGCCTGCCTCTTTTGCCATCCCTCGACTGGCTGTGTCAATATAATGTAGTGACACCTCAAGGAGGTCTTGTACCATGATTTCAGCCTCTGCCAATCTCTCAATTCTCTCCGCAGCCTTTGATTCCCAGCTGCTAGGAGCGCATCAGCACTGGCCTGGCAAAACTGTAGAAAGGTGTCGTATATACCTTACATCCATACGACTCAAAGAGTTTATTCCCTTTATTGAGGAGAGCCATAGAGGAGAATAAGGTCCCTGACCCAGATAGTTTTGTGAAAAGGGAAGCAAAGGCCACCACCGATGAATGAGGGTGTGTGTGAAAGGTCAGGCAAAGCTTTTCAGAGGCTAGGGGTGGTATCTGGCATCCAGCGTCATATTTGTCAGCTGTAAGGAGTGAGGTCTTCCCACAGCGTTGTGGCTTCAGCCAAGACGTCTTTTTGAATGGGTAGGCCGGATCTGTTGGAGGAGTGTAAAGTCAGTACCTCAGAAAGGACTGCTGCTTCCGATTGCGGTCCCTCTTGTGTACCCAAGCCTAGGAAGTCTGCCAAGCTAATCATTATGTCATGAAAAGCTTTGGCGGCGAGTGGAATGTCCTCCTCAGTGTCACTTGCAAATGCTTGGTCTGTGTCTTTGGTGTCCTGAGTGATAATTTCTTTCAGTGTCTTGGGCGTTCCCTCACTAGTTTGGGGAACATATTCGAGGACATCTTGCGCTGTAGGAACCGGCATAGTAGGTAGCTGTATTAGTTGCGGTTGATGCGCTGTAGGCACATTTGATGGCGTTGCTTGTGGCGAGTCTGGCACCGGTGGAAGCTGCGGCGCCAGTGAAGGAGGGGCTGGCTGCGGCACTGGTGCCAGTGGTACTGGTGGGGCTGCGGGTGCCAGAGATTGTGGCATAAGCTCCTTTATTGGTCGATTAAAATGATTCCCCCATCGCCTTAGACCTCACCAGGTTCTGAAATCTGTCAAAGAACCTGTCTTTTCGTGCCTGGGAATGACACATACTAGAAGCCCATGCTGTGGGTGTCCATGCTGAAGTCACTGGTGGAGGAACTGGTAGCTTGGTATTAGGCAATGCTGGAACCCAGTATGCTTGACGGGGTTGATGGTCCCATGAAGACGATGGAGCAGAGGAGCAGGATAGATTTGTCATGCTCCATTGTGAGGTATTCCAGTTGGTCCGTGGGATGAATGCATCACGTGGGACAGTCGGACACAAGGAGATAAGCAAATCCTATCTCGCCTAGGGAAGAGGGTGACAAACCCTCTATGTCGCTTGTCCCCTGTCCTGGCCTGGAATTAGTAGATTGGCTGTGAACTTGTAGGTCGCCATCTTCTTAGTGTCGGACATTTTGGATTTCACAATATAGGTGTGGCGTTTGGCCATTTTGTGAGTGTGGCCCTGGTTCGTTGGGAAACAAAGGCTTTTCCCTGCCGGCGTGGAGCCCAAGATCGTAGGTTGGTGGACCATCGGGTGCGGACCCAGTGAAAGGAGCTTGGACCGCAGCCCAGGAGGTTTTGGCAATCCCTTAGTGGCAAGGCTTCTTGTAACTTGCAGCCCATCAGACCGATGGAGAAATTACCTTACTGTAATGTTCTTTCTATGGATTCTTCTCCTGCAGATTCCTCATCTGATAGATATTCCCTCCAGCTCTGCTGCTTCGAACATTTTCGATAGGAGGTGTAGGGGGACCTCGACCCGGTTGTCGACCATCATCGATCCATCTTGATCAGCATCTGGTGGTCGGCTCCGGACGTGACGTCAGGCGTCGTCTAAGTACCACGTCACTATGCCCCAACCTCAGTTCCCCGTTTTTTCCAGAGCACCACACACTGCATAGGAAAAACAGAGAACAAACAGGCTAATGAGCCCTCTAAAAGAAAGTAATATAGACCTCCGAAGAAGGAACAAGTGAAAAAGAACACTAAGGTAGTATTAGAAAAATGTATGTTTTAGGACTGTGAAGACAGAAGACCATCACCAAGTCAACGTGAAATAGAAAGATGCGCGCCAGCCACTGACTTTCTGAGCAGGGATGGATGGGAGGGGAGATGAGGAATATGCGGGAGAAGAATCCATAGAAAGAACCGTACGGTAAGGTAATTTCTCCTTCAATGGATTGCTTTTCTCCTGCAGATTCCTCCTCCCAAAGCAGTAACAAATGGAGGCGGGCAGAAAGTTATATCAAAAAGCTTTGCAGCACTGCCATGCCAAAACATGCATCAGAAGTACGAGCCACATCCAGGCTATAGTGTTTTGCAAAGGTGTTCAAAGATGACCATGTCGCAGGGGGACAAATCTCACGGACACAGACCCTCCTCTGCAATGTGGCAGATGCAGAGACCCTCCCTGTGGAATGGGCCCTGATGCCTGCTGGCAATTCTTTCCCAGCGGCCTGGTAACAATCATCTATGCAGAGAATTATCTAACAGGATACCGTCTGCTTCATTATGGGCAGGCCCTTAGGGGCAAAGGAAAAAGCCACAAAGAGATGGTCAGCTCTCCTAAAATCAGCTATCCTGGCGACATAGTAACTCCCTCTTAGGGTCAAGACAATGGAACTGTTCCTCCTGCTTAGAATGTTGAGGGGGAGGCAAGAAGACCGGAAAGGTCGATGGACTGTGACAAGTGACATTCTGATACAACCATGGGAAGGAAACCAGGCCTTAGCCTGAGAGAAACTTTCTCCCAGAAATAGCACAAGAAGGGTGGCTTACAGCAGAATGCCTGTAGCTCACTCACCCGCCTAGTGGATGTAATAGCCACCAAGAAGGCTGTTTTCAACAAGAGAAGCCGTAAAGGACAAGAGTGCATAGGCTCAAAAGGAGCCACCATCAGAAATGTAAGAACCAGATTTAGAACCCAATCTGCGACAAAGGGAGTTGGCGGGAACTTATTTACAAGGCCCTTCAGGAATTGTGCCATTACCGGGATCGTAAAAAACTAACCTTCATCCAGGGATCTCGAACACGGATAAGGATGCCATATATCCTTTGACCGTGTTGACCTGAAGGCCCAAAGAGGTCAGTGACAGAAGGAACTCCATCATTGTAGTGGTGAGGCAAGAGATGGGGTCAGTCTCGCGTCCCCTGCAGGCCTCAAATCTTCTCCCTCTGCACGCGTACAAAGATCTTGTGCAGCCAGCAACACCTCAAGTGCTATCTCATCCTCTGAAGAGATACGCATGTAGGTTGAGGGATTCTGGGGTCGGTTGGAGTATCCAGCCTTGTGACTGGGTGAGGAGATCCGGGCGACGAGGCAACTGGTGAGGTGGACAGATGGATAGATCCAAGATGTCAGAGTACCACGTTCCCCTCAGCCAGTCCAGGGCGATTAAGATCATGGTCGCTCGAAACCTCCGGAGAACCCATGGAATGACGGAAATCGGAGGGCACGTTTAAAGGAAAGGGAAGGTCCAATCCACAAGAAACGCGTCCCTCAGTTCACTGTTCGCTGGGAATTCCCTCGAGCAGAACAGTTTGCATTTCCTGTTGGACTCTGTTGCGAACAGATCCATTGCTGGGGTACCCCAGAGAGAGAAGACCTCCTCTAGGACTTCCTGGCACACTTTGCACTCGTGTGAGACCGTGCTCTGCCTGCTCAGAGCATCCGTCAAGTTTTTCTCTGTGTCCACCAGATGAACTGCCGAGACCGAGATCATGTTCTCCAGCAACCAGAACCAAAGCATCATCGCCTCTGTGCAGAGGGGGCGGGATTGCACACCACCTTGCTTGTTGACCCAGAGGCCACTCACCTGCAGATCCTCGCAGTGAGTGCCCCAACCCTTCAAGGATGCATCCGTGACCTCTCAGGTCTGAGGCCAAGGAGGCCAGAAGTGTTCCCCTGCCAAAAGACTGTTGCGATCTGCCCTCCAGGACAGGTTGTTACAGACGCAGATACTTTGAGGGGATCTGAGAGTGTACCAAGGTACGGGGACCATTGATCTCTCAGTAACCATTGCGCAACCTCGCCTCTGGCACTAGAAAAATGCAGGAAGCCATGAGGCCTAGAAGGCGGAGGAAGGAACCCGCTGGTAGAGTGGCATTGTTCCGGAATAAGTCCAGCATCTGTGTCAAACTGACTACTCTCTCCTCGGGAGGGAAAGCCTTCCCCACCCAGGGATCTAGGACTGCTCTGATGAACTGGAGCTGTTGGACTAGTGTCATGTGGGAATTCTTTAAGTTCAGGGAGAAGCCCAGCCTGTGCAGCAGTGAGCAGGTGTCCTGCAGATGGGCCGAGACCTGCACTACAGACTTCCCTCGGATCAGCCAGTCGTCCAGATATGAAAGTACATGGACTCCAGATCTCCTGAGGCGAGCCGCAACTACCGCCATGAGTTGGTGAAGACCCTTGGGGCGGAGGTAAAACCAAAGGGGAGCACCTTGAACTGATAGTGCCTATCTCCTATGTTGAACCTTAAGTACTTCCTGTGCTTTCGATGAATTGGCACATGGAAATAGGCATCCTGCAGGTCTATGGACATTAGCCAATCCCGAGGTTCGAGAGCATGGAGAATCTCTCTCAACATCACCATCCTGAATTTGTCTTTCTTCAAGAACTTGTTCAAGGCCCTGAGGTCCAGTATGGGACAGAGACATCCTCCTTTCTCGGGCACCAGGAAATACCAGGAATACCAACCCAATTCTCTCTGTCCGGGAGGTACCTCTTTCCAAGGCACCCTTCAGCAACAGGGCTCCCAGTTCTTCCTGGAGCTACTGTCCCGGTTGGATTGGAGGTGGGGGACGGTCTGTCCGGTGGTTTTCTTAGAAAAGGCAGACAATAACCCCATTGGATGAGCTGTAGAGCCCAGGCATCGGAAGTAATTCCCTGCCACTGGAACAAGTGCTCTGTCAACCGCTCTCCAACTGGTGCGCTGTGAGAGGGGAAATCAAAGCGGCTTCGGAGGCTTTGTCGCCCCCCCGCTGCTGACACTGGTCGTTTACCACTAGAAGCCCCTCTGCCCTTTCCAGAGTGCGAGAAACACTTCTGCTCTTGCCTGGCCAGTGGGAGCTGCACTCTTCTGCCATAAGGAGCATATCTCCAGTAGCCCTGTGCCCTAGAGGCAAAGCTAAAGGCAGGCTTTGCTGGCTGCACAGCTAGGCCGAAGGATTTGGCAGCAAGTTTTGATTCCTTGAATTTCTCCAAGGAATCGTCGGCTTTGTGGCCGAAAATAAGATCGCCCATGAAGGGCATGTCCAAATGTTTCACTTGAACGTTAGGTGAAAACCCAGAGGTTTTCAGGTAGGCTTGCCTTCCCAATGTTAAGGACGAAGCCATAGATTAGCCCACACAGTCGGCGATGTCCAGGCCCGTTTGCAGCAACTGCTTGGCCACCTCCTTCCCATCCTCCACTAGCTGTAGGAAGCCCTCGTGCATCTCACCTTCCCGGACATACTGGGGAGCGTTTTCCACTGCTGTCCATAGGCCGAAGGAGTATTTGGCTAAACTGCTTGCCACATTCTGTGAGGGAGTGAGCTCACCTGTTTATGTGAAGTCGACTTCCCACGAGAGCCTTGTTTGTTTTTGTGCTGTAGTCTGGAATCCCGCAGGAAGGGGCAGTCCTCTCGGGATGCCACGCTATCCGGCAGAAAGCAACGGAAGATTGACACCCGGAGCGAACCCCCGAAAGGAGGAAAAAACCCCAGAGGGGAAAAACCGCAAATGACAATCTAGAGGTATCCAGTGGAGCGTCCAAATAGAAGAGAGCGGTGAAGTCCCGAGTATGTGGCTCGCGGGAAACAGGAACAAGGAAAATGAAAGCAGTGGCAGCTAATAGCACAGAGAACAAGGCTCCAGCGAGGAAGAGGCAGAAAGGTAAGTGGTAGTATCAGGAGCAAGGAAAAGGTAAGCGGCATGCAGCCAGACGGCCAGAGAGGAGGAAAAAACACAAACGCTGAGCTAGGGTAAGAACTGTAGCGTTGAGACGCATAGAGACTTGCCTGTGTGCTGCTTTTCAGGAAGCGGGGAATCCTCAAATGGGCTCCAGCTGATGATGCAGTACTCCTGGTTCATCGACGCAAACAAGAGACTGGGGTGTCTAAGAACAGAAGCGGCCATCTTGGCAGTCATGACCGACGTTCCCGTAGCAGAAAATGCTAATTTGGAGCCAAGTCACCACCGTTTCCAAAGAGACCATTGTGGGAGGCGCTGAGCCGTGATACATTCGTAGCTTTGAGGGCCATGCTACCCGAGGTGAATGCCTTCTTTGCCAAGGCATCTACTCTTTTTGCTTCTCTGTCGGGTGGGGGGAGAGGGAGTGGATGTAGAAGATGCAGGTCTAGAAGAGACCGTAGCCACCTGCATGACAAACCCCTCTGAGGAAGGGTGAGAGGAGAGGCATGAGGGGTCTCCTCTAGCCGGCCTGTATTTTCCGGAAATGGTGGTGCTAACGGGAGGAATGGAACATGGGGTTTGCCATAGAGATATTAAAGGATCGGCAATGGCCGGGTTCAGAGGCATGTTATGTTCAGTGGCAAAACCTTCCTCTAGGATGTCGGTAAGGTCATAACCTTGCGCAGGCGCCACTGTTGTGTGTAGTCCCAGGGTGTTGATAACCCTTTCTACCAGAGAACTGCATTTAGATATATTGTTATGGTAGGGCTGGGACTGTTGAAACTCGAGGTCAGGCGAAGTGTCCAGACCACTAGTGTCTTGGAGGCCTTGAGCTAGTTAAAGCAGCCTGTTTTGGTCATCAAAATAATCGACTCCACTGAACCCGAGAAAATCGTGTTGACATTTTGGTCATCTGCATCGTGATCGCCGAAGATACCAGTCATGGTCTTGAAAAATTCGGACCAGGGTTGTAGAGTAAAGACCTTCTCGACAACCGTCGACATTGAGAGTTTGTCATTCGGTGCCGGCATGGTGGAGGTCGGCGTCGACCGAGATCGAGACGTCGTAGCGTCAATATCCTTGGACGCATGGGCCAATCCAGCTTCCATAATATTTCTTTCAATGTCGAAAGATTAATCGGCGCCTACATAGACACTAGAGGGGTCCTGGTCCACCAAACACTGTTCTTGGCTGTGAGGCATGCTGCGTGGGTGTGGGAGTCGCGCCGACTGCAGCATGCTGCTTGAACACTGCAAGCATCAAGGATTTAAAATCCTCCCACTCCTGGCGGGTGATAGGCCCAGCCGATGGCTTACCTTGTTCCGTCGACGACTCAGATTCCCGTCAATGGCGGTGGTGCGTTTTTTTTTTTGGGGTGAGGAAGAGGGGCTACTTGAGTGTGACTTTTTCTTCTTCCGCCGGTGTTTCTCAGGGGTATGCCCCTCAGTTTCAGCCTCTAAAGACCGAACCGTTGACCCCACCAGAGATTTTGAGGGCAGTCGACCCATTGCGAGTTTAGCAGCTCGGTCGCAAAGGGATTTCGGCTGCATCTGGGTGCACAATGGACACCCATCAGTCCCGTGACCCATGCCGAGGAACCGGAGACACAACCCGTGTGGGACCCGGTGAGGGACATTTTGGTGCCACAGTCGGAACACCGGTTGAAACCGGACACCCTTGCGACCGACATCTTGCATCGAGGAATTTGCGAAAAAACAAGATTTATGAGGAAAAACGTTGAAAGAGTCGAAGCTCTTGTGTTCCCAAGCAGCGTGTTAGCACGCAGAAAAAAGAAAGTGAGGGTGGGGTGTTGTGACGTGGTACTTATATGACACCTGATGTCACGTTCAGAGCCGATGCCCAGGCGGCAAGCAAGACGGATCGATGGTCAACTACCGGGTCGAGGTCCACTACGCCCAGCTATCGAAAAATTTCAGAAGCAGCAGAGGTGGAGGGAATATCTATCAGATGAGGAATCTGTGGGAGAAGAGCAATCCATTGAAGTATGCTGATAGGCCCCATAGAGCACTTGACCCGTGGGTCGCTATAAACTTTAATGGCTTTGGGAAACCCCTGGTGGGTCTAGGAGAAGCCAAAGGACCTGCCTGCCCGCGGCGGTCCCACCAAGGATGGAGTCGTCTCAGAGGGGGTTGGGGTGCTGTCTGGAAAAGTGTTTGCTACTTACCTGTAACTGTATTTCTCCAGTACTGGTATCTTTCATAAATTCACATGCTTGAATATTCCCCGTCGTCAGACTGGGAATCCCCTGTAATTTAAAATGTATCATTAACATAAACCTTTCACTAGGACGATGCTATACAGATGTGTAGCCATTCACGTGTGTAGTATCTCCACCTCCTTTGGCCCTTTTAGACCTTAACCAATGAGGTGGCATTAACGTCTGTACGTTTCACTGTTGTTTTAAAATCAATACAAATTATTTAAAAAAAAATAAAAAAAACAGTGAGGTGGCAGGGCTTACGCTCCACCTCAGGCAGTCATCTTCAGATTTTGAACTATGGAGACTGAGAGGTGATGACTGACTGGCTATGGAGTAGCATCCCTTCCCGCGCCCGAGGGTAGGACAGCGGGAGCATGTGAATCTATGAAACATACCAATGCTGGAGAAATATAGTTACAGGTAAGTAACAAAGACTTCTCCAGCATTGGATCTTTCATATATTCACATGCTTCAATAGAATACCAAGCAGTAAACAACATGCCATGCCTGTGAGTCATATTAGAGAGTTGCTCTCTACATAAACAGAGCAATTGCACAGAACACGGATGCTAGGAAACAACAGTAGGGAAGGTGGGATCCATCAGTTGCTCCTACCTTAACCAAACAGGTGCTGAAGGACCGCCTGTCCGACTGCTGTTTCGTTTCTGGTATTTTCCCCCAAGCAGTAATGCTTGGCAAACGTATGGAGCGTGCTCCATGTGGCCGCTCGACATATATCATTCAAAGACACTCCCACCTGGAATGCCGCTGATGTTGCTCTTACTCTGGTGGAGTGTGCTTTTGGCGGAGAAAGGAGTGGTTCGCCTCTTGTCTGATGACAGTGGGTGATACAATTAGTTGCCCAACGTGACAGACCTTGTTTAGAGATACATTGTCCCTTGCTGCGGCCTGAAAAGGTGATGAAGTCTTACTGAGGATCCAAAGTCCTTTGTCCTCTGCATGTAGAACTTCAGAGTTCTTGAGATGGCCAAGCAATGTAGTGTCCGTTCAGCTGCAATTGAAGGGTTGCTGAAAAAGGTGGACAGCAATACCCACTCAGACAATGTCATTTACGACACCAGTTTAGGAATAAACTTTGGGTGTGGCCTAGGAATAACCCAATCCTTCTGGAAGATCCGTGAAAGGTGGTTCAATTGATAGTGCCTGCAGCTCCCCAATGTGCCTAGCTGAAATGATAGCCACCAGAAAGGCCACCTTCCATGATAGAAAATGTAGGGGGCACTTAGGAATGGGTTCATAGGGCGCTCTCATCAATGCTGTCAAAGTTGGATTGAGACTCCAGGATGTAATGGGGCTGTGTTCTCTGGGGTAGGTGTGCATTAGCCCCTGAAGAAAAACTTTAACTGCTGTGTCGGAGATCATAGATGCTTGATGAGGCTTTGTGGTGTACCCCGAAATGGCCGAGCGGTGCACCTTGATAGATGATTGGGTTATGCCGCCCTTGGCCAAGTAGAGGGTATAGGGTAAGATCTATTCCACAGAAACTGAGCGTGTTTGTGTGCGATCCTGCGCCCCACAGCTTGAGCCGCTTCTACTTCTTGGTGTAGGAGCGATGCATAGACTGCGCTCTAGCTGCCTTGAGAATGCGCCAGCACTCTGAGTCTAGCGTGAGGTCTTGAAACATTCGCTGCTGAGTACCAGCCCCTGAGAGACAGACTGGCTGGATCGTGGTTAAGTAGCTTGCCTGTGTTGAGACTATAGATACAGATGGGGCCAGAGAATTTGGAAATCAGCTCAGAGAGCTTGAGAGGATTCCTCTGTCAGAAGACTATGATGAAAAGTCTGAAGATAGCTGTGTGGGGTGGCTCTTAAACCCTGCCACCTCACTGTTTGGGGTTTAAAAGGACCAGAGGAGGTGGAGAGACTACACAAGTGAATGGCTACACAGGGCCTATGGCGCTATCTGTATGGTATTTTCCTATGGAAAAGTTTATGTTAATGATGCATTTTAAATAACAGAGGATTCCCAGTCTGATGACGGGAATAGTTAAGCATGAAAGATCCAATGCTGGAGAATAGGACTTACCTGAGGAGCACACAGTGTCCTGGGCCGGCGTGCCTCAGCTGAGTCCTTGGCGCCCTGAGGTGGAGAGTCATAGAAGTGGTCCTTCCACTAGCTCAACCAACAACGCAATGCTCTGGAACCAAGCATGAAATCGCCCGGTATTCATATGAAACTGTGCATGCAAGCTGCAGGCGAAAACTAAAGCAACTTTCCCCGGTGAGCCAATGTAGGCAGCGCCGCTGTGCGGAGAGAGAAGCGGAGCGGTCCGGGAGGGCAGGTAAGACTTTGCCTCCACGGGGCACCCTCAACAGGGGCACAGAAGAGGAGGTGAGGATTCCCCCCACCCCCCATTGTCACCTGTGCGGCCGGCATGCTCCGGGGGGCTGGACCGCCGGGGGAGGGGCTGCCTCCTTTAATATCAGAGCTGTGTGTGGGAGGCTCCACTGGTGTGAGGAAGAGATCCACAAGCCAGCGGGAGACCCGCAGAGCCTTGAAGGACAGCGGGGGATCCGCTGAGGTGCTCCAGGTGGCACAGCCCCATGGTGAAGCAAGATGCAGCCAGGCAAGTTACTGGTGGTGCCCCTGCCAGACAGTGAGGGGGGCTTAGGGCCTGGAAAAGGCCCAGTGATTAAAGTGGAAGGCTCAGGAGGAGCCCAGGGAACAAGCAGCCTGGAACTGCAGACACAGGGGGAGTGCACCCCAAGAAGAACAAAAACCCAGGAATAGGTGGATACAGCCACTGCTTAGGGACAAGGTTTCACAAGAAGGAGGGGGTCAGTAGGGTGTGGTGGAGCATCCATGCAAAAAGGGCACAGAAGCTTCCCAAGGGTGCGTGGAGAGAGGAGGCCCCCCCTTCCCCACCCTGGCGTGACCCCCTTATCTGACACAGAGTCCAGCCTGTGGTAAAGGAAAAGATGGAGATGACCTAAAACCCAGGAAAAAGAACAACATTGTTTTACCACTGGGGAGACCCCAAGTTCCCCACAGACCAGTGACCCATAAGAAGTGCCCACAGCGCCTGACCTCACCCCGAACGTAGCAGACAGGGAGACATTGTACCCCCCTCCATCCGGCAATACTAAGGAAGGCCCCGAGAGAGAAGGGGAGGCCCGGAAACAGAAAACGAGGAAAGGAGACATGCCAGAGGGGAGCCTGGGCAAGAAATAGGAGGATTCTCAGACCCAGCTTCAACCAGGGAAACTCCAACAGGGTGTGGGCCCCCAGGTATATCCCTGGGGCGTGTGTCTGCCTTGTGGAGGACACCCAAAGCTTTAGCCAACGAGGAGACCAACCGATGTGGAGCAGGAGAGGGGAAGACAATACAAAGTGGAGGCCCGCACTGGAAGCTGCCTTCCACACAATTGTTCCGTGGTCACCAACAGAGCTAAGCGGAATAAGCTAAGGTGAGTGCCCCCAGGACCTGCACCTGGGGCGTCTGCCCGCCTTGGTAAGGAGCAGTACAACCTAGACCGCACGTCTGATAGGGGACACAGAAGGACAATGACCCACCCCAGCCTAAAAGGGCGAGAGGAAGGAGGTGCCCCGCGGCCCGGCCCCGCTCATGGGAACGCTCCAGACGCCAGGACTGAGGGAGTTGAAAAACAGAGACGGAGGCCGATGGTGGGACAAGGAACCCCGGGCGAGGGTGAATCGGGCTCGCGAGCGGAGTTCCAATTAGCAGTGTAACGGGACAGATGCACTACCCGGCCGAAAGAACAGGACCCTGCCCCACACATGGACTGCAGGGCAAAACTTGAGCACTTTGAATACCGGAATTCAGAGTGGGGGAGCGAAATATCCAACCCCATCATGTATGAGATGGGGAGTGACGCCATGTCCACCAAGAAAGACATTGCCGCCCTCCTGGAAGAAATCAGGGGAATGAGGGCAGACATCGGTGGAAAAGTAGACAAGATAAGTGTTTGAACTGATAGCATGGACGAGAGGTTGCAGGCGGTGGAGCACAACCAGACCTCCCTCGAAACACTAGAAACGCAGATGGATAGGAGGTTGGCGGATTTGGAACGAGGGGGGGGCGAGGTAGCCCTAAAGATGGATGCGTTGAGAACTGGGAGAGGAGAAATAGCCTGGGATTTTTTGGCATCCCGGAGAAGGAAGGTGAAACGGAAGGCGATCTGGGGAGAACCATACACGAGATGGCTAAGACTATGTTCAGCGATGAAAATATGGACGAGCCCAGACTTGAGAGGGTTCATAGAGCGGGGGCAGCTGGGAGGGGACCGCGCTCGGTACTCGTACGCTTTCACAACTACTCAGATAGACAAAAAATCTTTGAGAAGGCACAGGGGCTGAGCGCTGTGTCCATAGGAAGCGTGAAGGTGGCGATCTATCAGGACTTGTCAGCGCTTACATTTGCGAAGAGGTGTCTGTGCTCACCCGTCACGAAGTGGCTTAGCGAGAAGGGGGTGAGATACTGATGGGGATTCTCCTTCTCCGTCTCCTTCGAGGTAGAAGGCTACAGTTATAAATTGGTGACCGAGGAAGATATACGAAGGGCCACAGAAGAATTGCTGGCAGGAGATGGGCAGAAAGTGGCTGAGGAAGAAAAGGACCAGGAGGACCAATGTTGGCGTATAAAGGGTCTGAATAGACGTAAAGTCCCAGGCACAAGAATATTCAGGAAGCTTGGCTTGCCTCGGGCAGGCCCCTCCCGAGCCGTGGCACTCGTCGAGGAAGGTGGCGCTGCTGTTTGATGACCATCATCGGGGGGCGGGGGGGAACACTGGTGGGTCAATTGTAAGTTGCTAGAAGATAAGGGTGGGTGGGGGCTCGACTAAGAGGGCTTAGTGAGGACGATCCGTAAATGGGGAAGACCACTGGTGATTCAATCTCGTCAGAGCAGATGGTTCCGGGCGGGGTTGGATGCCGCGGGGAAGGGAAGGGGGGGGCAGGGGAAAAGAGAGAGGGAGGCTGGAACAGAGGTTCAAGGGCTGAAGGTTCTTAACCAATGGTGCGGTTGGGAGGCCCGTTTTCAAGAGTTCAGAATATGGTACTGTCTCGGATGAGGGCAGAGCGGCATGCGCCCTTGGGAGACAGAGGTGTCTGGCCGTGGTGATATGCGGATTGGCTCCCTAAATGTCTGGGGCCTTAACTCACCTACCAAGAGATCTATGGTACTACGTCAGTTCAGGAGGTCCAATCTTGATTGGATGTGTTTACAGGACACACTGGAAGAAGTGTGGGGGAACCAGGTTGCGATCTCGGGAGGTGGGGGAAGTGATTATGGCCTCCGACATCAAGAAGAGACGTGGGGTAGCCTTTTATTATCGGCCCGGCTTTGTTTCATGATAGATGCAGTGTTGACTGATAACGGCGTGAAGTTTGTGTTTGCAAACGGTCAGTTATATGGGGTTAAGCTCACGAGTGGATCCGTATATGCACCGAATGTGCAGCAATGTGAATTCTGGGAACGGGTCAGGGATAAACTAATTAAATTTGCTGAGGGTCAACTGGTGGAGGAAGTAGATGTTAACATGGTGCTGGATCCTCAGAGACCGCAGGAGGATGGGGGGTGTGGAACAAATTACCAGGGCTAACCCAAGCGATTCAGAGCTCTTTAACGTGGCTAACGAAGTACTTCGGCTGTGCGACTCTCTCCATCCGACACCAGATGGAGACATGCCATTCACGTTTTACTCTGCAGTCCATGATTCCTTTTCGCGAATAGACCTGATCTTGGTGGACTTGACCTTAAAGGAGCAGGTCTTGCAATCCTGAGTGGCCCAGATACTGTGTTCGGATGACGACATGGTAGCAATTACGGTAGATATGGGGGGACTTGGAAATGTAATTATTTCCTGTTAAAGGACCAAGAGGTGCAACAGGAACTCCTCAGGAGAATTAAAGAATACTTTCTGTTCAATGATACAGGGGATGTGGGGATCCAATAGGTTTGGGACAGTTTCAAGGTGACTTCTCGAGGGACACTGATGAGAATAGGATCCGAGAAAAAGAGGGAAAGGGAGGAGAAGGAGGTCAAGCTTTGTAGGAAAATTGAGGAGATACAACCGGGAGGCATGCAGGGGCAGTATATCTCACCCTCTAAGGTGAAAGAACTTAAGACGTTATAAGACACAACTGAATGCCATATTGACGCAGGATACAGAAATAAACTCCTGTTCCGGAAACACAAATACCACGAAAAGGGGGACCGAGCAGATAAGATTTTGGCATGGAGATAGAGGGAGGAGATAAAGAGGAGGAACATAGGGGCTATTAAGACAGAGGGCAATAGGTGTCTAAGTGATGCCCAGAGTATAATGAGAGAATTTGTAAAATACTATAACACCCTCTATTCATCGGAATGGGTGGGGGAGGAGACCCAGACAGATGAATTTCTGGGAAAGCTACCAATACCAGGCCTTCCCGAAGAGGTAGGAGAGAACTTTAGAAAACCCCATACCCGTAGAGGAAGTCCTGCAAGCTATCACGGGGATGAAATCAGGGACGGTCTCGGGAAGACTGGTTTACAATAACATTTCATAAATGTTTAGATCCCTGTTAGCCCCGCCCCTAGTGAAGGTATTTAATGCCTGTTTGGAGGGTGAACCCCTCTCCCCTCCACTATGATGGCGGAGGTCATTGTTGCAATCCTAAAGGATGGGAAGGATCCCACTAGATGCTCTTCATATAGGTGCATCTCCCTCCTTAATGGAGATGTAAAGATACTGGCGAAAATCTTGGGAACGAGATTTGAGGGGAATCTGCTTTTTCTACTGCATGGGGACCAAGTGGGGTTTATTAGGGAAAGGCAAGGCTCAGACAACATCAGGAAAACTATCAACCTGATTCACGGGGCACAAATGGGAGTGCTGGATGCATCCCCCGTGACACTGGACTCGGAAAAGGCTTTTGACAGGGTGGAATGGCCCTTTATGAAGAAGGTTTTGGGGAAGATAGGGTTGGGATCGAACTTCCTGAAATGGGCGACAGCACTATTCAATAGGCCCAGGGCAAGGGTACGCATTAATGGGCGGCTGACAGAGAACTTTGAACTCACAAGGGGTACTAGGCAGGGGTATCCCCTCTCCCCACTTTTATATGCCCTGGCCATGCAGCCACTGGCAATCGCAATTAGAATGAAAGACCAGATCAGGGGTATAGCGGGGGGTGAAGTTGAATGTAAAATGTCACTGTTTGCGGACGATATACTGGCCTAACTTACAAATGTGCCAGTCTCCCTCCCAGTGCTAATGGCCCAGATATGGAATATGGTAGCCTCTCGGGACTCAAAATTAACATGGGAAAGTTCGCTATCCTGCCTCTGTTAGAACTGAGTCATCTCCTAGACAAGAAAGAGAGCTATTGTGGTATGACGATTAACCCGAGGCGTATTCAATACCTGGGCATCTGGGTGACAAGGGATCTAGAGGAGATGGTGGCAGCTAATTGTAACCCCTTTCGTGCAAAGCTCACGGCCGAACTTAACAGGTGGTTCCCTCTGGTACTGACCTGGTATGGCAGGATGACCTTCATAAAAATGAATGTGCTCCCCAGACTGCTATATTTGTTTGAGGCCATCCAAAGACAGCTCCCAGATAGGTTTTTCCTTGAAGTCACAGGTGAGCGCAGTAGATTTATATGGGGGAACAATACCCCAAGGGTCAAAATGATGACCCTGACCCTTCGGAGGGACAAGGGGGGATTCAGGTTCCTGGATATCCGCCTGTATTATAAAGCGGCACAGATCAGAGGGATGCCAGAACACATGAGAGAGGATCTGAGGATTTATTGGACCTATCTCGAGGATCTAGCGGCGCACCCCTTGAAGGTCAGAGACTACTTCTGGTCCCTGCTTAAATCAATACCACAGCGTCTCCGCTTACACCCTACATTGGAGGTTTTCTGGTCAGTCTGGCGGTAATCCGGAGAAACACAGGGGTTCACATCGTGGCCCTCCCCTATGTCCTCAGTATGGGTGCCTCCGTTCGAACTGGGGTGTCAGAGATTTAAACATTCTCAGAAGTGGTCAGATGCAGGACCTGAGAGGGTGGGACAATTGTTTGGGGGTGGATCTTTAAGGACTGGGATGTGGTACGGGATATGCTGGGAGGGGACTCAATCTCAATATTCAAATATCTCTGCATTAAGGGCATTTTGACTGACCCAAAGTGGGGAGAGATTTAAAAACAGTGGAAAAGGTCCTGGACCAATCAACATCGAGGAAGGGGATACTCTCTAGGCTATACAAAGCTATGAACAAGACCTGTCTGCAGGGGAGGCAAACTTTTCATAGATATTGGGAAGAGTTGGTTGGTGAAGCGATACCCTAGGAGGACTGGCCGCGAATATATAAAGAGTTCTTCCAGGGGGGTTTGTTTACCTCCACAATAGAGCATAACTTTAAACTATTGATGGGGTGGCACAGAGACCCAGTGAAGGTGTCCAAGATGTTTCCAGGAGCATCTACGTGGTGCCCCAGGGGCTGTGGGGACCGGGGGACCCTGGCACATATGTGGTGAAGATGACCCAAGGGACACGTTTTTTGGAAAGAGGTGTTGAGCAGGATGGAAGAGGTGACAGGGATAGGGCTGGATCTAGACTCACTGCAGTTGCTGCTATGAGGATGTGGGAAGCCATGTTAAGGGTGGGGAGACTGGGCATAGCTCAAGTTTGGAAAAAAGAAATGCTCCCCACCAAAGAGATATGGGAAGGAAAAGTGCAAAGCATGATAATGGAGAGGCTCACTGTGGTGGTGAACGATAGAATGGGTGAATTCCAGCCGGAGTGGTCTGCCCTACTGATAAAATGGGGGTTGGAGGAAGGCATCCTGGTGGACAGACTCGGTTATTATTGGTAGGAAGAGGGGGAATGAGAAGAGAAGGGGCCCTGGAGGGGAGCCAATGAGGGCGTGAAATGGATAATATGAGAACCTCCAAACCTGAGACATTAATGGAGACATATTGCACCATGGACTAAGAGTTGACCTACATACAGGGTTGGGGGCAGTGGGAAAGAGGGGACTCGGGGGAGAGGGTCAGGGTGGGGGTGGGGGTGGGAGATCTAGACAGTTTTTGCCTTAGTGGGTTACACTGGTGTTTTTGGGCATGTTGCAAATGCCTTGTTCTCTTTGTAAACGCTAACAAAATAAAGTTAAAAAAAAGAAAAAAAAACCTGAGGCTTGTGGTTATATACCAGGTTTAAGTGCCTGCTTCCTGACTCTGATTTAAGTTCTGACTGCTGGCCTGGTTTGTAACCCATGTAGGGCTTTGTCCACCGAGCGCACACCCCATTGTAAGTCCTGCTTCTTGCATGGATCCATGAACCTCGGGTAAGCCTGCGGCATGTTTATTTATTTAATGACAATCACAGGGAAAACTACAAAAGGAAAATGTACAGCCTTATTGCGGCTTGTGGCGCTTCCCTTATGTTTTTGTAAGAGTTAACCCTTTAAATGCCAGCGACGAGCCGGCTCGTCGGTAAAAACCGCTCCAGGTTGCCACCGACGAGCCGGCTCGTCGGTGGCACTTAAGGGGTTAATGAGGGGGGAAATGTTGGCGGGTTTGAGCGATGAATACCGCGATTTAAAAAAAAAACCCATTGGCACTGGGGGGGAACCTCAATGGCACTTAAGAGGTTAATTGCACTGAGAGTCAATATGAAGCAGACTGGCTGCAGTGTCGGAATCAATTTGTCCTGAGGCTGACCAGGGTTTTGGATTGAGAAAAACAAAAAGATTTTGATATCCGTAACACATGCGCCTTTTTGTTAAACAATATTTTTCCGAAGCAGCACAGCTGTGGACATTACCTGTCATAGATGTGGAATACGTCGGAGGAACATCCCATCGAAAGAACGTTACCAGATATGGTAAGTAACTTGTTCTTCAAGGGGATTGTGTCCTCCGACGTATTCCACATCTATGAAAGACTCCCAAAGCAGTACCAACTTATGGAGGTGGGAAAATAATTTACAATTTTAGAAATTTAGAATGCCCAATCAAATGGCTGAATATAGGACTGCCTTACCAAAGGCCAAATCCTGCCCATGGATGGAGTCTCACTAAAGTATGGACAGAGGCCCATGTGGCTGCCTCGCAAATATTGCAAATAGGAACGCTCCTCTGTAGAGCAGTGGAGGCAGCCACACCCTTAGTAGAGTGAGCCCATAAGCCTACTGGAGGGTCCTTTCCCACCAAACGGTAACACTCAGAGATAGTCAAAATGATCCATCTGGACAAGCTCTGCTTGAAACAGCCTGACCCAAGTGCCTTCCAGCATAACCAACAAAGAGCTGATTGTCCACTCTGACCCAGGACATCCGCGAGAGATAGAAACTCAAAGCTCTCCTAGGATCCAACCTATGGAGCCTCTCCTCTTCCTTACCAGGATGTGGAGGAGGATAAAACGCTGGAAGAATCACCTTCTGGCTGAAATGGAATTCCGACACAACCTTCGGAAGAAAAGAAGGCCGCACCCGCAGGACAACCCTGTCCTTATGGAAAACAGTAAAGGGTGGCTTGGTGGAAAGTGCCTGCAACTCACTCACTCACTGCGTGCGGAAGTAACCAACTAAAAACACACTTTTAAAGGACAACAGTCGCAACGAACAAGAATGTAAGGGCTCAAACATAGCTTCAATTAGGAACTTTAAAACCAAATTCAAATCCCATCCCGGCACCTGGAAAGGCGACAGTGGAAACACATTAGTTAGCCCTTTTAGAAACTGGGAAATCAAAGGAATCTTAAAATAAGAACATTCCTCAGACGTGTGCTTAAATATGGACAGGGCTGCCAGGTAACCCTTAATGGTACCCACTTGCAGGCCCTTGTGGGCTAAAGAAAGCAAAAAAGACAAAACCAAAGGAATGGAACATTGGAAAGGATCCACATTCTGTACCCTGTACCAGTCACAGAACTTTCTCCAACGGCAACAGTACAGGGATTTCGTTGCGGGCCTTCTGTCCGAAAGCATCACCTCCATCACGTCTTCGGGGAGGTCCCAATCCTTATACCTCAACCTTTCAGATACCAAGCATGAAGGCTGAGAGACTTGACCTCTGGATGGAGAACCCGACCCCCCTTCTGTGAGAGCAGATCGTCTCGGTAGGGATGACGGCGCGGAGGGCAGATGGACATGTCTAGAAGGTCCTCGTACCACGCTCTCCTGGCCCATGCCGGAGCAACGAGGATCATTTGGGAACCGAACCTCCGTAATCTCTGCAAGACTTGCCTTGTGTGAGGGATGCATCCGTCACGATCGTCACCTCCGGCCATGGTTGCCAAAATGGTACTCCCTTCATCAGATTGCCTTCGTCGGCCCACCAGAGAAGATTCTGGGCGACCGAGGTCGGAATCTGAACGGGATCCGACATCATGCCAGAGAACTGCGACCACTGCTTCTTGAGAGCCCACTGAAGGGATCTCATCCGCAGCCTGCCCTCTGGCACCAGGAAAATGCAGGATGCCATGAGGCCGAGCAACCTCAAGAATTCGAACGCTGGGAGACTCTGGGCATGTTGAAACTTGTCCACCATCTGCAGAATGTGATGAGCCCTCACCTGAGGAGGCGAACACTGCCCGAGGGATGTGTCGAGCACTGCTCCGATGTATTGGAGCCGCTGGGTAGGTGTCAAATGTGACTTCTTTAAGTTGAGGGAGAAGCCCAGCTTGTGAAGGGAGTGGCAGGTGAAGGACAGATGATCCAGGGCTTGCTTGGGAGAGCACGCCCTGATCAACCAATCGTCCAGGTAGGGGTAGACGTGAATCCCCCCTTTCCTGAGATACGCTGCCGCCACCACCACCATCAGCTTGGTGAAGACCCTCAGGGTGGAGGTCAATCCGAACAGTAGGACCCGAAACTGAAAATGCGAGTCGCCAACCGCGAACCTCAGGTACTTCCTGTGCTTGGGATGAATCGGCACATGAAAGTAAGCATCCTTGAGGTCCAGAGACACCAACCAATCCTGAAGTTGAAGGGCCTGGAGGACTTGAGAAAGAGTTACCATCTTGAACTTGTCCTGCCTGAGGAGCTTGTTCAACCAATGCAAGTCCATGATGGGTCTCAGTCCCCCGTCTTATTTCGTGATAAAAAAATAAGGGGAATACCATTCCTTGTTCCTCTTCGCTACAGGCACCAGTTCTATGGTGCCTTTCTCCAGCAGGGATAGGATTTCCTGCGCAAGGAGCAGATCTGGACGCTTCAAAGAGAGCTTCCCCGATGGATTGTCATGAGGCCTCTGACGGAAGGGAAGACAGTAGCCATGGGCTATGATCTCCAGAACCCACACATCTGAAGTAATGGCCCGCCATTCTCCAAGATGCTGCGCAAGTCTGTCCCCAACCTGCGAACCATGGGACATGGCCTCATGACTGAGCGGACGTGGCTGCGGCAGTTCCTGAGGGCAAAGAGGCAACTGCCCGAGCGGCTTTGGCACCCCGAGTACCTTGCTTTCTGTTAGGGAGAATTATCTCTTTAGGCTGAATTTCCTAACCTAGTGAGTCCCCCAGCAGCTTTGCTGGATTTCTGGAGTTTGTTTTTATTCCTCCTGCCAAGAGTGAGACTCTTTTTCTCCCACTCTTGGACATGATTTATGGTATTCCTTTGACTATGAATGTGTTTTATGGGCTATGGGGTCCTTTACTCCATAGGGTCTCATGTGTTTTTCTGATGTGTGTTACACCGCACCCTCCGTGCAGTAACACAGGGGTGTCATAGTGACACCCCACCATAGACTCCATACCCTGGGACTGACTACTGTCTCCCAGGGCATGTAAAGTCACCATTGGCTTTGCTAGTCCCAAATTATTAACAGAAACCAGTACAAACCATCATATTGTGGACGTACTGGTCAGGGCAATTCGATTGCCCCGTGGTCTGTTAGTCGAGGGGGTACGTCTCCATCCCCCCTGATCGAGTTTTGGCTGGTGGCAGTGGAAACTACTTTTTATATTCGACCGCAAATATTTTCCTATGGGATTTTCCCATTGTTCGAGGCTACCAACTTTAATTATTTAATTCTCATAGCCTCGAACATACTGCCGGTTTATTTAATTAATATTAATTCGCCGGTTGGTATTTTTTGCCAAGACTCGATTCTAAAATGGCGTTTGTGTTCTCTTCTGTGACTCCAACCCAAGTCGAGCCCTTTGTTCCACATTTTGGCGGGCTTCTCCACAGAAGCCTCCAAAAGTGGTTCCACTATGCCTGGGTACCACAAGGGGTGTGGGAGGGGGGTTTAGGCACCCTGGACTGAGTTACCTTGGTAACTCAAGTCGCACTCTTGTGTGATTGGCCCAAGTGGTGAGCCGGCCGGCTCACCACTTAGCATGTTTGATTGACAGCTAGGCTGAGTGAATGGGGGTATGCTGCATAAAAGCAGGGCTTTGGGGACTGGAACTTGAGAAGTCACCACAGGACCTGAGAATCTGATGAGGGAGAAGCTGAGCCGACCTACCACGACGACACCACCGGTGGAGCCCTGCGGAACCGACTCACCACTTCCCGACGACAGAGAAGATCTCCCGGCTGGAGAGGCTTCTTCCCCTGACTGGTGGGCACAACCAGTTTACCTTTCTTTCTTCGCACCCCAGCCCAGTTTGTGGTAGAACTGCCCGTGCTAAGCACCCCGGCAGCCGGATAGCCACTCGCCACTGAACCGCGAATCAACGGACCGCTCCTTGTACCTGAGAAACTCTGCCGCTGGTTTCTTCCATGGCAGTGCAACAGACTCCTGTCTTCCTCCCCGACGAGATCTTCTCTTCCCCCGGACGAAGCACCGACTTGCATCCGCTGCCAGGAACAACTGCCCCCACTGGAGCCTTCTCACCACTTTAAGGTACCGTGTCCACCAGGCCTCCCTTTCTAAAGATTGCAACAAGGTAATAATAACTCCTTAACCTTCTGGACTGGGCTGGCCGCCTTGAACCTCTAACTGGTCCCTTTCTTTGATCCAACCTTTTTTTTTTGTTGAATCATTACAAGACCTTTGTGCACTGCAACCGTGTGACCTTGGACACATTTTGTTTCGATCCTCTTAAAGCGGATCCGGCCGATTGACTCTGAATTCACGGTTTTATTCTGCCTTCCTCTCTTGCTATGTTCTTGTAAAAGTGTTGGGATCTGTTTGAACTTCTCTGCCTTTCTCTCCCTTTTTAAAACGAACTATTAGAGTGCGATCTGCGTTAAGCGCTCACCGCTGTCTGAAAATAAGTGGGGCTTTATTTAAGACTTGTCTAATATTCTTTTAAGCGAGTGTATATCTTTTAGTGACCGTGTTTTTGAATTGCTTACTATTAGTGCCTGTATGTTTTTCTAGATGTGGTTTTAAATAAATAATTATATCTCTTTTAAACCAAGCCCTGGTCAGTGTTTACTTGTTCTATTGTGTGCTCTTGACCTATTGTGAATACTCTGTATACTGCCTAACTCTTCTTGAGGGAAGTCTGACTGCTCAGCCACAGCTACCAAGTGAATCTGTGTGGTACAGACTGCGACCAAGTGGGTTTACTGCCAAACACCTGTAGTCCTAAATCTTTTGCAGTGGCCCCAGAGGGAACTGCACAGGTTTCTACCTAACACTTTCCACCTCCTCTCGATCTACCAAAGGAAGAGTAATACCGACAGGAACCTCCCCTCCATTGCTGTCCCCTAGGACGAAAAAACGGAGGTTGAGGTACTGCAGCGCTCAAAGACTTTGCTGCAGCTTTGGAGGTCTGCAGCCTCTCAAGGCTCTCGTCAGCCTTGCTGTCAAACAGATGAAACCCATCAAAGGGCATGTTCAGAAGACGGGCACATCAGGAGTAAACCCCGACTTCCGCAACCACGCACACCTGCGTATCACGGTGCTCGCAGCCATGGACCGGCTGACACAGTCTGCTGTGTCCAAACCAGACTGAAGGGATTCGCACATGGCATCCTTGCCGTCTTGCACGAGGTCTAGAAAACCATCCCTTTCTTCCCCTTTGGGAATATGCTCAGCTGCCAAAGACGCACAGTTCCACAGAGTGTGTGTAAATCTCGCTAAGGCACAAGTGGAGTTTCAACGCCATACCCCCATCCGAAAATACCTTCTTCGCCCATCCATCCAAACGCTTATCGTCCCTATCAGGAGGGATGGTAGAGTATGCAGCCTGCTTCGAGGAGGCCGTAGCCGCCTGCACCACCAAACTCTCCGGAGTAGGGTGCGTGGATAAGTAGCAGGGGTCACTACTGGATGGGCAGTATTTCTTCGGAAGCAACTTATTAACTGTCGGTAGACTCTCTGGAGCAGTCCAAGCCGCCGTCACCCTCCTTTGCAAAGCCATGTGAAACAGCAACACCCGGTCAGTGGGCGGACCTTGATCCAGGATGTCCGTCAAATCATCCTGAGCAAACTCAGCAGGTGGAGCAGACCAACCCAAGTATTCTGTCACCCTTGACATGAGAGGCCGATAGGAGGAATCCGCATGCTCCCCATGCTCAGGTCGGCCAAACTCCACCTCCAGAGACGTGTCAACGCCACTAGCGTCATGCAATGACTGAGTTCCTCCATCTGACTATGCCCAGACAAAAGGTCATCAGGGACATCATGAGGCACAGGCAAGGCCACCTCCTCATCAGACAGTTCCTCAACCTTTGAAATATCCTGTAAAGGTTGGAAAAACTCCAATCTAGGAGGAGGAACAGAATAGGGCTCAAAAACAGGCCTCATACACTTACTGGCAGCCTTCCTCAGAGGTTCCACAGCCCTTAGGGACACCTCCGTCAAATCCTCCACAAACGGCGTCGAGGGAGCTGAATGAATCCGCATTGACCGAGGCGACGACGGCATGGAAGACTTCTTCGAGGACGGAGCCTCGAGAGAGCCCCTCGACGGACACGGCGCCGATGGCGTCAACGCCTTCTTGGAAGGCTTCACAGGTTCCGACGGACTCGATGGCGTCGAGGACCGGGACCTGGATCTGGCACGGCTATGGCGATTTCCCTTGTCCAAGCGGGACCTCAACGGCTCCCGATGATCGCGCCGACAGCCCGAGCCCAAAGGCATGCGAGTGGTGGACCTAGCCCGTTCCCCTCCGGCTCCTTTCGAAGGCGCGGCCGGAACTGTGCCTTGCGACTTGAAAACCTTGCTAACATCTACTGGCGGAATGCATCCAATGGATTTTCGCTGACACAGAGAGTCCCTCCTCGAGTCATCAGTCGAAAGCCCAGCGGACTTCGATTTACGGGGCTTAGACGCCCTACCTACCTTCAATTTCCCCCTATATTCCCGCAAGGCCTTACACGTCAGGGACTGGCAATCCTCGCAGTTGTCGGTGGCATGGCTTTCGCCGAGGCACCAGAGGCAGATGTCGTGCAGGTCCGTGATGGACATCTTCGGACCGCAGTCCCGACATTTTTTAAAGCCTGACTTCGGGGTAGTAGAAGAAGAGGAAGACATTTTACACGAAGAAAGAATCGAGCACGCCGAGATTTCGAAGCAAACACGTTTGCGGAAAAAACAGAACTGACGCTACGGGCGCCGTGCGTCCGATATATAACATCCGGTGACGTCGGCCCTCAAGGGACAACGGATCGACGCAGGACGCCCTCTGCCGAAAATTTTCCAAAGCAGCACAGCTGTGGACATTACCCGTCATAGTTATGGAATACGTCGAATGACACAATCCCCTCAAATCCTGATTATCAAGTTTCAATCAAATTATCCAAATAACATTGTTGTATTTGGCTCATCAAATTACATTCATTCAATGTTTCTCATCAAATTACATTCATTCAATGTTGCTTTTGTGCCTGCTCATTATGCTGCTGAATTCAATGTATTTAGTTAAATTTATATTCTCTTGAAATGCCTCATTCAATTCCTTTGATTCCTTGTTTTTGGAAAATTAGATATGGCTATTGACTTGTATTAATTCAATAGTATACAGATTCCAGGTTTGTGTTATATTTATATTACAGGTTACTGTTGAAGCCTCTCAAGGCGTGTTTCCCTGTCTTTGTATTTGATGGTTCTTCAGGAGGTGCTATGATAAACTTATTTGAGGGATGTGCTTCCTACAAAAAACAAGAAAAGGAAAAGAAACAATGAGCAAACCTATTTTGATGATGTCATTTTTGAACAATTCGAAGAATCTAAATGGTTTTGGTGTAAATTGTTGTGGGTATTTTAAGGTGCGGGGGAGAAAAACACATTCTTGGTATCTAGGCTGGGGAAGAGACAAAGAAGAAAGGTTTCCTATTAGGAAACCCACGTCCCCTGCACACTGTATTTATGGCATAAGCCTTCAATATGCTTATATGTACCAGTCTAACCTATGTCCTCAAATGAGAGGGAAACAAGATAGATAGTGGTAATTCTTTTTTCTGTTATTATGACATAGTTAATTACATATACATGATCTATCTTGTACATATGTAATTTAAGAAAGAAGTATACAAAAGTGACAATTCAAGTATAATATAAACAATACTTGAATTAACAGAAATAAGGCCCAACGCGTTTCGAGCAATTCCACTCTTCATTAGGGGCAAAAATGCGAATTTCAACAATTTCTATAAGAAATAAAACAATAAGGGACCTATTAATGTTCAATAGTATCATATCTTTTGTACAATTTATAAATTACAAGCAGTTTATCATAGTCAATATCTCAATAAAGTTGAGTACGTCAACCCGCTCATCTTAAATTGTTCAAATTGTTCATAAAAAATCCAGTGATAAGGGAACAATTTACAAATATTGTCAATCTTATTCAGCACATAGAAATGTAGACATGCCAGTTAATTTCACAAATCATATTCTATAGTGGGAACCCACTGTGTGAACGTAACTCCCCTAGTAGTCAGGAGCTAAGAAGCAATTTACAAATTTACTGAAATTAAATAAAAAGGTTAAAGAAGTATAATAAAAGGGGAATTAGTCTTACCCTAAGGCCAATTGGAAAAATAAAAAGGGCGGAGTCTGTCGTGACGGATCTATGTATGATATTGCAGGAGACCTCCAATATTCGTGTCTTGGTGACACTCAGAGGTGACCCTATTAAAAGAAGGTTAATAACCAATCCTTAGAGGTAAATATGAGCTTAATATTATACTGACAACCAAATCATAGTGGCCTTCTTACCTCAAAGGGTAGATCGATATGTGGTGGTAGGTAAACAAATGCAAATAGAAACGGGCCGGTTTGACGGAAGCTAAAATAGCTGTGGTCCCAATCAATGAGGTCAGAATCAGCGGTAGGAAGGCATACTGTCCATTGTTATCTAAAAAGATAACAGTTTAAGTAAAGTTTAGTATCGAGTGCCCGGATAAAAGAATCCATCAGTAGGAAGGTGAAAAAAGTTGAAAAAAAGGGAGACTTACTACTTGGAGCCAGAGAAGGTGGTTTGTAAGTGCCTGCAGGGCGGGTACTTCTTCCGGGCCTCTAAACTCGAAACAGCAGCTGCTGGCATTTTGAATTAGACGCCTATTTTTATATGGTTGATGACGTCACCGCGTGTGAATGCGCGTGTGGTGACATCATCATCATGCTGATTGAGGTTAGTTGATCCGCTCAATATCTACGATTTACATGATGGATCTACTGTTAAACAGTGGCTTTGTGGTGGCAGGCGCCACAAGGCAAAAATGAAGGTGCATATATGTTTGGAAACTCAAGTGTCTGGGCTCTTCGCAATCTGCGACAAAATGACGTCACCACGTGCATGCAACGTCAGTATTGTCATGAATGTAAACAATACGAACAGGTGCCCATATTAGTTATCCTGTCACTGTTCAATGAAGCGTAAATAGATTGAAGAGAGTAATATACTGAAAGTGCATCATGCGCTCGTACATGAACTCTTAAACAACAGTTTGATAAAGAATTTTATGGTAAATCTTAAAAATGCTATTGTCCTGCGCATGCGCCTATCATGCCATTAGCGTCTTAAGGGTTAACTTGTGCCCGTTATGAAAGTCATAGAGCAATTATCAAAAAATTGGTATGAGACGTATTAGGAGGGCCAATACCTATATGATAGCGAGGACTCAAGCAAGGTTTGTAATAAGTGGGGCCAAAAGGTCCTATTGTTGTCCTAAGAGGTACTTAATCCGAGCTGTCTAATATTCAAAAATTGGACACTGGCTAATATTCGTATCTGTCTGGTCAGTGATGTGTTAAGGAGAATTCTCATAAATGGTTGATTTCTCTTACCTAAAGAGTCCCCCAGCAGCTTTTCTGGATTTCTAGGATTTATTTTTTTCACCTGGTAAGAGTGTGAGCCTTTTTTTTCCCACTCTTACATGTGTTTTGCTATGTGTATTTCTACTTTGTGTGATCTTGGGCACTGGAGCCTCACCTACTCCATGTGCACCACTTTTTGTGTGTGTTACACAGCACCTGCAGTGCAGTGACACAGGGTTGTCTCTGAGACTTCCCACTGACTCCATTTTTCTAGGGTGGACTACTGTCCCCCAGAACCAGGTAAAGTTGCCATTAACTTTATATAGTCACTTTAAACCACAAACCCAGTAACCCCCATCTTACATGGAGTATTGGAAAGGGTTAACTATTACCCCTTTTTGTCTGTGCCTCTTGGAGCCTTGTTTCGCTCCCTTAACATTAAGACTTGGCTGGTGGCAGTGGTATCTACCCTAACTTTTCTACCGCGGTTATCTTACATAACGTGGTAATGTTTTAGGCTATTATATTAGCCTCGAACATAAAACCCGCTTGACCATATTTGTTTTATTTTGGTTCCGGCTGGGTTTAGTCGCCATTTCTTTTTGTTAAAGTCTTTCTCGTGTTTTTCTCTGCGCGCCAAACTGGGGATGACTCCTTTGTTCGCTGTCTTTTCGCGGGCTTCTGGACAGAAACCCTCCTTAAGGCACCTGATAGTGTTGGTAGGCAGGATGTGAGGGAGGGATCTTCGGACCCCTGCCATGGGTTCCCTTGGTAACCCAAGTCGCACTCTTATCTGATTGGCTAAGCGGACTGGCCTTGCCAGGCCAGCCACCCTGCCATGAGATTGACAGCCAGGCTGTACGAATGGGGGAAAACTGCATAAAAAACAGGTCTCTGGGACTGGAAGAGCAGAGTCGCCACTGGAACCAAAGAACCAACGAGGAACTGGAAGAAGAGGACCCTTACAACGACTGAACCGCCCGGTGAAGCCCTGCTGCAGGTCCGAATCTCCAAATCCGACAGTGAAGATCCCCCAGGAAACTTCTTCCCTTGAGCTGGTGGAACCAACCAGCTCGCCCAAACTACAAGCCAGGACCCCTCCTCTGGTTGAGTTCGCTGTACAGAGCTACAGTGGGCCGGATAGCCAGGAAGGTCGGACCCTGCTTGGGTTTTAAGGAGCGCACCTTTTATTAGTTGTTTGGCGCTGCTGCTGGTTTCTTCCCTGGGTAGTGCAGGACCATCCAGTCTTCCTACTTCTGATCAGTCCGACAGTCGCTTCAGGAACCTTGAGCCTGCAGGAACTACCAGGAACGTCTGTCTCAGCTACAGCCCCTTCTCCGTTTTAAGGTACTGTGCAAATCCGGTTGTGCGTTTCGCTCAGCCGCAGTGAAAGTATTTGAAATCTTTCTCCAATCCGAGGGCTTGTTCTTCTCTTCTCTTTGAACTAACTTTTCTACCAACCAACCTCGTCTGGAATCTGTGCCACAAACTTTACTGCGAACTACCCTGAACTGTGTGATCTTGAGCAAAAGACTTTTGACCTCTTGACTTTGGCCCTAAGCCTTTTCTAGCTGATCTCCTCACTGTAGTCTCTCTGGTTCAACTGCTCACAATACTTACCTGTTGGTTTTGCCTAGTTGCTGATAACTTTGTCTTTCCCTCCCTTTTAAATTGCTGGAGTGCCATTTTGCTCCCTCTTCATGTTGTGAGCTTAACTTGTCTGGAATTTACGGGAAGTGGTGTGGGGTATTTATGATTGTGATTTTGAACTTGCTTAGAATAGTGAAATGTTATACAACTGTTGAGTAAATAAATATATATTCTTTTACTTAGAAACCTTGAGTCAGTGTTTGCCTGAATCATAGTAATTGCTGTCCTTTGTGCAACTATTTGTACTGCTCACTTACTCTTGAGATAAGTCAGGCTGCTCCGCTACTTCTACCACTATAACTGTGCAGTACAAGCTTGTACAAAAGGTGAAATTGGACTGTCACTTGTAGTCTTAATTGTGTGTAGTGTTCCCAAAAGGTACTGCATATACTTCTGCCTAAAAATATGCGAACATCATATGTTGACCTGACCTACAGTTGATTGTCTCAATAGTATATGTGCCTTTAGTCAGATTCTCATTATCCTCTGTGAGGACTGACATTAAGGTTGGGAGAACAAAAACCTTCATTGGGTAATAGGGGCACTCAGCGTTGTTTGTTCTATCAAAGTCTGAGTATAGTGTAGATGCTACCAACATTTCCCAAGCAATGTAGCTCCATAGTCACCATATTGGTGATAGATCTGTAGCTGTTTAAAAATATTGTAAATCGGTGAAACTTGTATCCTACCCCTCCCGGGGGTGTACATTCTATGTCCAACCGGTGTAACCTTGTGTCGCCATTGGTACGAGTAATCATCATGTCAAAAAAGCATTTTCCAAACATTTCGGTTGTAACATAGCTTCAGTTAGTACAAGTATTTGGTGGTAGTGAGTACCTTTCACATCTTATATGTATTGTTATGTCCTGCCCCTCTAGGGGAGTACAATCTTAATCATGATGGTACATTAATATGATGTCACTTGTCATTATGTTGTTCCCAAACAATATTCTGTAAAACTGAACCCTATTATAAGTAAGAAAGCAAAAAGTACAATCCCAATTCTGTCTATTAGTGAAATCTTGCCCCCCCAAAAAACCTGGTGACACTTGTATCCTACCCCTCCCGGGGGAGTACATTCTACGTCCAACCAGTGTAACCTTGTGTCGCCAGTGCTATGAGTATTCATCATGTCAAAAAAGCATTTTTCAAACATTTCGGTTCTAACATAGCTTCAGTTAGATAGTACAAGTATTTGGTGGTAGTGAGTACCTCTCACATCTTATATGTATTGTTTAAGTCCTGCCCCTCAAGTTACCTACACACAGTGGCTACACAAAGTGGGTTCCCACTATGAAATATGATTTGTGAAATTGACTGGCATGTCTACATTTCTATGTGCTGAATAAGATTGACAATATTTGTAAATTGTTCCCTTATCACTCGATTTTTTATGAACAATTTGAACAATTTATGTTGAGCGGGTTGACATACTCAACTTTATTGAGATATTGACTATGATAAACTGCTTGTAATTTATAAATCGTACAAAAGATATGATAATACTAAACATTAATATGTTCCTTATTGTTGTTTTTTTTCTTATAGAAATTGTTGAAATTTGTATTTTTGCCCCTGATGAAGAGTGGAATTACTCGAAACGCGTTGGGCCTTATTTTTGTTAATCAAAGCATTGTTTATATCATACTTGAACTGTCACCATTGGATACTTTTTTCTTAACTTACATATCTACAAGATAGATAATTTATATGTAATTAACTATGTCATAATAACACTAAGAATGACCACTACCTATCTTGTTTCCCTCTCATTTGAGGACATAGGATAGACTGGTACGTATAAGCATATTGAAGGCTTATGCCATAAATACAGTGTGAAGGGGACGAGGGTTTTTTCTAATAGGAAACCTTTCTTCTTTGTCTCTTCCCCAGCCTAGATACCAAGGCTGTGTTTTTCTCCCTCACACCTTAAAATACCCACAATAATTTACACCAAAACCATTTAGATTCTTCTAATTGTTCAAAAATTACATCATCAAAAAAGGTGTGCTCAGAGTTTCTTTTCCCTTCCCCATTATCTAGTTTCCCCTCACGGGGGTGGTATCAACATTTACACGAGCACCCTGACCGTATGGAATGTAATTCTCTACAATCAGCTCACTTACTGATAAACCAGCTACTACTTTGGCCTTCACGGATACAGAAGCAACCAGAATATTAGGTCTAATTAAGGACACGAATAAGGATACAGCTACCGATGAAAATCCTGACCGGCTGATACAGAAATTGGAAAGACTAATATGATGTTAAATCTCACAGATACACACAACTACATTAGCCCAGTATTTCAGATCAAAAAGTATTCCGAGGGGACTTAGGATCTATTTAAAACCCACAGTGTGTAAAGAAAATCGGGACTTTGTCAAACGTTGGGAACAAATACTAAATAAATGCTCTTTGGATCTCATTTTACTGACCATCGAAGAACTGGCAAATTCATTAACTAACATCAATCATAAAATTGATGAGGTTTCCACACAGTTATCTAAGCTAAAAACCAGAGCAGAATTGAAACAAATTTTGGAGGATACTAATGCGAAACTAGAAAGCTATAAAAAAGAAATAGAACAACGCAAAATCTGAAAATTTAGAAGGGATACCCTAGATTACGCAAGGGATGTTGTCTACACATGGCAAGAGTTTTACGCCAATAACAGACCTCCAACCTCAAGCCCACCTCGACAACCCTTCACCAATAATAATACAGACAGTAGCGACGCTACAAGTGGCGAAACAGAAGAAAGACCTACAACCAGCACACATCCCGAAAATACAACTCCACTGACTGAATCAGCAGTAGAAGCTACAATTGAAACAACAAGAGTACCCCCGCCCTCCACAATAACCTTTTTTAGGTGACGCAAGAGCAGAGGAGGGAACAAGAAAGCCCAGACAGAAAAACAAGCAAACCAACATTTAGTGATCAATATTGCTTCAAAACTGCTTTCTCAAACACAATTGGAGACATTAAACCTTGGGATATCCTTCATACCCACAAACAGTACCTCCCTATTTGAAGAGGAAGTCAATTTATTTAAACTGATACACAAAATGGAACTAAAAGTCTTCTTCAATAACAGTGATGATTTCACACACCAGCAAACTAAATCTAAATATCTGGAACTGAAGAACAAAAGCAATTTTCACCCCCAGATCAATCACTCGCTTATCAACCTCTTCAAACAAAGAACCACCAGAGATCTAAAAAGGCTCAAATACGACTCACCTAAATCTTGTAATATCCGGAAACACCAACTCAACATCATTAAACAATTGGCAGAGGACAACAGCCTCACCCTCAAACAAGCTGATAAAGGAGGAGCGTTGGCACCCATGGATACCACCCTTTACAACACAGGTTGTCTCCAACTTGTTACAGACACTAAGACATATATGCCCTTGGAAGGAGACACAATACCTGGCATCAGAGAAGTAATTAAGAAAGTTATTGATAAAGCAACAGACAGAGAATGGATTTCAGACAAAACAGTGGACTACTTGACCAATACATTTCCGGTAACTCCAGTCGTCTATGGACTTCCAAAAATCAATAAAGATGCCAACGACCCACCATTTAGGCCAATAGCCTCTGGTACAGACAGCATATTTCAACCCTTGGTTATCTGGACACAGCACTCCAACCTTTGGTTAAAAAAACCTCAACTTATCTTAAAGACACTATACATTTTTTGCAAACAATAAAAGCCTTCACCCTTACTGAGCAAAATTAAGTCCTCTTTAGTATGGATGTAAACATGCCTCTACACCTTTATTCAGCACAAGGAAGGTATTGATGCATTGGAATGGTTTCTACTTAGACATAATGACGTCTCCATCAATAAAATCATTGCAATAGAACTTATTGACAGAATTCTTTACAACAACTATTTCCGCTTTAATTCACGATACTATTTGCAAATATCCGGGACCTCTATGGGCTCTTCACTAGCCCCATTTTATGCAAATATATTCATGCACCAATTTGAAAGGACTCATGTACTGGACAATGAATGATGGAAAGATAAAATTAAATGCTGGTTGAGGTATATAGATGATATTTTTGGAATCTGGATTGGCACCGAAGACGAATTAACACAGTTTTGGCATTTTCTAAACGGATGTAATGAGAGGATTGGTTTCACTATGGAGATTGGCAAACTACCAGTGAACCTCTTAGATGTTACCATCGAAAGACAAAATGAGGGACTGAACACTAAAATATACAGAAAACCAACAGATGTAAATAGTTGTCTACATCATAATAGCTTTCACCCAAAACACCTTAAAGAAAACTTGCTATATAGTCAGCTACTTAGACTTAAAAGAATTACATCGGATGCAGACAAATTGCCAGACAAGTATGAGATCATGAAAACAAGGTTTCTGGAGAGAGGCTTCCCCATCGAAATAGTAAATAAAGCCATTACTAGAACCAATGCACAAGACCAAGACGATCTACTGTGAAGTAACACCAAGAAGGAACAAAAGGACTTGATACATACATTAAAGTATTCAAGCCAGAGGTTCCAAGTTAAAAAAATAATGCACAAAAATTGGGACCTCATTAGGTCAGACACCACACTAAACCAACTTTTCCCAGATCCGCCAATGATGGCATATAAGAGAGGGAGGAATCTGTGGGATAAGCTGATCAAGGCACAAAAAACCAAACAACAAATTCAGAGTAAACTATGCAAGCAATAATATGGCACTTTTGCCTGTCTAAACTGCCAGCATTGCTCCAGCATTATCAAATGAGACCATATCAGACATCCAAACAGTGGTAAGAAAATGAAGCTTAAAAGCTTTGCCACATGTGATTTAAAAAATGTGATTTAGGCGCTCCGATGCCCATGCGGTAAATATTATGTGGGTAAAACTGCCAGGAAAGTCAAAGAGAGGTGGAGAGAACGTAAATCCTCTATCAGAACCAAAAATATCAAATCACCGGTCTTTAGGCATTTTTGGGACAACAAACGTAACATTGCACAAATGAGAGTGGTAATCCTGGAAGTTATATACCACCCGTCCAGGGGAGGCAATTTACCTAAGATCTTAGCACAACGGGAACTCTTTTGGATACATCAACTGGATGCTATGACCCCACTAGGAATTAATGAAGATTTTTACCTAGGAGCATTGTTGTAAAATTTCAGACCTAAATCCTAATAACAATTCGATGGACATACCATCAGGAGGTCCCTTACGAGAAGATAATGCAGACCAAAATAACTAAAACTAGCCGCCACAAGCCCCATATTTTTGCGTCATTTGAGTTTCAGGTACAAGTCTCGCAACATCCCCACAAACCGCCCGTTTTAGTTGGGATTGCACTTTTTGCTTTCTAACTTATAATAGAATTCAGTTTTACAAAATATTGTTTGGGAACAACATAATGAAAAGTGACATCATATTAATGTTCCATCATGATTAAGATTGTACACCCCTGGAGGGGGGCATGGCCATCGAGCGAGCAATGAGGACATGATTCCTCAGAGCTCCCGGGGCCACCAGCTAGATCCCGCAATTTCGTGTGGCTAGACTCACGAAAACAACATCCACAAGCGGCGGAACCCCTACACAACGGGTCGCCTTAATGTGGGATTGAACCGCAGTGTGGTCTGCGAGACATTTGCTGTGAAAGATCGGCGAGGCGGACTACGAGAATCCAACAAGATGGCCGCCCGGGCGGAGGGCTAGAAGGAGGTGTGCACTACGGCAGTGACTTCGTTGAAATAGACATCCTGCACCTCCAACAGTCAGACTGCGCTGACGTGGCACTGGGGAGATCGAGCACTGATCACAGCTGCAAGTATCCTTATATGCGGATGCTGTGTGCGCCTACAGAAACGGACGAGCGCCGGCACCCATTGCTCCATAAGGAAGAAGCAGAGACTTAACTGAATACTCCAGCAAGGACTCGGTAGAGCTGCGCCCGCTGTCATTGAGCCGGTAAGGAGCGGTGAGTCAGACCCTCCCCCTGGCGCGCCGTCCCAACATCGAGTCCCAAAGCCTGACCTCTACACATGTAAACAGCAGCGGAGACATAAAAAGGGCTCGACGGACGTTGCAGTGTCCCCTGGTACAGCGTGATGCAGTGAAATGTGCAGATAATGATACGCAACCCGAGAGAACTGTGAAAGGGACAGACCAGCATTAAAGCAAGCAGCTCCTACATGAAGGACTTGTTTTGGGCAGCTGAAACGAGCGCCTTTCCCAAGAAAGGTGGAAACAGGAGTACTGTCTACCAGGCATTGGCACTACGCGGTAACGGCGCCCTTAACCATACGCTGCACAATTCTTTGCCTGAGGCACCCGCAGCATTAACCTGGTACAGGAATCAATACCAAGAAATTACGACGCCTGTGCTGCAAACCAACCTAAAACTAGGGTTCCACTGCTTGCAGAGGAAAGAGGCTAAATACCAGTCCACTGAGGCTGAGTGTCAAACTGCCGATCAGACGGTGAGGAGGAGGTGTGCTGGATATCCAATGAACACGTCCAAGGACAGGCACCCTATGAAAAGCCTTTACAAGATGAGACTGTGCTAGGCGACGCTGCGAGCAGACCACAAGGCAAAGCCCACTGATACCAAAGAAGTGTGTAGGAGCAACGGACCTCTCCGCCCTCCCACCCCCCCTGGAGGTCGAAAAGGAATGGAGGAATCGCGGGGATAACAGTACGAGGCAACAACAACATTGCTGCCCCTGCTAAGTCAACATTCTGGCACAGGCAATTGCTACGAGGTGCTGCGACCGCAAGCTGAGTGGAAGGGAGCACCGCGGCTACGACTCCGCGGAACCAGTTGCCCCACAGAAACAACTACTGGTGAGATTAAATACCGATTCCGGCTGGAAACAACCCTGAGTGGAGGAGGGGAGCGTACCCACGAAAGGGAGCGAACATCGGCTTCCACTGCTCCGGTCCGAGGTGGCACAACCCTGCTTGGGGATGCCATTGCGGACCCGCTGAGCTGAGATCCTGGTCATCACAGTGACAGAGAGGCATAACAGAGCTTCCCCTGACGAGGTACTCAAACACCTGCGAGGATCGGAACCTGCCCGCTGTATAGACAAGCAGTGTGGTGAGCAATCTAAAGCTCCAGGACGTCGATGTGTGCCCCCGAGAACTACGGGAACTACGCAACCTAAAGAAGCGAACCGACCGAGAAGTACTGCCCGCATGTGCTCCATCTGCGACGTGAGCAACTCCTGCAGCAAGGAGTGATTGGGGGGAATAAAGTCAAACATGTCTTCCCTGGAAAGAAGGGGTGAAAAACCTGAACTGCTTAACAGTACCTCCACTGAGTGTGTGCTTGTTCAAAAGCGAATGAGGACCGCACACTGATCCCGCAACGCACCTAGCCCCCAATGAAGCGATGATGTGGCTGAGTGCGGAGTCCCGAAGGTGAACCCAACAGGGCAAGCACTCGGGCAGTAAATCAGCGGGTTGCCATACCATGCAGCAATAGAAAGGGGCTGCATATTTGAAACCACCCAAGAACCCGAACCACTAACACAAACAGACATTTGTTGAGAGGTGAACCTGTTAGCAACCAGTGCGCCGACCTGAGTGGCAGCACACACAAACGGAGGCAGCAGGTCCTCAAAGTAAAATAACATACTGACAACACCAGCCCTGATTGGGAACTATTCACTGGAAGCAACTGAGAGGAGCGCGTCTCCTATAAGAAAAGGTACTTTGGGAGTTGACCTACTTGACTTTGGTGCTGAGTGACAACGGTGCCTCTAATCCGGCAATACATGACCCTAAGGCACACTTTTGAACTGAGAGAGATAGAAACATCTCCCCCCAGAACGATAACGTGCCGACTGAACCCAACTTCAAGTCAACAAGATACAAGAACGAGAGAGCACAGGCGGAAACTCAGCAGACCTCTGGGAAGAAACCACGAAGTGGATGGTGCAAGAAACCCATAACTGAAATTAAAGGAGGGAAGTTGTGCTAGAGGGTACAGAAGCACCTCCCTGACAAGGCGAAAGATGCGACTTGTGGCTCTGCCGTCTCCAAAGTACTGCAGTCCGAGGTTTACGGACGACACAGCTTGACAATACACGCAGATCAATATACCTGCAAAGGCAGAACGAGTGTCTCTGGTAAACTATCTGACCAACCCACATAGGATCCTAAATTAACTGCTGTAACTGGACCGTGCCTTGCCAAATAGTTGCGCCCAGAGTGAGCGCCACTCTGTCCTATGCAACTACACGAATATCAACTGAGAAGGAGGCAGCTGTAGGTCAAAACTGGTTTGACTAACATGGGGAAGGACAGGCCAAGAAATGCGACGATGCAGAGCAAAATGGAGCAATATACAACTCCTGCCCAAGCTCGCCCACAGGAGCAGACCAAATCTAGCGATGCACTGGGAACGGAGATAAATCCCTCAAAGATTTCATGAATGCTATCGCCAACTCAAGAACTTCTATGGAAAAGATGATGAATGGCATAAGTACAGAGGTGTCGGTGCTGCGCCATGACCTTCAAAAACTCACGGCCCGCACGGGAGAAGCTGAGGGCCGCATATCAGAAACGGAGGACGGCCTGAGAACTGTAACTCACCATATAACTGGAGCATTGGCACACCTTAAGGAACTGGAACGAGTGGAAGAGGGAGAAGGCAGAGCAAGAAGGAACAACATCCGAATTCTTGGATTACCCAAAAGTCCGAAGGCCCAAGCATGGAGCTGTTCCTAGCCCCACTCTATATGTAATTGTTGTACCATGTAATTTATGTAATTGTTGTACTATGTAATGTATATCTTAATGCTGTAACCGCTTCCTTAAGCGCCCATTTACCTACGGGTCTGGAGCGCCATACAAATAAAATAAACAAACAAACAAACAAATGGCTTGTGGATCTATTCACGCCCAAGACCCTATCAAAATTCTTTTCAATCGAACGAGCTCACCGCATTCCAACAGGTAGACAAATTCACAGAGCTCCCCCGCGTACAATAATAGCAAAGCTCCTGAATTATAGGGATCGTGACGCAGTACTACAGATGGCCAGAACTAAGGGCTCCATAACATATAATGGCTCCAAAATCGCCTTTTTCCCGGACTTCACCAGGGAGGTCCAGAAAGCGAGGCAATCTTTCTATCCACTCAAAAGACATCTTCAGACTCTAAATATAAAATACAGACTTTTGTTCCCTGCACAACTGAAGATATACCATAATGGTACAACTGTGCGCTTCACGGATCCCAGGGAAGCATGGAGCTGGGCGGAAAGGAAACTAGAGGATGATTGGAGACCGAATCGAAGGCAGGACAATGGCAGGAACAGGCCACGACCAGAGAGAGCACCACCCTAAACAAGAGATAGAACCACCATTAATTGGAGGCAATGACTGATGTGCCAGAGGCAACACCAATAAAAGTGGAAATGTGATAGGAAGTGGCGCCATGACAATAACATGTAAACGCCATATTAACGCGGCTGTAGAAACTGATTTCAAAATAGCTGGCGGCCCCAGACCGCATGAACCCCCGTTATAGTTACCTAGAGATTGGGAAAGGTAACACCTTTTTTATCATTGTTGTGTACCGGTGTTTGTAGGTATGACAGTTTGGAATGTAGAGTATTGATTGGTTAATTTTACGATTTAACATGCTTGGGCGACAGATGTAGCCTCGAACATACCGCCGGTTTATTGATTTAATATTAATTCGCCGGTTGGTATTTTTTGCCAGGACTCGGTTCTAAAATGGCGGTTGTGTTCTCTTCTGTGACTCCAACCCAAGTCGAGCCCGTTGTTCCACTTTTGGCAGGCTTCTCCACAGAAGCCTCTAAAAGTGGTGCCACTCTGTCTGGGTACCACAGGGGGTATGGGAGGGGGTTTAGGCACCCTGGACTGATTTACCTTGGTAACTCAAGTCGCACTCTTGTGTGATTGGCCCAAGTGGTGAGCCAGCCGGCTCACCACTTAGCATGTTTGATTGACAGCTAGGCTGAGTGGATAGGGGTGTGCTGCATAAAAGCAGGGCTTTGGGGACTGGAACTTCAGAAGTCGCCACAGGACCTGAGAATCCGACGAGGGAGAAGCTGAGACGACCTGCTAAGACGACACCACCGGTGGAGCCCTGCGGAACCGACTCACCACTTCCCGATGACAGAGAAGATCTCCCTGCTGGAGAGTCTTCTTCCCCTGACTGGTGGGCACAACCAGTTTACCTTCTTTTCCTCGCATCCCAGGACTTCTTGTGGTCGAATTGCCCCTGCCAGGCACCCCGGCAACCGGATAGCCACTTACCACTGGACCGCGAACCAAAGGACCGCTCCTTTTAACTGAGAACTCCGCAGCTGGTTTCTTCCCTGGCAGTGCAACGGACTCCTGTCTTCCTCCCCGACGAGATCCTCTCTTCCCCCGGACGAAGCACCGACTTGCATCCGCTGCCTGGAACAACTGCCCCCGCTGGAGTATTCTCACCACTTTAAGGCACCATGTCCGCCAGGCCTCCCTTTCTAAAGATTGCTACAAGGTAATAATAATCCCTTAACCTTCTGGACTGGGCTGGCCGCCTTGACCATCTAACTGGTCCCCTTTCTTTTGGTCCAACTCTTTCTGAACCTTTCCGAGACTTTTGTGCACTTTTTAACCGTGTGACCTTGGACACATTTTGTTCTGATCCTCTTAAAGTGGGTCCGGCTTTCTGAACTCTAACTTCACGGTTTGACTCTGCCTTCCTCTCTTGCTGTGTTCTTGTGAAAGTGTTGGGATCTGTTTCAATTTATATCCTTCTTTTCTCTCCCTTTTAAAACGAATTATTAGTGTGCCATCTGCGTTAAGCGCTCACCGCTGTCTGAAAATAAGTGGAGCTTTACTTAAGACTTGTCTAATATTCTTTTAAGAGAGTGTATATCTTTTAGTGACCGTGTTTTTGAACTGCTTAACATTAGTGCCTGTGTGTTTTATTAGATGTGGTTTTAAATAAATAATGATATCTCTTTTACACCAAGCTCTGGTCAGTGTTTGCTTTTTCTACTATGTTCTTTTGACCTATTGTGAATACTCTGATTACTGCCTAACTCTTCTTGAGGGAAGTCTGACTGCTCAGCCACAGGCACCAAGTGAATCTGTGTGGTACAGACTGCTACCAAGTGGGTTTACTGCCAAACACCTGTAGTCTTAAATCTTTTGCAGTGGTCCCAGAGGGAACTGCACAGGTTTCTGCCTAACAACCGGTTGGTATTTTTTGCCAGAACTCTGTTCCAAAATGGCGTTTGTGTTCGCTTCTGTGACTCCAACCCGAAGTTGAGCCCTTTGTTCCACTTTTGGCGGGCTTCTGCACAGAAGCCCTCCAAAGTGGTACCACTCTGTCTGGATACCACAGGGAGTGTGGGAGGGGGTTTAGGCACCATGGACTGAGTTGCCTTGGCAACTCAAGTCACACTCTTGTGTGATTGGCCCAGTGGTGAGCCGCCCGGCTCACCACTTAGCATGTTTGAGTGACAGCTAGGACTGATGAATGGGGGTTTTCTGCATAAAAGCAGGGCTTTGGGGACTGGGACTTCAGACGTCGCCACAGGACCAAAGAATCCGAAGAGGGAGAAGCTGAGCCGACCTGCATCGACGACACCACCGGTGGAGCCCTGCTGAACCGACTCACCACTTCTTCCAACGACAGAGCAAGAGTCTTCTTCCTTTGACTGGTGGGGATAACCAATTTGCCTGCCTTTTCGCCTTCCCGGATCATCTCGTGGCCACCTTGCCTGTGCCAAGCACCCCGGCAACCGAGATACCACGTTTTACCACTACCGCGAATAAAAGGGTAGTACCTTTTAAACCGGAGAACTCCGCGGCTGGTTTCTTCCCTGGCAGTGCAACGACCTTCAGCTTTCCTCCACGTCGAGACCTACTCTTGCTCTGGACGAAACACCGACTTGCACCCGCTGCCAGGAACAACTGCCCCCGCTGGAGGATTCTCTCCACTTTCAAGGTACTGTGTCCGCCTGGCCTCCCTCGCAACGGTCTGTGTGGGGTGTCTCGTAAATCCTCATTTTACCACTTGGGTTGGCCCTAGGTTGGCTAACTGAACTTTTCTGAGCTGAACTGATTCCTTTTTAAACTCTCTGCAAGACTTTCCAAGCCTTTTAAACTGTGTGATCTTGGGCGCATTGGTGTTCTACGCTCTCCAAGAGGGAGCCTGGCCTATGAACGTTTTGCTCACAAGTAGACTTTGACTTTCCTGCCTTGCTGAGTGCTTCTAAAGTATTGTGTTGTGTGCTGTTCCTAATTTCTGCCTTTTCCCTCCTTTTTTCTTAACTTATTGGAGTGCCATCTTTAGTTAAGCGCTCACCTCTGTCTGGAAATAAGTGGTGTTAACTAAGAATTGTCTAATAAGGAATAAGGGATGTATATATATTAATAGTGACTGTGTTTTTGAACCTGCTTACAATAATAGTGCTAGAGTGTCTCCAAGTGTGTCTTCAAATAAATAATTATATACTTGATACCAAAGCTCTCGTCAGTGTTTGCTTGTGCTACTGTATTTTGGTACCTATCTTGTATACTCTTATATACTGTCTAACTCTTCTTGAGAGAAGTCTGGCTGCTCATCCACAGCTACCAGGTAAATCTGGGTGGTACAGACTGCTACCAATTGGGTTTACTGCCAACACCTGTAGTCTTAAGCCTTTTGCAGTGGTCCCTAAGGGAACTGCACAGGTTTCTGCCTGACAGGTACAACATGCCACTTTTTCAAGGGAAGAAACTACTGTACCGCGGTACATGCAGGATTCTCCATGGGAGCGAGAGGGGTACTGATTTTAATTCATAAAAGAACTTCCCTGGAGATCTCCAATATAATGCAGGACAGAGGGGGGAGGAGATATATATATATATATATATGAATGATACATTACTCACGTAATCGTATTTCTGATGCTTGTATCTACTTAGATTCACATGCTGTGCATAGGCCGACATCTAGTGGAAGCTGCAGAGTATTACAGATTGTTTTTCGAAACTCGAAAATGGGCGTCGACACAGGGCGTGCCAATAATACTATCCCTAGTGTGACGTCCACTGTACCCATGATCCCTCATGCATCTAGGACCCTCAGATTGTATTTTTTGTGACATGAGGTAGCATGAGGAGTAGCGTGAGTACAGATTATCCAAGCAGATAGATAGAAAGAAAAGACTACAAGCATCCATGCACCTTCTCTCAGAGGGGAGGAAGGGCGGGTCCCATGTGAATCTAAGCAGATACAAGCATCAGAAATGCGATTACGGTGAGTAATGTATCCCTTCTGAGGCTTGTGGAATCTGCTTAGATCACATGCTGTGCATAGATTAGCGAGCAGTGTTAGAAGAAGGAGGTGGGATGCCGAGCTTTGTGGGTCTTGGAAGAAAGCCGGAAGCTCGATGGACTGGTTCACGTGGAATTTGGAAATAAACTTAGGTGAGAACCTAGGGTGTGTTCGTAAAACTAGTTTATCTTTATGGACAGTAAAGAAAAGGTCCTGCACTGAGAGCCTGAATTTCACTGACCCTTCTTATAGACGTAATGGCTACCAAGAAGGCAGTTTTATATGTCAGGTGTTTGAGACTGCTCTTTTGCATGGGCTCGAAGGGAGGGCCCATGAGTTTAGCAAGCACCACATTAAGGTCCCAACCTGGTGGTGGGTTAGAAATTGGAGGGTGAAGACTCTTTACTCCTTCCATGAAGGCTTTAACCACTGGTACTTTCCACCACGATACCTTGTTATGCGGGGTAGTGTACGCTGACAGAGCTGCCAGGTGTACCGTCAGTGAATTAAATACCAACCCTGCGTCCAGCAGGTGGAGCATGTAGGTGACTATAGTGGAAGGAGTGCAATCAATTGGGTTGATTTGCTTGTTCTGGCAGATAACAAATCTCTTCCATTTGTCAAAGTAGCAATACCTTGTGTTTGGCTTCCTAGATTCTTTATGTCCATACATGTCCATACATCTCTGAGGTAAATTGAGATGTCCAAACTCTATGACCTCAGGAGCCATGCTGCCAGGTTCATTGAGTTGGGTTGAGGATGTACTGTCTGACCTTGCGGCTGGGACAGTAGATTGTATAAGCATGGGAGCTTGATGGGTTTGCACACCGCTAGTCTGCGTAAGTGTGGGAACCACGGTTGCCTCGCCCACATGGGAGCAACTAGGACGAGCGTCATCGATTCCCTGTGCATCTTGTTGACCACCTTCCTGATGAGGGGGGTTGGTGGAAAAGCGTACGCAAACATCCCTGACCAGTTCATCCACAGGGCGTTCCCCCTGGGAGTCTGGTTGGGGGAACCTGGATGCGAATCCTGGGCACTGTCTGTTTTCGCTTGTGGCGACTAGGTCTACAGTGGGGAAACCCCACTGAGAGAAGAGATCTTCTACGATTTCTCTGTGTAGACACCATTCGTGTTCTTGTGGGAGGGGATCCCTGCTCAAGGTGTCCGCCAGAGAATTGAGATCCCCTGGAACATGTTGAGATGACAGGTAGATGTTCCATCTGAGTGCCCATATCCAAATTTTCTGGGGAAGCTTGGACAGATTTGGCGAACAAGTCCCTCCTTGCTTGTTCAGGTAAAACATTGCTGTTGTGCTGTCTGTCAGGATCTGCACTGACAGGTTTAACAGGTAGGGCTCGAACGCTTGAAGAGCTCTGAATACTGCCAGAAGGTCTAGCAGATCGATATGATTCTTGGCCACTGAGTGAGACCAGAGACCCTGAGCTGTGTGGTGGAGAAGGTGTGCTCCCCACCCTGACAGGGATGTGTCTGTTGTGACTACAGCCTGTATCTCGGGATCGTAAAAGGGTTTCCCCTTTGACAGGTTTTCTCTTGTCCACCAGTGAAGACTTCGTACAAGTGTTGGCGAAATTACCACTAGATCTTCCCACTGACCACTTGCCTGAGACCACTGTTTCGCCAACCATTCTTGCATGGGACGCATGCGCAGGCGCGTGTGGGGGACCAGGTAAATACTTGACGCCATCATGCCCAGCAAACGCATCGCTTTGCGCACCGTTATCTGGCGACCGGCTTGATATAGCGGAATTTGCAGCATTAGATTCCGAATTATTTTCTCTGATGGAAAGGCCAACCCTTCTTGTGTGTTTAGGACAGCTCCTAGGAACTGTTTGGAGGTGCTTGGCACCAGACTTGACTTTCTCGTTTATGGAGAAACCCAATTCAAAGAGGAGGTCGATAGTTCTTTGAATATTTGATCTGCAAATTACTGGGGTCGCCCTGTGATGAGCCAGTCGTCCAGGTAAGGGTTCACTGGGATTGCCTTCCTGTGTAGGTGTGCTGCCGCCACCGCCAGTACCTTGGTGAATACCCTTGGGGCCGAGGCTATACCGAAGGGCAGTACCTTGAACTGGTAGTGCTGACTGTCCACCTTGAAGCGCAAGAATCTTCTGTGCGCTGGGAACATGGAAATATGTAAATGGGCATCTTTCATGTCCAATGTTGCCATGTAATCCCCCTTTTTTAGGAGGGGGATTACCTCTTGGAGAGTAGTCATGCAAAACTTTTGGGGCTTGACATACTTGTTTGCAGGCCGTAAGTCTAATACTGGGCGCATTGTCAAATCTTTTTTTGGCACAAGGAAGTAAGTTGAATAAATACCCTTGTTTACCTGATGTCCCGGGAGGAGTTCTATCGCGTCCTTTGCTAGAAGATTGCCGATCTCTTCGAGGAGGATCTTCTGGTGGTCTAATGAATGTACTTTGTGACATGGAGGGTGGTTTCGGGGACGCTCTAACAGTTCTATGCAGTATCCTGCGGACACTGTGGACAGCACCCATCTGTCTGATGTGATCCCTTCCCAAGCTTGGGTGAAGCTGGTAATGCGTCCCCCTACTGGGGATGCGTGAGAAGGGACCCTGAACGGAACGTCACTGTTTTGCGGGAGGTGTGCCGCCGCCTCTATTGGGGCTGCCTCTACCCTTACCACGTCCCCTCTTGTTACCCCTGCCAGAACCTTGGGTAGACTACTGGTTGTTATTCCATGGTTTAGGGTACACCCCTGGGAATAGGTGGAGCCTCTTTGTGCGTTTTGGCCGCGTGGGCGACGAAAATTGCCATTCCCTCTTTGATTGGGGGGTTTGTTAGTTAACTGGCCCAGGGATTTGAGAGTCTCGTATTCATCTTTCGCATTTTTCAAGGCGTCCTCTACCGCCTTAGCAAACAGTAGATCCTGCTCCACCGGTTTGTCTATTAAAGATGCTCGTGTCTCGGGTTTAAACCCAGATTGTCTTAACCAAGCATGTCTTTTGATAACAGTGCTTTCTTCTATCAGTCTGCCGGCGTTATCTGCTGCATCAAAGGTTGCCTTAAGGATGCAACCGGACACGGCTCTTCCCTCCGACGCAACCTGCGCCAGCTGGCTTTTTAAAAGTTCCGGGGCGGAGTCAATGAGCGCCGCAACTTCTTCCCACTGATGGCAGTTGTAACTCGCCAGTAGGGTGGTAGAGTTGGCAATCTTTGCCTGGTAGGCGGAAGTGGAGGCTACCTTCCTTCCCAAACCATAGATCTTCTTGCTCTCCTTGTCGGGGTGAGCTTCAGACGACAAGGGTGCTCCCACCCTCTTTCGGGTATTAGCCACTACCAGGGAGTCCGGCTTCAGTTGCCCACTTATGTAGAGTGGGTCTGATTGGGCTGCCCTGAACAGTTTTTCAATCCTGGGGTTTACTGCCCTGGTGAGATTGGGATTGAGAACAGAAGGGTCTATTCTCCTTTGTATTGACTTGAGAATAGGGATGGCCTGGGCAACAGGTCTCTTCTCTCCCACTAGTTCCTCGGCAAAGTCCCTTTCCTCCTGTGCTCCCTGCGTATCTATGCGGAAGTGTTCAGCTGCTCTAGATAAAACCTCATTTAAGAGAGGTTGGTTGTCGACAGGAGAGTCGGTAGCCTTGTCTACTGGGGAGTCTTCTATGTAGACTTCTGTGTCATCTTCATCCTCCTCTTGGCCCTCGTCATCCCCATAGTAATCCATTCCAGTATGGACGTCCAATGTGGGCAATTCTGGATCCTCGTTAAATGATGGATCCTCATCATATTGAGAGTATGGCTGAAAGTGGTAAAGGTCGGAAGACCTACTTTGCGTTGGCGCCTCAACTCGAGGTTTTTTACCAGGGGGTTGCTGGTCCTTAGACCCTGAGGGTGTTGCCCCGTCAGGGGTATAGGCGAGGAAGTGTTGTGGATTTCTGGCATAGAAGTCTGCTAGGGATGACATTCTAGACATAACTCTGTCTATATCCTCACTTGACCATTAGTTAGAGCTGGGGATTACCCTCTCCTGGGAGTGTTTCCCTGCTATATCCTGACTGGACCTATGGCCTTGTGCACAGGTCTTGGATATTTTTTCAGAAGGATGTGACTTGTCCTTATGTGTCTGTGGTGCAGATGAAGGCTGAGAATGCTTTTTCTGCTGTTTTCCCCCCTCCCTGTGACTGGAAGAGTGCTTCCCCGGTGTTTTCACCTTTTCGTAGCTCTTCGACGTCTGGCGTCGAGATTCAGGGGTAGTGTCCCTTTCCTTAGTGAGTGGAGGTCAGGGCATGAGAGCAGCCGTTGCGCGGTCTGCTGACGCTGACTCCTGGAGTGCGGCCTGGGGAGGGTGGTCGTCTTCATCTCCAGACGATCGACCTCTGTTACTTTAGGGAGCAAGGCACTCTTGGCAACAGTGGATGGTTGCCTGGTGTCATGCGGCGATCTTGATCGAGAACGCCCAGAGGACACCGATTCGGTGGACTGTTCTTTGCGTGCCTCTCTCCGAGAACTCGACGCGCGTGCCGAGCCTCGGTTGGACTTCGAGTGCTTAGTGGATGTGTTGTGGGTGGCGCTTGTGTCGCCGGGGGTGTTCCCCATAGCTGCCCTGCCGGACAACCTTCCGAGGTCGGGGACTTGCGATTGGCTGTCTCTCGATGCCACATTGCCCTCGCCGTCCGATAGGATTGCGTCGCTGCCATCACTGAAGGCGCCCTCCGCTTCCATGGCCTCTCGTTGACTCGCGTGGTGGGCCCAACGTTTGATCGAACGGTCCTTTAGAGTCTTCGGTTTAAACTGACTACACGCTCTGCAATTCGCCTCTGGGTGGTCCAAGCAGAGGTTACAGGTAGCATGTCTGTCAACCCAAGGGTACTTGGAAAGGGGTACCCTCCATACGCACCCTGTGGCAGCGGGCTAGTGTGTGTAGGAATATATAGGAAAAATATATAAATATATATATATATATTTATATATATATATGAGTGTTGAGTATGTACCACCCCCACTCTCCCTACTTGTAGGGGCCGAGGCCAGAGGCCTTCCTAGGCCCAAGTCCGTCGTGCAGCTCTCGACGGTTGTTTTCTTCTCTGGTCGGCGTCGAGTGTCGAACTTCGGTGACTCGACGTTGGGATGTAGAAAACGGGGAAATATTACAATTGTTTGCAAAATTATGGCTAAGGCCGGGGAACTCTGCGGGATGCTTCCGACCAGTATGGCGGAAAAAAACAATCTGAGGTTCCTAGACGCGTGAGGGATCATGGGTACAGTGAACGTCACACTAGGGATAGCATTAATGGCACGCCCTGTGTCGACGCCCATTTTCGAGTTTCGAAAAACAAACTAATACTCTGCAGCTTCCACTAAATGTCGGCCTATGCACAGCATGTGATCTAAGCAGATTCCACAAGCCTCAGATATATATATATATATATATATATATATAGTACACTGTGGAATCAGACCTTTGCCATGCTAGCGGTATACTCACCCCCAACGCTTATGTCCGCCTTGCTCGAAAATATCACACCCATAATAGCTAATAGCGTAGCAGACAGTTTGATAATAGGAGGGGACTTCAACAAGGTGATGAATGTGGCGGTAGACCGCACACATATCAGAGGTAGAAATACTGCAATACCCACCAAACTAGCCGCTTTCACATCAGCACTAGGGCTGAAGTATGTATGGCGCAACCTACACCCGACAGAGCATTAATATTCTTTTCACTCCAGAGCACACTCGTCACTCTCCAGATTAGACTATTTCTTCCTCCCTGCTGCAAATATACACAAGGCAACGGAGGCAGTCCTACTCCCCCGAGGTATATCGGACCACTCTCCACTACTGATACTTCTCGAAACAGAAAGACCCCAGCCCCCACCAACCTGGCGGCTAAACAACTATTATTTGGGCATCCATGACCTGGTGAAGAAAATCCAAAAAGCCACATCATCATATTTTGAGTTGAATCAAGGCTCAACAGATGACAATGTGGTCCTATGGGAGGCATATAAGGCATTTCTCAGGGGTGAGATCCTTGGGTGGACAGCGGCACATAAGAAAGCACACAGGAAAGATGTAGAGGATGTGGAAATTGAAGTGCGCAGAGCTGAAACAATCTACATAAGTACGAACTCAGTTGAGAACAATAGGATCCTGATTCTGGCACAAAAACAAATTACAAAACGTAACATTGAACTACACAAAACAAGCAAATAGAGCAGTGCGTGCTAGGCTATATGAGACGGGTGACAAGGCCGGCAAAATGTTGGCATGGTTGGAAAAGGGGGATGAAGGGCATCAGCAGGTCAGAAATATAACCACCGAAATTGCTGGGGAGGCATCAACGGACCGGGAAATCGCAGAGAGCTTTGCGGCCTATTATGAGACACTGTTCACTGGCCCCACAAACCCCATAGATATCACCATTCTAGACGAGGTTACTCTTCGGTCTTTAAATGATATACAAAAACTGAACCTAGAAGGAGAGATTACAGAAGAGGAACTAGTAGCTGCTCTAGCGCAACTCCAAACTGGGAAAACTCTGGGGCCAAATGGGTTCCCAATAGAGACATGGAAGAAAATAGGGAGCAGCGAGGTGGCACCACATATGCTTAAAGGCATGGTCTAGTAAAAATTTTTATTGTCCCAACGGGTCGGCCATGTTTTTTTAAGCCTAAGTGGCTCGATTTTAGAAAACTTTCCTATGGACCTTACCCGAGTTTTCGCCCATTAAACGCACGCGAAAACAAGCACCAGGGAGCCGCCATTTTCTGATAATCCTATCTTTTCCCCGATCGCCCTGGCGGACCTGCTTTTGCGGCACTAAATCAATTCCCCCGCCCCTGAGCCTGTCATCAGCAGACTCGTACCGCCCATTTCCCAACGCCAAAGCACGTCTTGTGTCAACATTCGCTGCGCTTCAGCTAATGACGTGTCGCCATGGAAACGGCAGGACGCCTCTCTCCTCAATAAGTATAAACAGACCGTTTCACAACACACAGCAGCAGATTTTCGATTCCATTCCTCTCTCTGTGTTACTTTGAGTATTCTGTGACTCGTTTCAGTGCTCTGGTCAGCTACCTTCGCCGCTTGTAGCCCGTGTGAACAGATACCAGTACCACGGCTATAAATTATTTTAGTTTGTTTAACACACAATGGCTACAATAATGCCCTACATGTACGAGCCCGAGTATAGCGAGGAGGAACTACTGAAAAGGGAAGCACGCGAAAACGATGGGGATTCGGACGGCAGTTGGCAGGACGAATCAACAGATGAAGAGCCTGGGCCTAGTCGAATGGACGGCGTCTCCACCTGGTGCACATGCAAGCGGTGCGAGCTAATGCCAACTGAGGACGAGAAAACTCGGGATGCCTGGCCTACATTTCGGAAGGCGAGCCACGACCGCAATGCATCACCGAGCTGCCAGACTTCAGGGAAGCCTGCCTCACACGGGCCGTGTTGAGAATAATCATGGTGCTTATGCACGAACTTCGAGCAACTGTTCGTCCTCGTAATCCGAGTAACGAGTAAGTATACTCCGCTTGTCATGCCACTCCTATTTCATGTTCTTCTACTATATCCAAAATTACATCTACATATCATTGTAACGCATGCAAGTCATTCAATAGTGTGCATTGTCTAGATAGCATTTGTCCGTGTAAAATGCCATTAGTTACAAGAATTGTCATTGACAACAAACGTTTATTAAACTTATCTGGGTCATTTAAAAACAGTTTGTTTCATTCCTTTTCACAGGTGGTACAGGCTGGTGGCCTATCGTTCCTTTACATGGTGGCTTCACGGGAGGCTTGGACACCGCGTTCGAAGAGTGATACCCGCCTGTGCCGTTCGTGCCATAAGAGAAACGTTCCCGAGTGACAGCGGTCAGTACAGGGGATTTTCTCTCGCTGTGCTGCAACCTGAACTGTACAATGTGTAAAGTTTTGTATTTTTGTTTCATGAAAATAAGATACAAAATAAAACACCACATATATTTTAACAACGTTTGTCTCGATTTTTTAAATGAATCAAGTGTGCCTCCATTCAAGGATGGACGTCAGACATCTGTGCTCCGAATGGGTGAAGGTCTGGTTGCTGTGAAGCAGGGTGGTCACTATCTAAGCTAACATAACATATTCTCGATAATGCATGCACTAAATAACACTTGTTCAAAGTCTTTCAGTAGGTTATGTCTCTATAAAAGTCACACATATATCTATACTAACAATTACCATTGGATTATACAGGCCTTAGGGTCTTGGCTACTATAATACACCGGTTGAAGTGTGGGTCTGTGCTCACAAGAATCTCCGGTATGTGGCATTTGTTATTGATAAGCAACGATATACTATCATTGATATAAAGGCGATATACTGTATATTGATGTAAAGGCGGTTCGCGCCGGTGGATGCGCGCTGGCATGGGGGGCTGTGACGGGCGCAAAAGGGCCAAGGTGCCAAACTACATGTAAATTTCGAAAGGTGTCTGACGCCAAGGGGCAACCGGTCACATGGCCTCCTCAGACCCCGTGTCTCCAGGCAGGCCTCCCCTGAGGCAGGCCGCGCCCCTGCAATCCACATAAAAGTGTGTCTCCATTCAGCAGTCTTCCTGTGCCTTATCTGCACGCCCCAGGGCCATCCATCCCACCCCCCTCTATCAAAGGCGGTTCACACCCGGGGATGAGCGCTGGCATGGGGGGCTGTCCGGGGCGTGAAAGGCCAAGGTGCCAAACTACATGTACACTTCAAAAGGTGTCCCACGCCAAGGGGCCATCGGTCACATGGCCTCCTCAGACCCCGTGTCTCCAGGCAGGCCTCCCCTGAGGCAGGCCGCCCCCCTGCAATCCACATAAAAGTGTGTCTCCATTCAGCAGTCTTCCTGTGCCTTATCTGCACGCCCCAGGGCCATCCATCCCACCCCCCTCTATCAAAGGCGGTTCACACCCGGGGATGAGCGCTGGCATGGGGGGCTGTCCGGGGCGCGAAAGGCCAAGGTGCCAAACTACATGTACACTTCAAAAGGTGTCCCACGCCAAGGGGCCATCGGTCACATGGCCTCCTCAGACCCCGTGTCTCCAGGCAGGCCTCCCCTGAGGCAGGCCACCCCCCTGCAATCCACATAAGTGTGTCTCCATTCAGAAGTCTTCCTGTGCCTTATCTGCATGCCCCAGGGCCATCCATCCCACCCCCCTCTATCAAAGGCGGTTCACACCCGGGGATGAGCGCTGGCATGGGGGGCTGTCCGGGGCACGAAAGGCCAAGGTGCCATCGGTCACATGGCCTCCTCAGACCCCGTGTCTCCAGGCAGGCCTCCCCTGAGGCAGGCCGCCCCCCTGCAATCCACATAAAAGTGTGTCCCCATTCAGCAGTCTTCCTGTGCCTTATCTGCACGCCCCAGGGCCATCCATCCCACCCCCCTCTATCAAAGGCGGTTCACACCCGGGGATGAACGCTGGCATGGGGGGCTGTCCGGGGCGCGAAAGGCCAAGGTGCCAAACTACATGTACACTTCAAAAGGTGTCCCACGCCAAGGGGCCATCGGTCACATGGCCTCCTCAGACGCCGTGTCTCCAGGCAGGCCTCTCCTGAGGCAGGCCGCCCCCCTGCAATCCACATAAGTGTGTCTCCATTCAGCAGTCTTCCTGTGCCTTATCTGCACGCCCCAGGGCCATCCATCCCACCCCCCTCTATCAAAGGCGGTTCACACCCGGGGATGAGCGCTGGCATGGGGGGCTGTCCGGGGCGCGAAAGGCCAAGGTGCCAAACTACATGTACACTTCAAAAGGTGTCCCACGCCAAGGGGCCATCGGTCACATGGCCTCCTCAGACCCCGTGTCTCCGGGCAGGCCTCCGCTGAGACAGGCAGCCCCCCTAATACCACGACATACATACGTCATTCATTCACAAACACACCCCAGTTTCTAATACTTTAAAAACCACTCGATATGTCTCATGAGAACATCTTTGTGCTTTGCAAGTCAACTCTTGAACGTGCTACCTGGGAACCACTGAGATCTATGCTAATCTGCTCGTCGTCGTGCTATCCGTGAACTTCTGTGACCGCTTCGAGCATACCCATCAGTGCACTACCTGTGGCCATCCACCTATTCTCCCACAACATACTGCTCTGCTTGCTGAACCCAACTGTTTGTTGGTCAAGGTAAGGCCATGTATCCTGGTTATATTTCGCAGATTTTTAAATTTCTATCTATTTTCGAGTAGAGTACGCAATAGTGCTATGTTCATTGGTCTCATTGGTATTGACTTGAGTTTCCATTGCTATGCTATCAATAGATCTATTTATTTTCATCTGTGACTATTGTGATTGAATTGCATCCTTCGGGGGTCCAGTCAATAATGTTAGCATGTTTCCTTCTCATGCAAGACAGAACATCCAAGGGACGAGTCACATGTTCAGATTTCAGTCACAAAAATTATACATTTCTGCAACTTATGCAAATACTAAGCAGCACATAATGAACTGGTATAGTTCCTGCGACCAAAACAAACCTTGCATTGATCATTGTATGATTCATTTACTTTTGTATCAAATCTTTACTCTTGAAGATTGTATAATAATGTCGATATTTACTTTTCAGATTTATCAACAATGCCTGCCTGTTCGATTAGCGGTTGCCCTTCGAAGACCCATGCGAAATCTGAAGGAACTACAATGCATGTATTCCCGAAAACTGTTGATCGAATAAGAGAATGGGTCAGACATTGCGGATATCCACTGTATGAGCTGGAAAGTAGAGTCCAACAAGTCTTGGAGGACAAGAGGGGTGATCGATACCGCATCTGCAGCCGGCACTTTTCCTTGGACATGTACACAACTTCTTGGGTAACAAAGAAGAATAAACGGCGAACGACACGGAAATTGCGCGAAAACGCTATTACCACTCTATTCGTCCACATTCCGCCACCGGTGAGTCAAGTGTCCGGATTTAGCTTTAGGCCTTGCGGTAGTCTGTAGCCGAATGGATTAATAGATATTGTAGGTGTTCTATCCCTTGTAATAATTTCGATATTGATATGACTTATACTTTTTTGAATAATGACATTTATCAATATATTCTTTTTCGATTTCATAACCCACAAACGCAATGTGTATATATATATGGGGACAGGGAACTGTGCTGTATTGAGCATTTTTCAAGTATTCTGTCGGCTTACATGGCTATTTTTAATATTGGCATTTCATTATCAATCATTAATTGACCTTTACAACTTCTTGACTATCCCTTGAATCTGAAGCAAGAACATTCTACATCCTTGACGTGGTCGCAGTTATCAACCATTTCTAGCACGTATCAGGTAATCTTACTAGGCTAATCCGCTACATACTTGTTTTATGCATGTCAAGTAATAGTTTTATTCTATTGTGTAATTATTTTACTGAATGTTTGGTTACTGCTTTCCAATTAATATACACCTTAGTTATCGTCCACTGGTGTTTGTTTTCAGTTATAATTAGTGTTATCCATACTAATGCAAGTACTGTCTTTCAGGGAGATGCTGAAGCGTCCGCCACATCTACAACTTTTCTAGATGTTCCTCACCAGCAGGAGGTATGGATACTGACAGCTCCATCAATCGTCATCATCAGAGCTGGAATTCTTGTCGTTTGATTGTTCTACACAATGTTTCATTCGTGGTTAGCCGTTGATATGTACCTGTGCTGTCGACCCCAGGTGTATTTTATGTTTTCACAATTGTAATCCTCACTAATGCAAGTACTATGTTTCAGGCAGTTGATGGAGCGTCAACCCCTGCACTTGATGCAGAGCCTGACATTCAAGTATACGAATCGGCGCAACAGCTTTCGGAAGTGCGCACTACATTTGCAACATCCATAGATCTTCTTCAGCAGCACGAGGTATGGATAATGACAGCTCCATCATGCGTGATCATATAACGTGATTCTATTTGCTATACTTTCTTCCCTATTAACGCAATTGCTGTGTTTCAGGGAGACGACGGAGCTTCCACCACAATCACAACATCTCATTTAGATGATGCAGATGTAAAGGAATCGTTGAAATAAGTCGATGAAATGTGAACATATTTGGATTTTCCTTGATTCTTTTGGACAATGCATCTTTCGCGGTTATCTCTTTATATGTACCTGTGCGTTCGACCCCAAGTGTGTGTTATGTTTCCAATATTGAAAACCATACTAATCCAAGTGCTGTGTTTCAGGGAGACGACGGAGCTTCCGCCACAATCACAACATCTCATTTAGATGATGCAGATGTAAAGGAATCGTTGAAATAAGTCGATGAAATGTGATCATATTTGGATTTTCCTTGATTCTTTTGGACAATGCATCATTTGCGGTTATCTCTTTATATGTACCTGTGCCGTCGACCACAAGTGTGTGTTGTGTTTCCAATGTTGAAAAGCAGACTAATGCAAGTACTGTGTTTCAGGGAGATGCGGATGCCTCCTCTCCAATACAACCATTCATGGCAGTCCATGCACAGCCAGAGGTATGGATACTGACAGTTCCATCGAAATAGATCATCACTGGTCGAATACTTGTCCTTTGATTGTTGCACACAATGTTTAAATCGTATTTGGCTATTGAGATGTACCTGTGTGTTCGTCCTCACGTGTGTTTTATGCTAACAATATTTTGATACATAGTAATGAAAGTACTATGTTTCAGGGAGACGATGGAGCCTCATTCCGTGCTGTCTATGCGGATACAGAAAATATAGTCCTTGCAGCGCAAGAGGAAGGGAGGACATGCGGAAACGAATCGGAGCTACAGCGTGCAGATGTTGAAGGTCGAGTCAAAAAAGTTGCAAAGAAAAAAAAACAAACAGTTCATAACTTTAAAAAAATGTTTGTGGTGGGGACTATTTTATGTTTTTTTCCAGTCAACTCTACTACACTCCATCTTGTGTTTAAACTGAACATCCCTTTTCCAATATCTCCTCCAGTTACCCGTGGGTGTCAGAACTATACACACACAGACAGTGAAGCGAATGAGAGATGTGGCTTGCCAGACCGTGTACACTATGGATGAACTATTAATTGAGGCGAGGCGTTATTCAGGCTCGAGATGCTCATGTCCAATGGCCAGAACATGAATTAACTGTGTTTGGAGACTACAGCAAAGTTGCAGTGGACCATAGCTACAGTGCGACCGCACCACCACAAGAAGATTTTATTGAATGTATTGAAGATAGCTCTGAAGTAGTAATTACACAATCTACACCCGCCAAAAATTTGCCACCAAAAAACCTGTCGACATTGTTGTGTTCTCCCATCAATGTTGAAGTAATAGATGTTGAAATGACAGTGAATGAACCAGCCGCAGCATCCATAGACGCATCAGAACTTGATATCAGCGATATTACTTTCCAATGTGTTGAAATCTCCACAACGTCAAAGGCCGAAACAACGTTGACGCAGGATGACAGTCTAATGAAAGAGAGCAAATACATTGTATTCGACAGTTGTTTGATTGAAATTATAAGTATGCTGAAATGTGTGCGTTCCATTAGAGGGAATGTATGTGGGAAGCCATTGATTAATGTGACTCGTCAAATAAAAGGCAGTAACGTCAAAATAAATGCCGCCTGTAGATGAAATCATAGGTTCTCATGGTCTGCACAACCAATGCTGGGGAAAATGCCAGCAGGCAATCTACTGTGTGCAGCTGCATCACTTTTAAGTGGCTCCAGTTTTAGAAAGTTAGAGGCTTTCTTCTGTTTGTGGGACTCCATTTCATTTCTAAAGCGCTGTACTACACATACCAACGTGATTATCTGTTTCCGGCCATTAGTGATGCTTGGAAAATTGAACAATTGTCTCTAGCAAGTACATTCGAAGGCAAACGATTCAGGCTAGCCGGCGATGGACAGTGCGATAGCCCTGGATTTTCTGGCAAGTACTGCACCTACCACTTTCAGGACATGGATAGTAAAAAAATTGTGAGTTCGGTGGTCGTGCAGGTAACACAATGTACATCGTCAGTGGCCATGGAGAAACTAGGATTTATAAAATCAGTGGAATATCTACAATCGAGGGGGATGCACATCGACCTCATAGCCACGGATAGACACGTTTCAATTGCCAAGACAATGAGAGAGCAGTTCCCACATATTAAACATCAATTTGTCGTATGGCATCTTGCTAAATCAATCAATAAGAAAATCTCGGCTGCAGGAAAAAAAAAAGGTTTTAAAAGTATTTTGCAGTGGTCACATTCTATCACCAACCATCTTTGGTGGAGCTCAAAAACTTGTGAGGGGTCAGTGGAAATACTACTTGAAAAATGGCGGTCACTGATGCACCACTGTACCAACGTTCACCGCTGGACAGCAAATGAACATTTCCACCAACGTGAACATGGCCCTTTGTCCCCAGATGAGGCACGGAAGAAGAAGTGGTTGATTCCATCTTCACCGACACACAAAGCCATTGAGAAGATTGTTTTCGACAAAACTCTATCAAGAGATTTGAGAGGACTGACAGAATTCTGTCACACAAGAGATTTGGAGGTGTTCCACAATATGTGCCTAAAGTACAGGCCAAAGCGCTTGCATTTTAGCTTTCGGGGCATGAAACATCGCACTCTACTAGCGGTCTTGGGCCATAACAGCAATGTCGGACGTGAACAATCTAGGACTAGGGGTAAAGTAAGGATGCCTCGCTACACTAAGGTGTTTTCAAAACGAAGTAAGCAATGGGTGATCAAACCAGTCCATGATGAAATGCAGTTCGACTTTGTGAAAGGCCTTATTGTTGCTGTGTTAGAGAAGCACAGATATGGAATTTTGGACGTTTCTGTACAGAGCAGTGATCCATTGCCACGGAACATTGCGACTGTGCCATGCCCACTCGATGCACAGCTGATTGTGAAGTACAAATCCCGGTTTAAATAATTGCAATACGATTGTCTTTTTGTAAATAAATGTTATTGTACAGTGTACCTGTAAACCTAACCCCTAACTTCACCATCATGGGTGGCGAACAAGCTGGGTGTCATCTTTGAATTCTCTCTATTCACCTCACATATGTGTATGTATATATTTTTCTCATGTCTTATCTCATGTAAATGTAAATGCTGCGCACTGTTAACGGAGGGGAGGCTTGCGAATTGCAAATAATAAAACAAACAAACAATAAATCTCACTTTTAACTCAACTCCTGTGGTACTTTATACTTTCCCTGACCTTCCGCCAAAAATTAAATGTCTCAATTTGGGCTGCAAAGCTCGCAGACAACGGGGACAAAATTGGGGCACTTAGAATGCGCCAGCCAAGCGGGCCGTGGCATTTGGGAGAGAAGCCAGTTCGCATTTGCACACTGAGGCGCACTACATACTTCAAGTTCTCATAGATGCCTATACTACGTGAGGTTGCAAATAAAGAATGCGAAGGACAGCGCCCAGATGAGGCCCACAAGTCGCACTGGAAGTATAAGGGTCTATTGTTTTTTGACCTTGAGACAGGGACCATGCCGAAAGAACTACATTTGAAGGGAGTGCGCAATAACGTAAGAGACGATAAGGCAGAAAATTCAGAAACTAGACCGAGTTTTAGGTCAGTATACGAAAAATCATTGTTAAGAGCACGGTCCGTTTTACAGACTGCATTACGAAGAGACACAATGGAAATTTCAAATATAATGTAAGTAAATCTTTACACGCTTTTATACCGGAATGAAGATTTAATGAATGGATGCATGAATGAATGAAGAGCTAGGAAAAGCAAGTAAAACTGTTCGTAGTGGGCACATGGGCATGCAGGTCCACTGGTCTCACCGATCTCGCTCCATGGCCCAGCCACTTTTCCCTGCACTACGGGACTGTCTCTGTATCCTTCAGCCCCTTCTCCCGGCATTTACCTTGCACTTGCCACCAGCTGGCCCTATTATTTAATTTGTATTCAACTAACCTTGTACAGCCCATCCCCATGCGCGATCAGAAAGACACCTGGCCTAGTAGGATCGTTGTCTGTCTGCCCTTGTTCCCCACCTGCCTCGTCACGCCTAGTAACACTTGAGTATAGGCGCGTTACAAATGCCATATCATATATCATATCATTCCTCACGCATGTAGACTGTCGTTTATCATTATGTGTTGGACTCGATTTATCTCGTTACTTTTCGCATTGATTTTAGAGACGAACATACTCCATTGAACTACCCTTGCAAGCAAATAGTTTCTGATCGGCCGTAATAAATAAAATGAGTAATATTAATGAAGTTTGGCTAGCGAGACTAATTATCATTTTTTTGTTTTCATAACAGGTATTTGATCCCTTACTGCCACTGCCATCTGTTTGAGACACCGGCGGATGGATTCTTCAGCAGACACCTGCAGCTTCGTGTCAACAACTGGAGCACGATCACCATATTATGGGACGATCGCCAAGGGCCCACATGCCCTTACGCTGTACTAGTGGCTAGAAGCAACATAACAACCTTTAGGCTGGACTAGTGCCTAGTTGATGGAACAGCCGTGCGGTTCACCGCGCTTCCAAAGTGATTCTTTTTACGAAAATGAACACCCTGTGTACCATAAAGGAACACCGCGTGACTCAAGATGAAACGGAACAGTTATTGCGGATACAGATAAAAGAAAATAAATGGCTTACGGAGTTCATATGGCAATTGCTGAATATTCTCTAAACATTTAATGACAAATAAATGTACTTTACCAAATGTACCGTGTTGCTGTTTCATTGTAAAGTACAGTTTCATATTCCGAATTGTGGCGCGCTGTGTTGTGAGTTGATCTGTGTTGGTTTCCGGGTTCTGTGTGGAGTCGCGCAGAAGACGAATGGGCGCGTTTGCCTACGCAGCAGAGTAACGTCATGGGGAGAGGCGGGGAATATGAATGTTTTGATAATGTCAGGCTCAGGGGCGGGGGAATTGATTTAGTGCCGCAAAAGCAGGTCCGCCAGGGCGATGGGGGAAAAGATAGGATTATCAGAAAATGGCGGCTCCCTGGTGCTTGTTTTCGCGTGCGTTTAATGGACAAAAACTCGGGTAAGGTCCATAGGAAAGTTTTCTAAAATCGAGCCACTTAGGCTTAAAAAAACATGGCCGACCCGTTGGGACAATAAAAATGTTTACTAGACCATGCCTTTAACATGTTCCTACACTCCAAAGAACTGGAAATTCTCCCCCCGGTTCGGAGGAAGGCCAGTATAGTAGCGATCCCCAAGGAGGGTAAACCACCAGATAAGTGTAGTTCCTACAGGCCGATCTCTCTTATAAATGGCGAGGCCAAAGTCCTAGCGAAGATCCTTGCTAACAGATTACAAGATGTGATAACTTCTCTTATCCATCCAGACCAATGCGGCTTTATGCCCAAAAGGTCTACACGGATGAATATCCATAGACTTCATTTTGCCATTGAGAGAGCACCAGCGCTACAGGAGTCTCTTGCACTTCTCGCAATCGATTTTGAGAAGGCATTTGACTCGGTCTATTGGGAGGCTCTGTGGACAATAATGAGTAGAATGGGCTTCGGAGACCAATTCATAGGCTGGGTTAAACTCCTATACAACTCCCTGTTAGTGAGCATTCTCATAAATGGTTGATTTCCCTTACCTACTGAGTCCCTCAGCAGCTTTGCTGGATTCCTAGGATTTATTTTTTTCACCTGGTAAGAGTGTGAGTTTTTTTCCCCACTCGTACATGTGTTTTGCTATGTGTGTTTCTACTTTTTGTTTGATTTTGGGCACTGGAGCCTCACCTACTCCAGGGCACCATATTTTTCATGTGTGTTACACAGCACCTTCAGTGCAGTGACACAGGGTTGTCTTTTAGACTTTCCACTGACTCCATTTTCTGGGGCTGACTACAGTCCCCCAGAAAAGGGTAAAGTTGCCATTAACTTTACCTTAGTCACTTTAAACCACAGACCCCTTTAGGCGCCTGAGAGTCTGGGTAGGCAGGATGTGAGGGAAGGGTTTTAGGACCCCTGCCATGGGTTTCCTTGGTAACCCAAGTCGCACTCTTGTCTGATTGGCTAAGGGGACTGGCCTTGCCAGGCCAGCCACCCTGCTGTGTGATTGACAGCCAGGCTGTATGAATGGGGGACGAATGCATAAAAAGCAGGTCTCTGGGAATGGAAGAGTAGAGTCGCCACTGGGACGAAAGAACCAACAAGAAACTGGAAGAAGAGGACCCCTGCAACGACTGAACCGCCCGGTGAAGCCCTGCTGCAGGTCCGAATCTCCAGAATCCGATGACAGAGAAGATCCTCCAGGAAACTTCTTCCCTTGAGCTGGTGGGACCAACCAGTTCACCCAAAATGCAAGCCAGGACCCCTCCTCTGGTCGAATTCGCTGTACAGAGCTACAGTGGGCCGGAGAGCCAGGAAATACTTCTGATCAGACCGACAGTCGCTTCAGGAACCGTGAGCCTGCAGGAACTACCAGGAACTTCTGCCTCAGCTACAGCTCCCTCTCTGTTTTAAGGTACTGTGCAAATCTGGTTGTGCGTTTCGTTCAGCCGTGGCTAAAGTGTTTGAAATCTTTCTCCAATCCGAGGGCTTGTCCTTCTCTTCTCTTTGAACTAACTTTTCTACCAACCAACCTCGTCCGGAAACCGTGCCACGAACTTTACAGCGAACTACCCTGAACTGTATGATCTTGAGCAAAAGACTTTTGAACCATTGACTTTGGCCCTAAGCCTTTTCTATCTGATTTTATCATTGTAGTCTCTCTTGTTTGCTTGCCCTGAGTACTTACCTGTTGGTGTAGATCCATTTCTGTTAACGTTTGTCTTTTCCCTCCCTTTTAAATTGCTGGAGTGCCGTTTTGCTCCCACTTCATTTTGTAAGCTTAACATATCTGGAATTTAAGGGAAGTGGTGTGGTGTATTAAGAGTGTGATTTTTAGACTGCTTATAATAGTGTAATGTTATACAACTGAAGAGTGAAATAATTGTATATTCTTTTACTTTAAAACCTTGAGTCAGTGTTTGCCTGAATCATAGTAATTGCTGTCCTTTGTGTAACTATTTGATACTGCTCACTTACTCTTGAGATAAGTCTGGCTGCTCTGCTACTGCTACCACTTCAACTGTGTAGTACATGCTTGTACCAAAGGTGAAATTGTACTGTCACTTGTAGTCTTAATTGTGTGTGGTGTTCCCAAAGGGTACTGCATATAATTCTGCCTAACACTCCCCGACGGCTGAGGTTAGAGTAAACTGTTGGTCTTCACGTAGCATTAAATTGGGCAAAGGAACAAGACAGGGTTGTCCCCTGTCTGCAATGTTATTTGCACTGATGATTGAACCCCTGGCACTGCTGCTGAAAAATGCGCAGTCATGGATGGGTTTCCACTGGGTTTACGACTGGGAAGATAGAGTTTCCCTGTATGCCGATGACCTATTGATTTATCTAAGTAGTCCGACGGAATCCTGCCCCGTCGTCACACGGCTACTGGAAAGGTATGGGTTGTTTAGTGGGCTGAGAGTAAATTGGAGCAAATCGATACTATTACAATTAAAGGGATAAGCAGCATGACTCCAGATATCTGCCCTTACCGTGTAGAAACGGAACAGTCTGTTACCTTGGCGTACAGGTCACGACTAACCTTAGGCAATATGTGCCAAAAAACCTATATTCAATCATTGACAAATTCGAAAATGACGTGAGACACTGGAAGGTTCTTCCCCTTACTTTACTGGGGAGAGCGGCGCTGTTTAAGATGATAGCCCTCCCACGCTTTCTATACATCCTACAGAATGCATTACTACACATATCCAAGATAGAGTTCCGCAAAATAGATAGGATACTTAGAAAACTAATATGGGGAGGTGGACACCCTCGGATAGCCCTACACACCTTACAACGCTCCATCTGGGAAGGAGGCATCAGACTCCTCAACTTGCAGATGTACTACTGGGCCTCCCAAATGGCGGTTGTAAACGACATCTTACACGGCAACGCCGAACTCCCACACATCCGAGCACAAACGCACGCTGGACAGGGGTTCTCCCCACTGGAGAGTCTTTATCAGACCATAGCACACCCACCTCCCTGCACAATGGCAGCTCATGGGTCACAGATATGGGTGGAAGCACACAGACACATAGGTTGGGAGGGGAAGGTTACCCCTGTTCAGCCTTTGTGGAGGAATAGATATTTACCTGAACTCAACATGCTTCCAAAATGGGTGAGTTGGGAAGTAGCTGGATTAACCTAAGTCAGTGATGTGATACAAGAAGGTGAAATAGTGCCCTTCGAGAACCTAGCGAATACATTTAATCTACCTTTGACAGAACATTTCCACTACAGGCACATTTCCCACGCCCTGAGATTACACATGCCAGATCTCTCTAATATGCCTGAATGCACACCAATTGAAAGAAACATTGTGATAGATCGAGTTGATGTTAAAACAACTTCTATAATGTACAACACAATCCCATCATTCGCAACGCCAGAGCTCTGTAGTTAAATCCAAATGGGAAAAAGATGTGGCCTTCTTGCAACCTGAGGACTGGACCACAGCCCTAATGCATCCAAGGGAAACTGCCATCTCTGCCAGAATCCGACTTGTACAACTTAAAATATTGCACAGGATATACTACCCAAGGGAGGCTCTATACCGATGGGGTGAAATAACGGATCCCAACTGCCCGAGATGTCGTCAAGAGAGGGGAACCTTCTTCCATATCCTTTGGGAATGCCGACAAATTAAACTTTTTTGGCAGAAATGATGCAATAGACTTAAGGGTTATAGGTCGAGCAGTGCCCATGGATCCAAAATCGTTAATACTGGTAGTGGAAGGGGACGCTGAGATGTCCTGTTTTGAAAAACTATTATTTTCAATGGCCACAGGACTTGCTAAAAGGAACGTGGCACAATTGTGGGGCTCAAATCTCGCACCACAATATGAGCAGTGGGTGGCAGATTTGGATGCGTGTATCGCAATGGAGAACAGAGTATACACTGCTAGAGGTTGCCCCGGAAAGGCACGTACGATTTGGCAAAGATGGGAAGAAAATTAGTGAAACGAATTTAATTGACATGATGGCTGACAAATGTGTGAGACCACCCTAATCTGTATACATAATGTAATCGATCGAGATGTGCTGAAGTACCCATTCAATGTATCAAACTTATCACCTGTGTCTTATGTATGTATGATTGTAATGTATTGACTAGTGTTGTTTTCACAAAATCAATAAAATGTGTTATTAAAATTTAAAAAAAGATTGTACCCCTCTAGAAGGGCAGCACTTAACAATACATACAAGATGTGAAAGGTACTCACTTCCACCAAATACTTGATAATATCTAACTGAAGCTATGTTACAACCAAAATGTTTGAAAAATGCTTTTTTGACATGATGATTACTCGTACCACTGGCGACACAAGGTTACACCGGTTGGACATAGAATGTACACCCCCGGAAGGGGTAGGATACAAGTGTCACCGGTTTACAATATTTTTAAACATCTACAGATCTATCACCAATATGGTGACTATGGAGCTACATTGCTTTTGGAATGTTGGTAGCATCTACACTATACTCAGACTTTGATAGAACAAACAACGCTGAGTGGCCCTATTACCCAATGAAGGTTTTTTTTCTCCCAACTGTAGTACCAGTCCTCACAGAGGATAATGAGCATCTAACTAAAGGCACATATACTATTGTGACAGTCACCTGTAGGTCAGGTCAACATATGATTTTCGCATATCACTGACAAGACAGATAGATGGAATTCTTAACTTAGCCTGCGTCACACATCTAGATAGAAATGTGAATGCTAGCATGTGCCACGCTTAGACGGAATACTTAACTTTGGCCTGCGTCGCATCTAGATAGAAATGTGAATGGTAGCATGTGCCACACTTAGATTTAATTCCAAACCTGGAATTAGATAGAAATGTGAATGTTAGAACACTTAAACTAAACTGCGAATGATGACAAGTGCAACACCTGAATGGAATCGTGATCACTAGCTTGCCTCACATTTAGACAGAATATTGAAAATTAGCAAGCACCACACCCCAATGGAATAGTGAATGGTAGCAAGCATCACACCCAGACATAATTGCAAGGACAGCAATGCCAACTAACCAATCCACTAACAATTTCCTCCCTCTCAAACTCTAACCAAACACAACCACAAGCATAAAATGCAGCAATCCCCACAAACTTCACTACACTGCAACAACAAAACAAACCGCACATAGACTTGCACAACAGCACACAACGACTACCGACTGTAAAACACCCCAAGTCCAGCCAACGACCCACTGGGTTGAGGCTGCCAACAGCACACCACTGCTATCTTGTACTTTTCCAGCTCATTCCCACTAACTCACCCCCCTCCCTCTTTCAGAGCCGCCAGAGCGCCAGGGGACCACTCCGGTGGTGATAGTGCACTGTACAAATATCCTTTAACATTAACATTAACAGATACGAATATTAGCCAGTGTCCAATTTAACAATTTTGGACAGATCAGATGAAGTACCTCTTAGGACAACAATAGGACCTTTTGGTGGTATCAGGTAATAATATCCCTATATATATGGTTGCCATATATAATGTCGCCGGGAAAATGTTGTGGCGACATTATATAGTTATAACAAGTCAGTAAGAGAGTTGACTTCCATACACTATGTGTGTATATGGGAGTCGCGTATAGCAACGGGGTACCTACGAGGCCATGTTCTGTATTGCGTATACCGTTGGGCTTACTTAGATCATACTAGAGCTGACAGTTTTACCCATGAATTAGCATGAGATATTAGTTTGTTTTTACCGTCACTTAGGAATCTGCTAGTTTTGGGTAAATGGGATCCCGTAGAGGTTTTAATATCTACCCTTTTTTCTACAGCTCACCGCACGACTTTGAGGAGGTGGCAAGGACGTCTTACTCCTTGCCTCGGCACACCCGCTTTGCCTCGGCTCACCCGCTACCTTGCTACTAATGCATCCAGCACAGTACGCACTCCAGAAATTTATAACCTGATGGCAGGTCAGCTACTTTTTATTCCTTGCCTCCCTTTAGTATTTTGAGTTGCGACACTGGTCATTCAACTTAATTAAATTTAAAATCTCTGTATTTTTCACAGATTCTCACCAGACGTCTGTGTGATAACACTATTTGGCAGTACCGGCCCTGAAGAAGGATTATTCCGTAACGCGTCGGCTCCACTATAGAACATCGTGGACACTGCCTATACATTATACATAGAGCGAGAGACAAGATTGCAGAATGCACAAGACTTGTCATTTTTAGACTCAACATCAGCACATGGTGCTTAAACTATACATCCTGCATGTACTACTTGCTCATTTTGGAACTTTACCTAGCTGCACACTAGCCTTTTGTAATGTTTTGTGTTGAGTTATATTGCTGAAATTGATGTCAAGACCATAAGAATCACATTACGACACTTGCATTGTATGTATCCAACGGTGGCTGTGCCTTTAACAGCCGCGAGCCTAATCTACTACTATATAAAGTCTTTGTTGGATTGAATTGAAAGCAACTACCTCTAGTAATTATTTATGTACTACTTTGTTCATTTATATAGGTCATATTACCTATATAGGGTGTAAACTCTGTTTCCTATTTTATCTGATGCTATCAACAATTGAATTGTCTTACATATTGAATGTACATTTTTGATTTAACGTACAGGACATAGTTCCCACAGGAGTGCAAATTGGGACTTTCTGTCAGCGTATGACAGATTCTGTTTGTTTTGGATTTCCAGTCAGTCTCTAGTGGTCTTGAGACTTATTTGAGTCCTGTTGCACCTAAAATATGCAAATATTACATGTGATGAAAAATGTGAATTTTGTTTAGCAACACTGCAAAAATAACTTCTATACAAGGTTGTGCCCCTCGACCCCCCTTTGTTTACTCTATGACATTATATAGGTGACCATATATATAGGGACAGGGGCAAACGGGGGTTGCTCCCGCCCCCCTTGAAAAATAAAAAAAGGGTTTGGGGGTTGCAGGGGTGTCCCCCGCATGTTCCATGTAATAACGGCCATTTTTCTGCGATTTTTTTGCATGCCAATATTTTTGAGGGGACATTATTACATGGAACCCTTTTGGCCCCACTTATTACAAACCTTGCTTGAGTCCTCGCGACCATATAGGTATTGGCCATCCTAATAAGTCTCATATCCATTTTTTGATGATTGCTCTGTGACTTTCATAACGGGCGCAAGTTAACCCTTAAGACGCGAATGGCATGATAGGTGCATGCGCGGGATGATAGCATGTTTAAGATTTACCATGAAATTCTTTATCAAACTCTTGTTTCAGAGTTAATGTACGAGCGCATGATGCACTTTCAGTGAATTACTCTCTTCAATCTATATACGCTGCATTGAGCAGTGACAGGATAACTAATACGGGCACTTGTTCGTATTGTTTACGCGCGTGGTGACATAATTTTGTCACAGATCGCGGGTAGCTCAGACACATGAGTTTCCATACAAATATGCACCCTCAACTTTCGCCTCGAGGCACCTGCCACCACAAAGCCACTGTTTAACAGTAGATCCACCATGTAAATCGTAGATATTGAGCGGATCAACTAACTTCAATCAGCATGATGATGATGATGACGTCACACGTGTGATATTGACTATGATAAACTGCTTGTAATTTATAAATTGTACAAAAGATATTATAATACTGAACATTAATAGGTTCCTTATTATTGTTTTTTTTCTTATAGAAATTGTTGAAATTCCCATTTTTGCCCCTGATGAAGAGTGGAATTACTCGAAACGCGATAGACTGGTACGTATAAGCATATTGAAGGCTTATGCCATATATACAGTGTGGTGGGGATGCAGGTTTCCTAATAGGAAACCTTTCTTCTTTTTTCCAACAAAAAACAAACCAGACACCTCATGTTTAACCTTATGTTTTACAGAGAGAACCAGTTCAGCAAAACATATTATTTGAACCTGTTATTATATTGAATGAATGTAATTTGATGAGCCAAATACAACAATATTATTTGGATAATTTGATTGAAACTTGATAAACAATATTTATTAGAAGAATCCTGATTAACAAAAAGGCGCATGTGTTACGGATATAAAAATATATTTATTTGTCTCAATCACAGGGAAAACAATGCATATTTGGTACAAAAATGCTTACAAATCATTTTAACATTGATTTACAGAGTGGAGGACCAAAGTCCTTAACAATGGGTTGAGAGGATGTGGATTTGACCAGAAGATGCAGGGGAGGTAGAAACATGAACCCGCGACAAGGACAAATGATATAGGAACAGGAGAGTGGAAGAGGTGCTATGTTTTAGGATGAAGGGGCGAGGGATAAGTGCTGTGGTGTTGTCTGTTAGGCAGAATCCTGTGGTGCAGTTCCCTTAGGGAACACTGCAAAAAGATTAAGACTACAGGAGTAAGCAGTAAACCCAATTGGTAGCAGTTTGTACCACCCAGATTTACCTGGTAGCTGTGGCTGAGCAGTCAGACTTCTCTCAGGAAGAGTAGGGCAGTATATAGAGTATACACAATAGGGCTAAAAAGACAGTAGAGCAAACAAACACTGACCAGAGCTTTGAATAAAAAGTATATAATTATTTATTTAAAACACACTTTAGGCAATATACTAGCACTCTAAATCAAAAGCAAGTTAAAACACAGCGAGATAAAGTATACACACCTCCCTTGCTAACTATCAGACAAGTCAAGAGTTGAAACACTACGATTTGTTAAAACAGATGTGAGCGCGTAACCTGATGGCACGCCAATAGTTCAGTTAAAGGGAGAGAAAAAGGCAGAGCATAGAAATAAAACAAGTCCCAACACTTTTAGGAGTTCTCAACAAGGGAATAAAGGCAGTATATACTGTAGAGCCAAAGTTCATAGGCCAGGCCCACTTTAAATGGAGCAAAGCGAAATGTGCCCAGGATCACACAGTTTAAAATGCACTAAAAGTCTTTGCAGAATGTTCAAAAGAGGTTGGGGCGATTCAAGAAGGTATAGTTAGAAGGTCTGGGGCCAACCCAGTTGGAAAGCCAAGGATTTAAGGGTCATCTTGGGCAAACCGAAGAAAGGGAGGCCAGGCAGGACACAGTACCTTAAAGAGAGAGGAAGCTCCAGCGGTGGCAGTTGTTCCTGGCAGTGGTTGCAGTTCGTTGTTTCGACCAGGGGAAGAGAGGATCTTGTCGAGGAGGAAACGTGGAGTCATTGCACTGCACAGGGATGAAACCAGCCGTGGAGTTAGTCGATAAAAGGTGCATTCCTTTCATTCACGGTCAAAGTGGTGAAGCTTGGTTATCCGGCCGCCGGGGTGCTTGGCACGGGCGATTCGACCAAGAGACGTCTTTGGAAGGCAAAAGGGTTAAACTGGTTGGTCCACCAGCTCAGAGGAAGAAGACTCGTCCAGCAGATGATCTTCTCTTGTCGTCGGGAAAGTGGTGAGGTCGTTGCAGCAGGGCTCCACCGGTGGTGTCATCGTTGTAGATGGCTCAGCTTCTTCCCTCTTCGGATTCTTAGGTCCTGTGGCGACTTCTGAAGTTCCAGTCCCAAAAGCCTTGCTTTTATGCAGAAAAACCTCCATTCAACAGCCTAGCTGTCACTCAAACATGCTAAGTGGTGAGCCGGGCGGCTCACCACTGGGCCAATCAGAATAGAGTGCGACTTGAGTTGCTAAGGCAATGCAGTCCAGGGTGCCAATTCCCCTCCCCACACATCCTGTGGAACCCACACAGAGTGGCACCATTTGGAGGGCTTCTGTGGAGAAGACCGCCAAAAAGTGGAACAAAGGGCTCCACCTTGGTTAGAGTTACAGAGACGGACACAAACGCCATTTTAGAAAAGAGTTCTGGCAAAAAGACCCAACCGTTGATTTAATATTAAATAAATAAACCAGCGGTATCTTTAACATTGCACCAAAAAGTGGTGCGTTTAAAATCAATGGGAAAATCCCATATAGAATATTCCGGTGGAATATTTCGCGTGATAACCACTGCCACCAGCCAGAAACTCGATAAGGGGGGACTGGACAGTGCCCCCTTGAAAACAGACCCAGGGGCAATATAATTAACCCCTTCCAGTACTTCCACAATATGATGGTTTGTACTGGTTCTGTTCTCAATTTAGGACTAGTAAAGTCAATGGTGACTTTACATGACCTGGGAGACAGTAGTCAGTCCCAGGTTATGGAGTCTATGTTTGGGGGTCACTATGACACCCCTGTGTTACTGCACTGAGGGTGCTGTGTAACACATACACAAAAACAGATGATACCCTATGGAGAAAGAAACCCCATAGCCCATAAGCACATACAAAGTCAAAGACATACCTCAAATCATGCCTACGAGTGGGAGGAAAAAGCAGGAGAAAAAAACAAACCCCAAAAATCCAGCAAAGTTGCTGGGGGACTACCTAGGTTTGGGAAATTAGCCTTATAAGAGAATTCTCCCTACCACTGAGAGGTAGGCAGAGAGGAGAACAGGGATATGTGGGGGTGTAGAATGCTATCCAGAAAGTGGCTCTTCAGAAAGGAGGAGAGCTAGAAGGTTGGATTTAAATAGAGATTGAGTGGGAGTAGTGTGGAGAGGAAGAGCTTTCCAGAGTAAGGGAGTGAGGAGAGGAATAGAGCAGAAACTAGAGGGAGCGCAAGGGGCATGAGAGGTGGCAAGGAGGTGAGCTGAGGATGATCGCAGGGAGCGATGGGGAGAGTAGAGCGCGAGATGGGCTGGTAGGTTGGGTGAGGCAAATCTGTGTATAGTTTTGAAGATGATGAGAATGAGTTTGTACTTTGCCCTCTGTCTCATAGATAACCAGCCTAACTGACAATGGACTTGGGAGGTGGAGGTGAAGCAGGAAGGTTGAAGAGTGTACAGACAGCAAAGTTGAGGACTTTGTCATGAGTGGAAAAAGCATAGTTGGGAAGGCTATAGAGTAGACTAGCACCGCAGTCAGATCAAGAGAGTACTAAAGAGGAGATTATATGCTTAGCAGTGTTGAAGGAAAGAAGAGGTTTTATTTTTTTCGGATGTTGAGTTGAGGAGATTAAGGGAGTTACCACTGCATTACCGCACCACCTAACTATGGATTTGGAGGTACGGCAGAGGAAAAGCCTCCAGCAGAATGCTTGAGGTAAATCCTCTGCCTTACCACCAAAAAACAGCCAAATTGTCAGAATTACTGCTGGTGGTAATTCCATTGAAATCTCCATGGAGTCCAATGGACTGCGATAAATGGGGACTAACACCGCCTACCACCACTTGTAATCCGGTGGCAATTCCACTGGGCAAAGTGGCGGTAAAGGCAAATCCATTTGGTGGTATTTCAGTGGATTTACCACCGACATACCACCAAACTTGTAATGAGGCCCTAGGTCTGGCCGCATTGACTGATTTGGAGATGAAGAGCGAGAAGTTGTGAGATAGGTTGAAGACGACACCAAGGTTACCATCAGAAGCAGAGTTGGGAATGTAGTCAGGAGAGAAGAAAATAAGAGGGTGAGACGAAGAGATAAGCCTGTTTAGATGGGAAGTAGAGCACTTCAGTTTTAGTGGAGTTGTGCATGAGCCAGTGAGATGGCACCCAGTATTTGATGGCAGAGAGACAGTTAGAAATTTAAAACAATGACTCGTCAACCAAGGAGGGAAAAGAGAAGACACAAGTGTCATTACCAAAGAGTTGATAGGAGAAGCTAAAGGAGAAGATCAAGGTGCCAGGAACAGAGGCATACCGAGTGAAAAAAAGTGGACTCAGCACTGACCTTGGGGAACACCAACAGTAAGGGGGGAAAGTGGGGAGGTAAGGTTGTTCCAGGACACCTGGAAGTGTCTGGGGGCTAGATATGAAGCAAATCAAGCAAAGGCCTTGTCCCTGAGGCTTAGGAAAGATAGTGTTGAGAGAAGATCAGAATGGTTGACAGTATTGAAGGCAGCAGATGGGTCTAGAAGAATAGGAATAGATGAATGGTTAGTACGACAAGTGGAAGAGATGTAGGTGCTGACATTGAGGAGAGTTGACTTAGAATGCAGAGGTCGGAAGCCAGATTGAAGCGGGTCGAGGAGTTTGTGTGTGTCAAGGAACTCAGTGGGAGTCATTACAGGTTTGGTGTTATCCCGATGGTATTACTGGTGGGAAACCACCGAATGGACTTCCCATCACCGGCACTCAGTCTTCTGGAATTTCCGGCAGATTCCGAGTGCCAGTAAGGTAAGTAATTACCCATTCTATGGCTCTATGCTGGAGTTAAACCACTGCCACCACTGGCAAACTTGTGTTTTGCTGGTACAATGAAAGTGCCAGTGCTGGAATTACCAGCAGTTTTACTGGCACTTTAACCACACTGGCAAAACTGCAATGAGGCCCAATGAGTCAGTTGAAAACTACACACTCTAGGATTTTGGAAACGTGAGGTAGAAGAGACAGGATGAAAGTTGGCAGGGCCATTAGGATCTAGGTCGGGTTTCTTAAGGATAGGATGACAGTAGACGCAAAAGTGGCATTGTCAAGAGAGGAGTTGAAGAGGGAAGAAAATATGGAGCAACACTGGGAGGTATGAGTTTGACTATGTGTGGGGATAGAGGGTTGATGGCACATGAAGGCTTTGCCCTGAGGAGAAGGTGCCCTGAGGAGAAGGTCAAGAATCTCATTAGGGTTAGTGGGGGCAAAGGAAGACATTGTCGCAGGAGAGAAGGGTAGAGGTGGAGGAGAAAAGTGAACCGTTGGGGGGATAGAAGGTAATTTGAGAGTGTATTTTGAATGTTGGACATTTTTAAAGCAAGGTAGAGAACTAGATCATTAGCAGAAAGAGTTGATGAGATGGATGAGGCTTTATGAAGTGAGAGAATTGAGTTGAGATGTATGGAGGCGCCTAGGTTGAGAGGATTAAGACGAAATGAGAGCGGCATAGAAGTCACATTTGGCAGAGTTGAGAGCAGAGGAGTAGTTTTGAAGAGCAGTCAGGCAGAGTTGGAGATCCGAGGAGTGTCTAGATGTTTGCCAAGTGCAAAGGTTTTTTTTCACTGTAGTTTTCAGGGTGCGGGTGGTAGGTGTAACCCAAGGACGTGGACGGGAGGGTGTAGGAGTGAATGTAGTAAGAAGAAAGTGAGAGGAAAAGGGAGTATTAAGAGCAGTGTTAATGTTAGTGAAGGCTTTATCAGTGGATAGAAGTTTGCATTGGAGGAGAGTGGTACAGGTTGGAGAGGTAGATAGGACATTTGGAGGAAGGAAGAGTTGCGATTGAGGCAAATACGATGTAATGATCAGAGGAAGAATGAACAGTGGAGATATTAGAGGCAGAGAGTTGAGAGGAGAATAAGGTCAAGGGAGTTACCATTTGAATGGGTGGGAAAGAGCAGACAGAAGAAAGCAAGTGGATGAGGAGAAGAGGACTAAAGTCAGTTTATATGGAGTGGAGTGAGAGGGGAGGTTGATGCCACTAGTGATAATGAGTTGATGCTGGGGACAAACGAGGTCAATTAGTCGGGAGAGATGGTCAATAAATTAACCACCGGGACCAGGTGGCCGATTGAGATATAATATGAATGCCATAGGGAGCAGTGATTGTTGAGATAGTGTATTCGAAAGAGGAAGAATTTGCGGGATATAGGGGAGTAGGTGAGTTAGGGAGCTTGGAAGATGCAAACAGACCTACAACACCACCCCTAGGTATAGTGGTGGAGTGAGTGCACACCCAAATAGAGGAGATGTTTGAAAATATTATTTTGAAAACCACAAGGAGTGGTGTCGATACTTTTATGAGGTGCAGAGGAGGAAAAGAGGGTTTTGGCACAAAAACCCTATAGCAAATAAGAGCAAGGGAAGAGGACCCAAGGTTGGAGTCCTCCCGTCCCCTGCACACTCTAGGACTACGCAACAAGGGCGTAGATTCTTAAGGATATAGTTAGCAATATTCGTTTTTAAGCACTCTTTAGAGAATTGATTCGACAAAATTTATAACATCAAACAGAGGAACAATGGTTTTTGTATTTTAGGTGTTCAGGGATGAAGTGAGCACCTATTTATTTATATATAAAAATGTAGTGAAGACAGGAGAAATTGCATAACAACATTATAATGTCAACATAATTAAAAGTTGATGGAAATTCCACTCTCAATGGCTTGACGCGTTTCGAGGTGATACCTCTTCTTCAGAAGCCTTTGTGGATCTACTGTCTAGTCAAAATGCATTTAGGAAAACAATCAACAGAAGGTATACTTGTAAGTTCGTCAACCAAATAAACAACAAGCAGCATTGCTTCATTCAAATTAAGTATCTACATGTAGTGTGTTAAACAGTGCAAACATTCAATTTAGTTTGACCAGAGTAACTATCTGGCCATGTTTTTTTAAAATTCAAAACACTGTCTAGTATAATCCCATGCACCTCTAATGGGAATCCAACCAAATGGAATATCAATAGTAATCTAAAAATGGAAGCTATAATGAATGCTTCTAAAATTCAATTCAACAAATGAAACATTCGATTTTAAGGGCATATTCAACCAGTGTAGGTTTACTGTTAAGCATGGTAAATACAAACTACACACCAAAGAAAGGTTTTTTTCACAAAGAGGATATTTTACATAAAAAATGCACTAACCTATTGAGGTTTAATGTTGTAGCAGAAAAGCCATCTATGGCGAAAAATAAGTCCAAGTGGACATGCTTGCAGTGCCAGTGCCTCGATTTAGGTGTTTTCTTGGTTTTGAAAGCTACTTCAATACTTCCGGTAATCTCTGTGGATAGCAATGTTAATGTACAGGTCACTGTGTGTGACTAAATATCTATTCACAAGTACAATAATGCGTTCATTAGTGAGGAAATGACCATATACCTGCTATAATTCGTGCGGTAGAACACGCGGGTATGTTGCGGCAGGATTCAATCTACGGCGGACGTGCAGGATTCCTCTGTGTTGCATCTAACGTTGCAGGAAGAACGGGTGCAGATAGATCTGGGAGCTCGTAAGTACGAATGCTTTCTGTGGAGGACAGTGTGGTGCTAGTGAGTATTCAAGATCATATGGATCATTGATCACACGGTCAAAAACGTGTACAGTATTCTATACATAGCGCATACCTGTTCAGCCTCTATGTACATCCAGTTGTGCTTCTCTCTGCTCGTTGTTTGCACGGTGCCCATGGAAACGAGGGACCGTGTTCAAACAGCCTAGTATTTGGCGGGCTAGATTCTGGGGGTAGAAATCAACAACGGACTAACCCGATGTTCGAGAAATGTGGCGGCCATCTTTAGCTATGTAAAAGGACCCTGTTAGTAAAGGTGGTTACGTGTGTAAAATTCTGCAAGTCATCTTCTAACAACATAATCAAAATTCTATTAAGAGTAGCATAAGTTTAAACAATATGATGATAACAGCAGCGGTCGAAAAACAAAGTTATTTTACCAAACATTTTCTACACGTAGTGCTACTTATGCGTATGGCACTTCTGTATCGTTCGAGTGTATCCAAACATCACAATGTGTCCATTTACATTCCTTTAACTAATTTGCTGGACAATCTGATACTTGGTACCAGATGTCCTCACATTCTTGGTTATGCACACTGTTTACTTGTTCAATATTACAAGTGGCGAATGTACATTGCTGTAAATTCCATCATATACTAGGACTAACAATACTAAGTCCTAGCATGCAACAATGCATTAAAATATGCATAATATGTACCGTGGCGTGAAGACTGTTCTTCAATGGCTATGACCACTTGATTAGTGCTGCTGATCTATCAAATGTCTAGTTACTTCAATAGGGTGCCCTTGTGATATTGATTATCCCATTCACTAGACAGTCAGTTGTGGGGACGTTGCTGCCTTCCCATATCCAAAGCATAGTGAATTATTGGTGCATAGTAGAGAGTGCAGGGTCTACAGGACAGAAATATCTAAAATGTTAAAAGTATCTAAATGAAGCAGTTCAATGATGTTTCCTCGTTGAGACCCCTTGGGTATTTGGTGTCTAAAAGGTATATCCAATATTTTTCTCTTTGTGCCAATAGTCTTATGTAGTTGCCACCTCGCTGTGGTTTGCTTACAACTTCAACGACCTGGAATCTTAATTGACTGATGTTATGTTTTGCTTCCATAAAATGTCTGGCTACTGGTGATTTCTGGTTTTGGCACCGGATGGTGGACTTGTGCTCTGATATTCGTTCTTTCAAAGACCTCGTACTCTGTCCAATGTATAATTTGCCACAAGGGCATTTCAGAGCATATATGACGCCTGCTGTTATACAGGTGGCGAAGCTTCAAATAACTGAAAACATAGTGATGAATATTTCAAGTAAACATCTATCAAGTGACCAACTGTTTATTCTGAATCGGGGCCTATCATTCGTACCCATGAGTAACACATCTATGTTTGAAGAGCAAGTCTGTCTACACCGACTTATGAGAAAGATTAGATTAAAGATGTTTTTTGAAAATGATCCAGGACAAGATGACACTCCTGAAGACAATCTAGAACTACGACCCAAGAGCCTGTTCGATCCACCTATCCAAAATCCTATACTCGATCTATTTGAGAAAAAGGTACTTAATGACTTGAAACGGATCAACTACCGCAAATTATCTCCGATCAACATCAAGAATAGTCAGCTTGAGCATATTGAGACCTTGGCAAAAGATGAAGATATCACCATTAAACCGGCAGACAAGGGCGGAGCCATAGTAGTCATGGACACGACTTACTACACCACTAAATGCCTCGAACAACTCAACGACCAGACAACTTACAGTAGATTGAATGGCGACCCCCTTCAGGGTATAAAGACTATTATCGAGACCTTAATTGACAATGCACTCGACAACGATTGGATAAGTGTTAAAACCAGTCAATTTCTCATTAATAAACATTCGATAACACCAGTATTCTATGGACTTCCAAAAATCCATAAGGACAATCAGAAACCTCCATTAAGACCCATAGTTGCAGGAACGGAGAGCATCTTCGATCCCCTAGCTATCTATGTTGACCGCCTTCTACAGCCTTTAATCCAGGAAATTCCTACCTACCTCAAAGACACCACAGACTTCCTCAACTGTCTAGCAGAAATCTCGGCTATCAGTAGTGACTGCATCATATTCAGTATGGATGTATGCAGTCTATATACCTCTATACCACACGATGAAGGCATTAACGCTGTGGAATGGTTACTCTCCAACTCTGAACAAATAAGAGGTAACCCAGAGTTCATTATTTAACTACTTAAACTCATCTTACATAATAGCTACTTTCAATTCCAAAAGACCTTCTACAATGAAATATCCGTCACATCCATGGGCTCTGCTATGGCACCTGTCTATGCAAACTCCTTTATGTATAGATTTGAAACAGAACACGTCTTAGATAATCAAATATGGTCATGTAAGATCATACTGTGGAAACGATTCATAGACGATATATTTGGAATCTGGTGCGGCACAAGAACTGAATTGGATGAGTTTTTACTCTACATGAACACAGTACACCCAAAAATCAAATTCACGATGGACGTTGGAGAACCAGACCTCCACTTTTTAGATGTCAGCTTGAAGATCTATGAAGGAAAGGTAGTGACCACCATTTATCACAAACCCACAGATACCAATAATCTCCTACACTTTACCAGCTTTCAGCCGAAACCCATGCTAAAAAGTCTCCCTTACAGTCAGATATTGAGACTAAAAAGAATCATATCAGACCCAGCTGGCCTTGACATTGAATGCACTCAACTAATTGAGCGATTTGAGAAACGAGGATATCCTCAGGACATTCTACAAGAGGCCAACGATAGATCGAACCATCTAACACAGAAAGACCTGTTAGCACCTAAGTCCAGAACTAATTCTACTCCATTGATGTATATTTCCAAATATTCACGTCAAAGTTTCCAGATTGGCAAATCTATAAGAAAGCACTGGTCTTTACTACAAAGTGATAAACACCTGAAAGAACTCTTCCCAAGAGTACCAATGATGGCATTTAGAAGGGGCCGCAACCTTAGGGACAGACTCGTGAAAGCTGAAAGACCAAATAAGGATAAACAGATGCTTTTACAGACTAAAAAAATGGGTACTTTTCCATGTCCTATTTGTACCAACTGCAACAATGTAATTAAGGGTAATACCATCTCTCACCCATCAACAGGCAAAAAGATAAAGATCAGAAGCTTCGCCACCTGTATAACAGCAGGCGTCATATACGCTCTGAAATGCCCTTGTGGCAAATTATACATTGGACAGACTACGAGGTCTTTGAAAGAACGAATATCAGAGCACAAGTCCACCATCCAGTGCCAAAACCAGAAATCACCAGTAGCCAGACATTTTATGGAAGCAAAACATAACATCAGTCAATTAAGATTCCAGGTCGTTGAAGTTGTAAGCAAACCACAGCGAGGTGGCAACTACATAAGACTATTGGCACAAAGAGAAAAATATTGGATATACCTTTTAGACACCAAATACCCAAGGGGTCTCAACGAGGAAACATCCTTGAACTGCTTCATTTAGATACTTTTAACTTTTTAGATATTTCTGTCCTGTAGACCCTGCACTCTCTACTATGCACCAATAATTCACTATGCTTTTGGATATGGGAAGGCAGCAACGTCCCCACAACTGACTGTCTAGTGAATGGGATAATCAATATCACAAGGGCACCCTATTGAAGTAACTAGACATTTGATAGATCAGCAGCACTAATCAAGTGGTCATAGCCATTGAAGAAGAGTCTTCATGCCACAGTACATATTATGCATATTTTAATGCATTGTTGCATGCTAGGACTTAGTATTGTTAGTCCTAGTATATGATGAAATTTACAGCAATGTACATTCGCCACTTGTAATATTGAACAAGTAAACAGTGTGCATAACCAAGAATGCGAGGACATCTGGTACCAAGTATCAGATTGTCCAGCAAATTAGATAAAGGAATGTAAATGGACACATTGTGATGTTTGGATACACTCGAACGATACAGAAGTGCCATACGCATAAGTAGCACTACGTGTAGAAAATGTTTGGTAAAATAACTTTGTTTTTCGACCGCTGCTGTTATCATATTGTTCAAACTTATGCTACTCTTAATAGAATTTTGATTATGTTGTTAGAAGATGACTTGCAGAATTTTACACACGTAACCACCTTTACTAACAGGGTCCTTTTACATAGCTAAAGATGGCTGCCACATTTCTCGAACATCGGGTTAGTCCGTTGTTGATTTCTACCCCCAGAATCTAGCCCGCCAAATACTAGGCTGTTTGAACACGGTCCCTCGTTTCCATGGGCACCGTGCAAACAACGAGCAGAGAGAAGCACAACTGGATGTACATAGAGGCTGAACAGGTACGCGTTATGTATAGAATACTGTACACGTTTTTGACAGTGTGATCAATGATCCATATGATCTTGAATACTCACTAGCACCACACTGTCCTCCACTGAAAGCATTCGTACTTACGAGCTCCCAGATCTATCTGCACCCGTTCTTCCTGCAACGTTAGATGCAACACAGAGGAATCCTGCACATCCGCCGTACATTGAATCCTGCCGCAACATACCCGCATGCTCTACCGCACGAATTATAGCAGGTATATGGTCATTACCTCACTAATGAGCGCATTATTGTACTTGTGAATAGATATTTAGTCACACACAGTGACCCGTACATTAACATTGCTATCCACAGAGATTACCGGAAGTATTGAAGTAGCTTTCTGTACCAAGAAAACACCTAAATCGAGGCACTGGCACTGCAAGCATGTCCACTTGGACTTATTTTTCGCCATAGATGGCTTTTCTGCTACACCATTAAACCTCAATAGGTTAGTGCATTTTTTATGTAAAATATCCTCTTTGTGAAAAAAACCTTTCTATGGTGTGTAGTTTGTATTTATCATGCTTAACAGTAAACCTACACTGGTTGAATATGCCCTTAAAATCGAATATGTTTCATTTGTTGAATTGAATTTTAGAAGCCTTCATTATAGCTTCCATTTTTAGATTACTATTGATATTCTATTTGGTTGGATTCCCATTAGAGGTGCACGGGATTATACTAGACAGTGTTTTGAATTTTAAAAAAACATGGCCAGATAGTTACTCTGGTCAAACTAAATTGAATGTTTGCACTGTTTAACACACTACATGTAGATACTTAATTTGAATGAAGCAATGCTGCTTGTTGTTTATTTGGTTGACGAACTTACAAGTATACCTTCTGTTGATTTTTTTCCTAAATGCATTTTGACTAGACAGTAGATCCACAGAGGCTTCTGAAGAAGAGGTATCACCTCGAAACGCGTCAAGCCATTGAGCGTGGAATTTCCATCAACTTTTGATTATGTTGACATTATAATGTTGTTATGCAATTTCTCCTGTCTTCACTACATTTTTATGTATAAATAAATAGGTGCTCACTTCATCCCTGAACACCTAAAATACAAAAACCATTGTTCCTCTGTTTGATGTTATAAATTTTGTCGAATCAATTCTCTAAAGAGTGCTTAAAAACGAATATTGCTAACTATATCCTTAAGAATCTACACCCTTGTTGCGTAGTCCTAGAGTGTGCAGGGGACGGGAGTACTCCAACCTTGGGTCCTCTTCCCTTGCTCCTACAACACCACCCCAACCAGTTTGGCAGGGGGAGTAGGTGAAGGTGTAGGCAGGGTCGTGAAGGGAAGCAAGGGTTAGAGAGTCTAAGGGAGAAATCCAGATTTCTGTAAGGGTAATGAGGTCAAGAGTGGGAGAAGGGCAAAGAAGAAAGTTAGAGGTAAAGGAAGTCTTGTTACAGACAGATTGTGCATTCTAAAGAGCAATATAAAGAGTAGGATGTAGAATCACACTGATGTTGAGTCTGCAAAGTACAGAGGCGCTAAGGGTAGATGCAAGAAAGGGAAGTGTTATGAAAGTTAGGGTTGGAGGTTTTGTGAAAAGAGAGATGGTGGGTGAGAAGATGGGTGGCGTTGAGGAAAAGATATGGTAGGGATAGGAAGAGTTGAAATGGTTTTGAGCAGAGGAAAATGAAGACAGAAGTAGAAGAGAAAGGAAGAGATATTAAGAGTGGTGCATGGTGAGGACGGGTATGAGGAAAGACGTAATTGGTACTCAAGCAAGTAGCAGGACAGAGCAAAGCAATACCTCTAAGGTGAAGAGGCAAAGAGGCAGGAGGTTGGTGGACATTGGTAAAGAACCTTCCAACACATGCTGCCATTCAGTGAAGGAGTACATGGGTGGGAGCAGAGGGTACCAAAGAGGGCTTACTGCATGTCTCGTACAAGAAGGAGGAAGGGCAAATCATCTACAGGGAGGAGCAGTTTTGTAAAAAAGTGATTGATTATTTTACAGTCTATTTTGACAACTTAACAGATGTACAAGTATCTGTAGAATTCAAGAAGGAAGGGGGTAGTAGGAGAAAAAGTAAAGAAAAAACACAACACAGCAACTAACAGATCTGCCAATGGTGTGAGTTTTTTGCTTAGCCTCCCTGTTCCTGCACTCACACCGGTAAATCCAGATGTCTGATTTATTAAAGCAATCTTTATTGCAGTAGTAACAGCTGTGCATCTATTCACTTTGTAGTGGGAGTTCTTTGGTACCATCTTCTGGAGGCAAAAGAGGACAAGTGCTTTCAGAACGATGGCACCCCCCAGGAGAAGTGGAAATGGAATGATAGTCTTCTTTCATACTCCTGCCATTGTCCCCAGAAATGCTTTCCTGTTTTGGGAGTGGCACTGCAGTGACTCAAATATACAGTCACACAGGAGGCTGGCGTAAAGATCAACAAGGATCGGCTATACCGAATTGGCTATACCTACAGGAACTGGGCAGATCTTTGAAGAACATGGTGCCCCGTTCTCAAAGAGCTTTGGGGTTCCCTCGTGTCAAGAAGAGAGGCAGCATCTTAACCTAGGAACCACATACACTGTGGATGTGGTAGTCTCACCAATATCTTACAGTTTTTGCATGGCTTGATTCTCAGTGATTTATGTTACATCATGGCTGAAAATTAGTCACTAAGCACAGACAAAACGTGGTTAATGATCCCTGATGGAGGCAAGTGGGTATGTGCAGCTGAATATATGTAGAGAGTATAACTTCTGGCACAGATGAGGCCATTGTCAATGTGACAGTGTTTCAAAAGCTGCACAAATGCAACCTGTTGGCTGTATTCCTGTTTTCTGTAACTGGAAATATTTCTAAAGAAATGAAATTTGCGAGGAAGGTGTCTATTAGAATGGAAGTATATTAATGCTTTAAATTATGACAAACAACACATACGATGCATCTAACCATAAAGTCTTTCCAGATGTGCTGGCTGCTTCTTGTATTCTTCCAGCAACTTATCGGCCTCTTCTAGAATTGACCGGTACTCTGGAATCAGGAAGTCTGTGTTCCCCTCATGGACTTGTAATTCCTTATTGGAGAAATAAAAGGAAATACAACAGTATCCATTATAGTATATCATGGAAACACAGTAATAAAAGTCGTTTTTCAGGGGTTATAAGCCATATCTATTGGTGAAAACATTCAGCTAATTTCAGATCTAAGGGTTATCACCAATCTCTAAAATAATCAACATTAACTGCAAGCTATGCCCATCTATGCTTATCATATTAAACTTTCAAATAACTGAGTTAAGAGTAAACAATGGATTTAAAAAAAAATCAGAAATTTAACAGATACATCTAACTGTACACACCACCTCATGCTCACCTCTTGAAGGGGTTTGTTTTCTGCAGCCTGTCAGGTACTGTCACCCCATCATGCAACTCTGGACTGAAACCTGCCATATCAGACAGTATTATATTTCCCTATCTAGCAACAGTTGGAGCGGAGGGTGGGTAGATGTATCCCTTAATAGCTCCTTTCCTTCAACTTGCTCCCCATCCTAATAACAGGGCAATCTCCCCCACCAAGTACACACTAAACCTAACAAGTTCCGTCACCAACCACATATTTCAAAACTTCTGAAACACCACTTAGAATTCCACAATCTCACTAGCTCTGCACGAACCACCTTCTTCCACTCGCACCCTGGTAGTTTTACGATGAATGATTAACAAAAGGCAGCCCAACAGCATACAATGCTTTAAATTTACAAATAACGCTGGCCGTAGAGGTCTTAAATGTATCAAGAAACTAATCAGCCTCACCTGTTATGCTTGAGCTAAAACATGGTGCTGGTGCGCAGTGCATTCTGGGGGTACTCAGAGCCATAATGGATATTTATTCCATGCCTCAGTGAAAAGCTGTACTTGCTTTGCTGAAAGACATGCTTTCTAAACCTCGTATGCAGCCTCAGTCAAGGACATTTCTGCTGAGAAAGCTGGTTTTATTATGTCTTGCTATAAGTTATGGAATTGTTTTCTGTGGTGTTTTAGAAGAAGAGGGAAGCTTTGCTCCTTGGGGTTACTGTCGGTTGACCAGGCCGTCAATCAACAGTCACTCAGCAATGTGCAAGCGCTAATGCCAGAAGGTTCGAGAAATTGCCAACCCTTTTTGAGGAGGGCATATATGAAGAGCTATCGGAAAGGTCAGGGGGAAACCACACAAAGAGCTCAGTCGGAGGGGGGACGCCTTGTTCCGTCCTTCCTGTGGGCTGTTGTGCTCTCTGCCTGGCTGTTACCGGGGTCTTCCAGCCGCTTCTGGTGAGATGAGGGATTCAGTTACGCCCACGGTGATGTATTTTCTTTTGAATTCTCTGTCCTTTCTGTGATTCATTTCTGTTTTATCACTTGTTGCTTCTAATCTATGAATAAATAGCCGTATAAGTGCTCATTATTTTGCTAACTGCATATCTGGTTGTGAGTTATTGCCTCGTCTACCTGCGTTCAAAGGTACTGGTGATGAATAATTGTCTGTGCACTTTTGGCGAGCAAAACACCTGTGTATAGGTGAATTCCTTCTAAAGGCAAGCACAGCAGCTTCGTCTGAACATTAGCAAATAAACCTGAGGGGTGAATCCAGGAATGAGGTTACATGTCATTGCCAAGTGCTCCTAAAACTACTTGAGCAGTCCATCTTATCTAGGCCCATATGCATTTGCTTTGTGGCATCCTTGCCATAATCATTTCTCTTCCTAACCATCTTCCTTTTAGAGCCCTTCGCTTAGCCACACCCAACTCTCTGAGGGTCAGACGCTTCTCCAGGCAGAGAGTGGGAGGTAGATCTCTCTCCTCTGCAGGTGCCTCCCTCTGGAATGGGCTCCCTGCCCCTTTCAAACTTGAGCCGGACAACCTGAGATTCCGGAAGCAGCCCAAGACCTTCCATTTCACTTCTGCTTTCTCTCTGCATCTCTCTTTCTCTCTCTCCACTGCACTAACTAGTTCGCTGTCTACCCTGAGAATCTCAATGGGCATCAGGCTCTTCCACAACCAGTAGCCCTTGCACTGCGTCTGGGCAGACCACGCACTTGGGGCTGTATCTGCATCCCTACAGTCCCCTGCCTCCTGCACTTACCCAGAGCCACGCTGCCCTGGCTGCACTTACTTGGAGAAATGCTGCCCCGATTGCACTTCACCCTTCCCTCCCCCCTGGCACCACTTATCTCCCCTCTGCACTTGCAAGATCTGAATGAAACAAGGCCTAATAAGATTGATATTTTGTCCTCCCTCAGTCTTCCCTACCTTGTCTTGTTGTGCCTAGAAACACATGGTTACAGGCGCATTATAAATGACACATCATATCATATCATATCATTTGTCGGAAAGTTTGCTGCACATCAGCAGGCTAACCTTGCAACATCCCAAAGAGTGCGAGTGTAGTGAATCAAAGAACACATGGCATTAGCTGTCCATTTGGCAAGGCTGCCGGAAGCCAAAACCTTTGGGCCAAAAGTGTCCAATGTCATGACTCTTGATGCAGTTGTATGGTAGGGGAAACATTTTGAGGAGATCAAGCAATCTATTGGTTGAGCCACCAAACTCTCGGGGGTCAGGTGAGTGGAGAGGCAGAACATATCTGAGGGTGCATGTCTATGTTTAGGAACCACCTTCTTAGAAACAGGGTGCAGAGAGGAGGCCTTATACCAAAAGGCATAGAGGACCAGATAGGAGATATTGAAAGGGATCAAAACACATCCACTTTCAGGTCAGGCTTCAGAATATCTGTCAGGAAATGAATCTTCCTCTTTGTCAAAGACACAGGGACAGGCAGCCTGAAAGTGTTAGACACCTGGGCCAATACAGTTTTGAAGAATGCAGCTCATCAGAAGGACTCAAATAGGTGTCCAGAAGGAACAAGTTACTTAGCTCCTGTAAGGTTCTTTCTGATGGATGTTCCTCCCAAAGATTCAACATATTATATATGATTTCTAAGCAGAAAAGATCTCACAAAGTATTAACAGCAGGGAGCCCAGTGCGGCATCAGCGTTGAGGTCCCTTGACATGCGTCATTCAGGAGTCCGGACACGACATCTGCGTTGGTATAAATAGCTCACACCACTCCCTATTACCTTATTTCAATCATTATTTCTACTTGTTCAGCCGCCTTGGGGAATTAGTTTGCAGAACAAAAATCAATAGTGGAGGAAGAAATTCAGAAAGTTTGCAGAAAAGAAATCAATAGTGGAGGAAGAAATTCAGAAAAATGTTGAAAGAGGGAAATAAGGAAGGAGAGAGAACTCATTAATTGAGGGTTAGGATGGGAGGGCGATGAGATATCTGTGGGAGGAACATCCATCAGAAAGAACATTACTTGCGGTAAGTAATTTGTTCTTCTAATGGATTGTGTCCTCCCACAGGATTCCACATCTTAGACTCCGATAGCAGTACCCCTGTAGGGGAGGAGGGAGGGCAAACTCATCAATTTAGATCAGGCAATATTGCAGGACTGCTCTTCCAAAATAGGCTTCCTGACCCAACAGATTTTCCAGGCTATAATGTTTTTAGAAAGTATGTAGTGAAGACCATGTAACGGCTTGGCAAATATCAAGAGCTGGTATTACTTTCTGGAGCGCCGATGTAGCCACTTCTCCTCTACTAGAGTGTGTCCGTAATCTTTCAGGAATGCCCTTTCCTTCTACTATGTACAATTCTGATATGCACAGAATGATCTATCTGGATATGGTTTGTATGGTTACTCCTCTGTCTAAACTAGGAACGAACTAGCCAATAAAATGTTTATCTTCTAGCCTGAAGCTACTTGTTCTGGCAATATAGAAACTCAATGCTCTGTTTGGCTCCATTATCTGCAATCTCTCCTCTTCCTTGGAAGGATGACGATGATAAAAGGAAGGCAAGTTGATTTTCTGCAGGAAGTGGAATTCGGAAATAACCTTGTGGAGGAAGGAAGGGCGGAGCCTAAGCAGTAGCTTCTCCTTAGTAAAAGTTGTGAAAGATGGTTTGAACGAGAGGGCCTGCAACTCGCTCACCCTCTGAGTGGAGGTGATGGCAACCAAAATAGCTTTTTCCATGTTACTCTGGCTCCAGAAAAAGTGTTGGTGGGAAGGTATTTAGTAGAAAATCAGTTGCTATAGGCATTTTGAAGTATGAACCTAAAGATGGAAAGTGCAGTTAAGTTACCTCTTACCGTAGCCACCTCTAATTCCTGCTGGGCCAGGTGTAAAAGGAAAGATAAAACCATGGATGTGTTACATAAAAAGGAGGTCCATAGCCTTCACTCTGCACCAACTGCAAAATGTCTTCCATCAGCAGCGGTATAGAGCTTTTGTTGCTGGTCTTCCGGCCGAAAGCAACACCTCCAAAAGGTCTTCAGAGCGGTCCCAGTTGATGTACCTTTACCATTCAGAAACTGTAACGCTCACCTGATTCCCGCAGAGGCGCCGGTCTTGACTGGGTGAATGCCGTATCTTCAAAGGTGATGTGTAACACACGGTTGGCTCTTTGGGCTGGACCTCTGTGCACTGTATGTCTGACTCGAAGAGTAAGATGTCTGCAGATAGAAAATATGGGATTAATGAACTGGGGTTATTGGGTGCCTCTCTCCTCTTCCCTTTCTCTTCTCCTGTAGAACCCCAAAGGTTAACGCCCTCACCTTAGGTAAGTGAACGCCGAGCTCTCCATCTGCCTCGGGGCAGGTTGCCGTAACCAGTTTCTTCACTGGATAAGGGTGCAGGCCTCTTGACCTCAGAGGACTGCTGTCCGTCGTTAACTGCACAAACTGTAAATTCTGGGCACTTCAAATGTCTTAAAAGTCTTTTGTAATGATATCTCTTGTTTTGCAGGGTTCTGGCGATGGCGGATGGCGGGCTGATGAGAGTTGAGGATCGAACCCGCGTGAGGAATAGAAGCGCCTGGAAGCACGTAAGTAAGCGCTTGTAGCCTGCTTCACGATGCGCACTAACTGTCCCTTTTATCTTGCAGGTACTAGTTCAGAGCTTTAGAGAAGCTGAAGGGTGCTGGAATACCCACTAGATTCGGCGTGGGAAGGAGTAATGGCACGTGAGTAATAAAGTTGCCCAATGTCTTTAAACGCACCTTCTTTTGTCTTTCAGATGCGGGATGCAGCGCCGAAGGCCTCCGGAGCGTGCAAAGAGCTGGTAAGCTTTTGTCTTTCAGATGCCGGAATGCAGTGCGAAGACCTCCGGAGCATGCGAAGAGTAGGTAAGCCTTTGTCTTTCAGATGCCGGAATGCAGCGCGAGGCGTTGGTGACAGCCGATGGACCAGGTAAGAGATGTGCTGCCACTGAAGACCGTAGTGCTAACCTGTTCTTTCTTTGTCTTTACAGGTGCTGCTGAAGACTGGATTCCAGGATGGTAAGCCTTTGTTCCCTTAGGCCCAGGATCAGAAGCAGAAGACACGATGAGCGTTCTGCTGCAGAGAATGCAGAATAACGCAAAGCAAGATTCATCCATCGGGTGTGGTTTAAATAGCCTCCTGTAGTGCTTAGGTGTCTCCTTCCACAGCCACGCCTAGGTAAGAAAAGAGTTCCTGCTTTCCAGAAGAGTTCCAGTGTTCTGAACCTAGGGAGTGGCTCCTGCCCCACCCAACAGGAAAAGTAGTCCCAAACAGAAGAGGATCAGGGGTTCAACTGGCAGGTAAGTAAGCAGCATGGTCTGCTGCAGGTAAGTCCACCCAAGCATTATGAGCCCGGCGCTTCCAGCGCTGGGACTGGGCATCTTTATGAGCCTGGTGCCACTGGCGCCAGGACAGGGTCCAAAAGGTCCCAATTGGGACTGGCTGGCACTCGGAACCGGGGTTATGGGTCTGCTTCCAAGGGAGTCGGGCAAGTCCTGATCTTTTGGAAGCAGAGATCATGACAGCACCCCCCCTCAAGGCCCCTCCCAAACCGGGCTTCTCCGTGGGTTTGGGCTTGTTAGGAAATGTTCGATGAAATCTTTTGATTAGACGAGGCGCGTGGACATATTCTGCAGGTTCCCAGGATCTTTCTTGGGGACCGTAGCCTTTCCAGTCAATCAGGTAAAATAGTTTAGATTTGGAGATCTTGGAATCCAGGATGCTTTTGACTTCAAACTCGAGTTCTCCATCAACTAGAATAGGTTTTGGAGATGTAGTTAGTCGGGTTTGCATGGGTTTTAATAGAGAGACGTGGAAGACCGGATGTATCTTCATGTGAGGGGCAAGTCCAACTTGAACGCTACTGGATTTACTATGGTAGTGATGGAATAGGGACCAAGGTATCTTGGGTTGAATGTGCGTGGTCCTTTTAGAGGTAGATATTTGGTGGATAACCAGACTTGATCTCCTACTTGATATTGGGGGGCTTCCTTCCGATGTTGGTCTGCTCCTTTCTTGTATTGTTCTTTAGCCCTTTGAAGGTGAGAAACGGCTTCCTTAAAGGCTTGGGTGATAGTAGAATGCAGGTGGTCTACTGCTGGTGTTCCAAGATCTTGGAGTGGATCCAACTCCGAGGTTCGAGGGTGACTACCGTATAAAAGAAAAAACGGGGTCTTCCCAGTTCCCGAGTGGACAGAGTTATTGTAGGCATATTCGGCTAGCCAAAGGATATCTTTCCAAGTTTTTTCAGTTTGTTGTAGCATGCAGCGCAAATACTGTTCCAGAGTTTGATTGGTCCTCTCGGTTTGTCCGTCGGTTTGAGGGTGGTGGCTGGTCGAAAGTCTCACATCAATTTGAGCTGACCGACAGCAACTTCGCCAAAAATGAGAAATAAATTGACTACCTCGATCCGAAATTAGAACTGAAGGAAAACCGTGCAGTCGGACGATGTTTTCGAGAAATTCTCGGGCCAGAGTTGCTGCTGTTGGTAAGCCTTTGAGTGGAATGAAATGCGCCATCTTGGAGAATAGGTCCACGATTACTAGGATCGTATTGTATCCGGAGCATGGAGGTAGATCGGTGATGAAGTCCATAGAAAGCGTATGCCAAGGGCGAGGCGGGATGTCAATAGGGCGTAAGAGGCCGGCTGGTTTTTCCTTTTGACTCTTGTTTTGGGCGCATACTCCACAGGACATTATAAAGTCTCTGATATCTTTTTTCCAAGACGGCCACCAGAAGTAGCGCTTGATCTTTTCCGAGGTCTTGGTCATACCGGGATGTCCTTCCATTAAAGAATCGTGATAACAAGAGATTACCTTTTTCTGTAAATCTGTGCTGGGCAGGTATAACCGTTCTTGGAAATATAATAGGTTGTCCTTCACCGTAAAGTCCTTTCCCTGCAGATGCCAATTCTGTATGTCTGCTGGAGTTACCAGTAGCCTGGCTTTATCCTTAACTTCCTCTATGGATTGTGTGGCGAATACCCCTAGAATTCTTTGTTCGGGAATGATAGGTACAGGTTTAGGATTGATCAAATGTTCTTCCACTCCCATCCGAGAAAGGGCATCAGCTTTACCGTTTATTGTACCAGGTCGATAGGTAATTATGAAGTCAAACTCGGCAAAGAATAGTGCCCAACGGAGTTGCCTAGAGGATTGAGCTTTTGCGGTTTTCAAATATTGCAGGTTTCGGTGATCTGTAATCACAGTAACGGTTTGTCGGGCCCCCAGAAGATAATGCCGCCAAGCCTTAAAGGCGGACTTGATAGCTAGAAGTTCCTTATCAGTAATAGTGTAATTGATTTCAGGAGGCGAGAATTTGCGGGACCAAAATGCCACGGGATGCAACTGATTGGTTACTGGGTCCTTTTGTGATAGAACTGCCCCCATGGCAAGGCTCGAAGCATCAGTTTCAACGATGTAGGGGAGTTCTGGGCGAGGATGTTTTAAGATCGGTGCAGAGATAAATCTAATCTTCAAATTCTGGAAAGCTTGTTTCGCCTCGGTAGACCATTCAAAACGTTTGTTTTTCTTTAACAAGGCGGTGATGGGCTGGACTATTCGAGAGAATTCGGGGATAAACCTGCGGTAAAAGTTAGCGAAGCCTAACATGCTTTGAACACCTTTTACGGAGGATGGCGATGGCCATTTGAGAATTGCATCGACCTTCTTTGAATCCATACGCACTCCGCTAGGTGATAATATGAATCCCAAGAATTCAACTTCAGTCACGTTGAAAACACATTTTTCCAACTTAGCGAAAAGTTTGTGTTGACGCAATCTCTCGAGGACCATTTTCACGTGTTTCCGATGTTCAGTTTCCGATGAAGAATAAACGAGGATGTCGTCAATGTAAACAACAACACACACATCTATGAGCTCTCTGAGGACATCGTTCATAAAATATTGAAAGGCGGCCGGGGCATTGCAAAGTCCGAAGGGCATGACCTGATATTCAAATAGCCCATACTTGGTGCGGAAGGCCGTCTTCCATTCATCGCCCTCTTTTACTCGTACCAAGTGGTAGGCTCCTCTAAGATCCAGCTTTGTATATATGAATGCATTTCTGACTTGGTCCAGGAGTTCAGGGATCAAAGGTAACAGATATCTATTCTTAACGGTGATCTGGTTCAGGGCGCGATAATCTATACAAGTTCTAAGGTCCCCTTCTTTTTTTGGAACGAAGAACAAAGCTGAGGAAGCAGGGGACTTGGAAGGAGGAATAAACCCATTTGCTAGGTATTGATCCAGGTATTGTCGGAGGTGAAGATTCTCAGGCTCGGTGAGGGCATAAATTCTACTAAAAGGAGGAGTAGAACCAGGTATCAGGTCTATCTGGCAGTCATAAGACCTATGTGGAGGTAGAGAGTTAGCCTGATCCTTCCGGAAAACATCTTGGAATTCCATTCCATAAGTCCACCCAAGCATTATGAGCCCGGCGCTTCCAGCGCTGGGACTGGGCATCTTTATGAGCCTGGTGCCACTGGCGCCAGGACAGGGTCCAAAAGGTCCCAATTGGGACTGGCTGGCACTCGGAACCGGGGTTATGGGTCTGCTTCCAAGGGAGTCGGGCAAGTCCTGGTCTTTTGGAAGCAGAGATCATGACAGAAACCAGAAGGGAAGGTTGAGACTCTTGATCTCTGGGCGGAGAATCAGGCCCCTGTACTGTGTCAGTAGGTTGACTCTCTGAGGCAGACGAATTGGAGGACAGATGGGCATATCTAGAAGGTCCAGGTACTAGATCCACCTGGCCCAATCTGTAGCGATCAGCTCATGGTTGTCCCAAACCTTGGATGAGGTGTCAAGCCCACTAGGAAACTAATTCCTCCATCCTCGCTTCGCTAATTCCTAAGAGATGTTCGAGGTTTCAAAAGGCTCAAAACCGAATGGAATCTGCTCCTCATCATCATCACCGGTTCCATGTAATAATGTCGCCACAAAAATCTCGCCATGCAAAAATCTCTCCGAAAAATGGCCGTTTTTTGTGGCGACATTATTGCATTTTTTTTAAAAAAACCTTTTTTTTTGCCCCTGTCCCCATATATATGGTCACCCAAATAATATCACCACGACATTTTCGCAGTGATATTATTTACAGCGACCATATATATGGCGATATTATTACCTGATACCTCATCACCATCATAGATGTAATGACATAGAAACCATACGCAGTAGACAGGCGTACATCGGTGTCGATGTCTAAGGCTTCTTTGATGCCATTGTGCTCTTGGAGGCAGGGGCCTATGTGGCTTTGATGGAGGAAGGGACACCAACGGTCGACAATGTGCTGGCAATCTTTGAAGAAGCCTTTTCATCCGGGCCCATGTGATGAACCTTCCCTGGAGTCTCTGCCAGTCGTTTTTTACTTGGTTCCAACAATGGAACCGAAGGCACTGCCTTTGAGAAAACCTCTAGCATCTTCTGCCTATTCTCTTCCCAATTCTCGAGGCAGATTTGGATGAAAATTGTACCTGGCGTCTGTTTTGGGCAGAGAAAACCATCCAAGATGAGTGGCAGCGTTATCTTTTCTTCTTCCTCTTGAAAGATGAGGAAGAAGAATGTTAAGAGTTGCTTCAAGAGCGTTATCTTTTTGTATTTTTTTTTAAGCTTTTCTTGGATCTCTCTGGGCATTTTTCACCTACGGAGCTCCTCCCTGCAGAGTAGTTCCTCTTTGAGGGTGTGGTGCTAGGTTACTTGGACTGTCCCAGTGCAAGCTTCGATCTTCACTCCTTTAAGGTTTTCAGTGTCATTGATAAGCACAAGCCACATTCAACGACTTCATGGTCGGTGCTGATGCACTTAAGACAGATCCTGTGTTTGAACCTTGTGGGTTTCGGAGTGGACATTTTGTTGGAAAATGTTACATTTGAAGAACATCGAAAGAAAAACCTCTGAGGCGAAATCGAGTGTTTCAAGAAGCTTGCTGAGCATGCGAAAATGAGGTAAGGGGTGCAAGCTATTTGTACCAACGTCACATCTGGTTTCTAGTATGAATCGCTTTGAGGGACCTAAACACTGATGCCACACGGCACCCCCTGCTGTCAAACATTTCTGAGATCTGCTAGAGAGGGAAGATGATATCTAAGATGAGGAATCCGTAGGAGCAATCAATCCATTTTAAATACAGCTAAAGGGAGGTATAAAGACCACTGGCACAGTAGAGATGATCAGCCAGGTCTTCTATGAAAGAGTGAAGGCAATGCTTATCCCTGACCCCTTGTATGAATTGGTAAGGTGGCTCTACACCAACAAAGTCTCCAAACCCAGAGTGTGACTCCAACCCCTCAAAGATATGCTCATATCATGGCAGAATGTTATATCTTGAAAAGGTACTTCACTCTCAAGTCTGCTCGGGAGTAAGGCAAGTCAAAAACGCGCTGCTTTATTTATAGTAGTTAGGTGGAATTCAGTTACTCGTTAGTTTATTTTCTTCAAAGGGTAGTCCCTGACTGGTATATCCCTAGGCATAACAGCTTAGTGTCAACTGTTACCACTGTAATCATGCAGGCATCACACATAACCCACATTCTCAGTGTCATTCATTTACATTCAACAGCATTCTACTAACATGTGGAGGACCAGTGAGACAATACAACTCCATACAAAATGCATAAATAGCACTCAAGACCAGACACCACACACCACCCTTCCTATTAAAACATTCAACCAAGCTACACACCTCAAACCCACACATACCCACCAAACCACTCAGGCAAGTATAAGGAAGGAGAGCATCAAAGATTATGGAAACCATCAGTCCTGGTGTTACGCACCTCGGGTACCGTGCAAGAGCTGGCGTCCCTTGTGCAGCCCTTGACTGTACCAAGCTTTGGGTCACGACACCCCAAAACCATACACACTAAACAACTATGGCAATAGGTGTGCACAGCACCATACAGCACAGCTCATGTCCATGCCCAACTAATTAGTGGAGAGAGAACATGCAGTTCAGTGGGAATTTTCCTGACCCTTAACAAAACTGGAGCCCAATGCCCCTCTCACACATCCACTGCACAGTCAACCAGAAATAAGAGCTGAACACAAAGAAGCCAAAAGGCAGGGGTACATACCTAACAGCAAAGGAGTCGCACCAACTCGCACAGGCGCACACATAGACACACAGAGCAAAGGTGCCTCCTGACTTCAAGAAAATGCCTGATGCTGACCGCACAGCGACAACCACAACCAAGTATCAACCAATCACTTGCACGGAACCAGGCCACACACAGAAGTACACTCTCAACCACTCAAGGAGTGAGTATACTTTACAAGCACTATTTATTTAATCAAATTAAATAAAAAATAGAAACCAAAATGAGACCAAAAAACAGGAGGCATGCTGGAAGCCAGCCATAAGACTCAACACATTACTCAGCAAATACATTTAGCATGGAAATGTTCAACTTCAAACTCAAATACAAGATACCACATTCTCGGAGTTGAAGACCCACTACACCTGCTCACACTGTGATGGACAAAAACAGACGCAACACTTTATACAGAATTTCAAAATGATTTTTAATTACTAAAGTGCAAGTTACCCCCTTAGCTATGTAAGCTAACTAACTTGATCCTATACAGAAGGAATACAATACATTGTAGCAATACTATTTACTATTCTAGCATACATTTCCATATCCTTTGCAGAAAAGGTAAAGCAATAGGTAGAGTGGGCCACAACAGGTACAGACGTATGCAACCGGACAACAACTAATAGCCATGTTACATGACAGAGAAGCAAATAGAACATGTAAACTTAGATCACACTAAGAGCAACATAATCCCTAAGAATGAGCTACAACAGTACATGTGCTATAGTAACTTTCACATGATGAACTGAAACCTCCACACAGTTTAAGAAGAGACAATACACCACCTAAACGTACTACCTATAGCAGACAGATCCTTCACTAAAAGGTACTTGCACGAGATAGGAAGTATGAAACTTGGTGCTTTATTCATACATATGTACATCCAAACAAGTTACTCTTAAAGTTAGATGATGGCAGGGGAGACACTAATGAGTACCGGAATGTTTGCCCGAAGACACTCCGTATGGAATTGTCCAATTTCTAAATTATGGTATAAGAGATGAAGGCTGTTCTAATTCACATCATTTTGGATTTTAATCAATACAGGGTGCATTCTTATGATCGGATGTAATGTGGGACAATTGAAAAATTTGCCATAATAATTACATTGAGAATACACCCTAAGTGGTTACTCTACAATGTACACAGGTCAATTCAATTTTGAATTTATTTGCATTGTTATATAAAATATCAATTACACACCTATGCTGCGAGATAATTACAAATGTTTTCGACCCCTGATGAATTTCCAGCATCTAGCACTCTAGGGACAGAAACATGTAGGGCATTGCAAGTAATACATGTGTTTGATAGAGAGTATCTTGTACCATCAAACATCACTTTAACCTGTTTTTAATGAGTTTTTTTCCTTGTATGAATTTGTTTCCTACTTGCATTTTTGTTCAATCGGTGGGATTATGTATTTTCACATTTACTTGGTGCGATGTCTTCCTTTTGATGACTTTTTGTTTGTTGTTGTAATTTGATGTCAGAGTTTTGTTTATGTGGATCTTGACATTGTGGGGTTGGCGATGCACCAAAAGTTATGAAGCATGAGCTATTAGCTTCTTTTTAACTTGAAGGTTAAAATATATTTTTTAGTAAAATGTACAACTATTTGTTATCATTATTTAATGTCTGATGTCTGGGACCTCCTGCCTTGTTCTATGAATCTCTTTGCTACCCAGGTCAGTAGAAGGTTCCTGGTTGTATCCTTTTATAACTGGCTTTCCTGTTTTTGTTGTATTGTGGATATCAGGGTGAATACCATGGACTTCCTTTAAAACGCCCAATTGCTGCCAGCCAGTTCACACTGGTTTACCGAGATAGCACAGCACTTTTCAGCCTCTGTGAGGTTTTTAGGGGATGGAGCGAAAAAGGTATCGTATGCTCTGGCTGTGGGATGTCTGTGCAGCTACAGTATTCCCTGTAAACACCAGAACGTGGCATAATAGCACAACGCAGGCCTCTTGCATATAACAGAGGCAGGACCTGTGTCATACAGTTGATGATTAATAGAGCCTGAGATCCCCACGTTGGCCACTGACACTAGACATATCATCAGTGAGTGGCTGTCTACTGAGCACTGGACCAACGTACAGAGGCACAGATACTTAGACATTGCTTGTCTTGTCAAAAAGAAGCCAGAGTCCACAAAGACTATATATAGCTTACAACACACCCAATGACCCGAGTTTCTGTATTTTTTTACTCATGCTCAGCCGAGTTGGGGAATTAATTATCGTGGTAATTTGAGAGGAAACTCTGTTATCGGGGTGGGATGGGAAGGCAATGAGGGTCCTGAGGGAGGAACATCCATCAGAAAGAACATAACCAGAGGCAAGTAATTTATTCTTGTAATGGATTGTTCTGGAGATGTAAAACCTAGGGGCCCTTCTAGGGTCTGGTCTGTGGAATCTTTCTTTCTCCTTGGACAGGTGAGGAGAAGGGTAAAATACCAGAAGGTAAATCTTCTGGTAAAGGTGTAATTGAGAGACAACCTTTGGAAGAAAAGTAGGTTGTACCGTAAACTATCACTCTAGAAAGGAATGTAAATGGGGGTTTGGGGCATTGGGCTTGGAAATCACAAACCCTACGTGCTGAAGTGATTACCACCAAAATAATATTGTCATCCACATTAGCCTGAGTGGACTAGACTAGTCATAGTCCATGTATCTCAACCTCTAAGAAGCCAGGCGTGAAGGTGAAGAGTGCCGTTACCTGGATGAAGAACGAGGCCTTCTAACCGTGATAGCAAGTACATCTTCTGAGGAAGATGCCATGCCCATCTGGCCCAGTCTGGAAAAATCAGGATCCTAGTTGTGCCAAACCCCCTTAACATCCTCAGAACATGGTGGATGACTGGGATCAGTGGCACTGCATATAAAAGTTGAAAGATTCAGTCCAGCTTGAACGATCTCCCCAGTGCTCCTCTAGGGTGAAATTCCTATGGGCAGAGTAGCTTACACTTCCTGTTGGAACTGAATGTGAACAGATCTACTTGAGGGGTTCACCAAAGGTCTTAAATCTCAGAAGGAACTTCCTGGCACAACTCCCTAAATGGGAGAGAAGAAGCCTTGCCCACTCAGGGGTCCACTGTCATGTTTTCAGTCCCAGATAGATGAGTTGTTGACAAGAAGAAGTAGCCCAAAAATAGAGCTGCATTGCCTCCCTGCACAGGGTTAGTGACCCAACAACACAGTCTTCTTGTGGTAGTACAGGGCCACTGTGTTGTCCATCATGAACAGGAATGTTTCCCCTGTGTTGAAGACAAAAAGGCCATCAGCACCAGTCCGATAGCCCTCAGCCCCAACAGGTTTATATGACATTTTGTCTGTGCCGGGGACCATAACCCACTCACCATCAACTTGTTCATATACACACCCTAGCCATTCATGGAGGCATATGTAACTACGGTCGCCTTTGGCTGTGGTTGCCAAAAAGGTTCACCCGCCATCAAGTTCCCTTTGCAGGTCCCACCACAGGCGATTGTGTGAGCCCTGCTGCGGACCTAAAGAAGGTCTGTCATGCTGCCCTAGAACTGTGACCACTGAAATCTGAGGGTCCACTGAAGTGACCTCATTCGTGGTTGGGCTTCCGACACCAGAAAAATGCAGGATACCATGATACCCAGCAACCGAAGGAATTCTAGGGCTGGAAGTGTGGGGGTTTTCTAAAATGTCATGGCTGGATGTGAAATGCCCTGTCCTTGGGAGGGAAAGGGTTTCCCGGAGAAGGGCCCAGGGCAGCTTTGATGAACTAGAGTGTTGGCAAAGGGGTCACATGGACTTATTGAAGTTGAGGAATGAAGCCCAGTCTGTGCAAGACGTGGGAAGTGTGGCAGAGATGGTTTTGAGTCTGCTTCGAGGAGCGGCTCCGGTTAGCCTGTCGTCCTGTTAAGGGAAGATGTGAATAACCCCGCTCCTGAGATTGGCTGCCACCACTGAAAGACTTGCCACAGGGTTGGTGTGTGTCTGAAAGGAAGAACCCAAAACTGATAAAGGGTAATGCATATTATCAATCTCAGGTAATTTCTGTGCTTGTGATGGGTGCGAACATAAAAGTAAGCATCCGGGATGTTGAATGACACCAACCAATCATGCAACTCCATGGGCTCGAGGATCTGCAAGAGCGTTACCATCTTGAATTTGTCCTTCCTCAGGAACCTTTTTAAACGCCTCAGGTCCAAGATAGGTCACAGTCGCCCCTCCTTTTACGGCCCCAGGAAATAGTGGGAATACTATCCATGGTTCCTCTCTGCCACGTCACCTGCTCTATGGCGTCATTCTACAGCAGTGTTGCAGCCTCCTGCAGTAGTAGTAGATCTGGTGGCCAAAAAGGATGTGCGGGTGGAAGACAATCTGAAGGGCGCAAAAAAAACAGAAGGCAATATCCCCCAGTCACCACTTGGTGACCCAAGCATCCAAAGTCATATGTAACCATTTTTCAGAATGTAGGGCTAACCTACCTCCCAATGCCATGGCTCCCAAAGTGGTTTTGAAGGAGTGGCTGCCTGAGGTGACAGTGGCTGCAGCGGTCTCTGTTCCCTTTCCACTTGTGCCTCTTCCTGGTCTAGCAAACAACTTTCCTTGACCTGTACCAAAAAGGTCTCCCCCTCCAAGCCTGCACAGTTAATTGCACTGGCTGTTGGCACATTTCTGCACCTAAAGATATTGCGGCAGCTTTAGAAACCTGTAGCTTCTCCGAATTGTGATCAGCTTTGGGCCAAAATAAGTGGTTGCCGAAGGTCATGTCCACGGGCTTTGATTGGACATCAGGGACGAACTCCAACTTTCTCAGCCAGGAAAACTTGGTGACTCAGGTGGTGGCCAAAGCTCTTTCAACACAGTATCTTTGGCAATCCCTGACTGTAAAGCTTGGCATGCTGCCTCTTTTCTATCTGTGATGTTTTAAACCCATCTCCCACATTCATCCTTCCTGTATATGTTCTGCCATCTACCCGAAATTACGGCCCACATCGTGTGGGTGCATTTTGCCAAGGTGCAGGACACGTTGATGGCCTTAAACACAATGCTACCCGATACAAACACTTTTTTGTAAGTGTCCCAAACAATCCTTAATCCCACTCAGAGTATAATTCTTTACTGAAAAAGCACCAATAGCCTTGGAAATGCTTTCATGAGCCTCTGTAGCCCAGAGAAATGCATCTTTCCATCACCATGGGGGTCTTCACAGTGCAACAAGGCAATTGAGTCAATGAATCCCTTACCGGAGCATGGTTTGAGAGGATCCTAGTAGCAATTTAATCATTCGATAGAAATGGAACCAGAGTACAAGACACCAATATTAGATACATTTGAAAATATCTTTTATGAAGGAAAGAGAGGTATTTGTAATCCACCTTAGCAGGGTTATAGATTTACCATTCCACAATTAATCCAAGCTCTCACAGGAGCCTCATCAGTGCCTTTGGAATTTCAAAGCCTGTCAGAGAGCAGGTTAGGGATTAATTCTTTGTTGGGTCAGAATCAGAGTTAACATTGCCTCCAATGACTACATCGCCAGATGCAAATGATGCTATTTTAGGTACAAGGGTCCAGGATAAGGAATATGTTACTTACCTGTAACACCTATTCTCCAGCATTAGTATTTTTCATAGATTCACTGTATGAATATTCCTTGTCGTCAGGCTGGCAATCCTCCGTAACATTGAGCAGTTTATTAAAAAAAATGTAAACTGCAGTCACTAGTGCTCTAGCACAGTAATTTTGGGTCATATTGCCCCTGTGGCGAACCAGAAAAGGAGTTGGACTCAAGGAGGACATTTCAAGTGCGTTTATTAAACTAAAAAGGAACATTCCTAACTATCCCAACTGCCAAGAGTCCTCAGTCCAAAACCGTGACCACTACCTGGACCTACTACTGTGGAAAAACAACATAAATTAAACCAGAGCACTATGCTTCTGGATCAGGCTTTGTCCATCTCAGGTTTTGGGTAAGATCTCTTGGGATATTATACGCAGTTCCACATAAAATGTTCAATGTCAGTTCACCAAAGAAGACTCTTCAACGCCCCCTTTAACTTTCTTAGGAAAAGTTGTAACACTTGATATGAAACCAAAGTCTTATATCCTTTTAACAGAGGGATGTTTCCTTCATCCCTTTTCCACCAGTTTGGTAGTTCCCCTCTCTTCTTTTATTTTGCTTATTTGAACACTGCAGGTTTGCTTCTAATCAGAAAATGTACAATGCCACTTCTTTCAACAGGGTTCTCCTGACCCCTCTGATTCTCCAGCATGGGTGATCTATTTGGTTGTGGCCAATGTCCTGGATTCGGGTTTCTAGGACTTCTGTAATCCATTTGTGCTTCCTGCTCTCTTCGTTCCACTCGCCTCCCTCTGACCTGGGCAACCCTGGTACCCCTGTTACAGTTGGGTCTGCTCAAGTGGGATAGACTCTCAGCGTGGTGATTTTCGTTCATTCTCCTTTCTGCCATATCAGCGCATGCTCTCTGGACTCTGCGCGTCTCAGCAGTCTTCTTCCTCCTATTTGTAGCAGAGGTTTCGTTCCTCTGTGCAACCCGGGTTTCAGCGTCATTCTGCAGGCCCCAAACCTATCACAGCGGCAGCGTAGTCACACCACCAGGAGTTACGATACTTCCGTCCCTGTCTTGGTCATGGCTTGCATGCCATTCTTGGTGTCCGCCTTCTGGTGTCCGTCCTTGCACTCTCTCTTCCTAACCACGACCACTGGCTCTGCAGTGTAGTGTGGCTGGACCCCCTCCAGGACGTTCTCACATCACAGTCTTGCCTCTGCATAGAATTCTTTCTCCTGCATTCAAGGTTCCTCGTCTCTTTATATCCGCCACCGTATTTAAAAGGGCTATCTTGTTCCTCTTTGACTGTTGAGTTCAAGGGGAATCCATCCTTACCCGAAGCCAAAGAGGTTGAATCAATGTCACTTTTTGTTGGATTCAAGACAGAAATAACCTCCGTCTTTTCTATCCCCATATATGAAGACAGTGCAAAATTCAAAGGGAGGTCCTTATAGGAATGGGAATCCTTGTCCCTGAGAGGGGAGTCACTACCAGTAAGGACCCACCTTTCCATAGGCTTAGGGAGGGTCTTGCTCACCTCCCTAGCTTCAAAGGGGGTGCCCCCCCCCCCCCTGGATAGAAGGGACAAATAGCCCAGAATCATCACGCCCCACAGCCAATGTTCATATAGCTTAATGATCTTGCTATCTACCGCAAGGTTTTTCTTTAATTTAGTTTAAAAGTCACCTTTCTCCCCAGGGGCCTTTCCTTCTGTTTATACACTTTTGTTTGCAGTTTCTTTAACTTATTCTGTCAATACATCACAACCATAGGCAGTGGTGGGGTGTGCACCCTCACCTCACGCAGGGGGCTCCGTTCAAAGTCACGCTTGTTAGGGAGAATTCTCTGTAAAGGCTAATTTCCCAAACCTAGTGAGTCCCTCAGCAGCTTTGCTGGATTTTTGGGGTTTATTTTTTTTCTCCTGCTAAGAGTGAGACTCTTTTCCTCCCACTCTTAGACATGATTTGAGGTGTTCCTTGGACTTTGTATGTGTTATATGGGCTATGGGGTCCTTTTCCCCATAGGGTTTCATGTGTTTTTGATATGTGGGTTACACAGCACCCTCCGTGCAGTAACCCAGGGGTGTCGTAGCGACCCCCAAACAGACTCCATACCCTGGGACTGACTACTGTCTCCCAGGGCATGTAAAGTCACCATTGGCTTTACTAGTCTCAAATTGTGAACAGAACCAGTACAAACCATCCTATTGCGGACGTACTGGTCGGGGCAATTCGATAGCCCCGGGGTCTGTTGTTCGAGGGGGCACTGTCCAGTCCCCCACGACCGAGTTTTGGCTGGTGGCAGTGGATACTACTTTTTATATTTGACCGCGAATATATTCCTATGGGATTTTCCCGGTTACCAGTCAATTGGTCGAAAACATTTGGTCGACAGGACAACTGGTCGACACCATTTGGTCGAATTCCAAATGGTCGAATTTTTTTTTTTTTTTAACCCCTTTTTTGGTTTTTTTGGGGGGGTCCCCCCAACCCCCTTTTTTTCTTTTTTTTTTCCCCACACGAAAACCCACAAAACACATATATAAAAAAAAAAAAAAAATTTCGACCATTTGGCATTCGACCAAATGGTGTCGACCAAATTGCAGTCGACCAGTTTGCTGTCGACCAATTGACTGGACACCGATTTTCCCATTGTTCGAGGCTACCACTTTTTAAAATGGCCTTGAACATACCGCCGGTTTATTAAATTAATATAAATTCACCGGTTGGTATTTTTTGCTGAAACTTGGTTCCAAAATGGCATGTGTGTTCGCTTCTGTGACTCCAACCCAAGTCGAGCCCTTTGTTCCACTTTTTGGCGGGCTTCTCCACAGAAGCCTCCAAAAGTGGTGCCACTCTGTCTGGGTACCACAGGAGTGTGGGAGGGGGTTTAGGCACCCGGGACTGAGTTGCCTCTGCAACTCAAGTCGCACTCTTGTGTGATTGGCCCAAGTGGTGAGCCGCCCGGCTCACCACTTAGCATGTTTGAGTGACAGCTAGGCTGAATGAATGGGGGTTTTCTGCATAAAAGCAGGGCTTTGGGGACTGGAACTTCAGAAGTCGCCACAGGACCTAAAGAATCCGAGGAGGGAGAAGCCGAGCTGACCTGCAACGACGACACCACCGGTGGAGCTCTGCTGAACCGTCTCACCACTTTTCCAGACGACAGAGGAGATCTCCAGCCCGAAGAGTCTTCTTCCTTTGACTGGTGGGGAAAACCAGTTTGCCCGTCTTTTCGCCTTCCTGGACCATCTTGTGGCCACCTTGCCCATGCAAAGTACCCCGGCAACCGGAATACCACGGTTTACCACTACCGTGAAGAAAAGGGTGGTACCTTGTAACCGGGAAACTCCGCGGCTGGTTTCTTCCCTGGCAGTGCAACGACCTTCAGCTTTCCTCCACGTCGAGACCTCCTCTTCCTCTGGACGAAACACCGACTTGGACCCGCTGCCAGGAACAACTGCCCCCCGCTGGAGCGTTCTTCCCACTTTCAGGTACTGTGTCCCGCCTGGCTTCCCTTTGCGAAAGATCGTTCGGGGTGACGGTAAATCCTCGACTTTCTAACCTGGGTTAGCCTGGGAACTGTTAACTAACTTTTCCTGACTTGATCTCAATCTTTTTGTGAACTATTTACAAAGACTCTTTGGGCAAAACCCCACTGTGTGATCCTGGACACATTTCGCTTGCTCTCTCTAAGAGTGGGCCTGGCATTTGAACTTCCTTGCTCTCCAGTAGACTTTGCCTGACCTGCCTCACTGTGGTTTTTTGAAAAGTATTGAAATTTGTGTGCTTCCATAACTCTGCCTTTTCCCTCCCTTTTTAATAACTTATTAGAGTGCCATCTTATGTTAAGTGCTCACCTCTGTCTGAAAACAAGTGGTGTTTCTCATTTAGACTTGTCTAATACGTAATCAGGGTTGTATATATATAATAGTGACTGTGTGTTGAATTTACTTACCTCTCTTTGTGCTAGTGTAATTTACAAGTGTGTCTTTAAATAAATAATGATATACTTTTACACCAAAGCTCTGGTCAGTGTTTGCTTGTGCTACTCTATCTCTGTACTTATTGTGTATACTCTATATACTGCCTAACTCATCTTGAGAGAGGTCTGACTGCTCAGCCACAGCTACCGGGTAAATCTGGGTGGTACAGACTGCTACCAATTGGGTTTACTGCCAACCACCTGTAGTCCTAAATCTTTTGCAGTGGTCCCTAAGGGAACTGCACAGGTTTCTGCCTAACACCGCTGTACCAGGAGACTGTCACCACAGATGCCTCCCTGGAAGGTTGGGGAGCTCATACCGGACGGTTGCATGCCAGAGGCCTCTGGCTGCCGGAGAAAAAGGCCCTTCACATCAATGTCCTGGAACTTCGGGCGGTCTTCTGAGCCCTCAGGTCATTCTTGCCATCTCTGAAGGGGAAGGTAGTGAGGATCTTCACAGACAATACCACTACCATGTTCTACATCCGAAAGCAGGGCAGGACGTGCTCTGTGGCTCTCTCACGGGGCTCAGGCCCTGTGGCACTGGGCCATACTTCAAGGCATGTTACTCGTCCCTTTTCACCTGGCGGGCATCAAGAACACCATCGCAGAATCACTCAGCAGGGAGCTACGTTCTTTCCACGAGTGTCAGCTTGGCCAGCATCAACTGGACCTTCTGTTCCCTGAATAGGGTCAGCCCCAAATTAACCTCTTCAAGACAGTGACAAACTCCAAGTGTCAGAAATTCGCCAGCAGGTTCCCGGAGCCGAGGAGCATGGGGGGTGCTTTCTCGTCTCCGTGGGAGGGACTCTTCCTATACACTTGACATCCTTTTCCACTCTTGCAATGAATGATCAACACACTCAGTGTCACTGCAGGATGATACTCATTGCCCCGGCATGGCTGAGACAGATCTGGTATCCGACCGGCTACGTCGGCAGCCGCATCCATCAAGCTGCGTCTACTTCCCGATATTCTCTCCAGAGAAAGTGGGGCGATTCTGCACCACGTGCCAGCGTCGCTGAGCCTCAGGGCCTGGCTCCTGCAGCATTACAGTTTAGACATTATTCTGTGCCGTTGGAATGTAAGGACATCCTGGCCAAGGCCAGAGCTTCCTCGATGTTGACGTGCTACGGCCATACGTGGAAGTGCTTCTCTGTGTGGTACCGGGCTCAGAAGATTACTCCTCTGCGTGTCAGAGCCTCGCAGCTCCTGCCATACCCACTTGCCATGGCCAAGGCTGGGCTGGCTGATGCCTTTATCAAAGTGCACCTGGCCGCCATATCCTGTTACACCAGGACACAGGGTAGGACTTCCCTGTGGTCGCACAGATTCAACAAGGAGTTCTGCAAGGGCCTCTTTGTTTTAGGCTAACACATTTAATTATTTATTTACGGTAGCCTTAAACATACCGCCGGTTTATATATTTATTATTATAACTCCGGTTGGGACTTTTTGCCAAAACTTGATTCTAAAATGGCGTTGGCGTTCGCCTCTGTAACTCTGACCCAAAGTGGAGCCCTTTTTTCCACTTTTGGCGGGCTTCTCCACAGAAGCCCTCCAAAGTGGTGCCACTCTGTCTGGGGTACTTAGGAGGGGTGGAGGGGGATTTAGGCACCCTGGACTGAGTTACCTTGGTAACTCAAGTCGCACTCCGTCCTGATTGGCCCAAGTGGTGAGCCGGCCGGCTCACCACTTAGCATGTTTGAGTGACAGCTAGGCTGGGTGAATGGGGGTTTGCTGCATAAAAGCAGGGCTTTGGGGACTGGAACTTCAGAAGTCGCCACAGGACCAAGAATCCGACGAGGGAAGAGCTGAGCCGACCTGCTTCGACGACACCACCCGGTGGAGCCCTGCTGAACCGTCTCACCACTTTTTCCAACGACCGAGGAGAACTCTTAACGGAGTGGCTCCTTCCCTTGACTGGTGGGGACAACCAGTTTTCACCTTCTTTCCGTTCTTCGAGGTATCCCGTGGCCGCCTTGCCAGTGCCAAGCACCCCGGCAACCGGAACCCCACCACTTTTACCCCAACCGCGAAAGTCGGTACAACCCTTTAACCGGAGGACTCCGTGGCTGGTTTCTTCCCGGGCAGTGCAACGACCTTCTTCTTCTGCTCTTCAGCGAGATCTTCTTCTCCCCTGACCGACGTCGAGCCTTGCTGCCACTGCCTGGAACAACTGCCACCGCTGGAGGATCCTTTCCGCTTAAGGTACCGTGTTCCGCCTGGCTTCCCTTGCCACCGACTGTACGAGGTAGTTTTAGCCCTCGGCTTTCGATCCTGGGATTGCCTGGGACACTTTGGCTAAACTTTCTGAGCCTCTCTAACTCTTTTCCGAACTCTTTTGCAATACTCTGAATCCCTACCAACTGTGTGATCTTGGGCACGTTTTCGCTCTGTCTGCTCTAAGAGGGGGCCCTGCTTAGTGACTTTTGCTCACCTGTGACTTTGTGCTTCTTTGAGCTTACCAAAAGTGTTCTTGACCTTAGAGTGGTGTGTTTATCCTAATTCTGCTCTTTTTCCCTCCCTTCTTTAACCTACTAGAGTGTCATCTAACGTTAAGCGCTCACCTCTGTTTTAATTATGTGGTGTTAACCTAGAGTTGTCTAGATAGGAGTAAGGGTTGAAACTGCTTTCATTATAACTGTGTTTGAAGTGTTTTTACTATATTTTGCTAGAGTGATTTCAACTTATGTGTATTTGATAAATAAATAACTGTATACTTTTGAAACCAAGCTCTGGTCAGTGTTTGCTTGTGCTATTGTGCCTGAGTCCATATTGTGTATACTTTGCATACTGCCTAACTCTTCTTGAGGGAAGTCTGACTGCTCAGCCACAGCTACCAGGTAAATCTGGGTGGTGCAGACTGCTACCAAGTGGGTTTACTGCTATACCTGTAGTCTTAAATCTTTTGCAGTGGTCCCCAAGGGAACTGCACAGGTTTCTGCCTAACACTGGTGTACAGCGGTGGGATTTGTATTAAGTATACATTTTAGTGTGCTTTAGATACCTTAGTGCAACTAACCACAAAGCTTAGCACTATAAAAGTAAACCTCTAACATGTCAGTTATAGAAATCTATAGTCAAGAGTCCCTTGCAGCCAAAACTGCTGATTGTTTAAGAGTGCTCTGTAAACATAAGGACCTCCTGACTAAGGGCAAGAAAATGGAGCTAATTGAAAGATTGTTAGCTAACCAAAGTCTGGGTGAGGGTTCAGAGGAACCTACCACTCCAGCAACTGTAGATGACAGTATTGAAATTAACATGGAGCAAAATGTTGATGATTCTGAGGAAGAGTCAGAAGAGGAGGGTGAGGCTGTTGTGACTGTCCCCCCTAGGCCTCTGCCTGCTCTACCTGCTGTACCTACTGGGCCTTTACCAGGTCCCACATTTAGTCCTCAGTACTTTGAACTGGAGAAAATGAAACTAGAATTGGAGTATAAGAAACTGAATGCTCAAACTGACAAAGAACTAAGGCTAAGGGAAATGGAGCTCAAGTATGAGCTAGAAATTAAGAAATTATCTGTTGAGAATGCTTCTCTCTCTGGCTCCTCTAGAAGTTCCAGTCCTAAAAGACCCCGGATGCCTAAAGAATTGGTTGGTATGTATGAGCCTAAGTTGGATGTGTTGGATTGGTTGTCTCTGTTTGAATATAATCATGGGCTCCAGAACATCACAGGAAATGACTTACTCACCTGGTTGTTCTCTAGGCTTCCCCCTGTTGCAACTGATGTGGTAATGGAGATGGGGGAGGAGGATAAGAAGGACTATGAATGTGTGAAACTAGCTTTGATAGCTAGGTTTGGGAAGACCCCTTCCCAGTATCTTAAGAGGTTTAGGAGCCTCAAAAAGCATGATGGTACCCCTTGGGCTACCTGGGTGAGTGAAGGGTTGAAAAACTTAGAGGGATGGATTAAGGGTTACAAGGTGAACACTTATGAAGGTATGAAGAATTTGTTTATGTTGGAGACTATTTATGATGCCTGCTCTCCTGAGCTCAGACAACACTTGGCTGATTCCAAGGAATTAGATTCCCGGAAACTAGCTAAGGCTGCTGACTTGTGGGTTGCCAACAGGGCCACTCACAAGGATTCTGGGGTAACTCAGAAAAAGGATGGGGAGAGACAGCCTAAAAAGGACTCCAAAGAGAATTCAAATACTACAAATTCCAAAGAGGGCCCCAAACAAAACTATAAGGGTAAGCCACAAGGGAAACCGAATCAGGCTAGTGTACCTTCTGGTCCCGGACCAGAAGGAGGTCAGAACAAGCCTCCATTCCAGCGAGCCTTTGGCTCATGCTTTGTTTGTAAGGCTACTGACCATGTGAAAGGAGATCCCAGATGTAAGGGTAAACCTTCAGGGGTCCAACTTGCCTCCTTAGCCTTCGCTCCAGAAGAGGAAGTACATATGGCAAGTGGAAACTTTCTATTACTGGCTGATGAACCCACTGGAGTCTCAGCTAGTGTTTCTTTAGTCTCTCTGGGGTTGTGGGAACAACAGAATTTAGATGTATATAACTCTATCCCAGATAATACTAAAGAGTATTATAAGGACAGTGTCCAGGTGAATGGCCAAGAGACTCCTGCCATTAGGGACACTGGGGCCAGCATAACTGTGGTGGATGAATCATTTTTCAAGGCAGAGGATGTTGCTAAGGCACCCAAATGCCTCACCAAGTTAGCTGGTGGGCCTGTGCAGATGTGTCCCCAGTTACCAGTTCTCATCCAATGTAATGATATGGCTGTAAAAATACCTGTCAGTGTACAATGTGAAGTGCCAGGTAGGGTTCTGTTGGGTAATGACCTCAAAGCTCTTGGAGTTGTATCTCATACCCCCAGACCCCCTAGCAAAAGGTTACAGGAGCTCACAAAACCTGCAAGAGAGAAAACCCTGAGAGGGTTATCTCAGGAGATGATGACAGAAATCACTCCTCTCCCACTGGAACAACTTACTGCAGTAACAACCAGATCAGGAGCAAAGGGGCAACCCAAGACTCCTAGGAAAAAGCCAGCAGCAAGCACTCCAGTGCTTCCAACAAGGACTTCCCCTAGGTTGTCCAAAGTTACACCTGTAACTCCACCTCCAGCTGAGGCTGAGAGGGAGGTACAACCCTGTGTGGTTGAGCTAGACTCTGAGGAAGAGCTAGAGGGATGCCCAAACCTTATTGGAGATTTGGACCCTGAGGACCATCCTGAGCTGCAGTCTTTACTGGCAGAAGGTGGGCCTAGCAGGGCTGCTTTCCGTAAGGGGCAAAGAGAATGTCCAACTCTGGAAGGTCTCCGCCACCAGGCAGCTTCTCAAGCTGATGGGCAAGAGCCTGGGAAGTATAGGTTGCACTGGGAAGGTGGCCTCTTCTACAGTGAACCCACTGAGTCTGAACCTGGAGACTACAAACGCCTTGTAGTCCCACAAGAGAACAGACAACAGTTCTTACAACTAGCCCATGAGATACCTTTGGCTGGTCACTTGAGTTTCAAGAAGACCAAGGAAAGGCTCTCACTCTACTTTTATTGGCCAAAGATGGGGGCTGAAGTAGATAGATATTGTAAGAGCTGCCATACCTGCCAGGTTTCTGGTAAGGTTGGTTCCGAGAATGTGGCACCTTTAGTGCCTCTCCCAGTTGTGGGAGTCCCATTTGAGAGGGTAGGGATTGACATTGTTGGTCCCCTTGATCCCCCAACCTCCTCAGGCAACAGGTTTATACTTGTTGTAGTAGACCATGCTACTAGGTACCCTGAGGCAATTCCTATGAGGACTGTTACAGCTCCGGCTGTGGCTAAGGCCCTCCTTGGTATTTTCACCAGGGTTGGGTTTCCTAATGAAGTAATCTCTGACAGGGGGTCAAACTTTATGTCCCACTACATGAAAGCCATGTGGAAAACCTGTGGAGTTACTTACAAGTTCTCAACAGCATACCACCCTCAGACAAACGGGTTGGTTGAAAGGTTTAACAGAACCATGAAGAGCATGATAGGTGCTTTAGAGGAACCCCTTAAGAAAAAATGGGACCTTCTACTGCCATGCCTGCTCTTTGCTTATAGAGAAGTCCCTCAGGAGGGAGTAGGTTATTCTCCCTTTGAGCTTCTCTATGGCCATCCGGTCAGAGGTCCATTGGCCCTGATTAAGGAGGGGTTGGAAGGTGCTCCTCCCCTCAAGCCAGTCAGAGTGACTGACTATGTGATAGGTCTCCGGAGGAGAATGTCACACATGATGGCAGAAGCAAGTGACAACTTGAAAGCTGGTCAAGCTCTGGTCAAACATTGGCATGACCAGAAGGCTAACATGGTTGAGTTTACTCAAGACCAGCTAGTTCTAGTTATGCTCCCAACAAGGCAGAGGGCCTTGCAAGACAAGTGGATGGGACCCTTCAAGATTGTGGGAAAGCTTGGAGAGGTCAACTATCTGGTGGATCTGGGCAGACCCAGGGAAGCTCCTAGAGTCTTCCACACCAACAGACTAAAAGCATACATCTCCAGACCTGACGTAGGAGCCTTGCTTCTAGCTTCAGCTGCAGAGGAGGAAGAGAGTGAATCTCTCCCTGATCTCCTCAGAGGGGTGCCTTTAGATGAAAAAGTCGAAGGAGTTAATCTCTCTTCAGACCTGACACCTGAGCAACAAGAGGAGTGCAAATCTATGTTAAATCAGTTTGCCTCCCTGTTCTCACTGTCACCAGGCTTGACCCCTTGGGGCCAGCATGAGATACTCACTGGTGACTGTCTGCCAGTCAAAAGCAGCGGGTACAGAATGTCAGAACATATCAGAACCCACATCAAAGGAGAGGTCAAGAAGATGCTTGATCTCGGGGTAATAGAACCCTCTACTAGTCCATGGTCTAGCCCAGTTGTGTTAGTACCAAAGGCAGGATCCAAAGACTTGAGATTCTGTGTGGACTATAGAGCTCTAAATGCAGTCACCAAGACTGATGCCCACCCTTTGCCCAGGACAGATGAGTTGGTGGATAAACTTGGTGCAGCCAAGTACCTCAGCACATTTGACCTTACGTCAGGCTATTGGCAAATAGCCCTGACAGACCATGCCAAGGAGAAGACTGCATTTTCAACCCCAGTTGGCTTGTACCAGTTTAAGGTCATGCCTTTTGGATTAAAAAATGCACCTGCCACATTCCAAAGGATGGTGAACCAAGTTCTGGCTGGGATGGAAGATTTCTGCATGGCATACTTGGATGACATTGCAGTCTTCAGCCACTCCTGGGAAGAACATGTGAACCACCTAGGACATGTGTTGCAGGCTCTGGAACAGGCCCATTTGACAATCAAAGCCAGTAAGTGCCAGATTGGTCAAAGTAAAGTGGTCTACCTTGGGCATGAGGTAGGAGGTGGAGAAATAAGGCCTTTGCTCAGCAAGATTGAAGCTGTGCAAAGTTGGGCAACACCAACTACTCAAACCCAAGTGAGAGCCTTCCTAGGCCTCACTGGGTATTACAGGAATTTCATTGAGAACTATGGGACCATAGCTTCTCCACTGAATGTAATCTCCTCTCCTAAATTCCCTAAAAAGGTAAAATGGAATGAGGAGTGCAATCAGGCCTTTGAAAAACTGAAGAGAGCTCTTTGCCAAGCTCCAGTATTGAGAGCTCCTGACTACCACCAAACTTTCATTGTACAAACTGATGCTTCCAATGTAGGTATAGGTGCAGTTCTAAGCCAACTGGATGAGAAGGGTAGGGAGCACCCCATTTGCTTCATCAGTAGAAAACTGAAGGATCCTGAGACAAGGTGGGCAACAATCGAAAGAGAATGCTTTGCTATTGTGTGGGCGCTGAAGAAGTTTAGGCCATACTTGTATGGTTCTACTTTTGTTATTCAGACTGACCACCAACCCTTGAGATGGTTAATGCAAATGAAAGGGGAAAATCCAAAACTATTGAGATGGTCAATCTGCCTGCAAGGGTTTGATTTCACCATTGAGCACAGGTCAGGGTGTCACCATCAAAATGCTGATGGACTCTCTAGGATGTATATCATCGACTAGAGGTATGAGGTTCATCCAGGAGTGGATTAAATCCTCCTGTCCCTTAGTCTGGGGGGGGGCGAGTCTTAGGGAGAATTCTCTGTTTAGGCTGAATTTCCCTACCTAGTGAGTCCCCCAGCAGCTTTGCTGGATTTCTGGGGTTTCTTTTTTTCTCCTTCCAAGAGTGAGACTCCTTTTACCCTCACTCTTGGGCATGTTGAAGTGTGTTTTCTTGGTTAAACCTTGTGTTGAATGGGCCATGGGGTCTTTTACTCCATAGGGCCTCATGTATTTTTGTGATGTGGGTTACACAGCACCCTCTGTGCCGTGACCCAGGGGTGTCCTAGGGACTCCCCAACATAGACTCCATACCCTGGGACTGACTACTGTCTCCCAGGGCATGTAAAGTCACCAAAGACTTTGCTAGTCTTGAAGCCTGAACAGAACCAGTACAAACCATCATATTGTGGACGTACTGGCTGGGGCAATTCGATTGCCCCAGGGTCTGTTAGTCGAGGGGGCACGTCTCCGTCCCCCCTGATCGAGTTTTGGCTGGTGGCAGTGGAAACTACTTTTTATATTCGACCGCGAATATTTCCCTATGGGATTTCCCATTGTTTTAGGCTAACACATTTAATTATTTATTTACGGTAGCCTTAAACATACCGCCGGTTTATATATTTATTATTATAACTCCGGTTGGGACTTTTTGCCAAAACTTGATTCTAAAATGGCGTTGGCGTTCGCCTCTGTAACTCTGAACCAAAGTGGAGCCCTTTGTTCCACTTTTGGCGGGCTTCTCCACAGAAGCCCTCCAAAGTGGTGCCACTCTGTCTGGGGTACTTAGGAGCGGTGGAGGGGGATTTAGGCACCCTGGACTGAGTTACCTTGGTAACTCAAGTCGCACTCCGTCCTGATTGGCCCAAGTGGTGAGCCGGCCGGCTCACCACTTAGCATGTTTGAGTGACAGCTAGGCTGGGTGAATGGGGGTTTGCTGCATAAAAGCAGGGCTTTGGGGACTGGAACTTCAGAAGTCGCCACAGGACCAAGAATCTGACGAGGGAAGAGCTGAGCCGACCTGCTTCGACGACACCACCCGGTGGAGCCCTGCTGAACCGTCTCACCACTTTTTCCAACGACCGAGGAGAACTCTTAACGGAGTGGCTCCTTCCCTTGACTGGTGGGGACAACCAGTTTTCACCTTCTTTCCGTTCTTCGAGGTATCCCGTGGCCGCCTTGCCAGTGCCAAGCACCCCGGCAACCGGAACCCCACCACTTTTACCCCAACCGCGAAAGTCGGTACAACCCTTTAACCGGAGGACTCCGCGGCTGGTTTCTTCCCGGGCAGTGCAACGACCTTCTTCTTCTGCTCTTCAGCGAGATCTTCTTCTCCCCTGACCGACGTCGAGCCTTGCTGCCACTGCCTGGAACAACTGCCACCGCTGGAGGATCCTTTCCGCTTAAGGTACCGTGTTCCGCCTGGCTTCCCTTGCCACCGACTGTACGAGGTAGTTTTAGCCCTCGGCTTTCGATCCTGGGATTGCCTGGGACACTTTGGCTAAACTTTCTGAGCCTCTCTAACTCTTTTCCGAACTCTTTTGCAAGACTCTGAATCCCTACCAACTGTGTGATCTTGGGCACGTTTTCGCTCTGTCTGCTCTAAGAGGGGGCCCTGCTTAGTGACTTTTGCTCACCTGTGACTTTGTGCTTCTTTGAGCTTACCAAAAGTGTTCTTGACCTTAGAGTGGTGTGTTTATCCTAATTCTGCTCTTTTTCCCTCCCTTCTTTAACCTACTAGAGTGTCATCTAACGTTAAGCGCTCACCTCTGTTTTAATTATGTGGTGTTAACCTAGAGTTGTCTAGATAGGAGTAAGGGTTGAAACTGCTTTCATTATAACTGTGTTTGAAGTGTTTTTACTATATTTTGCTAGAGTGATTTCAACTTATGTGTATTTGATAAATAAATAACTATATACTTTTGAAACCAAGCTCTGGTCAGTGTTTGCTTGTGCTATTGTGCCTGAGTCCATATTGTGTATACTTTGCATACTGCCTAACTCTTCTTGAGGGAAGTCTGACTGCTCAGCCACAGCTACCAGGTAAATCTGGGTGGTGCAGACTGCTACCAAGTGGGTTTACTGCTATACCTGTAGTCTTAAATCTTTTGCAGTGGTCCCCAAGGGAACTGCACAGGTTTCTGCCTAACAGCCACCAGGGGTGGCCGTTAGGGAGAGGACTGTCATATTGAATAGGGGCAGTATGACCCAGAGTACAGTGATTTATTTAGAGGAGAACAACAAGTTACATAACCCTGGTAACGTTCTTTCGATTGGAAGTTCCTCGCATGTATTCCTCAACTTATAATAAATATCTCTCCAGCTTTGTTGCTTCTGAAACATTTTTCTCGGCAGAAGGTGCTTCATGCAGTGTCGTCGAGTCGATGTCCCTCGAGGGCCTCCGTTCAACGTCATACTCAGACTCAGAATAAATAGCGCATGCAGCGCCTGTTGGCTTCAGTTCTGTTTTTCCCATCTGAAGAGGAATTACCAGGCATACCCAAGACCGTAGGCTCACAGAAAGAGTAAAGTGTAATAACACGTAAATTGTACTGCGGGGTAGGCTCGGGGGGGCGATGATGACTACGTGGGAGGAACATCCAATCGAAAGAACGTTACCAGAGGTAAGTAACTTGTTCTTCGAATGGATGGTGTCCTCCCACGTATTCCTCATCTTATGATAGACTCCCAAAGCAGTAATAATTTGGAGGTAGGAGTACCAATTAATTTTAGATCTAAACATGCAGCAAATGGAGGACAGGTTTTGCAAAATGTCCTCCCTGACTGGATGAAGAATCCAAACAGTAATGTTTAATAATGTATGCAAAGACGACCAAGTGGCCGCTGAACAAATATCATTTATTGGGACACCCATTTGAAGAGCTGCAGAGGTTGCCATTGCCCTTGTTGAATGAGCCCTTAGAACTTCCGGCGGGTTCTTGCCCGCTTGTCTGTAGCATTCACCGATAGCCAGGATAATCCATCTCGATATTGTTTGTTTGGTGAACGCAAGACCCAATTTGGGACCAGTATATCCTATAAAAAGTTGGTCAACTTGGCGAAATTCTGCCATCCTGAATGTATAAAAACCGAGAGCCCTTTTTGGGTCCAGTCTATGCAGTCTCTCCTCCTCCTTTCCTGGATAAGGAGGTGGCATAGAATGTTGGTAATGTAATTTTTTGTGACAAATGGAGTCGGAGACTACCTATGGTAAAAAAAGAAGGTTTTACCCAGAGAGTGACCTTCTCTTTATAGAATACCGTACAAGGAGGTTTGCAAGAAAGAGCCTGCAACTCGCTTACCCTGCGGGCTGATGTTATTGCAATAAGCAAAACTGTTTTTAACATCAAGAGTCTAAAAGGACATGGATGTAGGGTCTCAAAGCGAATACATGTTAAAAACTTTAACACAAGTTTGAGGTCCCATACAGGTACATTGAATGGAACTGGTGGGTATACATTAGTAAGGTCTTTCAAGAATTGAACAATCAAAGGAATCTTAAAATATGAATCCTCCTCTGGGAGGTCGCTGTTGCGCACATCAGAAATGGCTGCCTGAGAAGAGAGCTCCGGCTCGAGATAAATCCTGAGCCAAATTGATACTGCCAGTGCCGATTCGGACACACCAGCAATAGAAAATCCGGTGGTGGAGGGATCGTGGAACAAGCCCTGGGAAAACGGGATATGTGCGCCGCAGAACAGTAGAGAAATCCTGCCTGATACTTGCGGCGGCTGGGAGGCTGCGAAGCGGCCGCCCGACGGCCGCCCGAAGGCTCCACGGGACATCTACTGTGGACCGGGGAGTCGGAGACCAGCAGCAGGCCAAGCTGGGGGAGGGGCGCCATAGCTGTAGCAGGGCGCTGCTGAACCAAGAAAGGACACGGAGTGGCTGCCCTCCCCCGGTGGGATACACCAACAGCAGCCGACGCCTCACAGGTGGAGGAGGTCGATGGAGCCGCGGCGGCAATCTACGCATCAAAGATCCGGAAGGGCAACATAGGAGGAGGAGGCTTCGTGGAGCGGGCCGTTGGCTGCGCTTCGCTCCCGACGGGTGCGCCGCGGGAGGCACTGGGTGCGCCCTGCGGGCCTGGCCTCCCCGGCCCCACACGGCCGCGCACGAGATTGCTCCGTGGGGCCTGGTGTGCCCCAAACAACGCGGCTGCCGTGCCGCCGAGGCGGACCTGGAGCAGCAACACGCGGAAGGAGCGGACATCACCCCCCCACAAAGTGGAACACGATGGGGGGGGCTCCTGCCAGCACACGTACACCCGGAAACACTGCTCGCCGCATGATTGCTGAGGGGGGTCGTCTGGGGACCCCATGTGGTTACAGTCAAACTGAGACTGGGGACTCAGACCCGGGCAAACTGAGCCCCCATAGACATTGGGAAGATCTGCATTCAGACCTCTGGTGCGGCCTCGGTATAGACCTACAAGTTTGAGGCAACTGTCTGCCAATACACCTTATCCACTACAGTGAAGAGGACCAAACAGTCCCCACCCCATATTTCAAAGGCAGTCTTTCAAAGTCAAGGTGATGGCCCACGCAAGCCCGCTTGTGCGCAGTGGGGTGATTTAAGTGCCAAGAGGTGAGGCCAACCTCAAATTAACGTGCAATACATCCTGAGCCAGTTGGGGGTTCAGGCACAACATCACCACCCCCCCTGCTTTTGTTCATTTTTTCTGGACAATAGCACGTTAAGCACAGATACGTGGGAGAACACAGTCCGCCCTCAAACTGAGAGCTTCAACACATGGGCCGTAACGAGAACAAGGGCTCAGAAGGGAAACAAAACGGCCCAATGGACTCCTTTGCCAGCTCCCAGCCACACGGAGCGGCCGGGGTGATGCCACAAACACCCGATGGACAGGAGGCGGATCCTTTAGAACACCTGCCAACACTAGTACAAAACGGATTCTTGGTGGTTAATGTCAAGTTGGATGACATAGTAGCGACAATCGGATCTTTAAAAGCGCGGGTGGAGAAGGAGAGTACGCGCCTCACAGAGGCAGAGAACAGGATAAGCACAAATGAAGACACAGTCTCACAACATGGCCGCGACATAGCCCAACTCAAAACAGAACTACATAAAACTCAGAACAAGTGCGAAGATCTCGAATCGAGATTGTGGAGAATAACATCTGAATCGTCTGGGTCTCGGAAACATTCGGCAAAGGCCCCATGGAGAGACAGGTGGAAAACCGATTGAAAACTATCCTGGGAGCGGAATCCTTTTCGGACCACTTTCTCGTCGAGAGGGCCCACCGCACCCTTGCACCCCCTCCGAAGCCAGGGGCTCCACCCCGCACCATAATAGCATGTCTCCTTAGTTACAGGGACTTAGACACAATACTCCGACTGACCAGAGAAAAAGGATCTCTGCATTACAAGGAAAAATAGCATACACATATATCAAGACTTTTCAGCCAATATACAAACACAGAGAAGGTCCTACGAGTTGGTTAAGAAACAGCTACGGATGCGCAACGTGCCTTACGCCCTCATCTTCCCGGCAAAAATGAGTATCCAACATGGAGAGCCCACTTCTTTGAGAATCCTGCGGATGCCATGGCGTATGTGGAAGCCTCCATCCCGCTGCCTCCCGGGGACCGTGTGATTGATCAAAATGTGAGACGAGTCTCTGCAGACTGATAGAGGAACGCCATATTCACTATATGACAATGGTAAAGAAATGCTAACAAAGATGGCCTGGACCAAAGTTCATTGTTCATCGAGCCGTGAGCCTCCGACAAGGTTATCCAGATGGCTACAACGGTAGTCCCTCAGGAAAGGTCCACTAGTTCAAAGGAATGCCCACGGGGCAAGTTATGAGTGTTACTGGGCAGCATCGCCAAGTTTGGGGAGATGATGCGGGGTCAGAACATCAGAGAATGTTTAGCTATGTTGAGCTACACAGGAAAGGGGAAGGGGGGATTGTGGAAATGTTTTCGAGTTGGGTCTTTGGAGGGAGGGGTTGGGAAACACATGTTTAAGGTTTAAAAGTAATGTGGTCATGCGGATGCGGATGCTGCTCTCGCCATGTAGGTACAGGAATGATTGGAAACGTTGGCTAGCCACAATACACGTATGTGCAGTGCAATATATGGGCTGAGGATACCCCTGCTATCCTGGAATATGCGAGGGCTAAACAACCCGATGAAGGCCAGGAAGGTCGGGAACTATGTCACCAGGCATAGCCCTCAGATTGTGATGCTACAAGAAACTCATGCATTGGGAACTGTAAACATGAACATGCTGCCCAAATGGGGAAGCTATGATACTATACGGACTATTCTCCTCAGTCCAGGGGAGTGATCACACTCATACACCCCTCACTGGGGTTCCAGACCAAGGAACATAATATATAGCCACTTGGAAGAAATGTTCTGGTATGGGGGGAAATAGCAGGTAAACAAATAACACTGGTCAATACGTATGGCCCCAACATTGATGATCCGGACTTTTACTTAAATATATTTGAGGCCCTCAATAAGCTGGATGCGTCAAACGTAATATGGGGAGGAGATTTTAACATGGCTCTTGACCCCACATTAGACAGATCCACCACGAAAATGAGGACACCCACCAGAATGGTGCTAACATTGGGTCACCTTCTCACACAAATGTCACTGATAGATACATGGCATACACTACACCCTGATGCCAGGCTATATACCTACTATTCTTCCGTGCATGATAGTGAGTCACGTATAGACTACTGGTTCTTGTCCTTGAGCATGTCCGAGGTGCTGAAGATCTGTGAAATCCTGCCCTGCATGCTGTCTGATCACTCCCCTGTGCTGCTGGAGCTTAGGCTAAGAAACAGACCCAAACCGGCTAGAAGATGGAGAATGCCTGGTGGGATACTTGGTGACCCAAATGTGGTTGAGAGTCTGCGTGTCGAAATAGTTGACTTCTTTACCAACAATGTTGGGACGGTAGAACGGGTCTCCATGATCTGGGAGACCTTTAAGGTTTGAGTCAGGGGAGTCCTGATTACGAAATCCACGGGTCTCCTAAAAGAAGTAAGAAGGGAGCTTGAAGGGCTGGAAAATAAATTAAACAACTTAGAGGAAACCTACAGCCGTACACATGACAGGGACACTCTCGCTGAAATCCACAAACTAATAAGGGATTTCGAAGACCTGGCCGTTAGAGAAATATGATACATAGCAGCCCCTGCCAGGGCACGCAGATATGGCAAGGGAAAAAAGGCGGGTAGAACATTGGCCAACTTGATTAAGCATGAGAGGCAATCGCACCCGACTACCAGTATCCAAACGCCACCAAATGAGGTGGTGACGAGCGAGGTAGGCATAAATGGGGAATTTGTCAAATTTGATCAAACACTATTTGCAAACAGGGATAGGAAGACATACATTGAGAAAAATACCTATTTGGCGACACTGGATCACCCGAAACTACTGCTTGAAAATAAAATGGCACTTGATCAGCCAATCACTGCAGAAGAAATTGATTAAGCGATTAAAGAACTCTCGCCAGGTAAGGCACCGGGCTCGAATGGGCTAGGTGCCGAATTTTATAAAGGAGTTCAGTGTGGAACTAGTTCCCATAATGCTGAAAACTTGGGAGGAAGCCCTAGAGAAAAACATACTGCCCCCAACAATGAGAGAAGCCATAATAACTGTACTTTTCAAGCCCCGACGCCCACCTCTTGATATGTGATCATACAGGCCCCTCTCGCTCATTAATGCTGATGCGAAGATATTTCCGAAGGTGTTGGCGAATCGGATGTTACCCATTGTATCCACTTTGGTACACCCGGACCAGAATGGATTTATCCCTCAAAGATCTACCGCCTTAAACCTTCGTAGATTGTTTGGTGTAATGGAGCAGATAGATCCAGACAGAAGCGCAGTCGCAGTGGCCCTTGATGCCGAAAAGGTGTTCAACTCCGTCTCATGGGTCTACCTCCTCACAGTAGCAGAAACATTTGGGGTGGGACCTGGCTTCATCAGATTTGTTCGACTGCTGTACGCCGCCCCTGGGGCCAGAGTGTGCACCAGCAGAATCATCTCCGAGCTATTCCAGCTGGGTAGGGGTACGCGGCAGGTATGTCCGTTCTCACCCATACTATTTGCTTTAACCATAGAACCCATGGCAGCAGCCGTCAGATTGAGATATGGAGATAAGGGAATAAAAATGAAAGGCTCCATCCAACTAATTTCACTATATACTGACGACACACTTCTATACGTCCGAGAACCCGAGAAAAACATTGTGCCCATAATGGCCGACATACATGAGCTCGCTGAATACTCTGGTTACACCATAAATAAGGCTAAATTGGAAATATTCCCGCTTACCCCCTCTACCAAATGTCCAGCCGGTACCTGTGGACTCAAGTGGTTGGAACATCATACCAGATACCTGGGGGTTCTAGTATCCAGAAACAGACACACCCAGTACACTGACAATCATGATCAAGCACAGTTTGCGAAATATTGGTATGAGGAGGCTGATGGATCAAAACATACGTGGATAGAAATGCACACCACATCCCCAACAGACATAAAATCGGTTATTTTTAACCCACGACAAAAGGACACGTGCAAATACGATCCGGTGAGCTGTACGGTCCGGGCCTGTAGCGCAATATTTGAAAGGTTGAAACTAGAGACACCTTATAACCCGGAGGCCCCCCTGTGGAACATTCCGGGTATCCCCCCCGACATTCGATAAAAGCATACAGGAGACCTGGGATCCCAATATGGAGATGACGGTGGGTGATATGTTCATAAATGGTAAATTTGCAACCCCAGAGGACTTCACAAGAGCGCTGGGCGGGGGGCCACTCAAAACACTGCAATACTATAGGATGAGAGCTGCGTTCCAGAAGAGGTGGCGCTGACTTGCAGATGCCCATTCCAGAGGATAAATGGAATAGATATTGTGCACTTACGAAAAAAGTCTCACTAAACGCTGGTTTGCGCCTGATCCAATTAAAAATCCTAAATAGACTACACTACACACCTGCTAAGGTGGCCAAATTTGCAACAGATTGTACTGGTGATTGCCCCAAATGCGGTTTCCCACGGGTGGGTTCCTTTTATATGTACTGGGAGTGTCCAGCACTGGTGGGATTCTGGGGAAAGGTGGCTGAGATGCTGACAGAAATTACGCAGATACCCCCACAGTTGACTCCTCAAAAATATTTATTCGGGGACATTGATAAGTGCTCCAAGAAAATTAGAAGACTATTCAATGTCTCATGTGCGATGTCAAAGAGGTGTATCCTACAGACTTGGAAAAGTTCCACACCACCAAGCATGACCACTTTCCTTTGCAAACTGACTTATGTTAATGAATGCAAGGAGCAATATGTTTTGACACAACCCGGGACAAGCCGACCAAAAGACATATGGGTCCCTTCCGCATATATTTGTGTGAAATGCTCTCCGATGATGAAACCACCATGTAACCCATTTTTTTATACCAGTGTGTTTATGAGATGTACCTATGTGATGACTTGAATACAATACGGGAGTGGCACAGCTGTATCTGTTGAGACCACTATTAACAAAAAGAAGTTTAAAAAAAATATACGAATCCTCCTCTGAAGAGCGCTTGAAAATGGAAAGCACTGCTAGGTAACCCTTAATGGTTCCAATCTGGAGTCCCAGATTGGCTAAATGTAACAAAAAAGAGAGCACCATAAGTGTGTCACATAGAAATGGATCCACATTCTTATCTTTGCACCAGTTGCTGAATTTATTCCAACGGCACAAAGATTTAGTTGCTGGCCTTCTGGCCGAAAGTAAAATCTCCCTTACGTCATCCGGGAGGTCCCAATACTTGTATCTCAGCCTTTCAGAAACCATGCGTGAAGGCGAAGTGTCTTTACTTCTGCATGGAGAACCCGACCTTCCTCTTGCGAGAGAAGATCCTCTCTTTGTGGAAGACTTATTGGAGGGCAGGTGGACATGTCCAGAAGGTCTGGGCACCACTTCCTCCTAGCCCAATCCAGGGCAATCAGGATCATGGATTTCCTGAACTTCCTCAACCTCATGATCGCATGAGGAATGACAGGGACTGGAGGAAACACGTACAGGAGTGGAAACTCCCAGTCCACCACGAACGCATCTCCTAGAGATCCTCTTGGGGGAAATTCCCTGGAGCAGTACTGCTCGCACTTCCAGTTGACACTGGTCGTGAACAGATCCACTTGAGGGTTTCCCCAAAGGGTGAAGATCTCTTGAAGGACTTCCTGATCTAGTTCCCACTCATTGGAGACTGTGCTCTGCCGCTGTGTTCTGCTCTCCAGCTTGGTGAAATGCCGACAGAGATTCCTTCTTGTATAGCCCAGAACCAGAGCTGCTTTGCCTCTCTGCACAGTGATAGTAACTATATACCTCCTCTTTTGTTGAGGTAGTACATGGAAACTGTGTTGTCCGTCTTTATCAGGACATTCTTTCTCCGTACAGAGGAAGGCCTTCAGCGCTAGTCTGATTGCCCTCAGCTCCAAAAGGTTGATATGTAGTTTGGACCCCGATGGAGACCAATGACCGCTGATTGTCAGATTGTTGGTGTGGGCACCCCACCCCGTGAGTGAGGCGTCCGTCACTACAGTTATCTACGGCCATGGCTGCCAATAAGATTATCCCCTGGGAAGGTTGTCTTTGCAAGCCCACCACAGAAGGTCCTGGGCAACTCTGCTCGGAACTTGTAGTTGGTCTGACATTTTGCCTGAGAACTGGGACGACTGAGTCCTTAGAGACCATTGAAGTGATCTCATTCTCAGGCGGGCCTCTGGCACCAGGAAAATGCAGGATGCCATGAGACCGAGCACCTCAGAGAATCAAAGGCCGGAAGATGCTGAGCATTCTGGAATTTGGTTACCATCTGCAGAATGTGTTGAGCTCTCACCTCGGGTGGTGAGGCTTTCCCTAAGGAAGTATTCAGGACAGCTCCAATAAATTGGATTCTTTGGAATGGTATCATGTGGGACCTCTTGTAATGGAGGGAGAAGCCCAGTCTGTGGAGCGAGTGGCGGGTGATAGTGAGATGATCCCGGGCTTGCTCGGGTGAACGAGCCCTGATCAGCCAATCATCCAGGAAGGGGTAGACATGAATCCCCCCCTCTCCTGAGACTCACTGCCACCACTGCCATCAACTTGGTGAAAACCCTTGGGCAGAGGTCAGTCCAAATGGCAGAACTCGAAACTGATAATGAGAACCGCCAACCTCAGGTACTTTGTGCTTGGAATGGATTGGCACATGAATGTAAGCATCCTGAGGGTCCAATGATACCAACCAGTCCTGGAGTTGGATAGACCGAAGGATCTCAGAAAGGGTAACCATCTTGAACTTGTCCTTCCTGAGGAACTTGTTCAAGTTTCTCAAGCCCAAGATGGGTCTCAATCCTCCGTCCTTTTTGGGAATCAGAAAGTAAGGGGAATACCAACCCTTGTTCCTTTATGCTACAGGTACATGTTCTATTGCACCTTTCTCTAGCAGGATTAAAATGTCCTGCACAAGCAGCGTATCTGGAATTTTGACAGTTGTATCCCGGTGGATGATCCAGAGGCCTTTTTTTAAAAGGAAGGCAGTAACCTTGGGCCACCGTTTCCAGTGCCCACATATCTGAAGAAATGCCCTGCCATTCATTCAGCTACTGAGAAATTCTGCCTCCCACTGCGGTGGCTGGTGCAGGAGCTAAGGGTAAAGTTGCCGCTGCTGGGGCTGATTTAGCACTTCTTCTGCATCCGCCATGAGGGAATCTTCTCTGGCTCAGCTGACGCGCTTGTCCTCTTCCAATTGAGGAGTAGAATCAAAAGGACTTACCCCTCCAGGAAGATGAGCCTGAATAGGGTTGTTGAGGTTGCCTAATGGCGGCACTAAGAGATTTAGCCGCCGCCTTTGAGGTCTGCAGCTTCTCCAAACTCTCATCCGCATTGCTGCCAAACAACCTCAAGCCGTCAAAGGGCATTTTGAGTAGTCCTGCTTGCACATCTGGTGCAAACCCTGACTTCCTCAACCACGCAAATAAACGGAATACCGTGCTAGCAGCCATGGAGCTGCTGATGCTGTTGTCACCGGGGTAGGTGATATCTTCGTCCGACAGTGTAGATTCTGAGATCTCCCCCCTCCCCCGACTCCTCACCTTCTTTTTCCTTCCAAGAACCTTTCTTTTCCTTTCTTCGTGATCGCACCTTTTTTTTATGTAGATAGGGACGACCCCGGGAGGAAGCCACCATGCCCCCCAAGAAGGGAGACCAACGGGCCCCTCCCCCGGGATCGACCAGGAGGGGAAAAAGCCCTTAGGCACAAAAAACCCCAGTGTTATCGTCGGGTGCCTTGGAGGAGTGGAACCAGGAATCCTTGAAGGGTGAGAGCTGGTGGAAAGTGTCTGGAGGCAACACGTGGGAGTGAACCCCCCCCCAGGACACAGGCAGTCCAGTAAGCGGTCCGAGGATCTGGTACACGAGGCTAGAAGTGGAAGTAACAAAATGGTAAGCAAAGGCAGTCCAGGCGAACAGGCCGGAGTCTGGTGCACGAAAGGTCACAGCAAAACTATCCGGGAAGTAGGCGAGAGCAAATCCAATGGACAAGGCAGGGAACTGGTACACAGAAGGTACGGAGCTGAGCGAGAGGAAGTAGGAAACAGAAGGACGGAGCAAGCGGAACAGACAAGAGGAAGAAAGGCGGTAAGTGAAGATGGGAAGGAGGGAGGGTAAGCAAGTTGGAAGGAGGGCAGAGGAGGCGGGCGAGTGAAACAAAGCCAAGGGAGAGAGAGAAAGGCAGACAGAACCAGCGGAAGGACGAAGAAAGAACAGCGGGGGGGGGCCGGACTGGGCGTGAGGACCCGACCGGCGGGAAAGGCGAGTAACCCAGGAGGAGAGCAACAGGTAGCAAGCAACTCAGGGCTAACAGACGAAACCAGAAGCGTTGCAACACATTCGTGACCAGGAAGTGGCTGGTTAAAACACTGGGCCGCGGATCGCCCAACCAATGGGAACAGAAGGAAAGTGAAACCAGGAAACAGGGGGCGTGGCCGAAAGCCGCTGGCGGACGGGACTAAGTTCCGCGTCGCCAGCGGCTCCATAGACGCCAGGAATTCGGCGGCATGACATTATGCCCCCTCCTATAAGATCCTCCCCCTGGTTTCCCTGGATGAAAGAAGTGGTACTTGCGAAGTAAGACAGGAGCATTAATGTGTGTGATGGGTTCCCAAGAGTTTTCCGATGAAGGGTAGCCCTTCCATTTAACCAAATATTCCAGCTTGCCTCTATGATACCTGGAGTCAAAGAGTTGGGCGACCTCATATTCCGCCCGAGTAGAACCCTGAGGAATCGGGGCCTGTCTAACCTGACGTGCCGAAGTGTCAGCATGAAATGACTTGAGTTGAGAGGCATGGAAAACAGGGTGGACCCTTTTGAGGTTGTTGGGTAATTTCAATCGAAAAGCCACAGGGTTGATCTTCTGTATGATCTCGTATGGCCCTAAGTACTTGGGAGAAAGCTTGGAGGGATGTACCCAACAAGGTAAAAATCTAGTGGAGAGCATGACCCTGGTACCCACATCCCATCCTGGTACAGGACTACGGTGTTTGTTGGCTTGAATGCAATATTGAGCTTGGGCTGACTTAAGGCCTTCCTCTACCTTCTTGTGTGTCTCTCTAAGGAGGGAGAGGGAAGAATCTACAGATGGTACGCTAGTAGAGAGGCCCGAGACAAGAAGAATGGAGCGAGGGTGAAAACCATAAGTACCAAAAAAAGGACTAAACCCCAGAGCGGTATGTGTGGAGTTATTGTAGGAGAATTCAGCTAGAGGTAGTAGCGTGCACCAGTTGTCCTGTTGGGAGTTGATGAAGCACCTTAAGTACTGTTCCAGGGTTCCGTTCAGGCGTTCGGTTTGCCCATTGGATTGCGGATGGAATCCAGAAGTGAGAGCTCTTTCGATACCTAGTCTGACACACACAGTTTTTCCAGACCCGGGAGGTGTACTGACTACCCCGGTCTGAAATTATCTTGTTAGGCATACCGTGTAACCGGAATATGGAGAAACACTTCCGCCATCTTGGCTGCAGTGGGAACACCAGGCAATGGGGAGAAGTGAGCCAGTTTGGTAAATGAATCCACTACCACGACACAGGTGCATCCTTGAGACGGGGGCAAGTCCACTATAAAATCCGTAGAGATCGTGCTCCAAGGACCCTTAGGTACAGCACTTGGTTCCAGTAGACCAATTGGTCATTGACGGGATGACTTACTCCGCAGACAGACGATACATGACTGAACGTACCGATCTACATCCCTTCTCATCGTAGGCCAGTAGAAATGTCTTTGAAGGTATTCGAGAGTGCCAGCCATTCCCCTGTGTCCTGCAAGTTTGGAGTCATGACACCAGGTAAGTGCCGTCTTGCGGAAAGCCGTTGTGGGTAGATAGAGTTTTCCTCCGACAAGGTAAAGGCCGTTCCTGATTTCATAGGCCCGATCCTTAGAATGTCTTTCCACTTCAAAGCGACCTCCAGAGTCCTCCTGTACCTGCTTAGGGAATTTAGAAATAATTCCGATAGTCCTGGACTGGGGAAACATCCGTTCAAGAGGCGTATCTGTCTCTGGCAGGTAATCACACCGGCGGGAGAGAGAATCGGCTACAACATTCATCTTGCCGGGGATGTAGGTTATGTGGAATTCGAATTGAGCGAAGAAGTGAGCCCATCGGGCCTGTCGAGTGTTGTAGCACTCGAACGGTTTGAGAACCTGCAAGTTCTTATGATCGGTTCGAATGGTGAACGGGAACCTTCCTCCTTGAAGCAGATGGTGCTATTCTACACAGGCCGCCTTCATGGCTAGCAGCTCTCGCTCTATGACCAAGTAGTTCCTTTGACTGGTGTTTAGGGTCTTTGAGAAACAAGCCACCGGATGTTCTGTACCCTGGATTTCTTGAAGAAGCACAGCCCCTATTGCGGCTGATGAAGCGTCCGTCTCTAGAATGAAAGGTAGATGTTGGGTTGGTTGTTGTAGGATGGGTGCAGAACAGAAGGCTTCCTTAAGATTCCCAAAACTGTCTTCCGCCTCTGCTGACCATTTGAATGGAGTTGCAGACTTCTTTAAAAGAGAGGTGATGGGTAGTATCTTTTGAGAGAAATTAGGGATAAATCTCCGGTAGAAGTTTGCTAACCCCAGGAATTTCTGTATCTCTTTGACTGAGGTGGGTGAAGGCCATTCAATGATGGAAGACACCTTGTTCGGATCCATGGAGATACCGTGGTCGGACAGAATGTATCCTAGATAAGGAATGGAGGAGGCTGAAAATAGACATTTGGCGAGTTTAACAGACAAATGATTTCTCTGGAGCCTTCTGAATACTTCCCTGACATGTTCCACATGGTCTTCAGGAGTGCGAGAGTAGATCAGAATGTCATCTAAGTATATCAATGTGGTTTGGCACAGGAGATCAGAGAATAGTCTGTCCATAAACCGTTGGAATACCGACGGGGCGTTTACCAACCCGAACGGCATTACCTGGTATTCGAAAAGTCCGAAAGGAGTCCGGAATGCGTCTTCCATTCGTCTCCTTTCTGCACCCGGAGTAGGTGATAAGCATTCCTCAGGTCGAGTTTGGTGAGGATGGTAGCACCCTGTACAGCTTGTAGGATAACGGTGATCAATGGCATAGGATACCGGTCTTTTATGGTAACCTTGTTTAGATCGCGATAATCTATACACGGCCTCAACTCCTTTGAATCCTTTTTAGAGATGAAGAACAAGGATGCCCCTGCAGGGGACTTTGAAGGCTTTATGAGCCCGTTTTCCATGTTGCTGTCGAAATACGTTTGGAGGTATTGTTTTTCTTCCAAAGACAGTGGAAACATCCTACCGAAGGGTACTAGAGCACCTGGGGTGAGATCAATGCAACAGTCTTCAGGCCGGTGCGGAGGGAGCTCGACGGGTATCTTTTCAGTTGCCACCTCGTTGAACTCCTTCAGGTAGTGTGGGAGACAGTGTACTGTTCTGACCTCGCAGCTATTTGTGGTCTTGACGGTCTCGAATCTTGGTTCTGGCAAGCATTCCGATTTGCATAGTGAGGACTGAAAACTAAGTAAGTTTCTAGACCAGTCAATACTGGGGTTGTGTCTGCGTAGCCAACAGATACCCAGGATTAGGGGGAAGTGAGCAGCCCCGATGATATCGAATGTGATCATTTCGATATGTTGTTGGATGGACAAAGTAAGTGCTTCTGTGGTGTGAGTGATCAAACCCGAGCTCAAAGGTTCGCCATCAACCCCTTCCACCTTTTGATCTTCTCGTTTGGCTATCCTTTTCACTCCATGTCGTTCTGCCCAATGGGTATCCATGAAGTTCCCTGCTGCTCCACAGTCAAGTAGGGCTAAAGTGGTTACTTCCTTGGGACCCACTCTGAGAGAAACTGTGAGCACCATCAACCGGGAGTCCTCAGACGTTTCAGTAGAGGATACAGAAAGAGGCACGTAGGGACTAAGAGCAGCCCCTCGGTAATGCGTCCCAATGGTTACCGAGGGTGAGCGTTTCCCTACCTTCTGGGCGGCACTTCCGGACAATCTCTTAATAGATGTGAGGAAGACCCGCAGTACATACACAGGGAACCCTCCCTGCGCTGTTTCCTTTCTTCAGGTGTGAGCGAGGCTCTGGTGGTTCCGATCTGCATAGGTTCTTCCTTAGCGGTCGGTTGGAAGGGCACTGACGCGGGTGAGTGAGTCTCCAAGAGAGGGGGTACACTTAACCTGGTCTTCTTCTTTTCTTGACGTCTTTCCGTCATTCTGAAGTCAATTCGGAGGGCAGCTGTCAGGAGTTCGGCAAAAGACACCGGTCTTTCTATCCGGGCTAGTTCGTCCTTCAATTCCTCCCTTAAACCTCGCCGAAATATGGCATACTGGGCCTGTTCCTGCCAACCTGCCTCAGCTGCCACCTGTTTGAAAGCGGTGATGTATGTCAGTAGATCAGAATTCCCCTGACGGATGTCAAGGAGGTCCTCCGAGGCCAAGTAGGTACTCTCTGTTCGCAGAAAGGTTTGTTGAATCAGAGCCTTAAAGGCATTGTAGTCCTGTAAAACCGGGTCTGGCTGGTTTACTAGAGGGGTAGCCCAAGCCAGGGCATTCCCGGTCATGTGGGTGATCATAAACCCCACCTTGGCGTGGTCTGAGGCAAAGGTCTGAGGGCGAAAGGAAAAATGAAGATTGCATGCGTCCGGGAACTCCTTAACCTTTTTAGGGGAACCATCGAACTTCCCTGATACTAGGGGAAGTGGAGGTAAATTGGTTAAAGGTCTTTCCCTGTCCGTCAGACGATGTTGTAGGGTGGCGTTAGCTGTCTTAAGGTTCTGCATCTCCAAATTTAGACTTTGTACCGCGGCTACGAGTTCTTGTACCTGCTGTGGGGTGGCCATCTCTTTTTAGCGTCACAAACTGTCACCGGGGTCCGGTGAGATCTCCCCCGACTCCTCACCTTCTTCTTCCTTCCAAGAACCCTTCTTTTCCTTTCTTCGTGATCACACCTTTTTTTTATGTAGATAGGGACGACCCCGGGAGGAAGCCACAGTGCCCCCCAAGAAGGGAGACCAAGGGGCCCCTCCCCCGGGATCGACCAGGAGGGGAAAAAGCCCTTAGGCACAAAAAAAACCTGTGTTATCGTCGGGTGCCTTGGAGGAGTGGAACCAGGAATCCTTGAAGGGTGAGAGCTGGTGGAAAGTGTCTGGAGGCAACACGTGGGAGTGAACCCCCCCCAGGACACAGGCAGTCCAGTAAGCGGTCAGAGGATCTGGTACACGAGGCTAGAAGTGGAAGTAACAAAACGGTAAGCAAAGGCAGTCCAGGGGAACAGGCCGGAGTCTGGTACACGGAAGGTCACAGCAAAACTATCCGGGAGGTAGGCGAGAGCAAATCCAATGGACAAGGCAGGGAACTGGTACACGGAAGGTACGGAGCTGAGCGAGAGGAAGTAGGAAACAGAAGGACGGAGCAAGCCGAACAGACGAGAGGAAGAAAGGCGGTACGTGAAGATGGGAAAGAGGGAGGGTAAGCAAGTTGGAAGGAGGGCAGAGGAGGCGGGCGAGTGAAACAAAGCCAAGGGAGTGAGAGAACGGCAGACAGAACCAGCAGAAGAACGAAGGAAGAACGAAGGAAGAACAGCGGGGGGGGGGGCCGACTCGGCGCGAGGACCCGACCGGCAGGAAAGGCGAGTAACCCAGGAAGAGAGCAACAGGTAGCAAGCAACTCAGGGCTAATGGACGAAACCGGAAGCGTTGCGACGCATCCGTGACCTGGAAGTGGCTGGTTAAAACACCGGGCCGCGGAGGCGCCCAACCAATGGGAACAGAAGGAAAGTGAAACCAGGAAACAGGGGGCGTGGCCGAAAACCGCTGGCGGACGGGACTAAGTTCTGCGTCGCCAGCGGCTCCATAGACGCCACGAACTCGGCGGCATGACAGCTGCCTGCAGTATCCAAACCTGACTTAAGGCATTCACTCGTCTCATTAACATCTTTAATGATCGCCAGGAAGCCATCTTTTTCTTCGTCTTCCGGGATGTGTTCAGCCGCCATAGCCACAACGTAAATCTAGACAATGTGCAAATCACATTAGTGGATTTCAAGGCCATACTGCCTACAGTGAAAACTTTACGTCGCCAGGCATCCACCCTCTTGTCATCCCTGTCAGGGGATATGGAAGGATAAGCTGATTGTCTGGTTGACATAGCCACCTGAATCACCAAGCTTTCAGGGGGTGGGATGCTTTGCAAGATACTCCGGATCACTGCTGGAAGGCCTGTACTTCCTTGCAAAGTTTTTATTAACTGCAGACGCAGTTTCCAGGGTCTCCAATTAGCAGAGACTTTTTTCTGTAGCGCCATGCAGAATGGTAAAATGGGGTCTTTCTGAGGACCCATGTCCAAGATGTCAGTCCTATCATCTTGTTCGAATGACGGAGTAGGCCTACTCCATCACATACATTCAACAACTTTCCCCATCAGTAAGATGAGTCAGCATGCTCAGAGGGGTGAGGCCTGCCAAACTCTAACTCTGGCCATGCATCCAAGCCACTAGCTGAGGCCTGCCAAACTGTAGACCAAAAGGTGGTCAACCCTCGTCAGAGGGTTGGCCTTCCTCATAATTTGCAGACAGAGACTTAGATAGTATTTTTTGATAAAGGCTTATAAACCTTGTCCTGTGCGGTCAATAGCTTCAACGATGTCGAAGTAGTCATCGAAGACGGCTTAAAAAAATGGCACCGATTTAGTAGGCGTCGACAGCTCCGTCTGCGACGGAGTCGGCAAGGACATTGAAACCTTCAACGCCTTGTGCTTTTTCAACGGAACCATAGTTGGACTTGGTTTTCGACTTGTCGTCACTCTCGACGACTTCTCATTGGATCGTGACCTTTCTCGATGTGACGCCAGCTTTGAGCACAGCTTCAAAGGTTTAACCTTCGACTTCCCTTTGTCGTATTTACTTGAAGCGACCGGGGCATGGCTTGTTTGCTTTTCTTTTGAGGGAGTCGGGCCGAATTCTCCAAAATTCGCAACATCTCACTATGAAATGCGTCCCACGTTGCAGGGGAATTGGATTTCGTAGGGCATCTAATTACCTCTGTGGAGGAATCACTCGAGGTTGATGAAGACCTATGGCATTTCGTCTTTGCTTTCTTAGAGGAAGAAGATGAAAAGTGCTGCAATCAACTCCTCGATCAGGACCTTTTTGACTTTTTGCACCGGCAACAATCTCTCGACTCATAGGTCTTTCTCCCTCTTCTAAGGTGACTTCGATGCTAACCTCCCCACTTCCAGTATACCTCTACGCTCTCTCAGAGCCTTCTCAGTCATGGCCTGACAGGAACCACAGTCGGACGTACGGTGCCCGGAGCCCAGACACCACAGGCAGATGCGGTGAGGATCAGTAATCTACATTTTCAACCCACAGTCCTGGCATTTTTTTAAACCCGGCTTGGGCGCCGATGGAGATGAAGAAGATGAAGAAGGCATTTTCTCATGAAAAGCTGTCACTGAAGCACTCTGTAATTCACTCGAAGCGGTAGCTCGGAGAAAGGGAACTAAAGCCAACGAACACTGCATGCAATATTTATACTGAGTATGACGATGACTGTTGAAAGGAGGCCCTCGAGGGACATCAACTTGACGACACTGCATGAAACGTCCTCTGTTGAGAAATTGTAAGTTACTCACCGTAGTGATTAACGTACTCTTAGCCCACCATACTGTATGGGCGTCCCTTCCAAGGGACGGGCGACAGAACCTTTTTCACCAGAAGAAACATTCTTCCCCTTTAAATTTAGAGTCGCGCAGGGGCATGGTCCAGGGAGCATGCGCTGCCCTGACTCCGCCCTCCGGCGCCACACCTCAGTCTCCACTGACGCATCGACAATAGATTTAACATTGCCTAATAACACCAGTATTATTAGGGGGGAGGATGGTGGGGCGTATGGAGGAAAGGGGACTATGGACTAAGAGTATGTTGGTCACTACGGTGAGTAACTTAATTACTCTTAAGTCCCGTCCCCTTTCCTCCATACTGTATGGGCGATTACAACTGATTGTAGCCCCTGGGTGGGGAGGAGATCCTCCTTAAGCAAATATGTTCCTGAGAACCAGCTGTCCGAAAGCCGCATCAGATCTAGAGCCGGCATCCAAACAGTAATCCTTGCGAAAGGCCAAAGGAGAGGCCCAAGTGGCCGCCCTGCTTATGACTTGCCAAGGGACATGGCGCTGGAATGCAATGGCGGTTGCCTTGGCCCTGACTGCGTGGGCATGCATGTTGGCCGGGAGCGGCTTGTGCTGGCCCTCGTACGCTTCTTTGATGGCCGAGACCATCCAGCAGGATATGGACACCTTCGAGGACTGATAGCCTGGCCTCGAGCCGCCGAGAGTGACAAACATGGCGCCTGACTTGCGGAAGCCCTTGGTCCTGTCCAAGTAGAATTTCAGGGCATGCCAGACATCCAGGCAGTGCAGCACCTTCTGTGCTTCATGCTTGGGATCGGGAAAGAACGTTGGAAGGACTATTTCCTCATTCAGGTGAAACGCAGACGGAACCTTGGGCAGAAATGCTGGGTGCGTCCGCATGACTACCGTGTCCCTGTGAAAGGTGTTATATGGTTCAGAGGCGACCAGCGCCTGAATCTCGCTAACTCTGCGAGCAGAGGTAAGCCCGACTAGTAAGGCCGTCTTGATGGTGACCATCCTAATGTCCACAGACGCAATATTCCCGAATGGTTTGTGCACCAGAGCGCCAAAGACTATATTCAGGTCCCACACTGGGTGTGGTTTCTTAACGGGCAGGTAGAGCCTTGCAAGACCGGTCAGGTGTCTCTTGACGATAGGGTTGGAGGAGAAGAAAGTGCCTTCCTCCGAGTTCCTGTACGCCCCAATGGCTGCGATGTATGTACGGCAGGTGTCGACCTGTATGCCCGAATGAGCAAGGTGCGCCGAAAAGGAGAGCACATCGACTAGATTGCAGACCAAAGGGTCGATTCCCTTGGAGTCTGCCCAGTGGCAGAACCTGGTCCATTTGCTCTTGTACTGGGCCCTGGTGGCTTTGCTCCTGGCGCCCTGTATAATCTCCAGATTGGCCTGTGAGAGGCTAAAATGCCGAAGCGTCACCTGCTCAGGTACCACGCTGTGAGGGCTAGTTTCCCTGGTGCGGGGTGGATGATCATGCCCCCCTGCTGTGCCATAAGATGTGCTGGGCCCATCAGGAAGTGTATCGGGGGCACCTCGGAGCGGCTGAGGAGCTCCGAAAACCATGGTCCGTGAAGCAATCAGAATGATGCAGAGCCGGTGCGACTCCTTGATCTTGCCAAGTACCCTGTGGATCAGGGGGGTGGGTGGAAAGGCATATGCCTTCATGCCCGTCCACTGGAGATGAAATGCGTTGTCCAGAGAGTCGGGGACCTGACCCTGCCAGGATGCGAACTGGGGGCACTTCTTGTTGTGCCAGGTGGCAAAGAGGTCCACTTGGGGGGGACCCCACCTTTTGAAGATCTCCTGAGTAACAAGGTTGTTTAGCTGCCACTCCTAATTGTCCGCTCCCAGCCTGCTGAGCATGTCCGCCTCCAGGTTGGATTCCCCCGGGAGGTGGACTGCTGAGAGGTAAATTTCATTTTCCAAGGCCCATTCCCACATGCTGACTGCCAGTCTGCACAGAGGAGGGGACCTGGTGCCTCCCTGCTTGTTGACGTAGTACATGCTGGTCGAGTTTTCCATCTGGATGAGGACAACCTTGCCCTTGAGGAGTGATAGGAATACTCTGAGCGCTAGCCAGATGGCGTTCAGCTCCAACCAGCTGATGTGGTATTCCTACTCCTGTCGAGCCCAGGTGTCTTGGAACAAGAGGCCGTCCAAGGTGGCTCCCCAGCCCTCGAGCGAGGAGTCTGTGGTGATGGTGGCCTGCAAAGAAGGCGGCCGGAAGGGCTTGCCCTCTTGTAGGCTGAAGTCCCTGGACCACTAAGTTAGGTCCGGGCGGAGAGATGGAGGAACGTTGATCATTTCAGATTGAGAGCACCGTTCCGGACTCCATGAGGCTGCGAAGTGCAGCTGAATCCTTCTCATCCATAGTTTCATGTGCGGAACGGCTAACAGAACCGCCGCTAGTAGACCCAGGAGATGTTGGTACCACCATGTCGAGGTCACCTCTCTGCTGAGGAAGTGGGAGGTGGCCCTCTTGGTGGCCGAGATCTTGTCTTCCGACGGGAAGACCTTCTCGGAGCACATGTTCCAAATGAGTCCCAAGAACGTCAGTCTGCGCAGGGAGCTGAGGTTGAGCGAGAAGCCCAGGTTGTGTAGTGTGTTCATAAGGGCTTGGGAGGAGTGGAGAATCACCTCCGGAGATGTAGCCCTGACGAGCCAGTCGTCGAGGTATGAATAGATGTGAGGGCCGCCACAGCATTCAGAAGACCCTGGGGGCCGAGTTGAGGCCAAACGGGAAGACCTTGTATTGGAAATGGTAGCCCATGATCCTGAACCGTAGAAAGGAACAATGGGGCTGCCAAATCGGGACGTGTAGGTACGCGTCCTTCAGGTCTAGGGAGCATATCCAGTCTCCTTTGTCCAATGTCTCCGCTATAAAAGCTGGCGTAACCATCTTGAATTTTTGCAGGGGTAAGGAGAGGTTGAGGGTGGAAAGGTGCAGCACAACTCTCAGGCCCACCTGGTTCTTCTTCGGAATGGTGAAAATCCTGGAGTAGAAGCCAAAGCCTCGCTGGGAGGCTGGAACTTCCTCCACTGCCTGACTCCCCACGAGCGACGGATCTCCGCCAAAAGAGTTGCTGTCCCAACCTGTGGGATTGGAGGGGAGGAGGGAGGAGAGGCTGGGATGGGTAGGCGGTACCCCATCAGTGAAATTCTGGCACCAGAAATGTGCATGGAGAGCAAGCCTGCCCTCCACCGGAGACACATGGCCCAGAGGGAGCGTGTCATGCCTTCTTTCCCTCGGAAGCTGAGGCTGAGGAGGGGGACTGAAAAAGCCCTTACTCCCCGCCTTTTTTGTTGTTTGCACCGGCTTTGAGACGGCGAGCGATCCGGCTGCCTGGATCTGCGTTCCTGAAAGCCACGGAACCCTTCATATGTACGACCCTTCTCGGAGCGTTGCTGAGATTGGGTGTAACATTTTGGCGTGGACTTTGTAAGAATGGACAAAGACTTTGCCGTTTGTGAGCTGTTCTTTTTGTCCAGCTCTTCATCCATAGAGTGGAAAAGGTCCCCATCCCTCGAACGGTAGATCTAGAATGCGCTCCTGGACGTCCGGGTTGAACTTCGCAGCCCGGAGCCAGGCTGTGCGCCTCATGTCAGTGGCAATGCAGATGGCCCGGCCCTAGGTATCGATATGAGCCACTGTGGAATCCATGAGGTCATGCGCCACAAGCTTGGCCTCCGCTAGCCCCGCCTCAAAGCATGATTGGCATTGGGATGGGAGTTCCAGGAGGAAGTCTGAAATTTCCCGCCATAACACTTGGTTGACGGCAGCCAGCATGGCATCTGTGTTGGCCTGACGCAGGTGCAGGGAGGCGTTGGAGTATATCTTCTTGCTGTAAGCCTCCAAGATCTTCTCCTCCTTGCCTAGCAGCGCCGCAGAGGAGGAGGCTGAGGATGGGTCGAGAGCAAGAGTGTGTCCCCCTCCATCTGCCTTTACTTGACGTTCAGGTGTCGATTGACCGGCTGGACTGAGTGGGGCTTGAGCCAACCCTTCCTGGCCAGGGAGACATCAGTTTGCAGTGGAATCCCTGTGTTGGCAGAGAGGCGTGTTGTGAGGACTTTAGCCAGAACCCCCTCTGCCAGCTGTTCGACCTCGGGCTGAGGGAGGCCTAGAAACTCCGCCAGGCCAGCAAGACGTTTGTGGAAGGCCCTGGGTGAGGATGGCGTGTCCGGATCCTCATCTGTGTCCTGTGGTTGTGAAGGATCTTGTGGAGGAGGAGGGGTAGATGGCGCCGGAGGCTTGGGTACCGGGACCGCAGCCAGAGGCAGAGGAGGCAGCAGAGTTGGCTGTGGAGCCAGAGGAGGTGACTGCACCGGGGTCAGGGAGCCTGATGGAGGCATCTGTGATGTCGCTAGCATTGCGCGGAGGACTTCCCTGACTGCGTCCTTGATGATAACCCCCATCTGAGGAGACCTCATGAGGCCGAGGAATTTATTGAAGAGCCTCTCCTCACTGGCCGAAGAGGTGGCAGGGGGTACCGACGGAGTAGCGGGGACCTGCTGGAGCTGCTGCGTTCCCAGTCCGTATGGACGCATGGGAAAGTTGCCCTCCGCATATGAAGGGTAGACTGTAGGCCACATACCTGGTTGCAACCAGTCCCACCTTGACACTCGTTCTTCGCCGGATTCATGGAATGGCGTCGGACGGGTGTTCCTGCCTGGCGCGGCGGCCATTTTGTCAATCTGCCTGCCACGTGCCTGTGACATGTTGCCCAGCCCGCTGGGCCCAGCCTCATCCAAGACTTTTGCTTGTGGATCACGAGAAATGCCCTGCTCCTCGGGTCTCGGCCCGGTAGGTGTAGCACCCTCGACCCGGGGGTCGGTAGAGCTGCGTTTAGGCACCCCCTCGGACGTACTGCAGGTATTAGGGCGTGGCCCTCGGACGTACTGCCGGTGTTAGGGCATAGCCCCTCGGCCATTGTGCCGGTAAAAGGGCGTAGCCCCTTGGGTGTACACCCGGTACAAGAACCTTCCGGTCCCTCGACACTGCATCCGGGAGGATCCAAGGACCCCTCGACCTGAAGGCCGGTAGCTGTAGCAGCCTCGGTGCACGTGCCGGTAAATGGACCTGGCCGGTCCCTCCCGTGCGGGCGAGTCCCTGGGAAGGAGTCTCCCTTGAGGGGTGCGCTGGTAAATATCGGCCCTACCTTGGACATGGAACGATGTTTCACGAAGCTCTTGAGATCCTCTGGAGGCGACTTCTGGAAGAACTCCCTCCACCTGGCTAGTCTGTTCTTCAGCGCCTTCGAGGACAGCGAGTCACACGCCGAACATGATTGCCAACCGTGGTCCGTCCCAAAGGCAACGTAGGCAGAGGGCGCAGGGGTCTGAAGTTGGGAAGAGCCTGTTGCAGGATGGACACCTGCTGAACCCTATAGAAGTCGACATGCGCCGGGGAGTGATGACACCTGAGGACTGAGTACCTAATTGACAAAAAGAAGACAGAAAAGACAAAGAGAAGTATCAGGAGCACTGGTGGATTTGGGCCATTCCTGTCGATGCAGAAAAGGGGACTGGGGTGTGGCACCGGAGGGCAGAGTCAGGGCAGCGTATGCTCCCTGGGCCGTGCCCCTGCGTGCCTCTAAATTTAAAGGGGAAGAAGGTTTTTCATGTGAAAATGGTTCTGTCTCCCGTCCCTTGCAAGAGACGCCCATACAGTATGGAGAAAAGAGGACAGGACTTAAGAGTACATTTATTACGAAACAGCAAAGCTGGAGAGATATTTATCACAAGATGAGGAATATGTGGGAGGACACAATCCATTCGAAATGCAGTCGAAATGGTTTTCTTTTTACTGAGGACTCTAAGCCTGACGACAGGGAATATTCATGAGAATGTGAATCCGTGCCAGACCCATGCTGGAGAACAGGAGTTACAGGTAAGCAACTTAAACCATTCCCTACATAAGGAGCACAGGCACCACAAGGAAATAGAAAATGACCAGACAAGCTATTCCTTTTTGTGACTTGGAAGCAGTTCAAACTACCAAAACACAATTCTCTGACCGTCTTCCCCATACATCATACTGACTTGTGCAAAAGTTATATTTGAAAGAACACAATGTCAATACCCCACTTACTCCAAAAAGACAGCCTCCCTTCCTCTCTGCCTCTCTTTTGTAGCGTATATAGCCGTTAATGGGTGAAGCAGTACCTTCCTGGCTCGCTACCTTTGGAAGGACAGTCTTTAAAATCTGGATGAATAATGCATGGCTGTTTTTGAACTGTTTTTAGCTGCGACACACAGCTTTGTAAGGAAATCAGCCAGAGACCCTTATCTTGCAAGGTACCCCCCGCACCCAAACCCCTTTTTTCCACTGCCAACATACTGCTCTTCACCACTGGCAGCTGCTGCAGCCCTTTTAGGCCTAGGCCAAGGAGTTGCACAGTTTGAGAAATATACACTCTACCTTCTATCTTTTCTACTCCTTGTTTCATCATGAAGAACCCCCTACAGGGTTACACCGTCACTCTGATACCAAAATTGTGGTGCTGCCTTAGAACCTGGTGACTTGTAGCTGTTTAGGGTCGGGGTGGCAGGGTCAATTTCCATTTTGGACTCTGTGAGAAGAGTTTTGGCTGTTGGTGTTTTGCAGACTCATGGTTCTGTCCTTGCTGCCTACTGTGGGTGGAGAAAAGTGCTTTCAAGAACCCAGCTCCCTAGCGGAGCATTGCATAGTGCTGCAGGAGTGTTCGTCTTGTTGGTGTACTGCAGACTTGTGGGTCTGTCCTTGCTGCCTATTGTGGATGGAGAATAGATGCGCACACGTGAGATAGAGCGAGAGAGATAGAGCGCACGAGAGCAAGCAAGAAAGAGAGAGAACAAGAGAGCGAGCGAGAGAGCGCAAGATAGTGGGACTGACGGTGGCGATGTGCGCTAGTGAAATGGAACCAGTCTTCAACAAGCCAAGATCACCAACCACTTTACACTAAATACACAGCTCCCCACAGATGGGCACCACAGTCCTAGCCATTAGCATATCAACTCTAACCTTGTCATGACAAAGCTCTCCTTTTTGGCCCTATTATATTCTCCCACATTAGTGGGTAATCAGTCCCAAAGCTCTGAGTGTATCAGATCTTGGGCTCTTCCCTATGGATAACATATTCTCAGGTTTCTCCTCCAAACCCGTTGAAAGCAAACTGGCACATAGGAACCGGGTACTTCCGACCTGCACTCATGAACACTATTGTTTTTGCATCTACCTCTCCTGCTGTTCCACTAATGACCCTCTCGCTTTATCTTACAGAGCAATGCTTGCAGAAAGATCAGCAATAGTGACAGTAGGGTGTTATGCAAGACCATTTAAGTTATGGTACATTTCAACGAGAAACGGGATGCACCACAGGTGTCCTCACACAAGTTAATTTGTTCCAAATCAATGAGCAAATATTAGATGCAGCAAGAAAGTCTGCTGAAATCCAATTTAAAGATGCCCCCTCGACCATTGTACATTGAGTTACTGGTTCGGAAGCAATTTCTGTCCAGTCCGCGGTGGTTACCTTTTCTGTAGTCCGCTTTGAACATAAGGGAAGTCCCATCTCTGCTGCCAGTTCTTGATCTATATAATTCCCAACTTCGCCGCTGTCTATGTATGCCTCAACGGCGTGCATCCGAGACGGTTGTTGGTGGTTAATTATGATCACTGGTATTACAAAGTGTGAGGTCGGTGGCTCTTTCTTCTCACTCGACAAACTGAGGCCCCTACAATTCTCCTTGGGGGTTTCACTGGGCAGTCCTTGAGGCAGTGTCCTGGTTTTCCACAGCACAAACATAGCTGTTGTTGCCTTCTCTTGTCTCTTTCCGTTTTTGTTAACGGGGGTCGTAAACCTCCGATTTACATGGGTTCTACAGTGTTTTCTGACACGCGTGAGGCATTGTCCCTTGGCCGAACATACACGGCCCGAACGTCTGATCTAGACCGATCCGCTTTTGGGTCCTGCAATTGTTGGTCTAGTTGCACAACCAGATTAATGAATTCGGTACAATCTCTGGGTGGGTCAACCACCTGGGCTAGAACGTTCTTCAGTTCTCCTCGTAGACCTCGGTGAAACAATGTGGTTCTTTTGTTTTCAGGCCACCCAGCTTCAACGACTAATCTATTGAAAGTTGCAATGTATGTTAATAAGTCTCAATTCCCCTGCCGGAGTGACAAAAGTTTGTCATCTACTGCTTGCTCTTGGGTATGACGACCAAAGAGCTTCTCCATTTCCCCCTGGAACCTCCCAAAGTCATGTAACGTGGGTCATCATGGCTTACAAGCGGCACCGACCAATCTGCCGCACTACCGCTCAGGTATGACAAAACAAAGGCTACCCGTGCTTGATCGTTGGGGAATGCACCAGGTCTGCAAAGGAAATGAAGGCGACATTGATTCATGAACGTAGCATACTTCCTGGGGTCGCCTGAGAATGGTTCTGGTGATGCTAAAGGTACTGCTCCAGGAAGAGTTATTTGTACGGGAGCGGTTGATAAGGTGGATGCTTGTGCTGACGGGTTGTTTCCAGGCAATGGAGTCTGTCCTGCCTATGATTGTAGTAACTGCGTACTGATTTCCTCAGTACGATCCTTGGTTACAACAAGGTCCCTCTGGAGAGCGTTGGTTTCTTGTCTGGCTGAATGAACTTCGGCATCTAACTGTCCCAATAACTGAGCCAATTGATCGATTTCTGAAGTCTCCATGGCGCCCAGGTGGATTGTGTTATTGTAGGCTTCGCGTTCTATTGCGCTCACCTGGTATCCATGGGAACGCCACTCAGCCCTGGTTGGATGATACTGGAACCCTCTCCCCGATCCCGGATGGAAGTCAAGCCTGAAATTACAGAAGGGCTGGGTTCAAGACTGGCCGTCTCAGCTAAGGTCTCTTCCTACCTCCCTTGGATTTGACACTGAGGCCCCTCCTCACCTTGTTTAGGTATAAGGCGTGCTCTCCATCCTGGTTTCTTTGGCAGGGGCGCGTAGGCTCCAGCGGGCGCGGGCAACTGAGTTAGTTCACTGGTGCGGGACTGTTCAAGTGTCTTTAAGGTAGGTCTTTAAGGAGGGTCTTGCTGTCTAGTAATCTTTGTATACAATACAGTTCTTGTCTTCCTTTCCTTTTGTGGTTAATGTCTTTTTATTTCTTCCTAGGTGTGCGGGAGTTTTGGTGTTTCGTGCTGGTTGGATTGAACACCTGCCGGTAATGGATGGCGTGAGATGTGCACTGCAATCCGGTAAGTAATGCGCTATGCGCGGCGCTGCTTGCCTTGTATAAGCTAACCTGTGTTTTCCTCTATGTTCTTCCCCGGCGGGTCTGATGTTATGGAACGATGCCGGCCAAGATGCGACTAGCCAGGTGAGGTTCGCGTGATGTTCGTTGCTTATGGAAAGCCGTGGGTATGCGTTCACTAACATTGTCTCTCTCTCTCTCTCCTTTTCAGGTTGCTTCGTTCCGGTATGTATGAGGTGCCTTGAAGATATAGTTCGCTGGATAAGTGTTAGGCAGAAACTTGTGCAGTTCCCTCTGGGACCACTGCAAAAGATTTAAGACTACAGGTGTTTGGCAGTAAACCCACTTGGTAGCAGTCTGTACCACACAGATTCACTTGGTAGCTATGGCTGAGCAGCCAGACTTCCCTCAAGAAGAGTTAGGCAGTATACAGAGTATTCACAATGGGTCAAAAGAACACAGTAGAACAAGCAAACACTGACCAGAGCTTGGTGTAAAAGAGATATAATTATTTATTTAAAAACACATCTAATAAAACACACAGGCATTAATATTAAGCAGTTCAAAAACACGGTCACTAAAAGATATACACTCCCTTAAAAGAATATTAGACAAGTCTTAAGTAAAGCCCCACTTATTTTCAGACAGCGGTGAGCGCTTAACGCAGATGGCACACTAATAATTCTGTTTAAAAGGGAGAGAAAGGCAGAGCATAAATTGAAACAGATCCCAACACTTTCACAAGAACACAGCAAGAGAGGAAGGCAGAGTCAAACCGTGAAGTTACAGAAAGCCGGATCCACTTTAAGAGGATCAGAATGAAATGTGTCCAAGGTCACATGGTTGAAAAGTGCACAAAAGTCTCGAAAAGGTTCAGAAATAGTTGGACCAAAAGGAAAGGGACCAGTTAGATGGTCAAGGCGGCCAGCCCAGTCCAGAAGGTTAAGGGATTATTATTACCTTGTAGCAATCTTTAGAAAGGGAGGCCTGGCGGACGCGGTACCTTAAAGTGGTGAGAATACTCCAGCGGGGGCAGTTGTTCCTGGCAGCGGATGAAAGTCGGTGCTTCGTCCGGGGAAAGAGAGGATCTCGTCGGGGAGGAAGACAGGAGTCCGTTACACTGCCAGGGAAGAAACCAGCCGCAGAGTTCTCAGTTAAAAGGAGCGGTCCTCTTATTCGCGGTCCAGTGGTAAGTGGCTATGCGGTTGCCGGGGTGATTGGCACGGGCAATTCGACCACAAGACGTCCTGGGATGCGAGGAAAAGAAGGTAAACTGGTTGTGCCCACCAGTCAGGGGAAGAAGACTCTCCAGCAGGGAGATCTTCTCTGTCGTCGGGAAGTGGTGAGTCGGTTCCGCAGGGCTCCACCGGTGGTGTTGTCGTAGCAGGTCGGCTCAGCTTCTCCCTCGTCGGATTTTCAGGTCCTGTGGCGACTTCTAAAGTTCCAGTCCCCAAAGCCCTGCTTTTATGCAGCACATTCACTCAGCCTAGCTGTCAATCAAACATGCTAAGTGGTGAGCCGGCTGGCTCACCACTTGGGCCAATCACACAAGAGTGTGACTTGAGCTACCAAGGTAACTCAGTCCAGGGTGCCTAAACCCCCTCTCACACCCAGACAGAGTGGCACCACTTTTGGAGGCTTCTGTGGAGAAGCCCGCCAAAAGTGGAACAAAGGGCTCGACTTGGGTTGGAGTCACAGAAGAGAACACAAACACCATTTTAGAATCGAGTTCTGGCAAAAAATACCAACCGGCGAATTAATATTAAAGAAATAAACCGGAGGTATGTTCGAGGCTATGAGAATTAAATAATTAAAGTTAGTAGCCTCGAACAATGGGAAAATCCCATAGGGATATATTCGCGGTCGAATATAAAAAGTAGTATCCAGAGCCACCAGCCAAAACTCGATCAGGGGGGACGGAGACGTGCCCCCTCGACTAACAGACCCCGGGGCAATCGAATTGCCCCGACCAGTACGTCCACAATATGATGGTTTGTACTGGTTTCTGTCCATAATTTGGGACTAGTAAAGCCAATGGTGACTTTACATGCCCTGGGAGACAGTGGTCAGTCCCAGGGAATGGAGTCTATGGTGGGGTGTCACTATGACACCCGTGTCACTGCACGGAGGGTGCTGTGTAACACACATAGTAAAAACACATGAGACCCTATGGAGTAAAGGACCCCATAGCCCATAAAACACATTAACAGTCAAAGGAACACCATAAGTCATGTCCAAGAGTGGGAGAAAAAGAGTCTCACTCTTGGCAGTAGAAAAAAACAAACTCCAGAAATCCAGCAAAGCTGCTGGGGGACTCACTAGGTTAGGAAATTCAGCCTAAATGTCAAGATTGGAGGCCTTATCCCCTTCCTCCTCACCTGAATCTTCTGTGGCGGATTCCTTTGGATTCGACTCCGTCTTCTTACGGTCCTTCCTCCTTACAGGAGTCTTTGTCCTTTGATGTCTTGGCTTTCTTTTCGTGTAAATAGGGTCGGGCCCCTCCGGAGGCCACCGTGGCAGAGACAGAACCCTGTCCGCGGGGACACCCAGGGGGCCAGATCTAGATCAGGGAAAAAGCACGAAGGCAGAAAAAACCCTGTTTCCAGATGGGTTCTAATAAGGAGTTGAGAATTCCTTTCACAAGAAATTGAAGTCTGGCTACAGCTGATGGCTAAGGAAGTTGACCAACAACTCCGGTGGAGAGAGCAGTTAAGCTCTGCGATGGCAGTAGGGCGAGGCACACAGAGGAAAGATACAGGAACCCAAATAACCAATAAATAAATCTTAAAGGAAGACAGACCAGATAGAAATGCCCGTAAATAACAGTTCTAAGTAAAGATATCGTGTGCAGGTAACCATAAGCAGAAAGTAGAAATACGCCTGCAGAGCGCAGAAAGTGTGCAAACGAGAAACGAGAGTGCAGAGAAGACGAAAGGCAGAAAATGCCAAACAACTAAACTGAAATGCTTCGGCGGAAACCAAGAGGTGTAGTACAGAAGCTCAGGCTTGGCGGAGTCGTAGAACAGACGAGGAGAGGCAAAGAAACACTTGCAGAAGTAGCAAGACTTAGGAGACAGGTAACAAGGGAAGAAAATATGTTGAGCGCAGAAGGTAGGCAAAAGGTAGCTGCAAGGACGGTCGGCAAGGAGGAAAATTCCAAGAACGAAGTTCCACACGAACCGGAGCGATGTGTACAGATACAACGCACCGGTTTGGGGGAGGAGTCAGAATTTAAAGGTACGGCCACCATATTGAATGAGGATTAGAGCGCTCGCAAGTCAATGCTTCCAGCACTTCCAAACCTTCCATTCTCCGTTCCTGACACTAAACAGAGAATTCTCCCTAACAATAAGCGGCCCACAAATAAGCAGAATCAGGAATGAACGGCGGGCGGATGACAGGATGGAGTTCGCAGGTAAGATTCTATTAATGATGTTCTTTTTCCCCTCTGCAGGCTCGTTGCTCCAAGGATTGCTGGTATGAAGGACACTGGACATGGTGAGCGTTACGCTGCAAGCTGCAGAATAACGCAAAGCGTGTTCTGTTGCTTGGGTGTGGTTTACATAGCCTCCCAGTAAAGTAGTCCAGGTAAAGTAGTCCCAGGCCACCACACCCAAAACACTATACCGCATAGTTCAGTTCTTGGAACTGGGCTGTGTGAGTGCCTCCATGTTGACTGCAGGCCCAAAGAAAAGTAGTCCCCATTCAAAGATGTTCTTCATACTGAATGTGAGCCTGGCGCCAAAGGCGCCAGGACTGACTCCAAGGGAGTCTGAGAAGAGGGTGTAAGGCCTCTGAGGCCCTAATGGAACCCCGAACCCTGGCCTTACCTGGCAGGTTGACTTGCCAGTGGGGGTCTGGGATAAGAGTCGTGACTCCTATGTTGTTGAATGATGGGCCTCGTTACAATATCCCTCGTAACGAACGCACATGCCAGATTTGTAAAAGTAATAGTATTTTAGAATCTGCCAGACATCTGTTTACGGAATGTCAGGGATTAATACCTGCAATCATAGAGATCTTTGGGGGTTTTGTACATAACAGTGAGTTTATAAGTACGGATCCTTTTTGGACATACTGCTTAAACACAGAAAACAGAAGGATACACTTTGCCCTGTTTCAATTATGGAAAATGATCCAACAGCTATTGCCAAGTACAATGCCTCAAGGAAAGTATGATACAGCTTAAGAAACAGCCCCTGGAAAGCTGGCAGACAAATAGGCCTGGGTTTTGATGTTGGGAATTTTAGTATGTAAGCTAGTGTTACTAGCATTACAGTTTTATTCTATTTATTATATTAAGATTATTCTATGACTTCTATGAATTTTGTATAAGTGGGTTTGGTAGAATTTTAATGATACCCAGTGCTGAAGATATATCTGTTGGTGCTATGTGTTTTAATGATTGAGTGAGCTACAATGTACGATGCTATAATGATTGGGTTTGTGTTTTATACATATTTGCAATTGTATTTGTAATTGTATTTGTATTTCTATTCAAATCTAGTGCTGCACTGTTTTATCCTATCATTGTTGCTCTCATATCAATTTGAATGGAACTTATAAATCGAAATTTGTAAAAGTTGTATTACTATATACAAATTAAATTAACCTTACTAGGTAGAGCAGCCCTTTTTAAAATGTTGGCACTGCCACGCTTTCTATATATCATGCAAAATTCCCTTTTGCGAATCCCTGACTCAGAGTTTCATAGGATTGACAGTATTCTTAGGAGTCTACTGTGGGGAGGGGGACACCCACATATTGCTCTTCATACACTGCAACGCTCGATCTGGGAGGGAGGCATAGGGCTACCACACCTTCAATCATATCACTGGCCGAGTCAAATGATGGTTGTCGATTTGTCATTCATGGAGACCGGGAACTACCACATGTTCAAGCTGAGGTCATAGGTTTGCAGGATATGTCACCACTCATTAACTTATACCAACCCCTCGGTAGATTCTCCCTGCCCCACGGAAGATGGCAATACACACTGCATTAACATGGAGGGAGGCCACAAGCATATGGGCTGGGATAACAAGGTGATCCAGGTACTACCCTTATGGAAGGATAGTAACCTACCATAAGTAAACAAACTACCGGTCTGGTCGGAATGGGTGGAGACCGGGGCTATAGTGGTGGGGGACATGCTCGCTGAAGGAAACGTCATCCTTTTGAGGAGTTGAGATGAAGATTTGGACTCCCAAACACACAACAGTACCACTATCTACAACTCACCCACGCACTGCATATGTATCTTCCCGTACTGTAAAACATGCCACAATGTACACCGTTAGAGCAAAATGTTCTCTGGGAACGCATACCCACCAAGGTCACTTCCACAATGTATGATGTCATAACCGCCTTCACATCGCCAGAGATGTCTAGCCGTAAAGCAAAATGAGAAGTAGATGTAGGGATCATTGAACTGGAGGACTGGATACTGGCACTGATGTTCCCACGTGAGATTGCAATCTGCTCTAGACTGTGTTTGATACAACTTAAGATCTTACATAGGGTCTACTACCCCAGGGTTGCATTGTACCTAGGGAAACGAGCTACTAGTCCAAACAGCCTACGCTGTCATGGGGGGAGAGGGTACGTTCAATCATATCCTATGGGAATGCCCCCAGGTCTGGCGTGTCTGGCAACAATGCTGCGATAAACTGGCAGGAGTTTTGGGAAGAGAGATATCAATGGACCCCAAGATGTTACTTTTGGGCATCGGTGAGGAAGGACTCACTAAACTATGAGAAACCTTTTCTGTCCACAACGATTGATTGATTAAGCATAATATTGCTCAGCTGTGGTGGTCCCATGAGTGCCCCCTTGTTGCACAGTGGGTTGCTGATGTGGATACATGTATGGCTATGGAACAATGTATATGTACAGCATAAGCGTGCCCTGAAAAGGCAAGAACGATTTGGTACAAACAGGAAGAAGGGAAATGACCACTGCAATGTGTTTGAATATCTGAACAGTGGGGCGTGAGGTAATTGCCTAATGTGAATACGGAACACAAAGGTAATGATAACACTGATATGGTTTGTGAATATAAAATCAATAAATTGTTATATTAAAAAAAAGGGTTTTTTTTCCATCAAACGGTATGTCTACCACTTTGGACTGAACATCTGGTCGAAAGTTGGTGGCCTCAGCCATCTTTGCCAATGAGGAGACACTCTGTTGCCCATTTGGCAGAACCTTGTGTCTGATGTCCACCACCACTCTAATGGCATGGTCCGAGGCCACCTCCCCCTCCTGGAACAGAGCCAGGCCCTCAACGTTCTTGTCTTGAGGCCAGAAAGTCCAGAATAGGCCCCATTTCATACCCCAGTTCCCGGTCATAGAGGCACAGAATGGCCAGGGCAATAGCGGCCTTAAACGGGTAGTCCAGCTAAAAATTTTATTTAAAAAATAGATAGGTAACATTAAAAATACTAGCACTTTTTTTTTTTAAACTTCCTATGTAAAATTCTGAGCTATTCAAGCTCAAAATTCGCAAAAGCAAGCACATGGGCGCATCCATTTTGTGAAATGGATGCCCGCCTGTGCTGGCTTTTGCGGCACTAATGAAGGAAAAGCCAGCCAGCTGTAGTAAACAAAAGCTACCGCTGGGTGGCTTTTCCTTCATTGGTGCTGCATGCGGAGGACGGGGACCGGAGACCAGAGCAGGAAAGCTGCAGCTGAATCTCGGTAAGAGCTATTTATTTTATTAAAAAAATAAGCACTAGCTGCGTTTTTTTTTCTAAGTTTTCCGGGCTGGAGGAGCCCGGAAAACTTAGAAATAAAACTGCAGCTTTAAAAACGTTGTATTTATGTTTGCGGTCGCTTTTAAAGCGACCGCAAACAAATACGTTATTGTGTTTGAAAACGCTGTGGTTTTTCTTTCCAAGTTTCTCAGGCTTCTCCGGCTCGGAGGAGCCTGAGAAACTCGGAAAGAAAAATCGCAGCGTTTTCAAACACAACCGCGTTGTGTTTCTGCCTGCTGTGGCTATCACTTTGGGTCTCCGGTGCTCCCCCATGCCGCGGTGTTTCTGCCTACAGCTGATTTCCCATTTGGGGCTCTCGGGCTCCCCAAGGGGGGCCCGAGAGCCCCAAATGGGAAATGCTAAATGCTGCAGTGTTTCTGCCTAAATCTGCTTTCCCATTTGGGGCTCTCGGGCTGGAGCCCGAGAGCCCCAAATGGGAAAGCAGATTTAGGCAGAAACACAACTGCGTTGTTTCTGCCTGCTGTGGCTTTCACTTTGGGTCTCCGGTGCTCCCCTAGGGGGAGCACCGGAGACCCAAAGTGAAAGCCACAGCAGGCAGAAACTGTAACGCTCACCTGATTCTCGCAGAGGCGCTGGTCTTGACTGGGCGACTACCGTATCTTCAAAGGTGATGTGCAGCACCCGGTTGGCTCTTTGGGCTGGACATCTGTGCACTGTATGCCTGACGTGTAGAGTAAGATGTCTGCAGATAGAAAATATGGGGGTTAATGAACTGGGGTTATTGGGGTGTCCCTATCTCTTTCCTCTTCTCCTCTCCTGTAGACCCCCAAAGGTTAACGCTCTCACCTTAGGTAAGTGAATGCCGAGCTCTCCATCTGCCTCGGGGCAGGGTGCTGTAACCAGTTTCCTCACTGGATAGGTAGCGCAGGCCTCTTGACTTCAGAGGACTGCTGTCCGTCGTTTACTGCACGAACGGTAAGTTTCGAGTAACTCAAATGTCTTTAAAGTCTTTAATAATGATGTCTCTTGTTTTGCAGGGTTCCGGCGATGGCGGATGACGGGCTGAAGTGAGTTGAAGATGGAGCCCGTGTGAGGAATAGAAGCGCCTGGAAGCACGTAAGTAAGCGCTTGTTGCCAGCTTCACGATGCGCTCTAACTGTCTTTTTATTTTGCAGGTACAAGTTCGGTGCGGCTGCAGGGTGCCGGAATACCCACTGGGTTAGATGTGGAAAGGAGTATTGGCACGTGAGTATTAAAGTTCCCCAATGTATTTAAACGCACCTTGTTTTGTCTTTCAGATGCGGGATGCAGCGCCGACGGCCTCCGGAGCGTGCGAAGAGTTGGTAAGCTTTTGTCTTTCAGATGCCGGAATGCAGTGTGAAGACCTCCGGAACGCACGAAGAGTAGGTAAGCCTTTGCCTTTCAGATGCCGGAATGCTAACCTGTTCTTTCTTGTCTTTATAGGTGTTGCTGAAGACTGGATTCAGGATGGTAAGCCTTTTCCTTTCAGATGCCGGAATGCTAACCTGTTCTTTCTTGTCTTTATAGGTGTTGCTGAAGACTGGAGTCAGGATGGTAAGCCTTTTTCCTTAGGCCCAGGACCGGATGCAGAAGACACGATGAGCGTTCTGCTGCAGAGGGTGCAGAATAACGCAAAGCAAGATTCATCCACCGGGTGTGGTTTAAATAGCCTCCTGTAGTGCTTAGGTGTCTCCTTCCACAGCCACGCCTAGGTAAGAAAAGAGTTCCTGGTAAGAAAAGAGTTCCTGCCTTCCAGAAGAGTTCCAGTGTTCTGAATCTAGGGAGTGGCTCCAGCCCCACCCAACAGGAAAAGTAGTTCCAAACGGAAGAGGATCAGAGGCTCAACTGGCAGGCAAGTAAGCAGCATGGTCTGCTGCAGTTAAGTCCACCCAAGCATTATGAGCCCGGCGCTTCCAGCGCTGGGACTGGGCATATTTATGAGCCTGGTGCCACTGGCGCCAGGACTGGGTCCAAAAGGTCCCAATTGGGACTGGTTGGCACTCGGAACCTGGGTTATGGATCTGCTTCCAAGGGAGTTGGGAAAACCCTGACCTTTTGGAAGCAGAGATCATGACAGAAACACAACGCGGTTGTGTTTGAAAACGCTGCGGTTTTTCTTTCCGAGTTTCTCAGGCTCCTTCGAGCCGGAGGAGCCTGAGAAACTCGGAAAGAAAAACCGCAGCGTTTTCAAACACAATAACGTATTTGTTTGCGGTCGCTTGAAAAGCGACCGCAAACATAAATACAATGTTTTTAAAGCTGCGGTTTTATTTCTAAGTTTTCTGGGCTCCTCCAGCCCGGAAAACTTAGAAAAAAAACGACAGCTAGTGCTTATTTTTTAAAAAAAAATAAATAGCACTTACCGAGATTCAGCTGCAGCTTTCCTGCTCTGGTCTCCGGTCCCCGTCCTCCGCGCACAGCACCAATGAAGGAAAAGCCACCCAACGGTAGCTTTTGTTTACTACAGCTGGCTGGCTTTTCCTTCATTAGTGCCGCAAAAGCCAGCACAGGCGGGCATCCATTTCACAAAATGGATGTGCCCATGTGCTTGCTTTTGCGAATTTTGAGCTTGAATAGCTCAAAATTTTACATAGGAAGTTTAAAAAAAAAAGTGCTAGTATTTTTTTTTTTAATGTTGCCTATCTATTTTTTAAATAAAATTTTTAGCTGGACTACCCCTTTAATGGTGGAGGCTGCAGTATAAATGATCCTCTTGGCCATCGCATCTAGCTTCTTCCCCTCCTGATCAGGGGGCACCATGGATGAAGACGACAGGCTCGTCCAGTGCTTCAGGGCTGCGTCAGAGACCACTGAGTCAGGAGAAGGCTGGGACCGGGACTTGGGGGCTGAGTCCGGGACCGTGTACTTCTTCTCAAGTCTATCCCGCTTGGGCGATGCAGTGCTCGGAATCTTCATCAGAGCCAAGCCCTCTTCCCAGATATCATCTAGCAAGGGAACGGACATGATGGTCTTTCATCTGGACCCGAGTAGTTGGCAGATGTATCCCTCCATCTTAGTCTCCTCAGGCACCAGATGAAAGTGGTCCGAGGCCCTGGACATCATGGCATGAAAGGAGCTGACCTAATCCGGTGGAGAGGCCCTGTGGGGGTCATCTGCCCAACGGTTCTCCGTCAGCCGGTATAAAGTCATCACCCTCGTTGGTGTCCGTCTCCGTAGTAGCCATTTCTGTGCCCATGTCTGTGTGCGGTGCCGGCTCCCCAGCTGGAGTCAAAGGTGGTGGTGGAGGTGTCGGTTGATGCCTCGGGCAAGCTGGGTCCTTCGACATACGCTTGCGCCGGGATAGGCTCCCGGCCGGAGGCCTTGGGGGGGGGGCTGCGAGATGGGCCAGGTCCCGGTGTGGGAGGCAGCCTGTGGTAGTTTTCCAACACTAATGTGTGCAGCATTTTCAGAATGTCCAATGACATGTCCCTTGGCTGAAAAGTGAAAGAAGTGAGTGGCATAGGGTCTAGGTTGATGCGCCTCCTCTGGCACGGGGGAGAACAGGGCTCACCCCTTGGGGACTCCCCAACAATCACAGTTCCACAACCTTCTTTGTGGTCAGAATAGTAGTCCTCTGGCAGATTGTCGCCTTTATCGGAGTTCATATAGATCTGCACCGATTTCTCTGAAGCAACTATTTGCCGTAAAGCAATCCATAAGGGTCAATACTATCATGAAAAGTCTGAAGAGCGTAAGATAGTGGATTGTTTGCAAGTTCAATCTAGATATGTGCTAGTCATATTTCTTAGCCTCTCTCATACGAGAGACAAAGTAGCTGAGGGCTTGCACCAAGTCCACCCGATGGAATCATTCCTCTGCCTTAGAAGGATGAGGCTTAGGAAAAAACACAGGAAGATGGATCTTCTGAGAGAGAGGAAAATCCAAACACTTTTGGAAGAAAAGAGGGTCTCACTCTCAAAGTCACCTTCTCGTTGGAGAAAACCGAATAGGGAAGTTTAACAGAACGCCTGGAGCTCGCTCAACCGTCTCGCGGAAGTGACGGCAACCAGGAAAATCACCTTAAGGGTGAGTAATCTAATAGAACAGGAATGGGAGGGCTCAAACAGAGCATAAGGAATGTCAAAATCAAATGTAAATCCAAGACCAGAACCACAAAAACGGGCGTGGAGAAAACTAGATACAAAAACCATGCAAAAACTGCATCACAGTGGGAATTGTGAAGAATGAGCCCTATTACAGGGACCTGCGGAAAACCGAAATAGCGGCAAAGCATCACTTAACGCTACCACCAATCTACAGGCCCTCTTGGGCCATGGACAGTGAAAAAAAAAAGAATGAAAATCTGGGGATAATGGACAGGATAAAGGGTCCAAATAACTCGGTACCAAGCTGAAAATGTACACCATCTGCAGGCATAAATAGACTTTGTTGCAGGTCTCCGAGCTGAGACGAGCACATGAAGGACATTGTACGACAAGTCCCACTCCTTGCATCTCAACCTCTCAGTAACAACGCATGAATGTTTGGGCTGCTGAGGTTCGGTTGGAGAACCCAACCCTCAGATTGCGAGAGCAAGTCGGCTCTCCTCCGAAGGCACAAAGGAGGGCAGCTGGACATGTCCAGCAACTCTAGATAGCACATCCTCCGTGCCCAGTCTAGAGAGATCAGGATCAACGCGGTACCGAACAGGCACAATCTCTTGAGAATCAGCACAATTACTATGATCAGTGGAAATGCATAAAGAAGGTTGCATGTCCATTCGACCTTCAGTGCGTCCCCCAGAGCTCGCTGACAAGGACATTCCCCAGAGCATAATAACTCGCTCTTCCTGTTTACACTCCAAATGAAGATATCTTCGTGAGGAGCTCCCCGAAAGGAGAACATCTCATCCAGAACTTGCTGACAGAGCTTCCAATCGTGGGAGGCCGAAGTCTGTCTGCACAGGGCATCCGCTGTGACACTCTCTTCTGGCCAAATGGGCGGCTGTCAGAGGGAAGTCCAATTCCAGAGCCCAGAACCACAGTCGCATTGCTTCTTTGCATAGCAGCAAGGACCCCCACACCACCTTATTTGTTGAGATAATGCATGGCTATTGTGTTGTCTGTCAAGATCATCACATTCTTGCATTTCACACAGGGGAGGAAGACAACCAGGGACAGCCTGATCGCCCTCATCTCCATCAAACTAATGTATTCTTAAGACTCTGAGGGAGACCACTGTCAGTTGCCACAGGTGAGTGCCCCAACCTGTCAGAGATGCACACAGTCACCTGGAGCAAGGGTTGACGACACATGCCTCTCAGCAAGTTGTCTCACACGGCCCACCATGCAAGATACCGAGCCACCTGGTCCGAGACCTGCAGAAGGCCCAACCTGTAGCCATGAAATTACAACCATTGACAATTGAGGAGTGACTGAAGCATCTCATGTGCAGCCTTGCCTCAGGAAATACTATGATGTGGCATGAGGCCAGTTGACGCAGAAAGGCTGATGCCGGGACTTGGTCCTGGGATTGGAGGACATTCACCATTCGAAAAATGTTCGCCACTCGGTCCTAAGCAGTAATGCCCTGCCCAAGCGAGTGCCCAAGACTGATCCGATAAATCTGAGAGACAGGGATGGTGTAACCTGAGACTTTTTGAAGTTCAGGGAAAAGCCCATGCAGCGCTATGGAGTGCATGTGCGTAGTAGGTGCTACAACACTAGATCTGGGGAGTGAGCTCAGAGGAGCCAGTCGTCAGGTAGGGAAAGAAATTAATGTCCTCTCTCCTGAGGCGAGCTGCTACCACTTGTTAGGGAGAATTCTCTTCTAAGGCTAATTTCCCTTACCTATAGAGTCCCCCAGCAGCTTTGCTGGATTTGAAGGGTTTCTTTTTTTCTCCTCCTAAGAGTGAGACCCTTTTTCTCCCACTCTTAGACAGATTGCTACTGTGTGTTTTAGGATATCTTGTGTGCTTATGGTCTATGGGGTTTTTCTCACCCTCATAGGAATCATCTTTTTAACATGTGTGTTACACATCACCCTCAGTGCAGTACCACAGGGGTGTCGTAGCGACCCCCAAATATAGACTCCATACCCTGGGACTGACTACTGTCTCCCAGGGCATGTAAAGTCCCCATTGACTTTACTACTCAATAATTATGAACTAAACCAGTACAACCCATCTTACTATGGAAGTACTGGAAAGGGTTAATAGTTTTTCCCTAGTGTTCATTTTCGAGGCGGTACCGTACAGTCCCTCTCTCCAAAGTTTCTGGCTGGTGGCAGTGGTTACTACCGTAAATATTCAACCGCGAATATTTCCCAATGGGATTTTCCCATTGTTCGAGGCTATCACTTTTACTGACAGCCTCTAACATACCGCCAGTTTATTTTAATATTAACTTTACTACGGTAGGTTTTTATTGCCAGAACTTTAGTAATATTTATTTCTCGTATCTTTCTCTGAAATCCTAACCCAGGTCGGGGATCCTTTGATCGTCCTTTTGGCGGGCTTCTGCACAGAAGCCCTCCTTTCGGCGCCACTGAGTCTGGGGTAGACAGGATGTGTGGGAGGGGGAAATAGGCAACCTGGACAGGGTTACCTAGGCAACCCAAGTCACACTCTGCCATGATAGGCTGGGGGGTTATCCCACCAGGATAGCCACCCCACTGTGTGAGTGACAGCTAGGCAGTATGAATGGGGGTCTTGCTGCATAAAAGCAGGGTCCTGAGGACTGGAGGACAAGACGTCACCACTGGAACTAAGAAGCCGAAGAGGAGAGAAGCCAAAGACATCTGCAACGACTTAACCACCAGTGAAGCCCTGCTGCAGATCCTCACCACTTTTCTCCAACGACTTGAGAAGATCTTAACCTGCAAGACTCTTCTTCCCTTGAGCTGGTGGGGTCAACCAGTTCGCCAATCGCCTTCTAGGACCTGCCTTGGTCGAATCACCAATGCCAAGCACTAGGAGACTGGATAGCCAGGCACCCGTCCACCACGACCGCAATTTAAAGGAGCGTACCTTTTATTCCGTTTTGGCAGCACCGCGGCTGGTTTCATCCCTGGGCAGTGCAGTAACTCAAACCTTCCTCCACGACGAGAGCCTCTCTTCCTCTGCTGGATCTCCCGAACTTCCAGGAACTACCGCCACCGCAGGAGCCCCTTCCACTTTCAAGGTACACTGTTCTGCCAGGCCTCCTGTTTCGTTGGGTATTGCTAAAGGTGTTTTAAATCCTTTACTTACCTTCCTGGCTGGCCGCCTTTTCATCTAACATTATCTTTCTACATCCTGCAACCGCCTTTTCAATCGTTTAACAAAGACTTGACTGCAGCTACTAGAACATTTTGAACCTAGGCACTTTGCCTTGTACCACTGACTCTGGCACAAGCCTCTTGACTCTGGCTAAATCTGTTACAACTGCCTTCTCTAGGTTGTTTCTCTTCAAGAAATGTGTTGGTGCACCTAAAACTCTTATAACCACCTTTCCTTCCCTTTTATATATTGCTGAAGTGCCATTTTGCTCGGTTTTCACCAAAGTACTGTTGATGCTAAAGTGCTGCCTTGCTTAACCTGTTCACAATCCAATTGGGAAGTGTTGCTGGTGTGTTTTAGGAGTTTAAACCTGTATAACTTGTTCTTTCCCTCCCTCTGAAGAAATTGTTAAGAGTGCCATTTCTGCTTAGTGCCGTTTTGCTCAGTTTTCGCTCTTGCTCAAACTTGTCTACAATTTAAATAGGGAGTGTGTATACTTTTCCTGACTGTTTTAACTTACTTTAAAAATAGTGATTTGTGTGTGAACATGAGAGTGTGTAAAATAAATATATATATTCTTTTTGATACAAAGCTTTGGTCACTGTTTCCTTGTTCCATAGTATTGTAGCCCTATTGAGTAAACCCTGAACACTGCTCATCTCCCTCTTGAGATAAGTCTGACTGCTTAGCCACAGCTACCAACCAAATCTTTGTGGTACAGACTGATACCAAAGGGGATTTATTGCATATACCTGTAGTCTTAATCTTCTGTAGTGCTCCCTAAGGGAACTGCACAGGATTCTGCCTAACACCACTGCTAGCACCTTGGTGAAAACCCTGGGAACTGAACAGCAGGAGTTTGAATTGGCAGTGATGCACGCTTACCACGAACCTCAGGTACTTCCTGTGCTTTCGATGAATGGGCACATGAAAGTAGGTGCTGTGAAGGGTCAAAAATGAGGGGCGGACACAAAGTTGTAATGTTTTCAACCACAGCCATTTTTATTGAAATAAAAAGGGGTTTGGATGAAGGCCTTTCTTTCTGAATCCTAATGAGAGTATCCCTGCCTATGAAACTGAAACTAAAGCAAGCTATCCTTGTGTCCAAAATATATCTGACCCTCACACTAACATACACAATGAAAGGTGCAAGGTAAAGGTCTGTTTCCAACTCAACAAAATGGTGCACAAATCCAAATGTGCAATTCCAACAAAGCAATCCTTGGGTCCAGGGGTTGGTTCCCTTCCCCTGAAATATTTCAGGAAAAGTGATGAAAGGGTTTTGTTCAAACAATGTTCTTTTAGCGTCAATGAAAAGTGTCTATTTCACAAAATAATTTCCAGAGGTTGAGAAAGCAAATTTCTCTTCCAAAACACTTTTCTCAGGATGTCAAAACACATGTCCTTTCTATAGAACACTTTTCTCAGTATGGCAACATCTGTTAACTTCAGTAACTGTTTCAAAATTGAATCTATACAAATCCTAGTGTACTCTCCTGCCAGGCATCTTTCAATTTATCTTTTCCTTTTCGTTACCTTATAGGTTCTTGGTGTACTCCCCTGCCAGGAATTGCCCCCTTCTGGTTCTTGCAGATCCCCTTATTGTACTCGCCTGTCAGGTATTTCTTCCCAAAAAGGGCTCACTGCCTGATGCATATCTTTCACCATGTCTTTTCTACAATGTTCACTTTCCTTTAAAGTCTAACTCAGTTGCACTTCTTCACTGTTTATAACTTGTTGACTCCAGGTATAACTTGCTCCAACTTCCCCCTTATTGGTATCCCACACATGGGGGTCTGTTCAGGTTCTGTCTGTCAACTTCTTTCTTATTGTCGTTTGGATTTTGGCAATGCTTGTTCCAAGTTTACCCAAATTGACAATTCATAAAAGGAGAATTGTGCAACTTTTGCCCTTTAGTCTATTCTTTAGTGTCTCTTGGTTTATGGCAATAGGGGTTTCGAGTATCTCCAAATTGACATCTCATATAAGGAGATTTGTAGCACTTTTGCCCCTGTCTTTCAACTCTACTTGGTCGATATTCAAAATAATTCCCCAAGTGTTTATTAGCTTGTTGGTACGTCCAGGGGCCTCTGACTCCTCTGGGTTGACTCACCGGTTTAAGGTGCAGCTGCGGCAAAGGGTTTTCATTGGGCAGGCTTCCCCTGTCAGGCAGAGTCTCTTTTGGATCCCGTGTCAGCATTTCCCTCTTTCTCAGATGGAACCATTGCCACTCCAAGGCCGCGTCGCCTCCGGTCCTGCAGCAAATGGCTCACCTCTAGCGGTCCCTCCCAGGCACTTGCTATAACTTTACTGGAGTTCCTCTGCTCCGGTGTGCTACGCCTCCAGGTGAACCTGACAACTAAACCACACGTTGTACTTGATATTGCTTTCATTCCACATTAACCCCTTGCTCCTCTTCTTCGTCTCAGTACTTGAGGCTTTCTGAGACTTGTAGTCCAAAGGAAGATTAGACTGTTTTTAGTTGTTGTTGGGCACTTTTGTTTAAATAACACCCATCATAAACATTAGATGTGAAATGTGTTTAGCGATGTTATGTATATATGAAGAGCGAATAGAGTTCTGTTTGAAATGTATGGCAGAAGTGGGTTTCAGGGTTTTACAATTAAAGGGTTCTGAATAATGACAACATGAAATCAGAAACTCTGGAATTAGAGGGTCTTCCTCACAGAAAAGGGAAGAATATTGCGTCCCTCCTGTTGGAGTCATCACTCCCCCCCCTCCCCGATATCTATCCCCTCCCACATGATACTCGCTCCTGATACCAACCCCAGGGTCAGGATCAGGTAGCAGCTGACTTTCCATGGCCACGTGGGGGGAGACTACCACCGGGGAATCAGTGCCGACTCCACAGAAGTCATTACAGAACCCTGAAGAAAAAAAAACAGTCCTGTAGTTTAAGGGCTTGTAGGATTTGGGTAAGCGTAACCATCTTGAATTTGTCTTTCCGTAGGAACAGATTCAGCAGACGCAGATCTAGTATTGGGCGCAATCCCCCATCCTTCTTCGGCCCCAGGAAGTAGATGTAATACCAACTCCAGCACTGTTCCAAGCACAGCACCAGCTCTATTGCATTCCTTGAGAGAAGCGGACGGAACTCCTCCAAAAGGATGAGGTTCGGGGCCAAGGAGGTTGAGTGAGGGCCTTGGTCCGGGGCACATTGCACAAAAGGGAGATAGTGGGCCTGTTGGATGACCTGCAAGGCCCAAGCATTGGATGTGGTCTTGGAACATTCCGAGCTGAACAGAGAGATCCCTCGACCCCAAACAGGGGATTAGTGGCAGAAAATCTCAGAGGTTCTGCACCTTGTGGCGCTGAGGGGACAGCTGCCGCTCCCCCTTTGGGGGCACCTCTTCCCTTTCCAATCGGGAATCTCCTGCTTTCCAGTCTTCACGGGGCTGTCTGGCCTTGACTTTGTGGGACATAGGTGGCAGAGGGAGGAAACCCTCAACCCCTCACAGAAGGTTGTTGTACAATCATACCCAAGGACTTAGCAATAACCTTTGATGATCGAAACTTCTGTAGGCCGTCATCAGCTTTGGCCCCAAATAGGCTCTGTTTATCAAAAGGCATGTCCAAGAGCTTAGCCTGGACATTATGTGCAAAGCATGACGTCCTCATCCAGGAGTGATGGCTTACCATCGTACTTGTGGCCATGGATTGGCTGACAAAAAAAGAAAAATCGTCCATGTCTAGTCCAGATAGTGCAATCTAAGAAGAGGCTTCCATGCGATCATATACAGGAAGCCCACCTGCGTTTTCCCCTCAAGGATATGTGATCAGCTGCATTGTGCACTGAGGACCGAAGATTGAAAGAAAACGTACCCAGGCGTGGGGGTCAGAAGTAGTACATGGACACTTTGAAAACAGTTCCAACAATATTTTTATTAAATAAGAAGAAGGCCTATCAGTCCCTATAACTATGGGGTGTTGCCTACCTATATCATTAACTAAGGTGCTTGTCCCTCGTCTGGAAATGCCCAAATCAAAAAGAAAGTGCACTATCAAAAACGAACCCTATCTGACCCAACCACTATTCAAACAAATTAAGGCCAGCAGAATGACTCCCTTCTCCTGGCTAAGCAGGGATCTTCTTTATTTGAATATTCTTTTAATATCTTATTTTCAAACAGTCTCTAGCCACCTTCTGTACCAGGTAGTTCCTGAGTTCTTTGATAAGGTCTTGGGCTCTTCCCTTGTCTTGTGGGATTATTTTCCCAGGTTTCTTTTGTAAAGTTTGTTTGATCCTTGCATCCACATATTTTGGTTGGTTAAAACCATGCTTGGTATCTTTTATTCTATTTTATTCTAATGAATGTGTATTAGGCGCCAACTCGCCCGCAGGCCTCAGATCGCTAATAGACAGTACAAACAAGAAACACAAATGCAGTAGGCAGTGAAATTGCAATCAGGGCACAGGAGGTGAGATGGATGCAAGAGACCTAACATTCTCCCCAGTCAAACAGGTGGGTTTTTAGGGCTTTCCTTAATTAGGCAGACGGAAGCAGCCTGATCAAGCAGGGGAGATCATTCCAGACAATTGGACCCCAGGCACTAAAGCTCAGGTCTCCATATCTCTTCAGTTTGAAGCGTGGTTGCTTGCAGTAAAAGGTCCTTACTAATGGAGCACAGCGTTTGTATGCGAGGCAGTCTCCTGATACATGATTCCAAATAACTAGGAGCAAGGCATTTGTACACTAGGCACAATGCTTTAAATTGAATCCTTTGGTGAACGGGTAGCCAGTGTATTTTCCTCCGGGCATTGGTGACATGGTCCCTACGTTCAATGCCACGGCTCTGATAGCCCCGCTCTGAAGCATCTGCAGTTTTTTTTTTACATTTGCTTGTGTGGTGCCGACCAATAGCCCATTGCAGTAGTCGAGCCTAGAATGAATGGTAGCTGTGGCTATAAAGGCCCTATTTCCCTCAGACAGGTCTGTCTGAATCTGTCATAGCAGATGAGTCATATACGTACAGCTGGAGCTTGGATAAGAGACATGCTTATTGAAATTTAGGTTACAATCAAAGACCACCTCTAGTGTCTTGACATGGCTAGAGACCTGGACACTAGCCCCTCCAATTAGGAAGGCCTCGTTTGTGGGCAGAGCGTCTTAAGTTTTGCCGCACTGCAGAGAATGAAATTCTCAGTTTTCTTCCCATTTAATGCCAGAAAGTTGTTTCCAATCTAAATTTTGATGGCATCAACAACTCCGCCAAACAGCAGTGAGTCAGCCTCACAGGAGCCTGATAGTTCCAGGATAATCTGTGCGTCATCCGCATTATTTGCGTATTTAACACCCAGACTATCCAGGAGGTCAAAAAGAGGCTTAGAGTAAATGTTGGATAACACCGGGGACACACTGGATCCTTGTGGAACGCCACAGCAGAGGACTTCTTCGAACTTGAAGTTCCTCCTGCTACTTTGGCCCTCCTTGGTCCCAAAAAGGAGCTAAACCAATTAGCTGCTAACTTGGAACAGCTGCCAACCTCAGCCTCTCCGGCAGCCTATCGTGATCGACCAGATCAAAAGCGGTGGACAGGTCGAACAACAACAGCATAGCCACGCTACCATGGTCAACAATTTCAGTTAGGGCAGATTTGACCTCCACTAGAGCGGTTTCCGTTCCGTGATTTTTCTTAAAGCCAGACTGGCCCTTAGACAGAAGGCATCATACTGCGTACAAGCAACTTTGTCTATGATCTTTAGTAGGAAAGGGACATCAGTTAAAGGGCTATAATTCAAGGGTTCCTGTGGATCTAGACCTTCCTTTTTTAATAGAGGGGTGACCCAAGCTTCCTTGCTACATTCTGGAACTTTCCCTTCCTGGAATGAACGATTTATGAAGGATGTAACTAATGTGGCAATGCTAGGGAAGTATTCCTTGAACAGTGATGCAGGGAAAATATCACCTATACATAAGGTGGGTTTAAGATTATCAACAATTGTAGATAACTCATCTGCTGTGACCTGCTTAAACAAGAAGGCTTCAGTGTCTCTATCGTCCTCCAAGCTAACGGGCCTGGTTTCCATGGCAGCCACTTCAGATGTGTAAGGGTATGTTGATATGCCCCCTTGATGTTGTTTGACCTTTTGTACAAAACTTTCCTGAATCTTCTCTTGGTTGGGTTATACCCTCCGGATTGTTATTATGTCCCCTTCTTAGTCTAGACTTATCTTTGTCCTCTGTTTATCTCTTTCTTCTTTCTGTATTTCAATCTCTTTTGTTTCTAATACTCTCCAGGTAATCCCTCTTGAGGGATCTTCTCCCCTCTTTTTAGGTTAGTTTTAGCCACTGATTACTATTCTCTTTCTCAGGCTTACATTTGACGTTCCTTCTTATTTGGTTACAGTTCAGATTGATCAACTTTGTATTTTTTTTTTTTTTTACATTTTTTTTAATTATATTTCAACCAACAAAACAATACAGACCAAATATACAGTGCAAGATTCAATAATACAATTTCACTTTTGTACATTATACAATTTGATCTCTGTTCCCCAAATCCCGCCCCCCTTACGAGCCTATCAGGTCTATTCACTCCGTATTGGCACCGCGTGGTGGGGTCTGTTTCCCATTGGAATCCGCCAACTCTGGCATCGTCCCAAACAGTTCCGCTATCAGTGATTTCCAAGCCAATAGGGTTCCCACCTCTTCTCCCCCTCCTATGTTACTGGACTCCTGCCATACCATGGTCTCTGCTTCTGCCCACCTTTGCAACTCCTTCCACCATATCTCCACCCGCAGTTTATGACAAGCCTTCCACCCCATGGCGATCCTCCTCTTAGCCAACACATATGCCAAGTCCTTCAATTTGTTAACATCTTTAGTTTCTGGGATCTAGGGAACCCCCCCAGTAGGCAGGCCCAGGCTGACTCTACATCCAATGTGACTCCTTTATCCGCAAGTTTCGCCGCTATCTCACTCCAGAAACGCCCAACCACAGGGCAGGACCAAAACATGTGTACCATGTCGACCTGTTCCTCATCGCATTTGGGACATGCTTGTCTACCTGCATTTTTAACCCTTGATATCTTCAGGGGTGTCATGTACGCCCTATGCGTAATATATAATTGTATTTGTTTCAACCTAGCGTTTCGCGACACCTTTTGATAATACCACAAAGCACGCTCCCACATCCCATCTTCCATCGGGACTCCCACCTCAGTTTCCCAGTCTAATCTTAGTTGCATTGGTTCTCTACCAATCTTAAGCATCAGCATGTCATACAATCTTGAAATCTCGTGCCCTCCCTCTGTTATATCATATATCATGACCACAGTACCATCTGGCTCTTCTTCAAGAATCATTTCGGGCCAGGTTTTCTTAATTTCCTGTACCAGTCTATGATACGTAATATATTGACCTACTTGTAGACCTGTTTCCTCGCCCAGCTCGTCAAAATTTATGATGGCTCCCCCCCGCCAGACATCTCCCACAGTTGCCAACCCCACCGATTCCCAGTGGTTCCTAATCATCCTCCGTAGCTGCACATCACCCCTGGCCAGTGCAACCAGCGGTATCTGCGGGGAGCACGGAGCCGGGATTTCCATCATCCGGCACGATCGGCGCCAGATCCTCCACCCAAGCATCAACATCCTAGGGCGCACCTGCAGTTCTGTTTCGGACAACCAGATCACTTCTTTTAAATAAAATGGGGCACAGTCTGCACTGATCAACTTTGTAGTTTGGTTTTCAACCAATTCACTGGGACGAGTTTCTCCACTCGCATTACGATTCCCTTTTGGCTTCTCCCCGTTAACTCTCTTCATGGGAGAACATCTTCTGCTTGGTTCTTCTTTCACGGTTGCTTTCTCTGTTGGCGTCTCTTCGCCCTTTGCATGCTTCACTTTCGGGCTATAGTTCGGCATCCCTGCTGGGAACCGTTGCCGTTGCGGATGCATCTGTGCATTGGCATCGGCATAGTTGGTAGGGCTCCTGCCTACCATGAACTACTAATGGTCACACCACCAACTGCTGTTCTTTCCCAGCAATTCGATAAGCTGTGTTCTGAGCTCCGGATCATCTAATTCGGACTCCTTCTGAAAGCCACGGGATCGCAAGGTCTCGCTGGCTCCCCCTCCAGCTTGCGTTACGGCACCCGGGGTCCTCCGCTGCTGCCATACGATTCTCTCTCCCTCTTTTCAGCATGTCCTGCTCCTTAAACGTCCTCATCACAGTGAAGCCGAGGTTTGTCCTTAAAGAGACAGCTTCTTTTCTTGGACTCTTGTGATGCATGTCAACATTTTCTTCAGTCCAGTCTTGGTTGAAATTGCTGTTAAGCATCTCAGGCAGTCCACTGTATGCCAACATGTTAGAGGTGTTAGGGAGCTCCTTAAAGGAACTGGAGTCCTTGTCCCTTAAGGGTGAGTCTCTCCCAGTGAGGTCCCAATTGCCTCTACCCCTAAACAGACCCTCCAGCTTATAGCGCTTTTGTGATCCCGCAAAATGCTGAGAAAATGGCAGTTTTTGCAAAAACGACCATAAAAAAAAGAAAAACAAAATGAGATGGGCAAGGTTCTCAAAACCTTTTTTGACGCAGGAAATGAAATGGGCAAGCACATATCCTCACCTGAGCCAAAAAAAAGCAGCCCAATCCAGTATAATCTGAATGGATGCATATAAGATGCCTTTTTCACCCCTTTGCGCAAATCAGGAGCTGTCTCTGCATATTTATTTAAAAGCGCACCCCAAATTTACAAACAAGATGCGCTTTTAAATGTGCAGAAAATGTAAGAACCCTATGTGCCTGCTTCTAATAGGCACACAGTGGGTGCCACTGCATGACAGGGTCTTCCTGACCCGGTCATACAATAAAATAGAAATGCGTGTTTTGGGTCGCATTTTACAGGAGCATGCCCCTTAAAGGCCTATCAAGGAGAAATGCGCTGTGAGCCTGTAGAACATTGTCGGGAGAGTGCTTGCGACACAAACGTATTCGAGGCGGCTGGCCAGTGGCCAGCCCATCATTTGCGCCTCAGCTCAGCCCTGTGGAAATGCACAGGTCACTTGAGAATAAGGTGACCTGCTCATTTCCAAAAAATGTGTTATTTAAAGATAGCATATCCGCTCCTCTTCTTTTAGATGCCCCATTTTTGGAGGATCTGGGGCTAAATCTACATATATGAGAGGGACAGGAGAGAGAGAGAGAGAGAAGCGGGGTCATGGGGAGATGTGGAGTGGTAGGCAAGAAAGCAGAGGCAGAGCAGTGGGTGAAAGGGGGAAGCAGTGGGCAAGAGAGCAGAGAGGAAGCAGTGGCAAAGACATCAGAGAGGGAGCAGCGGGCCAGAAATCAGAGAGGGAGCAGCGGGCCAGAAATCAGAGAGGGAGCAGCGGGCCAGAAATCAGAGAGGGAGCAGCGGGCCAGAAATCAGAGAGGGAGCAGCGGGCCAGAAATCAGAGAGGGAGCAGCGGGCCAGAAATCAGAGAGGGAGCAGCGGGCCAGAAATCAGAGAGGGAGCAGCGGGCCAGAAATCAGAGAGGGAGCAGCGGGCCAGAAATCAGAGAGGGAGCAGCGGGCCAGAAATCAGAGAGACAGAGCAGCGGGCCAGAAATCAGAGAGGGATCAGCGGGCCAGAAATCAGTGAGGGATCAGCGGGCCAGAAATCAGTGAGGGAGCAGCGGGCCAGAAATCAGTGAGGGAGCAGCGGGCCAGAAATCAGTGAGGGAGCAGCGGGCCAGAAATCAGTGAGGGAGCAGCGGGCCAGAAATCAGTGAGGGAGCAGTTGGCCAGAAAATGGCAGTGAGCTGCAGATTGGGAGAAAGGATGAGGGAAGAGTGCGATAGAATGGGAGAAAGATGCAGAAGTAGCATGAAAGAATGAAGGAGTGTATACTGCGGGAGGAATTGGGGAGCTTTGGTTGTGAGTATGATTTGAAGTGTGGCAGCGACTGGGGAGTGGAAATTGTGACTTGGCAGTGTGACAGCACACGAGTATGTCTATGACAGAGTGAGAGGTTCAGGAATGCAAGTTTTGATGGGGAATTGGTGAGGTGTGTTGGTGAGAGAGGTGTGTCGGTGCTTGGTGCTTGGAGAACAAAGAAGGGTAATAGTTTCAGCAATACAACTGATAATGATCAATACTATAAAGGCAAAGTGGTCCCATGCCTGGTTTTTGGAGGAGAAGCCTTGCCCACAATCCCACCGACAATGTGGGAAAAACTGGAGGGGTACTTCTGGCGGAAAGTCCTCCAATTTCCGAATTCGACATCGATTGCAGCCATCAGACGAGAACTGGGCCTACGCTCCCTGTCCCTCTTCAGGAAAGTGCTCATGCCTGAATCTCCACCGCTATATAATCTGATAAACACGGAAATGAACAACAATAGCTGCAAGATGCTGAAAACATGGGCCGCCAAACAAAGAACAAGTCTGGCTAACATCGCATGCACAGAAGAGACATTGATCCAAAATCCAACCAAAGTAAAAAGGAAAATGGACCAAGAAGACTGGATTGAAACTCAAACAATTGCGGAAAAAAATAAACTCCTAAAACACCTTTCATCTCAACCGAAAAAATTGAACACAATGACTGAAATCATCAAAAGATTTCCGGATAGAGCTCTCCGCTCTACTCTCCTAAGGGCAAGGTTGAACTTATTGCCAACTAATGAAGTCCGCGCAATTAGGGGCCTCTCTGCTACAAACCATTGTCGTCTGTGCAAAATCCTATCAGAAAAGGAGTCAGTGAAACATCTCCTTTCAAACTGCCCGAAGACCAATCAATGGAGAAGAGCATTCCTCGGCCCTCTACTTGAACCTTTCTCTCAGTACGACGAAGAAGTGTGGTGGTCCCGTTTAATGAGTGGCTCAAGGACTTCATGGTCCCCAGCAACGGCAAAAATCCTAAAAGCTGCCTTGGACTAATGCGCCAAAAAAGAGTCGGAACTCCTCGCAGCAAACTTGGCTGCCTAAAGCACGGTCTCGAAACAAACAAACCTAAGTGCAAGAAAGCAGAAGAAAACAGAAAATGAAGAGGCAGATAGAAAACCATTTTGCAAAACCATAAAATTGATAAAAGCAAAATAAAAAAATAATGATCAATACTGTCAATAATATTAACTAGGCATGAACATTAAACCAAAAACATAGCCAAAACAAACAATCTGAGCTTGGACACGGAAAAGCTATTTCTTTGCTATATTAGGTTTGATAAGTGTTTGATTGTGTTCTTTGGGATTTGATAAGAGATTGTGTAATATCCATTAATCAAATGAGTTCATTATTTAGGAAGAAGGGAAGCTCCGAAGGCAGGGAATGTCTGTAAGTGATGGTCCCAGGGTGAGCTAAGAGTTCATATGACAAACTTGCACAGACTTAGCCATGTGGTGCATGTCTAAGTGAGCCATGGGAGGAGAGCATAGGAGATGCAAGCCCAGCCGAAGTGGCAGCTGGCTTTTCCGCAACTGGCTGTAGAAAAAGGAAAGGAGTGCTCAGCTTTGGGCAGAAGATGTTGGGTTTTGTTGCATGCGTTTAGAAAGATGCATCAGCAAATGTAGAATTGCAGGTGAATGTCTTGATGTTCGAGAAGGAGTTGGCTGCGGAGAAGGAACAAGTTACTTACCTGTAACTGTTGTTCTCCAGCATGGGTCTGGCATGGATTCACATGCTCATGAATATTCCCCGTCGTCAGCATGGGAATTCTCGGTAAAGAACAAATCAGTATCAGTTTCGTTTCTGCTCTGTCTTTCTTAGTAGTAACCAATCACTGGTCTCTGGGTCATACTGCCCCCCAGCCAATGACTGCCCGCTCCCTAAGCCCCGCCTCTGGCAGCCATCTTCAGATTTGGTAGCTCGTAAAGTGCCAGTATGACCAAGTGAAGAGCCGCAGAGGGGTAGGACGGAGGGTTTGCATGTGTATCCATGCCAGACCCATGCTGGAGAACAACAGTTACAGGTAAATAACTTGTTCCTTCTCCAGCATGGGGTCTGGCATGGATTCACATGCTCATGAATATAAGAATACATAGCAGCACACACATGCACAACCACGGGAAATGGCAAAAGGCTCAACATTAAGCATTACATAAACTCAATATTAAGCAACTCTTACCTCCCCACCAGGCCCACCTTCAGGCGAACAGGTTGCGCAGCCCTGCCTGGCCGACTCTGGACTCCTCCCTGGAATCCCGGTCGACGCAGCAGAATCTCGTGAAGGTGTGCTTCGACCTCCACGTAGCAGCCCTGCAGATGTCCAGCAGGGGCACACCAGACAAGAACGCTGTAGTAGCAGCGATCGCTCTAGTCGAATGGGCTCTCGGACGGCCGGGCAGTGGTCGGTTTGCCAACCGATGACAGTGCATGATGCAGCCGGAGAGCCATCTGGAAATGGAAGCCTTCGAGAGAGCCTTCCCCTGGTGAACAGGTCCAAAGTTCAAAAACAGCTGTGATGTCTTCCGAAAACTCTTCGTTCGGTCCACATAGAACTTAAGCGCTCTAGCTACATCCAGCAAGTGCAAAGTCCTCTCGGCCGGCGACGGGAAGAAAACTGGTAACACCAAGGGCTCGTTAAGATGGAAGTCCGACGGCACCTTGGGCATGAAGGAGGGGTGCGTCCTCAGCACCACCCTTGTATTGTGAAATGTCAAGTATGGGGGCTTGCAGCATAGGGCCTGAATCTCTCCCACGCGTCGTGCAGAGGTAATGGCCGACAGGAATGCTGTCTTACACGACAGGAACTTCAAAGGAGCTGAATGCAAAGGCTCGAATGGCGGCCCTGTGAGCCTGGTCAGCACCACATTGAGCTCCCACGCCAGAGCTGCAGCTTTCACCAGCGGGAACAATCAGAACAGTCCTTTCATAAATTCCATCACCAGCCGATGAGACCGCAAGGATGGCTGTCCTGTAGTTCTGGTGTATCGAGAGATCGCTGCCAGATGTATCTTGATGGAGGCGTGAGCTAGTCCAGCCTTGGCCAGCGACAGTAGGTATGGTAGCACTTGAGGTGCCGTAATCCGTAGAGGGTTGATCTTCTGTGCACGGCACCAGACAGAGAACCTCTTCCATTTATGTCCGTAGCACTTGAGAGTTGAGGACACCCTGGCCTTTGCAAGAACCTCTCTGCAGTCAGCCGGGATATCGTACCCTCCAAACTCTAGTGCTGCAGGAGCCAGGCCTGCAAGTTCAGTGACTCCGGGTCGTGATGAAGGATGGCGCCTCCTTCTCTGGAAAGAAGATCTGCGTCCGTCGGCAGCTTGACCGGTGGGGACGCTGACAAGTCCAGAAGGTCCAGGAACCAGATCTGCCTCGGCCACGCCGGTGCGACGAGGATCATCTTGCACCGGGACCTCTTGAGCTGGTTGATGAGTCGGAGCAGCAATGGCAACGGAGGGAACGCATATAGGAACAGGCCGTCCCAGGGGAACGAGAAGGCATCGCCCATGCTCCTCGGCTGGGGAAACCTGGCGAACCTCTCGCATTTGGAGTTCGTCGCTGTGGCGAACAGGTCGATCACGGGTTTGCCCCATCACTGAAAGAGTCGATCCACTGATTCCTGGCATAGTTCAGACTCGTGGCACGAGCGCAGCTCTCTGCTGAGTGAGTAGGCGATGGTGTTTTTTTTCCCTGCCAGATGAAACGGCACCAGAAACATCCCTTGGGCAACGGCCCAATGCCACAGATTCTGGGCTTCCTTTGGTAGGGCAGGGGATCTGGTTCCGCTCTGCTTCCGAATGTAGATCATCGTGGTGGTGTTGTCTGTGAAGATCCTCACCACCTTGCCCTTGAGGGACGGGAGAAAGGACCTGAGGGCCCAGAACACTGCACGGAGCTCCAGGATGTTGATGTGGAGCGGTTTCTCCTCCGGGAGCCAGAGGCCTCTGGCATGAAGCTCTCCGGTGTGCGCTCCCCACCCCTCCAGGGAGGCATCCGTCGTCACCGTTACCTGGTGGGCTGGGGTCTGAAAGTCTGTCCCTGCCGCCAAATGAGCGTGGATGCCCCAACACCGGATCGCTCGTCGGAAGGTCTCGTTGAGAGGGATCCTGTCCTCAAAGCTGCCCGTCGCTTGGATCCAGCGGGCGTCGAGGAACTCCTGTAGAGGGCGCATCCGAAGCCTGCACAGGCGCACAAGATATATGCAAGAGGACATCATCCCGAGGAGGGACTTGATGGACCTCACCCTGGCCACGTCCGTGGCCAGCAGACGCTGCACCTTGCCCAGGATGGCCTTTGTCCTTTCCTCCGACAGCAAGGCCAGACGCGCCACTGTGTCGAGCTTGGCTCCCAGAAACAGTGCGACTTGCGAGGGGACCAGGTGGGATTTCGGGAAGTTGATGGAGAACCCCAGGTCCGTGAGCAGCTGGACAGTCTTCGCTGTGTGTTCTACGACGAGCTCCCTTGTCCCTGCATGGATGAGCCAATCGTCCAGGTAGGGGTAGACTTGGATCCCCTGCAGGTGCAGCCGCACCAGCACTGGTGCGAGGAACTTGGTGAAAACCCTGGGTGCCGACTTCAATCCGAACGGGAGGGCCTTGAACTGGTAGTACCTTCCTTGGACCACGAACCTGAGGAACTTTCGGTGTCCTTTTAGAATGGGGATGTGGAAGTAGGCATCCTCCATATCCAACGACGACAGGAAATCACCCTCCTCCAGCTGTCCCGGCACGTGCTGGAGGGTGACCATCCGGAACTTCTGTGCCTTGGTGTACTTGTTCAGTCGTCCCAGGTCCTTCTTTTTCATGAGGAAGTACATTGAGTATACTCCGGAGCCCCAGAGCCTCTTCGGGACGAGCTCGATGGCACCTTTGAGCATCGCCCTTACCTCCAGAAGTAGTTGAGGGACGTGGTTTTCCTTCCTGGCCACGGGAGGAATGTGGGGGCACTTTTTTAGAAACTCGAGGGCGTTTCCCTGGGCCAGGGCATCCAGCACCCAACGGTCGGTGGAGATGGACTCCCACGTGCTGACGAGCTTCGCCAGCCGGCCTCCCACCGGGGTGCTTCAGTGGGGGCCCGACGCCACGGTCGGTTCAGTCTTGCTTGGAGGACGCCTTGCCGCCATGGCCTCCCTGGCGACGACAGCGGGATCCCCCCAACTTGCCTCGTCCCCTGTAGGCTTCTTGCGACGAGGAGCGGGCCACTTGGTGGTACGTAGAGGAGCCACCGCCAAATCCCTTGGAGGCACCTTGCTTGCTTCCGGAGTTCCGAAAGGACGGCCGTCATTGCTGGAGACCTCCTAGGGCCCGAGCCGTCTCTGTGTCCGCCTTGATGGCTTGGAGGGACTCATCCACTGTTTTCCCAAACAGGTTGTTCCCGTCGAAGGGCATGTCCAACACCTTGGTTTGTACGTCCTGGCGGAAATCCGTCGCCTTGAGCCACCCTCGCCCTCTAAGGCAAACGCGTTGCCTAGCTAGCGGAAACCGGTGTAGGCAATGTCCATTGCCACCGTTATGGCGTGGTCCGACGCCACCTCACCTTCCTGCAAGATTTCCAGGGCCTCAGCCCTCTTGTCGTCCGGTAGGAAGTCCAACAGGGGGGCGATCTTGTACCACAATTCCCGGTCGTAGCGTGCCACGATCGCAAGGGCGTTGGTCGCCTTAATCATTGTTGCCGCCGACGAGATAACTCGTCATCCCATTGCATCCAGCTTCTTTCCTTCACTGTCCGGAGGGGAAGTTGACATTGAAGCCGATGCCCCCTCACTTTCTTCTTGGCCGCTGCTGAGACGACCGAATCAGGGGTCGGTTGCGCCCTAAGGCACAGGGCGGCCGCGTCGGGGACCCAGTACTTCTTCTCGTACTGATCCCTCTTAGCAGGTTCCTAGATGGGTTCTTGAGAAGGGCGAGTGCCTCGTCCAAGATGTCATCCAGCAGAGGCACGGCGAGGATTATCTTCCTTTTGGCCTTGCGCCGTTGGTAAAGGAACCCCTCCTCCTTCTTCTCTTCGGGGCAGAGCTGGAAAAGCTCGGATGTCCTGGCAATCATAGCGTGGAAGGACCCAATCTCGTCGGGCGGGGAGGCCCGAGTCGGAGGCGATGGGATATCCGTCCCGTCGTCCCCGCCATCGTCGTGCGTGCCTGTTGTGGCCGTGGCCGTGTCCGTTCCCGTGTCATCCCCAGGGACGGGGGCAAAGGTTGAGCAGGCCGAGAGGGCTGAAAAGGCGGGGCTGGATGGGTCGGTCTCCTCTTGATTGGAGGACTTCCCGACGGGCCTGGTTCTGGCTCCTCCGTCGGTGTTAGGGGCAATCTCATCCTTATCTCCGTACATAGGGATTGTATTGCCAACAAAATGGCCTACGATTTGTCCTGCGGCTCCGGAAGTGACGGTTGACTTGGAACCTCGCCGTCACTCTTGTTGTCCTCTTCGTCGGGATCCTTCCCGTGGGACCGGGCCTCAACGCCCTCGTCGAGGCCCTCCAAGACTTCAACCAGCTCCTCCTCGGAGGCTGTGTCCGTATCCACGATGGCCACCGCCCCCCCCTTCTTTTTCCGCCGGGGTCTTCACGGGGGTCTTCTCGATGGGCCTGAAAGAGGCTTCCCTCCGCGGTGGCAGGGAAACTCTGGGCCCTGAGGCCGCCTCCACTGATGTAGCCTCCACAGGCTGCGTCAGGGCCGCCGCGACTTCCTCGATAGAGGCCTTAGCTGAGTGAGTCAAGGCCTTCACCACCTTCTGTGGGCCTGCGGCCTTTGGCTTGGGGGGATGGTCACCGCCTCGCGACTTCGTCAGCTGGATCCTTCGAGCCCGACCGGGGCCTCTCCAGAAGCTTTGCCGGGTTCTTGGGTTTACTCTTTCCCGAGCCAGAGCGTTGGCGCGGGAGAGGATACAAACTGCCTGGCTGCCGAGGAGTCCGACCGTTCAGCGCTCCCGGTGCCCACGGACTTGCTGTGCTTTGCCTTCTGTTGGGCCCCCGTCGCCGGGGCGCCCTCACAGGACTTAGAAGACCGCTCTGACTTCTTCTTCTTCTCACCTGACGGGCTCTTTCCCTCCAGCCAGTTGGAGAGGCGAAGATGTCGATCCTTCATGGTCCGCTCCGACATGTTCCCGCAAAACGCACACTCGTTCTCCACATGCGTTTTGTCCTCATGAAGGCAGTAGAGGCATTTCGAATGCTCGTCCTCCTTGAACACATTCTGTAGCTGGCATCCAGGACAAACCCTGAACAGCTTTCCAGGCGTCGAGCTTCCTTTCTCCTGGGCCATGTCCGGGTAGGCCTCAGAAACTTCTGGACTCCTCCAAGAAGCGTAACTCGACGAAAACTTCACCCTTGAGGGGCATAGAAAAATCTGAAACGGGTCCCCGTTGATCGGATGGAGAAATGGTGGAGTTTGAGGCTCTGTTTAACCGAAAAATGAGAAAATCTCTTTGAAAAAAAGCACGAAAACGCAGTGAAAGCTTGAGAGCTAAAGCATGAGGACTCCCAACACTTGAACGTGCGGTAACAATCTGAAGGTGGCTGCCAGAGGTGGGGCTTAGGGAGAGGGCAGTCATTGGCTGTGGGCAGTATGAACCAGAGACCAGTGATTGGTTACTACTAAGACAGATCAGAAACGAAACTGATACTGATTTTTTCTTTACCGAGGATTTCCAGCCTGACGACGGGGAATATTCATGAGCATGTGAATCCATGCCAGACCCCATGCTGGAGAAGCAGATTGCGTTAATGCAGCAGATGAAATTGTATCATGATAAGGCAGACCGATATCAGGCGGAGGCTGAACGAGCTGCAGTGAAAGATGACTGATACAAATATCAGAAAAGGAGAGTGAATTCTCGAAAGGTGGCAACATCAACTCCAATGGGGTTGACTGGGAGCCAAACCAGTGGGATGAAGACGTGTTTGACAGCACGAGTTCAGGGAGTGGTTCAGACAGGGAGACACCGCCATGCGCAGAAGAGCGGGCCACATACGCAAAATCTGGTGGGGGGTTGGTAGATTTAACCACGCTGGAGGATTTTACTCAGCAAGAGGTTGGGGAGATTATCAGTCGATTAAGATAGAAGGCAGGTGACCCTCTGTTAACATGGATGTTAAGATTATTTGATGGAGGGGCAGCAGGCCTTCTCGTAGATCCAACAGATTCCCCATGATTTTTGCCATTGTCTCATGAAACAAAAATACATGAGGTCTTGAAAGTAGGGCCACATCCTGAAGCCTAGGGGTGAAAAACAACATTTTTGTTGTTACAGTTAGCAGTTCAGGGATGTAACTGCAAATATCTGATTACTTCTGATTGGCCTAGTGAGGAGAAGAGATGGTATACACTGAGAGAGGCCAATCAGAGACTTCGAGAGCATGCTATGTAGGAAGCAATCCATATTGATGATCCAGAACATATGGGAGTAGTGGTGCTGTTCGTTTCGGCACAGAATTTGATCATTCAAACTGCGCTGCCTGCATACAAAAATATCATCATGGCACTGCTGGTGTGAATGACAGGCAAATTAACGGATGAGGTGGTAGATGCCATCCGACAGTTAGCAAACCTCAGAGAAAGACACAAAATTGAGGAAAAGGGAGAGAGAGGGGCGGAATGACATACACACTCCGGGTAAGAGGTCCAATAGTTGAGATTCTAGAGTATTGAGGAAGAACATGTTTTTGGTGCTACTAAAAGATGGGGTGCTGCGGGAAGAAATTGATGGGTTTGAAACCCGAGAAATGTATAAGCTATAAAAAAAAAGAGGGCTTGATGGAAAAGAGATACAGACAGGTTAAACGACAGGTTGTGAATAAGCGAGATGTGGACACTTATCCTTTCGCCCCGCTTGAGGAGGAGGTGGACGAGGGGTCCTTAGTGATACCTTCACCATATCAGCCAACATATGCTGATTTGAGGAAAGTGGGGAGTGCAATGTTGGAGACCGAGTCCAAATACACGCATTCAAAATACAAATAGGATTGTGGTTGATAGGCAAAAACCTGTGCAGTTCCCTTAGGGAACACTGCAAAAGATTTAAGACTACAGGTGTTGGCAGTAAACCCACTTGGTAGCAGTCTGCACCACCCAGACTTACCTGGTAGCTGTGGCTGAGAAGTCAGACTTCCCTCAAGAAGAGTTAGGCAGTATGCAAAGTATACACAACAGGCACTCAGATACAATAATACAAGCAAACACTGACCAGAGCTTTGGTATCAAAGTATATAATTATTTATTTAAAAACACACAGTTTGAAACACTCCAGCACTCTTATTGTAAAAATATTCTAAACACAGTTACTATTGTAATATATACACCCCTTTTTCCTTATCAGATAAGTCACAGTAAAACACCACTTATTTTCATACAGAGGTGAGCGCTTAACTAGATTGCACTCCAATAAGTTTGTGAGAAAGGGAGGGAAAATGACAGAATATGGAAAGGTACACCACTCTTAGATTCAGGAACACTATAAGCAAGGCAGAAGAGCAAAAGTCACTGGTGAGCCAAAGTCCAAAGGCTGGGCCCACTCTTAGAGAGAGCAGAGCATAAATGCGCCCAAGATCACACAGTTACACTAGACTTAGAAAGTCTTGCAGAGGGTTCAAAAAGAGTTTAGAGGGGCTTAGGAAAGTTTAGCCAGGGTGTCCCAGGCTAACCCAGGTTCGAAAGCCGGGGGCTAAATCTACCCCGTACAGTCGGTAGCAAGGGAAGCCAGGCGGGACACAGTACCTTAAGTGGGAATGATCCTCCAGCGGTGGCAGTTGTTCCTGGTAGTGGGAGCAAGTCGCGTCGTTGTCCTGGGGAAGAGAAGATCTTGACTTGGAGGAAAGATGAAGGTCGTTGCACTACCAGGGCAGAAACCAGCCGCGGAGTTTTCCGGTTAAAGGTGGTACCTTTGTTTCGCGGTCGTGGTAAAACGTGGTATCCCGGTTGCCGGGGTGCTTGGCACGGGCAAGGCGGCCACGAGGTACATCGGGAAAGCGAAAAGACAGTGAAACTGGTTATCCCCACCAGTCAAAGGAAGAAGACTCTCCGGCGGGAGATCTCCTCTGTCGTTGGGAAAAGTGGTGAGGCAGTCCAGCAGGGCTCCACCGGTAGTGGTGTCGTGGCAGGTCGGCTCAGCTTCTCCCTCGTCGAATTCTTAGGTCCTGTGGCGACTTCTGAAGTTCCAGTGCCCAAAGCCCTGCTTTTATGCAGCAAACCCCCATTCACTCAGCCTAGCTGTCACTCAAACATGCTAAGTGGTGAGCCGGCCGGCTCACCACTTGGGCCAATCAGGATGGAGTGCGACTTGAGTTGCCTAGGCAACTCAGTCCAGGGTGCCTAAATTTCCCTCCACCCCTCCTAAGTACCCCAGACAGAGTGGCACCACTTTGGAGGGCTTCTGTGGAGAAGCCTGCCAAAAAGTGGAACAAAGGGCTCGACTTGGGTTGGAGTCACAGAAGAGAACACAAACGCCATTTTAGAATCAAGTTTTGGCAAAAAACACCAACCGGAGAATTAATATTAATTAAATAAACTGGCGGTATGTTCGAGGCTATGAGAATTAAATAATTAAAGTTGGTAGCCTCGAACAATGGGAAAAATCCCATAGAGATATATTTGCGGTCGAATATAAAAAGTAGTATCCACTGCCACCAGCCAAAACTCGATCAGGGGGGACGGAGACGTGCCCCCTCGACTAACAGACCCTGGGGCAATCAAATTGCCCCAACCAGTACGTCCACAATATGATGGTTTGTACTGGTTTCTGTTCATAATTTGGGACTAGTAAAGCCAATGGTGACTTTACATGCCCTGGGACACACTAGTCAGTCCCAGGGTATGGAGTCTATACGGAGGGGTCACTATGACACCCCTGTGTTACTGCACTGAGGGTGCTGTGTAACACACATCACAAAAACACATGAAGCCCTATGGAGTGAAAGACCCCATAGCCCATAAAACACATTAACAGTCAAAGGAACCCCTCAAATCATGTCCAAGAGTGTGAAGAAAAGAGACTCACTCTTGGCAGGAGAAAAAAACAAACTCCAGAAATCCAGCAAAGCTGCTGGGGGACTCACTAGGTTAGGAAATGCAGCCTAAACAGAGAATTCTCCCTAACACTAGGCGAGGTTGAACTAAATGTATCTGTACATGACAATTATACCAATTGGAGTTTATGGCAAAAGCAAGACAGAAAACGAGTTATTTCAGTATTTTTGGAGTCATAAGTTACCAGAGGCAAGTGACAGATATACTCTGTTTGAAAAGCAATTGCTAGCATGCTATTGGGCTCTTGTGGACACAGAGCAGATGACAGTGTAACATGATGTACTGATTAGACCTGAAATTCTGATCATGCAATGGGTACTGAGCTCTCCTAAGACACAGCGAATAGGACATGCTCAAGAGGATAGCATTATCAAGTGGAAATGGTACTTTCAAGATCGTTCCAAATCAGGATCAGGGAATGGTGGAGTGGTCGAAGTTACATGAGCAAGTAGCTGGTGTGCCACCTGTAGATGTTGTACCGCAGGAAGTGACAGAAAGATGTGAATCTCCTGTGAAATGGGGAGTACCGTATGCAGATTTGACAAGTGAACAAGCAGATATGTAGGGAGTGAATGACATTGGGAAGCAGTGTCATATAATCCCAAAACGAGGGAAAACAAATATTTTTTTTAAACTCTATTTTCCACCTGATGGTTACATCAAATTAAAAACAGATTTCGTACAATTTGTTGCAGATACAACAGCTTGTCAATACAGTGTCATGCATGGCCACATTGACCCAAAACAGTTAACAGGGACCTTATCTCAGCCTAGGCTTCTCCGCAGTTGTCAGCTAGATATCGCCTGAATGGAGCCCATATATCTTTTGGTCGACTCGTGGGCCCGACCCCCTTAACATAGCTTTCCTCGCATTCATATAGAAGAACAAGTTACTTACCAACTGTAACGTTCTTTCGACTGGATGTTTCTCCCACGTATTCCTCATCTTATGATAAATCGTTATCTCCAGCTTCGCTGCTTCGGAAAAAATAATTCTCGTCAGATGGTGCTGTGCTGAAGGTTGCGGCGTCAACTGTCCCTCGACGGGCTCCATACTCTGTCGACGTCACTGATGGTATAAATAGCTCTAGCCGCGCCCATTGCTTCAGTTCTGTTTTTTCGATGAAACTATAGGAGGAACACCCAGGCGTGCCTCATGACTGATGCACTCTTCTTGAGAGGAAAGTGTAAGAAAACGTAAACTGTACTGCGATGTAGGATGGGAGGGTCGATAAGGAATACGTGGGAGGAACATCCAGTCGAAAGAACGTTACAGTTGGTAAGTAACTTGTACTTCAAATGGATTATGTCCTCCCACGTATTCCTCATCTTATGATAGACTCCCATAGCAGAGTCAATTTTGGAGGTGGGAGTACTAAATTCTGTTTTCATGGACTGAGTGAAGTACCGCCTTGGCAAACAGCCCCTCATTGGAGTAAGCAGTATCTAACAGTAATGCTTGATGAAAGTATCCATTGATTTCCAAGTTGCAGCTGAACAAATGTCTGCTGCAGGAACTCCCCTCTTTAGAGCCGCCGAAGTAGCCATTCCCCTTGTAGAATGGGATCGAAGCCCATCTGGTGGGTCTTTTGCCACTAATTTGTAGCATTCCACTATAGCTAAAATGATCCAGCGGGATATGGTCTGTTTTGTCACTGATAAACCCAGTTTAGGACTAGCATAACCCACAAAAAGCTGGTCATCTTGGCGTAACTTTGACATCCTTGAAATATAGAAACTAAGAGCCCTATTGGGGTCTAGTCTATGTCGTCTCTCCTCTTCTTTGCCCAAATGAGGAGGAGGATAGAAAGTTGATAATATTATTTTTTGTGACAAATGGAAGTCGGAAACCACTTTTGGAAAAAAGGAAGGTTTAACTTTGAGAACTACCTTGTCCTTATAAAAAATAGTGTATGGAGGTTTGCATGAGAGAGCCTGAAGTTCACTAACCCTGCGGGCTGATGATAAGGCCACAAGAAGAACAGTCTTTAATGTTAGAAGTCTCAATGGACAGGAGTGTAGAGGCTCAAAAGGTATACAAGTCAGAAACTTAAGCACCAAATTTAAATCCTAAGCTTGGACATAAAAAGGTATCGGAGGGTATACGTTAGTAAGTCCTTTTAGGAATTGTATTATTAATGGAATTTTGAAGTATGAAACCTCTTCAGAGGTGCGCTTGAAAATGGACAGCGCAGCAAGATATCCTTTAATTGTTCCTATCTGGAGCCCCAGATTGGCTAGATGCAATAGAAAAGAAAGCACCATTGGGGTGCCACATTGAAAAGGGTCCACATCATTATCCTTGCACCAGTTACTGAACTTATTCCAGCAACATCGGTACAAAGACTTTTTTGCTGGCCTTCTGGCCAAAAGCAAGCTCTCCATTACGTCATCCGGAAGATCCCAATCCTTGTATCTCAACCTCTCAGAAAGCATGCGTGAAGGTTGAGTGTCTTGACCTCTGGATGGAGAACCTGACCTTCCTCTTGCGAGAGAAGATCCTCTCTTTGCAGAAGACGTGTTGGAGGGAAGATGGACATGTCTAGAAGGTCCGGGTACCACGTCCTCCTGGCCCAATCCGGGGCAATTAGGATCATGGTTTTCCTGAACTTTCTCAACCTCCTGATTACTTGAGGAATCACAGGGACTGGAGGAAACGCATACAGCAGTGGTAATTTCCACTCCACTACGAATGCGTCTCCCAGAGCTCCTCTTTGAGGAAATTTCCTTGAGCAGTACTGATCGCACTTCCGGTTGATCGCAGTGGCGAAAAGATCTACTTGAGGGGTTCCTCAAAGGGTGAAGATCTCCAGAAGGACTTCCTGAGCTAGCTCCCACTCGTGGGAGATTGTGCTCTGCCTGCTCAGAGCGTCTGCCGCCGTGTTCTTCTCTCTGGCTAGGTGAATTGCCGATAGAGAGATTCCTTCTCGTATTGCCCAGAACCAGAGCTGCATTGCGTCTCTGCACAGTGGTAGTGACCCACACCTCCTCTCTTGTTGAGATAATACATGGCCACTGTGTTGTCCGTCATTATCAGAAAAAATGTTCCCTGTACAGAGGGCAGAAAGGCCTTCTGCGCTAGTCTGATTGCCCTCAGCTCCAATAGTTTGATGTGTAGTTTGGACCCCGATGGAGACCAAAGACCGCTGATTGTCAGATCGTTGGTGTGCGCGCCCCACCCCGTGAGTGAGGCGTCCGTCACTACTGTTATCTCCGGCCATGGTTGCCAAAAAGATTCTCCTTTGAGGATATTGTCGTTGCAAGCCCACCATAGAAGATCCTTAGCAACTGCACTCGGGACTTGCAGAAGATCCAACATATTCCCTGAGAACTGGGACCACCGAGTTCTGAGTGCCCATTGAAGGGATCTCATTCTCAATCTGGCTTCTAGCGTTAGGTAAGATTTCCAAAGAGCTGGTAAATCTTCCTTTCCTGGTTCAACTCCAGAACTTTTTGCTTTTCTAGTGGGATATTTTTCATTATTACCTCAGTGAATGGGAACCTTTTTCCACACTCACCTAATCTTTAACTCTTTTTATGGGTGTCATTTTTAAGACTCTCCAAATTGTCTTTTTAAAGTTATCATGTCTAACAACTTATTGGCAATAAGTGCCTGTTGTTGCTGGGTTGCCCTAGGGGCTCCCCATTTAACTTTCTTGTGCTAACCTTGAGTAAACTACAGTACCCAAGGGTAGAAAGGATCTTTGGATCCCTTTTACATTTTATTCTGTGAAACTAGCACACCCCACCTTATGTGGAGTGCTGGGGAGATACAATGTATCCCCTTTCACATTAAAACTGTAACAATTCTGTTACAGTGACAAGCTTACCTTTAATGGCTGGTGGCAGTGATACCTTTTACTAATTTGGTGCACCTTTACCGCTGTTAGGCAGAAACCTATGCAGTTCCCTTGGGGACCACTGCAAAAGATTTAAGACTACAGGTGTTGGCAGTAAACCTACTTGGTAGCAGTCTATACCACCCAGATTTACCTGGTAGCTGTGGCTGAGCAGTCGGACTTCCCTCAAGAAGAGTTAGGCAGTATGCAAAGTATACACAATAGGTACTCGGATACAATAACACAAGCAAACACTGACCAGAGCTTTGGTATCAAGGTATATAATTATTTATTTAAAAACACACTTATTGAAACACTCCAGCACTATTATTGTAAATCACTCTAAACACATTTACTGTTATTATATATACACTCCTTATTCCATATCAGACAAGTCTTAGTTAACACCACTTATTTCCAGACAGAGGTGAGCGCTTAACTATAGATGGCACTCCAATAAGTTAACGAAAAAGGGAGGGAAAAATACAGAATGTAGGAAAATACACCACACTAATACTTAGGAACTCTTAAGCAAGGCAGGAAAGTCAAAAGTTACTTGTCCATAGGCCGGGCCCACTCTTGGAGAGAGCAGGGCACAAATGCACCCAAGATCACACAATGACAACGGCTTAAAAAGTCTTGCAGGGAGTTCGGAAAGGTGTTAGTTAGGCTCAGAAAAGTTTAGCCAGGTTATCCTAGGCTAACCCAAGGTCGAAAGCCAGGGGCTAAATCTACCCCGTACAGTCGGTTGCAAGGGAAGACAGGCGGAACACGGTACCTTATGTGGGAAGGATCCTCCAGCGGGGGCAGTTGTTCCTGGCAGCGGGTGCAAGTCGCGGCGTCGTCCAGAGGAAGAGAAAATCTCGACGTGGAAGAAAGATGAAGGTCGTTGCACTGCCAGGGAAGAAACCAGCCGCAGAGTTTTCCGGTTAAAGTTACTACCCTTTGATTCACGGTAGTGGTAAAACGTGGTATCCCGGTTACCGGGGTGCTTGACACAGGCAAGGCGGCCACGAGATGTTCCAGGAAGCGAAAAAGGAAGCAGACTGGTTATCCCCACCAGTCGAAGGAAGAAGACTCTCCGGGCTGGAGATCTCCTCTGTCGTTGGAAAAAGTGTCGAGACGGTTCAGCAGGGCTCCACCGGTGGTGTCGTCGTAGCAGGTCGGCTCAGCTTTTCCCTCGTCGGATTCTTAGGTCCTGTGGCGACTTCTCAAGTTCCAGTCCCCAAAGTTCTGCTTTTATGCAGAAAACCCCCATTCACTCAGCCTAGCTGTCACTCAAACATGCTAAGTGGTGAGCCGGCCGGCTCACCACTTGGGCCAATCAGAACGGAGTGCGACTTGAGTTGCCTAGGCAACTCAGTCCATGGTGCCTAAATCCCCCTCCACCCCTCCTAAGTACCCCAGACAGAGTGGCACCACTTTGGAGGGCTTCTGTGGAGAAGCCCGCCAAAAAGTGGAACAAAGGGCTCAACTTGGGTTGGAGTCACAGAAGCGAACACAAACGCCATTTTAGAACCGAGTTCTGGCAAAAAATACCAACCGGAGAATTAATATTAAATAAATAAACCGGCGGTATGTTCGAGGCTATAGGAATTAAATAATTAAAGTTGGTAGCCTTGAACAATGGGAAATCCCATAGGGATATATTCGCGGTCGAATATAAAAAGTAGTATCCACTGCCACCAGCCAAAACTCGATCAGGGGGGACGGAGACGTGCCCCCTCGACTAACAGACCCTAGGGCAATCGAATTGCCCCAGCCAGTACGTCCACAATATGATGCTTTGTACTGCTTCTGTTCAGAATTTGAGACTAGTAAAGTCAATGGTGACTTTACATGCCGTGGGAGACAGTAGTCAGTCCCAGGGTATGGAGTCTATACTGGGGGGTCACTATGACACCCCTGTGTTACTGCACTGAGGGTGCTGTATAACACACATCACAAAAACACATGAAGCCCTATGGAGTAAAAGACCCCATAGCCCATTAAGCACATCTAGAGTCAAAGAAACACTCAAATCATGCCCAAGAGTGAGGGTAAAAGAGTCTCACTCTTGGCAGGAGAAAAAAATAAACCCCAAAAATCCAGCAAAGCTGCTGGGGGACTCACTAGGTTAGGAAATTCAGCCAAAACAGAGAATTCTCCCTAACAACCGCGGGCTGTAATCACAGCTGCAGTAAAGGCACCCAAGGGTGCTCATTTTACCAAAATGGCCCCGGTCTTCTTTTTCTGCCATTTTAGTGTTTCTTGTTGTTTCTTGTTCCTTCCCCTAACATCCAGGGCGGGAAATTCCTTTGTTTGAGTTTTGTCTTTGGCGGGAGTCCCCTGGACACCCCGCCCAGGCTCCAGTCAGTCTGTAAGCACAGGAAGTGGGGGAGGAGTTCAAAACTTCCCCCCCCTTTGTCCTAGGCCTTCCTTCAACTGGGCCAAATCCCAGTGGGGGGTTGGCTGTCCTGATCGGACAGCCAGATGCCCCTTTCTTGTAAAATGTGGGGAGAGAATGCAGAGGTTGTGTTGCAGTTCCTGATAAATACTGGAAACCTGGAAGCTGAGGTGATGTCGACCACTGGAACAGAAAACCGAAGAGGATGACGAAAGAAAAGCGGCGGTAATGATTTCCAACGACCAGAGAGCCTGCTGTGTAACCGGAGCCTGCTGCTGCCCTTCCTTCCGATCGACCTGGGCTCTCTGAAAACGACGACCCAAACCCAGAGCCCGGTGAGGCCCACTAGACTCAAGAAGACCTGCATTTTCAGCCATCCCACGGGTTGCTGCGACCTTGCGTTCTTGCAATACCCCAATACCCTGGGACCTCCAGCCACTGTGCGGTACACGGTCTTCCCAATTCCGAATCTCGCTGAAACTTCGTGGGTATCCTGGTGTATCTCCAGAGACACGAATCGAGTCCGAAAAGTCCCCTCACAAGAGTGCTGGACCTTTGTAACGACGAGAATTCAACCGTGATTTTCTGTCTTCTTCTGTGCTCCTTGAAAAGGTGCCAAACCCGCAGAACCGCATTCAGCCGCGAGAGAAATCTTGCCTAGAGCCTTCTTCATCAATCCCTGCAGCAAAGTCCCTTCTAAGGTCTTGTGTTCAGTCTCCAGGACAAGGAATCCACTGACCGGGTATTTGGCTGCAGTCCCTGAAGTTCTCCTGCTGCAATCTCTTCTTCATTGCTGAGGTACTGTGTTGGCTTGGGTATATACTCACCTTAAGCCTGTTGGGATTTCTGTGTAGCTTTGGGGTGTTTTCTGTGATTGGGAGGTCCCTCATCCAGTACACCCAGCCCCACTGCTAGAATCCTGCTGGGGTGTCTTCTGTGAAGCCCCTTGACCCTCTTCTAACCCTAGAAGTAAAGTACTCACCTGTTTGCCCAGTTTTCCTAAGGAACTCTGACTTTTGCTACTAAAGAACTTATTCTAACACTGCCTGTTGGTCACTAGTCCTAGTGTCCCCCCCACCCTTCTGCCACTGAGAACACTCATGCTCTAAGGGAAAGACTTTGAAGGGATTGGGACTTCTGCCTAGAAAAGAAATCAAGTGTTTTACTTACTTGCAAAGAGTTGGTGGGTAACTGTAATTCTCAGAGTGAACAGTTACAAAAGTTCTTACTGATCTTGAATGTGTGATGTACTATTCTTAAAAGTATGGTTAACATCTTTTCTTCCTTAGCCACTGTTTTACCAGTCTAAAAGAAAGTAGATGTGAAGGTATTTTACTCTCCTGTGATTACTTTTGTAAAGAGGCACAACCTAATGTGTTGGTTTCACCAGATTATTCCTTTAGGGTAATTGTATGAGTGTCCTCCAACTATTGGTATCACCAGGTTAGTCCTGTTAGGATAACTGTATGAGTGTCCCCCAACTGGGTCTTGCTTCCCCTGACTAGCTGCTAGCCTGTCCTTAATAAGTCTACATTAGGTTGTTGCCTACCTAGAATAACTATTCAGTAAAGTGTGACATTGGGTTTTACTTTCCCCTTCATTGTGAAGTTAAGGTAAGTGGGTTTTACTTACCTTGTGTTACCTGTGTGCCATCCAAAACAAGTTACCAGAGTTATTGCTTACCTCAATCTGGGGTTTCCCGATTTCCAAAGCATCTGTAATTGTATATTACATCCTTAGGTTTTACTCACCTGGTATAACTGTGTGTTATGACAAAAGTAGTTATAGGTTTTTACTGCACCTAGAATAAGTGTTTCACTCTTCACCAAAAGTATATTGTCCAGTTGACTGATTATGTGATTTGTTCCAATAGTCACTGTACAACTGGAAGGGCCTACTGTCCTTGTATTAACAAAAGTAATCTAAAAGTAACCATTGGTCTTTTACTCCCAAGGAATAGGCTTGACCTGGACTAAATGTGTATAACAAGGTTTTGACTTACCTAGAACTACTGTTAGGTGTTCCAAATAAGGTTTATACTTGGGTCTGTGTACTTTCAAGTATAGTGTTGTGTTTTATATTGTGATTCCATATAATGTGTTAGTATTTACTTAACCCCTAGATTTATCTGGGCCTACCTGTATTTAAATAAATCCTTTATTTTTACAATACATAGTGTTTCAGTGTTTCTTTGGATCATCTGTATGACAATTTCATTTGCACTGTATCTACTGCCCTCTCTCCCTCCTAAGATAAGCCTGGCTGCTCTGTCTACGCTACCCCGAACTCAGGTGGTACATCCTTATACTAAGAGTGGAGTCTTGTACTGCCTCAGTAGAATGGTTTTGCTAGGCCCTTAACTGGACTTCAGAAAAACTGTCCTAACATCTGGCACTAGGAAAATGCAGGATGCCATGAGGCCGAGCAACCTCAGAAAATCGAAGGCCGGTAGATGTTGGGCATTCTGGAACTTTGTCACCATCTGCAGAATGTGGAGAGCTCTCACCTCGGGAGGCGAGGCTTTTCCCGAGGAAGTATCCAAGACTGCTCCGATAAACTGGAGCTTTTGGGATGGTATCATGTGGGACTCTTGAAATTGAGGGAGAAGCCCAATTTGTGAAGGAAGTGGCAGGTGATCGAAAGATGTTCCTGAGCTTGTTCGGGAGACCGTGCTCTGATCAACCAGGCGGCCAGGTAGGGGTAGACGTGAATTCCCCCCTCTCCTGAGACTCGCTGCCACTACCGGCATCAGCTTGGTGAAAATCCTCGGGGCGGAGGTCAACCCGAATGGCAGAACTCGAAACTGATAGAGAGTTGCCAATCGCGAACCTCAATTACTCTGTGCTTGGGATGGATTGGCACATGAAAGTAAGCATCCTGAAGGTCCAATGATACCAACCAGTCTTGGAGTTGTAGAGCCTGAAGGATCTGAGAAAGGGCCACCATCTTGAACTTGTCCCTCCTGAGGAACTTTTTCAAGTTTCTTAAGTCCAAGATGGGTCTCAATTCTCTGTCCTTTTTTGGGATGAGAAAATATGGGGAGTACCAACCCCTGTTCCTCTCCGCTACAGGTACCTGTTCTATAGCACCTTTCTCTAGCAGGGTTAAAATTTCCTGTAACAGAGCGGGTCTGGAATTTAGACAGAGTTGGCTCCCGGTGGATGATTCTGAGGCCTTTTTTGGAAGGGGAGTCAGTAACCTTGAGCTACTGTTTCCAGTGCCCAAGCATCTCAGGGAATGCCCCACCATTCCTTCAGATGCTGAGAGATCCTGCCTCCCACTGGGGTTTTGTGTAACAAGGTCTCAGAGTGATTTGGAGGCGGCTGCAGGAGCGGCTGAGGGCAAAGATGCCGCTCCTGAGGCTGGTTTCGCACCTCTTCTTCGTGCTCCACGAGGGACATTTCTTTTGCCTCTTTGAAAAGCCTGTCCTCTTCCTCTACCAAAAGAGGAGTAGTATCGAAAAGAACGACCCCTCCAGGAAGATGAGCCGGAATAGGGTTTCTGAGGCTGGCGCATGGAGGCACTAAGAGATTTAGCTGCCTCTTTTGAGGTCTGGGGTTTTTCTAGGCTTTCATCAGCCTTACTGCCAAACAGCCTCAAACCATCAAAGGGCATGTTGAGAAGTCTGGCCTGCACATCTGGTGCAAACCCCGACTTCCTCAACTGCGCAAATCTGCGTAGAACCGTGCTTGCAGCTATGGATCTGCTGATACTATCAACAGTATCCAGTCCAGACTGGAGACATTCTCCCATTGCCTCCTTCCCGTCTTTGACTATATTCAGGAAGCCTTCCCTTTCCTCGCCTTCCGGAATATGATCAGCCGCCGCCGAAATACAGTCCCACAGGGTATGGGTGAACCTGGCCAGGGTACAGGTGACATTGGTTGATTTAAGGGCCATGCTGCCTGAAGTAAAAACTTTACGGGCCCGAGCATCCATTTTTTTTATCCTCTCTATCCGGAGGCATAGTGGGATATGCTGTTTGTTTTGATGTAGATGCTGCCTGAACAACTAGGCTTTCTGGAGTCGGATACCTGTTTAAGTATTTAGGATCAGAACCAGCTGGTCTATATTTCCTGGGAAAATTACTGTTTGCAGCAGCAATACTTTCTGGATATTCCCAGTTTTTTTCCACTGTCCTCTGAAGAGCCCTATGGAAAGGGAGAACTGGATCTTTTTGAGGACCTCTGACAATTATATCTGTCATATCATCCTGTTCGAAAACGGGTGAAGTGTTACCCCGACCCATATATTCAATTACTCTAGTCATAAGACTCCTGTACCCCGAGTCTGCGTGTTCTGCAGGATCAGGTCTGGCAAATTCTAATTCTGGTGACGTGTCAATGCCACTGGCAGAATGCAAAGTATCCCTCAGGTCTGTCATTTTGGACCTATAAGTTCCTCTGGATCTATAAGTTCCTCTGTAACTTTTTTTGTGCCATATTGAATTCCAAAAGGAGAGATTTCCTTATCCTCTGAGGCAGATTCCTCATAAATTGAGGACATAGACTTAAAAAAGTCAGATCTGGGTAAAGGAGTAAATCTCCTCTCTTCCTCCACAATACTTGTTGAAGGAATAGAAAAATCCTTCGAAGTTGTCGAAGGAATCTTCGATGAAGACTTCGACACAGGCGTCGAAGACGCTTTTGGCTTCGATTCCGAAGCGATCGACGCCGATGGCGTCGACGAAGTCGTGGAATCCTTCGACAACTTATGTTTTTTAGGTGGCACCGGAGAGGTACTCGACTCTCGAAGAGTCTTCGACGCCTTGGCGTCGACTCGAGTTTTTCGAGTATCCTCGACACTACTGGCTTTAACCATAGTAGTTTTCGACTTCCCTTTGTCTTCCAATGGAGCAACTTTAGGGGTATGGCTCTTCTGAGGTTTATTCGAGGGGGTCGGGGCCGCATTCTCGAATACCTCCATCTTTTTTCGAAATTCCTCCTATTTTCTGGGGAATCTGATTTTGTCGGACATCGAATTTCTTCGGTCGATGACTCAGAAGATGATGGAGACCTATGTCTCCTCTTCAGTTTTTTAGACGAGGAAGATGACCAGCGTCTCGACCTGCTACGAGATCGAGATCTCTTGGAATGTTTACGGCGATCCGATTCCTTCGAAACGGTCGATTTTTTATGTATTTAGGACACAGCCTTAGCTTTAGAAGCTTCCCTCCCCACCGACAGTTTACCTCTCCTCTCACGAATGGCCTTCTCCGTCATAGCCGGACAGGAGCCAAAGTCGTCAGTTCGATGACTTGAACCGAGGCACCAGAGACAAACTCGGTGAGGATCCATAATCGACATTTTCGATCCACAATCGATGCACTTCTTAAAACCAGTCTTGGGTGTCGAAGGTGTAGAAGACGACATTTTTCTCTCTCAGAAAAACTTGAAGCGCGCCGTTCTCGATAGCAAAGCGATCGGAAAAACGGAACAGAAGCAACAGGCGCGTCTCGAGCTATTTATACCATCAGTGATGTCGACAGAGTACAGAGCCCGTCGAGGGACAGTCGACGCCGCAACCTGGAGCACAGCGCCCTCTGCAGAGAATTTATTTTTCCGAAGCAGCGAAGCTGGAGATAACGATTTATCATAAGATGAGGAATACGTGGGAGGACACAATCCATTCGAAAAGACAGGTATCTAAGCCAGGACTGTACCGTGGGCACTACTGAAGCTTTCCAGCTCTTGAGGATGTTTCTCCTGGCTACCACCCCAGCTACAGAGAAGAGCCTACGAGTCTTGATGGGCACCTTCCCAACGTCTCTGAGCAGGTGTTTCAGTGGGTTGGCCGGGATGTGAATGTCAAGAATCTCACTAAGAATGGTGGCCACTTCTCAGAATCGCCAGATGCTAGGACAGTCCCAGTACATGTGTATAGAATTGGCGTCTGGGGTTCAACACTCGGGGCAAAGTGCCGGTTTAGTTCGATCAAACTTTGCTACTTTCCCTGGGGTGATGTGCAAGTGGTTCAGAATTTTTAATTGTACCAGTCTAAAATTGGCGCTCAGGGAAATTGATTTAGTAAGCTGGCAGTAATTGGCCCATTGTGTGTCGTCAATTGGTATGTTCAGGTCACTTTCCCATTATGCTCTCATTGTGTTCTTGGAGGGGGTGAGGGATTGCACCGTGCTGTATACCCTGGAGATGCACCCATTGAATCCTTCCTGCTACATGACTGTGTATGAACTGATCGGGAGCTGGCTCGGCTGGGAACGAGGGCCATTGACTTTTACAGGCCGCTTTTAATATGTGGTATTGCAATGTGGTTGTGAGACCCGAACCTACTCTCTCCTCCTGTACCTCTTCCAGTTGTATGAACCTGCCCCCCTCCCCACACCCGGGAATATATCACCCACCCTCAATTCCCTCCCAGGGTCCCACTCTCTTTGTAGCATTGCGTCTTGTGTGGGGGCGATGTTGTTGGGGAGAATTCTCTGTAAAGGCTAATTTCCCAAAGCTAGTGAGTCCCCCAGCAGCTTTGCTGGATTTTTGGGGTTTATTTGTTTCTCCTGCTAAGAGTGAGGCTCTTTTTCTCCCACTCTTAGACATGATTTGAGGTGTTCCTTTGACTTTGTATGTGTTTTATGGGCTATGGGGTCCTTTACCCCATAGGGCTTCATGTGTTTTTTGGTATGTGGGTTACACAGCACCCTCCGTGCCGTAACCCAGGGGTGTCGTAGCGACCCCCAAACATAGACTCCATACCCTGGGACTGACTACTGTCTCCCAGGGCATGTAAAGTCACCATTGGCTTTACTAGTCTTAAATTGTGAACAGAACTAGTACAAACCATCATATTGTGGACGTACTGGTCGGGGCAATTCCATTTCCCCAGGGTCTGTTGTTCGAGGGGGCACTGTCCAGTCCCCCCCCGACCGAGTTTTGGCTGGTGGCAGTGGATACTACTTTTTATATTCGACCGCAAATATATTCCTATGGGATTTTCCCATTGTTCGAGGCTACCACTTTTTAAAATAGCCTCGAACATACCACCGGTTTATTAAATTAATATAAATTCACTGGTTGGTATTTTTTGCCGAAACTTGGTTCTAAAACTGGCGTGTGTGTTCGCTTCTGTGACTCCAACCCAAGTCGAGCCCTTTGTTCCACTTTTTGGCGGGCTTCTCCACAGAAGCCTCCAAAAGTGGTGCCACTCTGTCTGGGTACCACAGGGGGTGTGGGAGTTGGTTTAGGCACCCTGGACTGAGTTGCCTCGGCAACTCAAGTCGCACTCTTGTGTGATTGGCCCAAGTGGTGACCGCCGGCTCACCACTTAGCATGTTTGAGTGACAGCTAGGCTGAATGAATGGGGGTTTTCTGCATAAAAGCAGGGCTTTGGGGACTGGAACTTCAGAAGTCGCCACAAGACCTAAAGAATCCGAGGAGGGAGAAGCCGAGCCTACCTGCAACAACGACACCACCACCGGTGGAGCCCTGCTGAATCGTCTCACCACTTTTCCCGATGACAGAGGAGATCTCCAGTCCGGAGAGTCTTCTTCCTTTGACTGGTGGGGATAACCAGTTCGCCTGTCTTTTCGCCTTCCTGGACCATCTCATGGCCGCCTTGCCGTGCCAAGCACCCCGGCAACCGGAATACCACGGTTTACCACTACCGTGAAGAAAAGGGTAGTCCCTTGTAACCGGGAAACTCTGCGGCTGGTTTCTTCCCTGGCAGTGCAACAACCTTCAGCTTTCCTCCACGTCGAGACCTCCTCTTCCTCTGGACGAAACACCGACTTGCACCCGCTGCCAGGAACAACTGCCCCCGCTGGAGCGTTCTTCCCATTTTCAGGTACTGTGTCCCGCCTGGCTTCCCTTGCGACAGATCGTTCGGGGTGAAAGTAAATCCTCGACTTTCTAACCTGGGTTAGCCTGGGGCCTGTTAACTAACTTTTCCTGACTTGATCTCAATCTTTTACGAACTATCTACAAAGACTTTTTGGGCATAACCCCACTGTGTGATCCTGGACACATTTTGCTTGCTCTCTCTAAGAGTGGCCCGGGCATTTGAACTTCGTTGCTCTCCAGTAGACTTTGCCTAACCTGCCTCACTGTGGTTCTTTGAAAAGTATTGGAATTTGTGTGCTTTCATAACTATGCCTTTTCCCTCCCTTTTTCCATAACTTATTAGAGTGCCATCTTATGTTAAGCGTTCACCTCTGTCTGAAAATAAGTGGTGCTTCTCATTAAGACTTGTCTAATAAGTAATTAGGGTTGTATATATATAATAGTGACTGTGTGTTGAATTACTTACCTCTTTGTGTGCTAGTGTAATTTACAAGTGTGTCTTTAAATAAATAATTATATACTTTTACACCAAAGCTCTGGTCAGTGTTTACTTGTGCTACTGTATCTCTGTACCTATTGTGTATACTCTATATACTGCTTAACTCATCTTGAGGGAAGTCTGACTGCTCAGCCACAGCTACCAGGTAAATCTGGGTGGTACAGACTGCTACCAATTGGGTTTACTGCCAACCACCTGTAGTCCTAAATCTTTTGCAGTGGCCCCTAAGGGAACTGCACAGGTTTCTGCCCAACAGATGTCTGGGTGGTGCCAGAGAGGGGAGGTGGCGCAATATGGTTCTGTGCATCCTACCCTTCGAAACAGCGCGGCCCAGGCTGGTACTGTGCAGAGCACTTGGTCTATCTCACCAGCGCCCCTGCATATCTTCTTGAATAACATGGTGCAGAGTTCAATGGGGGCGGCCGCATACTTCTCCATCTGTATGTGGGTGTAGTCTTCTGTGTTCTGGAACCAGTACATCGCAAAATGTGCTGGTGCAGAGTAATAATAGAGTGTAAAGTCCAGGGCAGCTAGGCCCCCCGTATCATATTTCTCACATAGTTTAGGCAAGCCCATTCTTACCCCTCCACCCCCACACAAAGTCGGAGACAAACTTCTGTACACGGTCAAAGAATGTGCGAGCCGGCCATATGGGGATGTTGCTAAACAGATATAGGAGTTATGGAACGGGGAACATCTTCAGGAGGGCAATGTGATTGTACATGTATATATTACAAGTTACTCACCGTAGTGATTAACGTACTCTTAGTCCTTGTTTCCCTTTCCTCCATACTGTATGGGCCTCCCTTCCGAGGGACGGGAGACAGAACCTTTTTCACCAGAAAAAAAAACCTTCTTCCCCTTTAAATTTAGAGGTGCGCGGCCCTGGGAGCATGCGCTACCTTGACTCCGCCCACCAGCGCCACTCCTCAATACCCATTGACACTTAAAAAAAATTTATCATTGCCTAATGATACCAGTATTATTAGGGGGAGGGTGGTGGGACGTATGGAGGAAAGGGGACTAAGGACTAAGGGTACGTTAGTCATTACGATGAGTAACTTGTAATTACTCTTACGTTCCATCCCCTTTCCTCCATATTGCATGGGCGATTACAACTGAATATAGCCCCAGGGTGGAGAGGAGACCCTCCTTAAGCAAACAAGTTCCTTAGAACAGCCTGTCCGAAGGCCCTGTCTGACTTAGAGCCGGCGTCCAAATAGTAATACTGACAGAAAGCTGAAGGGGTGGCCCAGGTAGCTGCCCTGCTTATGACCTGCCACAGAGCCTGCCGCTGGAATGCGATGGCCGTGGCCTTGGCCCCGACGGCATGGGCGTGCATGTTGGTGGCAGCGGCTTGCACTGCCCCTCATAGGCCTCTTTGATGGCCGCAACCATCCACCTTGCGATGGAGGCCTTGGATGCCTGATAACAGGGTCTGGAGCCCCCAAAGATGACAAAGAGTGCGTCTGACTTGCGGAAGTCCTTGGTCCTATCCAGATAGAAATTCAGAGCACGTCTGACATCCAGACAGTGCAAGACTCTCTGAGCCTCGTCCTTGGGGTCAGTGAAGAATGTATGTAAGACTATATTTTTGTTTAGATGGAACGAGGAGGGTACCTTAGGTAGGAACGCCGGGTGAGCCTGCAGGACCAACTCATCCCTCTGGAAAGTGGTATAGGGTTCTGAAGCCACCAGAGCCTGGAGGTCGCTGTCTCTGCAAGTGGAGGTGAGTCCTACTAGGAAAGCTGTCTTGATGGTGTCCAGCCTGATGTCCGCGGATGCCACTGGCTCGAAGGGTTTGTGTGCCAAGGCGCCCAATACCACATTGAGGTCCCACACAGGGTATGGTTTCTTGCTGGGCGGGTAAAGCCTGGACAAGCCTGCCAGATGTTTCTCGACTATCGAGTTGGAAGAGGAGACCACCTCTTCCAAATTTCTGTAGGCGGCTACGGCTGCGACATGTGTCCACCTGTATGCCTGAGTGGGCAAGGTGTGCCTAGAAAGAGCACATCATCCAGTGTGCACGTCAGGGGGTTGATCTCCTTGGAATCTGCCCAGTGACAGAACTTGCACCATTTACTCCTTTATTGACTCCTAGTGGCCTCGCTCCTAGCGCCCTGAATGATCTCCAGGTTAGCCCAAGATAGGTTCAGGTGCTTGAGGCTTGAGGGTGATCTGCTCAGGAACCACACTGCGAGGGCTAGCTTCTGAGGAGCGGGGTGGAGAACCCTGTCCCCCTGCTGGGACAGGAGAGGTGCTGGGCCCAACGGAAGGTGAATGGGTGGTTGGTCCGAGAGGCTGAGCAATTCGGAGAACTACGGTCTCGTCTGTCACCAAGGCACCACCACTATGATGCTGAGGTGACGAGCCTCCTTTATCTTGTGGAGTACCCTGGGGATCAGGGGTGTGGATGGAAAAGCATAGGCTGTCATGCCTTCCCATTGAATCTGCATGGCGTCGCCCAGGGAGCCGGGGCCTTGTCCCTGCCAAGACGCAAACTGATGCCACTTCCGGTTCTTCCAGGAGGCAAATAGATCCAACTGAGAATGGCCCCATGTGTTGAAAACCACCGGCAGCACCTGGTTGTGCAATTGCCACTCGCAATTGTTCGCTCCCAGACTGATGAGTCTGTCCGCTTCCAAGTTGGCCTCCCCGTGAGGTGCACGGCCCTGAGGTAGTTGTTTTCCAGGGCCCATTCCCACATGCTGACCACTAGGTTGCACAGCGGAGGGCTTAGGAGCCCTTCTCCTGATTCCATGAGGCTGCGAAGTGCAGCTGCATTCTCCTCACCTGGAGCTTCGTGTGTGGCATGGCCAAGATGGCCGCTGGCATGATACTCAGTAGGTGCTGGTACCACCAAGCCGAAGTCACTGGTCTGGCAAGGAAGTGTGCACAGGCCCTCTTGATGGCCGTTATCTTGTCCTCCGAGGGAAAAGCTTTCTCGGAACTGGTATCCCAGATGAGGCCCAGGAAGGTGAGAGACTGCGTGGGCTGCAGCTGGGACTTCTTGAGGTTGATGGTAAACCCCAGGTCGTGGAGTGTACTCATAAGCGCGGAAGAAGTGAGGACAACCCCCTCTGGGGATCTCGCCCTGACGAGCCAGTCGTCCAGGTACGGGTAGACATGGTAGCCCTGGGCCCTGAGGAGGGCTGCCACTGCATTTTTGAGTCTGGTAAATATCCTGGGGGCGGAGTTGAGGCCAAAGGGTTGCACCTTGTAATGGAAATGACAGACCATGATCCTGAAGCGTAGATAGGAGCGAAGGGGCTGCCAAATCGGGACGTATAGGTAAGCGTCCTTCAGATCCAGGGAGCACATCCAATCTCCCTTGTCTAGTGTCTCTACAATGAGTGCTGGCGTAACCATCTTGAATTGTTGAAGAGGGAGGGAGAGCTTGAGGGTGGAGAGGTCCAACACAACTCGCAGGCCAGCCTGGTTTTTTTGTATGGTGAGAATCCTGGAATAGAAGCCTAATCCTCTCTGGGAGGCTAGTACTACTTCCACTGCCTGGCTCTAGACGAGCGACCGGATCTCCACAAACAGAGTTGGCGTCCTAATCTGTGGGAGCGGAGGGGAGGAAGGAGGAGAGGGAGTAATATGTAGGCGGTAACCCATGGTTACTACTGAGAGGATCCAAGGGTCCGCAAAGTTCTGGTGCCAGAAATGCATGTGAGAGGCTAACCTGCACCCCACTGGAGACACGTGGACCCGGAGGGATGCGTCATGCCTTTTTTCTCTCTGAGGCTGCTGCTGAGGAGGGGGACTGGAAGAAGCCCTTGCTCTCCCCCCTTTTTGTTGCTTGCGCCGGTGCTGACTCTGCGAGCGGTCAGGTTCTTCTTCTTATCCAGTTCCTTGTCGGTGGTAGAGTAGAAGAGGTCACTACGCTCGAAAGGAAGGTCCAATATGCGATCCTGGATGTCCGGGTTGAACTTTGTAGCCCGAAGCCAGGCCATCCTTTTCATGTCCGTGGCGATGCAGATGGCCCGGCAAGAGGTGTCGATGTGGGACACTGTGGACTCCATGATGTCTTGCGCTACCAGCTTGGCTTCTCCTAGACCTGCCTTAAAGCGTGCCTGGCTCTGCGCCGGGAGTTCCAGAAGGAAGTCTGATATTTCCCACCATAACCTCTGGTTAGCGGCTGCAAGCATGGCATTGTGTTGGCTTGACACAGGTGCAGAGAGGTGTTGAAGTACAGCTTTTTCCCATATGCGTCCAAGATCTTCTCTTCCTTGCCTAGCAGCGCTGAGGATGAGGTGGCCGAGGATGACTGAGGCTTAGAGTAGAGTGATGCCGCAGCAATCACTGACGAGTGCGGCTGGGGGTGCGTTGATAGCAAGAGTGTATCCCCCTCCATCTGTCTATACTTGGCATTGTGGCGCCTATTGACAGGCTCGGCCAAGTGTGGCTTGAGCCAACCCTTCTTGGCCAGAGGCGACGACATCCTTCTGCATCTTGGTAGGGGGTCTTAATGAGAGGTCCTCTGCCAAGAACCCCTCCTCGGGATGCTCTACCTTGGGATGAGGAAGGGCCAGATATTCTGCCAAATCTGCAAGCCTGTCGTGAAAGGCCTTTGCTGAAGACAGTGCATCAGGGTCCTCCTCCTTGTCTGTATCCGTCTGGGTGTCTGGCTGGTCCGCCGTGGGAGGAGGGGTGCTGGGCGCCGTGGGCTGCGGTGTGGAGACCAGAGCCAGAGGCTGCTGCGGAGGCTGGCTTGTAACCAGCTGCACTGGGGGAGGATTCGAAGGAGCCAGCAGCGGGGGCTGCGCTGGTGCCTGTGGTGCCGGAGCCATGGGAGGAATGACTATAGTCCCACCTTGAAACTCATTCACCCACCTGATGTGTTCCTAGGAGTGGCATCGGACGAGCGGCCATGTTGTCTGGCGCGGCGGCCATTTTGTCGGGCTGCGTGCCACGTGCCAGAGTCGTGATGCATGGCCCTCTGGAAACGGCCTTGCCCAAGACTCTTGGTGTTGGAACATGAGGCCTATCCCGCACCTCAGGTCTAGCCCTGGAAGGCGTATCGCCCTTGGCATTGTCGCTAGCAGTGCTACGTGCAGGCACCCCCTCAGACATTGAGTCGGTACTAGAGCATAGCCCCTCGGGTGTAGACCCGTTAGAAGAACCTTGCGGTCCCTCAGCACTGATACCGGTAGGGTCCGAAGACCCCTCGGCTGTAAGGATCGGTTCCTCCCGCTTGGGCGTTTCCACAGAATAGGTGTCACCCTTACGTGGTGCGATGGAAAATAACGGGCCACCCTTGGGCCTCGATCTCTGCTTGACAAACTTCTTCAAGTCCTCTGGAGGCGACGCTTCAAAGAGCTCCCTCCACCTAGCTAGCCTGTTCTTCAGTGCGCGTTGAGTCAGAGTCGCACGTGGTGCAACCTTCCCAGATGTGGTCAGGGCCAAGGCAGCAGAGGCAAAGAGCGTGAAGGTCAGACATGGGAAAGAGTCCCTCACAGGCTGGACACCTGTTGAAACCCGCTGAAGTCGACATGCGCTGGAGGTAGCGAGGGGTTGGGGAGGGGGGGGTTGAGTGGAGCATGACGCTGGAGGACCAAGTACCTAGATGACAAATAAAGACAAGAGAAGAATCCGGGGAAGAGCGCGTGGAATTACATGGCAAGGCCAAACCCAGGAGCGCTGGTGAAATCGGCCTGTTCTCGTTGATGCGGAAAAGGGCACTGGGGAGTGGAGCTGGTGAGTGGAGTCAGGGTAGTGCATGCTCCTAGGGACGCGCCCCTGCGCACCTCTAAATTTATAGGGGGAGATGGTTTTTCTGGTGAAAAAGGTTCCGTTGCCCGTCTCTAGGAAGGGACGCCCATACAGTATGGAGGAAAGGGGACGGGACGTAAGAGTATGGGAGCTTTTTCCATAGCTTCAGTTTGGTTTCAAGGTGCGTTATATGTATGGTTCGTAGTTATTGGCATACAGAGTTTGTCTGTCAGTGGCCACTATGATCCCAAGGTAACGGGCTGAGGTTGGGGACCAGCGAAAGTCCGCTGTAGCGCCTGAGCATATAGATCCCTGTATCAGGGGGATAATTTCAGACTTTGCCTGGTTGATTTTATAACCTGAGTATTTAGCAAACTCATTCAGATCCCGCATTACCGGGGCCAGGTTAGTCTCGGGGTCTCAGATGTATAATAAGGTATCCGAATCCGGACACCTCTGCATGTGTGTCTGTGATTTAAGTACACTGCCATACCTTCTATGGTAAGGGCAAAGATGAGGGGGTAGAGGGGGTATCCCTGGCATGTCCCTCTATGTAGTGTAAACCCAGGCAAAATGGTATGTTTAGTTCTTATTCTGGCTCTGGGATCTTTATATAATAGGCAAATGAAGGCCATAAAAAGTGGCCCGATCCCCAGTCGCAACAACATGACATATATGTACCTCCATGAGACCGAATCAAATGCTTTTTCAGCATCCAGTGAGATTGCAATCACTTTTGCTTTGGGATCTAGTTGGGATATTATAGCGAAGATTCTGCGTAAACTGAGGAATGTAGATCACGTAGGGATGAATCCCGACTGGTTGGGGTGGATCAATTTGTTCATGTGTGGTAGCAGTCTGTTCGCGATGGTTTTCGCAAAAATCTTGGTGTCTGTATTTATCAGGGATAAGGGACGGGTGGGGGTTTGTGTGGCTTGAGCAAAACGGTTAGAATTACTTCCCTCATGGATGTTGGTAGAATACCACCTGCCTGGTCCTCCTCCCACACCTCCAGTAATCTCAGGGCCAGTTCTGTTGTATAGCATTTATATAGGTCGGCCAAGATACCGACAGGTCAAGGGGCTTTACATGCCACCAAGTCCTTTATTGCCTGCTCAATTTCCTCAGCCTTAAGGGGGAGTTCCAGTGTTTCTCTGTCCTTGTGACCTAGTGTGGGGAGCGGAATGGAGTCCATGTACTGCTCTAGCTCGCACATACACACTTGGTCTGAGTTTGCGTATAACGCTGTATAGAAGTCCAAGAAGGTGCAGTTGATCCCCTTGGCTTCCGTATGGACTACCTCCATCTGGACCCAAGATACTGGAAATTAGTTTGAAACCGTTTTCCGCTTTGATAAGGTTTGCCAACGTCTTGCCCCCCTTGTTTCCCTCACCATAGCGCTTGGCCTTCTGTGGGTGTGTGATGTATAGTATTTCTCGGTCAGCAAGGGTCATGTACCTCTCCAGCTGCTTCTGCAGCGGCCTGAGGGTCCCAACTCCGGGTGAATGAGTGTGCAACTTTGAGGGATCGTAGGGTGAGTTCTGCTTGGGTCAGATCCATTCTGATCTCCCGCAGAGTACTGTGGGTTTGTGACAGTAGGTGCCATCGAATCCACACCTTAAAAGATTCCCATACTGTAGCCACCAACCCCACTAAGCCCATGTTTCGGTCAAAGAAATCTGTAATGTCCACCCGAAGTGGCTCAATAATGGACTTGTTGCGTAGCATGGCTGCCGGCGGGCCCTGTTCTAAGTCGGCCAGCCCCAGTTTCAGGAGGACAGGCGAGTGGTCCGACACTGTACGCGGATGGATGGCTGAATCCCTCACCTGATGGACGTATTCTGGGGAGCATAGTCAGTAATCAATGCTTGAGCTGGAGTTGTGTTCCGAGGAATGGAACGTGTACTCCTCAAGAGCCGGATAAAGTACCCTCCAAACATATGTGAGTGGCAGTGTGGACATACCCTGGAGTATAGTCAGTGCAGCCTTGGTGCATGCCCTAGGGCCTCTATATGATCTATTTGGGGGTCTAACATAGTGTTGAGATCACCCCCCATATTACTTTACAATCGCCCAGGCGGGTTCATCTGTGTTTGGTCCATATGTGTTTACTAGGACCACCTCTTGGTTCGGCAGTGAGCCCCATATGATTACATACCTTCCTTTCGCGTCAACCATAGATTTAGTGAATTGGAACCCTGTACGTTGATGTATGAGGGTTAACACCCCCCCTGGACTGTGAAGAGTACTCTGTGCCAATTCACAGGGGGCCCCACTCCTGGGCAAGTGACTCGACTACCATCCTTACAGCGTGTGTCTATTGCAGTAAGAGGATATCAATCTCATGCCTCTTGGCATAAACCAACATTTTTCAAGCATTAACCAGATTGACCAGTCCTCCAATATTCCAGGTGAGGAGCCTTATCCTGGGATTCAGCCCAAGTGCTGCCATTCAGTCTTAGTAAATGCAATGGTGCCCCTGTCTATAACCACTCTGCACATTCTATAACCTCTGTGACGTCAGATTTTCCATTTAACCCCCTAGTCCCCCACCCTCACCATCCCCCCCAACTGGACAGGGTGTAACCCATATCCCCACTTCAGTGTCTGCAAAAGTGGGTGGCTTCGAGTGGCCACAACAAATAACATCAAAACTTTCCGCCTATAGGAGCCACTTCTTATGACTCAGGTGGAACGGGAGAACCTTGTGTAGTGTTTGTTTGTTTTTTATTATTTATAATGCGCGTCATACCCGGGGGTAACAGGGCACAGCAGTTACAAGTATATGCGAAGCTTGGTTACATAGGTCACAAAGATATGTAGATACATAGAAGTGAGAATTATATACAGGAAGAACATATTTACAGGCCTATGTACAATATATACAAAGAATATCAAGCAAATGTTGAGGCGGTGAGCATGAGATTAGTAATGTTGGTTGTTGAATTTTAGCCATGTGGTGGCGTTGGTTCTAAACTTGTGGTAAGTTTGGTCTGCTCTTAGTCTGGGAGGCAAGGTGTTCCATAATTTGGACGCTTGCACCGGGAAGCTGTTACCTCCAATAGTAGATCTTTTGAAGCTGGGTATGATGAGGCGATCTTTGTTCATGTGTCTTACTGGTCTAATGGAAGTCTGCTTGTGAAATCTCTCAGCCAGGTAGATAGGTGCAGCATTATTAAGAGATTTGTGTGTCAGTGATAGAGTTTTTAGAAGGACTTTGTCATGGGTGGAGAGCCAATTATTCTGTCGACTGGTCTCTGAGATATGGTCTCTTCTAGATATACCCAAAGCCGCTCTGAGAGCATTGTTTTGTAGAATTTGGATTCTTTTAATGGTAGTTTTGGGCGATCCTAAGTAGAGGGCGTTACAGTAGTCCAGACGAGAGAGGATGAGGGCTCTAGATAGAGTAATGCAACTACTGTTAGAGAGGAATGGCCTACCCGTGCGTATCAGTTTACACATGTAGGCTGTGGAGGATGCTAAAGCGTTGATTTGTTTAGTAAATGAGAGATTGGAGTCAAGGTAGACGCCAAGTGGTTTTCACCTCATGCTCTACATTTATGATGTTACCATCGATGGTGAATGATGCGTATCTGGGTCCTAATTATATTAGGTTGGGCGGGGTGCCCAGGATGATGAGTTCAGTTTTATCATCATTCAGGCATAGACCATGTGTGGCCATCCATGCCTGAATTATAATATACACTCTGTACACCAATGCCAAATCCTTTTCATAATCCCCTGAAAGCGGGAGGAGGATCTGGGTATCATCTGCATAGTTAGTCTAGGTGATACCGAGATGGTCCAGATCATCGAAGAGGGGCTTGGTAAAAATGTTGTACAGTGTGGGTGAGACGCATGAGCCCCGGGGCACCTCACAGGTAATGGGTATGGGATCTGCGGCAGCTAGTGGTGAGAAGACCCTCATCGTTCTGCCATTTAAGAAGGATCTGATCCAGGTGACGGCTTCACTGGAGAAGTGTGCTGCTGTGCTTAGATGGTTACAGAGGATAGCATGGTCGACTAGATCGAACATAGCTGAGAGATCTAAAAGGAGGAGAAGTGCTGATTTCCCACTGTCCTTGAGCTCATCAATTTGGGTCTTCAAATTGATAAGGGCAATTTCCATACCGTGCTGGCGCGGAAGCCCGACTGACTAGCACCTAGTAGTTGTTTTTTGTTGTTCTAAGTGTCTTTGAATTTGAGTATATGCTACCTTATCCAGAATTTTTAGAAGGAAAGGCACAGTAGTAATAGGTCTATAGTTAGTGGGTGAGAATGGGTCAAGGGTAGGTTTTTTTAAAAGGGGGAGTACCCATGATTATTTGAGGTTAGTTGGAATAAAGCCAGTGGAGAAGGATGCATTGATAAGTTTAGTGATGAATGGAGATTGCGGGTAGCATCCTTAATAAGCTGCGCAGGGCAAAGGTCACCCAGACAATTCGAGGGTTTGAGGGACATGATCATTTTTTCCACTTCAATGATGGAGACCTTGGTCAAATTAAATCGCGTAGATTAATCTCTGCTAGCCTTATCAGTTGTGCTGGAATCAGGGGGATCAATTAGTCTAGTTCTTTTGCATGAGATTTTATTTTGTAAGGTGGCTATTTTGTTGGCTAAAGCATATTGGATATCTTCACACCATTTTTTATCTTTCGAGCAAGTGTTGGGTGGTGCGATCGGAGTCTCTATTTCTTTAAGAATGATGAACAGTTCCTTTGTGTTAGATTTGGCGTTAGATATGCGTGTGTCAAAGGAAGTTCATTTGGCTAGGCATATTTCCTTTTTGTAGAGGGAGGACAGTTTGGTGAGTTTAAGTTTATTGGCTTCGGTTGGATGTTTCGTCCATGTAGCCTTGCAACTTCTTTTTTGTAGTCTTAAGTTTTTTAAGAAGGGCGTGAACCATTTGTTCAAGTGGGTTTTCTGCTTGCTAGGTCTAAGTTTTGACGGGGCAATCTGGTCAAGTGACGAAGTTATGATTTTGTTATATTCTTCGACTAGGTTCTCCGGGTCAGTTTTGTCATGGAGTGAGTTGAGAGTGGGGAGTATTAACGGGATAAGTCTGTCTACACTGATGCTTTTTTTATTTCTGGTAAGATTGGGTGGAGCTCTAGGGGCCATGATCAGTGGAGGTTTATAAGTGGAGAGCATGAAGGATACAAAGTGGTGGTCCGTCCAGGCTAGAGGAGAGATGGATAGGATGTTGGCCTGGCAGTTATGGTCAGCCACCCAGTCGAGTATTCTGCCTCTCTCATGTGTGGCACTGTTACATCTTTGGGTGAATTCAAGTTCTGATAGGGTATTGGCTGTGGTTGTAGTAAGCTGGTCTGAGTGGTCATTAAAGCCCATGTTCAGATCCCCGAGAAGAAGTACTTGCGAGGCATTTTTAATATTGTTGGTAAGGATAGAGTTGATGTCATCCATGAATGTTCCGGGTGGACCTGGTGGGCGGTATATAAGGTGGATGTTTAGGGTTTTGGCGTTATTTAGGGGAACTTTAACTGAGAGTAATTCGCACGACTGGATATCAATCTGGGTAGCAAGTCTCATAGCGAGACTGCATTTGTAGATAAAGGCGATACCTCCTCCTCTGGAGTTGGGTCTGTCGTGTCTCAGGATTGAAAACCCATCAGGGACTGCTAGCATGATCATGGGGCCTGCAGCAGGGTGAAGCCATGTTTCAGTAATGGCAAAAAAGTCTAAATCCTCTTTCAGGATCAGATCGGCTACTTCAGTAGCATGTGCTACCAATGATCTGGAATTTATTAAGGCTCCTTTTATTTGTGGACTCATGGTGGTTAGTATGGTTGGCAAGGGGGCCTGTGGCAGTTTCGTTATGCTGTGCTTCGTTGAAATAGTTTTTGTAGGCATGGGGTTGCAGTGGGGGGCTGAGGGCAAGCTCAGTGTCCTAGTTACTAGGGGTCTGATCCGTGGGTTGCTCCGTCTTGCCGTCTGCTGACCCATGTGTCGGTCGAAGGCAGGGGTCAGCCATTGCTTGCTGGTGCTGGAATGTTCTGTTCAATAAACGACATGGCCTCCTTCAGGGACTCAAAAAAATGTGCCCTACCAGCGTGTTGTACACAGAGTTTAGCTGGGAACATTATGGCGTAGGGCATTTTCCTTTCCCTGATCGCCTTCTTGACGTGATCATAAGTGCGTCAGGCCCTCTGGACTCAGTTTGGAAAGTCACGGTAGATATGGATTCTGGTTGAGTCATACATCAAGGTTCCCTTTTCCCGTGACAGGCAAAGTATCTGGTCCCGGTCACAATTTAATAGGCGTGCAATAATGGTGCGTGGAGGGGCACCGGCTTAGGCGGTGGGGCCAAAAATCTGTGGGCCCTTTCGATGAGAAACTGAGGTGAGAATTGCGCATCAGGATTGCTTCCTCCAGGAACACTTCCATCAGGACATTTATGGGCCTCTCTGCCATGCCCACCACTCGGATGTTGTTACGGCGGGATCTGGATTGTAGGTTGTCGCATTTGATCCGCACCGCCTTTAGACTCTTTTTAATGTCCTCAATGTCTTTGGCGTACGTAACGACTGTCCTCCAGTATGCTCACCCTAGTTTCGGCCTCTGTGACTCTGGTGTTCACCTTCTGTAGGTCCGCCCTGATTTATTTATTTTATTTATTACATTTATATAGCGTGCAGGCAGCCCAGGGGCATTGCTGTTACATGTAAGGGAACTTAGTTACAGGTACAGGTACAGGTACGGGTTGTGCCTTGGGTTACAGTTAGGCAGGATCCTGTGTTAAGCGATAGGGAGTATAATACACCATAATACATCATACACCATAGTACATCATACATGTTAGTCATGAGAGTTTAAACATGTGGGGTTGGTTAGGTGAACAAGGTAGTTTTCATGGCTTTGCGGAAAGCAATTAATGAGGGTTCAGCTAGCAGAGAGGTGGGAAGGGTGTTCCAGTGTAAAGCAGTGTGATTGAGATGATGTTACTGCTGATGTCGTCCAGCTTAATGTTGACAGCCAAAAATCCGGCATGTAGAGCCACCATGTAGGAGTCCATGTTAGCTTCAGTGTAGGGTTGGCCGGACGTTGTGTTAGACTGATGGGCCTCCTCGCTTTCCTCTTTAGTATTTGAGCTTGTTTAGGCATCCATGGGGCCTTTCTTGTGGCCCTTTGCGCACCGATTCATGTCCACCCAGGGTGGTCCAGTCAGCCCTTGTAATTGGGTATGATATGCGCGCGTTTGTTGTTGATTTTTCTAACGACTGTCAGGGTGCACCCGACGACAGCAATGGGATGAGTTTGCTCTGTTCCACCGGTAGAGGCCTGTTATTGTGGAGACTGTCCCCCGCCTCCTAGTCCACAGTAATGGCGTAATCTCCGATTGGTGCCCCTCACTGCGCACCTGCCGCCCCATCCTACGACTCCACCGCACACACTGAGGCAACCGGTCGCACTGTGGCGTGTAACTGGCAGAGCTGGCGTCGGCTATGCGGTCATGTCACCCCCCATGTGGGTGCTGTGTTACCTGACCACCCTATTCACAGCCGAATGTCTGAGTACTGCAGGCCAGCCCCTCAAAATGACAGCCTAATCCTGGTGCGTTTGTATGGCTGGCCCCTCTAATGATAATCCTGTTCCATAGATGCCTGCTGGCCGCGGGTTTCAGTATATGGGTTTGGCGGTGAGTCTCTGCGTAATCCGGTGCCTGTGCTGCACCTCTTACGGCCCCCGGACACACTATCACTAGTCCTGCATTGTGTCAGAGAAGGGCCGCCATATTTATATTTGTAGGCGAGGCACCACGGGTTATGATTTCCCCCAGGCAGTGTGTTCTATGCTCCCCACTGGTCTTTTATGCCTTTAATATTTGCTTATTCTCGTCAGGCACTGGCTCCGACAGCAAGACTACGCTGCAGGGTAATGTGCTCCCCCCACCTCGACGGGTGATGGTGTCACCTTGTTGTATCGAGCAGGGTCGGGTCTGCAGAGACCAATCTCGTGTCGGATGCCCCCCGCTGCTCACGTCCCTCAGGGGGGCCGCCAGCCGAGGACCGGGAAGTCCTCACCACGCACCTTGTGCGGATGGGATCTTCGGCGCTCCTCTATTCATCACCGGGTGGCTCGTGATATGCTCTCTTGCGCTTGCCTCTTGGGTTGGAGGCGTGTTGCACATGGGCGGAAGCCCACAAGTTTCAGAGCGCCGCCACTACTAGCTTCCCGAGACGGGGGAAAATTTGTGTTCCGGGCCTTAGCCTCGTCCCTCCCGGGTCAGGATCGCCGGATACCACTGCCCCCTGTGTCCGTTATTCGCCTCTGCCATCGGATCCTCAGTTTTGCCACACGGTCTGCACAGCGCTTCCCAGCTCTCACCGGTCGACCACCGGCCAGATCATATGTTGCACATAGCATTTACACCTCTGCTCAACACCACTGGTGCCGTTACATTTCAGCAACCGAAATCTATGCAGCAAGTTGCCAGAGGTTCTCCCATTCCGCAGGATATTATAGAAAGGATTTGTTCTTAGCAGATCTCGACACCTAGGCAGCCATCTTTGTCGAAGCACTACAGTGCCCCCAAATGAGGAACATTTTGACAACGACAGGGAAAGGACAGAGCAGTTAGTTTGCAGCACTGCATGTAGTGTGTCGGGTGTTAAAACAAGAATCACCTGGCCAGTGTCACGTATACACAGACTCGTTGTCGGTGGTCAATGGACTAGCTGTGTGGCTGCCAACATCATTTGAAAGAATTGTGGGGAAAAGAATTATGGAAAGATATTGCGGAAGTGTTGACAAACAGTAAAGTGACAGTGTATCACGTAGATGCGCATTGTGCGACAGACTCATTAGAGCGTTGGTTTAATTCCGTTGCAGATGAACATGCCAAAATTTCATCTGTGGATGCGAGGGATCGAGAAGACGATGATATGGAGGGTCTGGCCAAATGGGCACATCATAAAAGTGGGCATCTCAGAGAAAAAGCCACTATCAGGTGGGCACAAGTGAGAGGAATTAATATTCCTTTGGAAGTAGTGAAAACTGTGATTTTTAAATTGTCCAAAATGTCAGCATCAGAGACATCAACCTATTTGTTACGGGCCGGCGTTCACCTCGTTCGTGCTTAAGCCCCTGCCACCTGCATTCTTAGCAGCTTGGCTCCCTAGTGCAGTCGGTTTCCCAAGTACGGCTACCAGGAAGGTCAGGAGGGTTGTAGCGCTCCCCAAAGGGATACGGCATAATGCTGCTCCATTCTATACACGGTTGCAGCTACCGTGGAAGTTAGCAACACGAAACTACACTTCCCAGAAAACATAGCTCCGTGCTGTAGTTCGGCTGTGGAGCCTCGCATTGGCTTGCCCCGCCTCCTTTACTGATGTATTCCGCGGTTGCAGCCAGGACGCTGCTTCTGTTTACAGCTACTCCCGGCTACTAGAAGTTCCTCCTTCAAGTGCCAACCCTTTAATTCTTTACGGTATCGACCCGGATTTGTTTACTGGACTCGTTATTGGATTTCCCTGGCTTACCTGTCTACCCGTGTACCGGACCTTTGCTTATCTTCCTGGAACACGCACTAACGTTTTGCCATTGTTCCTGTACGTACGTGTACCGAACCCCTGCTTGCTTCCACGGACTCCGTAAGATAAGGTTCTGTCTTTGTCTTTGCCTGCACGTGTATCAGACCCCTGTTTGCTCCCGGACTGCTCTTCTAGACGTTTATGCCATGGTTGCTGCCCGCTAGTGTGCCAGACCTTGCCTGCCTTCGAACTACCTTCCTTCCTGAACTACCATTCCGTCTGGTTGTTGCCCTCATTCTACAGTCACCAGTGGGATGACTATTCTGCTTTTGTGAACTGAACATTGGATTGAACTTTGTTCGCTTGTGCACTTAAGGAAGCTCTGCAGCGGTGCACCATCCCGAAACCAGTGCGACCCTCGTGCTGCTCGGGTATTAGTATCCTACTAACATTCCCCTTTTTCTTATTTTATCCCTGCCGTTGTGTTCTGATTTCCTCCAATCCTTCAGTCCTTCTCCACTGTTAAGATCCTGTCCACCTCCTGATTTATGTAATAGCTTAATCCAGTTAGGTTCTAAGTCTTGTTATTTTCCTAGGTGATTTCCTGTGTTGTGCCATACTTTCCATAAAACGGGGGGGAAAAGCTCAGGTATTCCATTGGTTAGTAAGACTTACAGGGGATAAGTGCTACCTTCAAAACACTTACTTATTGTTCTTTCCTTTGCAGCCTGGTCCGTGGCGGTGCGTTCTCCCTGCTCTTTTGGGTGATCGGTCCACTTGCCTGGTTATTAGACAGCAAGAGGTCATATCATTTAGAAGGTCTTATTCCCTCACAGAGAGGAGGCTTGGGTGGAGGCTCCACCCAAAGCTCTTCAAGCAACTTCCCGGCTTACGGTTCTATTCTCCGGTTTCACGCACTCCTCTCACCGGTAACACTATTCCTCATGTAATGCAGGGTTCATTGAATTAAGGTATGTTACCAGAACAAATTTGGCAGATTGATTTTATCGGTCCAATGGCGATCAGTAATGGATGCCAATTTGCGTGTACACGTATTCGTGATACTTGATGGTGTTCCCATGCAAGAGAGTAGTTAAACAACATTAAGTTGTTAGACCAGATTGCATTGTACTATGGAGTACCTGTACAAATTCAAAGCAACAATGGATCGCCCTTTAAAGGCAAGTTAGTTGAGGAATATTGTCAGGAAAATGGCATTAAGTGGATATTCCACATCCTGTATCATCCATAAGCTTTGCGGTTGAGAGAATCAATGGATTGTTGAAAGAACCACTACGTAAGATTGGTGATGGTAACTTGACAGGGTGGCAGGATTGCATCTGGGATGCCGTGCAAGTATTGAATAACAGACCCATTAAAAACAATAAAACCCCACTTATGCGCATGTAAATGCCAGCTTTACAAATGAAACCTAATGTGGCAGTGGAAACTTTGTTGTACTGGGAGATATAGGGGCTCTAGCTCCTTAAAGAGCCACCCCAGAATCAGCCGGAGTAGACTTGCATTCTAATGAAGAGCTCAGACGTGAACCTAGAGGGATCTGTGTTATTGATACAGGCATTGGAGTACGAATACCATAAAATCATATGGGATTGATTGCCCCTAGATCGGGATTAGCATTGAAGGGAATTCAAGTCCTAGGAGGTATTGTGGATGCAGATTACCAAGTGGAGATTTAAGTTATTTTAATGAACAGTCAAGACCAAATACGACCTATCCACAAAATGGGATTTGCTGTCTCCCAAACTGTTTCAATGTATTTTTATGCACTTACTCTGCCTGTGCAGACTATTATCTTCTCAAAATGTCAAGGGCTCTGAGAGACTGTTGTTTTTTCCCCCTATGTTCCCACCCTCCTTGAGTGCTTTGAAACACTTGCCTATGGTGTATAGGCTCTCTATAAATAAACAATACCATACCATAGGGTGACACTATTGATTATCGTACCTGTAAAGTAAGCAATAGTGAAAAAAGGAGAGCCACCCACTGTGGTAACTACAAGTGGAGACTGTGGTTTTGGCTCATCAGACAAAATTGTACCGGGGGCGAACGTGTGGGTTGAGAAACCTTGTGGCCCGCCAGTTCCGGTACATGTAATTGTAGCAAGGGGAGAATCAAGTGGTCGTAGTGATGGAACCTGGGAAGAGGAAATAGAGCCACATCCCTGCTGAAAAATGTTACTTACGTGAATGATGTACAAAGCTGATATCTATTTTTTCTGAAATTTATTTTGCAGATCCTGCATGTGGCGATTGTGCTTGTATGGCTGTGTGGAGTCCGTTCGGGAGGGTTCGGGGACATGCAAAGAAGACTGGCAAGTGTCTCCTTTGTGCAACCGACTCCGGCGACGCAAATGATGTACCGCAGCAATGACTACACTACATTGTCCATGGCCGAAGCCGGCCAGCCGATGCGGCAGCGAGAGTTCAAATTTAGGAGAAGACGTTGTAGATTTAGGCTCAATGCTTTGCCTACTGCATCTGCTTTTCTTCAGCATGGTTATTCTTCCATCATGAAGCAAACAGACAACCTGTGGGCCTTCTCGGCGCGACATGTGTTAAATATTTCACACTTTTGCATGAAGTTGGAAATCTGCTTTCAACATGTCTTGTGGCTGTGCCTATGCCAGCTACTCATTTGCGACATTTGTTTGGAATCCTGCGTAATGATTGGCTTGTTAAAGACTATGATGTGACGAGTTTGATTTCCATCTAGGAGTATTGAACGTTTTGTCGGGAAGCAACCCGCAAATGGAGAAATATTACGCACATTGTGACTTACAATGTTGTGCTTGGAGACGTGTGCTATAACATGACTTGTGAACCTAAAGATATTGGCAAGTGTCAACAACTGGACTTGTCCAATGAACAGAACCATACTGAGTTTGATGAAGAGTTGTGTTTGCGACCTGTCAGTGCATGTCGTGATGTTTCGAATGTGATGTTATGTAATTTTACAGTGAAGCTGCAAGCCATTTAAAACTTGTGAAGTTGCCTACTGGATGCTTGTTTTCCTGTGGGAACATTACCTACACTTACATTCCTGCTAACATTTCTGGAGGTCCGTGTGCTTTAACTAGATAAGGACTGATTATGTTTCCTTTGCAACCTGCTTTGGATCGCATGAGATCATCTACTTTTGAACACGTGGGTTTATCCCCCGATTGTGATTCTCATGTGCATTTATTGTCTTGCATTTTCTTTGGTGGGTGTGTGGGGACTTCCTGCTCAGCATTATAAATCCCTGATTAGATTGGCCTGTTTAGTGGTAAAGGGGCTAAATCGGACCGCTTAAGCTCTGGAAGAATTGCTTTTATATATTAGAATTTTGAAGAAAGACATTTTGCTGAACAGAGCTGCCATTGATTTTTTACTTCTGAAACAATCTGGGGTGTAATGCTGTAGAGGGGATGAGTTGTTTTGACCTATATGATATGATGTTATTTATAACGCGCTTAATACCCATAGGTTTCTAAGCGATGACCCGGGGATAGAACCTGTGTTGCTCTGTGTCGTCTTGCTTCCAAGGCAAGCACATTGCCGCTGAACTATCCTCCCGAGACGTGATCATTCCTGATCTCTTGAAAACATATTAGTAGCTTAAAACACACGATTTCTCAAGGGACCCAGGATGGAACCGGGAGCTGGTGGGATCAACCTTTTTTTTTATTCCTACTGCGTTACGTTACACTTTTGTGTGCATTTTTAGGATGAAACCCTTTTATGTTTATGTTTATGTTTATTGAATTTATATAGCGCTTTAAGCCAAAGCGCTTTACAATATAACAACAGGTACAAAGTGAGAGAAGCATATTTACAAACACGAACAGGTCATTAGAAAAATAAGTAGAACTATTTACAAGGGGGGGTGGGGATAGGGTAGAGGAGGGGGTAGGTGAAGGGCGTTACGGTGTAGGATTTGAGGTTGGGGGAGGGAGGAGGGGATGGGAAGGGTGAGTCATCTGGTGTCCTCATTGCCTTTAAGCAGTATTTGTTACTAATTTAAGGTCAGAGGGGAAGGAGAGAGGATGGGGAGAGGATGGGGAAAGGGTAGGAGAGGAGGGGAAGGGAAGTCAGGGGGGAAGTGTAGAAGATGAGCTTTCAGGGAGTGGCGGAAGGATGAGTAGGTAGGGGTGGAGCGGATGGAGAGCGGAAGGGAGTTCCAGTGTAGGGGGGCCAAGAGTTGGAAGGAGCAGAAGCGTGAGGAGGCACATGGGGCTGGGGGTACAGTGAGGAGATAGAGGTTTGCTGAGCCGAGAAAGCGTGAGGGGGAGTAAAATGAGAGGAGGGAGGAAAGGTAGGGGGCGCCAGGTCATGGAGAGATTTATAGACAATACAGAGGAATTGAAATTTCAGTTGTGAGAGGAAGGGAAGCCAGCCAAGTTGAGAGAGAGAGGAATAAGTAGAGTCTCAAGGGCCGAGGAGGCATAGAGTACGGATAGAGGAGTGGTAGATAGCTTTTGCGGGAGTTAGGTGAGAGACAGGGAGTCCAAAGAGGAGAGAGGAGCAGTAGAAGAGGTGGGAGAAAATGAGGGAGGAGATTAGGAGTTTGGAAGCAAGGAATGTGAGAGAGGTGCAGATCTTGCAGATGTTATAGAGGTAGTACCGACAAGCTCGAGAGGTTAGAGAGATGTGCTTGGAGAAGGAGAGAGAGGAGTCGAGGTGGAGGCCGAGATTGCGGGCATGGGAAGATATGGGGAGGTTGAAAGGTGGAAAGTGGATGAAGGGAGGGGGAGAAGGGGAGAGAGTATTAGGAGGGAAGAAAAGCACCTCAGTCTTGTCAGTGTTGAGGGAAAGAAAGTGGGATGACATTCAATCTTTTATGGCCGTGAGGCAGGAAGAAAGAGTGAGGTGGAGGTCAGATGTGAAAGAAGAGATGGAAAGAAAGAGTTGGGTGTCATCAGCACAGACGTGGTGGGAAATGCCGAAAGAAGAAATGACTGGAGAGAGAAGGGAGGTATAGAGAGAGAAAAGAAGGGTCCCAGCACGGAACCCTGAGGGACGCCGTAGTTCAGGGGGAGGCTAGAGGAGGTGCGGCCGCCCCAGGAGACAGTGAAGGATCGATTGGAGAGGTAAGAAGTGAGCCAGGAGAGAACAGAGTCTTTGAAGCCGAAGGAGGACAGAGTGCTAAGAAGTAAGGGGTGATCTACGGTACCAAAAGCTGCAGAAAGATCCAGGACAATGAGAATTGAAGATTGCTTAGCATAGCGAGCAAACATGATTTAGCAGCGCTAGCAGTATTCTAGTGAGAAGTGCATGAGTTCATCATGTAGGATAGGTTTTCATTGCTTGTTCAAGGACAAGCTACGAGAAGAGGCTCAGATGAGAAGGTGCACTGATAAGGGTGCTGGGAACGGGAGCACATTAGCACGAGATGGGTTTTTCCACTGTCTAGATTTTTCTACACTAAGAGTGTCTCCCATGCTTGCTGTCTGTCACTCCGGCCAGAGACATTCAGTAACCTGTGGAGGGCGGAGACTCAGACCAAATAAGAAGAGTGGGGTAATCCGCATAGGTAGAAGGAAAAGTCTCACTGAGAAGGAGGACGCTCCGTTCCAGGCCCGTTAGCTGAGCTGTTCTCTCTGCCTACCTGTTTTAGGGCTTTGCAGTGATGTGCCATGCAAGATGAAGGTGTTGTCTACAGCTGCACTAACGGTGATGTATTAGATTATATTCTTGTCATTGTGTGTATCTATGTGTGATGAGTAGCATTTATTCATTTGTGTGTTGTTTGTTAGTAACTGTGAATAAAGGGCCTGTAAAGAGCCAATTATATTCTAACTATTGATCTAAGTTTGTGTTATTGCCTCCCTTTTCCAGGAACGTTCACTCTGTGTAGTGGTGTATGTATTACGAATCTGAGTTCCCTACAATTTCTGGAAAGCAAAACAAGGGTACAAAAGTGGTTAATTACAGGATGGGTGAGGCTGCCAGATGCAAAACATTCTTCCCCCAGGCGTCCAGCTTCTTACTCTCCCTCTACGGGGAGAGGAGAAAAGGTGGATGACTTAAGGTTCGCAGTTGCGTCCTGTAGCACTAAACTCTCAGGCGGGGCATGAGTGGACAAGAGGTAGGATCTGAGGGGGGCAGGGCAATACTTCATAGCCAACTTCCTGTCAACACCAGGTGCAGAGGCGGGCCTCTCCCACAGCTCTAGCACTGAAATCTCAACTGCTACATTGAATGGTAGCAAAGTTTCACTTATGGGGCCTTTGTCAGGATGTCTGTCAACTCAAATTGAATCTTGAGTCTGGATGGAGAAGATATGCCCAGGGTATCAGCCACCTTAGCCACCAGTTTCTGAAAAGATGCTGGAGGCTTACCAGGAGAGTGGGCTGGAAGAATGTCCAATTCCTGGGCAGTGTCCTGGCGCTCCCCCTGAGGTCATGGCATGGCGATCTAAAGGCAGTCCCTGGAAGTCTTCACCTTCCCCATACAACTCCTCAGGGAAGTCTCTCTTCCCTCAAGTCCAAAGGTTTCAATCCAAGGGCACCTGGGTCACCCTCTTCCTCATAGATGTCATACATCTTAGACACAAAGTTTCAAAGAAAGAGGGGAACATTCCAGAGGGGCTTCAACGCCCATGGTGGTGATCAGCATCAAGGACGGCGTTGGAAACAAAGCTGAGAATTCCAATGCTGAAGATGGGGCCTGACAGCGCTGGGGAACTTCGTCCCTCTTTGGGTCCAGGCCTGAGCCGGTGTGTGTGTGTGAGAGTGATCCCCAGCTGGTCCCAGGAAACGCAGTGGGACCCGTCCGCTTTGAGTGCGTGGTTATCGGCACCGAAGCCACTGGCGTCTTGCATAAGATGTGAAGCATTTTTAGGCAAAACTGTTCCCATTCCTCCCGAGTGGAAGACTGGGTTGCAAAGTGCACCCAAACCGTCTTCTCTGGAGAATCCCTGGAGCAGTGGCTCTTCTTTTTAGAAGAGGATGAAGAATGCTGGTGCGAGGTTCCGCTCAAGCGGGTCTCTTGCAGTGCTTTTTCTTCTTGTCCTTCTCCTTTTCCTTTCACTGGGCAACCGCTCTTCAGAATGCTATTCTGCACCTCACAACCTCGAATGACAGTGCACGGCTTTGACCTTTGCCTTGTGGACGTAGGTGAAGATCTTTGCTGTCCGTTCCCGAAGGGCCTTTAGGTGCATGGATTGGCACGACACGCAGTCCTGGGTGTCATGCTCCTCGCCTAAGCAATAAATACAAATATGGTGTGAATCCGATACAGACATCTACCGCGCCCAGTTTGAAACCCGAGGCCACCGTAAGGTTGGGCCTGGCATCAAAGAAATTCCAAAAAGCTCGACAAGCGTGCTCCTGAAGCAAATAGAGTGCGTGGAAAAAAGGAACTGAGATCACAGGGAGCAGTGCCTCAATATATACTGGCACCAACGTTATGTATGGCGCAGGGCACGTAGAGGTGCGAGGCGGAGTCTATGCAGAGTTGCGGTGGAAATGTTTCTGAAGAAAAGCTGCATTGTAAATAGGATATCATAGAGGAGGAATCCAGGGAGGAAGGAATCAATTAGAAACTTACTTGCTGACATCTTTCTCATAGTTCTCCTGGCCATGTCACAGACACAAGGGCAAAATGTATCAATTTACCAATAGTCTATGTAGTATCTTTCATTGTAATTCTTGTCAAAGCATTGAGTTCATGAAGCTTAGGATTCATAATTCAACATACAGTCTACATAAGAGTGAAGAAATAAAACCAGATACCTACTTTTAAAGCATCAATTAACTGCACTTTTTTAGCCAACAAAAGCTGGTATTCCAATTTTGGATGAATCATCCTTAATGTGTGGCTCACAGATTCCTCGTTTATATCTGGGGGAACGTAAGGGAAAGAAATTAATATTTGTTTGTTCCAGCAAATGTAATACGATTCATATACAAAGGAGAAGGCATTAACACATACACCCTTACCATATGATATATTAAGATTCACTTTTCTTTTTGTGGCTTCTTTAGAGAGTACATCTTTAAGAATTGAAATCGTTGAAATGTTTTCTGATTTGAAAAATCCCTCTCCTTTTCTATGAAAAATATTTAAAAATCAAACATAAGTTACTTGTGTACAGAATTAATCTTTAGAATTATTGTTAATGGATATCCTAATCAAACAAACAGACCACATCTTAAGTGATTTAGCCATTAATCTTACACTGAAATTCTGCATGTCGTCCAAGCATTTGAGAGTGAGAGAACAAGCCTATAAAGCAGAAATTATAAGATTGGATTGGGGTGAGGGAGCAAAGGGTTATAGTTTGGTTTACTTTTTACATAAACAGGAGTACCCTAAGTTTCCTGTGAAACGATAGAAAGCTGATCTGGCAATGGATGAAATCATGTAGAGTGTTCGAGATGTTGGAGCCTTTGATCCCCACCATCTATGTGACAACACTGAGACCAGACCAACAAAGAAAACAAATTCAAAGTGGTTTATTCGAGAACTATAAAAGTGTGGGGTAAGGGAAAATGATAATCCAGTATGATATGAAGTGCAACTGAAAATGTGTTAGGATAGGTCCAGGGATTTCACACTAACATTTGAGGAAGCTTAAAGTTTGCAAAGTCTCCCAGTCTCAGGAGTTACCAGTATTCTGTAAGGTGGAAATAGTGTACAATAAAAAGTCTTTTACCAAAAGAAAACGTGCCTAGTTATCCCAGGTATAACTAGGCACTTCTGCTGGGCTACTCACCAATGCTGTAAACACTGGTTTCACAGGGACAGCTCCACTTCCTTTCTCTCTGTCCCTTTTCCTTGATGGCTTGCTGTTGGTGAGGCTCGCCATTAATCGTTTGGATGCGACCTTAAAAGGTATTTTCCCCCTTGAAAGCCCCAGCTCTACCGTACCAGGGGAAGCTGCGGCCTGGGCCTCAATCTTGGCACTTCCTATAGTCCAAGATGCGGTCCAGGGAATCTCGGTAGGGCGAGTGTATGGTCAAACACTCTTCCTATTTCCCATCTGCCCCTCCTTACTTCTAGGACATAACCTGCCTTTGACCCTCTGTTCAAACTGTCAATCTCTACAATAAAACTTTCTACAAATTACAAGTATCTCTTTTCCTGAAATATGTCCTTCTCTACCCATCTCAGGTCAGTGTATCCGATCTCCTCCTCTATGCTGCTTGCGTTATTCCCCCATGTGGGCTGCATCTATCTTCCACTCAGAGCCTTGACCTTCTCGCTCTCCTGTTTTATCTCTTTGAGCAAAACTATCTCCTCTTCCTAGCTCTCTCCCACTGTCACCTTTCTCACCTCTCGGCACAGCTATTGCCCCACTCATGTTCATTACCACTAACACCTTCTTCAACCGTTTGGGCACACCTTTCCCTAATCTCAAGCTCTCTACAAATATCACCTTCAGCCCTTTGGTGAAACCTTTTTCCCTTTCTCCAAATCTCACCCATTTCCCTCTTTTGGACAGGTTTGGGCACACCTTTTCCTAGTCTCAAGCTCTCTACAAATATCACCTTCAGCCCTCTGGAGAAACCTTTTCCCTTTCTCCAAATCTCACCCACTTCCCTCTCTTGGACAGGTCTTTCACCACTTTGCCGTCTTCTATTCCTCTCGCCTTCTTCAGTCCTTGGGCACAACTTTCCTCATTCTCCAGGTCTGTTCCACTATCATATGCCTCACAATTTCTCAGCAACTCCCTCACTCAGGTACCATTTACTTTCTTTGGCCATCCCTCCCTCACTTCTTAGCAGTCCCAGCTCTTCAGGGACTCTCATCCAGCTCTCTCGACCACTATTAAGCCTCTGGGACTCTGCTCCTACTCCAGGGAACCCTGCTCTCTCTTCCAGCCTTTTTTCACAACAGCTACTGTCCTCAGTCTCTAGCTCCTATTCCAACTGCTGCCAAGCTCAGACTGAAACTTTGGCTTTTCATAGGGCTGTAGCCACGCCTTCAACCCTCTTCTGGCGAAAGTGGATGGAGAGGTGTCAGCTAGAATTGGGCTCTGCTGCATGGGATAATTTACAACCTTACTGAGGGACTTGGAAATGGCCTGTCTCTTCCATTGCGTGGTACCCCCTCTGCCTATTGTGCCCTGATTCTTTCTTCCAGCCTCTCCCTTGGTGAAAGAAAAAGGGGTGAGCATCTTCAGGCAGCTGGTGTACGGAAAGATTAGTGGGCTCCAGCCCTGAGGAAGGCTCACAGTTCGGATGTGGGACTTGGGGCAATGTAGTCCCTCTCCTTAGGTGGACCCTCTCTCCATCACACCCTAACCCTGCCCTTGGATGCACCCCCTAAATCTGTTTCTAACTGTTTAACAATGTAACATCTTGAATGATTAATTGGCTAGTTGATTGGTGAGTTTCCCTTCTTAATTCAGGTCCCACTCTGTCTCTCTGTGCATTACATTTCAATAACCTGCGCGAGGTGAGGCAAGCATGTCAGCACTTAAAGGGGTAGTAACTGACGGATTACCAGCATCAGTAAAAGTGCAAGCACTGTGCTTTAGGGATGGGGGAGTCTAAGTTCCTGTATCCCACATTGTCTTCGCTTCCTAGATGTAGGGGATGAGCCCATTAATAGTAACTGTTTCTTTCAATAGCCCTAGTTGGTGCCAGGTGATTGTCCCCTGTCCTAAATTGGAGACCAAGTGAGGGTACCCAGGGGATCCTCCCCATACTGGCCCAGGCCCATCAACTTCTAACTTGGGGAGACATTCGGTGCCCTTGGTCACCTCACTGCAGGTCCCCAGAGTGAAGCAGGGACGTCATCATAGGGTTCATACAGTCGTTCTCTTATTACATTTCTTAAATAAGGAATTACCTGAGATTTTATTTTTGCTGCTCAATGCAGGGCAGTCGTTGGGTACTGGTAATGACAAAGGGGCTTATTACAAGTTTGATGGTATTCCGGCAGTAACTCTGTCGGAAAAACGCCAAACGGAATTACCAATGCCGCCACTTGGTCCCGCGGATTTACCACTGGATTACAAGTGACGGTAGGCCGTGTTAGTCCCCATTTATTGGAGTGCATAGGACTCCATGGGGATTTCGTTAGAATTACTGCCGGTGGTAATTCCACCGATTCTGCTGATTTTTCGCGGGAAAGTGGCGGTTCAATGTCGATTAAACCCTGTGGAGGCCATTTGGCAGTTGAAATTTCGAGGGCCCCCTTGCAAATTATTTCCTAAAAGGCTTTTACTTTTCTGCACCGCTTTGGTACCTCTTCTTTTCGGACGCCGACATTATGGGTAAACAAAAGGGCAATGATAAACCTTGTTTACGCTTTGTTCAAGAAAATGAAAGAATTCTTTAGTCTCAGCTACTGTTACAGTAGAAATTAGATGGTGAAGTTGATCAAACTTCATTATAACTCAGAAAAGCTAACTTAATAACAGACGTCAGCTACCGCATATTTACTCGTCAGTGTTCTCGAAGCATCTACTCGCAAATATTCTACAAGGGTCTGGAGTTTTCGGGAGCTTGCGACACAAACTCACAGAAAGCTTTGTTTCTGGAGGCTTCGCGTGCGCACGCTCCAGTGGGATAAGATTGAACTAAGCAGTGTGCAGGTCGGCAGCTAGATGGCGATGACCATCACTACAGTACATTACAAGCACATAGTTTGCACCAGATTTCTTTTACAAACTGACAGCTGCCAGAAGATGAGCTTTTAAGAGACAAACTTATGTGAATCTGATGTCTCTGGTTTGTGTAATTTAAGTTGTTAATGGGTACATTACATTAATACAGTATTTTCTCTACAGTCTTTAGAGTCTTTAATGTAAAATGTTTATTTCTTTGCGCCCATTCATTTTTTTCTATCTTTTGGAGACAATTTAAGAAAGCGTGATTGTAATTTTCTTTCAAGATCAAATCAATGTTATTTTGATCCGTTGTCGTGGAGCCCCTAAAAGGAGTGGGGCCCTTAGGCCGGTGCCTACTTTGGCTACTTGGTCATCTGGAACTGGGATGACTTACCTCCACTTCACAGCCTAATTTGTAGTCTGGCAGTGCAATAATACGGCAGTAACGGTTATCACCAATTTTTATTGCAACGCCATACACATAATGTGCCCCAAAGTCTGTTCACAAAATACATGGCGACAATTGAGTGCAATGACTTATGGATATAATTGATAGCTTTGCGAGTAACCTTACTACCCATCACTAGCCAATTATTATGTGTAAAACCTTAAAAAACTGCTGCTCTAGCTGTAGAACTCTAAATTTTCTGGAGTTTATAATGTATGGTATTTGGATGACCAATAAGTAAAAGATTTCAACAGTCACTTCCTTTGTTGTAGGCCCTCTAAAATGTTCAGATTTGATGTGCTTTAGAAAAAAGGAGAGTATGACGTTCCAGCCTCAGCTGACCTACTGTAGTTAATTTAGCATTTCATGTCAGGCTGGTGATTGAGGAAACTCCTACAATGTTCACTTCATCTTTGTGGCATTCAGATCATTTTCTACAGTACAGTAGCATGGGCAGGGATTTGTTTCATGATCCATGTTTAGCAACTACCAGAAAGGCATTTGTATATCTGGTATTGGGTATCAGACATTCAGTGCCATTCAAACTTAGATGCCCACCACAAAGTGGTTTTCGAGCATAGAGACAATTGAGGATTTCAGGACATTGTAAAGAATAAACGTGGACAAGGAAGCAACATGTTGGACAACTAAAGCATTAAGGAAGGGTTTAACACAAATGATGAAGTGGACAAGGATAAGAGCTAGCCCTTGGAGAACCCATAGGAGGCAAACACCTTAGTGGCACAGAAACGCTAATGTGTGACTTGGGACCGGCAGTTTTTCATGGAAGAACTGAACCATTCACTAGAATTTCTTCTAAAAATATATAGATGTTTTCTTAGCAGTCTCCTAGGAATACCTATCTCAGAAAGCACTCTGCATAGTCTCAACACAGGTGTGCCATTATGGAGTTGCCTCCCATGGGAGGAAGATGAACTGATGTCCATGGATTCAGGGGTTTATAGTCGTTGCATCGAATGCAAGACCATCAAATGCCTTACCATAGAAAAAAAAGCATCGAAAAAAAGCATTGAATGCATTTAAAAAAATATATATGTATTTTAATGGGGGGTTCCACCCAGCCCCCGTTTTTGTAACCTTTAAAACCCATTATAATTCAAATAAACCCTTTACCATAGAAAGAAAATGCATTCAACGCTTTTTTTCTATGCATTTTTTTCGGTGTCCAGTCAACTCGTCGAAAAAAAACTGGTCGACTGCAATTTGGTCGAAAACCATTCCGTCGGAAAAATTTTTTTATTTATATATTTATTTTTTGGGTTTTCGTTTTGTTAAAAAATGGGTTTTTAGAGAAAAAAAGGGGGTTGGGGGGGACCCCCCCCCCAAAAAAAAAAAAAAGGGTTAAAATAGAAAAAAAAAAAAACGACCAATTTGATTCGACCATTTGTCTGGTCGACCAATTTTTTTCGACGAATTGACTGGCAACCATTTTTTTCTATGGTAAGACATTCGATGGTCTTGCATTCGATGCAATGACTAGATACCGATTCAGCTAATGGAAAATACTCATGTAATGACAAATACACGAAGAAGCCACATACACCCACGGATTGCCACAGCAGGCCAAGGTATACCCTCAGTTGGTAAGGATAGGCTAATACGTCCAGGTATAGCCACCATATGCTCACAGGGTAAACTTTGAGTAACCCAGTGCAGTCCGAAAGGACCTGCAAGTCAGAGAATGCACACATTTATCAGTGTCAATACGGCAACAGGTCTACTCCATATGCCACAGAATTAATGATACCTTACTTGCCAGAGATGTCTCCATGTTTTTAAATCACTCTGCCTATCCATATACCCTCAACTTGACTACAGTTCCATTATACACATGCTTCAAAATGCACGAGTTAACCCAATGGGCTAACTGCCAAGAACACACTCGGTATTATTAATTGTGGAAGCTCTCATAGTGAGAAGCATGCTTCAGAATATATTCATTCTAGATTGATACTGGTGTTGAGCAATGCACTCTGCCTCACACATGCCAGATAAGCACACAGAACTGTATGGTCCATAATGCAAAATGTCTTACTTAAAACGTCCTCCCCAAATTATAGTTTCAATGGCCGGAGGCAGCGGGGATAACTCAGGGGCAATGCGTTTGTCTTGCAACTAAGACAACACATAGCAACACAGGTTGGAATCCCGGGTTCACGCTTAGAAATGGGTCCCGGTATTAAGCGCGTTATAAAAGAACAATTATAATTATAATGAAACCGTCTGCTTCCTGCAGCAGAGAGACCACAGCAGAACTACAGTTAACAGTATGTACAGTGCCTTACTCAGCACAAATTCCTCCCACCCTCAGCACACACCGGAACTACAGGCCAGTGGCAACATACAAGACACCCGAGAAGGAAACAACACACTAGAGAATTGCCTTCGTGACATTCAACTGGATGAACCTCAACCATCTCAAAATCAACCCAGGCAAAACAGAGATAATGATTGTCTCAAAAAAGGGAGGAGACATCAACTACATCCCCTGGCCAAGAGAGCTCGGCACCACACCAGAACCATCATCAACTGTAAAAAACCTAGGGGTCCTGATGGATAACAATCTCACTCTGGAGCCACAAGTAAACTCAGTAATCAAGAAATGTTTCTTCCTCCTGCGAGCAGCAAAAAGGATCCTACTGTTCCTGTCGTTCGCCAACAAAACACTTACCATCATCGCTCTGATCATGTCCAGAGTAGACTATGCCAATAGCCTATACCTGGGCTTGCCCGAACGACTTCTAAAAAAACTGCAACGCATACAAAATGCAGCAGCCAGACTCCTCCTCAAGCTACCCAGAAGAGAACACATCACAACCGTGCTAAAAACACTACACTGGCTACCACTGAAACGACGAATAAAGTTCAAGGCCATATGCATCACGCACAGACCAATACACAAACAAGGCGCAGAGTTCCTAAGCGACAAACTACGCCTACATCAACCGACAAGAACACTAAGATCAAGCACCGACATACGCCTGGAACCAAAACCCTACAACAGAAAAAAACTCAGAGGATCGTCTTTCTCTCACCAGGCACCCAAAACCTGGAATGACTTACCTAAGAATATACGGAATACAACAGACCACCTAGCATTCAGGAAACTCCTCAAATCATGGCTCTTCAAAGCGTAAGCACAATGGAGACGCACTAGAATGCCCAGACATTAAAACAATGATGGAAATAACTCCAACCTCGGCCACTCTCAAATTGGACAAACACTCAAACCAAAGAACCAACCACTCGACAGAGCATAAGACATCATGGAAAATAGCCACAAAGGAAGGCTGCAGAGACTGACCACATACCTAGACCCAGCCGAAAGCCCTCAAGTGACTCTCCCACTCGTACGTACCGGACGAACATATCCAGACCGGCAGACGCATCTACATAGACGTTGGCCTGCGTCACATATGGATAGGATTGAATGAAGGATAACATGCCCGCGCCTAGAAAAAACGTGAATGCTAGCATGTGCCACACTTAGAGTTGTGAACACCAGCCTGCGTGGCGTTCGGATGGAGTTGTGAATGTTAGCATGCCCACACCTGGACGGATATCTAAACTCTAGCCTGCGCTGCATATAGATAAAAGTGCGAATGTTGGCATGACCACACCTGGATGGAGTCCTAGGCACTGGCCTGCGCTGTGTCTAGATGGGAGTGTGAAGGTCAGCAAGTGCCACACGCAGACAGAACTGTGAATGTTAGCATGATAAAGGTCAGGTAACCCACTAACCAATATAATCTCAAACTCTGCATACTTATCTCACTCAAACTCACACAACCATCTCTCGCACAACAAGCCGCACGCACTTCACAACACTGCAACAACACAAGCCGAAACAACAGCACACGCGGACTGACTCTGATCCGATACCCGCACCAAAGCTCAGCACCCGGTGTATACTGAGTTGAAGCTGCCAACAGAACACCACTCCTCTCACTATCCTACTCCCTTCTTCACCTTACTAACCCATCCCACCTTTATCATTTACAGATCCGCCTGAGCGCCTGGGGACCAATTCCGTTGGTGACGGTGCGCGGTACAAATACCTTTAACATTTAACTACAGAAGCCCCCTACAAGAATCTATACCAGTAAATGCACTCGTACAGGACCATATGCCACAGGAAGCACTCTGCTTCGCTGAATACGGCTGCCCCCACAAGACAACACGCCCAAGCATACCTACTGAATTACTATATGTCCTACAATGCACTGTCCCCAACTCAATAGTGTTTTTTTATTTTATTGTGTATGGATTACAAAAAAACCTACAACTTGATTAAAAAAAATGAATTAACAAGCCATGATAACAAAGATATACAAAACAGTCAAAGTACATAAAACTTAAAACAAGCGATTACAACTATTAGCATACATAAAAGAAACCCATAAAAGGGTCTACCTATTCAAAAAAAGGATCAGATATACCATTTTATTGAACATATCTTAAAAACGGAAAAACACATCTAAAAACAATATTTCATATACAGTCATTTCTCACAAGAGAGATAGATAGGTTCAGTAATTGCAAAACAAGACCCTTAAAATGTTTACATACTCCCAAAAGGAATGCAGCAACTCGTAACCCGTCATAGGTAATCTGTATGTTTAAACACAAACCATAGGGATTGTTCATTGAACCAATTTATCGAACATACAAACTTTGCCATAAAAACCTCTCTGGGAGTCCAGTGCCCTACAGTACAGTATTATATGTTGCAATGTTTAACTTTGGTCTTGTTCATGACAGAATCTACACCTGGCATCCACTAGTGTAATTACCCTTCTTCTCAATAACACTTCCCTCGTCGGTAATAAGTACCATCATAATTTCAGTAAAAGAGACCGGTAGCACCGATTTGGGAACTGCAGCAGAAGACCTGGAATTACCCCTCGTTTTCTATGTTCATGGGATAAGTGGATTATGGAGGGATAGGCAGGAAATCTATTGATAGTCTTGATCCAATCTCTATCAAATAGTGCCTTTTTCACTTTTTCTGGATCCCGATAAGAGTCTACCTTCTCTCTTCTCTCACCCCACTTCGTCGTCCCATCCAAGGGAAGAGGGCAGGAGCCCTTTCCCCATCGCTGGAGCCCGCAACAGCTGGTAAGCTGCAACGAAGGCCTGCCTGGCCTTGTCCCACTTCCTGCCTGACCCCCGCATGCCGGGCGCATCGCGGCGCCACAACGAGGCTAAGCCTCGCTTATCCAGCTCACTACATCCGCCGGCAGGCGGATGTGCCGGCGGCCCTACGAAGGCCATACAAAGGCCTGTTGAGAGCCTGTTCGGAGCCATAGGAGCCAGGGGCCAGGAACTCTGCCCTCACCGCTCCAGGTAAGCCAGCGTTACCACCTGCCACCTGTTTCTGTGCCTGCCTATGCCCGACTCTACCCTCTGCCATACCCTATGCCCATCTTATACCAGGGAACTTTCGGCCAACAACACTGCACTACTCCCAGTTACCTACTGTCTCCAGCACTATGTCCGTCCGTGACACCCCAGGAAATAGTAACCAAAGTGCATAACCCATGTGTACCACAGGACTGCAAGGTGTTACCCCACTGTATTTTTGCCAAATTGTGCTATTTGAAGCTAGGTGTTACCCCACTGTATTTTTGCCAAATTGTGCTATTTGAAGCTAGGTGTTACCCCACTGTATTTTTGCCAAATTGTGCTATTTGAAGTTAGGTGTTACCCCACTGCATTTTTGCCAAATTGTGCTATTTGAAGCTAGGTGTTACCCCACTGCATTTTTGCCAAATTGTGCTATTTGAAGCTAGGTGTTACCCCACTGCATTTTTGCCAAATTGTGCTATTTGAAGCTAGGTGTTACCCCACTGCATTTTTGCCAAATTGTGCTATTTGAAGCTAGGTGTTACCCCACTGCATTTTTGCCAAATTGTGCTATTTGAAGTTAGGTGTTACCCCATTGCATCTTTGCCAAATTGTGCTATTTGAAGCTAGGTGTTACCCCACTGCATTTTTGCCAAATTGTGCTATTTGAAGCTAGGTGCTACCCCACTGCATTTTTGCCAAATTGTGCTATTTGAAGTTAGGTGTTACCCCAATGCATCTTTGCCAAATTGTGCTATTTGAAGTTAGGTGTTACCCCAATGCATTTTTGCCAAATTGTGCTTTTTGAAGCTAGGTGTTACCCCACTGTATTTTTGCCAAATTGTGCTATTTGAAGTTAGGTGTTACCCCTTTGCATATTTACTGCCTACCACCTACCACTATTCCCGCGCATACTCCGTCTACAAAGCTACCTTTTTCAGATAACACCCACTTTGCTACTCCCACTCTGCTCACATAACGCCAGCGCAGTACTGCAGAAAATGCTAACTATATTACTCATCTTCTGTGCAATGGCCACGCCCACATCCCTAGACATTCCCATCCAGGATACCGACTCAGGAGCCCCCCCTCCCCAGCCAGGTACTAGTCTCACCTACACAACTAGGTACTATCCTGACCCTTCCTACCTAAGATATCATTGCAAGTCAGGTCCTACAACTTTTGCCTCCCACCCTTGCACTACCACCCAAAGAAACAACAAACTTCGCGCCAGACTCTCTAAACTTCATGAGCCGCCCCGAAGATTCCTGTCTGATTCCAAACGCGCAGCCAAAAGTTCTACCAAAGGCACCACTATCCCCACAACCAAGTCCAAACATATCATTCATACAAACCTCTCGGCAAAAACGGATGTACATTCTTACAAAGGAGCTCTCCTCAATACCAGATCACTGGTTGCACATGCCCTTGATATTGCAGACCTAATTATCAAAGACAAATTAGACTTTATTGCTCTGACTGAAACGTGGCTCCACAATGCAGCAGGCCCATCTCTAATGCTAGCCATCCCAGACGGCTACACTATATCTAGGCAGGACCGGGTAGGTAACCGGGGCGGTGGCATCGCCATCATATCGAAAGTAAGTTTAGCTCTCAGACTAGCCCCGACCCAAACCCTGCAATCGTGTGAATCCCTCACCGCCAAACTCCCCATAAACAATACCCAATCCCTCACTATCCACCTGATCTACAGACCACCAGGTCCACTTGGAACCTTCGAGGAAGATCTACATAACTTAATTTCTAACAATGCGAAAACCACTTCACAACTACTGCTACTAGGGGACCTTAATCTAGGGTTCAACGACCCAGCAGACATACATGCCTCTACCATAGCCAATACGATCTCATCACTCGGACTCTCACAAAAAGTTAACCTATCCACCCATCTGAAGGGTAGAACCCTAGACTGGGTTGCTGATGCCAATTGCTCAGCGGTCATCTCCGCCACCACACCACTTCCTTGGACCGACCATTCGCTGGTCTCATTTAACCTATTGACCTCTAGATCACCTACCACAACTGTGTCACTGGCACCACCCTGCCTCACTAGAAATAAGAAAAATATCTCAATAGAAAAAATCATCCCAGCTATCCTTCCAACCCTAAACGCATTGCCAGACAATCTAGATCCCAACACACTAGTTCACGAATATAATAAAATCATGTTAACTACCATGGATAAAATTGCCCCACTCAAACTTCGCTCCAGTAAGCCTAAAACCCATTTAAACAAATGGTACACACCCGAACTCAAAGTCCTCCGTCTAAAAAAGCGCAAATGTGAAGCTGATTGGAAATTATGCCCCTCCAGTGAAAAGAAAGCCATCCTGGACACGATTTCTCGTCAATACAAAGCTGAAATTTGCTTAGCTAAACGGAATTCCTATAACATCCGCATTGCCAACTCCAACTCAAGTATGAAGGAGCTCTTTTCCATACTAAAGGAACTTGAGTCACCCATAGCCACACCCGACACCTGTACCAAGAACCAGACCTGGTGCACAGACATCCAACAAGCACTAGCAAATAAAATAAACACCTTACAAAATAAAATTCATCTAAAAAAAGATTCCCTAAACCTCTCTAACCCTCCCACTTCTCCGCCCAAAGTCTCACCAAGTATACACACTAACTCATTCACCTTCTCTAAAACCACCACCCTTGAGGTTGAGAAAATCATCCTCTCTCTTAAACCATCAAACTGTAAAGGCGATATCTGCCCTGCACACATAATAAAGGACGCAGCCAGAGACCTGTCACCCTTTATCTCCAAACTTATAAACGCCTCCTTCTCCTCAGGCAGTATCCCCTCCAACTTAAAACAATCTTGGGTACTCCCCCTCCTCAAAAAACAGACGCTCGATCCCCTCATCCCCACCAACTACCGACCCATCACAACTGTACCCTTCCTACTGAAAATTCTGGACAAAGTTGCCTATGTCCAGATTCAAAAATACCTAGAACTACATAAACTACTAGGCGCCAGACAATCAGGCTTCCGCCCACTACACGGCACGGAAACAGCCCTCATCGATCTGAAAACCCAAATTGATGACCTGAGGGACAAGGGCAAGACAGCACTCCTCCTCTTACTTGACCTCTCCGCGGCTTTCGACCTCGTCGACCACAAGGTCCTCTGCAGACACCTTGACTCAGCTGCTCATTTCTCCCCAGAAGCTATCAAATGGATGTCTTCTCCCCTTTAGCAGCAGGAGACCCCTCTCCTATCACTTGCGGAGTCCCGCAGGGCTCTTGCGTCTCCCCCACCCTATATAACATCTTCACCAAACCCCTGTTCGACGATCTGGACCATCTGGGTGTCACCTACACTAATTATGCTGATGACACTCAGATTCTCCTCCCACTTTCAGGGGATCACAGTAAGGACAGTGAGTTGGTGAATAGGGTATATCTCATCATTCAGGCATGGATGGCATCTCATGGTCTATGCTTGAACGATGACAAGAAAGAGCTCATCATCTTAGGTACCCCTGCTAATATCAATAAACTAGGCCTTGAATATGCTGACTTCAACATAGATGGTAATCTCATCAGAGTATCCAGGGAAGTAAAAACCCTTGGCTTTTATCTGGATGCCACTATGTCATTCACTAAACAGGTTAACTCACTAGCATCTACCACTGCGTACACTTGCAAATTAATAAGGGCAGGTAGACCTTTCCTATCCAATGACAGCTGCCTGATCCTGGCAAGAGCACTCATACTATCTAGGCTTGATTATTGTAATGCCCTCTATAGCGGTGCCAACAAAGCCATTATCCACAGGCTCCAAATCCTACAAAACAATGCCTTGAGAGCTGCCCTCGGCATTAATAAGAGATCATATCTCAACCACTAGACGCCAACAGAAATGGCTCTCTACAGACAACAAAATCAAACTAAAGTTGGCCTCCCTAACCCATAAAGCCCTCAACAATGCCGCCCCCAGTTATCTGATGGACAAGGTAAAGAGAAAGTCCTCCATCCGACTAACAAGAACTATCAATTCCAACCGTCTGATAATCCCCAGATTCAAACTCTCCACCATTGGTGGGAACAGCTTCCCGGTGAAAGCTGCCACGCTCTGGAACTCTCTGCCTCACAACCTAAGAGCTGACCAACCATACTCGCACTTTAGAAGACACCTCATCAGTCACCTTAACTCCAATAACCCTTGTATTTAGCTGCACTCTCCTACACCTATGTATAGATAGCGATACTCTTGTTCGTATTTCTGCCTTCGCCTCTAACAGCCCCGCACACTTCTGTACACTTACCTCCTGTATAGATATTGACTTTAATGTTTGAAGACTTGTATACCTCTTATTCCTTATTAATTCTGTAATCCTGAATATTCCTTTAGGTTTACCCGCCTCTAACAGCCCTGTACATATCTGTATATTTACCCCTGCATAGATATTGACTCTGTATATATGAAGATTTGTATATTTTCTATTCCTGTAATTCTGATTATTTTTATGACTACCTCAAAGTGTATATTTCTGCAACAATGTAAGCTTCGAATTATCTTTTGCCTGCGCCCTGTTGCCCCTGGGTAAGGTGCGCTATACAAATAAACAAACAAACAAACAAACCCCCTTCTCCTCCTCCTACCTCTTTCGCACCCCCTATGGTGCTCTCTGTCCCTCTCATCCTTTCTAACTGATACTCTATCTCTTACCCTATCCCTCTCACTAAGTCTGGAAGGAAGAAGATCAAGGGGGACATCCTGGTCTCCAACCTAGGCCTCCCTATCGCTAATAGATACACCAGTGCTTCCTCCAGACAGACTCTCACGGACATCCTCTTTATCGTCCCCTGTACAGACCTATTGACCCTTCATTTGGTCTGTGTTTTCTCTCCATTCTCCTCCTTTCCCATTAACAATGGCACTAGGTGGGCAATCCTCTTGGCCCCCTTCCACTCCTGCAAGACCATCATTAATGCCTATCTTAACGGCACTGTCTTGGTTCTGGGCCCTCAGCCCAATCTCCTCCTTTTTGACTTGCGTTGCCAGCATCTTATCAACTTCCTCCCTTCTCCTGCTACTCCTTCTGCCACCTCTCTGGCACCCTCATCTACCACCTCTGCCCACCCTCAGGCCCCTGTAACACCTCCGCAGGGTGTACCTCAAGCCTGTACCTCTCCACAGAAGTCTTTCAAATGTGGCAACCTGCTCCACATCACTGCTCTCAACTCTCGTTCTGCTGTCAAACACTCCGCTGACATCTGTCACCTCCTAGAAGAACTCAACCTAGATGTCCTTACTCCCACCAAGACATGCTTTGCAGCCAGTTCTGTCACAAGTTTTGACACTCTCCTCCCTGTGGGATACAAGATCTCTGAACCCAGAACCAACAGTCCTGGAGGTGGAGTAGCCCTGATCTTTCCAGAGTGGGACCCGGAATCTGTGATCCCTATGCAGGCCTACACCTCCTTTGAATGCCTGGTCTGCAGGCTCTCCATCTCTCTTGGCATCTCTCCAACTGTGGCCACCATCTACAGGCCAACTGGACAGGTCGCCCTCTTACTCTCTGAATGGGCCGACCACCTCTCTCCTTGCCTCTACTTCACAACTTCTCTGAGATCTCAACATCCACCTGGATGCTTCTAATCCCGGCCCTGGGCTGTTCCACAACCTCTGAGACACACACTCTCTTTCTATTCTGCCCTCTGGCCCTACACACACTGCCAGACATACTTTGGATGTTCAACCCTCTCACCACTCCTCTCTCTTGGACTGACCACTTTTTACTCTCCTCTCAGCTGAAACTCTCTATCCCTTAGGCAAAGCCCCCCTCCGCCCCCACACCTCTCAGCACTGCCACCAACCTTCTCGGTCATTCGGCCCATGAAGGGTGTGTCAGCGGATGCCTTTGCCTCTACTTTCTCTGCTCCTCCTACTCCTGTGGCTGACTCGCACCCCAAAACAGTCCTTTCTAATCTGCATCTTTCTATTTCCAACACCCTGGACATCCTTGCCCCTGTCATGAGAATCCGGCTGAAGCCTACCTCCAAGTGCAACTCTTGGTATGATTCTGAGCTCGCCGTCATGAAACGCAAGTGCAGAGTGGGTGAGTGGAAGAGGAGGGCTTCGGCGCATCCTTAGACAAACTGGCCTGCCGCCTGCTCCAAAGACAATACAGACTCTGTTCTGTCCAAGAAGAGCGCACACATTCAAGCCTGCATATCTGCAGCCTCTAACACAGCTAAACTCCTTAAAATCTGCAAGGAACAGGCCAATCCAGTTGCAGTCTCTACCTCTCCTGTTACCTCCCAAGCCCTCTGTACGGCTCTGGCCTCTCACTTCTCTGCTAAAACTCAGGACATCCTGTCCTCCATCTCCTCTTCCTTTCCCTCTTGCTCTCTCGGCCCCCCCTTTGGCCATCTCTGCCTCTCCTTTCTCCTCTTTCTCTCCGACAACCACTTATCTCTCGCGCTTATCGTCATCACCTCTTTAATATTTGCAAAATGTGTCCCTTTCTCATGTTTCATGTGACTAAGCTCTTAGTCTCTTCTCTAATTTTCTCTCGACTTTTCTACTGCTCTGTACTATTCTTTGGCCACCCTCGCTCTCGTCCAGCGCCACTCAAATCAATGCATCATTCCTCTATCCGCTCGCTTTGCTTATTATCCCATCATGACTATCTCCTCTTCTCTTGACTCCCTTGTATGTCCTTCCTTTCACTCTCAGTTGAAGGAACAAGTTACTTACCAGTAACTGTTGTTCTCCAGCATGGGTCTGGCATGGATTCACATGCTCATGAATATTCCCCGTCAGGCCGGGAATCCTCAAAAAAGAAAAAAATCAGTATCAGTTTCGTTTCTGATCTGTCTTTCTTAGTAGTAACCAATCACTGGTCTCTGGGTCATACTGGCCCCAGCCAATGACTGCCCTCTCCCTAAGCCCCGCCTCTGGCAGCCATCCTCAGATTTGGTAGCACGTAAAGTGGCAGTATGACCAAGTGAAGAGCCGCAGACTGGTAGGAGGGAGGGTTTGCATGTGAATCCATGCCAGACCCATGCTGGAGAACAACAGTTACAGGTAAGTAACTTGTTCCTTCTCCACCATGGGGTCTGGCATGGATTCACATGCTCATGAATATAAGAATACATAGCAGTACGCACATGCACAACCACAGGAGGTGGCAAAGGCTCAATATTAAGCATTACATCAAAACTCAACATTAAGCATTTCTTACCCCCTCACCAGGCTCACCTTAAGCGAACAGGTTGCGCAGCACTGCTTGGCCGACCCTGGACTTCTCTCTGGAATCCAGGTCGACGCAGTGGAATCTCGTGAAGGTGTGCGTCGACCTCCACATAGCAGCCCTGCAGGATGTCCAGCAGGGGCACACCAGACAAGAACGCCATGGTAGCAGCGACCGCTCTGGTCGAATGGGCTCTCGGACGGCCGGGCAACGGTCGGTTCGTCAACCGATGACAGTGCAGGATGCAGCCGGAGAGCCATCTGGAAATGGAAGCCTTCGAGAGAGCTTTCCCTTGGTTCACTGGTCTAAAGTTCACAAACAGCTGTGATGTCCTCCGAAAACTCTTCGTTCGGTCCACGTAGAACTTCAGCGCTCTAGCTACATCCAGCGAGTGCAAAGTCCTCTCGGCCGGCGACAAAGGCGACGGGAAAAAGACTGGTAACACCACGGGGTCGTTGAGATGGAAGTCCGATGGCACCTTGGGCATGAAGGAGGGGTGCGTCCTCAGCACTACCCTCGTATCGTGAAAGGTCAGGTATGGAGGATTGCAGGATAGTGCCTGTATCTCTCACACGCTTCGTGCGGAGGTGATGGCCACCAGGAACGCTGTTTTCCACGACAGAAACTTCAACGGGGCCGAATGCAATGGCTCGAATGGCGGACCCATGAGCCTGGTCAGCACCACGTTGAACTCCCACGCCGGGGCTGGCACCTTCATCGAAACAGTCCCTTCATAAATTCCTTAACCAGGCGATGAGACCACAGGGATGACCGCCCTATAGTCCTGGTATATCGGGAAATCACTGCCAGGTGTATCTTGATTGAAGCATGAGATAGTCCAGTTTTGGTTAGCGACAGAAGGTACGGCAATACTTGAGGGGCCGTAATCCGCAGAGGGTTATTCTTCTGTGCACGGCACCAGACAGAGAACCTCTTCCACTTATGTCCGTAGCACTTGAGAGTTGAGGACGCCCTGGCCTTCGCTAGAACCTCTCTGCAGTCGGCTGGGATATTGTATCCTCCAAACTCTAGTGCTGCAGGAGCCAGGTCTGCAAGTTCAGCGACTCCGGGTCGTGATGAAGAATTGCGCCTCCTTCTCTGGAGAGAAGATCTGCGTCCGTTGACAGCTTGACTGGTGGGGACGCTGACAAGTCCAGAAGGTCCGGGAACCAGATCTGTCTCAGCCACGCCGGTGCGACAAGTATCATTCTGCACCAGGACCTCTTGAGCTGGTCGATGAGTCGGAGCAGCAATGGCAACAGAGGAAACGCATACAGGAACAGGCCGTCCCAGGGGAACGAGAAAGATTCGCCCATGCTCCTCGGTTGGGGAAACCTGCTGGCGAACCTCTGGCACTTGCAGTTCGTCGCCGTCGCGAACAGGTCGATCTGGGGTTTGCCCCATCGCTGAAAGAGTCAGTCCACTTGATCCTGGCATAGTACCCACTCGTGGCACGAGCGCAGCTCTCTGCTGAGTGAGTCGGCAATGGTGTTTTTTATCCCTGCCAGAAACGGCACCAGAAAAATCCCTTGAGCAACGGCCCAATGCCACAGGTCCTGGGCTTCATTGGATAGGGCCGGGGATCTGGTTCCGCCCTGCTTCCGGATGTAGAACATCGTGGTGGTATTGTCTGTGAAGATCCTCACCACTTTGCCCTTGAGGGACGCGAGAACGGACCTGAGGGCTCGGAACACTGCCCAGAGATCCAGGATGTTGATGTGGAGCAGCTTCTCCTCCGGGAGCCAAAGGCCTCTCACGTGAAGATCCCCGGTGTGGACTCCCCACCCCTCCAGAGAGGCATCTGTCGTCACCGTCGCCTGGTGGGCCGGGGTCTGAAAGTCTGTCCCCGCCGCTAGATGAGCACGGGTGCCCCACCACTGGATCGCTCGTCGGAAGGTCTCGTTGAGAGGGATCCTGTCCTCGAAGCTGCCCGTCGCTTGAATCCAGCAGGCTTCGAGGAAATCCTGTAGAGGGCGCATCCGAAGCCTGCACAGGCGCATGAGATAAATGCAAGAGGACATCATCCCGAGGAGGGACCTGATGGACCTCAGTCTGGCCACGTCCGTGGCCAGCAGACGCTGCACCTTGCCTAGGATGGCCTTTGTCCTTTCCTCCGACAGCACAGACGCGCCACTGTGTCGAGCTTGGCTCCCAGAAACAGTGCGACTTGAGAGGGGACCAGGTGGGACTTGGGGAAGTTGATGGAGAACCCCAGGTCTGTGGATCGCCTGCAGGCGCAGCCGCGCCACCACTGGAGCGAGGCACTTGGTGAAAACCCTGGGTGCCGACTTCAATCCGAACGGGAGGGCCTTGAACTGGTAGTGCCGCCCTTGGACCACGAACCTGAGGAACTTCCGGTGTCCTTTTAGAATGGCAATGTGAAAGTATGCATCCTCCAAATCCAACGACGACAGGAAATCGCCCTCCTTCAGCTGTCCCAGCACGTGCTGGAGGGTGACCATCCGGAACTTCTGTGCCTTGATGTACTTGTTCAGTCGTCGCAGGTCTAGGATGGGTCGCCACCCTCCTGTCTTCTTTTTCACAAGGAAGTACCTTGAGTATACTCCGGAGCCCCGGAGCCTCTTTGGGACGAGCTCGATGGCACCTTTCTTGAGCATCGCCCTTACCTCCAACAGCAGTTGAGGGATGTGGTTTTCTTTCCTGGCCACGGGAGGAATGCGGGGGCACTTTTTTAGAAATTCGAGTGCGTGCCCCTGGGCCAGGGCGTCCAGCACCCAACGGACGGTGGAGATTGACTCCCACACATTGACGAACTTCACCAGCCGGCCTCCCACCGGAGTGCTTCGTGGGGGCCCAACGCCACGGTCGGTTCAATCTTGCTTGGAGGACGCCTTGCCGCCTTGGCCTCCCTGGCGACTACGGCGGGATCCACCTGCCTTGCCTTGTCCTCTATAGGCTTCCTGCGACGAGGAGCAGGCCGCTTGGCGGTACGTAGAGGAGCCACTGCCGAATCCCTTGGAGGCACCCTGCTTGTCTCCGGAGCTCCGAAAGGACGGCCTTCGTTGTTGGAGAACTCCTAGGGCCTTAGCTGTCTTCGTGTCCGCCTTCATGGCTTGGAGGGACTCATCCACTGTTTTCCCAAACAGGTTGTTCCTGTCGAACGGCATGTCCAAAATCATGGCTTGTACGTCCTGGCAGAAATCCGTCACCTTGAGCCACCCTCGTCGTCTGAGGCAAACGCTGTTGCCTAGCTGGCGGAAACCGGTGGCGGCAATGTCGGTTGCCACCGTTATGGCATGGTCGGACGCCACCTCACCTTCCTGCAAGATCTCCAGGGCCTCAGCTCTCTTGTCGTCCGGTAGGAAGTCCAACATGGGGGCGATCTTGTACCATAACTCCCTGTCGTAGCGGGCCACGATCGCGAGGGCGTTGGCCACCTTAATCGTTGTTGCCGCCGACGAGATAACTCGTCATCCCATTGCATCCAGCTTCTTTTCTTCGCCGTCCGGCGGGAAAGTTGACGTAGAGGCCGATGCCCCCCCCGCTTTCTTCTTGGCCGCCGCTGAGACGACCGAGTCAGGGGTCGGATGCGCCCTAAGGCACAAAGGTGCCGCGTCGGGGACACGGTACTTCTTCTCGTACCGATCCATCTTGGCAGGCGTCGTAGATGGGTTCTTGAGAAGGGTGAGACCCTCGTTCCAGATGTCATCCAGCAGAGGCACGGCGAGGACTGTCTTCCTCTTGGCCTCGCGCCGATGGTAAAGGAAACCTTCCTTCTTCTCTTCGGGGCAGAGCTGAAAAAGCTCAGATGCCCTGGCGATCATAGCGTGGAAAGACCCAATCTCGTCGGGCGGGGAGGCAAGGGCTGGAGGCGATGGGAGCTCTGTCCCATCGTGGCCGTCGTCGTCATCCGTACCCGTCGTGGCCGTGTCCGTTCCCGTGTCATCCCCAGGTATGGGGGACGTGGGCAAAGGCTGAGCAGGCCGCGAGGGCTGAAAAGGCAGGGCTGGATGGGTCCGTCTTCTCTTGTTTGGGGGACTTCCCGACGGGCCTGGTTCCGGCTCCTCCGTCGGTGGTAGGGGCAATCTCGTCCTTATCTCCGAACATAAGGATTGTATTGCCAACAAAATGGCCGCCGAGTTGTCCTGCGGCTCCGGAAGCGACGGGCGCGAACGGTTGACTAGGAACCTCGCCGGCGCCGCCGGCTCTCTCGTCGTCCCCTTCGTCGGGATCCCTCCCTTGGGACCGGGCCTCTTCGACGCCCTCGTCGAGGCCCTCCAAGACTTCAACCAGTTCCTCCTCGGAGGCTGTGTCCGTGTCCACAATGGCCACCGGCTCCCCCCCCTTTTTCCGCCTGGGTCTTCATGGGGGTCTTCTCGATGGGCCTGAAAGAGGCTTCCCTCCGCGGTGGCAGGGAAATTCTGGGCCCCGAGTTCACCTCCACTGGTGTAGTGTTAGGGAGAATTCTCTGTAAAGGCTAATTTCCCAAACCTAATGAGTCCCCCAGCAGCTTTGCTGGATTTCTGGGGTTTATTTTTTTCTCCTGCTAAGTGTGAGACTCTTTTACTCCCACTGTTAGACATGATTTGAGGTGTTCCTTTGTCTTTCCATGTGTTTTATGGGCTATGGGGTATTTTATTCCATAAGGTCTCGTGTTTTTGATGTAGGTTACACAGCACCCTCCGTGCCGTAACCCAGGGGTGTTGTAGCGACCCCCAAACAGACTCCATACCCTGGGACTGACTACTGTCTCCCAGGGCATGTAAAGTCACCATTGGCTTTACTAGTCCCAAATTATGAACAGAAACCAGTACAAACCATCATATTGTGGACGTACTGGTCGGGGCAATTCGATTTTCCCATTGTTCGAGGCTACCAACTTTAATTATTTAATTCCTATAGCCTCGAACATACCGCTGGTTTATTTATTTAATATTAATTCACCGGTTGGTATTTTTTGCCAGAACTCGATTCTAAAATGGCGTTTGTGTTCTCTTCTGTGACTCCAACCCAAGTCGAGCCCTTTGTTCCACATTTTGGTGGGCTTATCCACAGAAGCCTCCAAAAGTGGTGCCACTCTGTCTGGGTACCACAGGGGGTGTGGAAGGGGGTTTAGGCACCCTGGACTAAGTTGCCTTGGCAACTCAAGTCGCACTCTTGTGTGAATGCCCCAAGTGGTGAGCCGGCCGGCTCACCACTTAGCATGTTTGATTCACAGCTAGGCTGAATGATTGGGGTGTGCTGCATAAAAGCAGGGCTTTGGGGACTGTAACTTCAGAAGTCGCCACAGGACCTAAGAATCCGAGGAGGGAGAAGCTGAGCCGACCTGCAACGACGACACCACCGGTGGAGCCCTGCTGAACCGTCTCACCACTTTTCCCGACGACAGAGGAGATCTCCAGTCTGGAGAGTCTTCTTCCTTTGACTGGTGGGGATAACCAGTTTTGCCTTCTTTTCACCTTCCTGGAGCATCTCGTGGCCGCCTTGCCCGTGCCAAGCACCCCGGCAACCCGAATACCAGGGTTTACCACTACCGCGAAGAGAAGGGTAGTACCTTTTAACCGAAGAACTCCGCGGCTGGTTTCTTCCCTGGCAGTGCAACGACCTTCATCTTTCCTCCACGGCGAGACCTCCTCTTTCTCTGGACGAAACACCGACTTGCACCCACTGCCAGGAACAACTTCCCCCGCTGGAGCCTCCTTCACACTTAAGGTACTGTGTCCCGCCTGGCTTCCCTTGCGACAGATCGTTCGGGTGACAGTAAAGCCTCGACTTTCTAACCTGGGCTGGCCTGGGACAACTAAGCTAACTTTTCCTGACTTTAATTTCATCCTTTGTGTGCAAACTATCTACAAGACTCTTTGGGCATAACCCCACTGTGTGAACCTGGACCCCTTCTGCTTGCTCTCTCCAAGAGTGGGCGTTGCAATTGACTTCCTTGCTCTCCAGTAGAACTCTGCCTACCCTGCCTTGCTGTGGTTCTTTGAAAAGTATTGAAGTTTGTGTGCTTCCATAACTCTGCCTTTTCCCCTTCCTTTTTAATAACTTTTTAGAGTGCCATCTTAGGTTAAGCGCTCACCTCTGTCTGAAAATAAGTGGTGTTTCTCACTAAGATTTGTCTAATAAGTAATTAGGGTTGTACATATATAATAGTGATTGTGTGTTGAATTTACTTACCTCTTTGTGCTAGTGTAATTTACAAGTGTGTCTTTAAAATAAATAATTATATACTTTTACACCAAAGCTCTGGTCAGTGTTTGCTTGTGCTACTGTATCTCTGTACCTATTGTGTATACTCTATATACTGCCTATCTCTTCTTGGAGGGAAGTCTGACTGCTCAGCCACAGCTACCAAGTGAATCTGTGTGGTACAGACTGCTACCAAGTGGGTTTACTGCCAAACACCTGTAGTCTTAAGTCTTTTGCAGTGGTCCCTAAGGGAACTGCACAGGTTTCTGCTTAACATGTAGCCTCCTCAGGCTGCGCCAGGGCCACTGCGACTTCCTCGATAAGAGGCCTTGGCCGGGTGAATCAAGGCCTTCACCACCTTCTGCGGGCCTGTGGCCTTTACCTTGGGGGGAGGGTCACTGCCTCGTTCCGCCTCGGCTGGATCCTTCGAGATCGACCGGTGCCTCTCCAGAAGCTTCGCCGGGTTCTCGGCCTTCCTCTTCCCTGAGCCAGAGCCAGAGCGTTGGCTCGTAGTTGATGGCGGTGCAGAGGATGTGCCCTGCCTGGCAGCCGAGGAGCCCGACCGTTCGGCGCTCACGGTGCCCGCAGACTCGCAGTGCTTTGCCTTCATTTGGGCCCCCATCGCCGGGGCGCCCTCACAGGACTTAGAAGACCGCTCGGACTTCTTCTTCTTCTCACCATTACAGGCTCTTTCCTTCCAGCCAGTTGGAGTCGCCCCTCATGGTCCGTTCCGACATGTTCCCGCAAAACGCACAGTCCTTCTCGACGTGCGCTTTGTCCTCATGAAGGCAGTAGAGACATTACAAGTGCTCATCCTCCTTGAACACATTCTGCAGCTGGCATCCAGGGCAAACCCTGAACAGCTTTCCGGGTGTCGAGCTTCCTTTCTCCTGGGCCATGTCCGGGTAGGCCGCAGAAACTTCTGGACTCCTCCAAGAAGCATAACTCGATGAAAACTTCATCCTTGAGGGACGTAGAAAATCCGAAACGGGTCCCTGTTGATCGGATGTAGACACGGTGGAGCTTGACGCTCTATTTGACCGAAAAATGAGAAAATGTCTTCAAAAAAAGCGCGAAAACGCAGCAAAAAGCTCGAGAGCTAAAAATGAGGACTCCCAACACTTGAGCGTGCGCTAAAAAGGATGGCTGCCAGAGGCGGGGCTTAGGGAGAGGGCAGTCATTGGCTGGGAGCAGTATGACCCGGAGACCAGTGATTGGTTACTACTAAGAAAGACCGATCAGAAACGAAACTGATACTGCTTTTTTCTTTATCAAGGATTCCCGGCCTGACGACGGGGAATATTCATGAGCATGTGAATCCATGCCAGACCCCATGCTGGAGAAATTCTATTTCCTTTGTCTAGTATTCAAATCTTTATATGGCCTTGCCCCAGATTATCTTGCCTCTCTTCTTTCATTTTACTCTCCGTCTCGTCCTCTCCGCTCTGCTAGACGAACAAGTTACTTCTTAGGGGGGCGTGGCTTGGAAGCCATGTGAAAGGATGTGCCTGTACGGGAGCTCCCGCTGATCCGTACATAATCCGACTGATACCGCGCAAGGACCGCTGTGATTTGGCAGAAAGTGGGAAGACTGAACATGAAGTCCGGCTGCACGCGAGGACACATTTTTACACGGGTTTGTGGTGCGCACGTGTACTTAAGAGCCGAATGAAGCACTGGTGGCGAGATCACGACTGACGACAAAATGGCCGCCGCCGCTTGACGAGGGGACAAAGGAGCGGTGGATTGGGACCACAGCATACGTGCCCCCTCTCAGCGGAACAAAGGGGGCAGCGCGACCTAGCCCATCTGGGGGGAGCGCCGTACAACAGCGGTGCCCGAGGCTGTGGGGCGAGCTGGGACTCTCAACTGAGTCGTGGTGTATGGGTACGGTGCCTCCCTGGCCTGGACCGGAGCGCTGCCAGAAGGACGCTCCTGACTGGAGACATGTCGAACAAACCTCTGAGGGCGAAGAATAAGCAGCCTACGCTCGACGAATACGCCAAGACGTCGCCCGGCCTGGAAGGTGCCAGGAGCAAGGATAAAGCTCAGACCAAAGAGATGGCCGCCGGGGGTGCGAACCAGGAGGTTCTCGCTGCGATCGCGGACCTGAAGGCAACGTGGGAGACCAAGCTCCAACTTGCTGTGGTCGAATTGAAAACTGCTTTGGAACTACAGGTCGGGGCGGTGCAGGAGGACGTGAACCTCCTGAGGCAGGATGTACGAGCCCTTGCTGAGCGCACGGAAACTCTGGAAAAGGAGATGGGCCCTACTGTGGTGGACTGCACTGCATATAAGAGCGATATCCATGCCCTGGTGCAGCGGGTGGGTAACTTGGAAAGTAGGGCCGAAGAGGCGGAAGGACGCGCTCGGAGAAATAACGTTCGCATCGTGGGCCTGCCGGAGGGGGCTGAAGGCCAGAACCCCACGGAGTTTATTGAGAACTTGCTGCTGCAGGAGATCACTGGGGGAGCCCTGTCGCAGGGGTTTGCGGTGGAGAGGGCGCATAGGGCCTTGAACAGAAGACCACCGCCGGGGAACCCACCTAGGCCTGTGATCGCCAAGATCCTTAACTATCGGGATCGGGAAAGGATCCTTGAGCACTTTCGTAAGGGGGGCACCATACAGCGAGGAGAGGCGACCATTACTGCTTACCCCGACTACACCCTGCAAGTGCAGCGTAGTCGCATGAACTTTGGGGCGGTCAAGAGGCGATTGCGGGCAGCGGGGTACAAGTATATGTTGCTCTATCCGGCCAGATTGAAGATATTCTTTAAGACTAAGACACTGTTTTTTGACACTCCGGAGGAGGCCATGGAATGGCTCGATGCACAAAATTGTCCTCAAGAGCCAGATGAGCGGATGGCGGATGGAACGGGAAGAGATAAGTGACGCTGCGGGCCCGGTTGGGCGATGAATATTGGGACTGGAATATAGTTGGTGGGACTTTGTTATGGTAGTGTATGCGTTAGGACTTCGAAACATGGTCCATGTGTGCGGATACGGAATTGTGGGAGGGGAGCCTCCGGGGACTGTTCTTTGTACCCCAGTTTGAGTTTAGGTTAGTCACGGTGTGTGGGGTGACACCCTGTCGGGTTCTCTACTTGGGTTCCAGAGAGAACCGAACACAGGGATGCCTGAGATCCAGGGATGGAGCTGGGCAGTTGGTTGGGTTAGGGGGGTGGGGAGGGTCAGTTTTTATATGAGCCTGGGAGAGAAACTGGGGATGGGGGCCCTTGCGGTAGGGGGGAGGCGAGTGGACCTGGGAAAGGGATGGGAGCTACTGATGCATCATGGGGGACCTTAGGATACTAACGTGGAACGTTAGAGGGCTTAACAGCTACCTTAAGCGTAACAAGGTCATGTTGTACCTAAAAAGACAAAAGATAGATATCGCCTTGTTACAGGAGACACATCTGACACGGGATAAACTGGAACTGGTGGGGAGAAAGTGGAGAGGGACTGTAGTTGGATCCACATATTCTGCCTATGCTAGAGGTGTGCTGATTTGGGTTGCACCACATGTCCCGTTTAAGCTACTTGGGGAGGTTGTGGAGTCTGATGGGAGGCTGGTCATGGTAAGGGGGCTTGTGGAAAATAAAGTAGTGTGCATCATAAATACCTATGCCCCCAACCGTGACACGGTGACATACTTTAGGACACTGACCACTAGACTGGGTGAGGGGATGGGGGGTCCTGTGATTTGGGGAGGGGACTTTAATTGTGTACTAGACCCCAAGGAGGACAGGTCAGATGACAGGGTGGACAGGCCCAGCCCGGCGGCTAGGGTACTGCAGGCGCTGCTGGTAGACCTAGGCCTGGCAGACGTGTGGAGGGCGAGACACCCTGGCGTGAGGCAATATTCGCATTACTCGGCCCCGCACCAGTTACACACAAGGCTGGATTACTTTTTCGCCACTCCGGACGTTGTCGCGGAGTGTGACCAGATAGACTACAGGGCGAGAGTCCTTTCGGACCACTCGCCCCTGGTCATGCGTTGGCAGCTTTGTCCTCCACGTGCGCGAATTCCAACATGGCGCCTTAGGGCGGAAGCGCTCAGGGATCCAGTCTTCAGAGAGGAAGTGAGGGAGGAGATAGTTGCTTACTTTGAAGCGAACACAGGCAGCGTCAAGTCGGCTGGTACTTTGTGGGAGGCCTTTAAGGTTGTAATGAGGGGGGTTGCCATTGTTAAATCCAAAGGATTAATGGGAGGAGTCCTGGCAGATCTGCGGAGGGCCGAGATTGAGTTGGAGAGAGAGCTGGGGGAGGAGGAGACGGACATGGAGGAGGTCATTAATTTGCAACAGAGGTGCGCAGAACATTGGGACAGGCTTTGTAATCTGAATTACAGGAAGTATATTGAGAGGTTGCATGCCGGGGGAGACAAGACGGGCAGGCTTCTTGCTTGGCTGTATAAGAGCGAGACCCCAAGATCCCCGATCCGATCAGTTATCACTGAAAAGGGAGTGGAGCAGGACACCCAGGAAGGGGTGAATGGAGCATTCGCAGAATATTATCAGACATTATATGAGGATCGAGAGGGGGGAAGCCGGGAAGAGATAGAGGTAGTACTTGAAGACATAGGCCTGCCCAAGATAAGTGACGAAGAGCGAGAGGTGATGGATGCTCCGATCACTCTGGAGGAGCTGCAGGAGATTGTGCGGCAGCTACCCACTTGTAAGGCCCCGGGTGCAGATGGGTTCCCCAGTGAATTTTATAAAGCGTATGGGGAGGAGGTGCTCCCGCCCATGCTGGAGATGTTTAATGAAGCGTTCGAGGTGGGGCGGCTGCCGGAATCACTCAGGGAGGCGATTATAGTACCGCTCCCCAAACCCAATAAACCGGGGCATGATTGTAGCTCCTACCGGCCCCTGTCGATGCTGAACCAGGACAGCAAGATCCTGACAGCGGTCCTGGCGGCCAGAATGCGGAGGGTAATAGGCAAGCTGATCCATCCTGACCAGACGGGCTATGTCCCGAACAGGAATATTACTCACAATCACAGGCGCCTTCACAGGGTGGTGGAATGGGGGGGCAGTGAGGAGAGCGAAATGGCAATAGTGGCGCTGGACGCGGTTAAAGCGTTCGACTCCGTCCGATGGCCATGGCTGCTGGCGGCTTTGGGGCAGTTCGGACTGGGACCATGCTACATGAGGTGGGCCGAGTTATTATATAGTGCGCCTCTGGCTAGGGTCCGTACGGGTGCAGTAGTGTCAGATAGATGGCAGTTAGGCAGAGGTACCAGGCAGGGATGTCCTTGGTCCCCAATGTTGTACATACTGGCACTCGAACCCTTAGCAGTTTACCTCCGGCAGCAGTATGATCCGGTGGGCATAGAGGTGGGAGGAGAGTGCCATCTTATATCCCTGTATGCAGACGATATGCTGTTATACCTGAAACATCAAGAAGAGAATTTGCAGTATATCTTGGAGGTATTGGAGAGGTACGCCTGGTTGTCCGGCATAGCGGTTAACCCTCAGAAATCCGTATTATTCCCGCTGGGCAGTTATGTGGGGATACCGGTGGAGAGGTTGCCGGTGCTGCGGATTCCGTGGGCAACGAGCTCCTTCCGGTACTTGGGCATTGACGTGTATCACACGACCGAGGAAGAACACAAGTATAACACTGAACTAGCTGTGGGAAAGATTGAGAGGTGCATGAGGTTCTGGGAAAGATTGCCTTTAGCTAGGATGGGTCGCGGAGCTATGCTTAAAATGGTGGTGCTGCCCAGACTCCTGCATTACTTTAATAACATCCCGTACATGATACGTAGGAAGTTTTTCGCTAGGTTACATAGCGTGTGTAGGAATTTCCTGTGGCACGGCACGCGCAACAGGGTCGCATTATGGAAATTGCAGAACTCTTACGAGAAAGGTGGCGTGAAGCTGCCGAACTTTGAGGCCTATTATATTGCGGCGCAACTGCAATATGTGGCCAGGTGGCTTTCAGATGAAGAGACCCCCGAACATAGGCTGCTAGGGAAAGACTGTTCCCCCTTCTATCTGCGGGAGGTGATTTGGGTGACTGGCTCATGGATGAGAGAACGTCCCAAGATGCTAGCCCTTGGCAGGAATATATGGCGGCATGCCTGTCGGATGATGGGTGACCCCTTGCCGTGTATGCCGCAGTTCCCTCTGATCGGCCTGGCAAAGGAGGACGGGCAGCTGAGAACTATTATCCGGACGTATTGGGAGTCAGTGGGATTGATCACTGTGGGTGACATCTGGCAGGATGGGACCCTGATGGAGTTCGATGAACTGGAGGCAGGGTCGGGACTACACAGGGGTCAATATGTAACATATCATAGGGTGGTCCGGGAGGTCCGGAGCACGTGGCCCGAAACTACTTTGGCCGATGAACCGGATGCCACGCTGGAGACGATGTATGACGCATCAGAGGGTGGACACGAGGTCTCTAGGTTGTACGAGATGTTGATGACAAAGGTTGGGAAGGATTTGGGGCACCTTAGACTGGAGTGGGAAGCGGAGATGGGGGCCCCGATGTCGGATGGGATGTGGGAGCGCACCATGGGGTACCACAAAAAGGTATCGAGGAACGCCAGGTTCAAGCAGATACAGCTCTATATTACGCACAGGGCATATATGACCCCCCTTAGAATTTCCAAATTCCTAGGTAGTGGGCGCCAGGCGTGCCCCAAGTGTAACGAAGAGAATGCGGACATGACACACATGTTCTGGGCGTGCCCAGTGATTGCAACTTACTGGGGTGAAGTGGCGCGGAGGCTGGCAGGGAGGGGTATTACACTTAAGGTGGATTCGGCTTGGGCTTGTCTGCTGGGAGGGTATCCCAGGGCGCGTAAGCTTCGACATGTTGAGAAACTTAAAGATCTGGCCTATGTGCTTGTCAAACGTAGGATAGCCATGGAGTGGAAGAAATGTCACAAGCCGCGAGTGGAGGTCTGGTGGCGGGATCTCCAAAAATGGGCGGATGCCGAAACGACAGCGTGGCAAGATGGCAGTATGGCAGGGGATGGGGAAGAAATAGGGTCTCTCACGGCATGGAAGTTGTTGTTAGCTGAGCTGTTTGGTGCGGGATCAGCCTCGGCTGGACTTGAGAGCGATGAGGCCCCACCGCACGGAACGGACACTGAGGGCGGACACTCTACAGGCTCATAGGGGGGAGGGACGGGGATTGCAGTGCCTTACTTTTTGTTTGTTTGGTTTTGTTGTTTGAAGTGTTTTATTTATGTTTTGTTGTAATGTTGTTTGGTTGAGATAAAATAAAAATATATTTAAAAAAAAAAAAGTTACTTCTTACCTTGTAACGTTCTTTCAATGGGATGTTCCTCCGACGTATTCCTTATCTTGATAGATCACTTCCAGCTTGCTGGCCTCGGAAATGTTTTTTCAGTAGAGGGTGCTGTGCGTCGACGTCCCTCGAGTTGGTGTCCCTCGACATCCTCCCTGTCAGCGCTGACGTCATCGTGCGTATAAATAGACTTGCGCAGCGTCCGTTGCTCAGTTCCGTTTTGAAGCTTAAGAGTAGCTGTGCATGAATTGGTTATTGACCTTGAAGGAGCGTAAGTTGCAACTACAAGGGAAGTTTTACTGAGGGGATGGATGGGAGGGCGATAAGGAATACGTTGGAGGACATCAAATCGAAAGAACGTTACAAGGTAAGAAGTAACTTGTTCTTCGAAGGGATTGTGTCCTCCGACGTATTCTTTATCTTGATAGACTCCCATAGCAGTGGTGTGTAAACGGAGGTGGGAGTAAAATTGGAATATTTCCCTTAAGAATGAACAGAGTGTAACACAGCGTTGCCAAATCTTGTCTCCTGGCTAGAGGAGGAATCCAGATTGTAGAATTTTGTAAACGTATGTGCGGACGACCATGTGGCAGTCGCACATGTCTCGAATCGGTACCCCTCTTTGGAGGGCCGAAGAGGCTGCGATACCCCTAGTTAAATGAGCCCTAAGGTGTTGAGGGGGCTCTTTCCCTGCCAATTTATAGCATTCTAGAAGGGCTAAAAATATCCACCTGGAAATGGTCTGTTTTGTGATTGGCAATCCTAATTTGTGTCCTGCATAACCTATAAACAGTTGGTCTGCTTGCCTAATCCTAGCAAGTCTGCTGATATAAAAACTCAAGGCTCGCCTTGGATCCAGCCTATGTAGCCTCTCTTCCTCTTTCCCAGGATGGGGAGGAGGATAGAATGAAGGTAAGGTTATCTTCTGGGTGATGTGGAATGCAGAGACAACCTTTGGGAGGAAATTAGGCTTCACTTGTAGGACAGCTTTGTCTTTGTGAAAAATTGTATGAGGAGGTTTGCAAGATAGAGCTTGTAATTCGTTCACTCTTCTGGCAGATGTCAAAGCCACTAGTAAGACTGTTTTAAGGGTGAGAAATCTTAATGAATAAGAATGGAGTAATTCAAAGGGAGTACCTATCAGGGAACTTGGAACGGCTTAGGGGGATGGACATTAGTCAACCCCTTCAGAAGAACAAGTTACTTCTTACCTTGTAACGTTCTTTCGACAGGATGTTCCTCCGACGTATTCCTTATCTTTGATAATACGTTTCCAGCTTGCTGGCCTCGGAAATGTTTTCTGTAGAGGGCGCAGCGCGTCGACGTCCGCCGAGTCGATGTCCCTCGACGGCCACCATATCGGCGCCGACGTCACCATGCCCATAAATAGCCACGCGCTGCGTCCGTTGCTCAGTTCCGTTTTGTAGCATAAGAATTGCCTGAATTGGTTATTGACCTTGAAGGAGCGTAAGCTGCAACCACAAGGGAAGTATCACAGCGGGGATGGATGGGAGGGGCGATAAGGAATACGTCGGAGGAACATCCCGTCGAAAGAACGTTACAAGGTAAGAAGTAACTTGTTCTTCGAAGGGATTGTGTCCTCCAACGTATTCCTTATCTTTGATAGACTCCCATAGCAGTGGCATGTAATTGGAGGTGGGAGTGAGAATGTTATGTATCCCTTTAGGGATGGACCGAATGTAATACGGCCTTGCCAAATCTGGTCTCTTGACTAGTGGAGGAAGCCAGATTGTAAAATTTTGTGAATGTATGTGCGGACGACCATGTGGCAGCCGCACATGTGTCTCGAACCGGAACCCCTCTTTGGAGAGCCGAAGAGGCTGCGATACCCCTGGTTGAATGAGCCCTGAGATTTTGGGGGGGCTCTTTCCCTGCCAGTTTGTAACATTCCAGAATGGCCAAAATAATCCACCTGGAGATGGTTTGTTTTGTTATGGGTAGTCCCAACTTGTGACCTGAGTATCCTACAAACAGTTGGTCTGCTTGCCTGATCCTAGCCATTCTGCTGATGTAAAAGCTGAGAGCTCGCCTTGGGTCCAGCCTATGTAGCCTTTCCTCCTCTTTCCCCGGATGGGGAGGAGGGTAGAACGAAGGTAAGGTAATTTTCTGAGTAATATGAAATTCAGAAACCACCTTTGGGAGGAAATTATGCTTCACCTGTAGGACAACTTTGTCCTTGTGGAAAATTGTATGTGGGGGTTTACAGGAGAGAGCTTGTAGCTTGCTCACCCTCCTAGCAGATGTTAGTGCTACCAATAGGAGAGTTTAAAGTGTGAGAAATCTCAGCGAACAAGAGTGAAGTGGTTCGAATGGAGTGCCCATTAGGAAGTTTAAGACTAAATTTAAGTCCCATAAGGGAACCTGGAATGGTTTTGGAGGATAAACATTAGTTAATCCCTTGAGAAATTGTATCACTAGAGGAAGTTTGAAATACGATGGTTCCTCCGCAGTGCGCTTGAAGATAGAAAGCGCTGCGGGATAGCCTTTTACAGTGCCAACTTGAAGGCCTGAGTTTGCCAAGTAGAGTAGAAACGATAACACTGTTGGTGTACCACATGAAAAAGGGTCGATATTCTCTTCCCTACACCAGCTGCAACATTTGTTCCAACGACAGCGGTATAAAGACGTTGTTGCTGGCCTTCTGGCCGAAAGCAACACCTACATGACGTCATCAGGGAGATCCCAATCCTTGTACCTCACCCTTTCAGAAGCCAAGCTTGAAGGTTGAGGGTTCTGGTGTCTGGATGGAGAACCTGACCTCCCTTCTGCGAGAGAAGATTCTCTTTGAGTGGAAGACAGATTGGAGGACAGATGGACATATCTAGAAGGTCCGGGTACCACGTTCTCCTGGCCCAATCCGGGGCAATTAGGATCATGGTTTTCCGGAATCTTCTCAACATCCTGATAATTTGAGGAATAACAGGGACTGGTGGGAACACGTAAAGGAGTGGAAACTCCCAGTCCACTACGAACGCGTCTCCTAGAGCTCCTCTCGGGGGAAATTCCCTTGAACAGAACAGATTGCACTTCCTGTTGGTGCTTGTGGCGAACAGATCCACCTGAGGGGTTCCCCAAAGGGTGAGATCTCTTGAAGGACTTCCTGAGCTAGCTCCCACTCGTGGGAGACTGTGCTCTGCCTGCTCAGAGCATCCGCTGTCAAGTTCTTCTCTCCGGCTAGGTGGACTGCTGATAGAGAGATTCCTTCTTGGATTGCCCAAAACCCAAGCTGCATCGCCTCTCTGCACAGTGGCAGTGATCCTACGCCTCCTCTTTTGTTGAGGTAGTGCATGGCCACAGTGTTGTGCGTCATTATCAGGACATTTCTCCCTTGTACTGATGGCAGGAAAGCTTTCAGCGCTAGTCTGATCGCTCTCAGCTCCAATAGGTTGATGTGTAGTCTGGACTCCGATGGAGACCAACGGCCGCTGATGGTCAAGTCGTTGGCATGGGCTCCCCACCCCGTGAGTGAGGCGTCTGTGACTACTGTTATCTCCGGCCATGGTTGCCAAAACAGTTCTCCTTTCAAGATGTTCTCTGGATAGGTCCACCATTGAAGGTCGCAGGCTACCTTGTCCGGAATCCGGAGGAGATCTGTCATTCTCCCTGAGAATTGCGACGACTGACTTCTCAGTGCCCACTGAAGAGATCTCATTCTCAGGCGAGCCTCTGGCACAAGGAAGATGCAGGATGCCATGAGGCCTAGCAACCTCAAAAAGTCAAAGGCTGGGAGACGTTGGGCATTTTGAAACTTGGTGACCATCTGTAGAATATCTTGAGCCCTCACCTCTGGTGGCGAGGCTTTTCCCAGGGAAGTGTCCAGGACCGCTCCAATGAACTGGAGTCTCTGTGATGGTATCATCTGTGACTTCTTTAAATTGAGGGAGAAGCCCAGTTTGTGAAGGAAGTGGCAGACATAATCTAGCTGGGCCTGGGCCTGTTTCGAATATACAGCCCTGATCAGCAATCGTCCAGGTAGGGGTAGACGTGGATCCCTTCCCTCCTTAGACTCGCCGCCACTACCGATATCAGCTTGGTGAAGACCCTCGGGGCGGAGGTCAGCCCAAATGGCAGAACTCGAAATTGATAATGAGAGTCGCCATTTGCGAACCTCAGGTATTTCCTGTGTTTGTGATGGATTGGCACATGGAAATAAGCATCCTGAAGGTCCAGAGATACCAGCCAGTCCTGGAGCTGGAGGGCCAGAAGGATCTGAGAGAGAGTTACCATCTTCAACTTGTCCTTCCTGAGGAACTTGTTCAATTCTCGTAGGTCCAGGATGGGTCTCAGTCCTCCGTCGTCCTTTGGTATGAGAAAGTAGGGGGGAGTACCAGCCCTTGTTCCTGTCTGCTACAGGTACCTGTTCTATGGCTCCTTTCTTAGCAGGTCTATAATTTCCTGCAAGAGGAGCGGATCTGGAACTTTTAGAAGCTGTTCCCCGGTGGATGACTCTGAGGGATGTGTAGAAAGGGTAGGCAGTAACCCTGGACAACTGTCTCCAATGCCCAAGCATCTGACGTTATAGCCTGCCTGTTGCACCAAGATTTCGGCATCCTTCTCTCTGGCATCATTGGCGGTTACAGCCGCGTATGCGATTTCGTACCACCAACAGGGAGCCCCCAGCTCAGAGGAGCGGTCTAGTGGTTCGTGAGAAGGACGAGACTGAGACTCCTCCCTCTACTCCGGAAGTACGATATGAACGAGAGTTGCCAGGAGTACTACGCGTTGCTACGATTCAACACAGCTCTGCTCCGTGAGTTACTGAAACTGCGATACACGCCTCTCATTGAGTAGATTTGGGGAAGCCTTTCTTCATTTTTCTTTGCTTACATTTCCTACAGGACTTTCCTCTATATACCCCCATTCAGTCCGACCCAGCCGCTCCACCCGGCTGAGTCTTACGGACGAAACACTCAGGGGTCTTCTCACCCTTTGGTCGATCCCGTCTCGACACTACCCCCGAACTCCCAAGACTCAACACACAATCTCTGCATCCTGGTCTACACAACAGGTAGGGATCTAAACATTCAGGCTTTGTCCCCCATTCACTTCTTTTCTCTCTTATGCAAACACTTCCCTTTGTTTCTTCTTTAACCAATAGCAGACCGGACCGCATCATCAGCCATCAGAGACTCTCCATAACTTTCCTTGGGATTCTCCCACAGGTACATCTCACTCATTTCAACCTTGAGTACCATAAGGCGAAGGGTGTTATAACTATCTAATTCTATCTATCCTATTCCCACAGAAGAGTCTCACCTTAGTCAAATTCATCGCGACTCCATCCGGTTAAACTTTCTACTCCAGCCGTGAGGGAACTAGGCGAACCACCTACAGGACTACACCCACACTGGGTTTTTTTCCCTCTAAGAGGGTTTCCCGGAGAACCCCACTTTTTGATACCTGTGTTGGAAGGTTCGGGAAGGGGTCTCCGGTAAACTTTCACTCCTTCAGGATAGACCAAAGACAAGGTAGGACTTTTCCATTGTTGCTTGCCAAGTGCTTCTGATTTGTATCGGCAGTTATTACAGATAGCAACGCCCAAAAGACAAATAGAGCACGTTTTCAAATTTTATTGAACAAGCATTTCAGCAGACAACAATGGAACAACAGATACAGCAATTAGTCGCAGCGATGCAGAACATGTCTGCTGAGGTGCAATTACTGAAACAGGAGAACACCACTCTTAAACAACAGGTAGGGCGTTCCGCCCAAAGTTCGGAGGTACCCCCGGGGTCTTTACCAGGAGGGCGCTTTGACGGCAATCCACATGCCGTAAAGGAGTTCCTGGAATCTTGTACGATCCAATTAACTTTTAAACCAGCCTTTTTCCCTACTAATAGAGATAAAGTAGGGCACATGATTGCCCAGATGACCGGAGCCACTCTGGCCTGGGCCACCCCATTAGTCACCAACAACAATCCAATCCTTGATTCATACCCTGCTTTTTGTAATAGTATCCGAAGCATGTTCAGCCGACAGGAAGTAGTTGTTGCTTCCCAAGAGAAACTGTTGGACTTAAAACAGGGTAATCAGGATATACTTACGTACATAACGGCGTTCAAAAGAATGGCCGCAGATACCTCATGGGCCGATGACGCCCTAATGACACTATTTCGACGTGGTCTGTCAGAAGACTTAAAGGACGAAGTGTCCCGTGTCCCCAGACCAACAAACCTCGCAGAATATATTGCCTTGGTTATGCAAATGGATTACCGTCTTCAGGAGAGGAACAGAGAAAGACGCAAGGGAAAAGGGTCTCGAGCTCATCCAGAGGTATTTACCTCCCCTAAATCAGGCCCTTCAGACGAACCCATGCAATTAGGCACAGCTAGAGGTCCAATAACCCCAGAAGAACGGGCCCGAAGAAGAACACTAGGCTTATGCATGTATTGCGGATCTAATAGCCATACTATTAGGGAATGTACTCTGATCCCTCCCCGGAAACCGGGGCAGGGAAACGCCAGTACCCGACCGTAAAAGGGACGATGGCATCGGGTCCTTTCACCATACCTAGTCCCTCTTCCCACATATCTGGTGGGTTTTCCGCCCATTCATCAGAGAGCATCATGATCAGTTTGAAAATCTCTTTGTCCTGGAACAACACTTCTTTACTTAATGTTCCTGCCCTCATTGATAGTGGTGCCGCAGGAAACTTCGTAGATGATACCTGGGCACTCTCCCATAACGTTCCCCGTACCGCAAAAGAAATGGCCATACCTGTGGAAAGCGTGGACGGAAGTCCGCTTACATCAGGACCCATTAAGGATCAAACCTTGCCCTTGTTGATGGTGGTTGCTTCACATCAAGAGAATATAGAGTTCGACATAATCAAAACAGCCCATTACCCAATCATCTTAGGGCTGCCCTGGCTAAGACACCATAATCCCTATATTAACTGGGCAGCAGGCACAATTTTCTTGGGTTCTGAACGAAGTGTACAACATCACCAATTGGTAAACTCCCCCAAGGTAGAGCAAATGCCAGATCCCGGGGTCTCGACTACTGTGGTCAACGAGGTCTCTTCCTTGCCTCCTGAATACGAACATTTTCGTCCCGTATTTTCTCACCCAGAGTTTTCAGAACTCCCACCTCACAGAAGAGATGATTGTGCCATAGACTTGGTACCAGACACCCCCCTTCCTTTTGGCAGGATGTATATTCTGTCGGCAAGAGAGAAAGAAGTTTTAAAGGAGTACCTACACACCCATCTCAAGAACGGATTGATTACAAAATCCACATCCCCGGCAGCCGCTTCACTTTTTTTCATTCCAAAAAAAGACACATCGGAACTTCGCCCTTGCATAGACTTCAGAGGGTTGAATAAAATAACCATCCCTGACAAATATCCAATGCCTCTTATTCCTGACATACTAGAAGCAGTGCAAGGGGCCAAACTTTACACCAAATAAGACCTAAGGGGAGCGTATCACCTGATTCGCATCAAAGCTGGCGACGAGTGGAAAACGGCATTCCGAACGCCCTTTGGTCATTTCCAGTATAAAGTCATGCCCTTTGGACTTATGAACGCTCCAGCAGTGTTTCAAAGATTTATGGACCACATATTTTCAGATATTAGTCTTCACTACGTTATAGTTTACTTAGATGACATTTTAATTTTTTCTCCCTCTTTGAAAGAACATCAGTCCCAAGTGAAGGAGGTTTTACATTGATTGCAGGAAAACCATTTGTATTGCAAATTAGAGAAATGTGCGTTTCACAAGACCACCATAGCATTTCTGAGTTATATTCTCTCCCACGAAGGGATTGCTATGGATCCTGCAAAAGTTTCCACAATCACACAATGGCCTCCTCCTCGTTCTATCAAAGAGATACAAAGATTTCTAGGTTTTGCCAATTTTTACAGGCATTTCATTCCACACTTCTCTTCTTATACTAAACCCATCACTCAATTGCTAAAAAAGACACCCCATATCTTTGGAACTCCGAGAGACAGAAAGCATTTGACCACCTGAAGATCCTCTTTACCCAGGCTCCGATCCTTAAAGTCCCAGATCAACAACGTCCTTTTATTGTGGAATCGGATGCTTCGAATCATGCCCTTGGAGCGGTTCTACTTCAATCGGGCAGCCATAACATCGAAAGACCTGTAGCCTTCTTATCCAAGACCCTCTCACCGGCAGAGATCAACTATACAGTCTTAGAAAAAGAACTTCTAGCCATTAAGCGGGCCTTTGAAGAATGGCGACATCTCCTTTTGGGAGCACGATACCCTATCGAAGTAAGAACTGATCACCACAACCTCCGTTCTCTCCAGTGTGTACAAACCTGCAACAGCCGACAGGCACGATGGGCGCATTTTTTCTCGTCCTACCAAATCAAATTTTCCTTCATCCCGGGAAATACCAATCTCCGGGCCGACACTTTATCCCGCAAAGATCCTGCGGAGAAGATCCCCTTCCGAGCAGAACCTATGTTTCCAAAGGCAGTTTTTGTTCCTGTAGTCCATCACTTCTTGCAGACACTGGAGGACAAGACTAAGGAACTGCTGACAGCAGAACCAGAAAATGGTCTCATTAGGGGATTAACAAGCAGCAGAGGACTCCTATTCAAAGGGGAACAAGTGTACGTCCCGGATACAACTCTCCAAAAAGAAGTATTAAGACTTTGTCACGATTCACTGGCAGCTGGTCACAGAGGAATCTTCAACACTCTCGAGTTGGTTCAGAGACATTTTTGGTGGCCCTCAGTCCGTACTGATGTCCGGGATTATGTCGCGTCATGCACGATATGTCTTCAGACTAAATCTCCCCGGAGACCGCCTATGGGAAAACTGGTCACGACCCCTATTCCGGAGAGACCATGGCAAAGAATTACAACAGATTTCATTGTGGATCTACCGAGATCGGAGGATTGTATCGCTATCATGGTAACCATAGATACCTTGACCAAAATGGCACATTTTATACCTTTGCCGGCAGTTCCTTCAGCAGCCCAGATGGCTCACATATTTTTGGAACGCATTTTCTCTTTACATGGCCTTCCGGATAGCATCATTTCGAGAGACTGGTAGACGTCATCCAACTAAGACATCGGACTGCTCGCCTGGCTCTTCAAGAAGTCCAGACGCGCAGTAAAATTCAAGCAGATAAACATCGTTCTCCAACTCCACAATTCCATATTGGTGGACGGGTCTGGTTGGCGAGCAAATTTCTACCGAGAAGGCTTGTCCCGTCCAAACTGTCTCCCAGATATTTTGGACCATTTTCCATAGTGGCTAAACATGGTCCTGTGGCCTATACCTTGCAGCTACCCAGATCTTGGAGTCGTATTCATCCGACTTTTCACGTCTCCCAATTGAAGCCAGACGTACGGAACCGCTTTCATCGTACGGCGGAATCCGCCCCTCCGCCGGTGATGACCGATACGGGTCCCGAATACGAGGTCTCGGGTATCTGTGACTCTCGGTATCATCGTGGGGTCCTTCAATACCTGGTGGACTGGAAGGGTTATTCTCCTTCTGAAAGGTCGTGGGAGCCGGCTTCGGCCGTCCATGCTTCTCGATTGATTCGCTCCTTTCATCTTCTTCATCCTGGCAAGCCTGGTTTCCCTTCTTTGGGGAGGGGGTATACTGTTACACCCAGATTTCGGCATCCTTCTCTCTGGCATCGTTGGCGGTTACAGCCGCGGATGCGATTTCGTACCACCAACAGGGAGCCCCCAGCTCAGAGGAGCGGTCTAGTGGTTCGTGAGAAGGACGAGACCGAGACTCCTCCCTCTACTCCGGAAGTACGATATGAACGAGAGTTGCCAGGAGTACTACACGTTGCTACGATTCATCACAGCTCCGCTCCGTGAGTTACTGAAACTGCGATACACGCCTCTCATTGAGTAGATTTGGGGAAGCCTTTCTTCATTTTTCTTTGCTTACATTTCCTACAGGACTTTCCTCTATATACCCCCATTCTGTCTGACCCAGCCGCTCCACCCGGCTGAGTCTTACGGACGAAACACTCAGGGGTCTTCTCACCCTTTGGTCGATCCCGTCTCGACACTACCCCCGAACTCCCAAGACTCAACACACGATCTCTGCATCCTGGTCTACCCAACAGGTAGGGATCTAAACATTCAGGCTTTGTCCCCCCTTCACTTCTTTTCTCTCTTATGCAAACACTTCCCTTTGTTTCTTCTTTAACCAATAGCAGACCGGACCGCATCATCAGCCATCAAAGACTCTCCATAACTTTCCTTGGGATTGTCCCACAGGTACATCTCACTCATTTCAACCTTGAGTACCATAAGGCGAAGGGTGTTATAACTATCTAATTCTATCTACCCTATTCCCACAGAAGAGTCTCACCTTAGCCAAATTCATCGCGACTCCATCCGGTTAAACTTTCTACTCCAGCCGTGAGGGAACTACGCGAACCACCTACAGGACTACACCCACACCGGGTTTTTTTCCCTCTAAGAGGGTTTCCCGGAGAACCCCACTTTTTGATACCTGTGTTGGAAGGTTCGGGAAGGGGTCTCCGGTAAACTTTCACTCCTTCAGGATAGACCGAAGACAAGGTAGGACTTTTCCATTGTTGCTTGCAAAGTGCTTCTGATTTGTATCGCCAGTTATTACACTGCCATTCCGTCAGATGGTGAGTTAACCTGCCCCCTACAGGTGTATTGTGTGGAAAGGCCTCAGAGTGGTTTGGGGGCGGCTGATGCAGATGCCGAGGGTAAAGAGGCACCTGCTGCTGCTGCGGCCTTAGTACCTTTGACCCGTCCACCTCGGGTGGATCTCCTTTGGCCTCTTTGAGCCGGCTGTCCTCTGCCTTTCCCGAATGCGGAATAATAGCGAAAGGACTTTCCTCTCCCAGAGGTTCCTGAGGGGTGAAAAGGAGTTTGGTGGATAGCAGCACCTAAAGATTTTGCTGCTGCTTTAGAAGTCTGCAGCTTTTCCAGACGGTCATCAACCTTTTTTCCGAATAGTGAAGAGCCGTCAAAGGGCATATTCAAAAGTCTGGCCTGTACATCTGGAGCAAAGCCAGACTTTCGCAACCACGCATGCCTGCGAATTTTTGTACTTGCCGCCATGGCCCTGCTGATACTGTCAGCTGAATCGATGCCAGTTTGAAGTGATTCGCACATGGCATCTTTGCCATCTTTAATAATGTTAAGGAAGGCTTCCTTTTCCTCACCTTCAGGTATGCAGTCAGCCGCTGATGAAGCACACTCCCACAGTGTGTGACTGAGCCTGGCGAGCGTACAGGTGGCGTTGGACTTCAACGCCATACTACAAGCAGAGAAGACTTTCTTCGCCATAGAATCGTACCTCTTGCCATCTCTATCCTGTGGGACAGTCGGGTAAGTGGTCCTACTGCTAGATGAAGTTGCCGCTTGAACCACCAGGCTCTCTGGAGTCGGGTGTTTTGATAAGTATTCAGGGTCAGCAGCCGCTACCCTATACTTGGCTGACAATCTTTTATTGACCGCAGGGATAACTTTAGGAGTTTCCCAATTAGATGTAATTTTTCTTTGTAAGGCTGCATGGAAGGGGACCACAGGGTCCTCCTGTGGACCTTTGTCTAATATGTCTGTTAGGTCATCCTGTTGAAAAACAGGGGAAGGTGCAGACCAACCCATAAATTCAATAATTCTTGCCATAAGGGTTCTATAGGGTGATTCGGCATGTTCCCCTGGGTCTGGCTTAACAAATTCCACTTCTGGGGAAGTGTCCAGCTCACTTGCCTCATGTAGTGACTCCTGTAGGTCCTTCAGCCTTCTTTCCTCAGAGGTGAAATCCTCTGAAATAGGCAGTGTGGTCCTCTGTAACCCAAATGTTTCCTGGTCAGAATCTTCCCCCTCTTCATAAATTGAAGATAGTCCAGGGTACTCTGACCTCTGAAATGGTGTAAAACCCATTTCTAAGGCAGAAGGAGCCAAACTCGTCATTATTGGGCGAGAAAACGTCGATGCCGTCAACGCCGATGTGACAGGCTTCGAAGGCGCTGAAAAAACTGGAAGGGGTCTCGAAGAACTCGAGAGGATCGGGATTCTACTCGAGGACATCGACGACGGTCTCAGCGTCGTGCCGGAGGCCCTTGGAATCACCGTTGGCTGTGGAGTAGCCTTGGTCTTCTCTTTCATCGGCGTCGACAATGGCGTTGAGTCGATCGACCGATGCGTCGAGGAATCCTTCGACAACGGCGTCGATGGCGCCGATCCATGCGTCGAAGGAATCTTCGACGACAGCGTTGAAGATGGTGCCTTCTTACCCGATGGCTCGTGGCGCTCTCGGGTGGAATGTTGCGCCGGGTGCTGCGACTCGCGGCGTTTTGATTTTTTGGGTTTTTCACCCCGGGTATCACCCTCAGCTGTCTTCGCGGGGGTCGAGGCCACATTCTTGAAGACGCTTAACATTTTCTTTCTGAATTCCTCCCACTCAGCCTGAGAGCTGTGTTTTGTGGGACAGGAGACCCTTTCTGTGGAAACAGAAGACGAGGAAGGGGATCTTCAACGTCTCTTTTTTGAGTGTCTTGATCTCGACGAATGGTGGGAGCTACTTCGAGATCTAGAATGGGAATGTTTTCGATGGCGAGGAGACGAATGCCTCGACTCAGCCGAAGAAACCTTCGAGGAGGTTTTGACTGACTTACCTCTCTCGAGCTTCCCCTTGCGCTCCTTCAAGGCTTTCGCCGTCATGGACATGCAGTCCTCACACTCCGAACAATGGTGCTCGACTCCCAAGCACCACAAGCAGATCCTGTGTGGATCCGTTATCGATATTTTTTTACTGCAGTCTCGACATTTCTTGAAGCCGGATCGCGGCGTCGTCGGTTCCGATGAAGATGCCATCGAGAACGAGTAGGTATAATTCGAGTAGATATAGAGTTATCCTGACTGAACTGAGCATCGACATTCCGAGGCCCCATGAAGCGCGGAAAAACGGAACTGAGCAACGGATGCAGCGCGTGGCTATTTATGGGCATGCTGACATAGGCGCCGATATGATGGCCGTCGAGGGACATCGACACGGCGGACGTCGACGCGCAGCGCCCTCTACAGAAAAAATTTCCGAGGCCAGCAAGCTGGAAACGTATTATCAAGGAATACGTCGGAGGACACAATCCCTTTGAAATTGGATTACTAGGGGTAATTTGAAGTATGATGGCTCCTCTGCAGTGCGCTTGAAGATCGACAGTGCTGCGTGGTAGCCCTTGATCGTACCAACTTGAAGACCTGAATTCGCCAAATAGAGCAAAAAAGATAACACCATTGGTGTACCGTATGAAAAGGGTTCGATATTCTTTTCTCTACACCAGCTGCAAAACGTGTTCCAACGGCAGCGGTATAAAGTCTTTGTTGCTGGCCTTCTAGCCGAAAGCAACACCTCCATGGCGTCATCTGGGGGGTCCCAATCCTTGTATCTTAACCTTTCAGAAACCAAGCGTGAAGGTTGAGGGTTCTGATGTCTGGATGGAGAACCTGACCTCCCTTCTGCAAGAGAAGATCCTCCCTGTGTGGAAGACGAATCGGAGGGCAGATGGACATGTCCAGAAGTTCCGGGTACCACGTTCTCCTGGCCCAGTCTGGGGCAATTAGGATCATAGTCTTCTGGCATCTTCTCAACCTCCTGATCTGAGGAATGACAGGGACAGGAGGGAAAGTGTACAGAAGTGGAAACTCCCAGTCCACTACAAACGCGTCCCTTAGAGCTCCTCTCGGTGGAAATTCCCTTGAACACAACTGATCGCACTTCCTGTTGATACTGGTGGTGAACAGATCCACTTGAGGGGTTCCCCAAAGGGTGAAGATCTCTTGAAGGACTTCCTGAGCTATCTCTCACTTGTGGGAGACTGTGCTCTGCCTGCTCAGAGTGTCCACTGTCAAGTTCTTCTCTCCGGCTAAGTGAACTGCCGATAGAGAGATTCCTTCTTGAATTGCTCAAAACCAGAGCTGCATTGCCTCTCTGCACAGTGGCAGTGATCCTACGCCTCCTCTTTTGTTGATGTAGCGCATGGCCACTGTGTTGTCCATCATTATTAGGACATTTTTCCCTTGTACAGATGGCAGAAAAGCCTTCAGCGCTAGTCCGATAGCTCTCAGCTCCAACAGGTTGATATGTAGTCTGGACTCCGATGGAGACCAACGACCGCTGATGGTCAAGTCGTTGGCATGGGCTCCCCACCCCGTGAGCGAGGCATCCATGACTACTGTTATCTCCGGCCATGGTTGCCAAAACAGTTCTCCTTTCAAAATGTTCTCCCGACAGGCCCACCACCGAAGGTCTCGAGCCACTTTGTCTGGGACCTGAAGGAGATCTGTCATTCTTCCTGAGAATTGCGACCACTGGGTTCTTAGTGCCCACTGGAGAGATCTCATTCTCAGGCGAGCCTCTGACACAAGGAAGATGCAGGATGCCATGAGGCCTAGCAACCTCAAAAAGTCAAAGGCTGGGAGACGTTGGGCATTTTGAAACTTGGTGACCATCTGAAGAATATCTTGAGCCCTCACCTCTGGTGGCAAGGCTTTCCCCAGGGAGGTGTCCAGGACAGCTCCGATAAACTGGAGTCTCTGTGATGGTATCATCTGTGACTTCTTTAAATTGAGGGAGAAGCCCAGTTTGTGAAGGAAGTGGCAGACATAATCTAGTTGGATCTGAGCTTGTTCCGAAGATACTGCTCTGACTAGTCGTCTAGGTAGGGGTAGAAGTGGATCCCTTCCCTCCTTAGGCTTGCAGCCACTACCGACATTAGCTTGGTGAAGACCCTCGGGGCGGAGGTCAGCCCAAATGGCAGAACTCGAAATTGATAGTGAGAGTTGCCAATTGCGAACCTCAGGTATTTCCTGTGTTTGAGATGGATTGGCACATGGAAGTAAGCATCCTGAAGGTCTAGAGATACCAGCCAGTCCTGAAGCTGGAGGGCCTGAAGGATCTGAGAGAGTCACCATCTTGAACTTGTCCTCCATGTGGAATTTGTTCAATTCTCGTAAGTCCAAGATGGGTCTCAGTCCTCCGTCCTTCTTCAGTACTAGAAAATAGGGGGGAATACCAACCCTTGCTCCTCTCCGCTACAGGTACCGGTTCTATGGCACCTTTCTCTAGCAGGTCTAGAATCTAATGCGAAAGGAGCGGATCCGGAAACTTCAAAGAGTTGTTCCCCGGTGGATGACTGAAGGGTGCGTAGAAAAGGCAGGCAGTAACCTTGGGCAACTGTCTCCAACGCCTAAGCATCTGACGTAATAGCCTGCCATTCCGTCAGATGTTGAGTTAACCTGCCCCCTACCGGTGTCTTGTGAAGAGAAACCTCAGAGTGGTTTAGAGGCGGCTGACGCAGATGCTGAGGGCAAGGAGGCACCTGCTGCGGGTTTTGTACTTTCAACCCGTCCACCGCGGGTGAATAGTTTTTGGCCCCTTTGAGCCAGCCGTCCTCTACCTTTTCCGAATGCGGAATAAAAGCGACAGGACCTACCCCTCCAAGGGGTTCCTGAGGGGCGATACGGAGTTTGACGGATTGCAGCTCCAAGAGATTTTGCTGCTGCCTTGGATGTTTGTAACTTCTCTAGGCTGTTATCAGCCTTCTTACCAAACAAAGAAGTGCCGTCAAAGGGCATATCCAAAAGTCTGGCCTGTACATCTGGAGCAAAACCAGACTTTCGCAACCACGCAAATCTGCGGATTGTAGTACTTTCCGCCATGGCCCTGCTGATACTGTCAACAGAATCAATGCCAGTTTGAAGGGACGCAATCATTGCGTCTTTACCATCTTTAATGATGTTCAGAAATGCTTCCCTTTCCTCTCCTTCCGGGAGACAGTCAGCCGCAGATAAACACACTCCCAAAGTGTATGGCTGAATCTTGCGAGCGTGCAAGTAGCATTAATGGATTTAAGCGCCATGCTACATGCCGAGAAGACCTTTTTAGACATAGCGTCAAACCTTTTATCATCCCTGTCTTGTGGAATAGTAGGGTATGCAGATCTACTGTTCGATGAAGTTGCTGCTTGTACAACCAAACTCTCTGGGGTTGGATGTTTGCTCAAATATTCAGCGTCAGAAGCAGATACCCTATATTTGGCAGATAGTTTTTTGTTAATTGCAGGGATAACCTCAGGGGTTTCCCAGTTGACAGATATTTTTCTCTGCAATGCAGTATGAAAGGGAACCAAAGGATCTTCCTGTGGGCCTTTAAGTGAAATGTCCGTAAGATCATCCTGTTGAAAAGAAGGTGAAGGTGTAGACCACCCCATGAACTCTATTATTCTGGCCATTAAGACCCTATAAGGGGTCTCAGCATGTTCCCCTGGGTCTGGTTTAGCAGATTCTACTTCTGGAGAAGTATCTAAACCACTTGCCTCTTGCAAAGAGTCTTGAAGGTCCTTCAGTCTATTCTCTTCAGAGATAAATTCCTCTGGTATAGGTGTAGTGGTCCTCTGTAACCCAAAGGGTCTTTCATGGTCAGAATCCTCCCCTTCCTCATATATAGAGGACAAAGCTCTGAAATAATCTGACGTTGGGTATGGTTTAAAACCCATTTCTAAAGCAGAAGGGGCCAAGCTTGTAGTCACCGGTTGAGAAAACGTCGAAGTTGTCGACGCGGAAGTCAAAGGCTTCGATGAAACCGAAAAAGGAGTCGAAAAAGTATGAAGAGGCCTCGAAGAAGTCAAGAGGATCGGAAACCTACTCGGAGTCGTCGAGGTTATCGACGACATCCTCGAGGTAATGGTCGAAGCCCTCGGTACGTCTACTGACTGAGATGTAGTAACAGCAGTAGGTCAGTCCTTTATCGGTGTCGACAGCGGCGTCGAAGACGGCGTCGATTCGACCGATTTGTGTGTCGACGGACCCTTCGATAAAGGCACGCAGATTTATGAGACGAAGGAACCTTCGACGATGGTGTCGATGACGCAGTCTTACTGCCTTTGCTCGAGGGTTCATGACGCTCTCAGACAGTTTATTTCGCCGGGTGCAACGACTCGCAGCGTTTCAATTTTTCGGGTCTTTCACCCAGGGTATCACCTTTAGCTGTCTCCGAGGGGGTCAAGGCCGCTTTCTCAAAGACGCTAAGCATTTTTTTTATGGAAGTCCTCCCACTTAGCTGGAGAGCTGTGTTTCGTGGGGCAGGTGACCCTTTCCGTGGAAGTAGAAGAAGACGAAGAAGAGGGAGATCTACAACGCCTCTTTTTCGAGTGTTTAGATCTCGAAGGCTGATGGGAACCGCTTCGAGACCTTGAGCGGGAATGTTTCCTGTGACGGCGAGGAGACGAATGTCTCGACTCTGCCGAGGAAACTTTCGAAGAAGTAGAAGTTTTAAGAGTTATCTCTTTCTAGCTTCCCCTTACGCTCCTTCAAGTCTTTCGCCGTCATGCACATACAGTCCTCGCATTCCGAACAGTGATGCTCCGATCCCAGGCACCACAAACAGATCCTGTGAGGATCCGTCAATGAAATTTTCTTCCCACAATCTCGACACTTTTTGAAGCCGGACCGTGGGGTCGACGGTTCGGAAGAGGAAGCCATCGAATGAAGAAGATATCTTCGAGGAATAATAAGAAATACTTGAAGAAAGAACTGAGCAACACTATTCCGAGGCCCACGAAGCGTGAAAAAACAGAACAGAGCAACGGACGCTGCGCAAGTCTATTTATACGCACGATGACATCGGCGCTGATACCGAGGCTGTCGAGGGACACCAACTCAAGGGACGCCGACTCACAGCGCCCTCTACTGAAAAAAAAAATTCCGAGGCCAGCAAGCTGGAAGTGATCTATCAAGATAAGGAATACGTCGGAGGACACAATCCCTTCGAATCTTCTTACTTATTGTTCCACGTGCCCCCTGTGCACAATCTCGTTTTCAATCTTTTCAGCTGCTGGCCCCTCTCCACTGGAACCTGCTTCCATTATCCCTCCGATCCATCACCTCTTACTCTGTTTCACTCCTCCCTAAAATGTTACCTACTACACTCTCCTGTCTAAATCCTATTGGCTAATTGTGAACACAATAAAGATTGCCCATGCAACTAGCGCAGGAAGTCTTGATTCTATTAAAGACACGGAGGCGAGCATTATGCTTTATCTTCTTTTCACATGGTTTGCCCTTTTTTCCCCCCTCCCCCCCTCTTTTCACATGGTTTGCCCTCTTAGGACTTTCACTTTTATTTTGTTAATTTATTATTTTTTCTTTGTTTTCAATTGTTATATACAGATTTATTCCCCCGGGCCCCCCCTCCCTTTGCCATTAGTCTGCCCCCTTACCCACCCCTTTTTTCCCCCTGTGTTTAGGCAATTTGCATCAGCACCAATTGAGTCCCGCAACCTGCCGGACCATTGGTAGTCCGAGCGCGCTCTCCTGTGTTTTTGAGAGGCACTCGGGCTCTCTTTTCCGCTGCCTCCACACGCCTGTGGCGCTCATATGGAGCCAGCTGCGTCATTACGACGCTTACGCGAGCCCGTTTGACCGCGTTTCTGCGCCCTTTTTATTGGCGATGGGCCTTACTTCGCCAGTATCGTCAGTCCGGAGCTGTACAGCTTGATACAGCACACGGACCACACAGAGGCGAGCAGCAGCCCCCTTGCAGGTACGGCCCACACCCAGGCCCCACAGATTCGTTTCCACATAGCCTCTGCCATGGTTGTTTGCAGCCCAATTTACCATCACTTGTGTTCTTAACAGGTACGCTTGACCTGTGTTTAGGATTGCCGCTTATTTTCCATCAAAATGTGGTGCTTTGAACTACCCTTGATCTCCATTCGCCTCCTGCCTCCTACTTTGGCCACTGGCCCAGAGGTAAAGGTTTTGCAAGCTCCTCACAGTGGCACACAAAATATGGCTTGAATCCCTTACGCCATTGAAACCGGTCGACCCCTTTCGGTCATGAGGGCTCTCATGACCCACCTCTGATCTCTCTTGTACCAACAGAGAGACTTCTTTCTCAATAATACTTGCTGTAGCACACTCATCACTACTGTGTGAGCTAAAATATTTTTATAAGAGCCAACTTTTAGTCCTCCAGCCCTCCGGCTGCGTTTTATTGCTCTACCCACCAGTGGTTTCTCCAGTTGAACTGTTTTTCCATCCCAACCTCAGTGACCCACGGGCACCATTAAAGTTATACACTTTAGAAGGTATACAAACAGTTGACCTGCCCCGCAGGTTGTACCCACACTCCAGACAGAGCAGCCCTAAGATCTAATCCACAGCTTTGTTGAATATTGCTCAACCTTCTGGAGAACACCATTTTTTATTCTTTTTCTTTTTGGACGATCTGTGTCTGCCAACAGACACTACCACCAGTATAGAAGGTTGAGGGACAGTACTCTCCTCTATATCTATTTAGTAGGCGATACACCACGCGCTACCCAGGGATAGGCACCCCCGCCAGGGCTAGGGTGTTCTTCCTTAGGGCTAGGTACGCCGAGACGGGTGGCCCTTCCTTTCGTGTTTGAGTGTGAGCACTCCAATCGATCCATTTGTTAGCATACTCATGATGCTCCTTGAATACCTGCCTGCCTAGAAAAACCGTTGTTGTTGTGCTACCATACGTTTTCCTTGTTAACGGTTAAAAGGATGATCACGGTTGTACCGTGTACTCTAGCTTTCTAAGCTTTCCCTGTTGTTTCCAAGTTTTATCTTCTTTAATTACTGCTAACCACAGCTTTTTAAATCTTTCTTTGTTTTCCTATATAACACTTTTTTTTTTTTTTATAACTCGTATAAACAGAAAAGAAAAAATGAAAACATCGTTTTAACATGACAAAACTACATTTCCCATGAGGCTTCTTTGCTCGGTACGGTAGTCCCACAGCCTCTCTTTCACTGTCCAATCCGGCAATCCTTCCTGCTATAAGTCCCCGTTTCCCTGGGTCCCTTCCTCTTCTTTTGCAGCACACTGATTAACTGAACAAAGTCTAAAATCCAACTGAATTATCGTAATTCCAAACAGAAATTGTCTTTTCTATCCTCGATAGCTTTGCTGTGCTCTAAATTCGCAGGACTGCTGCCTTCTATACACTAATCTCTGTTACTCTTTTGATCCTCTCCTACGCAAAAAGAGAAATGTGCATGTTAGGGAAGGGGAATACAGTTTGTCACATATCATAATCAAGTCTTTACGTACACAACTTTGAAACCGTTACAGATCATAACATAACACCCATCGCTGTATTCCATAGGGTAGGATAATGCTCGCCTCCGTGTCTTTAATAGAATCAAGACTTCCTGCGCTAGTCGCATGGGCAATCTTCATTCTATGACAAGACCGGAGGCGAGCATTATGCTTGTTCAAAGCTTTCTATCACAGCAGCTGCTATATTGGATACTGGTTTGAAATAAAAAGTCTTAAAGACTGAGTCGCTCGACCAGTCTGCCGCTTTCATGATCTCTTGCAGCGGAACTCCTACTGCAAAAGCTCGTGAAGCCATTGCTCCCCTGGTAGAATGAGCCCCAAATTTAGACGTGTCTATACCTGCCAATTCCATTATTTCCTTCACCCATCTAGCTATAGTAGCTGATGTGACTGCTTTGTATGGTTTTATACACGCTATAAGCAATTGTTTCACTCCTTGCGGCCTAATTGCTGCTGTCGCTGCTTCATAACACTTTATGCAATTTGCCACACACAATTTCTCATTATTCGGCCAATATGGGTATGAGATCACTTTAGAATTGGTCTTTGTACGCTGCGCTATGGTAAAGGCTATCCCTTCTGGGTAATACAACTTTCTGTCTATTTCGAGTGCTTTAACGTCTGAAGGAACAAGTTACTTACCTGTAACTGTTGTTCTCCAGCATGGGTCTGGCATGGATTCACATGCTCATGAATATTCCCCGTCGTCAGGCTGGGAATCCTCGGTAAAGAAAAAACCAGTATCAGTTTCGTTTCTGATCTGTCTTTCGTAGTAATAACCAATCACTGGTCTCTGCGTCATACTGACCACAGCCAATGACTGCCCTCTACCTAAGCACCGCCTCTGGCAGCCATCTTCAGATTTGGAAGCACGTGAAGTGGCAGTATGACCAAGTGAAGAGCCGCAGAGGGGTAGGCAGGAGGGTTCGCATGTGAATCCATGCCAGACCCATGCTGGAGAACAACAGTTACAGGTAAGTAACTTGTTCCTTCTCCAGCATGGGGTCTGGCATGGATTCACATGCTCATGAATAAAGAATACATAGCAGTACACACATGCACAACCACGGGAGGTGGCAAAGGCTCAACATTAAGCATTGCATCAAACTCAACATTAAGCATCTTACCTCCCCACCAGGCTCACCTCAGGCGAACAGGTTGCGCAGCTCTGCTTGGCCGACCCTGGACTCCTCCCTGGAATCCCGATCGACGCAGTAGAACTTCGTGAAGGTGTGCGTCGACCTCCACGTAGCAGCCCTGCATATGTCCAGCAGGGGCACACCAGAAAGGAACGCCGTGGTAGATGCGATCGCTCTGGTGGAATGGGCTCTCGGACGGCCAGGCAGCGGTCGGTTTGCCAACCGATGACAGTACATGATACAGCCGGAGAGCCATCTGGAAATGGAAGCCTTCGAGAGAGCCTTCCCCTGATTGACAGGTCCAAAGTTCACAAAGAGTTGTGACGTCTTCCGAAAACACTTTGTGCGGTCCACGTAGAACTTCAGCGCTCTAGCCACATCCAGCGAGTGCAAAGCTCTCTCAGCCGGCGACGAAGGCGACGGGAAGAATACAGGCAACACCAAGGGTTCGTTGAGGTGGAAGTCCGACGGTACCTTGGGCATGAAGGAGGGGTGCGTCCTGAGCACTACCCTCGTGTCGTGAAAAGTCAAGTATGGGGCCTTGCAGGAAAGGGCCTGGATCTCTCCCACCCGTCGTGCGGAGGTGATGGCCACAAGAAACGCTGTTTTCCACGACAGAAACTTCAACGGGGCCGAGTGCAGAGGCTCGAACGGAGGTCCCATGAGCTTGGTCAGCACCACGTTGAGCTCCCACGCCGGGGCCGGAGCCTTCACCGGCGGGAACGATCTGAACAGTCCCTTCATGAACTCTTTCACCAGACGATGAGACCACAAGGACGTCCGCCCCGTGGTTCTGGTGTATCGGGAGATCGCAGCAAGATGAATCTTGATGGACGCGTGTGCCAGTCGAGCTTTGGCCAGCGTCAGCAGGTACGGCAGTACTTGGGGAGCCGTAATCCGTAGAGGATTAATCTTCTGTGCGTGGCACCAGACAGAGAACCTCTTCCATTTGTGTCCGTAGCATTTAAGAGTCGAGGACGCCCTGGCCTTTGCAAGAACCTCTCTGCAGTCGGCCGGTATGTCGTATCCTCCAAACTCTAGCGCTGCAGGAGCCAGGCCTGCAAGTTCAGCGATTTCGGGTCGTGGTGGAGGATGGCGCCTCCTTCCCTGGAGAGCAGATCCGCGTCCACCGGCAGCTTGATTGGCGGGGACGCTGACAAGTCCAGAAGGTCCGGGAACCATATCTGCCTCGGCCACGCAGGTGCGACGAGGATCATCCTGCACCGTGACCTCTTGAGCTGGTTGACGAGCCGGATTAGCAGTGGCAAAGGAGGGAACGCGTAGAGGAACAGGCCCTCCCAGGGGAACGAGAAAGCATCGCCCATGCTCCTCGCCTGGGGAAACCTGCTGGCGAATCTCCGGCACTTGGAGTTCGTCGCCGTCGCGAACAGGTCGATCTGGGGTGTGCCCCACCGTCGGAAGAGGCGATCCACTAGATCCTGCCGTAGTTCCCACTCGTGGCATGAGCGCAGCTCCCTGCTGAGTGAGTCGGCAATGGTGTTTTTTATCCCTGCCAGATGAAACGGCACCAGAAACATCCTTTGGGCGACGGCCCAATGCCACAGGTCCTGCGCCTCCTTGGACAGTGCTGGGGACCTGGTTCCGCCCTGTTTCCTGATGTAAAACATGGTGGTGGTGTTGTCGGTGAAGATCCTCACCACCTTGCCCTTGAGGGACGGAAGGAAGGACCTGAGGGCCCAGAACACTGCACGGAGCTCCAGGACGTTGATATGGAGGGACTTCTCCGTCGGGAGCCAAAGGCCTCTCGCGTGCAGATTTTCGGTGTGCGCTCCCCACCCTTCCAGGGAGGCATCCGTGGTCACTGTCTCCTGGTGGGCTGGGGTCTGGAAGTCCATGCCCGCCGTCAGATGCGCGCGGGTGCCCCACCACCGGATCGCTCGTCGGAAACTCTCGTCGAGTGTGATCCTTTCCTCGAAGCTGCCCGTCGTTTGGATCCAGCGCGCGTCCAGGAACTCCTGCAACGGGCGCATCCGGAGCCTGCACATGGGAATGAGGTAGATGCAGGAAGACATCATTCCGAGGAGGGACTTGATGGACCTCACCTTGGCCGCGTCGGCCACCAACATCCGCTGCACCTTGCCCAGGATGGTCCTGGTCCTCTCCTCCGACGGGGAGGCCAGAAGGGACACTGTGTTGAGCCTCGCTCCCAGAAACAGAGCGTCTTGCGCGGGTACCAGGTGGGATTTGGCGTAGTTCACGGAGAATCCCAGGTCCGTGAGAAATTGGACGGTCCTTGCCGTGTGAACCACGGCGAGCTCCCTTGTCTTGGCTCGGATGAGCCAGTCGTCCAGGTAGGGGTAGACGTGGATCCCTTCGCGGCGCAGCTGCGCCGACACCGGTGCGAGGCACTTGGTGAACACCCTGGGTGCCGACCGTAGTCCGAAGGGGAGGGCTTTGAACTGGTAATGACGCCCTTGGACCACAAACCTGAGGAATTTTCGGTGCCCCTTTAGGATGGGAATATGGAAGTAGGCATCCTCCAAATCCAACGACGACAGGAAGTCTCCTTCCTCCAGCTGACCCAGGACGTGCTGGAGGGTGACCATCCGGAACTTTTGCGCCTTGATGAACTTGTTCAGACGTCGCAGGTCCAGGATGGGGCGCCATCCCCCCGTCTTCTTCTTCACGAGGAAGTATCTCGAGTAAAATCCGGAGCCCCAAAGCCTCTTTGGGACGAGTTCGATGGCGCCCTTCCTGAGCATCGCCTTTACCTCCAGGAGAAGTTGTGGGACGTGAAGTTCTTTCCTGGCCACGGGGGGGACGCGCGGACACTTTCTTTGAAACTCGAGCGCGTGGCCCCGGGCCAAGGCGTCCAGCACCCAACGGTCGGTGGAGATGGACTCCCACACGCTGACGAAGCTCGCCAGCTGGCCTCCCACCGGGGTGCTTCGGTGGGGGCCCGACCCCACGGCCGGTTCAATCCTGCTTCGACGAGGCTTTGCCGCCTTGTCCTTGGCGACGACGGCGGGGTCCGCCAGACTTGCCTCGTCCTCTGTAGGCCTCCGGAGACGACGAGCGGGCCGCTTGACGGTAGGAGGAGAAACCGCCGCCGGAACCTTTGGAGTCGCCCTTGCCTCCGCTGCTCCGAAAGGGCGTCCGTCGTCGTTGCAGAACTCCAAGGGCCCGGGCCGTCTCGGTGTCCGCTTTAATGGCCTGAAGGGAATCGTCCACTGTTTTCCCAAACAGGTTGTTCCCATCGAAGGGCATGTCCAGGACTCTGGTCTGAACATCTTGACGGAAGTCCGTAGCCTTGAGCCATCCACGCCGTCTAAGGCAAACGCCGTTGCCCAACTGGCGGAACCCAGTGTCGGCGATGTCCGTCGCAACGGTAATGGCGTGGTCCGAAGCCACCTCACCTTCCTGCAGGATCTCCAGGGCCTCTGCCCTCTTGTCGTCCGGCAAGAAGTCCAGCAGGGGAGCCAGTTTGTACCAGAGTTCCCTGTCATATCGGGCCATGATAGCCAAGGCGTTGGCAGCTTTAATCGTCGTCGCTGCAGACGAGATGACTCTGCGTCCCATAGCGTCCAATTTCTTTCCCTCGCCGTCCGGTGGGGAAGTCGATGTGGAGGCCGCACCCCCCCCCCGCTTTTTTCCTGGCCGCCGCGGAGACGACGGAGTCCGGGGTAGGCTGCGCCCGGAGGCACAGGGGGGCCGTGTCCGGGACCCGGTACTTTTTCTCGTACCGGTCTCTTCTAGCTGGCGTCGTGGAAGGGTTCTTGAGGAGGGCGAGGCCCTCATCCCAAATGTCGTCCAATAGAGGCACTGCGAGGACCGTCTTCCCCTTGGCCTCGCGCCGCTGATAAAGGAAACCTTCCTTCTTCTCCTCAGGGCAGAGTTGGAAAAGCTCGGATGCCCTGGCGATCATGGAGTGGAACGATCCAATCTCGTCGGGCGGAGAAGCCCTGGTGGGAGGCGACGACGGTACATCCTCGTCGTATACCTCGTCGTCCGTACCCGTCGCTGCCGTGTCAGTCCCCGTATCATCCCCTCGGGTGGACGGGGAGGAGGGCTGGAAGGGGCGCGACGGCTGAAAAGGAGGAGGAGGGTGGATCCTTATTTTCTTGGTAGGGGGAACCCCAGAAGGTCCCGATTCTGGGTCCCCCGACGGGAGAGGTTCCGTCGGCAACGGTAGTCTCGTCCTTATCTCTGAGCATAAGGACTGTATAGCCAACAAAATGGCCGCCAAGCTGTCTCGCGGCGCTGGCAGAGGGGAATCCGACGGGCGATCAGGGGCCCCGTCGGTACCCTCGACGATGTCGTCGTCACCTGCGTCGGGATCCATCCCGACGGGCCGGTCTTCTTCCACGCCGAGGCCGTGGCTTAAGACTTCGACAAGCTCCTCCTCTGAGGTTGAGGCCGAATCTACGACGACGCCCTGCCCCCCCTTTTTCTTCCCCACGGGGGATTTCACGGGGGTCCTATCGATGGGCACAAAAGAGGACTCCCTCCGAGGTGGCAGGGAGACTCTGAGCCCCGAGGTCGCCACCACTGGCGTAGCCTCCACAGGCTGAGCCAGGGCCGCCGCGACAGACTCGATAGAGGGCTTGGCCGGATGGATTAAGGCCTTCACCACCTTAGGTGCGCTCACCGCCTTATCCTTGAGGGGGGGACAGTGCCTCGCTCCCCCTCCGCCTTCGAGCTCGACCGGGGCCTCTCTAGGAGCCTCGCCGGGTGCTCGGCCTTCCTCTTACCCGACCCAGAGCGTTGGCTCGTGGTTGATGGTGCCGGGGAGGGTGCGCCCAGCCTGGCGCCCGTAGAGCCCGACCGTTCGGCGCTCCCGGTGCCAGCGGACTCGCGGTGCTTGGCCTTATGTTGGACCCCCGTCGCCGGGGCGTCCTCAAAGGTCTTAGAAGACCGCTCGGATTTCTTCCTCTTCTTCTTGCCGGACGGGCTCTTCCCTTCCAGCCAGTTGGCGAGACGTTGATGGCGGTCCTTCATGGTCCGCTCCGACATGTTGCCGCAAAACGCACAGTCCTTCTCCACGTGCGTCTTGTCCTCATGTAGGCAGTAAAGACAAAAAGAGTGTTCGTCCTCCTCGAAGACGTTCTGCAGCTGGCATCCAGGGCAGACCCTGAACAGCTTTCCGGGCGTCGAGCTTCCCTTCTCCTGGGCCATGACCGGGCCTGAGAAACTTCTGGAGTCCTCCAAAAGCATAGCTCGACGAAATCTTCACCCCTGAGGGGCGCAGACGAATCCGACACGGGTCCCCGTTGATCGGATGGAGAGTCGGTGGAGCTTGAGGCTCTTTTGACCGAAAAAATGAAGTTTTTGAGAAAAAACGTGAAAAAAATAGCACTAACGCTCGAGAGCAATAGCACGAGGATCCCAACACATGAACGTGCGGTAAAAATCTGAAGATGGCTGCCAGAGGCGGTGCTTAGGTAGAGGGCAGTCATTGGCTGTGGTCAGTATGACGCAGAGACCAGTGATTGGTTATTACTACGAAAGACAGATCAGAAACGAAACTGATACTGGTTTTTTCTTTACCGAGGATTCCCAGCCTGACGACGGGGAATATTCATGAGCATGTGAATCCATGCCAGACCCCATGCTGGAGAAACTCTTCTACAAGACACTAGGCAAAGGAGTGTAGCTAATTTGCCTGAAAGTTGCTTTCCTGATAGAGAGTTGTTACTCGGCCATTGCTCGAACAGATGTGTAATTTTTTGGACATCCCACAGTGATGAGTACTTGGGTCCGGGAGGTTTGCTCATCTTCACACCTTTCAGCAATCGGGACACCGCCGGGTGTTCCCCTATTGGTGCCCCGTCCACTAACTCGTGCCCCGCGGAGATTGCTGACCTATATACCCCTACGGTCCTGAAAGCTCTACCTACTGAAGGGAGGCTGGCTAGGAAATTCACTACTTGCACTACAGGTGCTGAAATGGGAGATATACTCCTCCTCCTGCACCATAGGTCCCAGGCTTGCCATGCGGAATTATAGCTCCTGATCGTAGATGGGGCCCATGATAGATTGATAAGTCTTGTAGCGTCTTCTGAAAGGCCTGGCAATCGCCATCTATGCCTGAAATTCTGTACGCTATCAGTGACAAGGATTGATTCTCTATCAGTGGATGAGGAACTCCTGCTGGATCGACTAGCAAGTCTGGTCTGTATGCAATCTTCTGTGGAAAATCCGTAGAAAGTTCCATCAGAACTGGAAACCAAGCTTGCGACTTCCACTCTGGCATCACTATCACTATTTGCGCCTTGTCTCTGCGCACTTTTGCTAGTACCCTCGCCAGCATGGCGAAGGGGGGAAAAGCGTAGTGTTTCTGCGATCCCCAATGATGCATGAACGCGTCGGTGCCTTGGGCCTCCGGGTCTAGCCTCCAGCTGAAGTAGTTCGCCCGTTGAGAGTTCAGTCTCGAGGCGAACAGGTCTGTGTGCAGGGGACCCCATTTCGCTTCCAGTCTCTCGAATATGTCCCTGTGTAGTTTCCAGTCGCTGTAATCCACTAGGTGTCGGGAGTTCCAGTCGGCCACTGAATTCAGGGCCCCTGGGAGATACTCTGCCTTCACTGTGATCTGTCTCTGTAGGCAGTCGTGCCAAAAATCATTCGCTAATTCCGCTAACATCTTGGACCTGGTGCCTCCCAGTTTGTTGATATATCTTACTGCAGATAGATTGTCCATCCTGAGAAGTATGCTGCAGTGTGTTTTGTCCCTGGTAAATGCTTTCACTGCGAAAGATCCCGCTAGTAACTCTAGACAATTGATATGAAGTTCTAATTCTTCTTTTGACCATCTTCCTCCTGTCTCTATCTCGCCACATCGCGCCCCCCAGCCGGACCTGCTGGCATCCGACTCTATAACCAACTCTGGTACGTCGCCGAAAATGGCGCGGCCATTCCAGGCTTCCATACTGTGGAGCCACCAGATGAGCTCGGACTTGCTTTCTTCGCCTAAGGGCACTAGTCGATGGTATCTCCAGCCTTTCCTTAGGTATTTGATCTTCAGCCTCTGAAGAGCTCGATAATGTAACGGCCCGGGAAATACTGCTTGTATGGATGCTGCCAAAAGCCCTACTATCCTGGCTAGATAACGAAGAGAGATCAGCGGCTTCTTGAGCGCTGTCCTCAGATCTTTCTTGATAGCCTTCATTTCTGAGTTGGTAACTCCAATGTAGCTTTCTTTGTATCTATGGTGAAGCCTAAGAATTCTAGTCGCCTGGTTGGCGCTAGCTCTGATTTGTCTCTGTTCACCAGGAATCCCAGATTGGAGATCAGCTCTATCGCCCAGTGGACCTGTTTTTGTAAGCGGTCTTTGTCTTCGGCCATGAAAAGGATGTCGTCTAAGTAGACGATCATCCGACATCCTTGTTCTCCAAGTGCTGTCGCAACGGGCCTCATGAGCTTGGTGAACGCCCATGGTGCGGATGCTAGACCGAACGGCAGGCATTTGAATTGCCAGAGCTCGCTTCCCCATCTGAATCTTAGGAAGTGTCGGAAAGGCGCTGCTATGGGCACGGTGAGATATGCGTCTTTCAGGTCCAGGCGCGCTAGCCAATCTCCCTTCCTGAGCAAGTCTCCTAGTAATTGGATCCCTTCCATCTTGAAGTGTTTGTATACTAACCAGCTGTTGAGCTCCTTCAGATTGATCACTGGACGAACTTTGTCCTTACGATGTACTAGGAAAATATTGCTCAGGAAGGAATGGATGCTCTCGGTCGCCCTCTCTATCGCGTTTTTCTGTGCTAAAGCTTGGATCTCTGCTCCTAATAGCGCTTCTTCTGTTTGTGTCATCTGAATTCTGTGAGGAGGCCGATTCTGCACTGGATAATCTATGAACTCTAGCATAAAGCCTCGTACGGTCTGAAGGACCCACGCATCTGACGATAACTCGCGCCAGTTGTGCAAATAGAGCGTTGTCCTGCCCCCCACAGGAGGATAGGTCGCTGCGCGGTCTCTCACCTGTATTGTTGTTCTGGTGTCAGTAATATCCACGTCCTCGACGTCCCCGCGAGCCTCGTCCTCTGTTCGGGAAGAAGGTGTCTTGTTGTCGGGTCCCCCAATATTGGGCTCTGGGGCCTTGCGCTCTTCTGTTATTGAAACGGCCGGTCGAGCGGCCTCTATATCGACCGGCCCCTGAAAAAACTCTTCCCGGAAACACCTTCCTGATGGAGGCCTGCGCTTTCTCCAGCGCTGTATATGTACCGACAAACCTGTTCATCTCCTTAACAAATGTATCGCCGAACAGGAGACTTTAGGTGCTTTCCCCGGCTTCATAGGATGCTAAGTCCCCAAGTTTGTTATCAATTTTCAATAGGGCTGATCTGCGTCGTTCCGAAGATATGGCGCAGTTTGCATTGCCTAGCATACAGACTGCCCTCTGTGCCCAGCTTGCTCGGATGGATGGGTCGACTGGCTCCCCTGTATCTCTGGCCCTTTCAGCCAGGTCCATTATCTTTGCTATAGGGCCGGCTATGTCTAGCAGCTTGTCTTGGCATGTTTTCCATGCCCTATCCATACCTTTCCTGGTGTCTTTCCCTGACTTCGTAATGAAGGTTAGCATTTTTGCGTTGAGTTCGGGTGTATCTGCAACCTTCCCAGTCAGCTCTGGCCTCGGACACTCAGCTTTGAGTCTGAATCTAATGTCTTTCTCCATAGGCTTCCTCATTTTTTGGGCCATGTTAAGGGCTACTCTTGGAGAAGGCGTCCAGTCTGTCGATCTGGGGTGCCTTATGGTGTCCGGGTCGAACATGTCTGATATGTCCTCTTCATCCAGAAGGGCCTCCACACTGCTGGCTTTAGGCTCGCCTGCACTCTTTTGCGAGACCACGCTTACTTTGCTTATGCTTTGAACATCCTCCTCTGGCTGTTCTCGATCTGAGTGCTCCGAGGATGATGAATAGGCATCCCCTATATTTTTCGCCCCTAGGGTAGGGGGTACGAGGTTGGGCAGGGCTGTCTTCGTCAGGAAGGCACTTTTAAGCCTATTGAATGCATCAGCCACCTCTAGGGATTTATCCTTCCCTGTACTTTCGCCCGGGGGAGTAGAAGAGTGTTTCCTCTTCCGGGCCACTTTCTTCCCCTTCTCACCTTTTTGCAGATGATTTTGTGTGGAGGTTCCTTCTCCGGGATCATCAAGCGTGCCAGCTTTTTTGCCCAGCATCTCTTCCAGGACTAATAGCCTGTCTTGTAGAGGCTTAACTCCTAGTGCTACGGCTTGAGCTAATGAGTCGCCTAGCACTCTCTTGAAGCTTTGGGAGAGGTCTATATCTTCCTCCATGCATTCTGCTTCCTGGTCCAGTCGCCTTCGCTCCCTTCACTCCAAGCCTCATTTCCCATGCTGTATGCCATGGTAATTGTATGTGCCGTACAGAGGAAACTAGTGGGTTAAAGACGTAGCTTCTCTACAATGGTCACTGAAATTATTTATAATTATTATCTTTTTTTTTTTTAAATCTGGGATACCTCTGCTGTGCTAGGGCGAACCGCTAAGAAAATGGTGAAATTTGCGCTCCTAGGAACGAAATAAGGGCGAAGGACTGGCCGTACGTTTTCTCCGAGCAAGAAAACGTTCCACTGAGGAGATTGTAAGTCGATGCACATTGTTTCTAAGGTCGGTTGGGCTTACTCCGCGTATTACGCGAGCTCCATCAACGTTAGATGCATTGTCGTGAGGCCGGCTGCCTGAGCCCTAAAGCGAGTGTCAGATCACTCGCGGGCTCGACAGGCGGCCTCTCTGAAATACGCTATGCTACTCGCGAGGTCAGCGCATATGAAGCTTCGCGCGAACGCTTTGCCGCTTGTTAGTTACACGCGCGCGCCATTAAGAATAAGTAAAGTCCATTCTTGAAACGTTTCAACAGACAAAGATAGTATAATCAAGCACTATCCATAATAAACGTCACTTATCTGTGGCTGCAGCAAAAAAGAAGAGGAAGGGACCCAGGGAAACGGGGACTTATAGCAGGAAGGATTGCCGGATTGGACAGTGAAAGAGAGGCTGTGGGACTACCGAGCAAAGAAGCCTCATGGGAAATGTAGTTTTGTCATGTTAAAACGATGTTTTCATTTTTTCTTTTCTCTGTTTATACGAGTTATTAAAAAAAAAAAAAGTGTTATATAGGAAAACAAAGAAAGATTTAAAAAGCTGTGGTTAGCAGTAATTAAAGAAGATAAAGCATAATGCTCGCCTCCGGTCTTGTCATAGAATTGATTATACTGATTTTAATGTACTGTTGATGTTCTCTTTGTGAAGCGCTTTGGTAAAAAGTGCTATATAAATATCAATAAAATACAAATACAAGACGAGGTTTCTAGGCAAGTCTGATCTATGAAAGTGTTGTCCAAACAGGTGCTCCCCTGTTCCCTCTAGAACCATCAAAGACCATATTGACACCCTCCCTCCTACTTTGGCCTATTTCTGTAATTACTGTTTCGCCACTGGAACTTTCCTCTCTCCCCCTAAGCACTCCCTTGTGAACCTGCTCCTCAAGAAGCCATCTGCCGATCCTACCTGCCAGGGAAACTATCACCCAATCTCCATCACTCCTCCCCTGGGCAAACTCTTGGAAAAGCTGGCCATCTCCCAGCTTACTCTCCATACTGAATCTTTTGGTTCTCTCCATGACCATCAGGCTGGCTTGAGAGCTGCCAGATAAACAGAAATTGCTCTCCTGAACACCCGTGAAGATCTGTTCTCGAACCTTGATTCCAGCATTCCTTCTGTCCTCATCCTCCTTGATCTTACCTCTGCTTTCGACATGGTCAACCATGCCATCCTTATCAATCGACTTCGTGAGAACCTGGGCATCACTGATCAGGCCCTGTAGTGGCTGACCTCCTTCCTCTTGGATTGACCCTCCCAAGTCCAACTTGGTCCTTTTCTCTCCGCTATCTCTCTCTCTACCTTTACTTGGCCCAACTCATCTCTACCTTCTCCTCTAACTTTCAGTGTTAGGAGGATGACACTCAGCTTTCCTTCAAGGTCCCCTCAGTCTCCTCTGCTCTTTCGCTCATTTCCGAGTGTCTATCTGTGATTCAGGATTGGTGCGCCTCCAAGGATCACTGCCCTAATGCCAGTAAGACGGAGATCCTTCTCATTGGGACCCCTTTCCCTGCTTTCCCTCTCTCACTTTGGCCACCAGCCTTGGGCCCTCTTCCTTCGCCGTCTTGTGAGGCAAAAAACCCTGGTGTCATCTTCGACTCCACTCTCTCTTTCTCTCCTCACATTTCGGATGTTGCCAAGAAGTCTCACTACCAGCTGCACCTTCTCAAAGGGACTCTTCCCTTTCCCACTTTCTCCCAGAAGCTCACTGGATCCAGAGGCCTGGTTCTCTCTAGGCTGGACTACTGCAACAGCCTCTTTCTCAATCTTCCTTCCTCTACTCTCTACCCTCTGCAACTAATCCAGAACAGGACTGCACGACTTACCCTTGGACTCAAGCTCAGGGACTGTATCCAGCCAGCCCTGAAATCTCTCCACTGGCTCGCGCTGGCAGCAAGGATCAAGTTCAAGACCCTTTGCATTGTCCACAAGGCTTTCTGGGGCTGGGGCCCGCACTACATCCAAAACACTCTTCCAAAATACCTTCCTTCACAAGCCATTTGCGCAGCTACCTTCAACTCTCGAAGGGTTAGACGCTTCTACAGGCAGAATCGGGGTAGATCTCTCTGCTCTACAGATGCCTCCCTCTTGAATGGCCTCCTTGCCCCTCTCAAACTTGAGCCGGACCACCTGAAGTTCCAGAAGCAGCTCAAAGGCGTCCTCAATTCCTCTGCTTTCTCTCTCTCCCTCCCCTACTGACCTACCTGTCTGCTGTACCAACTGGTTGCTTGGCTACCCTCAGAGTCTCACTGGGTACCAGGCTCTTTCTTGATCAGTCACCCTTGCACTGTGTTAGGCAGAAACCTGTGCAGTTCCCTTTGGGACCACTGCAAAAGATTTAAGACTACAGGTGTTGGCAGTAAACCCACTTGGTAGCAGTCTGTACCGCACAGATTCACTGTGGTAGCTGTGGCTGAGCAGCCAGACTTCCCTCAAGAAGAGTTAGGCAGTATACAGAGAATACAGAATAGGTACAGAGACACAGTAGCACAAGCAAACACTAACCAGAGCTAGGTGTAAAAGTATAAACTTATTTATTAAAGGTACACTAATAAATTACACCGGCACACTAGAAAAGATAAGAAAGTCAAACACAGTTACTATTACTCATATGTACATCCCTAATCATTCGTTGGTCAATTCTAAGTTAACACCACTTATTTCCAAACAGAGGTGAGCGCTTAACGTTAGGTGACACTCCAACAAGTATTACCAAAAGGGAGGGAAAAGGCAGAAATAAAGAGAGCAGTAAGGTAAAACACTTTTCACATAAGGTTAGCAAAGGCAGTCAATGGTGGAACAAGGAGAATTAGTTCGGGGCCCGCTTTAGAGGGACCCAGGCGAAAAATCTGCCCAAGATCACACAATGTCATCAGTCTTTGCAGGTGAGAGAAAAAGGTTTTACTACGGTTCTGAAAAGTTTAGTTAGGGTGTCCCAGGCCTACCCAGGTTCGAGAGCCGAGGGCTAAATCTACCCCGTACAATCGGTGGCAAGGGAGGCCGGGCGGATCACAGTACCTTTAAAAGTGGAAAGATTCCTCCAGCGGTGGTAGTCGTTCCTGGTAGTGGGTGCAAGTCGCGGCGTCGTCCCGAGGAAGAGGTGATCTCGACGGGGAGGAAGGCTGCAGGTCGTTGCACTACCAGGGATGAGGCCAGCCGTGGAGTTCTTCGGTCACAAAGGATTTTTTACCCCTCTTTCGCGGTTGAGGTAAAAAGTGGTATCCCGGTTGCCGGGGTGCTTGGCACAGGCAAGGCGGCCACGAGATGCTTCGGGACGGCGAAAAGAAGGCAGCAACTGGTTGTCCCCACCAGTTAAGGGAAGAAGACTCTCCGGCGGGAGATCTCCTCTGTCGTCGGAAAAAGTGGTGAGACGGTTCTGCAGGGCTTCACCGGTGGTGTCGTCTCGTCAGAGCTCCTGACTACCACCAAACTTTCATTGTACAAACTGATGCTTCCAATGTAGGTATAGGTGCAGTTCTTAGCCAACTGGATGAGAAGGGTAGGGAACACCCCATTTGCTTCATCAGTAGAAAACTGAAGGATCCTGAAACAAGGTGGGCAACAATCGAAAGAGAATGCTTTGCTATTGTGTGGGCACTGAAGAAGTTTAGGCCATACTTGTATGGTTCTACTTTTGTCATTCAGACTGACCACCAACCCTTGAGATGGTTAATGCAAATGAAAGGGGAAAATCCAAAACTATTGAGATGGTCAATCTGCCTCCAAGGGTTTGATTTCACCATTGAGCACAGGTCAGGGTGTCACCATCAAAATGCTGATGGACTCTCTAGGATGTATGTCATCGACTAGAGGTATGAGGTTCATCCAGGAGTGGATTAAATCCTCCTGTCCCTTAGTCTGGGGGGGGGGCGAGTGTTAGGGAGAATTCTCTGTTTAGGCTGAATTTCCTAACCTATTGAGTCCCCCAGCAGCTTTGCTGGATTTTCTGGGTTTATTTTTTTCTCCTACCAAGAGTGAGACTCTTTTACCCTCACTCTTGGACATGTTTGAAGTGTGTTTCTTTGGTTTGCCTTGTGTTGAATGGGCTATGGGGTCTTTTACTCCATAGGGCCTCATGTGTTTTTGTGAGATGGGCTACACAGCACCCTCAGTGCCGTAACCTAGGGGTGTCCTAGGGACCCCCCAACATAGACTCCATACCCTGGGACTGACTACCGTCTCCCAGGGTCTGTAAAGTCACCATTGACTTTACTAGTCTCAAATCCTGAACAGAACCAGTACAAACCATCATATTGTGGACGTACTGGCCGGGGCAATTCCATTGCCCCGGGGTCTGTTAGTCGAGGGGGCACGTCTCCGTCCCCCCTCATCGAGTTTTGGCTGGTGGCAGTGGAAACTACTTTTTATATTCAACCGCGAATATTTTCCTATGGGATTTCCCATTGTTTTAGGCTAATACCTTTATTTATTTATTTACAGTAGCCTTGAACATACCGCCGGGTTATTTCTTTATTATTATAACTCCGGTTGGTATTTTTTGCCAAAACTTGATTCTAAAATGGCGTTGGTGTTCACCTCTGTAACTCTGACCCAAAGTGGAGCCCTTTGTTCCACTTTTGGCGGGCTTCTCCACAGAAGCCCTCCAAAGTGGTGCCACTCTGTCTGGGGTACTTAGGAGGGGTGGAGGGGGAATTAGGCACCCTGGACTGAGTTACCTTGGTAACTCAAGTCGCACTCCGTCCTGATTGGCCCAAGTGGTGAGCCGGCAGGCTCACCACTTAGCATGTTTGAGTGACAGCTAGGCTGGGTGAATGGGGGTTTGCTGCATAAAAGCAGGGTTTTGGGGACTGGAACTTCAGAAGTCGCAACAGGACCTAAGAAGCCGAAGAGGGAGAAGCCGAGCCGACCTGCCAAGACGACACCACCGGTGAAGCCCTGCAGAACCGTCTCACCACTTTTTCCGACGACAGAGGAGATCTCCCGCCGGAGAGTCTTCTTCCCTTAACTGGTGGGGACAACCAGTTGCTGCCTTCTTTTCGCCGTCCCGAAGCATCTCGTGGCCGCCTTGCCTGTGCCAAGCACCCCGGCAACCGGGATACCACTTTTTACCTCAACCGCGAAAGAGGGGTAAAAAATCCTTTGTGACCGAAGAACTCCACGGCTGGCCTCATCCCTGGTAGTGCAACGACCTGCAGCCTTCCTCCCTGTCGAGATCACCTCTTCCTCGGGACGACGCCGCGACTTGCACCCACTACCAGGAACGACTACCACCGCTGGAGGAATCTTTCCACTTTTAAAGGTACTGTGATCCGCCCGGCCTCCCTTGCCACCGATTGTACGGGGTAGATTTAGCCCTCGGCTCTCGAACCTGGGTAGGCCTGGGACACCCTAACTAAACTTTTCAGAACCGTAGTAAAACCTTTTTCTCTCACCTGCAAAGACTGATGACATTGTGTGATCTTGGGCAGATTTTTCGCCTGGCTCCCTCTAAAGCGGGCCCCGAACTAATTCTCCTTGTTCCACCATTGACTGCCTTTGCTAACCTTATGTGAAAAGTGTTTTACCTTACTGCTTTCTTTATTTCTGCCTTTTCCCTCCCTTTTGGTAATACTTGTTGGAGTGTCACCTAACGTTAAGCGCTCACCTCTGTTTGGAAATAAGTGGTGTTAACTTAGAATTGACCAATGAATGATTAGGGATGTACATATGAGTAATAGTAACTGTGTTTGACTTTCTTATCTTTTCTAGTGTGCCGGTGTAATTTATGAGTGTACCTTTAATAAATAAGTTTATACTTTTACACCTAGCTCTGGTTAGTGTTTGCTTGTGCTACTGTGTCTCTGTACCTATTCTGTATTCTCTGTATACTGCCTAACTCTTCTTGAGGGAAGTCTGGCTGCTCAGCCACAGCTACCACAGTGAATCTGTGCGGTACAGACTCCTACCAAGTGGGTTTACTGCCAACACCTGTAGTCTTAAATCTTTTGCAGTGGTCCCAAAGGGAACTGCACAGGTTTCTGCCTAACACTGGTGTACAGCGGTGGGATCTGTATTGAGTATACACTTTAGAGTACTTTTGAGATACCTTAGTGCAACTAACCACAAAGCTTAAGCACAAGAAAGAAAAAGTCATTTTTAACCTGTCTACTATGGAAAGTTATAGTCAAGAGTCCCTTGCTACAAAAACTGCTGATTGTCTAAGACTTCTCTGTAAGCATAAGAATCTCATGACTAAAGGAAAGAAAATAGAGCTAATAGAAAGGTTGTTAGAAAACCAAAGTCTGGAGGATGGTCCAGAGGAACCTATCACTCCAGCAATTGTAGAAAGCAGCAATGATCTTGATATGGCACAAAGTATTGATGATCTTGGGTCAGAACCAGAAGAGGAGGATGAAACTGTTGTAGATAGTCCCTCTAGGCCTCTGTCTGCTCTACCAGCTGTACCTACTGGACCTTTGCCAGGTCCCACATTTAGCCCTCAATACTTTGAACTAGAGAAAATGAAACTTGAATTAGAGTACAAGAAACTTAATGCTCAAACTGACAAAGAACTAAGGCTAAGGGAAATGGAGCTCAAGTATGAGCTAGAAATGGAGAAATTGTCTGTTGAGAATGCTTCTCTCTCTGGCTCCTCTAGAAGTTCCAGTCCTAAAAGACCCCGGATGCCTAAGGAATTGATTGGTATGTATGAGCCTAAGTTGGATGTGTTGGATTGGTTGTCTATGTTTGAGTATAATCATGGGCTCCAGAACATCACAGGTAATGAGTTACTCACCTGGTTGTTCTCTAGGCTCCCCCCTGTTGCAACTGATGTGGTAATGGAGTTGGGGGAGGAGGATAGGAAAGAGTATGAATGTGTGAAACTGGCTTTGATAGCTAGGTTTGGGAAGACCCCTTCCCAGTATCTTAAGAGGTTTAGGAGCCTCAAAAAGCATGATGGTACCCCTTGGGCTACCTGGGTGTGTGAAGGGTTGAACAACTTAGAGGGATGGATTAAGGGTTACAAGGTGAACACTTATGAAGGAATGAGAAATCTTGTAATGATGGAGTCAATTTATGATGCCTGCTCTCCTGAGCTCAGACAGCACTTGGCTGATTCACAGGAATTAGATCCTAGGAAACTAGCTAAGGCTGCTGACTTGTGGGTTGCCAACAGGGCTACTCACAAGGATTCTGGGGTAACTCAGAAGAAGGATGAGGGAAGACAGCCTAAGAAAGACTCCAAAGAGAATTCTAATAATCCTAATTCCAAAGAGGGCCCCAAACAAAACCATAAGGGTAAGCCACCTGGGAAACCACAGCAGAGTAGTATACCTTCTGGTGCTAAACCAGAAGGAGGTCAGAACAAGCCTCCATTCCAAAGGACCTTTGGGGCCTGTTATGTTTGTAAGGCTACTGACCATGTGAAAGGAGATCCCAGATGTAAGGGTAAACCTTCAGGGGTCCAACTTGTCTCCTTAGCCTTCGCTCCAGAGGAGGAAGTCACTATGGCAAGTGGAAACTTTCTACTACTGGCTGATGAACCCACTGGAGTCTCAGCCAGTGTTTCTTTAGTCTCTCTGCGGTTGTGGGAACTGCACAGGTTTCTGCCTAACACACTGCCTCCAGGTCTACCACACACGTTGGGGCTGTAACTGTAACCCTACAGTACCTTGTTTTCCTTGCACTACCCAGAGCCGCTCTGCCCTGGCTGCACCTACTCAGAGCATTGCTGCCCTGTTTTCCCATCCCCTCTCCCTGGCACTTCCCGCCCTCATTTTCCCCTTACATGTCTCGCTCTTGCACGATATGAATGACACAAGGCCTAGTAAGATTGTTTGTCTTGTCCTCCCTCTGTCTTCCCCCCCTTCTCTTGTCGCACCTAGAAACACTTGTGTGCAGTGGCGTTATAAATGACCTATCATATCAGACAATATAGATTCACATTTCCCTCCCATTTCCACCAAAAACGTATTTGTTCGTCCAACTCTTCTGCTATGATTCAAGAGGTTGCCCATCTCTTCATACACAGAGTTAGGGACCGGGCTAATCATGTTCTGAAATAGAGATGAAAGTCTCCCCTGTACCCGGGAACCCAAAGAAAGGATTCCCAGCTAATATCTAATGGCTGAGACCGGGATCGCATTAGTCACTTTCAGGATGCGTCTCTAAAACACAGATTCAATATATTCTATTCGTTTACAAACCACATCATAATACAGTTCCAGACTATAGTTTTGGGACTACCTTACCTTCATAAAAATTGAGTGCTGGTTTGATGGAAAACCACCCCAAATATCTGATCCAACTTTCTCATTTGATTACATAGAACTGTACCCTTTTGCAACACAGTGGTTTAAATACAGAGTGAAGAAGGCTGGGCCGTGCAGGGGAAGCCCAGATAGAGAATGCTTCTAGTGTCCATTATTGGTGTATTCTCCATGGTCCAACCCTTTGCCCGGCGTTTCATGCCCCTTGAAAACACAATGATCCGAGTTTTATTAGGGTTAATAAACCATTCTCTTTTCTTATTTGGAAAAAGTAGAGAGTAACCGCTGCAGACCAACCAGAGTATTGTCAAGAAGCAAGAAATCATCTGCAAAGGGAATCCACAGTACTCGATAAATTCCTAATTTAGGAGACATCAGACCCGAATCTAATAGGCATTCCTCAACGTCAGACGTATAGGTTGAAGAGGCAGGGGGGCAAGAACGCACCCCTGCCTCAAACCTACCTTGGTACTATTCTCCGGGACAAATCCCCTTCATACTTTAGTCTAATACGGACTACTGCATTCTCATAGAGAGCTATAATGAGCTTCAAATGACACCCCCCCTCAGCACCCAATTGGCCAACTTTGACCCTATCCATTACGGTCTACCCGGTCAAAAGCCGTCATGGGATCTATCGATGTCACATACCTACAACTCGAGCAATCACTCCATACTGATTCCCGGATGGCCCTCAAAAGTAAACCATTAATATTCACTGAGTGACTCTTCTGGAAACCTGTTTGCAATTTCTTCAATCGAGTGTTAACAGCCCCTTGATCAAGGCGAATAAAAAGGAGAGACGTAAACATTTTACAATCTGTGTCTATCGACAAGATTAGGGCGGTAATTTTTAGGCTCCTTTCTTGCGCCCCTCTTAAAATAGGTACAACATGGGTGGTTTGCCAAGAAAAAGGCAGTACTCCGAAATGGACTATGCTTTTAAACAACATGGTCAAGGCATTAGACCAATTCATTGGGTCTGCCGTAATGGTGTTATTGGTTAACCGGTTAGGTCTGGACGTATGTGATATTTTACACTTTTGTAACCAATTTAAAGACTGTCAGACTCAATATTTATGTACCATGCAGTATCAAGATAACCTATCTCTAAGCTGTTAATGCCCCCACTGTCAACGGAGTCTACACCGCGCAAGTCTGTAAAGAACTCTACCCATTGAGATTCTGATACTGTATTCAATTGAGATGTTATAAGAAATGCATCCGGGCATTAACCAAGGCCCAAAAAGCTCTAGGGTCTGTTTTGAGTAAACTGCGCAACATAACTTCTGTATCATTTTGTATCAAAATCGCCTGCTGTGACTTACAAAAATGTTTATATTTTTGTTTTACTCTATTACTTTGATTTGTTTCTGGTAGTTTGTTCCAAAGATGCTGATTTCATTTCCTGATGTTACTGTGCATCAAGCACTTTTCTTTTGAAAACTGTTCATCGTAGACATGTTGATGTTTGGTTCTCTGCTCAGCGACTCTAAACCTAGAATTGCATTGGACTGTGTCCATCAAATTACCCAAAAACGAATCAAAATGATAAGCGGTAAACATTTTCATCTTCCATTCCAGATTACTAGATTTTATCATTTCATAAAATTCTGTATTCAGCATCCTATGTTATAAGCAGACCAGCGAATAGCTTTACCACCCCCCCGCCCTCCCTCAGGCGTTCTCAAATTCACTGCCCTCCCCCAAACTATAATATTCATAGTTATGTCAAAGTCTGCTTTTAACATACAGTGATTATTCCAATTGTTTTTCGTTATTTCGAGTTCCAACCAACAGTCCAACAGATGAGTAGCCACAAAGATATAAACAAGTGTTGATTTACTGTCCCCTCTATACCAGGTTGGTTTGATTAATTTATCCCCTATTTATTCCCCATTCAAACTAGTAAGGCCGATAGAAGACAGAGCCAGACTCTATTTTCTACCCGATTGCTTTTTAAAATTCAGAGAGACCATGTCTGGCAAAATGTCCCAGGGTCCATCTTCTGGATCTAGGGTACAGCTTGAATTAAAGTCACCAGCAAGGATGACCATACCGTTACGAACTGTATTCTGCCAACACTGAATTGCTTCAGTGATGACCCATTTGTGCCAATAGATGTTAACTAGCAGGAGTTCAAAACATGCTTCTAATGATGAAACTGCTATCGCCATGACCCCTAAAGGAGGTTCGAAATGGGTATAAGCTGTCACCCCATAAGTATATTTAATAGCAATCACCAACCCTGCTGAAGCCCTGCCCGCCCGAATGGGCTTCGTCGGCTGGGAATAAACCTGAAAACCATCGTTCACAGGGGAATCTACTAACCAAGTTTCTTGGAGGAGGATACAATTAGAGTCCTTTAGTATAGACACTGCATCCAGGTTCATAAAAAGATGAGTACTTCCCCCCCCCGAATTCAAAGACAGGATTTTAAGTGGTATGTACCCTTTCACCAGACCACTATTGCTCCGACATTCATGGTTCTCGTCTTCTCCACAGAGTAGATATAACGGAAGCACAGTCCGCCTCGTTTGGATATTGGTGATCAAAGTGTTCCCTTATCTATTCCTGACATGGGCCCTCTTAATACAATTTTTAAACCACCACCAATGTTGGTACCTTGTTCAATGGGTATTTCAATGTTAAAACCAAGGCTATTTCATTAAAGTCTCTCTGAGTAGACCAACTCAATCACCAATCGTACATTGAAATGGAGATTACACTTATCCATTTGTCTTCGAACTGGGAACTTGACTCTGTCCAAATCAAAAGAGGTCAAACTCAGGCTTCAAATCTGAGAGAAAACCATAAGCACATTACCCCGGTTCAAGCACATAGGTGAATTCACACCTAATTAGCTTGTCAATTGGAGAATATGAGAAGACTGTTTTTTCCTACGATTATCATTCCTGATCACATGTTGGGAGTTTCGTTTTCCTGCATTATTACCGACCAGCAGTACCATCCAACCTCACATCACTTTTCCGAGCCTGTCTCAAGATGCTAAATGGTTTATTATTACCTCTCCCATGGGAGTTCCATTTCCCCGTATCATGACACACCTCTGATGCGTCTACCAAAGAATCACTGTACCTTGCGCGTCTTAGTACGCTAAATGGTTTACCGATTCCATTCCCCTGAGAATTCACTTTTAGAACCACTTCTTCACAATATTCAGTACATACATCTTATTTATTAAACAATCACTAACCATACATGCTCTTAGAACTGACGGGGCAAGAACCTTCTCGTTGGAGCTGTGAGAAACCTGGAGGTGTCTCACCGGCTAGTCCCTGGGGATCTGTCATCCAGGTAGCCAGGACACGGCCATCAGTTTTGGAACCAGTTCCTGGGGGTGGACCAGTGCGGGAGGATCACCTGGGTGAGGGGTCTTCAGGAACAGAGTGGGACACCGAATGGCGAGACGTGTAACACCTTCCCTGTAACACCTTTACCCCATCCTACCAGGTAGGCTATTTAGGAACTCAACCGACCCTCCCCCACCCTTGCACAACGCAAACACTTTCTCACGGACAGCTCGCTATGAGTGAAAACGGACTAACACCTGATCCGTGAGTTGTGGGCGACCGATACAAGACCGGTCTGTGTTGAAGCCAAGGTTGCAAGCGGCAACATTGTATGGTGAGCGCTGAAACAAACAGTGAATGAAACGCATGTGATAACCAACGCAAGTAAAATTGAACAAAAGTGAACTTTGAAACCAAGATACAATACCTTTGACAGAATGGTCCGGCACTGCGTGCATGCTCATTCGAAGGTCTCTGTAAGGTATCCAACTGAGAGTTGACAAAGGTGAAAGAGTAGCAAAGAACTGTGCATCAAAGTGGTCCTTGAACGGGTCAAGCAAAATCCTGTGCAGAATCGAAAGTCTTCGATGTTGATACTGCCAAATTTGATGACAAAATAGATAAAGTTGGACCGAGCCCGAACGATGGAGATCAATTGAAAGCGTTGGATTAAAGCAAGTTTGTGTTAGAGGGAATTAAATTGGTCCGAGCCTGGCAGAGGGAGACTGATTGAACATTATGTTAAAACATATCTGAGCCTGGCTGAGGGAGATTCAGGGTGAATCATGAATCACCCGAGAAATTGGATACATGAAAATCCTACAAGCATTGTGTTAAAGGAGATCTGAGGTGAATAGTGAATCACCTGAGAAATTGAGCATTTTTGAAATTCTGAGAGGAAACTAAATGATTGTCGCATTAGGCCCTCTGAAAGAAGAGACTTTGAAAGGCAAAGAGACTTGGGAACGGAAGGCCATGATGCTAATGTTTGAACTGCACCCTCATGTTAGAAAAGCCAGAGACTGTGCTAAGCTCTAGTGTGCCGTGTTGTCCTGTCCTGAAAACATGGAGAAGGGAGGCCAATGGCCTGAATATCCCAACATATCATTCTTGAACACTTCTTTCTTTTACTTAACATTGTTTCCCCACACTATTTGTATTTAGAGGTAAGGATTGGCAATAGGGCTTTTTAGTATATGCCCTTTTATTTTGACAAGACACTACAAGGACTGCGTTATTATTAATTGATGGTCGTAGCTTACTCCCATCTTTAGATTTAGAATTAGATAGGCATTTTTCAAACCCTTTTTGAAGTTCAATAAACATCCTTGAACTGTGGTCACTTGTGCCTGTCTTACTGTTGATACCATGCCTTCCTTACAGTGCATTCATTCAATTGAGAGGAAATCACCCCAGTTTGATTAATGCCCCCTTCAAAAGCTGTACCAAAAAGATGAACCTTCATGGGTTCTGGAAAATACAATTTCATTTTTTTTTTATCCCTGTCAGAACAGGTAGGGAGTAAATTAGGGGTAATGCCGTCTATAGATCCCACTTGGGCCGGAGCCAATTCAATTTATATTGCCGGTGCTTGTACATTCACCATTATTAGCCTCTTTTGGTCGTTAGGTACATTCACCAACTCTGCCAGTTTCTGTTCAATCGGCACCCCTGGAACTGTTATACCATTATTATTGTCTGTTTGTAACCTCATGTCTAAACTTAAACTGGATTTCCTCAGAGGGCGCTAGAGGGCCAACCAAGATGGCCACACTCTAACAAGCTCCCGCGCGGCCTACTATTAATCAGAAAAAATCCTGCTTGATTCAGCACTCCAGCGCCTGAACCGCAACCCATTTCTTCTAATTGTGCTCCACTGTGCCACCTGGTGAAGTTTTGGCAAAAATCGGGATCCCGGCGGCCCTGATCGCACACACCCAGGCCTTATCCCACCGAGACCCAAAACCAGCGACCGGGCTTAGCGGCCGGCGGGGCACAACAGGAGTCCATCTGAGACCCAACATGAACTGGGTGGGAGGAAGCAGCCGGACCCCCATGCCCCCCTGTAAGAACAGATCCGGAGGTGTGCAGGCGGACCGCAACCGTGAGCAGCAGAGGTGGCCCCCCCGCCCCCTCATGTCAACCAGCTCTCAACGCGGCGCCGGCGGCAGGGGCGGACGCGAACAATCAGAGGCCCCAGACAGCGCCAGAGAACCATGAGTGATCCTGGAACGCTCCCCAACCGCGGCGAGCGTAGGAGAAAAAAAAAACGGGATTTCCTCTCATCCACCTCTCTGAAATTGTGAGGTGAAGTTATATGAATCTTCTTGTGCACAAGATTGGAAGTCACATCTACATACTTTACCAACGTGCATGTTCTCTTCTAGAACGGGGGTCATAACATGGGGTACTTGCTTCTTAATGTTCAATCCCTGAAGTCATGGATTCTGCTATGGTTAAAATTTTGTGAGGAAGTATTTATTTTTTGTTGTTGCCATTTTAAAAAATTTCGTTTTCTTAGATCTATAGGCAGAGCCCTTTCATTCATTTTGTTTTAAAGGTCCTTACGCCCCCTCACATAGAGAAGTAATGTCAATGATATCAACGTCCGCCTCTAGCCTTTGTGCCTCCATGCAAATATCGCTAATCTTTACCCCACCCTCTTGCATCACCGGAGGCATACCCAGCACCTCTACCACCGAGGTTTTGATTGTCATGTTAGTAGGGGAATTAATCAATCTCGGCCCCTGGGCATCCCTTATCGCAGTATTAACCCTAACCAAGTGTTCCTGTGTGGTTCCATGATTAATTTCCATCCTCTCTAATTTGATGTGCATTTCGCTGAAAATCAAAGTATGTGCCTTGACTTCACTCCAAATATGGTCATACAAATTGACGAAGGAGCTAAGAACCATGTTAAGCGCAGAAACTGTGGGTTGAGTCAATCATATTCTGTCGTCCACCTCCCTCAAAGTGTAGTGTACTGCAACCTTTTCCGACTCGTTTCCACTGGTTCATACGAAATTTCAAGTAGCTTTGACCTAAGTCTCTATAGGTTTGTGTAATGCTTGTGCGAAATGTGAGCTAGAACAATATGGCGTTGGTACGCAACCATTTTGGACACTCATCTCCCATCACAGTAATAAAAGCCTGCGCGGGCCTCGCAGAATAAACAAGCATTTCAGTAGCGAAAGCAGAGCAAGGTCACGTAACGACAAATATTATTGCTGAGTAGACTTGCTATGGAGAATAGTTATGGTATTGTCCACTGAAGGACGAATACGGGAAGGGAGTCGGAGCGTCCTGCATGTACATAAGGGGTTCTGGGAATTAATGTGAGGAGAGGGGCGCTGGGTTTTTCCACTCTCTGCCCTTTCTACTTGTGATCTGCTCTTCGGCCGAAGGCAGACCCAACTGAGAAGGGCAGGGACATGCCCCCATAAAGAAGAGGGTATTCTGTGGAAAGTTTAGTTAGAATAAGGACCCCCGGGTGATGCAGTCACGCTGAGAGGGAGGACGCTCCGCCTCAGACCCCGTTAGCATGAGTGATCTCTTCACCTACCTGCTCAGTGTCGTAGTGGCCAAGATGAAGGAGTCTTCTACATCTTTACTAACGGTGATGCAATTTATATCTATATTTCTATATATCTAAGTGCATGTTTGTTTATGTATACTAAGTTCATATATACATATATTGTGTGAATAAAGGGCATATAACGAGCCATTTGTTTTAGTATAACAATTACTCTATGCGTGATTTCTTGCCTGTCTGATTCCAATAACATGTTTCCCCGGCCCCAGGCAAAACAAAAATGTAAGTGTTCTCCTCACGTGGCCAAGCAAAAGCAAAACAGTTTGCTGAATAATTATCATAAAATGTGTTAGCCCAGTAGGAGAGCCTGCAATAGATGCATTGCAGGATTGTTGTACCACGTTCTCAACCACACCATCAGGTTCTACACGCCCATTATTATCAAGAGCTAAATCAGCAAACTCAATTATGCTCAGGTCATGCATTTCGCACCCCACTGATAGAGCATTCCTATCAATCATCAGGGAATGGCCTAACATGGCAATACCCTTAACCGGTATTATTGATTTGATTTCTGTAATTGTTCCTGTTCTTTTAGAAAAGAAATCTGTGATCCTTTGCCCCGCAATGGGGGATAACATACGAGAATGCTTTAATGTTTTTCTTAGTGTTTTTGAATTTCTTCTTTTGTGTGGACCACAACGATCCAGTGGATCGACAGAACCAGCTCCCGGGTCACCAGGTTATTTTTCACATATATGGCCAGGTAGGGTAAAAGAACTTTCCTCCCCCAAATTATCTATTAGTGCTGCCACAATAAAGTCCTCCTGCTCTACAGAGGAACAATTATTTTCCATCATGAGGGGAACAACTATATATTCAGTAACAAATGTTCTTTCTTTCAGTGTCCGTTCATTTGTTCCGAACTGACTCCTTAAACCAAGGGGCATCTTGGAGAAAGGGAGTTGTAAACTGAGCAGTCGCTGGCGCTCCGCAGAAGAAAAACAAATGCGCAAAACAATACCATTTACAGGGTAGTTGTTACAATACTAACATAGGGGGAGGTAGAAGGGCAAAGAGATGGGGTTTTGCTTAATATATATGTATATGTAGAGTTGTAGGTGTTTTTATTAGCAATATCTGACCAATAGGGTGGCCATGTTTTTGTAGGCCCACAGTAGAAGTGCATTTTCAGCCAGCCATATTAAAGGCTGTAAGCTTCATTTTGTGTGTTTAAATTCTGCAGTCAGCAGAATTCTAGAGTAGCGAAGGTCAGGATGGCAGCAGATGCCAGACAGTATCCCATGAATTGTTGCAAGGGTAATTCTTTCTCAAGGCAACGGAAGCACACTCCAAACCGGAGCGTTCTCAGACGATAACATGAAGGCCACAGTGCCATTTACGTGCAAACCCAGACAAGATTACTAGGGTAAAAACAAACAGTAAATACAGTAAATTTCAATCCAGCGACAGTTCCCTGTAAGTTTTATCAAGCACAGATGGCAGCGTGTCGTGAGAAGGGGGGTGGGTAGGTAGCGTAGCCAAACAGGTGGAGCGTGGTCAGGGACTGGATCCAATCCAGATCCAATCCAAGGGCTGGGAATGGATGTGCAGCAATGTTCTTGACCTCGCTGATGTCCTCGTGGTTCCTCATTGGTCAGGCTTGGTGGTATGTTTTCGCTTGTGCTGTTTTCAACTCGAAGGTCCAATTAGCATCGAGCTGGTTATCCCCTTGCATATTGAAGGGTGCCAGCCAATGAGAATGTAGAGTTTTTGTTCAGTCATCACATGTTAATGTCACTGAGGGGCGGGTTGTGTAGCGTTATGACGTTATGAAAGGGAGGTTTGCTTTGCATTCCAAGAAATGGGGCGTCCAATCCTAGTGGACAATGTATAGGGTTCTTTAGGGGCCGGAGGACGAGTGCCCAATCACCATGTTAGAACTGCCCCCAAAATGTAACAAATGTTATTTATGCAAATGTATGTTCTCTTTCCTTAAATTGTACCGTCCACTATGGGCAGCTCGAGAAATGCTTGTCCAATTCAGTTCTACTGACTTGTCTGTTTTTTCTCCCAGCTAAAGCAGCAGTCTCATTTTGTATTACTTTTGTTATTTTTCTTGGATTACTTCTTAGCGAGGAGAGCCCCTGTACAACAGAATAGTTGAAAAGGAAGTGAAGTCCTATTATGACGTATTCCTCATGTTTGATATATTTGTAAGTCTGCTTGAAGCTTCGGAAAAAAATGTTATAGTACCGTGCATCATACTTATTCCTCATCGTTGGTATATTCGTAAGTATGCTTGCAGCTTCCGAAAAAAAAATTTCATGGTATCGGGTGCCAATGCGTCCGAGTCCTGTACCTAAATGGCTTCCATCCTGTCCTCAGCCGCAACGTTGGCGTTGGTATAAGTAGCTTGCATGGCGACCGTTGCCTCAGTTCACCTTTTTTCCCTCCGTATTCTCAGCCGTCTTAAGGGTATGACCCAGATGATGAAGGAAAGGAAGCAATCAACTACAGAAATTCTCGCCAAAATAGAGGGGTAGGTTGGGAGGGTGATGAGGTATAAGTGGGAGGAACATCCAGTCGAAAGAACGGTTCTATGTCATTTCATCTGCGGTTTTATTTTCAATGTGTTTTCATGAATATTTTTGAATGAAAAATCTAATCGAATTTTATTTTCTTTATATGGGGCGCAGGGGGTTCCCCCAGTCCCCATCCGCTATTTTGTTTTCTCCATTCCAGCCCCCACCCCTAATATGCACTTTCCCACCCCACACCTATATTTTTCGATTCGTTTTTTCGGTGAACATTTGTCTTTTTTTTTACAAATTATTTTTTATTGAAATTTTCGATCACACGAAATACATCACATTATGTAAACCAATAATAAAGCAGTAACAACTGGCAAGTGTCACTGCATCAAAATTCATTTTAACTAAGTAACAATATACCTGTTGCTCATAAAACCTTTTTCACGCTCATGTACACAGGTTAGGAGTAATTAGCTGAGTCTGGAATATAGGAGAAGGAGAAAGAAACAGAGAGAAGAGAGAGAAAAAGAAAGTAAGAAAAAAAAATAACAACCTATGAAAAGATACACCATACCACTTTAAGTACACCCTGTCTAGGCCATATACATCAAGACCAATGTCACGGATTCAGAAGATATTTCACAACTCTTGGCTGAAAAAACATGTTCCTTTTCGGCTACATATTCCAGGAATGGCCCCATATACGAGAAAACTTGGGCAGCTTCCCTTCGGATCACGTCTTTAAGTTTTTCCATTCCCAGTAGTTCCCAGACTTTTACCCACCAATACGCTATATGCGGCCCCTCCACCTCTTTCCAGAAGCGGGCACGCATGAGTCAAGCGACCATGAGCAGCTGAGAAATCAGCTCAGCTCTGGGGCCGACATTGGGTAGGATCCGTCTTCAGGAGCATCGCCCAGCAACAGAATTTGTGAATCCATAGGAAGCGAAGTGCCACAGATCTCCCTAACTCTAGATCTTATCTCTAGCCAGAAAGATTGTATGGTAGTGCAGTGCCACCACAGATGACCCAGGTCGCCTCTCTCCTCACATCCATGCCAGCACTTGCCCGGATAATCTGGGTTAATTGCGTGTAGTTTATGTGGGGACATGTACCAACAGAAGCAAAGATTAAGGGCTCCCTCTCTTACGGTAGTGCATCGTCAGGTCCTGTGGACTCTACCCCATATCTTTTGCCAGGACACCTGGGAAATCGTCACCCCCCAGTTCCCTTTCCCACGCTAACATATAGGGAAGTTTCTCATCCATCGGGACATTCTCCAAGAGACAATAACAGGTGGCTATTTTGTGGGATTGTTGACCCTCCAAGACAGTTAGTTCTACCCCCGTGGGGGGCCTAGTGGCTGCCCGTACTATGCTTGGGTTAGTTACCCAGTGACACAGCTGTATGTATTTGAATCTCTCTGTTTCTGGGAGTTTAAATTTCTCTTTACACTGTTCGAAGGTTAAGGGCAAATTGTTATCATAAAGGTCTTGTAATCTTAATGGTTTCCAACTTGACCAGAGACGGTAGGAATTGGGTTGAAGACCTGGGATGAAGGCTGGGTTCTGTGTAATAGGAGAGAGAGGGCCAAGGCCCGATGTAAAGCCTTGTTGTGCACAGGCTTTATCCCAGCATCGGAGTATAGTTGTCGTGGTGGGTAGGAGGGAGCCTTGGTGATTATGCCCTTCTCTTGGGAGGAACGGCAGGTAATTCAGAGGGACATGAATTGCTGCCTGCTCAATGTCATGCCATTTGGGTGATTCTTTTGGGTCGGTCAAGCTCAGTATTACCGCTACTTGGGCTGCTTGGTAATACCTCGGGATTGAAGAAAGTCCCAAGCCTCCCTGCGCTTTCCCCCTCGTGAGGAGCTTAAGTGGAAGTCTCATTTTTTTTCCCTAGCCATATGAAACAACCAATTTCTTTTTGTAGCTCGAGGTGGTCCCGTTCTGGGATTAATATCGGTAGGGCATGACATGTGTGTAAGAGTCTCGGGTGTAGGGACATTTTAATTGCACTGATGCGCCCGAGCTATGATATTTCTTGCAAAGCCCACCTTTGCAAGGAGTCTCTGGACTCCTTGAAGAGATTAGGAATATTGGCTTTCATCAGACCAGCATACATTGGAGTCAAGCGCACACCCAGGTAAGTGATGTATGTGGTCTTCCATTGCAAGGGATATGTGTTCTGTAGAATAGATAAGGAGGGTTTTCTGACAGGCCCATGTCCATTGACTTCATCATATTTATTGTAAATCCGGAGATCGTTGCGAATTGAGCCAATAAGTCCATAAGGGCAGGAAGGGAGCTGAGAGCCTCCCTCAGGAAGCAAAGCATGTCATCCGCGTATAACGCGATTTTGTGACATTGCCCTCTGACTTCGAACTCCTGGATCTTCGGGTGAAGGCGGATCTGCTGGGCTACGGGTTCCATCGCCATTGCGAAGACCAATGGCGATAGAGGGCAACCATGCCTATTTCCTCTACCTAAAGCTATCTGAGTAGACCCCTGCGAGTTGACTCGCACACGAGTTGATGGGATCTGGAAGTTTGACAGGATCAGTCTGGAGAATTTCGGTCCAAATCCCTTTAGAACTAGGCCCAGGTATTCCCAGGACATGCTGTCAAAATCCCTATCAGTGTCTAGGGACAGAAGTGAGAGGGTGCCTGGGATTGTAGAGGCCAGGGCTACCAGGTCTATTGCCCAGTGAATATTATCGTGTGCAGACGGCCTTGGATAAACCCGGTTTGGTCATATCTACTATTAGCGGCAAAACCTCCCCCAGGCGGCGAGCTATAATTTTGCTGTATATCTTCGCGTCCGTATTGAGTAAAGCTATAGGTCAATAGGACGTGCATTCTGTTGGATCTTTTCTCAGTTTCAAGATCAGGGTCGTGGCAGACTCTGCCATTGTCTGTGTGACAAATCCTGTTTCCCATAAGAAGTTAAAGAGCTTCGTGAGGTGGGGTTTAAGCTCCGCTATGAAGATTTTATAAAACATATTCATAAACCGGTCTAGGCCCGGGGCTTTGCCGAGGGGAAGGGATTTGATCGCGCTTTCAACTTCCTGAGCAGTTATTGGTTCCTCTAGTGGGCCACATAGGGTTTGTGGAACTTGCGGAAGTTGTGCATTTAGTATACATTTTTCAGCGGTTTGTAGATCCCCGGCATGAGGGGCTGCCTGTTCCCTAAAACAATTCTCAATGTGGAGCTTGCCTTCCTCTGAGGAAACATAACTGCCTGTACTGTCTCGCAAGGTGTTTATCCTATTTCGTTTTGATTGCTTTTTCAATTTAGCTGCCAATAATTCATTAGCTTTATTCCCTTTTGTATAGAAATATTGCTTTGTAAGCATCATATGGTGAGCTGCCCTCTCCGCGTGGTGTGCCTCTAACGCTTTCCTCGCTATGCGTAGATCTCTCAGGGAATGCCGCAACCCCTTCTCTTTATGTATTGCTTCGAGCCTGCGAGTTTCTCCTTCCAGTTGAGCCTGGCTCTCCCCCTCTGTGCGGCTTGCTCAATCAGATGCCCACTAATTACTGTCTTGCCGGCATCCCACATTATGTCACAGCCCACATTGCCAGTATTGTTCTCCCGGAAGTAGAGATTTATGGTTTCCGCTATGTGAGTTCGGATTGGGAGGTCTTCTAATAGAAGATCATTTAGTCGCCAGGGCGGCTTCTGGGGTGGGGTTGCTTGGGGGGGAGAAAGTGTTAGTCTTACGGGGCATGATCTGAGAGGGCTTCTGGGAGTATTTCGGTGTCTATCGTCAGGGGGATTAGCGTATCAGAAAGAACATATCTAATCTAGAGAACCCCTTGTAGACGGCTGAAAAATAAATAAGTGTATTCCCGTTCCTGATGGAGGAACCGCTATACCTCAATAAGTGAGTGCTCCCGCAGTAATGTGGTAAGGGCTAAGACATTTTTCCTGTCATTGGCTGTTGTGGGTAGTGTCTTATCAACTAAGGGGTTGATCATAGCATTAAAATCCCCGCCTAAAGTTATTTCACCCTCTGCCTGTTGCATCAGGGATTTAGATAGCAAAGCAAAAAACAAGTCCTGTTTAGCATTGAGCATACAGTGAGACCAGAGTCACTTTGCGTCCCCACAGCCTTGACAATACTAAGAGAGACCTTCCCTCCCCATCTCGCACCACCTTCAATGCTTTTAGGAGAATGCCCTTGTGCACTAGAATGGCGACCCCACGTTTCTTCAAGCCGCTGGAGGCAAAACATTTTGTGGGATAGAGTTTATTGATGAGGCGAAACTCATCAGCGGTTTGAAGGCGAGTTTCCTGGAGCAACAAGAGCGCAGAATCAAGCATTGCTAATGTATGGAACAATGTGTTGCGTTTTAGGGTGGAATTCAAGCCTTGGACGTTGAGGGTGATGAATTTAACATCCAGGGTCGTCATTCTGAGGTCGCTCAAGCTTTTTTGATATGCTGGGTGACATTATCCCTCCCCGGTGAGGGGCTCCCCCAGATCCTCTCCTTCTCTTGGCCTTCCCAGAGCTGCGTATAGCATGTGAATAGCGACATAAAATGGCCTGGGTGGCCGTCGAGGGGGGCCAGAAGAGGTTCTCCGGGGGCCAAGAGTTGGTCCGCGGCTTATGGTTGGCCGGTGGTGTATGGGGCCACGAGAGAAGCCTAGTGGTAGTATGTCCAAGGAGCAACATAAGAAAAACAGAAACAATAAAAAAGATATAAACCAATGCAAATATGAGGCTCTTAGCGGCCTCATTTTCCTAACGAACAGTGACAAACCGTCAACACTAACAGGGGCAATCCACCTAGTGCGCCTCGATATTGCTGTCCTACGCGATTCTTGATCTCCATGAGTTCCATTTTATGTCTGGCACTCAATATGACATAGCGCACAGATGGTCACATTCCGCCTCCGCATCTAGTTTTTTTTTTTTTTAAACAATTTTTATTATTTTATAAAAAAACACCAACATTACAATAATTAGGACTTCCATGTTCAAGTTTAACAACATAACATTACAAAATATGTTCTTCAGTCCCGCTCCCTCCCGCCCCCTTAACTCGAGCCACTGTGTTGGTGTCATCAGCTGTCTTCAGGCGGGTCTATTGTTCTCATCATGTCCGTATCATCACTATGATCGGGCTGGGTGGGGGGGGGGCACCATGGTGACCACCAGTTGCCTCCATTCGATTAGGGGTCCTCCCTCCTCTCCTCCCCTGCTGACCGCTTCAAACCAAGCAGCCGTTTCTGCATCTGCCCATTTTTTTAGGTCAGCCCACCACAACTCTATCCTAGGCCTATGGGCTGCCTTCCAGCACATTGCAATATTCTGTTTGGCCAGGATGTATGCCAGGTCTTTCTTCTTGCTAATGTGCCTCAGATTACGTGGCCTAGGGAAACCCCCTAGCATGCATGCCCAGGCCGACTCCACCTCCATCGTGATGCCTTGTCCAGCCAAGCGTATCTTCAGTTCTGACCAAAACCTTCCCACCTCCGGACAAGCCCAGAACATGTGTAACATCCCGGCTTCCTCCTCCCCACAGCTGGCCACCAAACCTGGCAATCTTACTGGGGGTCAGATATGCTCTATGTGTAACATATAATTGGATCTGTTGGAGCCTCGCATTCCGGGACACTTTCTTATGATATCTTTGAGCTCTATCCCACAGTCCATCCGACATAGGCTCTCCCACCTCTTCCTCCCAGAGTTGTCTGAATTGGAACAGTTCCTTCCCCACCTTGGACCCCAGTAGCTCATATATGTGGGAAATCTCATGCCCACCCTCCGAGTTGTCATATATCATCTCCATGGTGGCATCCAGTTGTTCTGTAAGCACCTCCGCCGGCCACTTTTCTCGCGCTCGTTTAACAATTCTGGAGTGGGTTATATGTTGCCCTTTATGCACCTCGGTGTCCTCTATTAGCTTCTGGAATTCTAGTGCCTCCCCTTCCTGCCATATGTCTCCCAGGGTGGCCAGGCCCATCGGTTCCCAGTATCTACGGACCCCTTGTATCAATTGGGGGTCTTCTCTGCATAGTTCCGCCAATGGCACCTGCATAGAAAACGGAGCCGGGTATCCCACCATCTGCCATGCCCTGTGCCACACCTCCCAGCCAAGCGCCAACAGCCTCGTCATCTCTAGTACCTTTGGCTTGGACAACCACACCACCTCTCTAAGGAAGTAGGGAGCCAGTTCCATGCACAACAGCCTAGTTTCCGCAGTTTTTTCTTCCGAGAGCCACTTAGCCACATATTGCAGTTGTCCCGCCAAATAATATAGCTCAAAATTCAGCAGGTTTATTCCCCTCCTATCGCACGAATTCTGTAATTTCCAAAGAGCCACCCTGTTCCTGGAGCTGCGCCATATGAAGCCCCTGCACAAGCTGTGGAGACTAACAAAGAAGCGCCTAGGGATCACATGCGGGATATTTACAAAGAAGTGTAACAGTCTGGGCAGGACTGCCATCTTGATTAGAGCAGCTCTCCCCATCAGGGCCAGGGGTAGTCTGGACCAGAATCCCATGCTATTTTTAATGCCTTCGACTGCCTTTTCGGTGTTGTGTTTATGTTCTTCTCCTGTCGTGTGGTATATGTCAATTCCGAAATATCGGAACGACTTGGTTCGCCAGGGTATTGGCAATACCGGCAAGCCCCTAGGTAGGACAAGTCTATATCTCCCCAGGGGGAACATGCTAGATTTCTTGGGGTTTACCGCTATGCCGGAGAGGGTAGCATATTGTTCCATCACCTCCAGGATGTATTGTATATTCTCTTCTGGGAAGCACAGATACAAGAGTATATCATCAGCATATAATGAAATAAGATGCGGACCACTTGCAGTGCAGATCCCTATTTCCCCATATTGTTGTCTAAGACCGACAGCCAATGGTTCCAACGCTAGTATATACAACATGGGCGACCAGAGGCAGCCCTGTCTAGTGCCCCTGCTAAGTTGCCATTTGTCTGAGGTAGTGGCACCCGTTTTAACCCTTGCAATTGGAGAGCTGTATAACATTTTAACCCACCTGAGATACCCCAGCCCCATTCCGTAGCCTTCCAAAGTCGCCAACAGCCAGGGCCATCTTACTGAATCGAAAGCCTTAACTGCGTCAAGCGAGACAATCGCTAGTTCACCCGGGTCCTCTTTTGTCTGATCAATAATATGATGCAGTCTTCTATGGTTGTCAGTTATATTCCTACCAGGGACGTAGCTGTTTGGTAGGGATGTATCAGTTTACCAATGACTTGGATAAGCCTGTTTGCCAGCACTGCCGTAAGGATTTTGCTGTCTTGGTTGAGCATCGACAGGGGTCTGTATGACCCGCAGTCTGTGCTAGGCTTACCTGGCTTTAAAAGTGGAATGATCACTGCCTCTCGTAGGGACTCTGGCAACTTGCCCTGCTCATATGCCTCATTAAGCATTGCCAGCAACGGGGGAAGCAGCTCTTGTTTGTAGGTTTTGTAGAATTCACTTGGGAGCCCATCTGACCCCAGAACCTTACAAGTGGGCAGGTGTTGAATCACTACCTCAAGTTCTTCTGACGTTATTGGGGCGTCCAGGTCTGCCCGTTCTAAATAATCTAAGGTGGGCAAGCCTATATCTTCTAGTGTTTCCTGGATTTCTTGGTCCCTTGCTCCGCCTGGGTCCTCAGAGACGTTTGTAGTATCCCAGGAACTCTTCATTCACTCGCTCCTGGGTATCCAGGATCCGGCCTCCCTCCCTTTTAATTTCCCTGATCACCGGCCGTGGTGCCTCGCTCTTATATAGCCAGGCCAGCAACCTTCCCGGGTTGTCTCCCCCCGCATGCTGTCTCTCCACATATTTCTTATAGCTTAATTTACTACCAGCTTGTTGTAGGTGTCTAATCCTGACCCCATCCTCCCTAGAGGTGCCTACCCTGCGCATAATGTCTTCCAACTCTTCCTCCATTCCCTGCAGTTCTCGCTCTATGCCCCCCTGGAGCCCTCTGGATTTTGATATAGCCACCCCCCCCCCCCCCGCAACACCGCTTTAAATTCCTCCCACACAGTTACCATAGATCGTACACTGCCAGTATTAATCTCGAAGTACTCCGTGATCGCCTCCCTTAAATCCTCCCGGAATCCCGAATCCTGCATAGCCTCAACTCTGAGCTTCCATGTCAGAATCCTTCGCTCTAGGGGGTTGGTGTCACCACTCCAAGACCAGAGGAGGGGGGGGGTGGTCTGATAGCACCCTGGCCTTATATTCCACGCTTCTCATCTCATCTACCAGCTCGGCAGCAGCGAACACGTAGACCAGCCTCGTGTGCAGGTCTGGTGGTGCCGCATAGTGTGAGTATTGCCTATCTGCTGGGTGCAGCTGCCTCCAGACATGTACTAGGTCAAAATCTCTCAGGAGGGCCTGTAACACCTTTGCAGCCGGGGTGGGTTTGTCTAGCTTACTATCTGATCTGTCCACCTTAGGGTTCAGTACACAATGAAAGTCTCCACCCCATAGGATCCCGCCACCTAATAAGGGGCTAATTTTGCCATAGAGGGTCCGAAAGTAAGCCACTGTATCTTGGTTGGGGGCATATAAGTTTACGATACTCACTTCCCGGTTTTCCAGCATCCCCCTCAAAACTATAGCATCCACCTCAAAACTATCAGTCTGTCTTCTGGGTCTCCCGTAGACTGAAGCACTTGGAATGGTACATGAGGTGCTACCCAAGTGATAACTCCCCTTGTGTAGGCAGAGTATGTGGCACCCGCAAGCTCCCCCTCCACTTCCTCTTGACCACCTCCAATTTCTCCTTAGTGAGGTGGGTCTCCTGCAATAATGCAACATCAATCTGCATCCTTTTCAGGTAAATCATTACTTTATTACGCTTCAAGTAACTATTGAGGCCCCTGACGTAATAGGTAACCACTCTAAGGCAACCCGACGCCATAGATTCAATTTCCTGCCCTCCCTCTCTGCCCCCCCATCCCACCTGATAAGATTCTCATATTGGCTCATTACCCACCCACTCCCAACAAACTCCCCCTTCCCCCCTTTTCCCCACAACAAACCCCCACACACCACCCCTTCCCTCCCCCTACCCCTCCCAACCCCAACAAATGCCCAGCTCCATCCCTGGATCTCAGGCAACCCCGCGTTTGGTTCTGCCTCGGAGTGCCGAGGGCAGAGGCCCGGCAGGGTGTCACCGGACTACCGGTGACCTAACTAAGCTACTGTAGATGGGGGTATGAGGACTAGCTCTGCAAGGCTCCCTTGCTGTGTTAAAAGTCTCAGTGCTCACGGATCATATCCCTTTATCACCTGATCATGCCCGCCCATAAGCTACAACTTTTAAAATAATCAAGTCCCATCGTTTTAGGCTGCGATATCCCTTAGTGCCACCTACACAGATTACTTCTCTCTTCCTTCACCGTCTCCCGTCTGGATGCCCGACTCCTGGGGGCAGCTCTGCATGTCGAGCCACCCCATAGCTTTCTCCGGGGATTCGAAAAACAAGGTTCTGTTTTTGTGGAACACCTTCAGCTTCGCCGGGTAGAGCAACATATACTTGTGGCCTGCTTCACGCAATCTTCTCTTCACAGTCCCAAAGTTCATGCCGCTACGTTGTACCAACAGGGTATAATCTGGGTATGCGGTTATGTTTGCTGTTCGCCTTTGTATTGTTCCGCCGTTCTGGAAGTGTTCAAGGATTCTTTGCCGATCTCGATAGTTAAGGATCTTGACAATCACCGGCCTAGGGGGGGTTCCTGGCGGCAGCCTCCTCATTAGGGCCCTGTGCGCTCTTTCCACCGTGAACCCCTGGGACAACACACCTCCAGTTATCTCCTGCAGTAGTATAGATTCAATGAACTCTTTAGGGTTGGGTCCCTCAGCCCCCTCCGGCAAATCAACAATGCAGATGTTATTCCTCCGGGCACGTCCCTCCGCCCTGCATTCTAGGTTGCCCACGCGTTGCACTAGGGCGTGAAGGTCTGCTTTATGTGTTGCACAGTCCACCGTGTTCGGGCCCACCTCTTTTTCCAAATTCTCTGTGCGTTCTGCCAGCGACCTGACATCTTGTCGGAGAAGGCTCACCTCCTATTGTACTGCCCCGACTTTAAGCTCCGGTGCTGCTTTCAATTCGGTCACAGCCAGTCCCAGTTTGGTCTACCAGGCCACTTTGAGGTCTGCGATCGCAGCAAGAATCTCCTGGTTAGTGCCCATGGCGACTGCGCTTCCAGCGGAGGTTTTATCTTTACTCTTGGCTCCTTCCTGGCCCGGTGGTGTTCTGGCGTATTCGTCCAGAGTAGTTTGCTTGCTCTTCGTTCTTAATGGTTTGCTGGACATGGCGTTGTGCCAAAGACTTGTGGCAAACCTCACCACTAGCCAGCCCCAGCAGGGTTAGACTGCGGTTAGCTCCTTGGCCCGGGCAGGCTGCGCAAGGGGTGTCTTGGAACTACTTATTAGCTGCAGGAGTGGGTTGTGTCCTCCCACGTGATAATGTAAGTCTTCACCCCGATCCTGCCAACACTCGCCCGTACTATGGGCCAGCCGGACTAGGCACTGTGTGTCCCGGCTGGCTGCGGCTCAAACAGGTCCCCCAGCTCATCTCATGTGTCTCTCCTGTGTTGCACTCTTTATACCCGCTCTCTCCGAGTCGTACAGGCTGGGTGGTTGAGGCCGTTTGGGGTACTTGTCTCCGAAATTCACCAGTGCCTATAGTCCCCACAGCATCCCTCTTCGTTCTGGACCTGCCACCATTTGGGCCCCTCCGCTGGCCATTATGCCCTCACCTCCACCGTGGGGTGGGGGAGTGTTTAAAGCACTTTATTGTAGTGCTAACAGACCAGCTGCAGGTCCGTGTCATCCGTGGTTTCCATTTCCTGATGCAGGGGTCGTCCCATTCGTTACTAGCCCCTGGGTTTTCTCCGTTTATCTTTTGGCATGAGGTATAGGTCTGGATTTGCCAACTCTCGGAAGCCTAACTCCAAAGTGGCCTGAGTGTTTATTTCTGCCATTTGCTCTTAAGCGATTGTGTAGTGCTGATTATGGAGGTCAAAAATCAGTTTACATGGGAATCCCCAGCAATAGCAAATCTTTTTGGCTTGCAGCCAGGACGTCACCCTCTGTAGCCGTAGGCGGCTCGCGAGAGCGTATGGGGAGAGATCCTGAAACAGTTTTAGTGTTGATCCATGGGACTGTACTGATTCAGACTTCCTGGCAGCCGCCATGATTTCCTCTTTCTGGCAGAAGAAATGCACCCGCGTAAGGACGTCCGGGAGTAGGTTCATCCTCTGCTGGAGTGATGAGTATACACGATGGGTCCTGTCTAGGATCAGTGTCTCTGAGGATGGGAGGCCCAATAGAGACTTAGAGCGCTTACATAGTCAGATAATTCCTGATCCGACACTTGCCGAGAGACACCCCAAAGACGTACATTATTCCTCCTTGACCTATTTTCAAGGTCTGCCTGCTTTGCCCAGATGTCTTCCAGATAAATCTCACCCTTTCTGTAAGTACCTTGCTACTGTGTGTTTTTTCACATGTTATATTTTCTAGCTCATTGACCCTGGCCTCAGGGTCTCCAAAATGGGCAGTTAGGTCGGCCAGTGAATGGGCCTAAGATTCCTTAGAGGTTTTGATCTCCGATTTAATTTCTTGAGTGATATCTTGCTTGAGGGATTTTAGCATCTCTTCAAAGTCACACTTGGAGAACGCTATGTCTTGAAGCTTTGCCGTTCCGGGTCTGGATGGATGTCCGCTGCCACTGTTTGTGCCCGAAGGGTAGTTGCCGGCTGAGATGTTAGGAAGGCCTTGATTCTGTGCAATTTCGCCTCCCTGCTGCTTTAGGCATTGCCGACAGCGCAATCGGTGGGTGTTTCAAGCACCAGCAGCGTGCCTTCGTGTTATTTGGGGGCAAAGCAGGAGCAAAAATCATGCAATTGTGAAGGGTTGGGCGGATCAGGTAGGGTGTCCTCCTATGACCCGAGCCACCTCAAGAGCAGAGGGTCTATCTTGGCGTGGTATTTGGCCCTCTATGGCTATTGCTCCCGCTTACCCTGTTTTTGGTTTAATGTCACCTATTCCAAATGGCCCAGGCAGTGCGAGTCATTAGCTACCTCAGATCTAATGTTTCCAGCTGGTACAGCTCCTCCTCAGGGGCCCTTGCCTAAATAAACCTTCACAGGGTGGATGCCGATGCATCAAAGGCTGAGGAGTGACAGCATCGCAATTGCGGGACGTCACAGCATCTGCTTTGCCTCAGGCACAGTGCACGCTCAAAGTATTAAAATGGGGCTGTGGACTCGGATTCTCGTTTTCTCTCGCATGCACGGCTACAGGTCCGTGTCTCCCCACAGTGCGCTGCTCCGGATCCTGCACGATGAGCCCACCGCTCTGACCCTCGGGGCTGCCCACCGTTGGTCGCACCGCTGCGTCGCCCCTCACCGGCTCCAGAGGGGTAAAGCGGCCGGGACCACGTGGCTCCAATTATGGAAGGTAGGTGCCGGGGGGGCCCCCCCAAGTCCACCGGGGCTCTGGGCTCACCCACGCGGTGGATCCCAAGACAGCCCCCGCCTCATTGATCCACGTCACAGCAGTGGGAGTTCCTCGCGGAGCGTGTTTCAGCAGCGGCGCAATATCAACTCAGTGACCAATGATTCAGCAGCGCCGCGTGCACCCGCGCGTCTCTTCCTCAGCAGGCCAGTTCGTTCCAGTTTACCCGCATCAGTTAGGCAGTGTCGAGGATTCCTTCAGCAGGAGTCAGGGACCAACCTTGTTGTATCCGATATAAAGCTACAGTACATACACAAAGGTGCCAGGTACTAATTCTCCATTTAGAAGCAATCTCCACAGTCCTGGTGAAAGCCGGTTCATACAAATGAAAGGACAGGTATTTGTATTTGCATATGTACTTATTTATATTTTTTCAAAAAAGGTTCTTTAGCGCTTAAGACAAAGAGCTATACAGAGGATACAAACAGTTAAAAATAAAATGTATAAACAATAAAATCCAGAGAACAATCACTCAAATATTTTGAAGCAGATGGGATTTCAAAGAACCACGAAACAGTAGGTAGAAATGGAGCAAAGATAGAGCAGAAGAGTGTTCCAATGGAGAGGAAGAAGCTCAACGGAACGAAAACGGGTGTGAGCACACAGGGGACAAGGAGCCAAGAGTAAAAAGTGAGAAGAAGAACAAAGATATAAAAAGATATTAGTGCAGCAAGATAGCTGGGAGCAAGACCATGAAGAGATTCAAATACAAGTCAAGGAAGGTTAAATTTAATTTGAGAATGAAAAGGTAACCATGTGTTTTAAGAGATGCAGTAATAGAGTCCCGCGATGAGAGAAGACACAAAAGAAAGAGTTGAACACTTATTTAAGGGGGGCAAGATAAGAGTTAGAGAGGCCGAATAGGACAGAGGAGCAATAGAAAAGTTGAGAAAAAATTAAGAAGAGATTAGATGTTTGGATGCCTGAAAAGTAACAAATGGACGAGTCTTACGAATATTGTAGTGGTGAAAGCGACAAGAAGAGGCAGTTAGTGAGATTTGGTGAAAAAATGAGAGATTTGTGTCAAAGTTGAGACCAAGATTACGTACTGTAGATGAATCTGGAAGCTTAGACGGTGGAAAGGATACACAAAAAGGTGTAAGATGAGAAGAAAGATTGGTGGCAGGGAAAAACAGTACATCAGTCTTTGTAGCATTAAGGGGGAGATAATGGGAGGACATCCAAGATTTGATTGCAACCAGACAAGCAGAAAGATTAAGGTGGATTTCGGGCGAGAAAGAGGAGAAGGAAAGAAATAGTTGTGTGTCGTCCGCATAGAAATGGTGGGACAGCCCAAAGGAGGAAATGACAGCCGCAAGATGAGATGTGTAGCGTGAGAATAGAAAAGGGCCTGGAACTGATCCTTGAGGCACACCGTGAGCAAATGAGAATGATTCAGAAGACTTGCCCACCCAAGAGATTGAAAATGTTCTGTTAGAGATAGGAATGAAACCAGGACAGAACAGGACAGAAGAGGCCAAAAGAAGAAAGTGAGGCTAGGAATAAAGAGTGATCAACCGTGTCGAAAGCTGCCGATAGATCTAGAAGAATAAGAAAAGAGGAGTGTTCAGTATAGCGGGCCAAAAGGAGAGAGTACAACAACGAAAGGAGGGCAGTTTCTGTGGAATGAAAAGGAAGGAAACCAGACTGAAAATTTGGAAGAACGGAAGTATCAGAAACAAAGGTGGAGATATGAGAATAGACAAGCCTTTCTAGAAGTTTAGAGAGATAGGGCAATAGAGAAATAGGGTGGAAATTTGAAACAAGCAAAGAATCAGTCGTAGGTTTTTTTCAGAAGTGGAATAATAGAAGTGTGCTTGAACGAATTGGGAAATATAGAGGTAGAGAGACAGATTATTGATGCGAGAGAAGAAAGGGTAGACCTTATGGATTAGCGTAGAGGAAATAGGATCAGTATGGGAGGCAGTAGGATAAGCTTTAGCAAGTAAGAGAAAAACCTCAGAATTGGAGACAGAGGTAAAGTGAGTGATAGTGTCTTGAGGAATATGAGCAGGAGTAGCGGGGGACCATTGAGGTGGATTAGATGCTTCAATGTCATGACGAAGAGAAATAACTTTTGAAGAAAAGTAAGCAAAGTCACAAGCCGAGAGAGTAGAATTTGTGGAGTGATCCATAGTAGGAGGAGAAAGAAGATGTGCAAGAGTTTGAAAAACCCGCCTAGGGTGAGTAGACAGTTTTTACTAATCCAAGAAATAAAAATGTTTAGCAGAACATAGACAAGTATCATAAAGAGTATTATAAGAGAAATAGGAGGAATGGTCAGGTATGGATTTGGTCTTGAGCCAACCCCTTTCAAGACGATGAAGAAAATGTCGCATAGAGCACAGGTGAGAAGAAAGCCTGGGTTGGGAGGGTTTATGAGTGGGATGGAAGGGAGAGCGAGGGTGGAGTTGGTCAAGAGAAGTGATGAGGGAAGAGGACATGAGAGATGCAGCCTCATCAGCATTAAGAGCTGAGAAGGAAAGAGGAGTAGAAATTGCCGAAGTGCAGGTAGTGTTGAATAGTGAAGAATTGAAGTTGCATAGATCACAACGAGAGAAAACTGGAACATGGGAGGGAGAAACGGAACAACCACAAATAAGTGGAAGTAATGATGTGGAAAGTACATAATGATCAGAAAGAGAGACAGGACAGGAGAGGCAGCAAAAGTCAAGATAAAGATCAAATCCAGACAGGAACCAGAGATATGAGAAGGTGGAGTAGTGAGGGGTAGAAGAAAATGAGAATCAAGAATAGAGAGAAAAGGAATGTCCGAGTGCGTAGAAGCCAAATGATGATGATGATTAAAGTCCCCCAACAGGACAACAGGACAACAGGGATGAGAGTAGGTAGGGTTTGATACACGAGATGGTCAATGTCTTCACAAAAGTAACCAATGGGACAAGGAGGACGATAAACAACAATGAAAGAAATAGGAAAGGGTTTTGAGAATATTTCATCGATAAATTTGAAGGAAGAATAAGCAAGAAGAACAGAAGGAGGACAGATGGTAGAAAAGGAAGAGCTATAGAGTGTGCAGTACCCCCTCCACAAATAGTTGTGCGGGGAACATTGCAGAACAAAGTTGAATATGTGATAAATGAAGCGGCAACTGTAGTGTCGTAAGGCAGAATCCAAGTTTCTGTAATACACAGAAAATGTACATTTAGTCTTAAGAATAAGTCCAGTACTGCTGCAAATTTGTTACAAACGGACCGGTCATTCCATAGACTAAGGTCAAAAGCTGCAGTGTTTTCAGAATAAGGAGGATAGTTACGGTTGCCAAAAGTGCATGTGCATGTGGAATTTGCAGCAGGGTGAGTGTAGTTCGGAGGCATAGTATTAAAAGTTAAAGCAAACGTGAGTAATGTAGCCAGCACTTTGATGGAGTCAATCTTAGAGCCAGGAAAAAAGTGCAGTGGATTATTTGTTGGTTTACCCCCGGTTCTGGACAGGAAGATTAATATATAGTTGTGTTGTCCTTTGCACACTGCTACTAAACTTGAGGCACAAATGTTTCAATGAAATATTTAGATTGGGTAGCAAATGTATGTAGTAACGTTAACCATTCTGATGAAAATGTTATGGTATGCGGAAAAAAAGGGAATGTAAATAAGGGAAATATATGTATTTTGTAAAAGTCAGTAAAAATGTATTTAAAAAGAATAAAGATTAAAAAAACAGATTCACGATTCTCAAGATGGCCGCCGTCTGCTAGACACCGCGGCTCCCGACCTCCCGCATCTGCGTGGACCCCTCTCGGCAGCAAAGCAGACATTTAGCAGCACCTTGCCCTCCCCGGCACGTTGGTTTTGCGGTGTAGTGGTTGGGTCCCGGTATGATCTGAGTCAGCGGGGATATTGACGCGGACAGGCCCGGCTGGAGTGTCCAAGCCCACATAACTGTGCGGGAATCACCCAGAGCGCAACACCCAGCGGGCACTAGAGCCGGGAAGGAATCGCCTCTGGGGTCTGAGAGACTCCCGCAGAGGACCCCATCGAACTGCTCCGGGACCATCACAACAGGTACGCGGCACCCAGGCATCAGCGGCAGCACCCCATCCGGACTCAGCGCTCATAGCTAACTTGAGGGTCCGTGGGGATCGCAGACTGAGAAGGTATCACTCACATCCTGTGCCGCTGCTCCCCGCCAGCTCCCGCTGTAGCATTGCCCCCACCCTGCCTCCGCGATCACAGCCGGGCTTTGATCGGAGCGCAGCAAGGGAGGGCACCATCAGCGGCGCTGCCGGGAGGAACTCTAGTCCCTGCACCGCGGCTCCCCTGCAGGCTCCCGCCATGGCCTGACACCAGCCGCACGGACCTCCGTGGGACTCCAGTGACGGGGGACTTTGGAGGAAGGGGCCCGGGAACTTTGGGGCCTTTGGGGAATACTTGGCACGGTCGACCTCTGCCCCCCCCTTCTTGATCATCAACTCTCCGTTCGGCCCGGGGGGGCTGGCTAGGCATCGGACGGGAGGTCCCCACTTGGCTAGAGCAGACCTGCGCCACAAAAGCAGCACCAGGGCCCCATCCTGCAGGAAGAGTGTTGGAGCTGCGGGGGGTCTGGGCGACGCTGGGCCTAGGGGGGCTGAGTCCTAGAGATATCGGTACTGCGTCAGGTGCAGCTCTCAGCCCCCTCCCCGCGCTGACCCGGGTTGGGGGAAGGAGCCGTGTAGTGACTCTGCCTCAGTTGGGGGTCCCCCCTGCACCATCACTGCTACATTGCCCCTCCAGGGGGGGTTGATAGGACCCGGGGGCCCAGAGCCCGGCACATGGAGTACCTTGCACTAAGACTTCGCGGAGGGTGCATGATGGCCTGGCTCCCCGAGCATAACTGAGCGAGGCGGTGGGAGAGAAGATCCTCGCCAAGCACATCAGAGTCCGCCAACAGTACGTAATGACCCAGAGGGCCTGTGCCCGCACTTCATAGCACCACCTAAGCGGTAGGACATTTGGCTCATCCTGGGCTCCCCCCGAACCTTGGCCCAACATGTCCAGAAATAGAGCAAAGGACCCATCCCAGGCTACTAAAGCTGCAAAGAAGTCCCAAGATGGCTCCCTGACCAAAATCTGGGCAAAGGACCCCGAATTAGAGGGGGACCATCAGGTGGGCGACTGGGCGAGTGAACAGGGAGCTGCTCTTACACAGGACCAACAAGAGAGACCCCTCACCCACTCAGATTTAAAATGATTCCTCGGAGAAGCGGTGGACAGAATAACGGCGGCCTCCCAGAAGCAGATGGACACTTTGAGGGAAGACCTAGCCGAAGGAATAAGGGAGATTAAGCGAGACATTAACAAGGTGGAAGAAAGGATGGACACTAATGAGCGGGCCATCCAGGAGCTGACGGAAGACGTGAGGAAAGCTGAGAATCTCCTGGAAACTGGCACAGGCCAATCAGAATCTGGAATTGACATTCGGGTCAAGGCGCTGCCAGAGTCTGTCCAATCCCAACACCTCGCTCAAGTTCTCACAACGATATTCATGGATCTCCTAGACACGGGCTAAGGCCTGGACCTACAATTTGACAAAATGCATAGAGTGGGACCGCCTCGGGCAGAGCCAGGGAGCAGGTCTTGCAACGTTTTAGTGGCCTTTCATAGTTATGTTGCAAAAGAAAAGATTCTAGAGATGGTGAGAAAGGCAGGCCATATATCATATAATGGCTCCGAGATAGCCCTTTATCAAGACCTATCGCAAACTACCCTGAATAAAAGAAGGATGGGCCCGGTCCTGAAACACCTGCGAGAAAAACAAATCAAGTATAGGTGGACCCATCCATTCGGATTAACCTTCCCCTGGCAGGGAAGGCAGCATAGGATTGAGACATGCGACCAGGGCCTGGATTTGTTGGGAATCAAGGAGCACCAGCCAACTTACCCCACGGGTCATTCTCCCAGACATGACAGGTTTAAACCATGGTAGTGGTCTACATCTAAGCCAAAGCAGCCCAGGAAGGACATTTTGCGGAAAACAGACCGTAACCATCAGGGAAGAAGCCGGTCGAACAGTCAAAATGAGTCATCGGAAAACTCACCCGATGCAGGTTCCCAGAAGTCATAGCGGAGCTGGTGCGGTGGGGCCGGGGAGGCCTCCTGCTAGCCGAGGCTAAGGCTCCGAGGCAGGGGAAGAGAAACTTGCGCAAATACTTGTTGCAGAGAAGGGAGGGGGCAGTTTCTTTTTTCTTCTTGTCCCTTTTTTTTCCTCTCGAGATGAGATGCGGAAATCCTGCATTGACTAGTCCTGGGCAGTTTAAAGGGCACGGCTCTCGTTCACAAGGGACGAGAGGGGCAGGTGCCAGCATAGCCCACCCAGGGGGAAACAGGAAAAGTTGAAGGGGGGGAGGGAATGGTTGGAGAGGCTCAAAGGGGAGGGGGCAGATTTCCAGGGAAAAGGGAGGCAGGGGAAGCCCCCAGAGGTGCACAGTTCAGCCCGGCCGCCACCATGGGATCCCCATGCAAATAGAACATCAAGCAGCCCAGACTACACCTTACCTATTACACCATTAGCCAATGTCGCCTTACAAGAGACCCACATACACACTCGAGAGGCATAGGGTTATAATTTGGGGCTACGCAAGGCTCCTCCAGGTCACACAGCCAGCTAAAAAGGGGGGAGTGGAGGTAGCACTAGGGGATGGGCTCGTCATGGAAATTAAGACATCGCAAATGGACGACCAGGGTAGGTATCTGGCGGTAGTGTTAGAAGCCAGAGGAGAATGCTATACGATAGCGACAAATTATGCGCCCAACATAGGCCAGGATGCCTTCACTCAGAAGGTCCTAACCCGACTAAGCAAATTTGCCAAGGGACGCATTCTCCTATCAGGGGATTTTAATCTTGCTTGGGATCCTTCCAAGGATAGAAGTTGAGCAATGTGGGGACCGCAGGGTGGACCCTCCGGGGACCTGAAGAAGAAACTCCAGGACCTGGCCTTAGTGGACGCCTGGAGGGAGACCCAGGGGAGCGAGACAGGATACACATTTTACTCTCATGCGCATAAGTCCCACTCACGTATTGATTATATTTGGGTGTCCTCCTCCCTGTTGGGGAACACTGTCGAGATCACGCTGGGACCCATTGCAATCTCGGACCATGCCCCCATCGCATTGACGATAACCAGACCACAGGGTACGCCTGGCCTGTGGAAATGGCGATACCCGTCCCCACTTTTCAGGTGGGATGCTCTAAAGGCCACGATAAGAGGGAAAATAATCGCATTAAAGGCGAGAAGGGAAAGGGAATTAAGGCTGGAGGAAGAACATCTGAGCAAAAAACTTGGAGGCGATGTCGCAAATGGCCGCGAAAAATATACCGGCAATTGCAAGGGTGGTCTGAACGGTGAGAGGTCAGCTGACTCTTTTACAGACCAGGGAGACAGAACGGAACCTTCTCCGCTTACGCCAAAAATATTATGTCAAAGCAAACAAGTCTGATCGCCTCCTGGCTAGGTTGCTTAGAAAGGAGGAGGGGGACAAAACTATTTTAAAAATCAAGGGGGAGAGTGGTATAACACAGGTAAGTAATCCAGAGATAGTAAGGGAATTTCACCGATATTACACCACTTTGTACTCCTCAAACTACCCAGACCCGAACTCACAAAAATGATATTTAGATAAGCTGGCCCTTCAGACCTTGTCTCACGGAGAGCGAGAACCATTAGAAGGAGACATAACTACGGACAAAGTGAGGAAGGCAATCTCTTCCCTCTCTCTGAATAAATCTCCCGGCCCGGACGGTTACGTGGCTGAATTTTATAAGCGCCATAAAGAATTTCTGATCCCCCGCCTCACTAAACTATTCATTCACATTGGCTCCTCTGGTATCTTGCCAGGGTCTATGGACGAGGCAAAGGTCATCCTCATACACAAGAAGGGCAAGGATCCGGAAGAGTTTGGCTCCTACCGTCCTATAGCGCTCATAAACGTGGACACTAAGATCCATACAAATATTCTGGCGACCAGATTAGACATCATCATGCCCAAACTAATATTTTCTGACCAAGCGGGTTTCATCAAAGGCCGGCAGACGGCGGATAATGTCAGGAGAGTGACCCATCTACTTGAGAAAACGCAGCTGAAGGGGATCCCCGCCCTCATCTTAGCGGTCAATGCCAAAAAGTCATTTGATTGGGTGGAATGGGGGTTCCTCTTTGCTACAATGGCTAAGATGGGGTTTGGCCCAAAGTACCTTGCTTGGGTCGGTGCTAGCTATCAATCCCCGACTCTCCGACTGGCTATTAATGGTCAAATATCAACACCGGTGAGAGTGGAGAGGGGCACAAAACAGGGGTGCCCGCTGTCCCCACTGTTATATGCACTTCACTTGGAGCCATTCCTGGAGGCTATAAGAAGCGCTGGGAACATAAGAGGTATCCCAATTGGAGGACAAGTACATAAGGTGGCCGCTTTTGCGGACGACATGCTTCTCACACTGACCCACCCCGAGATATCCTTACCAGTGGCTTGTGAACAATTAGATAGTTTCGGCCATGTAGCGGGCCTGAAAGTAAATGCTAACAAATCAGAGATCCTTAGTCTTAATCTGCAAGCGCCCTCTGAACACTATATCAAACGGTCAAATGCCTTCAGATGGGCAAACATGAGCATAAAGTATTTGGGGGTCGCCTCACCAAAACCATAGAACTATTCCAGGCAAATTATCCGCCCCTTCTTGAAAAGCTTAAATCAAAACTAATTGGCTGGGGTCCTCTATATATCTCATGGCTGGGGAAGATCAATGTCCTTAAAATGACGGTCTTGCCGCAACTCCTGTACCACTTTGCGGCCCTCCCGGTAGAGGTCCCACCCCCTTTTTCAAAGCCCTACAAAAAGCCACAACCCGCTTCATCTGGAACCTTAAGCGTCCCAGAGTGGCGGCAGCCCTTATGAGAACACCTACCTCAAGGGGTGGTATGAGAGAACCTGACTTCCGGGCCTACTATTTAGCTGCTCAATTAAGAGTTCTCAGGGACTGGCAGAGGGATGATCGTGATAAACCATGGAGGTCTATGGATAGAGAGGTAGTAGCGGAGCAACTGGAGGGAGTGCTGTTGAAACCAAGGTCAGATAGATCTCCCGAAATGTATGTAAGTAAAATCACCTCGACTATAGGGGAAGCATGGGATATGGCAGCCTCACCTTTCACCCCTTATTCAAAAACCCACAATTTACCCCAGGCTGCAGAACGACAATATTTGATGATTGGTTCCTAGCGGGTTGTCGGATGGTTTGAGATATGTATACTGAGGGCAAGGTAAAAGAGTTTGAGCAATGCAAGAGGGAATTCGGCCTGGAGGAGAGGCATAGATACGGCTACATTCAGCTGAGGCACTGGCTATCCCACTCAACCATGAAGCAGGCAGGCTCGTGCCCCCTAACCCCATTTGAAAAATATCTAGATACACATGTGGGGGATAAGGGCCTGATAGCCGACATATATAAATACATTAAGGAGGGGGAAACGCCACCGATTAGGACGTACATTGAGAAGTGGGAAACAGACACAGGTACCGCTATCGAGGAAAAGGAGTGGCAATACTTATGGGTCCAGATACCGAAATTAACTCTTTACCTCTTTCGCCTTCCATTTCAGCAATATACATTTCTTGGTGACAATACAGCCCAGATTGAAGAGTCTACTTTTTTTATGCCTGTCTTACCTAGCACGCCTAGAAGATATTTCAGTGGAATGGGTGTTGGGGATATGTTGGTCATCTCGGATAGGATTTGTGCCATTTGGCGCCAATATTCTGCAATGGGTGGGCAGTTCCATAGCATGTGTATGGTGTCTGCATTGTCAGAGTTGCATTTCGGACATAATTGGATTTGATGTGTGTTGAACCTTGTAATGTGCTTGGGTGTGTAGTGGACTTGCTTCTGAATTTTATATTGAATTAACCGTAGCCATGAGTTAAGCGAGACTTATTTAGTATAGTAGCATATTTTATCCCATTTGTATTCATCTATACTTGTCCCGGTGTCCGTTTCCCATTTCCCCCTGAGTGTATTGGATATGGGTATGCTCTGCTGAATTTTGGAGTATAGTCTAGATGCTAGTCTCCTTTTATTGCCAGACAATATCATGTCTATGAGGTCGGTGGGCTTGGACTCCATTGGGTAGGACGGCCCGGCCATTTGTGACTCACTGCAGCTCTCATGCAGATGTATTGCAATGTTGTGACAGTGTTGTTCCCCAGCTTGATCTTAAAGGCTTCTAGTGTGACTAATCTGTTTTCGGGGAAGAGGTCTCCCAATTTCATCAGTCTGTCAGGGTCCTGTCTCTTTTGGACATCTGGATCCATCGTGGGGGGTTGTACCATAGGAGTATATGTTTGCTATATGAGTTAGTAATTTGTAACTTGTTCATTATACGTTTCCATGCATCTAGCGTGGTGCGCAAGGGATTATAGGGGCATGGGTCAGTTTCACTCCCACCCATTAGGGCAGTTTGTATGTCGCACGGGTTGGCAGACTGTTTTTCGATGGTAATATGCGGAAATTTGCCCCCTGGGTCATACCATAGACCAGCGTAATGTGCCTGGGCTGAAAGCAAGTATAATTTAAAGTTGGGGGCTGCGAGGCCCCCTCTGTTGTATGGCTCGGTAAGTGATTCCCATTTTGCTCTGGCGGTTTGCCCACCCCACACGAATTTCACAGACAGCTTCCGGAGTAAGTAAATAATGGGTCATTAAGGCCAAATTAGTATGGTGTTCTAGTAGTATAGGAGTTTGGGGGCTACTACCATTTTTAGAATAGCTATTCAGCCCATCAGCGATTTTGGGAGTCTATCCCACAAGTTTAATTTGTTTTCTAGGGTATTTAGGTATTCGGCATAGTTCCTATCATAAAGAAGTTTATTTGTGATTCCTAGGTACTTTACAGTCTCGTCAGACCACTTCATCCCGTAGAGGTGCGTCGGTTTAGGGGTTTTATCCTTAAGAGGGAACAGTTCTGATTTCAGGGTATTGATCTTGTAGCTTGAGTGTGCTGTGAAGTGATCAATCTCTGTCAATATTGGTTCTATATTAATTTCGGGGTGTTTCAGGTACATCAAAGTGTCATTCGCATATAATGAAATTATCTGTGGTATCCCTTGTATGCGTATACCCCTGTGCCCATGAGTCTGTCGTATTCTGCTTGCAAGCGGTTCTATCATTAATGCAAAGAGCAAAGGGGTGAATGGGCACCCTTGGCGGGTCCCTCTGGCAAGCTTTATCTCCTTAGAGTAGTTCCCGTTGGTACGCATCTTGGCTCTGGGGTCTTTGTATAGCAACTTGACAAATCTATTAAAGTTTTCGCCTATTCCCATGTGTTTAAGGACTCCGAATAGGAAGTTCCAAGACACTGAATCGAATGCTTTTTCGGCATCTAATACCGTGGCCGCTGCTGGGAGCTCTGGGTTGATCTGCGCCATGATGCCAAATAGCCTCCTTAGGTTCATGGCAGTGGACCTCCCAGGGATGAACCCGGACTGGTCTGGGTCGACTAGAGTTGTCATGTGGGGTAATAATCTGTTGGCCAGTGTTTTTGCGAAGATCTTTATGTCTGAACTAATTAGTGATAATGGGCAGTAGGAGGTCATTTCTGTAGGTGGTCGACCGGGTTTCGGCAGGACAGTTATGATTGCTTCTGTGAGGGAGGCGGGTAGTGAGCAGACGGTGCAGGCCTCCTCCCACAGTATGAGTAGTATGGGGACTACGATATCTTGATATCCTTTGTACAATTATATACTAATCCCATCTGGGCCTGGGGCTTTGCTAGATGCCGATGCAGCTAATGCTTCAGCAATTTCATCTACTGTAATCGGGGCGCATAGTTTCTCGGTGGATGTGTTGTCCAGTGTGGGGAGCTGTGTGTTAGCAAGATAACTCACTCCTTCCTCTTCAGTCACTGTGTCAGTGTTGGAATACAGTGTCTGGTAGAACTCTCTGAACATGTTGTTGATTTCCGATTTCCAGTGGATTAACGTTCGTTGTGCAGTTGGGTCTAGTGATTCAATGTATGTGTTGTGCCTTGCGTTCACCCTTTAATATGTTTGCCAGTAGGCGGCCTGGTCTGTCCCCCTCCCCATAGCGTCGAGCTTTACCTTCTTATTCAGAAATCGTGTTTCCAGTTCGGCCAGGTCGCAGAATTTCTGCCTATTCTCTTTTATAAGGCCTAGTAGTGGTCTATTCTTTATTCTACATATTTATTTTCGAAGTCTTTAAGGACACTCTCTGTTTCGTTCGGCGCGTGTCTACTAGCTTTCAAGATACCTGATGTTGATGCAATCATCTTCCCTCTGAACCAAACTTTGAACGTCTCCCAAACTGTTGAGAAACTGTCCACCGTGCCTTCATTGTCAATGAAGAATGCCTCTATGTCTATTCTGAGGGATTCCACCAGGGCATCATAGGGCTGCTGGGGCCATTCTCCATATGCGGGTTGGTCTCGGCAATTGGGTCTGCATTAACTCGAGCACAACTGGGGAGTGATCAGACCATGTATGTGGTAATATAGTCGCTTTAGTCATCTCCGCGGCACAGCTCCTAGACATGAGCCACCAGTCAATTCTGGAGAGTGTATCGTGCACTGAGGAGTAATAAGTGAATTCCGGGAGCGAGGGGTGTATCATGCACCAGATGTCAATCAACTCGTATTGCGTCATGATTTGCCCGGTGGTGAGAGTTCCTATGTTTGGTGCTCGATCTGTCCAAGTCTGGATCTAGTATCGTATTGAAGTCCCCGCCCCACAGTATTGGGGTCCTGACTCAATATTGTTGCAATATTGGTGTAGAAAGTGGGTTCATCAGTGTTGGGGCCATAAGTGTTTACTAGCGTTACTGTTCTGTTGTCAATCGTGCCTGAGACTATCACTTATCTGCCCTCCGGGTCTGTGTGCGTTACCCCCGCTCTGAAATTAACACTTATGTACCAGTGTTATTACTCCTCTTGCTTGGGACGAGTAGTTTGCAAAGAACCCCCATTTTTGTGCTAACAGGTTGTGCATGGTCTTTAGTGCGAGCGTCTCCTGTAGCATTACTATGTTAGGCGTGTGACGCTCAATATATGTCTAGATCTTCCTTGCTTTAATCGGGTTATTCCATGAGAGCAGTTTAAGGTGTGTCGCCATATTGTTTCCTAGTCTCGCTGTGCACGTTATCATATCTATCTTTTAGTTGAAATTATCTGAGACAAGACCTTTCCTGTATGTCGTCTGCCATTATTATCCTGATTTCCTCTCCCAGAACTGCTAGGCTTTTGCTTACCCGCTTGCTAAAACTTTCAAAAACAAACAAAACAGTCTGACACCCCCACCCTCCACCCTCACCCTCACCATCAGCCCCAACATAATTATGTACCCTCTGTGAACTGTTGGTAACACTGTGGGAGGGCGTGTTGATGGCATGGGCCGACTATCCGGCTCAATGTGCCCTATTCCGAGTTGTCCGTCACCGTGTCTCGGAGTATGAAAGTGATGGGTCATCATTGATGATGATGATCAGACGTTACTTTTAGTAATTTTTGTATCTGCGGTCCCCATCCCCACTCTGTCTCCTCCCACTGCGCGCTTGGCTGGCACGGTGGTAAGGGTATTGATGATTCCACATATGACAGTACTTGTTCAGGTTTGTCGAAGAAGTGTGCCTTCCCTCTGTGCAGTATTCTCATTCTGGCCGGGAACATGAGGGAGTATGGCACTTTCCGGGCACGGAACAGATGCTTCACTGCATCGTGAGATCTTCTTTGCGTATGTACACTGGTGAAGAAGTCCTGGTATATGTGTATTGTGGCGGATTCAAATTGTAGCGTGCCCTTCTCCCTTGCCAGTCGAAGAATCGTTATCTATCTCTGTAATTTAATACAGGCTATGACTGTTCTCTGAGGGGCTCTGGGGCGTGGAGGTGTTGCTAGTGTCCGATGTGCTCTCTCAACCAGGAATTGCACGGATAGTCTTGAGGAGTCTCTCTACGAACATCTCCATGGGTCCTTTGCATGCCGTTTCTGAAATCCCCACCAAACGAATATTGCTGTGCCGCAATCGCGGCTCCAAATCCTCGCATTTGTTCAGTCTCTATGGTGTTCAGAGCACGGTTGTTTCGATCATCCCTATCCGTTTTTCGGCTTCATTGATGCGCCCACTTTCTTTTTCAATTTTAGATTTTAGTAATCCTGTTGTTCCTACTATGTCGTCTAGTTTGACGTTGATAGTGAGGAAACCATTTTGCATGGTTTGCAGAAGGTAATCATCTCTGGGGCAATCACTGGTACCAGCTGTCGTCGGGGCATCTGGAGGAGGAGTGGTGGACGGGGTTACTGGCACAGGGCCCGCGAATGAGTCCATAGGGCCTTTCTTTTTGTTATTTGCGCCTTTCGTCATTTTGTTTGGCGTGTCTCAGGGATGTTGTAAGCCTGAATCCTTTATTTACTGTCATGTATTGGTTACGTGATGAGATAATGGGAATCGCAGGTGGCATCAATCCTAATCGTATATCTCGAGTTGGGGTCTTTTCCGGTCCAATTCCAGCTCAGCGGGGCGTTAATGCAGGTCTACTCAGGAGATGTCATGTGGTGTTAGTTTAGGGGCGGATTATTATGGGCCTTTTGCAGTTTCCACTGTGAGTGCCGCAGGTTGCGACCTGCCTTTTGATCTTAAGGTAATAATACTGAACAAGTTTGGTTTCCGCAATGATTCACTCGATACGTGTGCAGCAGGGGCGTGCGTTTCAAGCGAGTCGGTTGTAGATTGCCACTCTCCTGGAGTTTCTACTGCTAGGGAGTGATGGGCCGGTACCAATCCTCATTGATAGATAGCGCTGGCACACACAAGGTATGAAGCAAGGTATGAAGCATTTGTTTGTGCAGGGTTATCCGTGCATACCTGTTTGGTTTATGTTTTGCTTCTTTATTAGATTAACGTAGTTCAACCCTTGTTCCTGTATGGAGAGATCCTAAACTCGTCCCTGCTGACGATTGATTTGGTGATCCTTGAAGTTGTATTGGTGGGTCAAGGTTCAATTGCCTGATAAGCCTGTGGGTCGCTGCTGTTGGGACCTCTCTGTACCAAGGTTACCCCGCGCTGATTGGACGGTGCTGGGGCGGGGTTTGGCCTGGTGTACTGAACTTTGTCGGTGTGACAGTTTGGCTTGCTTCCCAGTCCGTGGCGGGGAGCCAGGGCTCGCCTGTGGCTCAATACTGTGAAGTGTGCGCTCAGAGGGCTCCTACGATGGTATCCCCACAGCCGCAATATCTGCACCCCAAGTTGAGTCTTGCGATACAGTGTTTGTTATTCGGTGCGTTAATGGATTGCTGGTCCAACCCACGGATGGCCGGGTCCGAGCCTGTTTCCCCACAATTGGGTTTATGCAATGCTAGTGTTGGAGCGTGCACCTTTTCAGCCCCAGACCGTCTCCGTAGTGCCTGTGACGCGTATCTCTGGGTAATCAACGGGACCTCGTACCGGTGCCGTGTATCATGACGTTCTCAACCCTGCAATGGCGGCATGCCGGACAGTTAGGCGTGAGCCCCAGTCACTTTGCGAGTGGCGCTGCGATCAGGTGTTGGTCGCTGTTAGTGTCAATGGAAGGCTTTATCTCTCATGCCTGCTTGCCAGGGTCTCTAGCATAGTTATTTGCGTTTGATTTGCGCAGAGATATGCACAGCAGGGTTAAGGTTAGCAGTTTCCTGCGCTGTGGGTTTCTGGGGTTATTCGTTGAGGTTTTGGGCACATATTATAACACATCTAGGTCATATGGGATCGCAGTGGGGGAGATCATACCTCATGTGTACCGGCGTGGATCTCCAGCTGGTGGTGCCCTCGGACCCTGGAACCCATCCGTGTGCGTAGCGTTGTGAGGATTGGCGTAGTCTTGGCGGCTGGCGAAGCTCTGTGATGATTCCTCGCCGCTCACTCCCCGGAAGAAATTTGTGGCTGTCCCGGCCACGTTGATGGGGCCACAGGCGGTTTGTTGTTCACAGCATGAGCCGACGATGAGTCAGACCCGGTAGTCAGCCAGAAGCCCTGTTGGGGGAATGCCAGCCCACGTATTCTGCCTCCAGTGGGCAGGGGAACAGTAGTTACTCCCGTGCGGGGTGGGGAGATTCCAAAGGGCCCCTCACCTGGTCGGGCAGTGTCGATCGTTGTCTCTGCCTCTCAGCCACAGGGTTGGAGTTGTGCAACTGGGGTCCACTTGAGCAGTTCTGCAGTGGGTCGCGGCGCTCCACCCTTGGATGAAGTATCTTCCGTCTAGTGGCTCCCTTACAGTGCACGGCGGGAGGGCGGGACCCTCTGCTTTCCGGCGCACAGCTGGGCCTTCATGGCTTAGCCCACCTCTCCCTCAGGAGGTGTCCGTGGGCTGCTCCGGTGCATGGTTTTTCCCCAGACTCGAGGGGTTGACGCTCAGGAATTTGCAGGGGAGCATTCTGCATAATGTACGAAAAGCAGGGCAATGTCAGCATCTTGAACAGGGCAGCCCTAACCAGCAACGTCAGGGGGAGTAACATCCAGTGTTGGACGCCATTAGAGAACCGCTCAATGATAGGATACAAACAAATTACAAGCAACATATTCCGAGAGGTCCATCGAGATTTGAATCCCCAAGTATCGGAAACAATCACATTCCACTTGGTATGGGCAATCCAGTGGAATCACATGTTCCACGCTCTTCACTGGGAAAAGATAGAAATTACTCCAGTTAACTCATAGCCCGCTGAACGCGCTGTAACGTTCCAGCATCTGTGTAACAACTGGGCAAGAATAAGCAGGGTCACTAAGATATATCAGGAGGTCATCCGCGTATAGGGAAAGTTTATCTTCTCTACCGTCCGGCCATCTGAAACCCCTCCATATATTTGTCTGGCGGAGGTATAAAGTCAAAGGTTCAATGGCGATTGCAAACAGTAAGGGGGACAAGGGACACCTTTGACGTGCCCCTCTTCCCAACGCAAAGGTCCTAGAGGACCAACGGTTAACTATGACCTCGGCCAGCGCAGCTTTGTATAATAACTGGACCCATCCCAGGAAAGTCTCCCCAAACCCCATTCGGCGCATGATTTCCCAGAGACTCTCCCACAATACAGAGTCAAAGTCGATTGCCAGTAAAGCAAGCGATTCACTATTAACTGGTGCTCGCTCCAGAAGCAGGTGACAGCGTTGTATATTCATGCGTGAGTCACGATCCATGCCCCTGACCCCCTCAGCTATAAAAGCCCCCTGGCAGCAGTGGGGCTAAAGCCCTTCACACCGGCTCGAAGGGCCTTAAAACTCCATCAGAAACATACATGGAGTGAGTCCTGGCGCCTTTGGCGCCAGGCTCATTATCAGGAATAAAGCAATACCAGTTTTGGACCTTAATCCAATATGGAGGCCTATTACACAGCTCAGTTCTTTAGAACCAAGCCATGCGGTCTAGTGTTTTGGGTGTGGCTGGGCCTGGAACTACTTGGCCTGGAACTACTTTACCTAGGCTATTTAAACCACACCCAAACAGCAGAACACGCTTTGTGTTATTCTGCACTCCTACAGCGCAACGCTCACTGTGTCCAGCTCCTGCTCATCTGCTTCTCCGGTGGCCCGATCCTGAAGCCCTAGATCCGGATTCCATTAATAACCTGGAAGAACAAGAACAGCATTAGCGAGCAAGAACACTTACCTGTGAAGTAACCGGCCTTGAATCCATCCTGCGCTTCGCTTACCTCGCCCATCTCCGGAGTTCGCCGCAACCTGCAAAGGTAAAGAAACAAGGACAGCATTAATAACAATTCTTACCCGGGCAAGCAGCGAGTCCTGGCAGCACCCTGCACTTCTCTTACCTCGCCCATCTCCGGGTTTCACCGCAACCTACAAGGGAGAAGGAACAAGGTGAGCATTAACAAAGCACTTAGCTGGGCAAGCAGCGCTTTGTTCGCTCATCACTCCGGAACATCACCGCAACCTGTACAAAGAAGAGAAGAAAACACAGATTAGCAATTAACACCAATAAACAGCGCAGAGCTCTGCACATCAATAACTCACCGTGGTCTTCGCCATCGGCCCGGCAACTCCGAGATCGCAACCATCCCAGTGAAAACAAAAAGAGACATTGTTAGGGAACAGCATAGTGGAGCAAGACGCTGAGAAGACAGAGAAAACGGAGGGAAAGAAAGAGACAGAATAAAGACAGAAAAGACATTATAACTCACCTGGAAGACAGCAAGCAGTCACAGCCGGTCTGGACCCGACATAAGGGCACACGGACTAGTGAAGCAACTAAGTCCACGGAACGCCTGCACAACCACGCGCCCCCGCACAGAGACGCAGGACGGAGAGTTCAACGCACAAAAACCTAAAGTGAGCAATAACCCCAATGGAGGGGATTTGGTCCAGAGGGTGGTGCGAGTCCACCCATCACAGAACCAGTATCTTAACCCTCCATTCTACTGTTATAAGCACTACCCAACATCTGGCACAACCAAGCAGAGAGGGGTCCGGGATAGCGCTTAGACCTCCATCCAGTATCGTGTGGTGCCCCCGTGGATACCAGGTGAGAGTAACAGCATGTTGATTTATTTGCCATGAAGCTGCATTGATCAGGGTGAAACCAGTGAGGGGATCACTGCCTGCAACCTGGTTGCAAGAACTTTAGCCAGGATTTTGGCTTCCCCATTAATTAATGAGATCGGCCTATAGGAGCTGCATAGATCAGGAGGCTTTCCCCGTTTAGGGATCACCACCACACTGGCCTTACTGCAAATCCGGGGGAAGAAGTCCCTGCTCTCTACAGTGAAGGAACATTCTATGGAGGGGAGTTGCCATTTTCTCTCCGCCCAGTTTTTTCCAGGTTTGAACAGGAAAGACGTTGGGCCCCAGTGTTTTACCCGAGTGCCGCTGGGCAATGGCCTCCGAGATTTCCGATTCAGTAATGTCAGTGTCCCACTGTGTGTGCGGGGCCTCAGACAGTCAGGGAATCGCGATATCTTCCAATATAGAGAGATTCACTGGGGTAGTCGGGCCTTTGTAGAGATTAGCATAATATTCCGCAAAGGCATCAGCTATTTCACAGTCTTGTTGAACTGTTCCATTTTGTGCTGTTGTAATCTCTTTGACATAACTATGTCCCTCATCCCTACTTTCTAGCCAGGCCAGTATCTTCCCAGCTTTTATCACAGTGTTCATATATTCGTGCACGCATCTCCCAGTGAGCCTGTTTAGCGTTATCCAAAGCAATATTTCGGAGATATTCCCCGACTTTCAGGAGGGACCGAAGTGTATCTGGCGTACCCGTCAGTATATATTTGGCCTCCCATTCCTCTGCTTCTCCTTCAGCTTCTAGTACCCTGTGTTGCCGATCTTTCCTCTTGATTGATATCCAGGAGATCATTTCTCCCCGGAGTACTGTTTTATAGGCCTCCCAGAGTGTTCCTGGACTATCAACCGTACCGGTATTAGTCTTGAAATATTCAGTAGTTTTCTCCTGAATATGGTCAACGAATTCTGGCAAAGCAAGTTAATAGTTGTTAAGTCTCCATGTTACGGGGGGGACGGGTCTATTCGTGTTTATCTGAATCACAAGATGGGAATGATCAGAAATGCTTCGAGGTAAGAAGGTTGCTGTGGTTACCCTGTGTTAGGCAGAAACCTGTGCAGTTCCCTCTGGGACCACTGCAAAAGATTTAGGACTACAGGTGTTTGGCAGTAAACCCACTTGGTAGCAGTCTGTACCACACAGATTCACTTGGTAGCTGTGGCTGAGCAGTCAGACTTACCTCAAGAAGAGTTAGGCAGTATACAGAGTATTCACAATAGGTCAAAAGAACACAATAAAACAAGTAAACACTGACCAGAGCTTGGTGTAAAAGACATATAATTATTTATTTAAAACCACATCTAGAAAAACACACAGGCACTTAGGTTAAGCAGTTCAAAAACACGGTCACTAAAAGATATACACTCCCTTAAAAGAATATTAGACAAGTCTTAAGTAAAGCCCTACTTATTTTCAGACAGCGGTGAGCACTTAACGCAGATGGCACTCTAATAGTTTGTTTTAAAAAGGGAGAGAAAAGCAGAGTATAATTTGAAACAGATCCCAACACTTTCACAAGAACACAACAAGAGAGGAAGGCAAAGTAAAACCGTGAAGTTAGAGTTCAGAGGGCCGGATCCACTTTCAGAGGATCAGAGCGAAATGTGTCCAAGGTCACACAAAAGTCTTGAAAAGGTTCAGAAAGGAGTTGGATCAAAGAAAGAGACCAGTTAGAGGGTCAAGGCGGCCTGCCCAGTCCAGAAGGTTAAGGGATTATTATTACCTTGTAGCAATCTTTAGAAAGAGAGGCCTGGCGGACACGGTACCTTAAAGTGGTGAGAATACTCCAGCGGGGGCAGATGTTCCTGGCAGCGGATGCAAGTCGGTGCTTTGTCTGGGGGAAGAGAAGATCTCGTCGGGGAGGAAGACAGGAGTCCGTTGCACTGCCAGGGAAAAAACCAGCCTCAGAGTTTCTCAGGTAAAAGGAGCGGTCCTTTAATTTGCGGTCCAGTGGTACGTGGCTATCCGGTTGCCGGGGTGCTTGGCACGGGCAATTCGACCACAAGCCGGTCTGGGGTGCGAAGAGAAGAAGGTAAACTGGTTGAGCCCACCAGTCAGGGGAAGAAGCCTCTCCAGCCGGGAGATCTTCTCTGTCGTCGGGAAGTGGTAGGTCAGCTCAGCTTCTCCCTCGTCGGATTCTCAGGTCCTGTGGCGACTTCTGAAGTTCCAGTCCCCAAAGCCCTGCTTTTATGCAGCATACCCCCATTCACTCAGCCTAGCTGTCAATCAAACATGCTAAGTGGTGGGCCGGCCGGCTCACCACTTGGGCCAATCACACAAGAGTGCGACTTGAGTTACCAAGGTAACTCAGTCCAGGGTGCCTAAACCCCCTCCCGCACCCCCTGTGGTACCCAGACAGAGTGGTACCACTTTTGGAGGCTTCTATGGAGAAGCCCGCCAAAAAGTGGAACAAAGGGCTCGACTTGGGTTGGAGTCACAGAAGAGAACACAAACGCCATTTTAGAATCGAGTCCTGGCAAAAAATACCAACCGGCGAATTAATATTAAATAAATAACCCGGCGGTATGTTCGAGGCTATGAGAATTAAATAATGAAAGTTGGTAGCCTCGAACAATGGGAAAATCCCATAGGGATATATTTTCGCGGTCGAATATAAAAAGTAGTATCCACTGCCACCAGCCAAAACTCGATCAGGGGGGACGGAGACGTGCCCCCTCGACTAACAGACCCCGGGGCAATCGAATTGCCCCGACCAGTACGTCCACAATATGATGGTTTGTACTGGTTTCTGTTAATAATTTGGGACTAGTAAAGCCAATGGTGACTTTACATGCCCTGGGAGACAGTAGTCAGTCCCAGGGTATGGAGTCTATGGTGGGGTGTCACTATGACGGTGCTGTGTAACACACATAGTAAAAACACATGAGACCCTATGGAGTAAAAGACCCCATAGCCCATAAAACACATTAACAGTCAAAGGAACCCCTCAAATCATGTCCAAGAGTGTGAAGAAAAGAGTCTCCCTCTTGGCAGGAGAAAAAAACAAACTCCAGAAATCCAGCAAAGCTGCTGGGGACCCACTAGGTTAGGAAATTCAGCCTAAAGAGAGAATTCTCCCTAACACCCTGTATGTATCCGGAATTGGGAGAAAAAAATAAATCAAGCCTTGATAAGGAGGCATGACACCCGAGTGAAATGAGTAGTTACGGTTTTGTGGGTGTAATTCTCTCCATAGGTCACATAGGCCGAGTGTTAGGGTTCCGTCCTTGAATGTGCGTGTGGTCTAGTGTCACATACATAAATTCATTAAAGTCACCCCCCAGGATCCAGCCGGTATTTCACAATTACAGCCACTGCGTCTTCCATGAGATCTCATGTGACTACCAGCGGGGCGTATATAGCTAGTATGCCTATGGTTTCTCCCCATAACGTGCCCTATACCATTACGAATCTGCCTCTGGGGTCTTGCTCCACCGAGGCCAATATACATGGGAGATGTTTATGCAATAGGATCAAGACACCCTGAGAGCCCAAAGAGAACCCTGTATGGATCGCTGTGCAATAATTTGTTCTATGGAAGAGGGTGCATGTCGTGTCCGCTAGGTGTGTCTCGGTGAGAAGGGCCACGTCAGGGGGAATGTCTGTTGTGGAATTGAGTGACAAGACAGTTTCACGGTCAAAGCTGCCCAACTTTGGAACTCCCTGCCACACTCCTTTAGAGAAGATCAACCTTACACAAAGTTTAGACTTAGCCTTATTAACTGGCTCAAATCAACGGATGTGTAAACCTTGTAATAACTGCATACCCTTCTTTTGTATTTCTCTCCGATTTCATGCACTGTATCCTTGTACTTTTCTCCTGCTCTTTTGTTTTTCGTACTATTATATTGTAATTGTTAAAATGAGAAAGTTCCAGGACTCTTCGCCAGTGTAATTGTAACTGTTGCTTTAATAAATCACCAACATTTTTTGAAACAGTTAGCCCTCTTGACACCTTTTTCGGCTTTCTATGAGCCTTTTTCAAAAATGGGCTGACGTATGTACATACAAAAATCATAGCATAGTCCCAATCAATGTAAGCAACCACATTACATACAGAAATTCAAAAGTTAAGATTCCGAACAGCCATGATGCCATCATATACCGTGTAATTTCATAAAAAACAAAAAGACAAAAAAGACAGAGAAAGAAGGGTTGGTGAAGGGAGGGATTCTAAGGTATCAAGAGAATAGAACATTGTATACACACACGAAAAATACAAGTAATAATAATAATCAAAAAAACAAAAAAGAGAAAGAAAAAGATCCATTAGTTCCATTATTAATGGATCTGTAGTACAGCATCCCTACAATTGTTGGAGGGATTTTAGCTTAACCAAAGTTGAAACGATACAGTCCATAAGAATATTTTCAGTAAGCCAAATCACGGGGACCAATCCCCACAATTCAATATTCTGCAACAGAACACGTGTAATAATCCCATTAAGGAGAAAACATATAATCACTCAATTGTTGAGTTAAAAAGATAAGGGTAATAGCAACCCGAGTGTAGTAGGCAGTGGGGGCACGCTAAAAAACAATTTTAGTCCAATATATGAATATAAATTGTACAACCTGTAGCGTGATTGTTAAGTGTTTTCTAAACAAATTGACCGTCAAAAAAGATATTCTCAAAGTGATGAGATTAATATCCCATAAATGTGGACAAAAAGATAATGGTAAACGCGAGAAAGCGATACTGCTAACTCTCATTTTAAGTGTGAGATCCATGCGTTTAAATTCAATGTAATACGCGATTTTTTGTAAAAGCAAATTGCATCTATCAGACTGTGCCTTCAGTGCTCATCCCATTAAGTACAAAGGTAATCGTATCCACCAATGTGTAGAGAGTGGGGGCTTACCCTGTTAGTTCATGTTAGCAACGCGTCGGCTGTTTGCGAGCGATTGCAGCCATTGCCATTTTAGAATCTCCGGTGATGTGCGTCTACCATGGCAACGTGGTCACGCGTTGTCCTGGTAACGCCCGATCCACCTGACAGCATTTTGCTAGTCAAAACGGTCGCCATTACAGAGGTTCCATCGTTACCACAGTGATCCTAGTGTCAAATGTATTGCTATGTTTAAAAACATTTAATTAATGTGCATTGTGATATGTAATGAGGATGTAAATAATATTGTATCGTTATATAGTTTTCATTGTTCCCCGGTTAGTATTTTTGTTTCATTAGGTCTTAGTGGATGCTTAATTACTCTATCACGATCCTAATGGACGTCTTAGTATCTATAGCAAGTCTGCTTCAATACATTAAGACGGTCCATTAATGCTTCCAATATACGTGCACATACGGGTATAGTTAACCCGAGCACACACGAATTCTCCAATGATTGATTTATCATCGCCAATCCATATAAGTATAATGAGATGGATACTACTAATGCTTACTCCATTACGATCACAATAGACGTCTTGATGGCGATAGCAACTCCGTTTAAATAACTCATGATGGTCACTTCATGTTTTCAATACACGTGCACACACGGGTGAAACATACCCGAGCACACATGAATTCTCCACTAATTCATTCTTCATTGCCAGTCCATATAATTGTTATTGGGAAGGATACTACTTTTAAACACTACATAATTCCTTAGCCCACGCTATTCAAATGCTCCATATTCTTATCTTCTACATCTAAATCACTCTATTCATATGGCATAAGGTACTTCACTTAAATGGGAAGGCACATATTAATGTGCTGATCCATACCCTATGAGTTCCATGTGTTTATATTAAAATACTGTAGTGCATGGGTAATCCAATGTTTAATGGTCTCCTATTGCTATTGTAAAGTGTATGGAATTAGTCATTTCTCCCACATACCTCAAATTTACTCATAGGTCTCTGAAGAAGTGCATTCCATAACTATAAGTAAGGAAGAATTATGATATAGTAGGGTAAAGAGGTCCCTAATGGATTACTCTACAGGAATGACACCATTTCCTTATCACTGTTAAGGCCTGTCAATGTTGAGTTGAAAAAGCATACCATACACGCTTCAGACTGCCTTAAGGCCTTGAGTCTATCTCCTCCTCTTTTGTTAAGCGTTACATGCTTCAAACCTATGAACCTGATTTCAGACTTGTTATTCAATTGGTGACAGGTCTGCCAATGCTCCGCTAAAGGCAGGGAAGTGTCCTGGCTACCAATCTTAGCCAAGTGTTCTCGGATACGTACTCTTAACTCTCTCTTGGTACCCCCAATATAAATCTTTTTACAAACACAAATGATATCATAGACAACAAATTTCGTTTTACAATTAATCCCCCGTTTGATTAACCACATCTTCTCATTCGCATCTTTAAATACAGTCGTCTGTTCATGTGCGTATCTACATTGTGCGCACATGCCACATTTCCTGAAACCACTGACATTCTTATGTAGCCAGGTCAACTGGCTGTCTTGTCTGATATCTGGTAACAGAGATGGACTCAGCATTGTCATAAGTGTCCCAGCTTTCTTGAAGATCATGCGTGGCTTGTCATCTACATATTGCTTAATATGTTCATCTAGTTTCAATAGGTACCAGTGTTTGGTAAGTATTTTCTGGATATGCTGGTGATCTCTACAGTATTGAGTTATACATTTTGGCCCCGTTGGTCCTCCTGTGGTTCTGTCGGACTTTGGTTGTAGAGTGTCAAGTTGTCGCATCAATCTGGTTATCTTGTACGCTGACTTGACACATTTTGGGGAGTACCCTCGGTTCTTAAAGCGATGTTGTAGGAACAAGCATTCGTCTTCAAATGTACCATCATCCTGGCAATTACGTCTGGCTCTAATATACTCAGCTAATGGTATGTTACTGATTGTCGGGTAATAGTGACAGCTGTCTGCATGGAGCGTAGAAATGACTTCCGTTTGTTTCCTGAAAGTCCAAGTCTCTAACTTGTTCCCATCTGAGTGTATTGTCAAATCCAAAAAATTAATAGTATGTTTATCACATTCTCCTACAAACTGGATATCATAACAATTTTGGTTCAGTGAGTTCACAAAATCCTGAAAATCTTCTGTAAATCCACCAATAATGCAGAAAACATCATCGATGTAGCAAGTCAACATCTTAATTTTGTTTTGGAAAAAAGGAGCTATGTATACCATATTGGGCCTCATTACGACCCAGGCGTTAAGGGTTAACGCCTTCGTTAACCCTTAACGCCCGATTCTGATTTTAACGGCTGCTTTTAGCAACCATTAAAATCCATGGCGCTAACCTGCCATGATGCTAATTACGCCACCGTAATTTACGGTGGCGTAATTAGCGCCTTCCCCACTCCCATTATGCCCTATGGGGCAAAAATGGGAATGGGGAAGGGAAAATGGGAAATGGGGATTTACCGCCCCACTCACCTTGGAATGGGGCGGTAAATCCGCCATCCACCATGGTGTAAACGTAGTTTACACCATGGTGGTAAAGTTGGCGCAATTAGCGCCTGGGTCGTAATGACCCCCATTGTCTTCTAGCATGCCCATAAAGAGGTTGGCCAAAGCTGGAGCATATTTGGTGCCCATGGCCAACCCTTTTGTCTGTTGGTATATACAGTTGCCAAATGTGAACAGGTTAAGGTCCAGGGTAAGTTGCAACATTTCTTTAAGCATCTGAATTTGACGATAGTAAGAGGCGGAGTCATTCCTGAAGGTGTAATCAATAGAGATGGTTGCCCATTTGTGATGAATTGAAGTATAAAGGGCCTTCACACCCAAAGTGGCCATATAGAAAGTCCTGTGCCATTGAAGATTCTGTAGTCTCTGAATCAAGCTTGTGGAATCTTGTAAATAAGACTTCAACAGAGCTGCTCGAGACTTCAAAATAGAGTCTAAGTATTCTGATATGTTTTCTGTCATCCATCCTATCCCACTAAGGATTGGGCGACCCTCTGGTATGTCATCATAGTTTTTATGTATCTTAGGGAGAAAATACATAGTTGGTATTACTGGTTCCTTTATCAGTATAAATGATCTTTCCTCATCTGTAATAAGACTTCTCCTGTGCCAATTCAGGACGTTTTCCTCAAGTTGTTTCACAGCATCTATTTTGAAATTGTCCGTTCTGATCTTGTAACACCTGGGGGTCAGCAGGTGATTGGATGCCATTCTTAAATAATCTTCCTTATTCATTAAAACAATGTTCCCCCCTTTATCTGCTTCCTTAATCACAATACTTGTATCAGATTTGAGAGCTTTAAGTGCTATTATTTCTCCACGTGATAGATTAGTTCGATTGGATCTTGGTGTTGTTGGATGTTTCTTCCTTCGTTCTGCGAGTTGATAAAAATCGTGAGAGACTGCCTTGTAGAATGTATCAATTACATTGTCCACTGATAATTGAGGCACAAATTTAGAAGATGGTTTCAGTTCCTTAGTGGTAAGAGTATTGGATTTAACCCTTAGTTCATCTAACAAGTTGAAAGTAGCATATTGGTCATCTTCAGTTAAGGATCTAACCAAAACGGTATCCTCAATGTCCTGAATTGAGTGCCCACTGATTGGAATTGGTGGGTCCTTTATTTGAAAGTCACCAGGTGCTTTGGTCGCGAAAAACTTCTTTAACTTCAGCTTGCATATAAATTTAAATAAATCAATGTGTATATCGATTTGATTGGAGTCACACGTAGGTGTAAATGACCATCCCTTGTTTAACATGCTATGATTTTTGTATGTACATATGTCAGCCCATTTTTGAAAGAGGCTCATAGAAAGCCTAAACACGTGTCAAGAGGGCTAACTGTTTCAAAATTATTTGGTGATTTATTAAAGCAACAGTTAAATTATACACTGGCGCAGAGTCCTGGAACTTTCTCATTTTTACAATTATTCCGTGGACGCTTGGGCTTAGTTCCCGTCTGAATCCTGTGACCTGCGACACATTGAAGATTATCAGGAAATAATAAAAAATGATTTTTGTGGCTAATTAACAGGGAATGTAAGGAGTCGCCTGTAAGAGCAACTTGCAAATAAGCCCCATAAACCCTATTATATTACAACATTGCATATATATCCTGCAAACCAAAGCTGTGCATTTTCTGTAACTGCTGCGCCCTGTTACCTTAGGGTTTGGTGCGCATTACAAGTGAATAAACAAACAAGACGTCTCTTGATCCCTGATCCCAAACCATTAACGTTCCATGTCAGTTGTGTGAGGGTTTTGTTGGCCGTGTTAGTCCCAATCACATTTTGTGGGTATGCCATGAGTGTGTCTGGACGTGTAGAAGTATGTAGGCAGTGTCATTTTGTACATGTGCCACGTTTCAGGTGAGCGAGTGTACGATTCCTCCTACCCCTCTCCATTGTGAACCTAAACTTTAAACAAGAACAAGAAAAAGAAACCCCTCGTCCCCTCACCTCATCTTCCATGGATTCCCTACTCCCCACCCTATACTCCACCCCAACTTGAAGCATCTATCGCCTGAACATTCTTGATCGACGAAACAGTCGTCTATCAGTAACCAAACCATAACTTACAAGTCGCGCTGCCTATTTTGGTGGAAACAGGTAGACCTGGCAAATCAACTAGTCAAACGGGGGGCACACCGGGCCGCACAGCATGTGCGCGGATCATGGCAATTCCGTTGCGTCTATTTCTTGGCAATGAATAGTCACCTGCTTTTCATCACCTCCTTGACCACTGAATTTTCTTCCTCAGCAACTCCGGCACCTTCCCTTCAATGTTATGTTATGTTACTTGGCATTTGTATAGCCCCTTATGTATCATTGGTATGATCTCAAAGCGCTGGTAGGTTGAACGCCCTCGGGAACCGTAGTTCAAGTCAGTAGATAGAGAGTGTTGTACGGTGCGTGGGTGCACTGGATATGTGTGCAGCTGGTGTGGTTGTTGGATGATAGCTGCTTCCTAGCGATAGGTGTGGTGAAGAAATCAGTTGGATGTGTTCAGTTTGCTGGGTGTACACCTAGAACGGGTTCTGGCTGCGTTAGGCCTGAGAGACGCCTATGTGAACAGCTAGCCGGAATGTGCTCAGCTAGCTGCATTTTATTAGTATGATGAGGTGATCATGGAGTCGTGTTAGTATGTCAACAGCTAGGCTGAATTAACAGGGGTATAGCTGTGTTCTGGTTGAATGATGGTATATAGTAGAGAGTAGCCGTAGTGGTGTGATATGGTGGTTATCAGTATAAGCGCCTGAGACAAGGCACGTGAGCAGGACAGTGCGGACGTACATAGCGACATACAGATATATAGCGACAGGATGGATACAGGTAAATATGGGATACAGATATATATGGGGCTACAGGTACAATACAATCATTATCCATCGGTGGTGGTCGCTCCAGGTCATGCAACTGTAGTGGTTGGTCCGGTGGGGGCCTTTCCGGAGGAGCCCTGGGTCTATTATTCTCTTTATTCCTGTCCGGTCTCCAGTTGCCTTCCAATTGTTGTTCTGCCCAACTCCATGCCTCCCGAGGATCCGTAAAGTGTATTGTGGTGCCCTTGTGGTATATTTTCAGTTGCGCCGGAAACAGCAGACCATACTTCTCATTTAAAGACTGTAAGCGCTTCTTGAGCTGGTCAAAAGATTACCTGGCTTGTTGCACCGCTCTGGTGTAATCCAGAAAGAAGGCGATGCGGGATCCTTTGTACGTGATGGAACCTTTGGCTCGGGCCATTTGAAGCAACGCGTCACGGTCTCTATAGTTTAACAGTTTAGCAATGACCGTGCACGGCGGAGTGCCCGGAGTAGGTTGTCCCGTTGGCATATGGTGGGCCTGAAAAAATGTGAGAATGTCTTAGGTGCAAACATGTCCGCCAACCATTGCTCAAGGAAAAGCTCCATATTCTGACCCTGTGATTTCTTGGGTAGCCTCAGGATGCGGGCGTTGTTTCGCCGCAACCTACCCTCTCCTTCATTCACTCGCTCCTCTAACATCTTCAGGTGTGCCATTACTCTTGACATTTGTTGTTCCATATTGTGGAGGCCATCCTCTGTCCCTGGTATGCACTGTTCAGCTTTGCATGTCCGAGAGGACAATTTCTGAAAATCGTGGTGCAGAAGGGACACGTCCTCACTTATGCCTTCAATTTTCTTTTCCATGGAGTTGCGGGAACTAGCAATGGCATTCATAACGTCCTTTAGAGAGATGGTTCCTTCCGCATCCCCCACATCATGTGGCACGGCCTGCCTAACAGGAGTAGTTGTTGCGGGTGTCGCATATTGTTCCATTCTGCTTTGGGTTGATAGCTTTTTGAGTTTATCCTTGACCATGTTGAGTCCGATCCCACAAGTGGGTCGACGTTTAAGTGGTTTGCAGCAGGAGCGGAGCCCCAGTGATTGTCCGGGCAGCCAAATTCCAGTGTTGGAACAGTTATTTATTGGGAGATCTTATTAGTGCCGCGGGCGCACTGGGCATGGTCAAAGGTTCATGCCCGTCCATTGTCGTCGGCTGCTGGAGTATCCCTACCTCTATTTCCACAGTGTTGGACCAGGCCAGCACCTAGGCAACCTCCCAGGTTTCTCCCCTAGGGGGGTAGGGGAGTGGTAGCAGTCCAAGAGTCAAGAGTCACAGCACAAAGCTCTCCACTGGGTCGGGAGGTGTCAGTACGAAAGGCCAAAAGCCTAGTTACAGAGCCACTCCCAAGTCCCAATGTGTGCACGGTGTGCCATATATGCTGGCTTCCACGAGGGTCACCCCATCTGTAAGCGGATGCCACAGTCTTGTTGGAGCAATGGAGGTCCCACCCTCCTCTCCTCCAGCCTGTACCCTTTTGTCAGTTTTTCAGGTGCATGCCTGCGCTTTAGTGACAGTCCTCCCTGTCAAGGCGGTCCCACCGCACCTTCAGAATCCCCTTCCGGGTGGACGTCAGGATGTTTCTTAATTGCACCTCTCTTTAAAGTGTGCTTTGCCCTCACGTGGTAGAGGATATGTATTTCGGGAGTGCTCCAGCTATGCAGATGCAGTCTTTGTTTTCCGGACAGACAGACTTGGCTCCCCCACACCACACTTTTTTTTATCCAGACCCAAGTTGTGGATGTTCGAAGTGCAAAGGAGGAAGAATGGCAAAATTCTGCCAGTTAGGCCTCTATTGCGTTATCTGTATTGTGAGGCTGGTTTTGCACTGACAGTGCAGGCTGAGGGCAGTTAATGATTCACTGGGCTTGCCATCTGGAGCCCACACCTCGGCTATGTCCCCGGGTTGCTATTCCGCTATTGTCTTCTGGTGGACTAGTGTTTTCTCATTCTGTATCCAACGCGGCCCCAACATCACTTGGATGAGCCCGGGGCCCGCAGGCGTCTGGTGTGTGGGGAGGGTACTGCAGGGAAGGCCACAGCGTCTGCGCCGTAGACCGATGATAGCATAAGGGGGCGGGGGGCCAAACACTGTACTGATTTCAACCCAGTCAACACCGGGGATCACTGTCTGTTGGCCGGCCTCTCTCTGGCGTGCCCAGCCACTGCTGCCCACAGTTTCCAGTTCTTACCACCACTGCGTTATTGCCGCCATATCTTTCAGGCTTCCACCAAGCCTCCGTTGTGTCTCGCAGGTCACTGCGGACCAGGGGTGTTCCCCCAGTAGCTTGCGGCAAAACGGGAAACCCGGGTCACCCTCTTCATTAATCCGGTGTTTGGCTCATCCAGGAGTATAGCTGTAGCTGCGAGGTAGCTGCGGGTCAGCTACTACCTAGGCGAACAAGTACGAGGGACGTGCCCGCCGCTTCAGCCACCACATCTTCTCCGGCAGGTACACTACCTTAAGTCTCTCTCCTCACAATGGCGCCGGCCACTCCGATGGGTGCAGCAGTCGCGGCTCACTGTTTCTTTCCAGGATCAGCAGCAATACAGACAGGCAAGTCCAGATGCCAGTTCCGCGGCAGCAGTTGCCGTTCCTCTCCAAGCAAGCCTTTTACTGCAGCCCTCCTTCGCCACCACAGCTACTGGCTGTCAGCCATCTTGGCAAGCGCCGTACCGCCAACACCGCAGTCCGTTTCTTGTTGGATATCTTCGTCGGGAGGTTGTTTTGATGCTGCAAAATTCACCTGGTGAGCCCCTGTATAATCACCTGCAGGGTGATTTCTTTGCAGTCAGATTACGCCATACAATCAGGATTTCTGCTCGCGGCCACGGGATCTCTCAAGGGCTCACGTGCTCAGTGCTCGCCTGCTTCCCACGCCCCCCACTGCATTACTTTTAAGTCGGACAATTTGTTTGGAAATTTCAGGACTTTTGCTTTCTTTGGGGTTAAGAATAGATGTTTCAATGTCGGACACTTCAGATGTGTTATAAAATAATATATCACGAAATGAAAAGAGCATAAGAAAATAAGGACGGTACATAATCCAAATGTAGATACAAGAAGTATTGCCATGGTATTCAGATGCTACATTATCTCTTTTGGAGTAGCTTGCCTCCTTGTTAGCAGAGTGTGTTTTATTTAATGGAAATTTAATTTTTTTTAAATTCAATTGTTCACCTTCAATCACCTTTCAAAATGTGCACTTTTTATAACAGGAAATTAATAATAATAGCAAGAATAACTGTGCGAATGATAGGACTGTTTAAGTTTTCCAAAGAATGCAACAACGTCCACGTTTCGTCGCACTACAGCTGGATATGTTCGGAGTATGTATACAAAAACCGCATGCAGAAATGTGTGCAACTGATCAGGTAATAAAGTGTGTTGTACAATCTTTGTATCTCTTTTTTAATGTATAGACTATTTTTAGTTCAACTGAAATAGTTCTGGAACTACAGCAAGTCCATTTACCTCCTACAAGAATTAGGAAATGTCAATTTGTTGAAGAATGTTTTTAGTCCACTGGTTCTTTGTCCTTGCCTTTGGTAGCCGATCTAGACTGCATGCACAGAACCTCTACGCCTGTTTCACTGTCAGCGGGTGCCAGAGGGGTTGGGGTCTCTCCTTTGTAGAGCTTTACGTCATTCAAATGCAGCCAGAATCTTCTCCCTTGAGGTTTTACAGCAGTGGGGCCGACCTCCTCGACTAGGTACTGTCCCTCAAAACGGGGCTTGTAAGTTCTTGCTCTCCTAGTTACAAACTAGGCTGTTTTAATGAGTCAATAAAATCAGGTGTTTGGCTATCTACATCAATCTTCTTTGACCATTCCCTCTGATTTTTTATCAAATTTGTTAAATAATAGTGCATCTCATCCCCTAACGTTTTTGCTGCACTATGGGTATCAGTTTTTATTCGAGGAGGAGGACCAAGGGATACTCTCATGCAACATTCAGTTACCAACTCATGAGGAGTTAAATGGTGATCTTGAGTCAGGCTGGTGTAGAGGATGTCCCAGATATGTCCTGCACTCCAGCCACCCATTCTGAAATACCAGGGACATACTCACCGAGATATTTGATGTATGAGGAGCAAATAAACCAACACAGAGCAGCACTAGGGCTCTGCCCAGTGCCCATCAGGAGAGCAATACCTGTTGAAGTGCCAATAACCAGACAGCCATGGGCAGCACAGTACCCATTGAGACAACCGTACCAGCAGCTAACACGAAATGAAGATTACTTACAAACTGTCCCTTAAGAAACCCAAAGGGCCTTCACTGAAGGCGAATGGTGACGACACAAGGGCCCGGACAGACATACAGATTAACGTAAACGACAATCGAAAGATGACACGCAAAGACGAAATGTAAAGAATAATGATGTAATGGACTTGGAAGAAGAAACGATGTCGAAATATAAAGAAACATAACCATGAAGTAGGACCATCTTGGAACGTAATGAAGCTAAGGAAACAGTGCGGCTTGCTATGCTTAGTACAAGAATGGAGCGGCAAGCACCAACTATATACCTCAAAGAAGCACATTATACAAGTGCGAATCCATTTCCATTTTTCAAAAGCAGAATTAAGCCCAGAATGGTAGGGGTCAAACAGGCCAGAATTCATTAACCAGCATAAAGCCAGACGAAAGAGCGGAATCGAAACTTAGCAAGAAGCAGCTCATGCCTGGGAATTTGAGGTCAACCTAAGGAAGGGAGGAGAGCGGCAACTTTGAAGAATCAAACATTTCACAGCATAGCAGCCTGCCCCGTGAAGGTCGAGATAAGGAGGCACAGGCAGGTGGCAAGGCCAAAGGGAGAATCAAATACACAAATAGAGGGAAAATGAAGCAGATTCACGGTGTACTAATACGTGACCAGCCAAGTGCGAAGAGGTACCAACATCTGATGTCACCCAAAACCAGAGGATGCCATAACTTTTCCCGATAAGAAGCTACAGTTTCGAGGCCAACCTCAGCCAACTAATTGACACATAGCCCTAAAGTGCTGATTGATGGAAGGGAGGCAGGATGAATCGTGGGGCACACCGCATCTGGGTGAACATTCTTCATGCTGTTAATTAAAGTGGATATTTATGGCTGGGGGTGTAACTGACCCAATCACAATGGACCAAATAATCTAGGGTCCTATAGCTAGTAGAACCAATGAGACGTCATACTTGTAGTGACGTCTAGCACAAGTGATGTAGAGGGATGGGCGTAGACGCCCACCCGATAAGAGTTATCCAATCCTCACACTATGTTACCATATATAGATATAGCCCCTATACTTAAGTTTTCTTTTTAACCAATAGAATTGCATGACAAACTTTTGAGTGTTACACGTCAATAATGACGAGAATTTACTATAACTATTGCTGTCTGAATGAAGAATTTGGGATTTGAAGCGAGACGGGCGATCGCATCACTGAAGATTTCCTGTTTCCCCGTTTTTGTACTTGTCATTAAACGGACTTCCCTTTGCCAAACCATTGAGTTGTCCTTATTGATTGGTGTTGGAGTAAGAGAATCCCGCATCCCATCCCCCTCAAGGTGCAGCTATCTCGTCTTAAAGTACTCGAGGGTGAGCTCTGATCCCACTTGGTAGCGGAGAGGATGGTTTTGACCATCAATTATTGATTATTGATTAAAATAACACACCTATTGACCGTCGACACTAAGTAACTAGGTCTTCGGCAATATCACGAGTCCTTCGCCATTTGGCCGAGTAGATTTTGAAGCTTCCCGTGGACAATGATAGTTTAAATATATCCAAAACTGCAGTGGGTCTGAAGGGACCAGTTTTAAAAACATAAATCCTTCCATGCCTACGGGCAGCAGAACAGGCGAAGACTAAAGAAGGCGGTAACGGAGGCAGTGATCCCGAGTATCCAGAGAGGAACCATGCGGGCGGTGAGTGAAACAAAAAATTGAATGCTTTGGCAAATGTCATAGGCATTAGAACAAGTAAGGGAAAAGGTAACGGAGGGAGGTGGAGAAAATAAAATAGTCAGAAATAGAGAAGAATATATATATATATATGGGATAATGACTCGAGAATAATGGAATAAAAAGAGAGAATACCGGGTAGACACCCAAGAAAAGAGAGAATACCGGGGTAGACACCCGAGAAGAGAGGATACTAGGGCAGACACCTGAGATAAGGAGAGAGGATACGCCTTATTTCCTGCGCTTTAATATAGCGGTCAGAAGAAACGTGAACTCAGAGCACACATAATAGGGGACGACTAGACTACTACCACGTTTAAAGACGTCATAAAAGGGTTTGTTTAAATTCCATGTCGGGGTACAAATTAGAGGCAGAGATATTTGTGTCCAGCTGGTGTCTGTCTAGTCTGTAAAATTTCTGTTAACGTGTTCTGTAGTATGTCACATGTAAGGAAATCTGTCTCCCTGTTTGAAATCAAGTGGAGTTTTTACGCGATTCTATAGTTAAGAGGGAATCACACACGAATTGATGTTCTTGAAGTAAATTGGTGATACAAAAGTTCTGGCGGGAAAAGAGTGGATTGGAGCTTGCAGTATTTGGTGCTCGCTCATATTGTTGGGAGTGTTGAAGTTGCATGAAAGTATTGTTAGAAACAGATTTAAGCATGGAGGACATTACTCCATTAGCACACTTATGTAAACAACTGCCGAAACATGCACCCAAGCTTAAGAAATATAGCACTGAGCGGGTTAAGGGTGCCGCCCACAAGATGCTTATGCCGTGGCCACAAAATGGGTCTTTATCTAAAGCCATCTTCCAGCATATGACGACTTACTTGCATGCCACATATGCAGGCAGGAAACTAGAGAAACGCCTTGCTGTTCTAGAACTTTGGAAAATGTTCGAACAGTCAAAGGAAGAAGAGCCACTGGTAGACTGGATATTAAATGTATGCACGGAGGGGGGTGAGACGCCTACCGTGCCACCTGCCCCACCTGAAACAGAAACTGAGGGAAGTAAGCCTGAGGGACTCTATCTATCTATCCATTAAGAGAGCTTTAGGCAGCCACGGGGTATAGCAACCCCGCATATGAGTCACCTACATACAGTAGTGACGACAAAGGGAAGGATCAGGATAAGAATCTTACCTCCGCAGTCCCGAGGGACAAGGAGAGACGCGATGATGAGAGGAAGGACCAGGCACAGATTAGTGCATCTCTCGATAAAGAGAGAGAGACAGGGAAAGAAATGGAAAGTAGGTGAAAGCAGAACTGATGAGATAGCATTGATAAAAGACGAATGGATGGGAGGGCAGATATTGTTTAAACTCAATGGAAAAGGAAGTGATGATGCGGGACCTAAGGAAAGGTCATATGAGGCACAGAGAAGGAGAAGGAAAAGGAGTTAAGGGACGAAAGGATGAGAAGGAAAGATAGGCTAAGGCGAGAACAACTATATCGCGAGGAGCAAGAAAAGCAGCTCGATCGCAAACAGAAAGCAGCCTATGACCAGACAGAGACAGCTAAGGTTGGAAGAAGAGCAAAGGGTACATGAAAAAAGGATAAAGAGACGAAAAGATGAGGAAGTTCGAAGGGCAGATGAACGTAGAAATGAAAAGGGAAGGGAGGAAGATAAGGTCAGAAGATAAGGTCAGAGAAGAGGCGAGGAAGCGCAAAGAATTTGGTGATGATATTGAACGTAAGCGTAGACAGAGGGCACGCAATCTCGAATATCTGGAGCGGGAAGTTAAAATACCTGATCCTGTTGTAGAATGGGGAGACATTGAAGAATTCTTTCCTGCGTATGACTCAGTACCAGGCACGATTGGGGCAAATATTGAAGATGACTTCGACACCAGAAGAATCGGGGAAACGATCGATAAAATATATGATGAAATGGGGCTAGAAAAAATGTCCCAAAGGGAAAGGGAAGACGAATGCTTGGAAAGCACTCAGCTGTATGACACTGAGGATGTCACTCGAAGTAGTGGGAGCAGGAGACTGTCCCTGGACAGACTAGAAATCAGTAAAAATGATGATGACACAAGGAGTTGCGTGAATTGGGAACAATCAATGTCCGACTCCGGAGAGGAAACTGAGTGCGAGACAAATAAAGATGGGAGACGGCGCGAAAAGTGGCTCCCAAGGGACAAAGGGGTACGATAGTCAGATGCTAGCGAGTCCGCACTGATGACATCAGAGTCTGCCGCACAGTCTGACCAGCATGAAGGAACACCTTATGGTCAGAGGGGGGTGTCAGCACCCGCCTATGTAGACAGGATGAGGACATTGTCAGGCAGACGGCGATGGGAAAATGTTACCCCAGTGATAGACAGGGGAGCTATGGGGGAAAAGAAAGAAGGCTGCGCATTCCAATTTCCGCTATTAGAAAAGGGGGGAGCAAGACCGCAATATATTCCATGGCCACACATGGATAGAGAGAACCTGAAAAACAAGCTTCCAATGCGGACATCGGGAGCCGGGAAGTGGATACATGAGTTAGAAAAAATTACAGGGGGTGTCACGTTAGCTATAGGGGACATTAAAGGTCTCCTGCTCGCCATACTCGGTGAGAGAGCAGACGATGTGTGGACACGGGCAGGGTACCCTGGTTTAACCATAATTAACACTGCACACGACGTAGCGCCATTTAATAATTGCATAGCAGCAGTATGGAAAGCGCTGCAAGTGCTCTACCCGGACACATCCAATATGGGAGCTATAATGACTCGACAAATGAAGGAGTCAGAAGATCCGTTGATTTATATCCAGAATTTCCAAGACGCATGGGTGCTCGAAACGCATGAATCTTAGACGAAATCTATACCAGTGTTTTACCACATATTGTGCCAAGGGTTGCCAGAACCACTGCAGAAACAGCTCAAGAAATTGGTAGGGGTAGAGGCTAAACCTTGGGCAGAAATACAGTTAACTATCACACATTACTGTAGATTGTTGCAAGAAAAGAATCGGAAAAAGGAGGCAGCACGAAAGGGTGAGGAAGCGAAGCTGGTGCAAAAGAAATTATCAAAGTATGCTCTTGAAAGAGCCATGCTAACTAGCCCAGCTGAACAGAACTTACAACAGGTGGCTAACCCACAGCAGAATAACCAAGGTAACGCAGGACAGTACTCAAGGGGAAGAGGATATAGAGGAAGAGGATGGCAGAGTAATCAAGGAGGGTTCCAAGGCAATCCAGGAGGCTTTCAAAACATGCAAACGGGCAGCCCAGATATGTCAAACGGACATATAATCCGACCACCGCCAGTATGTTGGCTGTGCGGAATGACGGGCCACTTAGTGCGCACGTCCAGAAGTCAAGGCGCGTGGCAAAATGGCCAAGGAATGGTAGCACGCACAGCGAATCCACCTGTAATCTCACAACAGGGTGGTTCACAGAATCACACAGTGCATTAGCAAGCAGCAAGCACCAGGCGTGCAGCAGGGTGCGCAAGAAGGGGTCCAACCCCCGAACATGGGGAATTCACCACAAGGGCATTTTCAACAGGCACTACCGCAAATGTCCCAGGGCACAAACTCTGGAAGGGGAGGCAGCCCCGGGAATGGAGAGAATCCACAAGTGTTCAGTGGACCGAACTTATATATGAACTAGGACTGCTCACTGGGAACCCTGATGTGCTCTATCCTATCAGTGACACCAGACCCTAATAGGGAACCAAGGGTGAATGTCGTCATAGGGGGTAAAGAATATTCCTTCTTAGTTGACACGGGTGCAACACGCTCGTGCATACGTGAAGGAAAGTTTTCCTTGTCCGGCGAGGCCATAGATACTCAGTTTTACAGGAGCTCACAGTCGAGTTCCCTTTACAGACACACTCCCAGTCTCCGTAGGAGAGTGCGAAATTAATGTACCTTTATTATATTCACGTCAGACCCCAGTAAACATTTTGGGTAGAGACTTGATGCCAAAATTGAACATGAAGATCTCGTTCACGGAGGAGGGAATAGTATGCTCCACTCCAGGAATGCATTATGCAAACGTGTGCGAAATGATCAGGGCATACTCAGAGGACACATAGCCATGAGAGCTATACCATTAGAGCCAGAGGTTTTCGCATATGGCATGCGTGTGCTTATGGCAGAATTACCAGGCCTCACAGATAGAACTATAAGAACCCCTGATGAGTTTCTATTCAGACCAAGAATACCTATGCATGAAGAGGAGGGACATGTATTTCCCTTAATAATACATGCTGCAGCCGTGCAAGGGAACGTAGCATTAGTCGAAGAATACGATGATGAAGGCAAACAATGGTGTGCGATTATCGCCATTTAAGAAGGGTATCGAGTAATTGACGTCACCGATGATGATCTGTTTGAAGAACAACCAGACTCAGAAGAGACAAGGGTGGAAGTGAGTCTCATATTTTGGGTAAAAATGATCAAAAGAGAAGTGCCTCAGAGAATGATGTTGGCGCTGATACGTACGGAATACTTTGACGATGACATGGCCCAGGTGCCTGTCTCAGTATGGACTACAGGACCCTATGATGTAGGCCTCCTGAAGAGGGTGGGAGAAGTAAAAATTAAACTGAAACCAGGAGCAATTTTACCAAGAGCCCGACAATATCCCATGTCCAGAGAGGCAGATGAAGAAATCACGAAGACAATATCCGCCATGATGGACCAGGGCATCTTAGTGATGTCAGAGTCACCTTGTAATACGGTGATTTATCCGGTCAAGAAATCAAAGGGAGGGTCTTGGCGTTTAATCCAAGATTTAAGAGCATTAAATGATATTGTTGAAGCCGAGTTCCCACTAGTCCCTAATCCATCTACAATCCTATGTAACATACCCATCGAGGCAAAATATTACACAGTGATTGACTTGAAAAATGCTTTTTCTCAATCCCGTTGCACCGAGATTCTCAAGATCTGACTTTACATTCAGACAAATGCGTCTGAAAAGCATGAGGTTGCCAGAGGGGTACTGTGAGTTCCCGTCCATTATCAACAGAGTCCTACAGATGGACCTAAGCAATATTGCACTAGAAAGTGTCGTCTTGCAGTACGTGGATGACATCTTGATCTGCAGCACCACAGAAGAACAATGCAGGCACGATTCTGTTCAGCTACTGACTATACTGGCTGAGAAAGGATATAAGGTTGACAAGGAAAACCTACAATACTGTCAACAGGAGGTGCTGTACATAGGCCAGCTAATTTCACATGAAGGTAAAAAGGTGACCCCAGAAAGGGCAGAAGCCATCATGCACACGGCTAAGCCACTCACAATAAAACAAATGCAGAGCTTTCTAGGCCTTTGCAACTATGTTAGAGCATGGGTATTCGATTACACTTTGTATACCAAGCCCTTGCTCCAGGCCCTGAAGAAGGCCCAGGTGACCAAGGAAAAGATTGAATGGACAGAGGCAATGGAAAAGGGGTTTGCAGAACTCAAGAGAGCGATTGCACGACTCCAGTCCTAGGGATCCCTAATTATGCAGAGGAATTCTTCCTGTTCTCACATACAGATGGCAGCGTTATGACGGCAGTGCTCGCTCAAAAGACCTTGTTGGGGCAAAAGCCTCTGGCATATTACAGTGGGAACCTGGGCCCAGTAATGAGAGGCCACTTCCCATGAGAACAAAGCTTAGCTGCCGCAGCGTTCGCCATACAGAAAGCGACAACCATTGTGATGGGATGTTCTAGGACGTTATACATAGAGCACTCATTATTCGCCATTTTACAGAAACCAAAGGGTACGTTAACATCTCAAAGAGCTTCTGTCTATGAAGTCATTATATCTAATCCATCGATCAAAATAGTTCGATGTAAAACAGTGAACCCATCTACATTCAAAGCTGAGCCAGTCACTGAAGGAGAGCCGATACCTGACTGTGCAAATTATGAAGAATTCTATGATGAAATCCCCAGGGTAAAAGAAAATGCCCTGGCGGGAGGAGATGAGATTGTTTTTATTGGACAAAGATATACAAGTGTTGCCATAATGAAACACAAACAGAGAATTTCGAGTACTCGTCAGTGCACGAATACCTGGAAAAGGAGGGGCTACCTCCGAGCAGACGGCACGCCAGTGCAGCATGCAGCCTTATTGGACATGCTGATTAAGGCACTACAGCTCCCAGTGGGCATAACGGTCGTGCAATGCACCGCCCACACCAAACGGACAGATTTCGTGTCACGCGGAAACCATGCAGAAGACACGGAAGCCAAGCGTATGGCCTCCAAAAGTGAGACGATCATGGAAGTGGAAGTGGCACTTCCAGTTAAACCCCTCTGATGGATTGTGAAGGCAAATCAGCAGTGGTAAACCGGTAATGCCTGTAGCCCTACTAAAAATAGCATTGGAGCAATTGCATCATCCATTACACATGTCGAAAGAAAATCTAGCAGCAACGCTCGCGGAAGACTGGTTTATACCGAATTTAGCAGAGCATGTTGCATTCTTTATGGTAAACTGCATAATCTGCCAGCAATTCACCGCTGGGCACACATTAAAAGTAGTGGGAGGAGCCATCCCCCGGCCAAATGGGCCTTTTCAGCACTTACATATCGACTATGTCAACATGACTTAAGTGTGTAACAGATACAGGTACTTAATTGTAGTGGTGTGTCCATTCTCTAGATGGATAGACGCAGGCCCATGTACACACCCAGACTCTACCTGTGCGGCCAAATTCCTGGTGAGGGAAGTGTTCCCTAGCTGGGGGTGTGTGTGAAGTGATGAGATCAGACAATGGGGGCTCATTTTGTAAATACAGTCTTTGAGCAGATTAGCTTGTTGCTTGGTATAAAGTACAAGTTCTTGTCGGTGTATCATCCGGAAGGTAATGGTATTTGTGAGAGGCTCAACGGCTTGTTAAAGGAAAGGATAGCCAAGTTGAAGCTTACTCTAAAGAGGGGATGTTTGCACCGCCGTCCACTGGCATTGTATGCTCTTCTGAACCAACCAGGCTCCGACTATCATCTTACGCTGCACAAGATAGTCACAGAAAGGAGAATGAATACTCCCCTAACCCCTCGGGACAGAGCTAGATGTGATGCCCAGTCAACCCAAGAGGTCCTGGGAACCGAAAAGAACAAATATCTGAACTGCATGACATCCAGCCTTACTGTAATTTGAGACCAACTGCAGTGATGACGAAAAGGGTGCAGTACAGCACAAAACACAGCAGGAGACACTGAAACAGATGCAGTTCAAGGTCTACGTGTTCCACTCATCTTCCCTGGAGACGCTGTGTTGGTGAAAAACCATACGAGGAAAAAGTGGGACGAACTGAGATTCAATGGTCCTTTAATCGTGGAGGACTGCACTCCTTCAGCTGTGAAACTGCAGGGCAGGAGAGCATGGATTTTTCTCAATGACATTAAGCCCTACATCGGAGAAAGCCCTCTAGCTGCACCCCAACACCAAGAAACCACAGTCAACGGGGATGAACCACAGCACGTGCAGACGAGATCCATGACGAGGAAGAAGGACGCATGAGCAGCAAAGCCAACACAGAAAGAACCCTTGAGCAAGTTGTGGCTTAAACTGGACATTTGCTCTTAGCAAAAGGGGATAAGGACATAAACGGACACTCTGTGCCTCCTAGTTGCAGGGTGAAGAAGAAAATTGCGCATTTAAACCACAACACGTTTGTTGACACGAACTTGTAAATCAAACCACACTTAAGCGGTGTTGAGAAACAAGACTCTAATAGACTGTGATCAAGGACTTTTACCTTAAGAGCTAAACACAGTATCCTGAATCATCAAATATCAAGACTTTGGTTGACAGCACTTATGGTGTCCCCCAGCAGAAACATCACAAGGGACGTGCTCACCTATTTTCAGTTAGTATTGGTATCATATCCATCACTAGTAGGGAGGGTCACCAGTGTCTCAGACTTTATCCAAGATCCAGCCAACAAGAAGATAATGTGGCAGCTACTTACCATCATCGCGGAATCCTTCAGTGTACTGTCCGAGTACAGCGAGGACACAAATGCTTCCACCGCAGGCGATTATAGATGAACTCATCAATACGCTTTTCTTTCGCATCATAGAGGAGTGCCCAGCTATTGTCGGGAGAACCACATACACTCACACGTTTATTCGAGATCCAGCAAACTCTGAACATTAGAGCTAGCTGTGGAATAAACTCAGTTACTTAGTCGCAATCCACGTATCAGGAAAGTGCAAGGACTGTTCACGTCAAGGGAAGGGCCTGTGATCCAGAATGCAGCAAGGCAGGACAAATGTCCCCATCACCCGAGGACAGCCGACTGGCACACAGCGTCCTCTTTCGCCTAGTCACTGACTTTCCAGAAATGGTGGGGAGACCTATTGAGGTTGATTTCCTCACATTCATCAGAGACCCAGCTAACGTTGCACAGATGGGAACGCTCCTCCATGGCATCATGCTGCAAGTGGAGCTGTCCAACTTTCAGAGAGATTATATGAGGAGATTCCAGGGAAACCTCCCGCGGAGGGACAGATTGAGGGAGCAGAGATAAGAACTTTGCCTTATTTGTTTTGATTGCCATTTTTCCATTTCTTCACATTGAACAGTGTCCAGCATGTCCTCAGGACTGAAGCAGATTCGGGGGGTGGACTGGGAACTTACATACTTCGAGCATGCACAGTAAAGGTGACTCACCAACGCATTAGTCTAATCTATTTTTCCATAGTATAGCAAGAGAACTGTATCCTGTATCCAGAGACAATCGTCACCCGCAAGAGGGGGGACACTTGTGAAGCACCAGGCACTTTGTGACACAAACTGGTCGAGAAGAATATCGAATTGGGGGAAAACAATAACATTGACATTGAGTAAAGGATTGAGATGGGGGCCCACAACAGTAACCTGGTCCTCCCACAAGCACAGGGGCGCCCTTGCTTCTCTGGAAGGAAATGCTGCTGTGTAACCTACAACACTATCATGCATTTATGCATTGTGTTTATCATCATTTTGCTATCTTTAACAATCAGAACTGCATTATTTATTGGTACACAAAGCGTTCCAATTTCAGTACACCCACCTGATGGTGTACACATGAGTCCCACAAAAGCACCCAGACCCTATATAGTCATCCCAGTCCCGCGGAAATCTAATGGTAACGCAAATTAACTGAAAATGAATGTAATTAGCAGTGATACATACACACTTGTGGTAACGAATGAAGAAAAAGGCTGGTGACAGGGTCAGCACGGAATGGATGAAAACATAGCACTGACAACTACACGCACCCACACACCGAATGCACACGAACCAGGGCAAGAGCCAATGGCCACAGAACCTCAAGCAAAGGCAACAGAGAGCACAAGACTGCCTACCGAACAACCCGTCCGAGTAAATCATGAAAAAAAAAGAAACAAGTGAAAGGCCAACTAAAGCAGACATAGCAAAAGCCCTCAAGAAGACGGAAGTGGCTATGGGAGAATTCACTGCAAGGACACAAATGTTGATAGATAATTTATTCCCGTTTATAGCTAGAGCGAAGAAACAGCAGGAGGAACTGAAAAATAAAACCGCAGAGACTGCATTGACAAGCACACAAGTTCCAACACAAGGAACAAGTACCAGGCCCATGATGCAGCCATACACTGGGCCGGTGACAGGCTGGTGGTTGATAAAGCACTCATAGAGGGCAGGAAAAGAATGCAAGGAGAGAATTGCAAAACCTCCACCTACCACATCGATGCAGATAAAGAAACCTGCTCCACCGACCAGCATGCCCGAGAGACCCCCAGCAAGGAAAAGTCACACAGACGCGTTTAGAGATGTAGTTATAGCTAACTAGAGGAAGACACTAAGAATCAAGAGAAGCCTACATGAAGATAACAATGAACTGAAAGACTACCTAGACAGCACCACACATCTAAGAAACAACATTTGGTACCAGCACATGAAAGAAGTTGGAAGAAGAGTGTCAGAATGAGAATGTTTCGTTTGTGCACTCCTACCGTACAGCATAGGGAAATCCAAGATCTTCGTGGCAGTATAAATTGATGCCCCGACAGCACACTGTCTTTCACACGTAGCAATGTGCAACACCAGAGGACAGTTTATGGGGAGGGACGCCTCATTGATATGGGCAACTGAAACAGATTACCCTGATGAAGATGGCTACGTCCAGGACATTAAAACAAGAAATAGAGCGCATACTGGGAATCACGTGATCAGGTATGAAAAGTCTGAAGTTAAAGGAACAGAAATAAGATGCAAAATAAACCCGAGACTGAACGTCCAAGGAAAAACCCAGGAAGAGGCTCAAATTTGAAAAAACAGATGCCAAATGCAGATTTGGGGAACAGTGGTTTCCCCAAACGAATGGGTAGAAGGAATGGTGATCTGCCGAGCTTGGATGGTCATTGAAGCCTGTGCAAACTGTGCAAACCTTTATGGCCAAAACTCACAAAATTACTAACATGGGTCGAAGACAGAGGAGGACCCTTGCAGATAGTGCTGCTGGAAAGCACACAATTGTGTTTCAGGAACAATGGCACGAGGAAGATGGGAGAGAATCAGAACTGTGGATGAATCTTTGAAGCTCCAGGAATGACTCACGGAACCGCAGTAATTATGGATCATTACTGGGTGTGTGGATCCAAAGCATACATAAGACTGCCGAAAAACTGGGGAGGCATATGCACAATAGTGAACAACCACGTTCCTGCATAGTGATCCCGAAGAGTGACCTGAATATTGACAGTTTCCTGAAAGCAGATGCCCACCTGAGGAAAAGGAGATCTATAGAGCTGGTATCCCAAATGAAGAGAGAAAATTACTTTTCTGCCAAATCAGAAGAAGCATTCCATGCAATCTCTTATGAGCACAGGCTTTTCAGGCTCACCTCATCAGTATTCACAACGATCTTCATGCCTAGAATCCAAGTTGGAGTAAATAGCAAATGGTTGCAGATAACCAGATGGGAATTATTACAGACCATCAAAACCACCATAAAAAGATTCAACGCGATTAAAGAAGAACTAAGAGCAATCTGATTGATGACTCTACAGAACAGTTATGTACTTGACATGATCACAGCGATGGATGGAGGTGTTTGGGCAAAAATCAGAGAATCATGTTGCACATTTATACTGTCACATGACGAAGAAAATGGGACCTTAACAGAAGCCATAAGTATGCTGACAAACCTACAGAACCAGGTGATCGATGAAACTGATGAAGTTGATGATGACAGCTGGTTTGGAACACTATTCTCATGGGTCCCACAATAGATGGCAGACATATTCAAGTTCCTGGGAGCTCTTCTACTGATGATACTATTAGGATTTTGTGTTATCAAGATAATCATCTCACAGTGCCAGAAAACTGCGAGGAAAGTCATAGGGATGAAGATCATGATCGATGTCAAACCAGGATGGAAGCCCAGGGACCTGATTGATGAAGAAATAAGAGACTTTGTGAAGGCCAGAGAATATGCGCCAGAAGGAACAAAGTTTGTGTATCCCAGAAAACGAAGAAAGTATGACGGAAAATGGTTCTATTGCAGCCCGAATGGACAGTGCCAGCTAATGACCTGGAACAAAGACGAACATGTAAAAACAGCAGGAAGTTTGAAAGGAGTGATAAAAATGTGGACCCCAAAAAGACACTCCTTCACACCATCATGTACAAACCCAGAAGACCAAGAAATGGATACAGAAGAACCAAACAAGACAAATTCAAAGGAGGAAGCAGAAGTGGTCGATGAACCGACCAGAGGGGGGAGTGTAGAGGAGGTCCCAGATATGGCCTGCACTCCAGCCACCCATTTTGAAATACCAGGGACATACTCACCGAGATATGTGACTTATGAGGAGCAAATAAACCAACAGAGAGCAGCACTATGGCTCTGCCCAGTGCCCATCAGGAGAGCAATACCTGTTGAAGTGCCAATAACCAGACAGCCATGGGCAGCATGGTAGTCTTTGAGACAACCGTACCAGCAGCTGACATGAAATGAAGATTACTTACAAACTGCCCCCGAAGAAACCCAAAGGGCCTTCATTGAAGGCGAATGCTGATGACACAAGGGCCCGGACAGACGTACAGATGAACGTAAACGACAATCGAATGATGACACGCAAAGATGAAATGTAAAGAATAATGATGTAATGGACTTGGAAGAAGAAACGATGTTGAAATATAAAGCAACGTAACCATGAAGTAGGATGAAAATCTGTAACTAGCTAACGCCTGTAAATAGGCTTGGAACGCAAGAAGCTAAGGAAACAGTGCGGCTTTCTATGCTTAGTAGAAGAATAGAGCAGCAAGCGCCAACTATATATCTACCTCAAAGAAGCCCATTATACAAGTGCGAATCCATTTTACAAAAGCAGAATTAAGCCCAGAATGGTAGGGTTCAAACAGGCCAGGATTCATATACCAGCACAAAGCCAGACGAAAGAGCGGAATCGAAACTTAGCAAGAAGCAGCTCATGCCTGGGAATGCGAGATCAACCCAAGGAAGGGACGAGAGCAGAAACTACGAAGAATCGAAACTTCAGAGCATAGCAGCCTGGCCCGTGAAGGTTGAGATAAGGAGGCCCAGGCAGGTGGAAAGGCCGAAGGGAGAATCAAATACACAAATAGAGGTAAAATGAAGCAGATTTACGGTGTACTAACACATGACCAGCCAAGTGCGAAGAGGTACCAACGTCTGATGTCACCCAAAACCAGAGGATGCCATAACTTTTCCCGATAAGAAGCTACAGTTTCAAGGCCATCCTTAGCCAACTAATTGACACATAGCCCTAAAGTGCTGATTGATGGAAGGGAGGCAGGATGAATCGTGGGGCACACTGCATCTGGGTGAACATTCTGCATGCTGCTAATTCAAGTAGAGATTTATGCCTGGGGGTGTAACTGACCCAATCACAATGGACCAAATAATCTAGGGTCCTATAGCTAGTAGAACCAATGAGACGTCGTACTTGTAGTGACATCTAGCACGAGTGATGTGGGGGGATGGGCGTAGACACCCACCCGATAAGAGTTATCCAATCCTCACACACTGTTACCATATACAGATATAGCAACTAAACTTTAGTTTTCTTTTTAACCAATAGAATTTCATGACAAACTTTTGAGTGTTACACGTCAATGATGATGAGAATTTACTATAACTATTGCTGTCTGAATGAAGAATTTGGGAGTTGAAGCGAGACGGGCGACCTCATCACTGAAGATTTCCTGTTTCCCTGTTTTTGTACTTGTCATTAAACAGACTTCCCTTTGATAAACAATTGATTTGTCCTTATTGATTGGTGTTGGAGTAAGAGAATCCTGCACCCCATCCCCCTCAAGGTGCAGCTATCTCGTCTTAAAGTACTCGAGGGTGAGCTCTGATCCCATGGGCCCGTCAAAGGTCGCTCCGCCCTCTTGTACACCGGTTTCTCAGGGAAAATAAGGCAAGGAGTAGGCAATGTAGCCACCCCTTCTTTAAAGTGATTTTAATCTTAGCTATCCTCTCTTTAAGGAGTCCATTAAAAAGTTCACAGATACCATTCACCAGTGGGTGATGGGACGAAGAAAATGTATGCTTTGCGCCTAATAAAAGAATAACCTGCTCAAATTGTTCATTTACAAAATGTGGTCCATTATCAGACCGCAGGACTTTGCAAACACCCCATCCTGGAAATACCTCATGTATGAGAAACTTGGCAGCACGTGGGGCATCGGGGTGCGCACATGGACCTGCCTTGACCCACCTGGATAAGGGGCATACTACGACTAACAGGTACCTATACCCATTGCATACTTCTAACATATCCACATAATCTATATGTAGATGCTGGAAACGGCCATTGGGGCCTCTCACTGTCTGCAGAGTGTACCCTGATGTACATTTCTGGTACACAATGCAATTTACAATAAATTGTGCAACATGTTCTAATAGATTTGGTGTGAACCAGTCTTCTGCAGTCATTGCATGTGCGCGAGGTAGTGAAGCTGCTCCAGCACCACCTTCAATAAGGCTAGAGGCATAACCGGCTTCCCAGTGCTGTCCTGTCTCCATATAGCCTCAATGGGGGATAAAGAACACTCAGTCTCTTCCACAGACCCTGCTCTTCCTGTGAAGCTCGACCTTGCAGCTCAATTAAGTGTACAAAAGGAAACATATTAAAACATTGCTGCATTAGCATACATCGTTCTGACCCCTGCTTAACATCCTTTAATTCAAAAATCGGAAATATTTGGAAAATATGCTGCTCTTTTGGCCTCTACATCTGCAGATTCATTACTGCAAGAAATCAGGTCTGTCCCTTTACTATGGGCTGCACATTTCACCACGGCGATAGCCAATGGAAGCTTTAGTACTTTAATGAGCTTGCCCAATAGAGACGCATGTTGCACTGGAGTGCTGTCTGCGCGGAGGAAGGCCCTCCTTTTCCAGCGTGACAATCCTGCATGTACGGTTGTCATCGCAAAGGCAGACTCTGACTACACTGTCACTTCCTAATCTTCAAATGACTAAAGTACGGCGATGAGCGCCACTAATTAGGCAGCCTGTGCTGAACAATGTGAAGGCAATCTCGCACTCATCACTACTTTGAATTCACAATTATTTTTTTTCTTTTTATTAGCTTTTATTAAGAACAAATAGATATAACATTGTGACACTTCCCTTGTCACCCCACCACCCTCCCCTCTCCCAATTCCCAGAGTTTTGCTCAGTTCATGTTGCATCATTTTATTCCCAGGATTCGCAGTTTGTGGGGACAGTATGTTTCTTCAAAGTCATCATGCAGGAAGTCCAAGACCGCTTCCCATTCCGTGGTGAACTTGGCGTGATTTCCCTGAAGGGAGTAAGTCATCCATTTCAAGGCTACACAGTTTCAGACCCTGGCTAGCCAGTCCTGTTCGGTTGGAGGCTCTTTAGCTTTCCATTCCTGCGCTGTAACCAGCAGGGCTGCTATTGACAGAATTACGTACACCTTTCTTTTGTGTTTCGCCTATTGGTGTGTGCTGTGCCCTCCCATGCAGAGTGAGCTTTCTTTTGGGTTTCTAGGCCCATGTTCCCCCAATATCTCATTTATGCCATGATTTACTACTTTACAGAAAGTACCCTAGCTTTGGGCATCCCCACCAGATGTTGAGCCAGTTCCCCGTTCCACCACATTCTTGCCAGCATTGCTGTGGATTTGAGGGGTAGATTTATCGCAGGCGTGCCGGGGAGAGGTGCCATTGGGTCATAGGCTTATACCAAAACTTGCGAATTTGAATGGCTAAGGTGAGTTTGCAGATTTCCGGCCACAATTGTTCCCATTCTGCTTCCATGATTGATTCCCCCAGTGTGCCTGTCCATTTTGTCTTGTAGTTTGAGCCTGGGTTCTGCTCTGCTTCTAGTCCCAGTTTGTATAGATTAGAAATTAGGTGTCTATCTCCTGGGTCTGTGGCCAAGAATCTCTCAAATGGTTGTCGCCTTGCGCATGTGTGATTCATTAACCAGTGTCATAGTTGGAAGTAGGGCATCCTATCTGCCTCGGTTAGTCCCATTTCTAATTTGCATTGGTTAAATGGTTTGATGTGTGTGCCCCGAAACATGTCTCGGATTTTAATGCAGCCTACCTCTTTGCAGCGCCTGAAGTCTCCTTTTCCTAGCCTGGGGGTGAATTGGGGGTTTCCGAACATAGGTGTATATGGAGATGGGAAGGTGGTGATCTGCCTGTGTTTTGATAGATTGTCCCAGGTTGCTTCTACCAGCTTTGTGATTTCTGATATATGCATGTTTTGTGGGCGGTCTACCTTGTGTAGCCACAGGACTTCCCTCAGGGGGGCACCCACCACTGCCTGGTCCATTTGGGCCCACCGTTTCTCCAAGTGATGTGTATTGGCCACAGCCAGTACCCCTATGGTCGGGGCTTAGGTTTTGGCCTCATCGGCACATGGCGACCCTGGACCAAGATAACTGATGAATGTGAACATTTTCTCATGTGCACATAAACATGGAATTAGGTACCATGATTAAAATGGGAAAAGACACTGCATGTTTTATGACACTGATCTCCAATTTAGGATACCATAGGAATGTCCGTTTTCTCATTGAGCCCTATTGTTATTATTTTCCCTTTACAAATTGCATCTGATATTTACCATTGGGACATTTCTCAACATCTATTTGCTAATGGCAATGCAGGTATATGGAAATGCGTAGTACAGAATGTGAGGGTCAGCACTTTTCAGGTGTCCAGGGGCACTGGGTAAACATCACACGGACACCATCTTTGACTTGTATCGGTTATAACCAGAACGAACAAAGCAGCTTTGGAAATATGCAAAGGGGCGAAGCACCAACTCCCCTCCTCTGAGAAGGATGGGACTGGATGTTGTCAGCCGTGATGTGTTGAATGGGAAGTGAATGGGCACGTGATAACAAGAACTGATGAAGGACAATGACTGAATATGAAAGGGTTATTTTAGCAAAGCAGAAGCTATACAAAGTAGTGAGAGGTTGAGTTGTCAGGGGGTTTAAAGGTGATGTGAGTTGGAGAGTGTGGTTGGGTTGGCTTAGGTAGCAGGCTGGGATGTTATGCTGTCTGAAAACAGCAAGTCTTTGAATTAAGTTTTGCTTATTCATCTTGCTGAAGACCAATTGGGTAATGATTTCTCAGTTCATCGACAGCTTTGTCTGTGGCCTCTCAATCCATCAGTAATGGCTACTGGGCCACTTGCACCTTAAGTGGCCACTAGCCAACAACTGCAGCTACAGCCAGTGTCTTTATGGGCAGGGTATGGCCTCAGGCTCCCATAGGGGGAAAATAAGTCACACTTTAGTTCCTTTCTCCTAAACAGGAAACAGCTTGTAGGAAACTAGTGGAAAAGGGGAACAACCATGAGGCCCAGCAACCAGAGAAAGTCTTCGGCTGGAAGAGTAATGTCATTATGGAATTTCAGCACCATCTGACTGATGTTCTTGACCATGCCCTCAGGTGGAAAAGCCTTCCCCCGTCGAAATGTTAGGACCATTATGATGAAATGGAGCGTTTGTGAGGGTGCCATCTGGGACCTCTTGAGATAAGAGATGAGTGGGTTGGCTCAGATGGTACAGAGCCTGCGCCAGGGAAAGCACTCCGATAATCCAATCATCCAGGTAGGTGAATATGTGTCCTCGCCCTCTCCTGAGACTTGCTGCCATCCCTGACATCTTGCCGCTGACCCTCTGGCGGGGGACAGGCTGAAAGGCAGACACCAAAACTGGTACTGGGTGCTGTCAATCACAAGCCTCAGGTACTTCATATGCTTTGTCTGAATCAGCACATGGAAATGCGCGTCCTGAAGGTCCAGTTACAGCAAACAATCCTGTAACTCCAGGGCCTGGAGGGTCTGCACCAAGGTTACCACCTTGGATGTGTCTTTACTGAGGAACCTATTCAAGTGCCTCAGGTCCAGGATAGGACGCAGTACTCTGTTCTTCTTCGACACCAGAAAGTAATCCTTGGACCCTTTCCGTCACAGGAAGCAGCTCTATGGCTGCTTTCACAACTGGGAAGAAGGATCAGACCAGAGGGGAAACTTGGTGGGCACCAAATGAAAGGAAGGACCTTGGTCACCACTTGACAGATCCATGTATCCAAAGTAATGTCAAACCATTCTTCAGAGCAATGAAGAGGAGTAGGATGGAACAGTAGCAATTGTGGACTGGACTCGTTTTCCCACCTCTAGCCCATCCAGGAAATGTATAGTGCCTTTGGACCAGGTTGGCGGCTCCTGTCTGTCTCCTCCTCTGAAAAAATGTCAAGAAGTTGAGAAAAGGCTGTCCCCTCCATGTACGGAGCAAAACTGCCTACAGGATTGTCTAACTGCTGCTCCAAGCAACTTTGCTGTAGACTTGGAGGCTTGTATTTATCCAGGAATTCACCAACCTTGGATCCAAAGAGGTGAACTCCTTTGAAATGCATGTACATTACTTAAACTTGGACAACAACGGCAAACCCCAATGTCTTCAACCAGTAATATCTCCTGGTGACTGAGCTAGTGTCCATTGAACGTGGCATGCAATCTGAAGCAAAAACAAAGAGTAGGGTGGGCACCACTTATTCTTTAAACAGTTCCCAATTTTACTTGTTGTTTGCACTTATTATTGGAGCTCACCCTGTAGCCTCGGCACAAGGTAATAGCAAAACCCAAAAAGAAGGAACGGGTAGCTTCCGTCCCTGGATGAGCTCACTCATCAAACCCTATCCAGGTTTCAAAATAATATTCAAATCAAATAATCGGTTTCATGCAATTGAATCAAAATTCCGTATTGCTGTATATCTTTTCTTAAATGTCATTATTTATTCCTGACTCATCAGTGTTATGCAGTTTTAGTCAATGCATTTCGGACATCTGTCCATCATCAGGGCTATTAACACTGTGTGACTCCCATCACCCAGAGTGCTGGTCCACTCTGCTATGTTTTCTCTGAGCAGCTTGTATTCCCTTACACTCTCCATTCTGCAATGATGCGTAACATAGATTATTTGATTTGAATATTATTTTGAAACCCGGATAGGGTTTGATGAATGAGCTCATCCAGGGACAGAAGCTACCCGTTCCTTCTTTTTGGTTTATGCAATCTGAAGCATCCAGCCCCGCCTGCAGGGTCTGGCAGGCACATTCTCGATAAAGTGTCCCAGGCTTTCCCTTTAGGTAAGTGTGATGCCACCTCTGAAATTGCCAGCCATAGAATGAGGGAGTATTTTTCCAAGGCACGTAAGGCATCAATGGCCTTCAATGTTACACTCCACGAGGCAAATACCTTCTTTCCCATGGCATCTATCTTTTTACTCTCCCTGGCAGGAAGAAAATAGGCAAGAAAATAAATGTTGCCCTGCTCTGGCCACCTGCACTTCTAGGCTTTCAGGTGTGGAGCGTTTGGATAAAGAATCTGGGTCAGATGGTGTCAGCCTTAACTTTCTTGTAGCAGCTCCTTGTTTGCAGTTTGGAACAAACAAGATCTTTGACAAAGGTCCATAATCGGGTTCCTCGAGACCACAATGAATGTCAATATCAGCTCCTTAGGAAGTTCTTTATCCAGTGCGTCCATTAGGTCATACTGCACAATAGTATCCGTTGAGGAGCTCCAATGCAGAGACTCGGCCACCTTTGTCAGGGTGCAATGATATGATATGATATGATATATGATATGATATGGCATTTGTAACGCGCCTATACACAAGTGTTTCTAGGCGCGACGAGGCAGGGAGGGGGAACAAGGGGAAGACAGACAACGATCCTACTAGGCCAGGTGTCATTTAGATTCCGCAAGTGCAGGGGTAGGGGGGAGGGAAAAAGTGCAAGGGGAAAGGGGAGAGGGGGAAGTGCAGTACAGGATAAGTAGAATAAAAATAAATAATAGGGCCTGTAGGGATACAGAGACAGTCCCGCAGTGCAGGGGTTGCCAGGGAGGCAGTGCAAGTGGAGAGTGGCTGGGCCAAGGACCGAGGTCGGTGAGAGTGGCCCAGTTGCAGATTCAGTGCAGTTTCAGTGAAGAAATTAGCAGGGGAGAGGGAGAGAGAAAGCAGAGGCAAAGAGGAAGGTTTTGAGGTGCTTCCGGAACCAGTGAGGGTTCTCCTCAAGTTTCAGGGAGGCAGGAAGGCTGTTCCAGAGGGAGGCTCCTGCCACGGAGAGAGATCTACCCCCAGCTCGTTGCTTCGAGAAGCGGCTGACCCTGAGGGAGTTGGAGACGGATGAGCAAAGGGCTCGGGAAGGAAGATATTTAGGAAGAGAGAGTTGAAGGTATTTAGGTCCCAGGCCCCAGAAGGCCTTGTGGACAATGCAGAGGGTCTTGAACTTAATCCTCGCAGCCACAGGGAGCCAGTGTAGAGATTTCATCCTGGAGAGATACGGTCCCTGGGCTTGAGGCCAAGGACAAGTCTCGCAGTCCTGTTCTGGATGAGTTGCAGAGGGCGGAGAGTGGAGGCAGGCAGATTAAGATAGAGGCTGTTACAGTAGTCCAGCTTCGAGAGAACCAGGGCTCGGGAGACAGTGAGCTTCTGGGGGAAGGAGAGGAAGGGAAGAATACCTCTGAGGAGGTGCAGCTGGTAGTGTGACTTCGTAGAGACGTCAGATATATGAGGAGAGGAGAGTGTGGAGTCGAAGATGACCCCGAGGTTTTTTGCCTTGCAGGTAGGAGCAGGAAGAGGGCAAAGAGAGGCTGGCCAGAGATAAAATGATAGGATGTGCTCGGGTGTCCATGTGGGCTCATCTGCCTGATGTAGAGTTTGGGCTAGATGTTGCTCACATCCAAATCCTTTATATCAGAGGATGAATCGTACATGAGCACTTCCTTCAAGATGAGCTCTTCAGTGAAGTCCACAGGCTTATCAGAGAAGGGCTCCTTGCAGAATGTGATGGGGCCTCCTTTCTCAAAAATGATCTGCATGGAGCAAACAAAATGGCTTCTATTCCAGAGTATACGACAATCATGACTCTGTGGATTAGTCGACCAACAACCTTTATGGCAGAGGTCGCACTGTGGGAAGCGTTGTTTTTACAGACTTCATCCTTAAGATCATGGTTACGGTGTGAAGCATGAAGCCATGAAGCCTTCCCCCCAGCAAGGCAGACTCCGGTGGCAGGCAAGCACGAGGGAGCCTTAGGAGCATTCAGTGCTCCTGTTTTGCTCAGCGCGGGCCACAGTAAACCAAGTGAGGCGGTCTTCCACAACACCCGGAGCAGAAGAAGCCAGGAACACGAGAGCAGCGAGGCGAGCGGACGTGCACAGCTCACTTGTGTGTTGTGACCGCGGAGCACTCCGTAACGCCCGCTGGCTCGAAACGGGTCTTTTGTATACCGCACTAATATAAAAGAAGTAAAGTGGCAGAAACCTCAGTATGAAGCATGTCAAACTGATGGTATGGTAATGTTTATTAATAAAGCGTCTATACACAGGCAAGTGTTTCAAAGCGCTTAACGAGGGTGGGGACATGAGAAAAAACAGAGCCCTTGAAATTCTGAGACGATAATAGTCATATAAGTGCATATAGTACATTTACAATTGAGACACAGCAAATAGGCCAGAACGTGATTCTGTAGTTTTTACCAAGTGCATTCAGGGGTGAGGACAAGGGGGAACAGACACACTATCTTCAGGCACAGTGCATTCGGAACGTGCAAGTGCACAGGAGGTCACAAAGGGGGTGGGGGAAAGTGCACCCAGCCGGTGTAGACTGAGGTAAGTGCAGAGAGAGAGCCACTCACTAGGGAACATCGCAAGTGCAGTAAGGGTGGGTTGGGTGTAGGGCAATGAGGCAAGTGTGAGAGAGGACTGGCGGGGGTTCCTGGGACCTGTGAGAATCTGAGGTACCCCAGGCGGCCAGTCAGAGAAAGCTGTAGTGAGGAGGAGGGAGAGTGGGAAAGAGCACAGAGCTAGATTAGCAGGGAAGAAGGAGAGAGAAGGCAAAGGAGAAGAGTAAGGTCTTGAGGAGTTTCTGGAACTTAAGATCAGGCTCAAGACAGAGGACGGCAGGGAGGCTGTTCCAAAGGGAGGCACCTGCTGAGGATAAGGATCTCACTCCAAATCTCTGCTTGGAGAACCGGCTTATTCGCAGAAGGTTGGAGGTAGATGAGCGAAGGGCTCGTGAAACACTGTATTTAGGGAGGCACCCTTGCAGTATGCAGATGTAAAACAAGGGTAATTCTTTTGCATACCAGGTGAATGTGAAGTGGAGAAAGTGGCAGAATAAGGGTTTGGCAAGCAGAGCAGCCGGCTATTCTGAATTTAAAGGTCAGAGCAGTTACCAACAACACTAGGGCGTAACATTGCTAGAAAAAGACCAACAACGATTATCCAAGCCAAGAGGAGACAATTAAGACATCACTTGTTGGTAAAGCCTATTGTCAGAGGAAGAGAGAGGCAATAGAGGGGGATAACCTAACTAAGCGTTGCTTGAGCCAATGAGGAGCAGAAGTGAGAAGAAGCCATTATAAGAAATTCTTTAAAAGCAAGAGGGGGGAAACAAGAGTGGAAGGAAGGCTGCCCTTCTGAAAAAAAAGGTGTACAGAAGGAGAGGAGCATAACGTGCATTGCATGTGGAAAACAAAAGTGTGACGCAAACAGCACCAATTTGTTTCATGTTTCCCCAAAGTAGTAGTTCAAATTGTTGCTGATCAAATTATAACACCTTCTGAGTTGTAGGAATATAAATCCAACCACAAGAGTACTTATAGAAGTAGCAGTAGTTTTGCTAGATCTGGCAGGGGAGTATACCAGGAAAAGGGACCCTGTGGTATAGGCCTGGCAGGTGAGTGGACCAGGCGGAAGTCGTTGAAGTACTTTAGTGTATTTAAAAGTCTTGAAGAAGAAGCGGCAGAACCACTAAAGTATTTTGTTGAACTGTTAAAGAAGCATCCTGACAAATTAATATCTCTGAAGCAAGTGCTGTGTGAACTGCTGCAGAATAATCTAATATTGTTAAACACATTTTTTGTGAGCTATTGCAGAATTATCCTGACAAAGACATTTTGTTTGATCCTAAGGAACTATCGAAGTAGTCTCAGTTTATGAGAAGAAGTTATTTTTAGTCGTTTGTCACGTGGAAATAAGAAAACCTTTTGGGATAATTTGGAACTGTTGGTTGAATTCAAATTGGAACATTTGTTGTCAAATTGGAACATTTGTTGTCAAATTGGAACTTTTGTTGTCAAATTGGAACCAAAAGAACTGAAGAGGAACTTTGTTGCAAGAACGGATTTCCTTATCCGGTTTTAACTGTTAAAGAGAATCCTGCTTGAATCAGGGGAAGGGGAATTCACCCAGATTATAAGGAGACACATTTATTTGACTGTGAACAGAACAGTCATATTTGGTTTATTTGAATTGCCATATATTGCCATAAGTGTGAGGGACAGAAAGTGTTTGTTAGAGGGTTTCCTTTTGTTCATTTTAGGCAGAGAAATCCTCATCAGGTTAGGGATAGTGAGGTGTTTAACCTTTTGAGTTAGTAAAATGGCATCTTTTGAAAAATCTTCAAAGTTGTCCACTCTCACATTTCTGACCTCTCACAACACCCATGCTTGCCTTATTTGGTCTAGTGTCTACACCCATTAAGAGTTCAGAACCCAAGTGTGCCAAATCTGCTTATGAGGGGTGGTCTATGTTCAGACCTCTGTTTTTTAGGTTGCGCATCTTCAAGTACTTGAGCCGAGGAACCAGGGCAAGGAGCCCTTCTACCCATAGGAGGAGGGAGTCTAAAGCTCCCCCCCCACCAAACCCAATTCTTCTGGTAGGGGATAGAACTCTTTCCTTTAAGGGAACAGAGTTGCTGTATTCAGAGTTACCCTGCGAGTGTCTGGATCCTTTGTATTCCACAACGAGGTTGCCAGCAAACTTGATTTATAACGTTTTTGCTAGCATGTACTGTGGATAGCATAGAAGAATAAAGTCCATTCTCCCTCTCTGGTAAATGTTGCATGAGTTACAAAGTTGCAACTATCCGGCAACAAGAACTGTATAAATGTATCAATGAGCTTTCCATGTTTAACAGAGGGTTTTCAGCCTTTAAGAGCATGCACTGCAAAAGCAAAGGGATACAGATGGAGGCAGGTAATGGCAGCAGGGCTTTAAGGGGAAGGGTGGCGAGGAACGCACCTGTGTTTCCAAGTCAGTTTTAAAAAGAAAAAGTGCAGTGGGGCTTAATATAAGCATAGGTTAACATCCTTTCAGCCCACATGACCCTGGGCACCTGGCACAACCAGAAAGCAGCCTATTCCAATACAGCCCAGATGCAACACATGCGCCTCCGCACCACCAAATGGGAAGAGAGACTGGCTTTTAAAAGACAGCCAATTCAGTCAGTGACTGCCAATGCTTGGGAGAGTTGGGAGGAGGAGAACAGCAGACACTGGCCTCGAGACCCCATGTGAGGCGAGCACAACGGTGGAGACCATGAAGGAGGAGATACTGGTGTGTAGTGTGATTAATCATGCAGAGTCCTCAGAGAACCCCTGCCTAAAGACTCTTCCTAGGGTGTCAGGGGAAGGCAGCCGCTCCCTGATTCTAACCCTGGTGGTATTAGCTGGGTGGATCACCTGGGAGAATGCCCCCAAGGGACCCTGATAGCGCCGCTAGGAGAGACGCAGTATATGACTTCTTCGAAAGTGAGAGATTTCCATGATGCCAGAATATTTAATGGTCTGTTGTCAGAGTAGGGCTTCCCTTCCCAAAACAGTCAGGATGGAGCAGGAAAGAATTGCTGTTGAGAAGGGGGAGGAGACTTGCAAGCAAGAGAGAATTATAGTGAGAAGAAGTGTTACCATCTGAGGAGGAAACATTTGAGGCAAGGGAAGGAACAGAAAAACCATAAGTAGAGATTGAGGGATAGAGCTGGGCCATCATGGGCCGGAGAGAGGAGAGACCACTCTCTTAGTTAATTAGAATAAGAAGGTTCTGGAGGATCACGTCAGTATAAGGGCCAGCATAGAGACAAGAGGAAATTTGAGATGGCGCTGTTACACTGGAGAGCAGAGAGGACATCTTAGTACTAGTTAGAACAGACAATGGCCCAGGAAACATCACAAAGTAGAAAAGTAGGTGAGCAAGTGTAAGGTCACGCTTCTCCAGCGAACCCACCAGAGTGCAACATAACCCACAGACATGCCTCAGTGGGGGTTGAAAATTCAATGGATAAGTCCAAGGCAGCAAAAATCTGGAGGATGCCTAGAATATGTATCAGCCAGACATCCATGGATCCGTGGCATGGGGAAGCCCACATCCAAAAAGAGTTCAGATAACAAAACACCTTATTACCGACCAACTCTCAGGAAAAAAGACTCCCTCCTACAGAGAAGACTTTTGTTTAAACCTTCTTTTCATCTACTTTTGGGTGGAGGTTTGGAAGGACTATCTGGACACATAGCAAAGGATTGGAAACTTCTGAGTTGCATTACCACCTGAGCTTTAAATTTGTTGAACTTTGGGACACCGAGCACTTTACAGAAGACACACGTTGAAGCAAAAAAAGGATTCCTATTCTTTTGGAAAATGTATTTAGAACCCCACTGGCCCGCCATCATGCCACACCCTGATATTTGCAACTATTTCATTTGTTGAGTTTTGCCAACATCCCAACACCTTGAGTATTGTATTTTACTTCCATGCTGATACCTTATCTTATTATTTGGACAATTCAATAATAAAACCGTTTACATCCTACTACCTCATGTTTGGTCCTCCATACTGCAACTATAGTGGCTAGCTGGGATTGTAGAGGCATGTTATAAGCATTTAAGAGACCACCTTTTAATATTCTCACTGACGAGCCCTGTAGCGTGTGCCTATCTTGTGGGAAGTGATGACCGACTGGCATTTCTGTTCTATGATTCGAGGTACTGTAATTATACAGGTTCAATCTTTGACGATATTACTGGCCCGTCTCACTTACATACTTTCCTTATGGGCATTTCTTGCAGTGGATGAGGTATACAATGCTTGACTATCTGCAATTGTATGTCCCTTGTATCTGTTATCCAATGAGCATTGTTAAGAGTCTGGTCTGATCCTAGATGTATTACTCTGTAGATAAGGTAGCCATTGAGGATTTAATTCATGCATACTCTTCCTGCAGGCAATGGAGTTTCTATTTTCTTTTTTAAGTGCAATAAATGTCCAGCAGTGTTTTTATTTTATTATTTCATTGTTTGACCACCATCTGAGGAAATCTATGGTACTTCTAAAGCTATTGCATTTTAACATCTGTGCACAATATTTTTAGTTAGTACAAGGAAAAGTAGAAAAACTTGTATGTGATTTAAAACTAGACGAACACAATGTCAAACATTTCTTTACAAAAATATAGCATTGAATATTAAGATTTTTCAAGATAGATTAGCAGTAACTCGATGGTAGAAAGCCTTCACCCCTTCTGAGCCTGGAGGTACATTCTTGTTACAACTGGTTTCACATCAGGTTTTACAGTGAGGCATTGCCTATTTAGTAGTTGGATGAAATATGGCTAAAACTGTGGTACTCCCTATGTCCAACTAGTTGTTTTGCAAGTACCACACACAGTACAGTTAACTTCAAATCTCTGAGAACTTCGTATATGGCATTGATTCAACATTACATACCTGTAGGTACATTCCAGCTGTGTGTCTAGGAAGGTGTTCTTAAAGTAAAATGAGATGCTATCTCCTACTGGAGTCTTCTCTGGCACTTCAGGCAAGCAAAATACAACCCAGGAATGTACCTCTGCAAAGCTGAACTGTCCAGTGAGAGTCAGAGTATTCATTGGCCTGGAATAAATTGAAAATAAAATAAAATCACTGTAGGTTATTGTCCATATACTCTTTCCTTTCCAACCAACTGCAAGTGTGGCTGTCTACATAGAGCGTTGTTTGCAAACAGCACAGTGGAAGAACTCCACAAACATTTTGGCAGACAGACTACACTGCCGTGCAAGATCCTACTCATAAGGAGATATGTTAATATAAGGGCATTAAGAACAGAGATTTACAACATCTAAACATGCCACCAGAATAGGAAAAGAACCTAGTTCATGGACTTTCGGAGCACAGTACAGTATCAGAACAGAACATGGACCTTGTTTCATGTTAAATAATGAAATGCTTTTCAAGGAGCAATCGGGGCAGGTGCAAGCCCTAGGCAAACTGTGCAGCTGCCTGGGACACTGGCCAGCAGAGTATGCCAAACTGCAGGTTCTCCCCTCTGTTATCATGAACTACAAAAGAGATGTAATCCAATATGGGCTAGCAAATCACAGTGCTCACACGTCTAGGAGTCACTAACGTGGTAGTGGAAGCAGGCATTTTGCCTACTGGCACCTGTTTTTGGGCTTCACAAGACATGTCTGGCTCAAGTAAAAACACGAAGGCTAAGCGGGAAGAAGTGTTGATAAAACAATGTGACAGAACCCAGTCATACTACTCAGGCAGGTGAGAGTTAAGGTAGATCTGCCTTGAACTTGCAGAGGGTGAGCCAGCCAAAATAGGCAACTCGTAGTTATGAACAGGACAGTGATGTGATGGGCATGCAACCTGGAGGTTAGCAGTATTTTTCGAAACATCTCTGACTAGGTCAAAGTGCAATGGGCTTCCAGGACATGTACTCTTAATAATTTCCATTAGCATGAATAACATGATGGATATAACTTTTTAAGCAATGGTGGAAGGGCTGTCTCTGATCCTATGATTGATTTGTTTCAACGTTTGCTCTCAAACAGGAGCATATTTAGTCATGCAGCTTTAAAACTACTTGAATAAAAAGACTTCATTTTGGGCATATACACTAGTTGCAATTCTTTGCAGCTGGGGGAATTCATAGCTGCAAGCATTATCTAGCATTTCTTGAAAGGCTAACAAAGAAAAGCTGCCCATCTCATTTACAGTTTTCTGTGCTAACTTTCAAAGCAATGGCATCACCGATGACATCACGTATGACATCACCTAGGACATCATTGAATACATCAATGGAAACTAGAGCACACCAACGACATCACCAATGACTTCACACATGCTGACACTTATGACGCAACTTATGACAACAATGAAGTCACTTATGATGTTATTGACAATTATGACCTCTCATGTATGACAACACACATGACATTACTAACGAGATCAAGCATGGAATTACTGGAAGGCATCTGTCCTCCTTAAAACACATTTTGTTCTCTTGCAAGATGCCAGTGAAATATGCTATTGGTGCAGTTTTGCTGCATGTGTACGTTTCTGTTTCTCTTACGTATGCATGACTTACTTACAGGGGTCATTACATCTTTGTCCAGCATAAAAAAAGAATGAAATAGTACCTTCTACAAAGTATTTCATGCTCAAGGTAATTTACAATTTCATATACATTATGAAAAACAGAAGTCAACAAATACAGAACCTTATTTCCATTGTAGTGTCACAATTCTTCCCTTGAACCATGTAATTGTCTTTCATTGTGATTACATGTCACCCAACATAATCATATAATTATCTTTTCCAATGGTTGGCATCTGAGCTTTGTTCTGTTACAATAACAATTATGTTGTTGTGATATGTAAAGAAAAGGCACTCATCCAACTGTACACTTTAGTGGTCATATGCTTCTGTGGACTGGTGCCAAGTCATAGGTGCACGATTTACAATGTGTTCTAAGTTTATAACCAAGCTGTACAAGACTATAATGTGGACTTTTTCACATCTGTTGACATTGATGCAGACTACAGTTCAACATATCCTGAAAGCTCAAGTTACAACTTGGAAAAAAGGGTACTACTCTGTATTTGAAAGCAAAATATACTTGCTTAAAGGCAGAGTTATAAATGATCCACGTTTATTACATTTTGATTGTAAATACTAATTATATAGTGCCCATCTCATGTTCATTATGTCACTCTTTTAAAGAGACCGATCTTCAAATGGGAGTTGAAGACCAACATTGATCTTGACACCATTCACTCTATCATCTTTACGTATTTTAATCATCTCCCTTAAACACTGTATGACACTCTTTCACATTTCGTCTTTACTAGTGATGTTGTAGATGTCATACATAATTGCCATTGATGAGGCCATAAGTGATGTCAAATGTGAATCGGTGATGTCATCATTGAGCTCATGGGTTGTAAAACAGGGGTTTCGCAGAAAAGGTGGCATAGTTTCCAACACCTGCAGAATTCCAAAGGTTTCGTTGAATTAAACCGGCACATTAACATCACTTCAACTAAAGCTTTTTTGACTGAATTTCAAGGTTTTTGTGATGCTATTTTTCCATGGTTCAGTAGCCGGACCCTTTAGCGTGTTGAAAGGATTCAATGCCAGTTCCTGTTAAATATTAATTTTCTCCAGTGCGCCGGGCGGGCTGCCATGGAGTTCATATCAGCAAAGCTCCCAGCCTGGCCTCCCCGTGCCGTCCCCGATCCACACCTCCTGCGGGACGGACGGGTTCCGAGGAACCTGCTGCAGCTGGAAGAGCGCTACAGCCCGAGCACAACCTACTTCCAATGCGAGTAACGCGAGCCCCAGCCGCGCATGCGCAGAGTGCTGGCTTCCTGGATGCTCGAGGTGTGTGAAGAGCAGAAGTGCGAGGAAGAGGTATTTCCCCTATCCATGAACTATGTGGACCGCTACCTGTCTTGTGTGCCTACCAAGAAGTGCCACCTGCAGCTTCTTGGTGCCGTCTGCATGCTGCTGGCTTCCATGATGATGGAAACCAACCGATTGACAGTGGAGAAACTATGCATCTACACAGACAATTCTGTGACACCACAGGAACTGCTGAACTGGGAGGTGATCGTTCTAGGAAAGCTGAAATGGGACCTGGCTGCTGTGGTCTCGTACGACTTCGTTGAGCATATCATGCATCCTCTACCCACCAACCATGATCACGACGGGCAGCATTGGTGCTGCTGTCCACGGCCTGGGGATTTTGTCTGAGTGTCTACCAGGCGATGCTTTGACCGAGTTGCTGGCTTGGGTCACTGGCACAGAACTTGACTGCCTGAAGAGCTGCCAAGAGCAGATTGAGACCGCACTGCTCGAGAGCTTGAGGAATGACAGAAGCCAGCAGGACTGCGCCCTCTCTGAGATGGCTGCCCACCTTGGCAATCGGGACCTGCACCTCACCAGGACTCCCACAGATGTGATTCGTGGGAGCTTGTCATAGGACTAGACTTTCCACAGACATTGTCTTGTTTACAGTGTTGTCTGGCTCCCCACCCAGCTGGGACATGGATCTGGAAGAAATGTCTGTCTTCTGATAGAGGAGTCGGCACCCTGTGAGCAGCTGCCACATCTGTTTACACCATGTGACGTCACTTGAAGGATTTGGGGTTCTCCCGTATCCTATTCATTATTAAACACCACAAATGGCTTTTTCCATTTCTCTGTGTAGCCTCCCGTCTGAGCAGCCCGAGACATCTATGGCCACAGACATGTGACCGGCTCTTTCGACCAGAGGCAGCTAGTTTCATCTCTCAGGACTGGATTGCGCTGCTTGTGGATCCCCAGGAGAGGCATTTTGCAAAGCTTCCCCTTTAGGTTTGGAACATGCTCGTATGTAGGGCGTTTCCGTCACTCCTTTCATATGAACTCTTGTTTCGCAGCACCGTTTGAGTCTGGGCAATCAGTCTGAAATGCTGCATCAAAATCTACTCTACCAAAAAGACTCCTGCTTAACACCTCTGCACACAGAGACCGACTGTCTTGTGAAATGCTGAGACCACTGACAGAATGGGATTTCTGGATGTCAGAAAAGGTTGGCGTATAGTTGGCATCGTGATCACCTCCCTGCAAGTGCCAGCTCTGCTTTGCTTTCTGAGGCTCTGGGCTTGTTTCTAGGCCAGTCTGACCCTGTGCCCACACTGCCATCTTTGGACACCTTGATGTCTCTTCAGGCACACTGCCCATTCTGCATCTATTGCAGAGTGCTGGAGTTGCGGGGTCTACATTGGAAGAGCGCAAATGGTGCACCTCGCTCATCCCCTCTAGAATACTGAAATGGGAGCCCCAGTTTGCTGGAACCTCAATAATGAACCCTTATCACTGCAACGTCATCTCCGAAGCTCGTCTGGGGTTTTCAGAAACCATTTGGATAAAAGAAGTGCAGTCAACCAGCCGGTGTTGGTCGGAATTGGGCCTTTGAATAGTTTGGCTGTGCCAAGCCTGTTTGGGTGCCTTCATCTTCTTGTGAAGGTGTTTTGGGATGAGTCAGCAGGGAACACTCCCTCTCCCTGGGGCGCGGTCCCATGTAGACGAGTCTGTTTCAGGGCCATTCCACACCCTAGAGATTGTATCCGTGATCTAAAGCTGCTGGTTGCATGTTGTTGGGACCCACAATCTGGCGTGTTGAAAATAGTTAACTAAGCTATGGTTACCAGGGGGGAATGGCAGGGATGTTGCTTTTCTGATGGGAAGGGAAAGTGTTTATGTTCTATTTTCTAGTTGATGTTCACATGTTCAGCTTCTGCTTGGCTATTGATTGAAGAGGTTGAGAGTGAGGGTCAATATAAAAAGGGGAGAGCAATGCTAAGTTGTCCGGAAAGGATCCAGGTGATGTTCCCTCGGTTATTTCCCTCGCTGGGGACGGGCTTTTGTATGTATGGGTTGGGGTTTAGCCATGCCTCTTAGCACCAGGGCCTCTCACTGCTTGCTCAGGAAGCTCTAGGGTATCACTGCGTTGGCTTGTTTGCAGCCCTTTTCTTTTTGTGCCTTGAGTGACCCTTTTTGAAGTTTCCTTTATGAATGATTTGGAGGCGAATGGATCCTTTTCCATAGATTCCTACTGCACCCTTAGTTTCTCCCCTCGCTGGGGCAGGGATGCTGCTATGGCCAGAGCTGCTGCCCCCACAATGCTTTCGTTGTGGGAGGGAGGGGGGTTTATCCCGCTGGCTATTTCCTAAATGTGCTGCTGTATTTTGAAGACGTGCTGATAATGAATTGGATGTGATGGGGAGCAGTCCAGGGAGGGGGGGGGATTCGTGGCGACTCTTGTTAGGGAGGCATGTGCACATTTTGTTTCTGTTTTGGTGGGTGTCAACCCCAGACCCTATTCTATGACTCTGCCAATGAGATCAAGACCACAACTCTACCCCTGTTGTGAGTTGACACCACTAAGTCTGGTATGCCCACAGTGGTCCCTCCAAGATAAACGAGTGAGGCATCCTCGGTGTTCGACCACTTTTATTGTAAGTGGGGCCTGATGACGAGAGGAGCATTTTTGATGTATTTAAACTCTCTTTCGTCATTGATATGGAGACTTTGAGAGTTTGCTCCTACTCCCATCGAGGAAGCACCTTTTCTGTTCTTTTGGTAGCTTTATGGTGTCAAAGATTGCCATGTTTCTACTCTATGCTGTATTCCTCAGGGTCAGGTTTTACCCCTTCTTTAAAGTGTTAATAATGATCAGGCTTTGAGCAGTTGGTTAACAACACACAAGGGAAGTGCCCCTTGATGCCTAACCGGGCCTGCAGGAAATGTTGTGGTCATGTGGTGGGGTGTCCACACCACACGAAATCCTGTCATCCGTTGCACAGTTTATCTTCTTTTAATCATATGTTGTAGAGGAGATGTGACACTTTGGTGTCTGACGTGGTGTGGACACCCCTCTGGACATATCGCTGTCGTGTGGGGTTTTTGTGAATAATGCCCTTTATTAAAAGGCACTGCAAGTTGATTCGAGGAACACACAGAGATTTTCTCCCCAAGGCAAAGAAAAAGTTGTTATACAGGAGCCGTGCACAAGACGCCCCCTTCAGGCTGCATGTTGTTTTAAGGCCAGCCTGGTATCATTAGTTATTTATTTTTTATGAGCAGCCCAGAAAGTGAATTGTTTTTTACTGCTGCTCACAAACCACAGTTCGTCTGTGGCTTTAAGTTACTGCACATTGTCCATGACCCCACAGCCACTTTGAATTTAGAGAGCCAGATCGGGGTGCGGTGTGTAGTTGTTTATGAATGTTTTGTATGTTGTCCAGCATGTCATTTTTTCTGTCCCATCAGGATGCGCTCATGATGTCCTGAATCACAGCGTAAACTGCAGGTGGTTGGTAAGGCGCAACCTTAATGTAAGGTAGGGGCGTGCTGCACAGTGGCCTCCAAAGCAATACAATAATCATTCGTAGCTTCGACCCAGTGCCCGGAAGCACCTCCTTATGAATTTTGAAACAGCTAGTCTGTTAGTGCATGCGGTCGACGGTGTAGTGCCCCGTTGGTGGAAGAGCGGTCAGCCAATGATGGAGCTAATGTTATTCAGGCGGAAAGTGCCTTCCTGGGCCTCTTCAATACACTGGACCTTAAGTGTGGGACTAGGTCCCCACTGCCCCTGCCTTAGATTCGACACAAAACCAACATCCTTTGATTGATGCGCAGGCCTCCCCAGCAGCAGCTCCAGCGGGTCTCCGTGTCCTTTCTTCACACTGGCACTTTCACATTGAAATAGTTCTGTGCCAATACATATGTATCATGTTCCTTTTTCCTCTTTCCTGGTTGTTTTGTAGGACACAGAGTTGTCCACTTTGCCCTTGTTGGTTTGGACTGTCACAATTGTTACCTGAACCTTTTCCGCAGACCGCTCTCTTCTGACAATATTCCTGCTTGAAAGTGGACAGGTTTGAGAAAGCACGTACTTTGAAGCTTGTTAATTAGTTAATTGTAATTAAGTTTATCTGTTAGTGCTACTTTTTATGGTCCTCGGAAAGGACTCAATAGGACAGAAAGTTGTTTGTATAGTATCATCAGGCTGGGATCCGAAAAGAGGGTTATGTGCCTTATAATGTATGACCCTTTGAATCAGACCACCACTTCCTTATATGAGCCTTGTCGGCAGTGGTGCATCTAAGGTAGGAGGGTCAGATAATGAACTACTGTTGGCTATTGTGTCCCCCCCTTAACTCCCCACCAGATCTGTTGAGACTAGTCTGTCGGATGACCCACTGCACTTGTTCGATAAAAGTCTGACGTGCCTTACAGGAGTTCAGTTGGGTATTTCCTCAGACGCACAATGCCTGCATCCTGGTATCAATTTCTGGCATGTTCAACCACTTTACAGATGGGGAACTAAACATTTTATCTGTCCGTGTTTATTTTCAACATTTTTAAGGCTCTCAAAATTAGCAATTAAAAGCATTGCTCGAGTCCAATAAAGCTGGTTGAAGAAGCACTGTCTAGGAAAATATTTTACAAGGCTCTTGCAATGTAATGATCGAATAAATACACTCTCTCATTAACCTCCCCCAGCCCCTAAGCTGCTTTCTTTTCGGCTTACGATTCATGAATTCATGAATTTAGTTCCTTGTTTTCGCCGGATCCAATGAAGGCTCGGACAATGTCCAGAATCCTTGTGTTTTGCAGGCACATTTGGAGTCGGTAGCCCCCCCTTTAAATATGTTAACATTAAACCTCAATCTTCCCTGAACTTCTTATAGTCCCCCTGTATGTTGTAGGTCACCCATTCCATAGCTAAGATTTGCCAAATCTAATGCAGCCAATCGTGGAGTGTGGCAACATCATTATTTTTCCACTTCCAGGTGAATTACAAGCAGCACCGCCAGTAGCAGGGCCGTACACGTTTTAGTGTGTGTCCTCCCTTGAGGAGCTGTTTCCTTATTCCAGAGGCCCAAGATACTTTCCACTCTCCCAAGTAACTGGTCTACCATCACTACCTCCTTCATTACCATATGCACTTGTCCCTAAAATGGTCTCAATGCCGGACATGACCACCAGATATGTTCCAAGTCCCCCTGTCCCGCACACCCCTGCCAGCATTCCAAGGCTGTCCCCGGGAACATAGATCTAACTCTTTCCGGGTTATAATGCCACTGGGTGAGCATGGTATACCATATTTCTCTTACTTTGATAGAATGAGTACATTTAGGAATGATGCCCCTATTTGCCGACACAACATTATATCCCACCTGCCCATATACGTCCACTTTTCGTGTCGGCCCCTTCAGTTGTTAGAGTATAGAATGCAGAAATAAGATGCGTGTCCCCTGAATGAGATGTGATGACACCCCTCCGCCCCCTCTTTATCAGCTAATCCCATACTTCCCCCACCAGCGTGGGGATTTGTGAGGACTATATACTAGGAGGTTGATCCCCCTAGGCTAACCATAATACTTAGTCTAAGGGAGCCCCCACCACTGCTCTGTTCATGGACACCCATAACCTATCGGCGTCCCCTGAAAGCCATTGTTTTAACACCTGCAGTTGGGCCACCTGGTAATACTGTCTGAAGTTAGGAATGGCCAGTCTCCCCCTGTTCCTCGGGCCAAAAGAGGCTGCCATGCCACCCGCGGTCTCTTATTATTCCATATGAACGCGGATAGGAGCCGATTGAGTGATTTAAAGAATTTCCTAGGGGGCTAGCAGAGCTGGAAATAGCAAAGAAACTTTGGAAGGCTCACCATTCTGATCAAGGCTATCTGAGGCATCCACAAAATATGTAGAGGACTCCAGCGTCACATATCTGCTTTAAGGGCGCCAAGCAACCAGGCATAGTTTGCATCGTAACAAAATTGTGAGTGATTTTGTAATGTGAATGCCCAAATAATTGGCGCTCCCCTCTGCCCACTGAAACCGAGTGCCCCCCCCCGTACCTCCTCCACCGTCTCCCTTGATTATGTAAGGTTTAATATCTCTGATTTATGTGCATTTATTTTCAATTTCGACACTTGTAGGGGAGGATTGGTCCAAGAGACCCCCCTCGCCTGCGTTTTCTCCCCAGGTGAGGGCAATGGCTCATTGGGCGTCCCCTCATGCCACCCGGGCCCAGGTGGTGGAGGGTTCACCCGCTGGAGACATTGCCCACACGTATTGATTGCCCAACACATATTGACTGCCCACATGTATTAAAATTTAGCTATGCCCAGAAACCATTTTATTTGGTAAAGATGGTGTGAGCTTGGCGCACTGTAGCGCAGCCCCCACCCTTGGAGAGTCTCAGTCATCCCTGTCGCCGCAGCACCCTGGCAGATCCGCTGCGAGCACGTTCCCACGAACAAGACGGACATGAGCTAGCGTAATACACTAACATTGTATCAGTTCACCCCCCGCAGTGTATCATCGCTCCCAGCATGACCTGGCCAGCAGGCCTGGGAAATGAAAAGAACAGTAAAACGGTCATCAGATGGCAGACAGTCTTTATATATTAATGTCAAGACCACTCGCAAAGTATGCTTTCTTCCACAAAAACCCTGTATATTACAAAAGCCTGTAAAATGTATAAACCTAAGAAAGCATGCTTCCATGATATAAGCGATGGCGAGCCCACACCATTGCAGTTAGGTGCTAAAAACAAAGGAACGCACCAAGGATCTATTTGTCACGTGTATCACTGGGAAACTTACACTCTATGGGCTTGCGCCATAACTGAACTAATGCTGCTAGAGGACACGAGAAGATGAATGTAACCATACAGAGGGCTTGTGTGAAGGATGCACGAGAAGGCGTTTGTCATGTGTGCATGTCTAGGCCCCACAGGTGCCACGACCGTCACAAACAGTGGCGGGTTATTTTCTGTGTACTCCACCAATTCTAATTCTACCTCACTTACCGCAAATATATATATATATATATATAACCAAGTACTGTAGTTGTTAAAACATAATGTATGAATAAGGTGCTCAGACTGGATATAATCGAAACGCATCCAGCAAAGTTTAAATGCATGTTTTGTATTGATTTGAATAAGTATTATAGAGTGTTCAAATGTTTGTGATGTCTTTACCCAAAATCGGCAACACACGAGGGAGATACCTTTGTGAAATACGGGCAAGGCCATTCCCCCTCCCACCCTGCGAAGACTGCCAAGGCATGAGAACAAAGACCGCGCCGCACTGCTTTACCTCTCCCAACCAGACTGGAGCCGCTTCAAAGAGTTGTAATCCCCTCTGTAGCACCCAAGGCCGCGGCCCGCCACCTGCATTATTTACAGCTCAGCAGTAAACCTCTGCCTGAACACACGTGCCCCCTTGTAAACCCCACAACCTACCGGACCATCTTAGACTTATGGCCCTGTGCAATCAGGACACCCAACACGTTGACAACACACAGAGGAACATCCATAACAACTTCTAACAAGGCAGAAAGACTTGTACCGCCCGTCCCAGGCTCTGAAGCTTAGCCCCTCGACCTATGGCCCCGGTCAACAGGACACTGGTAACCGTGTCATGACTTATTACCTCCAGACCCCTCACAAGGTACATTCCTCCTGTGTTGCATTAACCTGTAAAATAACCTATTGGAAGATTTACTAAAGAGAATAACACTGTAATGACTGAATGACTGCGGTGTGCATGGCCGAGGGCAAATAAGTCAGGAAAGGCATTCATCTCTGCCACAGGCCGCATTGGCACACCAACACCGCCCGGATGAACTCAAGCCGACCTGCCAGGCCCAGCCCAACCCACGAGGCTGACCAGTGACGTCTTCCAGCCAAGACCAACCACGCCGCAGCAGCACCTATAGTTAGTCGTCGCCACCCAATCCCATTAAACTTGTGCCCCCTACAGTGTGTAGGTTCTTATGACGTTTTTTGTAAATATATACGCCTGTCTTTGCTATTGTCAGACAGAGCGCTCTCGGAGGTTGCAGAGTTCTTTGCATGCCCTATTCGGATTGATAAACTCCCATTTACTCTCACCCGCACTCTGTCTTGGCCTTATTCCCATCCTGGGAGAGTCCTTCATTGTCTCTCATTGCGGGGAGGATCGTGCTGGTTGGGGACGCTTGCCTTCAGTGGTGACCCCGAAAGCGTGATTTTTATTATTATTTCCCGATCCAACATTACCGTCCCCTTTTGGCACGAGAATCTCCGGTCGAAAAGGGATACGCACGGTGAGCCGGCTCCGGGAGGCTGCCCGCCAACGGCGACCGGTACACTAAGAAGTGCGCACTCAATAGAGAGAGGGTACGGGATCCCGGTTGAAAAATCCCCTTTGAGTACCGCTCGCCGGAGCCGGGGCTGACTGTTGAGCTGACGGCGACACTGCCTGGACGGACCCAGTTTCGGAGACTATCGGTTCAAGACGGGCACGTGAGTACTGAGTGCGAGCGATTGTAAGGGGAGCGGGAAGAGAAGTGTAGGACAGGTAACGAAGAGGGAGTACGCAGATCTACTAAAGATCATCTTAAACTTTCTTTGCTTTTTCTTTGCATATGGCCATTAGGATTACGAGGTGAATAAGAGATAAAAGTGACGGGAACCTAGCTCCGAAAGGGGGTGGAAGGCGGCGCCGCATAGTGCTATCTTGACTAGTACTGGGAATATATGAAGAAGTGGAATATGAAATAAAAGTGTTCAGCAAAAGGGGGCACTGAGAATATATTAGTGATCGCTATTACTTCTTTCTTTTCTTTTCTTTAGGGGTAGGGGGAGAATAAAAGTGAGATTAACACAAACTTAGGGAAGAAAAAAAAAATAAATAAGAGAAAAAGAGTCCTACTGGAAGGGGGGAGAACAGGATAACATATATATATATACATGCGCATCCATAGATTCAAATAAGACGGACAGGGACAGCCGGCTAGGGAGGAAAGGGAGGGCAGCTTGAATGGTGAATTGAGTGGTACCAAGAGGTGTGTGCACCTCGTATGTGTCAGAAGACAATCTGATGTTGCGAATGTGTAAAGCGACTATAAATGTATAATAGTTAAATGGTCATGGTAAGTGTGACCGGATAAAACTTTTTTTTTTAAAGACAACGTTGATACAGTGAAGTGAGTGGGTACCTTTTGATTTCTGGATTGAAATTGTCAAAATAAATGATGGGTTGCTCTTCTATGTGCCGCCCAAAGAGAACACAGTAGAAACTGTGTACAGTCAGTTTTGTATTGTACAGACAAAGGGGGGGGGGAGCCTAACATTGAATGTGAAGTAGAACATATATAAAAAAAAAAAAAAAACAATATTGATATTACATTTACATTGTAGTTGCAGACACACACACAGAGACACACAAGCACTAGAAGGGCATAGAGATGGGGGCTGAAACACCATTATCACATATTTGTAAGAATCTCCCAGGGTACGCAGAACGGATTAAGAAATATCACGAGCAATGGGTAACTGAGCTGAAAGGCTGAAAGGAGAGGGGTTACCCCAGATATGACCAGAGGGAGGGTCATTTGATAAGAGTGTTCTGGATATGGTGACCACATGCATTTGTTTGAAGTACAATGGAAAGCAGCTGCAAAATAGGAGAGAAATAGTAGATCTTTGGAGGTTATTTGAAGAGATACCACCGCCCAAAACACCAGCATTAAATACTGATCTCCCATCCAACACAGACAATCCACTACTGATACAGAAAGATGTCAAAGAATTGCCAAGTGTAGCGCCACCAGTAGAGGTAATAAGTTTGTACCCGATATTAAACAAGCCAGTACCCGCAGAAGGATACAGTGACCCCACATATGTGCCTCCCCCGACAACTACCACACCCCACCGGCCTACGGCACCCCCACCATATGAAAGTACGAGAGAGCGAGGCCAGGCGAGTACACAAAGGGGGGACATACAGAAGCTCACAGATGATTTACAGTCAAGACTGTCAATAGCAAAAGACGAGCTCTCAAGGATAAGGGACATGTGTGGGCAAACAGCACTTAATGCACCTAGATCAGGGCGTGCGTCTAGAGCGCCAAATGAGAATAGAAAACCTGAAAAGGGGTGGAAAAAAGGTGAGATACTGTTCAGAATTGAAGAAGAACCGACACGAATAATTGAAATAGGGACGCGAGAGGAAGATACCGACAATGAAGAAAGGCCTATGGGGGACAGAGAGGAATTACTATGTGACATAAGGGACGAATTAGAAGAAAGCGACAGGTTGAGCATGGCAATGGGAGGGGGAAGCGAAGGAGAGGATGGTACGTGTTCGATGAGAACACTGGATGATGAATGGACGGGGCGATTAAGGAACAGAGTGGGGAAAATGGCATCACTGGGAACATCAGCAGCCAAAACAGGTCCGGATGGGACGACGAAAGGAAAGCTACAGCTCCCGTTGATACACAGGGGAGGAGGGAGGCCTAACTATATCCCATGGGCGCAGATGGATAAAGCCAATTTATTAAAGCTATTGCCCCCGTTATCAGGAGGGGCAAGTAAGTGGATATATGCCTTTGAGAAATATACTGCTGGGTACCCCTAGCTATAGGAGATGTGAAAAGTCTGCTCGTGTCAGCAGTGGGCGATCAGGCTGAGAGAGTATGGGTAAAAGCCGGTTTCCCGGAGTAACGTTAGACTGTGACCGACACGATGGGGCCTCCTTTAACACAGTGCGTGCCAGGGTGTGGGATGCCTTACGCGAAACATTCCCAGATACGCCAGACTTACAGTCAGTGATGCAGTGTACAATGAATGACGGGGAGGAGGCTATGGATTACATTTTTCAGGTCCAAGAGATGTGGAGAGCAGAAACGGGTACGCCCTGGTATCAATCGACATCTTTATTTTACTTCATTATAAAAAGAGGGCTCCCAAAGGAAGTGCAGAAGGCGCTCGACAAGATAGCAGGTATTGAAGCAAAGGGATGGCCAGAAATTCAGAGCATAATAGTACACCATTGTAAACGAATTAAGGAGAGGGAGAAGGAGGTGGCGCAGAAAAGATTGGCAGACGAGGCGAAGTTAGTACAGACAAAGTTGGTGAAGGTTGCAGCAGCAGTAGCCGCGCTCCCACACAGCAGAGAGGGAGATGATGAGGAGGAGGGGCTGATAGCACTACACGGAAGAGTGGCAACTAATTGGGCGGGAACAGGACAGCGGCAGTGGAATGAGCAGGAGCAAGGCGGAGGTCCGCAGTGGCAAGAGTGGACCCCTCGAGGGGGACGAGGTGGGTACAGGGGCCGAAGAGGAGGTGGACCGGGGTACGGGGGAACGGAGGAAACGGATGGCAGGGTCCTAGAGGTGCACAAGGAAGTTGCTGGAACTGCGGCCGGTGGGGGCATTACTCTAGAGAGTGTAGAAGCAGACCCAACAACGGGTTCCAGGAGGTAGAACAGTATGGCCATCCCCACCCGGGAAGCCCATATGGCCTTCCGATGGGACAACAGCAACTGAGAAACCCAGGCCAGGGTAATGCTGGCCAGCAACAGGGACCCCAGTACAGAGCACAGAACCACCCACAAAACAATGACAGCGTGCAATACACGCCAGGTAACCCTTTCGCGGTACATGTAAACAGGGCCCCCGCGCCAGCACCTTACAACGGTATGTCAGTGGTTTCCGGAAGTGTATTTAATGAAGGGGGGGCAATGAGAGACCCCGCATAGGACAGCCCACAGAGAAAACTTGCGTGTCCAGTCCTATCCACCACCTACAGTGCAGCAGAGGAACCATTGGTAGGGGCGCAGATAGGAGACAAGCAATTCATATTCATAGTTGATTCGGGAGCGGAGAAATCATGTGTCAGAGAGGGCCGATTCCCGTTATCTAACAGGAAGTTAGAGACGCAGGGGTTCTCTGGGGCTGTAATTGAAGTTCCTTACACAGAAGCATTGGATGTAACAGTGGGGGGTAAAACTGTAAAGGCACCCTTACTGTACTATGAAAACTCACCAGTAAATTTATTAGGGAGGGACCTCCTGAGTAAACTTAACATGACCATATCATTCACCGAGAGAGGAATAGTGTGTTCTACACCGGGAATATGTCCCTTGCGCGCGATGCTGGTAGTGCACGCCTACATAACCACACAGGAAATACGAGGGCTGCCACAAGATGAGGAGATGTTCATTGAAGGGCTAAAAACCTTGGCCCTCATAATTCCAGAGCTAAGAAGCATGGACTGGAGGATTCCAGCGGAATTCCTCTTCCGCCCCATAGTATGTCCCAACGCAGCACCAGGATCAGTGGTATCATTGGACTTGCACGCTGTACAAGTATCAGCGAAAAGGATCGCTGTGATTGGGGTGGACGGAGAAGGATGTGAGTGGCGCACAGTGCTGTGTACAAACGCCAACATCGCCCTACGAGAGGTAACAGATGAGGATCTCTTTTCTGACATAGAAGGGGATGGCGAGATAGTGATGGAAATAGCGATGCCCTGTGACATTTTAATACAAGCCAGGGAGACCCCCGTCCAATTAATGACAGTGGTAGGAGCACCGCCGTCATTTTTTGATGACGACATGAGGTCCGTACCAAACAATTTATGGACAACAGGCCCCCATGATGTAGGGCTGTTGCACGGAGTACAACCTGTGGTAATAAAACTAAAGCAAGGAGCAATTTTACCCCGAGTTAAACAGTATCCATTGTCCCGCGAAGCTGAAGAAGGGATAAAAGAAACAATAAATGCACTGCTAGCACAAGGGATAATAGTGCCTTCAAACTCCCCATGTAACACATGTATTTATCCAATCAAAAAAGCAAAAGGAGTGTCTTGGAGGATGATACAGGACTTACGCCACCTCAATGATGTAATTCAGAAGGAGTTCCCTCTAGTCCCGAACCCTGCATCGATACTATGCAGCATCCCGAAAGCGGCATCACATTTCACAGTAGTGGACTTGAAAAACGCATTTTTCTCAATACCCCTAGCTGAAGAGAGTAGATACCTTACCGCCTTCACACTGGGGGGCAAGAGATATGAACACTGCAGATTACCACAGGGATACTGTGAGAGCCCGAGCATATTCAACCGCATATTGCATGAAGACTTGGGAAACCTGTCAGTTGAGAGTACGATTATTCAGTATGTGGACGATCTATTAGTGTGTGCACAAGATGAAGCAACATGTAGAAAAGATTCAACAACGCTCCTAACTTTACTGGCCAACAAGGGATACAAGGTAGACAAGGAGAAACTACAGTACTGCCTGACTGAGGTCTTATACCTGGGACAGCTCATATCAAAGGATGGAAAGAGAATAATTCCCGACAGGGTAGAAGCAATAAGATCAGTAGGAGCACCCACAACAGTGAAAGATATGCAGAAATTCCTGGGAATGTGCAACTATTGCCGAGCATGGATATTAAATTATGCAGCATACACGAGGCCCCTCCTACAAGCACTCAAGGAAGCACAACAGGAGAATGAAAAAATACAATGCTCAGAAGAGATGAACGAATCATTTCAATCATTGAAAGAGCTAATTTCAAGCGCTCCAGTACTAGCAAACCCCGATTATGGACGCGAATTTTACCTATTCTCACACTGCAAGGAAACACTCATGACCGCAGTACTGACACAAAAAACATCCTTAGGACACAAGCCATTGGCTTACTATAGTGGTACCTTAGATGTCGTGATGCAGGGCCATTTCGCGTGCGAGCAATCACTCGCTGCAGCCGCGTTCGCGATTGAGAAAAGTGCCACAATAGTAATGGGTTGCCCTGTGACATTGTTTGTGGAACACTCATTATTTGCAATACTTGAGAGATCAAAAAGCACACTGACCACACAGCGGGTGACCGCCTACGAGATTATATTGTCCAGTGCCAATATCCATATAGTGAGATGCAAGACAGTGAACCCCGCCACATTCATTACAGAAGCGTGCACACTCGAAGACATGCAGAACCACGATTGCGCAACTTACACAGGAGAAAGAGGGGAGGACACAGTGGTGTGTGAGAACGCTCTAAGCGAGGGGGAAGTGTACTTTGTGGATGGGTCTGCATCAATCGACGTGGACACGGGAGAAAAACATGTTGGCATGGCAGTAGTGAGGTTAGAAGATGGTGAGTATGAAACACTAGTACAATACCGCCTCCCATCACATTACTCCGCACAGGCAGCAGAGCTGATTGCGCTCATAGAAGCACTGCATGCAGCAAAGGGTTGCGCAGTGACAATATACACAGACTCAGCCTACATGACGACAACAGTACATGGAGGGCTAGCAAGATGGGGGCGTAGGGGATTTAGACGGGCAGACGGAACGCCAGTACAGCATGCAGAATTGTTGAAAGAGCTAATTGAGGCCCTACAAAACCCTACTGCAGTAGCAATAGTAAAGTGCCAAGCACATACATCCAACACAGATGATGTGTCTTTGGGGAACGCGGCAGCGGACGCTGCCGCCAAGGAGGCTTCCTATTTTCAGAAATATGACACAGGTGAGTACATACTTAAGCACAAAAGAAACGAAGAGCCCCCAGAAGGATACAACATGATGCCCATATCACAAATACTAGAATTGCAGGAAGGAGCTAGTGCAGAGGAAAAATTGATGTGGACAAACCGGGGGTGCAGCAAGTCGGGAACAGACCTGCTGTGGCGGCAAAATAACTCAGGCAAAGTGGTAATGCCAATACAGTTACTAGAAATTGCATTTCAACAGTTACACTTCCCTGCACATAACACCAAACAGCACATTGCAGCAGAAATACAGGAAGAATGGTTCGTGCCCTGTCTCCAAGAGCATGTGTCTCGGTTGGCAATGGAATGTACAACATGCCAAATAGACAATTCAGGAATGACATTACGTACTCTCCGGGGAACAATTCCTAAACCCATTGGCCCATTCAGAGAGCTGCATATAGATTATGCAGACATGGGGGAAAGGTGTAATGGCGCGCGGTACATGATCGTGGTTGTGTGCCCATTTTCAAGGTGGGTGGAAGCAGGACCCTGTGCGCGACCTGATGCCAAAAGCGCCGCCAAGTTCCTAGTAAGGGAAGTGTTCCCGCGCTGGGGAATTTGTGACGTGATTCGCTCAGACAACGGCAGCCATTTTGTAAATGAGCTTTTCAAGGAAGTCACTACATTATTGGGAATAAAACATAAATTATGTTCAATTTATCATCCTCAAAGTAATGGCGTAGTGGAAAAGATGAACGGACTGTTAAAGGGCAGGTTATCAAAACTGTGCTTTTCATTAAAGAAGAATTGGATTTACTGTCTACCCCTTGCGCTATTTGAATTGAGAAATCAGCCAAGCAAAGACCACCATTTGTCCCCGCACGAGATCGTGACTGGGAGACGAATGAACACAGCACACTCTCCACTGCGCGAACACTCAGATGCTCACAGAAGCGCCGCGATATTGGGAGATGAGTTCACAGATTATTTAAGGAAATTGACAAGGGCAGCGCGCGTGATATCAAAGCAACTGTCCCCACCCTTCATTAGAGAAGAGGGTAACGTCACAGAGTCCGTCACGGAGCCAGAGCAACAGCTACAGCTGATGCCAGGCGACTCAATTTATGTCAGAAGCTTTGTGCGTCGGTGGAATGCACCACGATTCCATGGCCCATATGAAGTAATATTTTGCACACCCACGGCAGTGAAGGTGAAGGGCTTGAGGTACTAGGTACACTTGACCGATGTACGTAAAGCATATAGCAATGTACAAGAGGAGGTAGATGAGGAGGTACAGACAACAGCAAACGATGCAACTGAACAGAATGACTGAATATGAACTTGTGTGTGTATATTGGTACTAGATTTGAATGGGAGAATAACTGATAAGGATACTATCAAAAAAAAAAAAATGTGTGAAGTATTCTCTTTTCATCTTGTTGATTTGTATATACTTAATGAAATGACCAATTATGGCCTGTATATACCCTTGTCTGTGAATACCCCTCCCCACATCCCCACCCGCCTCCATTTCCCATCAAATATATATATTGGCACTGATGGTGCTAGCAAAACGTTAACATGCATGTACTTAATGCACTTTTATATCTCAAACAGGAGCTTCCATGGCATCTAACGGGCAGCCTGCAACGGATAGAATTAGTAGAATGAGAGAATTAGTACATGAAAGATGCAGATATTTGTATGAGTGTGGATTATCTGTATGCATAACATTTTTTTTTATGCTAATGTTTGGTCTGGTTACATATTGGTTTGTAGCGTTCATCTCTATCGAGATGAACGAGGGGGGAGGGATTAACAGCACTACTGGGCCCAATACAACTACAAGGGCCAGTACAAGGGAAGGTGATTTTTTGAGATGGGACGGAACTAAACTTGTATGGGAGTATCATACCACACCATCCAGTACTGTCATCGCACAAAGAAAGAAGTCACAAGGTGGAATGCAGAACAACACAGTGTCTCCACCAGGGGTATCTAATTACAATGCCCACAGTTTAAATGACCGAAACCCGTCTGCCATATCGTGTTTGTATAACACCCCCACCAGCCAGCCTGCCCCCATACTAAATAACTACCTGCCAGATAACGTCAGGAAGGAAGAGGAAAAGCTGCTAGCAATACACAAAATATTATATGATGCATGGGCCAAGGGGGGCCGGAATGAGAAAGGGGGGTCTAGTTTGTCCCTTGCCCAGGGAGTTGGGAAGTACATGAGGAACAAGAACAACAGACGGAAGAGGGAAGCAGGGAGGAGGAAGTATGATGAGTACTATGGGCTAGGTCTAGATAAGATGGAAGACCCACGACACCCCCACCAAACAAATAAGTGGTATGCAGATATGAGTGCCACAGCTAAACAAACAACACACGAGAGCTGTTATGTTTGCTCCCTCATCCCTCACGCATCAGGTACACCCAAAGTACTGTTACCCAAAGAGTTGCCAATTAAAGATGCCCAATGTCTCCTTCATCTCACGTTATGCAGAATTAAGAACACCTTCCAGGCACATGAAGTGACTTTTCAAATGCTGCAGAACGAGAAAACGTGCTACCCAAAACCGGCAGGGGTGGTATGTCTGAAAGAACCATTTTCTGTAATTGAAGGGATACTTTTTTCTGATAACAAGCGGAATGATGAAGAAGTAGTGTGCAAAGCGGAAGCACTGAGAGGTGTGGCACCGGAGAAATTGCAGTGGATAGAAGAAACATGTACACCAGTATGGAAGGAACACATTTCAAAACTAACTTGGGTAACTGCCATCGAAAAACCTTTCAAACTACAGAGCGAAATGGACTATGAACTATGTTTTAAAGGAGAAGGAAGAACCTCCATGGGAACAAACAAGAGCTGTAACAAGACCCTCACCATCCTAGATCTAAGAAAAGGGACTGCGGCCCTTATGGACACGTACTGGGTATGCGGCAACCAGGCATATCTACACCTCCCCCTGTCATGGAGTGGCAGCTGCTCAATGGCCACTCTGCACTCAGCCCTAATGGTGATACCCGAAAGCCACATTGATGGGAGCAAAAGGACACAGGAACGCATGCAGCAAAGTGTGGCTCAACCAACTGCAGAGTCACAAATGTATGTCCTGGCTTCCGGAAGCAAGGGAGAGGTGCTGACCCGTAACAGACGCGCATAAAATTATATATCAAAGGCATCATCAGAACTATTGGCTCAGATCCCAGACAAATATCGATTATTCAGCTCAGCAGAAACATTTTTTGCCTCGCTCGTCTCAAGTGTCCAAGCAAGGGCAAACGCAAAATGGCTCCAGATAACCCGCTGGGAATTGATTCAGCTGGCAAACGACACTGAAGAAGGGTTCAATATAATAAAAGTGGAACTAAGAGCTTTACGACTGATGACCATGCAAAACAGGTATGTCCTGGACCTGTTGACGGCGATAGACGGCGGTGTTTGCCGAAAAATAGGAAGTGCCTGTTGCACTTTCGTACCTTCCGAAGACGCAGAGAACGGCTCCCTATCCCATGTGATTGAAGCAGTCCACAACCTAGGAGAGAAAATGAAAATGGAAATGGAAGGTGGAGCCGAAGACAGTACCTGGTTCGATAACATCATCTCCTGGGTCCCCTCATGGCTTGGAATAACTGTGAAATTTTTGATGCCAGCTGTGGTGTTCCTCCTTTTAATTTTTTGCCTGTGCCAGGTGGGTCTTCGAGTTTGTGCTAACGCAGTACCAAATGGTGCAATGATGATGGTGACAGTGGGCAACTCACAAGGTACAATGAAAACGATGCAAGAAGCACAAGTACAAACAGGGATAGATAACACACCCAGGTACCAACTGGTGCCTATATACCACGATAAGGATATTGTAGATAAGTTATGGCACACCACCATCAAAGAGCCCCGTATACTAGAATGGTACGAGGAAGTTTGGGTAGATTTAGAAGGAGACGGTGGATGCATATACCTAACGTGTACTCCAGATGAATACGCCAGGAGAGGTGAGAGCTTAAGGGGGGTGTGCAGAGCATGGATGCCCATCAAAGGAACTCCTGCATGGGATGAGGCAGTGATGGACGAAGCAGAATGTAGAAGGATAGAGGATTTAAAGAATTTGTTACTTAAGTAACGAAAGGGGGGAAATGTAGGGGAGGATTGGTCCAAGAGACCCCCCTCGCCTGCGTTTTCTCCCCAGGTGAGGGCAATGGCTCATTGGGCGTCCCCTCATGCCACCCGGGCCCAGGTGGTGGAGGGTTCACCCGCTGGAGACATTGCCCACACGTATTGATTGCCCAACACATATTGACTGCCCACATGTATTAAAATTTAGCTAGGCCCAGAAACCATTTTATTTGGTAAAGATGGTGTGAGCTTGGCGCACTGTAGCGCGGCCCCCACCCTTGGAGTCTCAGTCATCCCTGTCGCCGCAGCACCCTGGCAGATCCGCTGCGAGCACGTTCCCACGAACAAGACGGACATGAGCTAGCGTAATACACTAACATTGTATCAGTTCACCTCCCGCAGTGTATCATCGCTCCCAGCATGACCTGGCCAGCAGGCCTGGGAAATGAAAAGAACAGTAAAACGGTCATCAGATGGCAGACAGTCTTTATATATTAATGTCAAGACCACTCGCAAAGTATGCTTTCTTCCACAAAAACCCTGTATATTACAAAAGCCTGTAAAATGTATAAACCTAAGAAAGCATGCTTCCATGATATAAGCGATGGCGAGCCCACACCATTGCAGTTAGGTGCTAAAAACAAAGGAACGCACCAAGGATCTATTTGTCACGTGTATCACTGGGAAACTTACACTCTATGGGCTTGCGCCATAACTGAACTAATGCTGCTAGAGGACACGAGAAGATGAATGTAACCATACAGAGGGCTTATGTGAAGGATGCACGAGAAGGCGTTTGTCATGTGTGCATGTCTAGGCCCCACAGGTGCCACGACCGTCACGAACAGTGGCGGGTTATTTTCTGTGTACTCCACCAATTCTAATTCTACCTCACTTACCGCAAATATATATATATATATATAACCAAGTACTGTAGTTGTTAAAACATAATGTATGAATAAGGTGCTCAGACTGGATATAATCGAAACGCATCCAGCAAAGTTTAAATGCATGTTTTGTATTGATTTGAATAAGTATTATAGAGTGTTCAAATGTTTGTGATGTCTTTACCCAAAATCGGCAACACACGAGGGAGATACCTTTGTGAAATACGGGCAAGGCCATTCCCCCTCCCACCCTGCGAAGACTGCCAAGGCATGAGAACAAAGACCGCGCCGCACTGCTTTACCTCCCCCAACCAGACTGGAGCCGCTTCAAAGAGTTGTAATCCCCTCTGTAGCACCCAAGACCGAGGCCTGCCACCTGCATTATTTACAGCTCAGCAGTAAACCTCTGCCTGAACACACGCGCCCCCTTGTAAACCCCACAACCTACCGGACCATCTTAGACTTATGGCCCTGTGCAATCAGGACACCCAACACGTTGACAACACACAGAGGAACATCCATAACAACTTCTAACAAGGCAGAAAGACTTGTACCGCCCGTCCCAGGCTCTGAAGCTTAGCCCCTCGACCTATGGCCCCGGTCAACAGGACACTGGTAACCATGTCCTGACGTATTACCTCCAGACCCCTCACAAGGTACATTCCTCCTGTGTTGCATTAACCTGTAAAATAACCTATTGGAAGATTTACTAAAGAGAATAACACTGTAATGACTGAATGACTGCGGTGTGCATGGCCGAGGGCAAATAAGTCACGAAAGGCATTCATCTCTGCCACAGGCCGCATTGGCACACCAACACCGCCCGGATGAACTCAAGCCGACCTGCCAGGCCCAGCCCAACCCACGAGGCTGACCAGTGACGTCTTCCAGCCAAGACCAACCACGCCGCAGCAGCACCTATAGTTAGTCGTCGCCACCCAAACCCATTAAACTTGTGCCCCCTATAGTGTGTAGGTTCTTATGACGTTTTTTGTAAATATATACGCCTGTCTTTGCTATTGTCAGACAGAGCGCTCTCGGAGGTTGCAGAGTTCTTTGCATGCCCTATTCTGATTGATAAACTCCCATTTACTCTCACCCGCACTCTGTCTTGGCCTTATTCCCATCCTGGGAGAGTCCTTCATTGTCTCTCATTGCGGGGAGGATCGTGCTGGTTGGGGACGCTTGCCTTCACACTCCCCCAAGTAACGCTATCTCCACGGCCACCGCTTCAAGGGACGACACCGGTTCCGATAGAGCTAGGAGCACATCATTGACAAATGCCATTGTTTTATGCTCCCGTCCCCAAAAGCGGGTACCCTTCACTCCTGGTGCTTCAACCAGGCGTTGCAGAAAGGGTTCCAGTAAAATAGCACAAAGCAAGGGAGATAGTGGACAGCCCTGCTTGGTTCACCTCTCCAGATGGATGGGGCCGGAGAGCTGTCAATTGATGGACAGGCGCAGGGTGGGAGTTTAATAGTTTGCCTGTACACGCCAGAGATAACGCTGTCCAAACCACATATGGGCCATGGTTTGAAAAAGAAACAAATATTCCACCCGGTCAAATGCCTTTTTGGCCGTAAAACTGTTGGGCCCGTAGCTTTATGCAAAGGGAGTTTCCCTATCGCCATGCGAACCTCCTCCTCCATAATATCCCATTCTAGATCTTCTCTATCCTGCCCCGAAAGCATTGGGAGAGCCATCGCGTCCAGATACGCTTTCTGTGAAGCCCCTGGGGGCCTGTCGGAGGAATAACGAGCTCCACAGAAACGCTCAAAGCACTCAAAGATTCCTTCCGTGTCCACGACTTCTGACTCGCCTCTTTCCCTGATTTTTAATAATGTTTGGGCTGCCCCTTCCTATTCCCTCTCCCATAGTAATGTTGTCTATCTTTGAGAAGGCTCCTCTCTGCCTGCTTGGCCTTTAACAAGTCTAACTGTCTGCGTACTGTTCTATAGGCTTTCCACGTATCCCTCGTAGGGTAGTTTCCCATTTTTGACATTGTTTCCTTAAGTTGCAGTTGCAAGTCCTTTTCCAATTCTGTACTCTGCCTTTCCTTAGAAGTCTTAAGTGCTATTAGTCCACCCCCCCCCTCCCCGACAACTGACTTAAAGGCATCCCACCATATTCCTGGGGAGGTATCCGACATGGCGTTCTCCCCAAAAAAGGTCTGTATCTTCCCCCACTATTGCTGCCGATACGACCAAATCCGCCAATATCCATTCCGGTAGAGACCATTGCCAGAGCCCCCTCAACCTATAATTCAGGTCTATCATCACGTTAAGGGGTGCATGATGTGATAGCGCAATCGTACCTAAGGATACCTCCCGGATTCGCCCCACCAGTTGGGCAGATAGCCAGATGTAGTCGCTGCGTGATTATGTTCTGTGCACATGCAAATAGAACGTATATCTTTCTTCTGCCCCCTTACAATTGCGCCAGACGTCAACTAGTCCCAGTTGTTGAAATGTTTCCTTAAGCCCTAGAGACGGCGCTCTTTGGGCTGCATATCCCATTCTACTCCTATCCATCTATGGGACCCAGGCCATGTTTAGGTCACCTGTCAGAATGACATACCCCTCCGCTATCCCTTCGAGCTCCACTAGAGTGGCCCTGAAGAATCCATTCTGTCCGGAGTTAGGGGCATACATCGTCGCTACGGTAAATAAGTCTCCCTTAATCTGGAATTTAACAAAAAGATACAGTCGTAGCTTGTTCTCTTTTGTTTCAAGAATCACCACGTCAGCCCTGCTTTCTTATCTTTCGCGTTGGCCCGATAGACCCTTGGATATCCCTGCAGCCGGACCGTGATCGGTCTTTCTTGCATATGTGGGTTTCTTGGAGAAAGGTGGTCTACCTTGCGTCGTTTCACTGGCAAGTTCCGTCCCTTAATATTATAGTTGATGATTTTAAGACCCATGAGTGCCCCTCCCGTTGTCCATTTCCATCACCATACCTTGGTTCCTTGACATTGTCCCCCATGGGAGCCCCTGTGTGTTTGTCCCCTCCCTGGTCTTGTGAGTGCTATTGCCCAATTGTTGGTACCCGCTTTTCTTGCCCTCTCAAGTCTTGTCCTTCAGCTTTAGTTCTTAGGTATAGCAGCTCCCCTTTTTCCCCCTTCCCCTAACAATCCAGGTCGGTTCATGGGTCCTAGAGACTTCTTCAGGGATAGCCACGACCATGTTTGTTTGTTTGTTTGTTTGTTTGTTTGTTTGTTTGTTTATTTATTTATATTGCGCACCAGACCCTTAGGTTACCGGGCGCAGCAACAAGTATATGCGAAGCTTACAATGTTACAATGTTGTATAAATGAATTTACAGTATTACACAATATTACACAAATTACTAGAATGTACAAATAAACAATTGCCGTATTTACATGAATGTACAGTTAACAATATACAGGATTAGCAGTAATAAACATAAGGGTTAATGTCACGTCAGGGTGCATTAGGTAGGACTACACTTGTGAGTGTTCAGGTGTCAAGTCGTTGTTGGCGATAATGTGTTTGATAAGGTTCCTTCTGAAGTGAGGGAAGGGTTGTACCCCTGTACATGTACCCCTATGCCACCTGGATTCAACTAGCTGGGGAGAGATTACACTATCGCTCACCCCGAGAGTCCAACCAAGACATCCTTGCCCACTATCTCCACCCACCCTGCCTTAACTATCCCCATTTGGCCATCCTAAGTCTTTCGCTGCAACCCTCTCAAGACCTACGTGGATGGGTTCTCTATCTCTACTCTCGAACCCTCCCACCATCAAGTGTCTCATGCCCTCGCTCACCAGGTGGGCCAAACCACCCTCACCCTTCTGCCTGTAACTCATCGTCCCTTTTTTTCCAAGCTCTCGGAGCACGGGTTCTTTTATTTTATTTTCTAGTGCCACCGTGGACCATTCCCATTACCGCCTCCTCTGTGTAGCTTGGCCCCCATCGTCCCGGGCCTTGGAACTGTCGCTGTTCTCTGTGCGCCACTACGTTGAAGCCCTCCTCACATGTAGTCACTCTACATTGTCTACCTTTCTTGGTGAACAGTAGACTGAATGGAATGGTCCACTTGTGCCGGATCTTCTCCTGGTTGAGAATTTTAGTGACCGGCCCCATCAGCCCCCATTTGAGCCAAGTGCAGTGTGCCAAGTCCTGAAAGAGCTGGACTTCCACACCATTAAAGGTCAGTGAAGTGGTTGTGCGGGCAGCCCTTAAAATGTCCCTCGTGGGAGACAGGGGGAGGGGAATTCCCGCTGTCGGGACAGGTTGGACGGCTGTGCACACATCTCCTACTAGCTGCAAAAGTTACAATGGTAAGGCTTTGGAAAAGCACTGACGGCCCATCGATTCCACTATGGTGGTCAAAATGTGGTAGCCGAAAAGGTAACAGCCATCTGTACAGGAGACCTGAACTACTTCTTGAACACTTGGGCACCTTTTATGGACTATTCGGAAAAATTCCCAAGCCTCACCAGAAGGCCTCCATTAACACGCTGTCTCCAAGGCGGAATCTGAACTAATCAGGGTTGACGGAACTACGGCTGTGCTGCCCCTAAGGAATGAGTCCCATATTAATGTCATGACCCATTTGTAGATGGCTGGTCAAGCCTCTGGCTACCTCTGACAGCTCATACTGTTGTTTAATGCTATGCTGATGTCGATGTGTTTTGCATTGTTTTGCAGGTGAAAGCATGTGGATACATGTGGATACCGCCCGGGGCTATCTCGAGAAGGAGGTTGGCACAAAAGGTCTGTATTGAGTGTTTCAGTTCATTGTCCACAATCTTCTCCAGTACATTCTTAAAGCGTACTTTCGAGCACCATAACCTATTCTTGAGGTGCACACATTGGAGCTCCAAGTTGTGCGACATCCTTGCTAGCTGTTCCAGAGTTTCTTCATTCTTTCAGGAGTCTTCAGTCAATTCCTGCAAGGTCCGCTCATTCGTATCCACCATCTCTCCCAAGAGCTTCCCTTTGATTTCCTGGACCGCCCCTTTTAAAAAAGGAACATTTGTTCCTGAAAAGACTCTTGAAAGAACGCTGTAGTACGCCTCTGGCGATCTGCCAGGCACTGCATCAGTTCTTCCTTAGTGATCACCATGGTATCCCGAGACAGTGGCATTTCACCGTCCTCGCCACTTCTTGAGGGTGCCGGGTAGATTTTGAAGTGCTTCCGATTGCCAACACCTACTGAACGTGCCTTCTGCTGCCCAGGTGTTTACCGTTGGGTGTGTTGGAGTACCTTTATTTCGTACTCTTCCTTTGGTTTATGACATTTCCACATGTCCACAGCACCAACTACACACCCTGAAGTTACGGGGTTCACGCTCGCACCTCCACCGCCGGTTTTCTTCTCTTCTTAGACTGCAACCCTCCTCCTTCGTTTTATGCTCAAGTTTTGGCTTGCTTTTTGGCGGTATCTCCCGGTATGTAGGAAGCACTCAGTCACAGGTGTCTCAAGCGCATGTACTCCTCAAGCATTGTGACCACTATAATGTTCTCCCTCCCCGCATCCCTCCTTCCTTCCTTGCTCTCTTAGGAGATAGATATTGTATAGTGAATATGTCGACAGGGGCTCCTTTTCCCCTTCTTGTCAAGGGGTGTCACCCCCCCCGACCTCAACCACTGGGTCCTGTGGGCGCACTCTCCTTCGATCTGCAGCATCTGCAGCTTTTATCAGCCACACCATGAGAGGTTGCCAAGCTCAGGCGGGCGTGAGGGAAGAAGAAGAATGCACCTTCTTATGGGTTTACCTCCAACGTGTGTTTCACTTGCATGTGCCGTTGCATGCGTCACTATCACCAAAGGCTCCTTGCCGGTCTCACTGTTTCCTGGGCGGGTCCCTCGGCGCCAGAGAACTGTTTGTCCTTTTTTTTGCATCTTTTTTTTATTCCTTTATCGGGCCGGTGCTGCATATACGCTGCCGTTCAGCCGGGGTTTCGCTAGGTTCCAATGCCATGGACCCAGTACCCTGTCTTCCGGCAACAGTCACCGGCCCCTCCGCAGGTCAATGAGTCTGTGAGCGACCCTCCTGCTGTGACGCTGGTCTGCATTCTTTGCTTGCCGGCACCGGTTCCAGCTACGATTTATCCCCAATCTCCCGCTCTACTGTCATCCGGTTCGCCACCCGGTCTTTCCTCTCGGAGTCTCAGGCACATTTCCGAGGTCCGAAGATCAGGGTGCGCTCCAGGTCTCGCTTCCCCGGCAACTACCTCGGGCTCCGATTTGCGTCCCACTCCTCACTGGTGGGGAGGGTTATTCACAGGCCCTCCGATTCCTCCTCTTACCAACATGGGTAAATCCACCGCTGGGTGCTAATGTGACCACCTTTTAGAGAGGGCTAGGGATGAGCTGCCTTCAGCACGTCCTCCCGTGGTCGGCCATTTTGGAATCCACAGTTTTGAATTTTAATCTACACTCATGAAACCACTTTTCGGCCAAGACTCAGACAGCCAAGACTAATTCCTGAACAGCATCCACCAGAGGATTCGCTTTCATTCCCAAAATGTCTGTAATTGACCATAGTAGCCATCATTGCCATTTACCACATTACTTTGAATTTTTTAAAACATGGAAAAAATAAACATCTGTTTTCTTAAACATCACAAAATGTAGTAAAACAGTCATTATTTTTCTCCGTACATACAGGATTAATCCACTTTCAAACATATAATACTTATTTAGTTCCTCACAGCTTCTCTTAGTGCCTGAAAAAGGAACAAGTTACTTACCTGTAACTGTTGTTCTCCAGCATGGGTCTGGCATGGATTCACATGCTCATGAATATTCCCCGTCGTCAGGCTGGGAATCCTCGGTAAAGAAAAAATCAGTATCAGTTTTGTTTCTGATCTGTCTTTCGTAGTAGTAACCAATCACTGATCTCTGCGTCACACTGACCACAGCCAATGACTGCCCTCTACCTAAGCCCCGCCTCTGGCAGCCATCTTCAGATTTGGTAGCACGTGAAGTGGCAGTATGACCAAGTGAAGAGCCGCAGAGGGGTAGGCGGGAGGGTTCGCATGTGAATCCATGCCAGACCCATTCTGGAGAACAACAGTTACAGGTAAGTAACTTGTTCCTTCTCCAGCATGGGGTCTGGCATGGATTCACATGCTCATGAATAAAGGAATACATAGCAGTACACACATGCACAACCACGGGAGGTGGCAAAGGCTCAACATTAAGCATTACATCAAACTCAACATTAAGCAATTCTTACCTCCTCACCAGGCTCACCTTAGGCGAACAGGTTGCGCAGCAATGCTTGGCCGACCCTGGACTCCTCTCTGGAATCCCGATCGACGCAGTAGAATTTCGTGAAGGTGTGCGTCGACCTCCACGTAGCAGCCCTACAGATGTCCAGCAAGGGCACACCAAATAGGAACGCCGTGGTAGCTGCGATCGCTCTGGTGGAATGGGCTTTCGGACGGCCAGGCAGCGGTCGGTTTGCCAACCGATGACAGTACATGATACAGCCGGAGAGCCATCTGGAAATGGAAGCCTTCGAGAGATCCTTCCCCTGATTGACAGGTCCAAAGTTCACAAAGAGTTGTGACGTCTTCCGAAAACACTTTGTGCGGTCCACCTCGAACTTCAGCGCTCTAGCCACATCCAGCGAGTGCAAAGTCCTTTCAGCCGGCGACGAAGGCGACGGGAAGAAAACAGGCAACACCAAGGGTTCGTTGAGGTGGAAGTCCGACGGCACCTTGGGCATGAAGGAGGGGTGCGTCCTGAGCACTACCCTCGTGCCGTGAAAAGCCAAGTAAGGGGCCTTGCAGGAAAGGGCCTGGATCTCTCCCACCCGTCGTGCGGAGGTGATGGCCACAAGAAACGCTGTTTTCCACGACAAGAACTTCAACGGAGCCGAGTGCAGAGGCTCGAACGGAGGTCCCATGAGCTTGGTCAGGACCATGTTGAGCTCCCACGCCGGGGCCGGAGCCTTCACCGGCGGGAACGATCTGAACAGTCCCTTCATGAATTCTTTCACCAGACGATGAGACCACAAAGACGTCCGCCCCGTGGTTCTGGTGTATCGGGAGATCGCAGCAAGATGAATCTTGATGGACGCGTGCGCCAGTCCAGCCTTGGCCAGCGTCAGAAGGTACGGCAGTACCTGGGGAGCCGTAATCCGTAGAGGGTTAATCTTCTGTGCGTGGCACCAGACAGAGAACCTCTTCCATTTGTGTCCATAGCATGGACGCCCTGGCCTTTGCAAGAACCTCTCTGCAGTCGGCCGGTATGTTGTATCCTCCAAACTCTAACGCTGCAGGAGCCAGGCCTGCAAGTTCAGCGACTTCGGATCGTGATGGAGGATGGCTCCTCCCTCCCTGGAGAGAAGATCCGCGTCCACTGGCAGCTTGATTGACGGGGACGCTGAAAAGTCCAGAAGGTCCGGGAACCATATCTGCCTTGGCCACGCAGGTGCGACGAGGATCATCCTGCACCGTGACCTCTTGAGCTGGTTGATGAGCCGGATCAGCAATGGCAATGGAGGGAACGCGTATAGAAACAGGCCCTCCCAGGGGAACGAGAAAGCATCGCCCATGCTCCTCGGCTGGGGAAACCTGCTGGCGAACCTCCGGCACTTGGAGTTCGTCGCCGTCGCGAACACATCGATCTGGGGTCGGAAGAGGCGGTCCACTAGATCCTGTCGTAGTTCCCACTCGTGGCACGAGCGCAGCTCTCTGCTGAGCGAGTCGGCAATGGTGTTTTTTATCCCTGCCAGATGGAACGGCACCAGAAACATCCCTTGGGCAACGGCCCAATGCCACAGATCCTGCGCCTCCTTAGACAGGGCTGGGGATCTGGTACCGCCCTGCTTCCTGATGTAGAACATGGTGGTGGTGTTGTCGGTGAAGATCCTCACCACCTTGCCCTTGAGGGACGGAAGAAAGGACTTGAGGGCCCAAAACACTGCACGGAGCTCCAGGACGTTGATATGGAGGGACATCTCCGTGGGAAGCCAAAGGCCTCTCGCGTGCAGATTTTCGGTGTGCGCTCCCCACCCTTCCAGGGAGGCATCCGTGGTCACTGTCTCCTGGTGGCCGGGGGTCTGGAAGTCCATGCCCGCTTTCAGAAGCGCGCGGGTGCCCACCACCGGATCGCTCGCCGTAAACTCTCGTTGAGTGTGATCCTCTACTCGAAGCTGCCCGTCGTCTGGATCCAGCGCGCGTCCAGGACCTCCTGCAACGGGCGCATCCGCCGGAGCCTGCACAGGCGGATTAGATAAATGCAAAAGACATCATTCCGAGGAGGGACTTGATGGACCTCACCTTGGCCGCGTCCGCAACCAGCATCCGCTGCACCTTGCCCAAGATGGCCCTCGTCCTTTCCTCCGATGGAGAGGCCAGAAGCGACACTGTCGAGCTTCGCTCCCAGAAACAGTGCGTCTTGCGCGGGCACCAGGTGGGACTTGGCGTAGTTTATGGAGAATCCCAGGTCCGTGAGCAGTTGGACGGTCCTTGCCGTGTGCTCCACGGCGAGCTCCTTCGTCTTTGCTCGGATGAGCCAGTCGTCCAGGTAGGGGTAGACATGAATCCCCTCTCGGCGCAGCTGCGCCGCCACCGGTGCAAGGCACTTGGTGAACACCCTGGGTGCCAACCTCAAACCGAAGGGAAGGGCTCTGAACTGGTAGTGACGACCTTGGACCACGAACCTGAGAAACTTTCGGTGTCCCTTTAGGATGGGAATATGGAAGTAGGCATCCTCCAAATCCAACGACGACAGGAAATCGCCCTCCTCCAGTTGACCCAGGACGTGTTGGAGGGTGACCATCCAGAACTTCTGTGCTTTGATGAATTTGTTTTGTCGTCATAGGTCCAGGATGGGACGCCATCCCCCCGTCTTCTTCTTCACGAGGAAGTATCTTGGGTAAACTCCAGAGCCCCGAAGCCTCTTTGGGACGAGCTCGATGGCGCCCTTCTTGAGCATCGCCTTTACCTCCAAGAGAAGTTGAGGGACGTGATGTTCTTTCCTGGCCACAGGGGGGACGCGCGGGCACCTCTTTAGAAACTCGAGCGCGTGACCCTGAGCTAGGGCGTCCAGCACCCAACGGTCGGTGGAGATGGACTCCCACACGCTGACGAAGCCTGCCAGCCGGCCTCCCACCGGGGTGCTTCGGTGGGGGCCCGACCCCACGGCCGGTTCAGTCCTGCTTCGACGAGGCTTTGCCGCCTTGTCCTCCTTGGCGACGACGGCGGGGTCCGCCTGACTTGCCTCGTCCCCTGTAAGCTTCCTGTGACGACGAACGGGCCGCTTGAGGGTAGGTGGAAAATCCACCGCTGGAACCTTTGGAGGCACCCTGTTTGCCTCCGCCGCTCCGAAAGGGTGGCCGCCGTTGCTGGAGAACCCCAAGAGCCTGGGCCGTCTCCGTGTCCGCCTTGATGGCTTGAAGGGAATCGTCCACTGTTTTCCCGAACAGGTTGTTTCTGTCGAACGGCATGTCCAAGACTCTGGTCTGCACGTCCTGACCGAAGTCAGTAGCCTTGAGCCATCCACGCTGCCTAAGGCACACGCCGTTGCCCAACTGGCGAAATCCAGTGTCAGCGATGTCCGTCGCAATCGTAATGGCGTGGTCCGACGCCACCTCTCCTTCCTGCAAGATCTCTAGGGCTTCCGCCCTCTTGTCGTCTGGTAGGAAGTCCAGCAGGGGTGCCAGTTTGTACCACAACTCCCTGTCGTAGCGGGCTACGATAGCCAAGGCGTTGGCCGCCTTAATCGTCGTCGCTGCCGACGAGATGACTATGCGTCCCATCGTGTCTAATTTCTTTCCCTCGCCGTCCGGCGGGGAGGTTGACGTAGAGGCCGCGCCCCGCCCCGCTTTCTTCCTGGCCGCCGCGGAGACGACCGAGTCCGGGGTCGGCTGTGCCAGAAGGCACAAGGGGGCCGCGTCCGGGACCCGGTACTACTTCTCGTACCGATCCCTTCTGGCCGGCGTTGTGGATGGGTTCTTGAGGAGGGCGAGGCCCTCCTCCCAAATATCGTCCAGTAGAGGTACAGCGAGGACCGTCTTCATCTTGGTCTCGCGTCGTTGATAAAGGAAACCTTCCTTCTTCTCTTCCGGGCAGAGCTGGAAAAGCTCGGATGCCCTGGCGATCATGGAGTGAAACGATCCAATCTCGTCGGGCGGGGAAGCCCGGGTGGGAGGGGACGACGGGAGATCCTCGTCGTAAACCTCGTTGTCTGTACCCGTTGCGGCCGTGTTAGTCCCCCTATCATCCCCACGTGTCATGGACGGGGAGGAGGGCTGAACAGGGCGCGATGGCTGAAAAGGAGGTGGAGGATGAATCCTTCTCTTAGGGGGAGGGCTCCCAGAAGGGCCTGGTTCCGGGTCCCCCGTCGGGAGCGGTTCCTCCGTTGGTGGTAACGGCAGTCTCGTCCTTATCTCAGAGCATAAGGACTGTATAGCCAACAAAATGGCTGCCGAGTTGTCTTGCGGCACTGGTTGAGGGAGATCCGACGGGCGATCAGGAGCCCCGTCAGCATCCTCGACGCCCTTGTCGTCTTCCATGTCAGGGTCCCTCCCGACAGGATGGCCTTCTTCCACGCCAGAGCCGTGGCCTAAGACTTCGATCAGCTCCTCCTCAGAGGTTGAGGCCGAGTCCACGACGACCTCCTGCCCCCCTTTTTTTTCTCCGTCGGAGGTCTCATGGGTGTCCTGTCGATGAGCATGAAAGAGGACTCCCTCCGCGGTGGCAGGGAGATTCTGGGCCTCGGGGTCGCCACCACTGGTGTAGCCTCCACAGGCTGAGCCAGGGCCGCCGCGACTGTCTCGATAGAGGCCTTGGCTGGATGGATCAAGGCTTTCACCACCTTAGGTGCGCTCACCGCCTTCTCCTTGGGGGGAGGGTCACCACCTCGCTCCCTCTCCGATGGGGCCTTAGGGCACAACCGGGGTCTCTCCAGGAGTTTCGCCGTGTGCTCGGCCTTCCTCTTACCCGAGCCAGAGCGTTGGCTCGTGGTTGATGGCGCCGGGGAGGATGCGCCCTGCCTGGCGCCCGTAGAGCCCGACCGTTCGGCGCTCCCGGTGCCAGCGGACTTGCGGTGCTTGGCCTTCTGTTGGACCCCCGTCGCCGGGGCGCCCTCAAAGGTCTTAGAAGACCGCTCGGACTTCCTTCTTCTTCTTCTCGCTTGACGGGCTCTTTCCTTCCTTGGAACGAGTAGGGAGGCGTCCTGCCACTTGTCTTTAGGTCTCTTTACCTATACATTTCGGGCTCTTTCCTTCCAGCCAGTTGGCGAGACGTTGATGGCGGTCCTTCATGGTCCGCTCTGACATATTGCCGCAAAACGCACAGTCCTTCTCCACGTGCGTCTTGTCCTCATGTAGGCAGTAAAGGCAAAGGGAGTGTTCGTCCTCCTTGAATACATTCTGAAGCTGGCATCCAGGGCAGACCCTGAACAGCTTTCCGGGCGTCGAGCTTCTCTTCTCCTGGGCCATGTCCAAGATGGGCCTGAGAAACTTCTGGAGTCCTCCAAAAGCGCGGCTCGACGAAATCTTCACCCTTGAGGGGCGCAGACGAATCCGACACGGGTCCCCATTGATCGGATGAAGAAACGGTGGAGCTCGAGGCTCTTTAGACCGAAAAAAGAGAAATTTTCTGAGAAAAAACGTGAAAAATAGCACTAACGCTCGAGAGCAATACCACGAGGATCCCAACACTTGAACGTGCAGTAAAAATCTGAAGATGGCTGCCAGAGGCGGGGCTTAGGTAGAGGGCAGTCATTGGCTGTGGTCAGTATGACGCAGAGATCAGTGATTGGTTACTACTACGAAAGACAAACGAAACTGATACTGATTTTTTCTTTACCGAGGATTCCCAGCCTGACGACGGGGAATATTCATGAGCATGTGAATCCATGCCAGACCCCATGCTGGAGAAAATAAAAAGCTATGTGTGGCGCAATGTATTAAAGATCATGAAGTAGCAACAGCGCAGATTAGACCACGCGGCGTAACGCAATTACTTATAGCGCGTAGAAAGCCCCATCATGCCGTAGCCACAGCGACTATTGCGAGGTGGGTAAGAGAAGTGATGCAATGGGCAGGGATAGATTTATCCTTATTTGGTGCATATTCAGCTAGAGGGGTGAGGGCTTCTAGAGCATTCGTGACAGGAGTGTCATTGCAAGATATTATGAAGTCGGCAGATTGGTCCTCTGAGACTACCTTTAAGACGTTTTATTTCAAACCAGTATCTGATATACCGAATAGAGTAATTGCAAGCTTTGAACAAGCATAATACGAGCCTCCTGTCTTGTCATAGAATAAAGAGTGCCCACGCTAATAGCTCAGGAAAGTCTTAATTCTATTAAAGACAAGGAGGCGAACATTATATCCCACCCGATTTGATGAGAAGACTGATTAAATGTGATATTGTGTAACATTTTGAAGTCATGCCCGCCCTCATGTTAATGTTTCTATTATTGTAGGAGACGACCAGAAGGCGTTGTGAGCTTGTGGGTCAAGAAGCAGATCTTATCCTAGCAAGTTGTCCCCGTTGGACCGTTTGGATACAACAGCTGCGGATCAAGACAGATCTGATGGCAAGAGTTGGACTGTTTGAATGGTTATTGGGATTTAGACTCTGATGGTAAAGAAAGAGTAATGGACCTGGGGGGAGAGAGAGTTTATACCCCGACCTATGTCCGGATTGGTGGCAAAGAGGAGGTCAGAACTACAAAGGACCTCAGGTTCATGGGAGTTGTGGTTCACTGAACTTTATTGGAATTTTGTTCTCATGAGAAACTTGTAACTTTTGCATTTGTTTTCCTGATGTTATGCAAGAAAAACTAAAAACAGAAAGTTAAAGTTAAACTTTTAAAATGCTGAATTGGCAGTATTAAAGAAAGATAAAGCATAATGCTCGCCTCCCTGTCTTTAATAGAATGAAGACTTTCCAGAGCTATTAGCGTGGGCAATCTTTAATATACACCAAACCTTTTCATTTAAGATCCATGGCCCCATCTCACTTCTTCCCTTCTACCCAATTAATTTGTATGTTTTTCATACTTGGCAGGCATATATGTAAATATCTTGATGTCACATTGAGAGGTTTGCATTGCAGAGGATATCAAGATGGGTACTTGGCACGAAAAGTGCACCCATTCAAATGACTATTAAAAAATATACATGCTTGATGCGGTCAAACATCTCTGGCGTATGTATACAATCAAACAACTCCAGTTTTGCTGTTCTTGGGCATATCCCAGTCCCAATTCACATCAATCCCTTGTACACACCAAACACATTTTTTTTTCTCCAAAATGAGGCAATACTTTATAAATGTAATTAAAATATTCATCACCCACTCATTAATTTCCCCCTTAATTACCATTTTACAATGTTCACTATCCTTTTTACGTTTTTGTTTTTTAGCACGTTTGTTAAACATTGAGATGTCACATTGCGATGTCGGAAAATCACTGGGTGGGGGGGAATTTTTCTCGGATGTCCACAAACTGCAGAGCTTCTCTAATCCACCTCAATAGCACGCCCCAAATTCACAATACCCTCAGACATAGATCTAGAACTCCCTACGTACTATTTTACATTTATTTTTAGAAAAACATTAGGAAGTTTTTTCTCTCGTATTGAGGAAGAACACCGATTTTAAATGAAAGATTTCAAAACTGAAAAGCCTTCACTTCAGCAATGCTTCATAGGAGACATGGCAAGGTTGTCGGTACCAGGGGCACCCCACTTCACCAAATTGTAAAAAAAAAACACTGGATGGGTAAACCCCCACACTTACTGCCACTTTGGAAATAAACTTGGTGAAAATCCATCCAGAGGCTTAGGCTGGACAGCTGTCTAAAAACTCTGCATTTGCCTTGTAGGAAAACGAATGCAAAAGATGGAACAAGTTACTTACCTGTAACTGTTGTTCTCCAGCATGGGTCTGGCATGGATTCACATGCTCATGAATATTCCCCGTCGTCAGGCTGGGAATCCTCGGTAAAGAAAAAACCAGTATCAGTTTCGTTTCTGATCTGTCTTTCGTAGTAATAACCAATCACTGATCTCTGCGTCATACTGACCACAGCCAATGACTGCCCTCTACCTAAGCCCCGCCTCTGGCAGCCATCTTCAGATTTGGAAGCACGTGAAGTGGCAGTATGACCAAGTGAAGAGCCGCAGAGGGGTAGGCGGGAGGGTTCGCATGTGAATCCATGCCAGACCCATGCTGGAGAACAACAGTTACAGGTAAGTAACTTGTTCCTTCTCCAGCATGGGGTCTGGCATGGATTCACATGCTCATGAATAAAGAATACATAGCAGTACACACATGCACAACCACGGGAGGTGGCAAAGGCTCAACATTAAGCATTACATCAAACTCAACATTAAACATCTTACCTCCTCACCAGGCTCACCTCAGGCGAACTGGTTGCGCAGCACTGCTTGGCCGACCATGGACTCCTCCCTGGAATCCCGGTCGACGCAGTAGAATTTCGTGAAGGTGTGCATCGACCTCCACGTAGCAGCCCTGCATATGTCCAGCAGGGGCACACCAGATAGGAACGCCGTGGTAGCTGCGATCGCTCTGGTGGAATGGGCTCTCGGACGGCCAGGCAGCGGTCGGTTTGCCAACCGGTGACAGTACATGATACAGCCGGAGAGCCATCGGGAAATGGAAGCCTTCGAGAGAGCCTTCCCCTGATTGACAGGTCCAAAGTTCACAAAGAATTGTGACGTCTTCCGAAAACACTTCGTGCGGTCCACGTAGAACTTCAGCGCTCTAGCCACATCCAGCGAGTGCAAAGTCCTCTCAGCCGGCGACGAAGGCGACGGGAAGAACACAGGCAACACCAAGGGTTCGTTGAGATGGAAGTCCGACGGTACCTTGGGCATGAAGGAGGGGTGCGTCCTGAGCACTACCCTCGTGTCGTGAAAAGTCAAGTACGGGGCCTTGCAGGAAAGGGCCTGGATCTCTCCCACTCGTCGTGCGGAAGTGATGGCCACAAGAAACGCTGTTTTCCACGACAGAAATTTCAACGGAGCCGAGTGCAGAGGCTCGAAAGGAGGTCCCATGAGCTTGGTCAGCACCACGTTGAGCTCCCACGCCGGGGCCGGAGCCTTCACCGGCGGGAACGATCTGAACAGTCCCTTCATGAACTCTTTCACCAGACGATGAGACCACAAGGACGTCCGCCCGTGGTTCTGGTGTATCGGGAGATCGCAGCAAGATGAATCTTGATGGACGCGTGTGCCAGTCCAGCTTTGGCCAGCGTCAGCAGGTACGGCAGTACTTGGGGAGCCGTAATCCGTAGAGGGTTAATCTTCTGTGCGTGGCACCAGACAGAGAACCTCTTCCATTTGTGTCCGTAGCATTTCAGAGTCGAGGACGCCCTGGCCTTTGCAAGAACCTCTCTGCAGTCGGCCGGTATGTCGTATCCTCCAAACTCTAGCGCTGCAGTAGCCAGGCCTGCAAGTTCAGCGATTTCGGGTCGTGGTGGAGGATGGCGCCTCCTTCCCTGGAGAGTAGATCCGCGTCCACCGGCAGCTTGATTGGCGGGGACGCTGACAAGTCCAGAAGGTCCGCGAACCATATCTGCCTCGGCCACGCAGGTGCGACGAGGATCATCCTGCACCGTGACCTCTTCAGCTGGTTGACGAGCCGGATTAGCAGTGGCAAAGGAGGGAACGCGTAGAGGAACAGGCCCTCCCAGGGGAACGAGAAAGCATCGCCCATGCTCCTCGCCTGGGGAAACCTGCTGGCGAACCTCAGGCACTTGGAGTTCGTCGCTGTCGCGAACAGGTCGATCTGGGGTGTGCCCCACCGTCGGAAGAGGCGATCCACTAGATCCTGCCGTAGCTCCCACTCGTGGCACAAGCGCAGCTCCCTGCTGAGTGAGTCGGCGATGGTGTTTTTTATCCCTGCCAGATGAAACGGCACCAGAAACATCCTTTGGGCGACGGCCCAATGCCACAGGTCCTGCGCCTCCTTGGACAGTGCTGGGGACCTGGTTCCGCCCTGTTTCCTGATGTAAAACATGGTGGTGGTGTTGTCGGTGAAGATCCTCACCACCTTGCCCTTGAGGGACGGATGGAAGGACCTGAGGGCCCAAAACGCTGCACGGAGCTCCAGGACGTTGATATGTAGGGATTTCTCCGTCGGGAGCCAAAGGCCTCTTGCGTGCAGATTTTCGGTGTGCGCTCCCCACCCTTCCAGGGAGGCATCCGTGGTCACTGTCTCCTGGTGGGCTGGGGTCTGGAAGTCCATGCCCGCCATCAGATGCGCGCGGGTGCCCCACCACCGGATCGCTCGTCGGAAACTCTCGTCGAGCGTGATCCTTTCCTCGAAGCTGCCCGTCGTTTGGATCCAGCGCGCGTCCAGGAACTCCTGCAACGGGCGCATCCGGAGCCTGCACTAGGGAATGAGGTAGATGCAGGAAGACATCATTCCGAGGAGGGACTTGATGGACCTCACCTTGGCCGCGTCGGCCACCAACATCCGCTGCACCTTGCCCAGGATGGTCCTGGTCCTCTCCTCCGACGGGGAGGCCAGAAGGGACACTGTGTTGAGCCTCGCTCCCAGAAACAGAGCGTCTTGCGCGGGTACCAGGTGGGATGTGGCGTAGTTCACGGAGAATCCCAGGTCCGTGAGAAGTTGGACGGTCCTTGCCGTGTGAACCACGGCGAGCTCCCTCGTCTTGGCTCGGATGAGCCAGTCCTCCAGGTAGGGGTAGACGTGGATCCCCTCGCGGCGCAGCTGTGCCGCCACCGGTGCGAGGCACTTGGTGAACACCCTGGGTGCCGACCCTAGTCCGAAGGGGAGGGCTTTGAACTGGTAATGACGCCCTTGGACCACAAACCTGAGGAATTTTCGGTGCCCCTTTAGGATGGGAATATGGAAGTAGGCATCCTCCAAATCCAACGACGACAGGAAGTCTCCTTCCTCCAGCTGACCCAGGACGTGCTGGAGGGTGACCATCCGGAACTTCTGTGCCTTGATGAACTTGTTCAGACGTCGCAGGTCCAGGATGGGGCGCCATACCCCCATCTTCTTCTTCACGAGAAAGTATCTCGAGTAAACTCCGGAGCCCCGAAGCCTCTTTGGGACGAGTTTGATGGCGCCCTTCCTGAGCATCGCCTTTACCTCCAGGAGAAGTTGAGGGACGTGAAGTTCTTTCCTGGCCACGGGGGGGACGCGCGGACACCTTCTTTGAAACTCGAGCGCGTGGCCCCGGGCCAAGGCGTCCAGCACCCAGCGGTCAGTGGAGATGGACTCCCACACGCTGACGAAGCTCGCCAGCCGGCCTCCCACCGGGGTGCCTCGGTGGGGGCCCGACCCCACGGCCGGTTCAATCCTGCTTCGACGAGGCTTTGCCGCCTTGACCTTGGCGACGACGGCGGGGTCCGCCAGACTTGCCTCGTCCTCTGTAGGCCTCCTGAGACGACGAGCAGGCCGCTTGACGGTAGGTGGAGAAACCGCCGCCGGAACCTTTGGAGGCGCCCTTGCCTCCGCTGCTCCGAAAGGGCGTCTGTCGTTGTTGCAGAACTCCAAGGGCCCGGGCCGTCTCGGTGTCCGTTTTAATGGCCTGAAGGGAATCGTCCACTGTTTTCCCAAACAGGTTGTTCCCATCGAAGGGCATGTCCAGGACTCTGGTTTGAACGTCTTGACGGAAGTCCGTAGCCTTGAGCCATCCACGCCGCCTAAGGCAAACGCCGTTGCCCAACTGGCGGAACCCAGTGTCGGCGATGTCCGTCGCAACGGTAATGGCGTGGTCCGAAGCCACCTCACCTTCCTGCAGGATCTCCAGGGCCTCTGCCCTCTTGTCGTCCGGCAAGAAGTCCAGCAGGGGAGCCAGTTTGTACCAGAGCTTCCTGTCGTAGCGGGCCACGATAGCCAAGGCGTTGGCCGCTTTAATCGTCGTCGCTGCAGACGAGATGACTCTGCGTCCCATAGCGTCCAATTTCTTTCCCTCGCCGTCCGGTGGGGAAGTCGATGTGGAGGCCGCACCCCCCCCCCCCGCTTTCTTCCTGGCCGCCGCGGAGACGACGGAGTCCAGGGTAGGCTGCGCCCGGAGGCACAGGGGGCCGTGTCCGGGACCCGGTACTTCTTCTCGTACCGGTCTCTTCTAGCTGGCGTCGTGGAAGGGTTCTTGAGGAGGGTGAGGCCCTCATCCCAAATGTCGTCCAATAGAGGCACTGCGAGGACCGTCTTCCTCTTGGCCTCGCGCTGCTGATAAAAGAAACCTTCCTTCTTCTCCTCAGGGCAGAGTTGGAAAAGCTCGGATGCCCTGGTGATCATGGAGTGGAACGATCCAATCTCGTTGTTAGGGAGAATTCTCTGTTTAGGCTGAATTTCCCTACCTAGTGAGTCCCCCAGCAGCTTTGCTGGATTTCTGGGGTTTCTTTTTTTCTCCTGCCAAGAGTGAGACTCTTTTACCCTCACTCTTGGGCATGTTGAAGTGTGTTTTCTTGGTTAAACCTTGTGTTGAATGGGCTATGGGGTCTTTTACTCCATAGGGCCTTATGTATTTTTGTGATGTGGGTTACACAGCACCCTCTGTGCCGTGACCCAGGGGTGTCCTAGGGACTCCCCAACATAGACTCCATACCCTGGGACTGACTACTGTCTCCCAGGGCATGTAAAGTCACCAAAGACTTTGCTAGTCTTGAATCCTGAACAGAACCAGTACAAACCATCATATTGTGGACGTACTGGCTGGGGCAATTCGATTGCCCCAGGGTCTGTTAGTCGAGGGGGCACGTCTCCGTCCCCCCTGATCGAGTTTTGGCTGGTGGCAGTGGAAACTACTTTTTATATTCGACCGCGAATATTTCCCTATGGGATTTCCCATTGTTTTAGGCTAACACATTTAATTATTTATTTACGGTAGCCTTAAACATACCGCCGGTTTATATATTTATTATTATAACTCCGGTTGGGACTTTTTGCCAAAACTTGATTCTAAAATGGCGTTGGCGTTCGCCTCTGTAACTCTGACCCAAAGTGGAGCCCTTTGTTCCACTTTTGGCGGGCTTCTCCACAGAAGCCCTCCAAAGTGGTGCCACTCTGTCTGGGGTACTTAGGAGGGGTGGAGGGGGATTTAGGCACCCTGGACTGAGTTACCTTGGTAACTCAAGTCGCACTCCGTCCTGATTGGCCCAAGTGGTGAGCCGGCCGGCTCACCACTTAGCATGTTTGAGTGACAGCTAGGCTGGGTGAATGGGGGTTTGCTGCATAAAAGCAGGGCTTTGGGGACTGGAACTTCAGAAGTCGCCACAGGACCAAGAATCCGACGAGGGAAGAGCTGAGCCGACCTGCTTCGACGACACCACCCGGTGGAGCCCTGCTGAACCGTCTCACCACTTTTTCCAACGACCGAGGAGAACTCTTAACGGAGTGGCTCCTTCCCTTGACTGGTGGGGACAACCAGTTTTCACCTTCTTTCCGCTTCTCGAGGTATCTCGTGGCCGCCTTGCCCGTGCCAAGCACCCCGGCAACCGGAATACCACACTTTCACCCCAACCATGAAAGTCGGTACAACCCTTTAACCGGAGGACTCCGCGGCTGGTTTCTTCCCGGGCAGTGCAACAACCTTCTTCTTCTGCTCTTCAGCGAGAACTTCTTCTCCCCTGACCGACGTCGAGCCTTGCTGCCACTGCCTGGAACAACTGCCACCGCTGGAGGATCCTTTCCGCTTAAGGTACCGTGTTCCGCCTGGCTTCCCTTGCCACCGACTGTACGGGGTAGATTTAGCCCCCGGCTTTCGAACCTGGGAGTGCCTGGGACACCCTGGCTAAACTTTCTAAGCCACTCTAAACTCTTTCTAACTCTTTGCAAGACTTTGAATCCCTAATAACAGTGTGATCTTGGGCACATTTTCGCTCCGGCTACTCTAAGAGTGGGCCCTGCCTAGTGACTTTTGCTCACCTGTGACTTTGTACTTCTTTGAGCCTATTGCAAGTGTTCTGGACCTTAGAGTGGTGTGTTTAACCTATTACTGTTTCTTTTTATCCCTTTCTTGAATCTACTAGAGTGTCATCTAACGTTAAGCACTCACCTCTGTTCGAATTATGTGGTGTTAACCTAGAGTTGTCTAGATAGGAGTAAGGGTTGAAACTGCTTTCATTATAACTGTGTTGGAAGTGTTTTTACTATATTTTGCTAGAGTGATTTCAACTTATGTGTGTTTAATAAATAAATAACTATATACTTTTGAAACCAAGCTCTGGTCAGTGTTTGCTTGTGCTATTGTATTTGAGTACCTATTGTGTATACTTTACATACTGCCTAACTCTTCTTGAGGGAAGTCTGACTGCTCAGCCACAGCTACCAGGTAAATCTGGGTGGTGCGGACTGCTACCAAGTGGGTTTACTGCTATACCTGTAGTCTTAAATCTTTTGCAGTGTTCCCTAAGGGAACTGCACAGGTTTCTGCCTAACACTCGTCGGGCGGAGAAGCCCTGGTGGGAGGCGACGACGGTACATCCTCGTCGTATACCTCGTCGTCCGTACCCGTCGCTGCCGTGTCAGTCCCCGTATCATCCCCTCGGGTGGACGGGGAGGAGGGCTGGAAGGGGCGCGACGGCTGAAAAGGAGGTGGAGGGTGGATCCTTCTTTTCTTGGTAGGGGGAACACCAGAAGGTCCCAGTTCTGGGTCCCCCGACGGGAGAGGTTCCGTCGGCAACGGTAGTCTCGTCCTCATCTCTGAGCATAAGGACTGTATAGCCAACAAAATGGCCGCCGAGTTGTCTCGCGGCGCTGGCAGAGGGGAATCCGACAGGCGATCAGGGGCCCCGTCGGTACCCTCGATGATGTCGTCGTCACCTGCGTCGGGATCCATCCCGACGGGCCGGTCTTCTTCCACGCCGAGGCCGTGGCTTAAGACCTCGACCAGCTCCTCCTCCAAGGTTGAGGCCGAATCTACGACGACGCCCTGCCCCCCCTTTTTCTTCCCCACGGGGGATTTCACGGGGGTCCTATCGATGGGCACAAAAGAGGACTCCCTCCGAGGTGGCAGGGAGACTCTGAGCCCCGAGGTCGCCACCACTGGTGTAGCCTCCACAGGCTGAGCCAGGGCCGCCGCGACAGTTTCGATAGAGGGCTTGGCCGGATGGATTAAGGCCTTCACCACCTTAGGTGCCCTCACCGCCTTATCCTTGAGGGGGGGGGACACTGCCTCGCTCCCCCTCCGCCTTCGAGCTCGACCGGGGCCTCTCCAGGAGCTTTGCCGGGTGCTCGGCCTTCCTCTTACCCGACCCAGAGCGTTGGCTCGTGGTTGATGGTGCCGGGGAGGGTGCGCCCTGCCTGGCGCCCGTAGAGCCCGACCGTTCGGCGCTCCCGGTGCCAGCGGACTCGCGGTGCTTGGCCTTATGTTGGACCCCCGTCGCCGGGGCGTCCTCAAAGGTCTTAGAAGACCGCTCGGATTTCTTCCTCTTCTTCTCGCCGGACGGGCTCTTACCTTCTAGCCAGTTGGTGAGACGTTGATGGCAGTCCTTCATGGTCCGCTCCGACATGTTGCCGCAAAACGCACAGTCCTTCTCCACGTGCGTCTTGTCCTCATGTAGGCAGTAAAGACAAAAAGAGTGTTCGTCCTCCTTGAAGACGTTCTGCAGCTGGCATCCAGGGCAGACCCTGAACAGCTTTCCGGGCGTCGAGCTTCCCTTCTCCTGGGCCATGACTGGGCCTGAGAAACTTCTGGAGTCCTCCAAAAGCGTAGCTCGACGAAAACTTCACCCTTGAGGGGCGCAGACGAATCCGACACGGGTCCCCGTTGATCGGATGGAGAGTCGGTGGAGCTTGAGGCTCTTTTGACCGAAAAAACGAAGTTTTTGAGAAAAAACGTGAAAAAAATAGCACTAACGCTCGAGAGCAATAGCACGAGGATCCCAACACATGAACGTGCGGTAAAAATCTGAAGATGGCTGCCAGAGGCGGGGCTTAGGTAGAGGGCAGTCATTGGCTGTGGTCAGTATGACGCAGAGATCAGTGATTGGTTATTACTACGAAAGACAGATCAGAAACGAAACTGATACTGGTTTTTTCTTTACCGAGGATTCCCAGCCTGACGACGGGGAATATTCATGAGCATGTGAATCCATGCCAGACCCCATGCTGGAGAAAAAACAAGTATTGGCAATGCAAACAGTTTTGGCTTTTGTGTGTGCATGGGAAAGACGCTTGGCAGGCATTGCCGTAGTGGAATTAACTGGTATTTGATAGTAGCAGGTGTGAATATCTGGGCATCTAATAGCAGTGGCTGGCAAGTGCCTAATACTTATGTACACAAGCCAAAACTGTTGGCTTTGCCATGCTTATTTTTAATAGGACTTCAGAGGCAAACCTGGTTAAGAAATGTTTACTACTCCGTTTAAGTCATTAACTCTCAGAAGGCTGCTTTGAAAAAACACTGGCAGGCACTTCGAGTGCAAAGTTTAATGCTAAAGCTTGAGTAAAGAGAGCTCCAAGAGTTCCCATGAGGAGGTGTTTTGGGTTGGGAGGGGCAGGAACCGGGTGGGAATGGCCATAGGGATTAGCATGGCCAATGGCAGCCAATGGGTAGGCAAATATATGTATATATCATGTAATGTGTGGGAATGATTGCATGCTGTTTGGGTGGTTGGGTGTGCTTGTGTGAGTAACTGTAGTGAGCACATTTGTAATTGAGCAAGCAGTGTGCGAATGTGTGTGCTTGTGTTAAATACCTGGATGACGTACTGGTAATCTTTATTATTCCCAATGTTCTTTGCCCGAGTACTTGCGTATGAAGCACCTTGCCTCATGCATAAGTACTGGGCCGAGGACAAGGGATGTTGAGGCAATACTGGGCTTAGGAGTGGAGTTTGGGGGTTGGAGAAGAGTGGGAGGGAGAGGGGTGTGCTAATACATAAAGGTCATCAATGATAAAGTAACCATTATATGTATTAGTGGTTAGAGTGGCATTTTGGTACAGCCAGTATAGTCATTTCTTACTGGGCCATGATGTTTTTACTGGGCATCTATAATAAAGTAAGCATGATAAGTGTTATTACCTGTCTAGCCTGGCATTTGGGTGCAGCCAGTATAGCCTTTTCTTACTGTATCATGGCATGTTGTCTGGGCATATATAATGAAGTATGCATCATAAGTGTTATTACATGGCTAGACTAGCATTTTGGTGCAGCTAGTCTAGCAATTTCTTACTGTGGCTTTACATTTTGTACTGGTCATCTCTGATAAATGTGAGGAGTGAGAAGTGAGTCAGACACAAGTTTGCTATGTTTTTGGTTAAAGACTTTTTTTTTTTAAACTTTGGTTTTTATTAGCATTTTTTGATAAAACAATCGTACAAAACTGAGTGACCCCTTACCCTGCCCCTCCTCCATCCCCCGATCCCAACCCCAGCCCACCCACCATACCCCGTGTCCAGATCAGTGCATTTGTCTAGGGAGGCTCCTAGTGTTCTCTCCGTATCCTGTGCCTCGGAGATGATGTGATTAGTGACCGTGTTGCCGACTGATTTAGCGCCGCCATTCCCCAGGTCGTGGGTCCCCAGGTCGATTGTCATGCATCTCGGGACTAATCCCGCCCTGCTCAGGCCGGGATCTATACCTCGGATTCAGTGAACGTCCCAACCCCAGGATTGTTGAACTCCATACCAGTTTGTGAGGAATGAACTAGTATCATTGTTCACCATAGCAGTCAGTTTGTCCATCAAAAACATGTTTTTCACCTTTTTCAGCCAATCTTCCTTTGAGGGGGTTTCCGGGCTCTTCCATTTCTGAGCGAGAGCTACTCTGCCCGCCCTCAGCATGGTTTCCCACATCCTTGGATATCGGTATAGTTTTGTTTCCTCCGGGGGGAGACCCAGTAACATCGTTAGGGGATTAAGTGGTAAAAGTTCCTCTGTTACTTCCGCTATCCAGCCCCTCACCGACCCCCAGTAGGCCTGTACTTTCGGGCAGTGCCACCACATGTGACCTCTGGAGCCTGTCTGACCGCATCCCCTCGGGCACCTTGGTGACACCCCCGGAAACATCTTTGACAGTTTTGCTGGGTCCCAGTGCCACCCCTGCAAGATCTTTAAATTATGCTCCATGTCTGAGGTGAATAAGTTCCAATGAAATGCTATTTTGAATATTCTAGCCCAGGCGTTCTCTGAGATCTCTTCTCCCACCAGATCATTCCACAACGTGTGGAAGCTCCTCCTACCATGAAGGTTATAAGTATTTCAAATTTTATACATACTAGATACTGCACACCCTTTCTCGAGGTTGCCTAGTCGATGAGGTTCTCGAAGGGGGTTAACTGTCTCCTCAGGTTTGGACCCCATGACTGGTCGCAGAGGATACCCTTAAGACAGAGGTATTCGAAAATGGAAAGAGACCCTCGTCCGAGAGCGTCCCTCAGGTCCTCATAGGATAGGAATTCGCCCTCTCTGAACATCTGCCCAGCCCATTCCATTCCCATGTCTGACCAGTTTTGGGAGTGCCAGAACCCTTCACTACCCAATTTGAGGGGGTGGCCCCAGAGTGAAGTCATCGGAGATGGCCATGTGGTAAGGTATGCAGTCCGGGGGCCCTCTTTCCAGATGTCCCAGAGAACTCCCAGGGTCGGGTGGGTTTTTAGGTGTTTCGGGATCGTCTTGCGCGGGGCCCATAAGAGGTCACACACCTTTAGAGGAATACGTTCCCAGTCCTTCTTTCATGTGCTCCAGGAGGACGCGCAGTTGGGCGGCGCAGAAATAAAGGTTAAAATCCGGCAACCCAAATCCCCCCTCCTCTCTCGGTAGAGTCAGGGTGGCCCTCCCGGTCCTTGGGGTTTTCCCCTGCCATACAAAGTCTCGTACCGCATTTTGTAGATCTCTAAAAGTCTGTGCTGGGACGGTGGTTGGGAGAGCTGTGAAAAGGTACAGAAGCCGAGGCAATATGTTCATCTTTACTGCAGTCATCCGGCCATCCCGTGAGAGGATCATCTTACCCCATCTCCTCAGATCAGATGTGATCACTGCCACTATGGGGTCATAGTTAGTGGTGCCCAATTTAGATATGTCTGTGGTAAGATGGACCCCCAGGTACCGTATAGCGACCTTCCCCACTGTAATCCCATGAAACCTGTCCAGGGGGTCTAGCTCTGGGTCCATTTTTCTCATTGGGAGCAAGGCAGATTTAGCAGTGTTAAGTTTCAGGCCCGAGAAGCGCCCAAACGCAGCCACCAGGGTCAGGAAGGGGGGGAGCGAGGAGACGGGTCTACCAGATAGGCTAAAATATCATCCGCAAACAGGGACAGCTTGAATTCAACCTCACCCCTTCTAATTCCCTTGATGTCTGGGTGAGCTCTGATCGCTATGGCTAATGCCTCGATCGTAAGGACATATATCAGGGGGGAGAGTGGGCAGCCCTGCCTTGTCCCTCGAGAGAGGGGGAATGATTCGGACAGCCTCCCATCCACCTGAACCCTTGCCGTGGGGGCTCTGTAGACGGCAGTTACCCAACTCATAATGTGAGTCCCAAAGCCCATTCTTTGGAGGAGGAGTTCCATATATCTCCACTCGACCCTATCGAAGGCTTTCTCCGAGTCTAGGGAGAGGACAAATGCATCGAGCTCCGATGTTTGGACAAAGTGAAACAGGTTTATTGTTTTGCGAATATTATCTGACCCTTGCCTTCCCCTAATGAAGCCCACCTGGTCCCCATGGACTAGCTTCGGCATTATCCCCTCCATCCGCCTCCCCACCACCTTGGCCAGGATCTTAACGTCAATGTTTAACAGCGATATGGGGCGGTAGGAGGAACATTCTGCGGGATCCTTCCCTTCCTTGGGCAAAACTGCTATTATGGCCCCCATCATGGACTCGGGGAGGATGCCCCCCTCCAGCACGGCGTTACTAGGTACAGGGCCAGGGAGGAGCGAAATCTCTTGTAAAAATAAACAGTAAAGCCTTCATCCCACTAATCACCTTGTCCACCTCATCCTCGGTCACCGGGCCCTCCAACCCCTCTGCCATCTCCCTCGGTAGGGATGGGATCTGTATGGAGTTGAGGAAGTCTTCTATCTGGGTATCATCTCCGTCATATTCTGACGAATAGAGTGTCTTGTAGTATTGGCGAAAGGCCTCTCCAATATGGGGAGAGTCGCAGCTAAGGGACCCCTGGGCGTACCTTACCTCCTTAACCCTTCTACTTCTCTGGACCGCCCTCAACTTCCAGGCTAGGATCCTATCCGCTTTGTCCCCTTTATAATAATATTTTTGTTTAACCATTTGGAGACCCCTCTCCGTTTTGTGTAGGAATAGGTCTTTTAGCTGGAGCCTGTAGTCCTCCAGTGCGGCCACCCGGTCGCGCTCCAGGGCCTGATGGTTAAAGACATATATTGAAAATAAAAGGGGTTGGGAAAAGGCCTCTCTGACACTGCTCTAGAGGAATTTCCCTACCTAACCAAAAACTTAGGCTTCTGTGTCAGGATGCCAAAAACAAAACTGTCAGGTGCCCAATATTCTATTCTGACTCTCACACTACAAACTTAACTCGGAGGTGAAAAAGGAAAGTGTCTTTAACCTTGAGTGGTGTTAAAACAGTTTTTTAAAAATCCAACTAAGGGCTTCATAAAACCATATCTGAGGCAGTACAAAATTCCACTCTTAGTATAAGGCTGTACCACTGTAGAAATCAAGACCCGGACCAGGTTTGGGTTGCTGGAATTATACTTTATTCTTGTGATTTTAAACTAAAGAAAATATAGTCCATGAACTCCCTGAGAGTTACTCCACTCTTAGGCAGCCTTCCAGGGACGTGACTTAAACCCTCCTAAGTCTCCTTGGTGTCCGGATAGGCCCACCAGTTGTTCCTTCTCTCCTCGTCCTCTTCGTATGACTAGGAAAATCAACAACAAACACTGGATTAGTTCCCGGGCTTTTATGTGATGTGAGTGACTTGCTTCCCCCCCAATGGAAACCTCCCCTGTCAATCTGGCTTCTCATTGGCTGGTATTGCCATGTCCCGCCTCCTTTAAAGGCTGCCGTGGTTTCCCAAAGTGCCTGATTCTGCTGCCTGCCAGGAGAGTCCCGCTCCCAGGCAACTCCATCCCGTGAGTCCCTCCCGCCTTTGGAAGTCTCTCCCTCTCGCCATGTGGGTTCGTGCACGCGACCGCTCCAGAGCAGACCGCCCCGCCGAGCAAGCCGTCTCTCCCTCCTCTCCCTTCCTGGCGGGGAGAGACGCTCGGCGGGCCGTGTGGGCCGGCTCTCCGTGACCACTCGTGCTCCCCGCGGGCTCGCCGCCACTAACCCGGATCCCGGGCTGCAAGCCGCGGCGTCACCCCTGCCGGGTTCAGGTAAGGCTGGGTGGGAGGGGGCCGCTCTTTTCGTATCGCGGCCCGTTGGCGCGATCCTGTAGAGTCCCGGGGAAGACAGGTGGGATGGGGCTGCGCTTTCTGTCTCGCGATCCCGCGGAGTCTCGCTACCCCTCCCGGCACCCCCTCCACTCCGGGTCCCACCTCACATCTCCCCATCACAAACCCTGGACGATTGGGCAAGGGAGCATTCCGGGACAGATAGTCAGCCACCAGCTGGAAACCCGCAGGTCTGTGTAAGGTAAGGAAATCGAACGGTTGTAGAGACAGGAACCATCTAAGCACCCGCTGGTTGGTATCCTTATGTCTTGTGAGCCACTGTAAGGGGGCATGGTCGGTATATAACGTAAAGCAGCGACCCAAGAGATAATACCTGAGGGTCTCTACCGCCCATTTGATGGCCAAACACTCCTTCTCAATAGTGGAATAGGCCTCCTCGTGAGGTACGAGCTTCCTGCTCACGAAACAGACGGGTTGAAGTTCGCCCTCTTGTTCCTGTGAAAGTACTGCTCCCAGCCCCTGATTCGACGCGTCCGTCTGAAGAAAAAATTGGCTATGGAAGTCGGGGCACCGAAGTACTGGATTTGAGGTGATCCTCTGCTTTAGGACATCGATAGCTTCCAAAGCAGCGGTGTTCTTGGTCAAATCGGGAGACCCTTTGTTCCTCAAAGCGTCAGTTAGTCGAGGAGAAATCTGGGATAAATCTACGGTAGTAGCCTATGAAACCCAAAAAGGCACGGATCTGTTTCTTCGTGGATGGAGTAGGAATCTCGTGAATGGCCTGGATTTTCGAGAATTGTGGTCGTATCGTGCCTCCGCCTACCAAGTGTCCCAGATATTTCGTCTCGTGTGCCCCTATCACTGTTTTCTTCGGATTAATGTGTAGGCCTGCCTTAAACAACTCAGACACCACCTGTTCCAAGTGGTGTACATGGTCTGTCCAGGTCGTGCTATACACGACGATGTCGTCTAAGTAAGCCGCAGCATAACTCTCATGGGGACGTAGTATGACATCCATCAGTCTCTGGAAGGTGGCTGGTGCACCGTGTAGCCCGAATGGCAAAACCTTGAATTGGTATAGACCTTGGGGAGTTGTAAAGGCAGTCTTTTCCCGGTCCGTGGATTTCAAGGGAATCTGCCAATAACCCTTAGTTAGGTCAAGCGTACTTAGGAAGTTGGCGGATCCTAGCCTTTCCAACAGCTCGTCCATTCGTGGCATAGGATATGCTTCGTAATTGGAAATCGTATTTAATTGTCGGTAGCCCATACAAAATCTAATTGTACCATCGGGCTTTGGTACCAACACTATCGGGGATGATCATGGGCTGGTTGATGGTTCAATTATATCCATACGGAGCATCTCTTCTACTTCGTTTCGGATAACCAGCCTTTGTGCTTCTGGAATACGATAGGGCCTTAGCCTAACAATCTGTCCGGGATCGGTTTTGATCTCATGTTCGATTAAATCGGTCCTCCCTGGTAAGGCCGAGAACGCTTCTCCAAAGGGTGACAGTCTGGTCAAAAGTTCTGACTTCATTGAAGGAGTCAAGATGGTTCCCCATTTCACGTCTTCTAGCTTTCCCTGTTCACGATTCACATTTTGTTCTGAGGTATCCTCACCGGTATCCATTGTGGCTACCAATACAGGCGCGTTCCATGCTTTTAGCAGGTTCACATGGTATACCTTGTCTGGTGTGGCACGTTCGGGTTGGTGGATCCGATACGTCACAGGGCGGAGTACCTCCTTAACTTCATAAGGACCTCTCCATCTGGCCAATAGCTTGTTAGTACTGGTGGGTAGTAGGATTAGTACTTGGTCTCCTATTCGGAAGGTTCTCATCCAACTTCCTTTGTTATAGTTTTTCTCCTGGTTTGTCTGTGCGTGTCCCAGATTTATCTCGGCCATCGAGCGGAGTGCTGTCAGATGTTCCTTCAACTCTTCGGTGTACTCTGTTAAAAAGATCTCATCCGAAGTCTCCCATTCTTCTTTTACAAGATCCAAGATGGTTCGGGGTTGTCTTCCGAAAAGGAGCTCGAATGGAGAAAAACCGGTAGACGACTGTGGGGTGTCACGTAATACCATCAAGACCAAGGGCAATATGCGGTCCCAGTTCTTCCCATCTGACCCGGTCACTCTCTGTATCATTTTCCTGATCGTCTTGTTGTACCTTTCGACAAGGCCATCAGTCTGGGGATGGTATACCGAGGTGCGTAACTGATGTATCTGCAGTCTTTCGCATACCTGCCGAAGTAAGGTGGACATAAAATTGGTCCCTTGGTCGGTGATAACTTCCGAGGGTAACCCCACTCTTGCGAAGAAGGGAATGAGCTGGTCGCATAGTTGTCGGGCTGATGTTCCCTTCAAGGGAAATGCCTCTGGATACCACGTAGCATAGTCAACAATGACTAGTAGATACTTGTATCCACGGGATGCGGGTTCTATTGGTCCAACGATGTCCATGCCTATCCGCTGAAAAGGAACGTTAATAAGGGGCATCTTCTGCAAAGGGGCTTTTGCTGGTAAGACGCCACTTGTTAGCTGGCAAATGGGACACGCCTTACAGAACTGGGATACTTCACCGTATATGCCTGGCCAGTAGAACCGTCTCAGGATGTTCTGCTGCGTTTTCAGGGAGGCCATATGTCCGCCACAGGGGTGGTTGTGTGCCAGTTGCATTATGACCATTCTATGGGGTTTTGGTAATACCAATTGTTCCTTTACAGTCCCATCATCCGCCTTATATTTTCGGTACAATAATCCGTGATGGAACAGAAAGCCAGGTCCTTTTGTTACGTCTGGACCTTTCTCATTGGCCGCTCTCTCACGGGCTACCCGAAGGGTGGGATCAGTTAGGGTTTCCCCCCTCAGGGAGTACTCATGATCCTCGGGTTGCCAGTTAATGGGTCGGGTCATGTAACTGGCTTGGCACCACTCTAGTCTATTCCGTCTTTTATGTCCGCGAGGGTTTCTAGAGTCACCTATGTTCGTGGTTCTGTTACTCTTCGCTCTTTCTTCATCTAGTGCTTTACCAAAGTGGGGCAGGTCTGTTCCCAGGACCACTGGGGTGGGTAGAGTAGGAAGGACGGCAGCCTTTAATTGAGTGGTTTCATGATTCACCTCTATCTGTACCTCTCTCATCGGGTATGTTTTAATGTCCCCATGTATACACTTTATCGGTATAGAAATGTTAGGTAAATTAGGGTTATTACTCACGGTGGGAGATATGGCTGTTTGTCGACTTCCGCTATCCAGCAGCGCCCGGGTCGGTTGTCCATCCACCCTTATATCCACGATGTATGGACCAGGGCTACGTACTTCCGGATGTGGCTTCATGTAGCCAATTTCCATAGGCTCTGTGGTCTTCCTTCTAGGGCAAAACCGGGCAATGTGACCCCATTCACCACACTCAAAGCACTGGGGTTGTCGAACTCCCGGGATTATGGGTGACTGTTTCTCCTCGTATCCAGTCTTCCTTTCTTCTGGTTTCCTGGAAACCTCCTCCGGTTGCCTCCATCTGGTGTGTGCCACTTTTGGGCCTTTTTGTATCTGATGTTCAAAGCTCGGCGACGTCATCCTTCCTGGTATACTTGTTGAGGGGAAGCGACTATACCTGGCCTTTTGGTAAGCCGACGTAATGTCCACGGCTTCCGCCAATGTAGGCCTGTGGTGTTGCCTAACCCATCTTTGCATTGGGCTCGGCAAGGCTTCTATGAACTGTTCCAGGATTATTTTATCTAGGAGGGGTTGGTTGGCTGGTGTGGGGGATTGCATCCACTTATCCGTCAGATCTTTAATGCGGTAATATAACTGCCTGGGACTCTCTCCGTTTCTTAACTTGGTGTCCCTTAGCTGAAGGCGATAGGCCTCCTCATCCAGGCCTAGACGGTCCAGTACAGCTGCTTTAATTTCCCCATATGGAGTGTTACCATTAGGGTTCACAGCCTGATATGCACCCTGCATTACCCCAGATAACAAGGGAGCAACATACTGTCCCCAGCGTTCAGGCGGCCATTGCGCATTTCTTGCAATCCTCTCAAAACTTGTGAAGAAAAAGGCTGGATCCTCTCCCTCCTTATACTTCTGGAGCAGGGTGGACGGCACCATGGGTTGGTTCCTCGTGCTGGTCACTGCATCTGTGAGCCTGATAATGTTCTCATGTTGTTTGTCCTGGGCCGTGGTCTGTAGGGTGCCTTGTAATTGGATGGCTTGCTGGAACGCCTGGCGGTCAGCCACTGCCTGTTGCGTTTGCAGCTGTATTAATTGCTGCAACTGCTGTTGGCCATCCGTCAGGGTTTTAATTAGGGTCTCCATCGCGTTGTCACAAATCCCACCTTCGTCGCCAATGTAGAAATCAAGACCCGGACCAGGTTTGGGTTGCTGAAATTATACTTTATTCTTGTGATTTTAAACTAAAGAAAATATAGTCCATGAACTCCTTGAGAGTTACTCCACTCTTAGGCAGCCTTCCAGGGACGTGACTTAAACCCTCCTAAGTCTCCTTGGTGTCCGGATAGGCCCACCAGTTGTTCCTTCTCTCCTCGTCCTCTTCGTATGACTAGGAAAATCAACAACAAACGCTGGATTAGTTCCCGGGCTTTTATGTGATGTGAGTGACTTGCTTCCCCCCCAATGGAAACCTCCCCTGTCAATCTGGCTTCTCATTGGCTGGTATTGCCATGTCCCGCCTCCTTTAAAGGCTGCCGTGGTTTCCCAGAGTGCCTGATTCTGCTGCCTGCCAGGAGAGTCCCGCTCCCAGGCAACTCCATCCCGTGAGTCCCTCACCCCTTTGGAAGTCTCTCCCTCTCGCCATGTGGGTTCTTGCACGCGGCCGCTCCAGAGCGGACCGCCCCGCCGAGCAAGCCGTCTCTCCCTCCTCTCCCTTCCTGGTGGGGAGAGACGCTCGGCGGGCCGTGTGGGCCGGCTCTCCGTGACCACTCGTGCTCCCCGCGGGCTCGCTGCCACTAACCCGGATCCCGGGCTGCAAGCCGCGGCGTCACCCCTGGCGGGCTCAGGTAAGGCTGGGTGGGAGGGGGCCGCTCTTTTCGTATCGCGGCCCGTTGCCGCGATCCTGTAGAGTCCCGGGGAGGACGGGTGGGATGGGGCTGCGCTTTCTGTCTCGCAGCCCGTTGCCGCGATCCCGCGGAGTCCCGCTACCCCTCCCGGCACCCCCTCCACTCCGGGTCCCACCTCACAACCACCCTAAGAACTTTTGGTAGCACGAAAACAATTCAGGAAAAGCAAAATCCAATTAACAGTTTAAGAAAGACACAATGTAGTTCAAGGAAAGTAATCAAGCTATTGGTATATAACCCTATTACAGGAATAGACAATTTCTCCAATTACACTTGTCATAGGTTGTAGAATACAATTCTAAGGTAAATAAAAACATTATGACCATTTTAGAAATACTCTAGAGCATTTCAGGGAAATCATAACCCATTGTCATGGCCACTTGCCCAGGATCACAATTGCGGCACCATCAAGTGGAGGGAGCAGGGGGCCTCATGGTTCACGCACGTCCCTTTGGCACGTTTATACATGGGGGGCCTGGTTAGATGCAGTCCTGGCGCCTTTGGCTCCAGGCTCATGGAAGAACTTGAACAAGACATTTTCATTATGGGCAGAAGTGCTTGGAATGGAACAGAACTCTCATTATGGGCAAGAATACTCTCAAGAACTTCTCACTTGTGTGTAATTAGTCCGGGTGTGGCCTCTATCTGCATCTGCACGTGCAACTTCTAGGAGTGGCAGGGTGTGGCAAGCAGGACTGAGCTAAGGGGGTTTGGCCTCACAAGCTCAGCTATAAAAGCCAGCCCAACCCCAAGGCATACGTTTCGTGTTATTCTGCACCTACGTGCAGCATAATGCTCACCGTCGCCTGGGATTCATCTTACCTGGAGAGATCCTGTCATCTACAGTCATACTTACCATCTGGAGGATCCTGCTCTCACCTGTACGCTTCTTCCTGGCACCGCGGCTCACCTGAAAACACCTTGGAGCGCAGACATCTTCCTGGCACCGCGGCTCACCGGCAAACATCTCGGAGCGCAGACAGCATCATCTGGGCACCGCGGCACGACGCACTCCATCCGAACTTGCAGCACCTGCAAAAGAAAGGCAAAAGACAAGGTTAGACACTTAACAGACATTCCGTTAAGGGCGCGCTGCCATTAAACCTTGCGCATTCTCTTAAACCATCACGCACCTGCTGCCGGACGTTGTGGTCGCATTCTTCTTCTGCTAAGCCGCATTCCGCGCCTCCACAGCCGTAGTTAAGCTGCATTTCCATTTATTTGGGAGAAAATAGAGGAACGTTATTCAGGGAAAAACAACAACATTGGGAGCAATAACATCAAGACATTGAGAGAAAGCAGAAAGAGGGGAACAGACAAGAGACATTGAGAGAAAGCAGAAAGAGGAGCTTAGTCGCAGCTGGACTGGACTATTACTCAGGAATCAGTGAAGGAACTCTATTCCATCACCAAGCACGCCTGCCAGAAGTAGCAGGATGGACAGCTCATCATTCACACTTACCAGGTGAGCTTTATGGGCCAGTACGTGCCCACTGCAATCGCATCTTGGGTCGAAGGGTTTGGGAGATACCACAGTCACCTATCAGTGCATTCACGTTTTCCCATATCTACGCAGGAGCAGTGCCACCAATGGTCGCCGCCCACAGCGGATCCGCAGGGGACGAAACCAGAAGGGGGTGGTCTAATTCCAGGGAGGGCTGCAACTGTGCCCCGACGCCTCCGCAGAGACCAGGTGAGCGTAACAGAACGCGAAGCCTCAAAAACTCTCTGCCTGGGCGTTATCGAAACTTCTGAGACAGATCTGTTGGCCCAACTACTAGGGGAATTACGGGCTGAAGTACACGCCTCACGACAAGAGACCAGTGCCTTAAGGCGGGATCTTATTGTAACTCGGGAAAGCACCAATGATTTGGCAAGGCAGATGTTACAGACACAAGCAGGACAGGTTCCCTTGCCTGGGATAAGCCACGCTGCTCTGCCACAACAATCCACACCGGTTCAGGTAGTCCTTCCAAGGGCAGTGCCCTTAGCTCCGCCCGAACACTTCAATGCAGCCCCATAAAAGTTTGCCATATTCATGAACCAATGTCGCCTACATTTCTTATGCAGATCGGGAGCCTTTCCTAATGATCAAGCCGAAGTGGCATTTGTACTCTCATATCTAGGCGGTAATGCGGCGGACTGGTTAACACCATTAGTAACCCAAGATGATCCTTTGCTTCTGAACTTTGGGGGTTTCCAACACGAGATGGAGAAATTGTTTGTCCGACATGCTCAGGGGCAAGCCCTGGACAACGAGCTACTGTCACTCAGACAGGGAAACCAAGATCTATTAACCTACATTGCAGCTTTCAATTGTCTCATAACTCAAACCAACTGGCCAGAAGAGAAAAGTAATACACTTCTATCGAGGGCTACGTGGGGAACTTAATGATGTGTTGGCCCAAGTTGTGAACCCACCCGAGGGATGTGCAGACTACATTGACCTCACAGTGCAACTCGACCATAGGTTGCAGAATAGGAAAATGGATCGAGCCAGAACAGAATGTAGGACAGTTTTTGTGCGACCCTGCGAGACCCACACCAAGCCACATAAACACTCGGAACCAATGCAAATCGGTGGGTTACGGAGTTCTCTGACCAAGGCAGAAAGAGAAAAAAGAAGACAACAACTGTCTATATTGTGGGAAAGCAGGCCATTTCCTCTGTGATTACCTGGTGAAACCTCCCAAGAAAACGGTAGGGGCAACAGATAAAAACAACGAAAAAGAAGAAGCAGCACCGGATTTGGGAAACTCCAATGCCCGGCAAGCGTAGGGTTCCACTTGTCGAGCAAGAAAAAGGAAGGCGTACATACCTCACATCTAGTCATTCCGGTACTTTTGGTAAATCACAAGCAGCCGTCAAAGATACATTCCTTGGAGGCTTACATTGACAGTGGGGCAGTAGGGAACTACATTGACCAAGATCTGGCAACCTGAATAGGCCTTCCTCTTCAACAAAATCAGAAAAAGTCACTGCAGTGGATGGATCTCAGTAATCATCCGGCCCGGTGACACAATGTACAGAGAAAGTCAAGCTTTTGTTACAGGATGGGCAACATGAAGACATCACCTTTGATCGTATTGGTGCTCCTCAGTTCCAGATGATATTGGGAATGCCCTGGCTAGAGGACCTTTATCCTAAATTCGACTGGCGAAAACAAGTTCTGACCTTTTCTCAAGACTTGGCCGACACCTGTTACAACAAAGACATCATCAACCAAAAACCCAAGAAAAGTATTGTGCTGGACCTCATAAGCACCTTACCACCTGAATATCACTGTTACCAGGATGTCTTCCAAAAAGAACAAGCTAACGGTTTGCCCCCGCATAGACCCTACGATTGCCAAATAGACCTTGTGCCCAGAGCCCAAATTCCCTACAGCCGGATTTACGCCCTAACAGAGCAAGAAAACCAACATCTTAAAACTTACCTGGATCAGTATCTGGCAAATGGTTTTATCCACCCATCCAACCAAGTCACCTGCCTCCTCGCCCCTCTTCTTCGTGCCTAAGAAGGTGGGGGACTTGAGAACCTGTATTGATTACAGAGCAATCAACCAGATTACCGTAAAAAAAGATACCCTTTGTAAAGACTAGAGGGGGGGTCTGTACTTGTGCTTTCTATATGGTAGGGGAGAGGCACAGAGGACCCCAGCCAAGATTCTCTATTATGGTAGCAAGGGACGACCAATCAAGGCCTAGCTTCTCAGGAGGTAATGCAGGCTGGTTCTTAAGTACAGTGTAGTCCCCAAGCTCCCACAAAGGAATGTCCACAAACCGTATTAGTTAAAACACAGCCTTTATATAATTAAGTTCAAGGTTATGTACACAATCACAATAACTCACTTTGTGCTCAGAAAATCTACAATGGCAAATATATACAGTTCTAAGTGGTACCACAATTATTAGCAGATCTCATTAAAGTGCATCAACTGTACTCTGGTTAAATGTCACACAGATCACTTAATAAAAGGTAACTAACAATAGACATAGGAGGAAAGCAGTTGGTTCGAACAATTGGCAGAATACTGGCCCCTACCACTAGACACAGTTCTGTGTGGAGATCCCCCCCCACCTGGGCAACCTGTAAAGTAAAGATATCTCACAAGCCCAGTCCATATATTGTTCTAGAAGTCTTATTTCCTTCTATAATGTTTCTACCACCCCAATGTACCTGGAATAGCAGAGTTTGACGTCGGGTCGTCGACTGATCCTTCATGAGCGGCTCCCTTAAAAGCAGGAGCCACGGATTGTCGGGATCCCACGAAGAAAAGTGAACTCGGGTTGAGGCGGCAGCTTCGGTTCCAGCGGTGATCGTCGTCGACAAAGCGAAGGCGTCCTGCAAAGACGAGGCGTGAGGGGCACTTTGATGACGATAGTTGTGGACCGCAGAGTTTATGAAGAACTGTGGCCCAGCAAGGGTGTCGAGTCGTCTGGCGTCTCTACGGTCGTTGGGTGGCGGGAAACTCACCGGCGGATGCTCCTCGGTGCGTCGACGGCCTGGCCTTCTCTGGCAGGATAACGTGGACAGCGGTGCGGACGAGCGCATCTGTGAATCAAAAGTTTTAGGCAAAGGAGCGCGAGGCTCCAGTCGTTGGCGGCACGGCGTCAAGCAGTCCCCTCTTCTGGGCAACACGGCTTCGACGGGCCTCCAGCGGTTACAGAAGACTTGCGAACCCTGGTCGACGACGGTGGACGGAATGTCCGGTGCTAATCTTCATTCTCCTCGGCAGTCCCAGTCTCCGGTCAGCAGCCTTTCGAGGGTCCGACTTCCAGGGCGCTTCAGCGAAGGTTAGCGCTGCTCCATGGTGCCTCGGAGCAGGGGAAGAGGGCACCTAACCAGGTCCTCTCTTGGATCAGTCTCGATGGCTTTCGGATTTCGGCGAAGGGAGACAGCAGTCAAACTTCTTCAGGCTCGGCTTCGAGGTTAAGCATCAGTTTCAACTTCAGCTTCTGAACAATTTCCAGAGGTGAGAGGTCTCCAGATATACTATTCTGTCTCTCATCCACACTGCTGGGTCACACTCAGCAGCCAATCATACATAAGGGCATTCATGCAGTCAGTCCGCCATTCAGGCATAGAGTGCCTTCAGGCCATACTCCTACTTCTCAGACACTCACAACAAGGAATGTGTATTGGGTTAAGTACCCAGCCATTCAACGCTACACACTGCATTCATACCAGTTTCGGGCAGGGCTGTCTCAGTCATTGTGCCAAACACCAGAACCATCCACAACAAGAAGTGCATATTGGTCACACACTCCATTCACCCAGGTCCCACCCACACAGTGTACCCACAACATACAGTCATAGGGAAGGCTCCAGCCAGTCTGGCCTGGACTTCACAAGAACACCATATATGGAACTTCCACCCCACAGCCAGTCAGGGGGAAGGGACAGAGTCAGGGCTTCCCAGGACTTTGGGAAAACAAGGTAACAGGCAATAGAAAGCAAGAGGCCACTGGGCCATCTTGTTTCCTATCAGGAATCAACTGATTCCAATGTCAGGGCCTGGGTATCCCAAAATAACCAGGTTACTCACCGTAGTGACCACCTTACTCCTAGTCCATAGTCCCCTTTCCTCCATACTTATGGGACATCTCTCCGTCCTGGGGGACGGGACCGGAGCACTTTGTAAAAAGCATCCAAAAATGTGTCCTTCCCCCCCTTTCTTGCGCAGGGTCCGGCATGCGGCCGTAACCCCGCCCACCTTGGCTCCGCCCCGCGCATCGCCCATCAGTCCTTTTCTATCACCAGGTCAGAGACCTATTAGCAATAACAGAGGAACCTTATTAGAGGGGACGGCGGGCGTATGGAGGAAAGGGGACTATGGACGAGGAGTAAGGTGGTCACTGCGGTGAGTAACCTGGTTATACTCCTACGTCCCCTCCCTTTTCCTCCATACTTATGGGAGATTCCCAAGCAGTCCTAACAGGAACTACGGGTGGATGGAAATACCCATTACTGAAAAAGGTTCTTCAGCACAGCCTGATCAAACTGAACATCAGCTCTTGAGCTTATGTCAAGACAATAATGCTTACAAAAAGCAGATGGGGAGGCCCAAGTAGCTGCCCTAGAGATGGACTCCCAGGGGACATATTTCTGAAAAGCAACCGCGGCTGCCTTGCCCCGAACCAGGTGTGCATGAATACCCTTAGGAGGTTTCAGCCCTTGGACGGTGAAAGACTCCGTAATGCAGGCGGCAATCCACCGAGAAATAGTCGCCTTAGACGCCTGCTTACCCTGAGGGTTACCAAAAGTCACAAACAGTTGAGAACTCCTGAGCTCGGAAGTTCTGCCAGATAGAACTTAACAGCCCCTCTGACATCGAGACAATGCAGAACCCTTTCTGCCTCTGAGGTAGGGTTCGGAAAAAAGACCGGCAGGGAGATCGACTGATTCAGATGGAATTCAGTTACCACCTTCGGCAGGAAAGCAGGATTCGTCCGTAGGACTACCTTATCCTTGTGAAAGACCAAAAAGGGATGCTCCACCGACAAGGCCTGGAGCTCACTCACCCGCCTTGCTGACGTAACGGCGACCAAAAAGGACACTTTCCAGGAAAGGTACTTGCGGTCCACTGTGGCCATTGGCTCGAAAGGCTTATGACAACGCTGTCAGGACTACATTTAGATCCCACAACGGGTGCGGACTACGAATTGGAGGATAGAGGCGGGTCGAGCCTGCAAAATGCCTCTTAACCACTGGGTTACTCAGAGTAAGAGCATTGGTCCGTAGAAAGGTAAGCGGAAACCGCTGAAAGGTAAGTTCTGCATGACAAAACATGGACACCCGACTCTGCTAAGAAGGATACAAAGGACAAAACCGTGTCAACTGTAGCCCCCCTTGGGTCCAACTGCCTGTTTAAACACCAATGACAGAACCTGAGCCATTTGCTTCTGTACTGGTGTTAGGCAGAAACCTGTGCAGTTCCCTTGGGGAACACTGCAAAAGATTTAAGACTACAGGTAGAGCAGTAAACCCCTTTGGTAGCAGTCTGTACCACCCAGATTTACCTGGTAGCTGTGGCTGAGCAGTCAGACTTCTCTCAAGAAGAGTTAGGCAGTATGTAAAGTATACACAATATGTACCAAAACACAATAGCACAAGCAAACACTGACCAGAGCTTGGTTTCAAAAGTATATAGTTATTTATTTAAAATACACATAAGTTAAAAACACTCTAGCAAAAATATAGTAAAAGCACTTCAACACAGTTATAATGAAAGTAGATTCAATCCTTTCTCCTATCTAGACAACTCTAAGTAAACACCACTTAATTAAAACAGAGGTGAGTGCTTAACGTTAGATGACACTCTAGTAGTTTCCAAGAAAGGGAGAGAAAAAGCAGAAATGGGTTAGACACACCACTCTAAGGTCCAGAGCACTTGCAATAGGCTTAAAGAAGAATAAAGTCACAGGTGAGCAAAAGTCACTAGGCAGGGCCCACTCTTAGAGTAGCCGGAGCGAAAATGTGCCCAAGATCACACTGTTAGTTAGAGATTCAAAGTCTTGCAAAGAGTCAAAAAGAGGTTAGAGTGGCTCAGAAAGTTTAGCCAAAGTGTCCCAGGCACTCCCAGGTTCGAAAGCCGGGGACTAAATCTACCCCGTACAGTCGGTAGCAAGGGAAGCCAGGCAGAACACAGTACCTTAAGCGGAAAGGATCCTCCAGCGGTGGCAGTTGTTCCAGGCAGTGGCAGCAGGGCTCGACGTCGGTCAGGGGAGAAGAAGTTCTCGCTGAAGAGCAGAAGAAGAGGGTCGTTGCACTGCCCGGGAAGAAACCAGCCGCGGAGTCCTCCGGTTAAAGGGTTGGTACCGACTTTCGCGGTATGGGGGTAAAGTGTGGTATTCCGGTTGCCGGGGTGCTTGGCACAGGCAAGGCGGCCACGAGATACCTCAAAGAACGGAAAGAAGGCGAAAACTGGTTGTCCCCACCAGTCAAGGGAAGGAGCCACTCCGTTAAGAGTTCTCCTCGGTCGTCGGGAAAAAGTGGTGAGACGGTTCAGCAGGGCTCCACCGGGTGGTGTCGTCGAAGCAGGTCGGCTCAGCTCTTCCCTCGTCGGATTCTTGGTCCTGTGGCGACTTCTGAAGTCCCAGTCCCCAAAGCCCTGCTTTTATGCAGCAAACCCCCATTCACCCAGCCTAGCTGTCACTCAAACATGCTAAGTGGTGAGCCGGGCGGCTCACCACTTGGGCCAATCAGGACGGAGTGCGACTTGAGTTACCAAGGTAACGCAGTCCAGGGTGCCTAAATCCCCCTCCACCCCTCCTAAGTACCCCAGACAGAGTGGCACCACTTTGGAGGGCTTCTGTGGAGAAGCCCGCCAAAAGTGGAACAAAGGGCTCCACTTTGGGTCAGAGTTACAGAGGCGAACACCAACGCCATTTTAGAATCAAGTTTTGGCAAAAAGTCCCAACCGGAGTTATAAAATTAAATATATAAACCGGCGGTATGTTTAAGGCTACCGTAAATAAATAATTAAATGTGTTAGCCTAAAACAATGGGAAATCCCATAGGGAAATATTCGCGGTCGAATATAAAAAGTAGTTTCCACTGCCACCAGCCAAAACTCGATCAGGGGGGACGGAGACGTGCCCCCTCGACTAACAGACCCTGGGGCAATCGAATTGCCCCAGCCAGTACGTCCACAATATGATGGTTTGTACTGGTTCTGTTCAGGATTCAAGACTAGCAAAGTCTTTGGTGACTTTACATGCCCTGGGAGACAGTAGTCAGTCCCAGGGTATGGAGTCTATGTTGGGGAGTCCCTAGGACACCCCTGGGTCACGGCACAGAGGGTGCTGTGTGACCCACATCACAAAAATACATGAGGCCCTATGGAGTAAGAGACCCCATAGCCCATTCAACACAAGGTTTAACCAAGAAAACACACTTCAACATGTCCAAGAGTGAGGGTAAAAGAGTCTCACTCTTGGCAGGAGAAAAAAATTAAACCCCAGAAATCCAGCAAAGCCGCTGGGGGACTCACTAGGTAGGGAAATTCAGCCTAAACAGAGAATTCTCCCTAACACTCGCCCCCCCCAGACTAAGGGACAGGAGGATTTAATCCACTCCTGGATGAACCTCATACCTCTAGTCGATGATATACATCCTAGAGAGTCCATCAGCATTTTGATGGTGACACCTTGACCTTTGCTTAAGGGAGAACTCAAAGGTTTTCTTTTGCAAGCTAAAGGACCTACAAACCCTTTGAGGAACATCAGTCTTTTTGTTATAGGGGATCTGGTTGACCAGTCCCTCAGAAGTTGGTACAACTCCTGAACCTATGTTAGGCTTTTTGAAGGGGTCCTTATAAAGGATTCCCTTAGATCTAGAGGGGCCTCCAAGGTTCCTCACCACCTCTCTTGTGGGAGCAGGTTGGGTCTTAGGCCTCTTGGTTGGAGGGGTTGGGGTTAGGCAATGTACCTGCTTCCCCTTCCTCTTAGATCTACCCTTACCTATTTTAGGAGTTTCCCCCCTAATATTAGGATTTGAGTTGGGGTCTTCAGTAGAAGGTCCAACAGTCTGAAGGTTTTTGGCCTTAGACTTTTCTTTTCTGGTTTTCCACCAGCACTGAGAATTACCAGTTCTCTCAGGTCCAGATAGGGGCCTAGTTGGTCTATCCACCTCTTCCTCAGAAGCAGGGGGGTCAGAGACTCTGAAACTAGGGGAACACAGGGTGGAGCTTGGTTGGGGCTCCCATGTTCCTAGCATACTATCCTGAACTGTGCCTGGGTTAGAGGTCAACTTACTAAAACCAGGGCTTGTAGTGGGGTTCTCAGTAGAGGGTCCCACAGGCCTAGAAGGGTCCTTCAAGGTAGCCTTTCTAGCCAATTTGGTTAAGTTCTGTTTCTCCATACTGGGAGGCCTGGGGGTATGTGACACTACTCCTAGAGTTCTTAGGTCATTCCCCAACAGGACCTTCCCAGGTACCTCAGTCTGAACACTGACAGGGATCCTCACTGTCATGTTGTTACACTGAATGAGGGCTGGTAGAATAGGAACCATTTGGACAGGGCCTCCAGACATCTTAGTGGGACCTTTGGGTGCTTTGGCCACATCCTCAGGTTGAAAGAAGCTTTCATCCACTACTGTTCTGCTAGCCCCAGTGTCTCTCCTGGCAGGAGTATCCTGGCCATTGACAAGAACACTATCCACATAATACACCTTAGAGTTAACAGGTAGGGAGTTATACACAACCCTATTCTGGGGACTAACCAGACCCATAGGCTCTAAGTTTACAGTTGCTTGAAGACCCAAGGGTTCTTCAGCAAAGAGTTCAAAGTGGGCACTAGCCATCTGTACTTCATCCTCAGGAGTGAAGGCTAAGGAGACTGTGCTGATCCCTGCAGGTTTACCCTTGCACTTGGGATCTCCTTTGATATGGTCAGTACCCTGACAGACATAGCATTGTCCAAATGCTCTCTGGAAGGGTGGCTTGTTCTGACCTCCTTCTGGCTTGTGGCCAGAAGGTACAGTAGCCTGACTAGGTTTCCCATGTGGCTTACCCTGGTTATTTTGTGGTTTGGGGCCCTCTTTGGGATAGGAATTATTAGAATTCTCTTTGGAGTCCTTTTTGGGCTGTTTCTCCCCATCCTTCTTCTGAGTGACCCCAGAATCCTTGTGAGTGGCCCTGTTGGCAACCCACAAGTCAGCAGCCTTAGCTAGCCTCCGGGAATCTAATTCCCTGGAATCAGCCAAGTGTTGTCTGAGCTCAGGAGAGCAGGCATCATAAATAGTCTCCAACATAAACAAATTCTTCATACCTTCATAAGTGTTCACCTTGTAACCCTTAATCCATCCCTCTAAGTTTTTCAAACATTCACTCACCCAGGTAGCCCAAGGGGTACCATCATGCTTTTTGAGGCTCCTAAACCTCTTAAGATACTGGGAAGGGGTCTTCCCAAACCTAGCTATCAAAGCTAGTTTCACACATTCATAGTCCTTCCTATCCTCCTCCCCCATCTCCATTACCACATCAGTTGCAACAGGGGGAAGCCTAGAGAACAACCAGGTGAGTAAGTCATTTCCTGTGATGTTCTGGAGCCCATGATTATATTCAAACAGAGACAACCAATCCAACACATCCAACTTAGGCTCATACATACCAACCAATTCTTTAGGCATCCGGGGTCTTTTAGGACTGGAACTTCTAGAGGAGCCAGAGAGAGAAACATTCTCAACAGATAATTTCTTCATTTCTAAGTCATACTTGAGCTCCATTTCCCTTAGCCTTAGTTCTTTGTCAGTTTGAGCATTAAGTTTCTTATACTCCAATTCTAGCTTCATTTTCTCCAGTTCAAAGTACTGAGGACTAAATGTGGGACCTGGTAAAGGTCCAGTAGGTACAGCAGGTAGAGCAGGCAGAGGCCTAGGGGGGACAGTTACAACAGCCTCACCCTCCTCTTCTGACTCTTCCTCAGAAACATCAACATTTTGCTCCATGTTAACTTCAACACTGTCATCTACAGTTGCTGGAGTGGTAGGTTCCTCTGAACCATCACCCAGACTTTGGTTAGCTAACAATCTTTCAATCAGCTCCATTTTCTTGCCCTTAGTCAGGAGATCCTTATGTTTACAGAGCACTCTTAAACAATCAGCAGTTTTGGCTGCAAGGGACTCTTGACTATAGCTTTCTATAACTGACATGTTAGAGGTTTTACTTTTTCAGTGCTAAGCTTTGTGGTTAGTTGCACTAAGGTATCTAAAGCACAATAAAATGTATACTCAATACAAATCCCACCGCTGTACACCAGTGTTAGGCAGAAACCTGTGCAGTTCCCTTGGGGAACACTGCAAAAGATTTAAGACTACAGGTAGAGCAGTAAACCCCTTTGGTAGCAGTCTGTACCACCCAGATTTACCTGGTAGCTGTGGCTGAGCAGTCAGACTTCTCTCAAGAAGAGTTAGGCAGTATGTAAAGTATACACAATATGTACCAAAACACAATAGCACAAGCAAACACTGACCAGAGCTTGGTTTCAAAAGTATATAGTTATTTATTTAAAATACACATAAGTTAAAAACACTCTAGCAAAAATATAGTAAAAGCACTTCAACACAGTTATAATGAAAGTAGATTCAATCCTTTCTCCTATCTAGACAACTCTAAGTAAACACCACTTAATTAAAACAGAGGTGAGTGCTTAACGTTAGATGACACTCTAGTAGTTTCCAAGAAAGGGAGAGAAAAAGCAGAAATGGGTTAGACACACCACTCTAAGGTCCAGAGCACTTGCAATAGGCTTAAAGAAGAATAAAGTCACAGGTGAGCAAAAGTCACTAGGCAGGGCCCACTCTTAGAGTAGCCGGAGCGAAAATGTGCCCAAGATCACACTGTTAGTTAGAGATTCAAAGTCTTGCAAAGAGTCAAAAAGAGGTTAGAGTGGCTCAGAAAGTTTAGCCAAAGTGTCCCAGGCACTCCCAGGTTCGAAAGCCGGGGACTAAATCTACCCCGTACAGTCGGTAGCAAGGGAAGCCAGGCAGAACACAGTACCTTAAGCGGAAAGGATCCTCCAGCGGTGGCAGTTGTTCCAGGCAGTGGCAGCAGGGCTCGACGTCGGTCAGGGGAGAAGAAGTTCTCGCTGAAGAGCAGAAGAAGAGGGTCGTTGCACTGCCCGGGAAGAAACCAGCCGCGGAGTCCTCCGGTTAAAGGGTTGGTACCGACTTTCGCGGTATGGGGGTAAAGTGTGGTATTCCGGTTGCCGGGGTGCTTGGCACAGGCAAGGCGGCCACGAGATACCTCAAAGAACGGAAAGAAGGCGAAAACTGGTTGTCCCCACCAGTCAAGGGAAGGAGCCACTCCGTTAAGAGTTCTCCTCGGTCGTCGGGAAAAAGTGGTGAGACGGTTCAGCAGGGCTCCACCGGGTGGTGTCGTCGAAGCAGGTCGGCTCAGCTCTTCCCTCGTCGGATTCTTGGTCCTGTGGCGACTTCTGAAGTCCCAGTCCCCAAAGCCCTGCTTTTATGCAGCAAACCCCCATTCACCCAGCCTAGCTGTCACTCAAACATGCTAAGTGGTGAGCCGGGCGGCTCACCACTTGGGCCAATCAGGACGGAGTGCGACTTGAGTTACCAAGGTAACGCAGTCCAGGGTGCCTAAATCCCCCTCCACCCCTCCTAAGTACCCCAGACAGAGTGGCACCACTTTGGAGGGCTTCTGTGGAGAAGCCCGCCAAAAGTGGAACAAAGGGCTCCACTTTGGGTCAGAGTTACAGAGGCGAACACCAACGCCATTTTAGAATCAAGTTTTGGCAAAAAGTCCCAACCGGAGTTATAAAATTAAATATATAAACCGGCGGTATGTTTAAGGCTACCGTAAATAAATAATTAAATGTGTTAGCCTAAAACAATGGGAAATCCCATAGGGAAATATTCGCGGTCGAATATAAAAAGTAGTTTCCACTGCCACCAGCCAAAACTCGATCAGGGGGGACGGAGACGTGCCCCCTCGACTAACAGACCCTGGGGCAATCGAATTGCCCCAGCCAGTACGTCCACAATATGATGGTTTGTACTGGTTCTGTTCAGGATTCAAGACTAGCAAAGTCTTTGGTGACTTTACATGCCCTGGGAGACAGTAGTCAGTCCCAGGGTATGGAGTCTATGTTGGGGAGTCCCTAGGACACCCCTGGGTCACGGCACAGAGGGTGCTGTGTGACCCACATCACAAAAATACATGAGGCCCTATGGAGTAAGAGACCCCATAGCCCATTCAACACAAGGTTTAACCAAGAAAACACACTTCAACATGTCCAAGAGTGAGGGTAAAAGAGTCTCACTCTTGGCAGGAGAAAAAAATTAAACCCCAGAAATCCAGCAAAGCCGCTGGGGGACTCACTAGGTAGGGAAATTCAGCCTAAACAGAGAATTCTCCCTAACAACTGGGACCTATTCAAGGGTTTTCTGGCTGCCTGGATAATACACATGTTATCCGCAGACAAGTTAAGATGTTCTAAAGACTTGAACTCAGGCACCATGCCACCAAGCTGAGCGATTGTGGGGAGGGGTGCCACATCTGCTGTTCCCCCTGATGAAGACCGGGGGTCACTGGTAACCTGATCGGCAGATACACCGACAGGTGTTGAAGTTCCGAGAACCAAAACCTGGCCAGCCACCATGGGGGGCTATGAGTAGAAGGGAATAGTTCACCGAGTTTTTCAGCTTCCAAATTGCTCGATGGACTAGAGGCAGAGGCGGGAAGGCGTAAGCTCTCATGTTGTGCATGGAATCTCGAGAGCATCCCCCAGAGAGGAGGCTCCCACCCCCCCTCTGGAGGCATACTGAGGAAGCTTCTAGTTTACTGCCGTAGCGAAGAGGTCCACCTCTGGTGTGCCCTGTTAGGGAGAATTCTCTGTTTAGGCAGAATTTCCTAACCTAGTGAGTCCCCCAGCAGCTTTGCTGGATTTCTGGAGTCTCTTTTCTTCACACTCTTGGACATGATTTGAGGGGTTCCTTTGACTGTTAATGTGTTTTATGGGCTATGGGGTCTTTTACTCTATAGGGTCTCATGTGTTTTTACTATGTGTGTTACACAGCACCCTCAGAGCAGTGACACAGGGGTGTCATAGTGACACCCCACCATAGACTCCATACCCTGGGACTGACTACTGTCTCCCAGGGCATGTAAAGTCACCATTGGCTTGCTTTACTAGTCCCAAATTATGAACAGAAACCAGTACAAACCATCATATTGTGGACGTACTGGTCGGGTCAATTCGATTGCCCCGGGGTCTGTTAGTTGAGGGGGCACGTCTCCGTCCCCCCTGATCGAGTTTTGGCTGGTGGCAGTGGATAATACTTTTTATATTCGACCGCAAATATAACTCCATGGGATTTTCCCATTGTTCGAGGCTACCAACTTTATTTAATTCTCATAGCCTCGAACATACCGCCGGTTTATTTATTTAATATTAATTCGCCGGTTGGTATTTTTTGCCAGAACTCTATTCTAAAATGGCATTTGTGTTCTCTTCTGTAACTCCAAACCAAAGGTCGAGCCCTTTGTTCCACTTTTTGGCAGGCTTCTCCACAGAAGCCTCCAAAAGTGGTGCCACTCTGTCTGGTTACCATAGGGAGTGTGGGAGGGGGTTTAGGCACCCTGGACTGAGTTACCTTGGTAACTCAAGTCGCACTCTTGTGTGATTGGCCCTTAGCATGTTTGATTGACAGCTAGGCTGAGTGAATGGGGGTGTGCTGCATAAAAGCAGAGCTTTTGGGACTGGAACTTCAGAAGTCGCCACAGGACCTGAGAATCCGACGAGGGAGAAGCTGAGCCGACCTGCTACGACGACAGCACAGGTGGAGCCCTGCGGAACGGACTCACCACTTCCCGACGACAGAGATGATCTCCCGGCTGGAGAGTCTTCTTCCCCTGACTGGTGGGCACAACCAGTTTACCTTCTTTTCCTCGCATCCCAGGACGTCTTGTGGTCGAATTGCCCGTGCCAAGCGTCCCGGCAACCGGATAGCCACTTACCACTGGACCGCGAATAAAAGGACCGCTCCTTTTAACTGAGAACTCCGTGGCTGGTTTTTTCCCTGGCAGTGCAACGGACTCCTGTCTTCCTCCCCGACGAGATCCTCTCTTCCCCGGATGAAGCACACGCTGCCAGGAACAACTGCCCCCGCTGGAGTATTCTCACCACTTTAAGGTACCGTGTCCACCAGGCCTCCCTTTCTAAAGATTGCTACAAGGTAATAATAATCCCTTAACCTTCTGGACTGGGCTGGCCGCCTTGACCATCTAACTGGTCCCTTTCTTTTGGTCCAACTCTTTCTGAACTGATTGAGACTTTTGGGCAATTTGAACCGTGTGACCTTGGACACATTTCGACAAGAGCCTCTTACAGTGGGTCCGGCCTTGTTAACTTTGACTTTACGGTTTTAACCTGCCTTCTTCTCCTACTGTGTTCTTCTGAAAGTGTTGGGATCTGTTTCTATCTTTGCTCTGCCTTTCTCTCCCTTTTAAACCGATTGATTAGAGTGCCATCTTCGTTAAGCGCTCACCGCTGTCTAAAAATAAGTGTTGCTTTACTTAAGACTTGTCTAACTAATCGTTGAAGGGAGTGTATATCTTTTAGTGATCGTGTTTTTGAACTGCTTAAAATGAGTGCCTGTGTGTTTTATTAGATGTGGTTTTAAATAAATACTTATATCTTTTTTACACCAAGCTCTGGTCAGTGTTTGCTTGTTCTACTGTGTTCTTTTGACCTATTGTAAATACTCTGTATACTGCCTAACTCTTCTTGAGGGATGTCTGACTGCTCAGCCACAGCTAGCAAGTGAATCTGTGTGGTACAGACTGCTACCAAGTGGGTTTACTGCCAAACACCTGTAGTCTTAAATCTTTTGGAGTGGTCCCAGAGGGAACTGCACAGGTTTCTGCCTAACATGCCCCAGCTCAAGAAAATCCATGAGAGGACCTCCGCCTTCAACTCCCACTCGTAGCTGACCACTGTCCACCGGCTGAGGGCATTCGCTGTGACATTCAGCTGGCCCGGGATGTGCACTGCAAGCAGCCAAACACCATGAAGCACAGCCTACTCCCAAATCTAAATGGACAGGTCCACGAGAGGGGGAGACTTGGTTCCCCCTTGCTTGTTGATGTAATACATCGACACCGCACTGTCCGTGCGTATGCGGCCCACCTTGTTGGCTATGATCGGTCTGAACGGCCTGAGCGCTAGGAAGATCGCCAGAAGCTCTAAATGATTTATGTGGAGGAGCTTGTCCTGAGGCGACCAGAGATCCGAGACCTGAAGAAGATCTAACGTCGCACCCCACCCCAGGAGGGACGAGTCTGTCGTGATCGTCACCGTAGGGGCTGGGTCCTGAAACCCCGCACCCACCGACAAGTTGCTGAGAGATGACCACCATTCCATGTCCACTCTCATGGAAGCCGGAATCATTATCAGCTTGGAATCCGGGTCCACAGCCTGACACCAAGAACTCCGAAGAGCCATCTGAGTCCGCCTCATCTTGAGACGAGCAGGAGGAAGAGCCAACATGCACAAGACCATGAGGCCCAGAAGCCTCTGGAACCACCAAGCCGACATGCTCTCCGACTGCGCAAACATCTGACACATGGCTAACAGATCCGCCATTCTGTCCCGGGTCAGGTACACTCTGCAGTCGATCGTGTTCCAGCGAAAACCCAGGAAAATCAAGTCGGGCGAGACCGTCATGGAAGATTTCCGCCAGTTCACCAACAGCCCAAGATGGAACAGGAGCTGAAGGAGAGACTGAAGATTGCCTGCTGCTTTCAGCGGGCAAGGACTGCGTAAGAGCCAGTCGTCCAAATACGGATACACATGGATACCCTGCAGACGTAGATAGGCCGCAATCACCGACATCTTCGTGAAGACACGCGGCGCAGAGCTGAGGCCGAAAGGAAGCACTTGAAACTGGAAGTGCTCCTCTCCCAAAGTAAAACAGAGGTATCTCCGGTGTGGATTCCAAATCAGAATATGCATGTATGCATCCTGAAGATCCACCACGCTGAGCCAATCGCCCATCTGCAAGGAGGACCGTATCTGGACGGGCGTGATCATCTTGAATTTCTCTTGGGGTAGGAAAAGATTGAACTGGGAAAGGTCTAGGATGGTGCGCAGGCCAGCCTGGTTGGGTTTGGGCACCGTAAACAGCCGGGAGTGAAGCCCTCCCCTCGCTCCCCAAGGGGAACAGGTTTTACAGCTCTGAGGTCCAGAAGTTTATGAACCTCGGCTTTGAGGGAGAGCGAATCTGACAGCTAAAAAGGAGAGTTGAAAGGTGGGGTAAGGGGTAGAGGTAAGCGGAAGCCCGCCCGAGCGACTGACAAGACCCATCTGTCTTCGATGATGGTCTGCCACGCCTCCCAATGAGACTCGATGCGCCCTCCCACCGGGGTCTCGTGCGAGCGTGGAGAACCCTCATTTTGTAGGTTTCTCGGTGGTGTTGCCACCTGAACCTGAGGAGAAGGCTGAGGAGCAGGAGAAAAACTGAGTTCGTTGTTGCCTCTGGCAGTTATTCCCCAAAGGGGTATCCACTCTGCGAGATTTCCGGTCTAGGAAGACCCTAAAGCCAGAGGAGGGCCGGCTTTGCGACAACGGTCTCTGGGTTTTGAAAGGGGCTTTAACAAGGACCGACAAGGACTTAGCTGTCTGAGTGCTATCCTTCGTCTTGGTCAGCTCTACATCTGTTGTAGAATGAAAGAGCGCCTTACCATCAAACGGAAGGTCTAGCACCTTGTCCTGCACTTCTTTTGAGAATTTGGTAGCATGCAGCCACGCCTGCCGTGAGGTATCAACCCCCAGCATAAGGCCCCGAGCCGAGGCGTCTACGTGATGAGCCACAGCCTCCAGGAGATCCTGGGCCAAGACCCTGGCGTCGGATAATCCCGCTTTGAAGTCTTCCAGCTTCTCGACCGGAATGAACTCCTCAAACTCCGACAGACCTTTCCACATCCGCATACTAGCCACCGCTAACATCAGTTCGGCATTGGCTTGCCTGAGCAGCAAGGCCGAGATGGGAAAAATCTTTCTCCCAAGGGAGTCAAGGAGCTTATCCTCCTTTCCCAGAACCTGAGTAGCCGTCGTGGAAGAGGATGCTGCAGGCCTGGACTGCAAAGTGGCCGCAGCCACCACTGTGGAGGAGGGGGGCGGAAAAGACGACAGGGCCACCTCTTCTGAAAAATGCACCCTGTATCATGCGTCAATTTTCTTATTGACGAAAAGTGTGGCTTTTCCCAGACTCTGCGGACCTCAGCCAGAACGTCCTTCTGCAAGAACAGGCCGGTACGCTCTAAAGGAGTCAGGGTGAATGGCCCAGAAAGCACGCCCTCCTGCGGAGCGGGTGCCTCGGGCACCTGAACATCCAAGAAGCACACCATGTCCAGTACCCGGTCATGAAAAGCTCTGATAGAGCGGGGCAGATCTTCGTTGTCCTGATCACCTTGCGCATCATTCGACAGGTCAAGATTCTGCTGAACCGTGTCGGGTGCTGCCTTGTCCACGGGGGACAAAGGGGGCAAAGCGGAAGAGTTGGGGAAGGCACCGTAGGTAAGGGAGGTCCCGGCGGAACCAACGGAGGCACGAGTGGAGCCGGAGGCGCAGGCGGACTTATCTCCCTAAAAAGCCCTATGAAATATTCCCTCATGGGGTTGTTACGCATGAGCGTTTGAAATTTGCCTAAAAAGGCGTCCTCCGGGGACTGTTTTGGAACCAGAGGAGGCCTCTCATGAGGGGAATAATTCCAGGGACGTAACTGGGAAGGGTGCTGGGTGACCCAGCAGGCAACAAAACATTGTGCGGAAGGGGCATCCGGGCATTCCAATCATAAACTGGCCAATAAGGATGCGCACAAGGAACTCTATGTTCACCCACAGAACCAAGCCCTACACCTGAGGCCGATGGCTTAGTTGTAGGGGTAGCATCCAAAATGGCTGCCGCAGTCGTGGCGGGAACGGGCGCCATTTTGTCATCGCCTGAGGGGAACTGCAGCACCTGAGGAAGTGAGGCAGGGGTTCCCGTCGATGGATCAGGGGTCTTAACTTTAGCCTTGACACAAGGAACCTCGGCAGAGCCGGTACTATGAGGTCTGGAATGTTTCTGCTACATACCAACCGCCAAAACAGCCTTCCTAGGAAGGACCTCGGCACTGCCGGTAAAAAAAGAATTTTCCTTCTTTGGCCCCTCAACAGATCTGGTGTCACCGCAAGAGCGGGAACGGTGAGAAAAAACCTTCACCGATAAAGGCCTTGTCAGGCCTCTCAGAAATGTTGGTAGCTTTAGCCTCTGTACGAGAGAACTCGGGCCCAGGTCCGGTAACAGCCTTATTCGCGCGGGCCTCGAACATCCGTTCGGTGACACCAAGCCCCACCAAGGCCTCGGGGCGCACCCCGGTCTTATTTTTGAGGGAGGCTGGTAGAGAGGCCTCAGAGCTAGCTCTGGTACCCCAGTACTCAGTAGAACTGGGCCTACACAGGAGGGGCCTCGGAGCATGTTCCGGTACACTTATTAGGCCCAACAGGCACCTCAGGGCAGTCCCCGGTGACAGAGCGATCAACGCCCCCCCCCCGGCCAGGGAGGAACCCGGAATAGTATCCTCCGGCCCGGGTGCTTTGAAAAGTAAAGAATTTACCGGGTGTTTCTTCTTTTCGTCGATGAACGCCTGAAAATGCGAAGGAGGAGTTCGTCGAAACACCACCTCCCACCGCTCCAACCGACATTGAAGTGCCCGGATCGAAAGGGAATCGCAGTAAAAACAGGAGTCCCAACTGTGATCCGGCCCAAACACTCTCAACAAAGAGAATGGGGATCCACCCTCGCGAAGCGTCGGTGACACGATGAACAATCTTTAAAGTCTAGTTTGAACGACATAGACAGACTAGTACACGATCGCTAGCGAGAGCCAGAGAGGAAAAAAGGGAAGAAAATCTTCCGCGGACGCAAGTGCGTCCAGTCCTGAACGAGCGGAGAAAAGGACTGATGGCGATGAGGGGGACGGAGCCAAGGTGGGCGGGGTTACGGCCACGTGCCGGGCCCTGCGCAAGAAAGAGAGGAAGGACACATTTTTTAAAAACATTTTTGGATGCTTTTTACAAAGTGCTCCGGTCCCGTCCCACAGGACGGAGAGATGTCCCATAAGTATGGAGGAAAGGGGACGGGACGTAGGAGTATGGAGGATACTGAGAGCACCTGTCAAATTCAGCATGGAGCTGCCACCAGCCCATACCCTGCTCTGTGGGCCACACACAGGTGCTTAAAAACATACACTAGGGGCACAGGTTTGCACCCCCACCCATGGGTCCCATAATGGTATCACATGGGTCTGTACACCAAACCAAAAACAGAAAAAGCTGCACTGCCAGGAGTGCCATATGGACCCCTGTTCAGAAAACAATACAGAACACAAATGAAAAAGGACTACAGGACAAGGACAGGGTGTTACGCTCACCTGGTTCCCACAGGGGCGTCCGTCGGACCCGGACTGCTGCGGCCTCCACCCACGTGATGCGTAGTGCAGCGATGACTGACTGGATCTGCCCTCCTAATCTTGTCTGCTTGGCTTGTAGAAATATTCCCCTACAAGTGGAGAGATGGATTTAGCCACTTGTGGATTCAAGTGATTGCACCCCACTGTCCTCCCCATTAATCACCTCTGAAGCGCCCTCTCAGCAATCTCACCTTATATTCTTGAAGAATGAGCCCTCCATCCTGCGAAGCACGCAGGGGCGCGTTGATGACCAGTTACTTCACTGGCTTGAAGGTATTGAAAGAGTTGTAGACGAATCCTGACTCCAAAAGATCCTGGCGAAGAGCCGTAAGTATATAGTTTGTAAGAGTTCAAAATGTCTGGAATTCACTCCTGTCCAATTCCTCTTTTATCTTGCAGCTTTGACCCAATAAGAAGATTGACAGCTGAATGCGCTCCGGTAAAAGTCTGTTACCCAACACTGTCCAGTAAATAATGCCAAGGGTTAAACTTGCTGCTTTCTCCTTATCTTACAGGTGCGGCATAAGAAGATGTGGCGTGCTGATGAATTATACCTCCGGCGGTAAAATCAGGTAAGCATATGGTGGCTAAAGAGATTGTCTCTGTTCTCTCTGCTCACCTTGTTGTTTCTTGTCCCCCTTAGGTGCCGGGATTCGGCGATGTAAAGATGGAGACAGCGCTGGATCGAAGAGACGCTGCGTGGAACGGTGAGTTTAGCGCGGCGCTGCTGCTGGCGATGCGACACGTTTAAAACAAAATCTTTCCTCTGGTTTGAAGATGCAATGAATCCGGAATCAGGTAAGAAATCAGGTAATACTCTTGATCTAACCTTTGCTTCTTTCCTTCTTTCTAGGTGCTCCAGGTTCGAGGCGGGCGTGGCAGAAGGCTGGATGCTGCTGCTGGCACGGTGAGCGTTACGCTGCTGGACGCAGAATAAGGCGAAGCGTGTGCTGCTCTTCGGGTGTGGTTTAAATAGCCTCCAAAGTAGTCCCAGGTAGGAATTCCTCCCCGACCACACCCGAGTAACAAAATAGTCCCTAAGGTAAAGTAGTCCCTTCCAGGCCTCACATGGGCTTGGATCTTCTTGCAGCATGGTCTGCTTCAGGTAAGTGTGCACCTATGAGCCTGGCGCCTATGGCGCCAGGACTGATGTCCCATATGAGCCTGGCGCCACAGGCGCCAGGAGTGAACCCAGACAGCCCCTAGCAGGGGTTGCTGGGTTTTCTCAAGGCGACATGATGCCTGCTCCCGGGGCTGATGGACGTGGTCTGGATGCCCGGGGGTATGCATCATGACAGGGAGGCCCTGTCCCTCCAATGCATTTCCAGCATCACACCCTTTGCCGCTTATACCCGAGCTCCTGGATCAAGTGAAACACGCTCAGATTTACATCAAGTTAGATTTGCAAGGGGCTTATCACCTTGTGAGAGTAAAAAAAGGAGACGAATGGAAGACAGCCTTTTGCACGAAGTATGGCCTCTTCGAATACCAAGTCATGCCTTTTGGGTTATGCAACGCCCCTGCAGCGTTTCAATTGTTTATGAATGATGCACTCTGTGAGTTGTTGGACGTTTGCACACTCGTCTACATAGATGACATTCTCATCTACTCCAATTCCAAGGAAGAAAATATCAGTCATGTCCAAGCAGTTTTGGAAAAACTTCGACAACACCAATTATATGCCAAGCTGGAAAAATGGTTCTTCCATGCTCACACTGCAGGGAGTGCATATGGACACACGGAAAGTTGACGCAATCCTCCAGTGGCCCTCACCAACCTCCATGAAAGGAGTACAAAGTGTGCTCAGCTTCGCTAATTTCTACCGTCGACTCATCCTGGATTCTCGCAAATTGTTCACCCAATCACTTCTTTGCTGAGGAAGAACAAAAAATTCCATTGGACCATTAAGCTGAAGAAGCCTTCCAGAACTAGCATTTACCACAGCACCGGTTCTTCGACATCCCCGTCCAGACCTACCATACCTAGTGGAAACAGACACTTCAAACATAGCCATGGGAGCGGTGTTATCCCAAAAAGACCCGGAAACTGGACAGTTACATCCCGTCGCATACTGGTCCCGCAAATTCTCTGCCCCCGAACTGAACTACGCAATCACGGATAAGACACTACTGGCAATCAAGGCTGCATTTAAGGTATGGAGACATTATCTTCTTGGAGCACGACACATGGTCACCGTTATCACAGATCATCGTAACTTACATTACTTAAAGACCTCCAAAGCGCAATTCTCACGCCAACTTCATCGGGCGCTCTTTTTCGCAGAATCTGACTTTATTATTACCTATAGGCCTGGAGTGCAGAATAGTAAAGCAGATGCATTATCACGCATGAGTGAGGAAAAAGAAGCCTTTACAGTATCCGATCCCGTGGCCATCATTCCTGAAGAACGAATTCAAACCACGATTGCTGCTACCACGTTTTTAGATGACTCAAAAACCAGTTTACAGTCCCAGATGAATCAAGTAAAACAACAGGAATGGCTTTTAAAGGGAGACCGATACACCATCGAAAACAACCTACCATATTTCCAAGGACGGTTATATATCCAGGACAAGAAACTGCAAACTAAAATCATCACAAATTACCATGATTCATTAGTAGAAGGACATCCTGGAATAGCTAAGACAAAAGCAAAGATAAAACAAAACTATTGGTGGCCCACTTGGAGGAAAGACATTGCCCGATTTGTTACAACCTGTGGTGTCTGTGCACAGCACAAATCTCAGTAGCAAAACCCTGCTGCATTACGTCGTCATTTAATGGTTTCACCAGCACCTTGGCATACACTATCGATGGACTTTATCACAGATCTTCCTCCCTGCAATGGTTACAATACCATCTTAGTGATTGTGGATCTATTCTCCAAAATGGCCCATTTCATCCCTCTGAAAGGACTTCCAACTGCATCGACTCTCGCCACTGTGTTCTTGGAACAAATTGTCCGGTTACATGGATTTCCATCAATACTGATATCGGATCGTGGAACTCAATTTGTTTCCGCCTTTTGGAGAAGGTGTTGTGCAATTGCCAAAATTAACCTTCAGTTGTCCACTAGCCACCATCCTCAAACCGATGGACAAACCGAATGAACCAATCAGACACTATAACAGTATGTAAAATGTATGCTTCAAAACTGCGAAGACGCCTGGAAAAACATACTTTGGGTAGCTGTTAGGCAGAAACCTGTGCAGTTCCCTTAGGGACCACTGCAAAAGGCTTAGGACTACAAGTGTTGGCAGTAAACCCAATTGGTAGCAGTCTGTACCACCCAGATTTACCTGGTAGCTGTGGCTGAGCAGCCAGACCTCTCTCAAGAAGAGTTAGGCAGTATATAGAGTATACAAAATAGGTACAGAGATACAGTAGCACAAGCAAAAACTGACCAGAGCTTGGGTATAAATGTATATAATTATTTATTTAAAAACACACTTGTAAAATACACTAACACTAATATGGTAAGCAAGTTCAAACACAGTCACTATCAATATATATACATCCCCGATTATATATTGAACAAGTCTTAGTTAAAACACCACTTATTTGCAGACAGAGGTGAGCGCTTAACCTAAGATGGCACTCCAATAAGTTAGTTAAAAAGGGAGGGAAAAGGCAGAATTAGGAAAGTACACAATACTAACACTTTAAAAAGAACCACAGCAAGTCAGAAAAGGCAGAGTCTACTGTTAGAGCAAGAAAGTTCATAGGCCAGGCCCACTCTTGGAGAGAGCAAGGCGGAATGTGTCCAAGATCACACAGTTGAATAATACTTTAAAAAGTCTTTGCAGATAGTTCAGAAAAGGGTTGGATCAGTTCAGCCAAAAGTTAGTTAGCAGGTCCCAGGTCACCCCAGGATAGAGAGTCAAGGATTTACGGGACACCTTGAACAGTCTGTTGCAAGGGAGACCAGGCGGGACACAGCACCTGAAATGGTGAGAAAGCTCCAGCGGTGGCAGTTGTTCCTGGCAGCGGGTGCAAGTCGATGCTACGTCCAGGGGAAAAGAAGATCTCGACGTGGAGGAAAGCTGGAGGTCGTTGCACTGCCAGGGAAGAAACCAGCCACAGAGTTTTCCGGTTAAAAGATACTACCCTTTTATTTGCGGTAGTGGTGAAGCGTGGCTATCCGGCCGCCGGGGTGCTTGGCACAGTCAATTCGACCACGAGACAATCCAGGAAGGGGAAAAGAGGGCAAACTGGTTATCCCCAAAAGTTCAGAGGAAGAAGACTCTCCGGGATGAAGATCTTCTCTGTCGTTGGGAAGTGGTGAGACAGTTCAGCAGGGCTCCACCGGTGGTGTCGTCGCTGCAGGTCGGCTCAGCTTCTCCCTCTTTGGATTCTTTGGTCCTGTGGCGACTTCTGAAGTTCCGGTCCCCAAAGCCCTGCTTTTATGCAGAAAACCCCCATTCATCAGTCCTAGCTGTCACTCAAACATGCTAAGTGGTGAGCCGGCGTCTCACCACTGGGCCAATCACACAAGAGTGCAACTTGAGTTGCCGAGGCAACTCGGTCCAGGGTGGCTAAATCCCCCCTCCCACACATACTGTAGACCCAGACAGAGTGGCACCACTTTTGAAGGCTTCTGTGCAGAAGCCCGCCAAAAAGGGGAACAAAGGGCTCGACTTGGGTTGGCGTTACAGAGGCGAACACAAACGCCTTTTTAAACAGAGTCCTGGCAAAAAGACCCAACTGAGGAATAAATATTAAATAAATAACCCAGCGGTATCTTTAACATTGCACTAAAAAAGTGGTGCGTTTAAAATGAATGGGAAAATCCCACAGGAAATATTGCGGTGGAATATTTCGCGTGGTAACCACTGCAACCAGCCAGAAACTCGACGAGGGGGGACTGCACAGTGCCCCCTTGAAAAACAGACCCAGGGGCAATCTAATTACCCCTACCAGTACTTCCACAATATGATGGTTTGTACTGGTTCTGTTCACAATTTAAGACTAGTAAAGTCAATGGTGACTTTACATGCCTTCGGAGACAGTAGTCAGTCCCAGGGTATGGAGTCTATGTTTGGGGGTCACTATGACACCCCTGTGTTACTGCACTTAGGGTGCTGTGTAACACACTTACCAAAAATACATGAAACCCTATATAGTAAAAGACCCCATAGCCCATAAAACACATTACAAAGTCAAAGGATATCTCAAATAATGCCTAAGAGTGGGAGAAAAAGAGTCTCACTCTTAGCTGGAGAAAAAAATAAACCCCAAAAATCCGGCAAAACTGCTGGGGGACTCACTAGGTTTGGGAAATTAGCCTTAACAGAGAATTCTCCCTAACAGTAGCCGAGTACGCATATAACAATTCCGTTCATACAAGCACTGGACAAACTCCATTCTATACTCTACATGGAAGACACCCACGAACATCAGTGTTTGATCCACCTGATACTTTGGAAATGCCAGCAATAAAAACCTTGCATAAATCCATCACGCAAGTTCTTGAGGAAGCAACTGAGCTCTCGAACAAGGCCAAAGAAAGACAAAAGCTGTTTGCTGAACGGCCCCGAAAAGAAGCTCCCGATTATTAGATTGGGCATAAAGCCTGGTTAGTATCTAGAGACATACCTTTGAAAGGACCACAGGCATTCTGCCCCAGATATTTGGGTCACTATACTACCAAGGCAATAATCAACCCTGCCGCCATGAAGTTGGAGTTACAATCGCACATGAAAATTCACCCGGTATTTCATGTCTCTCTCCTCAAGCCCATGAAACCAAATACATGGATTGATTCTCCACCAGAGCCCGAATTATTAAATGGGGAACCCGAATATGAAGTTAAAGCTATCTTGGATTCCAAGATGGTTCGGTCCAAACTGTACTATCTAATAGACTGGAAAGGATACAGACCTCAAGACCGAACCTGGGAACCCAGCAAATATGTTCATGCCCCTCGATTGGTTAGACAATTCCATTGTAATAACCCCACCAAACCAGGGCCAGGAGGAGGATCACCCTTGAGAGTAGCCTTGAGGGGGGAGTGTTGTCATGGCCACTTGCCCAAGATCACAAGTACGGCACCATCAAGTGGAGAGAGCAGGGGGCATCATGGTTCACGCACGTCCCTTTGGGACGTTTATACATGGGGGGCCTGGATGGACGCAGGCTCATGGAAGAACTTAAACAAGACATTTTCATTATGGGCAGAAGTGCTTGGAATGGAACAGAACTCTTATTGTGGGCAAGAATACGCTCAAGAACTTCTCACTTGTGTATAATAAGTCCGGGTGTGGCCTCCATCTGCATCTGCAACTTCTAGGAGTGGCAGGGTGTGGCAAGCAAGACTGAGCTAAGGGGGTGTGGCCTTAAGAGTTCGGCTATAAAAGCCAGCCCAACCCCAAGGCACACGCTTCTCGTTATTCTGCACCTCTGTGCAGCGTAACGCTCACCGTCGCCCGGGTTTGATCTTACCTGGAGAGATCCTGCCATCTACAGTCATACTTACCAACCAGAGGATCCTGCTCTCACCTGTACACTTCTTCCTCGCACTGCGGCTCACCTACAAACATCTCGGAACGCAGACAGCATCATTTGGGCACCGCAACATGACGCACTCCATCCGAACTCGCAGCACCTGCAAAAGAAAGGCAAAAGACAAGGTTAGAAACTTAACAGACATTCCGTTAAGTGCGCGCTGCCATTAAACATTGCACCCTCTCTAAAACCAGTTGCGGTCGCATTCATCTTCTGCTCAGCCGCGTTCAGCGCCTCCACAGCCGTAGTTAAGCCGCATTTCCATCTATTTGGGAGAAAACGGAGAGGAATGTTATTGAAGGAAAAACAACAACATTGGGAGCAATAACATCAAGACATTGAGAGAAAGCAGAAAGAGGAGCTTAGTCGCAGCTGGACTGGACTATTACTCAGGAATCAGTGAAGGAACTTGATTCCATCAACAAGAGCCGTGCCAGAAGTAGCAGGATGGAGATCTCATCATTCACACTTACCGGGTGAGCCTCTTGGGCCGGTACGTGCCCACTGAAATCGCACCTTGGGTCGAAGGGTTTGGGAGATACCACAGTCACCTCTCAGTGCATTCACGTTTTCCCATATCCACGCAGGAGCAGTGCCACCGATTGTGGCCGCCCACAGCGGATCCGCAGGGGACGAAATCAGAAGGGGGTGATCTAACTCCAGGGAGGGCTGAAACTGTGCCCCAACGCCTCCGTAAAGTCCAGGTGAGCGTAGCACCCATTTATACACTTTAAGAATGGTAAAGCTATTTAAGGTAATAAAGACCCATATACTTTTAAGAGGGGCTGCAGCAAAGAAAGAAAAAGTATTAACTTCAAGACTGTTTTAGAAATGCCATAAAGCAGATCACAGAAAGCAACACCAAATGGTACACTTTAAGAAGAACCCACAGTTATTCAAGGTAGGTGGAAATCCCTCTGGTAAACTTTTACACTCATTCAGTTAAGAAAAATAAAACAGTATCAACCCAATTTCTTTTAAGAAGAGTGGAACACTATTCAAAGTAAGTAAATCAACTTATATACTTTTTAGAGGGGCAGTATGCAACTCAATGGTAAGTATAAACTTAATGACACTTTGTAACTTATTCTTTTACAGAGATACAGTTACTACACTAACTTCTTTAGCAAGTAAGTACTTTTCACACTTGCTATAATTTTCCAGACAAAAACTTCATCTTTTGAAGTCCTTCCTGTGTCTACTGCCTGAGTTTTCTCAGAGGCAGAAGAGGGACCCTAGTGGTCTAGGAGCCAGCTGTAGGCAAGTCAGGATAGGTTCAGTTGCAGGAAAGTCCCAGTTCCAGAGGATCTCTCTTCACATAAGTAAGTATTAGCTTCAGAGTTAGTTCAGAGTGTTCACTGACTTCATAGAAGGCTCCCTATATGCATTCCAGCATTAGGCCTGGGTGAATGGTATGGGCAAACTTCCAAACACTTGAAACAGCCTCACAGGATTCACACAAGACTTAAGGTAAGTATAACCCAAGGCAACACAGTACCTCAGAAGAGCTTATGGGTGAATGGCTTCAGGATGCAGTAGCACAGGATTCATTCCTTGGAATCTGGGTCTGGAGACTGAAGAAATGGACACTGAAGGAAAACGGGGGGCAGTCATCAACAAGGGAGGCTTCCAACAAGGGATTCTTTACAGCTTCTTGTGGCTCTGTGGATTTGGCACCCTTTTACAGGTATCTGATGAAGAATGAATATCGCTGGTCGGGTTTTCTTCCCTCGCTTGGTCCTGCACTCTGGTGAGGGGACTTTAGGGACTGGAATCATGTCTCTGGAGGTCCAATAGGAGTTCACCAAAGATTTAGCAGTATTTGGAATTTGGAAGACATTGCACTGCACTCAGGCTTGAGGTCCTGTGGTATTGGCTCTTGTGATGGCTCGTTTTGTAGGTCTTCTCAAGATACAAGTCGTCGCCTTCGGGACCCATAGGTTGCTTGGAAGGAAAGGTTACATCAGGCTCTGGTTACACTGCAGGCTCTCCGGTCACTGGAAATTGTTACAGCCGTAATTTCTTCATCTTCCTCTTTGGATTTGGTTCCAGTGTCTGACTTGTCAGCAGCTTCCAGGATCAAAGTATTTATCAGAAACTACAGCACAACTTCTGCAAACTCTCCCTGCAGTTTACGGAAAGGGGCGGTCTGACTGTCGAATCAGGACAGCCATCCCCCCAGTGGTAACTGGTTCCTTTCAGGCAAGGTGAAAGACAAAGGTCTGCAGAGTTTTGGACTCCTCCCTCCCTTCCTGCTTTCACATACACTTGGGAGCCTCGGATGGGAATACAAAACTTCAACTAAGATCGTTCCCACCTAGGACAGCAGAAGACCACCTCAGAAACAACAAGCAAACAAGAAATGACAAAAGCTGAAGGAGCCCACCATTCTAGCAGAATGGTGACCCTAATGCGCATTACAGCAGCTTATTTTCCAACCTGGGTGTAATCATGACTAAATGTTATGAAAGTAGTTACACTGCCACCAGCCATTCAAGTGAACCTGCAATTGTAACATAAATGTTAGCAGTTATGTGAGCAAGTGGACACAGTATCTTCCCAGCACTCCACATAAGGTGGGGGTGCTGGTTCACTATATACAATGTAAAGGGGATGGTACCCACTTTTATTCCACTCTATAGGAGCAACAATGGCTGAGACGAGCCCTCTGAATACAGAGAGAAGAGAGTCAGATAGCAGTAGGGACAATGTTAGTGCCACTAGGGCTTACTCTTATGAGTGCGGACTCTATTTCGTAGCAACCGTATTTTCCATTATATTACTGTGTTTAGGTTTTTATTGGAGTGTGTCTTTTATCATTGATAATGTAAAAGAAGGGGGGGTAAGGCGGAAAACTAATACAAGAAGGCACTAAACTAATATGGGATGGAGTAAAATTGATATGGGACCACAATATTTCTGCAAATCTCACCACGTTACACAAGAACGGTACAATTACCCCCTTCCAGCATGACTTCCATGCATCAGTCGAACACTTAATGTTTTAGTGCCGCAGGAAACCCCCATAGTGGAAGCCCAGTGTCTGCATTGTGTAGATTTCGAAGTACCTTCCAGCCACACACAGTAAAATTGCAATTACAACCTCCTGACGAAAAGCTATGCAGGAAAAGAGGAGAAGGTGCAACATGTTTTAAAGGAGCCATTTTTTTAAATTAAGGGGACTATGTTTACTGAAAGCAAATGGCATGATGCAACAGTGATGTGCAAGGCTGAAGCACTATGCGAGCAGACAGATGACAGACTAAAGTGGATGGAAGACACCTGTGCAGGAAAGTGGTCGAAACACATCACAAAGGTGACTTGGGTCACAGTTCTCGAGAAACCAATAAAATACAGCATGAGGACACATTCGAACTTTGCTTTCGTGGAGAAGGAAAGGTGGCCACTGGGATCAAACAAACATTGCAATAGAACACTTATCATTCATGATATGCAAAAAGGAACTGCTGCTTTGATGGACAATTATTGGGTACGTGGCAACCAGACATATTTGCATCTCCCGCAATTACGGAGAGGCGATTGTGCTCTGGCATCGCTGAATTCTGCCCTGATGGTGATCCCGGAAAGCCATGTCCAGGGGGGAGAGGGTGCCCACCGGGCTGTCCCCGGCACCCCAGTCAACGAAGGAAGAACCCCCCCCATCCATACTGTACTGACAGAAAATCAGCTGCAAGAACAGGTATCGCGCAAAGAGAGAGCATCCAACTACCTCACTCGAGACTCTTCCGGCCTCCTGGCGCAGATACCTGACCAGTACAAATTCTTCAACTCAGCAGAGACATGTTTTGCATCACTGATACCAAGTATCCAAGCTCGAGCAAATGCCAAATGGATCCAGATAGTTAGATGGGAGCTGCCCAACAACACTGAAGAGGGGTTCAATGTCATCAAGGTGGAAATAAGAGCCTTGCGGTTGATGACGATACAGAACCGCTATGTCCTGGACCTACTTACACCAATGGAAGGCAGTGTTTGCCTAAAAATCAGGAGTGCATGTTGCACTTTCATACCTTCTTCAGCTGCTAACAACGGGACACTATCACATGTGATTGCCGCTGTACATGAACTCGGGTGAGAATTAAAAGAGAAGGAAGGGTCCAGCCCAGTGACTGGCTCGACGCAGTATTCGACTGGGTACCATCATGGCTTGGGACTGCAATGAAGATGCTGGTCCCCATCATCGTTTTCCTTCTGCTTATTTTCTGTGTGTGCCAGGTTGGGGTTCGATGCTGTGCTAAAGCAATTCCTAGTAGTGCTATGATGATGTTGACAGTCGGTAAACCAACTAAGGTGCCTCACGATACTAGGGAAGCACAAGTACAAACAGGTGAAAATAATGAGTCCAAATACTGCATGACCACAGTGTATGACACAGGAGATGTAGTGGATAATCTGTGGCATTCAACCATTGATGAGCCCCAAGACCTAGAGAACCATCAGTAGGTATGGATGGACCTGGCTGGGGATGGGGGCTGTATTTAAACAACGTGCACTCCTGAAGAATATGCTAGGAGGGGCGAAAGCATGAATGCCAATAAAAGGGACTCCAGCATGGGATGCCGCAGTAAAGAAAGCAGAGGAACGCAGAAACACTGGTCAAAGATATTTGTTACTTTAATAGTAACAAAAGGGGGGAATGTAAGGAAGGAAAGGTCTTTTAAGACCCCCCCTGGCATTCCCACGTGAAATGGATCTCGTATTTATCCGAATGGAGGTAGCCCCCACCCCACGTTTATCAATTCTAATAATTTGGCCTTAAAGTAAATTATGCAAAAGACGGTAAACAAAGCCATTCGGGGAGACGTTCAGACTCCCTTTTGTGCTACCCTAAAACGCCATCTTTTTCTAGGCCGTGTCATGATTTCGCAAAAGCCAACTCTCCCTCTGCCCAGCACTCTGCACAATGAGCCCAGCCAAACCCCTCCTCCTCCTGGCAGCTCTGCTCAGACCCATATCTCACAGAGGCATTTGGCCGTGCACTGTTGCAAATACTCAGTATCCTCCTTCTTCTTCCTCTGTACTCATCGCCCTGTGTGTGACTGGAGCAATCTCTAGCCTGCGTGCCCATCCGCTCCACAAACCTGCCTGTGCCACCCCAACGCCCATACGTCTCCACAAACCTGCCCGTGCCACCCCAACCCCCACGTTTAGAAGTTACAGATTACGGACCCTTTGCCCACATTCCTCCCTCTTTCTTTGAAGTAACTGCTGAATGACCATTTCCCCCTAGACCGCCCTCATTGCGCACCATATACCTAATCCATTGTGATCATATAACCTTTTGCAAAACTAACACCCATCCATCCACTTGTTTGAATCGTGAGGCACAAAGGAGAACAAATCACAGATAAGGTCTTAAAGAGAAGATCCCTGGGAGAAGGGCCAACAGTACCTTTGCCCCCTTAAAAGCATGGGTTAGAATGTACATATATCGTCCACGTTTTATAGCCTCCTCCATCTAAATGATAGCTTTATGTCTACCATTACTCTTTGCATGCAAATGGTGATTGTGTAGTTTAGATTAGTCAGAGGTGTGACATCTTGGGAACAAAGTCTGACCTTCACCCTGTGAAGATGAACCCAGCTGACCCACGTGCCAAGTGGACCGCTCCAGCCACAGCAACCAATTGAAGGCCAACATCACCTACACTCTATATGGGACCGTGCGGGTTGACAAACAGAAATGTTTGAACTGTACTATATTTTATTACGTCACTCGTGACGATTCTCCCATTCATAATGTGCTGCCCGTGTATCTGTTGACAGAGAGCTCTCAGGGCAGCAGAGTTCTCTGCGTGCACAACTTTACTGATATAAACTTCGTTCAACTTGCAATCCATCTCCTGGTCTCATTCCCTACAGGGGTGCGTCTTTTATTTGGTTTAGTTTTTATATCGTGTTGGGACTAGGCGCCTTCACATCCTTAGTGCACGTGTAATATATTGTGTTTGAAATAATAGATTTTCACCTCAAATGTGAAAGCAGATTAAGCCCCATCTCCCTCCCGTGCTAACCATCCCCAAAGTTGCTGAGATTGGAGGTCTGGTCCCTCAAGAGTCCAATAGGATCCGGCCATCCACCCAATCACAACCAGCAACCCCCCCCTGCACTGTCCTCTGGCCCATACCTGCCTGTCGGGTGGTTTGTCTCAGTCCTGCACTTACCTGTTGGGTGATAAGACTTCCCTCTTTGCCTTCGGACGTCTCTGCCCATGCACTTACCTATTGCCTCCCCAGAGGCACCTTTGGAACTCCCCCCAATCCCTCAGAGGACCCTATAGCACTTACCCCCCCTATAAGGAACTCATGGTGGCAACAGGTAAGACAGACACAAGTGATCACAGTTCGAGGGTGTTTATTGAACAATGAATGCTGTATTAAGGTTGGAAAAACGCCTAATCTAAACCTAAATCTAAGATGCGAGCAAGCGACGACCATCAAATGAAAAATAAGGCGGTCCTAGTGATGTTGTGTCAAATAAAAGGGCCTATACTAAGAAACCTATTGCCAAACCTTACAACGAATACAAAAAAAGGGTGTGGAATGGTTCTCAAGAAAAGAAAGAAGAGTTCTCAAATAATACGTCAGGATCCGGTAACCTGGGTCTCCCTTCCCCACGTTTTGAGCACGGTGTAAGGTAGGATCATGTAGCACAGCACACACTCAAGCATTCCCAGCACGAGATGACAGTTCAGTTTTCAGCTAACAGGGCCGTCGATGACCAAGTCTTGTTTCACTTGAATGTCCCTCGTCTCCAAGGGCCTGATGTCTTCAAAATAATAAAACAAAAGTTCCTTCAACAAATGAAAGTTTGTTAGGGTGATAATGGTTCACCCCTGGGTTCTGCTCTTCTGGGCGCTGACCCTTCTCAATTCTTAGCCACATTTCATGCAGGGTGATGGCTTCACCCCTGGGTCCGCCTCTTCTGGGCACTGACCCCCTCACATATCTCATTTCCACAATTATATAGATCAGTTCTTTTTTCCACCCATGGATCTCCCAGAGTCGTGTTCGCAGCCATCTCAAATCTCTTTAGAGGGATTTCTCTTGCCTCCGTTTCTCAATGTCTTTTCAAACAGTTCATAGTGGACATCCCTCGGCTGGGTTCACATCTGTCAACATACTATTTATCTGGACTTTAGACTTTGCCCCTTCGCACTTGCATCCCTCGGTCGGGTTCACTCTTGCCGCCTCTTTTGTACACTTTAGGTTTTGGTGGGATTTGCTTCCCTCGTTCCTCTCACTGTGGGATTCACTTCCCTTTCTTTCACAAAGTTTGTAGATCAAAGTCGATTGTACAGGGATTTTGCTTGACCCTCAGTTTGACCACTTTGACCTATTTTGCCGGCCCTCCTATGGCCTTCTGGTATCTGTAGTTTTGCTCAAATGGGGATCAACCAGAATCTTTGCAGTTATCACCCACATGGTGCAGGTTTCCCTCTGCAGCTGGTCTCCCCTTAACACTTTTACAGTTCTTTCACAGTTCATTGAACTTGGTTCAAACTCGTCACTTTGCGATTCTCACTCAACACAGCCCGTTTTTTATCGGTTCTCCCCTTGACTCACCGGCTGTGATGAACCGCTTGGCTTTCCTCTTCATTGGAGTCAAGGCCGGTAACACGGTCGCGGGAGCTTCTCTCGCTCCTGCGAATCGTCATTGGCTTGCCCAGTGTATGTACCCTTGACATCTGCTGCAAGACACTTGTGCTTAGTTCGTAGTCTTAGGCTCTTTTCCACAGAGGTTCTGCAGGTCTGGGACGAAAAGGGCAAGGTCACTTCTCTCCTCATCATCCTCTCGATTCCTGCCGCCTTTCTCCTTCTCTTGAAATGTTGCGCCTGATTAGCCGTCTTGTCATGCTGTCTGCCGTACTCGTACTGTGTTCTCTTGCTCCACCTTTTATCCCTGTGGGGAAGGGAAAGGGCCGTCAGGTGTGTGTGATTCTGATCAATTGTCTGACTTTGCCTGACCCTTGTATTGGGACATGTCAGGTAAACAGCTCTGGTGTTAGTCTGGTGTCCTTTGTGTTGTGGGAAAGTGTTCGGGTTAGAAAAGGGGGAGGCAATGGTTTTGAATGTCCTATGTGAGAGAATGGGGAAAAGGTGTCAAAGGAAGAGGGATACCGCGTCTCACCCGTCGATGTCCCCATTCCTAAGGACTCCCCATTCCTAAGGACCCCCCATCCAGGTGATCCTTCCTCACTGGTCCACCCTCAGGAATTGGATCCAATAGCGATGGCCGTGTCCTGGCCACCTGGATGATGGACCCTCGAGGTTTAGACAGGTAGACACCTTCAGGTTTCGCACTCCCTCCGACCCCACCTCTCCCCCCTCTTCTTTGTCACTGCACTTGCACGTTCCGAATGTCACAAGGCCTAGTAGGACAGATGTTCGTTTTTATTATTTATTCACTGCCTTTTCATTGTTTTTTTGCTCCCTTCCCTTTTGCTTTGTGGTGCATTGAAACACGTTTCTTGTTGTAAAAGCACCTTATAAATAGCCAATAAATAAAGTCGCACACAGCAGAGCGCCATCCAGTATCCATCGCAGGAAGTTTACCTCCAGGTCAGAGCCAGATGGGCAATGCAATGCATTTTAATCAAGAGCCACACTCTGGAGCATCCTTTGAGATGCAGAAAGCTGAATCCTACTTGCTTTTGAGTCGATAAATCTCTGTCACCAACCAGTGAAACACACACACCAAACTGTGCAAGTTTAAGCACATGGGGACAGGCTGCTTTTGGAAAAACCCTAATCCTGAAAACCTAGGGGTGCATCACAGGGGAAAGAAATCACAGAATTGCACGGGAGAAAAAGGCCATGTATGTGAATTTATCCAGGAGAAAAGATGTTAAAACAGCCATGAAAAAACAACATTTCAGGAACGGTGGCTAGAGATACTGCTTAGGACTTTCACCCTCACAGCAACTAAAAGTGCCATACTGGAAACTCTTTTCACATACCTGCCAGGATCGATAGTGTGAGTTCTTTGATGAAGTGACAATGGCTTTATCTGATATTGACGAACCTGGCAGGTCTTGGGTTGGATTCTTGGAGTTATATATGCTTGCATCGTCCCATATTGCCCTTCAATTGATCGGATCTGTTAGTGAAAAAGATAAGGGTACAATAAAGGTGTTATGGGGAGAATCAATTAACATGTCATATGGAACAGTTTCAGAAAGGCAAATGAGGGATATGAAATACAAACAAGAATAATCATCCCCTAAGGCTGTGGTCTTCAAACTGTGGGGTTGACCCCCAGAGGGGAGGACACAAAGGATGCCCAGGGGGCGTGAGGCTCTTCAAAAAGGGATTATGGTGACTCCTTATAATAGAAAATATAGCAGATATGCCATCTGGGGAGGGTAGGGGGGGCAGCAACAATGTTCTTACTCAAGGGGAAGCTCAGCATTAAAAAGTTTGAATACCACTGCCCTCTGAGTCTTCTCACAAGGAGTTGATACTTTATTTTTAAGCTTTATTCAGATAACATGCAAGAATCCATAAAAGCATCACAAATCAATATAAAAGTATCACGTCAAACACAAAATATGCTACGTTACATAGTAAGGAGAAATGATACGTGAACAAACATTGACACATTATTTCATAATATTAAAATCAATCAGTCACTGGTTACAAACCGAGGATCACATCTGGGTCATTTGATACTTTAAAATACTCTATTGTTGATATATATGAAATTGTGTATGTTTTCTTTATGTGATTTGCAGCAAAAACAGGAATCTGGTTTAGTCTTATCCCACTTTACATCAGCACAAGCTAAGGGGAGTATGTTTAAATGAAATTTCAAGTACAAAGCTCTTTACTTAATCCAATCTAAATAAGGATGATGCCCCCATTTATTAGCTAAGCACAAGTATTCAATGGACAGTGGGCCTAAGGTTGAATTGTGGATGAACGTCTCAGTGCCAATTCCTCAAACGCCTGTCTGAGAGTTATAATGCCAACTACATAGAGAGCTTTCTCTCGTCCAGAGATGAGTAATCCAAGTTCTTTCAATAATAACAATCATTTGATATTTATATAGTGCTTTGATCCAATATTTACATACATTATTACCCAATCAAAATTGGTACTCACTTTATCGACCTTGGAAGGATGAAAGGCTGAGTCGACCTTGCCAGGATTTTAACCTACGACCTGCATATCAAACCCAGAACACAGCGACGAGTGCTGAACCCACTGAACCATCTTAACGGCATCATAGTTTAATAAACTGAGCCCATTTCTATAAACTCCCTTCCTGATGTCTGCAAACCTCCCACAATACTCTCCATGGAAGCGCAATTACTCTTTCATATCAAGGCGGAACCAGATCTCAGCCAAATTTCATATTGGATAGGTATGTGACCTAATTCACACTATAAGGGTATGGTCGGATTGCTTTTGGAAAGAGTAGAGATTGTATAAAACTCTTCACCCATTTTAGTTAGAGCAGCGTTACCCCAAAGCTCGGCTCCATATAGGCCCGCAGAATGTGTCTGATATTTATAGACAGTAATAGATTCCTTAGTTAAACGTCTCCCACATTTTTTGATAATCCTACAACAGCTCCAGCTCTTGGTCAGAGCATACAACTACTTTGTTTCGTCTGCTTGCTTCAGGAACTGGTATAAGTCAATCTCACAGTTTTCAAAACAATTTATCCGTTTGAATTTGGTGCCTAAGAAGGTACAAGTCACAGTTTTATTGCATGAGCTGTGGCATATCATGGTTATTGTTTTAGCTAGGTTTATTTCCCCGGAATAGCGATTACAAAAGAGCCCTAAACAGTATAACTGGGAGTTAACAACTGACCTACAAAAGGGTATCAATGCCACTTTGTACCGGCCCCAAAGGTAGGCAAAGTGGCAGCCTACTTATTTGGATAGACTCGACACTAAACTGGGAGGTGACGGTCGACGAGACTGGTGTACCTCACCTCCAACATTTGATTATTCTAACTAATGATGGGGATGAATTGTCCCTTTTTAATGTTTATAGGTATACAGCGATAATAGAAAATACAATTACAGAGAATGCTATAACATGGAAACAAAACAGAGAAAAAAACAAAAATATTTAAAAATAGATATGGGGTGGGCTAAGGAGGTAAAACGGGTGGGAATGGGGTTGGTTTAAGCACATAGAAAAACAGGGTACTTGGGCCCCCAACTAAAAAAAAAAGATTTCAATATTCTTTCACTGTTATTGTTTTTGCTGAAAAAGCATTCTCTGTTATGTATTCTCTGTAATCACATAGAACTGTTTATAACCGCCCAGTGGGACCCAGGGGAATGGAAACATTAGAAAGACTCTCTGCCCGGGAAAAAGAGAATAACACAAAGGTACATAATATGGTCACTAATATGGTAGTGGGAGATATAAATCTACAGATCAAACCAGTAGGGAATTAGAAGGAATTTGGGAGGATCAGGATATGGCGTGGGATATACCTACCCTGGTAGCTAGACCCGCAAAGAGATCCCACTGCAGAGCATTAGAAAACGCCCAACTGTTTTATGACCTGAACCTAAGGGCCTGTAATGGTGGCCGTGGTAAGGATCAGCCTACAAAAAATACCTTTGAGAGCTGTAATGGTCAATCAATCATTGACTATATTTTAATTACAGGTAAAGATTGGGACAAGGTACTAGACTTTGAGGCAATGGAAAGATCCGATATAGACCACAGGCCACTTAGTCTAAGGGTACTCAAGAAATAAATGAAGGGGGCAGAGTTCAGACCACGTTTAATTCAGAAGAAAATAGTTATAACTGGGCATGGGCGTAAAGCTGTAAAATGGCCAAAGATAATGGAAAGTGTCAAAATTAAGTTTGTATGGAGCCCTTTTGGACAACCTTGAATTTGATGCTCTTAGAGGAAATCTAACGCCCCTTATCACTCGCCCTACATGCCAAACCAAGAAGAAAGCTTTAGATAAAGAGGGTAGTATGATGATTATCGAAGGGCAAAAAAGAAGATCATAGGAAGTGTTAAACAGGGTACTAAATTGGATAAAAGTTAAATATAATTACATAGAGTGGAATATAAAAACAAAGTCGCCCAGAAAAAAAAAACATTATGTTATGAATCAATGGAACAAACTCCTGATAGCAAGTGAAGAGAGGGACAATGCTCTGTTCTGGAAGTTGGTAACCAGGAAGGATCTGAGGGGTGAGAAGGACCTTCATTGCTTTATTACCGCAGAGGCATGGGGTCTATATAGCAATCAGAAACAGGAGTGTTTCGTTGTTACCCAACACGAAGCTAGAACAATGTGGGATTGTGGATTTTAATGTTAGTGTGAAGGACATTGAGAGGGCACTAAAATCTCAAAAAAGGGGAAAGGCAGCAGGACCTGATTGTGTTCCAATCGATTTTTATTTGGATGAAATCACGATCTGGGTAACGGCCTTGTGCCCTCCTCTTGGCAACAAGAACTGATCATCCCCATATAAGAAAGGAGGATGAGAATCGCTGGCTAACTACTGCCCAATTTCTTTATTGGATAGCTCTGAAAAAATATTTGGGATGGTCTTATAAAGTTACCTCCAGGAGTGTGCAGACTCAAATCATATAATTACCAATTTACAGGCAGGGTTCTGAGCGAACTGGGACTGCAGATCAGTGTTTTAGTCTGTTTCTTTTAATTCAAAATTATACAGTGTTCTTGAAAGTTAAACTATGTGCAGTATTTTTAGATTTAAGGACTGCTTTTGACGGTGTCTCTAGAAAGATGCTGTGGCAAATTCTGTGCTCAAGGAAAGCCCTCACACATTTGAATACTTTTATATAACAGCTCTATTCTGAGAACCGTGCAGCAGTCCGATTTGGACTTGAAGATGAACTAACCGCCACTTTCAATATAAAGAAAGGCATAAGACAGTGATGTGTCCTCGCCCACTTATGTTCTGTGTATACATATAAGAGGTAATTGATGCACTATTATTCGGGTGTTTGGACTGTCCTAAAATGTGAACAGAAAAATATCCAACTCTCTTATATGCTGATTCTGATGACCTCACCACAAGGCCCAAGACCACCCTGAATGTCTTCAGGAGGAAACGTGAAGAACTCCAGATGGAAGTAAACATAGGGAAGACGAAAGAAATGGTTTTCAGACTGATACGTACAAAACATTGTCTCCTTATACTGGAAATCAATGGTACGCAATTGGAGCAAGTAGGGTTCTTTGATTATTTAGGATTTTTTTTCCAGGAAAAAGGGGAGTGGCCATCGCAGGTAGAAATGTCCAGCATTAACCTTCCCAAACAAAGTGGGGCTATCAAATCCTTTTCTAATAAACACGGGAGCAGTGCAGTTACCTCCGTGCAGGAATTATACAAAAAACAGGCCTTTACAGAATCAATTTATGGGGCAGATATTCAGGGACAAGAAGGCGTTGGAAAGTGTGGAATGTAAGTTTCTGAAACATTTATTGCTGCTACCTCAGAATGCTCCTTCAGCACTGATTCGCATGGAATCGAATGTCCTGCCAGTGGGTGATTACATAAGATTGAAACCAGTACTCTACTGGGTGAGACTGTGGCGCACAGAGGGATTAAAGAAACAGTGAGGCCTTAGGTCATCTTTCGTCTTTGGTGGGAGGAAAGAGCCTCAGGTGGGTAAAACATATAAAGGACACTCTGACGGCTTTAGGCGAAAGCGAAGTATGGGAGACCCCCTCCAATTAAATGATCTAACTCACACCAGAATAATAAAGGTTGCAGATGTAAGATGAAGAGACCATCTCACTGAAGCAGCAAACAGGCTAAAACTGGGCCCAGATTACTTATTGCACATGTCAGGGACTGGATTTGAAGGTTATTTAGATCAAATTAACCCCCCATTTGACTGAGCAATGTGTGTCCGATTTAGGTTAGGAATATTGCCATTGGTGTCATATACAAAATCATGGCGAAGAGATGAGAAAGGAGACTGCCCTTTTGCCCCATGTGGGGCGAAAGAAGAAACAGTAACTAATTTCCTCTTGATTTGTGCAATGCATAACAAATGTAGAGGTCTCGGTCGGTGTCCAATTTTTAAAGCAGCGGGGATTCGCACAAAAAAGGATGCAATGAATCTAAGCAAACATTTGGTAATGCCCCATGTAGTATTTGCAACTGCCCGTTATATAGTTACAGGGCCTGGATATATAGATTAAAAAGCTTGAGAAATAGAGACCAAATGTTACAAAATGATTCTGACCCACAATTGTCTGTGTGAAAATGGCATAATTATTCATGGAACTGTGAGGCTGCGAGCTTGCTCTCCTCAATCACTATGCTGGAAATAGGTTATAGCTTTTTTCTCTTTTTAAAACCTTTGCAAAAGATATGTGAATGAATTATGGACTTTTACTTTTATTTTGTATATTATTAAATAATTCTTATCTTGAGAAAATGTATTTAGAAAATTGCATTCAACATGAATTATGGTTTTATGATGGGTCTGTACTTGATGGTTTTAAAGTCTAATAAAAGTCAATGGTGATTGTTTACACATTCTAGACAGTGTTTGGGAAACAGAACTAAAGCTTTCCTACTATCTGTTTGTTTGCATCACAATCAAAATGTTCTATCATCATGGTTAAAAAATGTATATTGTAAGGGTGCAGAAGGAAGACTGACATGGAGGGGTCATAGTGTTTGCTATACACTTTTTTCAAGAGCAAAAAGGAAAAGAAAACTCTATCTCACCTTAACTCTAAGAGGGGTTTACCTGCCTCAACGGTCAAAATCCTAACTCTGTCCATTACACACTAAGCTAACTGTATCAAAAGGAGATGTTTTCTTGGTCCAGAGGAATGACTCCCTTCCCCTGGACAAAAGGCAGTTCTTGTCTTGCTAATAAATGTGATAAGTTCCTTGCGGTCCTAGACCCTGGTTGGCAGCCATGGCTTTCTCTTGCCAGGTAACGCACTGAGGAAAAACACCCTGGATGCTCTTACCGAGTTGTAGTGGATCCTTTGGGAGCAGGCCCGATTCCCTCCCACCAAGTTCTACGATGAAGAGTTCCTGGATGTCTTTTCCAAGCTGTAGTGGCTCCCTGGCCCTTGAGTGCAGACCTGGTTCCCTCTCACCAAGTACTGTGACGAAGAAGAGCTACTTGGATGAGCTTTCCAATCTGCAGTGGGCCATACAGACTTGGTTCACTAACCTGCCAAGTACTGTGTGGGCTTTCCACTACCTTCCAATTCTCTTTGTTTGGGTGGGAGTCCCAGACCCATAATTCCGGCTTTAGTTTTCCCTTCTGTAGACTTGGTTAATTCTCCTGCCAAGCCGTAGTAAAAGTCCATGTACGTTCTCACTGTCCTTCGACAGGGTTACGATCCCAGATCTTCCTTTCCCAGCCTTGCAACCACCTCCTTGAGCTTTCAGAGCCTTTTGTTTTACCTGCTTACCTTGTAGTGTGGCTTGCACAAGTGTTTGCTCCCTCGAAGCAGCTCGATTTGTTTGTGGCACCCTGGTAACTTTCCGGAGCCTCCTTTTCCCTGCAGCTGCTCCGCAGACTTCTTCCCTTCAGGAAGAGTGTTTCTGCACTCTCACGCCCCCTGGTTCTCTAGGGCATCTGGAGTCTTGTTGACAGGCACTCTGGTAACTTTCCAGAGGTTCCTTTTCCCTGCAGCGGCTCCAGAGTCTTCCTTTCAGGGAGAGCGTAATTCTGCACTCTAGCGGCCCCCAGATCTCTGGGGCATCTGGCGTTTCATGTGCTCGCGAGTTGCCTGGTTCCCACGCCCTGAACCAGCGATCTGCCCCTCTCTCGGCATCCGGGTCAGCACCCGTCTGAACATCAGGCTCGTTCTGGCTTGCAGGGTTCCTCGAAGGAGGTCCTCACACCTTGTCAAGTCCTTCTTTGGTTTTTATCTCGTCTCCCCCAATCACTATTTGTGAACCACTAGACTGTTGAAAGTGGTTCCAATGGTTACTCCGTACTGCTCCGCATTCCCTCCTTGTATCAGAACTAGATAAGTGTTGATGGTTTAACTCACTAAGACTCCGCTTCGTCGCAGTACTCCCTATTTGGACTGCCTTAGAAAAGTACACAGGGTATATTTGAAGAGGAAGGTGGTGAAGGAAAGGTAGGGTAAGTGTGAAAAGGGATACCAGGGTCATGTGCTTGGTGGGGGTACCTCGTTCTCCCGATGTGGTGGTCACTGGTCCCAAAGGGTGTTTCCCCTCCCATGAAATCCACCTGCTGAGTACCACCCCTAGAGGGACTATCGGTTAGCAGCCTCACCACCCTGACCTCATGAGAATGGGCTCTCTCTTCAGAAGCAGCAACAGCATTGTGGGATTTGTCACAATATACAATACAAATAAAAAAGGAGAAAGCACAGCCCTGTTTTACACCCATTTGAATCTCAAAACTATCAGTACTTTCTGCCCGTTTGCCAGATCGCACCATGGCCATATTATTACAGTAAAGGGTTTTTATGGCAGCGAGGAAAGAGGGTGGTATCTTTTTTCCCCGTCTGTAGCAAAGTTGGTCTGTCGACTTTGTTGAAAGCTGATTTTTTTTTTTATTATTATAATTTTATTGGTTTACATACAAACCTTTAAAATATGACCGTTCATTAGACCTCATTACATTAAAACTCTTTACGTCTCTTATGATCCGCCACATTAATCCAGTAAGCGCTTTTCAATTATCGCCAAAAAGTTTGTCAGTGGCAGTATCAATTTCAGATCCGTTCCGCTGAACATGTGTTGCCACCACTCATCTGCGTCGAGGGATCGGTGACACTCACTCCAGATACCCAGAAGTCGGGTTCTCTCAGTACGTAAGTTTGTGCAGAATAACACCAAATGTTTTAGGGTTTCCGGTTCTGGAGCACAGCATCGGCACATGGGGTTCAAGTTTGCATTAGCTGACCACGCTCTCAGGCGTTCTTTAGTTTTAAACATGTTAAGCCGAAAGCACATGAACAACCTCCTTGAGTTAGGATCTGGGAATAATTCAATATATTTTTGCGGATTATTGAAAGCCCGAGCCTCCGGTGGCACTTCACTCAATAGCTTGGAGGCCCCTCTTTTGGAGCATGTCGACTCCCAGTCTATGCGCCACAGTTTCAATTTAGCTGCGTCCGGGTTTCCCTGTAGCAGTTCTAGTTTGATGTCATACTCTTACATTAGACTTTCACAACGTTTTAACCACATTGCCAAAACACCTGGGGCCGACGAGTCAGCATTGTGGAAAATGGCAAATTGCGGAATTTGGTCGCAAGTTTTTGTTTTCCGGTATAGGGATAACAGGCTCCAACATACACGTGCGTGAATAGAAATTAACGATAGTTCGTACCTGATTGAGGCCGTTGAAGTACCTTTTGCTATACCCAGAACTTTCGTTCAAAAGATGTTCTTAAGCGTTGACCACAACTCCCATGAACAGCCCAGAGCGTTTTCTGCCCCATACGTTAGGGATGGTATTACTTTTTGTTGGTAGAATCGTAGACTGCTTTAAGGGAAAACCTTCCGAATCTTTTGTTTAGCACTAGGGCTTGGTTTGCCAGTTGTTTACATTTGCGTTTTCTCGCTGATGTCCATAGATCGTCATTAAGACTAGAGCTAATGATCATTCCAAGGTACTTTACACTGGATGATATCAGGAGTTTTTCTTGTCCCATAAACCAGGATTCGCTCATAGTCGTTCTTCTCCGACCACTTTTAAGGTTATTCAACACAAGAATTTCGCATTTCTTTGTGTTAATGAGTAAATGATTTTCGACCACATACTGCTGTACTGCGTTGATTTTTCTTTGCAGGCCGATTGGTGTTAAATCTAGCAGTATGAGGTCGTCTGCATACAAGAGCCAATTCAGTCTAGATCCGTGTATCTTTGGCGGAAAAGATCTTACGGCCTCAATAGAATTGCTAATGTCAGATATAAACAAACTGAATATTGCAGCTGCCAGTGGACAACCCTGTTTGACTCCCTTAAATGTTTTGATCGGTGGTGACAATGTGCCGGTTTGATCTAGTCTTACTCTGACAGAGGTACCGGTATGTAGATCTTTTATAGCTGCCAAGAGGTCATCAGGACAAACCCCATGTGGTCAGTTTTTTCCATAGCAATTCTCGATCTACCGTGTTGAAAGCATATGAGAAGTCAATGAAGGCAAGATATACAACTGATTGAGATCTAATTGCCTCCATTTTCAGTAAATTCAGCGAACATCCGACGTGTTTTACAAAACCGGTCTGACGGATGTCGACGTGATTCGATCGTGTAGCCCACTTGACTAACTTGACTTGTAGCATGGTTGCGTAGATCTTTCCTAAGACATCAAGTAGCACAATCGGTAAATAGTTTTTTGGGCAAGTTCTGTCTCCCTTTTTGTAAACGGGCACAATCACAGCTGATTTCCATGAGTTCGGTGTTTGACCTTGATCACTTACTCTCTGGAAAAGGGTCACACAGAAGTCGGCCCATAACTCCGGGTGCTTAATAGTAAAGTTTGTCAGGCAGGTGCTCGCAAGTTGTTGGCTTTGGTAATTATGTTCACAATGTCTTTGTGGAATGTTAAGGCCCATTTAGTTTTAGTTGGAATATACGGGTCAGTTGTTTTTGAGTTCTTTTTGTATAGGTCGTTAAAGTGGGCGATCCATACTGATTCTGGGACCATAGAGGCTTGGAGACCGGCCTGAGGAGCTTCTGTGTCATTGATGATGTTCCAAAAGTCTCTAGTGTTCTTGTTTTGGAGACTTTCTAACATACACTCTGAGTCTCTTTGCATCATTGTGCATTTATGTGTTTTGATCCAGTTTTTGTAACGCTGTTTGGCGGTTTTCCTCACGGCTTCACAGGAGGCCTTATCAACTGCCTTAGCTTGTCGAATGGTCTGCCTCAGCAGCCATTTCTGTTTCAGTATGTCTAGATCAAAACAATGGAGGCGTTTTATATTCAGGTGTTTTAGGCCACCGTTGTTTGTTTTAAAGTTGACCAGTGGGCCTGCGTAATCAAGCATAGCTCCACCCATGCGGTATTGATCAGATATCTGGGCGACCTCTTCTTCAGGTAGCCTTAGCCTCACTCTGTTTGATTCTACTTTGATCTTTTGTGTCCATTTAGACCCAACGTGTCGCGTAGAATTTGTGAATTCCATGATTAGCATGTCATGGTCGCTCGTTTCTTTCGGAGTCACTTTCAGTGTTGTCACTCGTTTGTGAAAGTCTGCTGAAACAAATATGTAAATCGATGGTGGAGCCGTGGCTCCCACTGTTCCATGTCAGGGCCGGCGGTATATCACCCTGAGTGTGGCCATTTAGCATTTGTAGATTTCTTACACACAATTCTTTCGTCCATTTCGACGCTAAGTTTTTGCCAAAGATGACCTCGCGTGGAAATGGTCAAGGTTCAGGTCTCCACAGAGTATTATGTTGGAGCCCTTTTGGTCCACAAGTAGACGGTCTATGATGGTGGAGATGGCATCGATAAACTCGTCCTTCCCCGCTCTTCCATGATTCCAGTATACATTAATGATCGTCATTTCTTGGGACACGCAATCAGTTCTGGTAATGGTTGATTCTTGGATGAACGGAGAGTGGTTTACAGAGTTAGAGATGTTAAACCCGAATGCGCTTCTTACCAACATTATGAGTCCAGCCATAGGGCGCCCCTTTTCAGGTCGTATGGCAGGGTTTACAGCGATCTGAAAGCCCATTACAGTAGGGGTATCACTTAGCCAAGTCTCCTGTAAGCAGGCTATAGACAAATCGCCCAGCCACTCACTGTTAAACAGATGACTAAAGCCACGCGTGTTCCAGGAGCCTAAAGAACAACGCTGAGGGGCTGTAACGCTCACCTGATTCCCGTAGAGGCGCCGGTCTTGACTGGGCGTATACCGTATCTTCAAAGGTGATGGGTAACACACGGCTGGCTCTTTGGGCTGGACCTCTGTGCACTGTATGTCTGACTCGAAGGGTAAGATGTCTGCAGATAGAAAATATGGGATTAAGGAACTGGGTTATTGAATGTCTCTCTCTTCTTCCCTTTCTCTTCTCCTGTAGAACCCCAAAGGTTAACGCTCTCACCTTAGGTAAGTGAACGCCGTGCTCTCCATCTGCCTCGGGGCAGGGTGCTGTAACCAGTTTATTTCACTGGATAAGGGGAGCAGGCCTCTTGACTTCAGAGGACTGCTGTCCGTCGTTTACTGCACGAACGGTAAGTTTCGAGTAATTCTAATGTCTTTAAAGTCTTTAGTAATGATGTCTCTTGTTTTGCAGGGTTCCGGCGATGGCGGATGACGGGCTGAAGTGAGTTGAAGATGGAGCCCGTGTGATGAATGGAAGCGCCTGGAAGCACGTAAGTAAGCGCTTGTTGCCTGCTTCACGATGCGCTCTAACTGTCTTTTTATTTTGCAGGTACAAGTTCGGAGCGGCTGCAGGGTGCCGGAATACCCACTGGGTTAGATGTGGAAAGGAGTAATGGCACGTGAGTATTAAAGTTCTCCAATGTCTTTAAACGCACCTTGTTTTGTCTTTCAGATGCGGGATGCAGCGCCGAAGGCCTCCGGAGCGTGCGAAGAGCTGGTAAGCTTTTGTCTTTCAGATGCCGGAATGCAGCGCGAGGCGTTGGTGACAGCCGATGGACCAGGTAAGTGAAGCGCTGTCACTGAAGACCGTAATGCTAACCTGTTCTTTCTTGTCTTTATAGGTGTTGCTGAAGACTGGATTCAGGATGGTAAGCCTTTTTCCTTAGGCCCAGGATCAGATGCAGAAGACACGATGAGCATTCTGCTGCAGAGGATGCAGAATAACGCAAAGCAAGATTCATCCATCGGGTGTGGTTTAAATAGCCTCCTGTAGTGCTTAGGTGTCTCCTTCCACAGCCACGCCTAGGTAAGAAAAGAGTTCCTGCTTTCCAGAAAAGTTCCAGAGTTCTGAACCTAGGGAGTGGCTCCTGCCCCACCCAACAGGAAAAGTAGTTCCAAACAGAAGAGGATCAGAGGCTCAACTGGCAGGCAAGTAAGCAGCATGGTCTGCTGCAGGTAAGTCCACCCAAGCATTATGAGCCCGGCGCTTCCAGCGCTGGGACTGGGCATATTTATGAGCCTGGTGCCACTGGCGCCAGGACTGGGTCCAAAAGGTCCCAATTGGGACTGGTTGGCACTCGGAACCTGGGTTATGGATCTGCTTCCAAGGGAGTTGGGAAAACCCTGACCTTTTGGAAGCAGAGATCATGACAGGGGCAAACTCCATCTGGCATTATTATGGTTGATTACTGTTCAGTGTTGCTGCCAGCCATTGCCAGTTTTGCGCTGCCTCATGGGGGAGGCTACTTGAGTAAGGGTTGAACGTTAAGTCGTCAGGTTTTGCATGACCTTGTATGGTTATGCTGAACAGCTTGTTTGCGTCGCTTTCTTCTAAGCAATGCTCTTTGGCAAACGAGACGCGTTTCTTTCCAATAGACAAAAGATTTTTGTTTATTACTTTTGTTTTTGAAGTCTCGTCGCTTAAAGACTTGCAGGTGACGTGAGGCGGCCAATGGGACGATTCAGGGCTACCACAGACGGTCTCGTTAATGAGTTGTGAGTGGTCAAAACACATTATGAAAAGTCTGATTGGGCGTCCTGATCGTTAGTTGATGCAACTGGCAGGCCATCTTGCAGCTTGTAAACATCAAAGCCAAAGGAAAAGAGGGACACGTTTGCATCCAAGATAGAAGAGGCTATTAAGGGAGAGGTTAGATGAAGCACCACTCTATCGTTTCGACGCTCTTCTGGAAATTCAACAATGTGGAAGTCATCGGAACTGATCGCATGTAGTCCCGGTACATGGTGTAGTAAAGTTATGATGTTCCTGCGATTTAGGATCAGGTTGTCAGAGGACTGTAATCGCTCGACCAGTATTCTGACTAAGGGCTGGTTGGGTGAGCCCCTGGTTAAGGAATTCATTTTCTGTGCATAGTTTCCTTTATGAAATCTTGTTGAGTAGTCCTTATTTTGTCTCACTGACTGCATTGAGTGCTGAAATGCAGCCCTGTCCTGTCGACCTTGGACTTGGCTCTCCCTCAGGTCTCGGTCTCGTTGATCAGGGTCCATGCACTTTTGTGTTTGATACATTTTGTTTTGCTCTTGTCGTTTAGCTCGCATTGTCAAGAAGATAGGACTCTTCGTCTGCGCCGTCACGGTCGGCAGGGCTCCCACCTTATCGTTACCGTGGCTGGACTGTGCAAGGGAGGACTCTAAATCTGCGTTAGGTGGTGCAACAGATTCTCGTGTTTGCACATCGTTCCCGATGAGAACAAGTCTGCCCACCATTGATGCGCTTTCAGGTTGAATGTCCGTTTGCCTCTCAAAGTCAATGTGTGGTTTTTCACAGGGCAAGGTGGTAGATTCAATGTCCTCGTGTTCAGTGTCATCATAAATTGACATGTTTAGCAGTTTGGTTGAAATTTCCTGCTCCGTGCTCACTTTGCCAACTAGGTTGGATCCACACTCAGTGACAGGCAGAGTTACGGGGACTTGATTTTGAATTGGCATTGGAAGTTGCTTTTTATTTTCCGTGGCTAGCACATGTACCACCTTCATGTTACGAAGAAATTTACGGGCTCCATTCAGTTTGTTGCCTTTCTTTGCAGGTAAATCTTTAGATTTTTTTCGTTGGGGTGCGGTCGATAGTTTACCAACACCTGTGTGTGACGGTATCTCCGCCTCCTTATTAAAGATGGGAAATAGTGTTGGAGCAGTGTTTAGAATGGAATTAAGTCCAACCAGATTTGAACCCTCAGTCTGGGGTTGCGTGGTAGATGTCGATTCAACTTGAGAATCTCTTAATGCTAAGTTGGCGGAGCTTTTTGCTTGTTCGAATGCAGTGTGGAATGATACGTCAGTGATTTCAATGATTGGAATTACGTGTGAATTTGGAGCTGCCGTGCTCCGTGATGTGCTTGGTCTCTTCGGTGACAAGCGGTTTGTCTTTTTGTTGTTGGCTAATGCCTTTGAAAGTTCCGTGGTTGGGGTCTGGACATGTAACCTCTCAACAGAGGATTTAGGGCTCGACTGTGTTGAGTTAGATTTTATTGATAACAAACAGCCAAGTAGATTTGCGTTGTCACCACTGTCGCCTGATACATGAGTTTTTTCATCTGTCGCCAGTCGTGTGTAGGTATCGGATCCGTTCCGGTTTGCTGTTGATAATGGTCTTTTTCCGTCCCATTTAAATAACGCAAGGACTTCCTTTGCAACCTCGGAAAATAATTTTATATCGACCACGTCATTGCTCCTTTGTTTGTTCATAAACTTATATAGGTCGTCTAATTTCGCTGAGCCCTCAAGCTGCTTCTTGTTTGTGTGACTACATATTTGTTATAGGTTCACTACTTTAGAGTTTAAAGCCACAACAGTAGTCAAATCACGGGTGGCCTCATGTAGATGTTCATACAGCTTTATGAATGGGGCAAGGGAAATGGTTAGTGTAGATAGTAGCAGTTCTTGCAAGCCCATAAACGATGTTGTAATAGTTGCGGAGGAACTATGAGCCGATGCTTTATCGCGGTGGTGCCCTCTGTCAATACTGGCTCTGTTCCTTCTGATTTTCGGGAATGGGCTTTCAATAAAGGAAGAGTCAGTAGTCTCTTCACAATCCGAGTCAGTATCAGAATTATTGCTACTCAACAACAGTGGCGTTTTTGTGTTTGAAGCACTATTGGTTGGTAGGGGCTTTGTTTTAGTGTTTAACCTTTTCTGGGACAGAGGTGGTAGGCCAATTAAGTGGGGGGGAGCGCAGTCTGTTCACCTGTTTCAGCCATTTTTGCTCGTTTACAAGGAATTTTCAGTGCTGACTTATCACAAGAGTCAGCTATTCTCGTGTTGTCGTGCTTCATGTGAGAATTATATCCCTTCGTTCCCTTCATTGTTAGATGCTGTTGGTGTGTCAGATTCATTGGTTTTCTGTGCTTTGTTCATTATGATTAACTTATGAAGCACATTGTTTACGAGGTCCAAGGAGTGTCGACGTGCATTTTGGTTGTTAATTACGTCCGACGTTGCAGAGCCGACTTGCAAGCCTATGTGGGGATCACTAGGCAAGTCCGCAGCCCAGCCGCCGAATGTCTCTTCAGCTGTAATTGTTCCTGGATTTGATGTGTTGCAGCCTCGAGAGACTCCAGCGTCTGCCTCTCGGATGCGAGAGGGTACTGGAGGCAGGCCATCGACGGGTCTCAGGGGAGACGAAGCACTGGAGCCGGCATCGATTGATCGACGCTCCACTGAGCTAGTCTCGCACTCTCTGTGCGGCGGCTCCCCGCCTCGGATGGAGCACACGGGCAAGACCTCCAAGGCTCGCGTCGCCACCCCTGAATCGATCCGCGCCACGGACCGTGAATGCTCGCGTCCATCCACCGCGGTGGCACAGCATGCTAGAGGTAACAGTGTGGTTGTCAGTACCGATCGAAGTTGTACCAGTATCAGTTACGTCTAGTATGTCAGGTGCCGTGTGTACAAGCGATGCTCTTAGTGCTTCCAGTTCTGAATTACATTGCTCTGAATGCTCTGGTGGGGTACCTAGGTATAAGGTTTGTAAGGAGCCTTGCTGCACCAGTGTGTTGGCAGTTAGCTTTTCGCAGAATACGTCGTCATCAAGAGTGACGGATGTTACTGGGACAGCAATGGTGACGGGCATTATCGTGTAAGATTGCGTGTCAGTGTCTTCACTCGTAGATGCACATGAGTAGTAATTACTTACTTTGGGCTGCCGACTCCGTTGGGGCACAGCTCTGCGATTTGAAACTGAGTCTTCACGTTTTCTCTGAGCACGGGTTTTTAGTGAAGACATCACAGGCAATGCATTTGAGTAGGCACTGTCCGACATGGAGTCTGCACCTCGCAACTCGCCAAACAGCTAAACAGCAAAATCCTCAGCCCTTTGGTCCTCAGGGCTTAGCGCCGCAAGGGCGAGGGAGGCGGCCTTTTGTACCAAGTAACCTAGTTGGTTGACGGTGGTTAAAGGTACAGGCACACGCACCTCTTTCACAGCAGAGTTCCAGGTAGATTACTCGCCACAGTTAAACAGCAAATTCCTCAGCCCTTTGGTCCTCAGAAAGCTGAATTAAAAAATATTAGATATTAAAACATGTGCTTTTATTTGCAATATTTTTCCAATAGTGCACAGAGCAGGAAGTAATGTCCAATGGTAACCTTCTTGTCTCCAAATCCCCTTTGCAAATCAGATAATGCATAATTGTCCTTAACCGATTTTCACGACAAAATAATACCATTTTACAATACACTTTCAGTCGAGTCAAAACACTCAAACTGTAAATTTAAGTGGCAGCGAACTATAAATAGGAGTCTCACAGAAATGCATGATTCCACATCTTCAGAATGTAAAATGACCATTTGTTGATTCTAATCTTCCTACTTCTTTTTGATCAGTGGTAAAACAACCAGTCGGGTATTCCTGAGACGATAATTTCGAAATGTAGTGTAATAGTTTACAAGCACTGTGTGGGCCCTTCCCAACCACATATCTTGGGGGACATGATACTCTCACAGAGCTAGCATTTAACTAGAATGCTACAGCTATAATCTAGAACAGGAAACATGCCCACTGGCTTCATCATGTCCAACCCCATTCTGCTACACAGCCAAAATTGTTGCAATATTCTTTCAGTATTTCTCCACTTGTTAAACCCTTCAGTTTGTTACTATACTTCACTATACTTTTTCAAGATCCTCAGTGTTTTCATTATGAAAATTAAATGAGGTGTTGCATGTGTTGTATGCACTCCTAGTTACATTAGCAATATAGTCGAGGATATAGTCCTTTCTGTGACACCCATGCCCTCCTGAAAAAATACAGTGTAAGGTGGATCTCTTGGTAGATGTAGAACCTCAACACCACCTTACAAGAAAGTTGGGCGGGTGCCCAAAACTACTTTGTCCTGATAGAATTCTATGAATGGGTCTCCAAATCAGAGCACCTGTAAGCCACTAATCCACTGGGTGGGATTGCGGGTGATCATAAAAGCTCTTTTCTAAGTTAGTCTGGTGTATTTGAAAGCTTTGTACAACGAGGCAGATCAAATCACATTCAAATGCCTCCATATAAGGGAGCCACCTGAAAAATCCAGCAGTTTAAGGACTGTCTCAGATGGTCTACGAACTTGTCTATCAAGAGAAGTGAGGGGAACACATACATGAACTGCCCCTGCCACATAAGAAGAAAGGCATTCATCAGTGAACTATCCCATGCTTTACTGGTAGGCGTAGAAGGGCATTGAGAGTTCTGGGCCACAGCAAAGAGATGCATGAGGGGAGAGCTTTTGGCTCTAAAAATTGTAGCGGTCTAGCTGTTACTCATGAAAAGTCAGACATTCTATTGAGCATGTCCCTCCCCCCCCTCCCCCCGAGTATTGCACATACAAGCCAGATGACTGACCCAAGAGAAAATCCCCAGTGCAATTGCCCACTGTCAAAGTTTAAGTGTCAGTTTGCACAATCCAAACAACCTAGTACCACAAGGTTAGTTAACGTAATGCAATGCAATCAAGTCGACTATTAGGATCAACACTCGAACGCCCCACAGGAAAGGTTGAGAGGGCAAAAACATCTAAAGGGCCAAGAAGATTGATTTTAACTACAAAACGCTGATGTGCATTTTTTCCTCTCTAGTCAACAGGTTGCACATTTAGATGAGACAAAAGGTTAGGCCTCACCCAAAGAGGGAGGCTATCGTTTTTGAACCGAAGGCCAATGTGGAGTAGACAGGGACTCCAACTGTGACGTTGACAACCTGAGACTACCATTGAAGGTCCTAGAGTACTGAGGCAGAAATTAAAACATGAACGACTGAGGCTGGGAGTCTTGTTTCGAAATTGCATATGCAAAAAATGGAGACTGCCAATTAGTACCACTAGCACGCATAATGGCACAATTCTAAGAGTCTCAAACAACAGAGCCAGTATAGTCGTTTTAAAAAGGAACACAGCACACAGATGAGCAATGGTAAAAATCCTGTCCTTTGTTGGGTTAGCTCTGCCTGCTCAGGTGTCTGATACATGGCACAATAATGTCTGAAGCTGGGTGGGCTCAAGAGATGACTTCTTGCAATTAATGAAAATGCCTACTGAAACTCAAAAGTTCAGTAGTCAGGACAAGGTTTCAGTCATCAGAGAAGGCAGTGTTCCAGGTAGAGATATAGGTGATATATGATATGATATGGCATTTATAACGCGACTGTACACAAGGGTTTCTAGGCGCCACAAGACAAGGGTGGGAAGACATAGGGAGGACAAGACAAATTATTCTAGTAGGCCTTGTGTCATTCTGATCGTGCAAGTGCGACAAGAGAAGGGGAAGGAGAGGGGGAAGTGCAAGCGGGAGGAAAAGGGAAGTGCGATCAGGGCAGCAAGGCTCCGAGTTAGTGCAGCCATGGCAGTTCGGCTCTAGGTAAGTGCAAGGAGCCTGTAGGGCTGTAGGGGTTACAGTTACAGCCCATAAGTCCACAGTAGGCCAGGTAGTGCAAAGGAAGACGGGTCAAGGAAAGACTCTGGGGGAACCAACCAACTAGTCGGCATAGCAGATGGGTAAGTTAGCAAGGGAGCGAGAGAGAAAAGGCAGAGGAGAAAAGGAGGGTATTGTGCTGCTTCCGGAACTTCAAGTGGTCCGGCACCAGTCTGAGAGGGGCAGGGAGACCGTTCCAGTGGGAGGCACATGCAGATGAGAGAGATCTACCGCCCACTCTCTGCCTGGAGAAGCATCTGACCCTCAGAGAGTTTGAGGTAGCTGAGTGAAGGGCTCTAGAAGGAAGGTCATTTGGAAGAGAGAGTTGGATGTAGTCTGGGGCCCAGCCCCAGAATTCCTTGTGGACTATGCAGAGGCCCTTAACATGATCGTTGCAGCCACTGGGAGCTAGTGGAGAGATTTCAGGGCTGGAGAGATACAGTCCCTAGGCTTGAGGCCAAGGATAAGTCTTGCAGTCCTGTTCTGGATTAGTTGCTCGGGCCGAAGAGTAGAGGTAGGCAGATTGAGGAAGAGGCTGTTGCAGTAGTCCAGCCTGGAGAGAACCAGGGCTCTGGAGACAGTGAGCTTCTGGGGGAAAGTGAGCAAAGGTAGAATGCCTCTGAGGAGGTGCAGCTGGAAGTGGGCCTTTTTGGCAAGGTCTGTGATGTGAGGAGAGAAGGAGAGAGTGGAGTCAAAGATGACGTCAAGGTTTTTTGCCTCACAGGAAGGCAAGGGTAGAGGGACCAAGGAGGGTGGCCAGAGTGATAGAGGGAAAGCGGGAGCAGGAGTCCCAATGAGAAGGATCACTGTCCTACTGGCATTAAGGCAAAGATCGCTGGAGGCGCACCAATCCGGAATCGCGGATAAACAGGAATGAGTGAGGGAGGAGAGGAGGCTGAGGGAAGCCTGAATGAGAACCGAGTGTCATCCTCATAACACTGAAAGTTAATAGAGAAGGTGGAGATCAGGTGGGCCAAAGAGGCCAGACAGACATTGGAGGGGGGAGAGGGTAGAGCCATGTGGGACACCACATGTGGTGGAGAGAAAGGACCCAAGTTCGACCTGGGAGGGATGGTCCAGGAGGAAGGAGGTCAGCCACGCCAGGGCCTGATCCCTGATGCCCAGGTTCACACGGAGTCTGTTGATCAGGGTGGCGTGATCGTCCATGTCAAAAGCAGAGGAAAGGTCAAGGAGTATGAGGACAGAGGGAGAGCTGGAGTCGAGCTTCGAGAGCATATTTTCACGGGTGTTAAGGAGAGCAGTTTCCGTGCCTCTGGCTGCTCTGAAGCCGGGCTGATGGTCATGGGGGCAGCCAACAGATAAGCTGGGAGATGGACAGCTTTTCAAGGTGTTTGACCAGGAAAAGAGTGATAGAAATCAGGTGATAGTTTGCCAGATATGTAGGATAGGCGGAAGGCTTTCCCGAGAAGAGCCTGCACCACTGCTACCATTGCTTTGGAGAAGACTCTGGTGGTGATCAGGCAAAATGGAAGAATCTGCCGTTGAAGATCGGGGTGTTACCAGCATGAAACATAGGAAATTCCAATCTGGGGTCTAGGTGAAGATGGGTAGGTACTGTGACTAAGTACGAGTCCTGACCCCATCACAAGCACTGGAGGGGCACTGTAGACCAGGAAAGCCAGCCTATAATGAATGGCCTTTAGGACAGAGCTACGAGTTACATGGAGGCAGAGGTTGGGATTCACTGCATTCCTTTCCAACTTCATACCCCACCCATCCTGGAAAAGAGTACATATCCATGGAATATGCTTGTCATAGTATTGGTGATCCGTCCCTCTCACTGAGTCCGGTTTCCCTTTTATTTTCTGGTCCGACATCAACCCTGAATGATACTCGAGGGACTGTGAAGCGGCATACTGGGGAGTCACTTATCAAGTTGGGAAACAACCGTTGGATTCTTAGTTGACATGGCTTTGGGATAAAAAAGGAGGTACATGAAATAAATAATTATGCCCCACTTGGCTGCAAATAATAAGTGAGGAAGGGTAATCAAAATGGTATGGCTAACCCCCTTTCTACCTCCTCCATCTGTACGTGTCCATTTTAAGTCCATCCTGTCCATTCTGAGCAGGCATCTGAAAATGCCATCCACACAGCTGATTTCACCTCTGCAGCCGGGCCAGGGTGAAAAGAATTCCTAGAAGCTTTGAGAGTTGCCAACCAGTAAATGAACAGGGGAAAGCTATGTTTAACAGTGGCAGAATGGAAGAGCAAATGCACCTGGTGCAAGAGTCTAATTTAAGAGGACCCATTATCCCTAGGCAAATGTCCAATTCCATATTCTAACCAATAGGTTCTCAGGGCAGTCAAATTCCAAAAGCGTTCTTCGGTTCAGTCACAGTTTAAGGGCATCTAAAGAACCCCAGCATAATTCTTTCTTGGCGCTGACCATTATTCCAGCAGATGAGATGCCCTAATGGGATCTGTCAATGTGGTCTCAACACATTTCTACTGTGCCAAAACCATGTTATTTTCTCCTTGCCCTAGGGAACATGTGTCAGATACCGAGGCTTCCTCCCCCAACTCCTCACCTGTTTCTTCCGGAATGGGTTCTGTAAGAGTAGCCTCTGATCTCTTCTGATCCCTCCTCCTTGTGGGAGTCTTGTCCTTTGGTGCTCGGGCCTTTTTATCGTACAGATAGGGTCTGTCCCCTCCGGAGGCCACCTTGGCAGAGATATTCCCTGACCGCGGGGATCCCCAGGGGGCCAGTCCTAGATTCAGGGAAAAAGCACTAAGGCAGAAAAAACCCTGTTCCCAATTGGGTTCTGCTGGGCGGCAATTAGAACTCCTCTCTTCCCGTTATGAAAGTTCCATTTGCAGCAGGCAAGGAAGTCCGTTAGACTTTAGAACAAACTCCACCGCTGATGAATGCTCAGTGTATCCAGGAGATGCGGAATATTAAACAGGAGAATACAAGATAGCTACTAGAGCCAGAGGTTCAGACTAAACAGAATAACAGAGAAAAAGGACTAGAAAAGGTAAGTAGGTAAGGAGAAAAGAACCCATTCAGAGCAGATCGCAAAGGCGAACAGTTAGGAAGAAAGGAAGAAGTACCGTGAAAGAAACCCACTCACCAGTTAAGAAATGCTCCTTAAGGTCTTAGTGAGCAAGGCTTCGCTCGCTAAAACAGAGTGACGGCGCCGGTTGCAATTATACCCCCGGTACCTAAAAGTAAAAGAAATGAAAAGACCAATAGTGCTCAAAAGAATTACCAACAGAAATACACATTAGGAAGGCAAAGAAAAAAGTAAGCACGGCACGGCCCAGAGCAAGCCGAATACCGCGTACAGTGCAGTAGAAAATTCAGGCAAAGGAGAAAGCAAAAACAACGGGTGTACAAGGCTAACACAAGAAGGGCTGAAGAGTACAGTAAAGATCAATAGGCGAAAGTAGGAAGCCGGAACGGATGAATTTCACGAGAGAATCTCCACACGAACCGAGCGCTGGTAAACAGATACAACGCGACGGCTTGTGGGAGGAGCCTGCCTATAAAGGTTCGGCGGCCATCTTGGGTGAGGACTGGAGCGTGATCAAAGCTTCCAGCGCTTCCACAGCCTCCAATTCCTGACAGTATACCCCCTCTTTCTCGGGGCACCCCCGGGTTTGCCCGGATGGAGTTGATGGAACTTCTGCACCAGACGCGGGCGTGTATATGACCCACAGGTTCCCACGTCCTCTCTGCTACTGGATAGTTCTTCCAATGGACCAGATAGTACAACCGCCCTTTGCGGTAACTAGAATCCACCAGATGAGACACCTCGTATTCTTCAGGTGTTGGTTTCACACGAGCTCGTGTACGGTTCACAGGTCTCTTGAAGGGATCCTCCTTATGTTCTTAAAGAAATGAGACATGAAAGACAGGATGTATCCTTCTGAGGTATTCTGGCATCCTGAGTTTATAAGCAACTGGATTGATTTGTTGTATGATGGAAAATGGCCCAAGGAAACGAGAGGAGAACTTCCCCCTATGAACCCACTTGGGTAGGAATCTGGTGGATAACCAGACTAATTGTCCCACCTTCCAGCTGGCATGGGCTCTCCGACCTTTGTCGGCCCATCTCTTTTGTGAAAGTTGACTAGCTTGGTGTGCCTCCTTAGCGAGTTTGTGAGCTTCTTGCAAGTCCTGTAGAATCATATCCAGAGTTGGAATTTTGGTTGAAGGCGGACTGAGCCCGGGCAAGTGTTGAGGATGGTAGCCATAGGTACAATAGAAAGGACTCATCTGGATCGAGGTGTGAAGAGAGTTGTTGTAGGCGAATTCCGCTTGCGGGAGGAAGCGATACCACTCTTCCTGCTGGGGACTACAAAAACACCTGAGATATTGCTCCAGATTGGCATTGAGTCTCTCCGTTTGGCCGTTGCTTTGAGGATGGTATCCTGAGGAAAGAATTCCGAGAACCTGGCAGAGGGAAGACCAAAACTTTGAGGTAAATTGTGGTCCTCTGTCCGAAACTATGGTTTTAGGTAGGCCATGTAGACGGACTATGTCTTGGAGAAATGTTGCAGCCATCTCTGAGGCCGAAGGCACTTGCTTGAAGGCGGAGAAATGTGCCAGCTTGCTAAAGGAATCGACCGTCACCATGATCGTGGTCATTCCGTATGAAGGAGGCAGATCCACAATAAAGTCAGTGGATAAGTGTTCCCATGGGCGATCCGGTAAGGAGTGTTGGTGTAATAACCCCAGAGGTTTTCCTGTTTGGTGTTTGTTGGAAGCACAAATTGAACAAGTAGAGACATACTGACCTACGTCCCTTCGTAGGGTAGGCCACCAGAATCCTCTCCGGACCAAATCAAAGGTCTTCCTAATACCAGAATGCCCTGTCAGGGGGGTGTCATGACACCAAGAAAGTATCTGTTCTTGCAGCTTCTTTGCGGGGATATAGAGGGCTTCTTCATGATAAAACAACCCATCTTTTTCCTGTTTAGTAGACAGCGGAAGTTCAGCACACATCTGATATTGAGGGATTAAATCCTGAAGAAACGAAACCGTAGAAGCCAACACGGTGAGATGTGGCAAAACCAGTTCATGTCCTATATAGGATCCTGATGGATCTCCTAGGCTTCTAGATAAGGCGTCTGCCTTCTTGTTTTCTGTGCCGGGTATGTAAGTCATCATGAAGTCGTATTGTAGGAAAAAATACGCCCATCTGGCGTGTCTGGCATTGGAACATTCCAATTGTTGTAAGACCCGTAGGTTGCGGTGGTCAGTTCTGATAGTGAAAGGATGTGTGGCTCCCTAGAGGAGGTGTCTCCACTCTTGGCAGGCCAGCTTTATTGCCAAAAGTTCCTTTTCGATAACAGAGTAGTTTCGCTCACTACTAGTTAAAGTCTTGGAGTAGTATGCGATCGGATGTTCATAGCTGTCTTCTGCCTCTTGAAGTAATACCGCCCCTACTGCCCCCGTAGAAGCATCTGTTTCCAGAATAAAGGGCTTAGCCTGATCTGGTTGAACCAGGATGGGTGCTGTAGAAAAGCATTCCTTTAAAAAGTCGAATGCTTTTCGAGGTTCTCCGTCAAAAGCGAATCTAATGCCCTTCTTCAACAAGGAGGTCAGAGGGAGTACCTTTTTGGAATAATTGGGAATAAACCTCCTATAAAAATTTGCCAATCCTAGAAACCCTTGCAGTTCCTTGATGTTGGTAGGATCTTTCCAGTTTCTTATAGCCTTTACCTTATTTGCATCCATTTCAACACCTTCCTTAGACAATACGAAACCCAAGTAGGACACCCTCTTGGATTCGAATGAACACTTCTCTGGTTTTACTAGCAGATAATGGGACTGCAAACGTTGTAAAACCAGTCGGACCAATGATCTGTGCTCAGACAAGGACTTGGAGTAGATCAGGATGTCGTCCAGGTACACCACTACCGACACAAACAGCATGTCAGCGAAAACCTTGTCCATGTACCTCTGGAAGACGGCTGGTGCGTTTACTAGGCCAAAGGGCATCACGCGATATTCATAGAGCCCAAATGGGGTGCGGAAAGCCGTCTTCCACTCGTCTCCTTGTCTGATTCGCAAGAGGTGATAGGCGCCTCTCAGGTCAAGCTTCGTGAAGTACTCCGCCCCCTGTACAGCCTCCAAGACGTCCCGAATCAAGGGCATGGGATATCTATCCCGGACAGTGACCTTGTTGAGACCCCTGTAGTCTATACAAGGGCGAAGTTCTGTCGAGTCCTTTTTTGGGACGAAGAATAGGGAGGCACCACATGAAGATTTGGATTCTTGAATGAGTCCGTTCTGCAAATTTGCATCTAGATACTCTCTTAATGCCTTCCATTCCGGTAGTGACAAAGGGTACATTCTTCCGAATGGTACTACTGCTTCCGGTATCAGATCGATACAGCAATCCTCGGTTCTATGGGGTGGTAGTTGTTTTGGAATTGTGTCCATGAATACCTCTGAGAAGTCCTGGTAATGTAAGGGAACTGAGGCCACTGTGACTGGCTTCTGGATACTTCTCCTGCGGTCTACAGTGTGGGGAGCGTTACACAAGGTCATACAGTGATTATTACAGAACTTAGAATTGAAAGAAACCCGGTTTGCAGTCCAATCTATGTGAGGGTTGTATCTTCTTAACCAAGGAATCCCTAATACCAATGGAAAATGAGCAGCTCGGATCTGATCAAACACCAGAAACTCTTCATGTTGACCTAACCTCACCCTTAATGGAACAGTTTCCAAAGTTATGGGTCCGGATGACAAGGGTCTATCATCAAACCCTTCTACCGGAATCGGGGTAACCTTGGGTTTGGCGGGTACCAAGTGCTCTGTAGCCCACTTGGAGTCGATGAAATTTCCCGCTGCTCCACAATCCAACATGGCGAACACTTCTGTGGGAGCCTCTTCGGTTAACCATAGGTCCACTCTGAACACCATTAAACTGTTGTCTTCCGGGGTGTTCACTGCTCTTGTGTAGCTGCAAGGGTGCTTGTTACCTCCCCCGAGACTTCCCTTGCTATAGATCGGGGGCGGAAGTTTCCCTGTCGACGAGGAGGGACTTCAGTGCATTCTCTCAACAAATGTGTCGAGGAGCCACAGTACATGCATAGTCCTGCCTCTCTCCTCTTTCTTCTTTCTTCTGGCGTCAGAGGACCACGGGCAGCTCCAATCTGCATAGGCTCATCTGTAGCAGGGCTGGCTCTAGGTGGAGGAGTAGGGGTAGGTTGTGAGAAGCTTCGGTTTCTTCTTCTCTCAGATCTTCTTTCTTGAAGACGGAATTCAATCTGAAGGGACAATGTCACTAGCTCCTGAAAAGTTGCAGGACGGGCTACTCTGGCTAGTTCATCTTTGATTTCGTCCTGGAGACCTCTTCTGTAGATGGTTTGCTGGGCGGAATCAGGCCAATCTGCCTTGGCTGCTAGCCTCTGGAAGCGAGTTAGATAAGTTTGAACGTCCGTATTTCCTTGTTTGATATCTAGGATTGCTTCCAAGGATGAATAGAATACTTCTGGCCTATCAAACCTTTCACTGAAAAGTTCCGTAAAACAGTCATAGTCACTCAGAAGGGGACCGTTTCGGGTAACAATGGGTGTAGCCCATGAAAGAGCGTTTCCGGTAAGATTGGCTATAATGAACCCAACCTTTGATCTGGCTGTCTCAAAGGCGTGAGGTCGGAAGGCGAAATACACCCTGCAAGCGTCAAGGAATTCCTTCAGTTCTCCTGGATGTCCATTGTATTTGCCAAAGGAAAGGGGCATAGTAGGCAGGTCCCCGCGATCATCCCTATGTAACACCACTTGCTGTCGGAGGGCTACGTTCTCTGTTCGCAAGGCCTGCACCTCCATAGTAAGGTTCAGCAGAGCAGCCACCAACTCCTGATACTGCTCGAGTGACGCCATGAAGGATCTTGGGCGTTGTATGCTGTCAGATACCGAGGCTTCCTCCCCCAACTCCTCACCTGTTTCTTCCGGAATGGGTTCTGTAAGAGTAGCCTCTGATCTCTTCTGATCCCTCCTCCTTGTGGGAGTCTTGTCCTTTGGTGCTCAGGCCTTTTTATCGTACAGATAGGGTCTGTCCCCTCAGGGAGGCCACCTTGGCAGAGATATTCCCTGACCGCGGGGATCCCCAGGGGGCCAGTCCTAGATTCAGGGAAAAAGCACTAAGGCAGAAAAAACCCTGTTCCCAATTGGGTTCTGCTGGGCGGCAATTAGATCTCCTCTCTTCCCGTTATGAAAGTTCCATTTGCAGCAGGCAAGGAAGTCCGTTAGACTTTAGAACAAACTCCACCGCTGATGAATGCTCAGTGTATCCAGGAGATGCGGAATATTAAACAGGAGAATACAAGATAGCTACTAGAGCCAGAGGTTCAGACTAAACAGAATAACAGAGAAAAAGGACTAGAAAAGGTAAGTAGGTAAGGAGAAAAGAACCCATTCAGAGCAGATCGCAAAGGCGAACAGTTAGGAAGAAAGGAAGAAGTACCGTGAAAGAAACCCACTCACCAGCTAAGAAATGCTCCTTAAGGTCTTAGTGAGCAAGGCTTCGCTCGCTAAAACAGAGTGACGGCGCCGGTTGCAATTATACCCCCGGTACCTAAAAGTAAAAGAAATGAAAAGACCAATAGTGCTCAAAAGACTTACCAACAGAAATACACATTTGGAAGGCAAAGAAAAAAGCAAGCACGGCACGGCCCAGAGCAAGCCGAATACCGCGTACAGTGCAGTAGAAAATTCAGGCAAAGGAGAAAGCAAAAACAACGGGTGTACAAGGCTAACACAAGAAGGGCTGAAGAGTACAGTAAAGAATCAAACAATAGGCGAAAGTAGGAAGCCGGAACGGATGAATTTCACGAGAGAATCTCCACACGAACCGAGCGCTGGTAAACAGATACAACGCGACGGCTTGTGGGAGGAGCCTGCCTATAAAGGTTCAGCGGCCATCTTGGGTGAGGACTGGAGCGTGATCAAAGCTTCCAGCGCTTCCACAGCCTCCAATTCCTGACAACATGTTAAGCAGGAATTCTCCTCAAGACACCCTCCCCCACCTTGGTGATTTTCATGCTTCAGTAGTTATTACCCATCAGCCAAGAGTTCCCCTTCTAGGTTGAAGCATGCCACAGGCATCAAGCTGGGTAGCAAATGCAGTCTCTCATGCTCTAGCTCTCAGATTCTCTCTTGCCATATCTCATCTATTCCCTCCTTGAAGTCTTATTTATTTATTTAGGAGTTTATCATTCACCATACAGAAATAACAACCGCTTCAAAGGACCTTTTAGTGAAATACAGGAGGGTGAGGGCAAGGTAGAAAGAGAAGGTAGGGTAAAGAGCTGTCACGTGGTTGGTTAGTAATTGCCACATACAGTGCAGATAAAAGGGCTTGCTTATCAAAGTGCTTTGTTAAGGATTGTGTGGAAATTGGGCTAAACTAAAACTGATTGAATCTGCTATTATTAACCTAAAGTCAGGATTTAATTCCCCAGCATGTGGGTACTGCTTTGGGACAGCTTAATAAAAGAAAGTGCCTCTCAAAGAAGTTAAACAAAAGGTTCTCCCACTTTTCAGTATGGCTGGTGCCAGGTCTCTCTGAGCAAAGTAACAAATCAACCAGTGAGCCAATAGTCACAGGTTTAATGGTTTCCAACACTGTTTTGTCATATTTTCAGGGTCTTGTCTCCTTCGTTCTCAGTCTTCAGTTTAAGGGGTTAGACATCTATCTTCCACAGGCCAGAATGGAGCTTCTGGGTGGACTCTGTACGTGGGGTCATGAGGGGTGGTCCTTCCAGCAAGGATCAGAGGGAGCCACAGAATGACAAGAGGCTGTCCTAGAATCTGCACATGGTTCCCACTGTGACTGCCTGCCTGCCTGCCTTCCTTCCTTCCTTCCTTCCTTCCTTCCTTCCTTCCTTCCTTCCTTCCTTCCTTCCTTCCTTCCTTCCTTCCTTCCTTCCTTCCTTCCTTCCTTCCTTCCTTCCTTCCTTCACAGGTCCTGGTACTACAGCCTCTTTCACCACCTCTAGACTCCTTTAAGAAGGGTCCTGCCTTGGATTATGATCATATATATGTATTCATTCTGAGCATCTCGCTCCACCACCCAAGCAATATTACCCTCCTTCTCCGCACTTCTTACCATCCCTACCTTCTTGATGTTCTTCAACTTTTCCTCTTAATTTTCTTCTGCCAATTCCTGCTTTCCCACCTTATTTCACCACTCCTCCTTTTTGGCTTTCAACTGCCACCTTCTTCCAGATATTTCTCCACACCACCAACTCTTACATTTTTTTTTAAGAATATTTTTATTGGCATTTCTTCAAACTTAAATATCAGGACACAACATAGTCCCACAATCCCCTCCACCCCACCCCCTCCCTATCTCCCCTCCGGTTAAACATCTATGCAGTGTCTCTGCAACCCTTGGATGTGTTCATTTTAAGCTGTAAACATATCAAGAATGTAGATGTTGTGTGGGCACCATTGCAGTATATGATCGCTTTGCAGGAAGTCTATGGCATCTCCCCAATCTGTGGTGAACTTCTGTCTGTCTCCTTGAAGGTTATAGGTGATCCTCTCCATGGCTACATAGTTCCAGATCCTCCGGAGCCATTCTTGTGTAGTTGGAGGGGTCTTCTGTTTCCATTTTTGCGCAATGGCTAGCCATGCTGCTATAAGGAATCCCATAAAGTTCAGTTTTTGAGTTTTCGTAAAAGACATCTCGGGCGAGCCCATATACCGCACATCCATATCTCTTTTCCTAGGTTGGCCGCGCCCTCGAAGATTTTCTGCATCTGTGCTTTCACTTCCGTCCAAAATGGTTCCAGTACTATACAGTCCCACCAGATGTGTCTCCAGGTTCCCAAGGAATCACATCCCCTCCAGCATTTCCCTTGCGTTGTTGGGAACATTTTATGAATTCTCTCCAGCGTATAGTGCCATTGAATCATCACTTTCGTCTAAGCTTCCCTCGTTTGTACTGCATGTGTCCATTTCGGGATTATTAGCCAGAGGTATGTCCATTGGTCCCGAGCAATCTGTTTCCCTAGGGTTACCTCCCACTTTTTCATGTACTGACAAGTGATGTTTTCTTCTTGGGCGTTTATGAACTTGTAGAGTGCAGAGACAAATTTCCCCCCCCCCCGTTTGGGTCAACATATATGTCTCGAATGGGGTGAGGTCCCTTGTCCATGCTATTGTTATTCTTGGTGTTGAGAGCCAGTGGTGAAGTTGCTCGTACTGATATTTATCCCTTTCTGTGAGGCCCAGCAGCTCCTGGCAATCTGAAAAGGTTCTGGTCTGATGGCCCTCTATCCTATCTCCCACCTTTGTGCAGTCCGCCTCACGCCATTTCCTGAAGGATCCTTTCATCAGTCCGGGGGAGGGGGGGAATTCCGGATTGTCGAACAGTGGCATAAAGGGGGCGGGATCCTTCGTTAGGGTTTCCTTCTTGGTTGCTCCGTTGCATATTTCCATGGTGGTGCTCATGACTTTGCCAAGTTTGATGTTGTGATGTCTGTGCTCGGGTCTCCTCCATAGGAGGTGGCGCAGATTTGATCTTGCAACGGCTCTGTCCTGTGCCTCCCACCATTTTTCTGAGTTGTCTGTGATCCATTCATGTAGGACCCACTGTTGTGCCGCCTCGTAGTATTTTTTGAAGTGGGGGAGCGCCATTCCTCCATCTGATTTAAGTGCAGTGAGCGCCTGTTGCGACATTCTCGGTGTTTTGTTTTGCCATATGTATTTTGTAATGATTTTGGAGAGGGTCTTGAAGAATGTTACCGGGATGCGGATGGGGAGAGCTTGGAAGTAATACAGGAGCCTGGGCAATATCGTCATCTTGATGACCGTTATTCTGCCCCACCATGATATTGACAGAGGGTTCAATCTGGTTAGGTCACTTCTTACGTCTTCTATAAGTTTGGGGTAGTTTCCGTTATAGAGGTCTTTTATCTGCGGGGTCAGGATTACTCCCAAGTATTTCACTCCTTCTTCGGCCTTTAGTAGGTTTAGGTCTTTAGTTGTCTTGTATATTCCCTCTGTGTCTCCCGCCAGGGCCATTACCGACAATTTCTGCTTATTTATTTTCAGCCCCGATATCACTCCATAGTCGTTTATCTGCTGGATAAGGAGGGGAAGTGTGTTGGATATGGTCAGCAACATGTCGTCTGCGTATGCCGCCGTTTTGTGCGTGTGCCCTCCCATTTCTATGCCCTTGATGTCCGGGGCCGCTCTGATCTTCGCTAGAAGGGGTTCCAGAAAGATTGCGTAGAGTAGGGGCGATAGGGGGCATCCCTGCTTTGTTCCCCTGCCTATTGTGACTGGGTCTGAGAGTTCGCCGTTCACTGCGATCCTGGCCCTCGGTGAGTTGTAATTTGCACGAATCATGTCGATAAAGTCCTCCCCCATGCCCATTTTCTGAATAGCATCGACCACTCTACCCGGTCAAATGCTTTTTCAGCATCCAGTGCTATTATTGCCGAGGGGATTTCCATGATTCCGGTCTTTTCTATGAGGTGGATTATTCGTCTTATGTTGTCGTGTGTCTTTCTGTTGGGGATGAAGCCTGATTGTTCTTGGTGGATTAATTTGAGAAGCAGGGGTGCAAGCCTGTTGGCTAGGACTTTTGTATAGAGTTTGGCATCGACATTGATTAAGGCGATTGGTCGATATGAGCCCGGGCTTTCGGGATCTTTCCCTTTCTTATGGAAGACTAGTATCTTGGCGTCATTCATAGATGTGGCTATATTGCGCGTTGACTTGAAGGTGTTGACTAGCGTAGTTAGATAGGGCGATAATGTTTCCGCATATGGTTTGTAGAATGCTGCAATAAAGCCGTCCGGCCCTAGAGCTTCATTCTTAGGAAGGTCTCTTATAGCCTTCAGCAACTCCTCTGTTGTGATTGGTTGGTCGAGAGCTTCCTTTTCTGCCGGAGCCACTGTTGGTAATGTTATCCCTGACAAAAATGCCACCTGTGCCTCTTCGCTCAGACGCTGTGACGTGTACAGATTCTGGTAGAATTCTCGGAATACCTCTTTTATGTCCTTTGTTTGCGTTCTCTTAACTCCTTGTCCGTCCGTCAGGGTTTTCACTGATTGTTCTTGCCGTTTGCCTTTTAGTTGTCGTGCCAGTAGCTTGTCTGCTTTATTTGATTTCATCGCATACCAGTGTTTGGTTTGAAGTAGTTGCGTTTCGGCTCTCTTTGTCCTTATCAGGTCTATCTGGATGTGTCGGTATGCTCTCTTCATTTTCCTGGAGGTGTTTCTTGGTCATTTCTTCCCTTAATTCTTCCAGTTTGACCCCCAACTCGTCTTCCCATTTGTGTAAAAGTTTCTCTTTTTGAGCTTTTAACGCTATTAGATGCCCCCTTATCACCGCGTTGAAGGCTTCCCACGTAGTGCTCGGGGAGACGTCCGGGGTGACATTATTCTCAAAGTGTTCCTCAATTTTCTCTCCGATTATTTCTTTTGTCGCTATATCTTGAATGATTTCTCTAGGGAATGTCCAGCGCCATAGGCCTGATTGTTTCCGCAATTTAGGAAGGGTAATCCATAGTGGGGCATGATCTGATAATGAAATTGTGCCTTTTTCTATGTCCTGTATTTCTCCGACTAGGCCTCCTGTGGCCCAAATGTAGTCAATCCTAGAGCTTGTATCATGTACGTGTGAGTGATAAGTATATCCTTTAGTTGATCCTCTGAGTCTTCTCCACACGTCCTCTAATGCCAGGTTCTGCATTGTCTGTCTGAGTGCGTTCGACGGGGCCCCTTGTTGGGAGGTTTTGGGGTTCGATCGATCTTCTGTTGGATTCCACGCTAGGTTGAAGTCTCCTGTCAGGCTCACCTCTCCCTCTGCAAAATTTTCTAGTGTATTGATTGTTGCTTTGATGAATCCTTCCTGGCCAGTGTTCGGGGCGTATAGGGTTGCAATGGTTAGTTTACGGTTGTCTATCTGGGCCTTCACAAATACGTATCGGCTGTTTTTGTCCACTAGTGTCTCCTTGATTTGGACCTGCAAATGGTTGGCAAAGGCTATGAGTACACCTTTTTTTTTCTCGTCATCGTTTGATTGGATAATTTGTTTGTAGCCTTTTATCCGGAGTAGACTTTTCCTCTTTTTCTGAATGTGGGTTTCTTGGAGCAATATTATATAAAACTTTTCCCTTTGTAAGAAGTGTTCCATTTATTTCCTCTTCACAGGCGTATTCAGCCCTCGTATGTAAAACGTTAGGATTTTCAGCCCCATTCTTTCAAGTGAACTTGGGTTTTCTTGCTGGGACCATCCTGTGGTTTGCCATGGGATGCATTTGAACCGGAGTATGAGTCTTCCCCCCCCCCCACAAACTTTCCCCTGAACTCCCTCCCCTGACCCCTCCCTTCCTTCCCCCCCAACATTGTCCCTGAGGAGGGCTCTGGGCCCTATGGTTGCTCCGGCGTGGTGCCTTTGCTCCATGCCCTCTAAAGTCTCAGGGTAATTGTTTGCAGGGGATCCTAAACCCTGCTTGTGGTGCGGGTTCCACTGGTGTCCCGTGGCTCTGCCGCGCCTGCTTTTCGGCACTGGCCCTTGCTAGGGTGTTTGTGCCAATGTTTATTCTCCCTCCTACTCTGCATGGGAGCTACTTTTCCTGGTGCGTTAATTTTATTCTGGATTGCGTGATTGGAGTCTTGTCCTTCTTTTCTCTGTTTGCTATCCCCTTGGCTGTCTCCGTTGTTTTGGGGGTTCTCTTGTTTTTGTAGGATCTGACTCGTGTTCCTGACATCCCATAATCTTGAGGCTCTCTTCGCATGTTGTGATCCGATGTTGTCTTTCTTCCCAAGAGAATAGAAGGCCAAAGGGGAATGTCCATTTATACCGGATTTGTTTTTCAGATAGGATTTTGGTCAGTTGACTCATTTCTCTTCTCTTTCTGAGTGTGGATTGTGCTAGGCCCTGGAACAGTAGTATTTCTCTGCCATTCATTCTTATTTGATCCAGTGGACTGGCCTTTCTCAATATCTGTTCCTTTTGTGTGTAGCTAGTCATGGCCACTAGGACGTCTCTGGGATGGGATCCTGGGTCCCCTGTTCTCCGGGGACCATATCGATGTGTATGTCGTCCCCGGGATTGTCCCCCAAAATATCATGAAATACTTGTTGTACTGCTGTGCGGAGACCTTTATCCTCTACTGTTTCCGGCATATTTTTGATGCGAATGTTTGATCCCCTCGATCTATTTACCAAGTCCTCGCATTGTGATTCGAGTTCCAACGCCAGACGTGCGAGGCAGTCTTGTGCCTCAGCTTGTAGTGGTCGCCTCCTCGTCCAGGTTCTGGACCTTCTTTTCCAGGTTGTCCGTCCTCTTCTCTAGGGATTCGATGTCTTTTTTTAGTTCCTGTACTGCCTGTTTCAGTTCCCCTTTCATTTTATCGAATTGTGACTGAGTTGAGGCAATGAACTGGTCTTGGAATTCTTTAAACCATGTTTTCATGTCTTCCCGTGTGGCCATGTCTAGCTCTTCGCTTCGCTCTATTGGGTCTCCTTCTTTACTATTCTGTTTATTTTGTTGTCTTTGTCCTGCGTTTCCTATTCCCCAAATGTGTGTCAGATCTTGTACCTGCTTGGCTCCTCTTATTTGTCGTTGCAGCCTGTGACCCCAGCCTCGCCTTGGCTTTGGACATGTGTGTGAATTCTTCGCCCGGTGTGCTATCCATGCGTCTTTCTCTACTTGGGCCTCCCGTGTTCGGATATCTTTGTATAGGGACGTTTCCGCCCCCGCTTGGGTTTGTGCCCCGCCGTTTCTCAGGTGCGAGATCTTTTTCTCGGGGGCTGGTGGGGTTCCGCCCCTGTTATTGCTCTCGGTGTTGGGAGTGTCTTATGAGTGCCTGGGGGTCTGTTCCTCTGGGCGCCAGTTTGCTCCCCACTGGTCCGTTGTGTGGTAGTGTCCCCGGTCTTTTCCCAGTGTGGCCTGCTTTAGTGGGACCACCGTATGGGGGGGATCTGTGTTTGTATCGATTCTGCAGGGGGGATGCAGTTTCCTGATCAGTTTCCCGATTTTGGCCCCTTATCTGCGTACTGGGGCCGCGTTGCTGAGTGCACCGGGGGGGCCCTGCCCGTTCGTCCCCAGAGCTCTGCCCCGCCTCGTACCTGCTTATCGCACCGCCGGTTGGATCACTGGGCTCTGTCTGCATCTGCCGCGGTGTGCTGGGCCTTGCCGTCTGCTCCCCGCTGGTGTGCGATTCCTTCCACCTGGCGCCTCCCTCTCCCAGGCGGTCGCTCGCCCGTCCGCTCCCCTCCTTTTCCGCGCTGCAGCAGCCTCCGAGTCCGCCTGCTCCTCTCTCACTGCTTCCCTGCGGGGAAGGGGCCATGGCCTTGATTCTCGGTTCCCCTCGGGGTGCACTCCGGCAGAGGTCCAGGTGTCACCTCCAGGACTCGCTCCTCTGTTTCGGGCGTATTTGCTGACCCCGTGCCGGAGGCACCTCCCTCGGCCGGGCAGCGCGGCGTCTCGGGTCTGCACCGGCGGGAAGACAGTCCTGAGTCTGGACCGGGGGGCACTTCTCGATCGCCTGCAATCTGTTCGTCCCGGCTCCTCTTCGCCCCTTTTTTCTCTACCCAATGAAGGAGGGTTCGTCTTGAAAGGCACAGTGCTTGCTTATTTCATTTCTTTATTGTCGGGGCCCGAGCTGGGGGACGGAGCTACGCTCACGCACGGCTACCCAGCACGGCCGCCATCTTGGAATCCAACTCAAATTTGAAAAGGTCTTCCACCACTTTGCTATCGCTTTCCCGATCTCCTCCTCTATTCTTATCCACCTCATCAGTGTTCTCTAACTGCAGCAGTCTACTCTCCTTCCCATCTTTTTCATCCCTTTGAGCACCCCTCGTAGAACAGTTGGGGGTCTTCAATACTCTACTTTCTCTCCCATCTCCTTCACTCATTTGGGAACTCTCCTCTTTCCAATCCTTTAGGTCTTTCTCTCCCAAACTCCCTGGCTATTCTTCCTCTCAGCCCACTCAGTTCTCCTCCTTCCACTTTGCTGTAGCTGTCTGCTCTCTGCCCTATCAGTCATTCTCTCCCAATCTTCTGGGGCTTTCTGTCACCAGACCGCTGGGGATTTCTCTTCCCAGTCGGTTTGTTCTCCCAACTCCTCACCTCCAGCGTCTGTCTTCGTCCAGGTTTGTAGGATTTTCTGCAACCTCCCGACACCTTCTGGGCCTCTGCCCCAACCCGGTCTCCTATTCTCCCCAGGATCCAGGGGCTCTCTTCCAGTCTCCAGCTATTGCTGCTTTACCAGCTTCTTCTGCTCTCCTCTCCAGCTAGTTGCTCCTACTCCTCTGAATTCTGGCACAGAACCAGCCTTTATTAGGACTCTGGTACTGCCTTCGATCCTCTTTTTGATAAAAGGAGACTCAGGTGTGCCGGCTTGGTCTGGGAAACTTGGGATTCATAGTTCTGTGGGTCTCGGTGGCGTGATGAATCCTGTAGAGTCCTCAAAGAAACCCTACCTAAAGTCTCCTCCCAAGTGTCATGGGGAAGGCAGCCGTTACCTGATCCTTACCACGGGGTGGTATTAGCCGGCAGGATCACCTGAGAGGAGAAGGGCCCCAAGGGAATAGGAGGACTCCGTTGGGTGAGACGCAGTATTTGTCTCCCTCAGAGGAAGAGATGTCAGAATATGTAATGGCTTGTCGTCAGAGTGAGATTTCTTGTTCCAACGCTAATTATCCTGGGGGTTGCGAAAACTGTCCTAATCAATTATCAGGCGTAAAACTCCCCCTTATAAAGTTGCTCACATCCATAATAAGAACTCTTGTAGTCAACAAGAGGATGTAAAATGTGGACATCGGACCATTGCCATCCTAAATTCTGATAAAGCTAACTCTCCTTTGATTCCAAACCAATCACAGACTCCTTTTAAATTTCCTCCTAAAACATAGTCCATAATAGAAGAACAAGTTACTTACCAACTGGTAACGTTCTTTTCGACTGGATGTTCCTCCAACATATTCCTCATCTAAAATTCCTCATCTTAGATGTATTCCCCCAGCTTTAGCTGCTTTGGAATTGCGTCGATGGTCGAGTCGAAGTCCCTCGAAGGCCTCCGTCGGGTGTGACGTCATTGGGTATACAAGTAGATCGTGCGGCGCACATTGGCCTCAGTTCTGTTTTTCCACTCTTGCTCTGCTGTATAGATAGTGTAGGTAGCCAGATGTCAGCCCTGCGAGAGTTGAAGTGGTAATAACACCGGGAAATCTAGAGAAGGGTAGGATGGGAGGGCGATGACGGATACGTTGGAGGAACATCCAGTTGAAAGTAACTTGTTCTTCGAATGGATTGTGTCCTCCAACGTATTCCTCATCTTAGATAGATTCCCAAAGCAGTGTAGAAAGCTCTCTGGAGGAGGGAGTAGATTTTTAATATTATATAGCTGAATATAACACTGCTTTACCAAAAGCAAGCTCTTTAGAGTGGGAAGCATCCAGACTATAGAATTTAGAAAAAGTGTGCAGCGATGACCAAGTTGCTGCTTCACAAATAGATTTTATCGGACCACCTCTGTGAAGGGCTGTCGAAGAGGCTATGCCTCTGGTTGAATGGGCCCTAGCGCCTTCTGGTGGACCTTTGCCCGCCAATCTGTAGCATTCTAAAATGCAAAGCACAATCCAACGTGATAGGGTTTCTCTTGACACTGATTGACTCAATTTCCTTCCGGCGTAGCCAATGAAAAGTTGATTATCCACTAAGCTTGGAGAGCCTAGAAATGTAAAAGCTTAGAGCTCTTCTCGGGTCCGGCCTGTGCAATCTTTCCTCCTCCTTACTGGGATGAGGTGGAGGATAGTACACAGGCAGAATAATTTGTTGATTTAAATGGAAATCAGACACAACTTTAGGTAAGAATGAGGGTTTAACCCTGAATACAACTCTGTACCTGTGGAACACAATATAGGGTGACCCAGAAGACAGTGCCTGTAATTTGCTCACTCTTCATGCAGATGTTAAAGCAACCAAGAAAACGGTTTTCAACGTTAGTAATCTTAATGGACATGTGTGCAAGGGTTCAAAAGGGGCACACATTAAAAACTTTAGAACCACATTAAGGTCCCAAACTGGGACTTGGAAAGTAGAAGGAGGGAAGACATTGGTGAGTCCCTTTAAGAATTGTATTATCAAAGGAATTTTAAAGTAGGAACATTCTTCCGAAGAGCGCTTGAAAATGGAAAGCGCTGCAAGATGACCTTTAATGGTCCCAACATTGAGGCCTCTATGTGCCAGGGACAACAGGAAAGACAACACTTCTGGGATAGAACACAGAAAAGGATCAACATTCTTTTCCCTGCACCAGTTGCAAAACTTCTTCCAGCGGCAACGGTACAGAGATTTTGTTGCTGGCCTTCTTGCTGAAAGCAACACCACCATGACGTCATCTGGAAGGTCCCAATCCTTGTATCTCAGCCTTTCAGATACCAAGCATAGGTTGAGAGTCCTGACCTCTGGATGGAGAACCTGGCCCTCCATTTGTGAGAGAAGGTCCTCTCTCTGAGGAAGACGTAACATAGGGCAGATAGACATGCCTAGAAGGTCCGGGTACCACGTTCTCCATGCCCAATCTGGGGCAATTAGGATCATACGTTTTCCGAACCGTCTCAATCTCCTGATGACTTGAGGAATGACGGGAATCGGAGGGAACGCGTATAGCAGTGGGAAGTAGCACTCCACCACGCAGGGCCGGTCTTTGCATCAGGCAGCCCAGGCGGCTGCCTGACGTCAGTCAGCCTCTAAGGGGCGCTGCACCAGCAGTCCACAGTGCTAGAATACAAACACGTTAGCTTCCTAACATTATAAAAATGAATGTGCCTGTTCATTTTTATAATGTTAGGAAACAAACTTGTTACACATGTATTCTACCATTGGCACTGCTGCAAGATGCAGCCTCGGCCCTCAGACAGGGCAGTGCTAGAATACACGTGTAACACGTTAATTTCCTAACATTATAAAAGTGAATGTGCCTGTTCATTTTTATAATGTTAGGAAATGTATTCTACCACTGGCACTGCTGCAGGCTGTGGCCTCGGCCCTCAGGCAGGGCAGTGCTCCAAGACACGTGTAACACGTTAATTTCCTAACATTATAAAAGTGAATGTGCCTGTTCATTTTTATAATGTTAGGAAACGAACGTGTTACACATGTATTCTACCACTAGAACTGCTGCAGGCTGTGGCCTCGGCCAGGGCAGTTTCTAGTCCATTTGGTGCCCAGGGCGAAACACTAGGAATGCGCCCCCCGCACCCATCCCGCGCTCCACTCCAGCCGCACCCCGCGCGCCACTCCAGCCGCACCCCGCGCGCCACTCCAGCCGCACCCCGCGCGCCACTCCAAAACTACACCGTTAAGGAACTCCTACCCAAAGTCAAACAGTCACACAAGGAATGAATTGCCATTTGCAACGGTGGGCCACTTTTTCACTGGTGCCCAAGACAATTTTATGCCCCAGTCCCACTTAGGCTGCAGATAATGAGGACTGGGTACACCAACCAAGAGACCATGAATATGGCACAGGATGCAGTATATACAACCAACAAAGAACACAAGATGCTGAAGGGGGTTTGGAGGCAACCTAAGCCAAAAGGGCAATGACAAGGAGACACCTGAACCCAATAACCAATCACCTTAAAATTCTTTGAATGGGAATCAAGGGTTATGCTTTGATACAGTAAAGTCTTGACTGTTGTAAGGATACATGGACCAGGATTATTTATTTATTCATGCAATGTTTGTCGGGTACCTGCATATTTATTTATTTATGCAATGTGTGTCGGATACAGGTATCCGACAAACATTGCATAAATAAATAAACTGGTTCATAGCTTAAAGAATATTTACTCAGCAACACTGGTCAAAACTATTATCCGCATAGTGAAGTAACTCATCCCCAGTGCCATGGACGTGGACGTGGTTTAAAGTGTAATTGATATATAGTTTGGAAAAGAAGCAGCATGAAAGAAATAGCCCTATTTAAACTATTATTTTGGCCATTTTCTGGGCTTGCAGGGACGCACCATGGGCCCAAACGGGTCGGGGCCCACGGTGCGTCCCTGCAAGGCATGCACACTCCCCACAGCCCACTGCACCTCCCCTCCCATCTCAATGCCAGCACGAAACCATTTAGTGACTAATGGGCCACCATTAGCAGTTTCCTGCCGGCATTCTGATGGAAGGGCTGGTCTTAGCTGCAGTGGGACCTAAAGTGTTTTTATTGGTGTGCTTATGCCCCCACTCCAAGTGGCGCAAAAGTGGTCAGAGGGAGTCTCTGACTTCTGTAATGTCACGTAGTACTTTTGTACTACGTGACTTTACAGTCGGAAGGGGCAGCACCTGACCTGCGGAACTTTTCCCACGTCAGTGCGCCGCCCCACAAACTGGGGAATTCCATCCCCTCCAGAGGCTCCAGGGACCGGGGCAATTGCGTCCCATGGGGATATTGCGCCCCACGCAGTTGCCCACCTCGTCCTGGCCAAGAAACAGGCCTGGCCACGGCCCTCAGTCAGGGCAGGGCAATTGGCAAATAAATTAGCAACATTTGTTGCTTTATTACCTTCCCGCGGCCCGGGTGGCGCCAGCGCTGCTGGCGCCAGCCAGGCTCATGGGCGCACGTGTGGTCTGCCCTCCTCCAGGCTATGGGCGCGCACTGACACTGAAGTGTGGATCGATTGGGGCTGGCTGGTGTTGTCGGCCCCGGCTATTGCAGAAAAGAGGAGCGAATGGGTCACTAAATCCTGAAGTTGTTCCCATCACAAGCACACACTGCCAAGCAGCAGCAGAATCAGCAAATACAAACAGTTTCTGCATCCTGCCCTTACTGATTGGCCTCGTTTAGGAAACCCGGCAGTAACTACAGCCCGCCGAGGCAAGCACACTACTTTCCTCCTGCTCCCGTCCTTGTAGGTGAGGCCTATTGCTGCATAGGCGTTTTATTTATTTTAAAATGGTATTGCGGAGATGACTGGGCCATCCAAGAACAGCCTCTGGAGGCCACAAAGCTAGACACTTTTGTCATGGCTCAAGTAGTCATGAAAAAGGAAGCAAGCACTGGTGGTGGACTCTCCTCAGTAGATCAAAAGGCCGGTTCTCGGAAAACCTGGGCAGTGTGTCACTGTCAGCAGAGACAGTTGCACGTTCCAGCAGGGTTGGATTGGTCGGTCCGTTGGCCGGGCCAAAATCACTTCCAGGTGGAAGGCTCTGGGGGCCGGTACCACGCTCGGGCCGGTTTCGGGGTTACTACGCCCCCCTAGTTCCTGCTCCCGAGCATATTGTTCGTCGTTCCCTCTTTCCTGGGCATGCACTGCTGACTTTATTTTAGTGCAAGAGTTTCATACATTTCACTGTTCGCTCACACTTTTTTTATACTCTTCTTGGTCGTTGTGCTTCTTTTATTTGGAATAGTAATCACGCTAGTCTAACGAGATAAACAAACACCTACACGAACGCGCCTTGTGAATGATGGTGTGAAGGATGGATGCAGGCGCTGGACCAAAAGCTGAGCGAAGTCTGCACAGCAGCTGGCTTGGGAAAGCGACTCAGCAACTACAGTAGAAACCGTCTCCGTGGACGGTTGGCCCGTCTTCCTTCTAATGCAAATACCCAGACTTGTAGGATGCATGCTTCACTTTCTTTGTTCCATTGGGGGCGACATGCTGTAGCATCAATTCATGGCCTTTAAAATACCCTGCACGGTGCAGCTTCCGATCTCCTTTAACACAAACGATGGGATATGGCCATGACTAGCTAACGCCACATTAATCAAAGCCAGGTCTCTAAAGAATGGTTCAAGTGTTGGGGAATCACCTGCTCACACTTTCTGTCGTGTGACCAACCAGTGCGCAAAAGATGTTTGAGCGTGGGGCTCTTGATGCCACCCATTTCTGCATTTGATACACTAGCAGCTAAACACACCCTGGGGAGGCAGCTCCTTCTGAGTAGTCCATTTCTCTCCCAAGCTCGGGACAATGTTATTTACCATAATGGAGAATGTGAAAAAGTGCAGGGCTGCAAGGCTGGGCGGTGACGGTGGAGGGCAAAGCGCACTACGCTTGGGGTACACTGGAGATGCTTCCCCTGATACCCACAGTACTCCAAGTCCCTTGAAATTAAATTCGTCTATACATTGCACAATGTGCAAGGGCCGCTGTTATTCAAGCAGCACGCGACTAGTAATTTGCGAGAAATAAACTTAACGAGAAAAGGTCATCTTCCACCCTTTAAGAATTTGATTGTTTTTGTTTTTATGTTGGGATGGTAGACATCGTTTTTCTTTGCAATCTTACAATTTCATGGTGCTGTCGGGAGCTAAAATGAGTGATCACGAAGGAAACATTTAAGAATTTGGAGAGTTGACAAGCATGAGCAGAACAAACCCCAATACTCAAACTTCCATTTCTCTTCCGCGGTAATACACTGCAGTGTGTATCAATGTAAAGTCCACATAGTAATGTCATCATTTTAGAACGCCACCTCTTCAACATTAACATTGGGAGCTTTGTTGAATTGTACATGCATGTTAACTCTCTGCATATGTTTAAAGTAGACTATCACTCACATGGTTTGGTGATATTGTTTACGTGTGTCCCTCCTAAATATATTTAGCTTCCCGTGAAATATTTGATGCAATACATATTGCATAAATGCATGTATTTTAATGCTAAGATAGACGGGCTTGTTCAGCTATCGGTGGGTATGTTGCTGGTGCTTGTTCTTGGAGGTTTGAGTAACACTGTTCAAGTCCAGTTCATCACCTTTTAAGAGTGGCTAAATGTTTGAGGTCATATGAATTACATTAGTGTAGATCTGAAATTGTTGATTCTCTGACCTAAGTCACAGCAGCAAACTGGCCATTGTTACTAAAAATGAAGAGCAAAAGCAGACTAACATAACCAGGCCTGTTCGGGTTTGACCCTCTTATTGCTGTTTTCTGAGGTTCATGAAATTCAGCAGATGCCAGCATTGACAATTTTGTTAACTCATAGTCCCCACTCCCACTGCTCAGCCCATGACACATGCATGAGATCACAGGTCAGGGGAGGGGGGGCGCCAACGATGCTTCCTGCCTGGGGTGCAATCTGTTGTAAGACCGGCCCTGCCACCACGAACGTGTCCCCTAGGGCTCCTCTCGGGGGAGAAATTCCCTTGAGCAATACTTTTCGCACTTCCAGTTGATTCCGGTTGATTCCGGTTGCAAACAAGTCTACTTGAGGGGTTCCCCAAAGGGTGAAGATCTCCTGAAGGACTTCCTGAGCCCGTTCCCACTCGTGGGACACCGTACTCTGCCTGCTCAGAGCGTCCGCCGTCATATTCTCCTCCCCCGGCTAGATGAACTGCCGTTAAGGAGATTCCTTCTTGAATTGCCCAATACTAGAGCCGCATTGCCTCTGTGCACGGGGTAGTGACCCTACACCTCCTCTTTTGTTTAGGTAATGCATGGCCACTGTGATGTCCGTCATTATCACGATATTTTTTCCCCTGACAGATGGCAGAAAAGCCTTCAGCGCTAATCCGATTGCGCTCAGCTCTAAAAGGTTGATGTGTAGTTTGGACTCTGATGGAGACCAACGACCACTGATTGTCAGATCGTTGGCATGAGCTCCCCACCCCATGAGTGAGGAGTCCGTCACTACTGTAATCTCCGGCTATGGTTGCCAAAAATGTTCTCCTTTTAGGATGTTCTCTGTGCAAGTCCACCACAGAAGATCCTGACACACCTTGTTCGGAATCTGAAGGAGATCCGTCATTTGACCTGACAACTGGGACCATTCAGTATTTAGAGCCCATTGAAGGGATCTCATCCTCAGGCGTGCTTCTGGCACTAGGAAAATGCAGAATGCCATGAGGCCAAGCAACCTCAAGAAGTCGTAGGCCTGGAGATTTTGGGCATTTTGGAATTTGGAAACCATCTGAAGAATGTCTTGAGCCCTCGCCCTTGGGAGGCAAGCTCTTTCCCAAGGATGTGTCTAATACAGCCCCTATGTACTGGAGCTGTTGGGAAGGTGTCATTTGTTACTTCTTGAAATTGACGGAGAAGCCCAGTCTGTGGAGGAAGTGGCAGGTGACTTTCAGATGATACAGGGCTTGTTCGGCAGAACGCGCCCTGATCAACCAATCCTCCAGGTAGGGGTAGATGTGAATTCCCCCCTATCCTGAGGTGTGCTGCCACCACTACCATCAACTTGGTGAAGACCCTTTGGGCGGAGGTCAACCCGAATGGCAGGACTCGAAACTGACAGGGCGAGTCGCCAACTACGAACCTCAGGTATTTTCTGTGCTTGAGATGGATTGGCACATGAAAATAAGCATCCCGGAGGTCCAATGACACCAACCAATCCTGAAGTTGAAGGGCCTGAAGGATCTGAGAAAGAGTGACCATCTTGAACTTGTCCTTCATGAGGAGCTTGTTCAAGCCTCAAGTCCAAGATGGGTCTCAGTCCTCTGTCCTTTTTGGGAATCAAAATATATGGGGAGTACCATCCTTTGTTCCTCTCCGCTATAGGTACTGGTTCTATAGCACCTTTCTCCAGCAGGGTTAAGACTTCCTGCTGTAGGATCGGGTCTGGAAACTTCAAAAAGTGTCTCCCTGGTGGATTACTTTGAGGTTGCGTTAGAAAAGGGAGGCAGTAACCTTTGGCTATTATTTCTAGAGGCCAAACATCTGAAGTAATGGCTTGCCAATCTTGCAGATGCTGGGACAGCCTGCCTCGCACAGGTATCTTGTGATGCAAGTCCTCAAAGTGGTTTTGTGGTGGTTGCTGCAGCCGCTGATGGTAAAGAGGCTGCAGCTGGGGCTGGCTTTGCACGTTTTCCTCGTCCACCACAAGTGGTTTTTCTCTGGCCTCTTTGACTGGCCATTGCAGTCGCAAGAGGCACATCTCGTGAATCTACCAGCGGTCAACATGCGCCGGGGTAGTGAGGCACCGTAGGGAAGTGAAATAAGAATTGAAACACAAATGGGGAGCACGCAGGAAGATAAAAAAGCCTCTGCGGAAAAAGGGACTGAGGTGAGTCACCGGAGGGTAGGGCCTCAGCGGGGCGTTCCCATGCCCGAGGCCACGCCCCTGCACGCTATACTGAATTTAAAGGGAAAGCTCAATTTTTCGCTGCCAAAGGTTCCGATGTTGGGGACTACCCACATGGATGGAGGAAAGGGGACAGGAAGTATGAGTAAGAAACTTTTCCCCAAGGCCAAACTCCCATCGCTGACCTGAAGAATAAAAGCTCCAAGAAAATCTTTCTGTTCCAATTCCCCTTCATATAGAACAGATCTTTCATATGGAATCATTGAGATTCTCCAAATGCTGTGCATCAAGTGACATCAATAGACTCCAATTCCCACAACCACATAAGTACAGAAACAAGGAGGATGAAGGAATTGATGCAACAGGAGCCTCAAGCTCAATGAGCGTGCTAGTTTGGTGAAAGCACCTGTGCGCAGGACATTTAAAGATGGCAACCTCACTTTGAGAAGTGGTTCAGGAAAAGACGTTGCATCTCCCAAAGCGGCGTGCAGACGCTGGAGGTAAGAGCTGGTGTGGCGGAGCAGAGGAGCTCACCAGCAGAGAAGGAAAGTAACATTGTTTGAGCAGGACATGTCGTGGAGACCCCGAGAGCCGCAAGAGGATTCCTGGGCACTCGGCAGCTCAAAAAAGGAAAGCAGGTGTGCAGGAGCAGAGCCGGGAGAGAAGAAAGAGACTGTGTTATAAATAGGTGTAAAATACCCCTACTAAACACAAAAAACTATCCCCACCAGCAGGGGGAAAAAATATGTTTCTATAAAGGAGATAGAAATGGACTACAAATAAATTAACTAGACCCTACAATCCAGAAAGAAACTCCCTGATTACCCGGCACACTAGGTCCGTAAAAAAATAGACTGTATGCTGTGAAGTATCGAAAAATATAATATAAATTTATTTAGAACAATGTAAATTCAAGTAAAAACATAAATAGACCCAAAAACATAGAACACAGTGGAACAAATAACCCAATACCTAGACCTATCGTCTAAAAGCTCCTAACATGATTACACAAACACAAAAGACATGTAACTAAAAAACATTCTACATGTGTTGTAAAAATGATTCCCAACATGTTTCTGTTCTTCCAAAGCCTCGAACGGGTGAACATTCTTTAGGGGAAAACTTCTGTAAAATATGTTGTAGACTGCTTCAACACTGTGTACAAAGGGTCAATTTTCACATCACAAGAATGGATGTACCTAAAATGCAAAAGTAGGGAAGGATCTTAAGGATAAGGTCAAAAGATTACTAAATATATAACCACATAATACAATGTACATTTCTGAAGCATGAGGAACCAGAGGAAAGACCAAACAAATAACATCTACCTCACTTGCAGTTCTATGAATGAACTTTAAAATTACCTTCACTGTGTAATTTCTTCAATGGTGTGCTAGCAGTTAAAGCTACACCAAAAGCACCAATCACTAGATGCATCTACTGTTACAAAAGGTGCAACAAAGTCGACCCAATATTCGGTCAAGGATACTGCAGAGACAAGAAAAACGTGAATAATGTTCACCCGTTCGAGGCTTTGGAAGAACAGAAACATGTTGGGAATAATTTTTACAACACATGTAGAATGTTTATTGTTTTAGTTACATGTCTTTTGTGTTTGTGTAATCATGTTAGGAGCTTTTAGACGATAGGCCTAGGTATTAGGTTATTTGTTCCACTGTGTTCTATGTTTTTGGGTCTATTTATGTTTTTACTTGAATTTACATTGTTCTAAATAAATGTATATTATATTTTTCTATACTTCACAGCATACAATCTATTTTTTACAGACTTACTGTGCCGGGTAATCAGGGAGTTTCTTTCTGGATTGTAGGGCCTAGTTAATTTATTTGTAGTCCATTTCTATCTCCTTTATAGAAACAGAGAAGAAAGAGACATCAGAGCAGCCCAGAGTGGGAAGCAAGCGGCAGAGCTACGCCACGTAACTGCTAACGGGACCGAAAACGCTATAGAGAGCTGGTGAGGCAGCCCAGGCAAAGTGGGGACCAAAGACGTTTCGGCAACCGCGCCAATGACCATTTGACCGTTATAGAGACGCAGAGACTGAAACAATATGAAGATTGGTTGCAAGTCAAAAGAGTAGAGTGCAAACCCAAACCCAAACCCCAATAATCTATAAGTGGATGGAATGCATGGCATGCAGATGTGGGGAAAGTTTAAGAGAACATTGAAACAGATAGATATATCGAACCAAGGAAGGTATATGTGGTTTTGGAGATGCAGAGGAACTGTAATAAATGAGAAGTCCTGGCAAGAGAATACCAGGCAATTGAACGTACAAGAGTAGACGTCCTGGCAAGTGAGGTATACCAGGGAGTTGGAATTACAAGGGAAGTCCTGGCAGGAGAGTAAACCCTGCAGTTGAGAGTGCATAAGTAGTCCTGGCAGGTGAGTTTACCAGGCAAATTACAAACCTACAAGAAGTGTCAAGAAAGAACAGTTTGTTGAACAAAGAAGGAACTTGTGTTAAAGAAGGATTTACAGAGCTAAAGAGCGTTTTATCCAACAGGATTGTTGTGGGCCAAGAAAGACAGAAAGAACTGTTAGACCAAGATACATTGTCATACCATTGAAGAAACCAGTGGAAGGGAATCGCCCTCTGGAACACATTTTGGAGAACTTTTATGTTGGAGCTATTCTATTTTTATTTATGAACACGTTTTGCCAATACCAGGATAAAGATATTTCCATTCTCACTTTATTATTTTGTTTGCAGTGCGAGGGTCAGGATAGAATGGTTGGATACGAGGACGGCTTTGGATTTCTAACATCCTGACAAAGACAGATCCTTAGCTTTTGGTAGGGAAACTCCTCTTTAGAGCAGGGTCAGAGATGCATTATCCCAAACCGTTTAAGTCAAAAACATGACAACTTTGAGTCTGGCTTTCATTTCTGACCCCTCAGAGTGCCCAGTGAACAATGTGGCCCCAAGAGCCAGGACTAAGATCCAAACCAAACATCCCTGCAGCCCTCAAACATTTTTGTTATCTACACCAAGTGTTACTTTGGGACAATACAGTCCTAATGCCCGGAGGTCTATATGACTTAAGAAAAAGTGCATGAATGGCTCCATAAAATAGTTGAAATGGTAATCATCTCACTCAAGGGGCTATGGGATAAGTACCATGGTGAACGCTCTTTGTTAAAGCCTGAGGGGCATGCTTGTGATTCACCTGATGAAAACCCCCTGAAAACTGTGGTTGGCAAATAGAATCATGGTCCTTCTAAGCTAGGACAGGGAAACCTTATTAAAGAGTAAAATGTATTGCTTGGTTTTCAACCGTCTATGATTTTCTTGTAGTCAGATTTTGTACACACCCATGCCGATTTGGGTGCCTCCTTTCCGGCTTTGCTTGAATATTGGTTTTATCTCGAGGAGGCAGATGTTGGTGGATCTGAGGTTCTTTGAAGATTTATATCAGCGATGTTCTGTGGAGATGTGGGCAGGGCCATTGTGCTAAGGCTTGATGGCCCAGGGAAAGGGTATTGCAAGTCACTCAGTCTTCTATAAGAAGCCAATGAAGGCTCTTTAGGCGTGGACCAGATTTGTCTCTTTTATTCAAGCCAAGGATCAACCATCCTGCCTGGTTCTGTACAAGATACAAATGTTCATCCAGCAATTAGATATTTAGATATTTACAATAACATACAGTTATATGGTACAATATAGATAAGACCAGTGTGCCTGGCCAGCTTCAACTTTGTGACAGAAGTACAATAGAGAAAGGAGTTGGCAGAGTCAGCAATGCTTATAATTAATGCCTTTAACAACTGTGTTGACCTAAACATTTGAAGGCTAATTCATAGACGAAGATGACACACAAGTTTTGTTTTGATTTAATAGGTTTTGTTGAGAGTCACATAAATGCGGGCCATCTGAAGAGGAGAACGGTGGTGTTCAGAGGGCCACATATGAGAATTTTGGCTTTTCTCCCATTTAGAAGCAAGACACTCCTACGAGACCTTTGGGGATATCCAGAAATATTCCTGTTGCTTTTCTCAGGTGTCGGACCATTAGGGAGGTAGTTGTGTGCATACAACTGGAACAAGGAGTAGAAGGACCCTAGCAATTATGCAAGGGATCTCATGTACATGTTGAAAAGGCATGGAGATAATGCTGATAGTTGTGGAACCCCAAAGGTCTGGCTATGGGCTTAGGAGATTGAAGTTGTGGCCACTGAAAGAGACTTGGAAGCATTGCTCTTTGAGGAATAAAGTGAAGAGAACCAGGCTAAGACTATTCCTGTTATTGCTATGCCATAATCAAGACGGTGTAAAAGAGTGTCATGGTCCACAGTACCATAGAATTTAGCGTGGAAACTTAATTATTTAGATGCCATTCAATGGGCCTCATCACGAGTTGGGCGGCAACGCTGGCGGTATTACCACTGGCGGTATTAGCCCTACCGCCAAACCCCCGGGCGCTATTCGTGCCGGATCATGGAATTCCCCATTCCCCACTGAACCCATTCGGGAATGCCCCATTCCCCATTGGGCTCAATGGGGAATTTTCACGCTCTTACCGCCGGCGGGAAATAGCGCAAATTTTCGGCAGATTTCCCCCCAGCTCAGAGCTGGGGAGAAAAACGGCGAAGCCCTGATTTGGCAGACCCTTAAATCCGGCGGTAATAGCGCGAACGCCGGATTTAAGGGTTACCGCCAAACTCGTGATGAGGCCCAATGTGTGGCCTCAATTATCATTTCTTATAGGGTAGCCCTTGTGGTGTGTGCAGGCTTCTGTCCTTAAGTGTGGGGTGGTGTGGTCTTCTGCCCATTTGTGGCGAAGACTCAGAGTTAATGTCTCGGAGGATCTTGGGGCTGCATTTCATAGAGGAACTATTTCCATAGGTCATGAGACCCTTATTCTTTTATTGACCTTCGCAAGAAGTGTGTGGCCCCCAAGTCATGGATCACTCTGTGGTTAAAAAGTTCATACTAGATCTGGCTCTTTATGTCCAGTATCCTCTTTGTGGTCTGTTTCCTTGGTGTTGACCACTCTATTTTAGTTCAAGTATTGGAGTCCATAAAACAGCGGAACTTAGGAGGGTCCTTCCTCCACAAATACACATTGCTTAGTTTTTTTAGGGAGTATCCCGGCTGGTTTTTTGGGATATCCTTAGTTTAAAATGGTCAACCGGTTTCGATGATTATTATTTATCATCTTCTTCAGGACCGTGATTTTCAGGCCTGTCTTAGTAAGCTCAGGATATGGATGAGATCGGAGAAGCCGTCATCCCATCTACCGGAGGAGAGGAAAAAACAGAAGTTGGTCTTGCATTAGTGAGGTCATAATTTCTTTCTACTTTTCCTTTATGTATTGGATTGATAAAGCGCGCAAACTGGATGTGCTCTGCCTGTGGTGCCCATTTAGGGCACCTGTCTTTCTTCTCATACGAACTGCTTTCCATAAGGTAATTGCGCGACTAATCCAGTAAGCGGACTGATCAGCACATAGAGAAACGCATTGATGGCCCTCTGCCAACATCCGCACTAAGGCACTGCCACCCACGAAATGGCACCTATTGCGATCGTGAGCCGCGGCTGTGCACTACGAAGCACTGCGCTCACGATCTTCTTTTTAGAAAAAACTGTATACTGCGCTGCCCGCTCTGCACCTAGCGAGGCTCCATGCGCGACCAATCGTTCAGGGATAAGTTGCTGTAATTTTGAAGAACAAACCGCTACATGAATGCTTAAATCTAACAAATAGCCTTGCGCTCACTAACGCTGCCTGACCCATGCCCCGCTGAAGCGAGGCACTGTGCCACGCAGCTTCGAGCAAGACCAACAGCACATACCAAGTGCGGTTCACGCACAGTTAATTTGTAAACTCTTTGCCTACAAATAACCTGGCTACAGGTAATCGCACAATTACCTTATGGCCACTAGTTCATATGAGAAGCAAGACAGGTGCCCTAAATGGGCACCACAGGCAGAACACATCTAGTGTGTGCGCTTTATCAATCCAACACAAAGGAAAACATGGACTAATGCGGCATGCATCCTTGTCTGCCCTTAGACATTTCCCTGACACAAACTATTATTGTGTCTTCCAGGATATCACAGACTAACCCTTCCAGCCTGACAAAAACAACAAAGGCTGACAGCATCCGACCAGCAGAGCTGCACGGAAGGTAATGATCATATTCTGGTGTACGAAATAGGAGCCCTTTTTCGCTAATGAGTTTTTAAGACTGTCTATATTCACTTTAAAGTAAAATTAAGGTTAAACAACTAGAATACCAATTATGTATCCACAAGTAGAAATAAATTATGACCTCACGAATGCAAGACCAACTTCTGTTTTTTCTCTCTTCTGGTAGATGGGATGACGGCTTCTCCGATCTCATCCATATACTGATCTTACAGAGACAGGCCTGAATTCATGGTCCTGAAGAAGATGACAATCATCAAACCCGGTCGACCATTTTAAACTAAGGATATCCCAAGAAACCAGCCGGGATACTCCCTAAAAAAACTAAGCAATGTGTATTTGTGGAGGAAGGACCCTCCTACGTTCTGCTGTTTTATGGACTCCAATACTTGAACTAAAATAGAGTGGTCAACACCAAGGAAACCAGACCACATAAAATGCCAGATCTAGTAAAAGCCAATCAAGAGGAGACCAGGAAAACGGATCGGGTTTTATGAACTTTTTAACCACAGAGTGATCCATGACTTGGGGATCACACACTGCTTGCGATGGTCAATAAAAGAATAAGGGTCTCATGACCTATGGAAATAGTTCCTCTTTGAAATGCGGCCCCGAGATCCTCCGAGACACTACCTCCGAGTCTTACCCACAGATGGGCAAAAGACCACACCACCCCACACCTAAGGACAGAAGCCCGTACACGCCACGAGGGCTACCCTAGAAGAAATGATAATTGAGGCCACACATTGAATGGTATCTAAATAATGAATAGCTTCCATGCTAAATAGTGGACCCCATTAAGTGTTTTTGTGTGTGAAGAATACGTTCTAAATAACACTTCAGGCTGAACTACGAACTACAATCTAACTTCTCCCTGAGTGTGATTCGGCCACAGTACCATAGGCCACAGAGAAGTTTTACAGAATCTAGACTGCCAGGCAATTAGTGTCCAGAAATGCGAGCAACTCCCACAAAAAATACACATCACTTGATCTTTCCTGGTGCATACTATCTTCCAACTTTTAACTTAACACCACCATAGCATCTCCATATTACTCGGGGAGAACAATGCACAAGACACTCATAGGCTACAGGCTGGTGATGTTGTGGCAAACTGCACTGGCCGTTACACTGGCAAATGTTCTCTTTCACTTCCTGCCCTATAGCCTCTATGTCCTGTATCTCTCAGAGTCAAGGTGTCTTGATTCTTAAATGGGACAACTTCCAATGTATTATCATGAGCTTTCTGTAGTTCCATTGGAAATAATAAACGGAAAGCAGAGCCACACATGCCTTTACAACAATGTGCACAACAGTTAAACATTCAACTCTACATGAATGCTGTGTAAAGGATCCCAATCGGGCGTCACTCACCGGACCAGACTCTTGCCCTTAGCCTATGGTGTAGCGCTCAATTAGAATACTTTTTCTTTATTTTCTACGAATTTGGATTGAGCTGGAACCCAACCCGTCTCACACCCCCTTCTACAAATACACTGGGTCACAATGGACCATGAACCAGGCCGGTAGTTGGGAAGACAATATTTATTTACTTTAAAATTCAAATGAGATCACACAATTAGAATATTGGGCAGCAATCACCAATGTGGTGATAATTACAGAATAAATGATGAAATATACTTAGTTTGACCTTCTACTAGCACATATCCAAAGCTCAAATGAATAGGAACGATTTTGAGGTTCGGGTTGATGGCACCTGAGTTAAGATTTCCCCCCTGTAAGACTCCCTCAAACCTCAATTAATCGAATTTTCAGTGGATAGAAAGGAGGAGCAGCAAGGAGTCAGGGATATTAGGCAGCAAACACAATTGAAATCCAACCTTCCCTCACGCAATGGGAGCAATTTGTATGTCAACAAAGTGACGTTCACTGTGGCCACTGGCTCAAAAATACTAAGGTCAGGAGGACAAAACCAGAATAAAAGTGCCACGAAGAGTGAGGAGAACTAACATGTCTTATTACCACCAGAACGCAAGCAAGAAGCAAATGCGGCCAGTGTTCTTATAGGCCCCAAAGCCAAAGGTGGTTCCTGCATGAATCAATATGTATGTGGTGGAATTAGCCAATCTCAAAATTAATGACTAGACCTCGTTCTGAGAATAGAATAAGTGTTTTATACCACCCTGAAGACACCAAAGGCAAAGTCTAGACAATTTGCTCCTATATTGATCACTGGCTGAACTCTTCCTAGCCACTCTAATAACTTTCCTGTTCTCCTTGGGGATCTTTAAATGACGTAGCTTGAGGCACTCAGAAGCCAACATGCTCAGAGACTAAGAGAATCTTGTGCAGAATCTTGTTGTCTTTTTCTGCAACCGTATATCCAGCCTGGTAGGTAAATTAGAGAGTGGAGGACAGGCTAATAATGTCCAGAAACCAGAACTAGTCAGGCTACCACAGGATCGTCCAGTAAAGGCGAATGGACCAGAGGTTCTGTATGTCCTTGTGGATCAGATGGAAAGTGGGAACGTCTGGATGAAAAGTATCTCACAGACGTTTTTCAGTGCGTCATGCAGGGAATTCAGACACAAACTGGGGACAATTGGCGTTGAGATAGGTGATTGCATCGTGTCCTGCACAATTTGTCTGGCCTCTGGCAGACCCGAGCAGAACACCTCTGTCTCTGGAACGCCCACGAGATCCCACCAGAACACCTGGTTCACCATGGCCAGAAAGGCATCAGTGTTAGTCTGTCTCAGATGTAGAAACACAGTGATATTTTTTTTTCTTGCCAATGTGGCCACTGGTGATTTATTTATTTTAACTTAAGAACATAGCCGTAATTCTCATGCAATGGCATAACACACCAGAAAAACTACATACAATGTTCCGGGGAGTACCCAATGAATGCTGGAGGGCATGTGGGGGCGGGGGGGAAATTGGCGTCACATTTGGTGGGACTGCCCAAACCTACAACAATACTGGAGGGAGGTTAAGGCGCACATGAAGTCAATGTTCCCAGACATGGGAGACCCGGAGGAAGAAGTATGACTATGTGGGATATGGGACCCGAGAGACAGAACCCTCACTAAATCTCAGAAGAGAAACCTTATGGGCCTGCTGATTGGTGTGTGGTTAGAAAGCCCAAAAATGGAAGCAGAAACACCCGCCAATGGCACTGGACTGGATAAGAAGAGTATGGTCCCATATCACGATCAAGCACATAACCTACAATCTCCAAGGGAACCACCAAAAATTCAGAGACGATTGGGCAGTAACTTTGGAATATTTACTAAGTTACTATATGGAACAGTGGTGTCCACATAAAATAAAGATAATGGACATGTTAAGCTAAACACAAGCAGAGACACTTCGGCACACGGAGCAGTTATGTGTTCTAACCCGGTGGGGGGGGAGGGGGGCGTGGGGGATCGGAAAAGGGGAAGTTTACAAGTTCTTTGTTGTAAAATCAATAAAAATACTTTTTTTTTTAAAAAGACCATAGCCGTAGTGTTGTCGATCAGAATGTCGACCGATCCACCCCTGTTTAGTAAAAAATGCTTTAAGAGTATTGAAAATGGCAGTAACAGTGTATTTACAGGAAACTCCCGCTCCTGAGGAGGGTACGACATTGTTACAACGCCAGACTTTATTTTGCGGAAAATATTCAGCCGAAAAAACGCATTGAAAAATATGGGGGTAAGTGGATAGGGAATAGGGACTAGATAATAGGGGAGGCAGGGCTTGGGATTTTAACCCCACCCAAATAAAATGTAAAAAAAAGTGATGAGTTTCTTCGGCTGAAAATATTTAGCAAAAACTGTGTGGAAAAAAATCTGCCAATCTAAGAACACAGAACCCTGAGGAGAAGTCATGGACCTGGAGCGCACCTATGGTGTCTCCACACCAACAGGTATGAATCCTTGGTGATGGGAACCAAAGGAGGATCCACAGAAAAGGTTGGAGGTGTGGTTTCACCATAAAAGCTCTCTCCTAAAGTTGTGCAAGTATCTGAATTATTGTAGCCGAAGGTTACCCCAGCTGACTGCACACCAGTCTCTTAAACCAAAAGACTGAAGCTGAGCTGCAATTCAGAAAGGCATCTTTTCTCGTGTGGGTTAAACCCATCAACAACTATAAAGGTCAAGCTCCAAGAAGGTATCATGGAAGATTTCTGCAGTTTCACACAAGCCCAGGCTGAATCCATGGAAGAAGAGAACATCTCAATTCGATCAATCGAATTATCTAGGATTTTGTCCTAAATGCTCCAACATATTGTTCTCCTTACCCAGAGAAGGAGAAACCAAACTGCCAGCAAAGCTTTTTGTAAAGTAAGTGGCCGTAGCCACCAGACAGGATAGAGGTTTAGGGTGTGACATAAGATACACCCTCTTAAACAGAAAACATCATTAACTGATGTCAATTCTCCAGTTAATCACTGGTGCGAAGGAGAAATTACTTACCAGAAATATTATTTATATAGATTCTTCTCTCACAGATTCCCCATCTTGATGGATCAACCTCTCAGCACAAGCTGCTTGGAAAAATTCAACAGGTGGCATAGTGTGATTTGGCGTCCTCTCCTCGACTTCTGCATGCCTCGAACGTGCTACACCTAGACTACGGATGCGACCACATATATAGTGTCACTATGCCACCATACCTCTGTTCCCCACATTTTTCACCCGTGCTCAGCAGGCAAGGAAATACATTTGCATACATGGGTTGAAGAACAAGACTGATGACCTTCGAAATTATTCCTGCTTCTCATTAACTATAATCTTTTTTAAACAATGCCAAAGCGCCAACTCTTCTTTTATCACTCACCCACAAATAGGAAAAGAAAGCCTAACCAGACTGGAGTATGTTAAGTAAGCCTATATAGAGGTGGAAAGTAGGGAGGGCGATGAGTAATCTGTTGGAGAAGAATCTATACAAAGAATATTACTGGGAAGTAATTTTTCCTTCAATGGATTGCATTCTCACCCAGATTCCTCATATAGACTCCCAAAGCAGTAGTGACTACAGGTGGAGGGATGAAAGCTTAGACCAAGAAGTTCTGCATCCTCGCCCTGCCAAAGTTGGCATCTCTGCCCTGGGCCAGGTCCAGGCTATAGTGTTTAGAGAAGATGTGTAGCGATAAGACCAGGTCACGTCCTGACAGATTTCTGTTACTGGCACTCCCGTATGCAAAGTGGAAGAAGTCGCAATACTCCTGGTAGAATGAGCCTGTATGGCCTGTATAGCCGGCAGCACTACCTTCCCTATTTTCTCATAGAGCTCTGCAATGCAGAGTATGAACCAACGCACGATTGTCTGCTTTCTTACCGCTTGCCCCATTCTGGACTGGGAGAATGCAACAAACAGTTGTTCATACCACTGAAAGTCGGCTGCCCTCGATATGTAAAAACTCAATGCTCTCTGGGGGTCCAGTCTATGGTGGAAAAAAGAAAACTGGTAAATCCACTGTCTGCGAGACATGAAATTCCAAAACCACTTTTGGCAGAAATTTGGGTCGGACTTTCAGAGAAACATTCTCTTTGATAAATGTTAAGAACAGCAGCTTGAACGAACGTGCCTGAACTTCACCAAGATGTCTTGCTGACATGATAGCCACCAAAAAGGCTGTCTTCCGCGTGAGTTATTACAAGGAGATATATGCACCCTTTTAGAGACTGGAACGTTCCCGAAATCATTAAGACTAACGATTACACCATTGGTAAAGAAACCTGATCTTGATCAAAAAGATCCCGGTAATCTTCGGCTAATAAGGAATTGTAACTTTTTACTAAAAAGTTCTGGATAAAGTTGCAACAGTGGAATTCCAAAGATACGTGGAAGCCAATGACATCTTACATACACAACAATCCGCACAAAGCACTGAGACTGCATTCCTGGATTTACAGACTCAGATGCTAATCATCATGGATAGGAGTAAGACTGGCTTAATAGTTTTGTTGGACCTTAGCGCAGCATTTGACCTCCTGGATCATCAGCAGCTTCAATGGGCATTTGAAAATGTAGACAATTGCTCTGGTGAAGCAACCAGATGGGTTGTTTCTCTTCTATCAGAGAGGAAATTAAAAATCCACTGGGGGGGGGACCTCCTCTCGAATTAAACACCCATATCGTGCGGTGTCCCGCAGGGCGCAACTCTATCACCACTGTTATTCAATTTATATCTAAGATGTCTCTGCTTAGTGCTGGATATGATCGGAGTATACTTTACAAACTATGCAGATGACACAAAGTTGGTAATAGAACTCAAAGGGTGCTATGCCGAAGACTACAGCGAGGTAACATCTATTTATAACACCATTGAAGCCTGGATGAGGGAAAGCTGGAAGTGTCTTTAACGGAAATAAGAGGGAGCTGATGATTTTTGGCTCCCCACAAGCCTATGCTAAACTCAGTACAGAGTATAAGATCATCAATATCAAAGGTTTCTCGATTACCGTAGTGGAGAAGGTGAAGACACTGGGGATATGCTTGGAATGGGCTCGGAGGCACAGGTCTCATCTCTCAAAAAATTGCCAATGTTCCCTCCAACTGCTCAGGTCAATCAGGCCATTCTTGAGCGAGGATAATAGTGCTACCATAGCCAGAGCCACAATCTTATCTAGGCTCGACTATGGTAATGCACTCATGATGGGCGCAAGTAAAGGCTGTAAAGCCAGATGTCACATACTGCAAAATAGTGCAGTGAGAATTGTAAAGAAAAGAGCCATGAGAGACCACATAACTGAGGATAGGAGAGATCTTCACTGGTTGTCAGTGGAAGACAGAATCCATTTTAAAATTCTGACACTGGTACACAGGTGTGTTTCATGAAAGGCACCTGCGTACCTGAAGGAAAAGATCTCACTTTATGCACCTGGAAGAAATTTGAGATCTGAGGACCAGGGCTTGATCAGCTGCCCCAAATACAAAAAGCCCAATGGACTGGGTCGAGCTTTTCCTGTAAAATCAGCCCAGAGATGGAACAGTCTACCAGCACAATTGAGGCTTGAGAAGGACTATGATATGTTTAGAAAGGCTCTGAAAACCAACCTTTTTAGGTCTACAACCCGCTAAGGAAACTCAAGTTTTAGGGAAGAACCTCTATTCTCTTATGCATCAACGTCTGCGTCTCTATGTGAGCACCCCGATGCCTGCAGGCTTATCGGCGCTATGGAATACATTACTCGCTGTAATCGTATTTTTGGTGCTTGTATTTGCTTAGATTCACATGCTATGCATAGGCTGACATCTAGTGGAAGCTGCGGAGTATTACAGTTGTTTTCAAAACTCGAAAATGGACGTCGAAATAGGGCGTGCCAGTAATACTACCCCTAGTGTGACGTCCCCTCTACCCATGATCCCTCACGCGTGTAGGTCCCTCAGATTGTATTTTTCTGACATGAGGTGGCATGAGGAGTAGCACGAGTACAGTTTTCCCAAGCAGATAAAGCTCATATAACATCTATGCACCTTCTCTCAGGGGAGGAAGGTTGGACGCATGTGAATCTAAGCAGATACAAGCACCAGAAATGCGATTACGCTGAGTAATGTATTCCTTCTGATGCTTGTGTAATCTGCTTAGATCACATGCTATGCATAGATTAGCGAGCAGTGTTATGAGAAGGTGGTGGGTTGTGAGAAGGAGTAGCGGCAAATAGATGTTTTAGAACCGCTTGTCTCAACTGTGTAATCTGTCTTGGAGTGTGTGTCAATGCAATAGTGCTGAGTAAAGGTGTGAACTGAGCTCCATGTAGCTGCTTCGCAAATGCTGTCTAAGGGGACATTTGCAATAAAGGCTAGAGTAGCCCCATTACCCCGTGTGGAGTGGGCTGTTGGTGTAAAAGGCAGTATTTTGTCTGATAATGAATAGCATAATTGTATACATTTGACACTCGATTTGGCAATTGCTCTTTTGAAAACACTTCTGAAACACGTTCTCCTTGTCTACCTCTACCCATGGAGACGAACAGTTGGATCAGTCTTCCTAGGCGGTTTGGTCTTGTCTACATAGTAGAGACCTGCCCTCCAAACATCTAGTGTGTGGAGTTTGACCTCAGTTGAGCTAGTTGGTTTCTGAAAGAAAGCCGGAAGCTCAATTGATTGGTTTACATGAAATTTGGAAATGAATTTGGGGGAAACCAATTTGTCTTTCTGGATGACAAAGAAAGGGTCCTGCACTGACAAGGCTTGGAGTTTCGCTGACTCTTCTTATGGAAGTAATAGCCACTAAGAAGGCAGTCTTGTAGGTCTAAGGGTAGCTTGATGCAAAGGCTCAAAGGGGGGGTCCCATGAGTTTTGCTAGTACCACATTTAGGTCCTACCCAGGTCGGGGATCGGAAAATGTAGTCTCTTCACTCCCTCCATGAACACCTTAATGACTGGCACTTTCCACCATGAGACTTTACTTTCAGAGGTGGTATAGGCTGATAAAGCTGCTAGCTGGACTTTTAGAGAATTAAAGACTAAACCTGAATCTAGCAAGTGGAGCAAGTAGGTTAGAATGTGTGATGGAGTACATTCTATGGCGTTGATTTGCTTAGATTGGCACCAAATGATTAACCTTTTCCACTTGTGGAAATAGCAGTGTCTGGTGTTAGGTTTACGTGCTTCTTTTAGGATATCCATACACCGTTGTGTAAGATTAAGGTGACCGAACTCTATGACTTCAGGAGTCATGCTGCTAGGTTCAAATAGTGAGGTTATGGGTGTACGGTTGTCCCCCCGTGCTGAGTCAACAGGTTGACCTTGTACAGAAGCTTGATGGGATCGCACATCGCCAGTTTGCGCAGATGTGGATACCACACTTGTCTTGCCCACATAGGAGCAACTAGGATGAGTTTCATCTGATCCCTGTGTAGCTCGTTCACTATTCTGCTGATTAATTGAGTCGGGGGAAAAGCGCAAGCAAATTTCCCTGATAAGTTCATCCATAGGGTGTTCCCCTTTGAGTCTGGTTGGGGGAACCTGGACGCGAATTCTGGGCATACTTTGTTTTCTCTTGTAGCGAACATGTCTAGAGAAGGGTAGCCCCAGAGAGAGAAGATGTGGTCTACCATGTCCATGTGTAGCTGCCACTCGTGTTCTTCTGGCAAGGGATCTCTGCTGAGAGAGTCCGCTAGAGTGTTGAGTACCCCTGGAACATGTTGGGATGACAGGGACATCCCTCATCTGAGTGCCCACTTCCATATTTTCTGAGCCAGTTTGGACAGATTTGGAGAGTGCTTGTTGACATATAACATTGCAGTGGTGCGGTCTGTTAGGACTTGTACTGACTGGTTTGTCAGGTGGTTCTCGAAGGCTTGAAGTGCCTTGAAAATTGCCAATAGTTCCAGTACATTGAGGTGTTTCTGTGCTGTCACTTGTGACCACAGGCTGTGTGCTTACGGTAGTGAACTCCCCAACTGGAAAGTGATGCGTCTGTTGTGACGACCGCTTAGGCTTCCGGTTCGTGAAAGGGTTTCCCCATGAGCAGATTTTCCCTTGACCACTAGCGTATGTTCTGAACCAGTGTAGGGGAAACAATCACTAGATCGTCCCACTGACCACTTGCCTGAGACCATTGTTTTGCCAACCACTTCTGCATTGGTCGCGTGCACAGGCGCGCATAGCAGACCAGGTAAATGCACGATGCCATCATACCTAGCAGACGCATTGCTTTGCGTACGCTTATCCGGAGACCGGCTTGAGACTGGGTTATTTGCCAGAGCATGTTTTGTACTCTTTCCATGGATGGGAAGGCTAAGCCTGTCTTTGTATCTAATACAGCTCCTAGGAACTGTTTGGATCTGTTCGGTACCAGACTTGACTTTTTCTCGTTTATTGAGAAGCCCAATTGGAAGAGAAGGTCTATTGTTCTCTGTGTGTTTAGCTTGCAAAGATGGTAGGTTTCTTCCGTGATCAGCCAGTCGTCCGGGTAAGGGTACACTGGGATTGCCACCACCGCCAATACCTTGGTGAACACCCTAGGAGCCGAGGTATCCCGAAGGGCAGCACCTTGAACTGGTAGTGCTGGTCTGCTACTTTGAATCGCAAGAATCTTCTGTGTGCTGGGAACACTGAAATATGAAAATAAGCATCTTTCATATCCAATGTTGCCATGTAATCCCCCCGTTTTAACAGAGGGATTACTTCTTGTAACGTTGTCATGGAAAATTTTTGAGGTTTGACAAACTTGATTGCAGGGCGCAGGTCTAGTACCGGGCGCATGGTTAGATCATTTTTTGGCACAAGGGAGTACGTTGAATAAATACCCTTGTTTACCTCGTTGTACGGCACGATCTCGATGGTATCTTTGAGGAGTAGAGCCTTGACCTCCTCTACCAGGATGAGTTGTTCTTCCTGAGATGGTCTTTTCTGGTGCGGGGGGAGGTTTGAAGGTCTTCCTTCGAGTTCTATGCAATAATCTATCACTGTCGACAGCACCCACTTGTCTGATGTTATCCCATCCCATGCGTGGGTAAAATGTGATATTCGTCCCACGACTGGGGAGGAATGGGAGGGGACCTGTAGCGGGGCGTCATTGTTTGGAGGGTGTTCCTCCACCTCTGGTGGGATAGCCTCTCCCTCTTCCGCGACCTCTGCGCTGACCCCTGAGGTAACCCTGGGACGCCTGTTAACTATTGTTCCACGAGGAACCCTGGCTCCGATTGTATCCGGTGCCTCTTTGCACGTTTTGGCCACGTCGCTGGATGCCCCGTCTACATCCAAGGAGGCATCGGCCTGTATGGCGTGATGGGCCCAATGTTTTGTCAGTCTATTCTTGAGGGTTGGGTCAGAGCAACTTACAGGCCCGACAATGAACCTCATTGTGGTCTCGATGCAAGCAAAGGTTACATGCCTTGTGCTTGTCGACCCACGTGTATTTTTTATTGCAGGACGGACAGAATTTAAAGGGAGTACGCTCCATAACGGGGCCAGGCATCCGCATGACTCAGTGAAAGGGTGGGAACATACATGATGTTATGATCACCCCCCCACTCTCCCTACTGTAAGGCCTAGGCCCGGTGGGCCTTCCGCAGCCGGGTGGTGCCGTCGAGGTCTCTGGTCGATGGTCAATCTCTCTCGGTCTTAACTGTGTCGAGGCACGGTGTTGGTAAAGGAAAGAAAGAAATACTTATCTTAATACTTTGTAATTTCAATGGCGTAAGCCGAAAATATTCACTCCTATAATATGCGACCGCTCACAATGGCGGAAAAAAAAATCTGAGGGACCTACACGCGTGAGGGATCATGGGTACAGGGGACGTCACACTAGGGATAGTATTACTGGCACGCCCTATTTCAACGTCCATTTTCGAGTTTCGAAAACAACTGTAATACTCTGCAGCTTCCACTAGATGTCGGCCTATGCATAGCATGTGATCTAAGCAGATTACACAAGCATCAGAAATAAATGTATAAATAAATAAATGAGTAGCCTGATAGATGTGGAATGTAATGGCTCAAAGGGCGCTGCCATCAAAAAGAAAGGACTACATTCAAATCCCAAGTTGGGACAATAAATGGCATTGGCGGAAACTTATTAACAAGGCCCTTCCAAAATTGGGCCACAACAGAGAAAAAGAAAAAGGAGCCTTGCTCCAGCAATCTCTTGAACAAAGACAAGGCAGCCAGGTAGCCCTTGACCATAGCTATTTGTAACCTCTAATCCAGCCATGGATAGCTGACATTCCATAACTGTAGAAGTGGGGCATGACACAGTTTACCCCTCTGTCTTTATACCAGTCTTCGCAGGCCTGGTGGGAAGCCTGCATGCAGCCAGCTATAAAGCCTCATCATTCAGGTTCCAATACTCAAACCTCGGCCTCTCAAGAGCCATGCTTGTCGGATGAGAGACCTTGGATCCGATTGAAGCACCCGACCCGCCAATTGGGATAAGAGGTCTGGCCTCTCTCTGAGAAAGCGGGTAAGTGGGCAAATGGCCAACTCCAAAAGAACTGGGTATTGCATCTTCCTCGCCCATTCCGGGGCGGGAAAGATCAGGCAGGCCCAGAACCTCCCCAACCTTCTGGGAACCCACGGGAAGACTGCGATCAGTGGAAACGCACAGTGGAGGTCGAAGACCCACACCAGCAAGAACGCTTCTCGCAATGCCCCACTTAGGGGAATTCCCTCGAGCAGAACAGCTTGCACTTTGCCTTGTCCTTTGTCACAAACAGGTCTACTGACAGGGTTCTCGATAGCGAGAAGGTCTCTGTAATTGCTTCCGGAAAGATCTCCCATTCGTGAGAGACCATGCTCTGCCTGCTCAAAGTGTCGCCAGCCCGTTCTCCATCCCGTCCAGATGGACTGCTGAGATCGAGATATTGCTTTCCAGTAGTCAGAAGTAAAGCCTCATGGCCTCCCTTCACAAAGTCAATGACCGTACAGCCCGTGCTTGTTGACGTAGTGCATGGTCACTGTGTTGTCGATTAGGACATTTTTCACTCTGAGGGAAGGCGCAAAGTTGATGTGCCAGCGACAATTCACCTGGGACCAGAGGCCGCTCACCGGCAGGTCCCTGCAGTGTTGCCCTTCAACCTTTCAGGGAAGCGTCTGCAACCATTTGGACCTCCGACCAAGATGCCCAGAACAGTTCCCCCACCAACATGCTCTCCCTGTTGGCCCATCAAGGGCAGTCGTTGGCCACTGCCCTCGATATCAAGAGGACATCCTTCATTTTGTCTGAATATTCTGACTATTGGCTCCTGAGAAGCCACTGAAGGGAGCACATCCAACGTCTGGCCTCTGGCACCAAACCGATGCAGGAAGCCATGAGGCCTTGAAGACGTCGGAAGGCAGATGCTGGAAGACTGCTGGAGTTCTGTAATATTGCGACTCTGTCCGATGCCGGTGACTCTGTCTTTGGGGGAGGGGTGGCCACCCACGATAAACTGGAGCATCCGAGTTGGTGTAATGTGGGACTGTAAGTTCAGGGGGAATCCCAGGCTGTGCAGCAGTGAGCAAGTATCCTTGCAATGTCTCCAAATCTGCTCCGCTGCCCGTCCACAGATCAGCCAGTTGTCTAAAAACAGGAATGCAAAGACACCAGATCTGCTGAGGTATGCCACCACCACTGCCACCAGCTTGGTGAATACCCTGGGAGCAGAAGCTAGGTCAAAGGGGGAGCACCTTGAATGGATAATGGGCGTCCCCAGTGACAAAAAACCTGTTTGTTTATTTATTTGTATGGCACACCCAACCAGAGGGTATCTGGGTGCCTTGACATGTAGAGTTATAGGAATATGTTCAGCTTAGTTACAAAATGTACATAGAGTGGAGTGACAGTTATAGGAATACTTTCCACTTGGTTGCAACAAATACATAGAATGGACAGTAATATACCAGACTGTGAGGTAGAAAAATACAATAGGCACATATGCAAAGTATGAGTGAATGAACATATATATTATAGGAGATAAGACATTTCATAATCAGCTTGTGAATCGATCAGACTGAGAGGAGTCTAGTTTGTAGTGTGTTCCTCTGTTTGCCACATTAGGGATGGCCATGGGTGTCTTTGTTGATGAGCCAATTTATGAAGTTACGCCTGAATATATAGAAGGGTTGGTCTGCTCTCAGAGGAGTGGGTAGCAAGCGTTCCAGGTCTGGGCTGCCATGACCGGGAAGCTGGTTCTCTCTGCCTTTTTTAGCTTGAATCTGGGTACCATGAGTCATGCTGAGTTGAGGGTCCTAGTAGGGCGGGTCGAGGTGCGTTTGTTAATTCTCTCAGAAAGGTAAGTAGGACCAGCATGGTGAATACATTTATGCGTTAAGGATAAGGTTTTGAGCGTAATTTTATCTTTAGTGTTAAGCCATTTGGTATGTGTCCTTACATGTGAAATGTGCTCTCTTTTGGATATACAGAGAACGGCTCTTAAGGCATCATCTTGTAGGGTTTGGATTTTTTTTAATGAGGTATTTGTTAGCCCCTAGATAGAGAGCATTACAATAATCCAATTTGGATAGGATGAGTGCTCTCGCTAGGGTGGTGCAACTTACCTTCGACAAGAATGGTCTAGAAGCTCTGATCAGCTTACATGTGTAAGCTGTGGCGGAGGCCAGAGAGCTGACTTGTTTATTGAGTGTAAGGGCGGAGCCTAACTACTTTTGCCACATTGATGGAATTAACATTGATGATGAAGGTGGTATAGTTCTGGTCAAATCTGTTGAGGGTGGATGTTGAGCCCAATATTAGGATCTCGGCCTTGTCATCATTCAGGCAGAGGCCATGTGTGGCCTCCATGCCTGAATGATGAGGTATATTTTAATCACTAAAGCCAAGTCCTTGTTAGACTCGCCCGATAGGGGTACGAGGATCTGGGTGTCATCTGCTTAGTTAGTGTAGGTGACACCCAGATGATCTTGGTCAAACAGTGGCTTTGTGAATATATTATACAAAGTGGGGGAAACACATGAGCCTTGTGGGACCCCACAGGTTTTAGGGACGGGGTTGGCAGCTGCAAGAGGTGAGAAGACTTGCATGGTCCCGTTATTAAGGAAAGATTTAATCCAGGTAATGGCACTATGTGAGAAGTGCGTTGCTGATGCCAGATGGTTACAGAGAATTTGATGGTCCACCAAATGGAAAGCGGCCAACAGGTCAAGGAGTAACAGCAAGGCTGTTTTTCCCTCGACTTTCAGTTTGTCAATCTGTGTTTTTAAATCTATTAGCGCTCTCTCGGTAGCATGTCGGGGTCTAAAGCCCGATTGTCGGGTGCCGAGGAGGTGATTTGACTCCAACTATTCCTGAATTTGTAAATAGGCCACTTTGTCGAGGATCTTCAGTAAAAAAGGCACAGCGGTGATAGGCCTGTAGTTGGTTGGGATTGAGGGATCTAGGGTGTGTTTTTTAATGAGGGGTAGGACCCAAGATTCTTTTAGGTTACCAGGGACAGTACCAGAAGTAAATGATGAATTTATCAGTTTAGTTATGAAGGGTGAGAGGTCTTTAGCCTCATCTTTGATGATCTGGGCTGGGCAGCTGTCTCCTTGGCAATTAGACGGTTTAAGAGCTAGAATGACTTTTTCAACCTCATATATTGAGACTTGAGAGAATTTGAACTGGTTGAAGGGTTTATTAGTGGCTACTTTAGTAAAGCTGGGTTTGTCTGTACTAGGTAGAGTGGCTTTTTGTGCAGCAATTTTGCTTTGGAGTAGCGATATTTTGTTCTGTGGGGCATTCTGTATGCTAGTGCACCAGGGTTTGTCCTTAAGGCAATCATCTCTTTGTGGTATGGGAGCTTCCAGTTCCTTGAGAATGGTAAATAATTCCCTAGTACTTGAGCTGGCTTTATTAATCCTCTCATTACAGGAATCTTGTTTGGCGCATATGATTTCTTTTTTGTAGTTGGATGCTAGGTTAATCAAGTTATATTTGTTTTCATCAGTAGGGCTGATTTTCCAAAGGGCCTCAAGCTTCCCTTTTTTTCCCTTAGAGTTTTTATATGGTGTGTAAACCATGAGTTCAGATGGGCTTCTGGTTTACGTTTACGTATCTTAAGTGGGGCGATAGTTTCAAGTGCTTTTGTCATGGCATCATTATAGACCTGTATTAAGATGTCTGGGTTGGTTGAGGTGGGAAGTAGGTTGAGGGTAGGCAGGATAAGAGGAATATCTTATCTGCAGTGATGTTCTTTTTATTCCTAGTGGGGAGGGATGGAGCAATAGGAATAACCTTAGGTTTAGGGATAGTGGCTGGCATAGTAAATGATATCAGATAATGGTCTGTCCAGGTTAGAGGTGTAATCAATGAGATGGTGGTGATACAGTTATAGTCAGCAACCCAGTCAAGGGTTCTCCCTTTGTGATAAGTGGCTTGGGTCACTCTTTGTGTGAGCCCTTGTTCTGTTAGTACATTGGCAACGGCCAGTGCTTGGTGATCATTAGGATAATTAAATCCTAAGTTAAAATCTCCAAGGAGAAGTATTTGGGAGGTCAGTTTGGTGTTCTCTGTGAGTAAAGCTGAGAGGTCCTCTTCAAATGAACCAATGGGTCCTGGTGGTCTGTAAATAAGATGGATGGTAAGGGTGTCATTGTGAGAGATCAGGAACTTAGCAGTAAGTAATTCACATGAGCTAGGGGTGGGGGGTTTAATTCTCAATGCTAGGTTGGATTTGGAAATGAGAGCAAGCCCACCGCCTCTAGAGTTAGTTCTATCTGCTCTAATGATTTCATAGTTGTCTGGTATAGCTATGAGGAGGGAAGGGCCGGCTGCGGCATGGAGCCAAGATTCAGTTATGGCAAGGAAGTCATAGTCTTCACCATTAAATAGATCTGCTATTTCTGTTGGGTGTGCTACTAAGGATCTAGCATTAATTAAGGCGCCTTTAATGTCCGGGCGCTTAAGAGCCATCTGTGGGTTTTTTGAAGATGTTTTATTGTGGGTGGTAGCTGGGGGGCTGGTGGGTGACATGGTGTAATTTGGGTGAGGGGTATGGTATGGGAGGGGAATAGTGGATGGGTAGGGTTTTTTATTAAGGAAGGGAGTTTCCATAGTGACGTTACTATTGGTGCGGGTATGGTTGGATTGGGTGGACTTAGTAGGTATTTCATAGAGCTTGGATCATCTAGCTCAGACTCGAGTTTCTAGCTGGTGGTGCGCATGGCAAATTGTTTAGGGAGGTGGGGCAATGGGTCAAAAGGATAGGATAGGGTCTATGATTAGGGACCATATTGGTGATGTTATCTAGCTGTATGATATTAGACAGCACGGGTAGGGTGTAGGGGATTTTGGAGGTAGGGGGTGGGCAGCCAGCTACAAGCTGAGGGTGCAGCTTATTTGGCATCGTTGTAAGAGGGGTCTAGCTATCTATCCTAGTTCTAGTTGCTATGAAGTGGTCACTGTTATTTGGAGTAAGCGTATAAGCTGTATAACATGTGATGTGAATGTAATGTACTGTTTGTACTATTCCATTTTAATCTTCTTTTCAAATTTTCTTTTCTCGTTCTCTTAAACTAGGTGTACCATGTTATTTTTTGAACTACTATTTTGTAAAGGTTTGAACTAACCAAATGTAAGTGCTTACATACATTTAGGATCACTGTGACTAGGGGTGGCTGTATGCTATATTTGTCACAGAGTACAAGTAATATACTCAGGTGCAATGCTATAACTCAATATTAAAAGCTAGTCTGTGACCTTAAGCTCGATCTAACGTGGCTTAGAAGAATTGACACAATGTGGGCCTTTTAACAATAACGAGGCACAGATATTGCATGGACATATCCTAGATCCGCTGCTATAGTAGACAGTTAATCGGTACACAACAAGGCTATGCAGTGCTTGGGCAATTTGATTTGTGAGAAAGTAATACTATGACAATCTATTCACAGAGTGTAGCAATAGTATGTAGTGATACATCTATTTTATTGTGCACTAAAATGGTAGGATCACAATAGGAATGATGTGACAACAGGCAGGTTCAAACATTAATGTGTGCATCTAGGGTGTAAGGCAAATGTTTTCAGATATGATAGTATAGCTGGAACATGGCTAAATGGCTAGGGTCACCTCATTTATAGTGTACACTTGACAACTAGGCTTTAACGGTTACATTACATATCATACGAGTGAAGGCAGTAGTAATCAACATTGGATAGAAGTAGGGGGAACGTCTGCAGGCGGCGGGCTTACCAAGTCTGCGAGTGGGTAGACTGAATTCCTGGGCTGAGTATGGAGGTAGCGTTGTAATTGTTTCTATTTTCTGACGTCTGAATAAGGCGTAAAGTGGCAATAGTTGTTTGTAAAAAATGTTAGTTGCAGTTAACGGTGGGTAGAGAGGGGAGCTGTGGCCATATAGGCCCGGACAGACTGCACCCTCCTTAGTAGCCCTCACTAGCCAGCCCGGCTCACGCCTTCCGGTGATCGAGTATCACAGAAGTAGGCGTACAGGGCGTACTAGGCCAATCACTCCTCAGATTCAGAATGAGTTGCCTAGCAACGTAACGACAACAAATATCGCGCCTGCCATTTTATCGGTCCTCGTGGTTTGCAGGGCGATTTCAGCATGGATGGCCTTCAAGATATTGCAAAATAGGTAGGTGGGTCATCTGGCAAGCACAGGCTGCATCTGAGTCTTGTCAGGGTGTGATAAGGGCACGCTTACCCTAGGGAGGAGGACGTTGTGTGATTCTGGGGCATCGGCACATGAAAACAGGAGCCCTGAAGGTCCAGCGACATCAACCAATCCTGGGATTGCAGAGCTTGGAGAATCTCTCTCAATGTCAAAACCCCAAACTTGTTTAAGGCCTCGAGGTCCAGGATAGGACGAAGTTCTCCCCCTTTCTTGGGATCACAGTAGTAGTGGGAGAACCAGTCCATACCTCTCTCCCTGGCTGATTCATTCTCCACTGCACCCTTCATAAGCAGGGCTTTCAGTTCCTCCCAGAGCTCGGGTTCAGGCTTTCGAGGAAGAGGCAGTGCTCCGTCTGTAGGTATTAAGAAACGGTAGACAGTATCCCAGATTTACTAATTGAAGGACCCATGCATCAGAGGTAACCTCCTTCCACCTGTCCCAGTACCCGGAGACTCATCCTCCAATTGGAAAAGCATGTGGGAGAACTTAAAGGGGCTTCGAAAATGCAGGCAGAGCAGACGTCAAGGCTACTGAAGATTGGCCTTTGGAAGCCTCTCTATCCCTACCAGGGTGCGAAAATCTTCTCTCCCCTGTTTGGCATGAGGCAACTGTGCCCTCCTTTTGAAAGGGATTTAGCACCTAAAATTACAACTCCTGGTGCCGAATGAGAAGAGTTTACTAGGTGGGTTGCAGGACCGCCAGCCTCTTCACTGTGAGCTTGGAGTCCTTAAACCTTTCCTGGGACTCAACGGCTTTCGTTCTGAAAAGATGTTCACCATTGAAGGCCACATCAGGGAGCTTAGCTTGTACGTTTGGGAGACGCATAAACCTTGAAGGCATGAGGCTCCGAGGAGCATGGTTGCCATCGCCATCAACCTCCCGATGCAATGTGTGGCCTTAAGACCTACTCAAAAAAGGCTTGGCATGCAACTTCTTTACCATCATTAACGATGTCCAAGAAGCCATCTCTTACTTCTCCTTCGGGGAGATGGTCGGCTACCTCTGAAATGATTTTCCAGAGTATAAGGAAGTACTTGGCAAAAGCGCAGGAGGCATTAAAAGGCTTTAGCGCCATGCTCCCGGAGACATAATCCATCTCTGCGAGGGTGTCTGTTTTCTTCTACAGCCTGTCTGTATGGGGGTTTGACGTAGACAGCCTTAAGTTAACGGTCGCAGCCTGGACCATCAGTCCTTCCAGTTTCAGCTGCACAGTAAGAAAAGGCAACTTGCCTCTCGCTGGCTTATACTTCTTCATAAGGTCGGTGTGGACTGCAGATGTCGAGCACAGGCTTTGCCACCATGTTGTAATCAGGTCTGCTATTATCGCATTGAAGGGTAGGGCTCTCTCCAACTGTGGTCCATTGTCTAAAATGTTCATCAAGTTAAATTGTTGTATTGGTCAGGCCAGTGTAACAACTCTGAGCGCAACAACCACTTTTCAACCACTTTTTGTTATTGGGAATCCGTTGCATTTCGATGAATGGGGACATGTCTAGCCTGCTTGTATCGTGCAGATCTGCTGCCAACCGCAGAAGTTCCAACTGGCCGATCAGATAGTCCAGCAAACCCCCTTGGCTCGGTAAAACTTCACCGTCTCCTGCGAAGAATCAGAGTCACGAGACTGACTGCGTGAATTTGATCTCTTCTTTGCTTTCTTACGTCACCTGTCTTCCCCGTTTTTTTTCATCGGGCGTGGGTCCTTCGGTATGGGCAAACAAGGATTTGCTGGCTGACCTTGCAGATGACTACAAAGGGGGCCTCCCCAACGCTAGTCTGGCCGAGCGTTCCATCAGAACCTTCTGCTCCACCCCTAAACACCACAAACGAGTGGTGTGTGTATCCGTGATGGACATCTTCGAGCTACAGATTCACTTGCTCTGCATAGTCCAACCTCTAGTGGTAGTCGCAGAGCACTACAAGATTTGTTTTGGACATGAGGCTGCATGAAGTGTACACATGTGATAAAGCAGAAACAGTGATAAATAAGAAAAACATCTATGGGCCTTCGACTCCAGTAGGGGAGGAAGAGTGGGCACTTGTGAATCTAAGCAGATACAAGCATCAGAAATAAGATTACGGTGAGTAATGTATCCCTTCTGGGGATTGTGGATCTGCTTAGATCACGTGCTCTGCATAAATTAGCGAGCAGTATCTGGAGCAGGAGATGGGATGTGAGAAGGTACAGCGGCAAAAATATGTTTTAGAACCGCTTGTCCCATCGGTAAATCTGCTTAGAGTGAGTGTCAATGCAATAATGCTGTGTGAAAGTATGAATGGAACAACATGTAGCAGCTTTGCAAATGGCTTCAAAAGGGATGTTTGCAATGAAGGCTAAAGTAGCTCCGGTACCTCTGGTAGAGAGACCTGGCAGTGATAGGCAAATCTTTTTTGGATAGGGAATAGCAGAGTTTTATGCACTTGACCACCATTTGGAGATGACCCCTTTTGATATGTGATCGCCCTCTCTCCCAGGTGCTATGGGAACAAAGAGCTGGTCTGTTTAGTTTTGTTCACATAGTACAAGACCGCCCTCCGTACAACAAGTGTATGGAGGCTTCTCTCAGCGGAGTTGGATGGATTTTCAAAGAATGTACGAAGTTCATTGTTAATCAATCCATAGAACTTGGTATTGCCTCTTCACCCCTTCCATGAATGCTTTAATGACAGAAACTTTCCACCAGGTATAAGCGGACAGAGCCGCCAGGTGTACTTTGAAGGAGTTGAATACTAGGCCGGAGTCTAGTAGGTAAAACATCTAATGTAGAATGTTAGCTGGTGAACATTCAATTGGGTTTAGGGTTTGTGACCTGCACCATGTCACAAATCTCTTCCACTTGTTAAAATAGTAGTGTCTGGTGTTGGGTTTCTGTGACTCCTTTAGGATATCCTTACACCATTGCTGAAGGTTTAAGTGGCCGAATTCTATGACTTCAGGGGCCAGGCTGCCAAGTTCATAGATTGAAGCTGAGGATGGAGGGATGCTCCCTTTTGTTGTGTAAGCGTGTTGTATGAGCACGGGAGCTTGATTTGGTCGGACATCGGCAGTTTGAGCAGATGTGGAAACCAAGGTTGTCTCACCCACATAGGAGCGACCAGGATTAGAGTCACTTGTTCCTGGTGCATCTTGTGCATTATTTTGCTCAGGAGTGGTGTCAGGGGTTGTGGGGGGGAGCTTAAGCACATTTCCCTGACCAGTTCATCCACAGGTCATTCCCCTAGAAACCTGGTTGGGGAAACCTGGACACGAAGTCTGGGCATTGTATATTTAAGCTTTTGGGGAACAAGTCTAATGGGGGATGACCCCATTGGGAGAATACTGCGTCTAGGATATCTTTGTCGAGTTGCCACTTGTGTTCTTCTGGTAGAGTGTATCTACTTAGAGTGTCTGCCAGAGAAATTAGTTCCCCTGGAACGTGCTCAGAGGTTAGGAACATGTTTCGCTTGAGTGCCCACTTACATATTTTTGGGGATAGCTTGGACAGACTTTGAGAGTTTGTGTCTCCGTGCTTGTTTATGTAGAACATGGCAGTGGTGCTGTCTGTAAGGACTTGCACTGTTTGACCTGTAAGATTTTGCTGAAAGGCTTGAAGAGCTTTTAGAGAACTGCCAAAAGCTCCAAGAAGTTGATGTGTCTTTGGGCTGTAGCCTGAGACCACTGGCCGTGGAAGAAGTGAGCCCCCCCCCAATCCGGGGAGTGAGTCTTCTGTAGTTAGGATCACTTGTACCGGTGGAACATGGAAGGGTTTTCCTTTTAGCAGATTGTCTATGGACCACCAGCGACGCCCATGTACCAGGGTTAGCGAAACAACCACTAGATCGTCCCACTGATGGCTTGTCTGAGACCATTGTTTCGCTAACCATTCCTGCATTGGGCACATGCGCAGGCGTGTGTGGAACCAAGTGAATGCATGAGGCCATCATCCCGAGCAAGTGCATTTCTTTGCATAGTTATCTGGCGACCGGCCTTGTAGTGAGGTACATGCAACAGCTTGTTTTGTACTCTCTCACTTGACGGGAAAGCCATCTCCTCTTTTGTATTTAGAATTGCTCCCAGAAATTGTTTTAAGAAATTGTTTTATTTGGCTAGGGACTAGACGTGATTTCTTTTCAGTGATGGAGAAGCTCAAACTGAAAAGAAGGTCTATTGTCTTTTGTGTGTTTGTTTGCAAATGTGAGGCGATTCCCCTGTGATTAGCCAGCTGTCCAGATGAGGGTATACGGTATACAGGGATTGACTCTGCGCAGGTGTGCTGTCACTACAGCAAGTACCTTTGTGAATACTCTTGGTGCTGAGGCAATGCTGAAGGGGAGTACTTTGAACTGGTAGTGAACTCCCGCCATCTTGAACTGCAGATATTTCTATGCGCAGGGATATGATATGATATTTTATTTATATCGCGCTCATACACAAGTATGCATCTTTTATAACCAATGTTGCCATATAGTCAGCCCGTTTTAAGAGGGCGATTACCTCTTGAAGCATGGTCATGCATAACCTTTTGGGCTTTACATATTTGTTCGCAGGGCGCAGATCTAGTACCGGGTGCATGTAAAGGTCTTTCTTTGGCACAAGGAAGTTCATTAAATACATACCATTATTTACTGGTTTGCTGGGATGATCTCTATGGTGTTCTTTTTCAGCAGTGTCTTTACTTCTTCTAACAGTATGCGCTGCTCTTCTGGCATCATCTTTCTGTGTCTTGGCGGGCAGTTGGGTGGCTTTTGTAACATTTCGATGCAATAGCCGCCTGCCAGGGTGGACAACACTCACTTGTCTGACGTTATCCCTTCCCATGCATGGGTGAAGTGTGAAATTCAACATCCTACTGGAGCGGCATGGGCGGGGACCTGCAGTGGTGCGTCATTGTTTGTGAGGGGTCGAGCCTCTCCGAGGTGAGGTTCTGCCTCTTCCTATAGATCTTTTATTTCCTCTTTGAAAGCTAGAAGAGGAAGATTGTCCTTGCGATGGGCCCCAGGTTGAAGACTGTCTGCCCTCAGTGTGCCTAGAAGAGCATTGTGAACCCTGACCCCAAAACCTTCTGGAGTTTGAAGAGCCCCGTTGTACGTAGGGCTTGTTTGTTAACCGGCCAAGGGATTTGAGATTGTCATACTCCTCCTTTGCGCTGTTGAGGGCATCTTCGACAGCCTTACCAAAAAGTAAATTAGGCTCCACTGGCATGTTAAGGAGGGAGGCCTGAGTCTCTAGCTTAAAACCAGACCGTCTAAGCTAGGTGTGGCACTTTATGTGCGTGCCTTCTGTGATGATGCATCCTCCATTGTGTGCTGCATCAAGATTATTTTTGAGGATGCAGTTTGATACCTGCCTGCCCTCTTGCCATAGTGCTTAACAATTGTGATTTTAGTGGTTCTGGAACCGCTTCAACCTGGTGTTCTGAGTCATCCCACTTGTGGCAGCCATAACTAGCCAGGAGTGTAGTGTTGTTTGCGATTCTAGCTTGATAGCAACTTTTCTTCAGAAAGTGTAGATTTTCTTGCTTTGTCTGGCAGGGCTTCAGCCGACGCCAGAGGAGTGCCAGACCTCTTTCTGGTAGTGGTGACAATTAGTGAATCAGGTTTTAGCTGACCCCTAATATACAGGGGGTCTGTGGGCGCTGGCCTGAATAAATGTTCGATTCTGGGGTTAACCACCCTTGTGAGGTTAGGCGGAAGTAGGGAGGGCTGTATACGTATTTGTACAGACTGTAACAGTGGGATAAACTGAGTGGCAGACTCTGTCTCCTAGAATGTCCTCCACAAAGTCCTTGTCTACTTGTGCCTCTTGGGTGTCAACACTAAAGTGTTAGGCAGCCTTCAACAGCAGTTCATTGTATTGTAGTTGATTTTCTATGGGAGAATATGCTACAGGCTGGTCTTGGTGGTCAGGTGACTGTATGACAGATGCCATCATCGTCGTTGTAGTATTGGTCCTGACTGTAGAGGTCCCCTTGTGAGCTGGGATCTTGTGTCCCTGAGAGATCCACACCATACATGTCCTGAGAGGGGTCTTGGTAGATGGAGGCAGGGGGGCCTAGGGCAGAAGTGCTAGCCTGTGGGTCCAGCCGAGGTGGTTTGGCAGTGGGTTGCTGTTTTGAAGCCCCTGGCTGTGAGGCATCTGTAAGGGATGCTAGTTATGATATGATAGGTTATTTATAACGCGCTTAATACCCAGAGGTTTCAAAGCGCAGACCCGGGGATCGAACCTTTGTTGCTCTGAGTCGTCTTGCTTTCAAGGCGAGCATGTTGCCGCTGAGCTATCCTCCCAAGACAAGTTCTTCTGGATGCTTGTCTATGAAGTCAACAAAGCATGACACCCTTTTTATAATTCTGTTAAATTGTTCAGGGGTAGGTATAGTCACATGAAGGTGGGGTGGCTTGGGGGGGTGCCTGGTCCTTGTGATGCATAGCCCCTGAGAGTTTGTCTATAGGGGAGGAAAAATCCAAAATCTGAATGCTTTTGGAGGACAAAGGCGTCGAGGATTTTGACTTTTTCAGTGACTTTGTTTTTAACTGGGTACCAGGGACGTGTTTTTTAATGAGTTCTTGGATTTTCGGTGTATGTTTAGAGCACGCTGATGCGCCTTTCACCGCCTGTTTTTCGGCACGCGAAAGGAGGGCCTTTTTTTACGCGGTGTCCGAACCGACTTTGGATGCCGTTTCAGAGGCCTATCGTGAGGCGTAAGCCTAAGCAATGGCCCAGAGGACAGGGAAGATCTAGAGGCTTTTTCCACAGATACCGTGTGACCCAAGACGCTCAACAATTTTGTCTAATGTCAACCGTGGGCTATGTGCTTAATGTTCTTGGACGCGTGTGTGCTATGGCTGCCGGGTGTCATCTCAGTCACAGAGCCGCCGGCCTGCTTACTGAAGTCGGGGGCCTGCACATGGGATGAAACCTGGTCGGCTTCGGCATCACCAAGGACAGCGATACTGCCCTCGCTGGAATCCTCTGTCACGTCGAAGGAGGCTTTGGCCTGCATTGCGTGGATGGCCCAGTGCTTTGTGCGATGATTTGTTGAAAGTTTATGGGCAGAAAAGTTTGCAGGACCTGCAAAGCTTTTCGGGTGGATCCCTAAGGAGACAGTAATTGCACACTCAGTGCGTATCTTTCCACAGAAATTTCCTATGGCAGTTCAGTCAACATTTAAAAGGTGTTTTGTCCATTATGAATAGAAAGTGCAGTTAGCCAAGGAAAAGGGAAAAGAGGTGGCAAAATATGCATTCTCTAATAAGTCATTATGAAAGACCTCCCCTCTCCCTCCCTAGTGCAAGAGTCAAAGCCCGAAGAGGCCCATGAAGGCCGCGTCTGGTCGTCGATTCAGTCAAGTCGTCGATGAAGGAGTTGTCCGTCGAAGGCCGTCGAGCAGTTGGATGACACTGCGGCAAAAGCGGACACTAAAGAAAGAAAGAGAAGTCTATGAATAAACTTTTAACTAGTCAAAGGCATCAGCCTGGAAGGAACTCTGCAACTTGCAAGCGACCACGATGGTGGAAAGTAACAATCTGAGGGACTTCGACGTGTGAAGGACCATGGGTACAGTACACGTCACACTAGGGATAGTGTTACTAACACGCCCTGTTGACGTCCTTTTTTGACTTTCGGAAACAAAACTTGTAGTACTCTGCGATTACCACTAGATGTCAGACTATGCAGAGCATGTGATCTAAGCGGATCAACAAGCCTCAGAAATTTGGCTTCCAACATGTCTGGAGTCGAGGAGTGGTGCAATTGAGGTTGAAAACGCTGAGCCGCACTTCACACCCTGTCCAATCTTTCTGAGCAGCTGGTGCCGAGGGGATGATGTATCAAGAAGAGGAATCTCTGGGAGAATGCAATCCATTTAAGTAAAGCTTTTGACAAAGCCTTGTTGCCTCAGTCAACACAACGTATCCTATCGGAAACCCTCAAGCGTTCCCAGCCTCTAGCAGCCAGAAAAGCAGACAGTATGCCTGATTCAGCCTATGAAATCTCCACAAAAGGAATCTTGAGGAAGTTGTAAGGAACGCATGGTATCAATAGTAAGAGACACACGTGACCACAGTTCAAGGGTGTTTATTGAAATTGAAAAAGGGGTTGAAAAACGCCTATCTAATCCTAAATCTAAAATGAGGGCAAGCTACGACCATCAAATAATAATAACACAGTCCTAGTGGTCTCTTGTCAAAATAAAAGGGCCTATTAAAAAAAAAAAACAATTTCCAATCCTTACCTCTAAATACAAATAGTGTGGGAAACAATGTTACGAAAAAGAAAGAAGTGTTCGAGAAATTAGGATATTCAGGGCGTTGGCCTCCCTTCCCAATGTTTTCAGAACGCGGCAAGGCAGCACACTCCAGCTTGGCACAGTCTCTGGCTTCTTTAGCATCAGGGTGCATTTCAAACATTAGCATCAGGGCCTTCTGTGCCCAAGTCTCTTTGTCTTTCATAGTCTCTTCTTTCAGAGGGCCTGATACAACAAACTAACAATAGGTTCCTTTCCTCTTAGGATTTCCCACATACTCAATTCCTCAGGTGATTCCCTATTCACCTCGGATCCCCTTCTGGGCTCAGGTCCCCTTCAACATAATGCTTGTAGGATTTCCAGTTATCTAATTTCTCGGGTGACTCACGGTTCACTCCCGATCCCCCTCAGCCGGGCTCGGATACGTTTCAACACAATGTATAATCAGTCTCCCTCTCCCTCGGGCGTGGACGAATTAAATTCACTTTAACATAAATTTGCTTTAACCCAAAGCTTTCGATTGGTCCGTGCCCGAACGAGGGAGATCAATCTACTTTGTTTTCAAATTTCTTGGCAGTATTAACATCGAAGACTTTCAATTGTGCACATGATTTTGCTTGACCCGCTGCAGGACCACTTCGATTCACAATCCTTTGCCACACTTTCACTTTTGCCACCTCTCAGTTGGATACCTTACAGAGACCTTAGAATGAGCATGCACGCGGTTCCAGACCATTTTGTCAAAAGGTATTGTATCTTGGTTTCAAAATGCCATCACTCATCTGTTGTTCAATTTTACTTGCGTTGGTTATCACATGCATTTCATACACTGTTTGCTTCAACGCTCAACATACAATGTTGCCGCTTGCAACTTTGGCTTCAACACAGACCAGTCTGGTATCTACCTCCCCAACTAACCAGCTGTGTTGATTTCATTGTTGCTACTTTGCTGTGGAAGCCAAGGACACTACCACTGCATCATGTGATTCTCCCCGATTATCGACGCGGGAGGGCCCCGGGTAACTCCGACACACAATGCAGGATTGTTCAGACTCGTTTCCTGGCCTTACGCTTTCTATTTGAGGTTTTGTGAAAGTAATGGTTCCTTGTTGAAAAGGTCAAGGGCACTGCCCTCCTTGCAATCCCCTTCTGTTTCGCTGTCTTTCTCCTCGTGTTAAACTGCCATCTTGGAACTGCTGTTTCCTCGTGTGCTTTTCCTCGCTCAGAGTGTGCTCTCGTGCTCCACCTTTTATCTGTGTGGGGAAGTGTAATGAAGTCAGGTGTGCGTGAGGGTCAGTAATTGCCTGACTCTGCCTGACCATTGTATTAGGACGTTAGGTATACGGCTCAGGTGTTAGTCCGTTTTCTCACATAGCAAGCTGTCTGTGAGAAAGTGCTCATGTTATGAAAGGGTACAGAAAGAAAGAACATGACATGTTAACCTATTCAGTGGTTTATTCCCACTTTGAGAGACTGCAGCCATCGCTTTTTGCTCATTGTACTTTTCACAAAGGAGGAATAACCATTTGCATATCAGTCTTTGACCCGTCCATAAGGGTAGTCCAGCATCGAAATGCCAGGAAAACCGCCTTTGAACAAGAGTACGAACAGCAACCCCAGACACGTGTTTCAGCCTTGTTGGGCCTCATTAGTGAGGTGGAGCTGTACCTCTCCGAGCACAGTGACCGTCCACGTCTGGGTTCCTCCAGGTAAGTTAGGGTGACCAACCCCAAGTTCCTTGCAAAAATACAAAAAAGGTAGCAGGCATTATGAAAGGGGGTGGGGTTGAGTTCCTAAGTATCCTACCTGGTAGGATGGGTAAAGGTGTTACAGGGAAGGGGATACCACTTCTCATCATCCGGTGTGCCACTACCCGAAGACCCCTCACCCAGGTGATCCTTCCGCACTGGTCCACCCCCAGGAACTGGAGCCAAAAGCGATGGGCGTGTTCTGGACACCTGGATGTCAGATCCCTGGGGACTTCTGGGTGAGACACCTTCATGTTTCTCACAAAGTGCAGTATCCCAGTGATCCTCTCATGAAATGCCTTTTCAGAGGAGGGAGTGCATGTACTGAGGTTCTGTAGAAGGGTTCCTAGTTGCTTGCAAGAGTTTTACTTTGTCATCTGGAAATTTCAGCTGTTGTGTTCTGACCGGTAAAGACGTACCAGAGTCCACGAGACATGTTGGACACTGTGACAAGGTTACCTGTTTGTTATACATAGAGGAAGGATGGATAAGTCTGGAGGACAGGAAAATCTGCCTGCGATGCAACCCCCGAAGGAGCAGTTAATGCCTAGAGTAGTTAACATACTCCAAGTTATTGATGGTTATTCATGGGCAGTGAGAACAAAGCTGCATCATTAGTCCCAGGATTCAGCTCTAGGTTTGCAAGAATAAATCCCAAAGAAAAATTACCTCAGAATCAGTGTTTTGCATATAAAGTTGTAGCAGGTCATTTTTCACATTCACTGTACATGTCTGCAGGTCCATGCAAGGAACAGGAGCAGAAGATCAACAAATGCAGGGTATGCAGGCTCGGCCATGGAGTCTGATCAAGAGCAGGATCAAAATAATATGGAAGGCACTAAAATCACAAGCAGTGAATATTCACGCTCTGTGCAGCCACAATGATAGAGAGGAGAGAGAAACACATGGAATGCAGGGTTGCAAGAGGTTTGGTTTTATGGGTACCATGATCACATTGCCTGATTCCAACAAGGCAGATTTGGTGTCTACAACTTCGGCCTTGGGAACAGAGGCATGGATATATTCTCATTCATGAAACAGGAACACCACCCGTAGGGAAACGCAAACCCAGGGCACACTAATTTAGAGGAGGTGGAACCATTGAGCCATGGTCAACCACGCGACAACAAAGCCAGTAGGGAAAGAGATCTATGAATCAAATCGTAAATCCTTAAATATTTCAATCACTCTATCAGCACCTGTATAAAGAAAGGAACACACCACCCAATGTGGTGAGTGACAGGACGGCCTTCCCGAAAGAGATTAGGAGATTGGTGGTATGGTGAGGAGAGTTGGAGACAGAAACCTAGAGGAGCAGAATTTTTGTTGGCCAAGCCAAGAAGGCCAAATACCAAGAGGAAGACAAGGAGAATGAGAAAAACCAGGATAGCAGAATTTGTGGTGTTTGTTGACCAAGCCAAGAAGGTCAATCAGAGTCAGGGAGTGAGAAAGAGAGCTGGCTAAACCAATTGAGCCAGAGCCTCGAAGAAGGAATGTTAAAAGGTCAGGCTTGGTTAAGAGAACATGGGCCCCAAAATGGCAGGGGCCACACCCTAAACCGTGAAGCAGTGAGAGTGAAGCCAGCAAGGAACTCTATCCCAGACCTTGGTGGAAGCTGCGGGAACATCTTTGCAAATAAAGAAGCCTTGCTGACTTTTGAACATGGCAGTAGGAGAGGCGGGTGGAGAGGAGAGTGGGGGTGGAGATAGGTTGTACCCAAAAGTACCCAGTAAGGGCAAGAATACCTACCTGCAAACCCACAAAGAAACCTCTAGAGGCAAAGGTGTCCAATACAGAACTTGCCCCCTAAGCAGTTGCGAGACCACAGCCTCACCCTACAATCCGGGACCACAGATCAAGACTAAGTCCATATTGAGCCAAACCCCTGATCTTCGAAAAAAAAAAGGTGACATCATTGTGAAACAAGTGTGCTGGGACACTTTAAAATCTCTGTAATGCAGTGAATTGCAGAAAACTCTCCAAGTTTTGAAACTGCACTAGGGATTGGATTCTTGACCTCTGTCCTTTAGATTAGGCCCGTTTGAGGAATTTAACATTAATCCTCCTTGCCACAGTTCTGATTAGATGTTCTGCTTTGGAATTGTATATCCATTCTCAACCACTGCATGATAATTTGGTGGGGTGTAGCCTGAGCAGAGAACCAACCCAGGAGGTCATTTTAGAGAGGTGTTCGGTACTTTTGGGGTATGGGATTTGGGGGATTACGAAAGACAGAGGCCAAGAAGGCCCATCACTATTTGTGTTGAACTTTACTTTCTTTCATCCTTTCTGAATCCCAGAATAAACCTCTGAAGGTCATACCTATGCTTGCCCGAGTGTCTGGCCTACTCAGAGCCGTACTAATAGCAGTAGATAACATCCTGTGCTCACCCAGAATTAAGTGGAAAGGAAGGGGGCAGGATAAAATAAGCAAACATCCCCATGTATTCCACCGAAAGGCATCAAGTGTCAATGTCATCAATAAAATTAGGGAAGTTAGAGATAAACCTACGGTAATAACCGATTAACCCTAGGAATGCTCTGAGGTCTCTTTTAGTTTTAGGTATGGGGGTATCTAGAACGGCTTTCACTTTTTTGCGATTGGCAGTTAGGCCAGCTTCTCTGAGGGCTCTCCTAAAACTAAAGAGATGGAAAAGATGGTCTTCCCAAGTTTTACTAGAAATTACTATATCGTCAATGTAAGCCCCACAGAAATCGGAGTAGTGCCGTAATAGGTACATAAATCGCTGGAAAGTAGCGGGGGGCCCGTGTAAGCCAAAAGGGAGGACTTAGAACTGTAATAGTCCCAGGGGCGTTGTGAAAGCAGTCTTCCTTATCAGGTCCATGTACTGGAACCTGCCAGTACCCCTTGGTTAAGTTTAGGGTTGATAGGAATGTGGCATTTCCAAGTTTATCAATCAATTTGTCGATGCACGGCATGGGATAGGCATCGAAGTCGGAGATGGCGTTGACCAGTTGGAAGTCTATGCAAAACCTCCAGGAATGGTCAGGTTTTGTGACCAATACTATAGGGGAGGGCCATGGGCTTGAAGAGGGTTCAATAAATTTCGCCCTTAGCATTTTGTTCACTTCCTCAACCACTATCTGTCTACAGGGTTCCGGGAGACTATATGGTTTCAGATGGAACACTTTTCTCTTTAGAGCTCTGATATAATAAGTGCCTTGCACTTTTCCTGGTTTCTCAGAGATTACATCAGGGAATGTTGTGACTAAATATTTTAAGTCTTCTTGTTGTTGACGAGATAGCTCTTGGGGAATTAATTCAAAGTTATCAATTCTTCTGGTACCAAACAAGATAGTATCGTGGCATTGGCGGCAGAAGGATTTTCCTTCCACTCTTGATGTGTGTGGTAGATGAGTCTTGTTTCCCGTCAAGTTGGGCTACCTTATACGAACAGGTCCCTGTTCGTTCTAATATTTCATATGACCCATACCACTTTGAGACACGTTTGTTTTCAGAGGTAGGTAAGAGGACTAATACCTTTTGTCCTATTGAAAATGATCTTAGAGATTTGAAGATGGTCGCCAACACAGGTAGATGTGTCAATGGCTGCTCCCGGTCCCCGATCAGTCCTAGGCAGTTCCACCACACCCAAAGGGGAGGAGAAACTGCCTTACATACCCCCCAGAGTAATCAGATTACCCCGGGAAGGAGGAATCACGGTGGAGTACACTCCGTGAAGGAGCACAAGGCTGCGAGGAGAGATGCGACCGCGTTGCCGGCTAGGAACAGCGTGGATCACCAGGAGGGGTCGGAGCAGCAACTGCCTCAGACGAAACGGAGGAGAGGGGAGGGGGAACCCCCCCACTCCCACAGCACCACCCTGGCCCAGGAAGAACAGCGCTGAGAAGGATGGTCGCAGCGCCCCTGGCCTCGATGAAACGGAACAGCGGGAGCCCAAGAGAGAGGACATGAAAGCACGAGAAGTGAGGAACTCAAGTGGAGCTGTGGCGCGGTGAAGAACCAAAGGCGGCGACACTGCAAAGAGGGCAGAACACAGAGCTGGACCCACGGGACTGGCGAGAAGAGCGCTGGTGCCAGAAGCTGGGAAGCCCAAGAGACAGACTGCACTATGCAGAGAGACCCAAAGGCAGCGGAGAGCCGAATCCCAGGCCATGCAGACAACTAGAGAGGACCTGGAGAAGGGAGGAGCGAGGAGGACAACGCGGCACAGAGGGGACCCGAGAGGAGGAGTGGCGACCCGCAGCAAGGAACTACGTGGAGGGAACCCGTGCCCGGCTACCCAGAGAGCAGAGACAGGCACCCGGACACACAAGTAAGCGGGCAACTAGAGGCATCAGAGGCACGGGCAAACCTCTGCGGGGGGCTTGCGGGTGGAGGAAGGGCCCTATACCAATTAGGAACATCCCGGGCAGAACAAAGGAGAAACCCAACTGCAGACCGAAAAGGCAGTGACATTGGACATCTAAAAGCAAGGGAACTGGAGGCCCAAAGCAAGGGGAGGTAAAACGGAGGGGGGCGGGCACCTAAACTGAAATAGGAGATCCCAATTCAATCTCCTGGAATAGCAAACAACGAGGCAACTTTGAAAGGCCGGGCTGGAAGGAGAACCCTGGGCCCAACCATGGGGAATAGCAAAGGAACAGAGGAACGAACAAGATGCTGGGGAGTCCCAGGGGAGAGCAACAACATCCAGGCACACGACTGCACCCTGGTGAGGCCAGGGTAGGGGAGACCCGCCAAACTGGAGGGCAGGCCGCAGCTAGGTGGACAGGGGAGGTCCCAGAACATCGGGAGAAGCCAGGGGGGCCCAAGGAGGGGCAAGATCGCCAAGTGGAGGCAAAGGAGGACCCATTGGGAAAGAGACAGGGACGGAGAGCCAAAAAGAGGTGGGGACAGGGGGCCCACACGGCGGAGAAGAGTCTCATCCCTCTACAAGCCCTATGACCCAGCTCACTTAGAAACACTCAACAGGGCGTGGGGGAGGGTGCTCACATGCCCCAATGACTTCCAAGGCGAAAGGCCGCACAGCAAAACCAGGCCCACCCACAGGAGACACCCCGGGCACCCTCCCCACCATGTGGTCGACTATAGAAGTCAGGGAACAGGGCAAGGGCAGCACGGACCACCCGAGGGAACGGATGGACCCTGAGGCAGGAGAGGGCAGTGTGCCAATGACCAAGCAGGACTTCCACGAACTAAACTCGGCCATAGGGGAAATTAGGCATTAGACAGGCCAACTAGGGGAACAAACAGACCTGCTTGAAAGAGGTCTAAAGGAGGTAGACAAAGAGGCCACAGTGAACAGCAAGGCCATAGAACGCCTAAACGTGGCAACATAGAATTTGGAGATACCTAGAGGTCATGGAGAGTCAACATTAGAATAAAACTACTGCCGGAGCAGTACTGGACAAAGAATAGAAGGGAGAAACACAGAAGATCTTTGCGGAACTCTTGGGAGGGATTGACCAAAAAGAAGTGGAATTGGACAGGATCCATAAGGTGGGCGGGCTCAACAAGGGCCCCAATCACAGACCGCAGGACGTCTTAGCAGCGTTCGCAGTAAACGGGCAAAAAGAGGTGGTGCTCAGGGCTGCCAGGCAACAAGAGCAAGTGCGCTAGAGGGCAAGGCAAGAGATAGCACTATACCAGGACCTGGCGAATAGCACACTAACCAAGAGGAGACATAGGAGTGCACCAGTGAAAGAATTAACCAAGTTAAGTACAAGTGGACCTTCCCATTTGGCTTGTCGTTCGAGTGGGAAGGAGCCCAAAAGTAGGTAACTTCGCCGCAAGAAGCGGCAGGCATTATCCACCTGGACATGGGCGAGGAATCGGGGGGAGAGGGAGCCCAGCTCTGGAGAAAAAAGCAAGGCCCAGACCATGGGAAAGGTCGATGCAGGGGAAGGGTGCAGAAGGAGGACGTCACTAAGGGGCCCTCACCCGAAACAGGCAGAGGCGGCTGAAGGAGCGAGGAATAATGAGAGAGAATAGGGAACAAACTACGCCCACAAGAGGAGGAAAATGGGGGTGGTGGACGATCAGGTATAACTGGCAATGGGAACAGGGGGTATAAAACATGTTGGAACCAGTAAGGGTGGAGGCACCCAGGGGAGGAGGGCACAGGAAAGGAGGGGAGAGTTAGGCCCATCCCGAAGTTGGGGTTGGGGATGAGGAAAGGAAGGGGAGGCAGCAAGCAGTCAGGAGAAACAGAGGGAATGGAAGGGGGGGGGGCTCTGAGAGGCGAGGGCGGCAGACCAGTAAGGGGAGAAGAGGAGGAAATGGCAGGAATCAGGACCAGGGGAGAAGGGAGGAGGGAAAATGTAACGAAAATGGATAGGGACACTAGAGGGAAGGAGATGAGCGGAGAACGAGATCAAGCAGGTTCAAGTGGATGACACAACATGAGGGGGCTTAACACACCCCTCAAAAGGAAAAAGCTAAAGAGATTTACAAAGACAACAGGGGTCGGATGTCTTAGCCCTACAGGAGACCCATCTCCTGAAAAAGGACCAAGGGTGACTCAAACTCTGGGGCTTTTCCCAAGTGTTCCTCGCATCAAGCCCCACCAAAGCAGGTGGGGTTGCAATGGCGATTAGGAACAGCATAGACTTCAGAGTTTCGGACACACTCAGGGATAAAGGGGGGAGCTATATATTAGTCAAGGGGGAGAACATGGGAGTAGCTTATACTATAATATCAGCATACGCACCAAACACAGGCCAAGAATGAGGGATCTGCTGAAGACCGTGGAAGGGTTCGCAAAGTGGCACATAATCCTTATGGGGGATCTCAACGTCGCATGGAACAAGAGTGGAGACAGGCCAACTAGGGAGGGCACCAGAGGGGGAGCAGTGGCATTGCCTCAACTGAATGAGAGATTTGTGAGCATGGGCCTGAGGAACGTATTGAGACCATTGGAGGGGCAACAGGAGGAACACACTTTCCTCTCAGGAGTACACTGCACGCAATCTAGGATAGACTACATATGGGTATTAGCAGGCCTCGTAGGGAGGGTAGAGAGGTGGAGGTAGGCCCCCTGGGGATATCAGACCATAAGGTGCTGTCAATGAAATTGAAGATGCAGGGAAGTAGAGCGAGGGTTTGGAAATGTAAGCTCCCAGGGGAGCTACTCAGGGACCCAGTGACGTGGGAGGAAATAAGGGACAAGAGCAAGACATTTTTTGAGCTGAACAAGAGCTCGGATACGAGTGAGAGCACTAGGTGGGACACTTTCAAAGCAACTATGAGGGGGGAATTCATAGCGCTGAGGGCACAAAGAGAGAAACAGATGAAGGCATTGGAGACCCAACTCTTGGGAGAAGTGGAGGAAGCACGCCAAAAAGCTGCAGACAGCCATACGAGGAAAATGCTTAGGGCATAGAAAAGTGTAGTGGGGCATCTGGAGGTTTTAGAACCAAGAAAGCAGAAAGGGCCTTGTTGTTCGTGAGCCAGAAATATTATGCCAAAGTGAACAAAGCAGACACTCTACTGGCACGATTACTGAGGGAAGCACAGGGGCAGAACACAATATTAGCTGGCAAGGTACTATAGCACTCTATATACATCTCAGGATCCGCAGATCCAGACGCAAATAGACTTCCTAGAGAAAATACAATTGCCCAAGATACCCCTCGGGGAGCAGGGACTGCTAGGACAGGCAATAACGGAGGAGGAGGAGGTGAGGAACACAATAGCGAAGCTCCCATCGAATAAGGCCACGGGACCGGACGGCTACTCAGCAGTCTTCTACAAAACATACACCCACATATTAAGCCTACTAGTAACACAACTATTTAATACATACAAGGAAACAGGACACATCCATGGAAGAAGCTAAAATTACCCTCATACCTAAGCCCTATAAGGATCCTGCGGATTGCACCTCGTACAGGCCCATGCTCTCATAAACATAGATACAAAAATGTATACTAATATGGTGGCGAAAATATTGGAAGGCCACCTCCCCTCACTGATCTACCAAGACCAGGCGGGGTTGGTCTTGAGCAGACAGACAGCAGACAATATTAGAAGAGTGGCACATCTGGTGGAGAAAGCCCAGAAAACAGCAAGCCCAGCGGTCCTATTGGCCTTGGATAGCGAGAAGGCTTTCAACCAGATGGAGTGGCCGTTTCTGTTTAGAGCGATGGAGAAAATGGGTCTGGGAGGGGACTTTCTAAAAATGGCCCGAGCCAATTCTAAAAATCCGATGACCCGGTTGTCAGTGAACGGGTCCATGGGCCTCATTACGAGTCCGGCGGTAACCGTGCCTGAAATTCCGGCAGGTTACTGCCGGACTCTTATTACCATTCCGCCTCTGTGATTCCCAGAATTACCGGGGAATCACGACCCCGGTGACCCGGGAATTCAGGAGGCGGAATTCAGCAAATCCCCATTCCCATTGAGTCCAGCAGGACTCAATGGGAATGGGGAAGTGGAAACACCAGCACCATCTCGTGATGGTGCCAGTGTTTCCACGCCCGCCTGCAGGACTCGAGATCACCCGGTATGGAAACAACGGTGGCGGCGGGTGTTAGGGAGCACTACCCCCAGATTAGGACTACAGGTGAGAGCAATAAATCCCCTTTGGTATCAGTCTGTACCACAAAGATTTAGTTGGTAGCTGTGGCTGAGCAGTCAGACTCATCTCAAGACGGAGATGAGCAGCATTCAGGGTTTACACAATAGGTAGTACAGTACTATGGAGCAAGGAAACACTGACCAAAGTTTTGTATTATAAAGAGAATATATTTTTATTTTATACAATTCTAAGTCAACACATAGATCACAGTTAATAAAGTAAGTTAAGTTTAGTCAAAAGAAAAGCATATAAAACTCCCTATTCAATTTAGACAAGTTTGCGGTGTAGCGAAAACTGAGCAAAACGGCACAGTGAAAACCTACTACAAATGGCACTCTACCAATTCAACGAAAGGGAGGGAAAGTACAAGTTAAACCGAAATATCTTGAGACACCCCCTAGCAACACTTCCCTGAAGTTTTGTGAACAAGTACTGCACAGTAACACTTAAACCAAAAGACAAGTGCATGAAAACTGAGCAAAATGGCACTCACAAGTTAAAACAGTAGGAAGGAAGAGGGGTTTAGAAGATTTAGGTGCATCAACACATTTCTCATTGAAAACTAATCTAGTGAGAGCATATTTAACAAATCAGCCAGAGTCAATAGGCCTGAGCCAGAGTCAGTGGTACAGGACCAAGAGTTTAGGAGCAACAATGTTGTTGTAGCTGCAGTCAAGTCTTTAGTAGAAAACTTTTGAAGAGGTAGATGCAAGGCGAAAGACAAGGTTAAGAGAGGGCGGCCGACCCCACAAGTAGTTAAAGGATTTAAAACACCTTTAGGGCTACCATGGAGAAAGGGCGGCCTGGCGGAACAATGTACCTTAAACGTGGAGAAGTGGCTCCTGCGGTGGCGGTTGTTCCTGGTGGTTCCCGCAGGTCGAGGGGTCCAACAGAGGAAGAGAGGCTCAAGTCGTGGAGGAAGGTTCGAGTCGCTGCACTACCCAGGAATGAAACCAGCCGCGGTGCTGCCAAACAAAGTTTAAACGGTACGCTCCTTTTAATCGCGGTCCGGGTCGATAGCTGCCTGGCTATCCGGTCTTCAAGTGCGGGGCACTGTCGAGTCGACCAAGGCAGGTCAGAGGGTGCGATAGGTGAACTGGTTGACCCCACCAGCTCAAGGGAAGGAGGCTCCTTCGCTGAAGATCTCCTCTCGTCGTGTGGAAGAAAAGTGGTGAGACGACGGCAGGGCTTCACCGGTGGTGTAGATGCTGAAGAGGCATCTGGCTTCTCTTCCCTTCCCTTCGGTTCCGTAGTTCCAATGGCGACGTCTTGCTCTTCCAGTCCTCAGGACCTTGCTTTTATGCAGAAAGAGACCCATTCATACAGCCTAGCTGTCACTCACACAGTGGAGTGGTCTTCTTGGCGGGAGACCCTCCAGCCCATCAGGTTAGAGTGCGAACCGAGTTGCTGTGTGGCAACTCTGTCCGGGGGTTCTACTCTCCCTCCCAAACCAACAGACCCACCCCAGACTCAGTGGTGACGAAAGGAGGGCTTCTTGGCAGAAGCCCGCCAAAAGGACGAACAAAGGATCCCCGACCTGGGTTAGGAAAATGGAATAAGACTCGAGAAAGAAGTTTTATCAAAGTTCTGGCTAATAAAACCTACCGGAGTAAAGTTAAGAAACAAGTTACTTACCTGTAACTGTTGTTCTCCAGTATGGGTCTGGCATGGATTCACATGCTCATGAATATTCCCCATCATCAGGCCGGGAATCCTCGGTATAGAAAAAAATCAGTATCAGTTTCGTTTCTGATCTGTCTTTTTCAGTAGTAACCAATCACTGGTCTCTGGGTCATACTGCCCCCAGCCAACGACTGCCCTCTCCCTAAGCCCCGCCCCTGGCAGCCATCCTCAGATTTGGTAGCATGTGAAGTGGCAGTATGACCAAGTGAAGAGCCGCAGAGGGGTAGGCGGGAGGGTCTCGCATGTGAATCCATGCCAGACCCATGTTGGAGAACAACAGTTACAGGTAAGTAACTTGTTCCTTCTCCAGCATGGGGTCTGGCATGGATTCACATGCTCATGAATATAAGAATACATAGCAGTATACACATGCACAACCACGGGAGGTGGCAAAAGGCTCAATATCAAGCAATACAACAACTCAACATTAAGCAACTCTTACCTCCTCACCAGGCTCCCCTTAGGCGAACAGGTTGCGCAGCACTGCCTGGCCGACTCTGGACTCCTCCCTGGAATCCCGGTCGACGCAGTAGAATCTCGAGAAAGTGTGCGTCGTCGACTTCCACGTAGCAGCCCTGCAGATGTCGAGCAGGGGCACACCAGACAGGAACGCCGTAGTAGCAGCGATCGCTCTGGTCGAATGGGCCCTCGGACGGCCTGGCAACGGTCGGTTTGCCAACCGGTGACAGTGCATGATGCAGCCGGAGAGCCATCTGGAAATGGAAGTCTTCGAGAGAGCCTTCCCTTGATTCACAGGTCCAAAGTTCACAAACAGCTGCAATGTCTTCCGAAAACTCTTCGTGCGGTCCACGTAGAACTTCAGCGCTCTAGCTACATCCAGCGAGTGCAGAGTCCTCTCAGCCGGCGACGAAGTCGACGGGAAGAAAACTGGCAACACCAAGGGCTCGCTGAGATGGAAGCCCGACGGCACCTTGGGCATGAAGGAGGGGTGCGTCCTCAGCACCACCCTCGTGTCGTGAAAAGTCAAGTATGGAGGCTTGCAAGACAGGGCCTGGATCTCTCCCACTCGTCGTGCAGAGATGATGCAATGCTGTCTTCCACGACAGAAACTTCAACGGCACTGAATGCATAGGCTCGAATGGGGCCACCATAAGCCTAGTCAGCACCACGTTGAGCTCCCACGCCGGGGCAGGGGCCTTCACCGGCGGGAATGATCGAACAGTCCTTTCATAAATTCCTTCACCAGTCGATGAGACCACAAGGACACCCGTCCTGTAGTTCTGGTGTAACGTGAGATGGCAGCCAGATGTACCTTGATGGAAGCGTGAGATAGGCCAGCCTTGAACAAAGACAATAGGTACGGCAATACTTGAGGGGCCGTAATCCGCAGAGGGTTAATCTTCTATGCACGGCACCAGACAGAGAACCTCTTCCATTTGTGTCCGTAGCACGAGAGTTGAGGATGCCCTGGCCTTCACAAGAACCTCTCTGCAGTCGGCCGGGATGTTGTATCCTCCAAACTCTAGTGCTGCAGGAGCCAGGCCTGCAAGTTCAGCAACTCTGGTTTGTGATGAAGAATGGCGCCTCCTTCTCTGGAGAGAAGATCCGCGTCCGTCGGCAGCTTGACTGGTGTGGACGCTGACAAGTCCAGAAGGTCCGGGAACCAGATCTGCCTCGGCCACGCCGGTGCGACGATGATCATCCTGCAGCGGGACCTCTTGAGCTGGTTGACGAGCCGGAGTAGCAACGGCAACGGCGGGAACGCATAAAGGAACAGGCCGTCCCAGGGGAACGAGAAAGCATCGCCCATGCTCCTCGGTTGGGGAAACCTGCTGGCGAACCTCCGGCACTTGGAGTTCGCCGCCGTCGCGAATAGATCGATCTGGGGTTCGCCCCATCGTCAGAAGAGTCGGTCCACTTGATCCTGGCACAGTTCTCACTTGTGGCATGAGCGCAGCTCTCTGCTGAGTGAGTCGGCGATGGTGTTTTTTGTCCCTGCCACATGAAAGGGTACCAGAAACATCCCTTGGGCGACGGCCCAATGCCACAGATCCTGGGCTTCCTTGGATAGGGCAGGGGATCTGGTTCCGCCCTGCTTCCGAATGTAAAACATTGTGGTGGTGGTGTTGTCGGTGAAGATCCTCACCACCTTGCCCTTGAGGGACGGAAGGAAGGACCTGAGGGCCCAGAACACTGCACGGAGCTCCAAGATGTTGATGTGGAGAGTCTTCTCCTCCGGGAGCCAAAGGCCTCTCGCGTGGAGACCCCCGGTGTGCGCTCCCCAACCTTCCAGGGAGGCATCCGTCGTCACCGTCACCTGGTGGGCTGGGGCTAGGAAACCTGTTCCCGCCGTCAGATGAGAGCGGACACCCCACCATCGTATCGCCTGATGGACCGCTTCGTCGAGCGGGATCCTGTCCTCGAAGCTGCCCGTCGTCTGGATCCAGTGGCCGTCGAGGAATTCTTGCAAGGGTCGCATCCGAAGTCTGCAGTGGCGCACCAGATAAATGCAGGAGGACATCATTCCGAGGAGGGACTTGATAGACCTCACTCTGGCCACGTCCGTGGCCAGCAGACGTTGCACCTTTCCCAGGATGGTCCTTATCCTTTGGCGCGGCGGGCCTCACCGTCGGAGGACTGTGTCAGCTGTGCTCCCAGAAACAGAGCGACTTGCGACGGGACCAGGTGGGATTTTGGAAAGTTGATGGAGATCCCCAGGTCCGTGAGCAGCTGGACAGTCTTCGCAGTGTGTTCCACGGCGAACTCCCTTGTCCTTGCCCGTACGAGCCAGTCGTCCAGGTAGGGGTAGACGTGGATCCCCTGCAGGCGCAGCCCCGCCGCCACCGGTGCTAGGCACTTGGTGAACACCCTGGGCGCTGATTTTAATCCGAACGAGAGGGCCTTGAACTGGTAGTGCCGCCCTTTGACCACGAACCTGAGGAACTTTCGGTGTCTCTTTAGAATAGGGATGTGGAAGTATGCATCCTCCAAGTCCAACGACGACAGGAAATCGCCCTCCTCCAGCTGTCCTAGCACGTGCTGGAGGGTGACCATCCGGAACTTCTGTGCCTTGATGTATTTGTTCAGTCGTCGCAGGTCCAGGATCGGACGCCATCCTCCTGTCTTCTTTACGAGGAAGTATCTTGAGTAAACTCCGGAGCCCCGAAGCCTCTTTGGAACGAGCTCGATGGCACCTTTCCTGAGCATCGCCCTTACTTCCAACAGCAGTTGAGGGACGTGATTTTCCTTCCTGGCCACGGGAGGAATGCGGGGGCACTTCTTCTGGAACTCCAGGGCGTCCAGCACCCAACGCTCGGTGGAGATGGACTCCCACACGCCGACGAACTTTGTCAGCCGGCCTCCCACCGGGGTGCTTCGGCGGGGGCCCGACCCGACGGTCGGTTCAATCTTGCTTGGAGGCCGCTTTGCCTCCTTGACCACCTTGGCGACGACGGCGGGATCCACCTGACTTGCCGCGTCCCCTGTAGGCCTCCTGCGACGAAGATCTTGCCGCTTGACGGTACGTAGAGGAGCTGCTGCCGGCTCCCTTGGAGGCACCCTGTCTGCCTCCGGAGCTCCGAAAGGATGGCCGTCGCTGATGGAGCACACCCAGTGCACGGGCCGTCTCCGTCTTGATCGCCTGAAGGGACTCATCAACCGCCTTGCCAAAAAGGTTGTTCCCATCGAAGGGCATGTCCAAAACCTTGGTCTGTACGTCCTGGCGGAAATCCGTCGCCTTGAGCCATCCTCGTCATCTCAGGCAAACGTCGTTGCCCAACTGACGGAAACCGTTGTCGGCGATGTCCGTAGCCATCGTAATGGCGTGGTCCGAGGCAATCTCACCTTCCTCTAAGATTTCCAGGGCCTCAGCCCTCTTGGCGTCCGGAAGGAAGTCCAACAGAGGGGCGATCTTGAACCACAACTCCCTGTCGTAGCAGGCTACGATGGCCAGGGCGTTGGCCGCCTTGATGGTCGTTGCTGCAGATGAGATGACCCATCGTCCCATCGCATCCAGATTCCTACCCTCGCCGTCCGGCGGTGAGGTTGAAGTCGAGGCCGATGCCCCCCTGCTTTCTTCTTGGCCGCCGCCGAAACGACCGAATCCGGGGTAGGTTGCGCCCTAAGGCACAAGGGGGCTGCGTCGGGGACCCGGTACTTCTTCTCGTACCGGTCCCTCTTCGCAGGAGCCGTGGCAGGGTTCTTGAGGAGGGCGAGCCCCTCATCCCAGATGTCATCAAGAAGCGGTACGGCGAGGACCGTTTTCCTTTTAGCCTCGCGCCGTTGGGAAAGGAACCCTTCCTTCTTCTTTTCCTCGGGGCAGAGCTGGAAGAGCTTGGATGCCCTGGAAATCATAGCATGGAAGGATCCAATCTCGTCGGGCGGGGACGCCCGGGCAGGGGGCGACACGTCCCATCGTCGCCTCCATCGTCATCCGTACCCGTCGTAGTCGTGTCCATGCCTGTATCATCCCCGTGGGTAGTGGACCGGGGGGAAGGCAGAGAAGGCCGCAGAGGCGGGAGAGGAGGCCTAGGATGCGTCCTCCTCCTCTTAAGTGGTGGGCTCTCCGAAGGTCCTGGCTCCGGTTCCCGCGTCGGGTCTGGCTCAGGTACCTCCGTCGGGGGAAGGGGCAACTAGTCCTTATCTCCGAGCATAAGGACTGGATGGCTGACAAAATGGCCGCCGAGGTGTCCTGCGGTGCCGGAAACGGCGGGAGCGAGGGCTCTTGAGGAGCCTCGACTGCGACACCGTCGCCCTCGTCGTCGCCCTCGTCTGGATCCCTCCCGATGGGCTGGGCCTCCTCCACGACTTGGATGAGCTCCTCTTCAGAGGTCGTGTCCGTATCCACGATGGCCACCAGCCCCTCCCCCACCCTTTCCAACGAGGACTTCGTGGGGGTCTTCTCGATGGGCCTGAAAGACTCCCCCCTCCGCTGTGGCAGGGAGACTCTGGTACCTGAGGGCGCCTCCACTGGTGTAGCCTCCACAGGCTGAGCCAGGGCCGCGGCGACATCCTCAATTGAGGTCTTTGCAGGGTGAATTAAGGCCAACGTCACCTTCTGTACGCCTGGGGCCTTCACCTTGGCGGGAGGGTCCGAGCTTCGCTCCCCCTCTGCCGGAATCTTCGAGATCGACCGGGGCCTCTCCAGAAGCTTCGCCGGGTTCTCGGACTTCCTCTTACCCGAGCCAGAGCGTTGGCTCGTGGTTGATGGCGCCGGGGAGGATGCGCCCTGCCTGGCAGCCAAGGAGCCCGACCGTTCGGCGTTCCCGGTGCCCGCGGACTCGCGGTGCTTAGCCTTTTGTTGGGCCCCCGTCGCCGGGGCACCCTCACAGGACTTAGAAGACCGCTCAGATTTTTTTCTTCTTCTCGCCTGGCGGGCTCTTACCTTCCAGCCAGTTGCCGAGACGGAGGGGGCGATCCTTCATGGTCCGCTCCGACATGTTCCCACAAAACGCGCAGTCCTTTTCCTTGTGCGTCTTGTCCTCATGGAGACAGTAGAGGCATAACGAATGCTTGTCCTCCTTGAAAACGTTGTGAAGCTGGCATCCAGGGCAGGTCCTGAACAGCTTTCCGGGCGTCGAGCTCCCTTTCTCCTGGGCCATGTCCGGGGTAGGCCTCTGGAATCCTCCAAAAGTGTAACTCGACGAAATCTTCACCCTTGAGGGGCGTAGAAACTCCGAAATGGATCCCCGTTGATCGGATGTAGAAACGGTGGAGCTTGAGGCTCTATTTAACCGAGAAAATGAGAAAATCTCCTGAAAAAAGCACGAAAATGCAGCAAAAGCTCGAGAGCTACAGCACGAGGACTCTCAACACTTGAACGTGCTACCAAATCTGAGGATGGCTGCCAGGGGTGGGGCTTAGGGAGAGGGCAGTCATTGGCTGGGGGAAGTATGACCCAGAGACCAGTGATTGGTTACTACTGAGAAAGACAGATCAGAAACGAAACTGATACTGATTTTTTCTATACCGAGGATTCCCGGCCTGACGGGGAATATTCATGAGCATGTGAATCCATGCCAGACCCCATGCTGGAGAATAATAAAATCAACCGGCAGTATGTTAGAGGCTGTCAGTAAAAGTGGTAGCCTCGAACAATGGGAAGATCCCATAGAGAAATATTCGCGGTCGAATATAAAAGGTAGTAACCACTGCCACCAGCCAGAAACTTTGTAGAGGGGGACTTTAAGGTACCCTCTCGAAAATGAACATAGGGGAAAAACTATTAACCCCTTCCAGTACTTCCATATTAAGATGGGGTGTACTGGTTAAGTGCATAAAAATCAACTAGTAACGTCAATGGGGACTTTACATGCCCTGGGATACAGTAGTCAGTCCCAGGGTATGGAGTCTATGTTTGGGGGTCGCTACGACACCCCTGTGTCACGGCACGGAGGGTGCTGTGGGACACATGTGCATAAAGATGGTTCCTATGGGTGAGAGAAAAGATCCCATAGGCATTAAACACAAAAATAGTCTAGAACACACATAGCAAAAATGCCTAAGAGTGGGAAAAAGAGTCTCACTCTTAGCAGGTAAAAAGAAATAAACCCTTCAAATCCAGCAAAGCTGCTGGGGGACTCTATAGGTAAGGGAAATTAGCCATAAAATGAGAATTCTCCCTAACAGCGGGTTTACCGCCACTGTTATTTCCATACCGGGTGACTCGTAATGAGGCCCCATGTCCCGTCCCATCGGCCTGGGTAGAGGAACTAAGCAGGGATGTCCGCTCTCCCCGCTCCTGTATGCAATATACCTAGAGCCCCTTTTACAGGAAATACGAGAAACAGGAGATTCAGGGCATCCCATTTGGGGGCACACAACATAAAGTCGCAGCGTTTACTGACGATATGCTACTCTCACTAACTAGACCCAAAGAATCCATAGAAGCCTGCAGGAAATTACTAACATGTTTTGGGGAAGTGTCAGGCTTGAAGATCAATCTGAAAAAATCTGAACTGTTAAATTTAACATTGGGTTACAAGAAGGCCAGGGAGTTGAAAGCAACATCGCCATTCCTGTGGAGCCCCAAGGGGATAAAATACCTGGGGGTTAAAAGGACACCGTCCCTTTTGGGATGGTACGCAGCTAACTATCAAACCACATTGGGGCAATAAGGAAGGTCTACCTGAAAGGGAAGAACCTCTAGATGGCAGTGGTCAAAATGGTCATGCTTCCAAGGCTGCTCTACCTATTTCAGGCGATGAACTGAGGGAGGTCTTGCGGCTCCCGCACCACATTAGGCCAAAACGCCTATACATGAGCGCATTACTGAGGCACTAGGGGACATTTGGGATAAGGTGGTGAAAAAGCAGGGGATCACGACTTTTCCATCACTGTTTACTCCAATTTTTCAAAAGAAGGTCATGCCGGGCCTGGAGAGAGGGGCAATTGAGAAGTGGAGAGAGGCGGGCTGCAGGGTGATCAGGGATATGTTCCAGGGGAAAAGGTGAAATCCTTCCTGTAGTGCAAACAGGACTTTGGAGTGGGAGAGGGGGAAGAGACACAGGTACTTCCAAATAAGACCCTGTGTACTGAACAGGGAAATTAGAGCAGCGGCTACCCACCAGATCACCCCGTTTGAGAGGCTCCTACTGACAAATGATGGAACTAATAAGTTAATTTCATGTTTATACAGGCTATAAAACAAGGCCTCCCCTCAGCACGACTGGCCGTACATGACCCGATGGATTCAGATGCTAGGAAAAGAGATTACTAGAGAGGATTGGGAAAGGCTCTGGAGAAGAATACCCAAGGTGGCAAGGGCAGTACAGCTCCAGGAAGCATGATATAAATATTTATTCGGGTAGCACTACACCCCCTACACAGTATCTATCCTGGGGACTCTGGGGAATTTTGGAGGGACTATCGGAAGGAGGGATCCGCAGCACACATATGGTGGGAATGTCCCAAAATAAAGCTGTTTTGGAAAGAGGTTCTCCAGGCACAAGTATTCAGAGAGTGGCCCAGAAAGGACTCTAAACGGGCTCTGTTGGGACTGAAGGGAACGGGGACAGAGGGAGAAAGCGGGGGACGAGAAAAGGCAAGGGCGATATTAACAATGGCGGCTATGACCCTCATAGCATGAAAGTGGAAGGGTCTGAATGTCCCGACAGAAGAAGATTGGCTGCGAAAGGTGTGGGAATTGGTAGCGCTAGAATGGGCTACATATGCAATGAATAATATCCTGGGGAAATCTGCAACGGATTGGGGATTGGCCTTTCTGAAGGCGATTATAGGGCACAATGGTGTCCACAACGTCTGAAACATCTGTACTTGAACTAGAGGAACCCCAAAGGTGCAAGCTAACTGAAAATGGAGACTGCATGCTGCCAGAGAAGAGGAAGGGTATGGGGGAGGGAGAGGAGTGGGAGGAGAGGGGGGAAGTTTAACATGTTGTAAAACAATAAAGAGATGTTTAAAAAAAATGATCTTAAATTGACCTTTATGTCGTAGGTAGACTGGTTGTGCTTGGGGTTTTTCCATACGAGTATAGACTAGATTTCGAAGAAGTTTCATATGCTCTCGCAATCTGGTAGCTGATTGCAAAAGTGGAATGGGTGCCTCTTCTCTTTCTTCCGAGGTCTACCGGAGCATGTCCAGGACGTCTTTAGGTTCTCTACCGTAAAGTAGTTTGAAGGGAGAGGATCCAGTGGATGCCCGAGGGGGTTTTCTTACTGTAAAAATGGCATATGGGATTATGCGGTCCAAGTCCTTCCCATCCTTATCTACCAACTTTCTTAGGATCATTTTCAGTGTTTTGTTTAATTTTACTACCAATCAGTCTGTTTGGGGGTGGTAAAGTAGAGTTTTAAGGTGGCGATATGGAGCAATTCCTTGACTTCACCCATGAGTTTGCTCTTAAAATTGGATCCTTGATCAGTTAGAATTTCCTTAGGAGCCCCTTCCGCTCCTATGGTATGGTATGGTATTGTTTATTTGTAATGCGCCTATACACAAAGCGCTCAAAGAGGGAGGGACAAGGGGGAAAAAAACAACAGTTCAAGAGCCCTTGAATTTCTGAACGATACAAGTCTGCACAGGCAGAGTGGGTGCATGGAACAAGTGCATATAACACAATTAATAGTGAAGATGATAGCAAATAGGTCTGACGACGATTGTGCAGTTTTTCCAAGTGCACTGAGGCGCCACCATACAAGGAGGGTAGACAAGGGAAAAACAGATAGACTATCTTCAAGGCATGGGGCATTCAGATAAAGCAAGTGCACAGACAGGTGCAGGAGAGGTGGAGGGGGAAAGAGGGGGGTCCAAGTGCACCCAGTCAGTCAGAAGCTGGGGTAAATGCTGAGAGATGCCACCCTCAAGGTTCATTGACCAATTACAGTAACAATGAGACAAGTGCAGGCCCAGAGGCAAGTGCTAGAGGACAGACGAGGGTGTCAGGGACCTGAGAGACTATGAAGTACACCAGGCGGCCAGTCAGAAGGTTGTGCGGAAAAGGAGAGAGAGAGAGAGAGAGTGGAGAGAAAGGTTAACAGGGTAGAGGGAGAGAAAAGGAAGAGGAGAAGAGGAATGTCTTAAGGAGTTTCCAGAACTTAAGGAGATCAGGCTCAAGATGAGTGCGGCAGGGAGGCTATTCCAGAGGGAGACCCCTGCAGAGGATAAAGATCTCCCTCCAAATCTCTGTTTGGAGAACCGGCTCACTCGCAGACGGTTGGAGGTAGATGAGAAGATGGCTCGAGAAGGACAGAATTTAGGTAGGCATAATTTCAGATAGGTAGGGCCCAGGCCGCAGAAAGCCTTGTGGACAATGCAGAGGGTCTTGAACTTGACTCTTGCAGCCACAGGGAGCCAGTGGAGGGATTTCAGCACTGGAGAGATGCACTCCCTGGGTTTGAGACCAAGGATAAGTCTTGCGGTTCTGTTCTGGATGAGTTGCGGCGGGCGCACAGCAGAGGCAGAGAGGTTGAGAAAGAGGTTGTTGCAGTAGTCCAGCCTTGAGAGAACCAGGCCCTGGAGACAGTGAACCGCTGGGGGAAGGTGAGAAAAGGAAGAGTACCTCTGAGAAGGTGTAGCTGGTCGTTGGACTTTTTAGAGATGTCTGAAATTGAGTGGAGAAGGAGAGAGTGGAGTTGAAGATGACCCCAAGGTTTTTTGCCACGCAGGTGGGTGCGGGCGCAGGTTCAAGGGAGGCCGGCCAGAGTGAGAGTGGGAAAGCGGGAGCAGGAGTTCCAATGCGAACAATCTTAGTCTTACTGGCATTGAGGAAGAGAGTTGCTGGTCATCTGCATAACACTGGAAGTTAGAGATGAAAGTGGTAATCACACGTGCAAGGGCAGCCATGTAGACATTGAAGAACCAGGGAGATAGCTTAGAAACCTGCGGGCTGCCACAAGTTGAAAGAGTGATAATAGAGAGAAAGGACACAAGTTCCACCTGGGATGGGTGGTCGGAAAAGAAGGAGGTTAACCACGCCAGAACCTGACCTGTGATTCCCAGGGTGTCATGCAGACGTGCAATCAGGATGTTGTGGTTTAGCATGTCAATGGCAGGGGGAGTGTTAGTGTTGAGATTTGAGAGCAGGTCTTCACTGGTTCTGAAGAGCAGCTTCTGTGCCTCTGGATGCTCTGAAGCCAGACTGATGGTCGTGGAGGCACCCAGCAGATTCAGTGTGGAGGATGAGCTGAGCGATAGCCAGCTTCTCAAGGAGTTTGAGAGAGTCAATGTTGTCCTTAATAGTTTTGGAGGGGCAAGGGGTCACCCGTTTGTATGAAGGCTTCATAAACCGACTTATCTGGCCACCTCATCAGGTGTGACGGGAGTGAGAGAAGAGAGGAAAAGTGGTTGATGGGCTAAGGGAGGCTCCAGAGGTGTTGGTGTAAGATGTGGTATGGTGGAGAGAGAGGAAAGGATGTCTTGGGGTTTTGCGGTGAAGTGTGAAGCCAGGGCAGAACAAAGGCCCTGGGTGGGTGTAACAGAAGGAGGCTGCTGCAGGATTAGCCAGTTCCTTACAGGCTTTGAAAAAATTGGCCCTGTTTGATGCCGCAGAGATGCAGGCTTGAATAAAGACTATATTTTCTTGGTGTGGATGCAGAGTCAATATTGCCTTTGAAGGAGGCAGCAGGCTGGTTTTTCTGAGGGTCTGCTTGATGAAATCCATTTCTGCTCAGCTGCCCTACACTTGCGTTTAGGGGCAGCCAGATCAGAGTTGTACCAAGAGTTGCACTTTTTGGAAGGCGTCAGTCGGACCCTCACGGCAGGGGCAAGAGTATCAAGAGTGTTAGAGATAGATTGATTGAAGTTGGCGAGGGCTGTGTCAGGGTGGGAGTCAGCCGCAGGAGTAGGAGGTGGAGAGTAGGTGGAGGCAAAGGCAGCCACTGTCACTCTTTTCATGGGTCTGGTGACTTTGAGACTGAGTGGCCACGCTGGGTGTGCCGATGCGAGAGGAGAGCTTCAAGTATGATGAGAGAAGAGGGTGGTCCGTCTAAGAGAGAGAGGTAGTGAGAGGGATAGAGAGAGGGATGTCGGTAGAGATGAAAGCCTCCAAAGTGTGGCCAGCTGTGTGCATTGAGAAAGAGGGAGAGAGAATCGCATAGGTTGCCGAAAGGTCCTGAGAGTCAGTCCAGATGGATGTTGAGATCACCCTGCAGGAGTTGAGAAGAGGAAAGTAGAGAGGAGGCCAGGTCAGCCCATTCCGAGGGGAAGAGAGCTGACCTGGACTGTCCCTGTGGCCAATAGAAGGTGGCCATAAGGAGAGAAGATTTAGGAGAGAGTGATAGCCTATGTCTTCTGTAACGGTGATCCCACCGAGCCAGGCCAGGGTCCCAGTGGTACTACACAGCTGGGCTAACACCAGGTATGTCCAGAACACCTGGAGTGATTGGTATAAGCCCTCCCACGAACAATATGTAAAACCGCATTAAGCAGAGTGACTGTTCATTTTTTGCCAGTTCTGTAAGCTAACATCTCCTCCTTCCAGCGTTCCAATAATAATGTGATGTATATACCTTTGATTGCACCAATTGTTTTGGGTTGTGTGGCAGGATGGGGTGCGGGGGGCGGTATGGGAACAGCTATACACACTGTGATTGGATGTTGATGTATTGATTTAATGTCAAGAAAAATAATAAAAACAGTGATTAAAAATTTTAAAAAAAGAATTTCCTTAGGAAAACCAACCCTGGAGAAATATGGGAATAGATGTTTTAAAATCTGCTGGGTTGTCTTGTTCAGCGTAGGGAATGCCTCTGGGTATCCGGTAGCGTAAACAACGATTACAAGGACGTATTTGTTACCCAGTCAAGAGGTTTCCAACGGTGTAATGATATCTATCCCAATCCACGAGAAAGGGACTTCTATTATTGGTAAAGGATTCAGAGGGGCAGGCAAGGGAATAGGAGTACTGTTTTCTTTTTACATATTTCACATGTCTGAATTAAGTTCTTTATATCAGCATGGATGCCTGGTCAGTAAAACTTCCCACTGATGTGCGCCTGGATCTTAGATTGTCCTAAGTGTCCCCCTGTCAAATTAGAATGTGCAATCTCGAATACGATCTTCCAATGCGTTTTGGGGATTACTAAGTGAGTTTTATTTAGGCCTTCTGTGGATGTTTCCTTTCTGTACAGTAATCCCCGTCTTAGAAAGAAAAAGGGACTTCCCTTCTCTAATCCTTTCCCTTAAGGAATCACCTGCAAGAAAGCCTCTGTGAGTGCTGGATCATTTCGCTGGGCGAAGGCTAGGTCAGGAAGGATGGTAGGTTCTTCTTCCCTTTTTGCTTTAGTGGTAGAAGATTCATCAGCTTCCCCTAAAGGCTAAGGTACCTCTCTCACTATTTTCTGGTTCACTCTCTAAAACGAGGAAGTAGAGCCCTTTCAAGAATTCCCTGTGCAATTTTGTCCCCATGATGTACTTCAAATGGAATTTCGCCATTGGTCCTGTAGGAGAACCTTTGTGTCTCCTTGGGAAGTCAGGATCTATGACTAGCTTGATTGTCTTACTATTGTGTATGCCAAGCGTTAAGTGATTCTATGTCAAGACCTGAGGCTCCCATTATGCTTCTCTTTCTTTTATTCGACAATAAAGAAAAAAGCTCAGCAGCAACATATTTGTGCACCAAAAGTGAATGTGCCATGAGTAATGTGCAGAAAACAGGTGCACCAAATATATATATAATAAGCATAGCAATATAACAGTAACATCATAACATAAAACGTAAGAGTCACTGAAGAAACTACATTTCCCAGGGAGCTTAGCTCCAGTTCATTTAGAGGCCTTCAACAAGTGACCTAGTCCACCAATAGTCTACATTCCGGCGCTCGAGCGCTCATGCCCGTTATAATTTAACGGTTCTTGCAGCTCGAGCGCCGGAATCTTCCTCAGACAAAAGCGTTTCTTCTCGCTGGTTTTTTCACGGCGAATATATCAAAGAAATCTCCTATTCAACATATTAAGAACAATTACAAAGCTGAACTGAAATAAGATTACTGGGCAGTGAGAGAAGGCGTTCAGAAGCCCAGAAAAGAAAAAGAAAAAAAAAAAGTGAGTACGGAGCATTTATTTTATAATGGCAGAACAGTACTCGCCTCAATCAGCTCAGGCTTGGTCTGAGGCTGAGGGAGATCACTGTTACATAGATGAAGTGGCAATGGCTAATAGTTTACAGAAGGTTCTGGGATCCTCTGTGGAGACCAGTGTTAAGAAAGCTGTAACGGATATGCTCATTCCCATACAAAATCGTCTAGAGACTATGGAGGAGCATTTCAGAGGGGCCTCCCCTCCTGGGAGGAAGAGAACACAGAAAAGGAAGCACCTTACAGAAGGGGGATGTACACCAGCTCGCAAGAGAAAAAGCTCTACGACCCCCACCCCCCGAGCCAGCCATCTAATGCCACAGCTGCCGTAATGGACACCTTCTCAAGGCTGAAACAAGCCTTCATGAATAGGAAGGTAACACCTTCCCATCAACCATCTTACCCCGAGGAGGAAATCAGGGGAAATAGACCCTCAAGCCCGGGGTGATATGGACAGGGCTCGGAAGAAGAAGATCATAATGAGAACGTCTACGACGCTGATCTTTCTAACTCCTCTTCAGATGAGGAATTTCATTTTGAGGATTCAAAACCCTCTGCGGCAGACCCCATCCCTAAAGACACAACCGGGACCAAACCTTCTACTGAAGGTACATTTACCCTGGAAGACTTAATACACCCCAGGTCCACCGACTGGGAACCATCTTCCAAGACATCGAGTTACATCCACCTTGGGCTGAGCAAGCCACTTGATAAAGAGGTTCGGACCAGACTACCTGCTGAATGTCCACGACCAGACATTGCGGATAAAGTAGCTCTGACTCCGGAGCTTGATTCTAGAATGATTACCTTTCTGGGTAAAAACGTTAAAGACCCCAGGAAGGGAATTGATCGCGCCTGGAAGGCCTGCCAGGATAAAGTACTGGACATAGCAGGTCCACTAGCAAAAATCTCCGATCTTGCGAATGCAGCCATCACCTCATCGACCCAGTGATGCTGTCCGGTTGGGTCCAGAGGGCTATTTGACTCTTGGGCAACGCCAGTTGTGCCATCTCAACAGAGAGACGGAAATGCATCCTATACAAAATAGATGCCAAATTAACCGAACTGGCAGACACATAATCCGGCCCAACTGCACAAGGCCAGCTTTTCGGAGACCCTTTTATGAAGGGGATGACAAAATTCGTCGGGACATTCACGGCGTTGGACAAAGCACAGGCTTCAATAAAAAGAGTATTTGCAACCAAGGTTTTCTCCAGGGCCGGACGAGGAAGAGGTCGCTCTTCCGGCCGTTACTTCTTCGACAAGAGACCTCAACAATCCAGAGGTCAGTATAATTCCTGGCAAGAACCCCCCCGACACTTTCTTCCCCTCGAGAGGTCATGGAAGAGAGCGTCCCTGGAGGAGAGCGGCTAAATACCCAGCCCAGCAACAACCCACAGGTCAGTGTACTGATAACTGCGCCAGCGCCACTAACACTTATAGGAGGGAGGTTAAGGATGTTTGCAAATGCTTGGGATACCTTATTGGGAGATGCCTGGGTAAGGGACACAGCTCGGGGTCTTCACCTAGAGTTTTTTACGCAGCCCATTCAGACATGTCGCCCCACTCCCATAGTAATGTCTCTATCAGACCAAACCGCCTTAGACAGCAAAATACTCAGTCTCCATCAGAAGCAAGCGATTAACCCCTGCTCAAGTCAGGGAAGCTTCTTCAGTCCCATATTTCTGGTACGCAGGAAGCAAAAAGTGTGCCCAGTCATAAACCTCAAGAGCGCTCAACGAATTCATCCTTTACCGCCATTTCAAAATGGAAGGTATACACATGCTCAGAGATCTTCTCAGACCGAACGACTGGCTTATGCGCTTAGACTTAAAAGACGCTTACCTCGCAGTGCCGATTCATCAAGCACACATCAGTTACCTCAGATTCTCCTGGAGAAATCGAGAATGGGAATTCACAAGTCTCCCCTTTGGACTCTCTTCGGCGACTTGGGTCTTCACCAAACTCTTAAGACCTGTAGTAGCTCAATTAAGAGAGCAAGGTGTCCGTCTCATAATTTATCTAGACAACATTATTTTCATGGCCCACTCACAGGAGTTAGTTCAGAAACAAACAGAGCTGGCAATAAACTTGCTACACCGCCTCGGTTTTCTTATAAACTGGGAGAAGTCTGTTCTACTTCCATCCAAAAATATGGAATTTCTGGGATTCATAGTGGATACACAGAATTCGCAGCTTCGACTCCCATCAGCCAAGATTCACTCTACCAAAAGAGAGATACGCAGACTTTTATAGAAGAACATGTTCTCTCTTCGAGAACTAGCAAGAGTGATAGGGCTACTTTCATTTTCCATTCAAGCAATATTTCCCGGCCCTCTTCACTATTGAGAGCTGCAATGACTAAAATGTCAACACTTAAGGAGAAGCCTTTCTTATTCTCAACTCCTGACACTGTCTCCTCAAGCGAGGACAGAGCTCAACTGGTGGCTCACTCACATGGAAGCCTGGCATGGCAGAGACATCTTCGGCTCCGCGCCAGATATTATTATCGAGTCGGATGCCAGTCACTCCGGTTGAGGAGCGAGATGCGGTCCTATAGAAACGGGAGGGACTTGGTTCCCTCAGGAGCTGGACCTTCATATCAATTGTCTAGAGCTTCTTGCAGGTTCCTTTGCAGTGCGCTCTTTTGCCAAAGACAAAGCGAGTTGCTGTATTTTACTAAAGATGGACAACATCTCAGCAGTAAGATACATCAACCATCTGGGCGGCACCAAGTCGAGACCCCTAGCAGAATTAGCCAAGGACTTCTGGCATTTCTGTCTGGATCACCAGATTTCAGTTACAGCGGAGTACCTTCCCGGACTCTCAAATGCAGTAGCGGACTGGTACTCCCGCCACTCGACGGATTACAGCGATTGGAGAATCAACAGAGAGGTTTTCCTCTGCCTTCAGGCGATCTGGGGTCCAATGTCCATAGACCTCTTTGCTTCCAGACTCAACTCCCAACTACCAACTTTCTACAGCTGGAGGCCGGACCCAGCAGCAGCTACAACAGACGCATTCCTACAATCATGGTCCCAGGGAATACTGTATGCCTTTCCTCCTTTCACTATGATAGCGAGGACACTGGCGAAGGCCCGTCAGGAGCATGCAAATCTGATCCTTATAGCGCCGGTCTGGACATCTCAGACCTGATATCCAGTTCTTCTGGAACTTTCTTCGGATTCTCCAATCCTACTACCCCATTTTCCGGATCTCCTATTAGATCTGGAAAATGGGGTAGTAGAAAATGGGGCTCCAACTCTTGGAGCATCTGGAGCTCCTGGTGTCGTGAGAAAGGAGTACATCCAATTTCAGCACCTGTAGAAGAGAATTTGAATTTTCTAGCATCCCTAGCGGAAAAAGAGCTCGCCTACAGGTCTGTGAACGCCTACCGTTCAGCAATTTCCGCAGGTCATGACCTTATCCAAGGAGTACCAGCAGGAGTACCAGCAGGAGAACACCACCTTGTCTGCAGGTTGCTCAAGGGTGTAAGGCTTACCGTCCCACCTCCAGCTCGCTATGACAAGCTTTGGGACGTTAATAAAGTACTGAACCTGTTTCTGTCTTGGCCTAATAATGAAGAACTATCACGTACAGCCCTATCTGGCAAACTTACTACTCTACTCTGCTTGGTATCCTGCAGGAGAGTCTCAGACATCAGAGCTCTAGATCTAGCAGGCAAAGCCTTTTCTCCTGATGGCATTGTATTCCATATTCATAGAAGAACAAAGTGCAATTCCAGGCTGATTTCCCATCCCGCCTTTAGAGATCAACCTAAGCTCTGCTTGGTTAAATGCTTAAAAGTCTACGAAGAAAAGACGGCTCCACTCAGAACCTCCCCTAATGGGCAGCTACTGATCGCTCTGCGTAAACCGCACAAAGCAGTATCAGCACCGACCTTAGCACGCTGGGATGGGTGGACGCTAGCTGAAGCAGGGCTAGACACCAAGCACTTCGGAGCCAACTCAGTTAGAGGAGCCATGGCCTCCAGAGCCTTCCAGGCAGGTGTTCGCCTAGAAGATATCATGAGGATGGCAGACTGGGCAAGTGAATCAGTATTCAAACAATTCTACCTAAACCGGTAGATCAGCCGGCATCTATTGTGGTAAGTAAGCTTTAAACAAGCATAATGGCAGCCTCCGGTCTTGACATAGAATAAAGATTTTCCATCATAACTTACTAGAAAGTCTTAATTCTATTAAAGACTCGGAGGCGAGCATTATCCCACCCGGAGAGAAAATAACAGCATGTTACCTGATGTTAATTAAATATGTATTGAAAAGATTAATGTTCTGAAATTTACATGTACCCTATCGGAATAACTCCACGATTTTGTCCCACCCTGATAAGGGATCTAGGGTTGTCATATACAAAAGACTAATTTTTCCTTTTCTTTGACAGCGCCTACAGACAAGTCTGCCTGATCATGGCCCGAAACAAGTTCTTCTTCTTCAAGTTAGCTACAGTTATCTTCTACTATGGACAGCCAAGTTCGCAGCCCAGAAAGAGGAAGTGTCATCATGTTTAGGACTGTTTATGCAGGGGATCTGAACTACTATTGGTGGACTAGGTCACATGTTGAAGGCATCTAAATGAACTGGAGCTAAGCTCCCTGGGAAATGTAGTTTCTTCAGAGACTCTTACCTTTTATGTTATGATGTTACTGTTATATTACTGTTATATTGCTATGCTTATTATATATATATTTGGTGCACCTGTTTTCTGCACATTACTCATGGCACATTCACTTTTGGTGCACAAATATCTTGCTGCTGAGCTTTTTTCTTTATTGTCGAATAAAATAAGGAGCATAATGCTCGCCTCCGAGTCTTTAATAGATTTAAGACTTTCTAGTAAGTTATTATGGAAAATCTTTATTCAATATTTTAAATAGAATTCTATTTTTAAGCATTTTACTTGATTTTTATTATTATTTTTTTTTTTAATTTCTTTATTGGTTTTTTACCATAAACAACAAAAACAAACATACAGACAGTTATTACGCGGCATAACTGGCGCATTAGCACATTTCTTGGATTTCATTGTACTTCCGCAGCACCAGGGTCTTCTGGCGGCTCCATCATTCTTGTGCAGCCACTTTGTTGGGTCATCCCAGAGTTTTTGCCTGAATTGTCTCATCATGGGGCCTTGTACCGGGCTTCCTTGTTTTCCTCACTGGTCGTTGGACCCTATGGGATCGTCGCTGTCTCCTTCTTCCCTATTGTCGAATAGGTCCTGCATCAGGGTGTTCCACGCGGCCAGTTTTTGCGCTGTCTCCCCCTCTCCTCTTTTCACTGCTCTAATCCACACCGCGGTCTCTGCCAGTGCCCACTTTTGAAGGTCTGACCACCATGCTTCTATGTTCGGGCCCTCCCTTGACTTCCATGTCATTGCTATTCTCCTTTTTGCCAGTATAAGTATTAGGTCTTTCATTTTCGCTAGGTGCGACTCATGTCTGCTTCCTCTCGGGAAGAGTCCCAGCAAGTATTTTTCAGGGTGCTCCGCTTGTATTTGAAGTCCACTTTGCGCTATTTTGGTTCTGATCTTATCCCAGAAGGCTTGTATCACCGGGCAGGTCCAGAACATGTGTGTCATGTCAGCTCCCTCCGCCAGGCAGCGAGGGCACCTGTTTAGATGTTCCCTCCCCATCTTGTTCATTCTCTTGGGCGTGAGGTATGCTCGGTGCGTTATGTATAACTGTGCCTGCCTGAACCGTGCGTTCCTTGACACTTTTTTTGGGTATCGTAGCACCCTGGCCCATTCTTGATCACTGAAGGGCCTCTGAAGTTCCTCTTCCCAGCCCCTCCTCGTGTGTGGTTCCTGTGAGTTTTCTGTTTTTAACAGTTGTTCATATAGCCTGGAAGTTGTATGGGTTCCTTCTGATATATCGTACCATGCGTCTAGCTTTGTCATATCCTCCTCCTCCTGGTTTGTCCGCTCTGGCCATCTTTTTTTGATGTTTCGTATCATGCCGTTGTAGAGGATGAATTGGCCTTCATGTATCTCGTATTCCTCCATCATTTCTTGAAAGTCTGCCCACCTTTCCCCTCTTGTCAGGTCTCCAATTTGTGCCACGCCTTTGGCTTCCCAGTGCGCTCGATATGCCACCAGCATGTTTGAATTCGCCCCCAAGAGGCCCGCCAGTGGGATCTGCGTCGAATACGGGTCTTTCTCCCCCTGGAGTCTCCATGCCCTCTTCCATAGTCCCACTGCGATGGTAAGCATGTTCGGGAGGGTCTTGAGCAGAGGTTTATCGAGCCACGGTATTTCTCTCAAGTAGTATCTTTTCAGTGCTGGCTGAAAGGTAATTGTGTCAATTGTTTCGTCTTCCCCCAGCCACCTGACTGCGAACTGTAGCTGTCCTGCCAAATAATATTTCTCAAAGTCCGGTATTCTGATGCCACCTTCCTCATAGTCCTTCTGGAGTGTCCCCATTGCGATCTTGTTTCTTCCTCCCCCCCACAGGAAGGTTCGTGTTATTGTGTTTAATTTGTTGAAGAAGGTTTTGGGAATTGTGTATGGGATGTTCGTGAAATAATATAGTAGGCGCGGCAGCACAACCATTTTCAGGAGGGCCGCTCTCCCCATCATCCCCAGTGGTAGTGTTCCCCAGAAGGCCATCGACTTCTGTATCTTTTCCAGCGCCACCAATGTGTTGGTTCTGTGGGTATCGGCTGTATCATGATGCATCTCTATTCCCAGATATTTGAAGGAGTTTGAAGCCCACGCCAGGCCCAGGTCCGGGAGGCCACCCGGGGGGACCTGTTTTAGCCCTGCCAATGGGAAAACCAGGGATTTCTCTTTATTTATTGCTATGCCCGATAACCTGGTGTATGCCCCGATCGCCTCTAGGAGACATGGTAGGTTAGCGGCTGGGTTCTCCACAAATAGCAGCATGTCGTCCGCGTATAGCGAAACTTGGTGGAGGACCCCGTCTATGTCTATCCCAGTGTCCCTATATTCTGATCTGAGAAAGGCCGCAAACGGCTCCAGGGCCAGGATATATAACATTGGCGATAGTGGGCATCCCTGCTTGGTTCCCCTGTGTAACCTCCACTCCTTTGACACAAATCGCCCTGTTTTCACCCTTGCTCTAGGATCATTGTATAGCAGCTTGATCCACCGGAGGAACCCCTCTCCTATGCCATAGTGAGCGAGCACACTGATCAGCCACTCCCAGCGGACCGAATCAAAAGCTTTGACAGCGTCCAGGGACACTATTGCGCTCTTGCCCTGTTTCCGGTTTGTCTCATCAATCACGTGGTGCAGTCTACGGAGGTTCCATGACGTGTTTCGCCCCGGGACATAGCCTGTTTGGTCCGGATGAATCAGAGTGGCCACTACCTGTTTCAGGCGGTTGGCTAATACTGCTGTCAGTATTTTGGCGTCCTGGTTGATAAGGGAAATCGGCCTGTAGGAGGCGCATTCCCTGGGTGATTTCCCTGGTTTTAGGATCGGGACGATTATTGATTGGGACATGCTAGTCGGCAGTTGTCCGCTCTCATATGCACCTTGATATGTGTCAGCTAGCTTCTGGGAGATGGTGCTCTTAAATGCCTTATAAAACTCGGCTGGGAGTCCATCCGGGCCCGGGGTCCTGCCAGTGGGGAGCTCCGCAATCACGCCCTCTATTTCTTCTACCGTGAGAGGTGTGTCCAGCAGCTGGGCTTGTTCTTCTGATAGTTTAGGCAGTCTTATTTCTGCCAGTGCGTCAGCAATATCTTCTGGGTCTATCTCTGGGTTTGGGGCATATAGTTGTTCATAGAATTGGGCAAATGAGGTATTAATATGCTCTTGATTTCTGGTCTCTTTTCCCTTGTGGTCCACTAACACTGTAATGGGGTCTGTTTTGGTTTCCTGTCTGGTGAGCCACGCTAGGAGTCTACTGGGTTTATCCCCTTCCGCATGTAGTCGTTGTAGATACCTCCCATAATTCAGTCTCCCTAGCTTTTCCCAGAGCACCATACAGTCTGCTCTTAGCTTCACCAGCTCTCGGGGCTCACCCCCTCTATCTCTGCCCGTCGCTCCCGTATTTCTATCTCCCTCTCGAGTTCACTGAGCTCCTTCATGGCCGCTCCCGTCAGCCCCCCCATCCTGCCTATTGCCGCCCCTCTTTTCACCACCTTGAACGTGTCCCATAACGTGGCGCTACTTTCGACACTACCTTCGTTTTGCTCAAAGTAGTCCTCTATCGATTCTTGGAGGTGTTCCTCCAGTTCGCCCTCTCTCAGGGCCTCTGCTCGGAGCCGCCAGGTTGGTATCGGGGCTGACCTATGGGTATGTGCCCATGTCGCCATTATGGGGGCATGATCGGAGAGTGTACGTGCTTTAATGGTAATTTCTGTGAACTCTTGTAGTGATTCCCTACCCGTGAATATATAATCTATTCGTGTGAATGTTCCATGTGGTGCGCTATAATGTGTGTACCCTCTCCCCTCTCCATGTACCTGTCTCCAGATGTCGACCAGCTGCAGTCCCTCGAGGGTCTTATGTAGTTCTTTGGCTGGGGGTGCCGGCTTCCTGTGCTTGTCATCCGACCTGTCCAGGAGCGGGTTCATGGTGCAATTAAAATCTCCGGCCCAGATAAACGTCGCCTCCCTGTACTGGGCCAGCCTGGGTGCCAGCCTCTTGAAGAATTCTGTTGCGTCGCAATTTGGTGCGTAGGTGTTAACCAGGCACACTTCTCTGTGTTCCAGCATGCCATGCACCAGTACCAGCCTCCCCTCCGGATCTGTCTCTTGCTTGAGCATCTGGAATGGGACCCCCGGGGCAATCCATGTTAGTACTCCCCGCGCGTAGTTCGAATACGTGGCACTGTATATCTGCCCTCCCCACTTCTTGTTCATCTTGATCTGTTTTTCCTTGGTAAGGTGTGTTTCCTGCAGCATTGCTATCTTAACCTTCATCCGGTTTAGCCATGCGTAGATCCTGAGTCTCTTGACATACGCATTAAGACCTCTCACATTCCAGGTTGCTATTGTCATGCCGTCCTGCCCCATGTCCTTTTCTTACGAACTGGCCTCATCGTCCCACCGCCGTGTCTTAGCGCTCTGCCCTCCTCCGCCACCGTATGGAAGTCCCTTGCGGTCCTTTTTTCAGGGCCCTCCTTCTTGATGCGACTGTGTTTATTGTCCCTTGTTTTGCGCTTCCTGTTGCACCTGTCACCTTGTGCTTGTGATTTCCCATGGTCTCTTGCGGTCTGTTTCTTGTTGCCTGCGCTGTATGCCGTCCATTCACACCTCATAACGTCTTTAACCCAAACAGTAACTGGTAAACTAACGCCCAGCCACCCTCCCCCTGCTCGGGCTCCGCCGCTTCTCTCATCGTGCTCCTTTGGTTGGGGCCGACTTGCAGCAGCGTGATGCCTTAAAACTGGCATCTAAACTTGTAGATTGTTCTCTCTACTGGGGCGTCTCCTCTCTCAGCCTACTGTGACTGGAGTGGGGTTGGTCGCTCCCTCGTTCATGTCTTCCGGCTTAGTTGTTGGTCGAATGTTTAGTATCTTGTGCTTGGCTGCCTTTTCCTTTTCTCCCCCCTTGTCAGGGTCTGTTTCCGTTATTGTTGGCGCTTCTTTGTCTCAGCTGGGGGATGCCCCGTGCGTCCATCCATCTGTGGGCTTCATCGGTGGAATCAAAGAAGCATGTTTTGTCCTGGTGTATTACCTTGAGTTTGGCGGGGAACAATAGCATGTATCTCACCCCTGCACACCTGAGGCGTTCCTTTGTTGGGCCGAACTGTGCTCTCTGCTTTTGGACCATGGCTGTATAATCCGGATATATAGTACTCTTGGAGGAGTGTCTGGTAATCGTCCCTCCCCCCCTTGGAAATGCCACTATTTTGTCCCTATCCTTAAAGTTCATGATCCTGGCAATTATCGCTCTCGGGGGGGCCCCGGGCTGAGGCCTTTTTGTTAGTGCTCTGTGTGCCCTCTCCACCACAAAGCCCTGAGACAGTGCTCCTGCCCCTATCTCTTGGAGCAGCATGTTCTCTATGTACTCCGTGGGGTCGTTGCCTTCCTCGCCCTCCGGAAGTCCAATAATGCGGACGTTGTTTCTCCTCGCCCTCCCCTCCGCATCCTCCGCTCTGCGCTCCAGGATCTTGACTCTTTGCAATACTTCTGACATTTGCGTTCGTGTTGTGGTGACCCCTGCCGTGTTTTGTTGCACTTGTTGTTCGATCTCTGCTACCCTCTCTGTCAGGTTCCGTGTGTCCTGGCGAAGGAGGCCCACGTCCACCATCACCGTGTCTAATTTGTTTTCAAGTGATGTCTTCAGGGCCCCTATTGCTGTGTCCATTTTATTCTCCAGAGATGCTGTCATGGCTGCTATTGCTTCCAGGATTGTGCCCTCGTTTGCATTTTCCGCCAGGTGGGGGGTATCAACTACGGCCTTCGCCGCATCCGCCTGCTTTTTGTGCTCGGACGTCTTAGTGAAAGTGTCCATGGTGCTTTGCTTAGCTTTCCCCTCCATTTTCTTGTTTGGCATTCTGTCTGTGTGTGCTCGCCCCACGTGTGGGCTGTCGGTGCTGCGTCCCTCCGGTTATTGTGTCTCGACTCCCGCTTCTCTCCTTACCGGTTCGCGTGATTGTCCTCTCTGCCCGTAACCTCCCGCTATATGTGGGCACCCCGTGGGTCAGTCGGGGGCCCAGGCGCTCGCCCCGTATTGCGTTGCAGTGTTCCAGGTACTTCGGTGGCTTCCTGTTCGAGCCTGTGTACCCCTGTGAAGGTGGTTTGGCCGTTGTAGTTAGCCCCGGGCCCTCCAGGCGCAGGCCAGCTCCCCGTCCCAGTGTGGGAGGTCTGGGGAGGCGATCCGCGTCCGCTCCGTTGCGGGGGTGCGCTATTGGCGCTGAAGGTTTCTCCGCTTGTGCCGCTCACCTCTGAGGACTAGGGCCGCCGCCGCTCTCACCGGGCGTGCCTGGCCTCGTGCACCTCAGGTCCAGCAGTCCGCGGGTGCCCCAGCCTTCCTCGTTTTCCTCTCGCTTCTGTGGGTTCCGTCCGCTCCTCCGCTGGCTCGATCCCTCCCGGTGTTGCGCCTGCTCTCGGTTGCGCTTCTCACCTCTCGGGGCCCCTGCGTCCTTCTCACTCCTGGCAGCTGCGCACGTCGCACACCAGGTGATTCCTGTGTTCCCCTCCGAGGCTACCGCTGGGGTCGCTGAAGGATCAATTTCTCCCGATGCACGGGCGCCTCCCTCTCTTTACTCCGAGGCCGCGGCTCCGTCCGCCATGTTGGATTTCGCTGACCTTCCTTGTCGTCGGACGTTCGTCTGGATCGGCGCTCCGATTTCGCCCCAAATCTCACTCAGCAGTGGACGGATGTTTCTCCTACTGTACCCTGCTTTCGGGTCGTTGCAGCGTTCGCCTGAATGTCACCAAGCCGGATTATTACGCGGATCGTGACGGGAGCTCGGTCTCAAGGCAACCTCACTCCATGGGCTCAAGCCACGCCCCGAGAGCATTTTACTTGATTTTAGTGTAAATCTGATTTTGAACACACTTGTATTCTTTTTTTACTGCTGTTAGTAAACTGATTGAATGTGCATTTAAAATCTGTAGATAAAGCTCTGTTAGGCTGCACAACTGAATAAACAAACATATTGTTGTGCATATTTAGAACGCTGTATTGCTCGAAAGTGTTTGCAACTGAAGGTGTCTCTTCCGCACTAAATTTCCCAGGCAAAGTGTAGTTTCCGTGGATATTTCACTCACAACGGGTACGACAGCGCCGGCACGACATCATCTAGCAGGTCTGTGGTGTACGTGTGTACCCCGGAAACACTAGTTCTGGATAGAACGGTACGGGTTTAGGATTTTTATTGCCCTAGTTGGGGTATTTGTATTGTTTTTTATATAGTTTTGCACAAGATGAGCTGCTCCTACTCACAAGAATTCCTGCTTTCATTCAGGGATATGAATCAAGGTTCTTTATTGCTTTGCGCTCTGGGTAAGATTAGAGATGTTAATATTATATGTAAACTGGCAGCCGCTAACCTATAAAGTAGCGCTAATCAACACCAGATCAGCCATTAAAAATGTGGCATTGATTAACCACTATATTCAAACTCATGATATTGATATGTTAATGTTTAAAGAGTCATGGATTACTGACTCGTGCCAATCGCATTCCTGTTTGCTAGTATCAGTTAATTATCAAATAAAATGGCTCAATAGAGATCAAAAAAGGGAGGTGGGATTGCTATTATTCATAATGTGGGTATTGATCTACAAAATAACTGCACCCTGAAATGGGATAGTGTCTCACAAGTACTGACATGTACCCATCAATTCTCCCCAAATGAGTGTTAAAATGATCCTGTGCTATAGGCCAGTAGGATCGGCCACCTCATTTTTAAACATGATGGATACTTATCTGGGTGTGGAAGCCAGTAATCATCCAAATGTTATCATCTTGTGAGATTTAAATATATGGTGTAAAGAGCCAGGAAACAATGACTGTATACATTTTATGGATATTATGAATTCACATAATCTCGGTCTTCTTTCTGATCTTCCTATTCACTCTAATGGACACTGTTTGGCTCCATCATTATTTAGATGGTTCAATTTAAAGGAGGCAGAAGTAAAACAATTTAGTTGTTCAGACCATTTTATGGTGCAGTTAAGATGGACCTTGGTATCTAATATAAACAATAATAAAGTAATAGGTATCACAGAATTCCGACATCGGAAAAAAGATCAGGATCAAATTAGAGATGCAGAGCTGATGATTAATATCCTTGAGATATATGATGCGACAGGCGGTGCAGAGGACTATACTAGCCTGATGCAGCTGCAGGCTAATTGTGATCGTGTGGCACCTATGAAAAATATTGCAGTAATTGTAAGGAGATGGATCCAGTAGTTCACTGAGAAACTGAAACAATGCCAAAGTCAATATCAAAAATTGGAAAAGAAATGGCGCTCGATGCAAGTTGTTGAAGATCGTATAATGGCAAAAGCAGCCCTAATGCAATATAAATCTGAGAACATGCATGCGAAGGTGCAAAACTTACAGAAGCATATAAATTAGGCAGCAAATAGACCTAAATAACTTTTTTAGGCCATTAGGAATCTAGCAAATCCTGAGTGTGTAAATACATATCTGCATCCTAGTCAGAAGATGGCCAATGAATTCAATGTCTTCTTCACTAACAAAACTGACCGGATTAGAGTAAATATTGATGCTCAGCCTGTCAGTGCTCCTGGGTTAACCAACTCCAAACCTATAATTGGGGAAAAGGCCTCTTGTTTGGAGTTCAACTTTATTTTGGTGGGAAAGGACACTATTGAGAGCGTTCTCTGTGCTCTTAAACCGACCAATTTCTCAAATCACCCTATTCCAGCTTAGTTAGCCAAACAGCATGTAGATGTATTGAGCAAATCTATCCAAAGGTTTGTGAATGCATCACCTGCCTGTGGCTATGTGCCAGAAGAACAAAAAAAGTTCCATCCCTGGATCACAAGGTTCTGGCAAACTATCGCCCAATTGCAGGGCTTTTATGGCCAACTAAGATATTGGAGAAAGTTGTTACTATGCAACTTCAAGACCATATAGAAGATAATAACATTTTGGATGTACATCAATCCGGATTCAGGCCTGGCCACGGGACGGAGACTGTGTTGCTCAAAGTCTGGGATGATATCTTTGAGAATGCCGACAATGGTGACCTTAGTACGTGGCGACATCAGCACGTTACTCATGCTTGATTTGTCGGCAGCTTTTGACACAGTGGATCTCAACATTCTGGGTGCCAGACTAAGCTTGCTGGCACAGGTCTCGGGAAAGGTATTGAGATGTTTTTTTTCTTAAACTTTATTTTGGGTAATTTTAACATCATAAAAAACAGTTAACAGAACAAATCGCCCCATTGTGGGGTGAGTTACCCTAGTGCCTTCTTAACCCCTGATACCCTCCCCCCCGGTGCCCCTATCCGTACTCCCTCCCCATTTCACCAAGGCCAGTGTTGAGATGTCATCCCCTTGATGCGTCGTCTGGCTACCAGCTAGTTTCTGTGTTCTAGAAAGACTAAGTCACTGTTTTGAGGGCTGTGTCTCCCTGAAGATGACGGGAAAGCGTTTTCATCCGTCTTGTTGATTAAAAAGGTCACCAGTGGCCCCCAGATGTCTGGGGGGCGGGCGTGCTGGGGAAGTGTTCTGATAAATTTGGATTCAACGTCCTGACAATATAGGGTGTCTTTTTGCCAGTTTGCCACCGACGGGGTGGGTCCTCTGCCCCATGACATGACAACTCTCCTTTGAGCTAGTGTCAATAGTAACCCGGCCAGTTTCCTTACTCGGGGTGAGAATTGTTTCGTCATCCCAAGCAGTGCTGCCGTTGGGATGGGTTGCACTTCCTCTCCTATTATTGCTGCCGTGGTCTGGAGGATCTGAGACCAGAACGGGGTAAGTTTGGGACAGTCCCAAGCGAGGGGAAAGAAGTCTGCTGTTAGGTACCCACATCTTTCGCATTTTGCTGGCTGGTCTGGGTGTTTATTCTTTTTAGCGGGGGTGAAGTATGTCTGGTGTAGGTAATTAAAATCTATTTGCTTGACGCGTGTATTGAGGGCTATTTTTTGGGTCTGTTTTAGTATGTACGGCCATTCCTCTTCTGGGATTGTTAGCTGGAGGGACCTTTCCCATCTAGTTTTCGTACGAGTATCGATGGATACCGTGTCTGATAAAAATGATTTATAAAGTAGTGAGACTAGTCTGCCTGGGCCTGGATCGCATTGTGCAACAATTGCCATGTTGGAGTTTGTTGCGGAAACGTGGGGAATAGAGCCTGTAGGGTATATCTGGTCCTAAAATAAATAAACGTATCTAATGGTGTGTTGCCTCCTCTTTCCGTAGCCTGTTGAGGTGTGATGAAGGAGCCTTCAACGAACAAATCCCCTAACGTGTTTATCTGCAGTTTTCCCACCCATTGGTGGAAGGTTCTTTCAGATGTGAGGGGGATTCCTGCAATACATTTGATTGGAAGCAGGGGAGAGTATCTCACTTGTACTTCATATTTTTGTGCAAGTTTTTTCCATATAGCTTATGTGGCGAGGACCACATTCATCGTGTTGATACGCACTGGGAGCTGGCTGATAATGACGGCCCTTAATAAATTGAGAGTAGCTAGTGCCCGTTCTATCTGCACGTGTGGTCTGATGGAGTGCGTGGCATACCAAAAGCTGAGGAATTGTGCTTGGGCCGCCCAGAAGTACCTTTCCAGGTCAGGGAGGGCAAGTCCGCCGCTGGATACTGGGAGTATCAACGTCGAATGAGCGACCCTGGCTGGTTTACCCGCCCATAGGAGGTCAAGAACAAGGCTTTTGATTTTCTTCAAAAAGATTTGTGGGAGTAAAATTAGAATGTTGGAGAATAAATATAGCAGTTTAGGGAGTATGACCATTTTTAATAGTGAGGCTCTTCCCCATAAGGTTAGCGGGAGGGATTTCCACTGGTTCACTTTTTCCTGTAGTGTTTTTGCTACTGTCCCATAGTTGTCTTGGAATACGGCGTGGTATTTTAGTGACATTTGTATCCCAAGGTAGCGTACGTTTGAGGACTCCCATACAAAATTGGAATCGTCAGTGAACAGTTTGGTAACTTGGGTGAGTGGGAATATAATCGATTTTGTGTGATTGATTTTTAATCCTGATATCGGCCCGAATTTAATTACTTCCCTCATAATTGGATTAAGATTTTCTACGGGATCACGTACGAATAGCGCCACATCATAGTGTTGGTTTGTGAGCAGATCTCCCATTAGGTCCTCTCTGTTTTGGCGCAAAGGGAACTTTGTTTAAGAGGAGGCTGGAAACACCACTACCAGGTCGATCTCCTGTGTTCTCACTGAACAAGGGATAGGATCCCAGTATCCTGCAACTACGAAGCTCAGTCGAGTAACCGCTGGTGACCCGCTGGAAGGTTTGGCAACCTGAGCCCGCTGTCGTCCCGTGGGACCCCTCTGCATCTGGTCGTCCTAGAAGGTTTGCGAAGGCGCTTCGACCCACTGGAATAGTGGGACCAACTATTCTCGGCACCTTCACCAAAACCTGCAAGTAAGCTTACTCTGAAGCGTCCCTGGGCCAACCAGTGGGCTGACCAGCTTACGCAGGACCTTTGCTCTGTCTCCGCCGTTGTTTCGAGGAGGCCTTCGAAACTTGGTATACTGCTAGCTCTGTGTCCACGGCACCCTCACACCGAATTTCGTACACTTGGCATTCCCAGGTCTGAAGTAAGACGAGTGCGCCCGGACCGGAGTAAACACGGTTACCGCATTGCCCTGCTGCAGCAACGTCCTTTGCAAGTCTGCTGCATTTGTGACCCTCTTGCCCCTGAAGCCTGCTGCATTGAAACTGGGGTTATTCATCCACCCGGAGATGAGAAATCGCCACTATCCCATTTGGGAATCCTCGCTGGCACTCAGGAACTAAAAGGTGCCGAGACGTCCTTTTTGCCGCCGTCAAACCTGCAACCGAATTGGACTAACCTGCCGAAGTTTGGGTCTCCTTGCTACAGGGACCGGTGAGTAATCTTTACCCCAACCGGTGGCCCCTAGCACCAGAGCCCATCTTTACGCACAAGTGGCCCCTGGGGGCCCCCTCTCCTGTCCACTGCTATTGCGAAATAGCGACTCCATCCCGAACTCTCAAACTGCCTCTGTCTTCAAGTGGAGGTCCTTCTTGAATAGTTGGAACTTATTCTTCATTGCCTTATCCACCTTCCCGAGCTGCTAGAGACCCCTGAAGAGACCCTGTTTTGCTCATTGGAACAACTGCGTGCATTGCACAAGGCTCCCCTCTTCTTAGGGCTTGGACTGCCCCTTATTTAGGTGAATACCGGATGTTGAATTGGGACTAAAGATTTATTGCACTGCCTGTTTCCTTTCCCTCTAGGTTGTTAACATATTTCGTGCAGTCCTACCTTTAGACCCCCCTGGTCTTGTACAGATATTGTATTGAAAGTGATGTATTGGTTTACTTAGTGTTACTGAGATTCTTTGCTATGGTCTATGTTACAAAGGCCTTGTAAAAATGTGTCTATTTTTAATATAACACCTGTCTGAAGTAATTTGTAAATGTCCTTGCTCTGTGTGCTCATTGAGGTCCTTCAGTCACCCTCACCCATCCTGAGACTTAGACTTGACCGCCTGCCATAGCTACCCTGATTGGTCTGGCTTGTCCAGCGGTTACCCTGTTCCAAGAAACTAGGTTGGCCTTCTGAACCTCTGCCCCTTCTGGACAGAGTTCAGAAATCCTTCTTAACAGTTACCATGGAAAAGATCAGTTTCAGAGTTCCGTTGGAGACTCCACTGGTTGCGGTCCATCGACGTATCCGGTTCAAGTCATTGTGTTTGATATTTAAATGTTTGCGGGTTTTGGCACCACAATATTTAGTCACAATAATTAAGACCTATAATCTGATAAAACCTCTACGGTCTTCAAATCAAGATCTCTTGGTGATTCCACCCTTTAAATCTGTTTGCTGGAGAGAAAGAAGGTTTTCAGTGGCCGGTCCTCAGGTTTGGAATGATCTGTCGGCTCATTTACAGAATATTGAATATTTGGCTATGTTCAGGAAACAGATTAGCTTAAAACATACTTATTCGAGTAGATTGCAATATGATTAGTTCTCACTGTTCACTATCTGTTAAAATCTGTGCCTAGATGAGGCTTGTGGCTTGGTTCCCGCGGGATATTTGCAATAGAAATCTAAAAATCAAAATCAAAGCTGCCTGCTGGGACATGTAGACTGAACTTCCAGGCCAGATTTGGCAGCCAATCCTATATAACAACCAGAAGGGGTATCAAGTCTGTGGGAATCATTCCTCTTCTCCCTGGAGGGATAGTAGCTTCTCTGCTGCTACAGATATCAAAGCCTATGGATTATTTTGTGGCAATAGAGGGGTCTGAGTCTCTATGACTAAGCGTCTGGAATTTTAGGGTCCCCAACTTGTCTCAATTGAGTCACATGTAAGGAAGGCATGGTATCAACAGTAAGACAGACACACGTGACCACAGTTCAATGGTGTTTATTGAACTTAAAAAGGGGTTTTGAAAACGCCAATTTAATCCGAAATCTAAAGATGGGAGCAAGCTACGACCATCAAATAATAACGTAGTCCTAGTGGTGTCTTGTCAAAATAAAAGGGCCTATACAAAAAAAAAATATTGCCAATCCTAACCTCAAAATACAAATAGTGTGGGAAACAATGTTATGTAAAGGAAGGAAGTGTTCAAGAAATGATATGTCAGGATATTCAGGCCATTGGCCTCCCTTCCCCACGTTTTCAGCACGGGACAAGGCAGCACACTCGAGCTTGGCACAGTCTCTGGCTTCTTTAGCACGAGGGTGTAGTTAAACCATTAGCATCAGGGCCTTCTGTGCCCAAGTCTTTGTCTTTCAAAGTCTCTGCTTTCATAGGGTCTGATGCGACAAACGATGAGTTCCTTTCCTCTTTTTTAAAAAAGAAAACTTTCTTTATTGGCATTTTCAACATAACATGCAATGAGGCCATGTGCCGACCACAACTTGAGACCCGCTCCCTCCCCCCGCCCCCTCTTCTGCCCTTTGGATCAGCCAAGTGTTTAAGCCAAAGCAGCTATGAGCGTGCCGCCGCCTGAGGGGTTGTAGCATTGTGTGGTGTGTTAGCGACCGGGCGCTGCGATGGAGATGGTGGTTGCGAGTCCAGGGCGTCTGTTGACGACAGCAAAAAAGCTATATACGGTCCCCAGATATCCGGGGGGCGTGAGTGGAGCGGTAGAGTCTTGATGAATTCAGTCTCCACGTCCTGGCAGTATGTGATGTCTTTAAGCCAGAGTCAGGAGCTTGGAGGGGGGCCTCGGCCCCAGGTGTATGCAACTCTTCTTCGGGCAAGGATAAACAATAAGTCTGTCAATTTCCTGACATTGTTCGGTAGCGGTTGTGTCAGGCCCAACATTGCCATCTTTGGATCTATATCGAGGACTGTTCCTATTATTGCTGATGTTTTCTCGAAGATCACGCTCCAGAAAGTGGTAACAGGAGGGCAAGACAATGCCAGGTGAAGAAAGTCTGCCTCCGGCTCACCGCATCTGTGACACTCTGCTGATATTGTCTCTTTGAGCGTGGAGTCGCTTGAGGGTATGGTACGTCTGATGGAGGAAGTTGAAGTGGATCAGCTTAAATCTCGAGTTTATCGCGACCTTTTGCGTAAGATTGGGTATATATGCCCATTCTCCATCTGGGATTTTGGTATCCAGAGCTTTTTCCCCATCTTTTTTTTAGCTTTTGAGCAAGGCGGTTTCTGTTCGCTGAGGAGGGCTTTGTAGATATTCGTCACCAGGTGACCTTCTCCTTGGGCTTGGATTGTGTTATGCAACAGTGGCCATTCGGGTGGCTGTTCCGGAAAGGTCGGGAGTGCCACCTGGAGCGAGTTTCGTAGTCTTAGGTAGGTGAAGGTATCAAGGGCATTACTGCTTCCCCTTTCTCGTGCTTGTTGCAAGGTTAGGAAGGTGTTAGGGAGAATTCTCTGTATATGCTAATTTCCCGAACCTAGCGAGTCCCCCAGCAGCTTTGCTGGATTTTTTTGAGTTAAATTTTTTCTCCTGCTATGCTCTCCCACTCTTAGGCATGATTTGAGAATGTCCTTTGACTTTGTAATGTGTTGTATGGGCTATGGGGTCTTTTACTCCATAGGGTTTCATGTGTTTTTGGTAAGTGTGTTACACAGCACTCTCAGTGCAGTAACACAGGGGTGTCATAGTGGCCCTCAAACATAGACTCCATACCCTGGAACTGACTACCGTCTCCCAGGGCATGTAAAGTCACCATTGACTTTACTAGTCTTAAATTGTGAACGGAACCAGTACAAACCATCATATTGTGGAAGTACTGGAAGGGGTAATTCGATTGCCCCTGGGTCTGTTTTTCAAGGGGGCACTGTCCAGTCCCCCCTTGTCGAGTTTCTGGCTGGTGGCAGTGGTTACCACTTGAAATATTCCACCGGAATATTTCCTGTGGGATTTTCCCATTCATTTTAAACGCACCACTTTTTTGGTGCAATGTTAAAGATACCGCCGGGTTATTTATTTAATATTTATTCCCCGGTTGGGTCTTTTTGCCAGGACTCGGTTTTAAAATGGCGTTTGTGTTCGCCTCTGTAACTCCAACCCAAGTCGAGCCCTTTGTTCCACTTTTGGCGGGCTTCTGCACAGAAGCCTCCAAAAGTGGTGCCTCTCTGTCTGGGTCTACAGGATGTGTGGGAGGGGGGGAATAGGCACCCTGGACTGAGTTGCCTCGGCAACTCAAGTCGCACTCTTGTGTGATTGGCCCAGTGGTGAGCCGCCCGGCTCACCACTTAGCATGTTTGAGTGACAGCTAGGACTGATGAATGGGGGTTTTCTGCATAAAAGCAGGGCGTTGGGGACTGGAACTTCAGAAGTCGCCACAGGACCTAAAGAATCCGAAGAGGGAGAAGCTGAGCCGACCTGCAACGACGACACCACCGGTGGAGCCCTGCTGAACCGACTCACTACTTCCCAACGACAGAGAAGATCTTCATCCTGGAGAGTCTTCTTCCTTTGAGCTGGTGGGACCAACCAGTTCGCCTTTTCCGCCTTCCTGGATCGTCTCATGGTCGCATCGCCCGTGCCAAGCACCCCGGTGGACGGATAGCCACGCTTCACCACTACCACGAATAAATGCGTAGTACCTTTTAACCGGGAAACTCTGCGGCTGGTTTCTTCCCTGGCAGTGCAACGACCTCCACCTTTCCTCCACGTCAAGATCTTCTCTTCCCCTGGACGAAGCACCGACATGCACACGCTGCCAGGAACAACTGCCTCCGCTGGAGCTTTCTCACCATTTCAGGTTCTGTGTCCTGTCTGGTCTCGCTTGCAACAGACTGTTCAAGGTGTCCTGTAAATACTTGACCCTCTATCCTGGGGTGACCTGGGACCTGCTAACTAACTTTTCTGAACTGATCCAACTCCTTTTGAAGTATCTGCAAAGACTTTTAAAGTGTACTTCAACTGTGTGATCTTCCGCCTTGCTCTCTCCAAGAGTGGGCCTGGTCTATGAAAAGTGTTGGTATTGTATGCTTTACTATTTCTGCCTTTTCTCTCCCTTTTTAAATAATTATTGGAGTGCCATCTTGGTTAAGCGCTCATCTCTGTATTGATAATACGTGGTGTTCTTTTCCTAAGACTTGTTGAATAATTAATCAGGGAGGTGTATATATTTCTAGTGACTGTGTTTGAACTTGCTTGACATATTAGTGCCAGTGTATTTTTACAAGTGTGTTTTTAAATAAATAATTATATACTTTTACACCAAAGCTCTGGTCAGTGTTTGCTTGTGCTACTGTATTTTTGTACCTAATGTGTATACTCTATATACTGCCTAACTCTTCTTGAGAGAAGTCTGACTGCTCAGCCACAGCTACCAGGTAAATCTGGGTGGTACAGACTGCTACCAATTGGGTTTACTGCCAACACCTGTAGTCTTAAACTTTTTGCAGTGGTCCCTAAGGGAACTGCACAGGTTTCTGCCTAACAGCGGTAGCGACTTCCACCTGTCGATCTTGGATTGAATGGAGACCAATGTGGCCTCGTAGTTGTCGCGTATGATGTCTTCTTTCAGTCTGGACATGTAGATGCCAAGGTATCTCACTCCTGAATGTTGCCATTGGAAGCCGAAATCGTCTGTGAATTTGACGGTGGCGGCAGTGAGTGGGAGAATGACTGATTTGGTATTGTTAATTCTTAGTCCAGAGAAGCGGCTGAATTGAATTACTGCTCTCATAACGGGATTTAAGTTCTTGTCTGCCTTCCGGAGGAACAGCGTCACGTCATCTGCATACAAGGAAATGATTATCTTGTGGAGACCGAATGAGAGGCCTCTGTGGAGATGGTGCAAGCGCAGATCGGATACCAAGGGTTCCATCATGAGAGCGAATAGCAGAGCGAAGAGCGGACATCCATGTCTAGTCCATCTTTTTAGGTGGATGTCGGCCGAGCGTAGGCCCCCCAAGATGATGTTAGAAGTTGGTCTTTTGTCAAGCAGTGAGATTAGGCGTATGAAGCGTTTACCCATTCCCATCCTTTCCAGGATCGTTAAGAGCTCGACCAAGTCGAATGCTTCTCGGAGTCCAACAGCACCGCCACCGCTTGGCTCCCTGGGTCAAGTGCTTCTTCCAGGGACGAAACCTGCCTGGTCGGCCTGTACCATGGCGGGCATCAGGGGTAGTAGCCTCTTCGTTAGGATTTTTGCATAGATTTTATTATCCAGATTTATCCACGATATGGGTCTGTATGAACCGCATTGAGTTGGGTCTTTGCCGGGTTTATGTAGGAGTATGATATTAGCCATATATAGGGTTGGCAGTAATTGGTCGTTGGCCAGGGCTTCGTCGTATACCTGTACGAGTAGCGGGGCGAGGAGATCCGCGTAGGCTTTATAAAATTTGCTGGACAAGCTATCTGGTCCTGGTGCTTTCGTGTGAGGTAGCTCTTGAATGGCCTTGAGGATCTCTTCAAGGGTTATAGGGGCATTCAAGAGTTCTCTGGGCTCCGAGTCGACCCAGAAGAGTTCCACGGTGTTTAGGTATTGTGCCAGCTCGGTCGGACTTACGGAGTAATTTGAGTCATACAGGTTTTGATAAAAGCTGCGAAATGCTTCCACGATTTCGGTTGCAGAGTGTACAGTGTTACAGGAGTGGTCTGTTACTGCATCGATTGACGTGGGTTTTCTGTCGGCTGTTATGAGTCTCGCAAGGAGGGCTCCAGGTTGTTGCCCCTCACCATATTGACGGACTTTGTGATGATGGTCCAGGAACTTCACCTCTCTTTCGAAGGTCTCTAGTTCTGCTTTGATTTCTGCGAGGACCGGTGGGGAGTTGTCCACCAGGAGAGAGCTCTGGAGTGCTTTGAGACGGGATTCGCTACTGCTTAGTTCTCTTCAAATTAGTTTTAGGATTCCGCATTCCTTTGCCATGCAGACTCCCCTGGTGTAACACTTCATGGACTCCCACAGGGTCCCGGCTGAGGACACTGACCCCTGATTGATGTCTAAGAAGGATTTTATTTCAGATCGAAGTCTGTCTGCGAAGACTGTGTCCTGTAGCGCTCTGGGTTTGAATTTCCAGTGTGGGGTAGTTTTGACTGTTTGCGTGGTGGTGCACTCTAGGGACACCATGGAGTGATCTGATAGTGCTCGTGGGTGGATGCGGCACTCTCCCCATTGCAGGCAGCTATGTGTGGATACTAGGAGATACTCTATTCTTGAGCTGGTTTTATGCAACCAGGAGTGGAAGGTAAAGTCTCTGGTGTCGGGGTGTTTGAGTCTCCAGATATCGACAAGGTGGTAGGTGCTGCATATTTCTTTAATTTGCATGCTTGCTTTGGATGGGGCCGCCGTTGGATTGTGCAACTTGTCTTTGGCAGGGTTGAGTATTGTGTTGAGGTCGCTACCCCATATGATCGTGGAGTGCCCTATTGAGTTTATTTGGGTCATTACCCATTCATAGTTGTTGGGGCTGTCGGTGTTTGGCCCGTATGAGTTGACCAGGGTGATGTCTTCTCCATCAATCGTTCCATGTATTAGTAGCGATCTGCCCTCTGTGTCTTTTTTTTCTGAGATTAATCTGAAGTTTAATGTTTCTTAATAAGGATGGCCAAACCTCTGGCATACGACGAAAATGATGTGAAGTAGCGGTGACAACCCCAGTCTTTTGCCCAAGGGCATTCGGTGGTCGGGTTTAGGTGGGTTTCTTGAATGAGAACTACATCGATCTTGTGCCGGCGTAGGTATTGAGTAATTTTCCTCACTTTGGCCGGTTGATTTCCCCCTTTAATGTTCCATGTGGCTACAGTGAAGGTGCTGTCTCTAGGTTTCTTTGTATCAGCTGTTTTTGGTAGTTTGCCGTTGAAAGGCATAGGCGGCGTGTAGTGGCGAGGGATGCGGGTTGAAGCGTGGCCCCCTGGTGGGCGGCGCATGTGGATGGCCTCAAACTTGGTGCAACTTGTTAACCCCCAACTGGAGTGTATCCCCCTCCCGATTCCCACGAGCAACCCCCAACTCGCTCGTCATGGTTCCCCCTCCTCTTAACGTTTAACTCGTAAACAAGAACATTGCTGTGCTAGGGGCGCTTGGATCCTCCCAAGTCGCGCGGCCTTAGGGGTGTTTGACCCCCCCAAATTTATGTTCCGGCAGTGTTATTCATCACAGTGAGCTGCGTTCCCTTATCTCTGTTCATCTATGGTGGGTTCCTCCGGACTCTTTCTCTTTGAGCTCGTGCTTGGTTGTTCTCGGACGGACAACAGCCTGCTTGATCAAGGTATACATTTGCCTCTTCGGGGGATTGGAAGAACTGGGCCCTTCCCTGATGTATTCGCAGCGGGGCGGGGAACAGCATTGAGTAAGGAATCTGATTTGTGCAGAGCCTCAGTTTGACGCTTCTAAAAGACTTCCTTTGTGCCTGGACGGCTCGTGAAAAATCTGGATAAAAACGGACGGTCGCCTTTCTCTCTGGCCATCCGGAGTATCGCATCTCTGTCCTTATAATTGAGTAGTTTCGCTATTATTGGTCGAGTTGGCGCTCCGGGAGCAGGCCTTGACGCCGCTATTCGATGGGCTCTTTCAATGACGAATAGGGGCAAGAAAGTTTCTGCACCGAAGATGGCTTTACACATTTCTTCGACGTGGTCCTCCATTTTGCCTTGCGGTTGCTTCTCCCCTACTCCTACTATCCGTATATTATTCCTTCTAGAGCGCATCTCGAAATCTTCATTTTTTGCGTTGGTTATTTTCATTTGGGCCTTGAGGGATGACACTCTAGCGTTTAAGAATGATGCTCCATCGTCCAAGTTAGATATTCGTTTCTCTACTTCATCTAAGCGCTCATTGTGGGTGTCTACACGGTGCTGGACTTGATCGACTTTGGCGGAGAGGCCATCTAGTTTACTATCTAGATTGCTGATTCTGGATTTCAGTTCGCAAGAGGAGTGCTTTGATGTCAAACGTTTGGGTGTTATTCTCATCTTGGCTTGGCGCACATGTTGGAGATTCTGATTCGCTGTGGCGTCTCAGGGTTTTGGCTGATGTGCCGGCTTCAAAATTTAGCTTTCGCTGTAGCGTGTCGGTTTTCCCCATTGCAGATGTAGGTGGGCGGTGTTTTCTGTCTCTCACTTGCTGAGTTTGGATAGTAGTTGAGGCGAGGTGCTGGGATACTGGGTGTCTATACTCCCCAATGGGGTCTATAAACCCCTGGTTGGGTCTGCCCGTTGCTTTATCTATTTGTGGTGTTGTTCTGTGCCGGATTTTCAGCCCACTATCTGTGATTTAGTTAATGCTGGAATCGCAGGGTTATAGTTAGTCTATTCGGTGTGAAGGTTATAGCCCAAGACAACGGGGTCACAAGGCAGTTGGATTAGCTGGTGTTGCAGTGGCTTCCATAGACTGTTTGCGGTGGTATTGCTGTGTTGCCAGGCCGGGGCCCTTAACCGGGAGGCGCTGGGTCGCTTGCTGGGAGCAGCCTGGAAGGACAGTGCGAGTTTGAGCTGTGAGCTGAACTTTCATGTGATTGTCAATTGAGCGCGCCCCGCTTAGCCTTCTCCCCCATTTGCAAGCGCAGTACCCGATGGGGATTTGCTCGCGTTCCGACTGCTCACTCGTGCCTCGTCCTCGACCGCAGCTGTGCCCTGAGGATGTTGCCGGAAGAGCGGCCGTCGGGAGACCTCAGCCGCTGTGTGCTGCTGTGATGGCAGAGCCAGGTAGGTGCGCCGTCCGTCCGCTGGAGCCGTAGGGGTGCTCAGCTCACCCCGGAGCCCTGCCTGGGCCTCTGGGAATGGAGGATCTTCTGGCGAGGGGGTCCGTGGAACCGGGCCGGGACGTACGCCCTCCACGGTGCCCGGCCGTGCTTCGTGGGGCTAGCAGTTGTAGCTGCGGGCGAGGCCAGGAGATGGGCCCGTTCAGCCTTCTTTTCCTCCTCCCCCGCGGGTTCGGGCAGGTCGCGTCTCAGCTGCCGTGGCTCCTCCTCGGGGTCGGAGAAGGGCCGGCGAGTGTCGGCGGATCCTTGGGGCTCTGCGACTCTGCCGCCACCTGGGAGCACCGCAGCGCGCCAAGTAGGGCGCAGACGGCCCAGGTCTCCGGATCTAGCTGCTGCTCAGCTGGTTGTCTTCACTGTGCACCAGTGGAAGCGTCGGTGAATGTTTCAGGGAGCCACACTGCCGAAGTAATCAGGATTGATTAGGATTTTAGAAGGCCGCGCGGGAGCTCACAAAAGAGCGACCATCTTGCTCGGGTCTCTAGCGCCCTCCGAGTTCCTTTCCTCTTACGATTTCACACATACTCAATTTCTCAGGGGATTCCATCTTCACCTCGGATCCCCCTCAGCCTGGCTCAGATCCCCTTCAACAAAATGCTTGTAGGATTTCCATGTATCCAATTTCTCAGGTGATTCACGGTTCAGCCCGGATCCCCCTCAGCCAGGCTCATATCCGTTTGACCACAATGTTCAATCAGTCTCCCTCTGCCGGCCTTGGACCAAATAAATCCACTAACACAAATTTGCTTTAAGCCAAAGCTTTCGAATGATCTCTCTCGTTCGGGCACGGACCAACTTTATCTACTTTGTTTTCAAATTTCTTGGCAGTATCAACATCGAAGATTTTCGATTATGCACATGAGTTTGCTTGACCCGCTGCAGGACCACTTCGATTCACAATCCTTTGCCACTCTTTCACTGTTGCCACCTCTCAGTTGGAGACCTTCGAATGAGCATGCATGCGGTGCCGGAACACACTGTCAAAAGGTATTGTATCTTGGTTTCAAAGTTCAATCACTCATCCGTTGTTCAATTTTACTCATGTTGGTTATCATATGCGTTTCATAAACTGTTCGCTTCAGCACTCAGCATACAATGTTGCCGCTTGCAACCTTGGCTTAAACATAGACCAGTCTCGTATCCACCTCCCCAACTCACTGGCTGTGTTGATTCCATTGTTGTTGCTTTACTGTGGAAGCCAAGGCCAGTACAATGGCAGCAGGCGATTCTCCCCAATTATCGACGCTGGAGGGCCCCGGTTATCTCCGACACACAATGCAGGATTCTTCAGCCTGGTTTCCCGGTCTTACACTTTCTATTCACAATGTTTCATCAAAGTAAGGGTCCCTAGTCGAAGAGGTCAAGGGCACTTCCCTCCTCACAAGCCCGTTCTGTTTCGCCGTCTTTCTTCTTGTGTTAAACTGCCATCTTGGAACTGCTGTTTCCTCGTGTGTTTTGCCTCGCTCAGAGTATGTTCTCGTGCTATGCCTTTTGTCAGCATGGGGAAGTGTAATGGAAGTCAGGTGTGTGTGTGTGTGATGGTTAGTAATTGCGTGACCCTGCCTGACCATTGTATTAGGACATGTTATGTATACGGCTCAGGGTGTCAGTCCGTTTTCTTTCATAGGGAGCTATCTGTGAGACAGTGTTTGTGTTATGAAAGGTGTCTCACCATCCGGTGTCCCACTCCCACTCCCCGAAGACCTCTCACCCAGGTGATCCTCCCGTACTGGTCCACCCCAAGGAACTGTATCCAAAAGCGATGGCCGTGTCCTGGCCACCTGGATGACAGATCCCCGGGGACTAGTGGGTGAGACACCTTTATGATTCTCATAAAGTGCAGTATCCCAGTGATCCTATCAAGAAATGCCTTTGCAGAGGAAGGAGTGCATGTATTGAGGTTTTGTAGAAGGGTTCCTAGGTGCATGCAAGATTTTTACTTTGTCATCTGAAAATCTCAGCTGTTGTGTGCTGACGGGTAAAGAAGTACCAGAGCCCACAAGACCTGTTGGACACTGTGACAAGGTCACCTGTTTGTTGTACATAGAGGAAGAATGGATAAGTCTGGAGGACAGGAAAATCTGCCTGCGATGCATCCCCTGTAGGAGCCGTTAATGCATAGAGTAGTTAACATACTTCAAGTTAGTGATGGTTATTCATGGGCAGTGAGAGCAAAGCTGCATCATTAGTCCCAGGATTCAGCTCTAGGTTTGCAAGGAGAAATCCCAGAGATAAATTACCTCTGAATCAGTATTTTACATATAAAGTTGTAGCAGGTGATGTTTCACATTCACTGTACATGTCTGCATGTCCATGCAAGGAACAGGAGTGGAAGATCAACACATGTGGGGTATGCAGGCTTAGCCATGGAGTCTGATGAAGAATAGGATCAAAATAATATGGAAGACATTTAAAGCACAAGCAGTGAATACTCACGCTCCATGCAGCCACAATGATAGAGAGGAGAGAAAAACACATGGAATGTGGGGTTGCCAGAGGTTTGGTTTTATGGGTACCATGATCACATTGCCTGATTTTGACAAGTCAGATAGAGTGTCTACAACTTCAGGCCATGGGAACTGAGGCATGGGTCTATTCTCATTCATGAAACATGAACAACAACTGTAGGGAACCGCAAACCCAGGCCACACTCATTTTGAGGAGGTGGAACCATTGAGCCAAGGCCAACCACGCGACAACAAAGCTAGTAGGGAAAGAGACCCATGAATTGAATCGCAAACCCTTAAATATGTCAATCACTCTATCAGCACCTGCATAAAGAAAGACGCACACTACACGATTTGGTGAGTCCTGGAATGGCCTTCCGGAAAGAGAGTGGTGGTATGGTGAGGAGCGTTGGAGACAGGACCATAGATCAAGACTAAGTCCATATTGAGACAAAGACCAGAGTCAGGACAAACCTTTTATCTTTGAAAAAAAGGTGACGTCATTGTGAAACAAGTGTGCTGGGGCACTTTAAAATCTCTGGTTTTAAAACTGCACATGGGATTGGATTCTTGACCTCTGTCCTTTAGATTAGGGCCTTTTGGGGAATTTAACATGAATCCTCCTTCTTTCCACAGTTCTGATTAGATGTTCTGCTTTTGAATTGTATATCCATTCTTTTTTTTTAATTGGATCATACAGTAAAATTAATAACTTTGAAATAATGACAGCAGGGCCATTACACATATGCATGATAACCAGCCATCTGGATTAGCCGCAATAGGATCGCATCAGTTAAGACAAGAAGAGTAAGAAACATTCAATCCTCCAACGTTCAAATTCTATGTCAAGACCGGAGGCAAGCATTATGCTCCTCTTTCTTTTATTCAACAATAAAGAAAAAAGGCTCAGCAGCAAGATATTTGTGCACCCAACTGTGCCATGAGTAATGTGCATAAAACAGGTGCACTAAATATATAATAAGCATAGTAATATCATGACATAAAACTAAGAGTCTCTGAAGGAACTGCATTTCCTGGGGAGCTTAGCTCCAGTTCATTTAGAGGCCACCAACATGTGACTTAGTCCACCAATAGTAGTCCAGATCCCCTACATAAACAGTCCTAAACATGATGTCACTTCCTCTTTCTTTGCGGCTCACAGCAAGAGATAAGTACTTCATGTTTAGCACTGTTTATGACATGATTTCATAATTTAAAGATAACGTTACATTTTTTCATAATATTATATTTATTTCATTGTTATTAAGAGTGCGCTCTGCTTATACGAATTTACTTTCAATATCTATTGATTTTCGTATTGTTGTGCGCTCCGACGCCAGTTGCCTCCTACTGGCCTCGGAGACTGCGTAATGCGAAGCTCTGCTTCGCGCGGTCACAGCTGATCAGCTGTTTATGATCCGCTCGTCGAGCGGATCCCTCGGCGGACTCGCGCCGGCTTCCCTGTATCTTCGTTGCTCTCCTTGAGCACTAGGGAGCCAGCACGGCCTAGCCGGAACAAGCTGCGCCGCCCACAGACCACCAGGGGAGCTTCTGATCTCCCTGGTCCTTTCCTCAACATTCCGGCGCTCGAGTGCGCATAACCGTTAATAGTATAACGGTTCTTGCGAGCTCGAGTGCCGGAATCCCTCTTCAGGCAGTAACGAGTTTCTTCATTGCGATTTTCATCGCAGATTGACAGGAGAACCCACACGAGTGAACTTATATATGTTTTAAATTCTAAATTTGCATTAAAAAAAAGGAGGAGAAAGAAATCTCCTGTTCAGCATACCAAGAACAATAAGAAAGCTGAACTGAACTAAGATTACTGGGCAGTGAGAGAAGGCGTTCAGAAGCCCAGAAAAGAAACAAAAAAATAAATTTAAAAAAGTGAGTAAGGTACATTTATTTTATCATGGCAGCACAGGATTCACCTCAATCATATCAGGCTTGGTCTGAGGCTGAGGGTGATCACTGCTATATAGATGAAGTGGTAATGGCTAATAGCTTACAGAAGGTTCTGGGTTCCTCAGTGGAGACCAGTATTAAGAAAGCTGTAACGGATATGCTCATTCCCATACAAAATCGCCTAGACACTATGGAGGACCATTTAAGAGGAACCTTAAAGAGAAGAGAACACAGAAAAGGAAGCACCTTACTGAAGGGGGATGTATACCGGCTCGCAAGAGGAAGAGCTCTACGACCCCCCCAAGCCAGCCATCTAATGCCACAGCTGCCGTAACGGACGCCTTCTCAAGGCTGAAACAAGCCTTCATGAATAGGAAGGTAACCCCTTCCCATCAACCCTCTTACCCCGAGGAAGAAATCAGGGGAGATAGACCCTCAAGCCCAGAGGGATATGGACAGGGCACGGAAGAAGATCATAATAGGAGCGTCTACGACGCTGATCTTTCCCACTCTTCTTCAGAAGAGGAATTTCATCAAGAGGGTTCAAAACCCTGAGGGTCAGGGATTGTGGCAGACCCCATCCCTAAAGACACAACTGGGAACAAACCTCCTACAGAAGGGATGTTTACCCCGGAAGACTTGATACACCACAGGTCCACCGACTGGGAACCATCTTCCAAGACATCAAATTACATCCAACTTAGGCTGCGCAAGCCACTTGACAAGGAAGTCAGGGCCAGACTTCGTGCTGAATGTCCACGACCAGACATTGCGGACAAAGTAGCTCTGACTCCAGAGCTTGATTCTAAAATGATTACCTTTCTAGGTAAAACGTCAAAGACCTTAGGAAGGGTATTGATCGCGCCTGGAAGTCCTGCCAGGACAAAGTACTGGACGTAGCAGGTCCACTAGCAAAAATCTCAGATCTTGTGAATGCAGCCATCAGCTCCTCGGACCCCATCGACCCAGTAATATTGTCTGGTTGGGTCCAGAGGGCTATTTGCCTCTTGGGAAACGCCAGTTGCGCTATTTCAACAGAGCGACGGAAAGGCATCCTGTACAAAATAGATGCCAAATTAACCGAACTGGCAGACACAGAATCCGGCCCAACTGCGCAAGGCCTGCTTTTCGGAGATCCTTTTATGAAGGAGGTGACAAAATTTGTCAGGACATTCACAGCATTGGACAAAGCACAGGCTTCAATAAAAAGAGTATTTGCAACCAAGGATTTCTCCAGGGCCGGACGAGGAAGAGGTCGCTCTTCCGGCCGTTACTTCTTTGACAAGAGACCTCAACAATCCAGAGGCCAGCATAATTCTTGGCAAGAACGCTCCGACACATTCTTCCCTTCGAGAGGTCGTGGAAGAGGGCGTCCCTGGAGGAGAGCGGCTAGATACCCAGCCCAACAACTATCTACAGGTCAGTGTACTAATAACAGCGCCAGCGCCACCAACACCTATAGGAGGGAGGTTAATGTTTGCAAATGCTTGGGATACCTTATCGGGAGACGCCTGGGTAAGGGACACAGCTCGGAGTCTGCGCCTAGAGTTTTTTTTCGCGCATCCCATCAGACATGTCGTCCCACTCCCATAGTAATGTCTCAGTATGATCAAACCGCCTTAGACAGCGAAATACTCGGTCTTCATGAGAAGGAAGCGATTCGTCCCTGCTCAAGTCAGGGAGGCTTCTTCAGTCCCATATTTCTGGTACGCAGGAAGCAAAAGGTACGCCCAGTCATAAACCTCAAAGCTCTCAACCAATTCATCATTTACAGCCATTTCAAAATGGAAGGTATACACATGCTCAGAGATCTTCTGAGAACGAACGACTGGCTTATGTGCCTAGACTTAAAAAACGCTTACCTCGCAGTGCCGATTCATCAAGCACACATAAGTTACCTCAGATTTTCTTGGAGAAATCGAGATTGGGTGTTCACAAGTCTACCCTTAGGACTCTCTTCGGCGCCTTGGGTTTTCACCAAACTCTTAGGACCTGCAGTAGCTCAATTAAGAGAACAAGGTGTCCGTCTCATAATTTAACTAGACGACATTATTTTCATGGCCCACTCGCAAGAGCAAGTTCAGAAACAGACCAAATTGGCAATAAACTTGCTACACAGCCTCGGTTTTCTCAAACTGGGAAAGGTCAGTTCTACTTCCATCCAAAAATATGGAATTTCTGGGATTCATAGTGGACACAGAATTCTCAACTTCGACTCCCATCAGCCAAGATTCACTCTACCAAAAGAGACATACGCAGGCTCTTACAGAAGAACATGTTCTCTCTTCGAGAACTAGCAAGAGTGATAGGGCCTTTCATCTTCCATTCAAGCAATATTTCCCGGCCCTCTTCACTATCGAGAACTGCAAAGACTAAAAGGCCAACACTTAAGGCAAAGCCTTTCTTATTCACAACTCCTGACACTGTCTCAAGCGAGGACAGAGCTCAACTGGTGGCTAACTCACATGGAAGCCTGGAACGGCGGAGCCATCTTCGGCTCTGCTCCAGATATTATCATCGAGTCGGATACCAGTCGCTCCGGTTGGGGAGCGAGATGCGATTCTGTAGCCACAGGAGGGACTTGGTCCCCTCAGGAGCTGGATCTGCATGTCAACTGTCTAGAGCTTCTTACAGGTTCCTTTGCAGTGCGCTCTTTTGCCAGAGACAGAGCAAGTTGCTGTATCTTACTAAAGATGGACAACATCTCAGCGGTAAGATACATCAACCATTTGGGCGGCACCAAGTCGAGACCACTAGCAGAATTAGCCAAGGATTTCTGGCATTTCTGTCTGGATCATCGGATTTCAGTTACAGCGGAATACCTTCCCAGTCTCTCAAATGTAGTAGCGGACTGGTACTCCCGTCACTCGACAGATTACAGCGATTGGAGGATCAACAGAGAGATTTTCCTCCACCTCCAGGATATCTGAGGTCCAATGTCCATAGACCTCTTCGCTTCCAGACTCAACTCCCAATTACCAATGTTCTACAGCTGGAGGCCAGACCCGGCAGCAGCCGCAACAGACGCATTCCTGCAGTCATGGTCCCAGGGAATACTGTATGCCTTTCCTCCTTTCACTATGATAGCGAGGACCCTGGCGAAGGCCCGTCAGGAGCATGCAGATCTGATCCTTATGGTGCCGGTCTGGACATCTCAGACCTGGTATCCAGTTCTTCTGGAATTTTCTTTGGATTCTCCAATCCTACTACCCCAGTTTCCGGATCTCCTACTAGATCCATCAGGTCAGCGTCATCCTCTCCTCAGCGGATCTCTGACCCTAGCGGCCTGGAGGATTTCAGGTCAAGATGGAGAGTCCCAGGCATGTCTCACAAAGCGATCAATCTCATCGAGGAGTGCTGGGCTCCTACTACCCTTAAGAGATATTCCAACTCTTGGGGCATCTGGAGCTCCTGGTACCGAGAGAAAGGATTACATCCAATTTCAGCACCTGTAGAAGAGATTTTGAATTTTCTAGTATCCCTAGCGGAAAGAGGGCTTGCCTACAGGACAGTGAATGCCTGCCGTTCAGCAATTTCTGCAGGTCATGCCTTTATCCAAGGAGTACCAGCAGGAGAACACGACCTCGTCTGCAGGTTGCTCAAGGGTGTGAGGCTTACCGTCCCACCTCCAGCTCGCTATGACAAGCTTTGTGACGTTAATAAAGTACTGAACCTTTTTTTGGCATGGCCTCGTAACGAAGAACTATCACGTACGGCCCTATCCGGCAAACTCACTACTCTACTCTGCTTGGTATTCTGCCGGAGAGTCTCTGACGTCAGAGCTCTAGATTTAGCAGGCAAGGCCTTTTCTCCGGATGGCATTATATTCCATATTCATAGAAGAACGAAGTGCAATTTCAGGGTGATTTCTTATCCCGCCTTTAGAGATCAACCTAAGCTTTGCTTGGTTAAATGCTTGAAAGTCTACGAAGAAAAGACAGCTTCACTCAGGACTTCCCCTAACGGGCAGCTACTGATAGCTCTGCGGAAACCGTACAAAGCGGTATCAGCGCCGACCTTAGCACGCTGGGTGCGCTGGACTCTAGCTCAAGCAGAGATCGACACCCAGCAGTTCGGAGCCCACTCCGTTAAAGGAGCCATGGTCTCCAAAGCCTTTCAGGCAGGAGTTCGCCTAGAAGACATCATGAAGATGGCAGACTAGGCAAGCGAATCAGTATTCAAACAATTCTATCTAAAACCAGTAGAATCAGCCGGCATCCATTGTGGTGAGTAAGCTTTAAACAAGCATAATGGGAGCCTCCGGTCTTGACATAGAATAAAGATTTTCTATAATAACTTACTAGAAAGTCTTAATTCTATTAAAAACACAGAGGCGACCATTATCCCACCCAGCGGGAAAATAACAGCATATTACTTGATGTTGATTAAAGACTTAATGCAAATATTAATGTTTTGGGAATTTATATGTATTCTATCTGAATAACTCCATGAATTTCTCTTCCACCCTGATAAGGGATCTAGGGTTGTCAGTTACAGGAAACACATTTTTCCCTTTTTTCTTTGACAGCGCCTACAGAGAAGTCCGCCTGATCACGGCCCGACACAGGTTCTTCTTCAAGTTGGCTACAGTTATCTTCTACTATGGACAGCCAAGTTCGCAGCCTCGAAAGAGGAAGTGACATCATGTTTAGGACTGTTTATGGAGGGGATCGGGACTAGTATTGGTGGACTAGGTCACATGTTGGTGGCCTCTAAATGAACTGGAGCTAAGCTCCCTGGGAAATGCAGTTCCTTCAGAGACTCTTAGTTTTATGTTATGATGTTACTGTTATATTACTATGCTGATTATATATTTAGTGCACCTGTTTTATGCACATTACTCATGGCACATTTGGGTGGACAAATTTCTTGCTGCTGAGCCTTTTTTCTTTATTGTTGAATAAAAGAAAGAGAAGCATAATGCTCGCCTCTGTGTCTTTAATAGAATTAAGACCTTCTAGTAAGTTACTACGGAACATCTTTATTATACCATAGAATTCTCTCCACATTTTGGTAAGAAAAACAATTAGACCCTCATGAGAGCCAGACATGTAGGACTCCCATAGAGCAACGGGAGAACCAGGGGATTCAAACCCTGTTGCTCTAAGGGCCCTTTTCTGCACAGTTGAACCAAGCCATTACAATCGGAGAAGAGGTGTTGAAATGATTCAGGACCAGCATCAGAAATTCCTGAATAGAGGACTTCCAAGCCATTGATCAATAAGACACTGCATTCCTCCCATGATAGAGTGTTTCATGAGAGGTACCTTGGTGGTAAAAGCCTCATACAAAATCCCCATAAGAGTGTTACTCAGAGTGAGCTAACTTCCAGTAGAGCGTCAGACTGCTTAACATAATTTGTGCTCGAATCAGGAAGAGGTCAAACTCCAGAGCAATCATTTCAGCAGGGACATAGGAGGGCAGTCTCAGACTTCGCCTGAGCAGATTGGTTTCAATCTTAGTAAGAACCCCCAGTGATCCCAGGGCCTAGATCCCAGCTACATAACAAAATGTGGAAACCATGTTCGCAGTGTACAGCTTAAGCAGTGTTCCCACTGAGTAGCGTCCTCCCCTGCTGGCTAAAGAGCAAACAGCCCCCAGGGTTCTGGCAGTTCGCACCTTTAGGCCATTCAGGTGGGACATACCGCCAAGATTGACTCCGAAAGTAATGCCAAGATATACATAATGGGACACAACCTCAATTGGAGTGTCCTCCAAATTCCAACTGATTCTAACTGCGTGTCTACGAGGAAGTTCAAACACCATGATCTTGGTTTTTGCAGTAATGACCCTGAGCGAATTGAGAGACGAGAAGGAGTTTGGGTTGTCCAGTGTTTGGACACCACCTGGCGTAAGGTCCAGAATTACAATGGCACCAGCGTATCCAATCTATAATACCACCACATCGCCAAGCTTAGATGGAAGGCACTTAAGATCAACCAAAGCTAACCCCATGTCAGAAAGGTAGAGATTGAAGAGGATGGGGGCTAGGATGCAGCCTTGTTTCAGGGCTACATCAGTGTGAATCCAAACTGATGTTCCCCCATTGCTCTCCAACCGAACCTTAACACGGATTTAAGCGTGTAGCATCATGATCATTTTAAGCAGGCCTGATGGAATCCCCCAGCTATCCAGCTTCCCCCATAGCCTAGCACGGTCAACTGTGTCTAAGGCAGCACTGTAATCTACAAATGCTGCATATATAGGTGTCTTACGAATCAGCCAGGTTAGCTCGATGATGGTGGTGAGGGCTAAGATGTTAACAGAAGTCGACCAGCCCTTTCTGAAACTAGTTAAGTTCCAGGGGATGATGCTTCCAGCCTCTGCCCAGTTTGTCAATTCATCCAATAAGATCCGAGCAAAAACCATGGAAGAAATGTTCAACATAGCCAGTAGGCAATCATTTCGAGGGTCAGCGGGAGCACCCTTCTTATGAACTGTGACTAGAATACTGTCCTGCCAGGAACAAAGGAGAACCTGGGTTACAGTAATAAAACTAAAGAGGTGGTGGAGAAACTTTGCCCAAAGACAGATGTCAGCCTTGATGATCAGATTACCAAGACCATCTGGCGCTGGGGCCTGACAAAATTTACTGGCACTGATGAACCTGTCAACCTCTTGTGCGCTTTTCCCAAATTTTCATTCTCAACCTCACCATGAGAATTTGGTGGGGTGTAGCCTGAGCTGAGAACCATTAACCCAGGAGGTCATCTTAGAGTGGTATACAGTACTTTTGGGCTAAAGGTGTTTGGGAGATTACAAAAGACCATGGCAAAGTAGGCCCACCACTTTTTGTCTTGAACTTTACTTTCTTCCATTATGTCTGAAGCCCAGAATAAACCTTTCAAGGTCATACCTATGCTTGGCCGAGTGTCTGGAGTACTAATAGCAGTAGCTAACTTCCTGTGCTCACCCAGAAATAAGTGGAAAGGAAGGGGGACAGGATAAAATAAGCAAACATCCCCATGTATTCCACAGAAAGGCATCAAGTGTCAATGTCATCAATAACAATTTTCTCTGACTTGACATTAAAGTTTGGAATGTGATTCTGAAACAACTGTTCGTTTTGCTTTCAGATCTGTCAGGGTTATAATGATATATTTACTAGAATAAGCAATTGAATTTAATTGGGATGTTTACTACATACTATAGCCAAATTGCAGCACAGCACAAATTCTGTTAAGGGTCAGGCAAACTGATGGAAATGTCTTTTGGTTTTAGCAGTTTTCTTTTGAAATTCGGTATGCATGATGTGAGTAGACGGAACTAAAGGTGAAATGCTTACTTACCCAAGGGGCAAATCATTGATCCATTCATTTACCTACAATAAATCACAGTTTGATTCAAATGGAAAGCAATTTCATTAACTTTTAGAAATAAATCCTGTTAAGTTATCTTCACATTGAAACATTTTGCATGTAAAATATTTTGCCTCTCATGTTTAAAACTATTTATGTCATGCATTGTTGTGGACTTTGGTTTACCTCAACATAGCTGAAATTACAGAACAAACCATTAACCTGAAACGTTTGTGATACCATCAATCATTTAGGAAAAGGAAAGAAAATCGAAATGCTAAAAGGCATGTATATCCTTTGAAGGTTGTACCTTAAGTTCTAGCCGGGTGGTATTTGCTTGACATCGATAGGTTGCAAGGAGGAAGTTGCCATTTGACTGTAAGGATTTAAAATGTAATTAATTACAACATTTAATAGAAAAACTAACACACAAACACAGATTACACAACAGTGCACTTAATGATGGAAACTGATATACATGTTATAAAAACAAACAAGAGGATACAATGACTGTTTTCTTTAGTAACAGAATAAGGTTACCTTACTCAGTGTTCTTTCAAGTGTGCCAATACCATTTGGGGTCTGCCCGCACTATATAAATCTACAGATCATTAAATTAAGACCTATGACTCACAGTCATAGCTTAGCTGCTTTTACCAATGTGTAGGTTGACTACCATTAAATGTTGGGCCAGTAAACTGCATCGCAAATCTAAAAATAAAATTAATCACAGTTGGGTGCTGCCTGGCATCAAACTTGGAAGACCGATACATTCACACAGTCACCTTCATTTTCCCTCTTATGAAGGTAGTTTGTTGGCTGGAACTAGGCCAAGGCAAGGCAGGATCAGCGTTCATATTATTGAAGCAGTGTTTCTAAAGACTGGAGCAAAAATCCAGTTTAAATTTGGGGATTTCTACCTGACCAGGAGAATCCTGAACAACATTACTCAAATGTAGTTGGTTCCAAACCTGAATCGGAAATGTGCAGGCAGCAACACATGCTGCAAGAGGTTGTCACTAGCAGCCAAAATGTGCTAGTAAAAGTGCTACACTCCTCCTGATGAGCCATGAAATGAAAGGTGTGAAAAACCAGAGGGTGTTTCACTTCCTAGACCCTGGGGATCCCTTACTTGGGTGGCCAGGGCACAGACAGCCTTTGGATTCAGACCCTGGAGGTGGATAAGTGCGAGATGATCACCTGGTTTAGGGGTCCTCAAGGAGTGGGGGAGGAACGTCCGATGGCGAGACATGGTATCCCCCCTTTCCAAATACCCCTGTCCATGCTATTTTATAGGGTATTCCAACTTCCCAGTTATTCCCCCCCTTTCCGACACAAACACTGAGCCGAGGAAGAGGAGACATGGGAAATGTCCCACTAATAAGATCAGGCTTGGTCAGGCACTTGATCTTAATTACCTGCACCTGGTAACTACTAGTTCTCCCCACATGGTTAAAAGGTGGAACACAGACACACTGAGCAAGGCGAAGCACGTGAAGGTGCAGTTCTTCCAGTGCAACGCAAACCAGGCTGAGCAGAGCGACAGGCGGAGGGACAGAACCGAGGGGTGGAGAAACCTTGGACACCCCGGCGAGAGATTGTTACCTCCGGAGGGACTTGAAGGTTGTGCAAGGAAGCCCAGCCAGAGAGAAGAGACAAACCTATTTTGTCTTTAAAGGATATCAGCCACCCTCCCAGGTGAACGGCAGAGTTGGGGAGGTGCAGCAGCCGTTGTGGTATCAGCCTTGACTTCAAGATCAAAGCCGTGAAAGACGAAAATGAATTAACACAGTCGGTGAGTTGAGGAAAGCAATGAAAGTCCGGTCTGTGTTAAATGAAACTTGACAGCAACAGTATCAAACAAATGAAGGTTGCGCGTGAGCCGATAAGATGCGAGAGAAAGCAAAGCATTGTAAACAACGGTAAATTAAAGATACGGAGTAACAGAGTGGTCCGGCGAGCGAAGATTGCCCAATCAAAAGTCTTCGCGAAATGTTTGATGCCATAGAAGCGTCAGTGTGAGAAAGAAACTGAGATGCAAGATTAGAACAGTTGTTAGGTTTGATCCCGGCAGAGGGAAACCTGGATGTGAGAGATATCTTTGAACTTTGAAATAAATACTGTGAGAAACCGAAGGGCATCTCACCCACTAGTCCCCAGGGATCTCTTTCTCTCCCCCTCTCTCAGGTGGCCAGGCCACAGTCATCGCCTTTGGATACAGACCATGGGGGAAGACCAGTACAGGAGGATCACCAGGGTGAGGTGTCTTCGGGGAGTGGGGGTGAGGCAGCCGATGGTGAGACACAGTATTGCCCCCTTTTTTGTTCATCTACCCCAGCCTATTTTCTAGGATTTTCTGAAGTCCCAACTACCCCCCCCCTTTTTTTACGCAAACACTGGGCCGAGGAAGAGGGTGACTGAGAGTAACCAGACTGACTCTCTCACATCGTACTGGACATGCCTAGTTAATTGGGTCAGGCAAGGTCAGGCACTTTACACTAAGTGCATACACCTGATACCAGTTAGCTCTCCTGACACGAATAAAAGGCAACACCTAAAGACAGACTGAGCAAGGCGGAACACAAGTACGAGCAGAACTTCCGGGAAGAAGGCACACCTAGTAGAGCAGAGCAATGGACCAAGGGACGAGAGCAGCGAGCCGAAAACTTCAAGGGTTCCCTATTGGAGGTTGTTGCCTCCGACAGACTGCGAAAGACACGTGGAGAAAGCCAGATTCCACAAGTGAAGATTGCATTGTGTTTCAAGGACGTCAGCGACCCTCCCGGGTGAACGGCAGAGTTGGGGAGGCGAGGCCAAGCCTGTGGTAATAACCTTGACTCTTGAATCGGAAACAGCAAAACAAGAAAGACGCACACAGCCGGTGAGTTGCCAAGCAACCTGAGAGACCAGTGTGTGTTAAATGTATTTATTTATTGCATTTACGGAGCGTGCCGAACCCTCAGGCATCTTGGCGCTTTAACCTACGAATATAGTTACAGGTGATACTTGCTTTTACATGTCAGTTAATTTGTCATACAGTACAGAAGTACAATACAGGTGCAGAATGGGTGATGCTTAGTTTTACATGTCAGTTCATTAGTCATCCAGTAGAAGGCAAAATACGGGAACAGAATAAGCTCTACATGTGGAAAGCAAGTTATTGGTCCAGGGGGCAAACCAGGATTCCGACAAGTAGGTGGGATGGTGCTTAATATCCCGAGTAACAAGCCAGGTTTTTAGTTTTTTGCAAAAGGATAGTAATGAGGAATCGGTCCTTAGTTCCGTAGGCATGTCATTCCAATAGTTGGCCGCTATGACGGGGAAGCTCGAGCCACCAGCTTTTTGTCTTTTGTATCTCTGAGTGGTTAGTAGACCTGCATAGGCTGAGCGGGTGTGTCTAGTTGGTTGGGTTTTAGAGATCAGGCTTGACAGGTAGCGGGGGGGGGGGGCAGTGTTGGAAATGCATTTGTGGGGGAGCGAGAATACTTTACATTTAACGTGGTCCCTGACTGATAGCCAGTGGATGTTTCTTCTGGTAGTCGTTAAATGTTCTGATTTGGGGATATTAAGTGTTGCTCTAATAGCATTGTTCTGCACGATCTAGAGTTTAATTTTTTTGGAGGAAGAGCCTGTGAAGATAGCGTTACAGTAGTCTATCCTACAGAGGATAAGAGCTCTAGCCAAGGTGATCCGATTCTCCACTGTGAGATAAGGTCTGCAGGCAGTAATAGGTTTGGCAGTGTAAAACGAGGCCGACGTGATGGTGTTGACTTGGCGTAGAGAGTAAGTGAGGAGTCGAGGTAGACTCATAGCGTCTTGACTTCTTTGGCTACCGTGATACAGTTTCCGTCTATGTCAAATGTTTGGTAGGATGGTCGGAGACTCTTAAGTTTCGCTGGGCTACCTATGATCAAGATCTCTGTCTTACCATCGTTGAGACATAACTCGTTTTGGGCCATCCAAGCTTGAAAGGTGAGGTAGATTGCGTATAGTGCTTTAGTGTCGGTGTCGTAGTGGCCTGTGATGGGGATTAGTATTTGGGGGTTGTCAGCATAGTTTGTGTATGAGACACCCAAATTCTCAAGTTTATCAAAGAGAGGCTTTGTGAATGCATTGTACATCAGGGGGATACGCATGATCCTTGAGGCACTCCGCATGTGACCGGCATCAGGCAGGCAGGCCGCCGGTGTGGATGAGAAAACTCCCAGAGTGGTTTGTAAGGCAGGATTCAATCCAGGTTATAGCGTTGTTTGTGATATGTGCATCATTAGCTAGGCGGCGGTATAAGATGTTAACAAGATCAAATGCCGCCAATAGGTCCAAGAGGAGAAGGATGGCCAGGTCGTCTGTGTCTCTTATCTGATCGATTTAGGTTTTTAGGTCAACCAGGGCGGTTTCTGTGCCATGGCCTGGGCGGAAGCCCGATTGTCAAAGGCCCAACAGGTTGTGTGTTTCCAGGTATTTTTGAATTTGTATATATGCGACCCGGTCTAGAATATTTAGAAGGCATGGCACAGCCGTGATAGGCCTGTAATTCATTGGTACATTTGGATCTAAGGAGGGTTTTTTAACAGGGAAAGTACCTAGGCTTCCATTAGATTATCTGGTACTTTATTTGTAGTGAATGAGTTATTTATGAGTGACGTGATGAATGGTGCCAAGTTGTCTGCGCAATCCTTGTATGCATAGCAGGACAGATGTCACCTTGGCAACGTGAAAGTTTAAGGCCTTTGATCATTTTTGCAACATTAGATCACAAGTGAAGACTGCACTTGTGCGGATGAGACACGAAGAAAGGCAGACCTGTGAATTCACTTTGAAGTAAAAGACAGCTGTGAGATAAGGCATACTAAGTAATGGAGTGGTCCGGCGAAAGGAAATAGCCCATTCAAAAGTCTCAGTGAAAGGTACATTATTTGAAGCTATAAAGCAAATAAACAGCAAAAGTGAATTAAGCAAGAGTAAACGTGAACTTTCAGTCGAAGTGGTCCTACGGTGGTCTGTAAAGAGAGCCACGCACATTCAAAAGTCTTCGATATCGAAAGTGGTCCGAGCCCAATTGAGGGAGACCAGAAGTATAATAAGGTTGGGGACGGGGGCATGGCTAACTGATATGCAGTAAGGAAGTGCCTTCTTGCAGCTCCTGCTGGATCCTGCATTGATACAAAGAAAAAGCCATGTATACTAAGGAATGAGGGCCGAGAACAAATAATATAATAGAGGCAGCAGCCGAGAACAACTTGTGAAGCGCTTCGAGTCCCGGCAAGAGTGCACGGAAAACATCCCCCTGCTGCGTGCGACTGAGAAGGCGAGACAAAATGGCGGACGTCAGAACGTAACAGAGCCGCAGGCACTCTTGAGGAGAAGCCAAGGCAGATCGGAAGACCCGCTTGGGAGAAAGGCGTAGCCCGGCCGCTAGGACAGCCGACGACCGCCGTAGCCCTGGTGCTGCACACAAAGTAGAAGGGACTCAGCAGGACCAATACAACCGGTAAGAGGGAGAGGCACAAGACGCGAGGCAGCAGCGCTGCGGTGCACGCCGAGGCATAGGTTCGGGAAGCCAGATCAGCTGTGCCAGGAGCAAAGAAAGCAGCTCAGGAACATGGAGGGACAGCCCAGGCATACCACATGAGCGAGTGGTTAACTAATATCCTAGAAAGAAAAGGCACAAAGCGCCCCTCACCCCCCCCCCCCCCGAAATTCCTGCCTACAATAACACAGAGGAGGAAACACACCCAATGAAGCCAGGAGGAACACTGCAAAGCCTAATGTTGAGCCAGAGGTGCCTGGCAAGAGCAAGGGAGGTAAAAAGAGCAAGAGGTGGGGAAGAAGCTGCCAAAATCACAGCAGGCAGCACAGTAGCCTGAGGAAAGAATAAAGCAGACAAAAACAAAGACCCAGAATAAGCTGTATGTTGGTGAGACAGGCGCAGGAACCCATGAAAGCAGACTGAGGAGTCTAAGACCAAAGCCTGCCCATAACCGGCACAAACCAGAAGACTATACTGACACAGCGCACAGAGGGTAAAGAGACTTCCCAACTAAAGAGTGTGAGAACACTCAGACACAGCAAGTGGAGAGTAATACAAGGCAGATTGAGAGAAGGGAAGGGCCTAAACCCCAGATGGCGGCCAAAGGCAATAAAGCAAGAGGTTTACAGACCACCATGGAATCATATACCAAGGTACAAGACAGCCCGAAAGGAGGAGGAACGATGACGGAACCAGCAGAAAGTGTGGAAAACACACTAGACAGAGGGAATCAGCAAATACTAGCAGTCATAGCGGCATTGAAGACAGTGTTGGAAGCAAAGATTGATGCAGTGATAGTGGATGTGGGACTGTTCAGGCAAGATGTGCGCACATTGGCAGAACGCACGGGACAACTTGAGGCACAAGTGAAAGTCAACACCGGTGAAGTGACATAAGCAACAGCTGACGGCAAAATACTGCAGCAAAAAGTCAAAATTGCTTGAAGATAGAGCTGAGGATGCAGAAGGCCAGGCTTGAAGGAATAACAGGATCCTGGGGCTGCCAGAAGGCATGGAGGGAGCTAATCCCACCAACTACATCAGAAATATGCTGTTGCAAGACCTCAGCCGAGGTACCCTCACACAAGGGTTAACAGTGCAGCGTGCACACTGTTTCTTAATTAGTAAGCCACCACCGGGCGCTCCCCCTAGGCCCAGCATTGCCAATATACTGAATTACAAGGACATAGTGAAGATCATAGCATTTTCGAGAACGGGGGGGAACTATTCAAAGAGCCTTGGCTAAACTGGCAATCTACCCGGATTACACCTTCCAAGTACAGAAACTGAGAGCTCAATTTATTGCTACAAAGGAGAGATTGATAAAGGCTGGGATGAAATACATGTTATTCTAACCAGTCAGACTGAAGATACTGTATAACAGGCGAACTGTGTTTTTTGGCAATCCAGAATGCATGTTAAAAGGACACAGCCTTCAGAGTTAGGGTGGCACTAGACACTGACACCGTAACTTCCTCACACATTTTGTTTGCGTACTTTAGTAAGTACCCACCTGTTGGGCACTGAATGTCTGGTCGGTTGACTAGGAAGGGAGGGAGCGGAAGCGGGTTCGTCTAAGTATGCATGGCACAGCTGGCCGGTTAAGATTGGGGGAGGGACAGTTGAATAGAGGGGAGGGAGGGAAGTTGTTAAAGGGAAGGGGGAGAAAGCCTAACATAGTACTACGAAGTCCGGTCACACAAACAGGAATAATCTTGAGAAATAAAACGGTTGTAATGACACAACAACAGAGGACAATAATGCACGTATATAATGGCGGATAATATTAAGGTGATAACCTGGAACATCTGAGGTCTTAATAACTAAGTGAAGAGACACAGAATAATAACATACCTGCGAAGGAACAGGATAGGTATTGTCCCGTTACAGGAGACGCACCTGACTAATATTAGACAAGGCACGCTGGCTTAGTAATGGGGATGCTTGGTAATGGGATTAACATACTCAGCTTATGCTAGGGGGGGTTCTCATGTGGGTTGCCCCGGCGGTCCCACTGAGGATCCTACATACTAAGACAGACGATGAAGGCAGAATGGTACTTATTCATGTACCCTAGAAAATAGGGAAATATGTATAATAAATACGTATGCACCGAACCACGACACAACAACATTCTTCCAGTCTCTATATGCTAGATTAGGTCCTTACAGAAATGAAGTCCTATTGTGGGGCGGAGACTTTCATTGTACACTAAACCCCATAGTGGACAGATCGGATGATAAGTTCAGAAGGCCAGCACTGCCGGCAAAGGTCCTGAATACCCTCTTGCAGTCCTTTAATCTAGTAGACATATGGTGAACACTACATCCATTAGAGAGTGACTATTCCCATCACTCTACTCAACATAAAGTATACACAAGACTAGATGATCTCTTCGCTGGGCAGCACACATGAGGGAATTTGAGGAGGCTGAATATAAAGCAAGAGTATTGTCGGATCATGCCCCACTGAGACTGAAGTGGGTTCTAGCCGTACCTAGACCAGCAATACTGACTTGGAGACTTAGAAGTGAGGCCCTTTTAAGAAACATATGCATAAACATACAGAGGAATTTTTCACCTTTAATGAAGGGCGTGTTAAATCAGAAGGCACGCTATGGGAATCATTCAAAGTTGTGGGCAGGGGGAGATGATTGCCAAATCAGGAGGGGTGCGCAAAGCCATCACTTCCGAACTAAACAGAATTGAACAAGACTTAGCAGAGGTAGAGAAAATAAATAGTACAGGAGAGGACAAGTTAAGTGAAGAAATAAAACCAAGACAACATTGTCTAATACAGACTGGGCAAATTCAATTATGCAAAGCATCTGGAGAGAATACATGCAGGAGGGGATAAGCCTTGCAAACTCCTAGCTTCGTTATAGAAGAGTGACAGTAAGAAAATGGCAATCGGAGGCCACCAGGGGGCGCACAGGCAATGGCAGCCTGAACACGCCGCTCCCGCCGTAACTGGGACACGAAGAGGGATTGAGCCCCCCCCCGTGACCCCCCCACGAGAGATCTACGGCTCACGGGGCCCGTGAACCTCGAGTGCCCCCCGAGGCGAAGGAGCGGCATCCGGGGACCCCCGGGGGCCCGAGAACGAGCTCCGCGGCCCGAGGGGAGGAGCCCCCGGGAGCTCCAGGCAGCATCACACCCATCGAGAGGGGAAGCGGCGGCCTGCATTCGGAGGCGCGCGCGATCCCCTCACTCCCCCGAACACGGAGCGCGCCGGCGCCCCGGCAGAAGACCCGCCGGCGACACCCCCGCGGCACCCTGCCGAGGAGCCGTCGCGGAGGGGGAGTCCCCCGCTGAGGAGTTGGGAGAAACGCGGGCCGCGACCCGCGTAGGGAGAGGCGGCCTGCCCGCGCTCCCGAACACGGCGCCGAGGTAGGTGGGGGAAGCCCATCCCAGCCCCCACGCAACCCTCAAGGACCCCGGGGGACCAGCTGCGGGACGCATCGGTGGGCTCGGAGGGGCGAGTCGGCCCCGCCCCCCCCCTCGCGAGCCCCCCCGGGAAAAAAAAAAAAAAAAAAAGTCAGGAAGACGCGGGGGGACACAAATCTATTGGAGGAGAGTACCCTCGAGCCCATCACTCTCTTAGGTGGAGGCCCCTGGGCTCAACCCCAGGGCGAGTGCCCGCCTGGGGGCTCTCGCTGAAGGAGTCGCGCCTGAGAGCCCCCCAACAAACCGCGATTGGACGACCATAGCCGCTCCCCCCCACCCTAAGAACTACCTCCAAAGACAGAGGCCACAAGGGGGGGAGGGGGTGTGAGGCCCCCACCGGAGGTCGGTGGGGCGAGTGCCCGCCCACGAGAGGCCCCCCACAGAGGGCCACACCAGAAGGCGAGAGAGCGCGTTCCCCGACCGGGCTCTGTCCCTTACCCCTAGGGACGCATCAGCGGAGGGGAGAAGCAGGAGGACCGAATGAGTTGGTGCCATACCCTCCAGGAGTACCGCTACCAAGGCACCAGCAGGGAGAACAGCGACCCAGACCAACGGGCCGGCATGTCTCATTCCGAGACCCCACCCCTGCCCACCCTCACCATGGAAAAGGGCTTTGCCTCGGTCTTGCAGGAGATCAGGGACATGCGGGCAGACATCGCCCAAAAAATGGAAAACATGGACCGCAGAGTGGACAAAGTCGAGGATAGACTGTCACAACTAGAGTCCAACCAGTCCTCAGCAGCGACCCAGGAGCTGGACACGGCCCTGAGACTAACGGCCCTGGAAAAGAGAGATGAGGAGAGGGCAAGACAAATGGACGACTTTGAAAATAGAGAGCGGAGGAACAACCTCAGGATTTTCGGGGTGCCGGAGTCGGAGGGGGAGACGGAAAGAGACTTAACCAGGGTGGTGAAGGACATCATTACCCTCCTCTTCTCGGATGAGATGACAACCGAACCGACGTTTGATCGGATCCATAGAGCGGGGGGAAGAGCTGGGGGCCCCCGGTCAATTCTGGTCCGCTTCCACTACTACACTGAAAAAGCGAAGGTCCTGGAGGAGGCCAGGAAATCTAGGGAGATAACCTATAACAACGCTCAGGTGGCCATCTTCCAGGACCTCTCATCATACACGCTGGCCAAACGGAGGATGTGCCGCCCACTGACCCAGATGCTGAAAACAAAGGGGGTACGCTACAGATGGGGGTTCCCCTTCTCCCTCATGTTCGAATACGAAGGCCAACGAGTGAACCTGATCACAGAGGAAGATATAAGGGGAGCAATACAGGAATATACAACGGACCCGACCCCGCGAAGGGAACCCTCCGGGTTCGCCGCGGATGAAGCCAGAGCACGCCGGTCACGAGGAGAGAGGAGAAAAAAGACTGGCCCACGGAAATTCAAAAAATTGAACCCTCCATCCCCATCGACGGACAGGAATGACACGGATCCCGGCCAGGGTGGAGCGGGACTGTCGGACCCGGGCGAGGAAGGGAGCTGAGGCATCTCACGGCAGGCGTCATCAGCCTCGGGGGAACTGTGTAAAGAATTCACCACGGGGACTCACCATCTGTTCCGGCCTGCAGACAGGCCGGGCTCCAGGACCATGGGGTCCGAACGTTTGTGGACCCTCCCGGAACAGCAAGTATGAGAGTTACATTGAGGGGAGGGAGAGGGGGTAGGGGGGGCTCATGGAGGCTCTAATTTGGATATTCACCCAGCAGGAGGCGGTAGGCTGGTGGTCCGGCCAGTTACCAACAATGGTAGAACTATTTGGCTGGACGCCGGGGTGGGGGGAGGGGGGTAGGGGGTTTGTTGATATTGTTACGTTCACAGGGGGGACCAGGGGTCAGTTGGGGAAAGGTTACAGGACCACCTGGGGGGGAGGGGGGGAAGGGAAATGGGAGATCAGAGGATAACACGAAATGAGCCGGACAAGGAAAGTGCCACGAGTCAGCTATCCGGTAGCTGGTTATTCTTAGACAATGGCTGAGGATCTGCCTACCCTGGGCGTGGGCTCCCTCAATGTGAGGGGACTGAACACCCCCACCAAAAGATCCCTGGTCTGCAGGGAATTCAGGAGGGCTAAACTAGACGTGCTTTTCCTTCAGGAGACGCACTGGGCAAAGGGGAAAGAACCAAAGCTACGAGGGGGGGGGATTGGAGAAGTCCTCAGCGCCTCCCACAAGACCAAGAAAAGGGGGGTGGCCATAGTGCTAGCGAGGGACATTGGCTTTGAAGTAGAAGCCTCACTGAAAGACCCAGAGGGACGATTCCTGCTGACGAGGGGCTCCCTGCGGGGCTCCCCTTTAACACTTGCAGTTGTGTACAGCCCCAATGAAGGCCAGGCGCAATTTTGGGAGGGAGTGAAGGACAGACTGAAACTATTCGTACGCGGGCCAATGGTGGTGGGGGGGGACTTTAACATGGTCCTGGACCCGAAAATTGATAGGAAACGCTTGGAATCCCAACCCACCAGGGCTGCAGACGAAATGATGGCCCGCTCCTTCCAAAGGGCGAACACAGAGCTGGGCCTAGTGGACACCATCCCGACCCCTAGGGCAGAACACCCCTCCTTCACATACTATTCTGCAATCCACACATCATACTCCCGTATAGACTACATCCTGGTAGACGAGTCCCTGCGCCCATATGTCTCTGGCTATGAGGTAGACCCGGTCCCCTGGTCCGACCATGACCTGGTCCGTACCACCATCATAGGGGAATGGCGAGGTGGCAGAAAAGGGCGATGGAAATGCAACGACTCCCTGCTGAAGGACGACGTCCTGGTGCAGGAAGTGGAGGACGCCATTGTGGAATACTTTAAGCTGAACGACAATGGCGAGGTGGGTGCGCACGTGCTGTGGGACGCCTTCAAGGCGACCTTACGCGGGGTTCTCATAAGAATGGGGGCTCAGAAAAAAAGGGAAAGGGAGGCCCAAGAAAAATCCCTTAGGGAAAAGATCGCACAGATCCAGCCGGGAGGCCCCCCGGAGGCACCCTTGGCTATGGAACAGATCACGGCCCTAGAAAACTACAAACTCCAATTGAAAGATCTCTTGTTGCATAAAACTGAGCGCAACCTCCAGCTAGTGAAACAAAAATACTATGAGAAGGGGGATAGAGCCGATAAAATCCTGGCCTGGAAACTCAGAGAGGTCCAGCGAAGCAGAATGGTGAGGGCGATCAGAAACGAACAGGGCTCACTAGACCATAGCACCCCAGTCATAGGAGCGGCCTTCCGACGCTACTATGAACAACTATATTCTTCAGAATATGCCGGGGAGGACACTCAGATTGAGGAGTTCCTGGACTCCATTCAGATCCCGTCCTTGACAGGCGAAATGGCAGGAGGTCTAGAGGGAGGGGTCACAGAGGAGGAGGTGGAGAATGCAATCGGTGGGATGAAGGCGGGAACGTCCCCGGGGGAAGATGGGTTCTCAGTACTCTTCTATAAGAGGTTCCGGTCGATTTTGGCCACACACCTGGCGAGGGTGTTCAATGCAGTACTGGAGGGGGGCACCCTGCCGGAAACGATGATGAGAGCCATCATAGTGGTACTGCCCAAGGAAGGAAAGGACCCCACTGACTGCTCCTCCTACCGCCCGATCTCCCTCTTAAACATAGATGTAAAGATCCTAGCCAAGGTGATGGGTACACGGTTAGAGGGGATAATGCCCAAATTAGTACACGGGGATCAAGTGGGGTTCGTGAAGGGCAGGCAGGGCTCAGATAATATCAGGAAGACTATTGACCTAATCCACTATGCCCAGGAATCAGACCTAGAGGCTAGTTTGCTTTCCTTGGACTCCGAGAAGGCATTCGACAGGGTCGAGTGGAGGTACATGCAACTCCTCCTCCGTCGAATGGGCTTCGGGCCTCACGTCAGGACCTGGGTCTCTGCCCTCTATGAAGCCCCAACAGCGAGAGTGCAGGTGAACGGGGAACTCTCGGACCCATTCCCCCTCACGAGGGGAACACGACAGGGGTGCCCACTCTCTCCGTTAATATACGTCTTGACGATGGAACCTCTGGCCATAGCGGTCCGGGCCCACCCCGACATCAAAGGGATCAAAAGGGGAGAAGTAGAGTTCAAGCTCTCCCTGTTCGCTGACGACATCCTAGCATACTTGGTGGAGCCCAGCTCCTCGCTCCCCCCCCTACTGCGGCTGATGACAGCCTTCGGGCAGTTCTCGGGACTAAAAATAAATGCAGCAAAATCGAAGCTCCTACCCATGAGGGTCCAGGACCCGAGGTTGGACCCCCGGGACAGGTGTGCGGGGATTGCGGTGGGGAAGGATTCCATCAGGTACCTGGGGGTAACCCTGACCAGAGATCTCTCGAGACTGGCCCCGGTGAACTATGGGCCTACCTTGGCGGGGGTTACGTCAGATCTGAGGAGATGGGGTGGGATGATTCTGTCCTGGTATGGGCGCATGACAGCGATAAAGATGAACGTTCTGCCGAGAATACTATACTTATTCACCGCACTCCCAACGGAGGTCCCCACCCAGCTGCTCCGCGATCTACAAAAAGCAATCCGCGAGTTTATATGGCAAGGGCGGGCCCCGAGGATAGGAAAGGCCACTCTAACACTACCCAGAGAGGAGGGCGGGTTCGGGCTACCGGATTTCCTCCTTTACTACCGGGCAGCCCAGCTGCGGGTCTTGCTGGAGCACATGAAGGAGGGGATGGGCACCTACTGGTCATACCTTGAGGATATGGATGCCCACCCTCTGAAAGTGCGCGACCTCCTGTGGCTGCCGCGCAGACTCATCCCTAGCAAACTGAAAGCCCACCCAACCCTGGGAATACTTTGGACACTCTGGAAAGAGGGACCCACAACCTCATACCTCACGACATGGCCCTCTCCAATGTCATCGCTTTGGGGCCACCCTCTCAAACTAGGCAGCAGAGGTTTCAGGAGTGCCCAGTCCTGGTCGGACGGGGGTCTGGAATGGGCGGGACAACTGTTCAAAGAGGGCGAGTTCCTCGAATACGAGGCCCTGCGAGACGCACTGGGGCGGGAGTCCCTTTCAATCTTTGAATATCTACGCCTGAAAGGCATCCTTTGCGACCAATCATGGGGCCAGAACCTACGGAGACAGCTGACCCCCTTCGAAAAATTTCTGGACACGGCCACATCAAGGAAGGGGGCGGTCTCCAAAATGTACCGAATACTGAACACCGTTAACTTGGAGGGGAGAAGAGGGTTCCGAGGGTTTTGGGATGACCTGGCGGGAGAACCACTTACAGAGGAGGCGTGGTCCAAAGTCTTTAAGATAGCATTCCATGGGAACCTATTTACATCGGACATGGAACACAACTTCAAAATCTTACAGGGCTGGCACAGGGACCCGTTGAAACTGTCCAGGATGTTTTCGGGAGTGTCCCCCAGGTGTCCAAGGGGCTGTGGCCAAGTGGGGTCGAGGGGGCACATGTGGTGGTCCTGCCCCAAGGCGCAGGAGTTCTGGGAGAAAGTACGGGGGTGGATGGCCGAGGTCACCGAGGAACAAATCCCACTCAACCCCCTAACGATGTTGCTGGGCCTCCCCCCGGAGGACACTGAACTGTATAGGTACCCAAGAATGTGGGAGACGATGTTACGGGCGGGTAGAGTGGCCCTTGCACAAAGGTGGAAGAGCCCAGAGACCCCATCCAAAGAAGACTGGCTTAAGAAACTCAAAAACATGTTCTTAATGGATAAACTGACGGCCATGGTAAATAATGAACTGTGCTCCTTTCAGGTTAACTGGTATGGGGTCTATGGGGCATGGGGTTGGGACCCCCACTGACAACATGAGAACACTCTGGCGAGTTGGCGGGGGGTAGGTTTGGAATGCTTCAACCAAGGATGTAGGAGTAGCCCAGGACCCGGGAGACAGCGGATCCCATCCAGCCAATTTGGACGTGAGAGCATAGCATACCTCTGTGGCAACGTACAATGAACTACGATGACAGCCCCAGCTGTCCGACTTGCGAAGTGACTCTGATCTGGGGGGAGGGGAGGAGTTGGGGTGGGGGGGGAGGGGGGGGGAGGGAACCTGGGGGTTTTATGACAATGTTAAAAGTGATGATAACAACGCTCCCAGCGTTGCCGTTTGTTTTTTCCTTCTAAAAACTACTAATAAAACCAAAGTTAAAAAAAAAAAAAAAAAGAAAATGGCAATCCACTCAGTACAGAACAAAGAGGGCAACATGTGCAATACGTAAGCGGAAGTGAACAAAGTATTCTACGAATACTATAGTGCACTGTATGAGGATACCAGAAATGAAAGAGATGGCAAATTGCAGGAAGCACTAGAACTCATCATACACTTACCACAACTAGACATAGAAAGGGTACAGAGGCTAGAAGAACCTATAACAGCAGAGGAGGTGCTAGGCATAATCAGAGCATTGCCCTCAGGAAAAGCCCGGGCATGGACAGACTGCCGGGCAAATTCTATATGGAATATGCAGACAGCCTTGCACCGGTCCTGCTGGGAGTATTCACAGAAGCGTTTGACACAGGGATGCTCCCGGAAAGTATAAAAGAGGCTGTGATAATACCCTTACCTAAATCCAATAAGAAATCAACTCATTGTGGCTCCTATAGGCCACCATCTCTATTAAATCAAGATAATAACATTCTTACAATAAGCTCAGGAGAGTAGTAACAGAGCTAATACATCCTGACCAGACAGGATATGTGCCCGGAAGGAACATTTGCTGGAACTTAAGGAGGTTCCACCAGGTTATTAGCAGTACTAAAGACTGTGATGGAGACTGTGCAGGCGCCTCGCTAGATGCAATGAAGGCATTTGATTTTGTGCATTGGGACTGGCTATATGCAACATTGGTGAAATTCGGATTTGGCCCAAAGTACATACAATGAGTAAAACTGATTTATACTAAACCAATGGCTAGAGTTAGAGTTAGAATGGGTGGCATCTTCTCTGACCCATGGGAACTACAGAGGGGCACCAGACAAGGCTGCCCACTGTTATATCTTAGCAATGGAACCAATAGCGGCATTCCTAGGTAAGGAATACCAAGAAGCGGGAATTAGAATAGATGGTTAGTGGCACGTTGTGTCCATTTATGCTGACGACATGCTATTATATCTACAAAACCCTGTGGTGAACCTGCAACACATACTAGAGGTGCCAGATAACTTTAGCGGGCTGTCGGGATTATGATCAACAAAGGGAAATCCTGTTTATTACCGCTGGCCAAGCTAGCCGATAAAAGTGGTGAAGAGCTTCCGTCCCTACCACTCCCGTTGGAGACAGACACCTTTCGATACCTAGGGCTGAACATTTTCCACACTCCAAAGCAGGAACACACGCACCACTGAAGGTATGCAAGGGCTTAACGAACGCTATCAAATTCTGGGGTAAGTTACCATTGTCGGTAATGGGGAGAGCAGCATTGTTAAAATTGGTGGCACTGCCCAGGATGCTACACTGTTATGGGGATTTACCCTACAATATCCCCAAACAATTCTTTGTACGGTTATATAAAGAGTGTAGGAGCTTCTTGTGGCAGGGAGGTAAACACAGAGTGGCATTGAGTACACTACAGAGGCCCAATGACAAAGGTGGGTTGAGAATACCGAATATTTAGCTATATTACCTAGCATGCCAGATGCATTACGTGGTAGGATGGCTAGCAGATGACCCCACAATGGATACGGCTCTCCTACAACCAGAAATACAACACCTACATTTAAGACTTATTAGGGGTAACCCCACCAGGATCACAAGATTACCCACACTTGGTGAGACTGCGCATGTAAGTGTGGGGCAGAAACTCAATATCAAAGACTTGATATCGCCACATATACCCCTGGCAGCAGTAATGACAGATAATAGAAGTCTTAGGGCCAGCGTGCAACTTCATTGGGAGACGTGCAGGATTGCTACAAATGGGATTTGAGAGAGAATGGTGCCCTACTAAGCTTTCAAGAGTTGCAGCAAATATCAGGAATAAATGTAGGACAATACATACTGCACCAATCTACTGTGAACACAGTGAAGAAAAGGTGGCAATCAGCTGGGGGAGACACGACAGGATGTGAGGTGGTGGAAACGAGAATAAATATTTCAGAAAGCGGACATGCAATATCAAGGTTATACGAAGTGTTACTAGGGAAACAATCAGGTGAGGAACTGCAACCTAGATTGAGATGGGGAGCGGAGTTAGGCAAGTCCTTTACGGACAAGGAATGGCTGGAGGTATGAATTATCATAAAAATGTTTCCAGAAATGCGAGACTGCAGCTGCTACAACTGTATGTAACACATAGAAACACTGAGTACAATAGCAGGATTTAGAGACGCAGCCAGACAGAATTGTCCCAAATGTAATATTGCAAATACTGGAATGCTACATATGTTTTGGGAATGCGCATCTACACGGCAGTTTTGGGAGGACATTGCCCAGGAAATGGGCAAAGGCGAAATAGAACTGAATGTCCAGTCCCCGGCTGCCGGCATATTGGGGCTATTCCTGAGGAGTAAGAAAGGGAAAGTGCTCGGAATGCTAAAGGACTTGGCATATGGGTTGGCCAAGCGCTGCATAGCTATGAAATGGAAGTCAGTGGCAGCCCCGCTAGTGGAGGAATGGTGGAGGGATTTGCAAAAATGGTTAATGGCTGAAGCGGTGGCATGGAAACAGGCGATTACTGGGCAAAAACAAGACACAGGGAAGGATATGTTGCATTGGACAGAACTTACACTTACTTTGTTTAAGCCGAGAACGGGAATAAACAATGGCTATAGTCTCAAGAAGAGAGATAAGATTTGTAAGAGAGATGTATACAAGGACAAGTGACAAGCAGAACACACAAGATACAATACCAAGGTTAGTTGGGAAGGGGGGGATAAGTTCATATCTTAAAAGGGGGTAATATGCCAGCAAGCTATTAAACTGAAAAGGGTTTGATAAAACACTTGTGAAATGCGAAACTTTGTAATTGTTGTTATGGAAAATAAAAAAAATTAAAATGTTAAATTGGGGAGGGGAGCCTCTTTGTAAGTTTGTGTTGAACTTTGACGTGAGCGGTCTATGCCCAGCAGAGTGGGACCTTTGTGAACTTTGTGTTGAAGTACTAATTTGAAAGTCAAGAAAAGAGATTTTAACATTGACGGCCAGTTTGGAACGGTTTGTGGTGTTGGAAACCGAGCCAGAGTGTGTCATCCGGCCTACAGGGACAGCCTTACTCTGTGAGGTCTAACGTGGGGAGGAGAGCTAGTACAACCACATTTATTCTTTGAACACTTATTTTTCCTTTGCATACATTTCTTCTTTTTACACTTGTTTGTACAAGAGATAGGGCAGGTATTAGGTTTTGTTATCATAGGCCATTTTGATTGGACGGACTCGACTAGGACTGTTTTATTTATCGTTTGATGGTCGAGACTACTCCCATCTTAGTTATAGGGAAAAGTAGGAGTTTCTCCAGACCCAACATTTTCAATAAGATTTTACAAATTGTATCCATTGTGTCAGTGTCATACCTGTGATAGCATGCCTCCCCTACAGTACTGTGCGCGAAACTACATTTAAAAAGAGGCCTTGGTGTAGGAGAGAAAAAGTGATGTTTGAGGAAAGAACTTCGAAGTGGTCATGCCGAGGTAAGAGCAAAAGCCTTGCAGTTTCTAAAGTCTTCTACAGCGGAAGGAAAGTGAAAGGAGGCTTGAGCCCGACGGAGGGAAGCCTACAAAAGTGTCATTGAAGATTGGTGAAGGGAACCCCACAAATTGTGATTGAAAGGTTTGAGCCCGGCGGAGGGAAACCTGTACTGAATTGTGGTAATCAGAAGGAAAAAAACTTTGGTTGACTTTTCGTGGAAGGCCAAGTGGGCCCTGTCCATGAAACAAACTGCATCCTTATGTCCGAAACGAGAGTGTGTTGCAAAGGTCCAAGTGTGCCACCTTACCCCGTGATACAAAACATGGGGAAGGGAGTTTGCTCAGCCATACTAACATTTCTTTGGAACACTGATTTTTCCTTTTTACATTGCATATACCATTTACACATTTATTTGAAATAGGGCAAGCATTAGGGTTTTTAGTATAGGCCATTTTATTTTGACTTAGGACTGTATTTTCTTTTTGTTTGATGGTCGAGAATACTTCCATTTTAGTTATAGGCCAAGATAGGAGTTTCCAACCCCTTTGAAACCATCAATAAAATGTTTGAAACTTGCAGCTCTTGTGTCTACTTGTGATAACATGCCTCCCTCACAATGGTGAAACGTGTGTATAGGACCTTCGATTTAGAAACGAGGACTATCAACTAATGGCCACGCTCTCAAGAACATAAGTTAAGCATGAGGGCTTTTCACCTAGGAATAAGGAATAGTAACCAATGACTATACCAAGAGATTGATAACCTAACTGGGACTGAACAGCAAAGAACTTATATGAAACCCATAGATTGATAATCCTTCTCAATCATTGATTAAGGATTATTATTCAATGAAAATCCATTACAAATTCTATCATCACACTAATATGCGTTTGTTTGAAATGATTTTTTCTACAAAGTGGTCCATCACCCTTACCCAACTACTCAGAGACCTTCAGGCTGGTGCTGGGAGCCGACCCCATTCGTTTTCAAATAGGCCAAAGCACACAGCAGATCCATAGTTGTGGTAACAGGAGAGAGCCGCACACTTGGACTACTGGAGACAGCATGCATTTAACTCAGACATCCTGACTGTGTACCATTTCAAAGCCATAAGAGAAAAGTAAATAAGAAAACAGTACCAGCAGGTAGGGCTTAGCAATACATGTTCATGCAACGGTCTGGCTAAACTCAGCATTGTTTCCATTAGATGCATCAAGTTAATAATGTCTGCAGAAAGTGTGTTGGATAAATTGTGCAGCTGCCTTAAACACAGCCTTAGTCTGGATATGTCAGGGAAAAGGACAACAATGCCATCTTAATTCTGGTAGAGCGAGAAGATATTGCTTTGGGGAGGTGAGGGTATTGCAGGGGAGGGACAGCGTTGCTTAGGTGGCTACCACAGCATGCTGGTTGTCCTGCTACCTGACAGCTGGTGCCCCATCTCATTTGGATTTTCCATGCCAGCTGCTGAGCAGAAAGTGCGAACCATGATCACAGTAGCCAATGAACCAGGATGATACATAACCTAGTGAACTCACAGCGTGCAGTGCCTACCATCTGAGTCTCTTAAACCAGGTGAAACAGGAGACCTGGGCTTTCTTACCTATCAGCCTAACCTTTGATCATGCTTTAACTCTGAAACATGTTTCATGTTATATCCTGTCTCTCGATAAGGTGACAGTCTCTGAAAATGGAAAGAGGCATTTTGCATTTGGCTATCAGTGCTTTCCTTTATATCAAAGGGCTCCATACGTGAAAGAGCTCCTAATATACATGTGCATCTTCTTGCAGAATGAGCACCACATCTTGCAGTCAGAGAAGGGAAACACTGCCCAAAAAGATGCATGTTGAATCCAGTGCCTAAGCTCAATTTCCAACCATGGAAGGTACAGAAATACGTAACATGTGCCCTCACTTTTACCACTCTGCTGAATTACAGCGTCCCAGAAAAGGGGCATACATTCTGCCGGCAGAATTACCACTGGTGGAATTTCTGCAGTTTTTCCCGGCGGTAACTAATTCTGGCGATATTTGGCAGACATAGCATCCAGAGTTGCTTTTCAGTGGTAATTTCGTCAGGTTGCAGCCTGTGGTTTGTGCACCCTCCCGTCACCTTGTAATGTGGCAGTAATTCCGCCAGATACCACTGTGGTAATGGAATTCCGTCTGGTGGAATTACCACTGTACTCGTAATGAGGGCCATTGTATGTATCTAATGGAGTAGACTGGCCTGCAGACAGATCCATGGGGCTGATCGGGCTGTATGGATTTGTTGTCCCCCTGTACTGTCTGCTGTTCTCTGTGAGATTGTGTCTGACCCTTTCAAGTGTGTCAGTTTATATGCACACTGTGAGGATTATTCCTTTAACTCATGATTAGCCTGCATATTATGCGGCAGGTTCAGCCTCAGGAAATTGAGGCAGGGCCCTGCCCCACCGGCCACAACCTGTCTACGCCAATGAGACTACAGATCTTGACACACAACGATTATCCAATAGATAATGGGTGACGTGTATAGTTTTCCAGGGCAATTTACTGTTTCGTGCTAGTGTCATACAGAACTCAAAACTGTTCTGCAACAAAGTATCCCTTTATATTGGGGAATCCAACTTCTTCAATTTCTGGTGGTAGTAAGTGAGGACTCTCAAAAGGATAAACCTGGCCGCATTAAAGAATGTCTTCAGAATGTTGGCAGGCAGCATCGTAAATGTGAGGCCTCTTGCTGCATGGATCAAATGAATCGATTTTATAATATTGGTCTCTCGCCGCCTTCTGGCAGCACAACCTACCTGTTCTGTATGTATTAAAGTAGGTAATATACTGCCCAATCTGGATGCCTGTATCATATAAGTTTTGTTGTGAGATCTATACGAAAATCATTTGACTGGCTCTTTCTCTTCACTATATATCACAGACATTATGGCCTCTAGAAATGCGGGCAGGACCTTTTGTGCCTCCTCAAGTACACTAGTAAAACGGTAGTTAATTTAAAGGCCAAGAGAGCAATAAACACTTGCATAACATGGACTGTGAATCCATTGATACCAGGAGCCTTTCCCGGTTTCATGCCATGCCATTCCGGAAAAGTCTGCTTGGGCAGCATCAAATGCATCTCTGCCAGTATAGGAAGTTTAACAGCATGTAGGTATTGTGTGATTTGTGAATGGGGGTCCTGTCCACAGCCATACAGAGAACTTCATAATACTTTGTGAACACCACAGCAATCTTTCTCAGATCTCTTATGAATTCACAATGGTCTTCTTGAATCCCAGGCACCATCCTATCAGTCCTGTTTCTCCTTACCCTACTAGCTATAAAGTTATCAACGTGGTCACCTTTCTTTTTTTATAAAACAGTTGTTGCCGCTTGTATATTTCTGTTAAATGGAGTATATGTTCCATTAACCCTAATTTCATTTAACACTGGGAATCCAACTTGGAGTCTAAGTCTTGTAGCTGTGGTTTAATTCACAACACTTGTGCGATCCTTTTGTGTTCTCATGACCCTTCCCTTTTAAGTAAATCCTGAAATGCAGCCTTAGCAGCATCCTCAACCATACTGGGAGCCATGCCCTCAACAATCATTTGTCAAAGATGGCTTCAGTAAATCACAGACTCGCTTCTATAGCTCGGAATTCCTATTGTCAGCTTCCACAATTATTTTGAGGATGGACTGAAAGAAGGCCAAATTAAGGGGAGTTCTAGCCCTCAACCTCCCGTGGGCTCATTCGACCCTAGCTTATACTTCCCTACTTGTCGGAAGGCAAGACTCGAGATAGCTAACCTCTACTATATAATCTGACCCAGGACTACAAATGGGCCTAGTGGCCATAGCGTTATCTTTCTGGCACCTTCCCAGAATTTCTAATAAAAACCTTTCTCCATGGTTGACACACAGTATGATCATATGAAATTCAAATTGTTCTATCTCTCTGGTTCTCCTCCTACACTGCTCTTGTCTCTCTCCTATTCCTGCCACAAGTCGTTCACCACTGCTCTGTCGCACTGATCTTTCTCCCTCCCCTCTCTACCCTACTTTTCCCTCCTCCCTCCCTTCACCTACTACTCCTTCCTATTCTCCAACCATCACCCTCTAAACCTGTATTCTCTCTCTCTCTCTTTCACTCCCACTCGCACTCCCTCGGTCTGTACTGCTCTCACCTATTGTCTGTCTTTACCTTCTATTTTCTCCCACACGCTCTCCTTTTTTACGACCACTTACGCTGCAACGGAATATGAAAAGCACCAAGGACAACTGTCATTCTGCAGAACTGGCCAAAATGACTGAGCTTAAAAGCCTGAATGCATGATTTGGTCAAATTTCGTCTGTTCGAAAAGTGAGTGGCCGAAAAGTTCAACCAAATCACGCATTCGGTGCATGGGGCTGTGTCCCCCGCAGCCATCCTAAAAAGCCTTAAATAAAAAATGTTTTACAAAAATTTAAAAAAGGGCTGCAGGGGTGTCCCCCGCACCCTTGCTCACTATATTGTGAGCGGGGTTGCAGGGGTGTCCCCCTTAGCCATCCCAAAAAGCCTTTAAAACATTTTTGTTTTTAAAAAAAGGGCTGCAGGGGTGTCCCCCGCAAACTTGCTCACTCATCGTGAGCAGGGGTTGCGGAGTGTCCCCTGAAGCCATCCACCCGCCCCCAAAAAAAGGAAAAAGGACCCTGCGGCGCCAGTTCCCGATCACGGAAGTGAAAGGGAACAGGCGTTGCAGGGACACAAGGTTAAGTAAGGGTTTGGGGGTGTGGGTGTGGGCCAAGTTGTAAATGTTCAGGGGAGAAAAGACCGAAGATTATTTTGGAAAAATAACCTTCAGTCTTTTCCCCCTCGAACATTTGGATCGCAGGCTTTCAACCCTGATCCTCATCCTGCATTTCATTCCTTTCACTGCCACCTGTTCCACTGTGCAGTCTAGCACTAATCCACCCCAACTTTCCATTTAGAGGATGATGCCCAGAATAGTGGCCCAAAAGTGTAACGTTCCATCTCACTTTCCTTCTCTCATTTGCAGTGAGTTTCATATACAAATAAGGCATCCATATTATACAGTTCGAATTCGGATCACAAATGAGTATTTGTGGGTTGGGTGAATTAAGGACTTAACATTAAGAGCAGCTGTAGTTTACCCTTTAGCATTACAATCTAGTTTAGTGTACATTCATTAAATCAGACAAACACTTCAAAATTAATAAAGGGCTTTTTTGTATTAAAATGATTTAGTTTGTTACAAACTTTTCATTTTTAAGACTCAGTGATACACGAAGTAATAATATTTAGCAATTCATTTGAGAAGTAGAAAGAGGAGAGAGAGAAAAACAAGAAAAAAGAAAAAGAAAGAAGGAAAGAAATGTAGAGACAATAAGAAGATCTCTTGTTGACACTTTCGGCATCAATTAGGCCAGTCGTCAGTATCTTCACTTGGCTTTCTGTTGTGCTCCAGGCTGCAATCCTAAAATATGTTGTAAATATTGAACTATCGTGTAAATTAGTTTGTTTTCACGTCCGTTCAATAATAAAGACCAATGCATATCCGTATCCATCTGTTGGGTCGATATTTTGAAAAAGTTACCGAAATTCAGTCTCTTGGTCGTTAATTCTGGGCAGATCATTACTAGATGATGGATCTTTTCTGGTACTTCTCTGTCTTTGCAGAAATGGCAATAGTTGTCAGTTTTCGGGATTTGCTTTGTCATTGCCAGCTGTACTCTTGTAGGTAAGTTGTTCAGACGAATCCCCATGTACGCTGTGCGGATATTATCAGGAAACTGTTCTATGTACTTTGGGATTTCGTTTAGGGCTCGAATGTCCGTTTGGCTTTGAAGATTTCTTGAATATAAAGTTTTGGCATGACATGGTCGGATCCAGTCGTTTGCTAATTTGCGTTTTGCATGTTGAGGTCTGTTCATGAGGGTTTCGAGTGATATTTCTTCGTCTTTTAATTGTTGGAACAAATGTTCTTTCCATTTCCTTAAAAATGTATTGTGAAGAGCAGTTGGATTATTTTTCAGAATTGCTGTGGCCGGTGTTTCATCATTTGTCATGAGTTTTCTTAGCAGGTCGAGCTGTTTTCATGTCACTATCGAAGATATGGATTGGGTTGCAACCTCATGGCTAATTCTAGCTAATTCTAGCCATCGGATATGAATCTGAGAGCCTTAAAATCTTTCTCCAGAATATAGCTTCTAGTTTCGCCCAATTGTTGAATTGTGAGTGTATCATTGTGTCACTGCCATATGTAATTATAGGGATTACATTCTGTCTGTAGAATGTTATAACAGGTTTAAATGAAAATGTATTGTATTTCCTGTGCAGGACACAACCTGGTCTGGCTAGTGTCTGGGTTTTCATTTCCAGGTTGTTGAACCACTGTTTTTCTATTATAGACTGATTTGAAGGTCGATACTTCTTCTAGGCAAATGTTGTCGATAGAGAATTTTAATGCTGGATGTTTCTTAAATGGAAGTTTTACTAATGGCATGATTTTAGTCTTTGCTGTATTGATCCTTAGATTGTTGGATTTCATGTAGGTTCCCATGAGATGTAAGCTCCGTTGTAAATCCGAGATGGTTTTGTCTAATAGGATAATGTTGTCGGCGTAAAACAATGCTGGAATTGGGACAGAGTTCAGTTTTGGAGGATTCAGAGCCGGGTCATTAAGATGTTCTTCAGTCTGCTGTGTATACATTATATAAGGTGGCTGCGAGAGGACAACCCTGTTTTAGTCCTTTGGTTGTTTTTATCATGGGGGTAGTCGTGCCATTCTTTGAAAGTCTCACAGCTATTGTTGTATTGGAATATAATAGTTTTATTGGCTCCAGGATGTCCGCCGGAGAATTCCACGCCGACAGTTTTTCCCATAGTCGTTTTCTTGGTATGGAATCAAATGCCATATGTAGGTCCAAGAAAGCAGCATAGATCTGTGTTTTTTTTTCTATTGCTTCATATTTGACCAAGTTCATTATAAGGAGATTTACATTGGTACCAACGCCAGCAGTGAATCCCGTCTGTCTCGCTGCAAATCGCTTCGTTTTCTTAGCCCATTCCTTACGTTTTTTGAGAAGCAATGCAGCGAAGATCTTGTCTAATGGGTCTAGTAATGCGATCGGTCTAAAATTCTGAGGATTGTCACGCGCCCCTTGTTTGTATATGGGGACGATTATCTCTGTTCTCCATGATGGCAGGATTCTATTCTGTTTGTTGATGGTTTCTATGAGTCTCATCATGAAGAGAATCCACAGCTCAGCATTTTGTTTTAAAATTGCATTGGACAGACCGTCAGGAACCGGGGCACGTGAGGTGTTCAGTTTTTCAAAGATCAAGATCATGTCTTCCTTCTCGTAGCAAACGTTCCATGATTTATTTACAGTCTGTAGCACCCGCGGCGTGGTAATAGCTGAATCATTATATATGTTTGCAAAAAGATCTATCCACTTTTGCTTGGTCACGTTTGCTGTCAAGTGTAATTGGTTGCTTTCTTTATTGTTCAACAGATTCTGCAGTTGTCTTGGGTTGTGGTTCTTGTAAGCTTTCATCATGGCTTCTGCATCGTTTTATATCAGTGTTGCCTGATATGATCTCCTCCAGTTTGTGTATTTTTGTTTTATTTTTTTCTTCTGTGCAAAAATTGAAACTCCATTTGTGAGTTTTAGGTTGCGAATGTCCTTACGCATCAGTTTTTTTTTCTGAGAGATTACAGTATCGTAATAATGATTATATAGTTTCGTTTGATTCTTCCTTGGCTTTAGGAAGGGAATCAGGAAGGTATCATAATTAAGTTTGTCAATATCTGGCATTGTTGTCAGTTGTAATCGGTCTGTAAAATCTCTTATTTGCTGTTGGGTTATTCGCAGTTGGTAGTTATTGCCAGCGACTTCTGTCTGTATGCGGAAGTCAGTCTTTTTTGGGTGTGTGGGTCTAGAACCAGTGACTATTAGTTGGTGATGATCACTTGTTGATAGATTGATTTGAGTCTCTGTAATTCATTCCAGTAGATCTATTGACAGATACACGTAATCAATTATTGTGGTCGTCTTACCACCATCCAATGTGGGTAGGGTGGTACCCGTGGCGTCTTTCAGTTGGTCTACTTCTTCCAGATTTCGGATCGAAATTTCTTTGTGCCATTTTTTTGCCCGCATTGACAAATCGAACTCCATCTGTTGGCCTAGTTTGTTATATAGATGTATATTTAAATCACTGCATATAATAAATTCCACATGCTGGTGTTCTGTGAGTGTTTGATCGATGGTTAGAAACACACCATCTAGGAAATTGCTATCGTTTATCTATGCTGGATTCCAATACAGGTTCATGATGGATATGAAGCGATCAAGGTTGTTATGGCCAGATGCTTGTATTCGAATGATGCTATTTTGTATCCAAGGATTTATGTTGTTGGTAACGACAATTGACCTTTGTGGTAGAATTTGGATTAGTGTCAACAGGCCAGATGCTGGTCTGCCAGAGGAACCTTTTATTGCAGGATTCAAGAGTGATATAGCCGTCGCAGCTTGGAAGGTTTGTAAACCAGGTTTCTTGTAGGCACACTATAGATGTTAGTTGGAATTCCGATGCCGAGTAGTTGAATAAATGGGAATTTCGCCTTGTATTCCAGCTGCATAATGACCAATGGAAGTCTTTTGATATTAGTGGTTATGATACAGAGGATTTATCGTGGGTAGTGTCTAGGTCTTCAGCGTAATCACGATGGAATGGGTAGTTCTCGTTACTTTGGTAAAAAGTATCTTCTGATATCATTTCTTGAGATTCAAGATGGTCAGGAAGCCTATAATAAGGATCATATCTTGTATGAATTGGGCGTTCACTCTCCAGGTTTCTAATAGATAGAGACTTTGTATATTTGTTCCACTTTCCTGATATGTCAGATTTTGTCTCAGATGAAGTTTGGTTGCAGCTGAAGGCCAGAACATCTAGGACTTCCGCTTGTGTAAGTTTTTTTTCCATTGTCACACGATCCCATAGCTCCAGTGACACTCTGTCAAGTTGAGTGTGGTCTTGGAAGATTATAAATTTGATGTCTCGAGACGAGATTGTTTTGAGATTGGGTATTGTCTTTAGAAGTAAAAGCATATTGGTTCGATTCAGTATCAAGCGTTTGTTTTTGGTGGTTTGGTTTTCTATTTTCAGTATATATTGGGATCGATCTGGTATTGGATTGATGAATTCTAGGCAGTTGATCTGGTTAGTTTCGCGCAGATCTTGTATTTGTCCTTATCTTGGTATTTGTCAGGGAGTCATGACGTAGTCTGAGACATAAGTGGTTTCATTAGAGCTCCTAGAGCTGGTATTGTGGAGTCCTCTGGTTCTTCTGGACAATGATGCGACATCTAGAGGATCTTCGCCGATCGATTGTTCGGTGGATGAGATCTCGTCTAACATTGATTCGTCCGATATGTCCTCGCATGTTAATTCAAAACTTTGATGTGTAGGTGGCACATACTCGTCTACAATAATAAGACTTGAGTCGTTAAAGGGGATTTGGTCGAGGCCAGCCTCATCATGCTGTTCCGTATACGTAAGGTTTAGTAAGTCATCCGTACTGGTTGAAATGTACTCATCATTGCCATTTTGCACTGTCAAGCTTATAAGGGAATAGGGGTCTCAATCCCCTCTTCCGAACCACAGAAGCCAAATAGATTGACCCCTCCACCCATGGTTGGCACGGGCGCCTGAATACTGATATCACAGGAAGCCACGTGGCAGCCAATGGGGGGAAGATGGAGTTAGGGAAAAGGGGATGGAGTGACAAAGGAAAGGAGGGGAACATACACAAGCAAATACATACAATACAGCGATATTCCTGAACCTGTACCTCTATTTCCTGAACACCTAACCTGACCTCCTATACCTTTAATGACCGTGTTACATACGAATCATAAGAGCTATTTAAACTCCACTTTGCACCTCACAGAACATAAGCGCATAACCTGGAACATGGACTTTGAACATAATATAGGGCTTGAACATAACGTAGATCTTGGACAGTCATTTCTTGAACACATATAGATTGGCTTACAAGCTAAATGGCACAGACAAAAGGGTGTCCCTTTTTATGAAGACACGAGACACATGGCCCGTCGGGCACAATGAAGCTACAAACAATGATTTAGGGGAAAAAGACACACACGAACATGCCCTTCTACTGTGTGGACCCATGCGTGTTCTTTAAATAGTCTCTATATCTTTCCCAGTGCCCAGTTTTATCCGTTCCGAGCTTTATAGCATGTTTTCTCCACGTGGCGTGTCTAATGCATGGCATGTATCTTAGGGCGTGTTACCTCACACACCCAATACAGCGTTGAAGTAGTCAATTAATAAACAAGAAAACATATAGCAACTCCAGAATATGAACACTTGGGTCAAAAACACTTAACTGATGGTCCGGATTCCTCACAAGGACATCCGGACCCTGAAGAGCGATGCCTGAAACCTTTGGGAGCCCGCTTCACCGCCGCGGCCCGTAGTTATTCAGCTCTTTGCCACTGTCGCGGCCCGTGGAAGCTCCTAGAGTCCTTCGGCGTCTGAGAATTACTGCATGCCTGCTCCTAAGCTGCCGCCGCTCGTGCTGGCAATCATTAATTACCTGCATCGAGGCATGGGCGGCGGCGAGTTTTAACAGTTGCTGCTAATGAGCAGCTGTTGTAGCGCGCGATAGGAGAACTACACACCTCCCAACGCCTCATGGGAAATGTAGTTTATCGCCTCTTGCAAAGCAAGAAGCGCCGACCTGAAGCTTTCCTCAGATTCCTGGCATGCACTGAGGTCGACTGTCTTGAAGTTTTCGTTTCTGAGGGTAGGACGTTGGGGTTTTTTGCGCATCCTATGAGGGGTGCAGGTTGAGTGATGGGATGTTTCACTGGTTGGTTCACTGTGCGTAGAAACGCCCTTGAGCCATTCTGTTTGGCGATTACAGGTTTTTTTTTCCTTGTTGTTGTTGGTGGCTTTCCTGTTTGTGTATTTGTCGCTTTGGCTCCCGGCGTGAACATTTTGAAAATTTCTGCACTTGGTTGCATTTCTTTATTTGAATTTAGAGGTGCCATGGTAGGTTCTAAAATTGAAAAATTATCAATACCTCCGACTGGCATTTGTAATGCTGTAGGCAATACAGACGTATTAAGTATGTTTTGTGTGTCAGGTGTCGTTCTAGCAATGGACTGTCAGTATCTGTGACTGCTGTGCCGCTTGCATCCAAGCCATAACGTTAGTCGTAAGTCTATTTTTCTCTTCTCTGTCACCTCTGGCGATTTCGCACAGTTTCTGTTGCCATCTCAGTGATTGATCTGCTTCGCAGTCCAATCTTTTTTCCAGTGTGGTTAGGAAGTTCTCTATGTATACTTGCTTTGTGTGAATTAAGGCTAATAATGTAGCTTGATCACAAGTTGCATCTTTAGAGTCTTCCTGCAATTTCAGAAACGGAATCATTGATTGGGATACGACTGCTATTAGCATGTTTTGTAAATCGATCATAGTTATTGGAATTCTTGGTTGATTTGTTTGATTGTGAAAGGAGTGCTCCGTGTGCAGGTCGCAATTGTCGTATTTCCCGTTTTGGTTTATTGTGCTTGATTTCCGGTTTTCATGTTCCGCTGGTGGTGTGTAATAAGAATCGTGAAAGTCATACGAAAAGTGGGTTTGAGAGCTTCTTTTGTCAGTTTTTAGATGCAAATCATGAATTAATCTCTGTTTATGGTAATTTGTTGTTTGAATAGGTTGAAGCTGGGGTAGTGATAACATCGGATGTTGTTGCTTCTTTCCATTTGTTGCAGTAGTAAGGTAAGATTTATGAGTTATCGTTGGAGTGGAGGTGGCTTCTGGACATCCGGATGAGATGTTGACGAATATTGCTTTCCGTTTTTCAACACTATTCATTATTGACTCAATTTCTGTGATGTCAAGCGAGAGCCTGGCCGCTTTGGCAGTCACTTTGGCTGATTGATCGATGTCTAGGTTTTTACTTTGAGCTGTATTGGTATGAGATTTGAGCCATTTTAATTTTGCTAGTCTTGCTTGCTCTTTTTTAACGGTTGTTGGTTCTGGGTTTTGAGGTATTGTACATAGAGGAGTGTATATAAGTGGAGATAGATGTGTTGGAGCGTTCCACCATTTGCTGCTTCGTTGGTGGGATTAGATGTTCCACTTTAAGTATTCTGTGCCAAGAGGTCCCTGGTTTCCTACCTACAAACTTCCCCTATTCCCCAATTAGCCGCAGCTGCATACCATGGTCTGCCTATATTAAGATTTTCATGTTTGTACAAAACCATGTGTACCGCCCTACAAGGCAGAGCACACACATATTCTTCCATCAAAAGAGGCTATGGTCCCAGATCAGGCTAATTATACCCTTCACAGAGATAACCCATAAAAGAAAAAGGAATACAGGTCACCAAGCGTGAGTATTTCTCATCTCCATGCTCACTCCTTTTTCATTGTATTACAATTCCATATTAACTCCTCCATCAGAACACAATAGCCCTGAGACATTTGCCACAGAGGACCACCACCGTGGATCAACAATGGTGATTGAACAGCACCCCACTTTGTGTTTGGGGGGTAGTCTGGCCTAGCCACTTCGATAAGTTGGAGGAGGGGAGGCAGTTTGTTCATATCCCTGGTGAGCAAGAGGGACGCCCATGATTATTTCGATTACGAAAATTTAGAATCTGAAAATATACGAATTAGAAATTTTCAAATTTGCAATAATCACAAACATCACCCTGTAGCAAAATGCCCTTCTATGAACCTGCTCCCCCTCACATCCCCTTACTTATCTTTTGGCAGCACACTTCGGTGTGTGCCGCCGACTCCCAGTCTCCCTGTGATGTCAGTTCCCTTCACTTGTGTGGATGGGAACCGGCGCTGGAGGGCCCTTTTCTTTCTTTAAAAAATAAAAATATTTTGTTCCCCGTTTTTTTTTATGACAGCAGGGGTCACCCCTGCAAACCTCAAAGTGCCATAATGTCGATCAAGAGGAGCAGGGGACACCCCCGCTCCCCTTGATCGACATTATGGGTATTCGGTTATCTTTCCATTGCTGCATTCGGCATTTTTGTCACTTTATTTTTTCTGTACTTTCTGCGGATTCCGATCTAGAGGTGCCACCCTGGTCTCATCAAGCAGGTTGAGGCTGGTATGCAGCTTTGATGATTACCACATAGGAGCTCCAGCTCTTGCCTCTGTTTCTTCCCCTCTCATGGCACTCTGCATGTTGCTCGCATAGGCTTTCTGATAGGGTAGCCAGGTCTCCATCTTTCTTCCCGTTAGCTCTCCTTTTCTGCCAGAGTGTGCAGAAGTCTTTATGTGGGGCACTGCTGGTTTTCTGACTCGTGGATGTTCTTGTGGATCTGTAGTTTCCCTATAATGAAGAGAGAAATCTTGGCCAGCACTGGGGTCACAAGCATGCAGTGATGCAATCCAGTACTGCGGATAAACAAATTGCAAAATGGGGACAGGAATTGAGGTCCTCCCAACTGTCACCGACCCCCTCTGGGGTAGGACTGACTCTGGACATCTCCCTAATAGTGCTCCCACGCCAGGCTGACAACGGTTTGCATCCCTTCTTGACAACATCAGGATTTTGACCTCGTCACAAATCTACACCCTTTCTTCTAAGTCCTTTCCCTCTCCTTGATCACTATCTGACTATCCCCCCAGGCATTGGAAGGACTTTGTGATCTCTAGAAGGCACATGTCAGCAGGAAATCAGTGCAGAGTAGTACTTCCTTAGGGTGTCCTGGTATTACTTCCATTGGCATTGAGATTTCCCTTTTAAACATCTGGAGGGTGATGTTGGCTTGGGATATAAGTGGATGTCCACATGGACTTATAAAACTGGGTCAGATGCCCCGGCTGTAATTCCTCAAAGGCTACGAGATGTGCCCGGATGGTGGTTTTCTTGCTCCCTAACTCTAGGACGGGTTTGGTGGGGAGTCCTTGAACTACTGGGGGAGGTGACATTTGCAGTCTGTTTTACACATTGTGCGCACTGTCCAATCCCTTGGTTCAGACCCTTCCTCATCATCTTGGAACAGATGCACCAGTTATTCTGTTTCAGACTCTTCATCTGCCCACCCTGCTTGGTCTTCTGTCTCTGGATAGAGTCGTGGACCCAAATGGAGAAGTTCAATTTCCATTGGCTCCTCCTTTGACTTCTTGGGCCAGAATCTGGTCAGGTGTCCCGGTTTCCCACAGGCATAACACCATAATTTCCGAGCAGGTTGGAAGTCCAGGCTTCCGTCAGTCTGGTGATGTAGGTGTCCCATGTTTGCTCCGAGGATTGGTTAAGAGGATAGGACTAGGTATCCATGTGCTTGGGCTTTCCTCCCTTGCTCACACCACATCCCAAGCATGCCCTCTGGTGGGCATTCACTGTTTGCACAGCCGCTTCGAGAGTGGGTTAATGTAGCTGGCAAACAGCTTTAAAAAGGTATGGTGGTACAGCATCTGTGAATTGTTCTTGACCCAGGATATACCTTTATTTCATTATGGGTTTCATCGGCTAGCCACTCGGTAAGTCTATCACTCAATAAAATAGTTGTCTGGGTGTTTTTCCTTGCCACAGCCGTAGGTGACAAACTCTTAATCGACAACATGCTGTCATGACCCTTGCCCCTGGCCCTCACTGGCAAGTCAGCCTTCCAGTTAGGGGCAGGCAAAGGCCTTAAAACCTCATCCAAGACTCTCTTGGAGTCAGTCCTGGAGCCTTTGGCGTCAGGCTCATAACCATCATGAAGACCCAAACAGCAGAACATGCTTTGCATTATTCTACGGTGGGCAGCGTAACGCTCACCGTGCCAAGTTCTTTGATGCAAGCTTATCTGATACCAAGGACCTGCAGAGAAAGAAAGAACACTACGAAACTTACCTGGAACAGTATCCTGTCTTCAATCAATCGCCAACTTCATTTCCACTCACCTGAAGGTACGAACTCCATCATCCGGCACCACATGCATCCTGGAAGACCATAACCTTGAAAGAGGAGAAAGAAAGACAGCATTAGTAAGCGTTCACTCACGTTTCCTCCCGAATGAAGAAAGCCACACAATTCTTACCTGCGTAGTCATCTCCTGGTCAGTATCATTGCTGGAACATTACGGCGCTCGGCGAGGAACATCGCAACCTGCAAGGAGTGAAAAGACACAGGTTAGCAATATAAAAGGCGAAACAGCACCACACATTACTCACCCGACAGCATCGTGCACACCGCGCTTTCGCCTACCAGCCCATGCTCATCTTCAAACTGCATGACAACACCAAAATACCTTTCCATATGAAAAAGGAAAGAAGCAAGACATTATTATTCGAACTAAGAAGAACATAAGAACTGCATATAAAGACTGTAAAGCATTAAACCTACGGAGTCGCAGCAGGCCTGGATTCCCACAGGGGGGCTTGCACCAGTGAAGTAACTTGGACGCTGCTCGCCCCCCACATCTACGCACCCCTGCCACGAGGAGCAGGACGGAGAATCCACCTTTTACAATATTAAGGTGAGGAGAGGGCCCAAGGGGGGGAGGAAGGAGTTGAGGCCAAGGGAGGTGGGAAAACAGACAAACTGGTATTGAATCCAGCTCTCCTATATTGCAGACCCATCTTTAACCAGAGGTCTTACCGGGAGAGGGTTCGAGAGTGCAAATCATCCAACCAGGGCTGGGTGGCGTCCCCGTGGATACCAGGTGAGCGTAACACATTCCCTGTCTCGCCCCGAATCTCTCCAGGATGCCCCTCTTCAGGTCTTCATAGGGAGTTCTTCAATCGGAAGGGAGGACGGAAACATTGAAACACTTGTTGCAGTTCTCCCGTTAGTAAGGGGGAAATGTATAAAGCCAATGATTACAGTGCCACCCAGCTGTTTTGGTGACCCTCTGGCAATGTATAAAAAAAAGATTGCAGAATCTGCCAGGTTTTTGGAGGATCGCCAGAGGGTCTGCCGGTTGCTCTCTTTTTTCAGTTACTACACCCTGCTACACTGTTCATGCTTCATAATGAAATGCATCTTTCTTGGAACTCTGTGCTAGCAGTCTCCCAGGAGCCTCCGGCCACAGATTTGTCTTCTCTTGCCGTAGGAGGACTCTATGTCAGGGCCTGGGGAATCCTACTTCTGACAACAACTGCCACAAATGGTTTAAGAAATACTCGGAGATGTTAAAGTGTTTTTATTTCATCTTTCAGGGACGTGGGGCTGTCCCTCTTGTCTAGAAAGTGCCAATACTCTCTAGGCTAGGTGCACCTATTCCCCAGGTTAGTATATACCACAGGTTGCTCCCCTCTGTCTTAAGTTCTGACTTTTGCTCACTGTGACAACCTGAAGGCAAGTCCCTTATCTATCAAAGGTTCCTCAGGGACCTCCTATTCTGTCCCTTCTCTATATAGTGCTTAGTTATCCATAAAGGGATCTTGGATTGTGCTTTCTAGACACTGCCCAATTGAGTTTCCTTTCAATCACCCCCAGATACCCCTCACCCTCTCCCTCCCTCTTCCCGATGTTCCTTTCTTGCTACTCTCCTTCCTTCAATTCCACCCATCTTCTCTATTCCTTGTGTCTTCCTTTCTGTCCCCCTGATCGCTCAGTTCTTCTACTTCTTGCCTCTACCCTTTGAAGTTATTATTGCCTCCTCCATGATTCTGCTTCTTCCTCCACACTACTACTGCTCTCACACCTACTTAAACACCCTCTGTTCAATCACACAAGCACGCCACATTCACTCTATACATCCTCTCCTTAAACACACTCGCCACCCTTTCACACACACAATGCAATACCATGTACACTCACTAACCAATGCATCACCTACTCCAAAAATCACTTCCACAATCCACTACACTATCCTTCCTACTGCTGATCTCTGACGAATCTGGACTATTCGTCCCTTCTCCCCAGAGGGGAGCCACCCTCTTTGAGGGTAAGGAGCTGAGGGTAAGGAGCTGAGCCCGCTAAGCAAGACCCTCCCTAGGGGTCTGGGAAAGTGAGACGTCACGGGGAGTGACTTCCCTTTTGGGGACAAAGAGTCCCATTCCTGCAAGGAACTCCCTGTCCAGAAGACATTATCTGTCTATAAGGGAACTGGAAAGACTGTTACCCCTGTTTTGGATTACCCGAATAACGACAGGTCATTCTGAATCTCACATGAACTCCACAGTCAAAGATATGCGACACACCCCTGTTTCCGATGAAATACATATAAATACAAGGAACTTGTTACGCTCACCTGGTATCCACGGGGACGCCTGTATGCCCTGGTTGCCGGATTCCCCTCAGATGTACTCAATTCGGGATGATGTCTTCTATGGCAGGTGGGCCTGAAAACACAGAAGGACTGGACTTAGGCACATATTTCGTTTCCTCCCACTGGCCCCTTGGACTCGACCTGATGGCCCCCTCCTCACCTTGTTATGATGTCTGGCGTGCTCTCCGTCCTGCTTTCTGCGCAGGGGCGCGTAGTTCCTGCGGGTTGAAGCGACCAAGTTAACTTCACTGGTGCCAACCCATTCAAGTGTCTTTAAAGAGGTAAGTTCGATTATTGCAGTCTCTGAGGGCCTTTGCTTTTCTTTCGGGCTATTAATGTCTTTCCCTGATTGTTTCCCCCTTAGGTATGCAGAGGTTCGCTGGGTGCGCTGCTTGGGTTCGGCTCCTGCCCGGATTTATGGACGTGGAGCGTATGAAGAAAGGTATGTTCAGCACAAATGTCTTTTTGGGCTAACCTGTATTCTTTTATCCTTTTCAGGTTACGATGGTCTTTCTGGGCGTGCACCGATTTCCGGAGCGGAACCGGCCAAGATATGCCCAGCCAGGGGAGGAGATTTCGGTTGCTGCTGTGATTGCCGTGAGTAACCTGTTTAACGTTGTCCCTTTTTCTCTTCTCTCCAGGTGCTTCGTTCCGGTGCGAGCGCGATGTCCTGAAGATGCTGCCAACGGGATGGAAGACCGCAAGCAGCTGGGAGCGAAGGATGGAAGACTGCAGGTAAGCTGGAACTGCCAATGATGTTCTTTTGCACGTTCTTTAGCTTGGGTGTGTTTTCTATAGCCGACCTTGTAAAGTAGTCCAGGTAAAGTAGTCCGGGCTACCACACCCCAAAACACTGCACCGCACAGTCTGGTTCTTAGGGACTAGACTGTGTGGGTGTCTCCATGTTGGCTGCAGGCCTCCACATAAAAAGTAGTCCCTTCAAGTCACATTCCAAATAGGAGCCTGGCACCAAAGGCGCCAGGACTGACTCCAGGAGAGTCCCTGGTGAAAATGCAAGGCCCTTGGGGCCCCAAATGAACCCCGAGCCCTAACCCTACCTGGCATGTGACCATGCCAGTGGGGTTCTGTGTCACAGGTCGTGACAGAACTTTGAATCAGGGAGAGTGAATCCTACGCAGAGGCGAGCCGCTGACAGGAAGACGTCCTGGAGGGGTGGAGCCACACTAGACCACAAAGCCAGCAGAAGCACAGAGAACTAACAAGTCACTCGCTAGACGCCGGAAGGCTGGCGTGCTGACCGGTGAAGAACCAAAGATTGAGAAAGAGATTCAGAGGGTACAGTGACCGTCTCGCCTGGTGGCGCGACCATATGGAAGCCGTGGTGCTACATTGAAAAATGTGCAAGCATGGAGACAAGAAATACTTGCACTTGGTGACCTGTTTTTCGTTTTCCTTTTATGGGTTATCGCTGCCAAGGGTGCAAGTAGCCTAATCTGGGACCATAGCCTCTTGTGGTGAGAGAATGTGTTCGCTCTGCCGTTTAGTGGGTTACACATGGCTTTGTAGAAACATACAAATAATTTTAATATAGGTGGACCATGGTATACGGGTGCAGCTATTAAGCCTATGCAAGCAACATACACAGAGTGCCACGGGAGGGGAAGAAACGGAGGCAGGACCCAAAGCTCCTATGTGGCAGTCACCAAAGCCGCATGCCACACTCAGCGTGCCCGATGAGACCAGGGATGCACCTCTAAATCGCCAGGGGCATGCACAAACTCCCTCCAGCCCCCCACCAAAGGACTGAACTTCTCAAGGCCGGCCAGGCCAGCCAATCAACCAAACACAAAGAGGGGTAGTGTTCAATCGCTGTTGGTGATCCACGGTGGCCCTCATCTGTGGCAATAGTCTCAGGGCTATTGTGTTCTCATGGAGGATTGATTATGCAATTGTAATACATTCAAAAGGTGTGAGCATGGAGATGAGAAAAACTCGTAACCGATGCGGAGACCAGTCTGCAGTGGAGAGCACAGAGGTAAGGTACATTAGCTGCAGAGCCGAGCAGCGGAAGGGAAGCCAACACTCCCGAAGAGGTAACGCTGTGGGGAGAGCCCAATAGGGACAGTCGAGACTGGAAAAGGTGCAAAGGTTACAGGAGCCCAATAAACCCAAGTGGGCAGACACCTTACATAAGTCGAGTTGAAGCAAAACTATTAGAGGGCCTGAGGGCTTTGCAGAGCCCTGAGAAAGTGAGAGACTTTCGAGGCTGGAAAAGTCACAAAGGTTATGGTAGCCAGATAAACCCAAAGAGAGATAAAGCAAGCCTATCAGAAGGCAATAGGGCTTGGGAGAGCCCTGAGAAACCGAGAGACAGTCCGACCTGGAGAAAGGGAGAACCGGGAGGGTTGCAGTCATTGAGTTTCGAATCAGAACATTGGAAAGCCCAAAGTCTTAAACGGGACCATTGCATGAGAAAAACCCTTTCTTCCTTGAAAGCAGGAACCGTATAGAATCAAGGTTTGGCATATAAACTTAGAGGTTGAGAAATGTATTGTGAAATATTGGTGGACATTTAAAACGAAAGAGATCCAAGTGATTGGGCCAGGCAGAAGCCTACAAGAGGCTATTGCTCTGAGCCCCCCTTTTTCTGTTATGGTTTTTCTTAAGTGGTAGGTATTAGTTAGCTTATACGATTTGGATTAAGGACTATTTGCTTTTTTGGGCTTGACAAGCACCCTTACTTTTAGTTGGTTTGGCAGGGAACTTCCCAATATGGTCCTGTCTTCCTCAACCAACAGGTGTTACATACAATGGTATTGTTATATAGTACTTCAAGCCCTGCAGTCTTTCTCCATGCAGGGAGGCTGCAAGTGTTTGAACGGTGTCCCAATTCGTGTTTTGTGGGTCTGACCTGGCCGTCCCAAAGCTTTGGCCGGGGGTGGGGGTTTGTTGCATGTCGCTGTGCATCTAGGGGAGACAACCTGATCTCATAAGGTGGCCTGAGGCCGGCATGTGGAGCATGGCTTCATGACTGCCACGGTGGACCTCCAGCTCCTGCCTGTGTTTCTTCCCCTCCTGTGGCACTCGGTGCATGCTACTCGCAAAGGCTTTCTGACAGGAAAACCGGTCTCCGTCTTTCTTCCCATTAGCGCTCTCTCCACATCAGAGTGTACAGAAGTCTTTGTGTGGGGCGCTGGTGGTTCTGGGTCTTGTTGGCGTACTTCTGGATCCGTTTCTCTAAAATGAAAAGAGAAAACTTGGCCAGGATTTGGCATCACATGCATGGGGTGATGCAATTACGAATGCACATAAACAAACTGGCACATGGGGAGGGGACAGGATTTGGGGCCCTCCCAACTGCCACCATCCCACTTTGGGGTACGAACTGTCTGGATTCCTACCTGGTAGGCCTCTCACCCAAGGCTGAGAGGGGCTCCCATCCTCTTGACAAGGTCAAGGCACTGACCTGGTCATACTATATTATCCGCACAATATATTACATTCTTTAACAGCAAAAACTTCATAACGCTGAATAATAACCCCTCAAAGTTTCTTAATAATTCCATAAAGCACATTAAATCATCAATGTCCGATGTCACACGAAGGAACAAGAAACAAACGGATGTAAATATATTCCTTACTTCCGATATCCTGACATCTTCATTCAACCGTCATGTTGTCTTCGAATAGGGATCCGGGTCGGCTTTCCGGGTTCTCCTCCCTTTCTCTGAGTGTCATCCATTTCACTTACTAGAGTTTACATCTGCAGGGTAAGTGAAAGAGGATGCCTCCTGTCCCATTTCAAATACTAGGGCAAAGGGATATGCCCACGCATATTTTATTAATTTCTGCCCTAACTATGTTGTGAGAGCCCGACATTGGGCCTCATTCCGAGTATGGCGCTATTAACGCCTTGGTTAACGCCGTACCCGGAACGGCAGCGCCTTGGTGGATGGCGGAATCACCGCCCCATTCCAAGGTTGGCGGGGCGGTAATTCCCCATTCACCAAGGCTCTTCCCCATTCCCAAATGAGCCCCCATAGGGCTCAATGGGAATGGGGAAGATGCAAATAACGGTGACCGTTCATTACGGTCACCGTTATTGGCTTGGAGGCCCCTTTGCGCCCTCGACTTTAACACCTGCTCAAAGCAGGCGTTAAGGGCGAGGGCGCAGAGGGAACTCGGAGTATGGCGGTAAGGGAATACCGCCACCGGTCTCGTTACCGGTGGCCGCTATCCCTTACCGCCATACTCGGAATGAGGCCCATTCTCTTCTCCCAGCTAAGGTAAAGGCAGAAAGATGTTGAAAAAACCTCAATCTCTACCCTTATCTTTCTTAAAATATGTTCCTTATCCCTGAAGTTAAAACATCTCACTAATTCTAGATCCTATGCGTGAATCAGCACGTCCAGATCTCCATTTTCATTGCATCGGTGGCTTCATCCCGGAAGAGGCGCTTTACTAATTCTTTAACCAGTTCTTCAACTTGTATTGGGGGTTTCCCCCCTACTCCATAACATCTATCATGCGCAAATTGGATCTTCTTTGGATTCTCACTATTGTCCAGTTTGAGCTCTAGTCCACCCACTTCTGACTCAATTTCTGTGTGACTAGCTACATATTTTAATTCCAATAGGTGTGTGGAAAGTTCATTGTTTTCTAAGATTTCAATTCTATCTTCCGCCTCTTGAACTGTTGTCTTGAACTCTGTTGAAGACATTTGCACCCCTAATTGCAGTGGCTTGATTTCCAGTGTCATGAGGTTTCGCAGTGACTGTCTCCCATATCCCTCCTAATCTGCGGTGGGCTGCCAGACCTACCACAGGGACGGGGTGGGGGTGTGGAGAGGGACCACAGATTTAAGGCCCCTTGATGCCAGGGATGCTTGCTGTTTAAATGATGCCTTATTCTCTATGCTAATAACTATCAGCCACTGTCCTGGCCATGTCTCTTTCGACTCTTGAAGAGAATATAAAGACCACCATGCACCAGATTCATCAGAAGCCTGGCATGGTTTATGAAACCTGAGAAGCAGTACAAAGTAAAGGAAGGAACAAGTTACTTACCTGTAACTGTTGTTCTCCAGCATGGGTCTGGCATGGATGCACATGCTCATGAATATTCCCCGTCGTCAGGTTGGGAATCCTCGGTAAAGAAAAAATCAGTATCAGTTTTGTTTCTGATCTGTCTTTCTTAGTAGTAACCAATCACTGATCTCTGGGTCATACTACCCCCAGCCAATGACTGCCCTCTCCCTAAGCCCCGCCTCTGGCAGCCATCCTCAGATTTGGTAGCACGCCAAGTGGCAGTATGACCAAGTGAAGAGCCGCAGAGGGGTAGGTGGGAGGGTTCGCATGTGAATCCATGCCAGACCATGCTGGAGAACAACAGTTACAGGTAAGTAACTTGTTCCTTCTCCAGCATGGGGTCTGGCATGGATTCACATGCTCATGAATAAAAGAATACATAGCAGTATACACATGCACAACCATGGGAGGTGGCAACAGGCTCAACATTAAGCAATACAACATCTCAACATTAAGCATCTCTTACCTCCTCACCAGGCTCACCTTAAGCGAACAGGTTGCGCAGCACTGCTTGGCCGACCCTGGACTCCTCCCTGGAGTCCCGATCGACGCAGTAGAATCTTGTGAAGGTGTGCGTCGACCTCCACATAGCAGCCCTGCAGATGTCCAGCAGGGCACACCAGACAGGAACGCCGTGGTAGCAGCGATCACTCTGGTCGAATGGGCTCTCGGACGGCCGGGCAGCGGTCTGTTTGCCAACTGGTGACAATGCATGATGTAGCCGGAGAGCCATCTGGAAATGGAAGTCTTCGAGAGAGCCTTCCGTTGATTCACAGACCCAAAGTTCACGAATAGCTGTGACGTCTTCCGAAAACTCTTCGTGCGGTCCACATAGTACTTCAGCGCTCTAGCTACATCCAGCGAGTGCAAAGTCCTCTCGGCCGGCGTCGAAGGCGACGGGAAGAAAACTGGTAACACCAAGGGCTCGTTGAGGTGGAAGTCAGACGGCACCTTGGGCATGAAGGAGGGGTGCGTCCTAAGCACTACCCTTGTGTCATGAAAAGTCAAGTATGGAGGCTTGCAAGATAGGGCCTGAATCTCTCCCACTCGTCGTGCAGAGGTGATGGCCACGAGGAACGCAGTCTTCCATGACAGGAACTTCAAGGACGCCGAATGCATAGGCTCAAATGGGGCTCCCATGAGCCTGGTCAGCACCACATTAAGTTCCCACGCCGGGGCAGGAGCCTTCACCGGCGGGAATGAACGGAATAGTCCCATCATAAATTCATTTATCAGGCGATGAGACCACAAGGACGCCCATCCCGTAGTCCTGGTATATCAGGAGATGGCAGCCAGATGTATTTTTATGGAGGCATGAGCCAGTCCAGCTTTGGCCAGCGACAGTAAGTACAGCAGCACATGAGGGGCCGTAATCCGCAGAGGGTTAATCTTATGTGCACGGCACCAGACAGAGAACCTCTTCCATTTATGACCGTAACACTTGAGAGTTGAGGACGCCCTGGCCTTTGCAAGAACCTCTCTGCAATCAGCCGGGATATCGTACCCTCCAAACTCTAGCGCTGCAGGAGCCAGGCCTGCAAGTTCAGCGACTGTGGGTCGTGGTGTAGAATGGCGCCTCCTTCTCTGGATAGAAGATCCGCATCCGCCGGCAGCCTTACTGGCGGGGACGTTGACAAGTCCAGAAGATCCGGGAACCAGACCTGCCTCGGCCACGCCGGTGCAACGAGGATCATCCTACACCTGGACTTCTTGAGCTGGCTGATGAGGCGGAGCAGCAACGGCAATGGAGGGAACGCATATAGAAACAGGCCGTCCCAAAGGAACGAGAAAGCATCGCCCATGCTCCTCGGCTGTGGGAACCTGCTGGCGAACCTCTGGCACTTGGAGTTTGTCGCCGTCGCGAACAGGTCGATCTGGGGTTTGCCCCATCGTTGGAAGAGTCGATCCACTTGATCCTGGCGCAGTTCCCACTCGTGGTATGAGCGCAGCTCCCTGCTGAGCGAGTCGGCAATGGTGTTTTTTATTCCTGCCAGGTGGAAGGGAACCAGAAACATCCCCTGGGCCTCCTTGGATAGGGCTGGGGATCTGGTTCCTCCCTGCTTCCGTATGTAGAACATCGTGGTGGTGTTGTCGGTGAAGATCCTCACCACTTTGTCCTTGAGGGACGGGAGGAACGACTTGACCGCCCAGAACACTGCACGGAGCTCCAAAATGTTGATGTGAAGAGACCTCTCCTCCGGGAGGTCTCTTGCGTGGAGACCTCTGTTGTGGGCCCCCCCAACCCTCCAGAGAGGCGTCCGTAGTCACCTCCGGAGACCTCCGGTGTGGGCCCCCCAACCCTCCAGAGAGGCGTCCGTAGTCACCGTCTCCTGAAACGCCGGGGTTTGAAAGTCCGTGCCCGTCGTGAGGTGAGCCCGGGTGCCCCACCATAGGATCGCCCGATGGAACTCCTCGTCGAGGGGGATCCTGTCCTCGAAGCAGTCCCCCGCCTGAAACCAGCGGGCGTCGAGGAACTCCTGTAGCGGACGCATCCAAAGTCTGCAAAGGGGTACAAGGTAGATGCATGAGGACATCATCCCGAGAAGGGACTTGATGGACCTCACCCTGGCCACGTCCGTGGCTAACAGTCGCTGTACCTTGCCCAGGATGGTTTTGGTCCTCTCCTCTGAAGGGGAGGCCAATTGCTCCACTGTATCGAGCTTCGCCCCCAAAAACAGTGCTACTTGCGATGGAACCAGGTGGGATTTGGGGTAGTTGATGGAGAACCCCAGCTCCGTGAGCAACCGGACGGTCCTCGCCGTATGATCGACGGCGAGTTCCCTTGACCTTGCCCGGATTAGCCAGTCGTCCAGGTAGGGGTAGACGTGGATCCCCTGCAGGCGCAGCCGTGACACCACTGGTGCCAGGCACTTGGTGAAAACCCTGGGTGCTGACTTTAATCCGAACGGTAGGGCTCTGAATTGGTAGTGGCGTCCTTGAACCACGAACCTGAGGAACTTCCTGTGCCTTTTTAGAATGGGGATGTGGAAGTAAGCATCCTCCAGGTCCAGCGACGATAGGAAGTCGCCTTCCTCCAACTGTCCCAGTACGTGCTGGAGGGTGACCATCCTGAATTTCTGCCATTGATGTATTTGTTTAACCGACGCAGGTCTAGGATGGGGCGCCAACCGCCTGTCTTCTTCGTGACGAGGAAGTACCTTGAGTATACTCCGGAGCCCCGGAGCCTCCTGAGGACAAGCTCGATGGCACCTTTCTTGAGCATCGTCTTTACCTCCAACAGCAGTTGATGGACGTGATTCTCCTTCCTGGCCACGGAAGGAATGCGAGGGCACTTCTTTAGGAATTCCAGCGAGTGCCCGTTGGCCAGGGTGTCCAACACCCAACGATCGGTGGAGATGGATTCCCACACCCTGACGAACTTCGTCAGTCGGCCTCCCGCTGGGGTGCTTCGGTGGGGGCCCGACCACCCGGCCGGGTCAGTCTTGCTTGGAAGCGGCCTTGCCTCCTTGGCGACGACGGCGGGAACCCCCTTGCTTGCCGCGACCTCTGTAGGCCTCCTGGGAAGAGGAGCGGGCCGCCTGGCAGTAGGTTTAGGAGCAACCGCTGGATCCTTTGGAGGCACCCTGTCTGCCTCCAGAGCTCCGAAATGGCCGTCGCTGCTGAAGCACCCCAAGGGCTCGGGCAGTCTCTGAGTCGGTCTTGATGGCCTGTAGAGACTCATCCACCGCCTTGTTGCCGTCGATCGGCATGTCCAACACTCTGGCCTGGACGTCCTGGCGAAAGTCTGTCGCCTTGAGCCATACTCGTCGTTGGAGGCAAACTTCGTTGCCCAGTTGGCGAAATCCGGTATCGGCAATGTCCGTTGCCACCGTAATGGTGTGATCCGACGCCACCTCGCCCTCCTGCAGAATTTCTAGGGCCTCTGCCCTTTTGTCATCAGGCAGGAAATCTAGCAGGGGAGCTATCTTGAACCAGAGCTCCCTGTGGGAGCTGGCCACGATCGCTAAGGCATTGGCCGCCTTAATCGTCGTCGCCGCCGACGAGATGACTCGTCGTCCCATAGAGTCCAACTTCTTACCCTCGCTGTCTGGCAGGGAAGTGGAAGTTGAAGCCGCCGCGCACGCTGCCTTCTTCTTAGCCGCTGCTGAGACGACCGAGTCTGCCGTGGGCTGGGCCCTGAGGCATAAGGGGGCGGCATCAGGGACTCGGTACTTCTTCTCGTACCTGTCTCTCTTGGCGGGTGTCGTGGCAGGGTTCTTGAGGACAGCAAGCCCCTCGTCCCAGAAGTAAAGGCACCGCGAGGACAGTCTTCCTCTTAGCCTCTCGTCGTTGGTACAGCAACCCCTCCTTTTTCTGTTCTTCAGGGCAGAGCTGGAAGAGCTCGGATGCCCTGGTTATCATCGCGTGGTAAGAGCTAACCTCGTCGGCTGGGGACGCCCACGGGGGGGCGGGGGGGTGACGACGGGATGTCTGCTGTGTCATCGCCGCCGTCGTCACCCGTCCCCGTATCCGTATCCTCTCCCGGCGAGGGGGTGAGGGGTCCACCGGCCTCACGGGCACAAAGGGCGGAGAGGGGTGGACTCTCCTCCGCTTGTTCGGAGGGTTTCCCAATGGGCCTGGTTCTGGATCCTCTGTCGGGGTCCGTGGTAATCTCGTCCTTATCTCGGTACATAAGGATTGGATTGCCAACAAAATGACCGCCAAGCTATCCTGGGGCTCGGGCAATGGCTGCGACGGATGGGATGGCCGCTCCACTGGGCCCTGTTCGTCGTCCTCGTCGCTATCTTCGATCACGTCAGCAGGGACCGTCCCCTGGGATCGAACCTTCTCGAATCTCTCGTTGAGGTTTATGAAACTCTCGTTGAGGCCTATGGACCTTTATTTGAGGCCCCTCTCGGTCTCCACCAGTTCCTCCTCAGAGGCTGATACAGAGTCTGTAACGGCCACCGGTCCCCCCTCTTTTTCAGCCCGGGTCTTTACGGGGGTCTTAGCGGTGGGCTGGAAAGAGGATTCCCTCCACAGCGGCAGGGATACTCTGGGCCCAGAGGCCTTAGCCGGGTGGATCAAGGCCCTCACCACCTTAGGTGCGTCCTGGGCCTTCGCCTTGGAGGGAGGGTCAACGCCTCGCTCCCCCTTCGAGATCGACCGGGTCAGCTCCAGCGGCCTACCCAGGTTCTCGGACTTCCTCTTCCCCGAACCAGAGCGCTGGCTCGTGGTCGAACGTGCTGGGGAAGTAGCGCCCTGCTTGGCAACCGAAGAGCCCGACCTTTCGGCGCTCCCGGAGCCCGCGGACTCGCGGTGCTTGGCCTTCTGTTGGGCCCCCGTCGCCGGGGCGCCCTCAAAGGACATGGAAGCCCGCTCAGACTTATTCTTCGCCTTCTCACTTGCTGTGCCCTTCTCCAGCCAGGTGGTGAGGCAGGAACGACGATCTTGTTTGGTCCGTTCCGAAAGGTTCTTGCAGAACGCACAGTCCTTCTCCACGTGCGTCTTGTCCCCATGGAGGCAGTAGAGACATCGCGAATGCTCGTCCTCCTTGAAAACGTTATATAATCCGCATCCAGGGCAGTTCCTGAACAGCTTGGATCCGGGCGTCGAGCTCCCTTTGTCCTGGGCAATGTCCGTTGAGGTAGGCCGTAGATCTTCCGGAATCCTCCAAGAAGTGTAAACTCGACGAAAACGTCGCCCTTGAGGGGCATATAAGAATTCCGAAACGGGTCCCTGTTATCGGAAGTAGAAACGGTGGAGCTTGAGGCGCGATTAAACCGAAAAAATGAGAAAATCTCCTGAAAAAGCGTGAAAACGCAGTAAAAAAAAAAAAAAAAAAAAAAAACTCGAGAGCTAAACACGAGGACTCCCAACACTTGAGCGTGCGGTAAAAATCTGAGGATGGCTGCCAAAGGCGGGACTTAGGGAGAGGGCAGTCATTGGCTGGGGGCAGTATGACCCAGAGATCAGTGATTGGTTACTGCTAAGAAAGACAGATCAGAAACGAAACTGATACTGATTTTTTCTTTACCGAGGATTCCCAGCCTGACGACGGGGAATATTCATGAGCATGTGAATCCATGCCAGACCCCATGCTGGAGAAAACTGGAATTAAAACTACTGCAATGCAACAGGCTGAAAGAACAAGATCTAGCCAGAAACAGGAGGAACAAACCTTTCCCAAATGGGATTGGACTGGACTTTCCCCCTCAGAAGCTGAAGGGGACACCAAAAACCAACCCCAGATAGGCTTCAAGGGAGCAGCGAGATCGCAACAGTAAAACTGGAACTAAGAAGGGACTAGTGGATAGGCAAAGTATGGCACTTTGTGCCTATGGATGGGTTTCATACTTGCTCCTAGGAGATCACCAGAAATTCTGCATGGACTGGGACCTTGTGATGAAATTCCTTGTGCGAGACTCCAAAAGTACATGGTGCCCAAAAAGGGTGCAGTTATTGGGCCGGATCTGAGAAGTCCAGCCGCCCACGACCCAGCTCAAATACGCAACGAGCAAAGGCAAGGGCACCAAGGGGGCAACGAATGGGAAAGGGGAGGAAGTCCACAGCAACAGTGGCCATCAAGTCATGCCAAAGTCATTGGAAATAAAGAATTAGTGCAATAGGACCAGGGGGGTGGGGGGGGGTGTAAAGGGAGGAATATGTTTCTATAAACAAGTTGTCTTACAAGGTTATGTTTGACCAAAATGCCAATAAAAATGTAAATGAAAAAAAAAGAAGGGACTACATAGGAACAGGGGGGACCCATGAACATTCCGCAAACCCTGTTTCACTCGCCAAAGACAGCAGAGAAAATGACTTGGTGCAGCTGGAGGAAGTGGAGACTGAAAAGGGGGAGCGGCAAGAAGAATTTCTGAAAACTTCCAGGGGAAATACCGACCCTCAAGGGTATAACGCAGCTACAGATGGTTGCAGGGGATGAGCTGACTGACGGAACCAATGATGAAGGGAGCAATATAAAAAGTCTGCTGCTTCAGTTGAGAGTGAAAGGTGTATGGGCAAGGTCAAGAGAAGAGATAGTGGACCAAGAGACAGAAAAGGTGGCATAGCAGGTGAAGGTGGATTGGGAGGAGATGGCTGGAGTGTTTTGAGAGAGTGAAGCTAAGGTTTTGGGACTGTTAAGGGGGTACCAATTGGGTTGTATGTGAGTGAGTGACTAATTAAAGGGAGTTTTAGAGGGAGAGCAGTAACAAGAGAGGCTGATCGAGAGTAAGTGTGAGAGGAGCTAGTTGGGCGAAAAATGAGGAAAATGAGAGGTAGGAGGGAACAGGAAAGTAGAGGCCAGGGTAGTGTTGGGATGGGAGGTTTGGAGAAGGGGTAGACCAGAATGGAGTTGGTGGGCAGAGGCAGGAGAGTGAGAGAGACAAAGCAAAGAGAGACAGGGGTTCCAAGATGGCCGCCGGAGAGTGAGGTTGCACTCTCACTAGCTCCTGGCCTGGGCCTAAGAGAAAGGAGAACACTAGGAAAAGGATAGCTATACGATACAAAAATGGGAAGCACGCCTCTCACACAGAGGGGACAGATGATGGCAAGGCCGCAGTTGCAGTAAATGGAGGCCAATTAAAAGTGCAGGAATCCTGCTTCACACCGGGAGGACTGCATTGAGAAGCCGCGAAAAGAGGGCGGTGCCTGCCCAATGGCAGCTGAGGAAGACGGGGCCGACGATCAGAGCAAGCGTAAGGAAGTGAAGTGGGAGCAGAGGTTCCTCGCCGGCAGCAGAAGGGCTGGGAAGGCTTCATATCCCTCGCGGTGGAGGCGGGGGAGGAGGACCATCTGCAACCGAAGCAGAGAAGGGAGCCCCACGACAGCGGGGGCTGCTAAGGCACGCCGAGACACCGCAGGCAGGCAGCCGGGAGGCACTGAGAGGACGGGAGTCAGGCGCACACGGCAGCAGAGCAGAGGCCCCTGTGGTGTCACGTGCCGGGAGAGGAGGGTCACGTGACACGAGGAAGGGGAGGAGAATAAAGGAATCACCGGAACTGGCGGCTTCGCGCCAGTCCGGGTTGGGTTTATGCATGCAACCAACGAGTCGCGTGTTGTCATTGCGCAGCGCGCTGCATTGCTCCGCGAGCTGGGCCCTCCTGCCGGAGGCCGCGAACACGCTACCACCACCGCCCACTCTAGAGGCGGTGGATTACATATCACACTGGCGACGAGGCGGGTGTGGACTGCACGCCTCCCAGCACCAGAAAGAGCCGCGGCGTCCACAGACCCATGACAACTCCGGAGGACGGTAAGCGTTAGCCCCGGCTCCGCCCACGCCCAAGGAAAAAAAAAAAAATTTTTTGTTTTTTCTTTCTCTTCTCTCTCGCTTCCCACACCATACAGCAAGGGAAAAGAAATCTCTGGACACGCCAACACTCCAGGATAGCCACTGCACAGCCCACCACGGCCCGAAACCGCAGCGCCTCACACGAAGCCACGTGCCGTCACACCAGGCAGCCAAGATAACCTCACCAGCTACGCGCAGCCCCAAGGAGTCATCCCAAAGAACAACATGTCGAGCCCGAACACAAGCCCAACAAGAATCAGCACCGGCTCCTCATCTTCGAGGAGGAGCATCACCGAGGAGTGCAGCGACCCCTCACTGACAACGTTCATGCAACCATTTGACCCTTTCACCAGCGGAGCAGCCATCCGGTGGGAAATATGGCTACAACAATTTGAGATGCATCTAGAGGCACGAGAGATCGCCACACCCAAAAAGATGCGCACCTTCCTCTTGCTCAACGTGGGGTCGGCAGCCCTGCGCCTCTTCAACGCTCTACCAAAATGCGGGAACGACATTGACTACGCTGCGGCGAGGACTGCGCTTACCAACATGTTTAAGCCTGACCTTAATCCGGACTATGAGAGGTTCCATTTCTGCATGGCACGTCAGCGCGAGAGGGAGACAGTAGACAAGTTTCACGCTCGCCTTCGCGAAATGGCCGTGGGCTGTGAATTCCCGGACGAAGAATTCGCCATTCGCCTCCAGATCATCAATGGAATCTCTTCTGAAAAACTAAGGAGGGCAATCCTGTCGGAGAAGAACATGCGACTATCACGCATTCTCGAGACTGCACGCCTCCGTGAACAGACAGAGGACCAAGTAGCGGTAATGGAAGCCGCCATCCAGAGACTACCGCTAGACAGCCCCGGACCCACAGAAGACATGGCTGCTATCTCCAGACAACAATCAACTCGCCCGAAACAGTACCAGAAGCCGCACCAACCACAAGGACGAGATCAAGCCTGCAAATGGTGCGGAGGCCCATGGCATAAAGGTGACTTGTGCCCCGCCTGGGGGTCCACTTGCAGAAAATGCAATCGCCTCAACCACTACGCAGCAGTCTGCCTGAATCCGCCAAACAAAAATGACAAAGACCCAAGCTCCCGCACAACACATGAACAACGGAGGAGATTCGCACCGAGAGAACATCCCCGCCAACAAACGAGGAGAGGTAAAGCGAGAGCCGTCGACGAGTCCCAAAGATCCCCGAGCTCAAGCGACAGCGATGACAGTGACAGCAGCTGTTAGGGAGAATTCTCTGTTTGGGCTGAATTTCCCTACCTAGTGAGTCCCCCAGCAGCTTTGCTGGATTTCTGGGCCTCACTGGATATTACAGGAATTTCATTGAGAACTATGGGACCATAGCTTCTCCACTGAATGTAATCTCCTCTCCCAAATTCCCTAAAAAGGTAAAATGGAATGAGGAGTGCAATCAGGCCTTTGAAAAACTGAAGAGAGCTCTTTGCCAAGCTCCAGTATTGAGAGCTCCTGACTACCACCAACCTTTCATTGTACAAACTGATGCTTCCAATGTAGGTATAGGTGCAGTTCTAAGCCAACTGGATGAGAAGGGTAGGGAGCACCCCATTTGCTTCATCAGTAGGAAACTGAAGGATCCTGAGACAAGGTGGGCAACTATCGAAAGAGAATGCTTTGCTATTGTGTGGGCACTGAAGAAGTTTAGGCCATACTTGTATGGTTCTACTTTTGTTATTCAGACTGACCACCAACCCTTGAGATGGTTAATGCAAATGAAAGGGGAAAATCCAAAACTATTGAGATGGTCAATCTGCCTGCAAGGGTTTGATTTCACCATTGAGCACAGGTCAGGGTGTCACCATCAAAATGCTGATGGACTCTCTAGGATGTATATCATCGACTAGAGGTATGAGGTTCATCCAGGAGTGGATTAAATCCTCCTGTCCCTTAGTCTGGGGGGGGGCGAGTGTTAGGGAGAATTCTCTGTTTGGGCTGAATTTCCCTACCTAGTGAGTCCCCCAGCAGCTTTGCTGGATTTCTGGGGTTTCTTTTTTTTTCTCCTGCCAAGAGTGAGACTCTTTTACCCTCACTCTTGGACATGTTGAAGTGTGTTCTCTTGGTTAAACCTTGTGTTGAATGGGCTATGGGGTCTTTTACTCCATAGGGCCTCATGTATTTTTGTGATGTGGGTTACACAGCACCCTCTGTGCCGTGACCCAGGGGTGTCCTAGGGACTCCCCAACATAGACTCCATACCCTGGGACTGACTACTGTCTCCCAGGGCATGTAAAGTCACCAAAGACTTTGCTAGTCTTGAATCCTGAACAGAACCAGTACAAACCATCATATTGTGGACGTACTGGCTGGGGCAATTCGATTGCCCCAGGGTCTGTTAGTCGAGGGGGCACGTCTCCGTCCCCCCTGATCGAGTTTTGGCTGGTGGCAGTGGAAACTACGTTTTATATTCGACCGCGAATATTTTCCTATGGGATTTCCCATTGTTTTAGGCTAACACATTTAATTATTTATTTACGGTAGCCTTAAACATACCGCCGGTTTATATATTTATTATTATAACTCCGGTTGGGACTTTTTGCCAAAACTTGATTCTAAAATGGCGTTGGCGTTCGCCTCTGTAACTCTGACCCAAAGTGGAGCCCTTTGTTCCACTTTTGGCGGGCTTCTCCACAGAAGCCCTCCAAAGTGGTGCCACTCTGTCTGGGGTACGTAGGAGGGGTGGAGGGGGATTTAGGCACCCTGGACTGAGTTACCTTGGTAACTCAAGTCGCACTCCGTCCTGATTGGCCCAAGTGGTGAGCCGGCCGGCTCACCACTTAGCATGTTTGAGTGACAGCTAGGCTGGGTGAATGGGGGTTTGCTGCATAAAAGCAGGGCTTTGGGGACTGGAACTTCAGAAGTCGCCACAGGACCAAGAATCCGACGAGGGAAGAGCTGAGCCGACCTGCTTCGACGACACCACCCGGTGGAGCCCTGCTGAACCGTCTCACCACTTTTCCCGACGACCGAGGAGAACTCTTAACGGAGTGGCTCCTTCCCTTGACTGGTGGGGACAACCAGTTTTCGCCTTCTTTTCGCTTCTCGAGGTATCTTGTGGCCGCCTTGCCAGTGCCAAGCACCCCGGCAACCGGAACCCCACCACTTTTACCCCAACCACGAAAGTCGGTACAACCCTTTAACCGGAGGACTCCGCGGCTGGTTTCTTCCCGGGCAGTGCAACGACCTTCTTCTTCTGCTCTTCAGCGAGAACTTCTTCTCCCCTGACCGACGTCGAGCCTTGCTGCCACTGCCTGGAACAACTGCCACCGCTGGAGGATCCTTTCCGCTTAAGGTACCGTGTTCCGCCTGGCTTCCCTTGCTACCGACTGTACGGGGTAGATTTAGCCCCCGGCTTTCGACCCTGGGAGTGCCTGGGACACCCTGGCTAAACTTTCTAAGCCACTCTAAACTCTTTCTAACTCTTTGCAAGACTTTGAATCCTTAACAACAGTGTGATCTTGGGCACATTTTCGCTCCGGCTACTCTAAGAGTGGGCCCTGCCTAGTGACTTTTGCTCACCTGTGACTTTGTGTTTCTTTGAGTCTATTGCAAGTGTTCTGGACCTTAGAGTGGTGTGTTTAACCCATTCCTGTTTCTTTTTACCCCTTTCTTGAACCTACTAGAGTGTCATCTAACATTAAGCGCTCACCTCTGTTTTAATTATGTGGTGTTAACTTAGAGTTGTCTAGATAGGAGTAAGGGTTGAAACTGCTTTTATTATAACTGTGTTTGAAGTGTTTCTTTACTATACTTTGCTAGAGTGTTTTCAACTTATGTTTGTTTTATAAATAAATAACTATATACTTTTGAACCCAAGCTCTGGTCAGTGTTTGCTTGTGCTATTGTGTCTGAGTACATATTGTGTATACTTTGCATACTGCCTAACTCTTCTTGAGGGAAGTCTGACTGCTCAGCCACAGCTACCAGGTAAATCTGGGTGGTGCAGACTGCTACCAAGTGGGTTTACTGCTATACCTGTAGTCTTAAATCTTTTGCAGTGTTCCCCAAGGGAACTGCACAGGTTTCTGCCTAACAGCAGCTCATCCCCCGACAGACAGAACAAAGGGAAGAAGAAGAAAGGGAGAAAACCAGTACACCGTGTACACTTAATATCGGCAGTCAAATCAGACCGATCGCGCCAAAAGAAAAGACCATCGTGCACAGTCCTATCCAACGGAGACCCACTCAAAGTGATAATTGACACCGGCGCGACAGTCAACGTCATGCCCGTGACGGCGTTCAACAGACTCCACCCAAAACCAATACTCCACAAGAAGAAAGTCAGGCTATACGCCTATGGATCCAAGAAACCCCTACCAGTGCAAGGGTCGTTTAAATCCAACTTTGCGCACAACAACACAAACTGCCGCGCACGGATCTACGTCGTAGATGCTGGCTGCGAAACCCTGCTGAGCTGCAGAACTGCGGAGAAACTAAAGCTGATACACTTTGCGTTCAGCGTCCAACACGACGAACTCAGCAACATCCTAGGTCGTCATAAGAAACTATTTCAAGGCATTGGATGCCTGAAAGGGAGGTCTATCAAACTACACAGACCCCACAGTCGAACCCAAGGCAGTGCGCCACCGACGGATCCCGTTTCACCTGCGAACAGCCGTAGAAGAAGAGCTATCCAAACTCGAGGACGCTGGAATCATCGAGAAAACATCAGGCCCGACCCCGTGGGTCTCGCCTATGGTAGTAGCCCAGAAACCGAAACAACATAACGCGGTGAGAATATGCATCGACATGAGGCTCCCCAACGTAGCCATCGGCCGAGAACGCCACGTAACTCCCACCATTGATGAGCTCATCGTAGACCTCACAGGGGCGAAGGTATTCAGCAAACTTGATCTCCGATCAGGATACCACCAGCTAAGACTGTCCAAAGAATCACGGTACATTACCACGTTTTCGTCCCACCTCGGCCTCATGAGGTATAAGCGGCTGAACTTTGGGATTTCATCCGCCGCAGAGGTTTTCCAGCACGAGATCCGTAAAGTCATCACGGGACTAGCTGGTGCCACCAACATCAGTGATGACATCCTGGTATACGCCGCAGACAAGGACGAGCACCACCGACGACTAGCGGCAGTCCTGGAAAAACTCGAGGGTGCAGGTTTGACGCTCAATGCTGAGAAATGTGAATTCGACAAAGATGAACTATGTTTCTTCGGATACATCTTCAGTGCCGCAGGCGTATCCCCTGACCCATCCAAAGTACAAGACATCAAAGACTTTAAACCTCCCCAGTCTGCATCGGAGGTGCGAAGTTTCATGGGGATGGCAACCTACTGCGCGCGCTTCATCCCGGATCTCGCAAGCATCGCGAGTCCCCTCAGAGAACTAACCAAGAAAGACCAAAAATGGGAGTGGACCGAAGTCCACCAGCGAGCATTCCAACAGATCAAGGACGCCCTGTCGGCTACCACAACCATGGCGTTTTTCAACGTAGAACGGCAGACTGAGCTCCTCGTGGATGCCAGCCCCGTAGGCCTAGGGGCCGTACTAACCCAAACAGATAGCTAAGGCAGAGTGTTCCCTATCGCATTTGCCAGCAGAGCCCTCACGAAGCCAGAACAAAATTACGCCCACATCGAAAAGGAGGCCTTAGCAATACTGTGGGGGTGCCGCCACTTCAAGGTGTACCTATTAGGAAAGCAAGCGAAAGTCTTCTCGGACCACAAACCTTTGATACCGATATTCCGAGGCTCTGCTCCACACCCCCCGGCCCGCATAGAGAAGTGGATGCTACAATTGCAGTCGTACAACATTGAGGTAGAATATCGGCCAGGCTCAGACAACCCGGCAGACTATCTGTCCCGCCATCCGCGACCCGCCACCGACAGCGAACGACATCATGCAAAAGAAACAGACGAGTACGTCTGTCATGTGGTGGCGTGTGCCAGGCCACGAGCCCTGACGCTGCAAGAAATAATACAGGAAACAAGGGAGGACACAATCTTGCAACACACTACCTCGGCCATTCAGACGGGAAGCTGGAAGACCTATCTCATGTCTGCATCTCACCGCACCATACCAGCTCAAACCAAGCTCAGAGCACTGTTCGGGATCAGACACGAACTCTCGATAGCGCCAGAGGGAGTGCTCCTAAAAGGCCACTGCATCATTCTGCCGGAGTCCCTCGAAGAGAGGGCACTCAAACTAGCACACAGTGGACATCAAGGGATCGTCAAGTCCTCGGCGTACCTCAAGTCCCGGATGTGGATGCCAAACATGCATCAAAGAATCACAGAACTAATTGAGTCATGCGCAGCTTGCCAAGCGTCCAGGAGGCCAGAGAACCCAGAACCGATCGCCAGTGCACCACGGAGCTGCAAAAGATGGGACGCGGTCAGCATGGACCACTGCACCATCGCAGGTGAAGGATACTTGCTTGTGGTGATAGACGAATTCAGTAGGTACCCCGAAGTAGAACACGTACCGTCTACCAATGCAGAAACCACCATCCTCAAGCTGGAGAAAATATTCGCCACGCATGGGATCCCACGGAAAGTGAAGAGTGATAATGGACCGTCATTCACCAGCCAAGAGCTGCGAGAGTTCTTCAAAGAGGTAAACGTGAAACATCAGCGAATTACCCCACGATGGCCTCAGGCCAACGGAGATGCGGAACGCTTCATGGGGTCGCTAAACAAAGTTATCAGAATTGCCAAAGAGCAGAGACACCCCTGGCTGAAGGCAGTCTACCGTTTTCTGAGGACGCACCGGCAAACCCCACACTCAGCCACAGGGATCAGCCCAGCAGCCCTCATGTTTGGAGTACCAATACAGGCGGAACTCCCCATACATCCACACTGGGTCGCACCCGAGTTAGACATCCCAGAAATGGATGCGAGGAGGAAGAGGCACAACGAGCAAGAGAGCGTCGCCAGGCGCGCACATCATCGGCTGCCCGTTTACCCTTGCATGCACGTAGCTGACAAGATGTGCTGACGGACCACAAAGGGGATAACTCTCCGCTGAGGTGACGAGACCCAGCTCACCCAGGAATCAGAGGAAATTACATGGAGTGCCCGGGGAGCATTCATTTGAGCTCCAAAAAGTGTGGTGTCCAGGTGTCTACCAGCAGGAAGTCGGGCCTGAATATGCAGCATGAACTGCTTGTATGTCCACGAAAAAGGGAAGGCAGGACACGTAGAGGTGGAGGGAAAAGCAAAAGGAGTTGGGAAAGACTCCAGCTAACACAAGAGTTTTGCAGTGAATAAAAGTATACTTACGACCTGAAAATAAAAGTAAAAGATAAGGGACCAATAAAAGAGCGGTGCAAGCACATAAGAAAAAAGGCACAAGCTGGCGGAGACATAAGAAGGGAAAGGTGACCCTGGAAACAAGACCCAACAAGGGTTCACAGCACTTGAATCTAACGGGACACGAGAGAACTGCAGCTAATTCACTGGCAAAACACAGAGAAGAGGCCAAATAGGGCGGCCACAATAGGAGGAGATACGCAGGGATGCTGACCCTACGCAGATGCCAGGGCCAAAGGGGAAACAGACCCCAGGCTGCAGATCACAAAGAAAAGCGTCAGAAGGGGCCAGCTGGAAAGGTGCTGGCAGCGATCTCTTTCAGAGACGGCATAAGGGGAAGAGAGCTCTGAACAAAAGGACGAGGAAGAATCACAGGCAACAGGTGACTTTTTATTTACATTTATAAAGCGCACAAACTGCCCTTGGGCATCGTGGCGCTGTTACAGTAGGCTTACTTAGTTGCAGAGGAAGTACAGAATAATGACAGTGAAAACAAAAATGGAAACATGGCCCTAAGCAAAAAGGAACTTCTGAAGTGTCTGCAAGGTATGGAAGAGAGGCTTACCACATCCTTCCAGCAGCAAATAGGAACCCTGAATGATGACCTGAAGAGCTCACAGAATGAAATCAGAGGTCATGAATACCTTAGGGAACAGGGTGGACATGGCGGAAAAAGGGCTATGGGAGATGGAAAAGGAAGTGCGTCAGAACTCCGAATTACTTGAGGAGATGCCTCAGCCACCCAGAACCTAGAAATTGAAACAGAAGACCTAGAAAACCGCTCAAGACGTTCCAACATCAGAATCAAGAGATTGGCAGAGACGACCCCCGACGCAGACTTGAACTCTGTGGTGCAGCAATGCTTTGCCACCCTGCTGACGGGCGATAATCCGGAGGACATCCGTATTGACCGCATACACCGAGTGGGCCCGAAGAGGAGCAGAGAAGGAGACCGACGAAGCGACGTGTTAGCAGCACTAGCGTCCTATGAGAAAGAGAGAATCCTTAGAGCGGCAAGAGGTTAGGACACGATTACGATTAATGGCTCCCATCTATATTTCTTCCAAGACCTAGCTGCTTCGACACTTCAGAAAAGAAAAGCAATCAAGAGTCGCATAGGATACAGGCATTTTTAGATCTCGGAAGAGGAGGGAAACAGACTAGAGAAGGAAACAACGGTTGAAGAAGTAATAAAGAACCTTCCCAATAATAAGTCTCAGGGACCAGACGGGTACACAATGGCCTTTAACAAAGTGCATTGTCACGAATTAAAGATCATCCTCACAAAACTGTTTAAATACATTTCAAAACGGAGAAGGAGTCACGCACTCTGTGGCAGAGGCAAAGGTAGTTGTGTTTGAAAAGTCAAACAAAGACCCGACAAGTTGTGGGTCATACAGGCCTATAGCGCTACTGAATATAGATTCCAAAAATATATACCGGGATCTTAGCGGAAAGAATAAAAGGGATCCTTCCAGCGGTAATCGGGCAGGATCAATCAGGCTTTCTAACCGGAAGGCAAACATGGGATAATACCAGAAGGGTGGTCCACTTACTAGAAAAACTGGAAATAAAGCAGATGCCGGCCACTCTGATCTCGCTGGATGCAGAAAAAAGCTTTTGACAGGGTGGAGTGGCCGTATAGGTTTCAAACGATGGAACTAATGGGATATGGGCCCAAATACATCCAAATGGTGGGGGCAAACTACAGAAACCCTATGATGAGGCTAGCAGCGAATGCTCACATTTCAGAGACAATTAATATAGAACAACGAACCAGACAGGGGTGCCCCTTATCGCTGCATCTATATGCGATTTATTTGGAGCCCCTGCTGGCGGCAGTCAGACAAGATCAGGACATTAAGTGGGTCCCCTTTGGAGGGGAGATGCACAAAATGGCGGTTTACACAGATGATATGCTGGTAACATTAGTGGAGCTGGTGTCGTCTGTGCCGGCCTTAGTGGGAATCCTGAAAGAACAAGAGGGGTTATTGGGAAATGCTGGAAGTAGCACTCACAAAAGAAATGTCCACACAGGTGCAGAGCTGTTCCCCTTTTCGGCAGCGGGGGGAAGCTTAACATACCTAGGGATAAAACTGACGAAAAAAGTATTGGCTCTATATAAAGCCAATTTCCCAGACTTAATTAAAAAAAAACACAAACAGACTTTGCTAAGTGGACTCAGATGCGGATATAATGGCTGGGGCGCATCAATACGGCGAAAATGGTAACTCTCCCGAGGGTACTTTACAGGTTCCACACCCTTCCCATAGCAATTCCAAATGCTTTCTTCAAAGCAATGAATACACTAATCTCTAGATTCGTGTGGCAGAATAAACACCCGAGAGTTGCTCTGGATCTGTTGATGGCCCCAAGACAAAAAGGGGGACTAGGGCTCCCAAATCTACACCGATATGAAGAAAAAGCCCAATTAAGAGTGGTGCAGGAATGGTTTACAGACAGCAGAGATAAGATATGGGTACGAGGGGGGCGTGGCCGGGAGCCGACTGAACGGCATGGCTCCATGAATGCGCCTGGTCAGCCCTGCCATCAGAGCAAATTTTCGAGGGCTGGAATCGCCATTGAGCCCCACAATCAGCACAGCAGAGGTATGAACACCCATTGCCCCCAACATACATAATCGGGAGCTGAATAAACCAACCCCAGCGACCTGTCGGGCCCCCGAATCTCACCACCGGGCAGGCGGGAGGAGGACCAAGATCGCGGGTGGGTGCCCGGAACGAGCGCAACAGCGGAGGGGGAGGGGCCACGACATGCTGTGCGGCCCGTACCCACACTGAACGGCCGACTTTAGCAACTGGCCACGGGTCGCTGGGAGGACTCGGACCCACCTCCGTCATGAGGTGTCGCTGTGGGAGCCCTGGTGCGATCCTGGTGGCGTATCCTGCGGGCTGCCAAAGCCGGGAGTTCCCTGTGGCCGCGCACCCGTGTGGCTGGCAGGCGGGAACCATCCGGCGCTGCCCTGAAGATCTTTGTGAAGCGGCCGCCTCTCCACGTGAGTGGATCTGGGTGTGGACGTGACACCCCCCGGCCCCGGAGCACTGGAACAGAGTGGCAGGGGGGGCGGGGCTCTACACCGCTCCCCGTTCATCACCAGCCTGTTGGGGCCGGTCGTGCAGCCCAGTGAGGCGGGCCGCGGGGGCCCCTACATACCGAAGCAATCATCAGCAAAGCTCTGGACTGAGCCCCGCTTCTTAAGCAGGCGCTTCCTCTTGCCTGGGGGGGGGACGTGGCTGGACATTGCTCGGCGCTTCATCATCTGCTTCCCTCGCGCCAGATCCGAGTGCCCCCTTGGCGGTATCTCCGGCGACCTCACTGCAGCACCAACCTGTGGGCAAGCGGCAGCCAGGGCAGCGCCCCCCCGGCACTACTCCAGCCAACATCTGGAACTCCTGGGACTAGCGGAGCGGCAGACTGGAGATTAGCCCAGTCACCCTTGGGGCTGGGTTCCCCCCTTGGAGCAACAAGCCAGCAACCCAGTGAACAGCTTCTCCTAAGGGCGGCCTACATCTTGAGTACTGTCAGAGTTGGGACAGCCTACACTCATGACGGGGTCGGATGCCTTCGGCCTTCCCTGGACCTTCCCCTAACACCAACACTAACTGGGCAATCTATCTCCCTCTGATCAGCCCCCAGGGGTACCAGTACAAGCATGTTCCTTCTCAGATAGACAGGCACCCCAGCTATTAAGCAGAACACTGTCCCTGATCAAGGTGGCTCCAGGTCTCGGAACTTTCTCCACATCATTTTACGGTCTAAACGCAGCACTATCAGGAGGGGGGCCAGGGAATTCCCTTCGCTCATGATCCAGGCATTAGGTGACGCACACCTGCAGTCTCCCTGGGGGGGCTCGCTGGCATCATCTCCCGGTTCCGACCCAGAGAACTGCAACATAACTAGAGAGCTCAACCGCACCCGAGGCACGAGGCTCTGCACGGCCCGCCTGCAGCTGAACCATAGGAATAGCGGCCTATACCTGGGGGAACAGAGAGAGCACCCCACCAACGCAGCAGAGCTCAGACGAATACTGCAGGAATCAATTCAAAGCGCACAGGGAATAGCACCTATGTCAGGCAAACACCGTTTGGATCCAGCGCAAGCAGCAGCCCGCACTCCTCACACCGGACCAGACGGAGCAGCACCAGGGGGGCAAGTGCCAGTACCAATCCGCGCAGAGCGCACCCAGCACTGCGTAGGCTTACACCCCGCTGAGGTGCCTTAGAGCTGTGAGCACACAGAAGGAGCCACATCATTGCAATCTACACCCCCCCGACCGGAGGCGCCATGGCAAAAAGCGGCAAAGCGGCAAAAGAAGCAGACATTGCGACAATGATGACCAACCCCAAGCAGAATAAAGCAGGAAAGCCCGACCATATAGCGGGCGTAAACCCTGGGGGCACCCACACAACGGAGCAATCGCAGACTGACCATTTTGCTACCAAAACAGACCTAAAAGATCTTCTACTGGCGCTCACCAAAGAGATCCAGAAGGGCACTGAAGAGGTCACCAAGAAGATCGCCTCGCTGGACAGAAGAGTGGAGGAGGTGGAAAAACGCACCAAGGAAGTTGAGAATGGCCTGTGCGATAACACATTCGAACTGGAGCGCGGCTTAAACAGAATAGCGGCCTTGGAAGCCAGGTGAGATGCACTCAAAGCCAAGCAGGAGGACACAGAGAACCGATCCTGCCGCAAGAACATCCACATTCGCGGGATCCCCACCCGAATAACTAACGCTGAGCTCGAGGGCTTCACCAAAGACCTGTTCAGGTTCATAATAACATTACCAGACAGCGCCCCCTAGAAATCGACAGAGTCCACCGCACGGCGCCAAGACAAGCATCAACCTCCCCTCCGGACGTCCTCGCCCCGATCCACTTTTTCAGGGTCAAGGAGGAGATAATGAGAGAGGCTCAAAGCAAATCACCTTCAGAGGCACCAAAATCGTGCTGTATCAGGACCTTGCGAGCATAACCCTCCAGAAACGGAGGGCCCTCCGCAACCTAATGGAATGGCTGCAAGAACGGAAAATACAATATCACTGGAGCCACCCAACAGCCCTAAGCTTTGAATGGGAAGGTACCCGCAGGCAGATTCGCAACCCAAAGGAGGCGGACCGTTTTCTGGGAAAGGGATCCACTGACGGGGATTCCGAGCCGGCTGCACGCTCCCAGCCACAACCCGGCTCGCCATCATCCGGCTGCTGGTCACGTGCCGGCAGGCGTCACAGGCCCCGGGGCCCTCGGAAGCAGTATGACCCAAACTGATTCGGTGGGTCCCAGTGATCTGCCCAAAGCTGATGCGGAAGATTAGTTCCGTGCCTCTCGGATCTCACCTGGGACATACGAGCACTGACATCGCACCGGGTCCCCCTCTCATCCGGTGTGGGGGGGGGTTCTGGCACCCACGGGGATACTCACACGCATGTAGCTAAGAACATAATCCCATACCAACCGCCAACTGCACCGTCCCTGAGCCCAATTTGTCACGGCCCTGCAGATACCCTCTATTTCTTACAAAGTGCAACTTCCGACGGCGGGGTTGACTAGCAACCCCACGGATGAGCTTTATGGTCTCATCCCAACAGTTTCTGGCAGGGGTGGTGGGGGGCAGTTATGGGGCCTGGGAATAGTTCAGAATCCCAATGGCCTCGGGTAATAGTTATAATCTCAGATGTAGACATCGGTAATCATGGCACAACACACACGCACGGGAACCCCTTTAAGGCCCTCCTTTTATTGCACAGCACGATCCGCACAGAACCAGGCACTCTCCCATAACCAATAGCCCTGGACAAAGTTAGAGATGTCTGCTTCTTGACTTGGAACGTCCAAGGTCTTAACTCTCTGAGGAAGCGCAAATTGGTGGAGAATAGACTAGTAATTCTCCAGGAAACTCACCTTTTGCCAATCGATGAGCACCGAATTAAATTCAAGCGCTTCAAGCATGGTTTCTTTGCCTCCCAAAGCCTTCTTTGTGGTGAGAAACAACGGGGGGTGGCGATTCTACTAAGTGATAAATTCCCTCTAACGCCTCAGTCAAAATGAACCCAGCAGGCAGGTATCTCCTCATACAAGGACATATTGCAGATCAGCCAATTACAATAGCAGGGATCTAGCCCCCAATGCAAATCAGGACAAGTTTATCCTGGAACTACTCCCATTTTTGTTGACTTTCACCATGGGATACCTCCTCATCGGGGGGGGGGGGACTTTAACGCAGTCCCGGACCCCGTAAGGGATAAATCACTGCCTCCGTCCAATCCAGATGTCACCCGTGGTCTGGTCATAGCTAGGCAGCTAAGAGAGTCAGGCACGGTAGACATATGGAGGGTAGCCAACCCAGAGACTTGCGACTACACATACTATTCAAACGTGCACGGGGGCACTCCCGAATCAACCTCTTATTAGCCACTAGCACATTATTCCCCTGCTTCAGCAACATTGAAATCCATACACGCATGGTATCTGATCACGCACCAGTCTCGGCGGACATCTCGGTCCTGGGGGGCCCCGATCCACCTCCCAGATTCTGGAAGCTCAATGATACCCTTCTACTGGACCAGATGATCAGGGGAGAGGCGGAAAACATCTTGGTTAATTATTTTAAGGAAAACAAAAACCCCAAAGTCACAATAGGGCTACTGTGGGAGGCTATGAAACCAGTAATAAGGGGGGTGTTCATCAGCGCAGCCGCTGAGCAAGTTAGAATCTCCAAGCTCCACACGCAGGCCCTGGAATCCAAAGTATCCACACTAGAAAAGGAATTAAAGGCCCAATACTCCACAAAGGTGGACAGGGAATCAAAAATGGCCAGAATGGCGCTAGAGATGCACTGGGCCGACCGCACCGCGAAGGCCTTGGCGCTTACAAAACAATTTTACTATCATAAAAGTAATAAGGCAAACCGGATACTAGCATACAAATTACAGAAGACACACAATAGGAATAATAACGCAAGCCTCAAAGGGCCGGATGGGAAAATCAAATTCACCACTCCAGATATAATAGAAACTTTGGTGAGCCATCACACGTCGATTATGCAAGGGCCGCCTTCATCTCTGGAGGAAAGGGCCCAGCAGAAACACTACCTATTGTCATTTCGCGCCCCAGCTGTCACTGCCCCTCCTCGACTCCTTAAAAGCACTGATTTCCGCAGAGGAAATCTTAGATGGCATAAAATCACTAAAGAACACTGCCCCAGGCCCCGATGGGCTGACAACCAAGTTTTATAAAACATTTGCTCGCGTCCTAGCTCCCCAACTGACACTGCTGTTCAACTCCTTCCTGACCACTAAGAAGGTAACAAACTCTATGGCCGAATCAACCACTATCCTACTCCAGAAACCGGGGAAGGACCCGAGCAGGCGGCCTCATACAGGCCAATAGCACTGATGAACACAGAGGGGAAAATCTATTCCAAGGTGCTAGCAGCCGGACTGGGTAGGTTCCTCCCCGAGTTAATACATAAAGATCCAACTGGCTTTATCCCGGGCAGAGGGACACATGATAATATCAGACGAACACTGAACATTATCGAATCTGCGAACAGAATGAGGACTCCGCTTCTGATTATATCCCTCGTCGCACATAAAGCGTTTGATTTAGTAAACGGGGATTACATCCGGAGCACTTTAGCTAGCATGGGACTGGGTCATAATGTCATAACCTGGACAATGGCAAACTACGTGACCCCATCAACACAACTCTGAGTCAACGGTAGGAAATCAGAGCCCATCCCCATAACCAGAGGCACCCGCCAGGGCTGCCCGCTGTCCCCCCTGGTGTTCGCCTTGTCCATGGAGCCGTTCGCAGAGAGAATTTGTCTAAACTCAAGCATCGGGGGGGTCACCGTAGGCGGGATAGAGCACAAAGTGGCACTCTACGTGGATGATGTTCTTTTAACCATCACCGACCCGGACACATCGCTGCACCCCTGCTTGAAGAACTAGAGGCATTTGGGGCAGTCTCAGGGTTCAGAGTGAACTATGATAAGTCCACAGCCTTGCCGATCATCTTATCAAAGTGACAAAGAGACATCCTTAGCCCTAAACTCCCCATCCCATGGGCCAATGCCACGTTGGAATACCTGCGGGTCCAGATCCCTAAAGCTAGCGCCCAGATCTACAAACACAACTTCCCGCCATTATTTAAAGTGCTCCGAACTGACCTAAAATAGTGGAATAAGCAGATCATCTCCTGGCTAGGCCGAGCAGCGACGGTAAAAATTAACTTACTCCCCAGAGTACTGTATCACTGCCATGCACTCCCAACCCATATTCCAGAGGAGGATCTCATCTCCTTGCAGCGGGAAATCATGAAATTCAACTGGGGGGGTGGAGGGGAGACCTCACATCGCAAAGAAAATAACGACCCGGAGTCGCCAGATGGGCAGACTGGGCGTTCCGGATATCCCCAGATACAAACGAGCGTCCCAACTCTCACATGCCTTTGTCTGGACTCGGATCGAAGATCGTCCATGCTGACTGCAACTGGAAGAAGCATGGTGAAAGTCACCACTGTCCGACTTGCCACATATCCAGTCCTGGAAGTCCTCCCCCACCCTGAACCCACTACCGGCAACATGCAACACGGTGAACAGCTGCAGAGCCGCGGGCGGGAAATGGGGAATCAAAAGCTCACTTGGCCCACTGACTCCAATCTGGGGCAACCCGGATTTCTCCCCTGGCCTCTGCAGCCGCAGCTTCGCCAAGTAGAAAGAGGGTGGTCTTCATAGGATCTCGGACTTTCTGGAGGGGGGCCAGCACCTCTCGTTCGGGGACTGCAAGGCGAGGTTCAGCATCCCCGAGGAGGAAAGACTCTGCTACACGCAGATCCGTCACTGGATCTCCCAGCGTATCGTCAAAGAGCACGGCTCCAGAGACCTAATGCCTCAAGAACTCACATTGACATCTCCCCCTCCGAGGAGCAAGATGTCTGCTCTCTACAAATGCTTGGAAAAAACTAACCCAGAGACGAAAGAAAGATACATGTTGAACTGGGAGAGGGACCTGGGGCGCCCCCTGGAGCCAGAGGCATGGAGCAGAATATGGTCAAGGCTTCACAAAAGCACCCAGTGTGTTACTAATAGGGAAGGTGGAGATAAGGTGTGCTACAGGCATTACATTACACCATCCCAGCTTTTCAAATCTGGCGCAAGCTTATCATCGAACTGCTGGAGAGGCTGCCCGCAAGAGGGATCGCTATTCCATCTTCTATGGGACTGCCCTAAAGCAGCACACTACTGGAAAGGGGTGCTGAACCACGTCCAGGCAATCATGGGCCTCTCCATCCTGTGGAACCCCGGAATCATCCTGCTGGGGAACACGGGGGGCGGGGACTTGCCGCCATCAGGGAACATGGCCCGCTTGTGCACACAATTGTTAACAGCAGCCAAGATAGCCCTCGCCCAACCTTGGAAGCACCCTCAGGGCCCCTCTATTCCACTATGGTGGGCCAGGTGTTGGGACATTGTCATAGCGGAAAAGATTCCAGCACTTTGCACGGGCAACCTCAGTCCCTTCCGAAACACCTGGGCCCCATTCATCACCTACACAGAACGCTATCCAGCTCTCACGCAAAAGCCCTTTGGGCTAGATTGAACTATAAGCTGACGCTCCCTCCCCAAACAGAGCCTTTCACCGCTGGTCCCCCGGTTCCACGGCCAAATAACGCAAAGAATGAATTATGTGATAATGCATGATTTTCCTAGCACTGCCATGAACTGTGCCATTTTACACTTTTGCCATTACTGATGTCTACTGCTTAATTGCTGTTTCTTTTGTTGATAACAAATAAAATATCCATGTTGAAAAAAAAAAGATATGGGCACGAATGAATAGGGCTGTGGCAGGAGGTCCATTATCGGGCATACTCTGGTTGCAAGGGAAGGACAGGGCCCCGAATGCAAGGCCTAGAAGGGTACTGCTCACCACATGTGATATATGGGACAGGTGTCACGACCCTCGCCCAAAATCCCCTCTAGCGAACCCATTTGCCAGGTGGAGTCAGGACTCGGGCCTCTAGAGCCTGGCATCCTCTTCAAAAGCCCTCATGGGGCCAGTCCTGGCGCCTATGGCGCCAGGCTCTTACACCATGAACAACAATGTGCTTGGGAACTACTTTATTGTATTATCAGCCAACATGGAGGCATCCACATAGCTTGGTTCCTAAGAACCAAGCTATGCGGTCTAGTGTTTTGGGTGTGGCAGGCCTGGAACTACTTTCCCTGGTACTACTTTACCTGGGCTATATAAACCACACCCTGACTGCAGAACATGCTTCGTGTTACTTTGCAGCTTGCAACGTGACGCTCACCGTGTCCAGCTATTACCTCGGAGAAGCAGAACCTGCAAGGAGACAAAAGGAACATCTTTAGCAGCAGCATCTTACCTGCAGTCTTCATCTTAAACACTTGCAGCTACTGAGAACAGCTTCCTCGAATCTGCACGCCTCCCTGACAGAACGACCTGAAAGAGGAAGATAGAGGCAACATTAAAGAAAGCTGTAGAGACCTTTACAAATTAGGAACTGCTCAAAAGGCTTACCTGGCTGGTCGCCTCTCGGCTGGCGCCACTCCAGACATTCCACTCGCGCTGAAGAACACTGCGACCTACAAGGAAGGTAAACACAGGTTAGCAAAGGCCAGACTTCGCAGCGCTGCGCATAGGGCTTACTTACCGCATCATAGCGCTCTTAATGTGCCATCATTTACCAGAGTGGCTCAACCAAGCCAGTTCGCCACGCTTAAGCTCTGCATTTCTTAGGGAGAAAAAAGAGACATTTTAAACAAAGAAAGGCATGCAGGATAGCAACAAAACTAAAGAACAGCAATAAGACCTACCTGAACAATATCAAACGGGCCGGCGTCAGTGAAGTAACTGGACCGCACTCGCCCATGAAAGACAACGCGCCCCTGCAAAGAAGGCAGGACGGAGAGCACGCCTAATTCTACCACAAGGTGAGGAGAGGACGCCAGAGGGACTGAAAGCATACGGGGTGGAGGGAGGATACTTACCCCAGTCGGTCAATCTTGAACACAGTCCTTCTGTATTTTCAGGCAGAACCTTCCCCGCAGACCACATCAGGGCAAAGCTGAGAAGCATACCAGCGAGTAACCCAGCTGGGTGGCGTCCCTGTGGATACCAGGTGAGCGTAACACAGGTGGATTAAGAGGGGACACTTATCTACCATCCAGGCCCCCTCCGCCCCCATGTTTAATAACCCGAACTTAACCTCAGGTATGGCGAAGGGCTCATTTAAGAGGTGGAAAGAAAGGGGATGTGTAAAGACTCGCAATATGGTTTGGGAGGGGGAAATAGTCTCCTTTGAGGATTGTAAGACACAGGTAGGAGTGAAGGAAGAGGATAGATTTGAATACATCCAATTGAGGCACTGGCTCCGACAGAAGGAGATCTGCCAAGCAGCAACAAGTCTTCTAACTAAATTTGAAGAATTTGTTATCTCGCACACAGGTGACAAACATCTAGTGAATACATATACAAGATATTACTTGAATGTGCAGACCAAAAGACAGGGCCCTACCAAACAGCTTGGGCAGGTACATTGGGAGGAGAGGTTTCACTGGGGTATTGGGAAGAATTATGGAGGAACATCCCGAAACTGAACAGGTCCCTACAGCTGCGGGAGGTTTGGCATTAAACAATGATACAGTGGCATTATACCCCGAGTAAACTTCACAGGATGTATGGGTCACTTTCTGCGGAGTGCTTGAGGGGGGGTACAAGGATGAAGGGGACTGGACATGCACCTGGTGGGGTTGCCCCAAAAATAAAAAGGTTCTGGGAGGAAGTCACAAAGTCCCTGCAGGAAATAGTACCAGAGATGCTGCCTCTCTCATTGGCCGAAAGTCTAGGTGGATTGGTTGAAACAGAACGATACACAATCTCGAAGCCACAGAAAAGAGCATTGGCAACTTTACGAATAGCTGCCTGGATGGTGATAGCAAAGGACTGGAAACAAAAAAGCGCGCCTACGGCGGTGGGCTGGATCCGTAAAGTTTGGTAGTAGTAGCAATGAAATGGATTACATATACCATCCAAGGGGATGCAGACAGATTTCGGAGGGAATCGGGGGAAACTATTTTCTTTCTGAAAAGTGACTTTATACAACAATAGTGCCTGCAGAATGTGCTGATACTGGACATTAAGTGATAGATGCATCCTGAGGTGCCCCAGAAATTACAAAATTATATGGCTCCGAAGGTATATAGCGTGGTTGTGCGACCACTTGGGGGCACAGGGGAGAAAATGTAAAATGTTGTGATTAATGCCAATAAAGAATTCTTTTTTTTTTTTTTTAAACAAAGAAAGGCCAGTAGAGATCAGAAGAAATTAGTTGGTGGGTGAAGACAGGAAAGGGGAGATGAGGAACCAAAGTATAGGGAGAGCGCGAGCCAGAAGACCAGGGGATGGAGTATGGAGAGAGACAGACAGACAGACAGAGAGGGACAGGGAGAGCGAGAGAGAAAGAGGGAGAGAGAGGGGGAGAGATAGAGTGAGAGAGTGTTTTATGTTGTGTCTTGTTATCCTGTTAGTCTCTGCTTGTTTTCTTAATGTTGGCGCCCTGATCCCTACGGGCTTCCGGCACAGTACAAGCAAATCAATAAATAAATTAAAATAAAATAAATACGAGTGAGGGAGAGAAGACGGGTAAGTGAGAAGAAGGTTAATAGACGGTCATTGGGAGAAGGGCACCAGAACAACCAGACTACCCTGCTAAGTCCCGTAGGAACCTGAAGGAGTCAGATAGATAAGACTATGGTCTTTAGGTCTCCCCAGGTCAGGAAAACAAATTGAACACTTAGGGGTACCCTGGCTGTAGTCAGCAGATTATGAGGCAAGCCTCGGTGTGATAGGGAGCCTGGGCTAGGGAGGTAGGTGCCCCCTCAATGTTGAAGGAAAGAATATAGGAACCATCCATAGTCTGGGAACCTCAATTGTTTGGTCTACCTATTTTGAGAAAAAAAGTTGAAACCAATCGGTTTTGGTCTTGGGACTCATTGAGCACCTTGTCACATTGGTATCAATCTCATTCTGTGATATCAGAATGGCAGCTACTTCTGAGAACTGGTCTAGCATACTCATTGCTATACTGGGAGGGCAGGTAAGAGTGTGATGCCAGCAGGGCCACTAATCAACCTCTCCACGTCTATTTTATCAATGGAACTACAACATACAATGTCTGACTCAGATGATATCCCTAGTGCGATTGCAGCACTGCCATTTTTTCTTTTAATGCATCCTCCACCTGTTAAATGAAATCCAAGTGTTCAAAATTTAAGGTCTATTCAGAGGGCGGTACAGGTTACTTTTATTTCAGTAATTAAAAAATTACTTCGCAACCAACAGAGCCCCCTGTTTCCACTCTTTCTTTCCATGTTTGCGTTTACATCAGATAGCTGCCACAATTTTAGAACATATCCCAGCATGTTCTTGGGGCTCCCGTAAGTCCTCTGCCGAATTAGAACAAAATACTTGCCTCCTTCACAGTCTACTTTCCCATTGCTGCTTGAATCCAGCTCTGGTTTCAGTCCCCTATCAACAGGGTAAACCACAGCTCATGAGCTCAGAATCAGACATGGTAGACCGCTCCTTACGACACCAGAGTTATTGTCCACAAAACTAGGGGTGGGTAATCACCCATTACTCAGACTTTCACATGGGAGGGGGTCATGGCCTCCTTTCTACCAGTTTTCAACAGCTTTAATGCTCTTGCGACAGATGAAGGGCTCCAGTATAAGCATTGTTCAATGGTGCTGATTTAGCAGTGATATACAGAAATTACTTTGCATACAACAGGATGGTCATTGCATGTTCTTTATTTCTTGGTTTCTTGTACATATTCTAACACTTCAGTTATTAAAATATGCCCTCAAGCTACGGCTCAACCTTGTGGGCAAATGCGCCACCCAAGCACAGGGCCTTCTGTCCCCCGAAATAATAATTCTCTACAGGAAACGATACCCTTCTGTCTAGTATAAATTACTGCTATGGAAGGTCCATTCAAAGGTCCTCACTCGACCCCAAACTACAGTAGTACTTCTCCATCTTCCCCAATAGACCTAAATAACAGGGTTTCTTCAATTTTCTTTCTCTCTACCTCTTCTTCACTTCTCCTCCCTGTCCACGCCAGTCACTCCACTAATCGCACTCCAATGTCCGCTCTCTCAGTCTCCCTCTGATGTTCTCTCTGTCTCTCAAGTATCCCCAACAGTGTCCTCTCTCTCTCACTGATTCACTCTGAGCACTGCCAAAAAAAACAGACATCCTTCCTCTCTTTCTCAATTGGTTTCCTCCTTTTCTCCTCCAACACCTTACCATCACTCTCTCCAAATAAATCTCTGTACATTCTCCTCCACAAACAGCATCCCACTACTTTCATTTCTCACCTCTACTCCACTGACCTCACCTAACCAAACCACACCTAACTATTCCTCTCCTGGTCTTTCATAGCCCCTTTCCTCTTCTTCGTGGTTCTGTGGCAGTTCGGTCTCCCTTTCCCGGCACTCCCTGTTTTCCGCAATCAATGTCCATTTTGCATGGTTGTCAGCTGGGGAAGTTATATAGCAATGTGGGCTGCAGAGTCTGTTTGGATCCATCATGTTAGACTGGCATCTTTAGCCATACAGCGTTCTGCACGTCTCCCAGAACCGTGGTCTTCCCCATGTCCTGGAGCAGGATTCTGCTTGGAGTTCTCCTCCCTTCTGGCTGCATAGGCACGCTTCAACTCCATTGTTGCATCTCAGTAGCTCCTGAGTTACTCTGTATTCCTTCGGTGTTTCTTCAGCTCCGGTCTGTCTCCTGGGAGATGCACTGCATGCTGGGTTGTGAAGTTCCTTTGGGCCACAGTACCTCATTCTGAGTGCCACGTGGCAGGACATCTGGAGACACGGATAAAAGGGGAGAGCAGGAATTTCGGAAAGGATGGCTAGAGGCTGCTAAGTATCAGCGGGTGAAGACTGGGTTTCCAGGGACAGAGTGAAAGGTACCATCTCCTTTCAAAGCAGGCAACCATTCCGCTGCACCCACTGGCAATCTCCAGAAACATGTGTTTTAATAAATCTTATGTTTTACTTTGTGTTCAGTCCTCCTTTTATGTTAGGAGAGAACAGATAGGATGATTCAATGGAGTCCTCAGGATAAATCCCCAAAAAGTATTTGTACATTAGTCTAAATTATCCGATACTCAATATTTAGGATGACTACACATGAAAACGAATAGGTCATAGTGGATTATACACATCACAATGGCAGGCTTTAAGGCCGATTTCACCCCTGTATCTCAACAAGCATCCAATCTTGTTAAACTAAGCAAAAAGCAAAGGGCTAATTCAACCTAAATTAACTGAAAAGGATGTTTGACATGTCTCATTGTGAACGATCCAGTAATTCCAAAGAGTAAAAGGAAGGAAAAAAAAGACCAAAAGGAAAAATGTCTGGTTACTAGCCTCACAGTGTTTAATGTGAATTTCGGATTAGCACAAAGTATGTGTGGCATCCTAGACGATTTCTGAAATAAGCAAAACAACTCTTTAAGACCTGGGCTAGCATTAGGGTAAAAGCACCCTTATTACGTCTAATGTCAAGCAGAAAAGCTATCTTCTATAAAAGTACCATCCGTTCCCAAGAGGTCATGGGTTTAAAGGGTTTTTACAATAGGTGTGACCAGAATAAATTGAGAATCCAGTTAAAGCAAGATGATTGAAAGAGTGGAAACATGAAAAGTTCCTCAGAGGTGATACTTCACAGCCAGATTTGTAAAGGTAAAAGCTCACAAGTCGTAGTCCTTAGGCTGCAATAGCAAAGCCACCCTGGACATCTGTCTCCACTAGGTATTTAGTGAAGGACATTGCATTTATTAAACAAACAACTAAGTCTTGTTTTATCTAACATCCAGCACCCTTTTGAATGGATGGGCTCCTTTGATTCCCAGTCCCAGAACAGCGGCCTGCTGTGCGGCTGTTTCTAGCAGAGGGTGTTACCCGCCCTCACAAAGAGATCAAAGAGGAGACCTGGCTCTCCAGGTTCCAGTCCCGCCATTTGGCAGCCTACACATCACGTTCTACAGCAGAGCTGACTCACAGGAGCGGACACAGGTGTGATATCAATTAGAATGGGATGGTCGTGATCATTAGTAGTACCATGCACTATGCCTAAACTCAGGCAAAGCTTTTATTTAGAGTTTACCCTGCAACCAGCATTGGTTACTTATGATCATCCTAATTTTGGGTACAGGGTTGCATATCTTAAATGCAGCCCCTGTGCCGCAGGGACTTGGCATCTTGTGACCTTCAGACCTGCTCTGTGCCATGAGTAGAGCAGGCGCCGCGGATCAGGCTTTTGTCATAGAGTCAAGGGAAAATGGGAATCGGTTTGGCAGATTACCCCTTTTGGCAATGAAATTACCTATATAATTCTATTTCTTAATACAAATAAAAAAAGCCAGGGATTTGGACCCATTGCTCACACCTGGACAAAGATGGAAGATCTGATACTATGAATACTATGAGGGACCAAGCGGTGTTGGAAAAACTCATCAATTAAAGGAAACGTCTGCTCCAAGTACATATTTCTGCTCAGTTTATATTTTAATAAGTGAATCTGTACAAAATGTAATGCTGGGGAAAATAATATTACATACCTGTAGTTCTACCAGGAGGTTTGAGTTACTCAAATATACTTCAAATCTGAAATGTTAGGGGTGGAGTTATGAGGTTAGCAAGGATTGTGGCCGTTTGTATGAAACAAATCCTACTTTCCCTAGAAAGAAGCCTTACTGTCAGGGTTATACATAATTATGTTAAAACATAAGTACTCTAGGGGATATAATAGGAGTAATTCTTTCTATTTAATGTTTTGTGCTAGATTGCTCATGTTTCTAATCACTGTAATAACTGTTAATATTACCAAATGCAATGGTACGCAACATAACCTCGGAAGGATGAAAGTCAGAGTATTGTCTATTGTCGAATTCTAACTTGTAAAGTGGGTTTGGCCCCATTCCAGAGGCAAGAGTTTAACTTATGAGCTATCCACCACAACTGTATTAAAGAAATTACCTAGGCAATCCCACTACGACATCAGCAAACATTCAAAGAAAGTTAATTTATCGAAAAGGGGTCTGAAACCTGTTTTCCACATGTTTTGGAGTACTATTTACATTGTCACATACCATTGACTATGCTGGCCTGAACGGATTTGCAGTCCAAACTAGGTTTGAGATCCCTTCTATAGAAAATACCAATGCTGGGGAAGTATACCTACAAATAAAAAAACATTTTACTTGCGTAATTGCTATTGTATTCCTAGTTAAATAAGAGGATTGAATGGCACCAATAGATTTACATAATGCCGGTTTCCATATTATCATTCCAACCTAGAAACATTTTGAGGTTTTTGTTTCTACCTCAAGGTATTGCCTTTTGGCCTCAGATCCACCCCTTGGCTCACTTGCACCCACACTCGCTGATTTCTGCAACCACTCTTTCGCTGCTGGTTCTTTCCCCTCCTGTCTCCAGCACTCCCTTGTGCGCCCGCTCCTTAAAAAACCTTCAGCTGACCCCCACCTCTACCTCCAGCTACTGCCCTATTTCAATCACGCCTTCCTGGGAAAACTGATTGAGAACCTGGCCTTGCCCCAACTCAACTCGCACACTGAACTTGTCGGTGGTCTCTATGATCATCGCCTGGATTCCAAGCATCCAGAGGCACTTAAACCGCTCTTCTGAACACCTGTGAAGAATTGCTTGCATCCCTGGACTACACTGCCCTGCAGTCCTCATCCTACTTGATCTCTCCTCTGCCTTTGACACCGTCAACCATTCCATCCTCATACAACAAAGGCTCAACCCTTGGCATCTTGGAACGGTCAACCTCCTTTCTAACTGACCACTCTTCCAAAGTCATCTTGGGCACCTTCTCCTCTCCTACTTCCTTCTCCACATGTGGTGTCCCCCAGGGATCTAGCCTCTCCCCCTGGCTCTTTAATATCTACCTTGCTCAGCTGGCACGCCTCATCTCCTCCTTCTCCCCCCAACTTCGAGTGTTATGTAGGCAACACAACTCTTTTTCAGACTTCCAGCTGGCTCACTCGCACCTTCCTTCATCCGACTCCCTATCTGCCAACCAGGCCTGGTGCACATCCAATGATCTCTGCCTCAATGCCCACACAACTGAGATCCTTTTGATTGGTGTTAGGCAGAAACCTGTGCAGTTCCCTTAGGGACCACTGCAAAAGGCTTAAGACTACAGGTGCTGGCAGTAAACCCAATTGGTAGCTGTAACGCTCACCTGATTCCCGTAGAGGCGCCGGTCTTGACTGGGCGTATACCGTATCTTCAAAGGTGATGTGTAACACACGGCTGGCTCTTTGGGCTGGACCTCTGTGCACTGTATGTCTGACTCGAAGGGTAAGATGTCTGCAGATAGAAAATATGGGATTAAGGAACTGGGTTATTGAATGTCTCTCTCTTCTTCCCTTTCTCTTCTCCTGTAGAACCCCAAAGGTTAATGCTCTCACCTTAGGTAAGTGAACGCTGTGCTCTCCATTTGCCTCGGGGCAGGGTGCTGTAACCAGTTTCTTCACTGGATAAGGGGAGCAGGCCTCTTGACTTCAGAGGACTGCTGTCCGTCGTTTACTGCACGAACGGTAAGTTTCGAGTAATTCTAATGTCTTTAAAGTCTTTAGTAATGATGTCTCTTGTTTTGCAGGGTTCCGGCGATGGCGGATGACGGGCTGAAGTGAGTTGAAGATGGAGCCCGTGTGATGAATAGAAGCGCCTGGAAGCACGTAAGTAAGCGCTTGTTGCCTGCTTCACGATGCGCTCTAACTGTCTTTTTATTTTGCAGGTACAAGTTCGGAGCGGCTGCAGGGTGCCGGAATACCCACTGGGTTAGATGTGGAAAGGAGTAATGGCACGTGAGTATTAAAGTTCCCCAATGTCTTTAAACGCACCTTGTTTTGTCTTTCAGATGCAGGAATGCAGTGTGAAGACCTCCGGAGCGCACGAAGAGTAGGTAAGCCTTTGTCTTTCAGATGCCGGAATACAGCGCGAGGCGTTGGTGACAGCCGATGGACCAGGTAAGTGAAGAGCTGTCACTGAAGACCGTAATGCTAACCTGTTCTTTCTTGTCTTTATAGGTGTTGCTGAAGACTGGATTCAGGATGGTAAGCCTTTTTCCTAAGGCCCAGGATCAGATGCAGAAGACACGATGAGCGTTCTGCTGCAGAGGATGCAGAATAACGCAAAGCAAGATTCATCCATCGGGTGTGGTTTAAATAGCCTCCTGTAGTGCTTAGGTGTCTCCTTCCACAGCCACGCCTAGGTAAGAAAAGAGTTCCTGCTTTCCAGAAGAGTTCCAGTGTTCTCAATCTAGGGAGTGGCTCCTGCCCCACCCAACAGGAAAAGTAGTTCCAAACAGAAGAGGATCAGAGGCTCAACTGGCAGGCAAGTAAGCAGCATGGTCTGCTGCAGGTAAGTCCATCCAAGCATTATGAGCCCGGCGCTTCCAGCGCTGGGACTGGGCATATTTATGAGCCTGGTGCCACTGGCGCCAGGACTGGGTCCAAAAGGTCCCAATTGGGACTGGTTGGCACTCGGAACCTGGGTTATGGATCTGCTTCCAAGGGAGTTGGGAAAACCCTGACCTTTTGGAAGCAGAGATCATGACAGTAGCAGTCTGTACCACCAAGATTTACCTGGTAGCTGTGGCTGAGCAGCCAGACTTCTCTCAAGAAGAGTTAGACAGTATATAGAGTATACAAGATAGGTACCAAAATACAATAGGACAAGCAAACACTGACCAGAGCTTTGGTATCAAGTATATAATTATTTATTTAAAGACACACTTAGAAACACTCTAGCACTATTATCATAAGCAAGTTCAAAAACACAGTCGCTATTAATATATATACACATCCCTTATTCCTTATTAGACAAGTCTTAGTTAACACCACTTACTTCCAGACAGAGGTGAGCGCTTAATTAAAGATGGCACTCCAATAAGTTGAGAAAAAGGGAGGGAAAAGGTAGAAATTAGGAACAGCACACAACACAATACTTTAGAAGCACTCAGCAAGGCAGGAAAGTCATAGTCTACTTGTGAGCAAAAAGTTCAAAGGCCAGGCTCCCTCTTGGAGAGAGTAGAACACCAGTGCGCCCAAGATCACACAGTTTAAAAGGCTTGGAAAGTCTTGCAGAGAGTTTAAAAAGGAATCAGTTCAGCTCAGAAAAGTTCAGTTAGCCAGCCTAGGGCCAACCCAAGTGGTAAGTTGAGGATTTAAGAGACACCCCACACAGACCGTTGTGAGGGAGGCCAGGCAGACACAGTACCTTGAAAGTGGAGAGAATCCTCCAGCGGGGGCAGTTGTTCCTGGCAGCGGGTGCAAATCACGGCGTCGTCCAGAGGAAGAGAAGATCTCGACGTGGAGGAAAGCTGAAGGTCGTTGCACTGCCAGGGAATAAACCAGCCGCGGAGTTCTCCGGTTAAAAGGTACTACCCTTTTATTTGCGGTAGTGGTAAAACCTGGTATCCCGATTGCCGGGGTGCTTGGCACAGGCAAGGCGGCCACGAGATGATCCGGGAAGGCGAAAAGGCGGGCAAACTGGTTATCCCCACCAGTCAAAGGAAGAAGACTCTTCGGGATGAAGATCTCCTCTGTCGTTGGAAGAAGTGGTGAGACGGTTCAGCAGGGCTCCACCGGTGGTGTCGTCGTTGCAAGTCGGCTCAGCTTCACCCTCTTCATATTCTTTGGTCCTGTGGTGACTTCTGAAGTTCCAGTCCCCAAAGCCCTGCTTTTATGCAGAAAACCCCCATTCATCAGTCCTAGCTGTCACTCAAACATGCTAAGTGGTGAGCCGGGCAGCTCACCACTGGGCCAATCACACACGAGTGCGACTTGAGTTGCGAGGCAACTCAGTCCAGGGTGCCTAAACCTCCCTCCCACACATCCTGTATACCCAGACAGAGTGGCACCACTTTTGGAGGCTTCTGTGTAGAAGCCCACCAAAAAGTGGAACAAAGGGCTCGACTTGGGTTGGAGTTACAGAGGCGAACACAAACGCCATTTTAAAACCGAGTTCTGGCAAAAAGACCCAACCGGGGAATACATATTAAATAAATAACCCAGCGGTATCTAACATTGCACCAAAAAAGTGGTGCGTTTAAAATGAATGGGAAAATCCCATAGGAAATATTCCGGGGGAATATTTTGCGTGGTAACCACTGCCACCAGCCAGAAACTCGACGAGGGGGGACTGCACAGTGCCCCCTCGAAAAACAGACCCTGGGGCAATCTAATTACCCCTACCAGTAGTTCCACAATATGATGGTTTGTACTGGTTCTGTTCGCAATAAGACTAGTAAAGTCAATGGTGACTTTACATGCCCTGGGAGACAGTAGTCAGTCCCAGGGTATGGAGTCTATGTTTGGGGGTCACTATGACACCCCGTGTTAGTGCACTGAGGGTGCTGTGTAACACACTTACCAAAAATACATGAAACCCTATGGGGTAAAAGACCCCATAGCCCATATAACACATTACAAAGTCAAAGGTTATCTCAAATCATGTCTAAGAGTGGGAGAAAAAGTCTCACTCTTAGCAGGAGAAAAAAATAAACCCCAAATATCCAGCAAAGCTGCTGGAGGACACACCCCACATACTTCCTCCGGGGCCATCATCCTGGAGCATAATGGGATTCCTGGCCCCCAGGGCCACCACACTGGTGGTCCCCAGTGCCAATCAGAGGACTGTGAGAAACCTGAAGGTGTCTCACCCGCTAGTCCCCAGGGATCTGTCATCCAGGTGGCCAGAACATCGCTATTGGATCCAGTTCCTCGGGTTGGACCAGTGCGGGAGGATCACCTGGATGGGGGTGGGGAGATCTTCGGGGAGTGGAAGCGGGACACCAAAGGGTGAGACGCGGTATCCCCTTCCTTATGACACCTTTTCCCCATTCTGCGCAGTCGGATACATAGACACTTTACCCCCTGTCCCCTTTTCCAACACAAACACCTTCTCACACCGTGAGCGACAACAGGCTAATACCAGACTTTTACCTGACATGTCCCAACACAAGGGTCAGGCAGAGTCAGGCAATTGCCGACAACTAAACACACCTGACTGCCCTTTCCCATCCCCATAGAGATAAAAGACAGAGCACTAGAGCACACTCTGAGCAAGGCCGAACGCACGAAGAAGCAGCTATTCCAGGACGGCAGTTCAAACAGAGGAGAAAGGCGGCGAGATCAGAAAGGATGCCAAAGAGCGAGTTGCCCTTGCCCTTTTCAACCCAGACCCGCAAAGCCTCCGACAAAGGAAACACAAGACCGGGAACCGCAGCTGGCGAATGGTGTGACGGATGTCAGAGGTACATGGAACCATCCCGCACTGATAGTCAGGGCGGGAAGACACGGTTGCCATTGTGGTACCATCCTGGACTCCAGCGGCAAAAGAAACGCCAACGAGTTCAGCACATCCGGTGAGTCGGAAGAACCTGATAGTGGACTAGACTGTGTTAGGCTCAAGGTTGCAGTGGCAACATTAAGAAGATTAATAGAGCTCTAGCTGGTATCCGTCTTCTGACAAAAGAGTACCAAGAGGTCATACAGAAGGCCGGCGTGAGGTGTCAAGGTGGTCATACAAGGGTCAAGCCAAACAATCGAAAGTCCTTGACACGCTGCAGAAGTTGTGACGATTGTGAAATTGTGAACCCGACTGAGGGAATTGGGAAACAGGCGTTTGCACCCGGCTGAGGGGAATGCCGTGCGAACTGTGATTTTGTAAAGACCACACTTGCCATAGGCTAACAGAGTGAACCAGCGAGACTAGATCGCCCTTCGGAAGTCTCTGTTTAAATTGGCAAGTGTTTTGGGAGGCTGACGCTGAAAGAAGGATCACAGCCCGGCTGAGGTGGATCCTAGGGGGAAGAGTAATCGACCGATGGGAAGGTTAGCAGAAGGAATTTTGTTTTGTTGTGTTTGGCAGATCAGGCCCTCTGAAGCAAGAGACTTTGCATGAAAAGAGACTTGAGCACTGAAGGCCCGGATATAGAGAAAAGGAACTGTAAGCTCATGCCAGAGAAGAGTCCTGCCTTGTCCATGCTAAAAACGTGGTAAAAGGAGACCACGGCCATAACATCCTGAATTATCATTTTATGAACACTTTAAAAAAATATATGTTTTATTAGTTTTTTGGTACTGAAAATAAAACATTTCACAACACTGCTACAAGCAGTGTCCACAATTGTCTCCACATGTCGGATCAAACTACACATACCCAGCCCCCCTACCCCCAAAATCCCTGTTTGCTTTTGTCTGCGATGCTATTGTCCTTCCATCACCATATCCCTTTCATGTCTGCGACCCCACATTCCCTCTATATGGGTCCCTTCCCACCTCCTCTGTCCCGGCTCCTCGGTCAAACAAGGTCTGTAATAAGGCCTCCCATTCTGTGGACCCCGTTGTGGATTCCTCCCAGCTACCTCCCCCACCCCCTTCCATAACGCTGTTTCAGCCAACGCCCATTTCCTCAAGTACTGCCAACACCCCTCCACAATTGGGCCCCTAGGGGACTTTCATGCCATGCTAATCCTGCGTTTGGCTAGATCGCACGCCAAATCCTTCAATTTACTAATATGCTTGGCTCTCTTGGGGCATGAGAAACGACCCAACAGGCATGCCCCCGGGGAACAAATGTCCAATTGCACCCCTCCTCTCTCCAATCTGCCCCCCACCCCCTTCCAATGTTGCTCCACTACCGGGCACGTCCAAATCATGTGCAATATCCCTGCATCTGCCGCCCTACAGCTAGGGCACCCCTTCTCCCCTGCGCCAGGAAACCTAGAGATCCTCAGAGGTGTCATGTATGCTCTGTGCGTAATCAACAGTTGTATAAGCTGCAGCCTCAAATTCCGGGACACATTCTTGTGGTATCTCAGTGCCACCCCCCATTGTGCGTCAATGAAGGGTGTTCCCAAATCATCCACCCATTTACTCCTTATTGCCAGGAGGGATAGGGGCTGATTAGTTAATAAAAAGTCATATAATCGTGATATTGTGTGCCGCTCTCTCCAATATATCGTACAGAGTATCCACTATGGAATGTTTCTCCTGTAGATCGCTATGTGCAGGCCACCAACGAATAATCTCCTTTTTAATCATGCCATGTAATAAACATTGGCCTGGGGGGCGTGGCCAGCGCGCATGCCGTAAAGACGTGCATCTGCGGAGCTCCTGCCCGCGATCCTATGGACTACTGCAACAGAAAACTACGGCCAAGAAACTCCCTGCAAAAATACACGACTGGAAAGAGAAACCTCTCCCCGCTGCAGCGATCCGACCTCCGAACAAAATCGGAGTCGACAACACCCTGAACGAGGCGAGCAAAGAGACGCCCCTGAGGATCCAAGATGGCGGCGACCGTTGCGATCCCAAGCGCCCCCTTCCCGACAAGCTAACTCCCAGCTCCTGGGCTCGCTCTCGGCCCCCCGGAGGAGACACTGTGGAACTGTGCAAAGCCACGACCTGTAGACCGCGGACCGCCGACTGCTTGGAGTGAGCAGGGACCCTGTGCAGCGAGAGCCGGAGACGAGGGCCTCCTCTCGCTGCCCGACAACATAGGCGCTGGGCCCCATTAGTGATCGAACGCGAGGAGGAGGGAATCAACCCTCTGGGGCCAGACCTCAACGGACCGAACCGCGGAGACAGGCCTGCGACACAGAACAACGACCCCCAACGCCGATAACAGTAAGTGGCTGCCTTGCGCCCCCCAGCCCCCCGTGCTGCTATGGAAATCTAACGAGGGCACCAGCCCAACCGTCGGGGCCTATGGGAAGGGGGACCAGGACCAGCTGCCCTGCCCAACATAAGACATCCCTGGGATAGGCACCCAACGAACAGTGGAGGCTGGCACAGCGGCCCAGAGGGAAAGGATGTCCCCGCCTAGAACCAAACCGAAATCCATGACAATGGACACCTACACGACGGTCAGGCCTAAACAGCTGCCACAGTCAGACCCTATACCCACCGATGAACCATCACACACGGCAGCGATTGACGAAATTAAAGTGGATATGCAGCTCATGCGACAAGACGCACGCAATCTGACCGAAAGAGTCAACGCCAACGAAGCCACTCTACAGGTCAATGTTGAGAACACCACAGACCTGAAGAAGCGAGTCGTAGATTTAGAACAGCAAGTGGCAAGGCTGGAAGCGCGATCCGAAGACGCAGAAGGCCGAGCACGGCGCAATAACATCAGGATCCTAGGTGTTCCCGAAGATATGGAAGGCCCGGATCCCACAGAATTTATAGAGACAATTCTGCAACAAGAAATTGGCGCAGGAAATCTCTCGCAAGGGTTCTCAGTAGAACGCGCCCATAGATCCCTTCAAAAGCGCCCTCCACCGGGCTCACACCCACGCCCGATCATTGCAAAAATCTTAAACTTTCGAGACAGAGAGACAATATTGCGCTATTCCAGGGAAGGAGGTGAAATCAAAAGACAAGACTCGTCAATTGTCATATACCCAGATTACACCCCGCAGTACAGCGTGCCAGGAACTCATTCATAACAGTAAAAGCGAGACTCCGCAAACTTAATCTGAAATACATGCTGCTCTACCCCGCTCGCCTCAAAGTCCTTTACAAAGGGAAAGCACTCTTCTTGGAGACCCCAGCCGCAGCAAACATGTGGCTCGAGCACAATAACTTGGCGGATGACGGAGAGGAACCGCCAAGGACTAACAACGGATAAAGCAGGAAGCCACGAACGCCATCACCGGCCGTCAACTCCACACAGAGGTACAACTCAGCCAATTTAGACCGTAACACAACGATAGCAATATCGGGCAGAAGCACGAGGCACCACACATGACCACGCCAATGGGCGCCCCCCAAAAGAGATGTGTGAGTCAAATACTTGCACGCAGCCCGCACCGGAAGGCCTGGAGAGGCCCAGAAGGCTCGGGAGCCCCCGAGCGCTGCAAGTTCTACACAACTGCTGGGGACAGTTCACAGTTAAATGGTTTAGTTAACTCATTCATTAGAATGACAGTTGAAAAAGTTGATAAGTCTCCATACTACATTATGCCAACTGCAAGGAGGGAATCGGGAGGAGGGAACATGATCCAGGAACCCGGGCGCATATACAAAACTCCTTACCAGAAACACCCCGACCACGGGAGCCCGACAGGAAAACTGCGACCACCACAATACCCCCCATGACATGGCGATGAGAATAAAAATTATGACATGGAACGTAAGGGGCCTCGGCACCTACCTTCGAAGGAACAGAATTAAGTCCTATCTACACAGAAAGGGGATAATGATAGCGCTCTTACAGGAAACACACTGCACCGCAGAATCCACCACCAAACTCCAGGAACACTGGGGTGGGCAGGGGTACGGAACTGCTTACTCCAAGTACGCTAGACGGGTTTATACCTGGATCCACCCGCAACTCTCATTTCAATTAAAGAAAGCAGTAAAAGACCCAGAGGGCAGGTTCGTGATACTGCTCGGAAGCATAGAACAGCAAGAAGTTTTCATAGTGAACTCTTACCTCCCCAATAGTAATGTCCCAGCCCACCTCGATTCAATGTACGCTAGAGTCACACCACACAGAGATGGCCTTTTTATTTGGGGAGGGGACTTTAACTGCACCCACAATCCAGACCTAGACAGATCCCTGCCCTTGCCTAGGACCCCATCAGCGGCTACGACCTCACTAAACGCAGTAACGGATAGACTAGATCTGGCAGACATATGGAGGGAGCTACATCCACAGACACGCACCTATTCTTACTACTCGTCCCCCCATGGCCTCCACACGAGACTAGATTACGTCTTCGTAGGAAGGGAACACCTACCCCAGATGGAGGAGGCACGGTACCTGGGTAGGACGATCTCTGACCACTCTCCATTGGTGATAGAGTGGAACCATGCTGGCCCACGACCACCCATTCCCATGTGGCGAATGCCGGTGGAAGCCCTGAGGGACCAAGCTTTTAAAGATGAACTCCAGGACTCAATAGACAACTACATAGAGCTAAATACAGGGAGTGTAGAACACGCAAGCACCATATGGGAAGCCCGAAAAGTAGTAATATGGGGTGAAATTATAACAAAGGCCGGAGGCGTGAGAAAGAAGTTGAAAGATGAACTAACACAAAGAGAAAGGGAGATAGAGAGGCTCGATACAAGACCTTTAAGCCCACAACAACGGGAAGACAAGCTCAAAGCCCTTAGAGTCGAATGCACGAAGGCCTGGGATAGACTGGCCAAGTTTGATTATACCACCAGAACGAACAGAGCACACACGGAAGCTGACAGGCCTGGTAGGCTGTTGGCTTGGCTCTGCAGGAAAGAACACCCCAGGCACACAATTACCTCTTTACAGGACAAGGACGGCAACGTACATCAAGCCCAACATAACATAAATGACACCTTTAAAAACTATTATGCGCACCTGTACTCACACGAAGCTGAAATCCCCCTAGACCAGATAATGGGCACCCTAGACGAAATAGGACTACCCAGGCTCTCCCCTACACAAGCCGAAGCCTTAGATGCTGAAATCACTGCGGAAGACCTAGCCGAGGAAATTAAGTAACAAGCTACATGCAAGGCCCCGGGCACTGATGGGTTGCCCTCAGAATTTTATAAGTCATACGACTCCTCCCTGGTCCCACTGTTACACAAAGTCTTCCTGGAAACAAACGAGCGAGGTATCCTACCTGACAGCATGAGGAAAACCCTCGTGATCCCAGTCCTCAAGCCAAACAAACCGGCGGAACACTGCGAATCATATCCACCCCTAGCCATGCTTAATTATGACGTCAAATTACTGACCACAATTCTTGCCAAACGACTTTCTAGACTCATAGGCGATATTATCCACACAGACCAATGCGGATTTATACCGGGACGCAACACAACCATGAATTTACGCAGACTACAACACATAGTCGAACAAACAGACGCGAATCCCGAGCCCTATGCCTTGCTGTCGCTAGACGCCATCAAGGCATTCGATTCTATATATTGGGAATGGCTACTAGCAGTCCTACAGGAATTCGGTTTTGGTCCGGGATTTGTTCGATGGGTCAAAATACTGTACACCAGACCAAGGGCTCGGGTGAAAACTGGGAGACATGTATCAGGAATATGGGACATAAGTAGGGGCACAAGACAGGGATGCCCGCTGTCTCCCATGCTTTATATCCTCGGGTTGGAACCCATTGCAATCTATTTCAGGAAACAGTTCTTTGATGCAGGGATAAGACTTGACGGGACGGACCACATCATTTCGCTCTTTGCGGACGATGTCCTATTGTACGTCAAGGATCCGCACCTTAACATTCCAACCATGTTGGAGGTCCTCGACAACGTCTCCAAGGTCTCGGGCATACGATTTAGCAGAGCTAAGTCCTGCCTGTTCCACTGGCAGGACTGAGAAGCAGAGACAGGGAGGAGCTCCCCGCACTAGGTATACAATGGCAGACCACGACATTCCGCTACCTCGGAATCCAAATAATGCACACCCCGCAGCTTATGCTCGATTCAATCGTTCGTGGCTTCCTTTGGGGGCAGGCCAGACACAAAATAGCACACTCTACCCTAGTATTAACATACGCGCAAGGCGGAGTCCAGCTCCCGAACCTTGAAAAATACTATGTAGCTGCTCAACTCAGCTTTGTGTCCAAATGGTTAGCCGACGACACCACGTCCGAGACACCCCTATTACAATCCATGATCTCCCCTATATACCTGAGAGAACTCATATGGGCCCCACAACACCTACTGAGCGACATACCCTCCATCGCCACCCTGCGTAGGCAAATATGGCAAAGGGCGAAGGAGATCACCCAGCTGAAACTCCTGTACTCTCACGAAATCTCACTGATCCAAGACATGTGCAAATCAAGTACGGACCTACTCCACCTTAGACACTGGGAGAGGAAAGGTGTCTATACTTGGGGGGGACCTGTATGACGAAGGCTGCTTCAGGGAGTTCGAGTCACTACAAAAAGAGGAGGACATACAAGCTGGCCAATTCCTCTGGTACCGCAGGATACGGGAAACGGCTAAGGAAAAATGGGACGTTTGGCCAGAGGAACCAGAGTCAGCCCCTCTTATAACGTTGTTATATAACCTGGGAGAGGGACAGAGAGCGGTCTCTCAGGTATACAGCCACCTCAGCGACATACCCAACCCAAAAAGTGAGACAATGAAAAAGAGATGGGAAACAGATCTGAGACAGGAACTCTCAGAAGGTGAATGGAACAGAGCACTAGCATACCCCAAAGCTGTGTCCAGAAACCACAGATTCCGATTTATACAACTGAGCGTGCTACATCGGACATATCTGACCCCCTGCAGGCTAGCGACAATTAACAAACAAAAGGAAGCTCACTGCCCATGGTGCAACGCAGACGGGGCAGATCTACTTCACATGTTCTGGGAGTGCAACAAATCACAATCCCTATGGATGAAAATAAAACAGACCTTTGAAAAAGCGGGTTCCCCCAACTACAAGTGGTCCCCCGAGGAGTGCCTTCTGGGAACACACCCCAGGCAAGCCAAACTCAAGCACTGGGTGAAACTCAAGGACTTGACCTGTATACTGGCCAAAAGACAAATTGCCATGGCCTGGAAAAAACCTGCAGGCCCGAATCATAAGGCATGGCGTAATGAACTAGACAGGTGGATTTACTCGGAAACAAGAGCATGGGAGGACAGCGTCAACAGGTCAACTGACGAATCAAGCTCTACCTTGGAGGCATGGAAGGAAATAACCATTAGCATGCTTTCCTCCCCAGATGATAAACCCCCATGAATGGAAAAGCACCCGACCACACCGCGTCGCAGGAACACAACACCCATGGCAGAGACATACACAGATCACGCCCAGCCCCTGAAACTTGGAGCCCCCCTCGCCCACTGCTCCCGATATCCCACCATAATGTTTGCCAAGACTTTTGAACAAAGAAGTTGAAACAAGGAGACAGTTAAATGTTGTTACGTTACTTTATAAAAAAATGTTACTGTTTATTAAGCAAGTATCACTATACCTGCTATTGAATGCAGGCCGAGAAGTTTTACTGTAAGATAACAAATGCCAATAAACAAATTTGAAAATAAAATAAACATTGGCCTGTATGCAATCCTGTCTGTTCCGCCAACTCTGCAAAGGGTATGAAGGAGGCGTTGTGCAATAAGTCCCGTAGTGTGGCCACCCCATGTAATTCCCACTGTGCTGGTATACCCACCGTTGCAAGTGCTTTCTCCCACATTTTCACCCCCAGGGACACTAAATGCGACCATTACCCCTGCCGGGGAGTGGAGGGGCTTGCAAAGCCATATTAATTCCTTTCGATAGTGGCATGCCCCGATGGGTTGCAAAATTTGTCTGTCTGGCGCGAGATCATCTGCCAGCCAGTCCACCACAAATTGCAGCTGCCCCGCTATGTAATAGAGCTTAAAGTTTGGGATCCAAATGCTTCCCTCCTCATATGGCATGTGGAGTGTTGACAACACTATACGATTACTTGGATTTAGCCATAGAAAGCCTCTACAAATGCTGTCTAGTGTATTAAAGAAGGATTTCGATATATAGAACGGGACATTTACGAAGAAGTGTAATAGTCTAGGGAGTACCACCATTTTCAGCAGGACTTCCCTCCCCATCATTGATGGTGGCAGCTTAGCCCAGAACTTCTTTGAGCTTCTGATGCCCACTAGGGTGTTTAGCGTGTTGTGTTTGTGTTCTTTCTCTGGCTCATGGTATACATTGACCCCCAGGTACCTAAACCTGGGTGTTTTCCAAAGCAGGGACAGCACAGGCAGCGCCTTCAGTTCCGTACTGTGCCACCCTGCTATTGGAAACAGGGCTGATTTGTCTGCGCCGATGGTTATACAAGACATATTTGTGAATAGCGCTAAAGTCTGCAGTAATATCTCCAGATTATATTCAGGATTCTGAATGTATAGCGACGTATCATCAGCATACAGCGATATCAAGTGTCTGGCCCAATCTATCTCTATACCTGCCTCTATATATTCTGCCCTAAGGTACTGTGCTATGGGTTCTATGGCTAGGAAGCACAGCCTTGTTCTGTTCCTTTCTCCAGTTCCCATGCCATCGAGATGCACCTGTCGGTCTTCACCCTTGCCATTTGTCAAGTATACACCAGTTGGACACCAAATATACGCTTGTCCAAACCCAAACCTCCGGAGGACCGCATAAAGCCAGTCCCATCTTACGGAATCAAACGCCTTCACCACGTCCAGCATAGCTATGACTCCTGGAGTCTCCCAAGATGCCGTGCTGTCCATCACGTGATGTAACCTCCTCAAGTTCCAGGCCATGTTGCGGCCCGCAGGTAAGCCAGTTTCATCCGGGTGTATCAGGGTGTGTATCACTCGCTTTGTCTTATTTGCTAGCATAGACGTCAATATCTTGTTGTCCTGATTGAGCACTGAGAGGGGCCTATATGAGATACACTCCGTTGGGGGCTTGTGTGGTTTAAGAAGTGGTATAATAATGGATTCCCTCAGACTAAGGGCCTCATCACGAGTTTGGTGGTAACTCTTAAATGCGGCAGTAACTATTACCACCGCATTTAAGGCTCCGCCAAATCATGGCCTTGGCTGATTTCCCCCCAAATTCGCGCTGGGGGTAAATCCGCTGAAAATTTGCCGATGTTCGGCACTATTACCGCGGGCGGGAAATCCGCCAGCAGTAATAGCGTGAAAATTCCCCATTGATCCCAATGGGGAATGAGGAATTCCCGAATGGGCCCAATGGGAAATGGGCACTAACCGTTCTGCCAAACCCATGATCCAGCACTAATAGCGCTGGGGGGTTTGGCGGTAGGGCTATTAGCAGCGGCGGTAATACCACCGGCGTTACCGGCCAACTCGTGATGAGGCCCTAAGTGGGAGAATGCCTGCCTCATAAGATTCTGTGAATGTGTTGATTAAGGGCGGGGCGAGTTCTGTGCATATGCCTTATAAAATGTGCTCGGCAGCCCATCTGATCCCGGGACCTTCCAGTCGGTAAAGCTGTAATCGTGCTTTGTAAATCTTCTAGGGGGATCGGCTCCTCAAGCCCTTCCCTCGCTTCCCGCCTTAGTCTATGGACTGCTATCTCACCTATCACCTCCTCCAGGTGGTATAGCAGGATCCGGGGCCTCTCCTGGTAGAACTCCTGAAACACCACATTCACCCTGACCCGAGTGTGGCACACTTCTCCTAGTCTTCTGCGTATCGAGTGGATAGGGCCAGGTTTCTCTTCGTTCTTATACAGCCATGCTAGCAGTCGTATTGGTTTATCCCCCTCATTGTGCTGCCTCTCCATGTATTTGGCGTAGTTGTGCTTGCCCAACCTCTCCCATCAATCCATGCATTCCTGTTGGAGCTCCATAACCCCTGCCGCCTCGCCTGGGAGCCTCCCTCAGGACTGTTCCAATTTCCTCAGCGTTCCTCTGCAGAGGTCAATTCTTTACTAACTGTTGACTGGACACCACAAGACCCTGCCACTGCTACTCCCCTGATCACTACCGTTAAAGCCTCCCAAAAAGGCGCCTGCACTAGATACGCTCCCTACGTTGTGTGTGACAATCTGTGATTGCATGTTTTAAGCAATCTCGAAAAGGAGGATCTCAGGGATTCGCACCCGAGTCTCCACGTCGGTATCAGGGCTCATATTGCCACTGTAGGCTGAGTGGGGCATGATCAGACAGAACTCTACCTTTGCATTGTGCGCACGTAAAAAGGTTTGCAAGCTTGCGCCCCTAATCTATTTGTGTGTACACAGAGTGCGGCACTGAGTGGTGCAAATAGTGTCTAGTGTTTGGGTGGAATACTCTCCAAACATCCACCAGGGCAAATTATTCTAAGAGCGTCTGTAATGTTCTGGCCGGCGGAGACGGGTGATCGTATTTAGAGGCAGATCTATCTAAAGACGGGTTCAGCGTGCAATTAAAATACCCCCCATATGCTGTTGCCATCTCTGTATGGGCCAAGCCGATGATATAGTGAACGGAAGAACGCAGCAGCATTATGATTAGGAGCATACGTATTGACCAGGCAAACGTCCACCTACTCAAGGAGGTCCTGCACCATCACCATCCTACCCTCCTTGTCCGTTTTAACTTGGGTGACCACAAAGGGCACTGCAGTTGCTACCAAAATCAGGACCCCTCTGGCAAAGGCGGAATACAGGGAACCAAATACTCGCCCCATCCATTTGTTCCCTAACAGTGTTTGTTTTTCGGTCGCGAGATGGGTTTCCTGCAGCAAGGCAATATCCACCTTACATCTCTTCAAGTATGTAAAGACTAATGTCTTTTGACATACTTGTCGGGGGGAAATTCTGCCGGGGTCGGCCGGGCTGTCCGCAGACCTCCGGGCAGGGAGGCCCCAACTCCTCCCGTATATCCCAAAGGAGATAGAGTATGAGACACACACAAGAAGCAATGTGACTCTGCTGTTTATTAAACACAAACGGCAGGGATGGGTCAAGGATCATACGCGTCTGACCTGACACACAATCGTGGGGCTCGCAGGCCCTTTTTACTGTAGTATGACGCGCTACCCGCGTCACTCTAGAAGATTAACAAAAAACCTATCACCACTCTTAATTGGTTGCTCGAGTGGTAGGGTTAGTATAGCATACATATAGAGAATAATAGGAGTGGCTGAGGGTTAGTCAGGTGATATATCTGGGTTGTCCCTACAATTAGATACATGAGAATTGTTACATGAAGACTCCTAATGATTGGTTGATGTTAATGGCGTCAGTGATAAGAGCCCCATGTTCTGATTGGTGCGCCCGTGAGCTTCCCAGCCTGGGACCATCGCTGTTCCCAGCTCTCGGTGTACCTGCAATTTGCAACAATGTTTCACTATTGGTACATGCAGACAATGTGAAGACTTATTCGTGAGCTAGACGGCCGACTACTCCCACCGTTGCAGATGTCCATTGATCCTTTCAAGTGTATCTGACTGTGTCTTGTAACGAGGGATCCAGACGCCTCCTTCCTCCTGGGCTTGGCATCTCGTCAGGTTCGGCTTGGTCACGTGGGATGGGACCGTGTTTGAGGCAGAATTCTGCACAATTAATATTGTTTTTCCACTGTGTGCCTGGTTTAATTGCAGGTGCGACTTTAATGTTGGTGCACAGCGTGCGAAGTTGCAACATCGTGCCCTTGATGGTCTGCTTTTGGAATGTGGGTTTGCAACATTACGACCTTGGCTGTCTGCTTTCCCCAGGCTCATTCTGCAGGATCAGCAACCTGACTCTTGTTCTGTTAACGTCCACGGGAGCTCTTGCTTGCGGCCTACTCAGGCCTAGTATATAGGTGGAACCGTCTGGTGCACAGGCGCTTTAGGTTATAGTCTCATATTGTCTTATGACCAGTATCGTCTTCGTTATATTTCTCATTATGGCATCTAAGTGTAGGAGAAGCGTAAGCGAGCTCTTTAGATGAGTTCATGGTGCGTCTTGCGTTTCTGCATTTTGAGAACCTAGGTGAAAAATAATAAAGATGCACGTCCGTGAGTATGTCTGTCGCCTACGTCATAGCACTGAGTATATTCTTCATGTAGATTGGTGCGGGAGTGTCCAGTGTGTATGTTGGCACAGGAGTGCTATCCGTTGGCTAGGTCGTCATGGCATCTCCAACGACGTATAGGTTTTAGTCTAGTTGATGTATGCCGCAGGCATCGGCATGGGCAGGGCGAGCTGCTGGGCAGGCAGATGGACACATCGGTATGTTCCTGTACCAGGGTGTCTGGTCGTCTGGTAGATGGGCAAACTCTTCTCGTGGCGGGTGCTTGGGCCGTGAACCTTTAGGCCAGGCGCGAGAGGGGAAAGAGGGGAGTCTGTTTTTCCATTTTCCCACTTCATAAGCATTTAGTCCCATTACGTTTCATGTAATTACATTTACAGTCCCACCCATAGGCACATGCTCCTGTTCAGATGCTTCCCCATTCTTCGTATGTGGTGGTCAAAACAAAATCACCATACTACTATTTCTTGACACTCTGTATTCAGGCAAAACCCAACCCTTTGTTACTCCCCAAACAATAGCCCAGCGTCCTAATCCTCGGTCGGGCATGTCCACTTTTCGTGTTCTCCGCCAGTCAGCCTACCAGGGTTTAGGACACAGCGGGTGAGCACATAACAAGTGCCCTTAATGAATGAAACTCGGAAGGAGTGGCAACCCCAGCCATAGATCTGGTCTCATTCCAGCAATGCAAGGCTTTGGCCATCATTCCCTGCCATGTAAATAGGCTTCCATGCTTGTAAAGCTTAAATTCTATGAGTCTCCTCTAAGTAAAGAACCGCCCCATTCACATGGGCTCTTTTTCTCTTAGTACCAAACAGTCTTAAAAAAAAACCGTACCAGCTAAAAGAGCCATCCACCCATCTGGTCTATCCTCCAGCCCCTCCGGGCTCCGGCTACTTCTGGCTTCCCTTATGTCTCTCACAATCATCCGCTCCATCTTCCACGCCCGGGCCAATCTTTTCCCCGTCCATCCATGCTTGTGCCTCTTCTGGGCGGTCAAAGAACAGGGCCCTGTTTTTATTTATGATTTTCAGGCTGGCTAGAAAGATCAGCATATATTTCAGCCCCGCTGGACAGAGCCTAGCTGTGGCCACAAAGAATTGTGCTCTATTTTTTTGCACCTGGAGGGTGTAGTCGGGATATACTGCCAGGTCGGCCGACGCTCTCTTCAGTATCACCCCTTGTCTGGAGAAGGCTAGCATCCTCTCTCCCTGTCCTTATAGTTCAGGACCTTTGCGTTTATCGGTCTGGGAGGCGCTCCAGGAGGCAGGCGTCTGGTCAGTGCTCTGTGAACCCTCTCAATGGTGAATCCCTGCATGAGGTTCCTGGGCTCAATTTCCTGGAGTTGCATGTTCTCAATGTAGGAGGTAGGGTCCGTGCCTTCTTCCCCCTTTGGAAGGCCAACTATACATATGTTTCTTTGAGCCAACCCCTCTGCCTCATCGACCCGATTTTCCAGCAAGCGGACCTTCAGTTGCAAGACATGGACGTTGGTGTGTGTCTCTCAGATCTCCTCCATATTCTCTCTTGTTTGTGTTTCCAACGCAGTTGTGTGCTCTGCCAGGCTATGCACATCTTGGCACAGCATCCCGGCATCTTTCTGCACTGCCAATATTTGCGTCCCAAGTGTGGCTGTCAAATCCACTATAACTTGAAGTACTTGATTATGTAGTTCCATGGCCTCGCCCTCTTTGGCCCGTGCCTGGTCCATATTACCCCGAGGAGTCTGTTGGGTGGCCCTGGCCTAACTATCCAGTGTCGACTGGCCCCCTTTCGATTTGGCCACTTTGGAAGGCATCAGTCTGCATGCCTATTTAGTAGCAGGCAGCGATTTGTTTTTGGATACCTAGACGTAGTCCCAGGCGCAGCTGGAGGGTACAGTTTTCCCAGGCTCCAAGTGGGGGGCTTACTTATAAGGCACGTATCCACGTTCGGGGGGGGTGTTGATGCGCCCTTTCTTTACTCCGGCTCAACTGCCCTCTGCTTGTCCTCTTGCATCTGATTCTTATGCCTTAACCGTCCCCCCTCACAGCCCCAGTGTGCCACTGGATATATGGCCTCAGCAGCTGGCCTGGCAGGCAGCAGTGTGATGAAAGATGGGCAAACTCCCAAGCTCCTTAATCTCTTGATATTATGTGAATTTCTGAATGTGCAGCCTTCATTCTCACTTGCCAAATTGATGCCCCAGTCCGTCCCCTAGGGCCTCCTGATTGTGGGGGTCAGTCGAAGTCAGTTCTTGAATGTATTAAGACCGCTCCTTAAGGAGCACCAAAGCCCTCAGGCTTTTCCTAGCAATCACCGCCAAGCTCTGGTGCTTCCCATGGAGGCTGCTGGCTTCCTTCTCTCTCTTCTGATGCTTGGTGCATGTAGGGCGGGGCTGGGGGTCAGCTGCAGCATAGCCTGCGGGCCGCAGGGCACAGATTACAGCTTGCAGATATCACGCCCACCCGGGCTCACAGTACGAGTCCCCGCTCCCCGGTCTCTCCTGGTGTGTAGACAGACCGCAGGGGCCGGTGGGTGACGCATCCCATGCTTTTTTTTAGCCTGCGGGGCCGGGCTCTGCTGGCTGCTCACTCTCCAGCAGGGGTATCTTGCTGGTTTCCTCCCCAACGCGTACCTCCTTTATCCAATATGGTGCACTTCTGCGCCGGCCGTCCTTCACCGCTTCTCCTCAGTCCAGCTGCGCAGCACTGGATCTCTGCTGGACAACACGTCTGGGTTGTCTTGCTGCCGTCGTTTGTCACAGCGCAGCCACCATTTTACATCTCGACGCCTTCCACAGGCACACTGTTCTGAGCCTCACCCAGTGCGAACTGATGAGATTCCACTCCCTTTCGCACAGCTGGCCACTCCTGGTGTGTTCCGCTACCAGTTCTCTACTTATCCGGCATGTATGCCGGAGATCAGCTTGTTTTGCTCGCAGGTCATGAAGGATCCTGCCACGCCCCCGCCCTAATTTTGTGAACACTTCTTTCTTTTCCTGTGAACATTATCCCACACTATTTTGTAGCATAGCGATAAGGATTGGCAATTGTTTTTTTTAGTATAGGCCCTTTTTATTTGACTAGACTCCACTAGGACTGTACTATTATGATTTGATCGTCGTAGGTTTAGATTAGGCATTTATCCCATCCATTTTACAGTTTAATAAACACCCTAGAACTGTGATCCCTTGTGTCCGTCTTGCTTTGATACCATGCCTTCCCTTACATATGGTGTCAGCGGTGGGATCTGACTCAACTGAAACTAATTGGGGAACCCTACAATTTCAAAAATGTTCTCAAAGCTTCTAGCCCCTCTGTTGCCATGAAATAATCGATAGGTTTCGATATCTGTAGCTGGGAAAAGAGAAATGATTCCTACCGATTTGGTTTTGATACCCCCTCTGGGCTGTTACATAAGGTTGGCCCCATAATCTGGCCTAGCGTGGAAGTACGGTACAGACATTTTAGCAAGCGTCATCGATCCTGACTTCCGGGGAGACGTAAAGGTACTCTTAAAGAATGATGAAATCCTATTTGAAGTACGTCGTCAGGATGAAATTGCTCAAGGAATTATGGAAAGGGCTCTATTTCCTCAGTTTAAGAAAGTGAACCAGACAAAACAGAAAGAGGTACATTAGGCTTTGGGGAAGCAGATAAACCGGTTAACTTCGAAGAAAGGAAGGAAGAAGAGCCTACTATCTATCCCGACCTAGCCTTCGCCCAGTGAAATGATCCAGCATTGGGATGACATTATTGGACCTTTGGAAACATCCACATTAGGCAACAAATATGTCATTGGGATTGTTGACTATGCCACCAGATACCCCGAAGCATTCCTGATGCGAAACAATACCACATAACAAATCCTTTAACACCTCTTACCGTATTTTTTCCAGGGTCGGCTTTCCCAAAGAAATACTAACCGTTCAAGGTTCAAATTTTATGAGCAAGCTTATGGCAGAAGTCAAAGAGCTGCTACATATTACCACCTTACGAACCTCTGTGTACCATCCCCAAACCGATGGCATGGTAGAAAGATTCAATAAAACACTTAATATGATATGGCATTCATAATGCGACTATACACAAGTGTTTCAAGGTACTACGAGGCAAGGGAGGGGAACAAAGGGAGGACGGACAACAATCCTACTAGGCCAGGTGTCAATCAGATCACGCAAGTGCATGGGAAGGGGCAGGGACAGTGCAGTACATGGCAAAGATGATAGCAATAAGTAAGTAGCGGCCAGCATGTGGCAAGTGCATGGTAAGTTCAGACATCAGGTGTCAAGGGTTGGGAGGCGGACTGTAGGGATACAGAGACAGTCCCCAAGTGCGGGGGTTGCTAGGTGGGCAGTGCAGGTGTAAAACGCTGGCGGGGAAGGACCTGGTCCCGAGATCAGAGGGTGTCCGGGTAGCCAGTGCAGTTCCAGTTACAACTAGGAGTTCAGCAGAGGAGGGCAGGAGAAAAAGCAGAAGCAAAGAGAAAGGTTTTGAGGAGCTTCCGGAACCGGAGATGGTTCTCCTCCAGTTTAAGGGAGGCAGGGAGGCTGTTCCAGAGGGAGACCCCAGCCAAGGAAAGAGATCTCCCACCAACTCGTTGCTTGGAAAAGCGACTGACCCTGAGGGAGGTGGAGGCTGATGAGCGAAGAGCTTGAGAAGGAAGATATTTAGGAAGAGAGAGTTGGAGGTATTGAGGCCCCAGGCTCCCGAAAGCCTTGTGGATGATGCATAGGGTCTTGAACCTAATCCTTGCAGCCACTGGGAGCGAATGCAGAGATTCCAGTCCTGGAGAGATACGATCCCTGGGCTTGAGGCCAAGGACAAGTCTCGCAGTCCTGTTCTGGATAAGTTGCAGAGGGCGGAGAGTAGAAGCAGGCAGATTTAGAAAGAGGCTGTTGCAATAGTCCAGCCTAGAGAGAACCAGAGCTCTGGAGAAGGTGAGCTTCTGGGGGAAGGAGAGGAAAGGGAGAATATCTCTGAGGGGGTGCAGTTGGTAGTGTGACTTCTTAGAGATGTCAGAGATGTGAGGAGAGAAGGAGAGTGTGGAGTCCATTCAAATTAAAATTAATCCTACAGAAATTAGTAGATAAGGATGGGAAAGACTGGGACAAATGATCCCTTGGGCACTATTTGCAGTAAGGAAAACCCCTCAGCCTTCCACAGGATTCTCTCCTTTCGAACTACTTTATGGCAGAGAGCCTAGAGATGTCCTGGACAAGCTACGGGAAACCTGCAAAGAACGAGAAGAGGCGCCCTTTCCCACCTTGCAAACCGCTATTAGAAATGCGAGAACATATGAGACTTGTTTCGAGATCTAGTCTGTACTCATATGGAAAAAGCCCAGAGTCAACAAAAATGATAGGAAGTCAAGCTTAAGACTGTTTTCAATAGGACAGAAAGTACTGGTCCTCTTACCCACCTCAGAAAACAAGCTTGTCTCCAAGTGGCATAGGGCCTATGAAATATTAGAACAAACGGGAGCCTGTACTTATAAAGTAGCACAAACGGCCAGTAAACAGAAGGTGCATTTATATAACACAAATCTCTTAAAAGAGTGGAAAGAGAACCAGTCAGTCACCCATGCCAAAGTACTATCCTGTTTGGTTCCAGAAGAAATAGACAGCTTTGAATGAATTCCTCTAGAGCTATCTGTTCAACAACAAGAAGATCTAAAAGATGTAATTACATCATTTCCCGATGTATTTTCAGAAAAACCAGGAAGAGTAAAGGGCACCTAGCACTACATTAGAACACCTAAGGCAAAAGTGTTTCATTTGAAACCGTATAGACTCCTGAAAATCTGTAAACAGATACTAGTTGAGGAGGCAAATAAAATGTTGAAAGCAAATATTATCAAGCCTTCGAGCCCATGGTCCTCCCCTATTGTGTTGGTCCCTAAACCTGACTGTTCCTGGAGATTTTGCATAGACTTCTGTCAAGTTAATGCAATTTCTGACTTCGATGCCTACCACCATGCCACGCATCAATGACCTAATTGATAAACTCAGAGCAGCCACCTTTTGATCCACCTTAGACTTAACAAAAGGGTAATGACAAGTCCCAGTATATGGGCCAGATAAGGAGAAAACTGCTTTTTCAACACCCCCCGACCTCAAGACTGTTTCAATTCAAAATCCTCCTTTTCAGCTTACATGGCGCACGAGCCACTTTCCAACACCTCATGGATAAAATCTTGCAACCCTATTCCGATTCCGATTTCTGTGGAGCTTATACTGACGATATCGTCATTTATAGTAAAACCTGGGAGGACCATCTTTTCCATCTTTATACTATTAGGAAAGTCCTCAGAGAGGCCGGCCTAACTGCTAATCCATCTGAAATACCTCGGCTTCTTTGTAGGGAATGGGAACGTACAGCCTCAAAATGAGAAAGTGAAATCCGTCCTAGATCCACGAACACCCAAAACGAAGAGATCTTAGAGTCTTTCTAGGGCTAATAGGATATTACCGTAGGTTTATCCCAAACTTTTCAGTCAAAACAGCCAGGCTGACTGATAAGAACGCCGAACTTCAAAAACGTCACTGGACGGATAAGGATAATATATGTTATAACACCTTAAAACAAACTCTGTGCCAGAACCCAATCCTAAAAGGTAATAGATTTCTCTAAAGAGTTCAAACTGCAAACAGACGCCTCGCTTACAGGGATAGGAGCAGTCCTATCTCAGGTTTGCGACGGATTAGAACATCCCATCTTGTTTACAAGTCGCAAGCTTTTCCCACATGAAAACAAGTACTCTGTGCTGGAACTAGAGGCGTTGGCTATCAAGTGGGCCATTATCCACCTTAGAAACTACCTCTTAGGAAGGAAGTTCACACTCGTCACGGACCATTCTCCCCTAGTTTGGATTAGCCAATGCAAAGACTCCAACCCTTGTGTCATGCAATGGTTTCTAGACCTGCAACCCTACTGTTTCACCTTGGAACACTGAAAAGGTAAGGACCACGGGAATGTAGATTTCCTTTCCCAGTACCCCCATGAAACAGATGCAGCTACATAGCATTGGAGGAAGGGTATGTGAGAAACCTGAAAGGGTGTCACCCGCTAGTCCCTGGGGATCTGTCATCCAGGTGGCCAGGACACAGCCATCGCTATTGGATCCAGTTCTTGGGGGTGGACCAGTGCAGAGGATCACCTGGATGGGGCTTCTTCGTGGAGCGGAAGTGGGACACTGACGGGTGAGACGCGGTATCCCCTCTATTATGACACCTTTTCCCCCATCCTGCCCAGTCGGATACTTAGAAACTCTACCCATCAACCGCTTTTCCAACATAAACCCTTTCTCACACCGTGAGCGACAACAGACTAATATCAGAGCTGTTTACCTGACATGTCCCAACACAAGGGTAAGGCATAGTCAGGTAATTGCTGACAACTACACACACCTGACTGTCCTTTGCTTTCCCCATAGGGATAAAAGGTGTAGCATGAGAGCACACTCTGAGCAAGGACGAATGCACAAGGAAGCAGCTATGCCAGGACGCCATTTCAAACGTAGGAGAAAGGGGGAGAGACCTGAAAGGACGTCAAGGAGGGAGTTGCCATTGCCCTTTTCAATCCAGTCCTGTGAAGCCTCCGACAAAGGAAACACAAGACCGGGAATCGCAGCTGCAAATGGTGCGACGGATGTCGGCGGTACATAGAACCCTCCCGCACTGATAGCCAGGGCAGGGAGATGTAGTTGCCATCGTGGTACCGCCCTTGACTCCAGCAGCAAATGAAACACCAGCAAGTTCGGCACAGCCGGTGAGTCGGAAAAACCCGACAGTGGACCGAACTATGTTACTCTTAAGGTTGCAGTGGCAATATTAAGAAGAATAATAGACAGAGGTATTTTTTGTGAATGAACTTGATACCAGATATAGAGTGGTCCGGTGCCATGTGTGCGCTTATTCAAAAGTCTCCAGCTGGTATCCCTCTCCTGAACAAAGAGAATGTGGAATTACAAAAGTATTGAAACTACAAGTACCAAGAGGCTATAGGGAAGGCCGGCGTAAGGTGGCAAGGTGGTCATTCAAGGGTCAAGCCAAACCCCTTGTACAATCGGAAGTCCTTGATAATTTGCAGAAGTTTTCACGATTGTGAAATTTTTAACCCGACTGAGGGAATTGTGAAACGGGCGTTTGTGCCCAGCGGAGGGAAACGCTGTGGGAACTATGATTTTGTGAAGCCCACACTTGCCATAGGCTAACAGAGTGGCCCAGTGAGATGAGATTGCCCTTCGGAACTCTCTGTTTAAAAAAGCAAGTGTTTTGGGAGGCTGACGCTGAAAGAAGGATCAGAGCCCTGCTGAGGGGCATCCTAGGGTAAAGAGTAAGGTAAAGTTAGCAGAAGGAATGTTTCTTTTGTTGTTTTTGGCATATCAGGCCCTCTGAAGCAAGAGACTTTGCATGAGAAGAGATTTGGGCACAGAATGCCCTGATATAGAGAAAAGGAACTGTAAGCTCATGCCAAAGAAGCTCAGGTGTGTGCTGCCCAGGAGAGTCCTGCCTTGTCCCATGCTAAAAATGTAGGGAAGAGAGACCCCAGCCATAAAATCCTGATTTATCATTTTGTCAACACTTCCTTCCTTTCTTGTGAACATTATCCCATACTATTTTGTACCATATCGGTAAGGATTGGCAATAGTAGTTTTTAGTATAGACCCTTTTTATTTGACTAGACTACACTAGGACTGCATTATTATAATGAGATGGTCAAAGCTTGCCCCCATCTTAGATTTAGGTTTAGATTGGGCATTTATCTCATCCAGTTTACAGTTTAATAAACACCCTTGAACTGTGATCACTTGTGTCTGTCTTGCTTTGATACCATGCCTTCCTTACAGGACCCAGAAGAACCTGTTATCAAAAATTGATGTCATTATGGGGTCGAAAGATGATGAAGAATCATTCTCATATGTCTATAACGGGGTGCCAGCAGTGAAGGTAGTTGCTAATCTTGTATCATCCATCACAGAAGGAGGATTGCTCTGCGAAGCTGAAGGTGGTTTCTTGCTATGCTAAAAGATTTCTCTGAGGAGGCCATCTTTATGCTCACACATGCAATATGTGAAAGAACACTGATAGTGGGTACCCAGGGTTCAATAGAGGCAGGGCAGTGCCCTGACTAACTTAGGGCATGGTGAGTGATATTTACCATTAGAGGGAGCTCAAAGTAGCCCTCAACAGGGGAGTTGAAGGGTGTGTAAACAGCCTCATCAGGCCCTGAGGAGAAGAGTTTTTTATGTATAGGATCCGAAGGCCTCTCTGAGTTGGGCTCAGTTAGGAACAAGATATTTACCAAGAAAAAATGTGCAGCTCAGACCAAAGGCTAGTGAAAGCAGTGCCATAGCTGGCCCTAGGTTAGGGCAGGGTGCCCCCACAAAACTGGGAGTCAGGAGAGTAAGGGGTCAAAGAACTCCCCCCTGATCCAGTGAAAAAAGTCAATTTGCTGGGAACATTTTATTCATCTTACAAAATTATACATGCACATGCAGAGTACTTCGTTAGTAGTCCAAGGGAACAAAGGTATAACTATAGAGGTAAATAAGCCCTTGCTATATCTAACAAAGCTTAGCAAGCTCGATAGGCACAGATGTGGAAGAAGGAAAACATGAAATCCGTTTGGAAGTGTCAGAAAAGAAAGAAAAGGAGTGCAGCTTCTGCCCATGCTCCCACCCAGTCCGGTGCATCCGGTGGAAGTCAATGCATGCGCACCGACAACCACAAAAAAAAATGCAGTTCAAGATATTCTGCTTCATATCATGCTTTGGTCCCATCCACTTCCCGCTGACACCCCATACGTACAGAGGAAAGGAGATGGAGCTCCTGCTTGGTGCCTGAAGGGCCGATTAGCTTACAACAGCTACCTGTAGCAACTCTCGACTCCCCAGGCAAATGGGTCCATACAAACACATCCAGACACACCTACAAGACATTTAAAGCACAATGGGTCACTCATAATAGACAAAAGGATATAGTTAGTATCTCGTCCGGAAGCAAGATGTGTGCCACGCTATGTATTAGTTGCTGGTTCCCCTGTTCTATCTGCTGCTTACTAGGTGATGCCCCATACACGGGCGCTGCTGTAGCTCCTGCTCATCAAATATTTAGTTTGATTTCTGTAAATTATATTGCAGACACTATTATCACAAGCCTCAAAAGTGCGCACTCTGCACAGTGGCAGTGGTAGAGAGCAGAGAAACACCAGGGATGCTGGGAAACCGGCGCTCCGGGTCTGCAGGCCGCCATGCTCAGGATGCTTGATTACAACAAGGCAGTCAGAGTATTTGTCATCTCAAGCTGGGGGTCAATCCTCATTCATAAGAGACACATAACTACTCCAGGGAAACACAAACACTGGACACTGTAGTCGCGGAGGTGACACCACTAAACTAAGCCAATCACGATGTACACTACTAAAGGGGAAACTGGCAGATGGAACAGGTCCCTCATTATTTTAATCCCTCTATCAGCAGATGTGGGAAAAGATGTACATACCTACTGACGTGGTCTTTGATAGGACAGAGTTCCTGTGAGATGGCAGCGGTATAGTGAAAAAAGTTACGAACAAAAACCAGGAGAGCAGAACTTGTGCTGGCAATGTCACGAAGAGCAAATAGCGAGAGAAAGACGAGGGGTATGAGGAAAAGCAGGAGAACACAGAAGCCATGTTAGCAAAGCAAAGAAGGTCAACCAGAGTCAAGGAGCGAGACAGGGAGTTGGTTGAGTGAGTGGAGAGAGAGCTTAGGAGAAGCCAGGTTGAAAGCATACGCTGGGTTGCGAGGATTCAAGAGACCCTTGGGCCAGAGACTGGCAGGGGTCAGACCCTAAATGTGTGTGCAAACAGTGAGTGCAGCCAGCTGGGGGCTCTACCCTAGACCGTGATGAGTGTTGCGAGGCAAGCAGCCCAAATAAAGAAGCCTTGCTGACATATGGAGATCCCAGGTAACAGTAAGTAAATCCTACCCCAAACATCGCAGTAGGTGTAGAATAACTACCCTCAGCATGCAACAGCTGCCAATACCTGCCCCTGCAGCAGTTGTGAGGCTGTTGCCTTGTCCTATAATCCATGACTAAGACAAGGAAAATTAGAGAGCAAAAGGTAAAGACCAAGTTAAGGGTTACGGTCAAGATAAAGAACACAGCCAGGAAAAGACCCCATTATTGGGACAGGAATTTGTTGGAACACTTAAATAACCCTGTGATTGAGTGATTTGCGGAACACTGTCCCAGGCAGACACTCAAGAGTTTTTGAAACTAGACCTTTAGACTAGCCCCATTCAGAAAACGTATGTTAATTCTCATTCCTATCACTGTTTTGCTTACTTTTCCCTCCTTTGTGTTGCAAACTCATCCTGTAGGCCATCCTCCATTAGCACAGATGGATATCTCCACATACCTATCAGCGAGGACCCTCAGGGTGGTTGTAAAGTTCTTTCTGGGTGGCATAAAGTAGGAAATAAGGAACATGAGGCCGAGTAGGCCCGCTCATATTTTGGGTTAAGGTTTACATACTTACTTTTACTTCTGAACTACAGAATAAACCTGTTAAGATCATATCTATGCTTGTCTGTTTTGCTCCTCCCTATTTGTGACACTAGGCAGAACCAAATGAGCAACATGTAATCAGAGTTTTAACTACAGACTTTGTGTTGTACACTGTGTACTGTGTGACAGCAAAGTTTGTTACATTTTCACATGTTATAAAAACATTGCATGCCTCTTCATTTGAAGGTAGAACATTGAGACACATAGGTTTATAATGTAATTTTGTGCCACTCTTTTCAGAAAGAGTAAACACACTGAACGCCACACTCAAATGATCTTAGAAAAGTGCAAAACAATCCATGCAGGCGAAAGAACAAGAATCGAAAAAAAACACAACTTAATATCTGCTCTTGATGTTATGCTCACCTCAGTATCGCACCGGCTAAAACTGACAACTGCAGAATTTTTATCAACATCCAGCAGGTCTACAGGAACATCACTCTGCCAAGAACATGAATATATTAATAACCTTATTAAGAGTAGAATGCAACATACATAGCTGTGGAAGTTTTTAAATATTGGCACGATCACTGAAGGATGTTATTGCCTTTACTATTTGTGTCTCTCAAACTTGAATACTTTCAACACCACACATTCTCAATGAGAACGATGGGTTACCATTAGGATAAAACATAAAAATGTCCCTGCAAATGTGGTTCATTGACTTAAATATAGAAAGTACATTTGGGAATGTGCGTTTTTCATGCTCTCATAAACAATGTTTCTTTCATTTTGAATACTTTAAAACAAAGCCAATAATTCATGAAATATTATCACCTTATTTATTTAACTTCCTTTTGTACCAAAAACACGAGAAAAACTAATGCTTTTACTGCGTTTTCGGCATGAGTAAAAAAAAAATGAAAGCCCAAAATGTCGAACAAGGGGAGCAGGGGTTGCGGGGGTGTCCCTGCTTCCCTTGTTCGGCATTGTGGGGTTGCAGTGGTGTCCCTGGCTTCCATGACATTGGAAGCAGGGGACAATGAAAAAAATTAAAATACAGAAAAAGGGTCCCTGCGCCACCAGCTTCGACCCAAGTTAGTGGGATGGAACTGATGCCGCAGGGATAGAGGGGTGTCAGCGGCACACTTCTGTATGTGCCGCCGAAAAGGTGAATGGGCAGGGGGCATAGGGTGCTGCGGGATGCCGGGAAAGTGATCTATATGATCACTGCGCAGCGCGATTATGGAATTCGATATTTTCGGATTCGCCATTTCGCAGTGCTTAGTAATCACGTAGATCCATTTTACTTCAGTGTTTAACGATTACTATGAAACCAATTTATACTGGCTAGCAACCCGACAAAAAAAACAAAAAAAAACTGGAGACTTCCTTCGATATATAGCATACAGCAAACCATTGCCTGTGCAAGTTACTTGCACAGTAATTCTTGTACAGGCAAGCCAATCTTACCGCTACTGCCAAATTTATATTTATTTGATTTTTTTGTTATATGCCACACATATCACACCTATTGGGCACTTTGCAGCACTGGGTGGCTATTCCAAAACATATTTGTGTCAGACATAAGGAATAATCTTTCTCTCTGGTGTCATCCGAATGTCAGATCTCTCAAGATTGGGTGATAAAGGGCAGGTCCTCATTTGGAGGGTAAGGAAGAGAAGAATGCTTGACTACAGTGATGTGCGGATGCAAACGCTTCTTTAAGGAGGACTGTTTCCAAGTTTATCTTGAAGGCAGATGGCTTACCAAGGAACTTACTTTTGGTTCCAGCACCTCCAAGAGGAGAGACCTGTGGTGCGATTGAGTAAGGAGGCTGACGAGATGATATCATTTTGGCTATAGACTTTTATTCAAATAGAGAAAAAACCTGCCTTTCCCTATTTCGAGAGTAGTTTTCCCTACCTCAGAATAACTCGGGTGCTCGTCAGGATAAAAGTAAACAAAAAAAATCAATATACCGTCCTCTGTCCAAATAAACTACTCTATCCCTACGACTATGAAATGAACCAAAAAGGATTCAATGAACTTATTCATGCCACCAGGCAAATGGCTCCCTTTTCCTGGTGAACAATCCAGTCTTAAGCTCCCTTAACAGCAGTCTCTTGCAACAGGATCTGATTTACCAAGGATTTGCGAACAACAGAGTTAAGGCTTTATCCACCCTTCTTATTGCTGGCACTTTGTCAGGACTTTTTATATCTCGACTATTGGGCAGCTTACTCCCTAACAGTTCTTGTTCCTTTTGGTATCTTTCACATGTGTTGGGTTTCCCACTGTGATGAGGGAGTTCACTCCCGAGATTGATAGTTTTTCGTGTCACCACTGTGACGAGTGAACCCACTCCCAAGGAATACTTGACTCTTGGCTATCTGGGAATCACTATTGTGACAAGGCAGATCACTCTTGAGGAATACTTGACGCTGGGTTCTCTGGGAATTGCTACTGTGACGAGGGGAGGGAGATCACTTGTGAGGAATACTCAACTCTTTGGGATCCCTGGGACCAACCGGCTGTCCTGCAACTCCTGTTACTTTTATCTTCACTGGGGAGCACTACCGGTTCATCTTGGGGTCTGAGAAACCTGAAGGCGTCACACCTGCTAGTATCCAGGGACCCGTCATCCAGGTGGCCAGGACACGGCCATCACTATTGGATCCAGTTCCTGGGGTGGACCAATGCGGGAGGATCACCTGGATGGGGGGTCTTCGGGGAGTGGGACACCGAAGGGTGAGACACAGTATTCACTAGCTCATAAGACTTTTTCCCCATCCTACCCGGTAGGATGCCTAGGAACTCAATCCCCCCCCGCCCTTTTCGACACAAACACTTTCTCACAGACAGTTCATCGTGAGCGACAGACAAAAACCAGAGCCATATACCTGACATGTCCCAACGCAAGAGTCAGGCTATTACTGATAATTACACACATCTGACTTCCATCATACTTCCCCACACAGATAAAAGGTGGAGCACAAAAGCACACTCTGAGCAAGGCAAAACGCACGGGGAGCAGTCATTTGGGAATGGCAGTTTATACAGAGGAGAAAGGCAGCGAGATTGGAGACTACAACAAGGAGGGAAGTGCCCTTGCCCTTTCCAACACAGAACCGCGACTTTCAAGAAGCCTCAAGGAAAAGAAACTCAAGACCAGGGATTGCAGCTGACGAACAGTGTAGCGTGTGTCAAAGGTACACGGGCCCTCCCACATTGAAAGCGAAGGCAGGGAGAAGCGATTGCCACTGTGCTACTGTCCTTGACTCCGACAGCAAGGCAATGCCAACAAGTTCAGCACAGCCGGTGAGCTGGAGAAACTGATAGCCGACCAGACTGTATTATGCTCAAGGTTGCAAGCGGAAACATTGTATGAAGAAAGAGTTCTTGAATACAATTGAACTTTGTTAAAGCAAGGTAGGTACCAGATACAGAGTGGTCCGGTGCCACCTGGGTGCTCAAAGGTCTCTGTTTGGTGCCCCCCCCCGAATGGGGAAGAATTATTGAACTGTGAAATCAAAGTGGTCCTGCAGCGGGTTATGTTAAATCTTGCGCACACTCAAAAGTCTTCGATTGTAAACTGAAATTGGTCTGAGCCCGGCCGAGGGGGACCAATTGTAGAAAAGGGGTCTGAGCCCAGAAGAGGGGTACCCTGGGTGAAAAGTAAAACAACTGAGAAGATTGTTGTGGCAAATGTGAACCCGACGGAGGGATGCCTAAACATTTAAGTTGTTCTGAGTCCAACTAAGGGAGGCTAAAGGTGAAAGAAGGATCGCAGCCTGGCTGAGGGGGATCCAGGATGAAGAGTAAATCACCCGTGTGAATATTGAGAAAGGAACTTTTTGTTGTTATGGTACATCAGGTCCTCTGAGGTAAGAGACTTTGCATAAAATAGACTTGGGCACAGAAGGCCCCAATGTTGATGAAAGGAACTGTGGCCTCATGCCAGAGAAGCCCAGGAGTGTGTTGTGCTGGAGTGACACGCCTTGTTCCGTGCTAAAAACGTGGGGAAGGGAGGCCAACAGCCTAACATCCTGACTTATCATTTTGTGAACACTTCTTTCTTTTTGTGAACATTATCCCACACTATTTTGTACCATAGCGGTAAGGATTGGCAATATTTTATTTTAGAATAGGCCTTTTTATTTGACTAGACTCTACTAGGACTGTATTATTATTTTTTGATGGTCGTAGCTTGCTCCCATCTTAGATTTAGGTTCAGATGTGCATTTTTCACACCCCTGATAAAGTTCAATAAACACCCTTGTTCTGTGATCACTTGTGCCTGTCTTACTTTGATACCATGCCTTCTCAGGTCTCTGTTGGTTCTGCACGGGTTCAGCGTGTGTTCCAGCTTTGCTTCTCTTTGGTTAGTGCGGCTCCACAGAGCCGTGGCTGCGGTGGTCTAAGCGTGTTTTCTGGACCACACTCGTAGAGGCCATGCCACTGCTGAATTCTTCCTGCTTCTGTGGTTCCTTTTCGCTTCTTCTTCCGAGACCGACTGTCCCTCAACGCTTCGGGCAGCACAGGTTTGGATTTCCCAGGCCCTGCAGGATGGACGCCAGCTTCCCCCGCTGCTCTTCCTGCTCCCGAACATGCGTGGTCCTTCCTCGATCTTTACTTTATATTGCTGGGCCCGCCCCAGCGTAGCATCATTTGTCATCAATTTCTTTGAAGTTATCTTCATGCCTCCCAGTGGCCACCTTTTCACAGTTCTTTGGTAATCCCTTCTACTGTTCTGTATGTTTCATTGGTTCTTCTTAGTCTCAACCCTATCTGTTTTTACAGATGAGATGGCAGAGACTTCACAATAACACACAGTAGTATATTTCAGTTTCGGAGGGAGAAGGAGTCAATTGGGGCCATGGCTTCTTGGAACTAGGGTTTATGGAGGTCTTTCACGGGCGGGGAGTCCTTATCCTCATGAGCTGAGTCTCTCCGTATGAGGTCCTCTGGCTTTTTAACATCCCTAGGGGGACTATTGGGTAGCAGCCTCACCTCTCTAGCCTCACACGGAAGGGCTCCATGAGGACAAGTGACAAGATCCTGTGAATTGTCACAGAGCCTATGTCCTTATGGTTTTCCCTCCATGTTTCTCTCACATAAATGTGCCCGGACAAATTGATCTGCTTTTGCCAAACCTTACATTACCAGTAGGTGTGTAATGAGGGGCCATTTTTCATAAGCAGTTGTAGTATAGGAGTAGAACACTGCAGGCAAGGAGAAGTGGTTGGGGAGAATGTGATAGGTGGGTGATCAAGGCGTATAGGGAGTGCTGGAGGGGAAGTTGTTTACTCGCAAGGAGGGGGAAAGAAAGAGGAAAGTTAGCGACATAGCTTTGCAGTGGAGAGAAGAGAGAATTGAAGGTGGAACCAATCTTGAGGTGCAAGAGGAGGGTCAAGAACCTTACAAAGGTCCGACGGGGAGAAGACAAGATAAAGAAAGGGGAACAGAGCTAGAGTGAGGTGGGAAGGGCTTGGAAAGACAAGAAGTTGATGAAGCTTTAGAGTAGGGATGACAAAGTAAAGACAGAACTGCCCCAGAAGTATCTTGAATAGACAAAGAAGGCAGAACAACCGTGGAAGGATGGAGAGAGAGAGAGAGAGCATCGAATGTGGTCAAAAGTAGAGGTCCATAGAAAGGTACTCATGGCGATAGAGAGAGTAGAAGAGCAAACGATCCCAAGAAAGACCAGAGCATAAATAAAAACATAGGCCAACAAGAATCCAGAAGGGTAAAAAGTCAAAGGGACTCATTACCACTTAATCTGCCAAATTACCACCAAACTTGATTAACATTACTGCCACTTGGTCCTGTGGAGTTACCATGGGATTACAAGTGGTGGTAGGGTTTTGAAATTCCCCATTTATAGACTCCATGGGGATTGTTGGTGGATCTAACGCTGGTGGAATTATCACATGATAAATCCACCGATTTCTGGAGGTAAAGTGGAGAAATCCGTCACTTCTCCTCCAAAATGGGCGGATTTACCACCCTGTAATTCCACCGGTGGTAACTTCGTCAACAATTATAACTTGCCAATGAAGTTCTGTTCTCTTTATCTTTATCTGTCGCGTCTCTCCTATCATCTCCTCTCTTTTGTTGCTCACTTCACTCATTACTCTTTCCCTCTCAATCCTTCTCTACCCCCCCTCTCGACTCCCTTCTTACTTGTACATTTTTCTAAATACCGATTTTATGGCTTGATTCATGTTTACTGTTTTGCTTCTACTGTTCCATGTTTTATGTGTTACTTGCTGTTAACTGTAAAGTGCCTTGAATTAAGGCGCTATATAAAACAATAAAAATACAAAAATACAAATAAAGTAGAAGACGTTGCCATGCCCCTTGTGGAATGGCCCCCAAGGCCTTCTGGGGGATCTTTCTCAGCCAACATGTTGCACTCCGTAATGCCCCATATAATTCATCTAGACAAAGTTTGTTTTGTGACTGCTAGTCCCAACTTGTGACCTATGTATCCAACAAAAGGTTGTTCATCTTAACGTAACTTAGCCATCATAGAGATGTAAAAGTGAAGTGCTCGTCTTGGATCAAGCTTATGCAGCTTTTCCTCATCCTTGCCAGGATGTGGAGGAGGATACATTTATGGTAACAATTTTCTAGTATAGATAGAATTCTGATACAATTTTCAGCAGAAAAGTTGGCTCGACTTTAAGAATGACTCTGTCCGATTCCAAGATGGCCGCCACCCTGTGAGGACGCAGTTCCCCGCTCCTCCGCCCCGACGAAGCAACATAGAGAAATATATGCATAAATAGCCTGCATCTCCAGCAAAGCGGCGAGATACGGACGTCCATCCACCAAAGAACATATGAGGACATTTGCACCCCGGCCCAGACTCTATCCAGCAACTTGTAGCCGCCGCTCACCAACGCGGCAAAACCCCCGAGTGGGAGCCGCTCCGGGACCCCGAGACTCCGCCTAGACCAGCAATAGCCGGAACGCTCCGAAGATCCTGGACCCGTACATCGGCTGAGCCCAGCTGCTACAGGCGGGGACGAGAAAACGCTCACCCGACCCACAATCAGCGGCAAAACCCCCGAGTGGGAACCGCTCCGAGATCCCGAGACTTCGCCAAGACCAGCGATAGCCGGAAGCTCCGAAGGTCAATCTGCAACCCGCACTCTCAGCGGGGAAAGCCTTCCTCGCCCCGCGCGACACTCTTCATCGTGCGTGGAGGGCGCGGGGGAAGGAAAGAAAAGCAGCCCACGACGACGAAAACCTCCAGCGACATCAACCGCCACCCTGATCTGGTAACTCCCCCTGCGAGGGAGGGAAATCAGATCAAACAGAGCGAACCACCCCATTCCAATCAAGCTCCGGAGCAGCCCTGACGTGCCAGGCATTCCGGAGATGGCCGCCCAGCACCAGCGCACCCCTGAAAGGTATGTGAGGGGATAACCAAAATGAACACAGTGCCCATAAGAAATGGACGCCCCCCCACGGAAAGCCGATCACCAGCCCTAGCCTCCTAAACTGGGCTGCCCTCCCCCCCGCGAGTGATACATCCGAGGGGAACACTTATCCCCAACACTTGGAGGCCCAGCGAAACCCTCACCCCCTACCGTCACAGTCGAGACCTGCGCCCGGGACACACTCGGGGCCCGCAAGGCGCAATCTGCTGCACGGCCTGACGCTGCGGTACCACGCTCTCCCCAGTGTCGACCTGATACACTCGGCCACCCTGACGCTTCAGCAAGACAGTGCAACTGCCACCCTGCACACAAAAGACTGCCGACACCAACCTGGGGACACATACACCCATGAGAGAACCCACGGGGAAGCTTCCTGAACACAGGCTCATGTAATCAAATGCCTAAGGGGGCACCAGAGAAGGAGGCGACCCCGAAACAGAGCGGATACTATACCCCCACAACGCATACAAAGCCCACGGAAGGAGGGAGGACCACCCCACGATAAAGGCCAGTAGGACCCCAGAACAGCAGACCCGGGGCGCCTGGAGACGGCTCCACAACATTCGAACACACACACGGCGCACTGAGCTTTCTGCGCCAGGAAATACCGCTCTACTGAAAGCCAACCAGTGCAGTCAGTCCCCTCGCAACATCACAAAATCAAATCCCATACCACCTACAGCCATCCCAGGACAACAAGGACATATATCTCCTCCTCCGCACCACCCGCACTACACAGATGCCCAGTACCAAACCAAAGAGCACCCCGGCAAGAACCAGATCCACAGCAAAGGGGAGAAGCGGACAATTGGAACTACTCTGGACACAGCCTCAGGTAGGCAAACAACATAGGAACAAGACAGAGGACTCAAACGCAGAAACGCCCATAATAGAAACGGACACCATGGCCCTGAACAAAGAGGATCTACAGGAATGTCTGAGAGGCATGGAGAACAGAATGATGGAATCCCTCCAGACCCAACTAGGCACAATCCGCAAAGATCTAAAATCCTCCCTTCAAGAGATGAAGAAAGACATCGAAGAGCTGGGGGACAGAGTGGACACCACGGAGAGGGGCCTCTCAGAGACAGCGGAAGATGTAAAACAGAATAGCATCCTACTAGAACAGATCTCCAGAGCCACACAAAACCTCGAACTACAGGCGGAAGATCTCGAGAACCGCTCACGAAGGTCCAACATACGGGTCAAAGGCCTGCCTGAAACGATCGGAGATAAAGACCTCACGGACACAATTCAACTATGCTTCAACAGCATGCTCAATGATATCCCACCTGAAAGCATATCCATTGACAGGATACACAGAGTGGGTCCCAGGAGAAATGACCCGGGAACCAGGCACAGAGACGTGCTCATGGCAATTACCTCATATTTAATGAAAGAAGAAATCTTACGAGCAGCCCCCAAACAACAATCACCATTAATGGCAACCAAATCCGTCTCTTTCAGGACTTAGCCCTATCCACGCTACACAAAAGGAGACTGATGCAACCAGTCACGAGGGCACTGAAAGCTAAAAACATTACATATAGATGGGCATACCCCTTCGGACTCCAATTTACATGGGAAGGCAAACCACATCGGATATCCACATGCGAGGAAGGGATGACGCTGCTACAGCTCGAGGAAGAAGGATCACCCCAGAAGAACACGGAAACACGCCAGCTGAGGAGAGAGGGTGGACCCAGGCGATGGGAATGGTCCCCCGACACCAGGCGTCGACACGAATGAGAACTGGTATCAGAAGGGCCCAAACCTCGTTAAATCCTACAGAAACAGGTTCCACACGACGACAACGAATGCCACAGAACCCGGAAAAGGAACGGGGGCCGTGCCGTCAACCGCAAAACGAACACAACGAAAGGTAAACCATAGAGGGGTTTGAACTAAACCTGGGCGGAGAGAGGGAAGGGGGGACAGACCTTGGAACCCATGACAAGCCCGGACATACCCTGGCGAATGGGAAACAGGGGGAATCAAGGGGCCCAACGCTCCGGGAGTCACCCGGAGGAGGCGCAGAGACTCTTCGGTCCCACTACCAGGACGGTAGAAACAAGTTCACAAGTTTACAATGTTTTTCATTCAGTTAAGTTGAGTTGGGAATGTTCTGGGATATGGTCCGCAACAACACACCGAACACAATTTAAAGCAAAAGGGGGCACACAGGCGATGACACTTTTCCCAAACAGGACTCATGCCTGAACTAACGGTCATAACACTGAACGTACAGGGCCTAAATTCACCAGTGATACAGCGCAGTATATTGACACGCCTGACGGAACTCCAGGTTGCAATAGCCTTCCTGCAAGAAACACACCTGCTTGCGCCAGATGAGAAATGGATGGCTCACAAAGCCTTCCCTAAACAATATTTCGCCTCCAGAGAAGGGGAGAAAAAAACTAGGGGGGTTGCAATTCTTCTAAACGCAAATTTGCCATTTAAGAAAAAGACAGTATACAGGGACACAGAGGGCAGATTCCTACTACTCAAAGGGACCCTGCATGAACAAACATACACCCTGATAGCATTGTACGCCCCAAATGATAGACCAGACATCTTTTTGGACGAAATCCTACGGAACCTGGGAAGCCGGTGCGAGGGGCAAATAATAATAGGGGGTGACTTCAACTGCATAATGGACCCCATGTTAGACAAGACCCTCCCTCCCACAGTGGCAGACGGCAGGAATAGACAAGCACTGGGCAAACTGTTCAGAGACCTAGAGATAATAGAGACATGGAGATTCTTCCACAATACAGAAAGAGATTTCACCCATTACTCACCAGTACACAGGGGCTATTCAAGGATAGACATGATCCTAACCTCATCTACCCTAATCCCACAAATTGAAGACGTACAAATAGGAGTACAATACTTCACTGACCATGCCCCAGTTATATTAAAAATGATCCCAATGACGGAGACAACCCGTCCTAGAAGGCCCTGGAAATTGAACGAGTTCATACTTAAAGACATTGCCCTCAGAGCCCACATGGAAAAGGCACTAGAAAACTATTTTCAGGACAACGACAACGGAGAAACAAACTGGGGGGTAATATGGGATGCAGGGAAGGCAGTGATGCGCGGGGAACTCATATCCCAAACCACAGCATACACACGCGAGAGAAGGCTACTTAAACAGAAATTGGAGCTAGAATTGAAGGAGGCAGAAACACAACACAAAGCCAAGCAAACACCCAAGACATTAAGAAACCTCTGGAAAATAAGAGCCCAACTAGAAACTCATATGGCAGAACACACCGCACAATCCATATTACGCACTAAACAGTCCTACTACGCACACGGAGGTAAAGCCAACAAATTCCTAGCAGCAAAACTTAAACTTAAAACCCACAACTATATAGTCAGCCTTAAAAATCCAAGAGGGGAAATAAGCACATCGGAAGATGGTAAATTAGACATTATGGAAAAGTTTCACCTAGACCTCCTCCAAAGAGAGGATCTATCCCCACAACTCCAGTCAGAATACATGGCAAAATAGTCCTTCCCCAAATAACGGAGGAAGACAACCTGAACCTCCAAGCCCCCATAACACCCCAGGAAATAAGCGACGCCATCACGCACCTCCCACATAATAAAACACCTGGACCGGACGGGCTCGGGAACGGGTACTATAAAACCTTCAGGAACCAGCTCCTGGGTCCATTAACAAACCTTTTCAACCACATCAGGGAAACTGGGTCAGTCACACCAGACATGGGCAGATCAACCACAGTCCTCATCCTGAAACCAGGAAAAGACCCCACGGACTGCGCAAGTTACAGGCCAATAGCATTACTTAATACCAACGCTAAACTGTACGCAAAAGTCTTGGCGAACAGATTAGCGAAGCTCTTACCCCAAATAATCCACGAAGATCAAGCGGGATTTATCATAGGGAGACACACACAGGACAACACTAGGCGTGCGGTAGACATTATAGAAAGTGGGAATAGAACAAAACAGAAGTACTCGATAGCAGCCCTGGACGCACGCCGGGCCTTCGACAGCCTAGACTGGGCGTACTTGGAGCTCACTTTGAGAAAATATGGCTGCGACCCCTCCTTTATAAGAATGGTCCTGGCAAATTTCAAACTCCCCTCCACAACATTCATAGTCAATGGTAGACCCACTACCTCAATAGAAATCCGTAGAGGTACGAGACAAGGATGCCCGCTATCCCCCCTCATATTTGCAATGGCAATGGAACCTGTAGCACAAACCATAAGGCAGGACCAAGAAATAAAAGGAGTACGGGCAGGAGGGCGAGAACATAGAATAGCGCTATACGCAGATGATATCCTATTGTTCCTTAGGGACACTGCCACATCACTTCCTAAAGCCCTAGAGAGATTACAAGACTTCGCCAAGGTATCAGGGTTCACGATTAACTATGCAAAATCCAAAGCCTTGAACATAACAGAAGACGAGAAGATACCCCAACAAATGGCAGCGCACTACCCAATAACCTGGGAGCCCAAAACGTTAGAATACTTAGGGGTCCAACTGACACGGGAATACAGACTCTTATATGGGGAGAACATAGTCCCACTGTGGAAACAATTTAAAGAAGACCTCACGAGATGGGATGCCCAGGAACACTCATGGTTCGCCCGCATAACCGCGCGCAAGATGACCCTCCTGCCCCGTCTCCTATATGTAATTAGCTCCCTCCGGATAGAAACCCCCGGTCAAATGTGCAGAAAGCTACAAAAAGATATAGTAACCTTTGTATGGAACGGGAAAAAACCTAGAATACAAAAAAGAATCTTAACCCGGCCGCCCCTACTTGGCGGGTTGGGACTCCCTGACGTGGAAAGATACGCATTGGCATCCCAAATAGCCCCATGTTGAAATGGACAGGAGGGAACCCACACACGGGATGGGTGGGCATAGAGCAAGGGGAAACAAACATCCCACTTGGGAACCTACATGCCTTACGTACAGAGGCCCGAGGGTCAGAGGGCAACCTTCTAGAATCTACCTGCACTTCACTAAGAGCATGGGACACAGCACTCAGAAGACACCATATAACTCCCGGACTAGGCCCCTTTACACCGATGGCTCACAACCAGGATTTCACCCCGGGCAAAAGTGACAGATTCTGGGCAAATTGGGGGCAAACACACCCGCTCCTCCTGAAAGAATTCTACCACGAAGGAGCCCCACTACATTTTGACGAATGCAAACGGAAATTCGGCATAGGGGAAATCGAAAGATTCAAATATATCCAAATCAGGCACTGGATCTCCCAGGGTGGGGCGAAGAAGGCAGCCACTAGAACCCCCATAGGACTGGAACTTACCCTACACGAAAGACCTGGGGACCCCTATCGCAGAGGAGGAATGGGCACAAATCTGGAAGAGGGCCCAGAAGGCATCCAAATGCACCACAATCAAAGAAACCTCATATAAACTATACACAAGATGGTATCTAACCTCACACAGACTAAACAAAAAATTAACCCGGCCTACCCTCCAAAACTGCTGGAGACAGTGTGGTAACAGAGGGGATCTGTACCATATGTGGTGGACCTGCCCTAAAGCAGAAATATACTGGAAAGAAATACTGGGACACATAAGAGAAATCACTGGGAGACAACTCCCCTACGACCCGAAGGTAATACTGTTGGGAACCGCAGTGGAAGGAATCTATGCAGAGGCAGGTAACAACGCAGCCCTGATCATGCAGCTACTAAACGCAGCAAAATCAACCCTGGCCCAAGGATGGAAAAATCCCAAAAGCCCAATAGTAGCGTGCTGGTGGGTCAAAATATGGCACATACTGGCAATGGAAAAGGTTGGGGCAATAAAGGACAACAAATACTTGAAATTCAGGAAGTGTGGGACCCATTCATAGACTATGTCACAGACAGGGAAGCCTACTTCCACAGACCTAACCTGCTGAGATCAATCCTGAACTAAGGCCCCTGATAAGGCCGAAACTCAAGGAGACCCACAGCAACTAAAGACCCAGGCAAATAAAGCCCGAACTACAAAGGCATTACCCATCGGTGTAAGAAAACGGAACCAGCCCAGTTGGGGTGAGGGAGGTACGAAAGGGGATACAAGTTCATAAAGTTATTACAGAGGGAGGGGGGGGAATGTTATAAAATAAAAACTCATGGACTTCTAACAGACTTTGAAAGAGGACTGGGGGGGAATGGATAAAAGTACAATGCAAAATTTCTGTATGTTCCTCCCGCACGCATGTCTGTAATCTCAGCCCATGAGAAGAAAATAAAGTTTGTAAAAAAAAAAGAATGACCCTGTCCGTAATAAAGGTATTACATGGAGGCTTACACGATATGGCCTGTAGTTCACTCACCCTGCGTGCGGATGTTAATACAAATAATAGGATGGTTTTAAAGGTCAACAACCTTAATGTATCAAATGGAGTGGCTTGAAAGGAGAGCACATAAGGATTTTTAGCACAAGACTGAGGTCCCAAATCGGAACTTGAAAAGGAGATGGAGGGAACACGTTAGTGAGTCCCTTTAAGAATTGTACAACTAATGGCACCTGGAAGTATGAAACCTCTTCCAATGTGCGCTTGAAGATGGAAAGCGCCAGGTATCCTTTAATGGTCCCAATCTGGAGTCCCAGATTTGCCAAATGTAACAAAAAAGACAACACCATAGGTGTACTACATTGAAATGGGTCCACATTCTTTTCTCTGCACCAGCTGCAGAATTTGGTCCAAAGGCAGCACTACAAGGATTTTGTTGCTGGCCTTCTGGACGAAAGCAGAATCTCCATTACGTCATCGGGGAGGACTCAATCCTTGTATCTCAATCTCTCAGAAACCAAGCATGAAGGATGAGTGTCTTGACCTCTGGATGGAGAACACTCTTGCGAGAGACGCTCCTCTGTTTGTTTAGACGCGTTGGAGGGCAGATGGGCATGTGCAGAAGGTCCGGGTACCACGTCCTTCTGGCCCAATCTGGAGCAATTAGGATCATGCATTTCCCAACCATTCTCAACCTCCTAATGACATGAGGAATGACAGGTACTGGAGAAAACGCGCACAGTAGTGGAAACTCCCAGTCCACTAGAAATGCATCCCCTAGAGCTCCTCTTTGGGGAAATTCCCTGGAGCAGAAAAGCTTGCACTTCCCGTTGATACTGGTCGCGAACAGATCCACTTGAGTGGTTCCCCAAAGGGTGAAGATCTCTTGAAGGACTTCCTGATCTAGTTCCTACTTGTGGGAAACTGTGCTCTGCCTGCTCAGAGCATCCGCCAGTGTGTTCTCCACCCCGCCCAGGTAAACCACTGATAAGGAGATTACTTCCTGATATACCCAAAACCAGAGCTGCATCGCCTCTATGCACAGTGGTAGTGAACCTACGCCTCCTCTTTTGTTGAGGTAGTACATGGCCACTGTGTTGTCCGTCATTATCAAGACATGCTTTCTCCATATAGAGGGCAGAAGGGCCTTCAGCGCTGGTCTGATTGCCCTCAGCTCCAACAGACAGATGTGTAGTTTGCTAAACAAGAAGACACTCTTAATGAATGCACCATGTGTTGATTTAACACTTTAGATAAGACTTGGTTCATGAGTCTCAGCTGAATAACGGCATTAGTAAACTATTGCAGTAAGGGCATCCCACAATACCCCACGTTCATAATCCAAATTGTGTGCAAAGGGATCGCAAACTGCTGACAATGGCGGAATATCTGTTGTCTAGAGAGGAGGATGTATCTAACGTCTTCACACCAAAAGGAAGCATGGAACATGCTTTTTGGTCATCTACAAGCATTCGAGAAGATCTGAGATATAAATTTGGGTTTATAGTGATATTTTTTAATGCAATATTTTCAAAATGCCATTTTCTCGACAATTTGCAGAATTTTTTTTTTTTAATGTTTTTTTTAAATGACATTTTTTATAATGAGGGTTTCCCCCCAAACCCCTGTTTTTTTTTTTTATTTACACTTTTTTTTACTAACGAAATGCAAAAAAACATAATTAAAAAAAAAAAAAAAAAAAAAAAAAAAAAAAAATCGGCTAAATGTTTGACTAAATGGTCATTCGAAAATATGTTTTCGAAAATATGACCGGATACCATAAACTTGTTAAATTAGAAAGGGCTTCCATCAAGGAAAACAAGTACTGGGAGATGGTGTCTTTGAAGAACTATGTACAAGTTGGACAAATTCCAAGGGGTTTGCGAATACTTATATTCCCAAACTTCTCGAGCCCTGAAGATAATGATCTAGCTGAATTCAGGGAGGAGAACTTAAACAACAGTTTAAAGAAAATGTTAGAATTGCTCACAGAGTATGCTACACAGGAACACACCAGCATAATGGAACAGATTGAGCTGATTAAGAAGGAGATAGCCGAGATGTATTTGCCGGACGCAACTAAAGAAAAGAATTATCAAAAGATGCATCAAATATTAAAAGTATACAAGGATGAGGTGAAGCTTAGAAAGATGCAGAAGTACTTTAGAGATGAACGAGATTATTGTGAAGACTGAGTTTACACCTTTCAAAGTAAATATGACCTAAAGGGATCAAATGGGTCTAAAAGTAAAACCCCCAATACATCGGCAGGGAGCTTAGATGTTGGTTCTGATCAAGAGGCTACTGGATCAGGTGAAAATATCCAAACTGCTACGAACAAGGGATACATTAATCAAATTAGATGGTTCAAAAGGGGTAATAGAATCACTCCTAACAAGCAAGTCCGATTTCAGTTACTGTAGAACCCATCTACAATCATTCAGGCACAGGAGGAGGGGTAAGCGACGGGGGAGATCTGACTCTTGCAACAGACATAAGAAGAATAACGACAGCGAGTACAAAGAGTGGGACCAGCAAAAGACCATGAATAATTTGGTTATTAATTTATCACAAAGAACTTTGACCAATCAACAACTAGATGTCCTAAATAGGGGGCTGTCATTTGCATCATCAGTGGCATTGGACCCCATTAATTTACAAATCGATGTATTTAAATCTATTTTCGAAAGTTGAAGCTTAAGACATTTTCCTCCACACAAATAACGAGAGCAATGGAATCCAGTCATTATACTAACATTAACTGATATTGAGAGTACGTTCATACTTAGATCAATTGAAGAGCATGATGAAAATGACATGGAGGAACCTGATGCAAGAATTACAAATTCAACCAACCAACATTGAGCTCGAGGAATTGAAGCCTAGGTCTAAATATTTGCCCCAACTAGCACTGGACAATGTCATTGACACGTTCTGGAAGGCAATAATTAATGATGTAAACCATGAGCTTTCCAACAACGCAGATCGGGATAATCTGAGCAAATATGGTCATCTGTCAAATCAGGAAAGGAAGGCGCTACATTCCCTTAAGAAGGATATGTCAATTGTCCTAATGGATACAGATAAATACATACAATGGCTATGCAACATCTGAACAACCCCGAATGTTACGTCATACTTAAGGAGAATCCCAAGAAGGAAGTAGTTGAACATCTTCAAGAACTGATTACAAAATGGCATATACATGGCCTACTCACGGATGCGGAGAAAACGTTTGTCTCAATCAAGGAACCAATACTTCCTACAATGTACTTTTGGCCCAAAATCCATAAGGAATATGACTTGATACTGGAGGCCAGACCAATCCTTAGCGGGATTGGCTGGTCAACATAACCTCTGGCGGAGTATATTGACAACATTATAAGCTCACAAGTGAGCAAATTAAAATCATATTTGAAAGACACAACCACTAGGGTGTCTTGGTCCAATAGTTCGTGCTCCTCATAAATAGATGAGAGATTTGAAGAAATCCTTTCTAGGCAAGGGCTTACAGGATCTTTCAATTTCTTTAGTGAGTAAAGGCATAGATGGCTTCCAGCCCAAAGGCGTCAATGATTTTGATGCCAATGGCGTTGATGACTTCGACACAGATGGTGCAGATTTCTTTGATGATTTATGCATCGACTGAGCCCTCGAAGGGCTTGAACCTTGACTTGGAGTCTATTTTTCGTCGAGTCGAGACCCTTCGGTTCTTGATGGTCCTCCAGCATCCGCCCTGAGCTGGAGGCTGTGCACTATTTAGCCTCAACCCTTTCCTTGTTGGCCTTAGACAGCGTGACAGGAGCATGGCTTTCTTCTTTTTCTTTCAAGGGGGTCAGGCCTCCTTCTCGAAAATGTTTAGCATTTTCTGCCTGAACTAGAGAAGAATCAGAGGAGCTTGAAGACGACCTACAGCGCCTTTTCTCCGCCTTCTTGGAAGACGAGTAGTAGGGAGTCTCACTCCTGGAGCGTGACCGCTTCTACCTTTTCCTTCGAGGAGAGAGGCCTCGTTGGGTGATTGTTTCTTCGATGGGGTTGTCGAGGGGGATTTATTAGGGGCTAACCACCGCTAATTTCCCCTTACGCTCTTTCTAACCCTTACCAGTCATGGATTAACAGGACCCACAGTCCACCGTCCTATGTTACACGCCAAGGCATCACAGACACACTCGAAGATCCGTGAGTGACATTTTAGCACCACAGTCGTGACATTTTTTTAACCCAGTCTTCGTGGTTGACAGTGTCGATGATGAGGCCATCGATCTTGATGTTGTTGCTGCCATTAAAAAACCGAAGCGCGCCGTATTTCTCGAAGCAGTAGCTATCGCGGAAAAACTGAACTGAAGCTAACGGGCGCTGCGCGTGCTATAGATACCTAGGATGACGTCGACCCCGACACGGAAGCCTTTGAGGGACATCGAGTTGAGCGCATCGACACACATCGCCTTCTGCCGAATTTGTTTTTCCAAAGCAGCTAAGCTGAAAGGGAAGATATCTAAAGCTGAGGAATACGTGGGAGGACACAATCCATTCAAACAAGAGGATACTCAAATCGTTTTCCAGTGTGAGGAAGTTACCCATTCATCCTGTGGACAGTAAGACGAACTAAGACTGTCTTCTGTGACAGTGCACACCTTATGCTGCAGGCAAAACTGAGGCATTGAGGAGGGATTAGTGAATCATCATCAGAATTGTCAGGAGTTGGAGAGTCTAGAGATCAAGACTATATAAGTTGGAAAAGGAGAGTTGGGGGATGCAGCCACGTTTCCAGAACAAAGGACCAAGAAGCTAGGCAGCCGGCAGTGAGAGAACGCTGATAGGGAGATAGTAATGGTGCAAGGGTACTGAATACAAACAGAGTACAGTAAGGCTGCTGAGAAGACACTAGGTAGGAGTCCAACTGTGAAGCTGCGCTTGCTAAGCCACCCGAAAAAAAGCCAGAGGGGGACGGTAGCAGCAGTGCGACAAGCACAGGCTTACGAATGAGCTCTCATTAAGAACACCAAGTATGTAGTGCTTCCAAAAAAGTACCATTGTTCTTTTGTTTACCCAGCTGGGTCTTTGAGAGTAGCCTTTTCCCTAACAGCTCGGAAATCAACAAAGTGGGTAGTGACCAAGACTGTGACCAGTCTACCAAGAGTCTACTGTGCATTGACAGAGTTGGGAACTGGAAGAGGAGTTGAGGAGGTGGACCTCGAAGTTCGAAGAATGTGCAGCATTCTATCATGAGGGTTCACTGAGGGAGAGCCCAATGTGTAAAGTGGCTTTATGGAAATTGTGGTATCATCACACTAAGAAGTGCTGCAGTGGTGACAAGTAAAGGGAACCAAGCAAGAACTGTGGGATGTGCAGGAGCACTAGCAAACATTTGAATCACTGAATGGGTTTCTTTATTGAAGTTGTTATTTCAGCACTCCAAGGAGCACCTAGATGCTGACAAGTCAAAGAAACCAAACGAGAATTTCGGTGTGTGCAGAGGTGCCAATAAAGAAGATGCAACCAGTGACAAAACCACCTTATGGCAGTTGTAGTTACAACACTTCAAGGAGCACAGGGTTGCTGATGAAGATAAGGAACCAAGAAGCAAGTGATGCATGCAATGAGGGCCTAAAGAAGTTAAATCAGTCAAGAAAGGAAGCCCTCGCCAAGTGAGCCAAAAAAAGAGCATTTGTCCCAGTAAGAGAAAGTGGAGTACAAGTGATAATAAAGTTATGTCACTAAAGTGTACGAGCACCATTGCCAACAAGTGAGTTAAGAAGTACCAGTGCTAAATAATCTAAGCAAATCTTGCATGAGAACAGTCAACCGAGCAAGGGAATCAAGAGTGCAAGTACTTTGGAAACTAATAGAGTCACATGGAGAAGCGTTAGCTTCATCAAGGGGAGCAAATGCTTAAGTGCTGACAAAATGAACCCGAGTGGAGGAGGACTGCATTGCAGTGTGGAGAAAGAAACAAAGCTCCACCAAAGACTTTTAGGAAGAGATGCAATTCCGGACTGCCTGGACTGCCCCAACTGCCATTGAGCTTCTGCCACCCTCAACCTGTGCTCAAAGCAGGATCCTGTGCTCAAAGCAGTTCCATCAGGGCGGCCCTTAACCTCTACTCCACTACTCCTCTACTCCAGGGCGGCCCTCCACCTCTACTTCCTGGATTCCTGGACTGTCTGGACCGTCCTAGCTGCCATTGTGCTCCCGCCACCCTCCACCTGCGATTCCTGCCCTGGACTGTCTGAGCTATCCCCCAGCCCTGCACCCCTCTCCTCAGCGCTCCGATTCTGCTCCCTCCGCTCACTCCCAGCTTCCTATCTCAGTGACGCGGTACACCAACATAGAGTCTCTATCTGAGGATCACACATCGTTTCACTGTGCGGGGACACCCTCCTCCTACCCATCTCCTTCCCAAGTATACCCACATAAGAAGCTTCACTTCCTTCTGATCAACTCCTTGTCTTACTCCCCGTTATGCCCTTTTCCCTCTCGCCCCACTCCTCTTCCCTCCTCTCCTATCCCTACCCTCTTCCCCCTTAAAATACTCTGCCTTCTCCTCAGGGCCATCTCCTGACTCAATCTTCCCCTCACAACCTAAACCCACTCAACCCCATTCCCCAACGCCTCACTTCAACGCTGTAACCTCATCTACCCTCATCTCACTAACACTACGAATGCCTTTGACGTCGCCCTCTGGAACACCAGGTCGATTTATAACAAAACTACAGCTGTCCTCGACCTCTTCTTAAGCCTCAACCTCCAATTTCTCTGTATTACAGAAACCTGGATCCCGCCCCACAACACCTCCATTCCTGCTTCCCTCACCTCTTCCTCTTCTTCTTTTTAACATGTCCCTCGAACCTCTGACCACAGAGGGGTCTAGGCCTTCTCTTTCGGCCACACTTCACCTCCTCTCCCTCTCATACTTCTCTACCTACCCTCCCTTCCTTCGAATTCATGTTCACATTCCCCTCATGCTATCTCATTCGTAATCATCTACCGCCCCCCTGGTACTGTCGGCTCCTTCTATGAGGACATTGACCATCTCCTTAGCCTCATTTCCCCCACCCCACTCCACTACTTTTACTTGGCGACTTTAATCTCCATCTCTCCTTTAACCCTCCCTCCTCTCCTCTCCTATCCTATCCATCCTTGACTCCTACCTTCTCTCTCCCCTACCATCCCCTCCTACCCATCAGTCTGGCTCAACTATTGATATAATCTTTACCTCCTCTTTCACCGCCTCTCCTATTTCCTCCTTACCCAACTACCTATCTGATCACTCTTTACTCTCTTTTTCCCTCACTCCCCCTCCCCCCCTTCATCCACCCTCTTCTCCCAGCGTGACCTACGCAGCTTTAACCCTTCTCTATTCCATGCATCCTGCTCCTCCTCCATCCCCCCTCCCACTTCTCCTCTCTCTCTGCCTCCGATGCCTCCTCCGTCTTAACTTCCTCTCCTCCACTCTCGACCTTCTTTACCCTCTCTTCTCATTACGCCCTTCCTGGCGACCTGCTCAACCTTGGCTTTCATCTCAGCTCTCCTCCATGCGCCGCCTCCTTAGGCACCTTGAATGTCTCTGGCTCAAACACCCCACCCCCTCTTACCAATCTGCATACTTCTCCTATCATACCCTCTACGATTCCTGCCTCAATTCTGCCAAACGTACCTACTTCTCGGACATCCTCCAGTCTCAGTCCTCCCACCGTCCCCGCATCTTTCAAACTGTATCCCGAGTTCTCTCTCCAGCTACCCCTGACCCTTCCATCGCCTCTCCTCTCTCTGCCACTGATCTTGCCTCCTTTTTCTCTAATAAAGTCCTAAGTCTCCTGTTAGGAAGAATTCTCTGTTTAGGCTGAATTTCCTAACCTAGTGAGTCCCCCAGCAGCTTTGCTGGATTTTGTGGGGTTTATTTTTTTTTTCTCCTGCCAAGAGTGAGACTCTTTTATCCTCACTCTTGGACATGACTTGAGAGTGTTCTCTGTGACTTGCTATGTGCTTATGGGCTGGGGGGGGGTAATTTTCCCCATAGGCCATCATTGGTTTTTGAATGTGTGTTACACGGCACCCTCAGTGCAGTAGCACAGGGGTGTCTTAGAGACCCCCAAACATAGACTCCACACCCTGGGACTGACTACTGTCTCCCTGGGTCTGTAAAGTTACCATTGACTTTACTAGTCTTAACTTAGGAACTTAACCAGTACAAACCATCTTACTGTGGAAGTACTGGTAGGGGCAATTAGATTGCCCCTGGGTCTGTTGTCGAGGGGGTACTGTCCTGTCCCCCCTCGCCGAGTTCTGGCTGGTGGCAGTGGATACCACGGAAATATTCCACCGGAATATTTCCCAATGGGATTTCCCATTGGTTTTTGATGCACCACTTTTTGGTGCAATGTTAAAGATACCGCCGGTTTATTTATTTAATATAAATTCACCGGTTGGGATTTTTTGCCGGAACTCGCCGCCAAAATGGCGTCTAGGTTCACTTCAGTAACCCTGAACCCGAGTCTGGCCTTTGTTCCACTTTTGGCGGGCTTCTGCACAGAAGCCCTCCAAAGTGGTGCCATTCTGTCTGGGTACCACAGGGGGTGTGGGAGGGGGTTTAGGCACCCTGGACCGAGTTGCCTTGCCAACTCAGGTCGCACTCTAGTGTGATTGGCCCAAGTGGTGAGCCACCCCGCTCACCACTTAGCATGTTTGAGTGACAGCTAGGCTGTATGAATGGGGGTTTGCTGCATAAAAGCAGGGTTTTTGGGACTGGTTCTTCAGAAGTCGCCAGAGGACCTAAGAAGCCAAAGAGGGAGAAGCCGAGCCGACCTGTCAAGACGACACCACCGGTGAAGCCCTGCAGAATCGTCTCACCACTTTTCCCGACGACAGAGGAGATCTCCCGCCGGAGAGTCTTCTTCCCTTAACTGGTGGGGACAACCAGTTGCTGCCTTCTTTTCGCCGTCCCGAAGCATCTCGTGGCCGCCTTGCCTGTGCCAAGCACCCCGGCAACCGGGATACCTCTTTTTACCTCAACCGCGAAAGAGGGGTAAAAATCCTTTGTGACCGGAGAACTCCACGGCTGGCCTCATCCCTGGTAGTGCAACGACCTGCAGCCTTCCTCCCCGTCGAGATCACCTCTTCCTCGGGACGACGCCTCGACTTGCACCCACTACCAGGAACGACTACCACTGCTGGAGGAATCTTTCCACTTTTAAAGGTACTGTGATCCGCCCGGCCTCCCTTGCTACCGATTGTACGGGGTAGATTTAGCCCTCGGCTCTCGAACCTGGGTAGGTCTGGGACACCCTAACTAAACTTTTCAGAACCATAGTAAAACCGTTTTCTACTCACCTGCAAAGACTTGTGACATTGTGTGATCTTGGGCACATTTTCGCCTGGCTCCCTCTAACGCGGGCCCCAAACTAATTCCCCTGGTTCCACTATTGACTGTCTTTGCCAACCTTATGTGAAAAGTGTTTTACCTAACTGCTCTCTTTATTTCTGCCTTTTCCCTCCCTTTTGGTAATACTTGTTGGAGTACCATCTAACGTTAAGCACTCACCTCTGGTTGGAAATAAGTGGTGTTAACTTAGAATTGTCCAACAAACGATTAGGGATGTACATATGAGTAATAGTAACTGTGTTTGACTTTCTTATCTTTTCTAATGTGCTAGTGTAATTTATGAGTGTATCTTTAATAAATAAGTTTATACTTTGACACCTAGCTCTGGTCAGTGTTTGCTTGTGCTATTGTATCCTCTGTATACTGCCTAACTCTTCTTGAGGGAAGTCTGACTGCTCAGCCACAGCTACCACAGTGAATCTGTGTGGTGCAGACTGCTACCAAGTGGGTTTACTGCCAACACCTGTAGTCTTAAATCTTTTGCAGTGGTCCCAGAGGGAACTGCACAGGTTTCTGCCTAACATCTCCGTCAAACTATCCTTTCCTCCTCCTCTAACTCTCCCTCTCCTCCCCCATCCTCTTCATGTTCTCTTTCACTCCTGTCACTAATTCTGCAGTTTCCCTCCTTCTAGCCAAAACTCATCCTACAGCTTCTCCGACTGACCCCATTCCTACCACCCTCATCCCTAAAATCTATCCTCTCCTTAAACCATATCTCACCTCCTTTTTTTAACATCTGCCTCTACTTCCTCTTTTCCTACTCCTTTTAAACATACGACTATTATCCCTATTCTCAAAAAAACTTCTGCTAATCCCCATCTTGCATCCAACTATCGCCCCATCTCTCTCCTTCCCTTCCTCTCCAAACTTCTGGAACGCACTGTCTATTCTCAACTCTCTTCCTTTATCTCTAACCACTCCCTCCTTCCCTCTACCCAATCCGGCTTCCGCCCTCTACACTCCACTGAAACGGCCCTCATCTCTGTTATTAATTCTCTCCTTTCTGCACGCTACTCTTAAGCACTCCTCCATTCTTTATTTTTTTAAAAATGTTTTTAAAATTATTTTAAAAAACATGTCAAACATAACCAACATTTAGGACATTTCCATTAATATGCATCTTGTCTTACATTTATATTTGCGCTTTACAGTCCGACCCCCTTCGACCCCATTAACTTGAGCCCCTAATTCAATGCCTTAAAGTTCGTTGCTTAGGGTTTATCGCCATTATTATTTTCGGGTGTGTCATCTTCACTAGATTCAGCCTCGGGAAGTCCCGACATCATGGATATCATTTGCCTCCATGCCACCAGGGGTCCTGTTTCCTCCTCCCCTCCCCTGCTGACTGCTTCATACCATGCCATCGTCGCCGCCTCTGCCGACTTTAGGAGGTCGTTCCACCACACCTCTAGCCTAGGTCTATGGGCTGCTTTTCAGCCCATAGCTATTCTCCGTTTGACCAGTATGTACGCCAGGTCTTTCAATTTGCTAATGTGTTTTGAATTACGTGGTCTAGCAAATCCCCCTAACATGCATGCCCACACAGATTCCACCTCCAGCCTGATCCCCTTCTGGGCCAAGCGCTGTTCGACCTCCACCCAGAACCTTCCCACCTCCGGGCATGCCCAGAACATGTGAATCATCCCAGCATCCACCTCCCTGCACTTGGGGCATTTCTGTGTCCCTGTGTTTCCAAACCTGGCGATTCTGCTCGGGGTCATGTATGCCCTGTGGGTGATGTACAGCTGGATCTGCTGCAGCCGCACATTCCGGGACACTTTCTTGTGGTACCTCTGGGCTCTCTCCCATTGCCCGTCCCGCATAGGTTCTCCCACCTCCTTCTCCCACTCCTGCCTCAACTGGAGCAGCTCCTTGCCCAATCTGGACATCAGTAATTCGTATATTCGTGAAATTTCGTGCCCGTCCTCCGAGATATGGTACATCGTTTCAATGGCAGCGTTGTGTTGTTCTATCAATACTGCCGCGGGCCACTTCCTTTCTATTCGTTTAATCATTCTGGTATATGTTATGTGTTGTCCTGGGTGTAACCCGGTGCTTTACACTATCTCTTGAAAATCTAGTGCCTCCCCTTCCTGCCATATGTCCCAGAGCGTCACCAGGCCCATCGGTACCCAGTATTTACGGATCCCTTTTACCATTTGACTGTCCTCGCTGCATAGCACAACCAGGGGCACCTGCGGAGAGCACAGGGTCAGGTTTCTCAGCACCTGGCACATTTTGTGCCATACCTTCCAGCCTAGTTCTAGCAATCTCGCTCGTCCTGCATCTCTGGTTTAGGTAGCCATATGAGCTCCCTTAGGAAGTATGGGGTGCAGTCCTTACTTAGCAGTCTGGATTCTGCTGTCTCTTCTCCTGATAGCCATCTGGCCACATACTGAAGCTGCCCTACCAGGTGATATATCTCGAAACTCGGCAGGCTTATGCCCGCCCCTATCATACGGGTTCTGCAGCTTCCATAGAGCCACCCTGTTTCTGGAGTTATGCCATATGAAGCCCCTGCATAAGCTTGGAGCTTCGTGAAAAAACGTTTTGGGAGCATGTATGGAATATTTGTGAAGAAGTGTAACAGTCTGGGCAGGACCACCATCTTGAGCAAGGCCGCCCTACCCACCATGGCCAGGGGGAGTTTCGCCCAAAACCCCATGCTATTCTTGATGCCCTCCACAGCCTTCTCTATTTTATGTTTATATTCATCTGAAGCCTTATGATATATTTCAATCCCCAGGTATCTAAATGTTTTGGGCTCCCAGGGTATTTGCAAGATGGGCAGGTCTCTTGATGAGCACCCTCTGTATCTCCCCAGGGGGAACATGCTGGATTTTTTAGGGTTTACTGCTATGCCGGAGAGGGTTGCGTAATGTTTCATCACTTCTAGGACATACTGCAAATTTTCTTCCGGGTAGCGCAAGTATAGCAACATATCGTCAGCGTATGATCATATCAGATGCGGTCCCCCCTTCATGTGGATGCCTATCTCCCCATATTGTTGTCTAAGGCAGATTGCTAATGGTTTTAGTGCCAGTATATATAGCATGGGGGACCAGGGGCAGCCCTGCCTTGTGCCTCTGCTAAATTGCCATTTGTCAGAGATTATCGCGCCCGTTTTGACCCTAGCTACTGGGCAGCTGTATACCATCTTTACCCACCTCAGATACCCAGGACCTATCCCATATTATTTTAGGGCCGCTATCAACCAAGGCCACCCCACGGAGTTATGCTTTTATTGCATCCAGCGAGCTTGCCCTCTGTCTGTTCTATTATGTGGTGGAGTCTCCTATGGTTATCGGTGATTTTCCTTCCAGGGACATATCCGGTTTGGTTGGGGTGTGTGAGTTTATTGATTACCCTTTTCAGCCTATTGGCCAGCACTGCCATAAGGATTTTGCTGTCCTGGTTTAACATTGATAGGGGCCTGTATGACCCGCAGTCTGTGCTTGGTTTGCCGGGTTTCAGAAGCGGGATAATCATCGCTTTTCTCAGGGATTCCGGCAGCCTTCCCCTATCGAACGCCTCGTTTAACATGGTCAGCAAGGGGGAGGGGGGGGAGAGAGAGTTCTTTCTGCCTATAAGTTTTATAAAATTCACTGGGGAGCCAGTCTGGCCCCGGGGCCTTACAGGTGGGTAAATGCAGGACCACTGTCTCAAGTTCCTCTAATGTAATTGGGGCTTCGAGGTTTTCCCTTTCCTCCTCTTTTAGTTTAGGCAATCCTATGTCCTCTAATGTTTCCAGAATCTCCCGCTCTGCTTCCTCCCCTGTATCTTCATAGAGGCGTTTGTAGAATCTAAGGAACCCCTCGTTCACTTCCTCCTGGGTGTCCCAGATCTGCCCTTAGTCTCCCATTATCTCCCTGATTACTGTTCTCGGTGTCTCGTTTTTATATAGCCATGTCAACAGCCTCCCTATTTTGTCCCCCACTGCGTGTTGTCTTTCAATATATTTCTTATAATTCAATTTGCATAATCGTTCCCAGAGCTCACTGTTAGCTTGCTGTAATTGGCTCACTTGTTCGGCATCCTCCTGTGAGGTGCCCCCTTTCTGCATCATTGCTTCTAGTTTCTTCTCAGTCTCATGCAGTTCTCGCTCTATACCCCCCTGGAGCCCACTAGATTTAGATATGGCCGCGCCTCTTACTACCACTTTGAACGCCTCCCATAGAGTTCCTTCCGACTTCACGCTCCCTGTATTAGTGTCAAAGTACTCAAGGATTTCCTCCCTTAAATCCTCTTGGAATGCCGAGTCCCGTAGGGCTTCGGCTCTAAGTCTCCATGTTGGAATTCTTGCTCTGGGGGGTTGGTGTCTCCCCTCCACCACCAAGGGGGAGTGGTCTGATATCGTTCTCGCCTTGTATTCCGCACCCACCATTTCGCTCACAAGTTCGGAGGCCTTGAACATATAGTCCAGTCTTGTGTATAGGTTTTGTGGGGCTGCGTAGTGTGAGTAGTGCCTATCATTCGGGTGTTGCTTTCTCCAGACGTCCTCTAGCCCAAAATCTTCCAACAAAGCCTGTAGGGCTTTTGCGGCAGGGGTGGGCTTATCTAGTTTCGTGTCGGACCCATCTATTTTGGGACATAACGTGCAGTTGAAATCCCCCCCCCATATGATCGCCCCTCCCAGGAGGGGGCTAATTTTTCCATATAAGGTCCTGAAGTAGGCCGCTGTGCATGATTAGGGGCATAAGTGTTTATAATGCTCAGTTCTCTATTTCCCAGCAGCCCCCGGATTGCAACCATCCTCCCGTCTGGCTCCACCATTGCTTGGAGCTTCTGAAACGGCACATGGGGTGCTACCCAAGTGACCACCCCCCCTGGCATAAGCTGAATATGTCGCTCCCACGGTGGTCTCTCTCCACCTTTTCTTGACCTTCTCGAGTTTGTCTTTAGTGAGGTAGGTTTCTTGTAATAATGCTATGTTCACTTTCTGCCTCCTTAGGTACAACATTACCTCGTTTGTCTTCAGGTAGCTATTCAGACCCCTCACTTTCCAAGTTACGATTCTGAGACTTCCCGTAGCCATCTGTATTTTGTTCCCCTTCCCCCCTCTTTCTCTTCCTCTCTCGAACTTGTTTTGACAAGGATATGGGCTCATTCCCGGTCTAAAATCTACATTAACTCCCCAACTAACCCCCCCCCCTCCCGGATCCCCCAACTTTATTCACTACGCACATTGCCTCCCCACCCCCCGCCCATCCCATTCCCAACTTGTGCCCAGCTCCATCCATGCATCTCAGGCTCTCCCGCATTTGGTCCTATCTCAAGTTGCCGAGACCAGGAGCCCTGCAGGGTGATACCAGTCTATCGGTATCCTAACTAATCTATACCCGGGGGTGTAGTAGCAGGTTCCGTGGGGCTCTTGCGATTTACTTTATATCTCCATATCTCAGTTTACTTATCAGTGCGGCCCTATCCTATATTCAAGTCCCAATGTCTGAGTCCGCGGCACCATAAGTACCGCAGAGTCTGTGCTACTTATCTGCGCCGCCTTCCTTGTGGGTACCAGTCTCTGATGGGCAGCTCTGCGTGTCCAACCAATCTGATGCCTCCTCTGGGGTATCGAAAAACAGTGCTCTGTTTTGATGGTATACCTTCAGTTTCTCAGGGTATATCAGCATTTACTTACACCCTGCTACCCGCAGCCATCTTTTCACCGCCCCATAGTTCACGCGCCGTCTCTGTACCATCAGTGTGTAATCCGGGTAAGCCGTGATGTTCGCCGATGCCCTTTGTATCGTTCCACCTTTCGAAAAAATTCAAAAATTCTCTCCATGTCTCGATAATTCAGGATTTTGGCAATAATTGGCCTCTGTGGGGCCCCTGGTGGTGGCCTCCGCGTTAAGGCCCTGTGTGCCCGTTCCACTGCAAATCCTTTGGTCAACCCCCCTCCTGTTATTTCCTGCAGCAGCATTGCTTTGATGAAGCCTGTGGGGTTTGGTCCCTCTGCTCCTTCCGGTAGCCCTACAATGCGTACGTTGTTTCTCTGGGCACGTCCCTCCGCTTCTTCTGCTCTATTTTCTAGGCTACTCACGCGTTGTTCTAGGATGTGGATCTCTGATTTGTGAGATGTGCATGCAGCTGTGTTCAGGGCCATCTGTTTTTCAAGTTCGCACGTGTGTTCCGCCAGCGTTCGAACATCTTGTCCGAGGATATTCACCTCTTCCTGTACGGCGCCCACTTTAAGTTCTAGTGCGGCCTTTAGTTCCACCATGGCCGATTCCAGTTTGGTTTCCCATGCGAGTTTCAGGTCCGCTATAGCTTCCAGGATCTGCTGGTCTTTATTTCCTGCGGCGGTGTCTGCGACTGGGGTCTTTTCCTTACTTCTGGCCCCTTCTGACATTTGCAGTGTTCTTGCGTATTCCTCCAGCGTGGGTTGTTTGCCCTTGCCCTTGGTCTGTTTATTCGCCATCTGGGCGTCGCCTTGTGTTTCTCAACAGAAGTTCAGAACTGTAGTTTTTGGCGCCTCAGGGATAGTTCGTGCTTGGGGATATTGCCCTCAGGGGGGCTTTAGTGAGAGTTTTTATGAACTATCTGTATCGTGACCCGAATGGATTATGTTCTCCCACGTCTTCAACCGTTGTTGTCTCTTCCGATATGCCCTCTCTGACTCTTGGCGGGACCTCTCGGCGTCTGCGCGTTCTGAGCCTTGGGAGCTGTGTTGGTGTTCGTGCAGGTCCTGTGGGCACCAACTGTGGTCTGGCTCGCCGTTTCACACAGTGTCTTTGCAGCCGGGATAATCGATGGCATACTCGCTTGTCTCCTGGGGCTGTTAAATGCACATCCCTCTCCATTGCTGCAGAGTCTCAGGCTTGTGTGGTGCCCAGTGCCGTGAAGTCCCGTTGGTGTGGGCCTGTATCCTGGTGTTGGCGTTTAGTTTGCCTGCCGCCTTTCTTTTCCTTCGTCACCCTGCAAGCACCCAGGGTGAAACAGCCTCTTGCTCAATCCGATTTCTTGTCCTGCCCTCTTGCACTTGCCAGTATTGTCCTTTCACTCGCCAGTGCTGTGTGTTATCGCGTTCCCTTACCCCCTGGGTTCCGTTGTCCTTTGTCCATCACCATCCAGCAATCTGGGTACTGTGTGTGACGATTCGCTGGGGGTTTTGGGTCAAGTGTGGCAGTGTGCATCTGATTTCATAGATCAGGCCTCAGGGCGTGGGTCCCTCCTCCCCTCTGAGGAGTTGATGCTGGACAGCATACTGTGATTACAGGGGCATATTAGGGCTGTCATCTCCCAGCAGAGTGGGCGGGTCTCTCACCCGTTTGCTCGAACAAAGAGCTGGCATTCGTCTCCGCGGGGCACTAGTGTGATGCTTTGTTTATGTGGGATGTTCCCGCCTCCGCGCGGAATAGCAGGGACACCTTTATATTCCGTTTCCCATCGTGGGGTGCAGCTCCCCCGGCTCCTCTTTCACTGCATATGTCCAGGCACCCGTGTGAGATTGCGAGTGGAAATTATTTATGTCAGCAGCGCCGGCTTCCCTGCTTGCCCAGCGTGGCTCGCTCGCCAATGTTCCTTTGTTGCAACAATGTTTCTTCTCATCCGGATTTTTGCATGTTACAATATAGTCAGTTGTGCAGCTCGTGCCGTTCGTTCCTCGAACTCCACCGCTGCAGTCTCTAATGTTTACCAAGCGCGGCAACAGTCTCTCCCCTGCAGATCGCGCTTTATATTCTACGTTGCTGCAGGTCTGCAACTGTCCATATCATCGCATAACACTATTTTCCTGCGCAGCTTGCATTATGTCTTTCATCCAAGGCCAGATTGTTCTCCACCATGTTGCTTCTGCTATAACTCGCTGATGCATACCAGGGTCATGTTTTCTTAGTTCCTCTCGCCGGTCACGCGTTATAGTGCCGGCTCCTCATAATCACCCTGCGACTCGGTGCCCCTCCGTTCCTGGGTGCCTCTGCTGCAATCTCATGCGGCGAGCAGCAAATGCTTACGTTTTTGCCAGTAGACCGGGGTGATGTCAGAGCACGGTATGAGCTCTGAGTGCCGATCTCTTTCCCAAGTTTCCGCCCCACGGATCCAATTGTTTGCTTCTGCGGCCGTGTCTTTAATTTCCTTTGTTGTCCGCCATCTTGTTTTCGTTGTGCAGGTGCGGCTGCTTCTCCAAAGCTTCTTACAGTACTCCTTATCACTGTGCACACGCTCTTTTCATATAATGTAGGGCACATCTTCCAACACACTTGCCTTCATTTCTGGAGGTCAAAGGCCATTTTTCAACACTTTGTTATGGATCAACTTTGGATCTGGAGGAGCTACTGTCATGACCACTGCTTCCAAGGAGTCAGGACCAACCCAACACCCTTGGAAGCAGGCTCATAACATATACCATCGGCGCCAGCCAGTCCCAATGGGGACCTTTTGGACCCTGTCCTGGCACCGGTGGTGCCAGGCTCATAAAATGGACCAGTCCCGGCACAGGAAGCGCCGGGCTCATAACAAGTGTGAAAGTGCTTGGGTGGACCTACCTGCAGCAGACCATGCTGCTTACTTACCAGCAGAATGATGTTTCATTCTCTTCTGGCTGGGACTACTTTTTCTTCTGGGTGGGGCAGGCACCACTCCCTGGATCATTGATGCTGGAATCCTTCTGGAAGCAGGAACTTTTTTTTCCTGGGCGAGGCTGAGGAAGGAGACACCTAAGCACTCCTGTGGGCTATTTAAACCACACCCGATTGGTGCAACGTGCTTCGCGTTATTCTGCATCTGCAGCAGGACGCTCACCGTGTCGGCTCCAGAGAATCTTCAGCTCCGGATCCTGTGAATAAGAAAATTACCTGCTGGAACCAATCTGCAGTCTTCAGCAACTCCTGCAAAAACAAAAGGCACAGGTTAGGCAAAAGCAAGGTTGGCGCTTCAACTTACCCGATCCATCGGCAGCATCCAAGGCGTTTTTTCTGCATTTCTCGTCCGGCATCGGGCCTGCAAAGACAAAGAACATTGGTTACTAACGCTTAGTTGCAAAACGACTTACCTGCATTACGCTCGCCTCAACTCTGCTCGCGCCGCATTCCATCACCTGTAAAGACAAAAAGAGACATTAAGGTGCATTCTACAGCCCTAGAGCAGCCTTACTTCTTACGTGCCATCCTATTCTCCATCTTCTTGCTTTATTCCTGGCCACGAACCGGGAGGGCATCTTCTTTGGCATCGGCAGCAACTGAAAAGGAAAAAGACAGACATTATAAGAGAGCAATCTAAAAAGAACTTTAATACTTACAAGTCACGCTCGTGCAGCAAACGGCGGCATCGCTCTCAAATCACCCTCTGCAATCAAGAGGCTGAACTCGAATCCAGTGAAGTAACTGGACCCAGCGCCCCTGCACAAGACGCAGGATGGAGAGCCCGGCATTCACCTATTTAAGGTGAGCGCGACTACAACCCAGTACCACGGGGAGAGAGGGAGAGAGGGGCTTGGAACTTCTCCCAGCCTTCCAGCCACTAATACCTAGATTTTCTACTTGCAGACACCTCACCCTTCGGGTCAAATTTTCAGTGAAGAAGGGGCCTAATCCGGGAGCCAAACGAATCCTACGCCTAACGCTGAAGACGGTTTCACCGCCCAGTCAAGACCCGCGCCTCCGAGGGAATCAGGTGAGCGTTACAGAACGCGAAGCCTTACCACATATTTCCCGCCCAGGCGCAATGGAAACTTCAGACACAGACCAATTGGCCCAGTTACTTGGGGAGTTGAGGGCAGAAGTACACGCAGCACGCCAGGAAACGAATGCCTTAAGGAGGGAGTTAGTGGTCTCTAAGGAAGGAACAGACGACTTGGCTAGACAATTGCTGCAAGCCCAAGCGGGACAAACTCCTCTGCCTACTCCTAGTGGGGGTCATGCTTCAACGACTTCTACCAATCCGGTGCACATTAACCTACCAGGAAATGTACCTTTGGCTCCGCCCGAGCGCTTTTCAGGTGATCCGAAAAGATTTGCTGTGTTCATCAATCAGTGTCGCTTGCATTTTTTATGCAGACCCGCCGCTTTCCCAACGGACCAGGCTAAGGTGGCCTTCGTGCTCTCATATCTTAGTGGCAGCGCCGCAGATTGGTCTATTCCTTTAGTGACTCGAGATGACCCTGTTCTTCATAACTTCCAGGATTTCCAAGCTAGTATGGAAAAATTGTTTGCAAGACACTCGCAGGGACAGGCCCTGGACAATGAACTTCTTTCACTACGACAGGGCAATCAAGATCTTCTGGCCTACATTGCATCGTTCAACAGATTAGTGGTTGAAACCGGATGGCCTGAGGACAAGAGAATCACCCTTTTCTACAGAGGCCTGCGTGGAGAACTTAAAGACGTTCTGGCTCAGGTGGTGAATCCTCCACAAGACTGTTCCGAATACATCGACCTGGTGGTTCAATTGGATCATAGAATACAGAATCGGAAGGCCGATCGTTCCAGATTTGAAACTCGAGTTTTTTCTAGACCACAGAGTTCAGCTAAAGGAAATGATACCGTGGAACCCATGCAGATTGGGGTTGTGAAAGGACCTCTAACCCAAAAGGAAAGGGAAAGAAGAAGGCAATTGCAATTGTGCCTTTATTGCGGAAACTCTAGACACTTTCTTCGAGATTGCCCAGTGAAACCAAGGAAGAAGATAGTAGGAGCTTCTGATAAAGGTGCCGAAGGTTCTGAGTCGGAAAACGACCTCGCCCGACAAGTGTAGAGGTCCGCTTGCCGAGCGTTAAAACCAGTTCTTTGACTTCGCATTTCATCATGCCCATGGTCCTCGTGAGTCCAGAACAACCTAATCGTATGCATGCCCTTAGAGCATACATTGATAGTGGCGCAATCGGCAATTACGTGGACTGTGATAGGCCGCCAGGATGAATCTATCTCTTTGTCCTAAGACGGTGAAAGACGTCATCACCACCGTGGATGGTACGGAAATAGCTTCCGGACCAGTAACTCACACCACCATGGAAGTGACATTGATCAGCCAAGATGGACATCAAGAGAAGATCGTGTTTGACGTGATCAAGGCTCCGCAGTTTCAAGTTATCCTGGGAATCCCTTGGTTGGAGAAGCACAATCCTCAAATTGATTGGCGAGCAAGGACAATCCGGTTTCCAGAATGCGCTCCTACCTGTTATCCTCAGCCCCTTACTAAGCTGGCAGCAACTACTTTTGAGAATCCTCAACTGCCTCCAGAATACCGGGAATTTCAAGATGTCTTTCAGAAAGATCAAGCTAATTCTCTGCCTCCTCACAGATCCTACGACTGCCAGATAGACTTGATTCCGGGATCCACTCCTCCGTGCAGTCGAATTTATTCCCTCACAGAACCTGAAAATCTTCACCTGAGGCAGTATTTGGACCAGTACCTGGCTAATGGATTTATCCGTCCTTCGAAGTCCCCAGCCTCCTCAGCTCTGTTCTTCGTTCCAAAAAAAGAGGGAGACCTAAGAACATGTATAGATTATCGTGCCCTAAACCAGATTACGATTAAGAACAGGTATCCGTTACCATTGATCCCTGAACTTCTTGACCAAGTTAAATGTGCCTGTATCTACACAAAGCTGGACCTCAGAGGAGCTTACCATTTGGTGCGAATAAAAGAGGGCGATGAATGGAAGACGGCCTTTCGTACTAAATATGGACTGTTCGAGTACCAAGTAATGCCCTTTGGATTATGCAACGCACCGGCTGCCTTTCAGTATTTTATGAATGACGTCCTCAGAGAGCTCATTGACGTGTGTGTAGTTGTCTATATAGATGACATTCTGGTCTACTCGTCCTCTGAGGCGGAACATCGAAAACATGTCACAGCAGTACTGGAGAGGCTCCGTAAACACAGACTTTTTGCAAAGCTGGAGAAATGCGTTTTTCATGTCACTGAGGTCGAATTTTTAGGATTTATTTTGTCACCTAATGGAGTCCACATGGACTCAAGGAAAGTGGACGCTATCATTAAGTGGCCCTCACCAACGTCTGTGAAAGGTGTTCAAAGCATGTTGGGCTTCGCCAACTTTTATCGTAGGTTCATTCCAGATTTCTCTCGAGTAGTCCAACCCATTACAGCCCTCCTTAGAAAAAATAAACGTTTCAAGTGGTCGACAGAGGCTGAACAAGCTTTTCAAGAACTAAAAACAAAATTCACCTCGGCTCCGGTTTTAAAACATCCTCGTCCGGAACTCCCCTATATCGTTGAGACCGATGCTTCCAGTCTCGCAATGGGAGCAGTGCTTTCGCAAAGAGACCCAGAGACAAACCAGTTACACCCAGTGGCATTTTGGTCCCGCAAATTTTCGGCTCCCGAAATCAACTATACCATTACAGATAAGGAACTTTTGGCTATTAAGTCCGCCTTTAAAGCCTGGCGGCATTATCTCCTGGGAGCCCGACACACAGTCACCGTCATTACGGATCATCGTAATTTACACTACCTTAAATCAGCCAAAGCTCAATCCTCTAGACAACTTCGCTGGGCACTATTTTTCGCCGAATTCGACTTTGTGATAACTTACCGACCTGGCAACAAGAATGGTAAAGCTGATGCCCTCTCCCGAATTGGAGTAGATGAACTCACGACCAATCCTGAACCCGTGCCCATAATTCCGGAACAGAGAATCCTGGGTTTGGTTAATGCACAATCCATTGAAGACATTGAAGTTACAGTTAAAAAACTTCTGACTCCAGCAGAGGTGCAAGACTGGCAACTCAAGGGAAAAGACTTCACTACGGATAAGAACTTACTATACTTTCGAGGAAGGTTATATCTACCTGGTACCAATTTACAAAAAAAGGTGATCTCACGTTACCATGACTCCTTAATGGAAGGACATCCAGGTATTGCCAAAACGTCAGAAAAGATAAAAAGGCATTTTTGGTGGCCGTCTTGGAGAAAGGACATTAAGGATTTCATAAATTCCTGTGGTGTGTGCGCCCAAAGCAAAAGCCAGAAGGAGAAACCAGCAGGCCTCTTACAACCCCTAGGCATTCCTCCACACCCGTGGCATACTCTCTCCATGGACTTCATCACGGATTTACCACCATGCTCCGGATTTAATACAATTTTAGTAACTGTAGACCTATTCTCGAAAATGGCTCATTTTATCCCATTAAAAGGGTTACCCACAGCTTCAATTCTGGCCCGAGAGTTCCTCGAAAACATCGTTCGGTTGCACGGCTTTCCTTCAGTTTTAATCTCAGACAGAGGAAGTCAATTTATTTCCCACTTCTGGCGGAGTTGTTGTCGCCTAGCCCAAATTGATGTAAGACTTTCAACCAGTCATCATCCCCAGACCGACGGGCAGACCGAGAGGACCAACCAAACCCTGGAACAATATTTGCGCTGCATGTTACAACAATCGGAGATTACTTGGAAAGACATTCTCTGGATTGCGGAGTACGCTTATAATAATTCAGTCCATGCTGGAACCGGAAAGACTCCTTTTTTTCTTTTATATGGAATCCACCCCCGCACCTCAAATCTTGATCCACCTCAGACTCTTGGGACCCCAGCTGTAGATCATCTGCATTCTACAATCACTCAAGCCTTTAAAGAGGCCACGTCTCACCTTAAGCGAGCCAAGGAACAATACAAGAAGTGTGCAGACCTACGTCGAAAGGAGGCCCCTCAATATCTTGTGGGAGATCAAGTCTGGCTATCAACCAAACATTTACCTCTCAAAGGACCGCGTACTTTCAATCCACGATACCTGGGACCTTACCCAATCACTGCCATAATAAATCCAGTGGCAGTTAAATTGGGTCTACCTGCCCATATGAAAATACATCCAGGTTTTCCACGTTTCTCTACTGAAGCCCATGCAACCTGGAACCCGTTTGACGAAATCTCCAGACCCTATTCTTGTGGACGGAGAACTGGAATTCGAAATACAAGACATCCTAGACTCCAAGATTTCCAAATCAAAACTATACTATCTGATTGACTGGAAAGGTTATGGCCCTCAGGAAAGATCTTGGGAACCGTCGGAACATGTTCATGCACCCCGTCTGGTTAAGAAGTTTCATCGAACTTTTCCTGATAAACCGAAACCCCCGGGGAAGACGAATTTGGGAGGGGCCTTGAGGGGGGGTGCTGTCATGACCACTGCTTCCAAGGAGTCAGGACCAACCCAACACCCTTGGAAGCAGGCTCATAACATATACCATCGGCGCCAGCCAGTCCCAATGGGGACCTTTTGGACCCTGTCCTGGCACCGGTGGTGCCAGGCTCATAAAATGGACCAGTCCCGGCACAGGAAGCGCCGGGCTCATAACAAGTGTGAAAGTGCTTGGGTGGACCTACCTGCAGCAGACCATGCTGCTTACTTACCAGCAGAATGATGTTTCATTCTCTTCTGGCAGGGACTACTTTTTCTTCTGGGTGGGGCAGGCACCACTCCCTGGATCATTGATGCTGGAATCCTTCTGGAAGCAGGAACTCTTTTTTTCCTGGGCGAGGCTGAGGAAGGAGACACCTAAGCACTCCTGTGGGCTATTTAAACCACACCCGATTGGTGCAACGTGCTTCGCGTTATTCTGCATCTGCAGCAGGACGCTCACCGTGTCAGCTCCAGGGAATCTTCAGCTCCGGATCCTGTGAATAAGAAAATTACCTGCTGGAACCAATCTGCAGTCTTCAGCAACTCCTGCAAAAACAAAAGGCACAGGTTAGGCAAAAGCAAGGTTGGCGCTTCAACTTACCCGAACCATCGGCAGCATCCAAGGCGTTTTTTCTGCATTTCTCGTCCGGCATCGGGCCTGCAAAGACAAAGAACATTGGTTACTAACGCTTAGTTGCAAAACGACTTACCTGCATTACGCTCGCCTCAACTCTGCTCGCGCCGCATTCCATCACCTGTAAAGACAAAAAGAGACATTAAGGTGCATTCTACAGCCCTAGAGCAGCCTTTCTTCTTATGTGCCATCCTATTCTCCATCTTCTTGCTTTATTCCTTGCCACGAACCGGGAGGGCATCTTCTTTGGCATCGGCAGCAACTGAAAAGGAAAAAGACATAGACATTATAAGAGAGCAATCTAAAAAGAACTTTAATACTTACAAGTCACGCTCGTGCAGCAAACGGCGGCATCGCTCTCAAATCACCCTCTGCAATCAAGAGGCTGAACTCGAATCCAGTGAAGTAACTGGACCCAGCGCCCCTGCACAAGACGCAGGATGGAGAGCCCGGCATTCACCTATTTAAGGTGAGCGCGACTACAACCCAGTACCACGGGGAGAGAGGGAGAGAGGGGCTTGGAACTTCTCCCAGCCTTCCAGCCACTAATACCTAGATTTTCTACTTGCAGACACCTCACCCTTCGGGTCAAATTTTCAGTGAAGAAGGGGCCTAATCCGGGAGCCAAACGAATCCTACGCCTAACGCTGAAGACGGTTTCACCGCCCAGTCAAGACCCGCGCCTCCGAGGGAATCAGGTGACCGTTACAGCTACCCAGCAAGGCACGTCCTACACCATGGCTAGATAGCCACGCCCCGCACTACTCCATTCTTATTCTCCATGATCTCTCCGATGCTTTTGATACTGTCGACCATCCTCAACTCCCTCTCTTCATTTGGCCTAAAAGACTCTGTCCTCAACTGGCTCTCCGCTTATCTTTCTAACCACACCTTTTCTGTCTCCTAGGCTGGCTCCACCTCTCTCACATATCCTCTCAACCATGGAGTCCCACAAGGTTCTGTCCTTGGCCCCTTTCTTTTCTCATTCTACACTTCTTTCTTAGCTCCCATCATCTCCTCATTTGGTATCTCGCATAATTTCTACGCTGATGATACCCAGCTTTTCCTCTCCTTCTCCCCCAACATTCATAATAAACTCTCTTCTTGCCTTTCTGCCATTAAATCCTGGATGTCCTCTCACTTCCTTACTCTTAACGCTGAAAAAACTGAACTCCTTTTCTTCCCTGCCCCCTTTCATTCTTTTTCCCTCCTCCCAACTCTCCTTCTCTCCCCATGCTCGTAACCTTGGTCTTCATACTGACCCTCACCTCTCCCTATCTCACCACATTTCTATCACTGCCAAATCTTGTCGCTTTCACCTTTACAACATTCGTAAAATTCAACCCCTCCTAACCTTTTATGCTACTAAACTCTTAATCACCTCCCTCATCTTCTCCAGACTTTTCTACTGTTCCTCCCTTTTCTTCGGACTCCCCTCCTCTTAACTCTCCCCACTAAAATCTGTCTACCACTCTGCCATCCGCTCCCTCTTCCTTCTCTCACCTTTTGACTCCATCTCCTCTTCTCTCACCTCCTTTACTCCCAGCTTAAATTAAAGTTCCTCTGTCTTGTCTTCAAACCCATCCATGGTCTTGCCCCCCCTACCTTTCCTCCCTTCTTACTCTCTACTCCCCTTCTCGTTCTCTTCACTCTCCTGATCTTTTCCTACTCTCTCTTCCTCCGCCTCCCTGCGCCCCCTCCCGGTTCCGCTATTTCCAACTCATTGCTCCGTTCCACTGGAACCGCCTCCCCCTACCCGTCCGCTCTTCTCCCTCCTACCCTTCCTTTCGCTCTTCTCTAAAATCTTATCTTTTCCATTCCCCAGCACCTCTCACTTCCTCTCCTACTCCTCCTGCCGCCCATGCCTCACCTCTTACTCCTCTACCTCTATACCTTCTCCTTCCCCTCTGTTAGGCAGAATTCTGTGCAGTTCCCTTCAGAACTACTGCAAAAAGATTAAAGACTACAGGAGAAAGCATTAAACCCAATTAGTAGCAGTCTGCACCACCCAGATTTACCTGGTAGCTGTGGCTGAGCAGTCATACTTCTCTCAAGAAGAGTAGGGCAGTATATAGAGCATTCACAATATGGCTAACAATACCGTAGGACACGCAAACACTGACCAGAGCTTTGGTATTAAAAGTATATAATTATTTATTTAAAAAAACACTATGAAAATACACTGGCACTAATATATCAAGCAAGTTCAAACACAGTCACTATAAGTATATACACCTCCCTAATTAATTATTCGACAAGTCTAGGTTAAAACACCACTTATTAGCAAAACAGAGGTGAGCGCCTAACCTAGATGGCACTCCAATAATTTGTTAAAAATGGAGAGAAAAGGCAGAGCATGGGAATAACACAGTACCAACACTTTTAAGAAACCACAGCAAGTCAGGAAAGGCAGGGTCTACCGTAGAGCCAAAGTTCATAGGCCAGGCCCACTCTTAGAGAGAGCAAGGCTGGATGTGCCCAAGATCACACAGTGGAAATGCACTCAAAGTCTTTGCAGAAAATGTCAAAAAGGGGTCGGATCAGTTCAGAAAGGCAAAGTTAGAAGGTCTGGGGCCAACCCAGTTGGAAAGTCAAGGATTTACGGGACACCTTGGACAGTCCGTTGCAAGGGAGGCCAGGCGGGACACAGTACCTTAAATGGTGAGGAAGTTCTAGCGGTGGCAGTTGTTCCTGGCAGCCGGTGCAAGTCGTGGCTTCGACCAGAGGAAGAGATGATCTCGAAGAGGAAGAAAGCTGGAAGTCGTTGCACTGCCAGGGATGAAACCAGCCGCGGAGTTCCCGATTAAAAGGTGGGTCTCTTTTATTAGCGGTCAGTGGTGAAGCGTGGCTATCCGGCCCCGGGGTGCTTGGCACGGGCGATTCGATGGCATACGATGGCGATGAGACGTCCTGGAAGGCAAAAAAGGCAAACTGGTTGGTCCCACCAGCTCAAAGGGAAGAAGACTCTCCTGGACAAAGATTTCCTCTGTCGTTGGGGAAGTGGTGAGTTCGTTACAGCAGGGCTCCACCGGTGGTGTCGTCTTTGTAGATGGCTCAGCTTCTCCTCTCTTTGGATTCTTTAGGTCCTGTGGCGACTTCTGAAGTTCCAGTCCCCAAAGCCCTGCTTTTATGCAGAAAAACCCCCATTCAACAGCCTAGCTGTCACTCAAACATGCTAAGTGGTGAGCCGGGCGGCTCACCACTGGGCCAATCACAGAAGAGTGTGACTTGAGTTGCCAAAGCATCTCAGTCCAGGGTGCCTTATCCCCCTCCCACACATCCTGTAGACCCCAGACAGAGTGGCACCATTTGGAGGGCTTCTGTGCAGAAGCCCGACAAAAAGTGGAACAAAGGGCTCGACTTGGGTTAGAGTTTCAGAGGCGAACACAAACGCCATTTTAAAACCTAGTCCTGGCAACAAAAAAACAACCGGGGAATTAGTATTAAATAAATAACCCGGCGGTATCTTTAACATTGCACCAAAAAGTGGTGCGTTTAAAATCAATGGGAAAATCCCATAAGAAATATTCCGGTGGAATATTTCAGGTGGTATCCACTGCCACCAGCCAGAAACTCGACAAGGGGGGACTGGACAGTGCCCCCTTGGAAAACAGACCCGGGGCAATCGAATTACCCCTACCAGTACTTCCACGATATGATGGTTTGTACTGGTTCTGTTCACAATTTGTGACTAGTAAAGCCAATGGTGACTTTACATGTCCTGGGAGACAGTAGTCAGTCCCAGGGTATGGAGTCTATGTTTGGGGGTTACTATGACACCCCTGTGTTACTGCACTGAGGGTACTGTGTAACACATACTAAAAACACATGAAGCCCTATGGAGTAAAAGACCCCATAGCCCATAAAAAACATTCACAGTAAAAGGACATTCTCAAATCATGCCTAAGAGTGGGAGAAAGAGAGTCTCACTCTTAGCAGGAGAAAAAAATAAACCTCAAAAATCCAGCAAAGCTGCTGGGGGACTCACTAGGTTTGGGAAATTAGCTTTAACAGAGAATTCTCCCTAACACCCTCCACTCCCCTTTTATCCTACCCCCCTGCTCTTATCTAGTCGTATTCTTCCCTCTCTTCTTCCTCACACCCTCTCGCCTCCCTTCTTACTTCTGCTAACACCTACGCTCATCCCTCCCATTCCCTCTTACTCCTTTGTCCCTCTCCACTCCCTCCTTACCTCAGCAATAATGTAAATTGTTCCTTATACTTTTTGAGTTGTGATTCATTTACCATTTTATGCTTGTTGTATTTCTTCTTGTTCTCATGTAAAGCACTTTGGATTAAAGTGCTGTATAAATTCAAGTAAATACAAATAATGAAGCAAGGACACGAATTCCACTGTAAAGCTCTCACGGCAAAGTTGTAATTTGAACAATGTGGTCTAAGCACCTTAAGTACCAAAGACAGTTGTGTCCTGCGAGCTAAGAGAAAGTACACGTGTCTTAGTACCAATACTATGTGGCAGTAACACAGAGGTGTCCATTCAGAGACAGCTATGAGACAGAGCCTTTCATTTAAGACATCTGGCCCTTAGGAAATCCCAAACAGGCTAAGCCTGACAAAACCTGAAGAGCAAGGTGGCGTTTGAATGACATTTGTCACTATTTAACACTTGGGAAGAAAGGAAAATAGTACTATTAAACAGTTCTAAGTGCAAAGTAATTAACTTTCTTGCCATCTGCTACACTAAGGAGTGGCTCATGTAGGACTTACGGAGAGATCGAGACAGGTCAAGATTCTTAATCGGGTTTTTGGACTCCGGAGAGAATGGTGAGTAGGGGGGTGTCGGAGAGCTCTGATTGTTGGAGGTGTATTCATGTGGCAGGTACACTGGAGCACATGCTGTGGGACTGTAGGTTGGTGAGGTTGTTCTGGGGTGAGGTCGGTAGGGGTGTAGTGAGGTGATTGAGGGTTTGCCAGCTTTGGATTTCAGAATGGTAGTATTGGGTTATGATGATTCTTTCGTGGATCGTACTCAGAATCAGAAGAAGTGGTTGTTCCGAGGGGCAATGATCGGTAAGAAAATTGTTTTGCGTAATTGGAAATCGGTGCTGACTCTGAATCTTGAGACGTGGTTGACTGAAATGCAAGATTTGGCGGCTGTGGAGAAGACACTTTACAGAAGGGAAGGGAAATTGGGTTTGTTTGAGAAAATTTGGGGTAGATTTCTACGGCTACACTAGACTTGGTATTGTACTTATGTAAATAGGGGCTGGGGGTTTGGGGGACTTAGTTTAGGGTTATGTTTGGTACTGTATTTCATTGTATATAGTTATATTATGGAATGTTTTGATGTTTTCGGAAATCTTAAATGTCATATGGACTGTATTTTCCTGTATATGATTTTGAAGTTCTGTAAATAAAGTTTAAAACAAAAAAAAAAAGAGTGGCTCATGTGTTACATGAAGATGTCAAGTCACAGTCGCAACCAGCTTAGTAAGACAACGGGGCAGAATGCTGCTCAAACTAAAGGACATTTCATTGGTAAGATTATTCTACTGCAACAAATCTCACAAACCATGAGTCTCTAAAATTAGTATGCATAATAAGAAGGCTGCAAGCTCAACGACAAAGCCAGACTCTTTCTAGAGGGTCGAAAGATTGCGTACTAGAGTGGACTCAATGAAAAGTAATAGACACAACTGATAGAGGTCCAAAGTGGTTATCAGGATCCAATTCCTCTTAGCAACAGTAAGAAAGCAGGCGCAGAATATCAGGAAGCTGGCTCTATCTTCACAGATATCGAGTCCTGCATCTTTTTTTTTGTTTTGAATTTTTATTTTCTATTTACTTATAACAACAATACATGAAATGGCAAAAAAATGTGTAACAAAAACTATATACATAATTACAAAACACATAGATACACCGCCCCCCCTCATAGACACCAGGTTCACATTATGTAATATGTAAGTGACAGATTCAATACAATGTCAGAAATGTACCCCAAACCTTCATAAACAACCCATTCTTGCCTTGTTTCCTATATATACATTTTTCCACATCCGCCAGATCAAGCATTTCACTCAACCAGTCCTCCTTCTTTAAAGTAATGTCAGATTTCCAATTCCTAAGGATGATTTTCTTCCCCCCATCATGGCACCTCTAAATAACCACTTCTTTAGGCTTTGAGTGAGCAGTTCTGAGGTAGTATAATTTACCAATTTTAATGTCTCAAAATCAAAACCTATCGATTCATCCAAGACCTTTTCCATGATCACACCAATTTCACTCCAAAATTCACGCACCTTCCTGCAATCCCACATCATATGTTCCAGTGTACCAGTTTCATGGGCACAAGCCCAACACTCCAAATTGTCTTTCAAACCTCACTTCCATAATCTATCAGGTGTCCAATAAACCCTGTTTAATATCTTTATTTGTCTCGTTCACTCAGTCATACCCAGGGAACAAAATTTGACATTAGCACACATCCTTGTCCAGATCTCCACTGTAATGTCAGAGCCAATTCTCCGACTCTGCTCATCTCTGAGCAGCGTATTGTCTTTATATTCATTCACTATTTGTTTGTAAACCCGGCTAGCTAAACCACCTTCAACTACCAATGACTCTCTTGTAAGAAAATCCAGATTTAACCTTGCCTGGAAATTAATCACACCAACCGCAATCTTCAATTTCTTGTAATCCGAAAACCTGAAATTTTCAATATGAAATTGTTGATGTAACTCTCTTGCACTCTTCCATTTCCCCTCCTTAAATAGATCATCAATCAAACTCACACCACCCAAAAACCATTCTGCCCAGAATAGCATTTTATATTCTATTCTAATAAAAGGATTCATCCATAATGACGCACCAGGATCTTTATATGCATCCACACCCAACAAACCATTCAATTTCTTCCAGAAGTTTCTCAGACAGACAGTCAATGGGTCCTTCACACTTCTCGCTCTTGATTCTGTAGTCAGTAAGGCTCTTGGCGACAGAGAACCATTATAACTTACTTCTGCCACAGCCCATTCATCAGATATCGGTGCCAAGAAACCAACTATAAAATCACAAATAAAGGCACGGTGATAGGCTCTAAAGTTGGGCACTCCGAGTCCACCTTTCTCCAGTGGTAATTGTAGTTTCCATAAACTTAATCTAGGTGGTTTCTTGTCCCACAGAAAACCTTGAATATGTCTGTCCAATTCCTTCCAGTACTGAGCATCAATATTTAGTGGGATCACACTCAAGATATAATTGATCCTAGGGGTCGATACCATCTTTAAAGCATTAACCTTTCCCGATAGTGAAAGGCTTAATAAACCCCAACGCTCCAGATCGTTTTGAAAATTCTTACAAATTGGATTCATGTTCACCTTCACCAAATCACTGATCTTTGGAGTAATGCAGATACCAAGATACATCATTTTATCCGGGCACCATCTAAACCCTAGACCAGTCACATATTGTTTATTACAACAAGGAACCAGGGGCATCACCTCCGACTTTGTCCAATTTACTTTATAGCCAGAGATGGTTTGAAATAATCTCAAAATTTCCATTAGAGTAGGGGGGCGCTGTTGCGCCGAAACAAGATGGCCGCCTGAGTGTGAAGCTCCGGACGACGAGGGCACATTTTTGCAGATTTAACCGCTAAAATACAGCTGTGCCAACTATCACTGCTATGGCCGCGGTATAAGCTTGCAGTCCACTGACATCCTAACTCTGGGACCTGGAGACCCTCTGTGAGCCCTGCTATTGCTGTGGGAGGCGCAACGCCGCGGACGCCCGGCTCTTCCCGTGACGGTGCTCCGAGGACTGCTGATTCGTGCTGCTACTCGGCGCCCCGGCGTGTGCGGCCTCTGTGGGGGAGGGGCGCCGAAGCCCTGGAGGCGCGCGGAGCGACCTTGCTACCAATCTGCCAGACCAGCGGGCGGACTTGGATAGCCCTGCGCCGCTACGTGCTGGCGGCTGGTGCCCGGGACTCTTGGCTCCCTTCGCTCTGGACTGCACAACGCTGCGCTGCTGACCCGCTCGTCAGCCCGCGTTCCCCTCCCGGAGCGTTCCTGCACACTCTCTTGGCAAGGTAAGAAGGCCGGGTGACTGACGGTGGGCGGACCCCCCCTTTGGTCTGCTTTGCTCTGGACACCGCTGAGGAAAACTGCAGGGGATTGCTGGGCCCATCACTTGCGGTGCCCTGGGAGGCCTGTGTCCCGGGCGTCCCGGACTCTGTGGCGCCACCCTGTTTCTGATCGCTCGGGCCCTGATGGTGGTGCTGCCTTGGGGGCACCCCTACTAGAGACTACCTCCACCGAGCTGAGAGTTCTCCCCCCCACCACCAACTAGCCACCAGCCTCAGCCCACATTGACTCTGATGCCTCACCGGCGGGTCCGCCCTGTGAGCCTGGGTCAGCACCGCACTCCATACTTACCGTGCGATCTCCGGGGTTGAGAAGAACCCGGCCCTGAATTTTAAGGCCTGCCCTTGTGCAGTGCCGGGCCCGAGGTGTGGCGACACCGGTGGCCGAACTCCCATGTGCGCGCCACGGCTGTGAACTCAACCTACTGCAGCATGTGCATGCTGAGCTAAAAATATACTTTGGAGAGTAATTCTTATCGCAAACGGGACACTGACCCACTGGCCACATACCTACCGTCCCGAACACTCCTGATCTATGGCTGCTACCGGGTACTACGCTACTTTGCTCATCCACTTTCCTCCAGGACCCCAGGCCCCTGTCCCGGCTTACATCATGACTAAGGGAGCCAGTACAGGGAAAAAGCAAAGTTTGTTGAACATGTTTGCTAAAACGCCGTCCAAGCCGCCCCCCGATGATACTGAGGAGCCCCTGTCCATCTCGGCCCCATCGACCTCAGACGACTCACAGAAGATGCTGGAGTCCATCCGTGATGGCTTCACTACGCTGCACACTAAACTAGACGATATGAATGGGTCCATCTCATAAAAGCCCATATCAAAAAGACAGATGGGCGGGTGGCGAGGTCGAAACTCGACTGGGGGTTGCCGAAGATGTACTTGGCTCTCTACGGGCTGAGGTCTCCACGCTCACCGACCGTGTGTCGGCAGTTGAGAAGAAGAATGAATACCTCGAATCCCGTTCGAGACGTAATAATCTGCATATTGTTGGAATACCGGAGGACAATATTACAGAACCGATGGAGGATTACGTGGAACGGATTCTCATGACACTCCTGGATTCCCCTAAACTTTCCCCACAGTTCGCTATCGAGAGAGCACACCGAGCCTTAACCGCGAAACCTAGACCAGGTGCCCCCCCTCGGCCCATTATAGCCAGGATCTTAAACTTCCGGGACCGTGATGCCCTCCTACGGGCAGCCAGGATCAAAGGTGAACTTACACTTGGAGCGGCCAAAATCCACCTCTACCCAGATTACTCGGTGGCGGTGCAACGGGAACGTCAAACATTTGTAGCTGTGAAGAGAAGACTCCGAGATCTAGGAGTCAAGTACTCCATGCTGTTCCCTGCAAAACTGCTTATCGAACACTCCAACAAAACCTTTTTTTTCACGATCCCAGAGGAAGCCTCTAAATTCCTGGATGAGCACTTCCCTGGCTAATCCCATGTCACCACCAGTCCAGTCTAGAATGTTGCTTGTTAAGTTGGGCTGGGTCGGCAATAGACCGTATTCAGTCTTATTTATGATGGCTCGATGCTATGCATAAAGGCATCGAATGTTTATCTGTTGTTATTGTTGTATTGATCCTCTCAACTATGGCCCCTCGGGCGGTTTCATCTCACTATGTTCGTCAGTTATTAACGCCCTATCGGGGCTTTAGACTCTAAATGCACGCAGGCTTCCTGCCGGTATACCAAGGCCGGGAAGGCTCATGATTGTAAACTGTCATGTCTAGCGCTTATGGTAATGCATTAACATGTTATGGTAGCCCCCTTTTTTTTTTGGTAATACCATGAACGCTTCTCATATGCACTCTAAACTGTATGCACTAGAGACTCCAGCTGTATGCACACTCCCCTTACCCTCTTCAGTCCGTTGCGCCACTGCTCGGTCAGCTAACAGCCCCCCAGGCGCTGATGCCGAGAAGTTTGTTATTGTTGTGGGGGGGGTTTGGATTCATTCCTCAAGTTTGGGGAGGGATGTGGGTGGGAACCGGGGGGAGGGGAAGTTATGTTAAAAAAGTCTTGACGGCCACCAGAGAAATCACACATGGCACACTACCGCAACACAGAGGTATAGATGGAGTAGAATGTTGGTCTAGGCCGCATCGGACTGGACCAACCCTAATACGTAGAACGAAACCCGAGCGTCCCTACCATATTAATGGCGGATAGTAGCGTAACCTTTATGAGCTGGAATATTAGGGGTCTAGGCAACTACAAAAAAATGCGGCAAATACAACTTTACGCTGAGCGCCACGGTACACAAATCCTTTGTCTACAATAAACGCACGCCGGTGCTAAACAGTGCGAGAGGTTTGCCAAGCAGTGGGGATCCCAAAGGTATTACACAACCTATTCTACCCAGAGCAGAGGTACCCTCATTTTAATTCACAGAAGCCTGAAGTTCAGCTGCTCCCAATCACATGTTGACCCCCTCGGAAGATATATACTCATTGTTGGTACATTGCAGAATCAGGATGTAGCCATCCTTAATATATACGGCCCTAATATTGACAACCCTGAATTCTACCTTCACCTAGCCTCGATCCTTGAGAGTTACCCTCAGATCCCGATTATATGGGGCGGTGACTTCAACACGATTCTGGATGTCACCTTAGATAGAATCGGCTCCAGACCTCGGCAGCTTTCAAGGGCAGCCTACACAATCCTCACAATCCTCCCCCGGCTGGCAGTGGTTGACGCCTGGCGATTAATGTATCCTGACTCCCATACGTATACCTACTATTCCTCGGTCCATGACTGTCATTCTAGGATAGATAGATGGCTGTTGTCTGATATACTAATTAGGTGCCTGACCCATCTGGCAATCCTTCCCAGAACTTTGTCTGATCACTCCCCGGTGGTCATCTCCCTGAACTGGGGACATGACCTTGAAAGATCAAGGCAATGGAGAATGAGACCCCATGCCCTCCTAGACCATACCTTTGCCTCCGAGCTTGAGTCATCCATCGAGGAGTTTTTCGAAGTTAACACAGATTCAGTCCCCCTTCGAGCCACCCTCTGGGAATCATTCAAGGCCTATATCAGGGTTATCGCCTTATCCAAACGGAGTGGCATCCTAAAAAGCATCCGGGAGGATATCGCTGACTGCGAGTCGACCCTTGCTAGCTTGGAGTCCCAATACGCGCGCGATCACTCCCCCGACGCACTGGCATCATTGGGTCGTGAACTGGATAGATTCCGTAATCTTGCTGAGCGCGAAGTTAAATTCCTTGATAACCCTCAGGCAGTTAGGCGCTACGGGGAGGGAGAGTGACCAGGCCGTGTGCTAACCAGGTTAATTCGCCACGAGCTTGGAGCGCCCAACATCCCGGCGATAGAGAGATCTGACGGTACACTAGCCACTTCGCCCCAAGACATCAACACAGAGTTCCTCACATTCTATACTTCCCTTTATTCGAAGGTTGATGGGCCCCATGTTTCAGAAATTGACTGCTACCTGGAGGAACTCCCTCTCACGGCCCTGTCCTTTGACGCCACTGCTTCCCTAGACAGACCCTTCACTGCGGAGGAACTGACTGAGGCCATTGAATCACTCGCTGCAGGGAAGGCCCCCGGACCGGATGGTCTTCCTATGGACTTCTATAAGCGTTATAAATCTGCCCTGGTCCCGCAACTGCTAGCTCTATGGGAGGAGGCATGCGAAACAGGCACACTTCCCCCTTCACTCCGCAAGGCCATGATAACAGTCCTTCTTAAACCTGGTAAACCTCCTACCCAGTGTGGTTCATACCGTCCCCTCTCGTTAATAAATTGTGATGTAAAAATATTTGCTAAACTATTGGCTAACTGCCTGGCTGCATTCATCCCTGATATCATACACCCTGATCAGGCAGGATTTGTGCCGGGTAGGTCCACGTCCCTAAACCTTAGACGAATTTTCAACGTGATCAGTAGAATTAACCCCAAAACACAGGAGGTAGCAGTCACGCTGGACATGCAGAAGGCATTTGACTCAGGATCTTGGGAGTATCTGTGGCGAGTCATGGAAAAATGTAAGTTTGGCCCCAATTTTCGGTCCTGGTTCAGACTACTCTACACCAACCCAGTGGCAAGAGTCCGTACTGAAGATAGGTGCTCCACCCTCTTTCAGATAACCAGAGGGACGCGACAGGGGTGTCCCTTCTCCCCGTTGATCTTCGCAATAGCAATTGAACCCTTCGCAGACATGATGCGCCAATCACATTCTCACAGAGGCCTATGTTCAGCGGGACAGGCCTTGCTCTACATCCGCTCTCCAGAAACAAACCTCGCTCCAATTCTCAATGATGTTACCCGTTTTGGGCATATATCTGTTCTTAAAGTTAACTGCTCTAAATCGTCCATATTCCCACTCACAGACAACACACAACCACCCTCTGACCTGTTGGGCCTTACTTGGTGCCAATCCACCTTCACCTACTTGGGCGTATCGGTCTCCCGGCATGCTGAGAAACTGCGCGTCGATAACTATCAGAATTACCTAACTGTTTTGACCACCAAAACCGCAGGTTGGGCCCGACTCCCCATTTCCCTAGCTGGTAGAATAGGAATACTAAAAATGATCGTGCTGCCCCAACTCCTATACCGCTTCACAAACATTCCACTATGGCCGGGCGATGGATTCTTTAAGACGCTGCGCAGCATTACTAACACCTTTCTTTGGCACTCAGGGGCGGTCCGACTCAAACTGAATACGCTCACCGCTCCCAAGGAACTGGGCGGGTTCGGTGCCCCTGACTTTTTCAGATACTGGGTAGTTGCTGAATCCCAATTTGCCTCCTACTGGTTTAGCACAACTAATCCCCCTCCTCATGTCCGTCTTGAAAAACTGAAGGTCAGAGAGCATACGATTGGTTCCCTCATTCTCAAGCCTGCCCCGCCAGACCCCGATTCCTCAGACCCTGTGATAAGTATGTCACTTGCTCTCACCAAAATGTGGGCAGTGGTTGCAACCCCTAATCCGTTTCATGGTGACCTCCCACTTTGGAATTTCCTCCCTGATGTCCCTTACATTCCTCAATCAATTGTTGCCCGTTGGACGGTGGCAGGTTTATTGACTCTTCGAGATGTCTTTGTACGGGGCAATTTCCTGGAGTGGTCGGATCTCCCCCCTGTCCTCAGGCGTAAACCATCAGCATGGCTACAGTACTCCTCACTTCGGAGGGTCCTAAAAGCTAAATTCCCCGAATTTCCTACAGTTCCACCAGATGACCCTTTAATAGCTGAACTCTGTACTTCCGATTTCTTTAGAGGGAAAGTATCTAGACTCTATAATCTACTACAGATCAGGGCCGCCCCCTCATTTGTTAAACTTAGAGTGAAATGGGAGGAAGATCTTGGAGTTGAGATTGATGACGAGCGCTGGGCCCGTATGTGTGCGCGAACCCAAGAAGTATCATACAACTCCAGGTTCAAACTACTGCAATTTAAGATGCTGCACAGGTATCACCACACACCGACTAGACTGCATCGTATGTTTCATGAGACCTCTCCTAACTGTCCCAGATGCGGCGCTGACCAAGCTAATTACATTCATATGATATGGCACTGCCCGCACCTAACACAATACTGGCAGGACATATGCTCCACTATATCAGACATATTAGACTGCACCATAGACCCTTCTCCAATGCGCTGCCTTTTTCATGACCTTCCCGGTTTGAAACGTGATTCTAGGAAATTGGCAGGTCTCTGTATGATGCTGGCAGTCCGCTGTATAGTACTGTGCTGGCTTCGCCCCAATGCGCCCACATATGCGCAGTGGCTCCGGGCAGTCACCTGGGCACATGACACTGAGGAGGCCTGGGGGGCAACACAACACCCACATTCAAGACCAAGGGACATATGGCGCAGATTTTGTGATTACATGTCTGCCCTGGCCTCAGACTCGGAAGCCTCTTCGCCCCACTCCCCTCAGTGACCCTCTATGGGGTGTATACCCTCCTTACTCTGGTTGCAACTCTTCCCTTATTATATGTTCTTGCACTCTGTTTGGTAATGATGCATTGTACAGTGATGCCTCTGTATTTTTGTTCGCAAACTGATGTCACGGTGTGCTTTTGCTAACCTGTCTCTCTCTGTGTGTTCTCAAGCTGAAAAATAAAGTTTTAAAAAAAAAAATCCATTAGAGTTGGTAGTGACTGTTCCAAGTCTCGGAGAACCAGAAGAATGTCATCAGCAAATAACCATAATTTGTGTTGCCTCCCCCAACACAACAATCCTCTTATATAGGGATCATCTCTAATCATAGCCGCCAGGGGCTCAATCGCAATAACAAATTCAATGGGGAAAGAAGACACCCCTGTCCTGTCCCTCTTTCCAGTTTGAAAGAAGCTGAGCGTCTACCATTGGTGTTAGCTTCAGCTGTAGGATCTGAATATTGTAGCTTAATCCATGACCTGTATTTTACCCCAAATCTCATTTTTTGAAGGACTAATAAGAGGAATTCCCAATCCACTGGATCGAATGCCTTCTCTGCATCCAATGATAAAACAGCAGCTCCGTCCAACGGGTCAGCTGCTTTATCAATCGTATGAAACAGCCTCCTAATATTACTTTATGTCTTCCTACCTTTCACAAATCCTGATTGATTCTCATTGATCAAGACCGGAAGAAGATTTTCCAGTTTAATAGCCAAGACCTTTGCCAGAATCTTATTATCCGTGTTAATAAGACTAATCGGCCTATAATGCTCTGTAAGTGTCTCATCTTTCCCCTTCTTAGGATAAACAGATATCAGTGTGTGTCTTGTAGATGTCGGTAAGAGACCATTGGCCAAAGAAGTCACATACACATCCTTTAGCAACTCAAGGGCCAAGTCTGGTAACAGCTTGTAGAACTCTACTGGAAAGCCATCAGGCCCTGGCGACTTTCCCATATTCAATCTACTAACCTCATAAGTGCCAAGGACGAACTCTCGTGTCCTTGGGATTCCCTCCCTGTTACCAAGGACGAGATAGCTCGTCCTTTCAAGCACTGTTTTGTGCGATCCCTGCAAAGCAGGGATCGTACAAAACTGTAATCCAACCCCCGGGCTATGTGAGGGGGAGGTCCCCCCCTCACTGCCAGGAGGCTGGATTACCTTCAGTTTCACGTCGCCGTGCGTAAAGCATGTCGCTGTGAAAATGAAAGTAAAATCACTGCAGCAGCCATTTTCGGCTGCTGCAGTGAAGAAAGGTAAGAGCCCTTCTTTCTCTGCGTCGATATCCGGCTGTATTTCAACGCGGAGATCGAGGCGGCTATCGTTGGAAAGGGGAGACTCTCCCCTTTCCAACGATACCCATTGTGTGGCATTGCTTCCTGCGGATCGGGCGCAGGGCGCGCGATCCGTGGGCAGCAATGTTACCGGATCCATAAAGATCCGTTAGTGACGCGGGGTGGGTGCTTACTAGGTAAGTGGCCCCCTTCCCCCCGTGGCCCAAAAGCTATGGGGCCACAGTGCTGGAGACCCCTGGGGGCAGATGATCACTGCCCCCAGGGGTGAAAATGAAAAAAAAAAAACATGTAAAAAATTCGAGGGAGGGGGGAGGCTGTTTGGGGTTTGGGGCCCTGGGGCCCACTAAGCCACCAGGGATATAGGAAAAAGTGGTGTCCTTGGAAAGGGGAGAACCTCCCCTTTCCAAGGACACCACATATAGAACGCATTGCTGGTCACAGATCAGCGCAGAGCGCTCGATCCGTGACCGGCAACCCACTGGATCACCATGGAAACGTTTGTGACATGGGGGGGGAGGGGGCTGCTTCAAGTAAGCAGCCCTCTCCCCACCTGGCCCCCAAAGCATGGGGGCACATATGTGCACAACCCTGAGGGCAGATGGCTGATCATCTGCCCCAAGGGAAGGGGGCAAAAAGAAAAAATAAATAAAAAACGGGGATGGGGTGGGGGATGGGTTGCCTGGGATTTTTTTGCCCCCATGAAATGGTGGTGGCCCGCCCCCTCCCACACAAGTGGAAAGGGGGGGCACCCCTTGTAGCCCTCCCTGGGGGCAGATATCTGCTGCTAGGAAGGGGCATCTGACTCCAGGGAGGGCTGCATGAGATGCCCCCTCTTATCTGCCCACAGGGAGGGCTGAATGAGATGCCCACCCCTGCATTTTGTGTGGGGGGTAGAGGGTCACCCCCCAGTACATTAGAAAATTACCTGGCGGTTTAGGGTGCCCCTCAGCCCACCCTAAAGTGTAGTGTACCTTTTCAATTTTTTTGTTTGGTTTACGAAACTTGCCTTGGCGCAGAGGGGCACATTGGGGTGCCAATCTGGTGCCGGGGTGCCCAAACCTTACTGCCCCACCCACTGGGGGGCCTGTCCCACCATTTTTGGGGGCCCTCTCCCACCCCAAATGAAGGTGCAGCCGTTTGTGGGAGGCCCAGGGAGGCCTGCATGAGGTGCCCCCGCAACCCATTTGGGGTGAGGGGGGGGAAGAGGGCCCCCTAAAATGGTGGGACAGGCCCCCCAGTGGGTGGGGCAGTAAGATTTGGGCACCCCGGGGCCAGATTGGCACACCAATGTGCCCCTCTGCGCCAAGGCAAGTTTTGTAAACAAAGAAAAAAATGGAAAATGGTGGAACGCATTTTAGGGTGGGCTGTGGGGCACCCCAAAGGGACGGGGAATTTTCAAATGGGACGGGGTAGTGACCCCGTCTCCCCCACCCACAATAGAGTGGGTGCCATGTCATGTAGCCCTCCCTGGGACCAGATATCTGCTCCTAGGAAGGGACGCCTGAGCCCAGGGAGGAGTGCAGGACAGCCCCCCAACTTATCTGCCCCTGGGGAGGGCTACATGAGATGGGCCATCCTTCCAATTGGGGTGGGGGTGGAGAGGTGCACCCCCCTTCACATTAGAAAATTCCACGGCAGTGTAGGGGGCCCCTCCGCCCGCGCTAAAGGGCAGCCTGCTATTTTGAATTACTTTCTTTGTTTACTACACCTGCCTTGGCACAGATGGGCACATTGGTGTGCCAATCTGGTGCTGGGGTGCCCAAACCTTATTGTCCCATGCACTGGGGGGGGCCTGTCCCACAATTTCTGGGGGCCCTCTCCCCCACCCACCCCAAATGGAGGGGGGGGGTGTACCTCACGCAGCTGTTTGTAGGAGGGCCAGGGAGGCCTGCATGAGGTGCCCCCGCCACCCATTTGAGGTGAGGGGGGACAGGGCCCCAAGAAATGGTGGGACAGGCCCCCCAGTGGGTGGGGAAGTAAGGTTTGGGCACCCCGAGGCCAGATTGGCACATCAATGTGCCTCTCTGCACCAAGGGGAGTTGGGTTACCAAAGGAAACAAGTGAAAATGGTGGAACACTTTTTAGGGGGCTGTGGGGCACCATTAAAGGGTCTGGGAATTTTCTAATGGGATGGGCGTTGACCCCCCTCACCCCCCAGCCGCAATGGAGTCGGTGCTATGTAATGCAGCCCTCCCTGGGACCAGATATCCTTTCTTAGGAACGAACGCCTGAGCCCAGGGAGGAGTGCAGGACAGCCCCCCCCCCACTTATCTGCCCCTGGGGAGGGCTATATGAGATGAGCCGCCCCTCCAATTTGGCCATGTGTGGATTCCCACTGGTGTCCTCTTTTGGGAAATGCATGGGGTTCCATGTTTTCCTTGCTGGCTTCGGCACCCTAGGCCCAAATCTGTAGGTTGCCCACATGAACAAAATGGCCAGTGGCGAAAGGCTTGGGGTTACCAGTGGGTTACCCTTTTCCTTTTGCGCACCCGGTAGGTGCACCCACACATAGGAGGTACCGTTTTAATCGGGACACGTGTGGGGACGCAGGAAGGTAGGCCATATGTTGTTGGTAGCGTGTTGCGGTGGGTGGCCAGAGCGAAATGTCAGAAAATGGTCTTCATTTCCAGCCAATTTCAGAGACATTTCCCTGTGTCCACTCACCGAAACACGTCGCCAACAACAGATGTCATACCTTCTCGCATTCCCACAGGTGTCCCGACGAAAAAGGTACCTCACATGTGTGGGTGCACCTTCTGGGGGCACAAAAGGAAAAGGGTAACCCGCTGGTAACCCCATGCCTTTCGCCACATCACAATTTGTTCATGTGGGCAACCTAAAGATTTGGGCCTAGGGTTCGAAGCCAGCAAGGAAAACAGCGAACCCCATGCATTTGCCAAAAGAGGACACCCGTGGGAATGCAGAGAGGTCTGACTTGCGTGAAGCGGCCCAGAATCTACGACCCAGAACCCCAGGCAAATTCCAAATTTGGGGGTAAAAAACACAATTTCCAGACATTTCACTCTGCTCAACGACAGAAACACGCTGCCAACAACAGATGTCATACCTTCCCACGTTCCCACAGGTGTCCCAACGAAAACGGTACCTCACATGTGTGGGTTCACCAATCTAGCCGCAAAGGTAAAAGGCTAACCCACTGATGACCACAAAAGGGTTTGGGGAGATAACCTACAGATTTGGGCAAGGGAACCCCATGCATTTCTGAAAAGAGGGCACCAGTAGGAATCCACAGAGGTCCAACTTGCGCGAAGCGGACCAGAATGTTTTACCCAGAACCCCCGACAAAGTGAAAAATGTGTTTTTTTTCGGCACTTTTCAGTCTTTGCCGGGGCTTCTTGGTAATAAATTCTGGGCCGATTTGCGCAAATCGTACCTCTGCGGATTCCCACAGGTGTCCTCTTTTCGGAAATGCATGGGGTTCCCCGTTTTCCTTGGTGGCTTGTACACCCAAGGCCCATATCTGTATGTTGTGCTTGTCTGGAGAAAGTGTGAAATTCAGGTGTCAAAACAGACTTGGGGTTACCTGTGTTTTAGGCTTTCCCCTTGGCGCCCAGGTAGGGGCACCCACACATGTGAGGTACCATTTTCATCGGGACACCTGTGGGACGGTAGGCCATGTGTTGTTGGGGGCGTGTTTTGAGGGGTGAGCCGAGTGAAATGTGCGGAAAATGCGTTTTTTTCCCCACATTTCGGACTTTGCAGGGGTGTCTGGGTAATACATTCTGGGCCGATTTGCAAAATCATACCTACCCACGGGTGTCCTCTTTATGGAAATGCATGGGGTTCCCCGTTTTCCTTGGTGGCTTGTAAGTGCACCCACACATGTGAGGTACCGTTTTCATCGGGACACCTGTGGAAACGCAGGAAGGTATAACATTTGTTGTGTTTGTGTGGTTTTCATAACGTTTTGACCCATTTGCTGGTGCCCTTTGTCACACAACCCTTTCATTTCCCAAATGTGACCTACATTTAGCCACTGTTTTAGGCACCATACACTTTTGTAACCTGCACAAGTCACCTACCCTTGAAAAGGTCTGCCTGTGCTCGTTCAAAAAATGGATGCTTGCCGTTCCTCACCACATTGGTTTTCCCGATTTACACATGCTAAGTGTGTCTGTTCAGGCCGCGAGCATAAAACTCCTGTGTACCATGGCTCAGTGTTTGGCTTGTTGTATTGCTTGTTTTGTAAAACACTACAAAAAATGTGTGCTTTCCTAACTGCAAGAGTCGGGGGAATGTAGCGGAGCATTGCTTTTCTCAAAGTTCATAGAAGCCATTGCCGTACCAAGCCAACGATGTCCAACACATACCTTTTTTTTGGTCATTTTCCCGCTTTTCCCCCAATCTATGGCATTTTCCCCAACCTAGTTGTTGCCTGACCTACGCAAATCACCCCTTCCTAAACTTGGAATTTTGTCTACTTTTCAGAAATATATACCTTTCTGCCCTCCAATTCGGCTTTCGTACCATTTTCTTCCATTCCGTCCATGCATGTCCAATTGGCAAAAATGGCCAAAATCGCCTACCTCTCACAAAACAGTTGATAACCACATCAAAATAATGTTTTTTCGTTTCAACTCAACCTGTTCTTGAAAGCCAGCAAATTGGGGAATTTAGCACAGCAAACCATTTGTTCTTAGCTCTTACAAGGAAAAAACCACAGGCTTCTTTATACATCATTTTATTGGCATTTTTTGAAAAAACCCAAAATATTCGCCCTTTTTGCTTATTTTCTCTCACCCCCCTACAGCAACCTAGAATTCCTGGGTGGCGTTATGACTGCATACATGTGGGGAGAAAAGGAGCCAAATGTGGCCGAGATATTTCATGTAACAAAAAAGTTACAAGGATTTGAATGGCCACATACCGAAATCACCAAAAAAGGCCTTGGCACTAGGGGGAAAAACTCATGGCAGTTAAAGGGTTAATAGCCCCCTTGATTTCATCCAGTGTCAACTCCGCCTCAAATAGCTGAGAATCATTGTCTGGGAATATTCACCTTCTCAAGAAAGTCATCACCACCAATATTCTTATCGGATTCATTCCGGCATAAATCTACATAAAAGTCCCGAAAGATTTTGTTGATCTCTTCCGGATGGAAGGCTATTCGTCCATCTTTGTCTTGAATAGACGTAATAGAACGTTAAGACTCCCTCTTTTTCAGCCTGTAGGCTAGCCAGTGGTCTCATTTCTCTCCTTTCTCAAAATACACACATTTCAAGTTGTGGTATTTCCGTTCCGTCCGCTCCTCAATTATATTCTTCAGTTCCTTTTTCAATTTCAACAATTGAGCCATACCAACCAAGTCACAGAGATCTGCCATTGTCCTCTTAGACAAAACACCAACTCTCATTTCCAGTTCCTTTTGCCTAGTAACAGGTTTCTTATTTAAACCAGACGTTAAATTAATCAAATAGCCACGCATGCTACATTTGAAGGCTTCCCATACAGTCTCTGGCCTCAAATCGCCCATATGATTTTCAGATATGTAAAATTCAATTTCGCTCCTCAATTTCTGCACTTCCTCTTCCATTTGTAAGACTGCAGTATTCATTCTCCAAGTATATTGCCTCTGTTCATCACAAACCATTTTAATACACATTGTTACATGTGCGTGATTAGTCAGTAGAATAGTACCCATTTCACTTGCTCTATGATTCTCAGTCATTTTCCCAGCTGTCAGTAACATATCAAGTCTAGAATAAACAGAGTGTGCCCCTGAATAAAAACTATATTCTTTATTAAATGGATGTTCCAACCTCCAACAATCTTGTAGGGCATGTTCTTCAAGCAGGTTTTTCAGAGATAGCTAGTGACGATCACTCTGCTTACCATTCACCGATACACTTCTATCCAAATCTTTATTTAAAACAGTGTTAAAATCACCACCTAGAATGATATTATCTGTACCCAAATCTTGTAATGATTGAGTTACTTTCCCATAGAAAGATCCATCATCCACAGATGAGGCATAAATATTACACAAAGCCACAATACATACCTGGAAATTAACCAGTAGTGCCACCATTCTTCCCTCTCGATCTGACAGTTCTGGTAATACCTTCATTGGCAAATTCCTCCGAATCAGTATCGCTTCTCCCCTTGACCGCGTGGAGAAGGAGGAGCCACAGACCTTCCCAACCCAACCTTTAAGGTTTTCAATTTCATCCTTAAGAAGATGAGTTTCTTGACTAAAACAAATGTCACTTTTCAGTTCTCTTAAATAGGTCATAACTTTCATCCTTTTTTTGGAATTGTCTAATACATTAACGTTCCATGTAACCACACGTAGGTCACTGGCCATCTTCTTCGCCCCACCGTTCATGTCAAAAGCGCCTCAGTCAAACATAGTAACCCTGACAAGTGATAATCAGATGTGAACCTACCCCCGCCCCTTCTGAAATAGAAGCAAGTCAGCAACAACAGAAATATTTTACAAACTAAGTATAACATTTTAACCAGTCCAGTGTCCTGGACACCTCTCCTATAAACTAACAAACATTTTATACTAATATTAAATCAGACGAAAAACCCATATATTAGACAAACCTCACCACATCTATATCAGATTCAAAACTCATCAATCACAGTAAAGACACTCCCCCCTCAATCATATTAATAGATATAATGTCCTAACGACTATCCTTAGCCCTGTGATACTCAAACCACATCGCCATTAATTTCGATCTGGTCAGAGTCCCAAATAAACATCATCCTATCATAAACGCCAAATTATATAATCCCTCACAAAAAAACCACCTCAATTTCACAAACCAAAAAGTATCTACCTTCCATGTCCACGAAAAATGCGTACCCTGAACAGTTGGAGAATCCTGAACCATTAGTAGTATATCACCAAAATCAAACTCAGGTAGCCACGGTTCCCCCATGTTTACAACACATATTAACAGCACCACTGAAACCCAGTATTTTCAATCCCCTTCCCTTAGGCCAGCCTATCATCATGCAAGTATCAACTAAGTCCTTGATTATGTATTCGAGATACAGCATTTAAGTAATAGGATCAATTGTAGTGTATGGGTCAAATACTGTACAAAAAATGTTGTCATGCAATCTCACATCCCCAGCCAGTGTTCACATGCAATCTCCTCACCCCGACATCCGAACCAACATGCAAGTCAAACAGACCACTACTGATCTCCAGTTTTCGAGATAAACCATATTATAAATAGCAATACATTTCATTAAACATCCACATCAGAATTATCAAGGTTTCCTCTGGACATCCGTGCAGACATAGTGATGAATACATTTGATTTAAAGAACCCATCATTTGAATGAATAAATGTGAGAAAGAATAGAAGTATTTATAGACACTCCTGAGTGATGTCTAAAACTTGCAATAAATACTTAATAAACCGTCCGAAACAGTAGCTGGAAAAGGACATGTGACAATTTATGCATAGCCTATGACCATCTGTGTCGATTACTACATTACTTCCGCTTATTCTTCCATGCTTGTAACTTGTTTGCAATTCCGCAGGGCCACTGTAAAAACAAAAGCCGCCAAAAGGAAACAGATGGAAGCCGCAGGAAAAGGAGATGCGAATGGTAAATCACTAGAGAGAGAGTGGAAAGTATGCTTAAAGTAGACTGTCAGTTAACAAGATTCCCATGTAATCTTGTTTAATATTGGAAAATACATTTCATGTAGTTTTTGGCTCCACATTGAGGGCTAGCAATGCTAGAATATCATACACTACAATAAGATCCAACTCATATGTATAAATGCGGGGGATACCCGGGAGACATCTCATCCCCCTTTCCTGCGCACTCCACCGCCCTCACTCCTACACATTAACTTGATAGACCAAACAAGCCATGAGTGGACAGGGCCAGCATCTCCCCTACCCCACTGTATAGGAATCTACACCGGGAAAGCTATGCACACCTTGGCAGTGCAAACACCTACAGTAAAGGCATCCGTTCTGGAAAAGACATATAGCAATGACATTACTGACTTCCGCAATATTGGTGTTTAGCTAGAGATGTTGTATAGACTGTGACATTGTAGACCATAACCATACAGTCATCCATGTTGGGAATATTGCAAAGAGGGTGACATGCAATTTCTAAACTGTTTAAGATATAACCTATAAACAGTGAAATGTACAACCAACAATGCCAACAAGTTAAAAAAACCTTCAGATAAAAGTTAAAAAAACACAAAGTTAAAATGTTTGTCTTGTGAAGTACCAGCGCAGAACCAGGTAATGTGTGATTAGTAGTTTGCTGGACTTCGAATGAACCAAGCTTTTGTATTTCAGCATTGGCATTCACATCAATTGAAGACCCCACCTCTTCAAAGGCAATAACCCCTCATACCCCACTGAAATGTACATATCAATAATGGAGTGGCTGCCTCTTTTATACAGTTATAGATGATACGCTCGCACATCACAGGAAAGCAGCGGTCACGTCTCCAGACCGGGGGTATCTACATTGCCTCTTGAGTGTTTAAACACAAGTCAATCTCTACAGTGCAGCGACTGGATTGTCCCTGCAACTTCATGCCCTAGACCATGCAATCTCAATTTCCTTTGGAAAGTTAGGGGTAGACGCCAAAAGTGATACTTTCGATAATATAATGGTGATAATCGAGTCTTGCATCTTAAGGAAGAGCACTGGGCATACTAAATGTGAATAGGGATGGAAGGAAGGAGAGGAAGGGCAGATATTTTTGCTACCTCTGATTTTAAACATACAAAATGAAAGCGATCAGGATGCATGCCTGGCTGGTGGATATTTTAACAGTTTATGAATCTGGGGAGGATCATTTGCTTTCCCATTTTTTTTTCAGTCCTTCCTAAACCAGTCTTTGCATTCCCTCCTCAACAACCAAGCATAATAAAAGACTTCCACCATTGGTACTACTGCTTGGTGTGCTAATCAGGAGGGTTTGGCTCAAATTGAAAATATTGTGGTCAGACGCCTAGGACGGACAGCATCTACTACCATCACAACGATGTGGATATTTTCACAAAAAGACTAATTGATGTATCAGGCAACAGGGGGCCTCTACTTGCAGAACCTAACAGCAGCTTTTGCTTAATGGTGCTTTGCTCTATTTTGGAACCATCAGGATGGATCTCATCTTCCAGAGCTCTAGTTATGAAGCGCCTGTGTTGTTAATCCAAGCAATAACACACTGCGAACCGGACCGGTTGGTAACAGCCTGGGGCTCGAGTGTTATTGCTATTGGTACCCCAGGTTTTTAATCCGGGGTGCTAACAGCAATCAATTTGTTTGAATGAACGGGATGAGCGTGCTACCCAAACAAATAACGGGATGAGCGTTAATTCAAACAAATACCCAATATAGCCACCATGGAAATGGGAGGCAGGGTTCCATGGGGACCCCCACTTCCATTTCTATTACGGCCTGGTATACTGAATCTGTGGTGGTGGTGGCAGTGGAACCACAGCCAGAGGAATTGGTAAGTGGTGTGTGAAGGGGACGGAGGGAGAGGAGATTGGTTGGGGAAGCAGCGGCAAGATGGTGGGGCAGGCGCTCACAATGCAAACCTGGATCATGTGATTCAGCCAGCGATCCGAGGTAGCTGATTGGATGCAGCATCAACCCTAGGTGCTAATCATTGATAGAACCAAATTCTTCTCCCAACCTCTGAACATTTAGATCTCTTCACCTTAGAGTTCAAAGAAGACCATAAGGCTGCGTGAAGTGCTTAACAAACGCCCCCCCCCCCCCCCCCCCCAAGTAATGATTCAGGGGAAGGGGAGACACTAGAATATTTGTTATTTTTAAAGGGCATGAACTTTACCTAAACTACTAAGTAACGTGATCAGGAAGAGGTATACTAATGAAGAGTATGTAAGTAATAACACATTAGTAATACTAATAATGCATTCACAGATATTTTGCACAGTCTAGTAGCTAAAAAAAGCCTGAAAATTATTAAAATGTACACCGAATCTTAATCATTATAAGTGCAATGACAAACTAAGAATAGGTTTACTGTAAAACGTATCTATATAAAATCAGAAGGTTTAAAGAAGTTGCAAAATAACTTGTAATTCAATTTTAAAAAAATTGCTACGCACTTAGAAAGTGAAATGTCCTACATTTATACGAACCAGGAACATGAGCTCCAATGAGCCCACACTGCCTAATCTTTAATTTCAGGCGTGGACAGACTTAGTTTTGCAGAGTGCGCCAGGAGTATTTTTCCTCCCTTCCAACTGGAAGATGATAGCCCCAGTAGCAGACAGAACTTTTTTGATTCACCAGATGCTGTATTTAAATGAAGGATATACGAAACAACATATTTTGGGTATGAGCGTCCCTTTAATATATGCAAAATAAGAATATAACAAGGTGTCTGACCTGAACCAGAACATTATCTATAGCCATCTGCACCTCAAGGATGAGACTATAGCTCGCGTCGTCAGAGTTCAATGTGAATTTGTCATTCACACTAAACACGGGTACTGCAGAAATAGCTGTGCTGGACTGTGCAGATTGCTGGTATTTGTCACGCTCTTGCAGGACTTTGAACTGCAGCTGGTCCAACTCGGTCCTTAATATCAGAAAAAACACCACAGTTAAATACATAAAAAAGAACCATCACCATTTAACATTTTTCGTAGACCCCATTGCTTAGCCATAAACTGTCAATGTCCACAAAAATGCAAAAGGGAAAAATCATTACATGAGAGATGAAATCGAGTGCTGAGAGCAGGCCCCCAACATCACAGGGAGCACCTTTAAGGGTAGAGAGGGTAGTAATTTGGCCCCCATGCGTAAAGTTTTGCTTGATGAACCCAAAATATTTTTCAATATTGGGTCGTTTTAGAAAAGTGAAACTGGACTACGGCCACTAGCGTGATTCAGACATGCCTTATGGTTGGTGAAGAAATAAAGTCATTGTTGACTGCAGCCTTGTTCCAAACCATTATATCCTACACCCCCCAGAAATTGCAACAGAACAAGTCTTGGAACATCAAATTCGTATTGTAAAGCAGTCAGTAAGATGAAACACAAATTTCCCCCCAAAAACAGCAACCCTTAAAAGAAATGCAGCTCTGAGATCTAAGGTCAATCAGGTAGAGTTGTTTCTTAAATGTAAGTTTGCCTTAGGAAACAAAATACGTTGGAAGACTATACTGTGCTGCAGTCTTTACTATTAATGCTGAGGGCAGGCGCTGTTTTCTACACAGCATCCACTTCAAGTTCCTGGATCGAGGTTGTGTACTTTGGAACAACCAGCAAGTGAGGTCTTTTTAATACAAGCAAGCATATAACGGTTTGCAATCTGACGTAACGGGCTTCTAACACTTCATGAAGTTACTTATAAAAGGAAACATTCTTATTCATCAAAAGCGCAGCTCAATCATTGTCCATGTAAACTAAACAGTTGGAAACCACAGTATTTGTATGTCTTAACTACCTTAATGATGCAATCTTGCTCTGCATCTCCGGGCTTATCTTTAACTCTTCACCAGATCCTGCTTCTTTGTGGATGGGCTCAGTTGTCAATCCCATTACCCAGCCTGTAAGATATATATGGGATTCAGGCTGACATACATGTCAAAACACCTAATATACCGCTACGTAAGTACTGCATTTTAGTCTTTCATTCCCTTTAGTTTTTGCATTTGCATATATTAAAGAAGAGTACATAGTGTTTCTATCAGATACAACAATAGCAAACTGCGAATTCCCATCACTGAGTGCTTTGGTGGTGAGAAAGTACAGATAGATATATATATCTTGTAAAATGTTATCAGTTATGCCTATGAGGCTGGCGCATCATGATTACGGGGTGGCGATTGCATTGTATGACTCTGGCACTCCCTCTACAGAGAGGAAGTGCTTTTTTAATGATGTCTTGAAAATCTGGACTTTAGTTATAACTTTGAACTAAGGGGGTATTGAGTTCCAGCTGTAGGGGTCAGGAAGTGTACAAGGAATGATAGAGGGCGGGAGATCTGGCTGGCAAAGGGACAGTGGCTGTGGGGAGCTTGGGTCTGCAGAATTAGTGGTTGGGAGTGGCAAAAGATCGAGTTTGCCCGATAGCGGGGTGGGAGGCAGGCCATGTGGGGCTTGGAATATGAACAGAACATATTTTAAGAGGGAGCAGTGGTGCAAGGAGAGCAAGCCCACATGGAGGCAATGGATGGCGTTAGCAGAAGAAAACAAGAGGTTAAAGACAAGGTGGGTTGAGAAGTTTGGGAAATGATGTGGTTGGGTGGGTGGGCTAGGGGAGGCATTAAAATTGAGAGACCGTTGATGTCCAAGTATTAGGCATTGAAGTACAATGTAGTGGTGGATTGATGAGACGGATGGGGATCAAAAGGACAGTTTTGGCAGAAAGGAGGTGAAGAAGAACATTGAGTTGTATTAAGTGGAAGGAGAAGATGGATGACATAAGATTGACAAGGGTGGTGTCAAAAGTGGAGAAGAAAGGACCAGGCTGGGATTCGTGTGGGACTCCTACTGGGAGGTGGCTAGCAGAGGAGATGCAAGTGTTCCAGGGGATAGGAGGAGTGGCCGGAGAAGTAGGAGGAAATCCAAGTGATAGCGGTGACCTGTAAGCCAAGGTTGGCAAACGAGACGAGAGGGATGATGGCGTCAAAGGCAGCCAAGAGATCGAGGAATGAAAGTATTGAAAATAGGTTTGAGACATGAGCGTAAATTGGAGAAATGGTGGAGTGCCTGCTGAAGAATCCAGATTCGAGAGGGGGTGAGGGGACAAATAATCTGATGAGCTCCAGGTAAGCATTGATTTGAATTAGCATCACATGCTACATACATTTAGAGAAGTGTGGGAGAAAGGCCAGCTGATAGTTGGTCATGTATACAAACAGCTAACATAGCACTTCCAGAGCTAGCTTATTAAACTAAGCTGAGTTCTTCCCCTCCCATCACGTCCAGCTTCTGTTAGGTGAGTCCTTTCATGCCAATTACCATTAAACCACACAAAGTTCAATTGTATGACTGAACCACCAAGAATACAGCAGTCACCATAGCAAGTAAATAAGCAAGACCTATTCGTGTGTCACTGCCGCTTCAGTCCTATCAATAGGACAAATTCCAAGCATAAAATGAAGGGGTGGAAAATATACATAAAATAAGGAATTCAAATATTACTCCAAAATATTTTTTTAACATCGACTCCCGAACTATGCATCCACCACAGAACTGGACTCGAACACAATAACAAAATTGGTAATTGGCGGGAGAGGACCGCAAACGTTCGAACTGACGTGCTGTCAGGAACCCCTCTATAAAATACTTAATTCCAAAACGAGTGCAAAAGCAAAGAGTAAAAATAGGTGAAATTGCCTTTGCTTTTTGCATTTCATTTTGCAAATAGTGTAAAATGTGTAATAGTGTAAAATGTTGACTGGCATTTACGTGTTCCAGATGGCATTTACAATGGGTTACTATGGGACCCACCTGCATTTAGTAGGTGCTAATACAGGTGGATCACATAGGAATCCATTTGTTTTATGTCTGCATGAAAATTTCATGCAGGTGTAAAACAATGTGGTATTTGAAGATAGAGGAGGAATGCATGGCCGGTGAGAATTGTGTTCCCGCTTCATGCCCCTAATCCACCTCCCAATGTATAGAAAACGCCCAGGAGTCTAAAAGTGAACGGTAAACTGCTTCCACTTTGCTTTTATGCCACCTATTTGCACTTGAGGGCATAGACAAGGACCCCTCATGGTGTTCAGGGAAGGCATGAGGCATAGTCTCACTGACAGCCTTACAAATAGCAACAATCAGAATAAGCTTCTGAAAGGTTATACAATTTTCCATGAAGTGAGCTGTCAATCCTTTATTTCTTCCTTTCCATGAGAATACTGTAAGTAACAAACAATCTTGATTGCTTATCAACTTTGTTCCATCTTAATAAACAAAAAAGAGCTTTAAGATACTGTTCTGATGGTAACCAAACTGATACCCACCAAAACCACAGGCTCAAAAGGTTTGCATACAAAAGTGATGGGGGCCACATTGAAGCCGCATATATGATGTTTACTTGTGAATAAAGTCTGAGTAATCCATCTTTCAAAAGGTCTTATCTATTTCGTTCAAGTGAAGCAAGGTGTCCGTTGACATTCTTGGAAGCCCCAATGGATGCAAAGTATGCTTTACAAGATTTTACAGGAATACCTGTAGCAACAAGATGAGATATGAAAGTCAGAATAGCATCTACAAGACAAGACGTGGATTGATCCCATTTTCTAGCAATACATGGCAGAATTATTTCTATTTGTGTGGGTTCTCATTTATGGTATTCAGGCTTCTTATATAATTATTATGCTTCATTAGACAATTTGAAATAACCAGAAACTAGATCTTCAGGAACCATACCCCCCAGCACAGTGATTGTTTTGCGACAACAGGATTATGCCTTGCTGGAAGACTTCAGTATAGGTACAGAGCTAAAATCAAAAATGTATATTCGGTTGGACCAATACTGGACAATTATTATCTGATGTGGAGAGACTTTTCTGAATTTTGTTACAACATTCCTGAGAAGAGCTAGAGGCAGAACACCATAAAGTGAACTGCTTTGTAGTTTGAGAATCAGAGAATGCTGTAGAGACAGCTGCTCGTTAACCACCCACAACAAATACTGGGTATATGTACACTTGATTTGTGAAGATGTAAATCTATTGAAAGCCCCATTTCTTTAAAATCCTTTTGACTGCATCTCAGGAAGAGACCGTTCATGTGGGACCGAGCTCTGTCTGCTCAGGTTATCTGGCCCATCATTGATTTCATCCACAACTTGAGTTACTGAAAAGGTTATGCTCATCTCCATCTAAAATGAAATCCTCCATGATAAGAGGTTTAAAGAAATGCCTCCCTGCCGTTGATATAAACCATTGTGGTCATTTTGGAGGCATAAATGTGAATTCTGCTGCCCTGTACAACAGGAAGAAAAAGGCCTCGAGATCTAGAAATATTAATCGGTAACCAGATAGCGTCAATCTACAGATCTCTCCAAGTTGCCCGCGCCCCTCCATATTCAAACAAATCAGACGTTACAAAAAGGTCTGCTATGGGAAGTGGAAAGGAAACTTCTTGAAGGAGACTGAACCACAAAGCAAGGGTCTGCTTTAGGAAAGGAGAAATTGCTCTTTCTGGAATTGTGCTTATACATCTTATTTGCAATATTCCGATAGATGAGGGCACGGTAAGAGTACATGCAACCTAGAAACATGTGAAACCACCACCACATTTGATGTGAAAAGGATTGACTGCTTGGTTTAGTGTTTTACATCTTTCTGAAGGTAGATACACTATCTTCCTGGGAGTCCAGGACAGTACCTATGAACTGTGTATTACGGGATGGAGTTACCACATTTGTTTGCAATTCACCAATAGGCCCGGATAGAAGATATCGTAGTACACGTTCCTATTTGACCCGAATAGCACAATCAGTATCATCCTACAATTACAACTGAGCCATAATTTATGTACTAGTTTGGGAAGCTGAGAAGGAAATACATACAATACAGAAAGATGTCATTCCACTTGAGGAGAAAGGCATTGCTTTGGGAGAGAGGGTCCGGTTTTTCCCATGATGTGTACTGGGTGTGTTTTTTTTTTTTTTTTAATTTTTTTTTTCTTTTTTTTGTCGCTTTAAAAACAGAGACCAATATGGTCTAGCAGCTCAGCTAACACCTGGTTAATGGAAGAGAGCATAAGACAGGACCTTTGTCTGGGCAAGATGAAAAAGGACAGCGTTTGAAAACAATGGCACAGCTTGCTGTCTAACCTGGACTAGGAAATTTGCAGACTGACAGCTTTTGCGTGATTCGACTTTGTGCTTCTTTTTGTGCATTTCCGGAGCCCTCAACGGCTCATTACGATTCATACGCTGACCACATTTGGGTGCAGGTCTTCAGGGTTTTAAGGTAGTTGCAGGGTAGCATACATTCAAACATTTGTCAGTTTCAAATTCAGTGGGGGCCACCCCATTAAAATTCCAAATTCCACCGGACATTTCTGTAGGTTTTCGGTCAGGTGTAGATTAGAAGCATAATTTAAGCATCCGGCCATATCTGCTTCTGAAAACTCCATCCCTCTATTCGTCAGTTAGAGGCCATGGCCAAATATATGACAACATACAGTTCTGCTCATTCTAGGTGGATGAAAACTTAGGTTCTTGGATAGAGTAATGGGTTTGCACAGGGGTTCAAAATAGGATAAGCCCCAGTCCCACTAGAATCATAAACGGAGGTCTGACTCCAATAGCCATCTGGGCAAGTAGACTTACCAGTGAACAAGGACCATTTTGCCCACTGTAAGCCTCCTTGGTTTAAAACCTAGCTGGCGAACATTCTGAGTTACACCTCGATGAGGCCTAAACTGACAAAAGTCTGTGTACAAGGCTGGAAAAAAGTAGAGGTGGCTTCCCAAAAACAGATGAGTAGATTAGTACTTTTGGTCTCACAGAGGTCTGGAAAGTCAAGGGACCTTTATAAAAATCTGGTGCTGCTGTGGAGGCTTTGCTGCAAGGTAGACCACGCTGGCTTTGTCAGGGCCTGCCTGAAAGATACAGACAAGGTTTTGGTCATTATGGTGTTCGTTTTAGATTTGTTGAAGTGATTGTCCATGGTAGGGCACAATTATTCTTCGGCATTGAAAAGGCAGGTTGATCACCTTATCCGGTGCTTCAGGGTATAGAGAAGAGCCCTGGAGCCAGGTGGTCCACCTCATGTCTAAAGAAAATATTTGTATCCTGCTATGATATGATACAATATGATATTTTATTTGTATCGCGCTCATACACAAGTGTTTCAGAGCGCGACAAGGCAAGGGAGGGGAGGGGAACAGGGGAGAACAAAACAAAAATCTTACTAGGCCTAGTGACATTGAGAACGTGCAGGTGCATTGGAAAGGGAAAGGGGAAGGGGAAAAGTGCATGGAAGGGGGAGAGTGGAAAGTGCGGAGCAGAGTAGAACAGATCAATACTAATAAATACAAATAAATAGATAATGGAGCAATAAACAGGGGTAGTGCAGCCAACAAGTGGTAAGTGCTGTGTTTACGGCAGCAGAACTGGGTAAATCTGATAAGTGCATAAAAAGAAGAAAATTGGGCGTGGGGGACTGTATGGGTACAGATACAGTCCCCAGCGCAAGGGGTGGCCGTGAGGTAGTGCAGAAGGGTGGCAGGGTGAGAAGGTACCTGGGCCCAGGGGACAGAGGGTGGCCAGGTGCACAGTGCTAAGAGAGCAGATCAGCAGGGGAGAGGGGGGCAAAGGCAGATGCAAAGAGGAAGGTCTTGAGGTGCCTCCGGAAGCGGAGATGGTGCTCCTCATGTTTTAGAGTGGCAGGGATGCTGTTTCTCGGGGAGGCCCCAGCCGAAGACAGCGATCTACCCCCAGCTAGTTTCTTTGAAAAACGACTGACCCTGAGGGAGTTAAAGGTAGAGGATCGAAGCGCTCGAGAGGGGAGATATTTGCAGAGGGATAGTTGAAGGTATTTTGGACCCAGGCCCCAGAAAGCCTTGTGGACAATGCCGAGGGTTTTAAATTTAATCATTCCATCTACTGGGCGCCAATGGAGAGATTTCAGAGCTGGAGAGATACAATCGAAGGGCTTGAGGCCTAGGACAAGTCTTGCAGTCCTGTTCTGGATTAGTTGCAGAGGGCAAAGAGTAGAGGCAGTTAGATTTAGAAAGAGGCTGTTACAATAGTCCAACCTAGATGGAACCAGAGCTTGGGAGACAGTGAGCTTCTGGGGGAAGGAGAGGAAAGGAAGAGTACCTCTGAGGAGGTGCAGTATGAAGTTTGACTTTTTAGAGAACTCTGAGATGTGGGCGTAGAAGGAAAATGTGGAGTCAAACATGACACCGAGGTTCTTAGCATCGCGGGTGGGGATAGGAGGAGGGCCAAGTGAGGCCAGCCAGAGAGAGGGGAAAGGATGGAGAAGGTGTGCCGATGAGGAGGATCTCTGTCTTGCTGGCATTCAGACAAAGATCATTGGCGGCACACCAATTCTGAATGGCAGTTAGGCAATCAGAGATGAGAGAGGGATAGGAGATGGCCGAGGGCAGCCTGAAAATGAGTTGTGTTGTCAGCGTAGCACTGGACATTTGAGCAAAGAATGGCAATGCAGTGGGCGAGAGTTGCCAGGTATTGGTTGAAAAGCCAGGGCGAGCGGTTAGACCCCTGGGGAACATCACAGGTAGAGAGGAAGATAGATGATAGGAAGGACCCCAGTTGGACCTGGGAGGGTCGATCGCAGAGGAAGGAGGTCAGCCAGGCCAGAGCCTGATCAGTGATACCCAGGTTCTCAAGGAGACGGTTGAGCAGGATGGTATGGTTGACTGTGTCGAAGGCAGAAGAGGGATCAAGTAGGATGAGGACAGAGGGAATGTTAAGAGTCAATCTACACGGATGTTCAGGAGAGCAGCTTCCGTGCTTCTGGCTGCTCTGAAACCAGACTGGTGGTCATGGAGACAGCCAACAGAATCAGAATGAAGGTTAAACTGAGAGATGGCCAGCTTTGCCGTCTCTGAACTTTTTTGGACAGCAGAGGGCGGTGTGTGGCAACGAGTCGATGTCCCTCGAGGGTTGCCATTCCCACGACAGGACGTGATGTTGATGCTAGTATAAATAGCATGCACAATGCCGCCCGTGGCCTCAGTTCCTCATTTTTGCCTCTTTCTGCTCAGCCGTCTTGAGGACTAGATAGCCCGCAAGGGCACTGAAAGAGAGAATTAATAAAACATTCACCCACAGTCAGAGGGGTAGGCTGGGAAGGTGATGAGGAATCTGTGGAAGGAACATCCATCAGAACAAACATTACCAGGACTAAGTAATTTGTTCTTCTAATGGATTGTGTCCTCCCACAGATTCATCTTAGATAGACCCCCATAGCAGTTTTGTAGATGGAGGTAGGAGAAGTGGATTTTTTTGTACAATTTTGATTAGCTGGAAATATGCAGAAATGCTCTTCCGAATAGTGTCCTGGCCCAACAGCGTGTATAAGCAGTAATGCTTTGAGAAAGTATCGGGTGAGGACCAAGTTGTGGCATTGCAAATGTCCTGCACTGGTACACCTCGTTGCAACTCCCGGGGTGGAATGGGTTCTTAGATTGTCAGGGACATCTTCTTCAGCAATGGAGTAGCATTTCGAAATGCATAGGAGGATCCAACTTGATTGAGATGGTTTGGTCACGGCTTAGCCTAACTTGTGGCCGGGATAACAAATAATTGGTCATCTTGTCTGACATTTGGAGTTCTATTAATGTAGTTCTAGTAGTGTAAAAGCTAAGAGCCCTTCTCGGGACAAGTGTTTAACCTCTGTTCATCGTTAGAATGGTGAAGGTGGATAAAAAGTTGTTAGCGTTATCTTCTGTATCAGATGAAATTCAGACACCACTTTGGGAAGGAAGGAGGGATGTACCCTCAGAACTACCTTCTCCTTGGAGAATATAGTAAATGGTGGTTTGCACGACAAAGCTTGTAGCGCACTCACTCTGAGCAGAAGTTATGGCTACTAAAAAAGATGGTTTTCACAGTAAAAAACCAGAGGACAAGAATGGAGAGGTTCAAAAGGAGATCCCATTAAAAAATAAATTGTAGGACAATAGGCATCTTAAAGTAAGAGCCTTGTTCTGGTGTGCGTTTAAAATAGATAACGCCAACAAGTATCCCTTAACACTGGCCAGCTGCATCCCTTGGTGGGCTAGGTACAGTAAAAAAGAAAGCAGTGCAGGTGTATTGCAAGAGAAAAGTATCCATATATTTAGCTCTACACCAGCTGCAAAACCTGCTCCAACTGCACCAGCATAGTTCCTTTGTTGCTGGTCTTTTAGCCAAAAGCAACACCTCCATAACGTCTTGCAGGAGGTCCCGATCTTTCTATCTAGCCTCTCAGAAACCAGGCATTACGATTCAGTGTTCCGATTCCTGGATGAAAAAGGTGACCTCCCTCTTGTGAGAGTAGGTCTACTCTCTGGGGAAGACAGAATGGAGGGCTGATGGACACGATGGAGGGCTGATGGACACGTATAGAAGGTCTGGGTACCATGTCCTCCTGGCCTAATGCGGGGCAATCAAGATCATGGATTTCCTGAACTTCCTCAACCTTCTGGTGACATATGATGACGGGGATTGGTGGGAACGCGTGCAAGAGTGGAAATTCCCAGTCCACTACGAATGCATCACCCAGAGCACCTCTGTGAGGAAATTCCCTAGAACAGAACAGCTGGCACTTTCTGTTGACACTGGACACGAACAGATCTACTTGAGGGGTTCCCCAAAGGGCGAATATCTCTAGGAGTACTTTGTGAGCAAACTCCTACTCGTGGGAGATCATGCTCTGCCTGCTCAGAGTGTTAACCATCATATTCTCTTCCCCGGTTAGGTGCACAGTCGACAGAGAGATCCCGTTTTGTAGACCCCAAACCCAGAGCTGCATTACCTCTCTGCACATTGATAGTGACCAGCCACCACCTTTTTGTTGAGCTAATGCATGGTATTGTCCATCATTTTCAAGACACGTGTCCCTTGTATGGATGGCAAAAAGGCAATCAATGCCAGTCTGAGCACCCTCAGCTCTAACAGGTTTATGCGCAGTCTTGATTCTGATGGGGCCCAAAGTCCACTTATGGTCAGATCGATCATGTGAGCTCCCCCTTCCATGAGGGAAGCACCTGGGACTACAGTTATATCTGGCCAAGGTTGCCAAAAAGCTTCCAATATCATCACATTCTTCTCGCAAGCCCAGCACAGAAGATCCGATGCGGCCTTACTCGGGACCTGAAGAAAGTCCATCATCCTGACTGAAAACTGTGACCATTGGGATCTGAGGGACCTCATCCTTAGTCTGGCTTCTGGCACCAGGAAAAGGGAGGATGCCATGATGCCCAGCAACCTCAGAAAAACGATTTACGGTAGATATTGGGTGTTCTGAAATCTTGTTACCATCTGCTAGTTATGTTGAGACCTCAATTCGGGAGGCAAAGCCTTCCCTAAGGAAGAGTCCAGGACTGCTCCAATGAATTGAAGCTTTTGAAAAGGTCCCACCAGGGACTTCTGGAAGCGGAGGCTGAAGCCAAGTTTGTGGAGAGGGTGGCAAGCACTGTTCAGATGTTCCAGATAATGAGCTGTGATCAGCCAATCGTCTAAGTAGGGAAAGATGTGAATTCCCCCCTCCTTAGATTAATTGCAATCACCGCCATCAACTTGGTGAAGACCCTCTGGTCTTGCGTGAGCCCGAAAGGCAGTACTCGAAATGGACAGTGAGAACTGCCAATGGCGAACCTCAGGGACTTTCTGTGCTTGTGATGTATAGGCACATGAAAGTAAGCATCCTGAAGATCGAGTGACACCATCCAGTCCTGGAACTGGAAGGCCTGGAGTGACCATCTTGTTCAAGCGCCTCTGGTCCAGGATGTGTGGCAGCCCTCCGTCTTTCTTGGGAACCAGGAAATAGGTTGAGTACCAACCATGGTATCGTTCCGCTACAGGTATCTTCTCCGTGGCCCTTTATTCCTACAGGGAAATAATCTCTTGCAGATGGAGTGGATATGGTTCCCGAAGAGATTGCTCACACGGGGGACAATCTGCGGGACTTGTTGAAATGGGAGGCAGTACTTTGGGCCACTGTCTATAATGCCCATGCATCTGAAGTAATAAGATGTCTTTCTTGTAGATGCTAGATCAATCTGCCTCACATCGTGGTTCTGTGAGCAAAGTGTTCATAGAGGTTTTGGAACTGCGGCTGAGGGCAGAGAGGGGATTCTTCCTGAGCAGTCTTTCCTCCGTGACCTCTAGAGGCATATGAAAACCTTCAGTGTCCTTGCTTTTGTGTAGCTTGACCTCTTCCTCTGACCATAGGAGTAAAAAAACTAAAGGACCACCCTCTTCAAGCCTGTGAAGTGGCTGGCGGGTGGCTGCCCCCAAGGATTTCACTGCAGCCTTTGAAGCCTGTCATTTTTCCAGCCTGTCGTCCGCCTTAGGCCCAAATAGGTTGGACTTTCCCTCCAACCAAAACTAATTATCCCTCATGGAGTGAGTAACCCTAGTGGGAGCTGATGTGCTGCCCATCTATGGTTAGGAGATAGAACTGGCCAAGGACTGTTCTAGGACGGGATCTCAGTAGTGGTGCAACAACACAAACAATGGGGTTGATTGACTAGTCCAATACCCATCTATAATCCGGCCATACTGGAACAAGGAGCACAGGTGGGAGATTGGACTACTTTAATCCCCCCACTTCATCTGTTCACTTGAAAACAACAGTAGTTCTTCCAGAATATCTGATTAGTAGTCAGACATCCCAAGACTTAAATGGTCGACCGGTTTCAGTGGGGTGCCGATTCCTTCTATCCCACTATCCTCAGGACCCAAACACGTGCAAAACCTTCTTGTGCCAAGAGTCACAATTGTGCTGCACAAGAGCAGACTTGCATCACAGGACCCCTGTAGAAGGCCTGAAGAAATAAGAGAGAGTGGAGGTCTAATCACGATCAGTTTATAGGCATAGCATGCTGACTAGCCACTTATGCTGGCAAATGATGGTTACTCACCATCTGATTGGTGGTCCTTGCTTGGAGGCAATAGGGAGCTGCGATGAACGTCGCTGCTATCCGATTGCCTAGAATAAATGGTGGCACATTATAGTATTTTATGATATCGTTGCTGGGCTAGAGTGTCTAAACTCAGCTTGGGCAAGTACATTCCATAAGGTATAGGTGTATTTTGCTAACGCACAAGATATGTTAACAGCTTTTAAAAACCATGCTACCAGCATAGAAGATTCTTCGTGCGAGTGTGTTATAACGCTCATCTTCCCTATCCGGAGGGATGGTAGGATAAGGCGCAGCTTTTTAGAACGATGTTTCTGCTTGTACCACTAAACTCTCTGGCACTGGATGTCTAGAGAGGAAATCAGAGTGGACAGAGGAAGCCCTAGATTTCTTTACCAGCTCCTTATTAACAGCAAGAGTGTCATTTCCATACCTCCATAATTGGATTCTTTAGTGCTGTATGGAAGAGCAGCACAGGTTCCTTACAAGGGCCTTTGTCTAGTATGTCAGTGGGATCGTCTTGGTCTATGTCCTTAGCAGGACGACGCCAGCCCAAATATCCCACTAACCTATTCATGACAGTCTTGTAGGCTACATTAGGGTCCGAATACACATCTGTTTTTTTCAAAATCAACCTCAGGTGAGGTATCCCAATCACTGGCATCTTTCAAACATGAAGCCAAGTCTTCTAGGCATGATTGATCTGAGATCAATTCTTCTGGAATATTAGGAGTTTCAAAATGTTCCTCCCCAAGGGGATGACATCATCAACCTCTTCCTCGCAAACAGACCCAAAGGATTTTAAGAAATCCGATTTTGATTGGAGTTTGTATTCCAAGGTCGACTTTGATGTTGAAGGTCCCTTCGGCTTCGACTCCTTTGAGGAGGAAATCATTGAAGCCTTTGGCTTCTATGCTATTTTAGCGGTCGAAGTTGTCGACACCACTCAAGAAGACATATCGGAGGTCTCATGACTTGGGCTTTTAGGCATGCGGTCGAAACCTTACTCAACTTCCTGCCAGTCTTGGAGGCCGTGGTGGGATCAATTGCCTTTTTGGCTTTTTTGAGGGGCCAGGAAACACCTTCCATCATGTTCTCACAGAAGATTTCCCATTTGGCCGCCGAGGCAGTCTTTTTTGGGGAAACATCTGTGACGCTTTGTCGGCCGAGGAATCACTCCTTGATAAGAATGTTTGGAGCATTATTTGGGCCTTTCTGGAGACTTTTCTCCAGTTGAACTCCTACCTTTGGAAGATGTCCTCTTCAAATGTGTGGAAGATGGAGATTTAGAAACCGACCGACTTAGAGTGAGCTTCAACCTTCTCCCCTTCAAGTGCTTACTGGTCATGGATTGGCGGGAGCCACATTCAACGACTTCATGCTCTCTGCCGAGGCACCAGAAACAAATCCTGTGCAGATCACTAATCGACATTTTCGAATCACAGTCCACACAGCTCTTCAAGAATGTTTTCGACTTAGTCGTGAAAAATCACAAAAAGCAATACAACGTTAGAGAATCCCTGAGGGGAGTTGAAACGTCCAAGAGCATGCTGTGCATGCAGAGAAATGAAACTGAGGTAATGGGCACAGTGCGTGTTATTTTTACCATTATCAACGTCACATCCGGACACGAGAAAGGTAACCGTCAAGGGACATCGACTCGATGATGCAAAACGCCCTCTGCTGTTGAAAAAATATCAGACTGCAAAGCAGGATACACATATCTCTAATATGAGGAATCCGTTGGAGGACACAATCCATTAGAACATACACTGTTAGTGGCTGTGTGAGGAGAGTTTAAAAAGCATGGTGCATAGGGGGGACAAGCTGTTTGGTCTCTTCCATCCCACTGTGGAAGATAGACCGAGTGTCAGGTGGGAGATCCTTGAACGTATCGAACATTTCATGGTCTGCGATTTCCTGCAGCCAATGACACATCCAAGTTATCTTGCTGTAAACAGAGGGAAGAGTTGGCATAGACTTTCTTGCTAACATTACTCAAAACATGTATTACTTGTTGCGAAATGGCAATGGAGAGAGCCAGATATTTTGCCTCTGTGAAATGCTGCTGCCACTATGTAGAACTGGGCCACAGGTTGGGATGCAATGCATAGCTTCTCATCCTTCGCTGCGCCACACTGGGCTTCCAGTTGATGACTAGTCCAATGGAGTTTATTCAGACCACAGGCTGGATAATGGCAGCTAGGTAGGACACCATCACATAGGAAGAGATAGCCCAGTGGAGGGTCACCAGATGAGATCTGGTGCTAAGCCCATGAATTGGGGTACAAGAAAGGACCAACCCATGGGGTTCTGGTGTGCAGTGGCTTCTGAAAGGCCATTGGCTGAGGGAAGTGCCTAGAAAGGGCATAGGTTGGGTCAATGAGGTTGTACGGGCCACCAGGAAGTCCTTGTTAATGGGTTAAAAAGTACCACAGGATACATTCCTGCTACCATGCAGGAATCAAAGGTCATTGGGAGGACCAGAGAGATATCTGAGAGAATCAAAGTTTGCAAAGAGACCGGAGAGAAGTCTGAGTCAAAGGTCATGGAGAGATATGAGAGAAGTCTGAAAAACTCACAAATCTCAAAATCTATTAAGAACTTGAGAGAATCAGGAGGTTGTGGAGAGACCTCAGAGGAGTGAGCTGTTAAAAGAAACAAGAGGTCATGCAGGCTCCTGAAGAACTTGGGTTAAACAGAGCCCTGTGGAAGGCAGAATCATGAACTGACCATAAGTGGACTACGCAGGAAGGAATCGTAAGAGAACAAAGAGGGATATATAGTTCTGGGAGCGATCTGAAAGCACCCAGAAATCAGGGGGAGACTGAAGAAAAATCATGAGAGAATGCAATGTGAGGGAGAGACCTGTGAGCAACATAGGTCCATGAAAACACTTAAGTGACTGGTTAAGAAACAGTTGAGAAGCCTTTAGAGAGTAGGGTTAAGTTCAGACTGTAGCTCTAGGAACCTGACATGATGAAAGTAGACACTAGTCTGAGCCTGTTCCAACCCGAGATAGAAAAAGAAAAAGCTCATACAATGACTCAGACCATAATGAAACTTGGGAAAGGCTTCATAATGGAGCATAAGAACCTGACATGCTATGAGGAAGACAGGTTGTGATGAGAACATAGCTGTGAGTAAACCATGGCAAGATTGATATAAAAAGCATTGGACTTATGCTTGTTTATATAATAGGGAAGGACTTTGTAAGGATAGCTTTTTGATCATTTTCTTAGCCAAGTTTGGAGAACTCTTGCTGTAGCTTGGGATTAGGCTGGATGCTAAAGAGCAAGTTAGAACTTTGTGTTGGATCATCACCTTTGGACTTCAGTTGTTATAATAGGGTGTCCCTGCAGGGACAGAGACTTATATGAGTAGGTATAAGACTGCTATGTTGAAGAAGTTAATCACCCTGAGATGCAGGGATCATCTCAAGTATCACGTTTTGATTTAGCCTATCCTTGACAACAGTTTGTTACTTTATTATTTTGGATTTAATACTTTCCTAGAACTCAGATGTTCATCCAACATAAAACCTATTATGCATCCTAATAAAGAGCCCTTAACAGATTCAGCCAGCTCTCATTTGGCTTCATTTTTCAGAATCACTACAGCGTAAACTGGGGTCTTTGGGTTACCAGAGGATCAGAAATACCATCAGATGTTTTTATTGAAGGCTGTACACCTCTTGCTGAAAAGTACTAGGGTGGCAAAACGGATGTAGTTAAAACCAACAATATAAATCATTTTATCTCAGTGAAGGGTAAATCGTTGGGAGGAAAGGTAGCCCCTAAATTAACTACACTGTGAAACTTCTATTCGTGCAGCTTAAGCATAGGTGGGAACACAGCTTTCTTCATGAAAAGGCAAGCCTTTGTGGGACCTTGCGATATAGAACAATAAAAAACCCTGGCCAAACGTGAATAACAGAAAAAGTGGGAATGTGTGGACTCATGGGGCAATTGTCCCTTTGATAGTTTGAGTGTGATTTACAGGCTCTGATGTGGGAGAGGGGTATAGAAAAGAGACCAAAGTGTACCCTAGAGAGGATAATGTTGCTGCAAGTGGAAACATCCTGGTAAAAACACAGTTTGGGGCTTTACTTAGAGCTGGCCTAAGGGCTGCAATGCCTGGATTACTCCTAATGAAGGGGAACACAGACAGAGGCCTTGGAGCAGGAACTTGAGAGTGCCCGTTCCAGAGGAGAATTGGGACCAGTTGTGCAGGACAAATCATGGTAGTAACTGGACTATAAATGACCGGAAATTAATGTGACAGAACGTGTTATACAGGCTACATTTGACTCCTCAAAAAAAGAGTATGGCCTGTAGCTGCCGGATAGAGACCTTTCCTTGGGGTACAACCAAACTACTGCCACGCTCTTACAGATTTTATGGGATTGAAGCAGAAACATGTTCTGGGATGAGGCCCTCAGCAGAACGGACATGGATATAGTTAACGGCATCCTAGAAATCAGTCATTTCACTGCATGACTTATCCGAGTTGCCGCGGCTGACTGGCATTAACAAGTGTGGCTACATCAAGGCTTATTTGTTGCTAAGAAATAAATCCTGAGACTTTGAAAAAGCAAAGCATGGAGGACTGGGTCAAGAACATGATGATCCCCGTCAAAGTTCGAAAAGGTAATGTGTGAGAGAGGATCTGATGAAGAATAGTATAAAGCTATATGGTTCACATTTAATTATCTATATGCCCAATTGGTTGCCGCTTGTTTCCCTTTGGCTGTTTTTTGTTTGTTGTCATCATCTTGTCTCGGTTTAGTGGCACAGGGTCTTTTTAGGTGTCCCACAACCGCTATTTGCATATTAATGCTAACACGAATTTTCCTGGATATTAGGAGTTGCATTTATTGCCCTGCTGTGAATCGGTTCTGGTCACCCGATTTGAACTATCTGAACACTACACATTTTGCTCTGACACCACTCCAGAGCTATTATTGTAGTGATGGATAGTTATAGTTATGTTAAAACATCATTAAAATTGGGCAAGGGGGTGTGGTCTAGCATGGAAACCAAGATAGCAGTGGTATGAGCGAATTCAGAGCCCAGAGGCAGTTCACAGCTGGGCTGTTGCTGAGGCCTCAAACCCGCTCTAGCTGAAAGACACTGTGCCTAATGCGGTAGGGAGGGCAGAAGGCTCTCTGTGCAAAGACAACAGAGTGCATGGCCAGACACCATTAAGTTGTAAGAGTGGGAGCATTCTGTGGACCCTCAATGTGATTTCCATCAGGGAATGGGAGGATTTAGTGGGAGAGTTGCGGTTATGATTCGGATGGTGCTGCAACCCAGAGGGGTGTACTGGTCGCTGGGCTGATTTTCAGTGCGGTGCAATTCCTGAGCCTCACAAGTCACAGTCAGCAGAGGACGGCAGAGCAGGCGCGGCTCCTAGTCTCAACTATGGCTGCAGAAAACACACATTAAGCTAACTCCATTGTATGAAATTGCTCGTATCAACAGCCAATGCTTACAATGATAGCATACTGTGTAGGGGTGTAACTAACACCCACCACTTTGTGAGCCATACTCCAATCCTAGGTTGAAGCTGCACCCAATATGATCTGTGTCCGAGATGTAAGACAAATGCAAAAGATCTCCATTGTAGGTCTTGAAGATGGAAGACACCATCCTTTTACTTTGCTGAGCGCAAGGATGGTCTGCTTGTAGTATAGTTCGTAGAACGTTCTTAAAGATATTGGTTAAGAACCTCCAATTTTAGGATGGGAAATAATAAAAAAGCAGTTTAAAAAGGGATGGCGACACTCAATCCTCACAGAAAAAGTGACAGACATCAGATGACTCCCTGGGTTCAGATCTGGCTGGGCAGTGGTAGTGCTATGATCTTATAAGCTCTCAGAGCCAGCATGGCTGCTATGGTAACAAAATTGAAAACCTGACATGTAAAGTCGACCTTTCAAGTGTGCAGCTGGAGAAATGATGTTGTAGAACCGGGGTCACAGAAAACAGAATAAGTTGAAGGCAAAACTAAACAACTCCGAAAGGAAACATTTAGAAGAGAGATGTGAGGAACCCTATGGACCCCTGTGGGAGGATCACTTAGGAGGAGGAAAGGGTCAGGAGCATGAGAGATATCCGTGGCATGAGACAGTATTTTACCTCTCTTTAAGAAGGCGTTCAACCAATAACACAGTATGTAATGGCTTGTTGCCATAATAATTCTGTTGTTCCACAAGTAGACCATCTGAGTAGGAACGAAGTCAGCCATGAACATTGTGGTGGCAAAAGTAAGACACATTGTGTTATAATCCAAGAAACACCTGCAGTTATAAACCCCCCCTAGTTCCCAAAAGCCTAATAAGAGGACGTTGTGTAAAAATAGATGTTTTCAGGGCAATTAACCATATTCTTCTTGTCAAACCTGCCTTATGACTGACTCTTGTAATATCCCCTTCTTAAAAGAAAGTGGAAATCACATTCGAAAGGTAGAAGTTGTTGAGAAAACAACCGCTTTCATTCGGGACTTCAAGTTTCATAATTACCTCATTACTGGGACGAGGAAGAGGGATACAGAGGAACAAAGTTGTGCAAGTGGTCAGCCAATTAACAAGAATTACTTAAACCTGAGGGACACTGAGGCATAAAAGGCCCCCTCAGGTGCAGATAGAGAAGAAGTAGTGCGGGCTGTGTATGCTGCAGGAGCTACGAGTAGAGGAGACAGAAGACGCTGGGGCCTTTGCGAGTCCTGATAGGTTCTGTGCCTCTATCATCCCAAACTGTAGAGGTCGCACAGCGGGAAGCATGTGGAATAAACGCTTACCCGGGAAGACTACATTGTTCCAGAGCTTTCGCAACAGGAAGCAGGCGTAGTGTGAGCAGTCGAAAGGCCTCAGGTGACAGGGTTGCACTGGATACGCTCAGGAGTCAAAGCGGCTCCAAATCAACGTGGCAGATGTGGCGGTGACCGAAGAGAGAAGGTGTGCCTGGTCAGGAGAAGCCATAGTTTCAGTAGTCCTGCAAACACAGGGACATGCGACCTACCCGGTGAGTCTAAGCCACGCAAGTGACTCTACAGGGCTCCATCGCAGGCCGTGTGGTCAGCGCAGGCAGAATCACTCACGAGCAAGAAGCACAATAAACAACTTTACAAGTGTTGAACAGTTGTTAATATACCAAAATCAGCTAATAAGCATCACAAATACAGAACATTTAAAAGCTTACAAAGGCAAGCTAATAAATCTTGAGAATACCAAACCAGTGCCTAGTTCCAAATGGCGAGCCAATATGTATTACAAATACCGAACTGTTGCAGACTTGCAAAAGTGGCTCATATTAAACCAAACGAGGTCCAGGAATGAAAGTGTGAGTTTGGGCAAACACCAACAACCTGGTGGGGAAGTCATACTAGAAACCCAGGCATACCACCAATACTCAAGCCAAGAAACGTTGAGAAACTGGCAATAAAGGTTGCAAATTCAAGAGGGGAGTGGTGAGAAGCCCCAAAGTTGTCAAGGTTGCCATTCAGGTTCGGGGATACCCATCATTGCGGTTGATGTAGATTCACATTGCTACAGCCTAAATAGAAGCAGGAAAAGACTTGTTCCAAAATATTATTTTCGGTATTGATGCAGAAGGGAAAGAAAGATGGCAACAAGGTTGCCCTTCTGGAGGTGGTTATCCAGAGGGAGATGAGCATCATTTATGGAGAGGTCCAGATGAGGATCAGTGTGCATGTTCTATTCCCTGAAAGCTGTTGACATGTTTGTGCCAAAGAAGGGCAATGACGCTGTTATTCCACTGTGAATGCTACCATTGAATCACTTATCTGTTTTGGTTCTGACGAAGTAGATGGGCGAGCGAGTAGACCCGAAGGGCAAAAGGTGATTGCCCAGAAGAAACCTGGTGAAAGGTAACGCCAGGTAGTAGAAGGAGCAAGTGCTGAAGAATGGTACTATTGGAAAGCAGCATGTAAGTTGTGACATTTGGGAAAGATTTGTAACTTTTCACCAATCAGGTTTCACAATTCGTACTGGCAGTCATTCTTGAACCAGACCCTTCTGAGCAAACCATTTGTTGTTGCCAAAGAAGTGAAGGAGTTCTCATTCCAGGAGGTTTGGAAATTTTGACTTTTCCTTTTCAAGATACATTGAAGGAGTTCATATTCCTGGAGTGAGAGCTTTTGACTTTTTTCCAGGTTAATTCAATGAAACAACAGAACTTTAAGTTAAAGTCGGATTTCCTTGGTTTTCTGTTGAACAGTGGAAAACTCCTTGTTTGGATCTGGGGAAGGGGAGTTGGCCCAGTCCATGACAAGAGACGTTGACTATACGGTGAATCAGGTTATACGTTGTAAACATTTGTTGAACGGAGTTGCCATATTATACCTTTTTGTGTTGATTGTTGGATAAGTGTGAGGGTTAGAGATCCCTTGGTTAGAGTGGTCTCTTTTAGTTTACTATAGGCAGGGAAATCCACATTAGGGTAGGGATAGTTAGTGAGGCGTATATTCAACCCGTTTTATTTATTAAAATGGCAGAAGTTAAAAACCCTTCAAAAAAGTTGTCCACCTCACATTTCTAACGCCTCACAGAGAAACAACATTAATTTACCGGACTACTGGAATCAACAGATATAAAGGACGAAATGGAGGAATTAATAGAGACGCTCCTTCTGGAAATCCTAGATAATCTTCCAATATCCCTAACCTTCATCGTGGAGAAGGCACATAGATGCCCTATGTTAAGACTAACCCTGGGAGCCCCTCCTTGCCCAATTGTGATCTGAATGCTATGTCAAAAGAGACAGACATCATTCGGAAAGTCGCTATGGAGAAAGGGACACCAAGATATGAGAATGCCACTTTGTCTTTGTTTCCAAACTTTAGTCCTGCGGTACAGGGAGTACTGAAAAACTTGACAAGGTCAAGGGGAAACTACAAGATGCTGGCTTAAAATATGCTATGATTTTCCTAGCAAAATGGAAAACCAAAGACTGGGCCAGAACCCAATTCTTTATGGATCCAGCCATGGTGGAAGACTTTTACACACAAGACCCCGATACTTACACCATTACTCTGGACAAAGACACCATGTTACACCTCGCCGGCCCTCCCGATCCCACGGTCGCAGGGTTGGAGGTTGTGTTCGCGCTGGCAGCTGCCTCCACGCCACCGGACTTATCTGGGGATGCTCGACCTCCACTTCTCTACCCTTGGGTGCACAGCGGTGACTCGTACCCACTCGATGGCTGTTGCCCATGGTCACTGGATGCGCCATGTTTCAGTGTCTCACAGACATCACAGCGTTCGTCAAGTGACCGCACACACCAACCCATGCGTTGCCAGGCAACCGGACCCAACAACCTTTTTATGGCGCCAAGGAATAAAAGGATTGCAAGTGCATAGCTCGGGGCGTCTCAACTTTCTTGTTGTCCACGCTCCCTTCGTTTCTTCTGTTCTCTCTTCACCCGCACTGGGTGCTTCCTTGCCCTAAATGCTTTCCTGGCCGTGCCTACCTTCTGTTCTCTTCCTTGTGGTCTCTCTCTGCCTTGCTCCTTGCCCTGCTGACTGCCTCCTGGGTTGTTTCATCCTGAATTCCAGAGATGGTTACCGCTCTTTCATCGTGGTGCCCCAGTACAGTGCCTTGCACTGTACCCGCATCACATTAATCTGGGGCACCCTGTCATGGTGCAGGAAGACCAACCCTGCACCTGACCCCGATTCATTATTTATAGTCGGTTGGCGGATGGAGGGGGGTTTTTGGTACCGCCTTTTCTTCATCAACACTGCAGACAAAGTGGCGGCCCCGGCTCAACTGTCTTCACGCTCAGGTACGTGCCCGCACTCAGTAATGCTTGACAGATTCAGATGTGTTACCCCAGACGCTGCCGATAGAGGCAATTCAGGAGTTACGGGATGAAGTGGTGGCACTGGAAATGGCAACCCTAAAACAGGAGAATCAGATGCTGAAAGATACCATTCCACAACCTACAGTAGGACCTCTGGCAGAAAGCACTATGGCCTCCACTGGAACTATCAAATATGATGGAGATACAAGGACCCTTACCGAATTCTGTAATCATTCCCGGGTACAATTTCTATTCTGACCAGTGTATTTTGTGAGCGACAGGGCCAAGATAGGCTGTATCCTGAACAACCTAACTGGGAATGCCCTAGCCTGGGCAACATATATCGACTAGGAGTCCAATTTTGGATTCTTTTGCTGCTTTTGAAAAGGCTTTTCTTGAATCGTTCCAATCACCTAACACAGCAGCCATACCCCAAAACCATCTTCTGGACATCAAACAAGGATCACAGAATATCATCCTCTACATTAGCCAGTTTCGCCAATTGGCCAATGAAGCCCTATGGCCTGAAGAGACCCAAAAGACGCTATTCTGCAGAGGATTAAGAGAAGAATATAAAGCAGAGTTGGTCCATGCACCTGAACCAGTGTCTATTCAGGCCTTGATATACCAGGTGATCAAGATAGACTATCCCCTGGCAGAAAGGCGAACCGAACGCTGGCAAAGTGAATTCAGTCAACCTGTTCCACAGTCATCTTAGGCTCCTAGAGGTCCCATACCCTATGGGGATGTAGTGGTGGAACCTATGCAGCTGGTGGCTGTACGGGGCCCCCTATCTGAAACAGAGAGGAGGAGAAGGCGGACCAGCAACTTATGCCTATATTGTGGGGATGGGAGTCATTTTCTGAGCACTGTCCTGTGCAACCCGCGAAACAGGGGGGAAACTAGCAGGCTTGTTGTCAGTCAGGAAGGAAGGAATCAACATGCCCAGTTATCCAACCCTACCTTCCTATAGGAGCACTGCAATCCATGCCAGCTAGTGCTTTATTTGTGTTACAAGTGACACTATCGTGGGGCGCCATAGTGTTCACGGTTGGTGAACACTATGGCGTTGGTGGATTAAGGAGCATCAGGCAAGTGCATGGATGAACAATTCCAGGTGTAACAAGGAATAGGAACCCATCCAAAAGGTACACACAGCAGTGGTGGAGGGAATTGACGGGACACCTCTAGCCTCTGGTCCTCTGACTCATGAATCCGAGCCGGTCACATTGACCATTAACCAACATTACGAAGCATTGGCCTTCGATCTCATTCAGACTCCCTCCTATTCATTGGTGATTGGCCTGCCGTGGCTGGTCTTCCACAATCCCCACATTAATTGGCCTACTCGGACCATGATTTTTTGTTCGGACTACTGCACCAGAAGGTGTTGTTCTATTTCTCAGTCTGCATTCTATAAGGTTTTCTCTTACCAATCCGAGTCCCATACAGTCGATTTCCTGCTGTCAGAAGCGGCCTTTTGAATATACTGTCCATGACAAGTCTTTTCCTCACCAGAAGACATACCCCTGCCTCCTTCTCGCCCCAACGATTGTGAGATACTTCAGCGTCCCGATCAACCCATCCCTCATGGTCGTGTCTATTCTCTCAAAACACAGGAACACAAAGAACTGCAGTTTTACATCACAGAAGCTATATCCAACCCTCTCATTCACCAGCAGGCACACCTTTGTTTTCTGTGCTTAAGAAAGAGGGAACCCTTAGCGCTTGTGTCGATTATCACCTGCTAAACGATATAAACCTTACGTAAGGCCCGTGTGTTCACAAAGATCGACCTGCGTGGTGAGAATCACACCAGGGAATGAGTGGAAAACCGCATTTAAATCTCCCCTGGGGCATTTTGAATACTGCATAATGCCTTTCGGTTTGTGCAATGCCCCCACAGTTTTCCAGCGGTTTATGGATTACATTTTTTCTGACTTGCTCAGTATAACCACTTGGGTGTACCTTTATGACATTCTTATGTTCTCCAAGTCCCTCGATTGATGCATGTGTCCGAAGTCTTACAAAGGTTGAAGGGCAATCATTTATATGCCAAAGAAGAAAAATGCTCTTCTCATCAGTTACAGATTGAATTTCTGAGGTAACTGATCGACTCAAGCGGCCTCCAAATGGATCCCAAGAAGATAAAGGCCATAAGTAAATGGTCCAGTCCTTGCAATGTCAAGGCAGTCCTGCGTTTCTTGGGGTTCGCAAACTTCTACAGACGTTTCATACTGGACTACACCCATAAGACGACGCAAATTACACGGCTGTTACAGAAAGGTGTCGCTTTCTGTTGGGATGAACTTGCAGAACAGGCATTCCATGACATCAAAGCAGAATTCCTGAAAGTACCTATCTTGCGACACCCCAATGAAGCATTTCCGTTCATAGTGGAAACAGATGCGTCTGCCTGTGCCATCAGCTCTGTTTTCTTACAATGGAATCCTGAGACCAATCTCGACCATACCATTGCCTATTATTCCCAGCAGTTCACCCTGTGAACAAAACTATGCCATCATTGGAAAATAACTATCGGCCATTAAGGACAGTTTCACGGAGTGGATGGATCCCCTCCTTGGTGCTCAGTATCCAGTGGAGGTCCGGACGAATCACAAAAACCTACAATATCTACAGACCTTGTCTTATATCAACAGTTGCCAGGCACGTTGTGAATTGTATTTTTCACAGTTCATGTTCACCATTTTGCATATAGCCGGTACGCAAAATATAAAAGCTGATGCCCTGTCTCGTAACTTAGACACCAATGCGATACCCCTTGCTGAGCCTGCCACTATCCTACCTGCTCTGCATTTCGTACTTCCAGTCCAGACCTTCTTGCATATGGTGAAAGCAGCCTAGACCCTGGATCCCAAGATGGATTCTTTGAAAAAGTCCTCATTCTACACCACTCGTGATGGTCTGGGATTCTATTGTGGTGGTTTATATCTCCCCACCACTGACAATGTTTGACCTTGCAGGGTTTGCATAGATCCAAGACAGCAGGCCATCAGGGACAGTCTTCAACCTTGGATCTTATTTCTTGCCAGTATTGGTGGCCCAACATGAGAAGACAGATCCAATCCTACGTATCTACCTGTCCCATTTGTGCCATGCAGAAGGTGCCTCAACGTAAACATGTGAGTCTACTACATTCCCCGAAATACTGGCTTATCCTTGGCGCACCATTGCTATGGACTTTATTGTTGACTTTCCCCCATTGCAGGGTAATACCTGTATACTGGCAGTGGTAGGCTGCTTCAGTAAATTGGCTCATTTAGTTCCCTTTTCTGCCTGACCTACGGCATACCAGACTGCGAAAGCCTTTCTCCATGAGATTTACTGTCTGCACGGCCTACCAGAGAAGATCATCACTGATCGGAACAACAGTTTGTGTCATGTTTCTGAACCGTCCTCTGTCAAACCCATGGCATACAAAAGGCTCTTAGCTCTGGATATCATCCACAAACCAATGGGCAAACACAGAGAAAGAACCAAACTTTGGAAGCTTATCTACGTTGTAACACATGTTCCATTCAGATTGATTGGGCCACCGTTCTGGACATGGCTGAGGTGGCATACAACAATGCCAAACATTGTCTCGGGAGGACAGCTCAGGGGCAACGTGTTTGCCTTGGAAGCAAGACGGCACAAAGCCTCACAGGTTAAATCCCCGGGTCCGCGCTTAGAAACCTCTCGGTATTAAGCATGTTATAAATAACCCATCATATCATATCATACAGCCCTACGCTGTAGTCCGTTCTTTTGTAGGTCTCATCTCGAAAATCCTACCCGTGCCTAAAACATCTTTGCTTCTGTGGATGTCCTGATCAAGAAACTAAAGGAGACACATAAAACCGTATCAGATCTTGGTGCACACTAAGGCACAACAGGAGCATTTTTCGCCAAAAGGAACAGGACACCAGAACCATCCTACTCCATCGGTGACGAGGTCTGGCTCAGGACCTGTGATTTGCCTCTAAGTAACTGTCCCCGGAAGTTTGCACCTCATTTTGTGGGTCCTTTTGAAATCAACAAGAAGGTGTCTTCTGTGGCTTTCCATCCACTTGGTAATCATTGACACTCTGTTGAGTGGGTGCCAGGAACCCCCTATCTGGAGGCGGATGAATATCCAGCGCTTTTCTAGGCTGATGCGGTTCAGTTGGCTACTTTTCCCCAGGGATTAAGACATGCTTTGAAGCTATTTGCCTGTAAATGCTCAGACTTGCAACTAGTCTTAAATCTTGCCAAATGTAGAGCTAAGGTTGTTAAACCTCGACATGCAAAACCTCGACAGATAAAATTATCAGTAGATGATTTTGTGTTGGACCAGGTCTCCCAATTCGATTATTTAGGAGTGCGATAGGACGACTCCAGTAGATGGGGACCTCAGGTAGCTAAAGCTGCAACATTATCTAAATATTGTGGGGGCATACAGTCCTTTCATGCAAACCACGGTAGAGGTGCAATATCCCCGGCGCTCGAGTCAAACCATAAACAAGCCATCCCTGCAGCGACTTATGGTGCAGAGTTGTGGGGGCATGCAAACATCTCCAAGTTACTCTGTGAGAATACATTTATAAAAGAGTTGCCACTGCTCCCCATGTCGGCTCCTTTGGCTCTAACTCATCTGTAATTAGACAGCCTGCGGATCACAGCCGAAATCTCATTTAAACCACTGTGGTTTTGGGCTAGGATATTGAAGGAGGAGGGCCTTGACAAACACTGAAACATTCCGATACATGGTATGGGTTTGGACAGGGGGTCGGGGGGATTTACATTGGCTTCTCCACATAAAAAAATGTTTGTCTCAAATTAATGCACTTGAATTGTGGAATAACCACCAGTCAATACAGCTGCAGGATATTAACTCCCTGAAGTCCAGAGCTTGCAAGATAAATTGGGGGTAGATGCACGAAAGCTTCATTTGGGTGTATCCTATTTAAAAACTGTGGTGAGATAAGAGATACTTAGATGATATATTTCCACCTTTTGAGAAGTCACTGTAGGGTTTAAGAGATACTTAGATGATATATTTCCACCTTTTGAGAAGTCACTGTATCTATGTTTTATATTAGGTATTTTGCCCACAGCAACTTCTACCGCTAGGTGGCAGGGGTCAACGAGTGGCCTCTGCCCAATGTGTGGTATTGCAGAGGGAAATGTCACCCACTTCCTATTGCTTTGCCGAAAAACCAAAGGGCTGGGAACTATGTATATCAAACCAATCTTAAATAATCTAGGCATATGGCAGTTAGGCATTGCCATGAGATTCTTAAGACAATGCCTAGAATCACATGTGGTCTTTGGAACAGCTTGATTTATTCATAGGGCTTGGTTACAGAGATTCATGGCTCTCAAGAGGGGATTAACTCTCGTAGGAAATGTAGAGCCAATAATCAGGGCTGCGAGCATCAACCTCCCGGGTTATTACTTAGCTTTGTATTTTTCTTTTGATATGTATGAATTTGTTGCTATTGTATTATATTGTAATATCAGATTTTAACGATGACCTTATGAACTGACATTTTAAGCTCTTGATGAAATCTGCTAAATTAATTTTCATACTCTGGTTGTTTTATTGTAAATTGTTTAAATAACTTGAATGTCAACACCGAATAAAAATGTTGTTTGAATGACTGACCTATCCACCTAGCATGTCCATCCAGTGTTCCATGTGCCTTCTGTTCCCTTCCTTGTGGTCTCTCTCTGCCTTGCTCTTTGCCCTCCTGGCCGACTCCTGGGTTGTTTGATCATGAATGCCAGCGCTGGTCAACTCTCTTCCATCGTAGTGCCCCAGTCCAGTGCCTTGCATTGTTCTTGCATCATGTTAATCTGCGGCACCCTGCACATGGCCCCTATTTACAGTCGGTTGGCAGATGTAGTGGGGGTTTTGGTACCGCCTTTTCTTCACCAACTTTGCAGACAAAGTGGCGACCCTGGCTCAATGGTCTTCACGCTCAGGTACTTGCCCACGCTCGGTACTGCTTGACACACCAGCAACAAAGGGAGAACTCTTTACTGGGTTGCAGATCATAACTGTAACGTCTCCATTACCTCTGTCTCACCTCAAATTTGGACAGACCACTATTTCATATCTTTTACTATAGCATCTAGTAGATCTACCCAACAGACACCTTTTGCCCTCCCGGCACTCACAAGAAATAAGAAAAACTACTCCCTGGTATTCTACCCACCCTCCACTCCCTACCGGACAATTTGGACCCCAGCACCCTTGTCAAAGAGTTTAACAAAGCTATGACCACTACTCTCCACATCATCGCCCCACTAAAACTTAGAAATAGTAAGCCCAAAAACCACCTCAACAACTCGTTCACCCCTCACCTAAAAACGCTAAGACTAGACAAAAGAAAATGTGAAACCACCTGGAAACTCAATCCTACCCAAGAGAACAAATCTAAGCTCATACAAATCTCATCCCAATACAAGAAGGATATACTTTTGACAAAGCGAGACACTTACAATGCTAGAATCTCGCAAGCAAGCTCGAGCACGAAGGAACTCTTCATGATGCTGAAAGAATTAGAAAATCCCATCACAGCCCAAGTCAACTGTGTCAAAGATAAAACTTGGTGCTCCGATATCCAGCACGCCCTAGCGAACAAAGTGGCTAACCTTCAAAATAAAGTCTCCATTACAGAGGTCGAGAAAGTTATATTGGGTCCTAAACCATCCAACTGCAAAGGTGACCAATGCCCATCACAATTTATCAAGGATGCTGCGAGGGACCTATCACCCTTCATCACCAAACTAATTAAAGGCATGGTCCAGTAAAAAAATGTATTGTCCCTACGGATCGGCCATGTTTTTTTAAGCCTAAGTGGCTCGATTTTAACTTTCCTATGGACCTTAACCGAGTTTTCGTCCATTAAACGCACTTGAAAACAGGCACCAGGGAGCTGCCATTTTGTCATAATCCTATCACTTGCCCCATCGCCCTGGCTGACCTGCTTCTGCGGCACTAAATCAATTCCCCCGCCCCTGAGCCTGTCATCAGCAGACTCGTACCGCCCATTTCCCAACGCCAAAGCACGTCTTGTGTCAACATTTGCTGCGCTTCAGCTAATGACGTGCCACCATGGAAATGGCAGGACGCCTCTTTCCTCAATAAGTATAAACAGACCGTTTCACAACACAAAGCAGCAGATTTTCGATTCCATTCCTCTCTCTGTGTTACTTAGAGTATTTTGTGACTCGTTTCTGTGCTCTGGTCAGCTACCTTCGCCGCTTGTAGCCCGTGTGAACACCTGTACCATCTCGGTAAATTATTTTACTTTGTTTATCACACAATGGCTACAATAATGCCCTACATGTACGAGCCCGAGTATACCGAGGAGGAACTACTGGAAAGGGAAGCGCGCGATAACGATGGGGATTCGGACAGCAGTTGGCAGGATGAATCAACAGATGAAGAGCCTGGGCCTAGTCGCATGGACGGCGTCTCCACCTGGTGCACATGCAATCGGTGCGAGCTAATGTCAACCGAGGAGGAGAACTGCTGCTGCCGAGAAAACTCGGGATGCCTGGCCTACATTTCGGAAGGCGAGCCACGACCGCAATGCATCACCGAGCTGCCAGACTTCAGGGCAGCCTGCCTCACACGGGCCGTGTTGAGAATAATGATGGTGCTTATGCACGAACTTCGCGCAACTGTTCGTCCTCGTAATCCGAGTAACGAGTAAGTATACTCTGCTTGTCATGCCACTACTAATTCATGGTCTTCTACTATATCCAAAATTACATCTACATATCATTGTAACGCATGTAAGTCGTTCAATAGTGTGCATTGTCTAGATAGCATTTGTCCGTGCAAAATGCCATTAGTTACAAGAATTGTCATTGACAACAAACGTTTATTAAACTTATCTTGGTCATTTAAAAACAGTTTGTTTCATTCCTTTTCACAGGTGGTACAGGCTGCTGGCCTATCGTTCCTTTACATGGTGGCTCCACGGGAGGCTTGGACACCCCGTTCGAAGAGTGATAACCACCTGTGCCGTTGTGCCATTAGAGAAACGTTCCCGAGTGACAGCGGTCAGTACAGGGGATTTTCTCTCGCTGTGCTGCAACCTGACCTGTATAATCTTTAAAGTCTTGAAAATAAGATACAAAATAAAACACCACATATATTTTAACAACGGTTGTTTCGATTTTTTAAATGAATCAAGTGTGTCTCCATTCAAGGATGTACGTCAGACATCTGTGCTCCGAATGGGTGAAGGTCTGGTCGCTGTGAAGCAGGGTGGTCACTATCTATCTAAGCTAACATAACATTCTCGATAATGCATGCACTAAATAACACTTGTTCAAAGTCTTTCAGTAGGTTATGTCTCTATAAAAGTCACACATATATCTATACTAACAATTACCAATGGATTATACAGGCCTTAGGTTAAGGGTCTTGACCACTATAATACACCGGTTGAAGTGTGGGTCTGTGCTCAAAAGAATCTCCGGTATGTGGCATTTGTTATTGATAAGCAACGATATACTATCAAAGGCGGTTCGCACCCGGGGATGAGCACTGGCATGGGGGGCTGTCACGGGCGCGAACGGCCAAGGTGCCAAACAGCATGTACACTTCAAAAGGTATCCCACGCCAGGGGGCCATTGCTCACATGGCCTCCTCAGACCCTGTGTCTCCAGCCAGGCCTCCCCTTGAAGCAGGCCGCCCCCCTGCAATCCACATAAGTGTGTCTCCATTCAGCAGTCTTCCTGTGCCTTTTCTGTACGCCCCAGGCCCATCCATCCCACCCCTTCTATCAAAGGCGGTTCGCACCCGGGGATGAGCGCTGCCATGGGGGGCTGTCACGGGCGCGAACGGCCAAGGTGCCAAACAGCATGTACACTTCAAAAGGTATCCCACGCCAAGGGGCCATTGCTCACATGGCCTCCTCAGACCCCGTGTCTCCAGCCAGGCCTTCCCTTGAAGCAGGCCGCCCCCCTAATACCACGACATACATACGTCATTAATTCAAAAACACACCCCTGTTTCTAATACTTTATAAACCACTAGATATGTCTCATGAGAACATCTTTGTGCTTTGCAAGTCAACTCCTGAACGTACTACCTGGCAACCACTGAGATCTACGCTAATCTGCTCGTCGTCGGGCTATCCGTGAACTTCTGTGACCGCTTAGAGAAAACCCATCAGTGTCCTACCTGTGGCCACCCACCTATTCTCCTGCAACATACTGCTCTGCTTGCTGAATCCAACTGTTTGTTGGTCAAGGTAAGGCCATGTATCCTAGTCATATTTCGCAGATTTTTAAATTTCTATCTATTTGCGAGTAGAGTACACAATAGTGCTATGTTCATTGGTCTCATTGCTATTGACTTGAGTTTCCATTGCTATGCTATCAATAGATCTATTTATTTTCATGTGCGTCTGTTGTCATCGAATTGCATCCCTCGGGGGTCCAGTCTATAATGTAAGCATGTTGCCTTCTGGTGCAAGACAGAACATCCAAGGGACGAGTCACATGTTCAGATTTTAGTCACATCAATTATACATTTCTGCAATTTATGCAAATACTAAGCCGCACATAATGAACTGGTATAGTTCCTGCGACTAAAACAAACCTTGCATTGATCATTGTATGATTCATTTACTTTTGTATCAAATCTTTATTCTTGAAGATTGTATAATAATGTCGATATTTACTTTTCAGATTTATCAACAATGCCTGCCTGTTCGATTAGCGGTTGCCCTTCGAAGACCCATACGAAATCTGAAGGCACTACAATGCATGTATTCCCGAAAACTGTTGATCGAATAAGAGAATGGGTCAGACATTGCGGATATCCACTGGATGAGCTGGAAAGTAGAGTCCACCAAGTCTTACAGGACAAGAGGGGTGATCGATACCGCATCTGCAGCCGGCACTTTTCCTTGGACATGTACACAACATCTTGGGTAACAAAGAAGAATAAACGGCGAACGACACGGAAATTGCTCGAAAACGCTATTCCCACTCTATTCGTCCACATTCCGTCACTGGTGAGTCAAGTGTCCGGATTTAGCTTTAGGCCTTGCGGTAGTGTGTAGGTAGCCGAATGGATTAATTGATATTGTAGGTGTTCTATCCCTTGTAATAATTTCGATATTTATATGAGTGTATAGTTTTTTGAATAATGACATTTATCAATATATTCTTTTTCGATTTCATAACCCACAAACGCAATGTATATATATGGGAACAGGGAACTGTGCTGTATTGGGCATTTTTCAAGTATTCCGTCGCCTTACATGGCTATTTTTAATATTGGCATTTCATTATCAATCATTAATTTACCTTTACAACTTCTTGACTATCCCTTGAATCTGAAGCAAGAACATTCTGCATCCTTGACGTGGTCGCAGTTATCAACCACTTCTAGCACGTATCAGATAATCTTACTAGGCTAATCCGCGACAGACTTGTTTTATGCATGTCAAGTAATAGTTTTATTCTATGGTGTAATTATTTTACCGAATGTTTGGTTAGTTCTTTCCAATTGATATACACCTTAGTTATAGTCCACTGGTGTTTGTTTTCAGTTATAATTAGTGTTATCCATACTAATGCAAGTACTGTATTTCAGGGAGATGCTGAAGCGTCCGCCACATCTACAACATTTCTAGATGTTCTTCACCAGCAGGAGGTATGGATACTGACAGCTCCATCGAGCGTCATCATCAGAGCTGGAATTCTTGTCGTTTGATTGTTCTACACAATGTTTCATTCGTGGTTAGCCGTTGATATGTACCTGTGCTGTCGACCCCAGGTGTGTGTTATGTTTTCACTATTGTAATCCTCACTAATGCAAGTACTATGTTTCAGGCAGTTGATGGAGCGTCAACCCCTGCACTTGATGCAGAGCCTGACATTCAAGTAATTCCAGGGGAAGTGGAAGCGGGACCATGCGTATACGAATCGGCGCAACGGCTTTCGGAAGTGCGCACTACATTTGCAACATCCATAGATATTCTTCAGCAGCACGAGGTATGGATACTGACCTCTCCATCATCCGTGTTCATATTACGTGATTCCATTTGCTATACTTTCTTCCCTATTAACGCAAGTGCTGTGTTTCAGGGAGACGACGGAGCTTCCACTACAATCACAACATCCCATTTTGATGATGCAGATGTAAAGGAATCGGAGAAATAAGTCGATGAAATCTGCATACTTATATTTTCCTTGATTGTTTTAGACAATGCATCATTTGTAGTTATCTCTTTAAATGTACCTGTGCCGTCGACCCCAAGTGTGTGTTATGTTTCCAATATTGAAAACCATACTAATGCAAGTACTGTGTTTCAGGGAGATGCTGATGCCTCCTCTCCAACACAACCATTCATGGCAGTTCATGCAGAGCCAGAGGTATGGATACTGACAGCTCCATCGAAATAGATCATCACTGGTCGAATACTTGTTGTTTGATTGTTGCACACAATGTTTAAATCGTGTTTGGCTGTGTGTTCGTCCTCACGTGTGTTTTATGCTAACAATATTTTGATACATAGTAATGAAAGTACTATGTTTCAGGGAGACGATGGAGCCTCATTCCGTGCTGTCTATGCGGATACAGAAAATATAGTCGTTGCAGCGCAAGAGGAAGGGAGGACATGCGGAAACGAATCGGAGCTACAGCGTGCAGATGTTGAAGGTCGAGTCAAAAAAGTTGCAAAGAAAAAAAAACAAAAAAAGGTTAGTTACAAACAGTTCATAACTTTAAAAAAAGGTTTGTGCTGGGGACTATTTTATGTTTTTTTCCAGTCAATTGGACTACACTTTATCTTGTGTTCAAACTGAACATCCCTTTTCCAATCTCTCCTCCAGTTACCCGTGGGTGTCAGAACTATACATACACAGACAGTGAAGTGAATGAGAGATGTTGCTTGCCAGACCATGTACACTATGGAGGAACTATTAATTGAGGCGAGGCGTGTTCAGGCTCGAGATGCTCATGTCCAATGGCCCGAACATGAATTAACTGTGTTTGGAGAATACAGCAAAGTTGCATTGGACCATTGCTACAGTACGACCGCACCACCACAAGAAGATGATATTGAATGTATTGAAGATAGCTCTGAAGTAGTTGCAGATCAATTCACACAATCTACACCCGCCAAAAAATTGCCACCCAAAAACCTGTCGACATTGTTGTGTTCTCCCATCAATGTTGAAGTAATAGATGTCGAAATGACAGAATGAACCAGCCGCAGCATCCATAGACGCATCAGAACTTGATATCAGCGATATTACTTTCCAATGCGTTGAAATCTCCACAACGTCACAGGCCGAAACAACGTTGACGCAGAATGACAGTATAATGAAAGAGAGCAAATACATTGTATTCGACAGTTGTTTGATGGAAATAAGTATGCTGAAATGTGTGCATTCCGTTAGAGGGAAAGTATGTGGGAAGCCATTGACTAATGTGACTCGTCAAATAAAAGGCAGTAACGTCAAAATAAATGCCGCCTGTAGATTAAATCATAGGTTCTCATGGTCTGCACAAACGATGCTGGGGAAAATGCCAGCAGGCAATCTACTGTGTGCAGCTGCATCTCTTTTTAGTGGCTCCAGTTTTAGAAAGTTAGAGGCTTTCTTTCAGTTTGTGGGACTCCATTTCATTTCTAAATCGCTGTACTACATATACCAACGTGATTATCTGTTTCCGGCCATTAGTGATGCTTGGAAAATTGAACAATTGTCTCTAGTAAGTACATTTGAAGGGAAACGTTTCAGGCTAGCCGGCGATGGACAGTGCGACAGCCCTGGATTTTCTGCCAAGTACTGCACCTACCACTTTCAGGACATGGATAGTAAGAAAATGAGTTTGGTGGTCGTGCAGGTAACACAATGTACATCCTCAGTGGCCATGGAGAAACTAGGATTTATAAAATCAGTGGAATATCTACAATCAAGGGGAATGCACATCAACCTCATAGCCACGGACAGACATGTTTCAATTGCCAAGACAATGAGAGAGCAGTTCCCACATATTAATCATCAATTTGACGTATGGCATCTTGCTAAATCAATCAGTTAGAAAATCTTGGCTGCAGGAAAAAAAAAAGGTTTTGAAAGTTTTTTGCAGTGGTCCCAGTCTATCACCAACCATCTTCGGTGGAGCTCAAAAACTTGTGAAGGGTCAGTGGAAATACTACTTGAAAAATGGCGGTCACTGATGCACCACTGTACCAACGTTCACCGCTGGACAGAAAACCAACATTTCCACCAATATGAACATGGCCCTTTGTCCCCAGAGGAGGCACGGAAGAAGAAGTGGTTGATTCCATCTTCACCGACACACAAAGCCATTGAGAAGATGGTTTTCGACAAAACTATCAAGAGATTTGAGAGGACTGACAGAATTCTGTCACACAGGAGATTTGGAGGTGTACCACAATATGTGCCTAAAGTACAGGCCAAAGCGCTTGCATTTTAGCTTTCGGGGCATGAAACATCGCACTCTACTAGCGGTCTTGGCCCATAACAGCAATGTCGGACGTGAACAATCTAGGACTGGTGGTAAAGTAAGGATGCCTCGCTACACTAAGGTGTTTTCAAAACGAAGTAAGCAATGGGTGATCAAACCAGTCTATGATGAAATGCAGTTCAACTTTGTGGAAGGCCTTATTGTTCCTGTGTTAGAGAAGCACAGATATGCAATTTTGGATGTTTCTGTGCAGAGCAGTGATCCATTGCCACCGAACATTGCAACTGTGCCATGTCCACCCGAAGCACAGCTGGTTGTGAAGTACAAATCCCGGTTTAAATAATTGCAATACGATTGTCTTTTTGTAAATAATTGTTATTTTACAGTGTACCTGTAACCCTAAGCCCTACCTTCACCATCATGGGTGGCGAACAAGCTGGGTGTCATCTTTGAATTCTCTCTATTCACCTCATATTTGTGTATGTATATATTTTCCTCATGTCTCATCTCATGTAAATGTAAATGCTGCGCACTGTTAACGGAGGGGAGGCTTGTGTATTGCAAATAATAAAACAAACAAACAATAAATCTCACTTTTAACTCAACTCCTGTGGTACTTTATACTATCCCTGACCTTCTGCCAAAAATTAAATGTCTCCATAGTTATGATTTTTTGGGGCTGCAAAGCTCGCAGACAACGGGGACAAAATTCCGGGCCTTAGAACGCGCCAAGCGGGCCGTGGCATTTGGGAGAGAAGCCAGTTCGCATTTGCACATTGAGGCGCACTACATAGAGGGATTCTAAACTTCAAGTTCTCACAGATGCCTTTACTACGTGATGTTGCAAATAAAGAATGCGAAGGACGGCGGCTTTGATTTTCAGCTCGTGCCCAGAAGAGGCCCACAAGTCGCACTGGAAGTATAAGGGTCTATTGTTTTTTGACCTTGAGACAGGGACCATGCCGAAAGAACTACATTTGAAGGGGGTGCGCAATAACGTAAGAGACGATAAGGCAGAAAATTCAGAAACTAGACCGAGTTTCATTTTAGTTCAGTATACGAAAAATCGTTGTCAAGAGCACGGTCCGTTTTACAGACTGCATTACGAAGAGACACAATGGAAATTTCAAATATAATGTGAGTATATCTTTAGACGCTTTTATAGCGGAATGAAGAATTAATGAATGAATGCATGAATAAATGAATGAATGAAGAGCTAGGAAAAGCGAGGAAAAATGTTCGTGGTGGGCACATGGGCATGCAGGTCCACTGGTCTCACCGATCTCGGTCCTTGGCCCAGCCACTTTTCCCTGCACTGCCTACCTGCACTACGGGACTGTCTCTGTATCCTTCAGCCCCTTCTCCCGGCATTTACCTTGCACTTGCCACCAGCTGGCCCTATTATGTATCTTGTATTCGACTAACCATGTACAGCACTTTTACCCCCCTCCCCCCTTCCCCATGCGCGATCTGAAAGACACCTGGCCTAGTAGGATCGTTGTCTGTCTGCCCTTGTTCCCCCCCTGCCTCGTCGTGCCTTGAAACACTTGTGTATAGGCGCGTTACAAATGCCATATCATATATCATATCATTCCACACGCATGTAGACTAACTGTCGTTTATCATTGTGTGTTGGCCTCGATTTATTCCGTTACTTTTCGCATTGATTTTAGAGCCGAACATACTCCATTGAACTATCCTTGCAAGCAAATAGTTTCTGATCGGCCGTAATAAATAAAATGAGTAATATTAATGAAGATCGGCTGGCGAGACTAATTATAATTTTTTTGTTTTCATAACAGGTATTTGCTCCCCTTCTGCTACTGTCATCGGTTTGAGACACCAGCAGACGGTTTTTTCGTGAGACACCTGCAGCTTCGTGTGAACAACTGGAGCACACTGACAATTTTATGGGACGATCGCCAAGGGCCCACATGCCCTTATGCTGTACTAGTGGCTAGAAGCAACATATCAACCTTTACGATGGACTAGTGCCTAGTTGATGGAACAGCCTTGCGGTTCCCCGTGCTTCCAAAGTGCTTCTTTTAACGAAAAGCAACACCTTGTGTACCATTGCGGATACAGATAAAAGAAAATAAATGGCTTTCGGAGTTCATATGGCAATTGCTGAATATTCTCTAAATATTTAATGTCAAATAAATGTACTTTAAAATCAAACAGCAACACGGTACATTTGGTAAAGTACAGTTTCATATTCCGAATTGCGGCGCGCTGTGTTGTGAGATGGTCTGTGTTGGTTTCCGGGTTCTGTGTGGAGTCGCGTAGAAGACGACTGGGCGCGTTTGCCTACGCAGCACAGTAACGTCACAGAGAGAGGCGGGGAATATGAATGTTTTGATAATGTCAGGCTCAGGGGCGGGGGAATTGATTTAGTGCCGCAGAAGCAGGTCAGCCAGGGCGATGCGGCAAGTGATAGGATTATCACAAAATGGCAGCTCCCTGGTGCCTGTTTTCGCGTGCGTTTAATGGACGAAAACTCGGGTAAGGTCCATAGGAAAGCTTTCTAAAATCGAGCCACTTGGGCTTAAAAAAACATGGCCGACCCGTAGGGACAATAACATTTTTTACTGGACCATGCCTCTAATGCCTCTTTCACATCCGGCACGATACCCAGCAATCTGAAAGAATCCTGGGTACTCCCTCTTCTTAAAAAAACAAATGCTTGACCCGGCCATACTGACTAATTACAGGCCCATCACTACGGTGCCATTCCTGTTGAAAATTTTAGATAAAGTAGCATATATCCAAATCCAGCACTTCTTAGAACTCAAACAACTTTTAGGCTCTCGCCAATCTGGCTTCCGGCCATTACATGGCACAGAAACGGCTCTCATCGATCTTAAAGCCCAAATAGACAAACTAAGAGACAATGGAAAGCTTGCATTACTCCTCCTCGTTGACTTGTCGGCGGCTTTCGACTTGGTGGACCACAATGTCCTTTGTAGCCACCTGGACTCAGCTTCCCATTTCTCCAGTGAGTCCATAACGTGGATACAATTCTTTCTAAGTGAACGAACCATGAGGGTCTTCTCACTCTCAGCAGCTGCGGACCCTATCCCCATCACGTGTGGGGTTCCCCAGGGCTCCTGTGTCTCTCCAACCCTGTATAATATATTCACCAAGCCCCCGTTTGATGAGTTGGACTGTCTGTGTAACACATACACTAATTATGTAGATGATACCCAGATCCTCCTACAACTTACCGGGGACTACTGCAAGGATTCAGCATTGGTAAATAGAATTTACAGCATCGTTCAGACCTGGATGGCCACTCACGGCCTCCATCTGAATGATGATAAAACAGAGCTCCTCATCCTGGGATCCGCACCTCTACTCACTAGACTTGGTACAAACTACACATCATTCATCATTGATGGGAACATTATTAAGGTTGCCAAGGAAGTAAAAACACTAGGTTTTTACTTGGACTCTACACTAACATTCACAAAACAGGTAAACTCCCTAGCCTCTTCAACAGCTTATACATGCAAACTAATTAGAGCTAGCAAATACTTCCTCTCAGCCAACAGCTGCAAGACCCTAGCAAGAGCTCTCATCCTATCCAGATTAGACTATTGTAGTGCCCTCTACATTGGAGCGAACAAATATATCACCAACAAAATACAGACTCTCCAAAACAATGCCCTTAGAGCGGCACTCAATATCTCCAGGAAAGAACATATCTCTGAAACTAGAAGAAAACACAAGTGGCTTTCCACACTGGAGAAAATAAAACTAAAAACAGCATCCCTCATTCACAAAAGCCTCAACAACAAAGCCCCCTGATACCTAATAGAAAGATTCTCTAGAAAAACCTCTACTGGACCCATGAGACGAGCTAACTCCAACTGCCTTCAGGTGCCTCGCTTTAAACTATCCACAATCGGAGGTACCAGCTTCCCAGTTAAAGCAGCTCAACTATGGAACTCACTGCCCAACACACTCAGAATGGACCAAACCTTTACTAAATTCAGACAAAATTTAATTAAATGGCTCTTAGCGACTGCTGACATATGAACTCATTGAATTTGACCTCTTATGTAAACATTTGTACATTATATCTAATACTGACTGTGTTGTTTTGTCACACCACTGATCACTATATGTATATACACCATTTTTACTAAACTAGTTGTTTCTTCTTCAAATGCCATTATCTTGTAACCAAAGTAACTATGTACTAAGCTGTATGACTTCTTACTGCCTGCGCCCTGATACCTTCGGGTCCGGCGCGCATAATAAATACTAAACAAACATTAAAGCAACGACAGGTGATACACATTGAGTAAACCGGCAGAAGTAACTAACAAGATTTACGATTCTAATCACAAACCATCTGGCAACCAAGGGCCCCTAGGGGAGTGTACACCCTGGGTGGTTGCCACCAAGATGATTGCCACAAGCTGTAACTGTTAGGGTTTGGGTATAGCTGGTTTGTTTGGGAACTGGTATGGGCGAGGATAGGAAGGGATGCTGAAGAACAATTAACTTACATCCCGGTAATGTTCTTTCTCATGGATGCACCTTTAACAGATTCCTCACCTACGACAAACCTTTCCCAGTGCAGCTGTTCTCTGGAAAGATTTCCACTGCCAGGCGGCACAGCGCAATTCTGAGTCTGCTCCGCCCAACACCTCTAAACGCCCTACACCAGACATGACATCGGGGCTAGTATGCATAGTAGGTGCCGTGCCCTATGACATCAATTCTACCCTTTTTCCTTAGCACTTTGAAGCAGAGGGACAGCAGAACTAATGGTGTACTAGATTTTCACCACAAGTGTCAGGTAGTGAGGACAACGAGGAATCAGTCAGAAAAAACATCACTGGGAGGCAAGTAATTCTATGATAGACTCCCTATCTATGATAAAAGCCGTATGTAGATCTGGAGGATGGAGAGGAAGCAAGGACACCACCCAACCAAAATGGGCATCTCGGCCCACAAGGGACTCCAAGCGATAATGCTTAGAAAACGAGTGCAAAAGACACCCACGTTGCCGCTGGCAAAAATGTCCAGGACAGGGACTCCCCTCTGATAGAATGAGTCCCGAAACCCTCAGGCACATCTTCCGAGCCAGATTGTAGCATTCTGAAATGCAGAGAATGATCTACCTTGACAGGGTCCGTTTGTTCACAGCCCTGCTAGCACGAGCACAGCGTAACCAACAATAAGCTGGTAATCTTTGCTAGCCTCCCTAGTACGAGAGACGCATAGTTAAGGGCCCACACTGAGTCCAGTCAATGGAATCGTTCCTCTGCCTTGGAACACGGCATGAGACTTTCCTGGGGTGGAAGCTGGCAAAATGTCCAGGGAGGTGTTGAGGCCACTAGTCCTCTGCTAGACCAAACACATTCTCACCTTCCCCTTAGAATTCCTCTGGGAAATCTCTTACTTCCCTAAAACCCAAGGGTTCCAGGCCAAAGGGGCCTTATCATAGATGTCATACATCTTTGACATTAAGGTGTCCATAGGGAATAGGATGTATTCCTGCGGTGTCCACAACACCAATGGGTGACATCAAGAACAAAGCCGGCGCAGAGGCTTCAGCGCCCGAATGTAGGACCCGTCGGCGCCGAGGCACCTCATCCTCTTTCTGGTCCATGCCTGAGCCCATAGGCATGCAGGAGTGGAACCCTGCCGGTTCCCTGCCAGTCGCAACAGACACAGTGGGATCCGTCAGCGCCACAGCCCAAGCTGACAGCGCCATAGCCTGCGCCACAAACACCCAAGCCTGAGCAGTCAGCGCCTTGGCAGATGTCCAACATCTTCAGGTGGAAGTACTACCATTCCTGCGGCGCTGAGGATTGGGTGGGAAAAAGTACCGGTTCCGGCAGCTCGGGCAAACTCCTGGAGCGGTTGCTCTTCTTCGAAGAGGAAAAGGAATGTGCGAGGAATCATTGTGGGAGCGAAACCTCTTCCAGTGCTGCTGCTTCTTCTTTTTCTCCTCTTCCTTGCGCAGGGTTCCCGTTCTTCAGAGCGTTGATCCATGCCGTGCAGCTTCGAACGAGACCTCCGTGCCTCACCCTTTGCACAAACCTGGGTGTCGTGGCCATCACGGTGCAGATCCAAGACCGACATCTGTCAAACGCAGTCTACGCAGGGCTGGAAGCCTGCGGCCTTACACGCAGTAGGCATGGCATATTAGAAACAAAGCTTGACAAGCGTGTTCCAATCAGCAAACAGATTGCATCGAAAAAAGGAACTGAGGGGCGCAGCACGGCTAAACATACTAGACCCGGTGTCATGTCTGCCGTGGGAAACGGGGAGGCGTCGGGCGGTACCAATGCGGAAGTGCACTGCGTCCACTGGAGGCAGAAAAGTTTCCAGAGAACAGCTGCGCTGGGATAGGGATATCATAGACGAGGAATCCGTGGGAGGAAGGAATCCAGTAGAAGGGGGTGTTTTGTAGAAGCATATAGAGGTAAACAAATTTTTGTCGATAGCTGCTATAGACCTATACCTAGCATTACAAGTGAAATGAGATAAGATGCCATCCCAACAGTTATGACACATAATAACCAGCAGGGGGTGGGTGATGGATAAAGAAAAAGGCCAGACAAATTTCTGAATATGTGAAAAGACATGAGATTTACCTTTTTATTGCAAGAAAACCATTTATAATCTAATTGCCAAGTTAAACTCTCTCCTATTTGGATTTAGCATGAAAATGATGCCTTGTATATTTCAGGGTCTAGAGGAATTGCAACACTTTTCCACCAGGCCTTTGAGTTTCACGTAGAAAAGATAAAAAAAATACAGAAGGCATGTGGCTGTTGATTGTGGGAGGGATGCGGTCAGGGTTGGATTGAAGCAAAAAATTGGCTCGGGCACAAATGAAAAAGTGGCCCACTTACAAATGGCCATTCATTACGTTCATGATAGACTGAGTTCCCAAGGGGTAGTCATTCGGTAAAATGTCTTACAAATAGTGCATTTTAACGAATATTTGTTCATTAACACTGGTCAAAACTACCAGCTGCACAGTACAGTAATTCATCAAACTTGGCCTCTTTCCCCCCCAAAACTGCCCCACTTTGATTTAAAAAAAGAAAACATGGCCCCCCCGTTGGCATTCTGAGCCTGAACTTCAGGCACTGCCCTATTGCCAAATAGGCCAGTCCGAGCCTGTATGCGGAACACAAAGCTGCAAATTGATAATATGTATGCCTGCAATGTGGTTCATCCGCAGTTCTTTATAGGTGAGGCTCACAGATTACAATATCTTGTAAAGGGGTCAGGGCCTACCAGAGTGTTCACCAGAGCCAGGCCTACCCCAGAGGCAGGTTGTGAGAGTTGGGAGGGGCCCCAGTCTACGTTCCTTTTATCTGTGCCTGGCTGAACGAACTTAGTACCACATTTTCTTGCCCCATACCCGCTATGCACAATACTGCAGAGTTCCTTTCTGTTTGTCCCTTAGGACTACACCATCAAAAAGGCTTGCAGAACATAATCTGTGGCAGTAATCGTACCTTTAACAGAACCGCAGACCGTCCCCCAATGTAAGCAGGGTCTTCAGATATTCTGTTCGATCCAGACACAAACTTAAAACTGACTGGAAAATCTGGAACCACTGGAACATTCATATATATAAAACTTACCATGGGTATGTCACTGCAGTTTTCTACAACTTATACCAACATAGTTTATATACTCTCAATCTTTAGTTCATTAAATGTTGAAAAGAATTGTATTTGTATACACTAATTCTTTCTCAATATAATCTAAAAAAAATAAAGTATTTATCCTTCTTTCTACATAAAACCCATTATGTAACTCCTCTCATTTATTTGTGTTATTTTATATGTCAGCAACACAACAGTACCTGCTGTTAGAACGTATAATCTTTTTGATACCATTTTCCCAACTTTACTTAAAAAACACTATATGCAACTCGTTCGGACTCCTATTCTTAATTACACCCTTATTCTTAACACTCATTGGAACATGCCACTGAAGACTGGATGTGGTAGTCCTTCATTAACACTGGGCTCTACGTAGTGGGAATGGTACTGACCTAAAGTAATGTTAAATAATAATTCTCTGATTTCTATATCACTTCATACCAGATTCTTCCAGTTTCTAGGTGTAATATCGGTATCACCATTATTACCCACTGGTGGTATTCAGTCTATTGACCTCAGAAGGATGAAAGGTTGATTCGTATTAACTGGTGTAGCAACCCATTTTTCACAGCATCTTGTGCAAAATGAGCGGGTTGCACTTGAGATCTCTGCCTGGCTAAAGTACCTTTTGGCATAGCTCAACAGTTGCCATGTGTATGGACCCTTGATCAAGGAGATTGGCACAAAGAGCATACTGATTAGTGACTGGATGGAGCAGTTCTAATTCTGAGTGCTTCATATAGTCATGGTATAGTATCGAATCCATTAAACCAGCTTGTGTTAGGGAAGCTAGAAACAGTAAGTAGGGACACCACAACATAGGTTTTAAATACATTATCATTAATTGCAATATTTACAGATATGTACAGACATGAAATCCAGTAGTGATGGTACTTGGGATGATTGGGGTAAGAGTTGATGGCCTTCCAAGGCCTTGGGCTGAAAGAGAAGGTGGTTATTTTATAACTTTGTTTAACCATTTTCACGCACAACACATTTTACACAGTGTTACCCATTTGGGATTCCAGAAAAACAATTGGTATGTGTTGGGTCTATATGTTAAAGCTGATGCATAACTGCCATTTTACATATGTTTACTTTGAATTCAATTCACATCTGTTCACTGGTTTACCTGGTTGCCATGTGTTTGTCCAGTAATGGCATAACATGTTATTGGTGGCTGGGAAAAATGGAATCACCCAGAATTCCAAACACGAAGGTATAAATGGGCTGGTGATGGTGCAGCTGGTCAGTTAACCAGCTGGACGGGAGGGCCTCCTTGTGTATAATAAATACTTCTTCTTGAAACTTATGTAAAGAGTGCAATGCTTGTGCAGCTTCAGACAAGGTTTTGAAAACATACTCGGCCTCTCAAACCTTTTGACTTTCCCAAATTACAATGGGAGTATGTCGCGCTGGACATTTTAGGGCTCATATGGTCAAGAGGGGTATTAAAAAGGTATGTCTTGGTGCTACTGGATCTTTACTCGAAATGGGCAGAGGGCAAATGTGTGCAGGAAGCAGACTCCAGAGCAGTGGTGCAATTTTTGGATGGTATCTTTCAGAGGAAAGGCTTTCCAAATAAGATTTTGATGGACAACAGTGTTCAATTCACTTCTAGAATTATGAGAACCTTTCTTCAAGGTATGGGAGTTGAGCATCATAAAACAGTACTTTTCCATCCCTCCACTAATGGAAATGTGGAGAGGTGTAATAGGATGGTAATGCAAGCTGTAGGCATGGCTTTCAGTTCTGTCCAGTTGTGGACAGTGCTGGGAGGAATGCATTGAGAGGTTAGTGTGGCCCTACAGAATAGAGCCTGACACTACAACGAGTAATGGCATAACATGTTATTGGTTGTCTGGGAAATATGGAATCACCCAGGATTCCAAACAAGAAGGTATAAATGGCCTGGCTATGGTGCAGTTGTTAAGTTAACCAGTGGGACAAGAGGGCCTCCTTGAGTATAATAAATACTTCTTCTTAAAACTTGACTCTTAAGAACCTCATTACTTCAGTATGATTATGTGTGCGTGATTTAATTTTACAAACGATAAAGTTAGTGTCAGTGTGCGCAACATTATACAGTACATGTGAGCTAGGTGCACTACATCATTACATGTATGCATAGCCAGTAGGCTGTTAACATATGCAAATGTGTAACTGTCGATAATCCAGTAAATACACTTTGCTGTCAGGCATGTCTGCTGTCTTAAGTGCGCTCAGCATGTGCATGTCTGCATATACATTTTATTTTCATTCAGTACATTTAACCATGCATTTCCCTAAATAATTGCATCCCTTTGTGCATTTTGTCAATCCTCATCTGAGTCACAGACATGCGTCTCTTTGCTGGCTTTCTGTGTTCTAAAGTCTGAGAAAATATCTTTTGAACAGTGATGCACTGGGCAAGGTCTGGTGCTTTGCATCATTATGCAGCGTTTCGCCAACACTATAGTTAATCTTGCGAATTTCCCTGGAGTAGGCTGTAACCGTAGCTTTAAGTTCAAATTTATTTTGAGCAAGTCCCTGGGCAGAGTCTTCCCTACTATATTTCACTTTGAGACTTATCCAAAATATTCACTATCATGGGGCAATTCCATAGTTAAATGTATCAAAGAGCCCTTAGCTTGTCCAGACTTCACACATTATACCTATATCTCCATAAATAATGAATGAAGCACACTTGGTGTCCTATAGTATCGTGTTAAAATATTATAATGAATTAAAGAGACAAAGTATTTTGGCCGCTAATCCCATCGTTTTTAACGTCGCATTAGGGTCCATATTACTAAACATCCATTCGAACCCACACATCATGGAATACAAATGAAAAAACTGGACTATAGAATCCTGGCCTATGATGTTCTCCTCCTTTTGTCAGGTATGCTCTAGAGCTGATCCAGATTTATAGTGCAGTCTTAGTTTTTAAACTCAATCTGACCAAACGGAAGCTATGCCTGATGTTAGCAATTGGGGCATGGGAACACAGTTTCAAGTATTAGGGCATGCACATATCGGCCAACATCGATAAGGTCACGTGTCTCAATTTAAATATGTTTTTGATGAGATGAAGGCTGATATTGACTGTTGGGCAAAAAAAGGTCACGATTTGGGGCAGGGTGCATGCTGTTAAAATTTTATTTTTTTTTATTTGAAAAAAAGACTACATTTTTTACATAAAGAAAAAACTTTTGTTTAAAAAAATACTCCATTCCTTCATTAAATAGGCAAAATTAACATAACATTCACGCTTCTAAGTAACCAAGGGAAGCCAATGAGGCTTTATCTCAGAGTTCCTTAGATCTGTTATCTGGAGAACAAATCAAGACCAATCGTGCTTCCAAGAAGCAGAGGGTGAAGAAGAAAGCCAGAACAGAACGAAACCAAAATCGAAGGGAAAAGAGGTAACAACGTAATTATCCAAGCCACCATCTTTCACACAACAAGTGAATGCGGGATCAGTTCCGCCCACAAGATATCGCTTCATAGACACAGATTAAGGAGAGAACTGCAAAAGCGCATTCAAATAATTTACAATGGCACAAACATGTTTAACATTGTTGCCACTGGAAATCAGACACCACCAAGCCGCCATATCTCCGTCTAGGGGTGCAAAGTGTCCAAGGTATTTAGAGCGTAGGTCACAGATTGCCTGACAGTCTAGAATTAGATGTTTCAGTGATTCCGCTGTACCTCTGCAGAAGCGACATAGATTGTGTTTTGTCAAGGGATCTTTTCTTTGCCATAAGATTTCCTTAGATTTCTGGATGTTCAATCGAAATCTAAGGAATTGCTCACGATAGTATCGAGAGTAACATCGCACCAAGTAGGATGACTGGGAGTTTAGTTTTTTTTTGTTCAATGCCCAGCCAGTTTGTTGAAACCAGCTTTTCACGTTTTTCTATGTTGACAATCCATGCCCAAGACTCAAATTTTCTTTTTGCATGTTGTGGCCGGATGAACAGGTCATAGTTGCTAATTTGTGTGGCGTCGACCCATTCTTGCACTTTTAACCGCCATTGATCCAGTAAAAGGACATGTTTTAACTCGTGTTTGTTAGTGAATATGCAGTAGGCCGAAGCTTTGCTATCCACTGTCATCTTTCGCATGAGCGAGATGGATTTCCAGATTATTTGACTATACAGTGATTTCAGAGATAGTTCATGCCGTAAGGATATGATTGAGACACATTGCGGAAGGTTGAGGGCACGCCACCAGAAGCGACCTTCCAGCTGATTCCATGTTTGCTCATTAATGTTCCAGCTTACTTCAGCACCAAAGGTAAGTATGGGCACTACCTTTTGCAGATAGAACGATAGGATTGGTGCTAGGGAAAAGTCGCCAAAACTTTTATTTAATTTTGCGGCTTGAAGAGCTAATCTTGAGGACTTCAGTTTCAGATATTTAATCCACTGGTGTTCACAAATTGAGTTATTAAACTGAACTCCCAAATAGCGTATGGAATTGACTGAGGACAAGGGCTGGCCACCAACAGCCCACCTAAAAGCTCTGTCTTTCCTACTAGTCACCGATCCAACAGACACAATTTTTTGTTTTTTCTGTGTTTATTGGTAGATAGATAGTCGTGTAGACAGAGAAGGAGGCGCTGAAGCCCAATCTGGTTTCTGTCCATCAAAACTAGGTCATCTGCATAGGCAATGCATGTTACAGGGGTCTGATTTATTTTAGGCAGAAAACAGTGAGCCTGCTCGAGGTGAAGAGGCAGATCTGCCAAGAATAGTTTAAAATCAGCTGCAAGAGGGCACCCCTGCTTTACACCCCTTGTTGTTAGAATATTGGCTGATAGTTCTCTGTTCTTGTTGAGACGCACCCGAATCGAAGTATTCAAGTGAAGGGCCATTACTGGGTTGAGGATGCTGGCTGGACAGTTCCATTTGTGCAGTTTTGACCAGAGCAGGTCACGATTTATGCCATCAAAGGCCTGCTTCATATCGATGAAGGCGAGATGGATTTTAGATCTCGCTTTCTGTGCTTCCAATTTCAAGATTGTTAATATTGAGAGATTTACGTCAACACCTACGCTCTTTGAGAAACCAGTTTGCCGTTCATCAAGGATGCCAGTGTCTTGGGCCCAATTCACCAGATTCAATCTTAGGTTAGAGCCAAAGATTTTTCCGATTGAGTCAAGGAGTGCAATGGGACGGTAATTTTCAGGAATGTCCCAGCTGCCCTTCTTGTGAATCGGGACCACAATTGCCGTTAGCCATGACTCTGGCAGTTTTTTATATTTGGCGAGTTTCTTGAAAAGGCACTCGATGAAAGGAGCCCATGTCAGTATGTTTTTCTTAAGCATCACATTACTGATCATGTCGGGCCAGCAGAACGAAAATCATTTAACAGTGCGATTGCTCGAGTTATGTCGCCCGGTGACATTTCCACTGCCCAGGGCCCAGCTACACCCCTAAGTTGTAGTTCGGGTTCGAAGTTTACGCTGTTAAACACCTTGGAGAAGTGCTTGCACCAAATATCACCAGCGATGGTATTCTGGGTCGAGTTTAGGCTGTTCACGTAGCTCATGTTCAAAATTTGTCAGATATCGCAAGTATTTTTCGTTATTATGTGCTTCATCATTAGTTCAGCACGGTCTTGCTCAACAATAATTTTATGAGACATTGCCCAATTCCTATAGATTGCGTGTCTTGCCTTCACGTCTTCTTGCATTTTGTGTCTTGAAATGTTTTTTTTTAGTTGTCTCAAGTCCCTTCTTAGTTCTTTCTTTTTCTCATGTGCGACCTTATTAAACAGATGTTTGTGGCACTTGTGTTGTTGATTTGTATCCTTATTGTCTGTTATATAGATCGATAGTAGGGGGGTATAGTCCACCCCGTGTGGTGAACTCAGAAGTCTTTCAGTTAGAAAGCCAATCTGGTTCACGCTTAGCCGAAGGCGATTGCCACCCATGTTTGCCTCAACTGGTAGATTGTATAAGGAGGCAGTGGTTGTCTCTGCCAGGAGACATCGAAGTTTTAGCAGCATGTGATCGCTATTGATCATTTTTTGGGAGTGCAGTGTGGTGACCTTCGACTCAAAGTGTCTTGAGACCCAGATGTAGTCAATGATGCTATGCGAAGGCTCTCGGTGCCAGGTTGGTTGCGCAGGAATGTCACCTCTTACTGACCCATTTAGCATCACACATCCGTGCATTTTCATTTGCTCTCCCGCTCCAAGATCTTCTTTGGCAATCTGCCTGTAGACTTGGTTTTTTAGATCGTAATTAAACCATGAGGAATTTAGGTCACCATAGCATATAATTATCAGATTATTATTTTCCTCAAAATTGCATCATCCATTAAGGTGCATATGGCATTGACAAAATACTTGTCGTTGATTTTTGCCGGATTCCAGTAGCAGTTGATTATCAAGAGGGTTTATTTTGCCTCTGAACTATCACTCATTGAGTGCATAATTGAACCTTGTACGAATGGGTTTGGATTTGAGCATTCCGGTGTTGACCAATTTCGAGACAGACAAACCATTGTTATTAGGCCCGCACTTTGGCGTCCTTGTGCATTTTTGATAGCCGGGTTGACTAACATGGTGTAACCGTCTCTCATGGGAGCTTCAAGCAGCCACGTCTCTTGTAGACAAATTGCGAACACGTTTTCAAGAGGCACATCAAAGTCATTGAACAGGTGGTTGAACCCATGAGTATTCCAGGAAAGAATGGAATGGTGGGCTTCCTGAGGTCTCAATCATTGCTATTCCTGGGCACATTGTCTCGAGCGGGTTGCTTGTTTACTGTGGGAGTGCCCTGAAAGACCATGAGTAGCGGCAGGCCTCAGGAGATTTCGTAAATGCGTCACATCTACTGGATTTTTTGCAAATGATTTGTTGTCAAGCCTCTCAGTTACTATTCGGGGTGACATTTTCAAGTTCAGGGAAATGTCAAAACCGAACATCAAAAAGTCGTCTGCAGCTTTGAGTAATGTATTACGGACCCCAGCTGATTCGATGTGAAGCAAAACTGAATCAGAACATTGCTCGGTTACATATTTGACGATTTTGATGTCGTCAGAGTTAATCAGACGCAGCGGAGGTATAGGTTTAAACAGCCTCAACACATTTGCGCGGTTGAGGTTCAGCTCATTGTCATCTCTGTGAATGTTTTGGAGTCTTAATTTGCAGCTATATCTAACTGCTTGCTGTGATTTATTTTCGTGTGACCCAGATTTGAAGTGGGTACTTTGTTTGTGTTGCTTTAAAGTCAATTTTGGGTTTAAGCTCAGACCAGTCAAAACAGATTTTGGAAGCTGATCTAGAAGCTGATCTGCTTGACACCTTGGAGGCATGGAGCTCTTCATGGGATGTAATGCTCGACAAGGAGGACGTGAAAAGGACCGGTCTGCTTCACCAGAAATTTGAGGATTGTCATCATCGCCTGAAACAGAGTACGTAGATAAGTCGCATAGATCAGGTGAGGCTGATTTCACTGAAGTGGCAGATGAGCAGTCATCAGAGCTTATGCAACGCTGTTTTGATCCAGGTTTCAAAGGTAAGGGTTGGCAATTTTTTGGGTTGGTTAACGTGCTGCTGCAAACATCAGCATTGCGCTTGAACAGATCCAATCTGGGCGGTGCGGTAAGATTCCTTATAAAGCTTTTAGTAGATGAATGGACTGTTAACTTGTGTTTCTTTCCTGTAATTGTAGTCTTTTGCTTAATTAAAGGCGCCACTGGCTTACCATTGGAAACAGCTACTTTCGTTTTGGCAGGGTTCCCACCGCACCTGTTTTAACTGGAACTGAAAAAAGTCCAAATGAGCAGAATGGGTTTCCAGGTAGATCAATTTGTGGTACGGCTTGTGAAGTTGATCCATCGTCAATAGAAGAGCTGTCGTCAACCAATGCGGGCAAATAATTTTTTGTGGGAAATTGCAGATGAGCAGCATCAGATGAGGATTGTAAGGTAGCCTCTGCTGATTTTTGAGCACTTAGTGGAGCTTTGGGTGCAGTTACTGTAATTACATTTGACGCATGATTTGGGTCAAAAATCTCTGATATTACAGAAGTGTCAGGGGACTTGGTTAATGAGTTTAAGGGTTCCGAGGCAGTATGCTTGTCCACGTTTAAAGTTTCTGGAATGCAGGCTGAAGTAGACTTTTGCACCAACACTTAACACGTTCAGGAGACCTTTTATTAGATTTTCATGTTTCCCCTGCTGGATTGTGACAGTCATTTAATCGAGATTGCCAGTGCAAGCTTAATTCGACTTCCGCTTGCATTTGTTGTTTTATGTACGTGGTGAAATTGTCAATTTTTTCCGGTTTTGTAGATGGATTCAATAGCATCGCCCCTTTATCGCGAATGGTTTTTTTCATTGCCTCATACAATTTCACAAAAGGTATCATTGCTTGGGACGATGCTGCAAGCACAGTATTGTGTATTTGAATTGCAGCGGCAACTGAAAGACTGGATTTCAAGTTTGGAGTCTTCAAGCACTAATTTCCTGGACTTGTGTTTCTTAATGGCTCTTTATTTGGAGTAAGGCGCTTAGACTGAGTCGCTGGGGCCGTGTTAGCACTCGTTCTTTTTGAGCTGAAGCGACCTTCCAACTGTTTTGCTGAGTTCAACATTTTTGATGATTTTCCTTGTTGGCCACACTGAAATGTAGACTGAGGGGTCAAGGTTAAAGGGGCCGACAGTATGGTGTTGGGAGTGCCCAGGTTCCGCTGGTTCGTGGTAAATTGGGGGCGTTTTAATTGAAGCCATTTGTTATTTTGGGACGGCTGCTGCATTGGTGCACTAAAGGTGTTTTGTGATTGCAATTGCAGCGGCACCTCAGGTGTTAAAGTCATTGAGCTATTAGCTGGTTTAACAGGGGCACAACCTATATTCAGGGTGCCAGGCGCAGGAATGGTGTCATAAGGCAAAGTGCAAGCCTTCCTTAGGGCAGGATCTACAATTTCCAGAGGCATAGAATTTAGCAAAGAGTTCGATGTTAATAGCAGGTCATGCGTGAACGTTTGCAGGGGTGGTGAAAGAAAAACTTTCGGCGTCGTTGGTGACCGACTGGCAGGTACTTGTGTTGAAGGACCAGGCAAATCATGCTCGCTTACAAGATGTGAACCGGGTCTTGAGTGGGAAATTAAACTAATGCAGGCTGGCTCTGTAATAACAGAGCTTTTGTTTGAATATGCATTTTCATCAATTTCAACATCCTGGTCATGAGGAACTTCAGTAGATTTGTCCTGCGCCAAGGTCGATGCACACATGATTTCCGCATCAGTTAGGTCAAATGGAGAAAAGTAGATGTCAGGAGAGTCAGTTTGTAATTGCAAAAGAGCTCCGGCCGCAACATTCTCCACAGGCGCAACCGGTGTTAAATTAGCAAGTGAAAGCAGCGCGGTTGGTCGCATTGGCTTTTCGAGAAGCGTAGCACTCTGCGTATTAATTGCAGAGTCAGCTGCTTCTAAAGAGGTGTGCCTGGGAGAGTCAGCGGTGACATAGGGGGCAGCTTGGTGCACTTGAGCAGTAACCTGAAGAGAGGCAGCAGGTGAATTTAAAGTAACTACTTGCTTGCTTACCTTACTGCCTGTAGTGATATTTTGAGGAATGACTGTCCAGGGATTCAGCATTCGACGTTGCTGAAGAGTCTTGTGGCGAGTCTAAGGTCCACTGGCCGGGACAGCCTTTGGAGAGTCCACATTGCCGTCCCTTCAATGTGCACTTTTTTCCTGGACACAGAACGATGGTGCAGCCTGCCTCCACTGCCCTCCAGAGCCAAACAGCAGCAAAACAGCGTTGACACAAAAACGAAGCACCGCCCTTTACTGCACCGGGCTTCATGCTGCAAGGGGCTCAGGAGTCTGGGTTTTACTTCCTGGCTCCAGGGGGCGTGATCTGCTGCTCAAGGTGTTTTAAAGGGAAAAACACCCTTTCTGATGTTTGTAGACGGTACTACAGTACCACTGAATAAAAGAAAACAAGTTTGCAGCAAAAGCAGGTCACGTTGAAGAAGCGCTGTGGCTCACACTCCAATGGTCTTTAGTCCTGACCAGAGCCACAGCAGCAAAACAGCGTTGACACAAAAACGAAGCACCACCCTTTAATATCTGATCTGACTAGCTTTAGCTGTTCAGCTCAATTCCTTACCGCTTGGCACAGGAAAGACCCATTTCCTGAGAAGATGGCCAAGCAGGGGCTAAAATGTGATGACTTGTGCCCGGTATATGGCGCCAGCTAGGGAAATGAGTGCACATGTTTTCAGATTGTGTTGCGTATGGGACTGTTGTCGCATGTGGCAAACAAATCTATCTCTGGGGTGCCCCACTTCTGGAACAACAGGTATAGCTGGTCTTCGTGCAAATCCCATTTGTGACAACAGCGCAACTCCCTGCTGAGGAAGTCCGCCAGAGTGTTGTGCATCCCCAGTAGATGGAGGGGAATCAGGTACATGTTCTGTTGTGGGGCTCAATGCCAGAGCACTTGTGCTCCCTGGAAAGCTGTGGGGATCTGGGCCCCCCTCCTACTTGCGGATGTAAAACATGGACGTCGTGTTGTGCGTGTGATCCAAACCACCTTCCCTCCGAGGAGGGAGAGGAAAGATTTCAGTGCCCAGAATATCACTCGGATGCTCCAGCAGGTTAATCTGCTGGGTCTTCTCCGATTCTGACCACAAACCTCTGGTGTGCTGTTTCTGGCATTGGGCTCCTCAGCCTTCCAGGGACGTGTCCGTGGTTACAGTGATCCGATGGCCTGGTAGACTGAAAGCAGAACCTTACAGGATGTGCCCTCTCACTGACCACCAGAACAGGTCCGTCCTGAAAACTGCTGTCAGCGTAATGCGGTACACCCAGGAGCCTGAAACTTGTACCTATCTGGCATCCAGGAATTCTTGCACTGGCCTCATGCGTAATCTGCAGTTGATGTCCAGTGGGATGCATGAAGGCAGTATTCCCAGCAAAGACTTGTAGCTGCCGACTGTGGTTGACCGGGTTTTGCTTCGGCAATCCACCTTCTGCAGAAGGGCTGTTATTCTCTCGTCCGAGGGCCTGGCTCTGCAAGCGATGGTGTCTAGCAGTGCCCGCGGTACAGTGTCATCAGAGAGAGGGGGTCAGCAGCAAATTCGGGAAATTGATGGGAGAATCCCAGTTGCTGAAGACATTGGATTGTGATGGCAGGGTTGGACTCCACCAGCGAATAGGAGGATCCTCTTATTACCCAGTCATCTAAGTATGGGTAGACGTGGACTCCTCTCTGCCACAGGTGAGCCGCCACTGGTGTGCAAGGCATTTGGGGCTGATGATCTGAGCCCAAAGGGTAGAGCCTTGAACTGATAGTGCTCTCCTGCCACCACGAAATAGAGGTAGTGCTGGTTTGAATGGCAAATAGGGATGTGGAAGTAAGCGTCTTTGAGATCGAGGGACGCTAGGAAATCCCCCTGCTGCAGCTGAGAGTACTTGCTGCTATATTACCATGCAAAAGATTTGTGCTTCCAGAAACCTGTTGAGCACCCTTTGGTCTAGAATATATCTCCAACTCCCTGGTTTTTTGAGTAAGCCCTTTTTTTCTTAGCAGGAAGTAGCAGGAATACACCCCCTTCAGTTTCTCGTTCCTAAGAACTTTTTTTCGACAGAGCCTTTTTGTAGTAGAGACTGCACTTCTTGGATCAGAAGGAGCTGCAATTGTTCTGGTCTTTGTATGGATGGTACTCTATACACTCCACAGAGTGCCCCTGATGGAGGAGGGACAGCACCCATTTGTCGGATGTTACTCGAGCCCATTTGCAGACGAAGTCAGATAGACGACCCCCCACTGGGGTGCTGAATTGGTAGGCTCCGGCCCTCGGCCAGTCATGCCTGCTTGCCAGACTGGCCCGTACGATAGGAGGAGCCTCAGCGTCTTTGAGAACCTTTGTAGGACTGGGTTTGCTTCCTGTACTGGTCCCCCGATGAATAAGGAGTCTTGTAGGATCAGGACGACTGGTACGTGCTGCGGTTGTCACGTGAAGTTCTATTATAACGCCCTTTCCCTGCCCGAAAGGACTGGTGCTTGTGCTGTAATGTGCCCAGGGAGCGGGCGGTTCCAGTGTCCGTTTTGATGGCCTGTAAGGCTTCATCCGCCTTCCCCCCCCCAAAAAGGGCTGTGCTATCGAAAGGCATATCCGTAACCTGGAATTGGACAGCTGGTCTAAAGTATATGGCCTTAAGCCAAACTGGTCAGCGCAGGACCACTCCCTTGCCCATCTGGCAATAGCCTGTGTCAGCGATGTCAAAAGAGATCGTGATGGCATGGCCAGATGCGATCTCACCCTCATGGACAATGTCCAGTGCCTCTTGATTCTTGTCCTGGGGCAAGAATTCCAGGCAAGAATTTCAAAAGGGACCCCAACTTGTACCATAACTCGCCATCATAGCGGCCGAGTATGGCCATAGCGTTTGCCACCTTGATAGTTGTGGCCGCTATTGTGATCCTTTTGCCAAAGGCGTCAAGGCGCTTGCCCTCCGTGTCTGGGGGCACAGGGCAGGATGAAGATGGGTTGGCAAAGCTCTTTCTTGCCGCTGAAGAAAACAGAGTCTGAGATGGGCTGCGTGTGGAGACAGGCAGCAGTGCGCTCTGGAGCCCTTTACATTTTGTCAGTATTGGAATGCATATGAGACGTGTCCTCAGGTTTTGTGTCCGCTCCCTCATCCATTAGTAACTCCGGTGCCAACTGGTGCCCTTGCAGCTTTGGGGGGTGCGGGGTGAGGAATCTCATAACCCTCGCAGGAGGGTTGGGGCTTTTGCCAACCTCTGCTTGCTGGGTTCGGTAATTGATGCTCTCAAGGGGAGTGCATGCAAGGTGGGCACCAAAGTTGCCTGAGTTGATAAAAGATCCAAAGATACATTCCTCTGAGGGCATGGTGGTTGATGCTGGATTGCTCCTGCTGACAGCATAGGATCCCATTGGGACACAGGTTGTGGAGGCTCCATCACCCCTACTGATGACAGCGGTGTTAAAGGCGGTGGTCGAACGAGGTTTGCCTCGCCCAGAGGTGGACTCCTTGGTGGCAGAGCCCTAGGAGGGGATGGCTGCTTTGATACCACAGCTTCCTCCTCTTCCGATTGTCTAAGACTCGGCTCTGGGACCACAAGGCCACCTAGCAGTAGAGCCACCACCAGATTTGGATACACATTTCTTGGGCAATCTTCCTGTGCTTCTGCTGTGTCAGTGCTGGTCTCATGGCCAACAGCTGTGGCGACAATGGGCTGGCGAGATTTTTTTAATCACCAACGGTATCGTCGACGGAGCACCCGTGGTCGGCATGCTCGTGGCTGTCGATGACTGTCTTGTCGTCTTGGCCGACGGTCCTGGGGTCGAAGGTTTCGTAGAGGACAAAGTACAAGATTTCGTCAACGATGTTTTGGATGGTTTCATCGTCGATGATCAGCCAGCGGACTTTGTTGCCATTGCCGGCTTCGCTACGAGGAAGCTGCGGGCGATGACTTCAGCGTAGACGACCTGGAGTGCGACAAAGACGGCTTTGTAGCCGACTGCAATAACGTTGGAGAGAAATGCTCACCAAACTTGGAGCTGGATCTCAAGCTCGATGCTTCTTTGGAGCAATGGAAAGGGCTTTGTTCCTCTTCCCGCCCTGGCTCTCCCTGGTTACCGACCTTCGTGTGGGGGGGGCGGTCCTTGTGGGACGACCCTGAGCCATCACCTGAGGCTTCCTTCTGCCTCTTCTCGCTTATGGCTTGGTCGTTGTGTGATCCATACCTCTTGCTTGAGGTGGTCCGCTAGGCCAGACTACCCTGCCATAACGAGGCATGACTTTGTCCTGAAACCGAATCAGAGGCCTCGCCAGCGTTTCCCAGCCAAGCGACGGTGATGATGATCCTTCAGCGTCTTGGACGAGAATGACTGGCAGATCTCAGTTCTTGATGACATGCTGTGGGCGAAGGTGAAGGCAGTAGAGGCATTCCTTGTGGTGATCCTCCACAGACGTTCTTCAGCCAATACCGGGCACACGCCCTGAACAGGCACTTTCTTATGGACTCCGCCATGAGGTAGGCCCAACTGCATAGATGACACGTCTTCGACGTTAACGGGTGGTGGGGACGCTGGACAGAGGTCTCTTTGGTACCACGTTGCCGGTCAGTCGAAGCATGTCAAAGAAAAGCGTTCTTTTTTGTCGAAATTCCAAATGTATACTATATTAATCAAAGAAAATTGTTGAAGATTTGTGAGGACTCCCAGCACTAACGTGGGGTATAAAATTTGGAAGATGGCCGACAGAGGCGGCATTAAGGGAGTGTTCCCTATTGGCTGTGGGCAATATGACCCAAAACAATGACGATAGAGTACTAAAGTGACTGAAGTTTCAGTTTAATTTAAACTGCTATATTTTACCGAGGATTCCCAGCCTGATGACAGGGAATATTCACAGCATGTGAATCTATGAAAGATCCAATGCTGGAGAAGCATGCATCCTTTAAAAGACACAGATGTGCTACTGCTTAATTCACAACTTGTGTTGCCTCAGTGCTCTTCACAGGTCCCTATGCACTAATCCCATCAGGTTCACCAAGGTTCCTTTTGAAGAGTATATGCTGTAGATAACGTTCTGCACCCTGCTTTGGACAGCATCATTATACATGCCTCACACATGGAACTGAGCAGGGTCCCTCTTTCTTGAGCATCATTATACACTTTCAGCAATATGAGCACAGTGGTTGGTGCAGTGGGTTTATAGATTTCACCATTAAGTCCATCTGGCCCTGGTGTATTGCCCAAATTGAGCAACTCTAATTCAACAGACGTTGTGCATGTGTGTGGAAGACTGTATGTGATGCAGGACGTAGCAAAGCTTGAATAAGATAAAGAATACAATGACCTTACTCTAAATGTTAATTATACTTAATTATACATTCAAATATTATTACAAAAAGGCATATAAATGACCTAAAAACTTGCTTTAAGCAAGTGTAAAGTGCAATCCAAAAAAGTGACACGTGCTTAATAAAACATTATACAATTCAGATTCTCTCAAAAATTAGAACAAATCATCCATTCAATAGAAAAACAGCAACACATAAAAAGTATAGAGAGGTTGTGCTTATTGTTATAGGTTATTCAAAACAACCCTTGTCAATCAAATGACTAAAAGTGCCACACTCCTTACAAATAGGGGTGTAAATTATAACCCAACATGTTTAATTCCTAATTCAATGTTCTGAATCTCAGGAACTTCTTCAGGGGATTTTATTTTCTTCGTCGTTATCATCTTTACCCACTAATGAAGGGATACAGTATAAATGGGTCCCTACACTATACTTTTCAATATACTTCTATTTCTCATTACGCTCAATTCCATGAAACGATGTGGTTCACTCTTCACAGCGTTGCTACCTGTATCACAAAACACACAACAAAGAGCTATAATTACTGGCTGTTAATGATTTACAAATATTGACACAGAATTACCAATAATTAAATGTATTGTCTATTCATTAAGCTTATCTCAAGTAATTGTTAAGTTAGTAACTGAGGTAGGCTGTGAAGAATACATTCTCTGTGCGATTCCCTAATGAAACATAAGCCATACACCCTTAGTTAGCTTCCTTCATATGCTCATTAACAGTGTATGCTAGTAAATACAAATATCAAACAACAAGAGCGAAAAGCACTTTTAAACAGCTTCTACTCTGTGTGTCGAACCGGCCGTCCATGAATTTAATTCAACATTTATGCTGAAATGACATATATACAGTTCATTATAGTTCGGCTCTTGTTATCACCACGCTCGCTTTAAGTTTATTCAAATAGAGAAACAATATAATATGGCCGGCTGTTCCCAGCACTTAGGGTGGCTGTGATAGTAGGCTCTAAACCCAATTTTTGAAGGTCTCTAATGTATATCTGAGACCAAAAAAAAAAAAAAAGTTTATTCAAATAGTCAGATGACTTGCTGACCATTCCTAAGTAGTTGCTCCCATGAATACTGGTAATAGTCGATCCTCACGCTGAGGTCCAATTGCGCTAAGGCACTGGCGTGAATTGCTCTAAACAGACACAGTATTTGTGAACTATAGCGGCCAACATTATGTTGTCCTAATTTTACAAAGGGTGCCGCCTATCACGCTCATTCTCTGTGATACTTAATTCCTTATATTTGTTCTGACCTGGCAGAGTCGCATCAAGCCTTACCTATTTGTCCCGGTAAACTTCTCACAACTGAGCGCTTCCACATCCAGAATGTGTATGCCGAGTGCTTAGTTGGAAACAGAAGTCGTCTTTTTGGCGCTAGGATAGTCACGTGGGTCTAACCTCACCGATCTACAACATTCAAATAAGAACGATAGCAGCATTTTGGCCTGTTTTCTTTAATATTGTAATACTAATGCATCAATCCAGTTGTTAACGTCACGACTCGTAACAACCACCATTTCAGTACTACCAGAGCAAACTACTTCGAACTGGGTCTGAGCACATTTAGGATTCAAATTAGACTGTTATTATTTCTCTTCCCAGGTCCTCTTCTCCTACTGTGTCAATACATAAATCTGACCTGCTGTGGCATGGTTAACTGTATACTGACAATGTCTTTATTAATGCTGATATACAGCATCTAGGCAGAGCACACCTCAATGCATTAAATGCCAATTGTTATTTTTATTTAAGCCGTGCTCGTGGCTTTTTGTTAGAAATATGAGACGTGATTCAAGTCTGACAACTTCATTTTATCGTGAGCAGGGTTTATTTTCAGTAGTATGGCCCATTTCAATTCGTCACACTTGTGGTCGGCTGCTAGGAAGTCTCCTACCATTGGAGTTGCTAGTACAGAGTTCCTAATGCAGCTTTTGTGCTCTGTGATTCTTGTTTTTGCCTTGCGTTCAGTTTCATCTACGTACATTTTGTGACAAGGGCACCAAATTGCGTAAACTACCCAGCTTGTGTTAAAATTAGTAAAACATCATTGTTGCCAGGGTTTGTGTCATTTGGGTCTTAGGTTCTTCATAAATGTCATTGCGTGTTACTAATTTCTTCAGGTTTTTGGACCTTTTATAGGCACATCTTGGTTGTTCCAATGCATTGTTCCCTTTGGTAAAGTTATTCTCTACTTGATTAGACAAAGTACTATAAATGCTGACAAACGCTATCACTCACCCGTTTATCTTTTCTGTATTGCAACATGGCTTGCCTGGTATTATTCGAAGCTCTTTTGAATTCCATCCCGATAATTTCTCAAACTCCTGTTTATTCATACTGTTACGTTTCAGTTGCAAAAACTGTCCTACAGGCACATTTTCTCTGGCGTGCTTTAGTTGGAAGCTCGAAAGAGCCAACAACAAGTTCTTGTCCGTTTCTTTATGGAACGGTTTTACTTTTAAGATGGCATTTAGCTGATCTACATAAATGATTAAGTCTAAGTTAATCTTGCTGTCGCTTTGGTTATTATTCCATTTCAGATATGGATTGTGTTCATTAAGCCAAGAAAATAATTTGTCAAAGCTTTTGCCATCCCCCTGCCAAATCACAAGTACATCGTAAAGGTTCTCTTCCATAACTTAATGTGCTATTTGAACTGATTGTCAGAAAGAACTGTATTCCTTTCCAGACTTTCTACATAAAGATTAGCCAGCGTTGGTGTACAGCTGAGCCCATCGCTGTACCGTGGACTTGATGGAAGAAAGTGTTGTTAAACAAGAAATAGTTTTTGGCTAGTGACATTTCCGTGCACCAAAGTATGAATGAGCTTGGTGTGCGGCCTCCTTCTCTTTTACTAAAGGAGAAGTTCCTCAACCATATTTAGTGTTGCATCCAGAGGTATTTTCGTGTATAGTGAGATAATATCTAATCCCACTAGAAGTTCTGTCTATCGAATGGATGGCCCTCTCTTTACTAACATCTACTGTATCGTGTTATTTCACCTCCAAGTTCCTCCCATCCCTCAACGCTCAAGCCACTCATCCCATCATCAATTAAGTAAGTACTTACTTCATATTAGCATATGGGGACTGTCAGACGCATCACAGACTTCTTCTAGATGAACTACATTACCCTGCACATTTCTAACAGACGTCCATTTGTGTTATTCTGGTCCTGCTCTCGTTTTAACAACCATCATGCACCTTAGCTGGTCCTTTCACCTTATCTGCATTTCCCTGTGTGCCAGATACTCAGTATCCTCGATGGATTCTTATTCGTCTTTTTCCATCTCAACCTTTGTCTCTCGATGGGCCACTCAACAATCAATGAAGTAACTTCGCTGAAAATCTTGGAGGGGATATGACATCTAAATAAAGGGCCCCCTGACAAATGAGTGGTACAAAATGGTATGCCACAAAAGTTTGGAGGGGGCGGGGGACAAACATCCTTGTCCCCCCCTAAAATTATACGCATGCCTCCAATGATGTGCATATCCCTCTTAAACTCTAAATGCTTTCCAAGCTACCCCAATTCCTCCATTGTAATTTGTTTCAAATCAAAGAAGCAATGCCACTAGTAAGAGCCGACAAATAATTGAATGCCTTTTTTTAATTCTTTATTTATATAAATCAGTGCATCAACTTGTTATGCCATCACATATGTTTACTCATTCGCTGGTTGCTATAACATCAAATGAAATAAAGAAAAATCAAGCTTCAGGGCTTCTTTGAGGGTCCTCCGTTGGTGCACAGAGTTCTTTTGTCTTATTAATACTAAACAAACCGTGAGTACAACATATGTCTCACCAGTTACCAACAGAACAAAAATCCCCTATCCCTCCCTCCAGCCACCCTTGACAAGCTAGCAAGCATGACTCAGATTATTATTCTTGATTGGCGATCACAAGTTTCTTTATCCGTGTTCTATAGGACACTTCTCCATCAAATCAGATCACAATTATATTTCTAAGTATTTGTAGTTTACGGAAGTAATGTTCCATCCCTCACGTATTCGTGAAAGGGAAGCCAAGTTTTAAAAAATGTTTGATAAAATACAGCCTTAAGAGCGCACACTTTCCCCATCGTTGTTAACCCCAAAGTCTTGCCCCACCAGCATGCAACTATAGGGCCTTCTGGTGATTTCCAATTCTGAGCCAAGGTCATGCGGGCTGCCGTTAATAAGTGTGTTATAAGTGTTGCAGTCCCCCCACCTCTGCCCCCAGAAGTATCACTGTTGGTAATTCAGGTAGTTGTGGCCTCGTAATCTTTTTAATCTGACCTAGGATTTCCTTCCAGAATATTTTCGTTGTAGGGCATGTTCACCACATGTGGCACAAGGTTCCTATTTCCCTGCATTGCCTCCAACACAAGGACGAGTAGTCCTTATTCATCGCGTTCAGCCTCTGTGGTGTCAGATACCATCTGTGACAGATTTTATAGGCTGATTCTTTTATAGCTGTGCATTTCGATGATTTTTGTGCTCTCCTCCAAATTTGTCCACATTCCTCTTCCGAGATAGCAACCCTCAGGTCTGTACTCTAATTAGTCATGTACGATAGATCTGCTGTGAATTCTGTTCTATCCAATAGCCTATATATCCTCGAGATCCCTTTTGTGGTTACCCCATCGCGCATATTTAATTCCAATCCTAATGGTGTTTGTGTACCCGCCCTCTTCACCTCCCTCTGAGAAAGCCAATGTCTGATCTGTATCCCTCTCCCACCCCTATGTGGAATTTACGCTTACATTCCTTGAAGAGCAGAGGATTGCCATCCTGGTAGAAGTCTTCTAATTTCAGTGTGTCGCGTCCCTCTCATCATTCTCAGTAGCCCGCTTTTGTTGCCAGGGAGAAGTCTGCATTGTAACACATCGGGCTGTGTGGTCCCAATCCCAGGGTAATTTTACCCCTTTTCAATGCTAAGTCCCATTTATGCAGAAAGTCTATTGTTGCCTTTTGCAGTTGACCCCCTGCTACTCTATTCTCGGTACGTAGGGCTTGTAACACACTTAAGGGGATAGTGGTGACATCTTGTTCTATTTTACTCCAGCCCTTGTGTGATTCTGGATCCCTGCTATCTTGCTGGGCTGCTAGGATGCATCTTTTTACATCCGGCGCTCCCAGTCCTCCAGTCCATAATGGTCAGGGGAGTACCAATCTCTGGATCCAGGGTTTCTTTTTATGCCAGATAAAAGCTATGATTTCTTCCTGAAGGGGTTTTGAGCGTTTTGGCTGGTATGTTTATGGGGAGGGAACTAGTGACATAGTAATCTAGGTATGACTATCATTTTAACTGTGGCTATTCTGGCAAACCACAAGAGTTCTTGAGCGTCCCATCTATGCAAATCTACTCAGAGCACTTTCCAGAGCGGTGGGCTATTTACCCCATGAAGATCAGCTTAACTTCTGGTTAGCTTTATCCCCAAATACTCTATCTCTTTATCTTCCTAGGATAGCAGGTGACCCATACTCATTTCGCGGATTTCATTCTGATCGTCCGTAATATTGAGAGCTTTGGATTTGTTAAAATTAATCTTGAATCCCGAGACCTCTGCAAATTGCTGCAATCTACTCATCACTCTTGGCAGGGTCTGTTTTGTGTATCCCAAAAAGAGCAAGATATCGTCCACATATAGGGCTATTTTATGTGTCCCTTCTTTCGATTCTATCCCTTGGACCTCAGGGTCCTGCCCGATTGCAGCTGATAACGGCTCCATTGGCATTGCAAAAATCAGAGGCGACAATGGGCAACTCTGGCGGGCTCCCCTCTGGGTTTTATGTATATTGGAAAGCTTTGATAAGAATTCCTTATACCTTTTTTTGGTATGCAGGGTATCAATGTTTTTTATCCTGTCCCACAATTTTGCCTTCATTTTGAGTTTATTTTCAAAGTTAGGGTCAGTTTCGATTGTTGGTATGTCGAGGACGACTTCTTCCAAGTATATTTCAGTAGCTTTTAAAATCTTGCAAAAAGTCATTCTTCTCCATTCTGTAAGCTCTGCCTAATTATTTAAACAGGTGATTTGGACTAGTTTGAAAAAATCTCCTGTATAATAGTGCCCTTTGTATTTGCCATAATGATCTAAGTGACTTTACCCCAAATTCAAGTCGTAGAGCCTCAACCGGAATAGTTTTTGGGAGGTTCATAACTGTGCGCAATAGTTTCTCTTCAAAACTATCTATCCATTTCGTTAGCCTATCAGGTAACGTTTCCAATGCATACATAATTCCCAGCATTATTGTGGTGCAGTATATTTCAATGAGGCCCTGGATATTATAACCACCATGATTAATTATGTAGTGCTGAGTAGCTAACCATTGCTTCCAGATTTTCGCAACTATGAGTTTAATATTTCTCTTCCGGTTTTACTTTAATGGGAAAACCCAAATAAACAAATTCTTCAACATTTTCCAGCTTTGACTCCTGTAATTTCCATCTCTGTGCCTTACATGTTTTAGGGCTTTTATCCAAGATCATGGTTTTTGTTTTCAATGTATTAATAATCAAGGCATTTCTCTCTGCAATACGTAACCATAGCTTCCAAAGATCTCTGGAGACCTATCAGAGTTTGATCTAATAATATTATATTGTCCACATAGGACAACCATGGTACATGTGTTCCATTTATCTTGGTAGGATAGATTTTTGTCAGGAATATCTGTGGTAGATCAGCCATATAAAGATTGTAAAGTATGGGGGAAAGAAAAGCACATCCTTGTTTCAAACCACAATTTGTCCTGACATAGTTGGTATGGGTGTCCAGTCAAATGGTCGACAAATGGTCGACAGGACAAATGGTCGACACAATTTGGTCGACAGGGTCAAATGGCCGATTTTTATATATATATATATATATATATATATATATATATATATATATATATATATATATATATATTTTTTTTTTTTTTTTTTTAGGTTTTTATTTAGGGAAAAAAGGGGTTTTTAGCAAAAAAAAAAAAGGGGCTTGGGGGGGACCCTCCCAAAAAAAAAAAAAATGTGAAAAAAACCAACAAAAAAAAATTCAACCATTTGACCTGTCGGCCATTTGTCCTGTCGACCACTTATTTTCGACCAAATGACCTAGAACCGTTGGTATGGAGTCCTGTCTGATTTAAAAGGACAGTTGTAGAAGTGTCTGTGTAGAGTTGCTGGATGAAGTACAGGATTGTCAGGTTTATTCCCCAAGCGGTTCGTTTTCTCCACAAGTCTGGCCGCGAGACCAGGTCAAAAGCTTTATTGAAATCAATTTAGCAGCAGTATAGATTTGTTCTGCTGCTTTTGGCCGTCTCAGCGATGAGATATTACAGGCTACATATGTTAGTGATCGAGTTGTGAGCTTTACGGAAACCTGTCTGAAATGGGCTTAGCAATTCCCTATTTTCCCCCCATCTTGAAAGTTGTTTCATATTGCTGTTGCAAAGATCTTGTGGCTGGCATCATCATGGCTAGAAGCGGTAATTTTCAGGGTTTGATCTGTCGCCACTTTTGTGAATGGGGACCAGCAATGATTTGTGCGAGCTATCCAGAATGTTTCCTGTTTGTAAGATCTATTGATATAATTCTGTTAGTATCGGATTTGATTTCATTAGTATGTTAGGAATCCCATCTGGCCCTGGTGCTTGTGAACTTTTTAATTTGACAATGATGTTCTCTATCAATTCTTCATCAATACCAAATTTTTGTGCCACCAAATCGTTGAATTTCAAAAAATTCTTATAATCATTGTAAATGGGCTTGTAATACAGATCTCCTATATACTGTAGCCATATAGATTACGAAACTAGACTTGTATTGTTTGGGCGTTCACTTTTTCTGAAAGTATTTAAGTGGGACCCGAATCTCTTAGTTTCGCGACCTCTAAGCCATCCAAATAAACTGATGGTTTAGTTAGTTGTATCAATTTCTCCACTGCAGGAGTCAAAATCTTTGTATTTATCACAGCCTTTACGCATCAAAATGACTGTTTCTGTGCTGTGATAATTGGATCGAAAACAAGATTTCCTTCCGTACCATTTTTAAATTCCATCCTGTCAGTGAATTCTTTTCGGCTACTTTGCCTACTGCAAATCAGATGATTTAGGTCCCAGTTGATTAGTTCAAAAGATAGTTTATGAAGATTATGTGTTTTCTCTCCAGTGTAGTCGATTTCTCTGCATATTAATGGTTGTTCTGGAGCAAAGTAAATTGATAGGATAGGTATTTTCCAAGATCATGGTCCAGGTGAGAGAAGCATGGTCACTCACATTGTTAAAACAGATTTTAATGCCATCGCATTTGCTGGACAATAATGGATCCATCATACCATAGTCTAAATGAAAACTGAGCCATTGGTCCATGTATAGGTTTTTGCCACAGGATCGACATTTTCAAATTCAAGCAACATGAGATTGGATGCAGCCAAAAAATGCATCCAAAGAGACTTTGTTTTCTTGGGACGGAATGTTGTACATTCAAACTCTCAGTATTAAAGTCTCCAGCAATGATCATTAACCCCTTGGGAGAGAGGTTGTGCCATTTCACAATTATTGATAATTCTGTGTATAGACACAGTATACAATCCTCCAGGCGGGTCATACATACTTATGATCACTATGTCATCTTGCTGTTTGCCTTTAAGGGAAAGGATGGCAGACAAAACATATGGAGTACTGATCCTTACAGGAAAAGGGCGTAAATCATGTAATAATTAAGCGCCAAGTGCCGAGACCTCCACTACCTCGACCTCTATTTGAGGGAGTCGCAGGATTTAAAATCAATCGATAGCCCTCTATTAGAAAGGGTCTAGTACACCAGGTGTCCTGTAATAGGAATATGACCACTCCCATTATTATTTCTGATCCAGCTCGGTGGGACAGGAATGATCTGTAACCCAGAGTATTCCAAGTGAGCCATTTTAATCGCTGTTCCTTTATATGGAATCAATTTACACTCTTGGTCCAATCTTCTGATTCCCATTTCTCATGTACATTGTCAATCTTTAGATTTTTCTGGGCATGAAATGCTCGTAAAGCAGCTTTACTAGTCTGTTCTGTGTTGGTTGTTTTGTTGTCCTTTTTATAGGGTCGCATAGAATGATCACCAAGTGTGAGACTCTTATTTTTCCGATATATCGTTAAAGACAGACCCAGGCTCATCAATTCCCTTATACACGCCTTTAAGAGCGAGAATCAGGACAGATGAGAACTCTATTAGCGCCCAATTTATTTTACTCCCTACACAAGGTAGTTCAATACAGCTAATATCAGTAGAACTATTCAGGTCCAACTGAGGCAATTTGCTCAGTAAATCCAACAGACATGTACGATTCATAAATGGGCTATAATTGGTAGGTTTTAATTCTTCCAAAATAACCCACTTTCCCAAAGACCTTAGCTCATTTTTTACAGCAACTTGGTTTTCTCCTAAAATTGTGTTTTGGGCCATACTATAGTAGGTGCTCTTTTGAGGAATCGTTAGTTTCCTCAGAGGTGATTCTTTTTCAGCTGCCTTTTCTTCCCGTTTCCAAAAGCAGTCCGCTGGATTTAGACAGCAACATGAAGAGAAATTATTTATTTTTGCACTAGTCTTTTGTGGAGCCAGTTTTGTTAGTATATCTGGTCTTGCTGCTGTTTGCTGAATTTTGGGACCACTGAGCAAAACCTGGTGTATGGAGCCATCTGAGAAAATGTTTTTAACTTTCTTCTTCTCTCGTTCCCCTTTTTTTAGATTCTACCAACTTCCAGTCAGATTGCTATACTACTGCTTTTCCATTCTCTTTCTCTTGTGCGTTTAATTTGGTTCTCTATATCAAACTTTACCATTTTAGATGCTTTCAAGTGTCCGTCTTTGGTAATTGTCGGAACCTTGTGTGTTTTTGGGGGAAAAACACTTCCTCGTAATCCCAACTTGTATTAAAATCTTTTTGTTTTTGATTTTGTATGAAAGGGCAAGGGGTCAAAAGAGATATAGGTCACTCATTGCAAGGGATGGAATTAGTTTTATTTGAGACAGCTTTTCATGATTTTCTGTGTTTTATAGGTTAACCAGCGCATGTATTTTTTGGCCATTTTGAATCGTAGTTTGCACTTCTTCCAACATTTTTTTTCATATTTATTTGTTCCTTCCAAAGGCTAGACACCATCAAGGCTATCCCTTCAATTTTGGAGAGCAGAAGATCAAAAGCCTTAGTAAATATATCAGTAGAGAGATTGTTGTGAGGACTGAAATCTTCAAAGCTGTTGATTGACGTGCTTGTAGAATAAGAATGAGCCGATGAAGACATAGAAAGCTATGAGGTCAGGAGACTGTGAAAGATTTGTTTCATTTTTGTTTCCATCGTCCTCATAGGAAGGAAGTACAGTTTCGCCAAAGATGCATGCTGGAGATCCACGACCATATTTAACAAAGAATTGTTGTTATATGAATCGTTGGTGATATTGATACCTACGAATTGCCAATTTGGGTACTATAAAGATTAGTAAACTTTGGTGGTTCTTTAATATATCAAAACATTTAGCGATATCCGTTTTAGGTAGTGTATCCATTTTTGATTCGGGTGCAATTTTTTGTGTCCGTCTATTCTTTTTTTCTTTAGGTTGATCTTTGGACTGCGAAGAGTGGTCTTTCGGACAATAGGATTTAACATTTTAGTCGTAATTTGTTCTCCGTTATAGAGTCAAGAAAAACATCCTTCATATTGGGTAAAAAAAATGAATTTGCTCACCCTGTCGTAAGATGTTCAGTGGAGCCTTAGTCACTCCTATCACGATGGTAATGCACTGACAAACACACCAACTCGCACTTACTCATGCGATGTGATAGAGTGTTAGTTGTCCAAAAGAGTCACACCACTCGGGCCAAATCCAAAAGTCCAACTTGACAGAACTCCGATGGAAGAACAAACAGGGGGCATTGGTTCCAGACAACCATATATGTGCAGAGCCACCGCGATCCCTTTATAGATAAGTAGAGTTAATTTCTTGCAACACAAACAGTGCCAGGGCTGTCCGCACAGTGAATCATACGTTTCGCCAACACTGTAGAATTTAAAAGCACTTATGTGAAAAACCCAGAAAGCGCTGTACTGGATTAGATATACATGAGAAACACACACTTCGCAGTACGGGCTATGGCACTAATAAATAGTGACATACCCGTACAGTACTAAAATGCAAAAATACTTCAGACTGTGAACCTCTTCACACTCCCGATCATTTTTCAGAATTTTGTCCCAATGGAATAACAGTGTGGCAGCATATGCAATCAGTGGTGTTAGTTTGTTAATCAAGCTGTGTGCCTGAGATCCTGCAGTGGCAGACGCTGGAATTTGGGGGGTGTCCTCCCGGCCATCCGGAAACAAATAATCCCAGAGCCACAACGCTATGCCGCGTAATTTCCCAATAAATGCTGGCACCCGTCTCAGTTGCCCTCCACTCACCACGCACTGCACCTACGCGGCACCACACGGCTCTGACACCAGGTCATTCCGCAACTCAGCAGTAGTTCAGCTCCAGCAGCAGCTCGGACTGCAGCATGGTCTGCAACTAGTCGGCTCCTTTATGCACCGCAGCTTACTGCTTGCCCTTCCCCTCAGCCACCGCAATCACCGTGTACACCGAACACTGTCCTGCGCCCAAGCCGAGCTAACTAGACAGGTTAGAGGAATGGACCAAGCAAAGGCATAATGCATAGTCCGTGTCAAGCCGCACTGATTTCTCAACAACACTAGAAACAGCCGCTTACAACACTCGCATTCATTCCTGACCAGCAACAGCAAGCTGTCATTTTACTATTGAATCCAATGGGAGAAAGGGTTTTCACATCCTCAGAATGCAAATGGCGGCGATCATCACATAAGGCTAAAGAGCTTTGCTGGTGGCACCTAAGAATGTGTTTATTTCTAAAGTTGTTTGAAACACTATAACCTAGCACCTCTGCTTTAAACACCCAGCAGCTACTTGTGCCTTGTCTGTCATTCAGTGTAAATTCTAGTGTCACAGGTCCATAGCCAGACAGTGCACGGAGTAAAAATAAGTTGTCTTGCCTAGCAGTTCTGTGTATTCAACTTGTGAAGAGGAGCATGTGTACGGCCTATCATTAGCACATAATGATCGCTAGACTTCAACCAGTCTGTAAAAACTCATTGCCTTTAGTATGCAAACTGCTGCTTATGAAATGATAGTATCTGATGATCTTTTACATGTTCAGTCCGTTAAGAGTATTAAAGTCACACCAAATTATCCAGTCCGTTTCCAAAGCACTGTGTTCCCTGCTTGAATATGTGGTCATAAAACTTTGGCCGTCAAGATTGGGGCCATAGATGTTAGCTAAATATATTAGGTTTATGAGTATATGTATGTGGATGCTCATACGCAATATCTCCTTTAAGATAGCATCACTTTTTTGGTGTTCAATCAACAAATATGTTTCAATCCCGCAACTAATTGTTCTTCTCCATTGCCTTTCAATTCCACAATTACCGTAGCTCTCCCAATTTTACAATTAATTTGAATTTTGCAATCCTATCTTCAACCCTTAATTGATCACACTTTTCAATCTTCTCAATTCCACAATTAATTGTTCTTCTCAATACTATCATAATTCCACAATTGATTTATACATTTACAATTTCAGAATGCATTGTTCCTCTCAATACCACAATTAATCTTTCTCGTTTTGCTTTATAACTTTGCTTAATAACTTTGGTTTGGAAATAAGAGAAACAGAGTGTCTGCCTTTCTCGGTCTCAAAATACATTGACTTAGCATACAATTAACGTAATTCAGATTCATCAATTTATTATTGACAATTTAACTGTGCAATTAATTTGATATTTTTGTTTTGGCAATTAATTATTCAATAAGAATATTAGCAGCATATGAGGTTGCACGTGCAACTGCATGCGTTTGTCTATGACCTCTGTCATTTATTTCATTTTCATTTCCCTTTAATGTATCTGGATGTCAATTTAAATTTGCTGTATTTTAATACTAAATCAGTACATCACATTCATTTATACAGCGTACTTTGATGTTTTCAGTTATATTAAATATACATCCTTAACTATTTTAGATGAGTTGGGACTCATTTCTAATCATAAAAATGTATTCAAACTTCTTTAGTCTTTATATAAAAAAAATGTATTCAGGTAGCAATATTTTGGTGTAGTTATGTCATCAACAATAGTGGCAAAGAACGCCTCTCATTTGCTTTTGCCATGTAACACTGACAAGGTCTCCTTATTGTGCGATATATACAATCTGCATCCTCTAATCTCTCCATCTCTATCTCATGTTTTGAGGATCACACCTTGGAGTGCACCAAATTGTGATTTCCCTTTGAAAGAAGTTCATGGCAGCCAATGGGTATGTAAAGAGGGATTTACCCCAGTGCATTATTCTTAATTTTGTCACATAAAGTAGGATATATTTTAGTCCTCTTCCTTAAAGAGCATGCTTCACTTCTGCAATTTTCTTCTTGCCTTCTAAACTGTAAACGTTAGGTCTGCATGGAGGCTGACCTTGTCATTACCAAAGCTTAGTTGTCCTGCTTATCCCGGTCTCTAGAATTCATATCGTGAACTACTGTGGGTCTAGAATTAGCCAAAGGTAGTGGCTTGGGGCCTAGTGTTCAGTGTGGTCTATTAAGAAGACATCTGATAGTGGTGCAGCCGTTAGCAGTTGCTTCAGTAGTGCCTCTATGAAGCTTGCTATATGGAGCGCTGATGCCCTTTCTGCCACCCTTAGTATTGTTATTTTTTGGAAAAACCAACAGTTACCAGGAGCTACGCCATGATCATTTTCAGGTCTTTGAAAAGGTTATTCACTTTCTATTTGAGCATGATGGTTGTATCCACCACATCACTGAGACTCTATTATACATCTGGAATCCTGAAGACCGACGTGTCAATTTAGATCGCATCAGGTCTAAGTTGTTATTACCAATATCTGACTTTTCTGGCAACTCTTTTCTCATCCCCCAGCATTTCGGCTTGGATCAGGGGCAGCTCAGATGCTACCCCTGCCACATGTGCTTCAATCCTAGCTCTCATACAAAGGGGCCCCCACTTAGTTTAAGAGCCTCTAGCTGCTTTAGCTGCAGTAGCGTCTTCCATTCTGTGCTTTTTTAAATTGCTCAAGTGTTATTTTGAAGATAGTCACTGCTGAAATTTCCATAATTTCAGAGATGTAACAATGTAAGCTCCCCCTTTTTAACGACATTAATGGGCAGCGTAGCCAAACGTACCCCGCCATCACCAACGGGATAATGTTATCTAACACAGAACCAGGAATATAAGCACACAGATCCACAACAGACTCAAAACCTTTCACAAAAATGATTCAAGCTGTTTATTTTGAATAAAACAGCAATATCCAGGAGCGTAACAAGTACTTTTAATTTTGACAATGCTGAAAGAGATAATATTAAGTCCACGAAAACACGGCTAACTTTTTCCAATCGAGGTTCTAGCTAGCGAACATCTCATGGTTCTCATTTCTTGTTTACGTGTGAACGGTGATCTTATAATGCTGATTCGGTTCATCGATCCCAGTCTTTGCATTCTTCATAGAAAGTTATTATCTTCCATCGCCGATTTCTGATTGACGCACATGGCGTTGCATTAGAAGAAGAAATTAGTGGTTTAAATTTCAAATGTGACACTTTAACATCCGCACATGTTCAGAATCTATAGGCGGCCATGTTGCTCCTTATATGTGCAACCGCAAAAGGACAGATTGGTGTCTGGCAATCATCCCAGATAATGGCTATCACAGATGCGTTGTTGATTATCGTCCAATTGATGTTGAAGAAGACGTTGGCTGGTAAACTGTACCCATGACAGGCACACATCGGTATAATATAGCTATGCAAAATCGAGAATGCAAAAATATAGTTCAGTAGCAATTTATAACTGTATATACACAGTAAATATTTATGTTAACGATCAAATTAAGTTACTATTAACACACACAATATTTGTGCCAAATTGAACATTCATCTGTCACAACGTCAATCATGTAACATAAAGTACACTTGCCATCCTCACTTGCATAAATATTATTTAAAACGTTGCTTACATTGTGTCTTGTGTTTCCATTCTCCCTATTTGACGGATGACCAACCACTTCAAAAGACACATCTCAGTAATAGCAACTTAACATTCCCATGTAGGCTTTCAAAATAGTGAATCTTATCACTTCTTTGTGGATATTCGACACATTTTGGCCTTCAAATTGTTAGTGCGGGGGATTGAAAGACACACAACAATGCAACCCTTCATAGCGTGTCAGAGGGGGTTTCGTTTTGGGAACACATGCCCCAAAATTGAACAATATTAATGGCAAGCTGTGCAGTGAAAAACAACAAAATATTTAAAGTATCCCAAATATGAAAATATGTACTTCCATTTGGATGCTATCAATGCACCTGGTCTAACAACATATGCGTATTCTTTCAAAGATGACCCTAGGTGAGGTGTAGACAGGCTTGGATTTCCCTGTACTTCAATAGGGCAATGTCTCTCCCCCCAAACCCACAAATTAAGCGTGGGGCAGGTTTCTGGGCCAAAGTGGACCACTTCTTTTCTGAAATAAACAGAATTCTGATACAAAAACGGTGGGTTAGTATATATAGAGATGGCACGGACGGACTGGGAAAGGGAGGTTGGGGAGATTTTGCACCAGGATGGGTGGACTGCAGCAGCCAGGGAAACAAGTGCAATGAGCAACAATAAAAAGAAAAAAAAGTTTACATCACTATAATTCCAGCATGCCTCGAATGAGTGTAGATTTTAAAGGCTTACTGGCTTCTGTGTATATCTATTCCAGCAATCATATTGATTTCTGGATTGATGCATGCGCGCCTGCTTGTCCTCCACATGTGGGCCTCCATAGTAAGATGTAAATGTGCAAAAGCTACAGGCGCATTTTATTAGTGCACATTAGCAAGACATATTCCTTTGCTCGTTATTTCAATGTTGGCCAACACGGTGGCACACATGCCTTTGGTCCATTGCTATCTGCAGCCACTTATGATTCCTACTTTCCAGCAAGGTTAGACTTCATTTATTTTATTTATTAGTTATTTGTAAAGCGCCTATACAAAAAATGGTGTTTCAAGGCGCCATAAGACAAAAGGGGGGACGGGGAAGAAAACAAAATAACGGTCCTACTAGGCCTTGTGTCATTCAGATCATGCAAGAGCAGTAACAAGAAGGGCAGGAGTAGGGAGGGGAGAGGTAGGTCAGGGCAGAAGCGAAAATGCTAGGGTGGGAGAGAGGTGAGGGGCAAGAGGAGGTATAAAGTGCAAGGAGGAGGAGGAGAGGGCCAATGGGGCTAGGCAAGTGCTAAGGGGCGGCCAGGTGCGCAAGTGAGGACAACATTTGAACCGCGAGGACGGGGGTGGACCAGGCTCGGTAGGGATGCACATCCCGCCAGGCTTGTCAGGGGAGAGGGGCCCGGAAGGGCAAGTGCAGGTTGGGGGTGGGGGGAGAGGGGTGCTGGGGTATACTGGGCGAGGGGGGCCGGGTGCCCAGTGGAGCTCAAAAGGGACCAGGCAGGCAGTCAATGTGACAGAGGGGGGCATTAGGAGGGTTGGGGGGCAGGTGAATGAAGAAGAGAAACGTTGGGTCTTGAGAACCTTACAGAACTTAAGGAGATCGGGCAGAAGCCTGAGAGGGGCAGGGAGGCTATTACAGAGGGATACTCCTGCTGAGGAAAGATCTATCCGACACTCTCTGCTTGGAATAGTGTCTGATCTGCAGAGAATTGCAGCTACATGACTGAAGGTCTCCAAGAGGAAGGTATTTGGGGAAAGTCAGATGTAGTGGAGTCCCTGGCCCCAGGAAGCCTTGTGGATGATGCAGAGGGTCTTGAATGTGATCCTAGTAGCCAGCAGAGATATTTTTGGGCTTGAGAGATGTGGTCCCTGGACTTGAGGCCAAGGATAAGTCTTGCAGTCCTATTCTGGATAATTTGAAGGGGGCAAAGGGATAATTTAGGCAGCTTGATGAAGAGGCTGTTGCAGTAGTCCAGCCTGGAGAGGGCCAGAGCTCTGGAGACAATGGTTTCTGTACATCTGCTGCTGCAATTTTCTTCTTAGATTCAATTATTGTGAGTCAATTATAAACAGGATTTGAAATTAGGATTGGCTAAGCAGGAATTACAAGCAGTGCCTGGGTACCCAGCAGTAATCAGTCACCAGTGCCTACCACTAGGGAACAAGGAGCTAGTTTAAATTGTTACATTAGTTGGCCTGGAGAGCCAAAGGTAGCTCCTGGTAACTGTTGGTTTTAAGCTCACCAGTCTCTACAGTTGATTAGCGTCACATACTTGAAATAATCAGACTGACATGTACTGTTAATATAAATCAATTATATTGATGGTAATAAATACAGAAATCAAAGAAAAATAGAAATGTCAAGACCAATCCAGTGACTTCACAAACAGTAATTAATTAAAAATACATTATTTAACAATTACATCTCAAGTGACATACCATTTCATTTATTTTACAATTAAAACAGTTTCCAAACACTAAGCAAAAGCTTAAAACTGGCTTTGTTTAAACTTGTGAAGAGAGGCACACATTTGAATCTTGAAATCAACCTTTTAACAAGTTCAAGTTTGGGAGGGCTGTTAGGGGAGTTTTTCTAAAGTCCTACTGGCAGTAAGACTTTAGTAAGCTATAACAGTGGTTTTTAGATCCCCAAATCTTAGTATCAGTCTGTGCTAGCCCAGGACCTTAGTGTGGCAGAGCAGTCAGGCGTATTTTAAGAGGAAGATATGAGCTGTAGCTAAGTACTCTGAATCTTAGACAGGCACAACAAATAAGTACTTACATATGATATATATTTATTATATTTACACCAGAATCACTTTAAATACTTTCTGCATCTGAGTCTTCCCCTTCTTCATATATGGAAGATAAAGTCCTGAAATAATCAGAGTGTGGAAGGGGTGTGAAGCCCATCTCAAGTGATGGAGCTATATTAGACATCACTGGCCGAGAAGGACTCGAAATTGTCGAGGTAGACGTCATAGGTCTCAACATAATCATGAAAGGCGTTGATGTACTCGAGATTGGCCTCCATGTCGTTGAGGGATTTGGGATTTTCTTCGATGTCGTCAATGGGGTCGACACCTGTCTCGATGTTCTCAAAGGAGTCTCTGATGCCTCGGGTGCGAATGGCGTCGAAGCGGCATGAGGTGCCAGCAATTTCTCCTTCGACGAAGTTGTCTATGGAGTCGATGACACAGATTTCAACTTCAGAGGAAAAGTTGACGCCCTCTACTCGAGGGTTCATGACGCTCTCGAGGAGTATGTTTTTGCTGAGGTCGACAACTCACGGCTTTTATGTTTATCAGGTTTTTTATCCGGGGTATTGCTTCTAGGTATCTCCGAGGGGGGCAAGGCCGCGTTCTCGAAGACCCTTAACATTTTCAAACGAAAATCTTCGCACTGAGCTGGAGAGCTGTACTTTGTGGGGCAAGCAACATTTTCTGGGGAACTGGAGGATAAAGATGAGGGCGATTTATGGTGCTTCTTCTTATTGTGTCTCCAAGCGGATGAGTGGTGTGATCCGCTTCTAGATCCTAGATCTCGAACGGGAATGCTTTCTTTTTTGACGAGGAGACGACGGTCTCGACTCAGAGGTCAATTTTGAGGGTGTAACAGATTTAACAGTCTTACCTTTCTCCAGCTTCCCCCTATGCTCCCTCAAGGCTTTTGCCGTCATAGAAAGACATTCTTCACACTCTGAACTCGGGTGCTCTGGGCCCAGGCACCATAGACAGATCCTGTGGGGATCAGTCAACGACATCTTTTTACCACAATCCTGACATTTTTTTAAACCGGATCAGGGCGTGGATGGAGCTGACGAAGATGCCTTCATGGATCAAAGATTCAATGTTTTTTCTTCACAAAATTTTGAAGTTTTTGATTCACTGCAGAACCGAGCGTCACGTCTCTGAGGCTTACAAAGCTTGGAAAAACTGAACTGAGCAAGGACGCTGCGCACGACTAGTTATACCTATGATGACGTTGACACTGATACAGAGGCCTCTGAGGAACATCGACTCGATGGACATCGACGCGCATCGCCCTCTACTGAAAAGGTTTTGAGGCCAGAAAGCTGGAAATGTACAAAGATAAGGAACACGTGGGAGGACACACTCCATTCGAAATATATTAATTATATTTACACCAGAATCACTTTAAATACTTCAACCGTTTATGGATGAACATTTAGGAATACATTATACAATTCAAAGGGCACTTTCACTTTTGTGTTTGCTCGCAGTTATGTTTGTAGAACTTTGGAAAGACCAGGTTATCGTATTATCGGTAATTGCACAATCATGCGGTTTTCGACAGGTCTTACGCTAATGCATTTACTCTGCAAACACACATAGGAAAAAGTCACTTAAAAGGGAGGAAAATAAGTGGTTAGTGCGACATAAGCTTAGTTCAAGGTTCTAGAGATGGCTTCTTCACCTGGCAAGTTTTTTAAGTCCAAAAACGCATCCCTAGCTAAAGGCAGTTCGGAGAGGGCTTAAATTCTTGACAAACAGCGAATAATGAAGAGTTCCTGTGGATTTCTAAAGTTATTGGAGCAGCAAGTTAGCAACTAACAAAAGCCACCTTAAAACGGATTTGAGAAGGGGAGAGGTAAGCGGGAGTTGCCCTGGACACCTCTACGTGCACTCCAACACTCTGGAGCGACGTCTTGGAATCAGGTAAGCAATACCTTTTTCCCGACAGTACCTTTGGTTTGAAGAAAGTGTTTGCGTTGGCTCCTCTGCGAAGTGGCAGCTCTGGACCTCTGGATTCCTTAGTCTGGTGATGAAAGGTAGGACAATGGACGGTGTTTCTCAGCAGCAGTCTCGAGGAAGGACCTGAAGCACGACTTTCAGCAACTTCTGGGTTCACGCTGAAGTTTTGGTGCCTTTTCAGCAGCACCAACAAAGGACATGCTTTTCCCGGTCAATCTTCTTTGCTTCCTGCTGTCCCACACTCTGGCAAGGGTGTCTGGGCAAGTTGGATCGGCTCTCTGATGTGTCCTCACTGGCCAGCACATATGTGGATGGATTCTGCCTTTCCACGACGATGCACTCGACATGTGCAGTAGGTCTCATGGTATTGGGGTATCGCAGCTCTGGAAGCTCCTAGGACCTCGGGAGATGGATAGTTTCAAAATTAGTCTCGGGACTAGTTGTTCCCACCAGCCAAAGGGATGGAGTCGTCCTCTTCATAGTTACACTGTCGCATAGAAAACAGGGTCTAGACAGCAGTGGTCTTGCAAAGGGTTTGCAAGCGTCGCTGGTTGTCTTCTTCGGTTACTTCCGTTTCCTGTGGTTGACTTTCTTTACACTCCAGAAGCCTCGCCTTTCATACAGTTCCAGCATACACTCCTCTGCAATCTCTCTCAGCATTTTACAGAAAGGGGAGTTTGGCTATCCAATCAGGACAGCCAGACCGGCTGTGGGGAGGCGAACAAATGGCAGGCGGGTGGAAGACTCCTCCCTCACTTCCTGCCCAGACACTCTTGCGTCTAGGCGGGAAATCACACACCCACACACACACACACACACACCCCCCCCCCACCCGAATGTTAGAATAAGGGCTAACAAAGAACAACCATGCTAGTAGTGGTAAAAAGAGGGGAGGCCCAAAATTGGTACTGCCTCTACAGTGCACTACCGAGGCTATGGTAGTAAAAAAAAAAATGCGATATAAAGAAATGCACAATAGTTGGTAGAACATGTCCACTGCCACCAGCCATAACTAGGTGATTGTCTGACTAAAGTCACAGGAGCATTGAGAAGGGGGAGACTAAGGTGGGGTGTGCCAGTTTCTCAGTCTATGGAGTTTTGGGAGAGACACAAAGTATCTCTCTATCCTCGAGAACAGTAGTTACTTAATGATATAGAAAAATTATCTTAAATGAGGACCGTAGGGGTCCCCAGCAACATTGCCCATAAGGAGCTGTGTGCTACAGTAGTAAAACAGAGATGCCTTGAAGAGCTATGGAGCCGACAGACTCCATAATTCAGGTAGATTACAAAGAATAGAGTTCCAAAAGACAGAGCCTGCAAGAATGAATGAGTGGAAAAAGGCTCCACTCATTCAGGATCAAAAGAAGTGGGTCCAGAAGTCCCAAAAAGGTTTTGGGGCGCTCAATAGGAGAGGAGATGAAGCACAATAAGGATAAATCTCCCCAACAATGGCAAACCTCTTTTGCAATGTTCCGTGGCATAGACTGGGCCCTGGAAACAAAATCTGGATCAATTCCATGCGTTTGCATGGCCAGCATAGTCAGTGTCAGATCTTTTACAAATTCAAAATCCATCTGCTGGAAGATTGGCTTTGCCACCCACTGTAACTCCTTGTTGTAACGAGGCATCCAGAAAATTCCTGTAATTTTTGCTTGATCCCTTCCAACGTTCTCTTTGTGTGGAAGTACAGCCAGTCTTGTTCGGGCCTCCATACAGTCTATGCCAAAATGCAACCTTTTAGGCCTGTACTTTAGGCACATATTATGGAACACCTCCAAATCTCCAGTGTGGCAGAAATTGGGAGAGTCCACTCAGGTCTCTTGTCGTACACAATCTTCTCAAGTGCTGTGTGAAAAGCAAAGCCTGGAACCAAGCACCTTTTCTTACGCTCTTGCTCCTTGCTCAATGGCCCATGTGCACATTCGCCGAAATGTTAGTTTTCTTTCCAAGAATGTATGTTAGTAAAATAGTGCATCAATGAACGTCATTTTTCAAGCATAATATCTACAGATCCATCACAAATTTTTTAGCTCCACCAAAGATGGTTGCTGATACACTGTGACCAACGTAAAATGTTTTCTGTAGCTCTTTTTTCCCCAGCAGCTGTAATTGTTTTCGAAATTGATTGCGACGTGCCAGACATCATATTGATGCTTTATGTCTGGGAACTGCTCTTGCATAGCCCTGGCTATTGAAATGTGCCTGTCAGTGGCTATAAGGTATTTGCATACCTCTAGATTACAGAAGTTGAATGGATTTAATGAAACCATATTTTTCCATGGCAACAGAAAATGTACATTTAGATACTTGCACGATGACTGAACTCACTATTTGTTTGGTTTTCATGTCTTAGAAGGGGTAAGTGCACTATTTAGCAGAAAAGCCTGGACTGTCACACTGTCCATCACCAGCAAGCCAGAGCCTTTTGACAATGAGATCATGGTTTACTGACATCTTGAGTGTCCATACCTGGCTAATAGCGGTGAACAAGAAATCCTTCTAATATTTGTAGCACTTTTTTTTTTTAAAGGAACTTGAATCCCACAAAGTTTGAAAAACGTGAAATTGTACTTTACGTTGACCCACCAATTAACAAAGCAGATGAACTAAGTACATTTCCAGCAGGCAGTTTTCCCCAAGTATAGGTTGAGCAAACCATGAAAACGAGTAATGGTGGTGTACACCAGTACCCTTATTCTTCAGGTTGGTGCCTTTGACTACACAAGTAAACTTAACCAATGGCACCCCACAGATCCTTCTATGCAATGTATGATCACATTTAATTATTTTCATAATTTCGATCAGGCAGCAGTTGAATACAATGTATTTTGGTTACTTTAATAGCCAATCGTCCATAAGTATAGTGGTACAGTGGTTTGCGATTCCATGGTGGTGGATAAGTCCTCAACACTAGGAAGAGTGAAGTCCACATCACAAGCACAATCTTCAATCAGTAGCGAAGATGCTTCGGTTATTTGGATGTGTACGATGTTGTGGGCAGATTGCCCGCAGTAAAACTGCTCGGGCCCCCATTTTGACCGTTCATTGAAAACGGGGGCGCAAGCAATTTGTGTCCCCCGCCTCCATTATTAAGGATGAAGGGGATACCCCTGCAACCTCCTTTTGAGCTACTTACCTTAACATGAGGAGCGCAGGACTCAAAATGTAGCTGCTCACAAGTGACAACGGTTTGGCAAGCAACATCATTAGTTTGTGTAGTTGTCTGAGTCTTTAAGCTCCTCTTCTTTCTACGCCTCTAAACATAGAGAAAAAAATACATGCTTAATTTATAGCACACATACAGAAGATATAAATCACAACATGAAAATGAAATATCAATGAAATAATTAATAAACAACTAATTTTTTTTTAAACCTTTGTTATGTACTCTTGTCAATATTCCTTGAAGACAGTCAAACTTGGATTTTCCGACCACCAGACCAAGCTGAAAAACAGCATTTTGAAATTGTATTAAACCTGAAATGTTCTCTTAAATAATCATACATACATATATAAAACAATGTCACTATGGAAACCATTAATACATTAAGGACCTGATTCACAGAACATTTTCCAATGGGATTGCACAATTATAAAGTGCTTCTGTGAATCAGGCCATAAATATTACATCACAATTAAAATGGATAACTGATATTTTACAATAAGTTATGTATACCTCTTGTCCATGTGTCTATTCACTTTCGACCGCTTCAGTAGTACATCCCCTGTACATAGATTCAATGAACATTGTTAAACAATTTAATGTTAAAATCTTTGATCTCACAAAGTACATCTTGAAAAAGTTGATTTAATGATTGCTGACCTTACAGTAGCAGTTAAACTATGTAAAAAGATACGGTTAATCATCCGATTAAAGTTTTTAAATTAGTATTGACAAAGCCGAACACTGTGTACATGTAACATTTTAAAAAGGCTTATTTTAAAACTGTACCTGATAACCTTCAGAGATGTAGCAGAGAGTTGGTGAGAATTTGAGCGAGAACATCCTGTAAAATATAACGATTACATTGTGGCCCCTTTAATGCATTGTAATGTTATTTTGTTTCATCGATTCCATTTTTGGCTAAGCAGCTAAGGTTTATGAACAAAAACATACACCATTGATATAGTGAAGGGGTCTATGTTATTCAGTGACAAAGAACATTTTTCTGAAGGTTTACTTTCACTGTTGCATGTGTTTCTGCAATAAATACATCAATGCTGCCGATCTAATTCTTTGTAATTTGCTGTAAGTATTGCAAATTATAAAACAAATAAGTTATCTTAAAAGTAAAAAAGATATTGTTAATCAATAACTATTAGTATGAATCAATACATTATCACTTCTCACACCTCATCCTACAGACCAGTTGCAGTAGAGGATTAGTACGTTGTTGTAGTTCCAGGCTCTGCCTATGTAACAGTAATTGTAATAATACATGATGTAATATTAAAAAAACAAAATTAAATGTAAAAGATGGTTGATATTGACAAAGAAGCCTACAAGACAGTTTGCATCAAAGCTAATATTATACATAACAATAATCAATATGTTTTAAGTTGAACTTGAACTAATAGATATTTTGTATAATAGCATCTAAAGGAATATTCTAAAGAAATTACTTGAAAGATGAGTGAGGTTGCTGTTGACTCAGGAATAGTGGTGAATGTAGCATCACGTCCTATAATCAATGAATATATTCATATCATTGTTCAATAGAAAATGGACATTAGTATCATAATTTAGACCATATCAAAAATGATAAAGAATGGTAACGGTCTGTAATTCCATCACTCCGGTCTATGTAAAGACAGGCATGGCATTTTTTTTTTAAAAGTATATTTTTAAAGGACACGATGTGAGTGTGTTTGCAAAGGCTCCCATTGCACAACTATTGGAGTATCTCTAAAGTAGGAATACACATAGTAATCTAAAGTTCAAAATGTACAAACCACAGTACATCGTGTCACAAAGGAAACTTGTGGAATAAAATATCAATGGAAATATAACCCAAAAACTGAAAACCTCCATTATGTTACCTGTTCACAGACTATTTCAATATATTGAGTGGTCATTTATAAGGCATATTATACAGGCAAATTTAGAAAATGGTAAAAATAAATTTAAAAATTCAGCATACACTTCTCACCTGGGTCAGTATGTGCTGAAATTCAGTTGGAACTGAATTGGGAAGTAATTTGCAAAGCTTTTAGTGTACTGTGATTGTTCGTACATATCTGAGAAGTGCATGCTGCTGACGCAGAATCCATTGCCTCTCATGTTATCCATGACATCATTGGCTCTGCTTTCAAATTCGGACACTGGAAACCCGTAGCTCAAGAGCCATTTTCTTATTAAATATAAATCCTTTGGAAATACATGCAGGACTGTCCTCTGACTTGTAACATGGCTGTTATAAGTGCAACCCAAAATGCTACAAGAAGGCATTGTTGGATTATCCCTATGATCTGTTAAAGAAATATAAATAAATATTGTTATTAAAAAGTATCACAGTGAGTAAATCAAACATATTCCTTTGATAATAAAAAAATTACTTTATAAAAAAAATGGCACCTAAAGCAAACATGCATTGAAAACATGCACTACGAAAGATTACATTTGGAAACAATACTCTGATGTTATGTGCTAATTAGAGATAAAAATGCATAGGACGATTGATAATGGTGTAGACTTTTTGAATAAAATGAGAATAGGGTGTACATTGAGTATAAAGCAATAGAAAGTGGCCCAGTGGAGAACGTTGACACTACAGAAAACAATAGTAAAGTTGATTAACTGTTATTTAGAAGAACAGATGAGCCGACTCAGCAAGCAAGGTAAATAGTGGAGGGCCTGCCATATCCGTTGTCGATCTCACAGATGTTTTCTTGTTAACTCCCACAGTGTTTATAAAGGATTACAGAAGTGGGTGTGTATGTGAATATCTGACCTGGTCGTTCACACCCACCAGGCCTCTATGACAATGTTTGACCTCCTCAATTCTGCCAGTACATCCCCCTTGCGAGCGCACATGCCCAAAGGTGCAAACTGTAATTGGTAGCGGAGGGGGATGGATGTGCATGAGGCACGCGCAAAAGACCTGGGACACAGTCAAAGGAGACATACATATGTTGATTGCAGGGACGGGGTCTTCAAAGGGGAGTCTGGAGACACCAGGTGTAGGGTGGCCATGTGGATAAGAGTCCCCATGCGAAATAACCCTTTGTGGTGTACATGGCATTCGGCACCTTGAGCGTTCCCATCCTGCCAGCCCCCTTGCGAGAAACTCTGTCCACTGTGGAAAGCAAATGAGCCAATGGCTGTTCCTGTTCTGTTCTCCATAGAGCAATATTGTGATTGCGATGTCTTATTGGGGCAGCCTTGAAGCATGGCAAATGGTTTTAATTATATGGTTGGAAATGGGGAACGTGCATTCCTAATGGTCCATCTCACCACGCATCCCAGCCCAAACAATGGGTCTCAATCACATTATCCAACACAGCAACCATAGATCTTAAGACAAAGCTGTTGCTGCTCTCTGTAACCTCAAATTAAACTAGAAATCTATTCTCACTTCCATTTAAAAAAATGCTAAAAACCATTAACTCAATTAAACATGTCTAACCCACAGATAATTTACACTTAAGTTTCACAATCTCAACACCATTTTATAATTCATAGTTCTTACACTACAATTCCAGTCTAAATGCATTTAGTTTAGTAACCTAAATGCAAAAGTCAGAATAGTGAACTTGTCTAAATAGCCTCTTGCCTAGCCGCTACCTTTCCATAGGTTTGGTGCTGAACTCTAGAAAAGAAATTAAATCATCCTTTGAGGCTTCTTACCTGAATATGTAGACGTCAGGATTTCATCAAATCCGTCCTTCCCAACACAGCCTCCTTGAATTGATGTGACACTTTCTGATGATGACTAATAATGACAAACAAATCATTATGAAGGCAAGAATCTATTCATTGCTAATTACAAAGTACAACACGTTTAATTGTATAGTTAACCAGACACTCAATGAAATATGACCTTGATGGCGATTCAGGTACGCTTAGTTCATAGCTCTCCCTCCTTCGCAACTTAGGGGCCCTGGCAGCAGGCAGGGCCAGAAAAATGCTCCATCAATGCTGGATCTTGCATCTTCAGAACGTAGAATTTTGGAATCCCCACGTCAACCGTATATCTTAATACAAAGCCTCTTCATGCCTCATTTCATGCCCTCGGGGAACTCCCCGGCCAATTACATGACCAGACCCAGCCGCCATTTCCTAAATTCTTATGCCAAAAAGTAGTGCAATTACACTTGTATATTAATGAATTAATCTTTTATTACGCGATTAACATCAGAAACCAGTTTTTAAGCGCAGGCCGGGAATCAAACTAGTGTTGCTCTGTGTTGTCTTGCTACCAAGACAAACGCGTTGCCACCGAGCTATCCTCCCGACCAAGGTAGAGGGGGAGTTAAGACGGGACAGCTACAGACCGAATACCTGAATCACCATGAAGGGAACGTTTGATTACTCTTAGATACTGCGCTTTCCAGAATGCCCAGCCGGTTGGGACATCCTACACCAGATATAAATACCAGGCAGAAGGCGCTAGCATGAGCCAGCTACTTTCAAATGAAAAGATCACATACATTTTCATGAGCAAAATAAGCATCTACTCTAGAGGAAACCTCCATTGACTAGTTGGATAGAGCTTTGAAAAAAATGCAGAGAAACTCACATGGCACTGACAGGTCTCTGTTGATTGATTGATTTATTAATTTATAGAGCGCTTTACACCAAGGCGCTGTACAATGGAACAGCATAATACAGAGTAACAGCAACAAATAACAATGAGAGCAAAGATTACATCTTAAATCATTCAACAAAACATTGCAAAGAGCAATTAACTGAAGGGGGGGAAATGGGGTGTGGGAATAGGCGAGGGGAGGGGGGTAGGAGATGGTTTGGACGAGGGAAAATGGAAAGGAGAGAGAGTGTAGTAGGAGAGGGGAGAGAGGAATTAGTTGAAGGGAAAAAAGGGGGGGAGAAGAGAGGGCAGAGGGGGAGTTTTCAAGGTGGAGAATGGAGGAGGAGGAATTTAAGGAAGTGCGAAATGAGGTGAAGGTCGTGGTAGAGCGGATTGAGAGATGGAGCGAGTTCCAGTGCAGAGGAGCAAGGAGTTGGAAGGAGCGGAACCGGGAGGAAGCGCAGAGGGAAGAAGGTACAGTGAGAAGGAAATGGTCAGCGGAACGAAGGGAACGAGAGGGGGAGTAGAAGGGGAGAAGGGAGGAGAGATGAGGAGAGATAAGGAGGAGCAAGACCATGGAGGGATTTGAAGACAAGGCAGAGAAAGTAAAATGTAAGCTGTAAGTGGAAAGGTAGCTAACCAAGGTGAGAGAGCGAGGAAGAGATGGAGTCACGGGATGTAAGGAGACAAAGGGTACGAACAGCAGAGTGGTATATGGATTTAAGAGGGGCAAGCTGAGATGCAGGAAGTCCGAAGATTAGAGAGGAGCAGTAGAAGAGGCAGGAAAAGATGAGAGAGGAGATTAGGAGTTTGGTGGCGTGGAATGTGAGGAGGGACGGATTTTGCGAATATTGTAGAGGTGGTATCAGCAGGTGCGGGAGGTGAGTGAAATGTGTTGCGAGAAGGTGAGAGAGGAGTCAAAGAGAATGTCTAGATTGCGAGCATGAGGGGAGATAGGGAGATTGGAGGGAGGAAAGTGGATGAAAGGGGGAGGAGAGGGAGAGGGAAGAGTATTAGAGGGAAAGAAAAGGACTTCGGTTTTATCAGTGTTAAGAGAGAGAAAGCGGGAGGACATCCAGTTCTTGATAGCTGTGAGACAAGAGGAGAGTTTAAGGTGGAGGTCATGTGTGAAGGAGGAGAAAGAGAGAAAGAGTTGAGTATCATCCGCATAGAAATGGTGGGAGATGCCAAACGAGGAGATAACAGGGGCAATGAGGGAGGTGTAAAGAGAGAAGAGGAAAGGACCAAGTACAAAGGCATGTGTTACGGGCACATGCCTTTGGCAAGCTACAGATTCTATCTTGAGCCCGGGACGATGTGCATGTAGTCTGTCAGGAACAACGCACAATCAAAGGGAAGGCTTTGAAACTGTGTCCATATGAGGAACAAATAGGAGTTTAAAACAATTGAACTGCTAAAAGGTCTTAAATAAAACATGAGTCTTGGCCGCAACCAAATTCCGCAGAACCTTCTGCACAGGCTGAAAAACAGGCAACTTCGTGAAAGAAGGAACCATCCTTAAAACTCCCTTATCAGCCAGGAAAGCTGTTTAAAGCTTTTCAAAGGAGAGTGCCTGCAAGTCGCTCATCCTCTTATCAAACTAGAGCTAAAAAGAACAGCCTTTCTGGAGGAAAGGTCTAGGTCACAGGAAGCCACAATTCCACAAATTGAAAGGGCTTCCTCATAACAGAATCTAAAACCAAGTTCAAATCCCACTGAGCGGGAGGATTTCTATTAGGAGGTTACAGGGAAGCAGATCATCAGACTGGCAGCAGACAGGTTATTTCCACAAAGATAATGCATTGTGAGCACTGTTCAACAGACCGCATTAGCAGACAGGTAATACTACCATGAATCAATGATGTTGATGCTGTGGGAATAAGGCAAAAAAGATATAACAAAGTCAATGGAAACAGTCAATAAGTTAACATTCCTTTCAACAGGCTTCTGTTTGCTTTTGTACTGTTTCCTAATTTAATCGTTCAAGCTGCACACATAACCTAAATGTTGGTACCACAAATTCCTTCATGAGCATATAGTAATTCTTTAGGAGCCAAGCACTCAAACTGAACAATATGAGGGTGCCGGAAAGGATCAACCCTTTTATTTCAAGCAGATGTTCCTGGATAGATCCAGGAAAACTCACCAAAAAAGGTATAGTGGAGTACCAAATCTGACCTGGACTGTTGTGATCAGACTCCTTGTGAATTAACACTGTGCCTGTACTCATGAGTAACTTTGTGAATCCAAAGTACTCGAGGGAAGGCATAGAGGAAATTATTTGACCAATCTAGTAGAGGTGCCTCCTAGGGAATCCAACCTAACCCTATTAAAGACGCCACTGACAATTCACGTTCAGTCTTTTAGCAAATAAATCTATCAGTGGTTGCTAAGCATTGCTTGCTTCGAATAAAACCCCATTAGCATCAACAGCAGTCTGTCGTGATGAAGGGTACAAACTCATAGTTTGCAAGGGGAACAAAGCATATTCAACCTGTTCACTCCATTTGAGAATGGCAAACTCAGATTCAATTTTAGCATATTAAGGATTTTGCAAAATTTGCAAAGGGCCAACTGCCAGAAAGGCAAAGGTTTTTCCAATCTGGTCCATCAGATGCATTTTATGGGCTTTCCACAGTCAGTAGCAAACCATGTCAACACTGCTTTAGAGGGGCATGTGTCTAGAGCTGAGTGTTGGTCACTTTGAGGGAGAAACCTGTTACCATATGCCCAATATAAAATTGAAGTTTAGCTCTTTGAGTTCACAGAATTGCAACTAACTTGTGAGCAACCCACATAAGTAAAAACATGTTTGATAGCAAAGTCACTAGAAGTAATTTCAAAGTCAACCCAGAAATCTGCCACTTCCGATATCTTATACAAAAGGGATCAATCAAAATCTATGCTGGCCTTCTGAAGTGTATAGACAAGAGTGTAGGATCAAAAATGATCGACAAGACAGATCTAGTAGCAGAAAGTTACCAAGCACTTTCCTTCCCTGCATTTCATCCAATGATTTTTGGTCCCTGGTGCAGGTGACTGTCGTGCCTTTGCTGGTGCACCTCATTCCTGGCTTTACTAACTTTCTTTGGCCCCTAAGGCCCTCTTTGGCCGCGCCCAGCCCTCCACACCGGGTCCTAGCCAGTGTGTTTCCTCCCTCGCTCCACGTCCTGTCCCTCCCTCCTCCCCTGGTTGGCTAACGGTTCCCATAAATATAATAGTGCCAGGGCAGCACCCTGCCCGCTGCAGACCCTGCGGCTAAGGGACCCAAGGCAAAGGGCAGCCCAAGAGTTGTCTGCAGGTGTCAGAAGTGGAAGCAAGCGGACAACCACTAAAAGAATATTCGCCATCCACTGCCAACAAAACCTAACCCCTAACCCCACCCACATATGACTGTGTACTGGAGGACCGACTGAACGTCTCACCCACCTACCTGAACACCATACTACACTGAGAACAAGCTGCAGGTAAAAAATAAAATTGCAGGCCTCCCGACTGCAGTGGCAAACTCTGCAGATTCCCAGAGCAGCTGCCCACAACTTCACGCTCACACCCCGACTGGCCTATTGACAGCATAAGCACCATAGGACAGTATGCACACGTACCGAAAGAAGAACAGACAGCCGTCAACAGACGAGGCAGGGATAACTATGGGAAGTAAGTGCTACCACCTCCTGTAATAAGTAATCTATCCACTAAAAATACACAGCCAGGACATCGCCTTGGATCCCAATGTGAACAAACCTTGCATGCTTACACTGAAGTACCTATTGTATGGTGAAACCTAAGCATCCACCCGCTTATCTAGGAATCTCAAATGTAGGTGTTTTTAATTACTGTCTGCCATTCTGCGGAACCTAGGCATGTCTCCCGTTATCTAGGAGTCTCACATCTAGGTGTTTTTATTTACTGCCTGTCAGTCTGTGAAACCTAGGCCTTTCTCCTAATCTCGAAGATCCAAACATTCTAAGAGTATTATCTCACTGTAAACCACTGTGTGAAACCTAGGCGGGTCCCCTCATTTCAGTATCTCTAACCTTGGTGTATTCGATCATTACCTGCTATCATTGAATCCTAGGCCCCTCTCATTACCCAAAAACAGCCAGCAACCACCAAAAGCTAGTAACTACAACCAGAATCACTATCCAAGTTAAACAGGAACCCATAGTCCTCCCATAACCAACTGTGCCATCCCTTCCAATGCTTAGTACTCCCCTAGACAGACCACCCATAGATACAGGAATACCCAAACCCAAGGGACTGATAGGATAGACACCCTCAGAAAGAATCCAGCTATCGAAACATAAGAGGATAAAACTCAAATTATCCAAGCACAAGGCCCGACAGGTGGGCTACTGCCCCTGTAAATGCAATATCCAAACCAATCCTACTACCAAGGATACAAAATGCCCGGCGCAGAATTGGACGCTGCCAAAGATACCTGGAACAAGGACCAACCACTACGGATAATAAAACTCATCTGTTTCCAGTAGAAGCCGTCTCGAGTACAGAACGCACCGCAGCAAACAATACAACCAACAGAAAAAATATCATAAGAGAAAAATCCCTATACCTTAACACTGTACCTCACAACAACCACAGAACCTCGACCCTTCAACGCCATTGACATGTCCAGACAAGCTAAGAACTATCTCGAACACCGCAAAAAAAGACGGGAGGACCCAAGAAGAGAAAGACGATACCAATGCCCTTACTCCATCACTACCGACAACCACATCAAAACACAAAAGATGAAGCTGTAGAATAACCCAACTATCAATCTAACAGACCGATTCAACAACGAAGCGGCCTCCATGGAACTTCAACCAAACGGCAGAAGCACTCCAACTGAACATCCACAAGTCAAAGCAGGGAAGAACAAACAAACTGAAACACACCAAAAAGATATACTGCAATCTAATCAACGGTAGGTCAATGTCCAAACATGCCACCGAAATCTACGACCTCCTGTGCGACGGAGGTATTGACATCCTCTTCATAACTGAAACATGGCTAGATGACCACTACAAAATCACTGTCCACAACTGCCTGCCTGAAAACTTCAAGTGCGTCCAAGCAAATTGGAAAAACAAAAAGAGGAGGGGGACTAGCAATAGCCCACAAACAATACCTGGAAATTAAACTGGAAGACACATTAAAGATCAAACACTGTGAATCTCTAATCCTTCGTCTATCAACAAACCCCAAAACAAACCTGAAGTTCTTACTGGTATACAGACCACCGACTTACGATGCAACCTTCATAGATGCCTTCACGGAAGCAATCACCAACCTGGCCATCGAGCAGGATCACCTGATTATACTTGGAGACTTCAACATCTGGTTCGATGAAGAAACCACAACCACACGAAAGCACTAGACAAACAACTGGAAACAATGAAATTACATCAACTAGTCAAAGGAACAACCCACATGGCAGGACATACACTAGACGCAATCTTCACCAACAAAAATCTTATTACCACGGCACCACCAATTCAGATCCTCTGGAGTGACCACCTCATCATCCCTTTCGTGATCACGCTGGCCACGACAATCAAGCAACAGGACAAATGCTGACTATTATGAAAAGAAATTGGGGGACCATCAAAAATTGCAACCAAACACTACTGGAAATCAGCAAACCACAAGCAACAACTATGGCCGAAGCGGACCTGGACAAAAAAAATAGAACTACTTCACAACTGGATCACGACAAAAATAGACAAGATCGCCAAAGAAAAACCTTTTACCCATCACACAAAAGAGCGGCAGCAAAATGGTTTGCCCCGCTATCTGCGCCATGAAAATGAAAAAACGAAAACTTGAAGAACTAGAATGAAGGATCAAAAACGACTGTGCAAAGAAATTCCGATTCCAACAACAAATTTGCTCATACAAAAAGGAAATCCAAAAAGCCAAAAGGAAATACTTCGACAACAGAATCATCAAACTGCCAAACGCCCAAAAAGAACTGTTTAAAATCATAAACAACATTTTTTAAAAACCCTGGCTGCAACAACGCTCCAATACCATCGAAGAGACTATGGAATGACCTTGCATACCACTTCAAAAACAAAATCATCACCATCCAACAGACCATACAAAGCAGACCATGCAACCGCAATATGCAACCAACCCACCCGTACGAGGAATGCCCGAGCAAACTCTGAAGCTACCCCCAAATATCAGCAGACACATTCATCAAACTAGTAAACAAAAGCAACAACATAGGATCCCCCATCGCTGCTCCCCAGACATATACAAATCATTCTTCACACAAGGAGCACTCAGATTACTACAGGAACCTCTTCAACCACTCAATCGCAACTGGGAACGTGCCACAATCCTTGAAATCAGCATACATCAAGCTGCTCAAGGACACAGCAGGAAACATGGAGGACCTCTCCAATTACAGACATATCTCCAACAACCCGTTCCCAGCAAACTAGTCGAAACATATGTCTATAGAATAACACAAGAATTCATAGAAGAACACCACCTATTGGACCAGACACAAGCAGGTTTCAGACCAAAGAGAGGAACGGAAGCACTACTCTCAATCTGGGATGATCTAAAGGCAAACGCAGACTCAGACAAAAGCACCGCTCTGATACTTCTAGATGTCTCTGCAGCATTCAACACAGTTAATCAAGAAATCCTCATAAGGAGATCAGAATAAATTGGAATCACTGATCAAGCTTTACTATGGATTAAATCATTCCTAACTAACAGAGCAAACCCTATGGATCAAACCTTTCAAATCAAACTCAAGGGAATCCACCTGTGGAGTACCACAATGATCATCCTTCTCCTCGTTATTATTCAACATTTACCTGGCTCAACTTATCAAGATCATTAAAAGACACGGCCGCACATGCTACAACTACACTGATGACACACAAATAGTCTACAAAATAAAAGACACACAAGAAGAAAACAACTCTAGAGAGCTGCCTTCATGAAATCCACAACTGGATGAAATTGAACTACCTCAAACTCAATCCAGGCAAAATAGAAATAATGATCATCTCTAAAAATGGAGAATACAATCACTACATCCCTTGGCCACCAGAACTTGGTACAACTCCAGCCCCATCAACGATAGTGAGAAACCTGAGAGTCTGGATGGATAATAAACTAACTCTAGAGCCATAAGTAAACTCTCTAATCAAGAAATGTTTCTTCCACCTACAAGCAATAAAAAAGGATCCTACCATTCCTCTCATTCGCCCACAAAACGCTCACCATCATTGCTCTCATCATGTCCAGGGTAGACTACTCCAACAGCCTATATCTAGGCATGCAAGAGCGACTTCTAAACAAAACTACAACGCATACAAAATGCAGCGGCCAGACTCCTTGTCAACCTACTGAGAAGAGAACACATCGCACCATCTCTGAAAACACTACACTGGCTACCAATAAAAAAGCAAAAAAAGTTCAAATCACTGTGTATAACGCACAGGGCAATCCGCGGCCAAGGCACAGAGTTCCTAAGAGAGAAAAGTAATGTCTACCACCCGACAAGACCATTCAGATCTAGCAGCGACATCCGTTTGGAACCAAAACCATACAAAAAAGAAAATTGAGGATCTTCTCTCACCTTACACCAAAAACCTGTAATGAGCTACCAAAGAACATACGTAACATGAAAGATCACCTTCTATTCAGAAAACTACTCAACACCTGGCTCTTCTCGCCATAACTATAAGAAATCCCTATCTCCCTAAGCTAGTTTCCATAAACGGAGGGGGGGCGGGGGAAGAGAACAAGTTACAGCATATCACTATACCAAAATGAAAGCTAGATAAGTTAGGACCACACTAAGGAGCACACATGGAGGGATCAGACGAGAAGGTTAAGGGTGACATGTCAACACACCTTTAGCCGATGTAGCAAACATAGGCAGCTATGGATCACTGACAGGGAAATGGATAGGAAGGGAGCCGATGCATGTAAAATATACAGCACCAATACCAGAGCGGGGGACAATGAGTGCCTCAACCTGGTACACAAAGCTCAGAAATAGCTTGGATGGAAACTTGCCATCCCATCGCACCTAACAACTAGACGGACAAACTAAAATACCAACTCCATAGGGCAATCAGAGACATGGAACACGAAATACAAAGACAGACAAAAACCCACTAACCCAAAAGCTCAACTTTCTGCATACATCTCTCACACAACATCCCACACAACCACATCTCTGCACAGCAAACCGCACGTACTTCACCACACCGCAACAACAAACACATAACTCCCCCTTCTAATCTCCCCATCTCTGACCACGCTCGCAACCTAAGCATCCACTTTGACTCCTCTCTCACCTTTTCCCATCACATCTCTCACGTCTCGTGCCTGTCGCTTCCACCTCTTTAATATTCGTAAAGTCTGCCTCTCTCTCACTTTCCATGCTACTAAACTCTTAATCTCCTCCATTATCTTCTCTCGCCTCTTCTACTGCTCCTCCTTACTCTTTGGACGTCCTACTTCTCATCTCGCTCCCCTTAAATCGATCTACCACTCTGCCGTCCGCACCCTCGGTCTCCTCTCCCCCCGTGACTCCATCTCTGCTTCCCTTTCCTCCCTTGGCTGGCTTCCCTTTCACTCCCATCTCAAATTTCAATTTCTCTGCCTATTCTTTAAATCTCTCCACAGTCTTGCTCCCCCTCATCTCTCCTCCCTCCTCTCGTTCTACACTCCCTCCCGCTCCCTTCGCTCTGCTGACCACTTACTTCTCACTGTTCCTCCTTCGCCTTGTGCTTCATCCCGTTTCTGCTCCTTCCATCTACTAGCCCCCCGACACTGGAACTCCTTACCTCGCTCCCTCCGCTCTATTTCCACCTTTCCTCAGACCGAACTTCCCTCAAATCTCTCCTTCGCCATTCTGCTTTGAAACCCCTCCCCATCCTGCTCCCCTCCCTCATTGCCTTATCTCCTTGATCTTCTCCCTCCTCCCCTCCCCCATTCTCTCCCTTCACCCCTTCCTTTCCCTTCCCCCTCTTGCCCTCCCCCCCTCTCAGTTCTACTGCACTACTCTCCTTCTCTCCTCCAGTTAATTGCTCTACTTATTGTTTTGTTGGTCTGATTCTCAATTGTTAATTGCTTCTACTGTCAATCTGGAAAAATGAATACCCTTCATTTGAATGATAGACGTAACTTGATGGCTGTGGGCCAACCGTCTTATGCACCGAATTGGAGAAATATGAACTGCTATGCTTGACCGACGAGCGGCCATTTTAAATGTAGCAAGAATCGCCATTTTGCTTGTTAACCATTGCTCATTGCTTTCTGTCTAAAAACTGCTTTGCAGCTTGCAATTCTTGCGGATTCTGCTTACTCTGCTCAACTGTTAACATTGTTGTCTGAATATGAAAGGACAAGGTCGCGGGACTGAAGAGTTTGCTGAACTCCTCATGAGTAGCCCAGAAAGGAATGCCCACGCTCCCTCTCTGTAGCCTTGGGAGGAAGCTGCAGGGCATTTAATCACTTCACAGCTGCCAGCCAGTCTCGTAAAATGGTAGAATATGTTAGAATAATACAGTTAAAGGCTTGAATTATGCTTCTCTTACGGCCCCCCCTTCGCGAAACCCTTTAGAACGTGTCGGCTCCCAGGACACGAATAGTACCTCATAGATAGCAAAGCTTGGAATGTGGCTCTTCCCCCGTGTACAGATTGATTCCAAGAACAGAACCACTGTGTTCTAAAAGATGCCTCCGCACTTTCTAAATTGCACATTGTTACTAGAATAGACATCGAAAGCATTATAATCGTCCTACTCGTCGGATATGTCCATCGTCATCCCGAGTTCAAAGGAACTTAATACAGAGGGGTGTTGAACATGACTTTGCTGATTGTATGATATGCATTTTGTATATATGTAACTGATGTACGTAATTCGTTCTCTTGCGTTCCTCGAGGTCTAGGAAACTCACGTCGCGGGGCGTGAGATCAGAATTGGCCAATTGATACTATCTTTTGCTTGCAATAAACCCTAGCATTGGGAATTTGAAACCTTGTGTCTGGCGCATCTTTTCGTGTATGGTCATTGCCTTGTTTCCATAGCACGAGGGACCCCTAGGGGCCCCTTTCAAGATGGTGCCCGAACAGGGACCCTCCCCCACTTGCCCCATCGTATCCGTTGTAATGGAGGAAAGGCGGAATAACAGCGAGGACGGGACGGTCGAACCGGGATCAAGAAGTGTACGGGGCGCCCTGTAGAAGATAGGAGAGATTCCTTCCGCAGATCTGCACACATCTGATCCTTGATCGACATACCGGGCCAGAGGGCAAAGGAGGCGAGGGTCCCGAAATGAGGCAGAAGCCAGAGAAGCGCAGACACAACGTTGCAAATTCAAACGTCCAGGTAAAAGTGGCTAACCAAAGGGGAAGGTTAAAGAAACATGCCTGGAGTACCGTCCACTTTAGCGGGGCTTTTCAGCTGCGGTAGACAGTCCTTGGAATATGGCCAAAGTGCACCGCCTGGGGGAACGCCGGCTTATGATATGTATGCGGAATATGGTGTGGGTGCGATAATATTTTGTGAAATTTGGCATAGGCAAACTAGAAAGCAACCCGACCATCAGTGGCCAATTAATGGTAGTTTTGAGATGGGGAGGATAGATAACCTAGAGAGGGTGCTGATTAGAAAGAAAGCGCGACCTGCAGCTTTTGAGACCGTCAAAGATTGGAGGAGGGAAGCGATGCTCCGACTAACGAGTAGAGAGAAGCATGCGCGTAGGCATAAAACGAAGCTTGAGATAGCAGAAGAGAAGGAAGAGGAGGAGTGGACCGAGAGTCTAAGACGGGAAGGGAGACAGGACCAGATGAACATAGACAGAATATACCCGCAGCGGGAACTACACATAACAAATGTTCCATTAATTCATCTGCTAACTAACACGGGTCGAGGCCCAAAACCAGAATCGAAACCAAACACGCCAGCAGTGACTGCGCGGGCCCAACCAGTAGCTCTCATACCCCCTCCCGCAGCCCGAGCACTTCCCCTCACGCAAGCGTTAACCCAAGCCCCGCCCACAGCACAAGCCCTCCCACAAGTGCAGACCGCGGACACACAATTTCCCAGCACCCAGCAAGGCCCTTCACAGATGCCACCTGTGTCACTTGTTCCATCCGCACCTCCCGCTCTAGAGACAGATTCAGCACCATCCGCCCCTCCCGAAGTCGAGATTGAGACCGGGGAGGCGAGAGGCGGGGCTGAAGGAACAGGATTTGGACGGGTAACTAAGCGCGATCAGCAAAGAGAGAAAGATGAATTACTGCAAAAGGCAGAAACGTACATAGAAGGAAATGATGAGACGGCAGCATTGGCCTCATTGTATGGGTACCGAAGAGGAGACGAGAGACAGGTAGTGTTGGAATGCATGGGGAAATTTTTGGTGGGAGACTGGAAAAAGTTGCTTGACAAATTACCACCACAACGATTGTTAGATTTGAACCAACTAGCATGTTGTAGAATAAAAGATGAAGAAGTGAAGGAACATGTGGATAGACTTTTTGATCTTAAAAATGAGTTGGATAATGAATATGCCGAAATGTTTGCTGCACCTAGGTACAGGGGTTGGGATATTAGAAGAGAGGGGAGAGGGACGGTAGAATCATACATACAGCGGAGACATTCAATGTCATCTTTACAGAGGGGCGACAAGCTGATAGTGTGTATACGAGAAGCGATAAAGTGGGTGTCGAATCCTAGTATCCCAACAATGGTCATACATGACATATTTGACGACTATTCCATGCCAATGAAAAGAAAGGCACTGCAATCGATGGCTGAACATTTGATAGAGAAGGATATAAATAATAATAAGGCCAGCCCACCTGAGATACTAGCGGTATACAAGAGAGCATTCGAGCGAAGTACAGGAGAAACGGCCCTATCACTGGACTTAGGAATACTATTGAACCTAAGAGAAGGGGGAGGGATCGTGAGTGGGGCATTTCCAATGAGAGAGGTCCCGCCCACGTTTGTACCAAAAGTAGAGATCCCTGCGACAGGAACAGTAGGAGCGCAGGGAACACCAGCCCATTTCACCGCCCAGTATGTGCATGTCCCCTTTTCCAGGCAAGAGGTGAATACTATAAAACAGACGATTCCCGATATAAGAAAGAATCCAGCAGGTTTCTACAAGGAAGTAGAGTCAACCCTGAGATCAGCAGTGCTTACTATGAGCGATATAAATTTGATTTTCCCAGTCATTTTGCCAGCAGATATATGGAAACAGATGAGGACGGTAGATGACGTGGGGGCTTTTGGCGCCACATGGGCGGAGTTACTACTGGAGGATAAAAATAGAAAAGTAGGGGAAAATCCGGGAACCCGCATGGCAGATCTACCAGAACGGATAATGCGGAGATTGAGGGAAATAATTCCAGAAAAAAGGATTCAGTGGGACAAATTAACTACATGTGTACAGGGCAAGGATGAGCCAGTAACAGATTATTTCAATAGATTTGAAGGAGTATTCACAGACTTCCGTGAGCAGGATGTGAGCACAGAGTCGGGGAAAAGGCTATTTGTTGATAAATATGTGAGAGGACTATTATCGCCAATTCAAGATATGTTAATGACGTCGGAAAGTTCCTGGGCAGCAAAACCGGTGAGTGAGATATTACACATAGCCCAATATTACGAGAACAGGGTAAATGTGGCGAAAGAAAGAGGTGAAGGATAGAGTAAATTTAAAAACAAGGATGTTACTGCAGCAGGTCATTGGATACAATAGTGGTAGAGGTAATGCACAAGGCCGGGGAAATTTGAATAATATGCATGGGGTGTCATTGGGATTAAATAAATGTGCGTACTGTAAGGAGGAAGGACACTGGCGAGCGCAATGCCCGCACCTACAGAATAGAGGTGGGTTTGGTCAGAGAAGGCCTCATAAAGGACATCAGGGGTCGAATGGCCCAAGCAGAAGTAACATGCAGCAGCAGCAGCAGGGATATACCAATGGAGGTACTCAAAATCATATGGCCAAAACCAAGCACATCAGAACCAGTCATTGAACCAAAGTGTTTCGAACCAAAATCAGGGCGGGCAGGGCCAACAGAGAAGTGATCAGAGTGGAGGATATCGAGGGGGAAATGGGAATATTTTTGATACACAACCAAACACGTATTATAGCAGTAGCGGTGACTACACATCGGACGATGTGTTATTTTCGCGATAGGACAGCCCACGACAGGGGTCGGAACCAGTGTCTATTCCCGTGAATCAGAGAGGACCCTACGTAGAAATGAGAGTCGGGAATAAGGAGCACCGTTTCCTTGTAGATACAGGGGCACAGAAGTGCTCGATAGACCACCACTTGGTTCCGGACATACCACTGTCGGGGAAAAAGACTGTTTCTGTAGGGTTCGCAGGTACACCAATAATTAATCCCGTGTCCGAAGCTGTCCCAATTACAATAGGACCATTTACGGAACAGTGTCCATTTCTTTTGACAGAGAATTGTGGAGAGAACTTGCTAGGATTAAATTTGTTGAGAAAATTGGGGGCAGTCATACATTGTACGGCAGACGGGGTGTTCCTCATCATGTGGCCTCACCGGTGACGGAATTCATGTCAAAAGAGTTGCCAGAAGAGCTAAGTAGAGTACCAACCTGTCTGTGGGCAATGCATGATAATGATGTAGGATGCTTGAAAATAGAGCCAGCAAAAATAACTTTGAAAGAAGGTGTAACACTACCACGAATTCCCCAGTATAAAATTTCTGTTGAAGGTGAGAAGGGATTGAAAGGCATTGTTACTGACCTGGTGAGATTGGGGGTGGTTGAGGAAATTGCAGGAAGCACGTGCAACAGCGCGATTCTTCCAGTTTACAAGAAAGGAGGCAATGAAGTACCCTATCGTTTCATAATTGATCTGCGCGCATTAAACAAAGTGGTAGACCCACAATTCCCTTTGGTCCCAGATGTCACAACAATACTGACAATGATACCGGCCACTGCAGAATACTTTAGTGTAGTTGATTTGAAGAACGCATTCTTTAGCATCCCAGTGGATAAAAGCAGTAGATATCTGTTCGCGTTCACTCTAGGAGGTCTATCATTCACATTCACACGCATTCCACAAGGATATACAGAAAGCCCGAGCATTTACAGCAGAGCGCTAAAAGAGCAGCTAGACATGCTAGAATTACCCGAAGGTTGCGTACTCTTGCAGTTCATAGATGACTTGTTATTAGCTGCTGACACGAAAGAGATCTGCAAAGAAAGTACTGTATTACTCTTGACACATTTAGCGACCCATGGTCATAAGGCAAGTTTGAAGAAATTCCAGTATAATCAAAAGGAGGTGTCTTATTTGGGATACTTACTTTCGAAAGAAGGGAGAAAATTAACACCAGGACGCATAAAAAGTATTTCTAGTATGCCTATTCCAAAAACTCAAAAAGGAGTGAGAGCTGTAATAGGCATGGCCTCTTATTGTCGGCAGTGGATCAGTAATTTTGCGTGGATTGTGAAGCCGATGATAAAGTTGACTAAACAGGATGCAGAGATGACTTTAGAGTGGGATGAGGAATGTCAGAAAGCGTTTGAGCAATTGAAAGTTGCAGTGTGTGCTGCGCCAGTTTTAGGCACTCCCAACTATAAAAAGATCTTCAGACTATTTGTGAGAGAGTGAAGGATGTGCATTGGCGGTTTTGACACAGGAACAAGGTGGAAGAAATAGGTTGTGCCGCTATTTTTCTTGCGTGTTGGACCCTGTAGCGCGCGCACTACCACAATGTTTGCGATCCGTCGCAGCGGCTGCTGCGTCAGTGAAACAAACGGAAGGAATGGTATTGGGGCACACTTTAATTTTGATGGTGCCACATGCTATAGACGTTCTATTAAATAGGACGCAGACGCAACACCTCACCTCAGCTAGACTGACAAGATATGAGCTCTTCTTGTTTGCACCCCACATCCAAATTATGAGGTGTAGCGCATTGAATCCTGCAGAATTAATGCCACTGCCCATAGCAGAAATTGGTGACAACGAATCACCACCCCATGATTGTTTAATGATCACTGAAGAAGAAACAAAGGGAAGGATTGATTGGAGCGATATCCCACAAAAAGAGCCAGATGGGGAGTTATTTTGCGATGGCTCTTGTTTTAAATTACCTGATGGCACATCAACGGCTGCATATGCAATTACTACCCTAAAGAGAGTTGTAGAGAGCAGAAGGATCCCCTACAATTCAGCACAAGCCGCAGAAATAATAGCACTGACCCGAGCCTGTGAACTCTCTGAGAATCTGAACGTAAATATTTATACTGACAGCCAGTACGCCTTTGGCGTGGTTCACAATATTGGCCGACTTTGGGCTGAGAGGGGTTTCTTGACATCATATGGAGCCAGGATTCAGCATGGCCCTTTGATTGTGCGATTGTTGTCTGCGCTCACGTTTCCAAAGCGCCTAGCTATAGTAAAGTGCGAGGCGCATAAGAAAGTAACATGCAGAGTGGGAGAGGGAAACGCGTTTGCAGACAGGATTGCGAAGCAAACAGCCACAGATTTGGGGAATAAAATGATGACAGTACAGACTGAGGAAGTACCTTGTATGATAGAGAATGGAGTTGCAACAGTCAAAGAAATGCAGGCTGAGGCCACGACCGAAGAGATTCAGGGGTGGGCTAAGGGCTCTGCTGAGTTAGATTTGGAAGGATGTTGGGTGGACAAGGAAACAAAGAACTGGATGTTGCCAAATTGTTACGTAACTGCAATCGTTATAATGGCGCATAGCCCTACCCACATTTGCGCAAAGAAAATGGTACAGCATTTATCCACAGTATGGAAGAATGAGCACATAAAATAGAATGCAGAAAGGCTAGTGCAGAATTGTATCACGTGCCTGCAACACAATGTAGGAAAGGGAACCGTGACTCCAGCAGGTAGTTTCGGCCCACCCTCTATGCTGTTTGAGGTGGTCCATTTTGATTTCATAGAAATGGAAAGGTGCCAGAACTACAAGTACGTGTTAGTGGTAATCTGTGCATTCAGCAAGTGGGTGGAGGCATATCGTTTAAAAGACTGTACTGCCATGTCCACAGCAAAAGTAATGCTGAAGGAGTATTTCTCCCGGTTTGGGTTGCTTCATGTCCTGTGGTCAGACAACGGCCCCCACTTTGTGGGCGCAGTAGTGCTACAGATCTGTGCAGGTCTGCAAATAGAGAAGCGATTCCACAGTTCCAGGCATCCCAGTTCTGCCGGGCTTGTGGAGAGACACAACGGAATCCTGAAGTCAGAAATAGCGAAAATTTGCGCTGGGAGCAAGTTGAGTTGGGTGGATGCATTACCCCTAGCGCTGTTGTGTATGCGCACATCTGTGCAGGCTAAGACTGGGCTCTCCCCTTATGAGATTATAATGGGGAGACCAGCAAATGTATGGCGCGCACCGCAGCCTAGAAAATGATGTGAGGTCGAGCATCCTATGTTAAGCACTTACTGTGGACTTTTAACACAAAAGTTGCGTTTGATTCATCAGCAGGTGCAGGAGGCGTTGCCGATGCGATATACAGGACCGGGGCACTCACTGGAGCCAGGGAGCTGGGTGCTAATCAAAAACTTTGAACGGAAGACAGCACTAGCACCCAGGTGGCGCGGCCCCCCATCAAGTACTTTTGGCAACACAGACGGCCATCCGAGTGGACGGACGCAAGGCATGGATCCATGCTACCCATGCCAAAAGGTTCCCAGCGTCACTGAAAACTTTGCCTGATCCAGACGACGAGAAAAAGACAACGGTCTCGGAAACGAAAGAAACTATTGCCAGTCCAGTGCCACAGCATCAGCCTGAGCGAGAAGTGAAAGTTGAAACAAAGCGCAAACGAGAAGTGAAACTCGAAACAGAGCCTGAGGGGGCTGCCAGTAAGGGGGAAGGGCAAAAAGTGCCCCAAAGTTGCCCAGCGGAAACAACACCACTGCCGAACGACACAAACCCTGCATTGCAAACACAAGCAGAAACAACGCGTGCACCCCTTTGGCGCCCACCAGTTCTCGCGAATGCACCAAAGCCAGAGAAAGAAACTACATCATTGCCACGACGCCCATCGCTGCCCATCATTGTGCCACAGGCTGACACTGAGCCTGATACTGGAAATGCAAGGGCACTATTCACGGATCATACAATAGAAGGAGTGAATCGATATAATCTGCGGTCTCGACAGGCAAAGTGATCCACAGATCTTTGGTGCTTTTCTTTTTGGCCTTTGGTTCTACTCACAGACGGAGTAGGAACCAGGGGCGTAGAGGAGAGAAGTGTGAGAATTGTGCAAGTCGGACAATTCAAAACTCACGGCTCCTCGGTGCGCTGATAGAGTACATGTGTCCTAACCAGAGCGGGACAAGCTGGATGCACATGGTACTCTATCAATAAAGAACTGTTCAGAAATCGTCTGAGCAGTGGGAGAAAGAACAACTAATCTTGCTCGGGAGTGGATAAATGATCCAGGCTGTGAAAAGGCTGGGAGAATTGAACTGTGACATTTTTCGTTGAACTTCTCTGGCATCAAGCACGAGAGACATTCATGACGAACTTCGCCAGCAAGAAGAAGGACGATGAAGAACAAGTCAAGACCGGTTTCAGCCTCCTCCTGCACCCCTGCTAAAAAAATAATAGATTTAGAGACTGTAAATTTAGGGAAAAAGCATGGAAAAAGGAATACGGTACCGATTTAGACATTGGTCCTATGTTTCTTAAGTATGATAGTACCAACAACAACAGCTATTACACTATGGTTCCTGGAGTACGTACACCCATTAGAAACACTTTTGCCAAAAACAGCTACTGAAAGCCCGGTTCATGTAATCACTGGTACTTTGTTCCCAATGGAAGAAAGACAGAGAAGCTTACGGCAACAATACATTGTTGATCATCATGAACATGACCCATGCGGTGTTAAAGAAAAAAGATTGCTGGGTTTGCGCCCATTTACCACAGCACAGTGGGAAAGGGATAGGCTGGTATGCACAACCATTGCCACTGATTTATTCCTGTGAAGTAACGTTAAGTGCATTGTTCTTTGGGAAATGGAACAAGAGTAATAAGGGTCAGCTAGATGAGACCAATATGAATGAATTTGAGGAAGTAATAATGAGACCTGTGGGTTGTTCTATATTCCAAAAAACTCGCGTATTTGCACTAGAACCCGTGAGAAAGAATACACGAAAAATAAGACTAGATAGATTACATAGGCAGAATAGACCAACCCCGCCAGCAGAAAGAACATATAATGACATTTCGGATGAGGGATGAATGGAACAAAGATGCTGTGCCTCCTGTCTATGCAGTGGATCACAACAGCCCCAAAACTGCTCCCCTAGGTCTACAGAAAAAGGGTTCCTATAAAGTAGGAACGTTTAGCAACTGCCTGAACATAGTGGTTTTAAAACATGAAATAGAACCCGTGTACGCAGGAGACCCTGTTTATTTTATATGTGAAGAAAAAGCATATCCATGGTTACCTAGGAACTGGGGAGGTACATGCTACCTAGGTCTACTGTTTCCAGGAGTGTTCCTCTTGGAGACAGCAGAAGTAGCCAGACGAACAAAAGGTAGAACTCAAAGGAGTAGTGAGGATGGAATGATAGCAATGGATATAGCCAAATCATTTATACCGTTCTTGCCCCAAATAGAAAACTCTTACAATATAAGAAAACTGTCTGGAATATTACAAAAAACAATAGATTCCACAACGGATATTTTATTGAATATGACGTTAGAAGAAAAAGGAATAAGACTGATGGCACTTCAAAAAACAGGATGGCTCTCGATATAATATTAGTTGATCGTGAGGGAGTTTGCAAGCTCGTAAAAACTGCATGCTGTGTGTATATAGATGACTACTCCCCTACGATATTTGAAGCGATCCGGAAATTACATGTCATAAGTTCCACACTCTACTGAAGCAGGGGGTTGGGGGATGGATTCCTGGTTATGGGGATTATTGCGGTCTTGGGGATGGAAGTTAATTTCGATACTAATGATGGTACTTGGGATATTCATAACATGCTGCTGTTGCATACAATGCTTACCAATAATATGCACTGAAATAACTGATGGATGTACTAAGGGATGTATGCACATGGTGTTGAGAGGAAAACAAACGCATAGGCCGGAATAACAGACACTGAGGAAACAAAAATAGTAAAACAATTCATGACGATAGACATTAATGATAGAAATGATTTAGATGCAGATACCCCAGACTCCTCCTCAGAAGAGGAGGATACAATGAATAAATAAGACGTTTGGCACACGGCCAAAAGGAGGGTTTGTCAATCTGGAAAAATGAATACCCTTCATTTGAATGATAGACGTAACTTGATGGCCGTGGGCCAGCCGTCTTATGCACCGAATTGGAGAAACATGAACTGCTATGCTTGACCGACGAGCGGCCATTTTAAATGTAGCAAGAATCGCCATTTTGCTTGTTAACCATTGCTCATTGCTTTCTGTCTAAAAACTGCTTTGCAGCTCAATTCTTGCGGATTCTGCTTACTCTGCTCAACTGTTAACATTGTTGTCTGAATATGAAAGGACAAGGTCGCGGGACTGAAGAGTTTGCTGAACTCCTCATGAGTAGCCCAGAAAGGAATGCCCATGCTCCTTCTCTGTCACCTTGGGAGGAAGCTGCAGGGCATTTAATCACTTCACAGCTGCCAGCCAGTCTCGTACGATGGTAGAATATGTTAGAATAATACAGTTAAAGGCTTGAATTATGCTTCTCTTACGTCCCCCCTTCGCAAAACCCTTTATAACGTGTTGGCTCCCAGGACACGAACAGTACCTCATAGATAGCAAAGCTTGGAATGTGGCTCTTCCCCCGTGTACAGATTGCTTCCAAGAACAGAACCACAGTGTTCTAAAAGATGCCTCCGCACTTTCTAAATTGCACATTGTTACTAGAATAGACATCGAAAGCATTATAATCGTCATACTCGTCGGATATGTCCATCGTCATTCCGAGTTCAAAGGAACTTAATACAGAGGGGTGTTGAACATGACTTTGCTGATTGTATGATATGCATTTTGTATATATGTAACGGATGTACGTAATTCGCTCTCTTGCGTCCCTCGAGGTCTAGGAAACTCACGTCGCGGGGCGTGAGATCAGAATTGGCCAATTGATACTATCTTTTGCTTGCAATAAACCCTAGCATTGGGAATTTGAAACCTTGTGTCTGGCGCATCTTTTCGTGTATGGTCATTGCCTTGTTTCCATAGCACGAGGGACCCCTAGAGGCCCCTTTCAAGACTGTTACTGTTATAATGTTATTATCATATGTATCCTGTTATAATGTGCAGCGCTTTGATGTAAAGCGCTATATGAACAAAAATAAATACAAATAACTCGCACCAACAGCACATGAGGACCCAGATTCATCCGATAATCATACCCAAGCTCAGTGCACTATGAAAACCGAGCTGAACCAGCCAACTGGACACCACCTTTCCCACTTTCCTACTCCAACTTCACCCTAATCCCCAAACCCTCCTTTTTTTGTTTGCAGATCTACCAAAGCGCCTGGGGACCAATTCCATTGGTGACGGTGCACGGTACAAATACCTTTCACATTAACATCTATAATTCAAACTCTGCCTGGCTGAACATTTGGTAACGCAACAGCCCAGTTGGGGAAAGCATAAAATATTTCAATCATCATGGAAGGAAACAGCTAACAAAGCCTGGGTCCACTCAGCGGTCACATATTGTTGTTTTCCATCCCTTCCTTCATCTCCTTCCACTTCACCTCTTCGAATACCACTTCCCTGACAATTTCAGAAAGCCAATCAAAAAATGGTTCACTGATGACCGTAGAACACATCCCACCATCAAAGATCTCCCCAAGGTTTTACTCCAGGATTTCTTTCACAGTGGAGGAACAGAACAATGTGGGTCCTCGTATAATTTTGGACCTTTCTCAGTACAAACTCATTCTCATAAGAATAAAATCAAGATATTAATGTACATAGAAATCCTTTCCCTGTTACAGAGGGGTGAATTGGCTCTCCCTAGCTGACCGCCATATTGCCAGTACCTTGCTCCTCAGTAGGAGACCAAAATTATCAGTACAGGGTGCTTTGCTAGGATTTGAGCACACCACCTATGATTTGCTTTGAAAGTATCTGCAGCAGCTTCTAAGTTTGTCTGGGTGGGATTCAAATGTTTGCTTAACTGGACGACTGGTTGATCAGAGCTCAAAGCCCTTACAGTTGCTGCATGCACAGCCATCCAATGAATGTGAAGATATCTACTCTGATACCATCCCATAACATCACTTACATTGGTTTCCTCTGGGACCTAACACTCCTTAAGCCACTAGTACAAGTTTATTGAACATGAACGCATCTCCAGCATTTGATTTTCAAAGGTAATTAGGTCATGTCTTCATGCTTCCTTGTAGCTCTGTGTGCAAGGTCAGGCATGACTGCATACAACTCCACCTTTTATCCATTTAGTTGAAATCAAGAACTGTTACTACAGACCGCAATAGTGCCTGTCACTCTGGGGATCATACCGGACCTATCTTGGTGGATACAGGATGCCAATCATTTGATGTGAGCTCCTTTTGAAGATTTGGACCCAACTAATTCACTGACAACTTACTCTTCTCTGTATGCTGGGTGAGCAATTATAGATCACTTTAAAATCCACAATCTTTGGAATCTGGAAGAACAGAAATATCAGATAAAAGTCGCAGAACTGAAAGTAATTTATGGGGCATTCTGAGCTTTTCTGCCATTCTATCAGGGTTGGAGAGTGTTGCACATGTCCGGCAGTACTTCGATGTTCTACATCAACGAGAAGGGTGAAAAATGATTGCTTCACCTTTGCAGGCTGATTCTGCAATTGTTAATGGGATTTTTCTAATGTCCGCTTACATAGTTGGGGTCTTGCACACACAGGCAGTTTCACTAAGTTGCTTGACACACACTCTGGCTCTCGTTCAGTGAACTGTTTTATGACCCAGGACAACATACAATGTCCACTTTATGCATCACAGAGAAGCTGAGGACTGATTGAAAGGGGGATGCTCTCCTCCAATGGGACTCATGGTTCCTTACATATTTTCTCTACTTCCTCTGCCTGTTGCCTGATATTGATAACTCCAAATTTGCTCAATCTGCATTGGTACTAACAATGCCTTCAACTGTCAGCATAAAAGTCCAATGAGAACAGATCTCTAAATACAACGGGGGTTGGTGCTACACACATCCTCTCAAATCAAGGGCCTTAGTTTCCTGAGGACAGGAGAGCGTGCCCCGCCTCTCTGTGGTCATTTTCGGCTTACAGGAGACTTGGCTTCAAACTGCCCCTGTTTTGGATGGTTTACATTGTTCTCGTCTTCAGCCTATAAAAATTGATAAAGGTTGCCCCACTTCCAGCTCTTTGGTCGGAGTACGCAATGATCTAAGTGTGCAGTCCTCACTTTTTGCTCAGCCAAATGTGTTTGTGCAGGCGGTTATATGATATGATATGGCATTTGTAACGCGCCTAAACACAAGTGTTTCAAGGTGCGACGAGGCGGGGGGGAGCAGGGGGGAGACGGACAATGATCCTACCAGGCCAGGTGTCATTCAGATCGCGCAAGTGCAAGGGTAGAGGGGAAGGGAAAAGTGCAAGGGGAAAGGGAGAGGGGAAAGTGCAGTACAGGGTTATAAGCAAAAAACATTATAAATAACAAGGGCCAGCTGGTGGCAAGTGCGAGGTAAGTGCAGACAAGTGCTAGGGAAGGGGGGCTGTAGGGATACAGACAGTGCCGCAGTGCAGGGGTTGCACGGGAGGTAGTGCAGGGGAGAGTGGCTGGGCAGGGACCGAGAACGATGAGTGGCCCAGTTGCAGATTCAGTAATTTTAGCAGGGGGGAGGGGGAGAGAAAGCAGAGGCAAACAGGAAGGTTTTGAGGTGCTTCCGGAACCGGAGATGGTTCTCCTCAAGTTTCAAGGAGGCAGGAAGGCTGTTCCAGAGGGAGGCCCCTGCAGAGGAGAGAGATCTGCCCCCAACTCGTTGTTTGGAGAAGCGGCTGACCCTGAGGGAGTTGGAGGCAGATGAGCGAAGAGCTCGAGAAGGAATATTTAGGAAGAGAGAGTTGAACGTATTTTGGCCCAAGGCCCCAGACGGCCTTGTGGACAATGCAGTGGGTTTTGAACTTGATCCTCGCAGTCACTGGGAGCCAGTGTAGTGATTTCAGTCCTGGAGAGATACGGTCCCTGGGCCTGAGGCCAAGGACAAGTCTCGCAGTCCTGTTCTGGATGAGTTGCAAAGGGCGGAGAGTAGAGGCGGGCAGATTTAGATAGAGGCTGTTACAGTAGTCCAGCTTTGAGAGAAACAGGGCTCTAGAGACAGTGAGCTTCTGGGGGAAGGAGAGGAAAGGAAGGATACCTCTGAGGAGGTGTAGCTGGTAGTGTGACTTCTTAGAGACGTCGGATATGTGAGGAGAGAAGGAGAGTGTAGAGTCGAAGATGACCCTAAGGCTTTTTGCCTTGCAGGTAGGAGCGCGAAGAGGGCCAAGAGAGGTCGGCCAGAGAGCTGCAGGGAAGGAGGGAGTGGATGTGCCGATGAGTAGAATCTCAGTCTTACTGGCATTAAGGCAGAGGTCGTTGGCGGCACACCATTCCTGGATAGCAGAAAGACAGATATGAGGGAAGGAGAAGAGGAGGCCGAGGGTAGCCTGAAGATGAGCTGGGTATCATCCGCATAGCACTGAAAGTTGGGGCAGAGAGCGGCAATGCGGTGGCCGAGAAGTGCCAGATACTGTCCAGAGAGGTAAGACCCCAGTTGGACCTGGGAGGGTCGATTGGAGAGGAAAGAGGTCAACCACGCCAGAGCCTGACCAGTGATACCCAGGTTATCACAGAGACGTTTAAGCAGGATTCTATGGTTGACAGTATCAAAGGCAGAAGAGAGATCAAGCAAAATGAGAACACATGGAATGTTCGAGTCAAGGTTCAAGAGCAGGTCCTCACAGATGTTCAGGAGGGCAGTTTCCGTGCTTCTGGCAGCTCTGAAGCCAGACTGATGGTCATGGAGACTACCAACAGATTCAGCATGGCGATTAAGCTGGGAGATGGCCAGTTTCTCCAGGAGCTTGCCCAGGAAGGGAGTGATAGAGATTGGGCGATAGTTAGCTGGGCAGGAAGGGTCGGAAGAGGGTTTCTTAAGAAGGGGGTGCACAAGGGAGTGCTTGGGAGGGGATGGGAAAACTCCAGAGGCAAAGGAGTGATTGCAGAAGTCAGCAAGGGCAGGAGCCAAGGAGTCGATGTGGTGCTTGATAGTTTTGGAGGAACAGGGGTGGACCTGTTTTGATGAGACTTTCATAGATTGGACTTGTCTCGAAACCTCGTCAGCAGAGAAAAGGGGAAAGGCAGAGAAGGAGAGAGGAGGGGTGGCTGCAGAAGGGCCAGAGGAGGGACAGGGAATAGAGATGGGGAGGTCATAGGAGGATAGTGAGGACAGGATGTCCTGAGTTTTAGAAATGAAGTGAGAGGCCAGTGCCGTGCAGAGGGCCTGGGAGGGGACAGGAGAGGTAGAGACTGCAGCAGGGTTGGCCAGCTCCTTGCAGATTTTAAAGAGTTCGGCCGAATTGTTAGATACCACAGAGATGCGGGCTTGGATAAGGGCTCTCTTTTTGGTGAGAACGGAGAGCCGGTATTGCCTTTGGAGCAGGCGGCAGGCCAGTTTGTCAGGGGATGAACATGAAGCACGCCATTTCCTCTCTGCCACCCTGCAATTGCGTTTAAGGGTGACGAGATCCGAGTCATACCAGGAGTTACATTTGGATTTGGGCTTCAGGCGGATTCTCATGACAGGGGCAAGGATATCAAGAGTATCAGATATAGCACAGTGGAGAGTGGAGAGGGCTGTATCAGGGTGGGAGTCAGCCGAAGGGGGAGGAGGGGGCGAGAAGGTGGTAGCAAAAGCCTCGACTGACACACGCTTCATGGGTTGGATGACCACGAAGGAAGGTGGCAGTGATGAGGGTGGCTTTGCCTGAGGGGTAGGGAGGGTGAGGTGGGAGGAGAGGAGAAAGTGATCACTCCAGGAGAGAGGAGTGGAGAGAGGGCCAGAGAGGGGAATGTCAGAAGAGATCAGGGCATCAAGAGTGTGCCCCGCAGTATGTGTCGGCCCAGACGGAAGAATAGAGAGAGAGAGAGAGAATCGCAGAGGTCGCGAAAGAGTCCAGAGAGGGGACAGGAGGCATCCAGGTGGATGTTGAAGTCTCCAAGAAAGAGGAGTTGAATGGTTGAGGACAGGAGTGAGGAAGAGAGGTCCGCCCACTCGGAGAGGAAGGAGGAAATTTGACTAGGTTTCTGATAGATAGTAGCCACAGTAAGGGAATGGCTAGGAGGGAGAGAGAGAGTCGGCAGACAAGACATTCAAAGGAGGAGTAGGTCTGCGTGGGAGTAACCGTGGCAGGAACCCACTCAGGGAAGATGAGGGCCACAGCCCCCCCAGCACGGTTGGGCCTGGGCACGGAGAGGATCTTGTAACCGTCAGGTAGGAGTGTGTCAAAGCTGGCCGTGAACCATGTCTCAGTGAGACCGAGTACGTCAAGGTCCAGTTTCTCAAGAAGGCGGCAGATATCAGAGGAGTGTTTGACAGCAGAGCGAGAGTTAAGAGTGGCAATGTGGAGAAGGTTGCCATCTTTGAAGGACTTCCGGGGAGGGGTACAGATCAGAGGTACGCCCTGAGCTTAAGTCGTAATTCGGTGTCTATCCACTCAGAGTACATCTTGGTGGTGAATCTATACTGGAACCCTGCAAAGATTGCACAATTGAAATTCTTTGATTCTATGGAAAATATTTTTTTCAATTGGCAAACTTTAAGGAATTCCAATTCAATTATGTGTAGTGATCTGAATGCTCTTTGCGTACCACACCCAAGAGATAAAAGCTTCTGTATTCTTTGAAAAGGCTGTATGGAAAAGGGGCAGGGATTGCATGCTATTAATGAAGGCATGGGGATTCTGTAGTTTGAATGGAAATGTTTCAGAAGATGAATGCCCCTATTACACATGGGTTAGAGGTTCACAAACCAGAGTCTTGGATTATTGCTTTGTATCTGAAGAAATCTTTTGACATTAAGATGGAGTGTACTGACGTTAGCGATCATCTACCCCTCTGGGTCAAATGGAGTGTGAAGACTCAGCCGGTCGAACATCATTTTTATAATGTGTTGGATATAATTCAAGCTGGAAATAGGATTGTATGGAATTGGTATAACATACAAGCTTTTAATAACATCTTACAAGTCATTTAAGAGGTGTTTTTTGAGTGGCTAGAAATTTATTTTTGTCACAAAGTAATAAAGAGGTCTATTTAGCAATAAACCTAGGGTCTTAGACCAGCACGTCTATGACCTAGAAGTGCAGCAGAAAAAGAGAGCACTGCGAAGGGCTCTGAGAAACATTTCCCTGGCAGACATTAATCAGAGCCGGCATTTAAAAAATCATTTTAAGAACTGGCTACACCAACATAAATACAAACAGCTTTTAGCGGACGTACAGAACATGCTTAATGAGCTGACCCAAACAAATATGCGAGACCTTTGGCATTTAAATCATATGGGAAATACCAAACTAATGTGAATTCTGAGGGGAAATGGATTTACCATTTCCAGAGTATTGATGCAAATAACATTGGAAACTCAACTTTGGCGGTTTGCTGCAATGAGGTGACTTGGTGCTTGGAAAGGGATATAGATGCCCAGTCTATTCTAATCTCCTGCAGTAGTAATTTGAGGGCCCCTGGCCCGGATTGTCTGTCAAAAATATGGTCCTGAAGGAAATGTCAATTTTTGGGCTAACACCCTGTTAGCAATTTTAGATGAAGTAATGGCATGTAAAAAAAACCCAGAATCTTGGCCATGTTCCATTATAGTGCCAATCTATAAAAAAAAAAAGGGTCTTGAGCTGATCTGGCAAACTACAGGCCGGGAGCACTTGTTCCATCAAAGCTCTTTGTGACATTTTTGCCCATTCTTGTAGATCACGCAGTAGCAAAGAAGCAGAGACTGGATGTCTTTCAGACGGGTTTCTGCAAGGGCTTAGGGACAACTACAAATGGTTTTATTCTCAGTCTCTATAAAAAGGACTCGATGGAGAGGTCTAAGCCCCTGTATATTGTGTTTATTGACTTCTCCATGGCCTTCTATAGTATTGATAGGAATAGATTGTGGGATAAGCTACGATCCTGGGGATGTCCTGCCCCTTTATTAAATGTGATTGTTGCTTTACATACCAACACCTCTGTCCGGTTGAGACTAAACAGGCAGGGTCTCCTCTCTGCGACCATTCAAAGGGGGCGTGATTTGAAGCTAGGCTGAGTCTTGGTGCTGTTTATCTCGGATATTGCCTTGGCTTTTGACGGTATTCAATGTTTTCTGCCTTCTTTGGGCGTAAGTCCAATAGACTACCTCTTATATGCAGATGATATGGTCTTGATAGGTGTCTTTTCACTGTCGAAGACTTTCGAAACTGCAAGGATTTTAAGTAGACCTCTGCATGACCATTTTGACCTCTCTTTAAACAATTCAACAATCAACAAATCTTCATCTTGCAACATCAATGCCTCTTGGTACTTGTAGTTTCTTATTCTCTTTACTTTGCCCACTTGGCCTGTTTCAACGTTCATATACTTTGACCTCTTGGCATATGCAGAGTTCACATACTTTGTTTTTCACCTATTCAACTTTCAGGATCGAGGTTACTTTCTTGCCTTTGGTTCCTGCTGTAATATACTTCAACTTAGAACATTTCACAGAGACTTTCAAATGTGCGATTTACCTTGCAGGACCACTCCGTTACTTTGTATCCTTTCCTTTTACGATTGCCCTTTCCACTACAGGTTTTATCGGCAGATGCGCAACCTTCAACTTTTGGGTTAGTTACTTTTGCTTTTAACAGAAACCAGGCTTTTGTTGCCTTCGATAACTCACTGGTTGCGTGAATGGTCTTTCATCTACGCCTTTCATGCAGCAGTCAAGGCCGTTACCAATGCCTCCTCTGCTCCTCCCCAACTCCATCGTTCACCCGCAAGGGTCACAGGCCGCTTTCAAGCACCTTGAAGGTTTCTCTCTTCCGCTCACTCGGTTTCAGTCTTGAAACACTTACAGCTTCCCCAAAGTGTGGAATTCCCGCCTTGCTCCCTCTCATTCTACAAAACTGCCGATCAGCCCCTTGGCCTTCCAACTTCCATAGCCTGGTTCACATCAGCCCTGAAAGAGCTGTTCCTTCTCGTACCCAGCCTCGCTCAGATTGTGCCTGTGCATGCCACATTTTATCCTGACAGGGAGTGTTAACAAGTGGCGGATGCGTATAGTTAGGATTACGTGCCTGACCCGGACTGGCCCCATTACAGGGATAGAGCCATAGCAAGTCAGTAGAGGTAATCTTTATGGCCTCATTCCTCATCTTCCTCGGCTCAGTAGTGTTGTCAATGTAAGGTGGGGAGGAATTATGGGAGTTGTAGTTTCCCATAAAATAAGCAGTAATAGGGGTTAGGTGGGTTGTGGAAAAAGGGAGATACCATGTCTCACAATCGGGTGCTTCTCCCCCACTCCTCGAGGACCCCCTACACAAATGATCCTCCCTCGCTTGTCCACCCCCACGGTCGGGAATCAAAAGCGATGGCCTTTCCATGGCTACCTGAGTACGGGATCCCCAAGGATACCCTTTTAAAACTGGGTCTGTTGAATATATGGCACATTAGCTCACCCTTGTATTAGTGCAGGATTTCCCGAAAAAAGCAGAACAAAAATTGTAGGAGCAAGATTGGATTAATACTATCCAAGAAGTCTTAGTTACTTACCTGTAACTGTATTCCTCCAGCCTTGGTATCTTTCATGATTCACATGCTTGAATATTCCTTGTTATACTGGAATCCTCAGTAAATTAAATAACAAAAAATAATATATAAAAACTTTCCCTTGGGAAAGAAAAGAAATCTACACCCACAGGTCCCGAGAGGGCTTGGGTGGCCTTTCACTTTTGGAGTCCCTCCACCTCCTTTTGGTTCTTTTAGGCCCTAACCAATGAGGCAGCAGGGTTTTGGCTCCATCCCAGTCAGCCATCTTCAGATTTTGAACTGTAAGTAGCAAGACCGATGACTGACTGGTGGAGGAGCAGCCTCTCCCCAGGGCAGGAGGGCAGGCGCATGTGAATCTATGAAAGATATCTGTAACTGTATTTCTCCAGCATTGGTAAGTAACTAAGACTTCTCCAGCATTGGATCTTTTATAGATTCACATGCTTGAACAGAATACCTAGCAGTCGTAGACCTCATTACATGCTTGATCGTCAGAGTGTAGCACCAGAGGTGCGTGCAGGGGCGTTGCTAGGGTGGGGCTAAGGGGACTATAGCCCCTGATCTTTTGGTTGTAGCCCTGGATAGAATCTCAGAAGCTACAGTCAAAAGACTAGCTAGCCCCCAGTCCCAACAGTTCTGACATCAGCTTAGCCCCGGGTCTTTTCCAGACCTAGCAACTCCCCTGGGTGCGTGTGCTATTTATGGGATACATTACTCACTGTAATCCGATTTCTGATGCTTGTATCTGCTTAGATGGATATGCTATGCATCGAGGTCCCTCAAATTGTTTTGATCTGACATGAGGTTGCATGAAGAGTATTGTGAGTACAGGTGTAGTAAAGCAGATTATGTATCCGATAAAGCCCAGAAAACATCTATGCACCTTCTACTCCACAGGTAGGAAGGGAGGGCGCATATGAATCTAAGCAGATACAAGCATCAGAAATCCGATTACGTGACTAATGTATCCCGTCTGAGGCTTGTGGGATCTGTTTAGATCAGATGCTATGCATAGATTAACGAGCAGCGTTTGGAGAAGGAGGTGGGATGTGAGAAGGTACAGCCGCAAATAGATGTTTTAGTATCGCTTGTCCCACATGGCAATATGTTTTAGAGTGGGTGTCAATGCAGTAGTGCTGAGTAAACGTATGGATAGAGCTCCATGTAGCTGCTTTGCAAATGGTGTCCAGCGGAACATTTGCGATAAAGGCCATGTGATGCTGGAAATGCATCGGAGAGACAGGGCCTCCGTATCCTTGTCCTTTACTGCCATCGTGTGTTCTGTTGTGTTTTCCGCACAGGAGTTCATGTGGGACTCCTGGCAGTGCAGCTCTCTCTCTTTTGGTTTGGTGAACCGACCCGTGGGATACCCTTACGGCACCCATGGGTGGGGGTACAACCCTGTGCCCCAAGTGTATGTTTTTGGGCACCTGAGGGTGGCCCGCAGAGCAGGGTATGGGCTGGTGGCAGCTCCATGCTGAACTTGACAGGTGCGCTGAGTATCCTCCATTTTGGGATACCCAGGCCCTGCCATTGGAATCAGTTGATTCCCAATGGAAAACGAGATGGCCCCTGTGGCCTCTTGCTTTCTATTGCCTCGTACCTTGTTTTCCCAAAGTCCTGGGAAGCCCTGACTCTGCCCGTTCCCCCTGACTGGCTGTTGGGTGGAAGTTCCATATATGGTGTTGTTGTGAAGTCCAGTCTAGACTAACTGGAGCCTTCCCAGTGTTTGTATGTTGTTGGTACGCCCTGTGGGTGGGACCTGGGTGAATGGAGTGTGTGACCAATATGCACTTCTTGTTGTGGCTGTCTGGTTTCTGGTATGAGAGACAAAGACTAAGACAGGCCTGCCCGAAACTGGCCTGAATGCAGTGTGTAGTGTTGAATGGCTGGGTACTTGTCCCAATCCACATTCCTTGTTGTGAGTGTCTGAGAGGGAGGAGGATGGCCTGAATGCAACTGTGTGCCCGATTGGCTGACTGACTGCATGCATGAATGCCCTTCTGTATGATTGGCTGCTGAGAGTGACCCAGCAGTGTGGATGAGAGACAAGATAGTATACCTGGGGACCTCTCACCAATGGAAATTGTTCAGAAGTGTTCAGAAGCTGTGTCTACACTTGAAGAGTAACTGCTGATCCTAGACGCCCAGCTGGAAGAAGAAGACTTGCTGTTGCATTGGCTTCGACCTGATCTGAAGACTGATCCGAGAGGACCTGGTAAGGCGCCCTCTTCCCGTGCTCCGAGGGACCATCGAGCACCGCTAACCTTCGCCGAAGCTCCCTGGAAGTCAGACCCTCGAAAGGCTGCCGACCCGAGACGGGACCGCTGAGGAGAACGAAGCAAAGCGCCCGGACTTCGCCGCTGTCGAAGTCTAGTGCCGTCGACCAGGGTTCGCAGGTTTGTGTAACCGCTGGAGGCCCGTCGAAGTTGTGTTGCCCAGCCGTGGGGACCACTTGACGCTGTACCGCCGACGACCGGAGCCGCCCACTCCTTTGCCTAAGAACATTTGAATCCAAGGACTCCCTTGTCCGCAGAGTCGACTGCTTTGTCCCGCCGGAGAAAGTCGAGGACGACCCACGCGCCACGGAGAATCCGCCGGTGGGTTTCCCGCCACCTAAAGGCCACAAAGACTTCAACGACTCGACGCCCTTGTTGGGTCACAGTTCTCCTGAAACTCTTTGCGGTCCTGAACAATCCATCGCCGAGGTGCCCCGCACACCTCATCCTCGCAGGACGTTGCTGACCAGCACCGCCTGGATCGACATCGGGGTCTCGGTCCCCTTGAACTTCTCATTGCCGCCGTCGACGACAAGTTCACCATCTTCGACGCCTCTCGACGATCCGTGGCTCCTGCTTTAAAGGGAGTCACTCAAGAAGGATCCTTCGACGCGTCTTCGAAGAACTCTACTCCACCAGGTACATTGGGGGGGGTAAAACCTTAATAGGAGGAAATAAGGCTATTGACAAATATATGGACTGGGCTTGTGCTATATATCTTTATTTTACAGGTTGCCCAGGTGGGGGGGGATCTCCACACAGAACTGTACCTAGTGGTAGGGGCCAGTAGTCTGCCTACCGTGTCAACTATCTTGCTTTCCTTCCTATCTCTATTGCTGGTTTCCGCGTTATTGATCTGTGTGACATTTTAACCGTACAGTTGATGCACTTTAATGAGATTCGATAACATTGGTGGTACCACTTTAGAATTGTATATATTTATCATTGTTGATTTCCGAGTACAAAGTGCGTTATTGTGATCGTGTACATACCTTTGAATATTAATTATATAAAGACTGTTTTCAGTAATACAGTGTGTGGACATTCCTTTGTGGGCGTTCGGGGACTACACTGTACTTAAGAACCAGCCTGCATCACCTCCTGAGAAGCTAGGCCTTGATTGCTTAACTACGTTATCAATAATAGAGAATCTTGGCTGGGGTCCTCTGTGCCTCCCCTATACCATATAGAGAGCGGAAGTACAGACACCCCCCTCCAGTCTTTACAGGCCAAGGTAGCTCCTGTACCCCTAGTGGAGTGATATTTGATAGAGAATTACAGAGCTGTATGCATTTGACTATCCATCTTGAGATGGCGTTTCTGGAGCTATGGAGATAAACGGATGGTCTGTTTTCCTTAGCAGTCTGGTCTTGTCTACATAGTAGAGGACCGCCCTCCTTACATCTAGCGTATGGCGTTTATTCTCAGCTGCGCTTGATGGGTTTTGAAAAGAAAGCTGGTAGTTCTATGGACTGAATGACACGGAACTTGGAGATGAACTTAGGTGAAAACCTAGGGTGCATTCGTAATACCAATTTGTATTTGTGGATAACAAAGAAAAGAGTTTTGCACTGATAAAGCTTGCAGTTCACTGACTCTTCTTATGGAGGTTATAGCCACGAGAAAAGCCGTTTTATACATGTGGTGTTTAAGGTTGGACTTATGCATAGGCTCAACAGGGGGGGTCCTATGAGCTTTGCAAGTACTACATTTAGGTCCCACCCTGGCGGTATGTTTGAACTAAGAGGGTGGAGTCTCGGGACTTTCCACCAGGACACCCTACTTTGTAAAGTGGTGTAGGCGGATAGAGCCGCTAGGTGAACTTTAATTGAGTCGAATACTAGCCCAGAGTCTAGCAAGTTAAGCATGTAATGAAGAACGTGTGATGGAGTACATTCTATTGGGTTTATTTGTTTTGACTGGCACCACATTACAAATCTCTTTCACTTGTTAAAGTAACAGTGTCTAGTGTTTGGTTTACGTGCCTCCTTGAGGATTGCTATACACCTTTGGGGTAGATTTAAATGGTCAAACTCTATGACTTCAGGAACCAAGCTGCCAAGTTCATAGAGAGGTAAAGGGTGTACTGTTGTTCCCCATCACCCTGTGTTGTGTGAGCATGTTGAATGTACAAAGGAGTTTGATCTGGTCGCACATCTCCAGTTTGCGCAGATGTGGATACCAACGTTGTCTCGCCCACATAGGAGCAACCAGGATTAGTGTCATGGGTTCCTTGTGAATTTTGTTCACCACTTTGCTCATCAGAGGAGTTAGGGGAAAAGCGTAGGCGAAGTCTGCGCATCGTTTGTTTTCTTTTGTAGCGAACAAGTCGAACGGGGGTAGCCCCATTGTGTGAAAATGTGGTCTACCATTTCTTTGTTGAGTTGCCACTCATGCTCTTCTGGTAGAGAGTCCCTGCTTAGTGATTGTCCGCTAGAGAATTGAGTACCCCTGGAACATGTTGCGATGTTAGGAACATGCCCCGCTTGAGTGCCCACTTCCATATTTTTTGTGCTAGCATGAACAGACTTGGAGAGTGTGTGTCCCACTGCTTGTTTATATAAAACATCGCAGTGGTGCTGTCTTTGAGTATCAGTACTGCCTGGTTTGTTAGGTGTGCTTGCAAGGCTTGTAATGCCTTGAGCACTGCCAGAAGTTAAGCAGATTGATGTGATACTGGGCTGTGAGTTGAGTGCACAGGCCATGCGCTGTGAGATGAAAGTAATGGCCCCTCTGACCCAGTGAGTGATGCGCCAGTTGTGACAACCACTTGCACCGCCGAGTTTTCCCTTCAGCAAGTTTTCCTTCATCCACCAATGTAGAGCTTGTACTAGGGTTGGCAAAACGACCACTAGATCGTCCCACTGACCGCTTGCCTGAGACCACTATTTCACCAACCACTCCTGCACTGGGCACATGCGCAATCTTGCGTGTGGGACCAGGTAAATGCATGACTCCATCATCAAGAGTATGCGCATTGCTTTGCGTATGGTTATCTGGAGACCAGCTAGACACCGAGGTATTTGCAGCAGTACGTATCCAAGGTTGCCATGTAGTCCCCAGCTTTAGCAGTGGGAATACTTCCTGTACCGTTGTCATGCAGAATTTCTGTGGCTAGACATAGGTGTTTGCAGGGCGCAGATCTAAGATATGGCGCATCGTGAGATCTTTTTTTGGCACAAGGAAGTACATTGAATAAATACCCTTGTTTATGTGGTTCGCCGGGACGATTTCTACGGCGTCATTTAAGAGCAGCGCTTTCACCTTTTCCATTGGAATGCGCTGTTCTTCCTTGGAGGCGTTCCTTTGTCTTGGTGAATGGTTCGGCGAGTTGCTTTAACAGTTCTATACACTAACCACCCACCAGTTGAGAGTACCCACTTGTCTGAGGTGATTCCCTCCCATACATGGGCAAAGTATGAAATGCGCCCTCCTACTGGAGTTGCATGGGAGGGAACCTGTAGCGGGTGGTCATTGTTTGGGGGGGGGGGCACTGAGCCGCCTCTGGAGGAGGATCTACCTCTGCTGCAGGACCTTCACTGGCCCCTTTGAAATCCTTGTTGTGAGGACTGTCCCTGCGAGGAGACCCAAGACGAGCTCTGACACAAAGGCGGTGAAAATGTTTGCCCCCTCTTTGTCCAGACTATTGATTAGTTAGTTGCCACACTGACTTTAGGGTATCATAATCTTCCGTTGCACTCTTAAGAGCTTCTTCCACCGCTTTGCCGAACAGCACGTTTGGTTCTATGGACATATTCAGAAGCGTAGCCTGCGTCTCAAGCTTAGACCCAGACTGGCGTAGCCAAGTGTGGCATTTGATCAAGTTGTCCTCTGCTATTATTCTCCCTGCATGGTCTGCTGCATCTAGGTTGTTCTTAAGGATGCAGTTTGCAACAGCTTTACCTTCAGCAATGGAGAGTGACAATTGAGTCTTCAGGGGCTCTAGGACTGAACTATTTGCTCGGCCATCTTATCCCACTTGTGATAGTTGTAGCTAGCTAACAAGGTGGTGGTATTATTAGCTATTCTAGCTTGGTAAGCTGCCGAAGAGGCTACTTTCCTGCCACAAGTATAAATCTTCTTACTTTCTTTATAACGGAGATGCTTCGGATGAGGCTAAAGGTTTTGACCACAACTGGTCTCAAATATGTACAGACAAATGCTGTCAAGGAAAGAGAAGCCAGTAAAAGTCCAAGATGGCTGCCAGGCTTAGTACCATCCAAACCTCAGATTGCCCCCCCGACCCCTTGAACTGCCCAAACCTACGACCCCCCCCCCCCAACCTCCGACCCCCTTGGATTTAGAGAGTGGTTGTGGGGACACCTGGTAATGACTCCAACATGAGCTGTACTGCAGGCTGCTTGAGGAAGCACAACGTCAAATCCAAGAGGAGACACAAAAGACGTTCTGGACCAAAGGCTAGGATTAGTTATGAGGGAGCAGAAGATATGGGACCTGGGAAAGCCTACATACAGTTAATCTACCGGAGTGCCACCAGCACCATGTAACTGGACATCCCAGGGCAAGTAATTTTTTTGTAGAGAACCTCGAGACTTTTTTTTATTTCCAAACGTTGATTTCTGTGTTGAACCTGGGGACTTGTATAAATAAAAAGCCTAAACTCTACCCATTGAGTTCAGACATTTGTGTAACCCATTAGTCATCCGGGAGAGAAAGGACCCTTAAATTCAGAACCTATGTGATGCTCTTAGACCTTCTCTTAGACAATGTTGGTTCGTTCCAACAAAGAAGGCAGTCCATAGTGTTGCAAAGTAGGACTTCCTTGCTCAGATTGCCTTCAGGAGTGAGCAAAAAGCTGAATTGGTTCAAACACACTGATTCCTGTGGCTGAAAGCATCCTAGATACAAAAGGCAGATATTTTGAAGTAGCTGGATGAGACGAGGGTAGCAGGTTGTTGCCACATTGACAGCAGCACTGATGAGTCTGAAGTCAGTCAGTGATGAGACTCTTGTTGACACTTGGATACCTTTGACAAGATTGCTGCTTGTGAATGGATCTGATTTGGACCATCAAAGAGGTCTCTGCATTGACAGTAGATTGGGCTGTGGTTGACAGCTTCATTGCTATTTTCGATTACCAGGTTGCTGATGATGCTGTTGATGACTGTGTGGTAGTCAAGGGTTTGGTTGATGAGAGGATTGGTCGTCAACAGTACGGTTAGGAAGGTCTTTCTACAGCCCCTGGTGTGGGATGTAAAACCATCTAACTTAATGTCATGACAGGGTTCCAACCAAAAGATAGACCAAACTCTGTAAGCGGTAGTTCTGGCAGAACAGTCACATTTCACGAAAGGCTGGAGGTATGCCGGCAATGAGGTACAGTAAGTCTCAATAGTTACCCCAGAGAATACGCCAAACTAGTATACTGAAACATATACATTTTACTATAAAATTACACATAGAGTAACTGTCAGTTCAAATTAGTACTTCGAGATAAACATAACACATAGCAAAAACACTATGTATGTGCAAAACCGTAAAGAAAAACACACAAGTGGTGATGGCCGAAAAGTTTAGAATTTATATTAACTTCTGGCATTGCTCTGGGTAACCCTCCAGACCAATGTTCTTCACTTGCCAGGCCATTACAGGAGAATGACCATATGCAAATCAGGCCTGGTCCCACCCCAAAAGCGCCCCACCCCAAAAGCAGCAGTCCAGCCCAAACTGCTACGTCACATCCCTTCTGCACAAGACAATCAGCATCCCCAGACATGTTTCGGCCTTGCTGGGCATCATCAGTGAAGAGTAGCTTGGGTCTCTAGAACCAGCAGGCACTGGCCCTATGTCTGGGCATACCCATCCGATTCGGGGTGACAAAAGCAAACCCAAAAAGGTGATGGTTGGAAGGTTTCGAATTAATCTCAACCTCTGGCATTGCTCTGGGCAACCACCCAGACCATTATTCTTTGCCTGCAAAGCCATTACAAAAGGGTTAAGACCATATGAAAATCCCAAGGGTCAGTCCAGCCCGAACTGCTTGTTCACATCCCTTCTGCACAAGATCACAAAGCATGTTTCCGCCTCGTTGGGCCTCGTCACTGAGGAGTAGCCTGGGTCTCTAGGCCCAGCAGGCATGGGACCCACATCTGGGCATATCCGTGCCACTCAAGGTGACTAAAGCAAAACAAAAGCATACCCAGGCACCCTCACCACGGACCAGCAAAAATTCTGAAACCCAAAAAGAATAAGCCATTTTCTCAAGCTTGTGATCCACCAGCCAGCAGCAAAAGCAAAGACGAACAAGGCATCAGGAAAATAGTTCCTCGACCAAGTGGACCTGGAGGGGGTAGTGAAGTCCTACCACCCTTCTGGATGATTATAGGCATCCTACCTTGTGGAGAGTTGTCCAGGAGGCCAACACAGGAAGACGATGGTTAAACAACAAGAAACAGCATCAGAATGGCACATCCAGTTGAGCCCGTGAGGAGGACCATTAGGATCGTGAGGAACAGCCCAGGAAGAAAGTCCAGCAGCCAAAAGAAGAATTCAGGGCGAAGGAGAAAAGAAACAGGGCCAAGCTCCCATGGGCAAACTTGCCCTCAGATTCTTTTTTGTTCAAGTTCTTTTTATTAGGTTTTGTTAAACAAAAGAAGAAAAAACTACAACATGAGTACACTTTGACATTATGAGTCCTGTCTTCAAGGATGCGGTAAATAGCAAAACATGACATAGCATTTGACGGTGTAACACAACGGGGACAGAAGATTTGCACCACCCACCGGGTGGACGCACTGGGTCCTCAGGTTCTCCCATTTTCCTGGTTTAAATGTTTTCATTCTTCCCATTTCCCCCATATTTGCTGGAACTTTCGAGGGGACCCCCTTGCGTTATAAATCCGTCTTTCTAGGAAGGCGCATCTGTCCATTTCATTGGACCACCGGCCCATGTTTATCTTGTCTCCCGAGCCCCAAGTAGCAGCCGTTAGTCTCTTACCCGCTCCAAATGCCACCCCAAGAAATGTCCTTTCACGTTTATTGAGGTCGGTTTTGCCCCCTATTCCCAACAGGATACATTTGGGGTCCTTCGGGATTGTGGTGCCCAGTATTCCAGAGAGGCGCAGTAGACATGCAGTCCAAAACTCCTGCAGATCCTCACATTCCCAAATCATGTGGTAGAAGGTGCCCTCCGCCCTTTTGCATCAGCGACATTCCATATCAACCTCTTCCCCCCAGCTGGCCATTTGCATTCTGGAGTAGTAGGACCTGTGTAGGATTCACAGCTGTATCAGCCTGAGTTTAGCGTCAATGCCTATTTCTCTGAGGGACATCAGAGCCTACAACCATTCTTCCACCTCCAGTGTCCCCAGGTCTTGTTCCCATTTGCCCCCGAGGTTGGCGAGGTCCCCCGACCCAAAGGAGTTAATTGCTTGGTAGAGGGTGGAGGTTACCTTGAGAGGAATACGGTGTGGGAATACATTTGTTTCCAGGGGAGAGCAGGTGGGTATGTCGGCGAGGTTCGGGAATTGGGTGTTGATGGCGTGTGTGAGTTGGAGGTATCTAAAGCGGTCCATGGGTAACAATCCATGTTTCGTTTGCAGAGTTTCAAAGTCTATCAATTGCCCCTCATGAACGATGTCTGCCAGTGTAGATATCCCTTTTCCCTCCCGGGTTTCAAAGTGGCCCATTTTTTGGATTTCGGGGAGGTGCGCCAGAGGGGTTGGATCAGGGTTGGTCTGCCTTCCCAGCCGACGTATCTGTGTATTTCCTTCCAGACTCGCTGGATATGGAGGGACCCGCTCGGTACCTCTCTTAGGTTCTTTTTGTCATAATATAGTATGTGCCGGGGTAAGGGAAGTCAGTGTTCCTTGTTTCGACCAGGGTATGAGGGAGCAGTGGGTCCCCGTGTAGCCACTCATTTGCCACTCCTGCCTGTGCAGCCCAATAGTATGTGCGGATGTTGGGCAATCCAATGCCCCCCCTCCCACACGGAGCGGTGAAGCGTTTTTAATGCAACGCGCGGCTGTTTCCCTCCTCAGAGTAATGTACGGAGGGTTCCGTCGATGTCTGCAAATGTTGTGGCCGGGGTGGGGAGCGGGGCATTTTGGAGGACGTACAGGAATCTCGGGGTGCTAGCATTTTGAACAGTGCCACCCTCCCGAGTAGTGAAAGTGTGAGGGAGTGCCAGTGGGTGACGTTCTCGAATTTTTCCATTATCGGGTGCAGGTTCAGTTTGAGAAAGTCTTCTTGTGTCCTGCTAATCCGTATACCCAGGTAGTTGAAGCCCAATACCGAAACAGAGTATGGGCAGGGTTCTGGGATTGCTCCCCCCCACCCCTTGCACCAGAAAGTAAATGGTTTTCTGTGCGTTAACCCGGAGTCCCCCAAGGTGTTGGTATTCCTCCAGGGTTCTGGTCACGATCGGGCAGGAGGTTTTGGGGTTGCTCAGATATAACAGGAGATCATCCGCGTACAACGAGAAGCGGTCCTCCCCTCCCCTTGGCCAGGGAAATCCTGCCCATTGTGTGTCTGTTCATAGCCGGATCGCAAGAGGTTCGATGGCGAGGAGAAATAGTAGGGACAAGAAGGGGCAGCCCTGCCTGGTCCCCCTACTCAGCGGGAATGTTCCGGATGTCCTCCCATTAACTCTTATGGATGCCTCGGGGAGGGTATAGAGAAGCTTCACCCAGGACATAAAACATTGCCCGAAGCCCATGCGTTCCATTATGGCCCACAGGGCGTCCCACCCCCCTGAATGAAAGGCCTTTTCAAAATCGACCGCAAGGAGGGCCAATGGAGATGGGATCTCGTCTGGCCGGTCGAGGGCGATCTGGATCCTGCGGAGATTCATTCGTGTGGACTTGCCTGGCATAAATCTGCACTGATCTGGGTGAAATAGAGACCCAATCACTCCAAGCAGTCTATTTGCGAGAACTCTAGCTAATATTTTGCCTCTCCATTTATTAAGGAAATGGGCCTTTTCGAGGCGCAGTGCTTTGGGGCTTTCCCTGCCTTGGGGATCACCACTATGGTCGTTTTCCGGAGGTCCAGGGAGAGGTTGCCCTGTTCCCTACTGCAGAGGAACATGCTGTGAATGTGCTTCATTGTAGTTCCGCTCAGTCTTTTCCACAACTCTAATGGGAATCCGTTGGGGCCAGGGGTCTTCCCCGTCTGTAATTGTGAAGGGGCTTCCCCTACCTCATCTTCAGTGATGGCTGCGCATAGCTGTTCCGACTGTGGTTCTGAGACGTGGGGGATCGTGTTCGAGTCTAAGAAGTATGAGGTGTTTGTTCGGGGTTCCTGTGCTGGTGGGGAGTATAGTTCCCTGTAGTATTTTGCAAAGGCCTCCAAGATCTCAGAGTCACCCGTTAACATTTCCCCATTCTGGGTTTGGATGGCCCGTACTTGCCCTTTACTCTGCTCCCTTCTCTCTAGCCAGGCTAGTGTCTTGGTTGCTTTATCCCACCCTTGTATATCGGGCTCCGGACCTGCCACTGGGCAGTTCAGGCATTATCTGGGGCCCTGTCTTTCAGGACTGCTTGGGCTGTCACTAAGGCGTCATGCGCCTCATAGGTCCCCTCCTCGAGCAGCTTCTCCTCCCGCCTGGTTACCTGGGCCTCTGCTTCGGTGATTGCCTCGTTGTGTCGTTTGCGGTGAGCAGCCACCAAGGATATTGCTTCCCCCCTTATAACTGTCTTATATGCTTCCCATCTTATTTTTGGGCAATCCACTGCTTCTTCGTTTAGGTCAAAGTATTCTGACGTTTTATTCGAGAGCCCCTCCAGTATTTCGGGTATCCCCAAGTAATAGGCGTTCAGACGTTAAGTGGGTAACTGATTGTGTACTGAACCCTTGAATTGAACCAGCAGGGGGGAGTGGTCGGAAATCCCTCTCGCCAGGAATTCTGCAGATAATAGTCGGTGGGCCATGTTCTTCGGGGTGAAGATGTAATCGAGTCTGGATAGGGACCGATGTGCATTGGAGTAGAACGAGTAGCCCCTGTCCGATGGGTGGGTTGCCCTCCACGTGTCAGATAGCCCCATTGCCTCTACGAAAGAGTGCAGCTTGGTCGGGGTATTCACTGCCTCATTTCCCACGTGTGTTCTATCCCAAGCTATCTCCATGACTTCATTGAAGACCCCACCCCCCCCCCCCGATTACCCATGAGTCCGCTCGCTCCTCCAGAATTATGACTTGGAGCTCGGTAAGGAGTTCTGCCGTCAGTGTGGGAGGTGCGTACACCGCTATGAGGCCCCAGGACTCTCCCCATGATTCCCCAAGTACCACCACAAACATGCCCCGAGGGTCAGCTTTCACCTTTCTTGTCTCTAATGGAATTCTTTTATGTAAGAGGATCAGGACTCCCCTGGAACCTCTGGAAAACCCTGCAAGGTATGTGTGCGGGTAGTTAGATTTCCTGAAGAGCCCACTATTGGTACCTATCAGGTGGGTTTCTGTTATGAATGTGATGTCTGGGGAGTGGTGGTTGAGGTATTGGAGTACCAGTTTTCGCTTTATACCTGACCCCAAGCCGTTCACATTCCAGGTCAGCAGGGATGTTGGTCTCAGCTGTGTTACGTCCGCGTGTCTCCTATTTTAGGGTTGTCTGGGAGGATGTGATGTAACTCGTGTATCTCCATCGTGTCCACCGCTGTGAGGTACCCCGGTCTCCAGTGCCCGCCTATTTCTCTCACTATTCGATTTTGTGTACTACATGCGCACACCCTAGAACCCCAAATTGTGAACCATAGGCCGTGTCTATGTGAATGTGTATGTGTACATGCGGGCCATTGGGGGCAGTGTTTCGGCCCCTCTTGTGTCCCATGCAAGGATTTCTCCGGTCATTTATTTCACAGACATTTGCTACTGTTACTTGTGTCCTTAGGCCTTTACCCTTAACCCCTGAAATCCCCAAACTACCCCCACCCAGCACCCCCCCAACCAGAAGCACCTGTTGCCCTAACCATTCAAACTGTCAAAGGGGTAAAACACACCTCGACAGGGTGGGGGGGCTTTTGAAGAGTCAAGAGGACCTCCTACCCAAACTCTTGTGGCTTGGTACCTATTTGGAGAAAAACCCCGGGGGTCGGTCTGCAAGTCCTCATTCCCCTCCAGGGCTGCCAATCCAATGCGGACCAATGCATAATGTTGTGCTGGGGCACCCCTATCGGGGGTAGCCTGCCTCAGGATATATTGTAGTCGGCGAAAAAGGAAAAAGAAGGGAGGGGGCGGGGGAATAGCAAAGAGACCCCAACCCAAGCGGGGTATATTTCTCCCCATCAGTGTCTGTGCAGTGGGTTTTTGGGCTTTTATCCCCGGATGGATCTCGACGGACCCGTGGTGTGGTGGCGCACAGCAGGGCAGTTGGTCCCACACCAGGGTCGGAGGCAAATCTAGTATGGCCTATCCTCGTGATCAGGCTTGAAGTTAGGGTGCAAGGGTCAGCGCTCGTAGGTTAGTTAGTGGCTTCCCTCGTTCTGCGTAGGTGACGCCAGTTATGTGCCCCTTACTTTCCTCCCCTTGATCCACAGCACCCCTCGCTTACTTGATTCGGGGTATCATCAAAATGGCTGCAGCTCTCAGTGGTCTCTCGCCCACTTCCTCTATGTGTCTCCTAGGTCTTCTCAGGGGGGTGATGGTCCCAGTGCGGGCAGTTCCCCAGTTCCTTTATCTGCAGGGGCTTCCTAGTGTCTGCTATAGTGTGGAGGTTGCCCCAAATCTGTGGCCCTTCGTGTTCAGGCCCTCGTTTCCCACGGCTGCACGCACCTCGTGGTGGGACCTGGGTGGCGATCCGTGCTTGTGTGTCCTTGTAGGGCCGTCCGGCAGGGAGAGCAAGCGGGAAGAATTGCAGCAGATACGGTCGTGGGAGAATGTCAGCAGCGGGTGTTGCTCAGGTACCTGGTAGGCACCGCCTGTGCACCATGGAGGGCCAAGCCGGCATAGGAGGCAGGGAGGGCATCCAGTAGTTTAATCCTCGCTCACTGCAGGTGGTGAGACCGCCGTGATATTGTCCCCTCTGGTGCAGTGTTCAATGGAGGGTTCGTGGAGCCAGTAGAAGTCTGGGAGAGGTGCACTCCCGCTCCCTGCCGATTCCTCAGGGTCTGCTCTCCGGCACCCAGCAGAGTATCAGCCGCAGAGGGGTTTGGGGGGTGGTGGAGAGGCTGGGGGCGATGTCAGTAGTCGCCCACACGGGGAGCGGGCCGTGGGTCTGCCCCCTCCTGTGCAGTCTCAGGTCGGCTCACCGCAGCCTCAGCTCCTCCGTCAGCGGGCGTCCGCAGGTCTGGGAAGGCGCCTTCTCTGTTCCCACATCTCCGCCTGGTGGCTGCTCGATGCAGCGGTCCCTCAATGTGGGTTTATAGATCCCGGGTCGCAGCAGCTACGACTCTTTGTCCGCTGTGGTAAGGGTCCTAGGAGGATGCCTATCTAGGTGCAGTTCATCCCTCTTGTCGGCCTGCATTGCCGGGATGCACCCGGAGACGGCAGTTGCAGTCAGTGTACTCTGCGCCCCCGAAAATCAGGTTTTTAATCGCCTTGCAGGATATTTAGAGCAGGATTAGGCAGCCCTGGCAGAGCAGCAGAGTTTTACGTCTGCATCCGTCGGCTGCTCGACAGCACCCACCCCCCGCCCTCAGAGATTTAGCATCTCATCTTCATGGCAAATCCTCCAGCAATTCATTTAAGAAATAGCAAACATGGGGCATGCACAAAGTCTCCCTTAGATATACACATTCACTCATGGGTTGACCCAAGGCAGCCCCCCAATCACACACACAAGGCAGACGCACCAAGCTGAATTTTAGGTCTACCTTGTGTTTCCAACAAACAAAGGAATGACTCGGATGAAAATGGCTTAGGTAAAGAACAGTGTCAATTTTGATCACAAATCTCTTACAATAACACATTTACAGAGGATTGAGCGATTCCCAGGGCGGGTGCCTGTGCAATAGCACAAAGAACAAGGAAATGTGGTAAACCAGGTTTTGAGCATGTGAACAAAGTGGGACAGAAACCAGGGACAAAACTAGATGGAGCGGTGGGGTCAGGTACGGAGGATGGAGGAGAGGGTAGGGGAAGTTCTCTTTGGCAAGTAGTTAAGTTTAAGCCAAGCTTTGTACAGCTCCAAGGGACAAAACTAGATGGAGCGGTGGGGTCAGGTACGGAGGATGGAGGAGAGGGTAGGGGAAGTTCTCTTTGGCAAGTAGTTAAGTTTAAGCCAAGCTTTGTACAGCTCCAAGGGACAAAACTAGATGGAGCGGTGGGGTCAGGTACGGAGGATGGAGGAGAGGGTAGGGGAAGTTCTCTTTGGCAAGTAGTTAAGTTTAAGCCAAGCTTTGTACAGCTCCACAGTTGGGCTGGGTTTGATTGTGATGGGCAGCGGGATCTAATGGAGTGGGTCAAATAGGTTGAAAGAGTGTACATGAAAAGACAAACTAGATGCAATAGTATACCCATGGCTGCAATACTGGTACACTGGGACACAAATGAAGCAAAATGGGCTGCACACCCGGTGAAGCCAAAACTAAATTACAGGTGTTACCGGCCTACTCTGCAGCACAAGTGTAGAGCGACATAATAACACTAGGGCCAAAATGAAGTTTGTAAAAAGCCCTCCTGTGATATGGGATACTATAGTAAAGGAAAAAGGGTTGAAGTGGCAGTGGGACGTCAGCAGAAGTCTCTCTGATAACTAAAATGAGGTAAGAACTCCAGAAAAATAGGAAAAAGCACAAAGGTTTTGGGGTCCGGAAAAATGAGACGGCACAATCACCAGAAATGTAACTATGCCACAACCGGTACACTAGAAAGTACTTTCTTTTTGATGAAAGGTGAGTAAATTATGTTTACAGGGGTTCCCAATAGAACCTGTCATAGAAGTCTTGTCTGTTGATGCTAACCCGATGTACGTGAAGGAAGTGAGTTTTCGGGGGGCCGTTTAGCCTTCAGGGCGGGTTGCTCAGTTCCATCGGTTGATTGGGATATGTCAACACCCTTTTCTCCCCATGGAATCACAGGTTTTTGATGAACAAGCCTTCAATGATCATCTTCTTAGCCTGGCTGCGGCAGAACTTCTGAAAGATCCAGTATCTGAGACAACTGTTCCTTCATCCAACCAGGCTGCCAGATGCCTATGCATGCCGCTCAATGTTTTGTTGGAGAAATTGTTGTAGAGATTACATGCATCCATGTCATGATCGAGGCAAAGACAGTAGAGATATTGCTCATGCCGCTAATTCTTTTTGCAATTTTCCCTCCATCGATTTCAATAGCACCCATAGCTTTCTGTCTATGTCCTGGAACTGTGGATGACCTTTGAGGCAAGTAAAGACTTTCTGCTCAAGCCTTTTTTGCTCAACTCTTATTTTGAGACGGTTTCTCCCTTTTAGGTTTTCCTGTACTTTTGTAACACAACTCTTTAAATGGAGTGTTGTATTACAGGGGAACTTTGTCATTATGTTTTTCCTTTTGTCTGGCAACACTTTATATGCCTTTTCGATGCGCTTAGAAGAGGCTGGTGGCAGTGAACCATCTTTTATTTATTTTCCAGGGTACTCCCGTGCACCCTCTTTTTTTAAAATCACAAAATGACCATTTGAGTACCAATGGCGTTGACTTCTTCATCTAGACTGGTGGGGTCAACCAGTTCCACATCCTGCACCAGTATCCTGCTGTTGGTGAGTTGGGCCATCCTGTGGACTGCATATCCACTGGGCAGGCCTCAGTGCTGCAATAGTCGCCGTCCTAAGTTAGAGCATGGGGCTTTGCAGATTCTCGACTTGTGAGCTCTGCAACCTGCTGGGGCCTGCTTGGAGCCTGCTCCTTGCCACCATCGCAAAGGCTTTAAGTCTGCTGGAACCGTCCGTAACCTGAGACTAGAACCACCACGTAGCCGGAACAAAGACCGACACCTTCAGCCAATGCGTTCACAACCACTAAATCTTCACATATGGGATCACGCCTTCGGGAGATCTACAGAAATATTTGTCCCTAGCGCTCCAGGGGTGGTCACTTGAAAAATCAGAGTAAGGGCGCATGTCTACCTATCACTTTCAGTAGGTCCCCTCCCCAAAGGGACTGAATGGACATAATGTTAACTGCCTTGCGCTATCATGCTTTTATTAGTGAAGATCAAGCCTAGGATTCCCTCTGGTAAATTCCCAACATGGTGGAACTGGCAGTGTACTCCAAATGTTGCTCCTTTACGGTTTTCTACGGAAGTGTTACTTACCGGTTAACTGAAGCCAGAACTTAAGCAGGGAAACTTCAATATTCCCTACCCTCCTTTCAGGTAATTAATAACCTGCATCTTTAACTTTAAGATTCGGGAACATTTTATCCAATAGACAAGGACTGCTTAAGTTAGGGGCCTGCCTTATAGTTAAAAGGCAGATTGTAGGATATATGCTCTGAATTGTTGCCGTTCTCACTTTGTTATAGTTTTGTTGCATTGCTTCATTGAATTGCTATTTAGTGCATTTAGCGTAAAAGGTAACTAATCTCACTTTGCAATTACCAACTGTGTATTATATACTTTCGGGGTCGAAATTAATAGCATGAGCTTAAACCAGCTCCTGGATATTGGGCAACACCTAGTAAGTAGGTGCTTCCCCACCACCTAGAGAATCAGGATCTAATACATAGCCTACTACAAATCTACCGTTTATGTGAGATGCAAACCTGAACTATGTCATTTTTTTTTAAACTTCTTTTTATTAGATTTACAACAAAGAAATGCATTTCAAACCCCCCCACCCCATCCCCGCCACCCTGAAGGCAGCATCCCCGTGACCTAGATCCAGTTCCTCCATGGACCACTCACCAACGACTTTAGCCGTATAACCGAGAGAGCACATTCCCCAACTCCCCCCGCCATCCTCTTCCCTCCCGCCAAGGCAGCTTGACTTTGTCCTTGGCCCATCACATACATGGACCCGTCACTATTGTTTACTGCAAGTCCAGTAATCGCAGCCGCTGTGGGCGCCACCCAATCAGAAAGTCATCTCGTAAGAATATCAGGATTTCTTCCCAGTCTCTTGCAAAGGAGTGCACACAATTATTCATAGCATACGTTGCCCACTCTAATGCCACAATGTCCCAAAGTTTCCGCAGCAAGTCCTGCAGTAGGGGCACCTTCACGCTCCTCCATCTCTGTGCTATTACCGTCATAGCTGCTATTATGAGGATCGCCCTTGCTTTCTCTCGGGGCCTGGGCTCCCCCAGTGAGGTGCCTCCCCCGATTCCAGGAGAACCTCCTCTTGCGGTCTACTATATCCTGGCCCAAATGCCTGTTCCTGAGCTTCCCGCACCACCTGCCAAAACGGCTTGATTTTGGGGCATTCCCACCAGATATGCTGTGCCGTGCCCACCATCCCACATCCTCTCCAGCAATTCCCCGAGGTGGCGGGGTAGATCTCCCGAAGGCGTGCTGGCGTAGAATGCCACCCAAACAAGATCTTATACCACATTTCCTGTAGCTGGGATGCCTTAGCCAATTTGGGGATTTTCCTCCATAACTTCTCCCATTCTTCTCGCTCAATTGCCCTCCCTAAGATCTGCTCCCACTTCTGCATATAATGCCAATGGCCTCTGGTGTTTGCCTCATCCAGGATTCTGTACAGATTCGATATCAACCCTTTGGATCCATCGTTGGACGAGAGAAACTTCTCAAATCAAGTCTTCTCCCTTATTGCTGCCTGCTTAATCCCAGGATTTAAGGCCCAGTGCCGAAACTGCACGTATCTGAGCCTTTCCCCCTCCTTTATCCCGTACTCACTCTTACAATCTTCGAACGGGAGAATGCTCCCATCCCGAAACATATCCCCCAACAGTCTGCAGCCTCCCTCTTGCCACTGCCTAAAAGCCCCCACCTCCAACCCCGGGTAAAGTCACCATTGCCGAATAGGGGTGTGAAGGGGGAAGGAAAAGTCGTGATCCCCTTTTTTCCCACCAGTTTGTCCCAATTCTCTGCCATCAGCTTTGTTATGGTGCTCTCGTAAAGATGCTTGGGTCTAAGCTGTTTTGGAAGCCACAGCACTTCTGCCAAATTGCGATGCACTATTGCTCTATCCATTTTCACCCACAGTTTATCCTGCGCAGCCTCCCCCTCCCGAAGCCAGTACCTAATTATCCGCAATTGCGCAGCTTCATAATACTGCCGGAAATTCGGCATTGCCAGTCCCCCCTTTCGTCTGGGCCCATCAGCAATTGCCAGCTGACCCGCGCCTTTTTCCCCTCCCAGAGAAATTCTCTGGTCAGTGACCCCAGTTCTTTAAAAAAAGCCCACAGGGATCACTTGCGGTATTGCCTGGAAGAAATACAGCAGGCGCGGCAGGGTAACCATTCTAACCGCCGCCACCCTACCCAGCCACGATATTCGAAGACTCCTCCACCTATGGTAGTCTCGCCTAATGGCCTGTAGTAATGGGGGGTAGTTGGCCAGGTACCAACCTGCCAAGTTTGGTGTAATTTTCACTCCTAGATACCTAACGCCCCCCGGGTTCCAAACAAATGGGGTGGCCGCCCTCAACGCTTCCCGACCTCCCGCTTTTAAAGTCAGATTCAGCAACTCTGATTTACCTGCGTTAATCTTAAGGCCAGAGGCTCTCCCAAATTCCTCCAACAGGGCTCGGGTTGCTCGAATGGACTCTATTGGTGCCGTCAATGTAAGTAGCACGTCATCGGCAAAGGCTGCCACCTTTTGTTCTACCCCCCGAATGGAATGGCCTGTATCCTCTCTTCCCCCCTAATGGCCTGCAAGAGGGGCTCCAGGTATATTGCATAAAGCATTGGGGACAGTGGGCAGCCCTGCTTGGTGCCCCTGGTCAATTTAAAGGCCCTAGACATAGTTCTGTTCACCGCTATCCTCATGACTGGTGTCTGGTAATTGGCCTGGACCATTCGTAGGAAATCCCCACCGATGCCCATCTTCTGCATGACCCTAAACAGGAAGGACCACTGCACATGGTCGAACGCCTTTTCAGCGGGAGTGTTCGTCCTGTGAGCCTTCTCCACCAAGTGGGCCACCCTCCTGATATCGTCCGCCGTCTGCCGACCCTTTATAAAACCCGCCTGGTCCAGGTGAATTAGGTCCGGGAGGAGGCTTTCTAGCCTGTTCGCCCAGATTTTTGTGAAAATCTTGGCATCGATATTAATCAGCACTATGGGCCTATAAGACGCCCTCTCTTCGGGGTCCTTATTTGGTTTTAGAATGAGGGTCAGCCTGGCCTCCTCCATGGATGGAGCCATTTTCCCTGTAGACCTAAAGGTATTGAAGAGACGGGTCAGGTGTGGTATTAGTTCAACTGCAAAAGTTTTGTAAAAAGCAGCAGTATAGCCATCGGGGCCTGGTGCCTTATTCGGTGGCAGGCTACTGACCACCCTCCTCACTTCCTCCTCTGTAATCTCTCTACTCAGCGATTCCAATGCCTCCATCCCAATCTTTCCCAAAACCACCCTTTCCAAAAACTCTACTTGTGCGCAGACCTGAAGCTTCTGTGACGTGTACAAGGATTCATATAATTCCACAAGCATTTCCCGTATCTCCTCAGCCCGTGTCACCCGTTCCCCCGATCCCGTTTTCAAGGCCATAATCGCGTTCCTAGCTTGAGCTCCCTTAGAAGGCGTGCGAGAAGCGTGCCTGCTTTGTTCCCCTTAGCATAGAATTTTTGGCGCACCCTAAGTAGTGCACCCTCAGCCTTTTTAGTTCGGAGGACCTGTAGCTGCCCCAATGCTCTGTGATACTCCCTCATGTCGGCCCTAGTCTGGGTTATCCCCGCCTTCTGTCTCGCTGACTCAACTTCCTCTTCCAGCCGTGATTCCAGCGCCCACAGCTGCTTCTCCCTCTTTGCTGCCGCTGCTATGAACTCCCCCTTCAGTGTAGCCTTGAAAGAGTCCCATCTCGTCTCCTCCCTGGTATCCCCCCTTCTGTTGAGCAAAAAAAAGTTCCTAATCTTGTCTTCCATTTCTTGCCTTATTATTGGATCTCTAACAAGAGAAGGGAGTAGTTTCTTACCTGTAACTCCATTTCTCCAGCATTGGTATCTTTCATGGATTCACATGCTTAGAATATTCCCCGTCGTCAGACTGGGAACCCTCGGTACACATATATATAGTCATTTCCAATAGGAAAAACTTCTGCCCTATCCCCGTCTGCGTCCTCTACGGGGCCGCCCACGTACGCCCCGTTGGACGTGATGGTATATAAGCCCCGCCCCCGCGGGTCCCTTCAGATTTCGACCCCTCCAAGATAACGGGGGGAAAACTTGCTTACATACCAATCTTCCACATTGCAGTCCGGGGAGGCCGGAGGGCGCATGTGAATCCATGAAAGATACCAATGCTGGAGAAATGGAGTTACAGGTAAGAAACTACTCCCTTCTCCAGCATTGGATCTTTCATGGATTCACATGCTTAGAATAGATTGTAAAGCAGTAACATCAAGAAGGAGGTGAGAGTGCAATGTAACTTACATTCGTAGAGACACCCCCAAACACTACCGTTTACACCATGTATGTAAGCAACAACTTATTATACTGATACGAAACGGATTTCCGCCATACAATGCTATGTCATATGACTCAGTATGCACCCCTTGCGCACATATCTACCCAACCACTTATGTTTAGGTCAATAAACTATGCACATTCATGTATACACTCTGAAAAACCAGCTGAGGCCAAATAATAATAGGCAGCATTCTTCTTGAAACTTTGGCTTACCTCATTGAAAAAGGTGGCGAAGCACTGCCCTTCCCATTTGTACCTCATCCGCGTGCTGCTTTTCCAGGCAGTAGTGGCGCGTAAACGTGTGCGGAACAGACCATGCCGCCGCCTGGCAGATGTCCGTCAGCGGAATTCCTGCCCATAGAGCCACGGAGGAAGATGTCGATCTCGTGGAATGGGCTCTGGGACGATGTAGTAGAGGTCTCCCGGCCTTGGAATGACACAGGGTAATCGCCGAGGAGACCCAGCGAGCCAGACCTTGTTTGGAGATAGCCTTACCCCTAGCCGAGGGGCCGTAGGCGACGAATAGCTGTCTGGTGGCTCTGATATCTTGCGTTTTTTGCAGGTAAAATTTTAGCGCCCTTTTGACGTCCAGAGTGTGAAGAGCCTTCTCCGCCGTCGACGAAGGAGATGCAAAGAAAGTAGGGAGTACCAGGGTCGAGTGCTTATGATAGACCGACGGTACTTTTGGGATGAATGAAGGGTTAGTTGATAAAATAACTTTGTCCTTAAAGAACCTCAGATATGGAGGGTCTATGACCAGTGCCTGTAGTTCCGACATTCTTCTAGCCGAAGTGATGGCAACTAGGAACGCGAGTTTCCAAGATAGAAATTGTAGAGATGAAGAGGACATTGGCTCAAAGGGAGGCTTCATTAAGGCAGCTAGAACCGTGTTCAGACTCCACGACGGTGGGAACCGTTTTTCCGGAGGGAAGGTTCTAAACAGACCCTTCATGAAATGCTTCACTAGCCTGTCACTGAATAGTGGAGGGGACTGTCTTCTTCTGGTAAATCTCGAAACAGCCGCCAGGTGTACTTTGATTGACGATGATGACAGTCCGCTCTCCGCAAGATGAAGAAGATACGGGAGGATTTGCTCCGGAGTTACTTCCAAAGGTTGTATATTTTGTTGTGTTTGACACCATATACAGAACCTTTTCCATTTGCTTACATATGATTTGTTAGTGGACGGGGCTCTGGCCGCCTGCAGAATCCTTCGGCAATCAGTCGAGACTTTTAGGTTCCCGAACTCCGAGAAGTCAGGAGCCATGCAGTTAAGTTCAGGCTGTCCGGATTGTGGTGCCACACGGTCCCCTCGTCCCTGGACAGGAGGTTCGGTACTTTCCTGAATGGTATCGGCTGATCCAGCGACAGATGAAGGAGGTCTGAGAACCATGGTTGCCTCGGCCAGCGCGGGGCCACTAGGATGACCCGGCAATTGTACCTGTGGATCCCCTGGATCGTCCTCCGTATGAGGGGAAATGGAGGGAAGGCGTAGAGGAACTTGCCTGTCCACGGAAACGAGAACGCTTCCCCCAGGGAGCCTGTTTGGGGCCATCTGCTCGCGAACTGAGCACATTTTCGGTTTCTTTCCGTGGCGAAGAGATCGATCGACGGGGTCCCCCATCTTTCGAAGATTTCCCCGAGTTGAGTGGAGTCCAGCTCCCACTCGTGTATTTGTGACATAGTCCTGCTCAGGGAATCCGCCTGTAAGTTCTTCGCTCCCGGTAGGTGGTATGCCACTAGGGAGATGTGGTGTTCTAAAGCCCAATGCCAGATCTTTTGAGCTTCCTTCGAGAGGGTCCTGGATCTGGTGCCACCCTGTTTTATCAGGTAGAACATAGCTGTCGTATTGTCCGTGAGCACCCTTACTTTTGACCCCTTGATGTGTGGGAGGAAAGATTTCAGGGCCCATCTCACCGCCCTTAGCTCCAGGACGTTGATATGTAGGCGAGATTCGGTCGACGACCACCTGCCTTGGGTTTGGTGACGTGACATGTGTGCTCCCCAGCCCGACAGAGAGGCGTCTGTAATGATGGTGTTCTGAAATTCCGGCTCCTGCAGGGGGACCCCTCTGTCCAGGTTGCGCGCCACTTTCCACCATCGGATGGCTTCGATAACTCGTTCGTCGTCGACTATTATCTTGTCCGACCAGCGGCCTGTGGCCTGCTTCCATCTGTCTGATAGGAACTCCTGTAGAGGTCTCATGAACAACCGGCAGTTCGCGACTAGGTGGATGCACGATGCCATGGAGCCGAGGAGAGCCGCATATTTTCTTACTGACAACCTTCTCTGTAAACGAAGTTGGCTTGTCAGGTGTTTGATCTTCAACAACCTTTCCAGGGATGGTTTCACTAGTCCCGTGTGGGTGTCGAATTGAGCACCTAGGAACTTCAAGCTCTTCGAGGGCTTTAGTGAAGACTTTTCGTAGTTCACTGCAAATCCCAGACGCTGTAGCAGTCGCAAGGTGGTCAATAGGCTGTCGTTGGTCGACGCTGGGGAGGATCCCCTCACGAGCCAGTCGTCGAGGTACGGGTAAACGTGATGCCCTTCCTTCCGCAGCCAGGCTGCTACGGGTGCTAGGCACTTTGTAAAGGTTCTTGGGGAGGACTTCAGGCCGAAAGGGAGCACAGTAAATTGGTAGTGTGTTTGGCCGACTAGGAACCTCAGGAACCTCCTGTGGTGAGTGCGCACCGGAATGTGAAAATACGCATCTTGGAGGTCCAGAGACGCCAGGAAATCGTTCTTTTGGACCGATCTGATTACCTCCTGTAGAGTAAGCATCTTGAACTTTTGACTCAGCAGGGTTTTGTTGAGGTCCCGTAGGTCGAGGATGGGGCGCCACTTCCCGTTTGGTTTCTTTACTACGAAGCAGCGTGAGTAAACCCCTAAGCCTCTCTGTGAAGCAGGGACTAACTCGATGGCGCCTTTTTTTAGCATGAGCGCAACCTCTCGACGCAAGACGCTTAGGTGTGGTTGAGACAGGCGTATCGGTGGACGTCTTGGAGGTCTGGATTTGAATCTTAGGGAATGTCCCAGTCTCACCGTGTCCAGAACCCACCGATCTGTCGTAATTGACTCCCATTCCTCGACGCAACTTGACACTCTCCCTCCTAGAACGTCATTGTTGATCTTTTTGTTTTCCCGTCGACGACGAGTAAGTGGGACGTCTCTTAGAGGCCTGGAAATTTCTGCGTCGGGTCGAGGACTGTGAGGCGCGTCTATAGCCTTGGGACGGATATGAAGACCTCCCGAATGCTCTATCCCTGGATCCCGCAAATCGTGCGTTTCCCGTAGCTCCTCTAAAGGGGCGAAAGGAACGAAAGGGCTTACCGCTTTGGAGAGAGCCCAGCGAGCGCGCCGTCTCAGAGTCCTCCTTCATTCCTTTCAAGGCCTCATCCACCTTTTCGCCAAACAGGTGGTCACCTTCGAAAGGCATGTCGACGACCTTATATTGCACCTCGGGTCTAAAGTTGGTGCACTTGAGCCAGGCCTGGCGTCGTAGAACCACTCCGTTGTTAATTTGTTTGAACCCCGAGTCTGCCAGGTCCACCGCTATATTGATAGCATGGTTCGAGGCTTCTTCTCCTTCACGAACCAGGGACATAGCTGATTTTCTGTGTTCTTCTGGGAGGTGGTCCAAAATGGGTGCCAGTCTGTGCCACATCTCCCTGTCATACCTGGCCATGATTGCCAGGGAGTTCGCTGCTTTCACTGTTGACGCTCCCACTGACAGGATCTTCTTACCGAAAGCGTCTTGGCGTCTAGCTTCGGAGTCCGGCGGGGTAGAGCACTTATGCTGGGCCTTTGCCTTTCTCGTCGCCGCCGCCGATACCACCGAGTCAGGCGTGGGTTGCGCAGAGAGGCATTTTGGCGTCGAATCTGGAACTTTAAATTTTTTCTCTACGCGGCCTTTGACCGCAGGTTCCGAGAATGGATGCCGCATGGTTTGGACGCCCTCTTTCCATACGTGGTCCAGTATCGGTATCGAAAAAACGGAACGCCTATTCTTGCCCATGTGGTCAAAGAGGAAGCAGTCCTTCTTTTCTTCTTGTTGGGTCAAACCGAACTCCTTGCAGGCCTTTTCCATCATGGAATGGAAGGCCCCTATGTCATCCGGTGGAGATGGGTGAATGGGACTTTTCGGAGGATCCACCTCCACATCCGAAACCCATGACGGGTCTCTCGACGGCGAGAGGGAGATATCAGAAGCTGACCCCTGTTCAGAGAGGGAGTCCGAGAGCTCACCTTCTTCCTGGACTGTTGGAGCAGTTGGGCCCACAACCGATCTAGTCGGGCGGTGTGAAGGTCCGGGCTCGTCGACGAGGGGAGTCGTCGGAACAGGTGGGAGCCTTTCGTCCAGGGACTTCAAGAGCGAGTGTAAGGAGGAAAGTACCTCCATGGAGAGAGTAGCCTGGGCGTTTGGAGGCTGGGTGAAAACTTGAGAGCAGGTTGCACCAGAAGGAAATCTGGGCCGTAGCCCCAGGTCTTCCGGGCTCACTATTCTGAAGCCGTCGTCTTCTTTGGAGGCGATCGAAACTGCCTGTTCTTGTAGCAGTGTGTCGGGTAGCCCCATGTCGAACGCTTCTGGCCTCCAGGCCTGGAACTCCGTCGACGAGGGAATCGTCGTCGACGATGAGCCCGTTTGAAAGGCGGGGGACTGTGACGGAGTGGGCACTTGGATCGTCGCCGTCGTCGTCGTCGACGGAGGGCCTGCAGGTGGCTTAGGCGGTCCCGCCTTCGCGGAGCTCTCCCTGCGTTTATCCGCCTCTCTACTCGTAGCTGATCTTTTCTGATCGCTCGAGGAGGATTTTGGCCTGTCCTTATCTTTCTTCGACGAAGAAGAAGAGGAAGATGATTTCTTCGTCGATTCTTTCGATGAGGCCTTAGAGGAATGACTTCGAGGCACGTCCTTCTCCGTAGGTCGTGATTTTTTGGCCGGAGGTTCCGACGGATGTGAGCGTCGGGAGGCTTCTGATGTTTTCGCTGAGGCGATACTGCGCACCGATCCTACCTCCGACTGAGGGTACGCTCCAGCGCCGTCGTTCAGCCACGAGACCAGTCGCCGATTCCGGTCCTTCAGGGTTTTTTGGGAAAACCCCTTGCAGATATCACATTGGTCCGCCGAGTGGTGGGGGTGAAGGCAGTAGATGCAGTCCAGATGGCCATCCCCTTCATAAACCTTCTTTAGACCGCACGTGGCACACGGGCGGAAAAGAGGCTTACCCGACATTATTGCCAGACCAACTAACAAAACTCGTAGGAGTTAGAAGCGGACCAAACAGACAAACTCGCAGGAGTTAGAAACAATCGATAAGTATTTGAAGAAAATACACGAGGAGATCCCACTATCTTTGGAGACGGTTGAAATCTGAAGGGACCCGCGGGGGCGGGGCTTATATACCATCACGTCCAACGGGGCGTACGTGGGCGGCCCCGTAGAGGACGCAGACGGGGATAGGGCAGAAGTTTTTCCTATTGGAAATGACTATATATATGTGTACCGAGGGTTCCCAGTCTGACGACGGGGAATATTCTAAGCATGTGAATCCATGAAAGATCCAATGCTGGAGAATTGGGATACTTCCAGGTCCACACAGCTCTCTCCTTATGCCCTAGATCCATCTTCATGGAGACCACTCTGTGGTCCGCTATAACGATGGGGCCTGTCACCACCTCCTTAATCCCACCCACCAAGCTCGAAGTGACCTAAATGTAATCGATCCTAGATTGAGATCCGTGGACCCAAGATAGAAAGGTGTACCCTTATTCATCCCCCTTCAGTTCCCGCCACACATCCCTCAACCCTGCACTGCCTATTCTTTCTTTAAGATCAGCCGACATTACTTCTCCACCCCCTCTTGCGGGGTCCCCTGACCTGTCCCGTCTCCTCTCCCATGCTATATTAAGGTCTCCCAGCAGGATTATTTGCCCCCAGGCCTTATCTTCCAATAGCCCCAGGACCCGCTTCAGGAACTGTTCCTGGCCTGAATTTGGGGCGTATACCACTGCCAATGTATATGGGTTACCCTGGTGCGTCCCTTTTACAACAATGTATCTGCCCTCCTTATCCTTTATCGTTTCCTTAACTCTAAAGTCCACTATATTTTTGATTGCTAGGGCAACCCCCCCCTCCCCGACTTGCCCCTCCGAGGCTTGCAGAATCTGACCAAACCCCCTTAGTTTTATGCGCCCCTGGTCTTTTTGCCTGAGGTGTGTCTCCTGTAACCCCAGGATGTCTGGACCTTCTTTCCTCGTAAACTGCTCCAATTTCTTCCTCTTGAGGGGAGTGTTCAATCCCCTCACATTATGTGTTACCCACTTGAATGTGGGCTAGCTTGTTCCTGCTCCCACCGTAGCTTTTGTACCCCCCAGTCCTCCACTCATAGGTGCTCCCCGCTGACAGAGCCCTCTAAGTCCCCCCTTTGGTCCCGCCTGCGCCCCTCCCCACTGGATTGTGACCCTACTTCCCCAGTCCCAGCCCTTGTGCAAGCCTTCCGCTGCCCCCTGCCCCTCCTCCCCCTTCCCACTCTAAGCCCACCTCCCCTGCCCGCCTTCCCTCCCCTCCCCCCCCCTACTAGAAGGGCTCGCCCTTCCCGCCCCCCCTTCCGCCTGCTCCTCGGGCTTACCCACTCTTACCGATTCGTAGATGGTTACTTGCCCCCCCTGCCAATTTCACCCTTTGGTGGCCCACCACCCTTGTATCTCAGTTTCACTCGGCTCTCCTCCTCCTGCGCCCCCCTCTCCCTGTCCCCCAGGGCTATTCTTGTTCCTTTACTTAGGAGGCTTTCCACTAAAATTCGCCCCCCTCCTTTTTTCTCCCACCGTTGTCCAGGCCCAGGGCTTTGACCCCAGCCTGGAGGCTGCGGGTTGCCTCCCGGATCCACCGGGGGGTTCATCCAGGTCCAAATGAAGAATGCCCGCACCCTCCTGCAGCGAGGTTATCCGCCTTTGGGCCCCTCCCACTCGAACAGCAGACCGAATGGGAAGGTCCACTTGTATTTAACCCCCCTGTCGTTGAGGGCTTTAAGAACCGGGCCCATTTGACGCCTCTTTATCAGGGTGCTGCTCGCCAAATCTTGGAATAGTGCGATGTGTTGCCCATTGTACATAATTGGCTCCTGTTTTCTTGCCTCCTGGAGGGCTGCTTCCTTTTGGGCGTACCTGGCAAATGCCGCCAGCACATCCCTAGGTCTTGACAGTGATCCTCTGCCCCCTCTCTGCCCACTCTGTGTATACGATCAAGCTCCACTTTGTCCGGGGGTGACACTCCCAATATCTTGGCGAAAATAGCCTGGGCCACGCCTTTTAATTCTTTATCTTGGACCGTCTCCGGCAGCATTTTGACCCTTATGTTAATCCTACGGGACCTATTTTCCATGTCCTCCATCTGGATCTCCAGGTTTTGCGTGGCTATGTCAAGCCAATCAATTGCCTCACTGTTGGCCATCACCTCTTTGTCCATTTCCTGCATCCCGCTTTCCAAAAGGTCCGTCCGTTCACCCTGTTACTGCAGTTCCTGCTTAATTTCCCCCAAGGCTGAATTAAGATCCGCTAGTAGAAGTTGGAACTGTTCCTGGAATGTCTTAGTCAGGCTGTTCTGGAGAGTGAGCATCTCCCCCTTAAAGTCCTGCTTTGACATCATGGCTGTGTTCTCTCCTTCGGATGATATGTCGCAACATTCCGTCCCGTCTCTTGCGTTTTTGGCCGGCTCCCTCATCTCCTGCTGCGGCCAGATGGTAGGGAGAGTGCCTGGTATGTCTCCCGGGGCTTGTGGGACTCTCCCGCTCTTCCCTTTGTTTTTCGCAGCCATAGCAATGGCCACTGGCCTTGGGCGCTTATAACTTGCTCGGGGGTTCGGGGCGTCCACTCCAGGGGTCTTCTCAGATATTTCCCCCTGCTGCTCTTCTTGCAGCGATTCCTCTTCTCAGATGCTTAGTCCAGTGCCCTCCACGTCTTCTTCACTGACAGACGCACCTTTAGGTGGTCCCGCCGGTGGGGAGAGGTGCCCCCTGCTCTCCCTGGGTAGGCGCTCTCCTGAGTGGGGTGGAGTTCTCCTGCGTTCTAGTCTAATGCCCGTTATGTCACTCGGGGCCCCAGTGCTCTAGGGTCCTCTCCCCATGGATGTGGTCGCCGGGCGATCTGAAGGCACTCACTCCACCAGGCCCCCGAACTCCTTGCACAGTTGCTTCCCGGGCCGCTCTCCCGCCCTCCGGGCCAATAGTGCGCTTCCCCCGCCTCCCCAGTGCCGCCACTCACCTTCCCGGGGCTCCATAACACAGGGCCCAAGGCACAAGATATGTCCTCTGCCGGAGGCCCCTGCTCACGGAGGCCCAGGTTCACTCAGCGCCGTCCCCAGCCACTTCCAATGTCCTACTTGGGGGCTAACGTCCGGCCGACTTTCAAGCGCCAGGCTCCCGGGTCTTCTTGTGGATGGTAAGAAGGCCCCTCCCCACCCGCCACTGGGTAGTTCACCGACCCTTGTGGCACATTAGCTGATGACCTCAGGCACTTTAGACAGGGGACGCCAGCGATGCAGTGAGCAATTGAGCAATTCAAATGCCCCGTAAACTAGATATCTGTGGGGCAGAGTTAGATCACCAGCGCTGATTCAGTGTCCACGTTTCACTCCTACACTGTACACCAAATGCGAGGTGAGCGTACACCATTGCCGCAGCGAACCCCGTGGCAATTGTGAGTGACACTGTTCAAAGGCGCCCTAGGAGCATGGCACTGTATGGGGCGGTGGCAAAGCGTCTTGTGAATCCCCTATGACTGCATGTAGGGAATCATCTTTTGCTTAAGTCACCAGATATCATTTTTCCCAGTTAGGGGGCCGGAGCGGTGAGTGGCAGGCCGCGTGCATGAACTGCAGCAGGTGTAAACACAAGGTCCCTGCTCCGCAGCCGCCCGCTGCTCGATCAGGTCTGTGCCCCCAGAACCCCACCTCCTTTTCGGAGCGCGGTCTCTGCCCCCCGCAATTCCGCAGCTCTGCTCCCGCAGCCGCAGATCCCTCCTCTTCAAGCAGCTGGGCGCCATGCTATCACCGCGGCCCCTCCTTCCAGCCCAGGCGGCCGCAGACCAGCACGTCCAGGTGACCCGAAAGCCCCTTGCTACTTCGGGCCCCGGCCCGCCTCACTTGCAGGGCAGCCGCAGTGAGCCCGGAAAGCAAGCAACAGCCCCGTCTTCCAGTCGCCGCTCGGGTGCACAGGTGCACTGTTTCCAAGTTACAGTGCCTGCCGCCTCAATTCCGCTCCGGACTGCAGGGTGGTGGGCAAACCCTCGGTCCGGGACATGGGAGCTCCGCCGGCACGTCTACTCCCTGAAGGCGGCCATCTTGAATCCAACTTTGTCACTTATATACAATCCATGATGCTTTAGAGGTCTTCTAGATATCTATAATGCACCTTTATAGATGTTCCCAAATTTAGAAAGTTAATGTCACATATGTATGTTTGTATGACAGCAGTTGGACTTGGGAGCCAAACATAGCTCCTACAGTGCTGGAAGCAGAAGCTAAATAGCTCCCGGGAATGTCAGACCCTGCACAGTATTTAGATACCAGGCCCTTCTCTCCCAAATACTCCTTGCTGCTCGGATATGCTATCTTGGAAGTGTTTGGTCGGACCTTGCTATCAACTAGGTTGGCCTTTCAGTACCCTGCCTCAGGGCTGGTTGTGAAAATTCGTAACAATTGTCTTGCAAGCAAAAGACATTTAAATGACTGGTGGAGCAGCTTTTGAAAAAGCATTTCTTAACTTTGACTCCTTCAATCATACTAAGAAGATCTGGTGATTACACTCCACTTAGAAGCTCAGGCTCTCAGGGGGTCCCAAGAGATTTACCTTCATTTCCCCTTTTTGTCTCTGTGGAGCGCAATGTGTGTGAAAACTTCCCAACTTCCACAAATATACAAGTTCTTATGTTCTGTTTTCCAGAAAAGCCCTTCTTGAAGTGATAAGATTTCTTTCAAGATAGGAATCCTGTTCACAAGCTTTAACACGTGGATAAGCAGTAAAGAATCTGAAGACGACGCCCAGAAGTGGAGGTTGGGAGACTGCTGCCTCTAATGCCTCATCAGCCAGGTGCCAAATGACCGGAAATGAACATAATAAGAGGGCTAAAGTGAATGCAGTTTTTTGTTCCTGTACATATAACCTGCTTTGTTAATGTACAGAAGACGTCCAGCCTGACAGGGAAAATTCAACAGCATGTGAAACTATGAAACCTCCAGTGCTGGACAACTAAAATGATAAAAGACCCAGTAGTGGAGAAAAAAATTGTTGCAGCTAATATCAGTTCCATACAAACAGCCTTTCAATTAATATGAACAAATCTACACATCTGCATAGACTCATGTTTATCAGAATTAACTTGACTGAACCTGGAATGACATTTACGAATGTCCAAATCACTTACTGATAATCCTCTTTAGTCGAAGTTCTACTCTTCCAAGTCCCACCCCTTATCTGCAGGGCTGATGGTGACCATCCAGTGAGAAATGTACTGTGCAGAGTATGACTAGTACAACTACTACTACAACAAAACATGAACTATGCCCCACTTGTGGAGAATAAGTGAGGTTTCCCACAGCTCCATCTTTCCAAAAATCAAGTAGTACTTCAAAGCCCACTAATAAATCTCACATGGTTGGGAGGGTCGGATCCAGGACTGAGAAGATGGATGAGGAGGAGTAGGACACATAAATAATAAGAATCACTGGTTAGCAGTCTTGGCCCTTCAATCCTCTACCTCACCCCAGTCCAGTCCTTACCTAAGAGGATGTAAAAAAAAAAGTGTGAAGGACCACCCTCAGAGGGGTCGTCACAAAAACAATTAAAAAAGCAACTGTAAATAAGTTCATCTTATATATTTATTAGCCTTCACTGACAGTCGTGCCTCGATTCAAGTTCCTTATTCTGTAAATGTTCTTGCTAGAAATGCCAATGACATAAGATTGGAGCCAAGGATTCCGAGTGATGGACCATAGACCTCTCCAAGAGGTTTGGAAGTCTTTCTAGTGTATGTAGATTATGTAGACTGGCATCTTGTGACTTCTAGATCTGTTTCTTCCTCGACAACCTGTGGGTTATCCTGTGGTTTGGCTTTCCTCTCCAGAACATTTTCTTTGGTCACCTGATGGGAGGCAAGGAGCGGGGAAGGTTAGAGCTCTCGCTTGGGACGATATAAAAAGGGTTAATAACTAAAACCATTGCGTTCCTGACTCTACGAGAAATGTAGGCCTTCAATAAACAGCAAGGGTTGCCTGGTGAGTGTGCCGCCATGGCCTCCGATCGGTGGATGGTGGTTGTGGAAACTGGTGGCCGAGCCTGAGGAAATACTACGGAATGGGTGGATGGGTGTGCATTTGTATTACAAACTGAGGTGAGAAATGGCAGCCGGGATACAAGACAAGCAGAGGGAGCTGTAAGGAAGGCATGGTATCGACAGTAAGACTGCCTGCCAAGTGACCACAGTTAAAGGGTGTTTTCTTGATCTTTCACAAGGGTGAGATAAACGCCTATCTAAACCTATATATACAGGTGGGAGCAAGCTACAATCATGAAATGATATTGATGCAGTCCTAGTTGAGTCTAGTCAAAGTAAAAGGGCCTATACTGAAAAAAAAATATTGCTAACCATTACCACTAATTTACAAATAAGGTGGGGTAGTGTTCATGAAAAAGAAAGAATTGTTCACAAAATGATATGTCAGAATGTTCGGGCCGTTGGCGTCCCTTCCCCACATTTTCAGCACTGGACAAAGCGGTTCTCTCGAGCAAAGCACACATTCTGGCTTCTTCAACACAACGATACAGTTCGATTTATAGCAACAGTACCTTCTGTGTCCAAGTCTCTTTTCTCATCAAAGTCTCTTGATTCAGAGAGCCGGCCTGATGTACATGAAATTAAGATACAGTTTTTTCCACAGTTCAAGTATTAAATTCGGGTGCTTCACCCTGGATCCCCCTCAGCCGGGCTCAGATCCCTGTTATTTTACGATTGTTACTGCGGATCCCCCTCTTCTGGGCTCAGATCCCTGTTATCACAAAGTTTGTTTTCTCGAGTGACTCACGGTTCACCCCGGATCCCCATCGGCCAGGCTCAGACCTTTGAATGAGCACCCACGTGGCGCCGGACCACTCTGTATATGGTATCTCACTTGACTTCCCCAAAATTCATTCACTCCTTTGATTTTCCAATTATGTTCACGTCGTTCATCGCATGCGTTTCACACGATGTCCTCTTTGGATTTCTTCATACAATGTTTAAGCTTGCAATCTCGGTTCAAACACAAGCTGGTTTGGCATCAGTCTCCCCGACTCACCGGCTGTGCTGGCTTTACTGGCGCTGCTTTGCTGTAGGAGACAAGGACAATACAAAGGCGGCAATAGTTCCTCCCCGCCTTGGTTATCAACGCGGGAGAGACCCAGGTACTGTTGATGCAGTGTGTTCAGTTTGTAGTGTGAAGAAGAGAGGTAAGAATATTTTAAAAATCTACAGTTAATTGTTTAAAGCACTACAATTGGTGGGATTGGTGGTAGGTAGACTGCACAGGGTGTTAGAAGGATAATAGATGGTTGGTGAAGCAATTTACAACATTACTGGTAATTATGATGGTGGTGGACACACTGATGCACTACGATAATAAGTAGGAATACATCATTTCAATTGACTTTAGAGGATAAAAGGAAGTTATTTATATTACACATTAAGATGAATGTGTGTCGGTTGCGGTGTGAGGATAATGATGCAACATGAACTAAGTTGAATCGAATGATAGGTTGCCCAATCTCCTCATGTATCATTTCTGTTTGTTTCCTCTATAATTTTGCGCATCCCCTGATGTGGAACGACCTCTGGTACACGACATATGCAGTATTTAATCTGTTATATTATTTGACACGTCTTAACAAAAATGTGTGAAATATTTGTTGGAGGACTAATGAAAATTGTTGGTTAAATTGTTATGATAAAATAAATGAAATATAATGTGACATTGTTAAGGTGATTTACCAGCCCTGATGAAGACCAATGTAATGTGAGGTCGAAACATGTGTTGGCAGGAACACGATAATCACCACAATGCAATAAAAATGTATAATTGTGAACAGGACAATTTGAGATACTTTCTGAACAACCACCAACAGGGGTGAAGATTGTTATTGGATCTAATAGTAAAGTTGATGGGCTATGCGCAGTGGACAGACCATCAAGTTGTTCTTGTACGTTTCAGAGTCAGACTCGTGAGGGGACTTTGAGTCTGTTGTGGTAGCCCGTGCAGCAACTGTGTCCCATTCTTGAAATTAAAGTGTTTGACTTAATAAGCAGAAACCAATAATTGCGTGGTATGCGCAGTGGAATATAGGCACCCCCATACACCCCAGCATTTGGAGGTTGGATTATTTTGCGCTAATTTTGGATATGTTGGCAGTTAAAGTTAGATCAATTTAGATACCATTTTGCAATAATGTTTTCAAATACAGAGTACAGTCATTAATAAAAAAATTAAAAATATGTAAGATTAAGGCATTTCGCACGAATGTATGGTAATCCGCGGCAAACCAGAAGGAGGATTTGGACTAAAATATTGCAGGTTTAAGATGTTTATTTAAACAAAAAGAAAACGCCTATCTAACCCTGCTGTGAGGAGGGGAGTTCCCCCATCTAACAAACGAAGATATAATGCATTACTCGTTGCCTGCGTCAGCGTTCGAATGTGCAATATCTAGACTGTTAATTACGCAATACTGGCCTCACTTAATGCCTGCAGTAACGCCTGTAATTCTATCTATGATGACCTTGTTGAGTCAGTCTGTCTAACTTACAGTGCCCGTGCATTCGTAGTTGCCCCACTGCTTTTGAACCTTTGCTGTATATCAACCCACAGCCCGCCTCTACACAGAATTGTATTAATACCTGGCAAATATTTCTACTGTCTTAGTTACAACTAACTTGAACTAACCAGTCTGCCTTTCATGATCTTAGGTCAGCCCATCCTTAAGCTACCAACTGAATATCCTACGATGTATGCTCACTAGCCTTGTCATCTAAGTCATGAGCCTCCTCGCCACCACCTTATGCATACTGCCGTTTGTTTAGCTTGCTCCTTGCATTGACACAGTTTGCACAAACCACTGCCACTATGACCAACCTCCAGCTATATAGCACATTGGTGACAGCCAATACCACAACGGTCATAGCCCATTAACATCGGATCTCGCTTACTATGGCCACCTTGTTACCACAGTCAGCTCTTATTATACCAACTAAATTCCTGCCACCTTACCAACTAGCCGCTGCTAATCCCATTTCAAATGTCAAAATAATCACCAGCCACATCTGTCCTCTATCCCCTGCCCAATGTATCCGATTATATTTCACCCGGCCTACACCTAACCAACCTTGCTCCACTAACCCCAGAAACCATAGGCTCAGTTCCAGATTCAAAAATGCCCATCAACTTCTATTTAATGATAATCCAAGTATCTCAACCATACTAAATAAGAAAATCAAGTGTAAGACAGACAATGGCATATCCACGAACAACCAAACTTGACAGACTATTGCGTTCCCTTCGCCTAATATGTCCGACATTAACACATCCCCCAACAAGGGCGCTTTGATAAATGCCAGATGCATGGTAGCTCACTGTCATGATGCCTACCGCCGGGCATCTGGACCAAGCCCATCAGCCCCGAGAGCAGGCATCCAGACATTTATTAAAACCTCAGCAGCCCCAGCTAGGGGCTATCTGGGTTCAGTCCTGGCGCCTTATGCGCCAGGCTCATAGTAGAAATCAGTCCTGGCGCCTAAGGCGCCAGGCTCATAGTCATTACTTACCGCAGGCAGACCATGCTGCAAATGAATCCAACCCAACGTGAAGCCTGGAGTGGACTATTTTACTACAGGGACTGTTTTTTGCTCGGGTGTGGTTCTAGGGACTTCTTACCTGGGACTACTTTTGAGGCTATTTAAACCACGCCTGACCAGCAACACACGCTTCACATTATTCTGCATCCAGCAGCGTAACGCTCACCGTGCCTGCAAGTCAGCATCCAGGCTTCTGCCACGCCCGTCCTGAATCCGGAGCTCCTAGAGAAAAAGGAAAGAAGAGGCAAGGTTAGAAAACAAACTTTATTCCAGTTTTGCACCTGATTCCGGAACCATCACGTCTCCGCACCTGGAAAGGACATTATTTCTGCACGCATCGCATCACCAGCTGCAGCGCCTCGCCACACTCACAAGTCCTCACAGCATCTTTCGATTCGGCGCTGCCTCCATCATTTCTTCGCCAGACTCCAGCATCTGGGGACAAAAGAAATAACAAGGTGAACCGAGAGAGCCAACAAATACAATCTCTCTTACCACCATAGACTTACCCGATTTACCACCGGAGGCATTATTCTTCAACTCTCCACTTCTTCATACGCCGCATCTGAAATCCGAGTGAAAACAACACGTTAAATCCATGCATCATTCACCGGACAGCATCGGGTAATACAGACTCTTACCTGAACGCCATCAGCGGCCACGAGACCATCTTTACTCGAACTCAACTGCAAGATAAGAAAGGAATGGGACAAGAGTGAACATCAGACATATTGAACTCTATGAACTTTATACTTACTGGTCTTCGCCAGGAACCTCAGAGTCAATTCTTGTCCGGAACTCTCCCAACACCTTCGAACCAGTGAAGCAACTGGTATCTACGCGCCCCTGCAATCCACGCAGGATGGAGAGCTCATCTTTCAAGAATATAAGGTGATAGTACTGGAAGGGTATTTCGGGGGTGATTAGTGGGGAGAGCAGGGAGGTGCCATCACTAGAATCCACGGGTGGCTAAATTCCTCTCTCCACTTGCAGGAGGGCCAGTCCAGTCTGTCATCTCTGCACTACGCATCACGTTGGTGGAGGCCGCAGCAGTCCGGGTCCGACCGATGACCCTGTGGGAGCCAGGTTAGCGTAACACTCACGCCTTAGACATTGCTGACATCATAGTCTCAAACCAACTAGACTTCCTACCCATTACTGAGACTTGGCTTCATGCAGCAGCAGGAGGACCTACTCTGTCACTAGCCATACCTGAAAACTATACCGTACTCAGGTTGGACAGAGAAACTTCCAGAGGAGGTATTGCTTTCATCGCTAAAACTTAACTGGCACTAAGGGTCCTACCACATCTCCCTTTCCCTCGGGAGAAGTTTTGACAGTCAAATTGCCACTTACTGTGTCACACACTAAGACTATGCACCTTATATATAGACCATCTGGCACCAATTTCAACCTTTGAGGAAGACATCACTTCACTACTCACTGTAATCCCTAAACCAGGATCACAAATCATACTACCAGGAGACCTCAATCTAGGCCTCCACAACATGAGTGAATGATGACAATGCCTCAGCACTCGCCAATAGTAACACCGAATTAGGCTTTACCCAACGTATCAACATGCCTACGCATATCAAAGGTAGAACCTTAGACTGGTTAGCAGACCTTAACTGTAATACTAAAATCTTATCCAATGAACCTTGTGCCTGGACGGACCACCACCTCATCTCCTTCACCTTCACCTTACAAAACAGCACACAATCCAATTTGATGAACTCTCTGGTCCCCCGGCTCTCACCAGAAACAAGCGTAACGTAACGTTGGAGAACCCATTACCTTTACTCCAACCCAGTACCAATTTCACCTCCACTAGCTCAGACCCTTCAGCCTTAGTAGAATTATACAACCACATGATTCAACAAGCTATCAATAAAATAGCACCCCTAAACATGCGTAAGCTAAACCTCGAGCACAGCTAAACTCTTGGTTCACCCCTAATCTGAAAGTCTTACGCAATGAAAAAAGAAGTGCTGAATCCTTATGGAAGAATGACCCTACAGCATTCAACAAGGAAAAACTCTCTAAAATTTCTACCAGATACAAATCCGAGATCCTTCAAACTAAAAGGGACACCTACAACGATACTCAAAGCTAATTCAAGCACCAGAGAACTTTTCATCATCTTGAGAGACCTAGAGTCCCCTGCAACACCAGTAGAAACTTGCACTAACAACATGAACTGGTGCACGAATATTCAAACTGTGCTCCTTAACAAAATCTCACTTTTTACAAGAGAAAATATAAAATTAATAAAAAAAAGAAACTTAGCCTTTCAGGGGACCGGCCCTTGCCGAAGTCTCAGACAATTCCTACTAAACCATACAACCGCTTTAAATTCACCCCAGTATCCATCCGTGAAGTACTGGATATAATATCTAGTCTTAATCCGTCTAGATGCTAGGAGGACACTTGCCCTGCACCTATTATCAAAGAGCCAGCACGGGAACTATCATCATTCATCACTACCGTAATGAACTCATCCTTCGACACCAACCTAAAAGATGCTTGGGTCCTCCCTTTGTTAAAAAAATCCAAACCTTGACCCTAACATCCCAACCAACTACAGACCAATAACTATTGTTCCATTCCTTCTGAAAATTCTAGACAGGGCGGCATACTTGCAGATACAGGCTCACCTTGTTTGTTTTATTCATTTATAATGCGCACCAGACACAAGGGTAATAGGGCGCAGCAGTACAGGATATGCGAGGCATAGGTTACATAGTTACGTAATTACACATATAATTAACAATATATAGAGGCTGTATCAATAGTACAGTGAATTATATACAGGAAATTAAACAGTTTGCAGGTAGTATATCAGCAGGATAGTGGGGGGTAGGTGGATGAATACAACAACCTCCAGGGTCTGTGACAGTCAGGCTTTAGACATAAACACGACACAGAATCTGCTTTAATAGACTTAAAAAACCAAATGGACAATCTAAAGGACAAAGGGAAGCTTGCCCTCCTTCTACTGGACCTCTCGCCCGCACTCGATTTAGTCAATCACAAAGTGCTATGCAAGCACTGGACGACAGCTGCCCACTTTTCGACCAAAGCCACTGCCTGGATACAATCCTTCTTGGATAATCAAACCATGAGTGGTTTTGCATCAGCTGAACCTGCACCGATCACGTGCGGAGTACCGCAGGGGTCATGTGTCTTTCGTATGATGTACAATATTTTTACCAAGCCACTCTTTGATGACCTTGATAATCTGGGTGTCAACTACACTAATTATGCAGATGATGCAGATTCTCATTCCCATCACCAGCGATCATGACATTGACTTAACCGTGCTTAAAAAAATCTACCTCAATATCCAAGCAAGGATGACCAATCACGGTCTTTGTCTAAATGATAAGACAGAGCTACTTCTCAATAGCTCTACTGCAAGACTGAACAATTTGAGCAACCAGTTTAAATCGTTCAATATATACGGCATTAACGTTAAAGTTACCAAGGAGGTAAAAACTCTTGGCTTTTATCTTGACTCAGCCTTAAACCTGAATAGACAAGTCAATGCCATAGCTTCTGCTACGGCATACACTTGAAAACTAATCAATGCCTGCAAACCATTTCTCTCGACAGCAAGTAGTACCACTTTGGCTACAGCACTAATCTTATCTAAATTAGATTATTGCAACGCTTTGTACTTAGGGACGAGTAAACATGTCAAAAAATTACAAATATTGCAAAATAACGCAATAAGAACTGTGCTAAACATCCAGAGAATGCAGCATGGATCTCTTTCCCAAGAAGGACGTTTTAAAAGTTTGTCAAGTTCTGGAACTTTTTCCGCAAAGTTCCGCAATTTCTCGCAGTACCATCCACAGCCTCTCTGCAAGTTCTGTAGGCCAAGTTTTAAGACGTTACATAGATTCCGTACGGTTCCCTTTTCTTAGGATTGACCAAGTTTAACACAATTCCACCATTTCTCACTTGTTGCTCGACAGTGTCCTTGTCTTGTTTTTAAACACAGGATACCTCCAGGATTTCGCGCCTCCCAGTCCTGTTCACTATGTTCCATGTTCCCAGGACTCCCCAAAGTCCTCCGACAGGCTTACTTTCTCAGGGCCTCAGCAGGCAGTCTGCCCATTCAGGATTTCCGGGCTCCTGTAAACCATGTAGCTTCTCCAGCCTTTACTGTTAATGTCTCTTGATTTCTGGGCTCCCCAAAGCCCTCTGGCCGTCTTATTGTCTTGCTTTAGCAGGGACTCGGTAGGGCATCTGCCCGTTTGGGTTTTCTTGGCTCCCTTAACCGTTGTAGCTTCCCCAGCTTCTGATACCACGGTTCGCCCGTCTCAACGACGTTACCTCTTTGGGTGCAATCGTGTTCCTTACTCTGCCTAGCTCAGCAGCTAATGCACTTCTCATGCGGAACTTGAGGTTTCGGGCTCTCCACTGCAGTCTGATCTCAGTGTCTGTTAACAGGCCCCAGGCCCACCAAAGCATCTACTTGGTGATGACTAGAGTGCCTTGCTGGAGTCCCCTCTAACTTTTGAGGAAATTACTAGTGCAATAGCAGACTTTGCTAATAATAAAGCACCAGGAACAGTTGGCTTGTCCACAGAAGGTATGCACAGATCTTTTTGGCCCACAACTTTTGAAAGAATACAATGGGCCTCATTACAATAGTGGCGATCCGGAAACAAGGCTGCCAGTAAGCCTACTTGCACCTTTGTTTCCGGACCGCCACATTCCGAGTCTGCCTGCCAGGCCTGCTGCACCCGACAGGTCGGACCCTGCTGGGGGCAGCGGCCAGGCCACGGAAGGCAGAGCCATCACGGAAGCACTGGCACTGTTACTAACGGTGCCAGTGCTTCCATGAACCCATTGCCATTGTGTCCTACGGGGCGAACATTTACCGGCACCAAGCTTTCTGGTCCGCCAGGACTTGTAATGTCCTGGTGGCACCGGGAAGCTAGGTGTTGGTAAAATGTAGCACCGGCAGTGTTACCGCCAGACTCGTAATGAGGCCCAATGGCACTTGCTGGAAAGGCATGTTTCTGCCCTCAATGAATGACACTGATATTATTATCCTTCAAAAGGTGGAGATGTCTTCTGATACATGTGCTGCACACTGCCCATTCTCAAAGATGTACATTGATAAGATACTAGCTAAGATTGTAGTCCACAGACGACTTGCAAATGTTTCATCCTTTAAACATCCACAGCAGTCTGCCTGGGTTGATTTTGGGCCACTCAAATCATCTCGGCATTAGATGCCAGTTGACTACCATATCACACATCTCTTCAGATCTCAGAAAGTGATGCTGCTTTCCTCGACGACGAAAAGGCTTTTGACTCTCTTGGGTAGGAATTTATGTGGGCACTACGCCATAGCTTTAGCGATAACAGAAGATGGATACAACTTTCATAAGTACCCCATTGTTAGGGTAGTAACTAATGATCAGGCGTCCTCATGTATATTGCTACACAGAAGTACCTGCAAGGATGTCCTTTGTCACCGATATTGTTTGCCTTGGTGAGTCTCTGGCTCTCAGAATTAGACAATTCCCTGTCTCATTCTTGACCTTGGCTTCTTTGCCAGTTAGGACGTTAGTGTTCCGGTGTTTTGCGAGCTGGCCTAGCATGGGTAAAGCGTGGCTCTGCCCCTCCAGGACATCTTCCCATCAGATGCTCGCCTCTGTGTAGGATTCACTCGCCTTTGTTCAAGGTTCTTCATCTTTTTATGCATGTCATTACAAACAAAAGGGGAGTGTCGTCATTCTTTTGACTGTGGGGTAAGGGCGGGATCCAGCATTACCTGAAGCCAAAGAGATTGAAGAAATGTCACTAATTGGTGGATTCACAACAGAAGTAATAGTCTTTCTGAATCCCACGTAGCAGGCAGACCATGTACTCTGGACTGGGAGTTCCTTACAGGAATAGGAGTAATTGTTCAGGAGAGGGGAGTCACTCCCAGTGAGCTCCCACTTGCCCAGACCGCCAGGGAGGGTCTTGATTTATTTTTAAATGTTTTTATTGGCATTTATAGGTATACCAGGAACAGTTGCGCAAAAGATGCGCGTCATATCAGCTGTAGCATGTCTTATTTGCCAAGTAACCTGCAAAGAATCAACAGAAAAAAAAACACACAACAGAAAAAAAAAAAACAACGAGAGAAAAAAGAAAGAGAAAAAACAATAAACAGAAACAAAAAAACAGTGGCAACTAATTTGACTGCCCTCTTCCTTCTGCCTTGCAGTTCTTCATTCTTCCTACTTCGAGCCCAGAGCCCAACACCTTCGCTCTTCGTTGCCTTCACATGGGGGGTGGTGGAGTGCCCAGGCCCGCCGTCCTGGTCAGTGCATCAAGCTTTCAGTCTGTGCCAGAAGAGTCAATTGAAGGGGGTTTGTAACTTGTGGAGAAAATCATCTCTCATAAGGGCCTTCCAAGACTCCAGTGTGGTGCTCACTTCTTCTCCGCCCCGGTTGTTCCCTTCCTGCCAGGTTCTTGTTTCAGCGGCGGACCATCTCTCCAGTTCCCTGATCCATGGTTCAAACCTGGGGCCAGCTGGCGACTTCCAGGCCATAGCGATCGTTCGCTTCACTAGTACACACGCCATGTCCATGAGTTTCACTAAGTGCCTGACTTTGCTCAGTCTCGGGTGAGTGCCCAACAGGCACTCTTTGGGTGTCCATTCGTATATTTCCATTCCCGCCCGCTTTCCTTCAGGTCTGCTCAGCAGTGTGCTAGAGTTTCTGTGATTTGGGGCAGGCCCAAAACGTATGGATCATGTCAGCATGTTCGGAGGGGCACCATGGGCAAGTCGGGGGGACTTTATCATTAAAGGCGGCTATCCTGTGCGGGGTCATGTAGGTCCTGTAAAGGACATTCAGCTGAAGCAGCCTAAACCTGGCGTACCGTGACACCTCTTTCGGATATAGCAGGGCACTTGCCCATTCACCATCCGTGATTTCAGTCCCCAGATCAGTCTCCCACTTCTCTTTCAGGCGCGCACTTCTCGGGTTAGGCCTGTCGTATATTCATGTATAGAGCCTCGATGTCAGTTTCCAGCCGTCGCCAAGGTTGTACATTTCCTGCACAAGAGGGTGTGTTTCTGGCTCCTCAGGCCAAGTGTTCCAATTTATCTTGGCTACGTGCTTCACCCTTTGGTACCACAGAAATTGTCCTGTGGCAAGCCCATCCTTCAATTGTAACGAATCAAAGTCTTTGAACAGCCCCTCGTCGAACATGTCTCCCCATGTATAGAGGCCACAGTTCTCCCAGCTCCTCATCGTTGGTAAGTCAGTGGGGATTTTGCATACGTCTGCAAGAATGGGGATATCTGGTGCATATAAGTGTTGCAGTCCAAGCAATGATCTGACCTTGTTCCAGATTTGTCTCCCCAGCTTTACAATCATGGGTGGGTCAGGGGGCCCTATTTGAGTGCTCCATATTACCTCTTTGGGATGCATAGGTGCGATTAGTTGTCGGAGGAGGCCTGTCTCAGCAGTCGGTTCATCCAGTAGCCACTTAGCGACATGCGATAGTTGTGCTGCTAAATAGTACCTGTGGAACTCAGGCAGTTGAATGCCACCCTCGGCATATGGGAGCGTAAGGGTGTTCAATGTAAGTTTGTGTCTGGCCCGGCCCCAAAGGAAGTCTCTGATTAGGGATTCCAGTTTCCTGAAGAAGGACAGGGGTATGTAGTATGTTATGTTGGTAAAGTAATAGAGGAATCTCGGTAGTATAATCATTTTGGAGATTGCAGCTCTGCCCATCACTGAGAGCGGTAACTTCGACCAGAATTTGATAGACCTGCGCACTCCGCGCATTGCTGCCTCCGTGTAACACTCATGAGTGGAGGCTGGGGTGTGCATGATGGTGAGACCAAGATAGCGGAAGGCTTCCGGCTGCCATTGAATCCCGATCTCGGGTAGTTCCTCTGTACCCTTCCCTTTAAGCCCAGCCAGGGGGAAGGAGCAAGATTTTTGTCTGCTGAATTTTATCCCCGAATATTTCGCAAAATTATCAAGGATGTCTAGCGCGGTTGGTGCATTCAGTTGGGGGTCTCGCAGATATAAAAGGACATCGTCAGCATACAAGGAAATTATGTTATCTACCCCATTAATGTTGATGCCAGCGTCAAAGAGCTGCCTCCTGAAATAGATTGCCACTGGTTCCAGGCCAAGGATATACAGCATTGGTGACAGTGGGCACCCTTCTCTGGTTCCCGTTTGGATAGCCCAAGCCCCCGACACCATGCCTCCTGTCTTCACTCTCGCCACTGGGTTGTTGTAGAGAACTCTAACCCATCGGATGAAATGCTCACCAAGTCCAAACTCCCTCAGGGTCTCAATCAGCCATTCCCAAAATATTGAATCGAAAGCCTTTATGGCATCTAGCGAGAGTACTGCCAGGTCGTCATTGTACTCAGCTGTTTGAGCCATTATGTGTTGGAGCCTTCTCAGGTTGGCCGTTGTGTTGCGTCCTGGGACAAAACCATTCTGGTCCTCGTGTATCAGGGATCCTATCACCCTAGAGAGCCTCTTAGCTAATATTGTTGTCAATATTTTACTATCATAGTTTAACATCGCTAGGGGGTGATATGAGTCACACTCGTCGGCTGGTTTGCCTGGTTCGAGTATTGGTACTATGAGAGCGTCCCTGTCTCATATGCCTCCACGTATACTCCGTGCAGCATGGGAGCAAGGACCTCCTCATAGGCCTTGTAAAATTCTGGAGTTAGGCCATCTGTCCCAGGGGTCTTGCTCGTGGAAAGGGATCTGATCGCCTCTGAAATGTCCTCAATAGTGATGGCCTCTCCCAGCATATTTCGTTGTTCCTGGCTCAGTATAGGCAGTTCAACTTCGGCCAGGGTATCTCTGATGTCTGATTCAGGGATTTGGTCTCTGTGGGCATATAGTTCGGCATAAAAGTCTGAGAAGACATTGTTTATTGCTTGCTGTGACCTGTGAGTTATACTATCTTTATCCTTGATTTCTTTGGGGGCCTGCCTCGGGTGCTCCCTCCTGCGTAGCCAAGCAAGTATCCTGCCTGGTTTATCTGCCTCCTTGTGTGCCTTAAGGGTTTGCGCAGAGAAGTCGAATTTGGACAGCCTCTCCCATGCGATTCTGCACTCTTCTCTGATATCCTTCAGTCTGGTTCCCTTCTCATTGGTAGGGTGGAGATTGTTCTCTAGGTGTCTGATCTCCTCCTCCTTTGACTCCAGCTCCTTTCTCAGTTGTCTCCTAATCCCTCCTGCTTCAGCTATTATCTCGCCCCTAGTTACCACCTTCATGGCATCCCATAGTGTGCTCCATTTCTCAACTGATCCCTTGTTGATATTTATGTATTCTTCCAGCTTTTCACCCAGGGCATCCTTGAATGCGGGGTCCGTTAAAGTGTCTATCGGCATGCGCCACATCGGGATAGGTGGTCTAGGGCCCCTAAGGCAGAGCTATATTAGCAGCGGGGAGTGATCCGATATTGACCTGCCAAGGTAGCACGCAGATTCGACTTGCCAAGTTAGCCCACTGTCAATGAAAAAAAGATCTATCCTGGTATGCAGGTCGTGGGGGGCCGAGTAAAATGAGTAGGACCTATCGGTGGGGTGTAAATCTCTCCAGACGTCGACTAAGTGCAAGTCCTCGATCGCCCTGCAAAGTGCCCGAGGGGCGGGGGTGTTGAGGATACGTGGCGCAGTGGATCTGTCCATTTCTTCATTCAACATGCAGTTGAAATCTCCCCCCCATAAAATGATGTCCTCCCTGTGGTATGTGATCATGGCACATAGCTTCTTGAGATGAGAAGGGATACCGTGTTGGGGGAAGTATGAGTTCACTATGCACAGCCGAGAGTTCTCCAGCATGCCCCATATGATCACATATCTACCTTCTTTATCCGCTTCCACACCCATCAGGTGAAATGGTGTACCTGGGCTCACCCATGTGTATACACCACGTGCGTACTTCGAGTAGGATGCACCGCCGCCCTGCCCCCCCAGTAATCTACCAGTTTGTCCATAGTGTCCGTTGAAAGGGGTGTTTCCTGCAGGAGAGCGATTGATACTTTCTTCCTCTTCAGGTACGAATGTATACGGTTTCTTCGTGGGTAGGATCCCATCCCCCTAACATCCATGTGATTATCTTGGGTCGTGCGGCCATTGTGTGAAATTGCTTTTAGCCGTGGTGGACTCCACGTCGTATCTGTGATTCGGCAATGCGTTGTCTGGCGTCACATCTCGCTCTGCTTGCTCAGGTTGGTAAGCTCCGAGGTCTGGTCCTGGGTCCGCTTCAATTTGGCTAATAGTCATCAGAAGTAGGGCAGTCTCAACCGTAACATGAAAACAGTAACTATAACTGGTGCACCCAGCCTCTGCCATAAGGATGCAGTGCTCGGGCGCTCTTGCGCTGCCTTTCCCCATCCGGGGTTCTGGCGCAAGTTGGTGCATGTTGGCAACAGGCCTGCACTTGTCTTTAGTGGGTTCGTGGTTTGTGCACATGTGGAGGAGGCCGCGCGAGCCCAGTAGTCATTTCGCTTTCTCTTGTCGTAGTGTTGCTTCAGTGGTGGTAGTGTACCTCCTCGTTCTAGTGCTCCAGGCAAGGGTCGAGGGGGCCCATGCCGAGACGTCCGTCTACCGCTCATTACTTTCTTCGCCGTGACTCTCGTGGGAGGGTTCCCCGGGGACCTCAGCTAAGTTGTTGTGTTCCATCCATATGTTGGCCGCGGCCGGCGACTCCAGGAATATCGCTCGTCCCTTATAGATCACCTTTAATCTGGAAGGATACAGGAGCATGTACTTTAAGTTCAATTTTCTCAGTCGGGCCTTGATTGGGACGAAGGAGTTCCTTGCTCTCTGCACCGACTGTGTGTAATCAGGGTAGATGGTAATTTTAGAGTTACCCTGTTCTATTACACCTCCCTCTCTTGAAAATTTCAGGATGACTTCCCCGTCTCGGAAGTTGAGGACCTTCGCTATGATGGGACGTGGGTAGGAACCCGGAGGGGGTTTCTTCTGGAGCGACCTGTGGGCCCTCTCTATGGCGAAGCCCTGTGAGAGCTTCTCCGCTCCCATTTCCTGCTGTATTAAGGATTCTACATAGGTTGTCGGGTCTGTGGTCTCCGTCCCTTCCGGAATGCCGAGTATTCTGATGTTGTTGCGCCTTGCGCGTCCTTCCGCCTCCTCCGACCTCGCCTCCAGGAAACACACCTTTCTACTGAGGTCTGCCACCTCAGCCTTGAGGTCCGCTGTATCGTCCGACATATCCTTCTGGGAGGATTCTATGATGGTAACGCGTTCCGTCAGATTGCGGGCATCCTGTCTTATGAGCTGGATGTCAGCTTTGACCTCGCCTATTTTCCTTTCTATAAAAGTTCTTAGGGCTGCGATCGCCTCCAGCACCTGGTTGTCCTTGGTGTTTTCCTCTTGGCTGGCCTGTGTTGCTGCGCCTCTCAGCACAGAGGGGGAGGCATGGTGAGGCTTCGATGTCACAAAGGGGTCCATCGTGGCGTTTTTAGCTTTACTCCTTGAGGTGGCCATTGCAGGGTCTCCAGGCCCCGTCAAGCGGTGCAGGCGTCCAGTACACCCCCTCGAGCCAGGGAGCGGCGCGATCCTCTCCAGTTTCTCGCTGTCCCCGTCGCAGGGGTTCAGTGCAGCAACTCTCCTCGGCGGCCCGGCCCTGGTGCTGGGTAGGTGGGCTCTCACTGCACCGTTGTCGCAGATAGTGTCTATCCTAGTCGCCACTGCAGGCCAACCCACTGGGCGCAGTGCAGAGGGCAGGGTCAACCTGCGAGGTTGTGGGGTTGATGTGCCGCTGTGAGTGCACAATGGTGTTGTCAAATGCAGGCCGTCCAACCCTGTGCCCAGGGGAGGCGGCGTGTCCGGTCGCGCACTGCTAAGTGCACCCAGCAAGTCGGCCCCACTGGGCTCTGTTCATCTCACGGGGCTCCAGCGCGCTCCCCAGGGCAGGCTCCCTCGCCGCAGTCTGTGATGTGCGCCGGGTGCGGGGAACATGCAGCACTCGCTTCCGTATCGTGTGGTTCCCCCAGCTCCTCACCTCGCTGATCCTGGGAGCGGGGGCACAGCCTTCAATGAATGCCTCGGGGGAGGCCCCGCGTCTGGTTGCGGCAGGCAGATTCCTCCTCAGGGAAGCCCCGGTCCGCAGCAGCTGGACCGAATGCCTCGGCCGTGCACCGATAGTGCACCGTCTCTCTCCCCAGCTGCAGGGGGTACCCAGCACCAGCCGGTCGGCCCGCCCAGGGTGTAGTTCGGGGGATCAATCGGGGCCGCCCCCCAGCTTCTCAAAACGGCTCCGGTGCTCCGATGGCTCTGATGGTCAGGCCGCACGCCCAGGCGTTGCCGGCCAGCGGCAGGTGCGTGTGCCCAGCCGGCCACGGGCGTCGCTGCCCAGCAGGTCCGCAGCAGGTCTTGTGCGCGGTCCGGGACCGCTAGCGCGCTGCGGCCGCCATTTTGTGTGCGCTGTCCGGAGCAGAGGGGGAGCCGGGCCGGAGCGTCGCACCAGGCTCCCTCGCTCCGATTTTTTTCGGAATAGGCTGCAAAGCAAAGGTCCTCGCCCCAGCTGCGGCTGGAGCAACGCGTGGAGGTGTAGTAGGGCTCGGAGCGCCAGTTCAGGATCAGACTACTGCGGCTCTGGCGGAGCTCGTGGATGCAGCGTCCTCACTCCATGGCTGCTTGGCCACGCCCCCCAGGGAGGGTCTTGATAAGTAGGCTCACCTCCCTAGCCTCAAAGAGAAAGGACAAACTAAGCCCTACCACAACCCCAGATATAAACGCATCCATAGGGGTACAAATTGCTGGCAGCGACTTAGCTCCTGCTTCTAGCTCAGGAGAGCCTAAATCAAGTCAGGTGAGGTAGCTTAAAACAAACAGCTACCTGGAGATACTATTTGAGACTGTTAATAAAGAAGAGTTAGAACAAATTTAGTACACATTTTAAACATAATGGATCATAAATCAGCAAAAAGTCAAAATTTGCCTCTTGTGTGGAAGTTAGATTTGTGGTGCGCCGAGTACTCGCTTCTGGTTCTCCAGTGGTAGCTCCTGCCTACTGGGTCAGACACACAGGAGCTGGTTTTAGCTCCTGCTCATTGATTCTTAATTTCAAACCCTGCAGCACATGGCTATCTATGGGCTATCAGGAGGGCCAAACAAATTAACATAGTAAGGTTTAAGTTACTTAACTTCAACTATTTTTCTCCAGCATGGGGCCTGCATGGATTCACATGCTCATGAATATTCCCCGTCGTCAGGCTGGGAATCATCGGTAAAATAAAAACCTGTTTAACTTTACCCTTAAAACTGTATTTCTCCACTAAACCAATCACTGTCCTCTGGGTCATACTGCCCCCATTTGATGGCAGTCCTCTCCCCAAGTCCCGCCTCTGGCAGCCATCTTCAGATCTGGTAAACACATTAAGTGGCAGTATGACCAAGAAGAGCCGAGAGGGGCCAGAGGGAGGGTTTGCATGTGAATCCATGCCAGACCCAGGCTGGAGAACAATAGTTGCAGGTAAGTAACTTTAACATTCTCCAGCATGGGGTCCGACATGGATTCACATGCTCATGAATAACGAATACACAGCGGTACACATTACGCAACCACAGGAGGTGGCAAGGCTCAACAGAAGTAATCAACACTAACCGCAGGAACAGAATCACCTCAAGCAAACATGTTGCGTAGCACTGCCTGGCCGACTCTGAACTCCTCCCTGGAATCCCTGTCGACACAGTAGAACCTTGTGAAGGTATGCGTGGGCCTCCACGTCACAGCCCTGCAGATGTCGAGCAGGGGTACACCAGAAAGGAATGCTTTTGTCGCAGCGATCGCTCTGGTGGACTGGGCTCTCGGGCGGTCCGGCAGAGGCTGGTTAGCCAGCTGACGACAGTGCATGATGCAGCCAGAGAGTCCTCTTGAGATGGAACCCTTGGACAAGGCCTTCCCATTATTCACAGGTCCAAAGTTCACAAACAATTGATACATCTTCCGAAAACACTTCATGCGAGCCACGTAGAACTTAAAGTCACGAGAAACATCCAGCGAATGCAAGGTCCTCTCCGCCGGTGACAAAGGTTTCGGGAATAAAACAAGTAACATCAAAGGTTCGTTGAGGTGGAATTCCGACAGAACCTTCGGCATTAAAGAGGGGCGCGTACGCAGCACCACCCTCGATTCGTGGAAAGTCAGATACAGCTGCTTGCAGGACACAGCCTGGAGCTCACCCACTCATCTGGCTGAGGTGATGGCCACGAGGAATGCCGTCTTCCACAACAGAAACTTGAGTGGGGCTTGATGCATAGGTTTGAGGGGTGCCTCCATAAGTCTTGTCAGGACTATGTTGAGTTGCCATGCTGAGGCAAGCGCCTTCACCAGCGGGAAAGATCGAAAAAGCCCCTTCAGAAACTCCTTGACGAGTCTGTGGGACCACACCAAGGATCTTCCCAGGGATCTGGTGTAGCGTGAGATGGCCGCCAGGAGTACCTTGATGGACGCATGAGCCAGACCAGCTTTTGCCAAGGAAAACAAGTATAGAAGAATCTGTGGGGCCGTGACCCTGAGAGGCGTAATCTTCTGTGACCGGCACCGCATAGAAAAACGCTTCCACTTATGGCTGTAGCACTTTAGGGTTGACGACGCCCTGGCTTTGGCGAGGCCCTCCCTGCAGTCCGCTGGCAGCTCATAACCAACACACGTAGAAGGAGAGGAAACGGGGTGAAAGGCGAACATAAACTGACCGTCCCAAGGGCAGGAGAACGCATCCCCCCAAGCTCCTCGATTGGTGAAATATGCTGGGGGAACTTCTGGCGTTTGGAGTTCGCCACTGTGGCAAAAAGATAGATCGGGGGTCTGCCCCATTTGACGAACAGACGGTCCACCTGATCCCGACGAAGTTCCCACTCGTGGCAGGCACGCAGCTCCCTGCTGAGGGAGTCTGCAATGGTGTTCTTGACATTTGCCAGGTGGAGCGGGATAAGGAACATCCCCTGCCCGATGACCCAGTGCCACAATACCTGTGCTTCCTTGCAGAGCACTGGGTATCAATGTATGCCATGCAGAAGTTCTCCATCCCATTCAGAACTTGATTCACCATTCTTTGGAATGTAGCAGGTGCGTTCTTCAATCCAAAAGGCATAACCTTAAATTGGTATAAGCCAACTGGGGTAGAAAATGCAGTCTTCTCCTTGGCATGGTCTGACAGGGCTATTTGCCAATAGCCTGACGTAAGGTCAAATGTGCTGCGGAACTTGGCTGAACCAAGTCTATCCACGAACTCATCTGTCCTTGGCAAAGGGTGGGCATCAGTCTTGTTGACTGCATTAAGAGCTCTATAGTCCACGCAGAATCTCAATTCTTTGGATCCTGCCTTTGGTACGAACACAACTGGGCTAGACCATGGGCTAGTAGAGGGCTCTATTACCCCTAGATCAAGCATCTTCTTGACCTCCCCTTTGATGTGGGTCCTTACATTCTTACATTCTATATCCTCTGCTTTTGACTGGCAGGCAGACACCAGTGAGTATATCATGCTGCCCCCAAGTGGTCAAGCCTGGTGAAAGTGAGAACAGAGAGGCAAACTGATTTAACATGCTTTTGCACTCGTCTTGTTGTTCAGGTGTCAGATTTGAAGAGAGATTTACTCCTTCAATCTTTTAGTCCAAGGGTAAGCCTCTGAGGAGATCAGGTAGAGCTTCACTCTCTTCTTCCTTTTCTGTTGAATCTAGAAGCAAGGCTCCTACTTCAGGTCTGGAGATATTCGCCTTTAGTCGGTTGGTGTGGAAGACTCTAGGAGCCTCCTTGGGATTGGCCAAGTCCACCAGATAGTTCACCTCTCCAAGTTTACCCACAACCTTGAAGGGTCCCATCCATTTGTCTTGCAAGGCCCTCTGCCTTGTTGGGATCATAACTAGAACTAGCTGGTCTTGAGTGAACTCAATCATGTTAGCCTTCTGGTCATGCCAATGCTTGACCAGAGCTTGTCCAGCTTTCAGGTTATCACTAGCTTCTGCCATCATTTGTGACATTCTCCTTCGGAGACCTATCACACAGTCAGTCATTCTGACTGGCTTGGGGGAAGGAGCACTCTCCAACCCCTCCTTGATCAGGGCCAATGGACCTCTGACTGGATGGTCATAAAGAAGTTCAAAGGGAGAATAACCTACTCCCTCCTGAGGGACTTCTCTATAAGGAAAGAGAAGGCATGGCAATAGAAGGTCCCACTTTCTTTTAAGGGGATCTTCTAAAGCACCTATCATGCTCTTCATGGTTCTGTTGAACCTTTCTACTAACCCATTTGTCTGAGGGTGGTAGGCGGTAGAGAACTTGTAAGTAACTCCACAGGTTTTCCACATGGCTTTCATGGATTGGGACATAAAATGTGACCCCCTGTTATAGATTACTTCCTTAGGAAACCCAACCCTGGTAAAAATACCAAGGAGGGCCTTAGCCACAGCCTGAGCTGTAACAGTCCTCATAGGAATTGCCTCAGGGTACCTAGTAGCATGGTCTACTACAACAAGGTAAACCTGTTGCCTGAGAAGGTTGGGGGATCAAGGGGACCAACAATGTCAATCCCTACCCTCTCAAGTGGGACTCCCACAACTGGGAGAGGCACTAAAGGTGCCACATTCTTGGACCCAACCTTACCAGAAGTCTGGCAGGTATGGCAGCTCTTGCAAAACTCATCTACCTCAGCCCCCATCTTTGGCCAATAAAAGTAGAGTGAGAGCCTTTCCTTGGTCTTCTTGAAACTCAAGTGACCAGCCAAAGGAATCTCATGGGCCAGTTGCAAGAACTGTTGTCTGTTTTCTTGGGGTACTACAAGCCGCTTGTAGTCTCCAGGTGCAGACTCAGTTGGTTCACTGTAGAAGAGGCCATCTTTCCAGTGTAACCTATACTTCCCAGGCTCTTGTCCATCAGCCCGAGAAGCTGCCTGTTGGCGAAGACCTTCCAGAGTTGGACATTCTCTCTGTCGCTTACTGAAGTCTGCCCTGTTGGGTCCACCTTCTGCCAGTAAAGCCTGCAGCTCAGGATGGTCAACAGGATCCAGATCTCCAATGAGTTCTTGGCCTTCCACTAGCTCTTCTTCAGAGTCTAGTTCCACCATACAGGGTCGTACCTCCCTCTCAGCCTCAGCTGGAGGTGGAGTTACAGGTGTAACTTTGGACAACCTAGGGGAAGTCCTTGTTGGAAGCACTGGAGTTCTTGCTGTTGGCTGTTTCTTGGAAGTCTTGGGTTTCCCCTTTGCTTCTTTTTGTTCAGTAGTAGCAAGTTGTAACTCCAGTGGAGTAGGAGTGATATCTTTCTTCACCATCTCCTTGGGAGTACCTCTCATGATTCTCTCCCTTGCAGGTCTGGTGAGCTCCTGTAACCTTTTACTAGGAGGTCTGGGGGTATGTGACACTACTCCGAGAGTTTTCAGGTAATTTCCCAACAGAACCCTTCCTGGTACCTCACTTTGTATGCTGACAGGTATCTTTACAGTCATGTCATTACACTGAATGAGAACTGGTAATTGGGGAAGCATCTGCACAGGCCCTCCAGCTAACTTGGTGAGGCGTTTGGGTGCCTTAGCAACATCCTCAGCCTGAAAAAAAGATGTATCCACCACAGTTATGCTGGCCCCCAGTGTCCCTAATGGCAGGAGTCTCCTGACCATTCACCTGGACACTGTCCTTATAATACTCTTTTGTATTATCTGGGATAGTGTTATAGACATCTAAATTCTGTTGCACCCACAGACCCAGAGACACTAAAGAAACATTGGCTGAGACTCCAATGGGTTCATCAGCCAGCAGTAGAAAGTTTCCACTTGCCATTTGTACTTCCTCCTCTGGAGCAAAGGCTAAGGAGACAAGCTGGACCCCTGAAGGTTTACCCTTACATCTGGGATCTCCTTTCACATGGTCAGGCAAACCACAAACATAGCATTTACCAAATGCTTTCTGGAATGGTGGCTTGCTCTGACCTTCTTCTGGTTTACCACCAGAGGGTACACTACTCCGATTTGGTTTCCCTTGTGGTTTACCCTTATTGTTCTGTTTGGGGCCCTCTTTGGGATTGGAATTATTAGAATTCTCTTTGGAGTCCTTTTTTGGCTGTTTCCCCTCATCCTTTCTCTGAGTTACCCCAGAGTCCTTGTGAGTAGCCCTGTTGGCAACCCACAAGTCAGCAGCCTTAGCTAGTTTTCTGGAATCTAATTCCTTTGAATCAGCCAAGTGCTGTCTGAGCTCGGGAGAACAGGCATCATAAATTGACTCCAACACCACAAGATTCTTCATTCCCTCATAAGTGTTCACCTTGTAACCCTTAATCCATCCCTCTAAGTTCTTCAAACTTTCACTTACCCAGGTAGCCCAAGGGGTACCATCATGCTTTTTGAGGGTCCTAAATCTCTTAAGGTACTGGGAAGGGGTCTTCCCAAATCTAGCTATCAAAGCTAGTTTCACACATTCATAATCCTTCTTATCCTCCTCCCCCAACTCCATTACCACATCAGTTGCAACAGGGGGGAGCCTAGAGAACAACCAGGAAAGTAACTAATTTCCTGTAATGTTCTGGAGCCCATGATTATATTCAAACAATCTCAACCAATCCAACACATCCAATTTAGGCTCATACATACCCACCAACTCCTTAGGCATCCGGGGTCTTTTGGGACTGAACTCCTAGAGGATTCGGAGAGAGAAGCACTTTCCACAGACAATTTTTTCATTTCTAGCTCATGGTTGAGCTCCATTTCTCTGAGCCTTAGTTCTTGGTGCCGTCGTTCTGTTTGAGCACTAATTCTTTTAAATTCTAATTCAACCTTCCTTTTTACTAGTTCCATATAATGAGGATTAAGTGTGGGACCTGGTAAAGGTCCAGTAGGTACAGCTGGCAGGGCAGGTAGAGGCCCAGGGAAGACAACACTATCATCTTCCACCTCCTCTTCTGCTTCTGACTCAAAGTTATCAATACTAACATTCATATCAATATCATTGCTGTTATCTACAGTTGCTGGAGTGGTAGGTTCCTCTGAACCATCATCCAGACTTTGGTTTGCTAACAACCTTTCTATTAGCTCCATTTTCCTGCCTTTAGTCAGGAGATTCTTATGCTTACAGAGAACTCTTAAACAATCAGCAGTTTTTGTAGCAAGGGACTGTTGACTATAACTTTCCATAGTTGACATGTTTTAGAAAATAACTTCTTTAATGCTAAGCTTTGTGGTTAGTTGCACTAAGGTATCTATAAGCACACTAAAATGTATACTCAATACAAATCCCACCGCTGTACAACAGTGTTAGGCAGAATCCTGTGCAGTTCCCTTAGGGACCACTGCAAAAGATTTAAGGCTACATGTGTTTGGCAGTAAACCCACTTGGTAGCAGTCTGTACCACACAGATTCACTTGGTAGCTGTGGCTGAGCAGTCAGACTTCCCTCAAGATGAGTTAGGCAGTATATAGAGTATACACAATAGGTACAGAGATACAGTAGCACAAGCAAGCACTGACCAGAGCTTTGGTGTAAAAGTATATAATTATTTATTTAAAGACACATTTGCAAATTACACCAGCACAAAGAGGTAAGTAAATTCAGCACACAATCACTATTATATACATACAACCCTAATTACTTATTAGACAAGTCTTAATGAGAAACACCACTTATTTTCAGACAGAGGTGAGCACTTAACATAAGGTGGCACTCTAATAAGTTATTAAAAAGGGAGGGGAAAAAGGCAGAGTTATGGAAGCACACAAATTTCAATACTTTTAAAAGAACCACAGTAAGGCAGGATAGGCAGAGTTCTACTGGAGAGCAAGGAAGTCAATTGCAAGGCCCACTCTTGGAGAGAGCAAGCAGAAGGGGTCCAGGTTCACACAGTGGGGTTATGCCCAAAGAGTCTTGTAGATAGTTCGCACACAAAGAATGAAATTAAAGTCAGGAAAAGTTAGCTAGGTTGTCCCAGGCCAGCCCAGGTTAGAAAGTCGAGGCTTTACTGTCACCCCGAACGATCTGTCGCAAGGGAAGCCAGGCGGGACACAGTACCTTAAGTGGGAAGGAAGCTCCAGCGGGGGCAGTTGTTCCTGGCAGCGGGTGCAAGTCAGTGTTTCGTCCAGAGGAAGAGGAGGTCTCGCCGTGGAGGAAAGATGAAGGTTGTTGCACTGCCAGGGAAGAAACCAGCCGCAGAGTTCTTAGGTTAAAAGGCACTACCCTTCTCTTCGCGGTAGTGGTAAGCCGTGGTATTCTGGTTGCCGGGGTGCTTGGCACGGGCAAGGCGGCCACGAGATGCTCCAGGAAGGTGAAAAGAAGGCAAAACTGGTTATCCCCACCAGTCAAAGGAAGAAGACTCTCCGGACTGGAGATCTCCTCTGTCGTCGGTAAAAGTGATGAGACGGGTCAGCAGGGCTCCACCGGTGGTGTCGTCGTTGCAGGTCGGCTCAGCTTCTCCCTCCTCGGATTCTTAGGTCCTGTGGCGACTTCTGAAGTTCCAGTCCCCAAAGCCCTGCTTTTATGCAGCAAACTCCCATTCATTCAGCCTAGCTGTCAATCAAACATGCTGAGTGGTGAGCCTGCAGGCTCACCACTTGGGCCAATCACACAAGAATGCGACTTGAGTTGCCAAGGCAACTCAGTCCAGGGTGCCTAAACCCCCTCCTACACCCCCTGTGGTACCCAGGCAGAGTGGCACCACTTTTGGAGGCTTCTGTGGAGAACCCCGCCAAAAAGTGGAATAAAGGGCTCGACTTGGGTTGGAGTCACAGAAGAGAACACAAACGCCATTTTAGAATCGAGTTCTGGCAAAAAATACCAACCGGTGAATTAATATTAAATAAACCGGCGGTATGTTCGAGGCTATAGGAATTAAATAAAGTTGGTAGCCTCGAACAATGGGAAAATTCCATAGAGATATATTCGCAGTCGAATATAAAAAGTAGTATCCACTGCCACCAGCCAAAACTCGATCAGGGGGGACGGAGACGTGCCCCCTCGAACAACAGACCCCGGGGCAATCGAATTGCCCCGACCAGTACGTCCACAATATGATGGTTTGTACTGGTTTCTGTTCATAATTTGGGACTAGTAAAGCCAATGGTGACTTTACATGCCCTGGGAGACAGTAGTCAGTCCCAGGATATGGAGTCTATGTTGGGGGGTCGCTACGACACCCCTGGGTTACGGCACGGAGGGTGCTGTGTAACCCACATCAAAATCACATGAGACCCTATGGAATAAAAGCCCCATAGCCCATAAAACACATGGAAAGACAAAGGAACACCTCAAATCATTTTTAAGAGTGGGAGTAAAAGAGTCTCACTCTTAGCAGGAGAAGAAAATAAACCCCAAAAATCCAGCAAAGCTGCTGGGGGACTCACTAGGTTTGGGAAATTAGCCTTTACAGAGAATTCTCCCTAACACCTTTGCATGGACGTCTTGGCGAAGGTTAGTGGCCTTCAACCATCCCTGCAGACGAAGGCAAACGCCATTTCCCATCTGCCCGAAGCCCGAGTCGGCGATGTCTAGTGCCACTGTAATGGCATGGTCCAACGCCACCTCCCCTTCCTGGAAGACGGCGAGAGCCTCGGTTTTCTTGTTGTCAGGAAGGAAGTCCAGGATAGGACCCAGCTTGTACCAAATCTCCTGGTCGTATCGGGACAAGAAAGCCAGAGAATTAGCTGCTTTGCTCATGGATGCAGCCATATAGATGACTCTCTTCCCCATGGCATCCATCTTCTTCTCCTCGTTGTCCGGAGGGACTGATGATGCGGAAGCCGAGGTGGCTGAACGTTTTCTTGCAGCAGCTAACACTACCGAGCCCGGTGAGGGTTGTGACCTCAAACATTTGGGTGCGGAGTCTGGCACCCTGCATTTCTTCTCCAACCTGTTCCGTTTGGTTGGAGCCGTGCATGGGTTCTTCATGAGGGCCAGGCCTTCCTCCCAAATGTTGTCCAAAAAGGGTACAGCCATGACAGTCTTCCTCTTGTACTACCGTCGCTGTTGTAGGAAGCCCTCCTTTTTTGTTTCCTTGGGCACCAGCTGGAACAGCTCAGAGGCCTTGGAGATCATCTAGTGCAATGATCCCACCTCTTCTGGTGGAGAGCCTTTATGAGGGGCGGCTAGGTGCGGCGATTCGCCGTCTGCCGCGACGAAGTCAACATCCTTGCCGGTTTCCGTGACAGTCTACGTACCAGTGTCCGTGTGTGTATCCGGGTCTGCAGATGGTGTTGTGTCCCGACACAGTGGAGGACACTGATGCAGCGGCTTCGGGTGACGCTTCCTCTTCTTGCGTGGAGGCTGGTCAGGGGCCTGTGGAACAACAGGCGCCGGTGCTGGAGGCAACCTCTGCCGGATCTCCTTCACTAGGGTGTGCAGAGTGACAGGATGTCCATGGATATGTCCCTCGGCGGAAGAGGGAATGATGGAGCACTAGGCCCCGCGCCGTCGTCGTCCTCCTCATGGACTGTGTGGACAGATTCTTGGTCATCGCCGTCCGTGGAGGAGAGGTCTATTGGCTGAACGTAAACCTTAGAGGGCTGCTTTGGGGCATCCTCGCCCATCCCCCCCTTTTCCCTCCTGAGGGCCGTGTACCGGGACCAGAACCAGTGCCTGCCCCCGTCCCCACTAAGGGTGCACGCAGCCTTCGCTGCTGCCTCAGTGGCTATTTCATGCCTGGGAGGCAGGGATACTCTCTTCGTTGTAGGGACCCCCCCGCCGTAGCAGTCACCCCAGAGGATGTAGACAAAGCGGTTGATGGCATCTTCAGCTGTGCCTGATGGGCCTGTGAGGCCTTCTCTTCCTCCGAGCCTTTGATTCTCTGATTGCTCTCATGACTTGGCAAGGGCAGAGGACTTCCTCTTTTAGGAGGAACCGATTGCAGGCTGGCTAAGGAGGTGAACGGTGACCGCGGTCTGTCCAACCTGGGACACGCATCAGCTGTGAACCCGGCAGAGTCAGTCTTGCGGTTCTTGGCCTTGTCTTGGACCCCCATGGATGGGGCATCGTCAAAAGGACTTCAACCTCCTCCTGGAGGGAGACTGCTCCTCTGAACTACCGCTCCTGGGTAAGGCTTGACCCTGCATGGAGCACAAGTCAGAGGACTTGCTCGACATGAGGCATGCCGCCAGCCTGCTATACACGTCTTTCTTCGTCTTCTTCGAGAAGCCCAGGCATATCTCTCACCCATCCTCGTCTTGGTCCGGGTGCAAGCATTATAGACACTTTAGATGTCCGTCTCCTCCACAAAGACGTTCCTTAGCGCGCATTGGGTGCAAGGCCTGAAAAGTGTCCTTCTCTCCCTTTTCTCCTCCATCACGGTCGGAGGACGCGTAGTAGGTGCAAGACAGCCTTGCAGAAACTTTGACGAACAATTGCACTTGAGGTGTGCGCAACTTCACCAACAAGAGGGTCCCCGTTGCCGGCTGATGAAGATAGGAGCACACAGGCTCCGATGGTCCAAAAATAGAAATGTTCCATGAAAAACATGCAAAAAAATAAATAAAAGAAAGTACAAAATAGCTTGGAGAACAACTCAAGGACAGCTGCCATAGGCAGAGCTTAGGGAGAGGACAGTCATTGGATGGGGGAAGTATGACCCAGAGGACAGTGATTGGTTTAGAGGAGAAATACAGTTTTAAGGTGAAAGTTAAACTGTTTTCTCTTTTAACAAGGATTAACAACCTGACGATGGGGAATATTCATGAGCATGTGAATCCATGCCAGACCCTATGCTGGAGAATATATGAAGCACTCTCTGCAAGCAACCCCAATTAACAACTCAAGGGAAAGACCGGCAGCATTTTGTTTACTATTTCACTTAAAATCTTAATATCTGCCCAATATTTTTGAATTGGCACACAGAGCCAAGAAAGATGTAAGCATTCTGCCCCACTGGTATCCTGGTATCCTGCAGACAGAAAGCCATGTCTTGGCTGGCTAAATACATCCCAAAGCTTAAGGAAAGTTTAAATACATATCCACACCCTAGAAAGGGTTCATTCTAATGCATGCCTCATTCGCTCTCACCCGAAAGATGAACAAGTTACTTCTTACCTTGTAACGTTCTTTCGACAGGATGTTCCTCCGACGTATTCCTCATCTTAGATATATATCCTTCCAGCTCTGCTGGCCTCGGAAAATTTTTTCTCCAGAGGGCGCTGCGGGTCGACGTCCCTCGAGTCGATGTCCTTCGACAGCCGCCTTATCGACGCTCGACGTCATCCTGCCTATAAAGGCCGCGCGCAGCGTCCGTTGCTCAGTTCCATTTTGTAGCCCACAGTATTACTGTCTGGACTAGACTAATCACCCTGAAGGAGCGTAAGCTGCAACAACAAGGGAAGTAGAACTGCGGGGATGGATGGGAGGGTCGATGAGGAATACGTCGGAGGAACATCCCGTCGAAAGAACGTTACAAGGTAAGAAGTAACTTGTTCTTCGAAGGGATTGTGTCCTCCGACGTATTCCTCATTTTAGATAGGCTCCCATAGCAGTATTCTATATTCGGAGGAGGGAGTACTGACTTCACGCTGTCTTCTATTGATGAATAGAATGCAGTACAGCCCTTCCAAACCTAGTCTCTTGACTAGAGGAGGAATCCAGATTGTAAAAACGTGTAAAGGTATGGACAGACGACCATGTAGCGGCCGCACATATGTCTTTAATCGGCACGCCTCTTTTGAGGGCCGATGAAGCTGCAATACCTCTGGTCGAATGAGCCCTAAGGTTTTGAGGGGCTCTTTCCCTGCCAGTTTATAACATTCCAGAATGGCTAGAATGATCCATCTGGAAATGGTCTGCTTAGTTATTGGTAACCCCAGCTTGTGACCTGTGTAACCAACAAACAGCTGGTCTGCCTGTCTTATCCTGGCTAGTCTACTAATGTAAAAACTTAAAACCCTCCTAGGGTCTAGTCTGTGTAACCTCTCTTCCTCTTTCCCCGGGTGAGGAGGAGGATAGAAAGATGGTAGGGTAATCTTCTGAGAGATATGGAATTCAGAAACTACCTTTGGGAGGAAATTAGGCTTCACTTGCAGGACAACTTTGTCTTTGTGAAAGATTGTATGAGGGGGTTTATAAGAAAGAGCTTGTAATTCGCTCACCCTTCTAGCAGATGTAAGTGCTATTAATAAAACAGTCTTAAGGGTAAGGAATCTTAACGAACAAGAATGGAGAGGTTCGAAAGGTGTACCCATCAGGAAAGTTAGTACTAAGTTTAAATCCGATAGGGGAACTTGGAATGGTCTTGGGGGATAAACATTGGTTAACCCCTTTAGAAACTGTATTACCAAGGGTAATTTGAAATAGGATGGTTCCTCCGCAGTACGCTTAAAGATAGATAGCGCTGCGAGATAGCCCTTAATGGTGCCAACTTGAAGGCCTGAATTTGCCAAATATAGTAGGAAGGACAAAACCATTGGTGTACCACATGAAAATGGGTCGATATTCTGTTCTCTACACCAGCTGCAAAATCTGTTCCAACGGCAGCGGTATAAAGACTTTGTTGCTGGCCTCCTTGCCGAAAGCAACACCTCCATAACATCATCAGGGAGGTCCCAATCCTTGTACCTCAGCCGTTCAGAAGCCAAGCGTGAAGGTTGAGGGTTTTGATGTCTGGATGGAGAACCTGACCTCCCTTCTGTGAGAGTAGGTTCTCTCTGAGCGGAAGTCGAATTGGAGGGCAGATGGACAAGTCTAGAAGGTCCGGGTACCACGTTCTCCTGGCCCAATCCGGGGCAATTAGGATCATGGTTCGCCGGAATCTTCTCAACCTCCTGATCATTTGAGGAATGACAGGGACCGGTGGGAACGCGTACAGAAGCGGAAACTCCCAGTCCACTATGAACGCGTCTCCCAGAGCTCCTCTCGGAGGAAATTCCCTTGAGCAGAACAGGTCGCATTTCCTGTTTAGGCTGGTGGCGAACAGATCTACCTGAGGGGTTCCCCAAAGGGCGAAGATCTCTTGAAGGACTTCCCTGAGCTAGCTCCCACTCGTGGGAGACTGTGTTCTGCCTGCTCAGAGCGTCCGCTGTCAAGTTCTTCTCTCCGGCTAGGTGAACTGCCGATAGAGAGATTCCTTCTTGGATTGCCCAAAACCAGAGCTGCATCGCCTCTCTGCACAGGGGTAGTGATCCTACGCCTCCTCTTTTGTTGAGGTAATGCATGGCCACCGTGTTGTCCGTCATTATCAGGACGTTCTTCCCTTGTACAGCTGGCAGGAAAGCCTTCAACGCAAGTCTGATGGCTCTCAGCTCTAACAGGTTGATGTGTAGTCTGGACTCCGATGGAGACCAACGACCGCTGATGGTCAAGTCGTTGGCGTGGGCTCCCCACCCCGTGAGTGAGGCATCCGTGACTACTGTTATCTCCGGCCAGGGTTGCCAAAACTGTTCTCCTTTCAGAATGTTCTCCTGACAGGCCCACCACTGAAGGTCTCGAGCCACCCTGCCGGGAACCTGAAGAAGATCTGTCATTCTCCCTGAGAATTGTGACCACTGAGTCCTCAGTGCCCACTGGAGGGATCTCATTCTCAGGCGAGCCTCTGGCACAAGGAAAATGCAGGATGCCATGAGGCCTAGCAACCTCAAAAAGTCGAAGGCTGGGAGACGTTGGGCATGTTGGAACTTGGTAACAATCTGTAGAATATCTTGAGCCCTCACCTCTGGTGGCGAGGCTTTTCCCAGGGAAGTATCCAGGATCGCTCCTATGAACTGGAGTCTCTGCGATGGTATCATTTGAGACTTCTTTAAATTGAGGGAGAAGCCCAGTTTGTGAAGGGAGTAGCACACGTGATTTAGCTGGATCTGAGCTTGCTCCGGAGAAACAGCCCTGGTCAGCCAATCGTCCAGGTAGGGGTAGACGTGAATCCCTTCCCTCCTTAGACTTGCAGCCACTACCGACATTAACTTGGTGAAGACCCTCGGGGTGGAGGTCAGCCCAAATGGCAGTACTCGAAATTGATAGTGAGAGTTGCCAATTGCGAACCTCAGGTATTTCCTGTGTTTGAGATGGATAGGCACATGGAAATAAGCGTCCTGAAGGTCCAGAGATACCAACCAGTCCTGAAACTGAAGGGCCTGGAGGATCTGAGAAAGAGTGACCATCTTGAATTTGTCCTTCCTGAGGAATTTGTTCAATTCTCGCAAGTCCAAGATGGGTCTCAGTCCTCCGTCTTTCTTCGGAATGAGAAAGTAAGGGGAGTACTAGCCCTTGTTCCTCTCCGCTACAGGTACCGGTTCTATGGCACCTTTCTCTAGCAGGTCCAAAATTTCCTGCAAGAGGAGCGGATCTGGAGCCTTCTGAGAGCTGATCCCCAGTGGATGACTCTGAGGTATACGTAGGAAAGGCAGGCAGTAACCTTGGGCGACTGTTTCCAATGCCCAAGCATCTGACGTGATAGCCTGCCATACCGTCAGATGTTGAGTCAACCTGCCTCCTACAGGTGTCCTGTGAGGGGAGTCCTCAGAGTGGTTTTGGGGCGGCTGATGCAGATGCCGATGGTAAAGAGGCACCTGCTGTTGCTGCGGCTTTAGAATATCTACCCAGTCCACCTCGGGTAGTTCTTCTTTGACCCCTTTGAGCCGGTCGTCCTCTACCTCTTTCGAATGCGGAGTAGAAGCGAAAGGACTTGCCCCTCGCAGAGGTTCCTGTGGGACGAAAAGGAGTCTGACGGATTGCAGCTCCTAGGGATTTTGCTGCAGCTTTTGAAGTTTGCAGTTTCTCTAAACTGTCATCCGCCTTTTTCCCGAACAAAGAAGAGCCATCGAATGGCATGTTCAAGAGCCTGGCTTGCACATCTGGGGCAAAACCCGACTTTCTCAACCAAGCGAATCTCCTGCTTGATGTACTTGCCGCCATTGCTCTGCTGATACTGTCAGCCGAATCAATGCCCGTCTGGAGGGATTCGCACATAGCGTCTTTACCGTCCTGTATAATATTCAGGAACGCATCCCTTTCTTCTCCCTCCGGGATGCAGTCAGCCGCTGTAGAAGCACACTCCCAAAGTGTATGGCTGAACCTAGCAAGGGTGCAAGTAGCATTAACAGACTTTAACGCCATGCTACATGCTGAAAAGACTTTCTTTGCCATAGCATCATATTTTTTATCGTCCCTGTCCTGTGGGACTGTAGGATAAGCCGTCTTGACATCGGTAGAGGATGCTGCTTGTACCACCAGACTTTCTGGGGATGGATGTTTAGACAAGAACTCTGGGTCTGTGGAAGATACCCTGTACTTTGCAGACAGTTTTTTATTTACTGCTGGTATTACATCTGGGGTCTCCCAGTTTGTCATGATCTTTCTCTGAAGAGCTTTATGAAAGGGCACCACTGGATCCTCTTGTGGGCCTTTGTCAAGAATATCCGTGAGGTCATCTTGCTGGAAAGATTGTGAAGGTGTAGACCACCCCATGAACTCTGTAATCCTGGCCATTAAGGCTCTGTAGGGGGTTTCAGCATGCTCCCCCGGGTCTGGCTTAGCAAAATCCACCTCAGGGGAAGTGTCTAACCCACTTGCCTCATGTAAAGAATCATGAAGATCCTTTAATCTGCGCTCTTCAGAGGAAAATTCCTCTCTAACTGGGGTTACAGGTCCCTGTAACTCAAATGTGTCTTGTTCAGACAAATCACCCTCTTCTAAAATTGAGGATATAGTTCTCAATTGTTCTGAACTCATAAAGGGAGTAAATCCCATTTCTAAGGCAGAGGGTGCCGAACTTGTCATTATTGGCCTCGAAAACGTCGATGTCGTCGACGCCGACGTGGAAGGCTTCGAGCGTGGCGTCGAAAACAGAGGTGGAGGCCTCGAGGACCTCGACAGAATTGGAATTCTACTCGACAATATCGACGCCATCGACGTCGAGGGCCTGGGGATCGTCACTGGATGTGTGGTCACCGTGACTTTTCTCGGCGTCGACGCCGGTGTCGAGGCCGGCGTCGAGTCGACAGACCCGTGTGTCAAAGGTCCCTTCGACAACGGCGTCGAAGACATCGACCTCGACGTCGACGGAACCTTCGTCGACGGAACCTTCGAGGAAGGTTTGGAGGTCATAGTCCTACTCGAGGGTTCGAGAGGTTTCTTTCGCCGGGTACTGCGACTCGCGGCGTTTTTGACTTTCGGGTCTTTCGACCAGAGCATCGCTCTCGGCAGTCTTCGAGGGGGTCGAGGCCGCTTTCTCGAAGACGCTCATCATATTTTTTCTGAATTCCTCCCATTCAGCCCGGGAACTATGTTTCGTGGGGCAAGGGATTCTTTTTGGCGAAACAGAGGAAGACTGAGAAGGGGATCTTTGACGTCTCCTCTTCGAGTGCTTCGATCTCGAGGAGTGATGAGACCCACTCCGAGACCTGGAGCGCGAATGGTGACGAGGAGACGAATGTCTCGACTTCGTCGACGAAGAAGAAGCTTTAAAAGTCTTACCTTTCTCCAGCTTCCCCCTACGCTCCTTCAGGGCCTTAGCTGTCATGGACATACAGTCCTCGCACTCCGAACAATGGTGTTCGGCTCCCAAGCACCACAGACAATTTCTGTGAGGATCGGTCAACGACATCTTTTTCCCACAATCTCGACATTTTTTGAAGCCGGATCGAGGAGTTGCCGGTTCCGACGAGGAAGCCATCGAGTACGGATCGAATAACTCGAGGTAAATAGGATTATCTGACTAAGAACTGAGCAACGGTATTCCGAGGCACCGAGTAGCGCGGAAAAACGGAACTGAGCAACGGACGCTGCGCGCGGCCTTTATAGGCAGGATGACGTCGAGCGTCGATACGGCGGCTTTCGAAGGACATCGACTCGAGGGACGTCGACGCGCAGCGCCCTCTGGAGAAAAAATTTTCCGAGGCCAGCAGAGCTGGAAGGATATATATCTAAGATGAGGAATACGTCGGAGGACACAATCCCTTCGAAATATTGTTATTTTGTTCACACCTACTTAGCCTAACAAATAAGAATGAATAAGTTGTAAAAAGGCTGTCTGGTATCTATAGCAGCTTGTTTTTATATGTCCGGTGAGACGTACATATGTATATACACTATAACTACTGGCAATAGGGGAGGTGGGGGGTTTCTGCTGGATCTGTAATGTTTTGCTAGATTCACTTTCTGACTTTATTAATACAGGGCAGGTTGGGGATTTCTGTTTTTCTTCGTTTACTGGAGATGTTAATGTGCACCTATACTATTAGTTAAAACCACTGATGATAATATGTAAACAAATAACCTTTTCTACTTGTTCTTTAAAATAAACATATCAATAGTTTCCATTTCTCAAAATGTTTCAGTACTTTCTTGTCCCGTTACAGTATTGAAACAGTTCCCCTTTATTCAAAATCTTTCCAATTTCTTCCCATTCATTTTATTCTCCTTGATAAGAGGGTAACTATTTTGTACAGTTTCAGCACCAGGTTTGCTCTTCATTTCCTTTCTTATTCCCCACCATTTACCTTTTCTTTGCATTTATTTCTTCTGCATATGCCAGTAATGTACATGTGTTTCAACTCAGCACGAGAAAGGCTCATATCAAGAATCCTCAGTATCCTTTAAGTGCATCACTGGGTTTGCAGTCAATAAGCAGGGTTCAAGTAACAGGTTGAGTGCTACTGACGGTTGAACCCTCTCATCACACACCACTGTTTCCGATCTGTGTAAATATATCTTCTTTTTTTGTCAATGCTTTTGCCAAGGGGCACACTCTTCTCAATCAGTATCCCTCACGGTTCATCCCCTACTATCACTGGGTGCCTTAGTCTCTCTTCTCTAGTGCTTATCAGCAAGGTTTCTCAAGTGGTCCCACTCATTTTCAGGGACTCTTCTCTTGAGCTCTCACTAGCAGCAGTCTGGTGCTCTCGCAAGGCTTCTCGATTCTCTGGTGTAAAGTGATTTGTTAATTGTTTTCCATCGAGTAAACAGTAGCTCTGGTTCCTCAGTCTTTAAAATTGTAAATTAGCCACTTTGTTTCTCAGGTGATGCTGAGTCAGAGGTGTCCTAATGTCGTGAGGCACAAACCTTGGAGGTGCACACGTGTTTTCCTCCGGAAGATTTAAAAAACTTTCCTCTGGCTTACACAGGCTGTGTTCCAGCAGCCAAAACAGAGGTTTTGGTCTGCAAGCTGCTCCAGGTCGAGTGGGACAACGCCGTCGTTCTCATATACAAATGGTGTCATCTGTAAGACAGCATTTCCTAGCTCCTCCACAACTTTTACATTTGAGCTTTTCTAAATGTTTGTCTCTCAAGAGTAGGCAGCATAAACTGGAACAATGTATGTGTGGGGCATGGGTTGCATACACTTTTTTAAATGTTAGTCTCTTCATCACGTTGATAAAGACTGGGGTGAGGAAAAGGCATGAAGGGGTAATGGAAATTCAACAAAACTAGTGACGGATTCATCCTTAAAATGTAAAAAATGTTGCAAACAAGTTAACACTTTCAGTAGTTATTAGATTTAAGATAAAAGAAAAAGACTGCTACGGACAGACTGGTGAAAATGTCACTTAAGGATTTTTCACCTGAGAACATTATCTAAACCAGGAAATAGTTGGAGCTAACCTAGCATGTAAACAAAGTAGATATACATTCAACAACATAATTAACGGTTTGGAGTGGGCAAGCAGAACAATCACAGAACACAGATGTAGCAATGATTACATTCAAAATACTCATAGTATGAGAAAAGAGCTTCTCACTATTTATCGGAAAGCGAACAGCTTCAAAATGAGCCAAGAGCAATATGCAGTTCTTACCTGCTCATATCGAAGGGTAGGTTCACCCGTTGAGTCGAAGGAATAGACCTCTACCATTCCATCATCGCGGCCCAACAATAGGTCTTTTACACCATCCCCCAGAATATCAAAGCTATCAATACACAAAATGCCTGCAATCAGGACAGAAATAAATCATGAAATATCGACTGGATCTTCATCTACACAAAAAGTATGTGACTGAATTGTTCAAATAAAATTTTTTAAGAAGGATCTTTGCTGGGTCTTGGGTCTGCCTGTTGTGGACATAACCAAGTTGCACCACACATTTCCCCATATTCATGCACGTAAGAGTCAAGGTACAATTGTGTCATCCTATGACCAAAGGGCAATTGGCGCCCATAGTTGAAGCAGGCAGAAATGCTACCAGGGGGCGGGAAGGTGGTGTCCTCAACAGTCTAAATGCAACAACAATCACAAACGGCAGACACACATGTCAGTGACAGAAATGTTTGTGTGTAGTTTAACAGGGTTTACTACGAATACAAATGCATAAAATGCTCTTTTTCCGTTATAAGAAGCTAGTCAATTACGGTAATGCACTTTATTTACATATTTAATCTAACCGTTCCATAGTCAGTTTATTACAAGTCCTTTAAAAACATTACATTTCCATGCTATTTGAATATGCACTTTCACAAACAATTAACTAAAAAAAAGCTGCTGACAACCACCATATTTACACAATTACTTTCCTGTAACAATACTGCTCCGGATTATTTATGTTGAATTTTTTTAATATAGATTTCTTTTTTTACAGAAACCATGGAGAATGATCCTTCTTTAAATGTCACAGTGTATATAGATAAAAGGAAAAAGGCTTACCAACACAGAAACAAAGACATTAAAAACACATAGCTTGTATCCTACCTAGGCCTTGGTTTTCTGTGAGGTAGAGAATCTGTCAGAAAGTGTCCCACTACTACTGCCTCTGTGCTGGATTCTAGTTATTCTCTGGATGGGGAGAAAACAGGCACTGGAATCCGAGCAACCCAGGTTCATGCGCTAGTTTACACACCATGCAAAAACAAGAGTGGAACTCCACTGTGCACGCATGTGCATACAGAGGAGACCAGTAATAGCGAGCCTACAGCGTAGCCTTACAGACTTTTCCTACTTTCCGCACATGCTATGAAGCAGGATCCCAGCCTCTCTACCAGATAACAATACTGATGCAAGAGAACATGCATATAGATTCACCGCAGAGAGTGGGGAAACTAAGAATGGATTTTGCATTTGCTCTGTGCAGGCAATCTGTACACAAATGGCATGGAAGCAGCGAAACTGTCAATGGGTTTTCGCAAATCTGCATTGCTCAACATCCTCATGAAAGTGATGGTTCTAATGCAGCTTAGGCAAGGGCAGGGTCCCGAGGTGGTCGACCAGAACTGAGAATTCCAGAAGGAATCCGATCAGCAAAAATCAGGACTTCACTTCTGTTGAAATTGAGGCACAGATAGTTCCCCCTGATCCAGCAATTTCTGACATGCAGTTTTGAAAGTGCACAGCAGTGGTGCCCATCTTCACGTCCAACTGGATAAGGATTTGCAATCAGTTTAAGTGAAACTGGTGTCCCCAAAGGATGACACCAGAGCAGCCAAACGTGGAACACACACTTTAAAAAGGGTCAGTGTGCGATGAACCCTAAGGGACCCCACAAACTATTGAACATGGTTGAGCAGAAAATGGGAATATTGAGATAGATGGTGCACTCAAAGTGCAGTGCCATCAGTACCACATCTGACGTGACAAGTCAGAAGAATTTCTTTGTCAATGTGTTGAAGGACGCTGACAAGTCAAGCACGACCATATCCACAACGCCGCCACCATCCAATGTCATGTAGATATCATGGAGAATTGACAGGAGAACAGACTCATTACCATGACTTGGGCAAACGCCAGCCTGAAGTGGGTGAAAAATATTGGTGCATTCCACACAATTTTGGAATTGTGATACTATGGCCAAATCTAAAAAACTTTACCCAAAGCTGGCAGGAGGAAGGCCAGACAGTAATTAGCTGGGACCAAAGAGTCCCAGGTGGGCTTTTTTAAGAAGCAGCTTACTTATAGAAATTTTCATAGCATAGTGAACCAGCCCGTCTGTCAAAGATGTATTTGTTAGGAAAGATTTTCTTTTTGTACCTTTCCATCCATGGATTTCTATGGGCCACCCAACCTGTTGCTTGTTTGTGAACTCTGTCCTGACTTTTTGAAGGGAAATAAAGCACTCAGCTTTACTTCCTTTTGCTCCTTGTTATAAGGAAACCGACTAGTCCCCAAGACCGTCAATACTGAGAGACTGTCTCTCTTTTGGGAATTCTTGTATTTTTACAATTGTACACCTCCCCTTATAGTTAATAGGTAATTAGGGTACTTTGAGCTTCATTACGATTTTGGTGGCAATTCTGCTGAATTACTGTCAAAAACCGCTTTCCCATTACCACCACTTGGTTACACAGGTTTACCCCAGGATTACAAGTGGTGGGAGGGTAGTGTAATTGCCCATTTTTGTAGTCCTAAAGACTCCAGGGGGATTTTTGGCAGATTTACCCCTGGTGATATTACAATGTTGTGAATACGCTGATTTCTGGAGGTAAAGTGGAGGCAACAAACTGGAGGTGAATCCGCTACTTTTCCTAAAAAAAAAAATAACGTTTTTACTGCACAGCCAAACTTGTAATGAGACCCTTTGTATCCTTATAACATTTTACCTTTTGGGTTATTGTTCATTTGTATACATGCCCAAGACAAGCTGGTGACGAAAGTGACATTTGTACTTGTTTTGTAATGTTTTACTAGTGCACTTTTACGTTTACCACAAAGGGCTACTAAAGGTGGTGTGAGGGTGCGGAAGGAGAAAACAGACAAACAGGAGTTATGCTTTTGGGCAAAGACTTATTTTGTACTAAAAGAAAGAAAGAAAATATCTGTTAGGCCGAATCCTGTGCAGTTCCCTTGGGGAACACTGCTAAAAGATTAAGACTACAGGAGTAAGCAGTAAGCCCAATTGGTAGCAGTCTGCACCACCCAGATTTATCTGGTAGCTGTGGCTGAGCAGTCAGACTTCTCTCAAGAGTAGGGCAGTATGTAGAGTATACACAATAGGGCCAAAACACAGTAGAGCAAACAAACACTGACCAGAGCTTTGTATAAAAAGTATATAATTATTTATTTAAAAACACACTTTATGGCATATACTAGCACTCTCAATCAAAAGCAAGTTAAAACACAGTCAGGTAAAGTATACACACCTCCCTTAATAGTTATCAGACAAGTCAGGGTTACAACACTACTATTTGTTAGAACAGATGTGAGCACTTAACCAAGATGGCACTCCGATAATGTAGTTAAAGGAGGAGAAAAAGGCAGAGCAGAAGAATAAAACAGTTCCCGACACTCCAACACTTAAGAGTTCAGAGCAAGGGGAGAAAGGCAGGTTATACTGTAGAGCCAAAGTCCATAGGCCAGGCCCACTTTAAATGGAACAAAGCGAAATGTGCCCAGCATCACACGGTTTAAAGTGCACTGAAAGTCTTTGCCGAGTGTTCAAAAGAGGTTGGGGTGATTCAAAAGATATAGTTAGAAGGCCTGGAGCCAACCCAGTTTAGAAGCCAAGGATTTAAGGGTCACCTTTAGAAATCTGTAGAAAGGGAGGCCAGGCACGACACAGTACCTTAAAGAGAAAGGAAGCTCCAGTGGGGGCAGTTGTTCCTGGCAGTGGTTGAAGTTCGTGGTTCCGACCAGGGGAAGAGAAGATCTCATCGAGGAGGGGACGTGGAGTCGTTGCACTGCACAGGGATGAAACAAGCCGCAGAGTTCCCGATTAAAAGGTGCGGTCCTTTTATTCGCGGTCAAAAGTGGTGAGCTTGGCTATCCGGCCGCCGGGGTGCTTGGCACGGGCGATTCGACCAAGTGACGCCTTTGGAAGCGAAAAAGGGCGAACTGGCTGGTCCTACCAGCTCAAAGGGAGAAGACTCTCCAGCAGAAGATCTTCTCTTTTCGTTGGAAAAGTGGTGAGTTCTTTGCAGCAGGGCTTCACCTGTGGTGTTGTCGGTTGCAGGTGGCTCAGCTTCTTCCCTCTTCGGATTCTTAGGTCCTGTGGCGACTTCTGAAGTTCCAGTCCCAAAGGCCCTGCTTTTATGCAGCAAAACCCCCATTCATCAGCCTAGCTGTCAATCACACATGCTAAGTGGTGAGCCGGGCGGCTCACCACTGGGCCAATCAGAGTAGAGTGTGACTTGGGTTGCTAAGGCAACGCAGTCCAGGGTGCCAATTCTCCCCTCCACCCTTCCTGTGGAACCCCGACAGAGTGGCACCATTTGGAGGGCTTCTGTGGAGAATCCCGCCAAAATAGTGGAACAAAGGGCTCAACCTTGGTCAGAGTTACAGAGACGGACACAAACGCCATTTTAGAATCGAGTTCTGGCAAAAAGACCCAACCGGTGATTTAATATTAAAATAAACTGGCGGTACCTTTAACATTGCACCAAAAAGTGGTGCATTTAAAATCAATGAAAAAATCCCATAGGGAATATTCCGAAGAAATATTTTCGTGGTAACCATTGCCACCAGCCAGAAACTCGACAAGGGGGGACTGCACAGTGCCCCCTTGGAAACAGACTCAGGAGCAATCGAATTACCCCTACCAGTACTTCCACAATATGATGGTGTGTACTGTTCTGTTCACAATTTAGGTCTAATAAAGTGAATGGTGACTTTACATGCCCTGGGAGACAGTAGTCAGTCCCAGGGTATGGTGTCTATGTTTGGGGGTCACTATGACACCCCTGTGTTACTGCACTGAGGGTGCTGTGTAACACACATACAAAAACAGATGATGCCCTATGGAGTAGAAAGAGGTTACCCCATATCCCATGAACACATACTAAGTCAAAAAGCACCTCAAATCGTGTCTAAGAGTGGGCGGAAAAGAGTCTCACTCTTAGCAGGAGAAAAAAAAAACCAAAAATCCAGCAAAGCTGCTGGGGACTCACTAGGTTTGGGAAATTAGCCTTATAAGAGAATTCTCCCTAACACTATCCCTAAATCTAAGAGGGTTTTCCCTGCCTCAAATAAAACTAACGAAATGTCAGAATGTCCGTAACTAAAAAGTCCAAAGTCCACCGTCCTGTGTCAAAATCCTACTTCTAACCCTCACACTTCTAACAAAACAAAAATGGATTAGTCTCTTCAGGATGCAGAAGAATGACTACAATCTTCTGGATGGTATGGTTTGCAAAGTAGGGGGAGTCTCTCCCTTCTTCAGGCCTTTCTCAGGCTTCTCTTGATAGTTTACTGTAGTTGGGGAAATGTCTCCCTTCCCCGGGCTCCTCAGGGTTCTTTGATAGTTCAGTGTTTTTTTGGAATGTCTCCCTTCCCCAGGTCTTTCTCAGGCTTCTTTGATAGTTCAACTGTGTTTGGTGGTCTCTCTTCCCCAATTCTTTCTTAGGCTTTTCTTGGCAATTAACTGGACAGCCCTGGTAAACTCTCATGCCAGGGTCTGCCTTTAACAAATGTGAGTTCTAGACCCCCACTTAGGCTTCTCTAGACTCCCTTGTATTGACATATCTTGGGGTCTCAGACCCATTTATTCAGGCATCTTGGTTTCTTAAATGCAGGTCCCAGACCCCTTTATTCAGGCTTTCTAAATGCGGGTCCCAGACCCTTTTTTATTGGTTTCTTAAATGCAGGTCCCAGACACCTTCATATTGGGTACTCAAGTGTGGACCCCAGACCACTTTGCAATTGTTTGTTGAGTGTCCCAAAGGAGCCTCCTTGTACCTTCTCTCCGGCTTGCTCGTCCTTCACCGCCTTCTGGTCTCTCCGTTCGTCTTCCTGCAGCTCTTCTCAGCTGTTTTCTGTTCTTGCGCTGGTTTCCGCAGTTCCGCCACTCTCCTGTGGAGCTGAGCAGCGTGGACCTGCTCGCCTGCGTCGTGCAGTGCTCTCCTGCGCCTAGGCCTTCTGTCATGCTCTTTCTCGGCACATCACGCTTCGGTAAAGCAGGTTTCCAGTTCCAAGTTTCGTCCCGGTAAACAGCTGTAGTCTCAGCTCTTCCTGGTGCGGGCAAGGACATCCGCTCGCAGTGCCTCAGAGGAGGCACTGACAACAATGTTAGTCCCTCTTCCATCTTTAAGATACTTGTGACTGGATAACTAGACCGTTCACTCTAGTTTTCTGAGAGGTTAGTTAGGACTGTGTGTATCTTCTTCGTCCAGTACTTTGAGGGGATGACTGAGCGGAGTTAGACCCGATCTTCCAGCTCGGAGTACTTTGAGAGGACAGCTCAGAGGAGTCAGCCCTACTCTTCCACGTCCCAGCAGTAACATCACTGCTATACCAGAGATACATAGAGGAACCTATATGATCTAAAGAAGATGAGGAAAGGAAGGTGGTTGAATGTGGGTGAATGTGTGTTGTACAGAGTTGGCTCCTGATGTCCTCACGGTCTCCCAGAGACACTGGAGTTGCTTTTATGTTTGTCGCTGAGAGATTGCCCCCTCGCCTTCTGATCGTGGTTCCCGGCGTCGCTGGAAGCTGCCTTCATCCATCCTGTGTGGTGTCCTAAGGTGGTCTGCCCCGCAGAGGTCATCTCTCTCCATCTCCATTTTGGGTCTTCATCTGGAAGCTGCTGTGGAGATCAGAAGAAGGACACGAAAGGGAGGATAGGGGCATTAAGCATTTGGAGTTCTGTATAACTGTTTATGTGTTAAAGATGCATTTTATTTGCTCTTCGAAAACTTATAAACACAATTTTAATAAAGAAGGACATGGAGGGTGTGAACACATTTTAAGTATGATATTTATACTAAAGTAAAATAAGGCCGAACTCTTGGGGTGTTCCCTGCTTATTTCAGGATGAATGTCCAAAAACAAGTCTGTCCTTCGTCCAAATTGAATCTATCGGACCCTACCACTAATGTAACTAAGGAAAGGAGAATGCCTCCTTTCTCCTGGTCGCAGTGCTTTGTTATAGGGTTTTCTACATTCTTTAGTTCCACTCAATAGACCATACACAAATAGTCTTTTGTTATATTCTGGATTAAGTTCTGTAACTCTTGAAGGAAACTGGTAGTTTTCCTCTCCCCTTTTACGGTAACAATCTTACTTTCCTTCTCTCTTTCTTGTCAGGTGCGGGCCTCTCTCCCCAGAGTGCTGTTTCATGTACAAGTTTTTTTCCTTGTTTCCTGGGTGTGTGCTTCCCAACTGTCTTTATTATATTCTATTTCTGTACTTTGGGAGCCTGAGTTGACTTTTACTTTTTCCAAGGCAACATGTTTTCAACTCTACTGCTCCTTCACTTTGTGTTTTTCATGTAACTCTGCCTTTCATTAACATGGTTCTCATTCCTTGGCTTGTTTTTAATACTTTTTTCATTAGCACTGGGACAAGTTTTGTTCAAGTTATAATGAGTCCCTCTTAACTGTTCAGTAATCCCTTTCCCCAGATGACCTTCTATTCCGAGGGGTAAAGGTACCAATAAGGTCTTGGACTCTCTTGCTGCTTCTTCTCGGCTCTGTGGCTCACTTGAGTGTGTTTCAAGTGCGGGTGTGGGTTTCTCCCATCAGTGGTATCGGCGCTGGACTGCCCACCACCGTTGCAGTGTTGCCACGTCACCAACAAACTCGCTTTAATCGTGTTGCGTTTTCTTCTGTTCTCATACGCCGGATTCCCCAGCGTCTTTGGCTGCGTGTCGGAGCTCGACTGGCTTATGCGGGCTATGCGTTCTGCCAGAGCTCAGCCTCCTTGCTCTGCTACGCACAAGGGGCTTCCCTGGTTTTCTCTGCTTTCCGGCTTCTCGGCTACTTGCACCCTCTCTCACTGTCCCTCACTCTTGTCATATCGCTTTTCAGCATTTTCGGCACAGTCCATTGTAGGGACTGATTTAAAGGGATAGTCTTAGTTCCTGTAGTGGATAGCATAACTTTCCTTAATCTTTAAGGAACTGAATGTTCCGTTATGTTAGAAAAATCCATACTTTGAGGGAACCAGGGCGTTCCTCACAGGAACTGGCTTCCTTGTCCCCTTTGGGGAGAAGGGACAAATTCCCTCAATTTGTCACACTACCAAGAACCGATTCCTGTGCACCACGACCAACACAAACAAAGTCCGAAAGCCGAAAGTGACCTCTGCACCCATGGCCCCTAGGTCTCGATCTCACCTGGACAAAGGACAGCAGATTGCAATCCCAGCAAATTCCAGATGACCGACAGTGTAACCTGGAACAATCAGATTAAGGGGATAAGTAAACATAGCTGTTACTGTCCCACCCATCCTCCCAAGGGTAACATTCTGCATTATTTCTTATATCCCTGCCCTGGAGTAATTGTAATTGGAACCTGTGACTTTTGGGCACTAGGTGCCATACATTTTAGGGCTGGACTAAGGGGTAACTGGGGTTGGACTGATTTTTCCTATTTGTCTTGCATTTTGATTATTTACTTGATGACTACTAGCAAGTGATATCACTGAAAGTTCATATCTATTTGATATATGTTTTTTGATTGCAATACCTACCTGTGATTTTCATCTCAGTGCATTTTCAAAGTCCTAATAAATTAGTGTATTTTTGTAGATGTTTTTGTCACGCATTTTTGTAGATGAGTGACTGTCCAGCTTGAAATATTGATTGTTGCCCTGTGTGGACTCTCCATAGCCCTAGATCGCTCTTCCCTCACTCCTGAGACCGGGCTTTGGACGCTCTCAGTGTCTTCCCCATTCAGCATAACTAGGGTGGCCTCCTAAAGTCTCCTCCCCCAAAGTGCTGAATTTAGAAATCCATCTTAACAGCATTAATGATAGGAAGCAGAGTACCGCAGATGGAGATATCAGCACAGGGTTTGAGACACCTCACTGACATTGGTGTAACGGCGATCCAGATTTTAATTTGTTAAAGCGGGCAAGGAGGTTTCCTAAATATATAGGGTAGAAAGAATCAAAAGGTGTCCACCTAAGTTGTTTGATCAGGAAAATACTCTGAATCTATAGCAGTTTAAGGATAAGATGGTTTCACAAATGATATGATACGATTATTTATAACGCGCTTAATGCCCAGGAGGTTTCCAAGCACGGACCCGGGTTTTGAACCTGTGTTGCTCTGTGTCTTGCTGCCTAGGCGAGCACGTTGCCGCTGAGCTATCCTCCCGAGACCATAGACTATTTTTAAAACGGTCTGCAAGTTGTTCACCCAATTCAATTCTATGACAAGACAGGAGGCTTGCACTATGCTTTACTTTCTTTATTACTGCCATATCAGCATTTGAACAAAACATTTTTAAAACCATAAAATTTGTGCTCTTTTTCCTCTATTTATGAAAAAAATCCCGAATCTGAGAGGTTTTAAAAGTTCAATAGTCAATGTTCATCCAGAACTATGACCCTCATGATCCGCTGGGGCTTGGTAGTCCTGACCTCTCCTGTTGCACCTATCCGAGAACAGGCCCTATTATAAGAACCATCCATCTTAGGCATCTTCCTCTTTCTTTTTGCTGCCATCTTGAGATAAGTACCTGACACTTTATAATGACTTATAAGGTTTTATGTGTACAATTATTACCTTAGGAAGTGCTATTATAAATATTCGCGCAACTGCTTGTTAGTCCTCTCATACTACGAGGTTAATACTTAGAGAAGTCTTTGGGGAGGTGCTTACTTCACTGTGTCATTTGTTGGCTTCTCGGCTGCATTCATAAGGAGAGAGGCAGCGTGAACGCCGTCCGTGTTCCATGGTGAGTAAACACCATTAATTGTTTTATTTCAGGAGGAGCGGGGGCCGGAGCCGCGAGCGAACGCGCCCGCCACAGGCAGCTGGCCCCGCTCCTTGTGGAAACAATGCTGAGAACGCGGCGGACACTAAGACCCAGGGGAGCGGGAGGCAGTAAGCTTCCCGGCACCCCCTAGGAGCTCTCTAACGCTTGCGTGTAATTTCATTACGATCGCAGAGCGGAGAGTGAAGGCGGGCCTCCACAGTGACTAAAAAAAAAGAATTAAACGAAAAGTGGAAGCTTTGCCTTGCAGAGGGGATTGACATAACCTGTATGAGAGGCTAGCTCAAAGTCCTAAGCAAGCATTTTGGGATATCTGATACAGCCTTCTCACCCCTGCCAACAGAAAGAATGGCTTCATATAAAAGCCCTGGCCGTATGCCATCAACATCTCCAGAATGGAGTGAAGGAGAGTGGGAGCAGGACCAAGTTTTAAAAAAGTGCTAGGGGACTCATTTACCCAAGCAGTCTCTCTAGGGGTTCAGCCTATAACTCAAAAGATATAAGTTTTGGAGGCAATTATGGCAAAGAAGCAGGAGCAGTGGGCTGCCAAGAGAAGACAGGCAGAAATCCCTGATGAAGGGCCATCAGCCAGACAACCCTGAGAAGTGGTTGAACAAAAGGGGCGTAAAGCGGCTTGGAAGAGCAAACACTCTTTGACCTGCCTGAGCACAGGTGGGAGAGAGGATACTGCTCTCCAGAAATAGGCGACCCTGTCGCTAAGCTAAAGAGAGCTTTCCAAGACAAACAAAGAATGCCAGGACAGACCCCCTGCCCCAGGGGTGGACAATTCAGGGGATCATAATGAGGGCTACTCGCCCAATGATGAGGGGGAAGGAGAAGATGACACCTCCCGGCACTTTGAGGAAAACGTCAACCCTCAAGATGTGGATAACACCACAGATATGCTTGATCCAGAGGCCATCAGGCACCCAAAGTCTTCTGAGTGGGTACCATTGCCTAGGGTAGCGGCATACATGTCCCAGCATATAAGAAAGCCGCTGGATAGAGAAGTACGATCACGCATGAGGTCGGAGTGTCCTAGGCCGGAATTGGCAGGAAAACTGACAGACTCCGGATTTAGACCCCAAGATGGCCACTTTTGTAACAAGGTCTGCACGAGACATTAGAAATGGAGTTGACCGCGCTTGGTGGGGATGCCAGGACAAGCTTGTGGACATAAAGGTCCATTAGCGAAAATAATGGACCTGGCAGAGAAGGCAAAGGACACCGGAACCCCGGTAGATCCCCTTGCTCTCGGTAACTGGGCCCAGAGAGCAGTGTGTCTTTTGGGCAACACCAATTCCGCGCTCTCTTCAGAGAGGGGGAGAGGAGTCCTATTGAAAATCGAGGGAAGACGGAGCGACCTAGCCTCTTACGAGGCAGGTTAGAACACTAAAGGTCTCTTGTTTGGCGAAGCTTTCGCAAAAAAGGGAGGTCACAGTTTGTGGGCATGTACTTGGCATTAGAGAGAGCCCAGAGCTCGATAAAGAAGATCTTTCCGGGACATGTTTTTTACGGGACTGGGCGACACAGGGGTCATGTGTCCGGTCGATACAATTATCATCGCAGACCCAAAGGTCAGCGTGCCCAATACTGGGAAGGGAAGCAACGGGATACCTTCTTCGCGACCAGATCCAGATTTCCGAGAGGTCGTAGAGGGAGAGGATCTTATTGTCGACCCAGTGCCACCACCGGTGAGTACATCAGGCATGAAAATAGGAGGGAGAACTCTCCAATTTTTAAGCGAATGGAGAGCTTTGTCACGCGATGCATGGGTATTACGTGCAGTGGTAGGGCTGCGTCTAGAGTTTGTATGAAACCCCATCCAACATTCAGAACCACATCCCATATACATGGAGAGCAAAGAAGCAGCTTTATTGTACAACAAACTCCTCAATTTAGTACACAAAGAGACATTAGAGCGAGACTGTCAAGGGGGGCCAGGTCTCCTCAGCAACATGTTTCTGGTCCACAGGTGAGACAAGACACGGGTAGTTATAAACTTAAAAAACTTTAATGTTTGGCTCGAGTACAATCATTTCAAGATGAAAGGCATCCATCTGCTGTGCGACCTCCTCCGCAAAGGAGATTGCTTGGCGCGCCTAGATCTCAAGGACGCTTACCTCACGATTCCAATAGCGCAAGAATTTCTGAAGTATGCGCTTTCGGTGGAATGGCCAGATATGGCGCTTCTCATGTCTCCCGTTAGGCAGAAACCTGTGCAGTTCCCTTTGGGACCACTGCAAAAGATTTAAGACTACAGGTGTTGGCAGTAAACCCACTTGGTAGCAGTCTGCACCACACAGATTCACTGTGGTAGCTGTGGCTGAGCAGCCAGACTTCCCTCAAGAAGAGTTAGGCAGTATACAGAGAATACAGAATAGGTACAGAGACACAGTAGCACAAGCAAACACTAACCAGAGCTAGGTGTAAAAGTATAAACTTATTTATTAAAGGTACACTCATAAATTACACCAGCACACTAGAAAAGATAAGAAAGTCAAACACAGTTACTATTACTCATATGTACATCCCTAATCATTCGTTGGTCAATTCTAAGTTAACACCACTTATTTCCAAACAGAGGTGAGCGCTTAACGTTAGATGACACTCCAACAAGTATTACCAAAAGGGAGGGACAAGGCAGAAATAAAGAGAGCAGTAAGGTAAAACACTTTTCACATAAGGTTAGCAAAGGCAGTCAATGGTGGGACAAGGAGAATTAGTTCGGGGCCCGCTTTAGAGGGAGCCAGGCGAAAAATGTGCAGGTGAGAGAAAAAGGTTTTACTACGGTTCTGAAAAGTTTAGTTAGGGTGTCCCAGGCCTACCCAGGTTCGAGAGCCGAGGGCTAAATCTACCCCGTACAATCGGTGGCAAGGGAGGCCGGGCGGATCACAGTACCTTTAAAAGTGGAAAGATTCATCCAGCAGTGGTAGTCGTTCCTGGTAGTGGGTGCAAGTCGCGGCGTCGTCCCGAGGAAGAGGTGATCCCGACGGGGAGGAAGGCTGCAGGTCGTTGCACTACCAGGGATGAGGTCAGCCGTGGAGTTCTTCGGTCACAAAGGATTTTACCCCTCTTTCGCGGTTGAGGTAAAAAGTGGTATCCCGGTTGACGGGGTGCTTGGCACAGGCAAGGCGGCCACGAGATGCTTCGGGACGGCGAAAAGAAGGCAGCAACTGGTTGTCCCCACCAGTTAAGGGAAGAAGACTCTCCGGCGGGAGATCTCCTCTGTCGTCGGAAAAAGTGGTGAGACGGTTCTGCAGGGCTTCACCGGTGGTGTCGTCTTGGCAGGTCGGCTCAGCTTCTCCCTCTTCGGCTTCTTAGGTCCTGTGGCGACTTCTGAAGTTCCAGTCCCCAAAGCCCTGCTTTTATGCAGCAAACCCCCATTCACCCAGCCTAGCTGTCACTCAAACATGCCAAGTGGTGAGCCGGCCGGCTCACCACTTGGGCCAATCAGGACGGAGTGCGACTTGAGTTACCAAGGTAACTCAGTCCAGGGTGCCTAATTCCCCCTCCACCCCTCCTAAGTACCCCAGACAGAGTGGCACCACTTTGGAGGGTTTCTGTGGAGAAGCCCGCCAAAAGTGGAACAAAGGGCTCCACTTTGGGTCAGAGTTACAGAGGTGAACACCAACGCCATTTTAGAATCAAGTTTTGGCAAAAAATACCAACCGGAGTTATAATAATAAAGAAATAACCCGGCGGTATGTTCAAGGCTACCGTAAATAAATAAATAAATAAATAAATAAAGGTATTAGCATAAAACAATGGGAAATCCCATAGGAAAATATTCGCGGTTGAATATAAAAAGTAGTTTCCACTGCCACCAGCCAAAACTCGATGAGGGGGGACGGAGACGTGCCCCCTCGACTAACAGACCCCGGGGCAATGGAATTGCCCCGGCCAGTACGTCCACAATATGATGGTTTGTACTGGTTCTGTTCAGGATTTGAGACTAGTAAAGTCAATGGTGATTTTACAGACCCTGGGAGACAGTAGTCAGTCCCAGGGTATGGAGTCTATGTTGGGGGGTCCCTAGGACACCCCTGGGTTACGGCACTGAGGGTGCTGTGTAACCCATCTCACAAAAACACATGAGGCCCTATGGAGTAAAAGACCCCATAGCCCATTCAACACAAGGCAAACCAAAGAAACACACTTCAAACATGCCCAAGAGTGAGGGTAAAAGAGTCTCACTCTTGGCAGGAGGAAAAAATAAACCCAGAAAATCCAGCAAAGCTGCTGGGGGACTCAATAGGTTAGGAAATTCAGCCTAAACAGAGAATTCTCCCTAACATCTCCCATTCGGGCTAGCGTCCGCACATTGGGCTTTCACCAAAGTGATGAAGCCAGTAGCGGCCGCCATAAGAGAGGGGAATTCGTATCATTATATATACCTAGACGATATTCTCGTATACTCTCACCAAGAATGTGCAGTGGATCTTCACGCTCTTGTCCTTGCTCGGATTCTTGGTGAATTTGGACAAGTCTCAGCTAACGGCAGTACAGAAGCAGGAGTTTATAGGCTTCACAGTAGATACAGTGAAAGGGACTCTCGAACTCCCTCAGCACAAGGTGAGGGCGATAAAGAAGGAGCTCAGAATAGTAATAGCGAAGAAAGTTATTTCGCTTTGATGTCTGGCCAGAGTAGTGGGGTTTCAAGCGGCCTCGATTCAAGCGATATTTCCAGGCCCGCCCCACTACCGAGCCCTCCAGCGCCTCAAGATCAGACATCTAGAAGGAGGGGTAGGGTACCACCAACTTGTGACCTTAGACCAGAAAGCGCTCACAGAGCTCCACTGGTGGCTACAAAATATGGATACTTGGAATGGTCGAGCGATATTTGGAGACGCACCAGACTTGGTTATAGAGTCAGACGCAAGCAGGTTAGGATGGGGAGCCAGGTGCGAGCACATAGAAACAGGAGGGAAATTGTCAGAACAGGAATTGCATCTGCATATAAACTGTCTCGAATTATTGTCAGGTTATTTTGCGGTGCGCGCCTTCACGAAAGACAAGGCGAGATGCTGTGTACTGCTCAAGATGGACAATATCTCTGCAGTACGTTATATAAACAAGCTAGGTGGAATGAAATCGAGGTTAAAAGCGGAGATAGCAAAAGATTTCTGGCATTATTGCCTCCAACACTATTTTGCGGTGTCAGCAGAGTATCTACCGGGGAACCTCAATGAAGTAGCGGATTCGAGCTCGAGGTACCTGGTAGACTCCAACGATTGGAAGCTACACCAGAGAGTGTTCGAGAAGTTGCAGAAACACTGGGGCCCAGTGCACATAGATCTGTTTGCGTCCGGGTTGAACGCTCAGACGCATAAGTACTTCAGCTGGAGGATAGACCCGGGTGCAGTTGGTACGAATGGCTTCCTGCAGACATGGTACGGAGCACTCCACTATGCCTTTCCGCCATTTATCATGATCACGAGAGTGCTAGCGAAAGTGATCAGAGAACACGCCGAGCTCGTGATGGTGCTGTCGCTCTGGAAGTCACAGCCCTGTTTCCAGTAGCAATGGAACTTTCTTCTGATTTTCCAAGGATAGTTCCTCATCAGCCGGACCTTCTGTTAGGACCAACCAGCCAGACGCATCCCTTATAGAAGCAGGCAAGCTGCAGTTGATGATCTGCAGGATTTCAGGAGGAAATGGGAGTTGCCAGGAATTTCCCAACTCGCTGCATCAAGGACTCCTGGGCACCTTCCAGCATTAGGAGCTATAGCAGCGCATGGAGAGCCTGGGCTCAGTGGTGCACAGACCAGCGCCTGGATCCCATTTCAACCCCTTTAGTGCAAGTCCTTAACTTCCTAGCGGCTAAATTCCAGGAAGGTGGTGCTTTTAGAACAATAGGAGTTTACAGATCAGCGATCTCAGCAGGACACGATAAAGTGGAAGGGAACGCAGTAGGCGAACACCCCGCTGTCCTGCGACTGCTGAGAGGCATAAAGATGAGAAAGCCTCCACAGCCAAAGTACGCAGTGTTATGGGATGTTAGAGTAGATTTTGAACTTTTCCCTAAGTGGCAAGCGAACAAAGATCTTTCGCAAACACAGTTATCAGGCAAGCTGGCAATGTTATTTTGCTTTACAGCATGTCGAACAGTATCGGATGTTAAAGCGTTGGCGATTGATAGGAAGATCTTCTATCCAGAAGGAGTAGCCTTTAACATAGTGAAGCGAACGAAGACAGGTTCTTGAGTTATTTCATACCCTTATTTTATAGAAAATAGGAAATTATGCGTCGCTCAATGTATGAAAGATTACGAAAGCGTCAGTGCGCAGTTTAGAACACGAGGGGTGACCCAATTTCTTATAGCGCGCAAAAAACCTTATCATGCAGTAGCAGCGGCAACAATCGCTAGATGGGTGCGCAAAGTGATGCAGTGGGCATGGATAGACCTGTCCGTGTTTGGCGCGCATTCAGCGAGGGGTGCGATGGCGTCTAAAGCCTTTACTGTTGGGGTGTCACTTCAAGATATAATGAAATCAGCAGACTGGTCTTCTGAGTCACCCTTTAAGGCTTTTTATTTCAAGCCTGTATCTGATATAGCGAGTACAGTGGCGGAGAGCTTTGAACAAGCATAATGCAAGCCTCCCGTCTCGTCATAGAATAAAGATTGCCCACGCTTACAGCTCAAGAAGTCTTCATTCTATTAAAGACAAGGAGGCTAGCATTATATCCCACCCGATAAATTTAAGAATCTAAACCTATGTATGGTATTGTTTAATGTTCAGATGGTGTTTGCCCGCCCTTGCGAATTTCTTCTCCATCTGTTGTAGGAAACGATCAGAAGGCGACTTGAGTACGAGTAAAGATCGATAGTGCGAGGAAGTTTGCTTGAGTGGTCCGGGAGACCTAACCAGTTGCAGTTCAGCACACAGTTCCAGTTTCGTCCGTCATCATGTTTGATCAGACAGGGGAAAGTTTAAAGTGTATTGCACAGTTGGAAGAAAAAGAAAAAGGAAGATACTTAAGATGGAGGCTTCTTATAATAGGGCCTGGTCTCGGATAGGTGGAACAGGAGGGTTCAGGACTACCAAGCCCCAGAGGATCATGGGGGTCATAGCTCTGGATGAACATTGACTATTGAACTTTTAAAACCTTTTAGATTTGGGATTTTTTCATAAATAGAGGAAAAGAGCACAAATGTTACGCTTTTAAAAGAAAGAGTTTTGTTGAAATGCTGATATGGCAGTACCAAAGAAAGTAAAGCCTAGTGATTGCCTCCTTGTCTTTAATAGAATGAAGACTTCCTGAGCTGTAAGCGTGGCCAATCTTTAGTGTTAGCACAACAGGAGAAACAAGAGTACCTAGCAGAGACAGCTCACTCAAAATAGCAAATTGCTCCTTCTGAGAGCCAGCAGCTGACTCCATACACGAGGAGTAGAAAACATGTTTAGCTTCTGAAATGACCAGTTCATTATAATTTTTTTAGTTCATAAGAACTTTTACAGAACCTTTCAAATTAGAAAATTTCATTTCAATGAAAATACATCGTATAGTATTATTATTCACTATTACCAACAACTTCTAAAAAAAACAAAAATCATAAATTTCAAATAATTCATAGTACTATAACAAGTCACAAATAAAACAGTAAAACAATCACATTTCATTGTGAGCATTTCACATAGAAAAGGGTTAAAAAAACAAGTAAGCCTATGCACATACAATATTCAAATGAATCTTCAATTCTCTATCCAGATAATTCCATCAATCTTTGAGGTGCTTAAGAATTTGCTTCAACACACAAAAAAGTCCAACGTGCATAGACTCAGAAGCCTTAGGATTCCCCTTCAATGGAAAAACCTACAGTTTGAGTAGCAAATGTATTAATCAAGTGCATCAGCTGTCAGGCTTTATTTTTTCTTACACTCTTTAATACTACTATAATCCCCATCTGCCTTCAGTTCTAATCCCAAGTATGAGTAATGTTCTACGTACTCAATCTTGCCAATTTGAGTATCCAGGGCCACCCGGTTTATTTTGTGCCCAGCCACTGCCATTGCTTTAGTTTTGTTCATAAAAATAATGATCAAATCGTTGTTCTGGGCATACTCTAATGAGGCTTGAAACTTAGCTCGAACTCCCACCGGTCCATAAGGACCAGGTCATCCGCATAGAGTGTGCAAGATATAGGTCTGGTGGCTAATTTCACTGGAAAGCTTAACATATTAAATATTTTTGGGAGATCTGCCACATAAAGATTAAACAGGGGAGCCAGCACACACCCTTGCTCGACTCCCCTGCTTGTCCTCACCACTTCTGACAGTGTACCATACCCATCTAGTCGCGCCCTCACGCCCGTGTCCGAATGCAGGCCAACCAAAATCGTTAGCAGCCATTTAGGTCAATCCAACCTTCTCAGTTTCTTGCACAGCATCTCTCTGTTCACATAGTCAAACGCTGCTCTGAAATCTATGTAAATCAAGTATAAGGAAGGGTTACCCGTAACTGCAGCCTCTTATTAGTCGATCAATCAGCCTAATGTTATGCGTGGTGGAAGAACCTGCATAGGGTCAAAAATATTTTTCTCAGCCGCCCATTTCTGAAAGGCAACCAAACCAAAGGTAGCGAATAGTTTACCAGTTACGTCTAGTTAAGAGACCAAGCAATAATTTGCGACCATCGCATTTCCGTATAAACTGGAATTAGTGTAGCTTGTCACCAAGTCTCGGGTATTACTGCTTCTTGGCATACCTTGTCAAATAAAATGTTTTTTTGGACTGCAATCCTGGTTCCGACCTTCAGAACCACGTTCAATAAACGATTTGGCCCAGGGGCCCTGGAAATATTCCTTGCCCTTAGAGACTATAGAGGCCCTTGTTGGCTCCCTCAAATAGTCTAGCCACTTCTGTTCATTGATGGAATTAAGCGTATGTTTTCTTGTATCGCCCTTTGCGGCCACAAGTATCTGCCATATCGTCCAAGGCTTTTACTGCAGATCACGGCAAACATCTGCTGCCACCTGGCTGTTTCATCAGAAAGTCGTGTCGCTTCAGCCATACTCTATATGCTCGTTTTAACTTCCTAGTCTCCCTTTCCCAGGCTCCCAGAGACCCAGCAGAACCTTTTGCCTTCCTAATATTTCTTCTCAGATCCCGCTTTGCATCACAAATCTCAATATCGAATAGGTAAGAAAGGTTCACTAAATTAATTACATGTCCTGCTTCCGACCTCTCTGCTTTATTAGTCAGTTGTTTAAGATGCCCTTCCATTTCGCTCGCAGGAAGCTGGCAAAAGGAGTGTAACTTGTAAATCAAAATTTGCCTAGCTTTAGTAGACGTCTGGGCGATATTCCTCTGGGTCCATCACAGAGAATTCCCGGCATGATTAACTTCCACGCCTACATCCCCTTTATCTCGATGAAGGACTTTAGACATTAGTAAAGCTAAAACTATTTTAGAGTGGTTACTAAAATCTGAATCGCACACGGTAAGAGACCCTACTAGCTCTGCACATACATTGCTCCCAAAGAAGTAATCAAAAGTAGATTTTTGTTTCCCAAGCGCCACGTTATCTGCTCTGGGGAAATCGCCTGCAGTTCTCCCGTTGAACATAATCGGGTCCCGTTCCTTTAGGAAATTTACCCATTGGCTACTCTTGGGATTTTCACGCGTATTACTTGATTTTACATTTCTATAGTTGGCACACAAATCTAAGTCTGCATCTAGCATTCAAATCACCTCCAATTAAAATAAATGTGTGTCCAGGGCCAGACATCAAAAATACAAGCAAGGAATCAATACACTCACAAACACAATCTAATCTGTGCATCAAGGGGGACATACACATTTATCAACAGCATCCCAAGTGCCACCCCTTCACCAGAAACAGACTTCAGTAACCAAGACATTTTTGTTATTAACCAGAAGTCTCAAGCCAAGTCTGTGCAATGTTTGCCTTACCCCTATAATTAGCCCTCCATATGGTCTTCCCTTAGAACCTTTCTCGGCTAATTCTTGAAACAATATAAACCCATCAAGCTGAATAGGGGAGGTAAGCCATGTCTCTTGTAAAAATAAAATATCAATTTCCCCCAGCATAGAGACTCCCTTTCAGCTGAGAGAGGTCTATGGCCCCTGGTATTCATTACAAGTTCATTTACTTTCAGTTATTTGCTTAATCAGAAATCTTTTAAACCATTCCAACCCATGGGCCTCCTCTTGAGGGCTTTCAGTTATGTTTGCAAATTCTTTATTATTTTGGCCAGCCCAGGAAGGGAGGAGTTACCTATAACAGGTGGAAATGTATGGGCGGGACCATCGATCTTGTATCCTAGGTTTAATATCTCAGCCTGATGGGCGCGAACAAGCCAGTGTACCACAGGGGCTATACAATGTACTTTTGCAAAATTGACTCCATCATATTTCATTGGTTTAACAAAGCTAAAGTCACTGGATGATAACACTGTGGCAATTTCTTTTGGAATAATAGCATTAAGTCTGATCTATTAGTCCTGTTGTCCGTAAAAGTCAGGGGCCCTCATCCAATAGTGAAAACATGTGGATCTTGTAAGTGATTTCAATCCAGCACTCCAACTAAGTCAATGCCTAGTATGGGATGCACAATGGAAACCCTTATTTATATATTTTTATGTCAAAAGTTCTTTTAATTTTGGATGATGTACCCTTATATTACGCCGGTAGAACGGGATGACACTCATTTAGTACATATTCAAAATTTTATTCAATACATTTATCACATGAAAAAACATCATCTAAACATCATAAAAGTTCATAAAAACATTCATAGCCACATACAGGACTCATTCCACGTTCACACAGAACAGAACACCCATGGTATTGTATTCATCATTGGGTATTAGAAATGTAACTTCATTCCATATATTAAACACAGACCCAGTCCCTAATATCAGGTGTCGTGGTATAACCAAGACCAAATCTTTGGGTCAGAAATTTATCACAAAGAAACGTCGACACGTGTTTCGGTCAGAGACTTTCCTCAGGACGTGAAGCAAAGAAAGATCTTCACCCAGTTCTTAACAAGTATAGGCCCGTAACCAATCTAAAAACAATAGTAGAAAAAAAAGAGTAAAAACCAAGTAAAAAACAGAGTGTCATCCCTATTTCTTCAACAAGGTGACTAGTAATGTGACAGTGTGTTCAATGTCCCTTCACACTACGTCCCTACTCACCCCCAGGTTCCAATTCGAGGAAAGGTGAGCGGGATACAGGATATTAATCCTCCACTGGAATCAGTGCAAGTGCTGAACCTGTGGAACCAACACAAACACACTTTTCAGTGTCTATGTCCATCTCTATATTTTATACAGTGATAATTAAATCACTAAGCTAAAAAAGCTACAATACAAATAGAAAAACCGTTCAAAAACGTACATGCACCCGTGGTACTGCTCGGTAAAAATTCACCGAAGTATCGCCACTGCGAAAACAGCATGGGAATAGCACCCTTAGTACACCATTCACATAAGCTCTAAGGGAAAAACAAATGGGAGCCCCATAAGTATAAACCGGATACATAGTACTTCACATACATCAAAAAGTGTCCGTGGAACTATATATTCTATAGCCCTTATCACCATGTGCAACTATGCCCATTAGTATCACCTTGTTCATATGAAAAAGACCAAGTCTACCCGGCAAAAAGTCCACCGTGTGCTGCATTAATGGGTTCCCCCGCCAATGTACACAGCACACATAATATAGGGCTCATAGTATACACTCCATGGCATGTGTCCTATCGTAAACCTAGCACCTTTCGATGCTAACCACAAAGTAAAAACAAACTGCCGTAACGCTGCGGTGCTCATATCATATGGCAATACACCGCAGTGCTCATTTCATATGGCAAGCATCGGGGACTGAACATGCAATTTAGCAGGACCAACGTCCACTCCCAAAAAACTCAAACCAGTGATGAAACGGTGATAGACCAGACCACCTCACATCAAACCGCGTACTTGTTTACCTTTAATGCGCAGATGTAAACTTTAAAAAATCGGCCGCGTTCACTCGTTCGGCTCATTCGACTCCAGCTACTCCAAACCAATAGAGCGCCAAACATAAGTGTAGGACTACCTCTTTTACGCGGTGCTCACAACACTAAAAAAAGACTAAAAATGGACCGAACTGCCGCATGCACTATATAGCGTGCTGATTAGTATAAATGATCGTATATCCCAGCCATGTCCATTACTGATTACAATGGCCATGACAACACGAGACGAAATTATCACGCTTCATGCCAGTAACCTTTAGAGAGAAGATAGACCAAAATATTACCTGGCTCCCTAATTTAAGGAACTGGGCCATTTTGCCATGAGCACATATGGGATACATTACTCACCGTAATCGTATTTCTGATGCTTGTATCTGCTTAGATTCACATGCTGTGCATAGGCCGACATCTAGTGGAAACTGCAGAGTATTACAGTTTGTTTTTCGAAACTCGAAAATGGGCGTCGACACAGGGCGTGCCAGTAATACTATCCCTAGTGTGACGTCCACTGTACCCAAGATCCCTCACGCGTCTAGGATCCTCAGATTGTATTTTTTCTGACATGAGGTAGCATGAGGAGTAGCGCGAGTACAGATAGTCCAAGCAGATAGATCGAGAGCTAAGACTACAAGCAGCCATGCGCCTTCTCTCAGAGGGGACGAAGGGTGGGTCGCATGTGAATCTAAGCAGATACAAGCATCAGAAATACGATTACGGTGAGTAATGTATCCCTTCTGAGGCTTGTGGAATCTGCTTAGACCACATGCTGTGCATAGATTAGCGAGCAGTACCTGAAGAAGGAGGTGGGATGTGAGAAGGGTCATGAGCAAATAAGTGTCTTAGAACCGCTTGTCCCAGTTGTGTATCTGCCTTGGAATGGGTGTCAATGCAGTAATGATGAGTAAAAGTGTGAATAGAGCTCCAAGTAGCTTTTTTGCAAATGGTGTCAAGGGGTACATTTGCAATGAAAGCCAGAGTGGCCCCAATGCCTCTTGTAGAGTGGGCTCTTGGCGTGAAAGGCAGAGTCTTTTCAGAGAGTGAGTAACACAGCTGGATACAGTTAATAATCCACTTCGAGATGGCACCTTTAGAGACGCGATCCCCCTCTCTGCCTGTAGCTACGGAGACAAACAGCTGATCTGTTTTCCTTAGTGGTCTGGTTTTATTTACATAGTAGAGGACCGCCCTACGCACATCTAGGGTGTGTAGTTTCACCTCAGCCGAGCTTTGAGGGTCCTGGAAGAAAGCCGGAAGCTCGATGGACTGGTTTACGTGGAATTTAGATCTAAACTTAGGTGAGAACCTAGGGTGTGTGCGTAAAACCAGTTTGTCTTTATGGACAGTAAAGAAGGGATCCTGCACCGACAGAGCCTGAATTTCACTGACCCTTCTTATAGAAATAATAGCTACTAAGAAGGCCGTTTTATAAGTCAGGTGTTTGAGACTGCTTTTATGCAGGGCTCGAAAGGGGGGCCCATGAGCTTAGATAGCACAACATTAGGCTCCCACCCTGGTGGTGGGTTTGAAATAGGAGGGTGAAATCTCTTTACTCCTTCCATGAAGGCTTTAACTACTGGTACTTTCCACCACAAGACCTTGTTATGGGAAATGGTGTATGCCGACAGGGCTGCCAGGTGTACTTTCAGTGAGTTAAAAACCAGTCCTGCATCCAGCAGGTGGAGCATGTATGTAACAATAGTGGAAGGAGTGCAATCAACTGGGTTGATTTGTCTACTCTGGCACCAGATAACGAATCTCTTCCACTTGTCAAAGTAGCAGTGCCTTGTGGTTGGTATCCTAGATTCCTTTAGGATGTCCATACACCTCTGTGGTAAATTGAGATGTCCAAACTCTATGACCTCAGGAGCCATGCTGCCAGGTTCATTGAGTTGGGTTGCTGATGCACTGTTTGACCTTGGTGCTGGGACAGTAGGTTGTACCAGGCCAGAAGTTTGATGGGCTCGCACACCGCCATCCTGCGTAAGTGTGGGAACCACGGTTGTCTTGCCCACATGGGAGCAACTAGGACGAGCGTCATCGACTCTCTGTTCATCTTGTTGACCACCTTCCTGATGAGGAGTAGGTGGAAAAGCGTACGCAAACATCCCTGACCAGTTCATCCACAGGGCGTTCCCCTGGGAGTGTGGTTGGGGGAACCTGGATGCAAATCCTGGGCATTGTCTGTTTTCGCTTGTGGCGAATAAGTCTATAGTGGGGAAACCCCACTGAGAGAAGATATCTTCTACGACCTCTCTGTGTAGAACCCATTCGTGTTCCTCTGGGAGGGAGTCTCTGCTCAGAGCATCCGCTAGGGAATTGAGCTCCCCTGGAACATGTTGTGATGACAGGAAGATGTTCCGTCTGAGAGCCCATATCCAGATTTTCTGGGCAAGCTTGGACAGATTTGGCGAACGAGTCCCTCCTTGCTTGTTCAGGTAGAACATGGCTGTCGTGCTGTCCGTCCGGATTTGCACTGACAGGTTTAGTAGGTAGGGCTCTGAATACTGCCAGAATACTGCCAGAAGCTCTAGCAGGTTGATGTGGTTCTTGGCCACTAAGGGAGACCAGAGACCCTGAGCTGTGTGGTGAGCTCCCCACCCCATCAGGCATGCATCGGTAGTGACTACTGCCTGTACTTCGGGATCGTAAAAGGGTTTCCTCTGAACAAGATTCTCTCTTGTCCACCAGTGAAGGCTTTGTACCAGTGTTGGCGAAACGACCACTAGATCGTCCCACTGACCTCTTGCCTGAGACCACTGTTTCGCCAACCATTACTGCATGGGACGCATGCGCAGGCGCGCGTGGGGGACCAGGTAAATACATGACGCCATCATGCCCAGCAAACGCATTGCTTTGCATACCTTTATTTGGTGACCGGATTGATATTGCGGAATTTGCAGTAGTATATTCCGAATTCTTTCCTCTGAAGGAAATGTCAACCCCTCTTGAGTATCTAGGATTGCTCCTAGGAACTGTTTGGAGGTGCTTGGCACCAGGCTTGACTTTTTCTCGTTTATTGAGAAGCCTAATTCGTGGAGGAGGTTGATAGTCCTTTGAATGTTTGTCCTGCAAATTACTGGGGTTTCCCCAGTTATGAGCCAGTCGTCCAGATAAGGGTACACCGGGATTGCCTCCCTGTGTAGGTGTGCAGCAGCCACCGCCATTACCTTGGTGAATACCCTTGGTGCCGAAGCTATCCCGAAGGGCAGTACCTTGAACTGGTAGTGCCGACTGTCCACCTTGTAGCGCAAGTACCTTCTGTGCGCTGGGAACATGGAAATATGAAAATATGCATCTTTCATATCCAAGGTTGCCATGTAATACCCCTTTTTAGGAGGGGGATTACCTCTTGTAGAGTAGTCATTCGAAACTTTTGGGGCTTGAACATACTTGTTGGCAGGCCGTAAGTCCAATACTGGGCGCATTGTCAAATCTTTTTTTGGCACAAGGAAGTAAGTTGAATAAATACCCTTGTTTACCTGGTGTCCTGGGAGGAGTTCTATCGCGTCCTTTGCTAGCAGATTGGCGATCTCCTCGAGGAAAATCTTCTGATGTTCTAAAGAGTGTACTCTTTGTCGTGGAGGATGGTTCCGGGGACGCTGCAGTAGTTCTATACAGTACCCTGCGGATACTGTTGACAGCACCCATCTGTCTGATGTGATGCCTTCCCAAGCCTGGGTGAAGTTGGAAATGCGTCCCCCTACTGGGGTTGCGTGAGAAGGGACCCTGAACTGAGCGTCACTGTTTTGGTGGAGGCGTGCCGCCTCCTCTACTGGGGCTGCCTCTGCCTTTACCACGTCCTCTCCTATTACCCCTGCCGTAACCCTGGGTAGACTGTTGGCTGTTGTTCCACTGTGTACCCTGCCCCTGAGAATAGTTTGATCCTCTCTGGGAATTTTGGCCGAGTGGGCGATGAAAATTTCCATTCCCTCTCTGGCTAGGGGGTTTATTGGTTAGTTGGCCAATGGACTTGAGTGTCTCATATTCGTCCTTGGCATTCTTCAGCGCGTCCTCGACCGCCTTACCAAACAGATCGGCTTCCACCGGTTTGTCCAACAATGATGCCTGGGTTTCTGCCTTAAAACCAGACTGCCGTAACCACGCATGTCTCTTGATAACAGTCCCTTCTACTATCAATCTGCTTGCATTGTCCGCGGCGTCAAAAGTTGCTTTTAAAATGCAACCAGACACGGCTCTACCCTCTGCTGAAATTCGTGCTAACTGGCCCTTTAAGGGTTCAGGTGCAGAGGCTATAAGTGCCGCGACTTCTTCCCACTGATGGCAGTTATAGCTGGCCAACGGGTGGTGGAGTTTGCAATCCTTGCCTGATAGGCGGACGTTGATGCTACTTTCCTGCCGAAACCATATAGTTTTTTGCTCTCCTTGTCTGGAGGAGCTTCGGACGATGACAAGGGTGTTCCAGCCCTCTTACGAGTGTTAGTGACAGCCAGGGAGTCTGGTTTCAGATGTCCTCTTATATAGAGAGGGTCAGACTGGGCTGCCCTGAAAAGTTTTTCAACTGTGGGATTGACTGCTCTGGTGAGGTTCGGGTTCACCAGGGACGGGTCTATTCTTCGCTGAATAGACTTAAGGATAGGGATGGTCTGGGCAACAGGCCTCCTTTCTCCCACTAACTCCTCGGCGAAGTCCCTCTCCTCCTGGACACCGTGGGTGTCAATATGGAAATGTCCTGCTGCTCGTGCGAGAACCTCGTTCAGGAGGGGTTGGTTATCGACAGGGGAGTCGGTAACCGGGGCTTCCTTCTCTACCGGGGAATCTACTCTGTAGGTTTCAGGGTCTTCCTCTTCCTCTTCTTGGTCCTCATCATCCAGATAGTAGCCCGTCCCGGTTTGCTCTTCTACCATGCCAAATTCTTGGTCCTCACCAAAGGAAGTCTCTCCTTGATACTGTGAGTATGGCCGTGAGTATGGTTATACATCGAAGGGGTCTGAAGACCTCATAGGTATCTCAAACCGGGGCTTCTTACTCGGGGGGATAGGATCATTAGAGCCTAAGGGTGTAGACCCTTGTGGATTATATGAAAGGAAATGGTCTGGATTTTTATCATAAAAGTCTGCCAAAGAAGACATCCTTGACATGACCCTATCTATGTCATCACTCGACCATTCTTTGGAACTGGGAATGACTCTCTCAGAAAGTCTAGGAGACTTATCCTGAGTAGACTTGCTGGTTTTAGAAATAGCAGCAGACTTGGGCTAGTCTGTCTGCTTAAGAGGAGTGGAGTGTTTTACAGGTGTGTAAGAGTGCAGTGGCTGCTTCTTCTGCTGTAAGAGTGCAGTGGCTGCTTCTTCTGCTGTTTTCCCCCCTCCCCGTGAGTGGAAGAGTGTTTTCCCTGTCCCTTTGTGGTTCCAGAGGTTTTCGACACCTGGCGTCGAGGATCGGGGGTAGAGTCCCTGCCCTTCGAACGTGGGGCAGCGCTGACCTTGTCTGCGGGCTCCGACTCCTGGAGAGCGGCCTGGGGGGTGGAAGTCGTCTTTGTCCTCCGACGATTGAACTTCTGTTAGCTAAGGGAGCGAGGCACTCTTGGCAAGAGTGGATGATTGCCTGGAGTCATGCGGCGATCTCGATCGAGAACGCCCAGAGGACACCGATTCGGACCGTTCTCTATGTGCCTCTTTCCGAGAACTCGACGTCGTCGAGTCTCGGTTGGACTTCGTGTGTTTTGTGTGAATGGTTGTGAAGCGCTTGTGTCGCCGGGGGTCTTCCCCATAGCCGCCCTGTCGGATGACCTTCCGAGGTCGGGGCTTGCGCTCGGCTGTCTTTAGACACCGTAATGCCCTTGCCGTCCGAAAGCACGGCGTCGCTGCCATCGCTGAAGGCGCCCTCCACTGCCATGGCCGCCTGCCTGGCGTGGTGGGCCCAACGCTTCGTCGCACGGTCTTTAAGTGTCTTAGGTTTAAACCTACTACACGCTCTGCAGTTCGCCTCGGGGTGGTCCCTCAGCAAGCAGAGATTGCACGTGGCGTGCCTGTCGACCCAAGGGTATTTGCGATTGCACTTGGGGCAGAATAGAAAAGGGGTACCCTCCATACGCACGTTGAGGCAGCGGGCTGGTAAGTGTAGGAAATGTATATGTACCTATATACCAAGAGTGTAGAGTATGTCCAACCCCCCACTCGCCCTACTTGCAGGGCCGAGGCCAGAGGCCTTCCGAGCCCCAAATCCGTCATGCAGCAGCCGATGGTCGAATTCTTCTCCAAGTCGGCGTCGAGTGTCGAAGTTCGACGTTGGGGTGGGGAAAGGATGTACATTTATCGATATTTTGGCAAAAGTATGACTAAGGCCAGGGGACTCCGCAAAATGCTTCCGACCAGTATGGCAGAAAAAAACAATCTGAGGATCCAAGACGAGTGGGGGATCTTGGGTACAGTGGACATCACACTAGGGATAGTATTACTGGCACGCCCTGTGTCGACGCCCATTTTCGAGTTTCGAAAAACAAACTGTAATACTCCGCAGCTTCCACTAGATGTCGGCCTATGCACAGCATGTGATCTAAGCAGATTCCACAAGCCTCAGAAATATGATTACACCAGATGGTTTTTTGACCCTAATTTGAAAAGTGGGTCCATTTTTCATGAGCACATATACAAGATTACACCAGATGTTTTTTTAGACACTTCATTACTCCTACGTGACAATTAACTATAACCATTAGGGTGCAGGGGACTAGAGATGACCTTTGGCTTACACTTTACAGATTTTTAGCACATCAACAACACTATCAAAATGTGATTAATCCGAGCCCACAGTTGTTTGCATAAAGAGAATCTATAATGAATGGTAAGAACTCTTATAAATATTGTATATATCTCATGCGGTACTAAATCCCTATGAGTCTCAAAGAAGTGGCTCATTACAGTTACAATACCATATTAGTTCCTATCATATTAGAATATTACAGGTTGCCTCATATATTAACACACTTCTTATTACGTGCATGATAACCATCAGTCAATCTGTTCACAAATATTAAATTCTAGACCCACGTACTTAGTATGTACACCTCGCAACATTTTTACTATATCGTACCCCTGTCTGTTGGTGTTGAGGACCCCTCATGTTCAAACCAGTTGTTTATGATCAAGTTATTCCACTCCACCGAAACATTCAGCCCCTGCTGGACTGTATTTAGGGTGTGGATCCATTTTTGTTCGATACGATGCAGAGTTGTACCAATGTCACCTCCTCTCATATTCGATTTAATGTGCTGTAATATAAACCACCTCATGTCTGTATCTTTGTGCTGTATTCTAACAAAATGGTCAACCAACGGTTTGTCTGCTACTTTGTTTCGTATGCAGCTTCTATGCTCAGATATACGCTGTCTAATTTCTTGTGTGGTCTTGCCCACATATAGCAATTGGCATGGGCAGATGATAATGTATACTACATTTTTAGTCAGACAGTTGGTGTGGCAGTTCATCTTCCAGATTCTCTGACCGTATTGGAACTCTCGTTTCGTCTCGGTCAGAAGGCACGCCACACACCCACCGCGCTTAAAATGTCCAACAATGAGTGCAAGTCCCCATTGATCGTTAATAGTGCGTTCCCTTATTGGCTCTCTGTATGTGTGTAGCAGTTTTTGTCTGAGATTTTGATTACGTTTGAATGCAAAGATAGGTTTTTTCATCAGAGACCCTGGTTGATTCACCAAGTTCCAGTGTTTCCCTATAATCCGTTTAACGTCCGCACTGACAGGATTAAATGTTGTGACGCACACCAAACGTTCATTCTTAGTTCTTCCTTGTTTTGTGAGACAGCTTTCCCGGTAGGTGTTTTCAGCCCTCTTCATTTGATCTTTTACTAACCTTCTCGGGTACCCCCTATTAGTCAGCCTTTCCTTTAGTTGTTCTGCATGCAATTTAAACTCTTCCTTCTCCGAGCAGTTTCTCTTGATACGTAGGAACTACCCGTAGGGAAGATTTTGGCGTAAACTTGCAGGATGAAAGCTGTTGAAGTGTAACAAGGTGTTTTTATCGGTTGGTTTCTTGAAAAGGGTAGTGATCAATTGGTTCCCACTCTTTTTGATCAACAGATCAAGAAAACTAACTTGGCGATGGTTGTATTCAATGGTGAATTTCATATTTACGTCACACTGATTCACCCACTCATGGAACTCAGCGAGGGATGCAATCGAGCCCCTCCAGACTAGAAAGACATCATCTATGTAACAATGCCACATTTTTAAATGTGTCTTCAAAGTGGGATGAGCCTCCAACAGATTTTGATGCCCCAATATGAACTTTTCTTCATAATCTGCCATGTATAAATTGGCAATGTCAGGGGCAAACGTGGCCCCCATACTGACCCCTTTCTCCTGTTTATAGAATTGTTTTTTAAACAGAAAAAAGTTTTCGGTCATCGCTAGCCTGATGCACTCCTGAATAAACTCAGTAGGGGGCAGATGTGGTCTGATCCTCCTGTCTAGAAAGAGGCCCAAAATATGTAGGCATTCCATCTGTGGGATCGCAGTATACAGTGATCACACCCCACCGTCAATGTGCCACCAAATGTTGGCACGGGCGGGAGGGGACAAAATCAACAACATGTTTTTTTCAGAGGGGGACAGCGAGGTAGACCCAGGCAGCAACAACCCCAGTATGGACAGAGACAGGGAATGAGGACCAGACAGTGGTACTCCAACCAATGACCCAAAATACTGTCGATCAGATGCCCATCTTCAATCTATCTCAGCACCATCTTAGTAAATCTGATTTAGATCTCTTATCGAAAGGGCTATCCTATGTTCCAACTATGAGAGCCGATGTCTTCAGCACGGAATGAGAATTACACTGATTTTTTAGGAATATCAGGTTGAAACACTTTTTTGAGGTGTCCCTTCCAGCTCACCCATATGAAAAGGGATCCACCTCTGATAAGCTGCCCAATATTACTGGCTTCAAATTGAAATGGAGCTTCATTCCACCTCCCCATACATGTCCACCTGAAATCATGGCTTTCGAAAACATTGTTACACGAGAAATACTTGAGGCCATGAAGTTAAAGAATCACAAACCTGACAATTTGACCAGAGTGGAGAGGCTTAGCCTTACCAATCTATGTAATGATTCCATCACTATAAAACCTGCTGATAAGGGGGGGTGGGATTGTAATACAAGATACATCTACCTATGAAGCAGAATGTAGATGTCTGTTAGATGACAAGAAATCCTATAAAAAACTGGAAAGGGATCACACAGTAAAGGGATCACACAGAGTCTGACTGACCACGCTATGAACGAGAAGTGGAAGAAAAGTTCATATTGGGGCATCAAAATCTGTTGGAGGCTCATCCCACTTTGAAGACACATTTAAAAATGTGGCATCGTTACATCGATGATGTCTTTCTAGTCTGGAGGGGCTCAATTGCATCCCTCACTGAGTTCCATGAGTGGGTGAATCATTGTGACGTAAATATAAAATTCACCATTGAATACAACCATCGCCAAGTTAGTTTTCTTGATCTGTTGATCAAAAAGAGTGGGAACCAATTGATCACTACCCTTTTCAAGAAACCAACCGATAAAAACACCTTGTTACACTTCAACAGCTTTCATCCTGCAAGTTTACGCCAAAATCTTCCCTACGGGCAGTTCCTACGTATCAAGAGAACCTGCTCGGAGAAGGAAGAGTTTAAATTGCATGCAGAACAACTGAAGGAAAGGCTGACTAATGGGGGGTACCCGAGAAGGTTAGTAAAAGATCAAATGAAGAGAGCTGAAAACACCAACCGGGAAATCAGTCTCACAAAACAAGGAAGAACTAAGAATGAACGCTTGGTGTGCGTCACAACATTTAATCCTGTCAGTGCGGACGTTAAACGGATTATAGGGAAACACTGGAACTTGGTGAAACAACCAGGGTCTCTGATGAAAAAACCTATGTTTGCATTCAAACGTAATCAAAATCTCAGACAAAAACTGCTACACACATACAGAGAGCCAATAAGGGAACGCACTATTAACGATCAATGGGGACTGCCACCCATTGTTGGACATTTTAAGCGCAGTGGGTGTGTGGCGTGCCTTCTGACCGAGACGAAACGAGAGTTCCAATACGGTCAGAGAATCTGGAAGATGAACTGCCACACCAACTGCCTGACTAAAAATGTAGTATACATTATCATCTGCCCATGCCAATTGCTATATGTGGGCAAGACCACACGAGAAATTAGACAGCGTATATCCGAGCATAGGAGCTGCATACGAAACAAAGTAGCAGACAAACCGTTGGTTGAACATTTTGTTACAATGCAGCACAAAGATACAGACATGAGGTGGTTTATATTACAGCACATTAAATCAAATATGAGAGGAGGTGACATTGGTACAACTCTGCATCATATCGAACAAAAATGGATCCATACCTTAAATACAGTCCAGCAGGGGCTGAATGTTTCGGTGGAGTGGAATAACTTGATCATAAACAACTGATTTGAACATGAGGGGTCCTCAACACCAAGAGACAGGGGTACGATATAGTAAAAATGTTGCGAGGTGTACATACTAAGTACGTGGGTCTATAATTTAATATTTGTTAACAGATTGACTGATGGTTATCATGCACGTAATAAGAAGTGTGTTAATATATGAGGCAACCTGTAATTTTCTAATATGATAGGAACTAATATGGTATTGTAACTGTAATGAGCCACTTCTTTGAGACTCATAGGGACTTAGTACCGCATGAGATATATACAATATTTATAAGGGTTCTTACCATTCATTATAGATTGTCTCTTTATACAAACAACTGTGGGCTCCGATTAATCACATTTTGATAGTGTTGTTGATGTGCTAAAAATCTGTAAAGTGTAAGCCAAAAGTCATCTCTAGTCCCCTGCACCCTAATGGTTATAGTTATCAACTGTCACGTAGAAGTTATGAAGTGTCTAAAAAACCATCTGGTGTAATCATATATATGTGCTCATGGCGAAATGGACCCAGTTCCTTAAATTAGAGAGCCAGGTAATATTTTGGTCTATCTTCTCTCTAAAGGTTATTGGCATGAAGCGCGATCATTTCGTCTCGTGTTCTCATGGCCATTGTAATCAGTAATGGACATGGCTGGGATATACGATCATTTATACTAATCAGTATGCTATATAGTGCATGCGGCAGTTCGGTCCGTTTTTAGTCCTTTTTTAGTGTTATGAGCACCGCGTAAAAGAGGTAGTCCTACACTTATGATTGGCGCTCTATTGGTTTGGAGTAGCTGGAGTCGAATGAGCCGAACGAGTGAACGCGGCCGATTTTTGAAAGTTTACATCTGCGCATTAAAGGTAAACAAGTATGCGGTTTGATGTGAGGTGGTCTAGTTTATCACTGGTTTCATCACTGGTTTGAGTTTTTTGGGAGTGGACGTTGGTCCTGCTAAACTGCATGTTCAGTCCCCGATACTTGCCATATGAAATGAGCACCGCGGTGTATTGCCATATGATATGAGCACCGCAGCGTTACGGCAGTTCTTTTTTACTTTGTGGTTCGCATCGAAAGATGCTAGGTTTACGATAGGACACATGGCATGGAGTATATACTATGAGCCCTATATTATGTGTGTTGTGTACATTGACGGGGGAACCCATTACTGCAACACACGGTGGACTTTTTGCCGGGTAGACTTGGTCTTTTTCGTATGAACAAGGTGATACTAATGAGCATAGTTGCACATGGTGATAAGGGCTATAGAATATATAGTTCCACGGACACTTTTTGATGTATATGAAGTACTATGTATCCGGTTTATACTTATGAGGCTCCCATTTGTTTTTCCCTTAGAGCTTATGTGAATGGTGTACTAAGGGTGCTATTCCCATGTCGTTTTCGGAGTGGCGATACTTCGGTGAATTTTCACCGAGCAGTACCACGGGTGCATGTAAGTTTTTGAACGGTTTTTCTATTTGTATTGTAGCTTTTTTAGCTTAGTGATTTAATTACCACTGTATAAAATATAGAGATGGACATAGACACTGAAAAGTGCGTTTGTGTTGGTTCCACAGGTTCAACACTTGCACTGATTCCAGTGGAGGATTAATATCCTGTATCCCGCTCACTTTTCCTCGAATTGGAACTTGGGGGTGAGTAGGGACGTATTGTGTTCAGCGACATTGAACACACTGTGACATTACTAGTCACCTTGTTGAAGAAATAGGGATGACACTGTTTTTTACTTGGTTTTTACTCTTTTCTACTATTGTTTTTAGATTGGTTACGGGCCCATACTTGTTAAGAACTGGGTGAAGAATTCTTTCTTTGCTTCACGTCCTGAGGAAGGTCTCTGACCGAAACACGTGTCGACGTTTCTTTGTGATACATTTCTGACCCAAAGATTTGGTCTTGGTTATACCACGACACCTGATATTAGGGACTGGGTCTGTGTTTAATATATGGAATGAAGTTACATTTCTAATACCCAATGATGAATACAATACCATGGGTGTTCTGTTTTGTGTGAACGTGGAATGAGTCCTGTATGTGGCTAAGAATGCTGGTATGAAATGGTTTTTTATGAACTTTTATGATGTTTAGATGATGTTTTTTCATGTGATAAATTTATTGAATAAAATTTTGAATATGTACTAAATGAGTTGATCCAATTTCTGGATATTGATATACTACACCTGAAGGATCAGGGATAAAAGTGCAGGACTACCCCTTTATTTTCCCTTATATTACGCCCCTCTCTTTGAATCCCCCCGGCCTCACTGAACCAAGAAGTAGGTTTGTTTTGCAAATTAAAAGATTTATTTGAAGAATTGAACAATATATCGATTACACTTTTATGAATATGAATAATATCTGAATATCACACTTATGAATATGAACACTGATCAGCAATGGGTAATATTACAATATCAATCTCTTTAATCAATTAGGAGTAGAAATAGGAAGAATAATGTAGCAGAGAATAACTTTGGATGGGTTCAATGAATGCAAGGATATGAAATTAATGCAGCACAGAAATGAAACTTGATATGACTTCAATCAAAACAATGCGATCACTCTTTCTCCCTGATATGACTCAATCCTCCCTAATATGCAATATGGAGATATGGAATGAGGGCACACAGGTTTCAGGAATAACAATCAACAATTGCAATTTCAATTCTGATCCCCCCCCCCAGCAAGCTTAGAGAGAACAGGATGATTTTAAAACATGTCAATTGCTTTTAAATGTGGTTGAATTGAATGGGAAAAAAGCTAAAATGATTTTAATTCGCTAAATGAGATTCAGAACTAGTGAGAGTTGCTTTAGATTGGTTCCGGTCAACACTAGCAATGATTGTTGAATGGTTAGCAGATGGAAAATGAAATTCAGAAGTTGAAATCAAGAAATAGCTGTTTTTACATGGAGTGAAATTTAGCCAAATGCAAATTTGCGTCAACTTTTCTGCGTGCGAGAAACGCGATTACGGAAAAACTATAAAGAATTGAAATTTCGTTCCTAGCACATACAGTTCAAAAGTTAGAGGTTTCAGTAGAGGTCGATTTTTCTCAAAAGGAGTCAAGATTTCTAATAAATTGCGCTTTGAATTACCAACAGGCTGGCTTACACTTACAATACTCACAGGATTAGATGGATGAGAAAGGATTCAGAATGGACAAAAGAGATTCTACAATGCAGTCTGGATATGTTGGATGGATTACTTTAAACTAAGAGATCACTATGGACAGTTCTACGCTAAATACTCACAACTCTGGTTTAAAATGGACCCGTCAAAGATCTGGTCAAAGGTTTGGACTGGACTTCGCTCGCCACCGGAGAGGTCTCAGGCGCTTGGTTCTGCTCTCAGTACTCTAGTCTCTGTGCGGCCTCTTGGACTGGATCTGATGGGTTCTGGGTTACAGCTCTGCTGGACTGATGTGGATCTTGGGTTCTAGCAAAGGTTGTTGGCCAGAAGCCGTAAACAGCTCAGCCAGGCTGTTGAATGGGTTAGGCCCTGTGGAGGTTTAGGGGTTAAATCAGGTTGCTAGATTTTAAAGGCCAGCTGAAAAGGGTTCAGCTTTTTGGATTGGCCTTTCTGCTTTGGAGTTCTGGAGTCTAGATCTAGGTTCTAGAGTCTGGATCTTCCTGCAGGGTGTTTTGCCAGTGGATCAGTTGATGAGTGAAGGTGTGCGTCTCTCTGGGTCCTCAACAGTCCCTATTTATCCATTTTCCAAAGTGGGTGGGGAGGCTGATTTCACAATGCTCAACCCTCTAAGGATCTGATAGGTCAGAGAATACGCCCTCTCCCGAAAGGAACAGTATGTCATGATGTGTCATCATGTGTCAGAGTGACACTGTGTTTAGGGTCCAGAAAATATCCCTCCCCTTTGCTTTTACTTAGAAAATCTATTTTTCCCCAAAAACATTTTCAATATGCACAACTTGTTAATAATACATATACATATCACAGATTGCCTAAGGTACGTTTCTGTCAAAATGTTATCTTCCTACGAGTTTTGGTTCATAAATGACAATTTTTTCGCGCTTTTGGTTGGTTACACATTTTCGGATCTGCACAACTTTTTATACATACATGCACATACCCTCTGGGCACGTTCCTGTAATTTTTCATGTTCCTAGCATAATCACAATAGCTACAATATTAACATTTTTGTGGTTCAGTCTCTGAATGTCGCACTGATTCCAGATTAGTTTTAAACCGAGTGAATTTTTCATTTTAATAATCTCTAAGTTTCATATTTTTGTCATTTCGGTACAATATTTTATAAATCTTTCCCCAAAACATACAGTTTCTTCAATTTCAAATCCACATTTTCAGTCTGGCCCGCCTCCAAGGCTTGGCTGAGTCAGAAAGTCACATGGCTTGTCTTCCTGCCAGGGCTGGTTTCTGTTCACACTCGAATTAGCATTCCCATTCAGTTCAAGGGAGTTCTTCGTTTCTTTCCCAGAGCAACATGCCAGAGTGCCCCCTCCCATTTCCTTTCACACTTGCCTGTCAGATACTCATCAGAGCACAGGGGAAAAGATTCCTTTGTTTAGGGAGAAGGTGTGGAATGTCTTTGAAGCTCCGTGTTGGAAACCTTAACTTTGAAACACGATGTCTGAAATTGTCTTGTCTTAAAATATAACTTACATTTTTAACAAAGACATCAACCAATTTCTTAATTCAAGCCTTTTTTTAAATGTGTTTATTTATAACTCAACACACAGGAGGATATGCATTCACAGTACTTATAGCATCTCAAGACATAAGGCACAAAATCCCTTTCCCCCTTGTTGTGCCATTTAAGTGTAATTCCATAAACGAGAGAGACCATCAAATAACTGTACTAACACCTTTAATATTTCTTAACAACTGAACTCTATCTCCCACATTCCACATTCCACATTCCTTTGGTCATGACTATGAGAATTCTAACTAATACATTGAGCACATTAAACATCACAACAATCCCCCCTTACTTATCTTTTAACATCCCTGAACTTACTATTGTTTACTTACAACCTCAATACTGCAACATATTTACATAAATGAAATAACTTCCAGTTTGTTGCCTTGACACAAATTTACATGTGTTCAATAAGCCGATCTGGTTTATGAACTATTCAATCAGGTCGACTTCTTATCACTTTATCTCGAGCAATGTCATCAACCTTCTCACCATTATCTTAATTATTTCCTCCAATCCAGGTATGCAACCTTTCACCACTGGTTACAGAACTTAACCCAACTTTAACATCACTAACTCCCACATGTTCAGTTACCTCCTCATTACTCCGACTCCCTACAGGTACATTATCCCACATTAGATTACTCAGTCCATCATGACCACTTTTTTTTACACCCAAGTCATCATTAACATCGTCTTCCTGGAACATCCTCTTGAAAAATGAAACATTCAGTGTAATCTCATGACTGTCCTCATTCACAGCAGTGATCATCGGTCCTTTAATTTCCTTCACTTTCCAAATCACTGGTTTATATCTTGGATCCAACTTGGATCGCACTCTCTGCTGAACTAATACCTTTTCACCCACTCCAATAAAACTCTCCTTAGCTTTCCTTTTACGATCAGTCCAGTCTTTTATTCTTCTCCTCTTTTCTTCATCACGCTTTCTTATCTCTCCATCTTCCTCCAGAGCATCATCAGTTGTTTGGAGTATCCGGGTTCTTGGTTTATATCGAATCATTAGTTCTGCTGGCGTATGCCCTGTTACTTCATTGGGAGTGTTTCGATAACTCCTAAGCATTTGCGACACCGCCTGATTCATCGCCATATCATCTATTATAGCGCTCTGTCTTGTCTTCTTCAAATTGAGCGTACATTTTTCAACCATCCCATTCGCCTGTGGCCATAATGGAGTAATCTTTTGATGCTTAAATCCTAGATATGCAGCAAACTTTTCAAATTGATGCCCTTGAAATGGAGCCCCATTGTCAACTGTCCTGGGAATTCCCCAGTCACTGAAGATTTCATCCAAGATTCCAACTACATGATGGAACGCAGTTGACATTACATGTCTCACCAATGGAAATCGTGAATATTCGTCTATCACTACTAGAAGATATCCCCCCTTCTTCAAGAGAACCATAAAAATCCATAGACACTCTATTCCGTGGTGCATCAGGTAGCGGCACAATTTGAAGAGGACTTATATCATCATCTGACTTTGATACTTGACATGCAAACCATTTTTTTTACAGTTTCATCAACCATTGTATCTATCCATGGGAACCATACATGATTTCTTAACATTCTTTTTGTATTTGTTATGCCTCTATGCCTTTCATGTGCCAACATTACCAGCGTCTTCCTTAAACTCCTAGGTGCCACCAGCCTATTACCCCTCAACAGCATACCATCCTCTGTTGATGTTAATTCTCCACTGATCCTCGCTAACCTCTAATTATTTCATATCTACACTTCCATTCATCTTGTCAACTTTTTGTTGCGCAGATATTCTCCTCCACTGTCCAGCTACCATCAAACGTACAGCTTATCGAATCATCAAATCCTCCTTACTCTTCTCAGCAAACCGTGCTCTTGATATTGTTGGTGGCAATGCATTCGCCGACAGATACGACACAATTTTCCGCCTCAACCTGCATCTTATTCTCTTCCTCTATTGTCGGATGTCTGGACAAATAGTCAGCGGGATTGGCCTCTTTTCCTGGTTTGTGTACAATGGTATAATCATACTCTTGTAGGCGTATTCCCCACCTTTCTATTCGTGGCAGCATTCTTGTTCTTAGATTTCCAAACAGAGATATTAAAGCTTGAGGATCCGTAATAAGTATAAATGGCCTTCCAAATATGAAGTGATGAAACTTCTCATAGGCCCAGACAGCTGTGAATATCCCTTTTCAATTTTGTTTAAAGCTCGACTGGCATACATTATAACATGCCTTTCTGGATTCACAGGCTCAACTTGTGCCAGAATCGCTCCTAGCCCTACGGGACCAGCATCTACAATAACTTCCGTCATCCATTCTGGATTATAATAAGCCAATTGCCTGCCATTAATGAGTTCCTTTTTTATCAGTTTGAAGCTAGACAAGCTTATCCTATATGAAGGTTGATTCCTTTTTCAATAATTGTCGCAATGGATCAGTTAACACTGCAAAATTGGGTACATAACGGGCACAATATCCTGTCATTCCCAGAAATGACCTCACTTCCGTTACATTCTTTGGTGGTTCAAGATCAACAATTGTGCTCACTTTACTAGAATCGGCTGTTATCCCTCGACCAAAAAACTTCAAACTCTTTTTGTTCACTTCACATTTACATTCATTCAAGGTTAATCCGCTGTTTTGTAGAGCTTGACATTCTCCTTCTAGTGCCTCATCATGCTCCTTTTGATTAACACCCTATACCAATATATCGTCACTGTAATTGAATATGTTTTTTACAGGAGAAATCACCTTTCTAATTGCTTCTTGAAAAACCTCTGCCGCCGATGATATCCCAAAACTCAGCCTCTTATATCTATATAAGCCTACATGGGTCGCAAACGTAGTGATAAATCGTGATTCAGGGTCAATTTCTAGTTGATGGTACCCTTGATTCAGATCAAGTTTTGTGAACCTCGTGGCTCGATTCAGTCTAATAATCATATCTTCTAAACTCGGTCCTGGATGCCTTTCCCTTTGTATTGCCACATTAGGGATCCTCATGTCCACACATAAACGGATACGTCCATCCGCTTTTGGGAACCACTACTAATGGCGACACCCAAGGCGTTGGACCACTTTCTACTTTTTCAATTATATCATTATTCAGCAATTGTTTCAGTTCCCTTGACACCTTCTCCTGAAGATGAAATCCTATTTTCCTTGGATGTTGCAGAGTTGGTCTAATCCGCAGGTCAATGTGCAGATGTACTGCATCTCCTTTTATTTTCCCCACTCCTTTAAATAAGTCAGGAAATTTCCTTTTGATTGTTAGGCAGAAACCTGTGCAGTTCCCTTAAGGACCACTGCAAAAAGTTTAAGACTACAGGTGTTAGCAGTAAACCCAATTGGTAGCAGTCTGTACCACCCAGATTTACCTGGTAGCTGTGGCTGAGCAGTCTGACTTCTCTCAAGAAGAGTTAGGCAGTATATAGAGTATACACAATAGGGCTAAAAATACAGTAGCACAAGCAAACACTGACCAGAGCTTTGGCATAAAAGTATGTAATTATTTAAAAACACACTTGTAAAAATACACTGACACTAATATGTCAAGCAAGTTCAAACACAGTCACTAGAAATATATACACCTCCCTAATTAATTATTTGACAAGTCTAGATTAAGACACCACTTATTTAGCAAAACAGAGGTGAGCGCGTAACCATAGATGGCACTCCAATAATTTGTTTAAAAAGGGAGAGAAAAGGCAGAATAGGAAAATCACACAGTACCAACACTTTTAAAGAACCACAGCAAGTCAAGAAAGGCAGGGTCTACTGTAGAGCAAAAAGTTCATAGGCCAGGCCCACTCTTGGAGAGAGTAAGGCGGAAGGTACCCAAGATCACACAGTGGAAATGCACTCAAAGTCTTTGCAGGAAAGTCAAAAAGAGATTGGATCAAGTTAGAAAGGTAATGTTAACGGGTCCGAGGTCACCCCAGGATAGAGAGTCAAGGATTTACGGGACACCTTGGACAGTCTGTTGCAAGGGAGACCAGGCGGGGCACAGTACCTGAAATGGTGAGAAAGCTCCAGCGGGCGCAGTTGTTCCTGGCAGCGGGTGCAAGTCAGGGATTCGTCCAGGGGAAGAGAAGATCTCGACGTGGAGGAAAGCTGGAGGTCGTTGCTCTGCCAGGGAAGAAACCAGCCGTGGAGTTTCCCGGTTAAAAGGTACTACCCTTTTATTCGCGTTAGTGGTGAAGCATGGCTATCCGGCCTCCGGGGTGCTTGGCACGGGCGATTCGACCACGAGATGATCCAGGAGGCGAAAAAAGGCGAACTGGTTGGTCCCACCAGCTCAAAGGGAAGAAGACTCTCCTGGAAGAAGATCTTCTCTGTCGTCGGGAAAGTGGCGAGTTTCGTACAGCAGATCTCCACCAGTGGTGTCGTTGTTGTAGATGGCTCAGCTTCTCCCCTCTTCGGATTCTTTAGGTCCTGTGGTGACTTCTGAAGTTCCAGTCCCCAAAGCCCTGCTTTTATGCAGAAAACCCCGATTCATCAGCCTAGCTGTCAATCAAACATGCTAAGTGGTGAGCCAGGCGGCTTACCACTGGGCCAATCACACAAGAGTGCGACTTGTGTTGCCAAGGCAACTCAGTCCAGGGTGCCTATTCCCCCCCTCCCACACATCCTGTAGACCCAGGCAGAGTGGCACCACTTTTGGAGGCTTCTGTGCAGAAGCCCGCCAAAAGTGGAACAAAGGGCTCGACTTGGGTTAGGGTTTCAGAGGCGAACACAAACACCATTTTAAAACAGAGTCCTGGCAAAAAGACCCAACCGGGGAATAAATATTAAATAAATAACCCACCGGTATCTTTAATATTGCACCAAAAAGTGGTGCGTTTAAAATGAATGGGAAAATCCCATAGGAAATATTCCGGTGGAATATTTTGCGTGGTAACCACTGCCACCAGCCAGAACTCGACAAGGGGGGACTGGACAGTGCCCCCTTGGACAAAAGACCCAGGGGCAATCGAATTACCCCTACCCGTACTTCCACAATATGATGGTTTGCACTGGTTCTGTTCACAATTTAAGACTAGTAAAGTCAATGGTGACTTTACATGCCCTGGGAGACAGTAGTCAGTCCCAGGGTATGGAGTCTATGTTTGGGGGTCACTATGACACTCCTGTGTTACTGCACTGAGGGTGCTGTGTAACATATACCAAAAACACATGAAGCCCTATGGAGAAAAAGACCCCATACCCCTTAAAACACATTACATAGTCAAAGGACATTCTCAAATCATGCCTAAGAGTGGGAGAAAAAGAGTCTCACTCTTAGCAGGAGAAACAATTAAACCCCAAAAACCCAGCAAAGCTGCTGGGGGACTCACTAGATTTGGGAAATTAGCCTGAACAGAGAAATCTCCCTAACATTGATCACATCAATGCTCATATCACTCTTCAATATATTAATTATCTCTTGTCTCTGATGTGGAATTCCTCCTATCATCTCGTTTTTATTGTAGTTTACATTGATGATTTCTAAACCAGTAGCCATTTTACAGCTGATGAGACATCTCCCTTCCACTGGGCTGTCAATGAAATATCTCAGAAGGCATGTGAGTGTCCTTGTGTATCAGATCACAAGTAAATGTTCCTTTCACAGATAGTGGGTGAATTGCACCTCATTGAAATATGTTAGCCCTTGATGATTCTAATGGGTTCAAATGTGCTATCTCCTCATATATTTTGCTGTTCATCACATTCACCGTGGCTCCTGTGTCTACTAGGAAAGGTATGTTCCGAGCACCCAATCTTATGGTTACCTTTATAGCTCTATTCTCATCCGATGTTCCATATATCAATCTCACATATTCTTTGCCATATATGTCATAATCCACTTCTCCATTCTTTTCTCCTATGTTCACATTCCCACTGTTTTCCGTTAAAGGGGGGTTCTCATAGGGATCACTATATCTTATCTGTTCTGATTCTTTCTGTCCAGTCTCTTCAATTTCCAGCATGTCCATGGTTCTCACAACTCCTGGCCGCAGACCTGATTGCCCCAACCGCAGGCTTGGCTGACTTAGCCTTGGTTTTGCTTCATCCATCCATCCGATCCAGGTATCGTCTATTTTGTGTCACCTGTTTGTTTGACTTTTGTGCAGGTGCCCATGGCAACCTCTCCTCACACATACTTTGAAAATAATTTTCCTGGCCACAGCGTGAACACGTGTGTCCTAGCTGGACATTGACCCCTGTGTGGAAACCCAAATCCACACCTGTAGCACTGCCGTTCCCCATAGTTTCTGCGATTGTTGTGCCATTGTCCTTCCCCCAGGTTTCTTCTTTGCCACTGCATGTTCTGTCTTTGACCCATGGCTGCTATTGTGTCCCGTCCTTTAGGGTTTTCCATGTTGGCTGCCTGAGTGTCCACTGTTAGGCAGAAACCTGTGCAGTTCCCTTGGGGAACACTGCAAAAGATTTAAGACTACAGGTATAGCAGTAAACCCACTTGGTAGCAGTCTGCACCACCCAGGTTTACCTGGTAGCTGTGGCTGAGCAGTCAGACTTCCCTCAAGAAGAGTTAGGCAGTATGCAAAGTATACACAATATGTACTCAGACACAATAGCACAAACAAACACTGACCAGAGCTTGGTTTCAAAAGTATATAGTTATTTATTTTCAAGAACACATAAGTTGAAGACACTCTAGCAAAGTATGGTAAAAACACTTCAAACACAGTTATAATGAAAGCAGTTTCAACCCTTACTCCTATCTAGACAACTCTAGGTTAACACCACATAATTAAAACAGAGGTGAGCGCTTAACGTTCGATGACACTCTAGTAGGTTCAAGAAAGGGGTAAAAAGAAACAGAAATGGGTTAAACACACCACTCTAAGGTCCAGGACACTTGCAATAGACTCAAAGAAGCACAAAGTCACAGGTGAGCAAAAGTCACTAGGCAGGGCCCACTCTTAGAGTAGCCGGAGCGAAAATGTGCCCAAGATCACACTGTTATTAGGGATTCAAAGTCTTGCAAAGAGTTAGAAAGAGTTTAGAGTGGCTTAGAAAGTTTAGCCAGGGTGTTCCAGGCACTCCCAGGTTCGAAAGCCGGGGGCTAAATCTACCCCGTACAGTCGGTGGCAAGGGAAGCCAGGCGGAACACGGTACCTTAAGCGGAAAGGGTCCTCCAGCGGTGGCAGTTGTTCCAGGCAGTGGCAGCAAGGCTCGACGTCGGTCAGGGGAGAAGAAGTTCTCGCTGAAGAGCAGAAGAAGAAGGTCGTTGCACTGCCCGGGAAGAAACCAGCCGCGGAGTCCTCCGGTTAAAGGGTTGTACCGACTTTCGTGGTTGGGGTAAAAGTGGTGGGGTTCCGGTTGCCGGGGTGCTTGGCACTGGCAAGGCGGCCACGAGATACCTCGAGAAGCGAAAAGAAGGCGAAAAACTGGTTGTCCCCACCAGTCAAGGGAAGGAGCCACTCCGTTAAGAGTTCTCCTCGGTCGTCGGGAAAAGTGGTGAGACGGTTCAGCAGGGCTCCACCGGGTGGTGTCGTCGAAGCAGGTCGGCTCAGCTCTTCCCTCGTCGGATTCTTGGTCCTGTGGCGACTTCTGAAGTTCCAGTCCCCAAAGCCCTGCTTTTATGCAGCAAACCCCCATTCACCCAGCCTAGCTGTCACTCAAACATGCTAAGTGGTGAGCCGGCCGGCTCACCACTTGGGCCAATCAGGACGGAGTGCGACTTGAGTTACCAAGGTAACTCAGTCCAGGGTGCCTAAATCCCCCTCCACCCCTCCTAAGTACCCCAGACAGAGTGGCACCACTTTGGAGGGCTTCTGTCGAGAAGCCCGCCAAAAGTGGAACAAAGGGCTCCACTTTGGGTCAGAGTTACAGAGGCGAACGCCAACGCCATTTTAGAATCAAGTTTTGGCAAAAAGTCCCAACCGGAGTTATAATAATAAATATATAAACCGGCGGTATGTTTAAGGCTACCATAAATAAATAATTAAATGTGTTAGCCTAAAACAATGGGAAATCCCATAGGAAAATATTCGCGGTCGAATATAAAACGTAGTTTCCACTGCCACCAGCCAAAACTCGATCAGGGGGGACGGAGACGTGCCCCCTCGACTAACAGACCCTGGGGCAATCGAATTGCCCCAGCCAGTACGTCCACAATATGATGGTTTGTACTGGTTCTGTTCAGGATTCAAGACTAGCAAAGTCTTTGGTGACTTTACATGCCCTGGGAGACAGTAGTCAGTCCCAGGGTATGGAGTCTATGTTGGGGAGTCCCTAGGACACCCCTGGGTCACGGCACAGAGGGTGCTGTGTAACCCACATCACAAAAATACATGAGGCCCTATGGAGTAAAAGACCCCATAGCCCATTCAACACAAGGTTTAACCAAGAAAACACACTTCAACATGTCCAAGAGTGAGGGTAAAAGAGTCTCACTCTTGGCAGGGGAGAAAAAATAAACCCAGAAATCCAGCAAAGCTGCTGGGGGACTCACTAGGTAGGGAAATTCAGCCTAAACAGAGAATTCTCCCTAACATCCACCCTCTCAGACTCGTGCTAGCTCGAGTACTTCTTTTAGGGGGAGTGACTTTTTTAGTAAATGCTTTCTGAATTGCGACGATACACAGCCTTGCTTTCCTCTAATCCTTTGTATGAGTATACAAGCTCACGTCATACGAGGACTGACGCTGAGCTGCTCGCGCTCTATCCCAGTCGTGCCTCGCTCCGGGTGCGTTTATTAGGTTTTCTTTTGAAATCGTAACGTTATAAGTTAGTCTTGCGAGCGCATTAGTCTAATTACTATGAAGTATAAAATGCGTGTCCTACCATTGTTTACTTTCTCGGCATCTCATGACTCTGGCCCTCGTACGTTTCCATTTCTTTCTTTTTCTTAGCTTCTATCCAGTCCTATTTTTGGCACTTCCCTCTTGCGTACTTAGTCTCCAAGTAGCTCAATTATTGAATTTTAGCCTCCTGCTTCATCCTCGTCACCATTGTTGTGCCATTTAAGTGTAATTCCATAAACGAGAGAGACCATCAAATAACTGTACTAACACCTTTAATATTTCTTAACAACTGAACTCTATCTCCCACATTCTAACATTCAACATTCCTTTGGTCATGATTATGAGAATTCTAACAATACATTGAGCACATTAAACATCACAACACCCCTCCCCTTTAATTCCCTCGGTGAGCACTGTACCCGGGCCTAGTCGGCCTGGTCCAATAGTGGCGACGGATCGTCCATAGAATGAAGGGCTCTCGCAATCAGGCGTGGCTTAAATGTCAGGGCCGGAAAGTTCTGGTCATAGTCCAGCACCGGAGCCCAAATGTCCATGAATCGGTGGAGCAGTCCTGCTTTAGCTGCCGTGACCTTCTCAGCAATCAGGATGTCCCAGAGCTTGATCCAGCAGAGGGTCATCAGGGGACCATCCGCGGATTTACAAGTGCGGGCCACCGCGATTTTGGCCAAGAACTGGGATACCAGGGCCGCTCTCCTCCCCGATCTCGGGTACACGTCTGGTAGCAGGCTTCCCCAGGAGGTCTTGCTCAGGCGTGAGTGGAATGGCCACCTGGGTGACGTCTTTTATAGTGGTTAGGCAATGAGTCCAGAAGTCCTTTACTCTGGGGCAGGTCCACCACATATGAAAGTATGATCCTGGGAGGCCACAGAGACGCCAGCAGTGAGGGTCCAGGGCCCGTTGGAAGTGATGGAGGCGGAGAGGGGGGGTAATACCACAGCAGGAGCAGTTTATGGGCGCACTCTCGGTTGGTGATGCAGCGGGAAGCTGTGCGTGTTCTGCACCAAATGTCCACCCACGCGTGGTCTTCTATGGCGTGCCCAAGGTCTGCCTCTCCTTTGAGACATATAGGAGGGCCTGGAACGAAAGGGGTCCTCTTGTAGCAGCTTACAGAGAGTTGAGATCTTTCCCCGGGCTGGCAGGACGCCCACTGTTAGCTTTAGCGAAGTAAGGGGTCTTGTGGCCGCTGCCCGGGTCTGGGGGTGGGAGCACCAGTGCCCCAGTTGGGCATAGGAGTATCTATCCATCTCCGCTAGTTGGAATGCCGCTTTACAGCATTCAAAGGTTAGGGGGGAGTCCCCATCGAAGAGTTGCCCCAGGGTTTCAAGGCTTCCCGCGACCCAATTCTTAAAGTTCCCTGGACAGGCTCCGGGGGAGAACACTGGGTTGAGGAAGATTGGAGATAGTGCACTCAGGTCTCCAGGGACGCCATGATGTCTGCGGACCCACTCCGAAGCCTTTATTGACTGTTTCGTGGCCGTCAGGACTCCCAGCCAGCTCCGGCGTAGGGCGGTGGGGAGAAACAGGAGGAAGAGGAGGGGGGAGAGGGAGGCAGGATTGCTCAATGTCCACCCATTTTGCCCGCCCTGTGGCAAGCCCCCATGCCTGAAGGTGGGCCAGCTGCACTGCAATTTGGTATTTTCGGAGGTCGGGCACCCCCAATCCACCCAGTCTCGTGCTGGCCATCATCGATCTTTGCGGGATGTGTGCTTTCTGCCCCTTCCAGATGAAGGCGACCATCTTTCTTTGAAGCCGCTGTAGGGGGGGGGGAGCGGAATTAGGGCTGGGAGGGAGGCGCACGCGTAGAGGAAGCGGGGGAGAAGGTTCATTTTACATGTCGTGATGTGACCCAACAGGGAGATTTCTTGCGATTGCCAGCGGGCCAAGTCCTTCTCCAATTCCTCAAAGAGCGGCGGAAAGTTAGCCTGATAGACTTTCGTTGGGAGTGAGGGTATCTGGACGCCCAGGTATGGGATCGAGTGAGTGCTCCATTGGAACGGGCCTCGTTCCTCTAGGGTCTCTCGTTCGGCTGGGGTCAGGCCCACTCCGAGCGCCACTGACTTTTGAAAATTACTGGTGAACCCCAATACCCTCCCGAAGTCGTGGATTTCAGTCAGGGCCGCCCTCATGGAGTTTTCAATGTTCGTGATGGTCAACAGGACATCATCTGCATAGAGGGCCACTTTATGTTGTTCGGAGCCTACCCTCGGGCAACTGATCCAGGGGCTTTTGCGAATCCGTAGGACCAGCGGCTCCATGGCCAGAGCAAAGAGCAGCGGGGACAGAGGGCATCCCTGCCTCATCCCGCATGTGAGGTGGATTGGATCCCATAGGCGGCCGTTCACCCTCAGCCTAGTCTTGGGGGCTTGGTAGTTCGCGAAGACCATTTTCCCGAAGGTCGGACCAAAGCTAAAGGCCTCCAGAGTGAGGCGTAGGTAAGACCAGTCCACCTTATCGAAGGCCTTAGTTGCGTCCAGCACCAGTAGAGCCAATTGCTGAGAGTCCCAGTTGGCGATCTCCATCAGGTTCAGTGCTCTGCGAATGTTATCTTTCGTCGACCTGTGACTTATAAACCCAGTCTGGTCTGTATCTATGATGCTCGGAAGGATAGGTGCAAGACGATTGGCCAGGATCTTTGAATATATATTTGCATCCAGATTCAGCAGCGAGATGGGTCTATACGAACTGATTTCTTGGGGGTCCTTTCCAGGCTTAAGGATGAGGACTGTGATGGATTCCTGCATCGTTGGAGTGACCGATCCAGAGGCCGCGAATGAGTTGAAGAGTCGAGCCAGGGGGGCCACCAGTTGGGGCCGGAAGAGTTTGTAGAAGCGGGTGGAAAAACCGTCCAGACCTGGGGCTCTAGATTTCAGGCTTTTGATGGCAGCCTCCACCTCCTCGGTTGTAATGGGCGCTTCAAGCTTTTCCCTGGTCAGGTGCGGGAGTGCCGCCTCTTGGATGTATGCATGCTGCTCGGCCGGATCCCTCGGGGCTGCTGTCATTACTTCCGAGTGGTGGGCAGCCTCCAGGTGTAATTTCTTGTGATCCGGGTAGTGGATCGCCCCCCGCTGGTTGCGGAGGATCAGGATGGAATTCCTGCTCTTCTCCCTGGCCAGCTTATTAACCAGCAATTTGTTGGCCTTATTGTTATGAACATAATACCATTGCTTGGTTCTAGTTAATAGGTTTGCAGTAGACTCAGCGTAATGCGCTTCGAGCTTCTTCCTTTCCATTTGCAGGACTCTTAAGATTTTTGGGCCCAGACCTTTCTTTTGTGAACAGCTTCAGCTTCACGGACCTCGGCTTCCAGGGCAGCACGGGTTAGCTGCCTTCTTTTGTGGAATGCGGTACCTTGGACGATCAGTTCCCCTCTGAGCACTGCCTTCATGGCATCCCAGGTGTTGGCCGGGGAAGTATCCTCATCCCGGTTTTCTGCAAAGACGTTTTTTATTGCCCTGGCGATTGAGTCTCTCACTGCCATGTCTACCAGAATAGGATCATATAGATTCCACTGGCGGCGAGGCGGGGGGGATCCGGGTCGTGAGACCGCAGGGTCAGGGTGACTGGAGCGTCGTCCGTGAAGGTCAGGATCTGGGGGCAGGTCAGGAGTAGGTCGATCCTGGAGAAGGTGCAATGCACATAGGAGTAGAAAGTGAAATCTCTCGTCCGGGGACAATACCCTCCAGGAGTCCACAATGTTCAGCGTGCGGAACAGATGGAGCAGGCCAGTGGCCAACTTCGAATCCCTGGATGTTGGGGGGGGTGGGATCTGTCCTTGAGGGGGTCCGGACCCCGTTGAAGTCCCCTCCCATGATGACTTGCCCCTCGATGAATGGGAGGAGGGTGTCTTCTAGGTCTTGGTAGAAGCCTTCCTGGTGTTCGTTCGGGGCATAGGCCGAGATGAGGGTGTAGAGCTGGCCCAGGACAATGCATTTTATTGCAATAAAGCAACCATCCTGACATCGTAGCAAGTCTAGGATCTGGGGTTTCAGGTCTTTCATGAATAGAATAGCGGTGCCTCCCTTCTTAGTTCCATTGGAAGCAAATAATTGTAGCGGAAAGAGTCTGCTTCGCAAACGAGAGAAGTCTGACGGGATTAAGTGTGTTTCTTGCAGGAAAGCGATTGAGGTCCCATCGTCCTGTAGCCTCTGCAGAATGGATTTCCTCGTCAGGGGGTGGGGGAGTGGAGGGGGTGGGAGTTCAAACCCCTAACGTTCAAAGTGGTGAACTTGAGTTTCAGATGTGGCGGCTGGCTCAACATGGTTGGTAAATTCTCCAAGGGTAAAGAGGTGGCATCCACCTCGGAGGAGGGTATGGACCGCATAGGGTCCGCGGCGAGCTTGAGCGGCTCAAGTGGTTCCAGTGCTATGTGTCCTGTGCGGGCATCCACGCACGTCATTTGGGTTTGCTGTTTCTCTGCACCCTTGACCAAGGGGCTCGATTCGGCCTTGGGGAGCTGGAGTTCGGGGCCGGGCCGGTTCGGCCCGGGAGGGATGGATCTGAGGTCCCGGGGGAGTCCGGACGGAGAATAGATGCTGCGTAATCGAGGTGGCTGATGGTACGGGAAGTGTCTTAGTAGGAGAATTGTAGCGCCGTGGGGAAGAGCCACCGGTAGCGAATCTGCTGGTCTCGGAGAAATAGCAAAAGCGGGCGAAGCATCTGCGTTTCTGGAGAGTCAGAGGGGAGAGGTCCTGGAAGATCTGTAGTGGGATGCCCTGGAAGGAGAGCTCCTCCTTTGATCGGCCCATTGCTGCGATGGCCTCCTTAGAGGTGTAAAAATGGATCCTTGTAATTACATCTGGAGGGGAGTCGGAATCCACTCCCCGGCGAGGGCGCAACCTATGGGTCCGATCAAGTAGGAGTTGGGCCTCGCCCAGATCCGGCAGGAGGGACTGGAAGAAAGTGCTTACATATCCGGGGAGCTCCTTATCAGATACCGATGTAGGTACCCCTCGGATGCGCAGGTTGTTGCGGCGGGAGCGGTTTTCCATGTCTTCCTGTTCGAACTCAAGAATTTCGGTCCTCTCCGTTAGCATCTGGACAGTACGTTGTAGGGCCGATAACGAGTTAGAGTGATCTGTGGCCAGGTCTTCGCCCTCTCGCATCCTCTGCTCTATGCTCCCGACCCTTTAGTCAGTTTGTTCCAGTTTAGCAGTGAGTTCTGTCATGCAGGTTCTAAATTCTGACTTGATGTCCGACATGAAGGCCTGGAGGTCTTCTTTTGTTGCGAGTGTCCCCTTGTCGTCGGTCGCTTTCTGGGGTGTAAGTTTGGAGGAATCTGCTTTCTTTCCTTTATCCGCGGCCTGAAGCATGTTGGAAATGTCAGCCGATTTGGAGGACTTCAGCGCTTGGGACATGGCTTCAGGATTAGGGGCACCCTCCGGGGGTCCGGCCCCAAATCCACGTGGTGCAGGATCCAAAATGGCGAGAGCGATTGGGGGCGGAGTGGGCCGGAGCGCCCCAGGAGGTGGGAAGAATTCCAGGCCTTCAGGAAGCGGTCTGGGTCACCGTAAGGGCCACAGGACTCCAGGCGGCCCTCTGTGATGGGGTCCAGGATGCGGCTGGCGGGTGCAGGTTCTCCCCGGCTGGCGAAGAGGGGAGGTGGGCCGGGGCGCCACAGGAAAGCAGGGAAAGCGTCACACTCCGGGGAACAGCGTGGGTTTGTGTGGGTCGGCGGGCGGCCGGGGGGGGGCAGATGTTGCGAGCCTCAGAAGGCTAGGCCACCCCCAGCTCCTCACCTCAGGACTCCAGGCCTCCGGGGGACCGGCACGCAGATCAAGCAGATGGTGGGCTCACCAGGGCATCGAGCGCGGTCCAATGGCGGGGCGCAGGTTAGGATCCTACGAGCTGCTCCAGAATGAAGTGTAACTGGCAGGCAAGCGGGAGCAGGGACCATCAGTGCCCCCCTAAAGGGTGCCAGGAAGGCTCCGGACTCCAGTGTCAGCTGCGCGTCGGGGAGGAGGGGCTGGCGGGGTGCAGAGGCGCGGCCGCAATCTTGGATACGGCACCAGCCGCCAGAGGATCATTTCTTTCGCCGCGTTTATGGCGAACCCAGGGGCGTTAAGCTCCCAGATTGCAGGCGATGGTGCTGGGGATGTTCCGCTGCCTCAATCTGGCAGCGTTCATGGCGGGCATAGCAGGAACCGTGAGAAATCAGCTTTTAGCCGCGGATCCATGCGGAGGCCATCAATGGAGCTGCCTCATCGCTTGCGCTCCAGGCCACGCCCCCAATTCAAGTCTTTTTAAAATATAGTTTTGAATTGTCTCCACCTCTTAGGCTTCTGATAGCAAGTCTTTCTTTGGCATACTTTGAGTTCAATGTCTAACTTTACACATGACAGGTTTTAGAACTCGCCAGCTTCTGACAGAGGTGAGTAACGGTATTGCACCCATTTTTGACATATTTCTCCAAGCAAGCAATCTTCAAAGTGGATTTTCTTCTGATAAGTGTACTTCTGTGGATATTGTATTTATGTGTATTCTTGAAGTAGAATGATGTTTAACACCCAACAAGGAGTTTGGATCTTTTGGGTGATTTGTGAGCCATGAGTTTTGCAAATTTGATAACCAAGAAAAACGGATTTTCACACAGCTCTGTGTTTCTTTTGCAATCAGCCTTGCTTTGTAGGCAGCCAAATGATGGGTTTTGGCAGTGGTCTTCTGTGTTAACACTGAGATAGGCAAAAGTGGATGGCGGCCTATTTTTCAGATTTTTACTGCGCACTTTGAGTGATTTTTAGCGAGCAGCATGCTTTCCGGCAGCCATTCTGATATTCCTGATGCAAGCAATGCACAGTAATGTTGCAGGGCCTGGACTAGTGGGTTGAAACATCCCACAAGCTACTTCAGAAGGTCCTTGTGCCAGAGCGACTGGTTTAGATGTTAAGTTGGTATTAAGGGTGGGGCCTTCGTGACTAGCAGGTCCTGGTCCCGCCTCCGTTTGTATCCGGGGGACTTGCTCAACAGCTCCCTTCGTCTATGTATTCACATTATAATCTGTCACAAGCCAACTAGTCAGTGCACCAGCATATCTACGCTGGCGCTTTTGCCAGCTAGTAGCCTTCTTTTTTGCACAGTGTTAGGAAAGATTTCCATTTATGTGCAATTTTCCCTCCAATTGTGAACACCCCAACTTTTTGCAGTTGTATGACCATCCTAGCCTGGCTTTTGCCAGTGGAGCACAGCCTTCTGCTGCACTCCGCTGGGTTTTCGCTCACTTTGTTATGGGGAAACTGACATGCCCTTAAAGACACTCCGTAAGGGGAGACTTTGTTTTCCTTAGCCTTTTACTTTGTTGCTAGTTTTTTGCAACATGTTCCCAGTGCACAATGTACCTTATAGTACAGTGTGCTGGGGTCTTCCTTTCCTTTCTTAAGGCCCTAGACACCCTCAAAGGATTTTTTGGTTGAAGTACAAATGTGCCTTTTACAGAGATGGTGGCAGCTGTTATTTTTCATGTATGTTTAATCTTTTCTTGTGGTCTATATGGCGTTTACCACTTTTGACCCTGGACAGTGGCTTGGCCCCAAAATGGCAATTCCACAAGGTCCTTTGTTCTGTCCTTTACCACCTTGTCCCTTTGCCTTCCCCAGGTCGAGCAGACCTGGGAAAACCCTCATTTAGTCATGCAGATCCCCACGCAAACCGAAGCTTTCATGGGCTTCTGCATGACTTGTGTATGTGCCTCCAGGATGAGGGCTGGACTGTCTAGCTCAAAAACACAGCCTGGGTGCCAGAGAGTCTGGTGTGCTGTGAATGACTGGGACCACGGTGGTCCGTCATTGTTCCATGTCTGGCATGCCTGTATGTGAGATCTCCCATTGGGTCCTCTTCGTTTTGGCGTGAAGGAGATTCTGGATAAGAGAAGGCTCCAAACACCCATACCAGGTCGATCTCTTGAGTTCACATCGAACCAAGGATAGGATCCAAGCATCCTGACACCACGGAGAAGGGTCGATGTTAGGGAGAGCTCTCTGTTAAGGCTAATTTCCCAAACCTAGTGAGTCCCCCAGCAGCTTTGCTGGATTTTTGGGGTTTATTTTTTTCTCCTGCTAAGAGTGAGACTCTTTTTCTCCCACTCTTGGGCATGATTTGAGAATGTCCATTGACTATGTAATGTGTTTTATGGTCTATGGGGTCTTTTACTCCATAGAGATTCATGTGTTTTTGGTATGTGTGTTACACAGCACCCTCAGTGCAGTAACACATGGGTGTCATAGTGACCCCCAAACATAGACTCCATACCCTGGGACTGACTACTGTCTCCCAGGGCAGGTAAAGTCACCATTGGCTTTACTAGTTGTGAACAGGACCAGTACAAACCATCATATTGTGGAAGTACTGGTAGGGGTAATTCGATTGCCCCTGGGTCTGTTTTTCAAGGAGGCACTGTCCAGTCCCCCCTTGTCGAGTTTCTGGCTGGTGGCAGTGGATACCACGCGAAATATGCCAACGGAATATTTCCTATGGGATTTTCCCATTCATTTTAAACGCACCACATTTTGGTGCAATGTTAAAGATACCGCCAGGTTATTTATTTAATATTTATTCCCCGGTTGGGTCTTTTTTTCCAGGACTCAGTTTTAAAATGGCGTTTGTGTTCGCCTCTGAAACTCTAACCCAAGTCGAGCCCTTTGTTCCACTTTTTGGCGGGCTTCTCCACAGACGCCCTCCAAATGGTGCCACTCTGTCTGGGGTCAACAGGATGTGTGGGAGGGGGATTAGGCACCCTGGACTGAGTTGCCTTGGCAACTCAAGTCACACTCTTGTGTGATTGGCCCAGTGGTGAGCCGCCCGGCTCAACACTTAGCATGTTTGAGTGACAGCTAAACTGATGAATGGGGGTTTTGCTGCATAACGCAGGGCTTTGGGGACTGGAACTTCAGAAGTCGCCACAGGACCTAAAGAATCCGAAGAGGGGAGAAGCTGAGCCATCTACGACGACATCACCGGTGGAGCCCTGCTGTACGAACTCACCACTTCCCCGACGACAGAGAAGATCTTCTTCCAGGAGAGTCTTCTTCCCTTTGAGCTGGTGGGACCAACCAGTTCACCTTTTTCGCCTTGCTGGATCGTCTCGTGGTCGAATCACCCGTGCCAAGCACCCCGGCGGCCGGATAGCCACGCTTCACCACTACCGCAAATTTAAAGTGTAGTACCTTTTAACCGGGAAGCTCCACGGTTGGTTTCTTCCCTGGCAGTACAACGACCTCCAGCTTTCCTCCACATCGAGAACATCTCTTCCCCTGGACGAAGCTCCGACTTGCACCCGCTGCCTGGAACAACTGCCCCCGCTGGAGCTTTCTCACCATTTCAGGTACTGTGTCCTGCCTGGTCTCCCTTGCAACAGACTGTCAAAGGTGTCCCTTAAATCCTTGACTCTCTATCCTGGGATGACCTTGGACGGCAAACATTACCTTTCTGACTTGATCCAACCTCTTTTGACTTTTCTGCAAAGACTGAGTGCATTTCCACTGTGTGATCTTGGGCACATTCCGCCTTGCTCTCTCCAAGAGTGGGCCTGGCCTATGCACTTTTTGCTCTACAGTAGACCTGCCTTTCTTGACTTGCTGTGGTTTCTTAAAAGTGTTGGTACTGTGTGTTTTTCCTATTCTGCCTTTTCTCTCCCTTTTTAAACCAATTATTGGAGTGCCATCTACGGTTACACGCTCACCTCTGTTTTGTTAAATAAGTGGTGTCTTAACCTAGACTTGTCGAATAATTAACTAGGGAGGTGTATATACTTATAGTGACTTTGTTTGAACTTGCTTGACATATTAGTGCCAGTGTATTTTTACAAGTGTGTTTTTAAATAAATAATTATATACTTTTATACCAAAGCTCTGGTCAGCGTTTGCTTGTGCTACTGTATTTTTAGCCCTATTGTGTATACTCTATATACTGCCCAACTCTTCTTGAGAGAAGTCCGACTGCTCAGCCACAGCTACCAGGTAAATCTGCGTGGTACAGACTGCTACCAATTGGGTTTACTGCTTACTCCTGTAGTCTTTTTTTGCAGTGGTCCCCAAGGGAACTGCACAGGTTTCTGCCTAACAGTTGAAAAACCGCTGGTGACAAGCTGGAAGGTTTGGCACCCTGAGACTGCTGTTGTCCCGTTGGACCCTCCTGAACTTAGGTCTGCAAAGGCGCTTCAACCCATTTGAATAGTGGGACCAACTATTCATGGCACATCCACCTTAACCTGAAAGCAAGCCTTCTCGGAAATGTTCCCGGGCCAACCAGTGAACTGACCAGCTTACACAGGACCTTTTCCCTGGAACCGTTGCTGTCTCGAGTTGACTGGGTATACAACACTCTCCTGCCGAGTTTTACACCTAGGCGCCCTACGTCTGGAATTAGGAGAGTATGCCTGAACCAGAGGGCACGCGGTCACTGTGGATTCCAGCCGTGGTGACTAACTTCGAGGGTGCGTTGTTGCTGTGACGCCCTGTGCCCTGAGACTTGCTGCAGTGAAAACGAGTGATGCCTTCACCAGGATAGGAGAAATCGGCACTGTCCCACCACGCAATCATCCCCGGACCTCAGCCGCTGAATGCCGCAGAGCTGCACAATTGCAGCATTTGAACCCACAACGGAAGTTGACTCGACTGCCTGGTACGGATTGTGCTTTGGGACGGCAAGTACTTGCAACCCTTACAGCGCACCCTGGCCCATCCATCCATTTTTACGCACGAGTGTCCGCTTAGGGACAATCTTCTTTATTGAGGTAGCCTGTGTTACCGTCCTATTCCAAACTCTTGGTTCCTGTTCTGTCCTCTTGGGGAGACCCTCCTCGAATAGTGGGAACTTATTCTTCCCTGCCTCACCCACTTTCCTGAGTGTCTGCAATCCCTGTAAGAGACCCTGGTTTTTCGCTCTACCACACGATTGCGTGTGTCTGCAACGAAAGTACTTTTCAGCGCAAGGCTTCACTCTTCTTAGGGATTGGACTGCCTCTTTGTTAAGGTTTGGTAAGTGAAGGACTGCCTAAAGTATATTCACACTGTATGCTCCTTTTCTTTACAGGTTATGGACCCTTACTGTGTGCCATTCCTCTAGGCCATCGGTATCTGTATATATTTATTAATTTATTTATTTGTATTTGTAGAGCGCGCTACAGCCCAGAGGCATTGAGGCGCTGTTACAAGTGACTGTAAGTAGGCTTGGTTCAGGGTTACATTGAAAGCGGCCCAGCAGTAGGTTTCTTACACATTACATTAGGTTCAAGGTTACATTGAGAGCGGCTCAACAGTGGGTTTCTTAGTTACACATTACAGTAGAAGTTACAACATTAGTATGCAGAGCAATATCAGCTAAGTTCCATACCAGATGTCACCATCTAGCAGAAAGCAAACTAACAGTAAGGTAGCAGGTAACTGCTCCAAAAATCGTACAAATAACCTTGTTTTGATTGCTTTGGAGAAGGCTATGTGCGAGTCAATCATCCTAATGTGGGATGGAAGGGCATTGCAGTAATAGGCAGCCAAGGATGGGAAACCGGTGCCTCCTGCAAGTATTCTCCGGGTCTTAGGCAAGGAGATCCTATTGGCCTAGGACATCCTGGTAGGCCTAGATGAAGTAGGCTTCGCTATTCTTTGGACCAAGTAAGGGGGTGCCAGGTCATGGACGCATTTATGCATAAGGGCAAAGGTTTTAAAGACAATTCTCTCTTTAACTGGGAGCCAATGAACGTGCCTCCGAACCTCAGAGATGTGGTCCTTTTTAGAGATGCCGGTGGTGGCCCTAAGGGCATTGTTTTGTACCAGTTGCAGCTTGCCAGAGGTCCCTATAAAGAGGGTGTTGCAGTAATCCAATCTTGATCCAATTATGGCCCTCGCAATGGTGAGGCAGTTCTGTTGAGATAGGAAGGGTCTGGCTCCATTAAGCAGTTTGGATTAGTACACTGAGGATGAGGCAATGGCATTCTCCTGTCTGTTCATGGTAAGATTGGAGTCAAGATAGATAGCAAGAGTCTTGACGGTTTGAGACACCGAGATAGGTATATTGTCAATGGTGAAGGGTTTGTACTGTTTATCAAGTTTACCCAAGGTGACTGGAGATCCAATTAACAGAAGTTCAGTTTTCTCAGTGTTGAGGCATAGTCAACTTTCTGCCATCCAGGATTGGATCGTTGAGTAGATGGAATTGAGGGTGTTTATGTCGGACTTGTAGTCCCCTGAGAGGGGGATAAGCAGTTGGGTGTCATCTGCATAGTTGGTGTATGAGATGCCCAGTGCGTCCAGAAGGTTAAACAGAGGCCTAGTGAATAGGTTATATAGGGTGGACGCAATTCACGAGCCCTGTGGGACTCCGCATTTGAGGTGACTTGGAGTGGCAGAGGCTGATTAAGAAAAGACTGTCATAGCCCTTTCCTGTAAAAAAGAGGTTATCCAAGCACAAGCCTTGGGGGAGAAGTTAGCCGCAGTGGAGAGATGGTGACGTAGTGTCTTGTGTTCCACCAAGTCAAATGCGGAGGATAAATCGAGGAACAGAAGGCGCGCAGGTTTTCCTGCGTCTCTAAGGTCGCCCACTTGATTTTTCTGGTCCAATAGAGCCATTTCGGTGCCATGTTGTGGACGGAATCCAGACTGCCGAAGGCCAAGGAGACTTTTTTTTTTAGGAATATGTGGACTTGCAGGTAGGCTTTGTCCAGGATTTTTAGCTAAAAAAAAGGGACAGTAGTGATGGGTCTGTAATTCCCTGGGATCGTTTGGTCGAGAGAGGGTTTCTTAAAGAGAGGGCATACCCAGGCTTCCTTAAGGACAGTCGGGACATGACCAGGCTGAAAGGATGCATTAATAAAAGCAGTGAGTAAAGGGGCAAGGGTAGGGGCGCAGTCCTTGATGAGCTGTGCAGGGCAGCCATCCCCCTTGCAGTTGGATGGTTTAATAGTTTTGAGGAGGGAGATGACTTCAGGTTCACTCATGTCCTTAAAGTCAAAGGGTGGAGATTCATCAGCAGTGGTACCTGAGGACAAGTTACTGTGAAGGTTGGCTATTAGGTGAGTAAGAGCCTGTCGATGAGCAAGGATTTTAGTTTGCAGGGTGTTTAGTTTATCCAGCATGGCAGATCAAATGTTATTACACCAGTTTTCATCTTTACAGAGAGTGGAGGGGGGGTGGCAGGGTTTTGCAGCTCTCTAAAAATGGCAAAAATGTCTTTTGTCCCTGATTTTGAATTAGCTATCCTTGTATTGAAAGATGTGGCTTTGGCGTTGATTATAGCAGATTTGTATTCTATTGAGATAGCCTTAAAGGCTAGCTTAGAGGTGTCATTGGGGTTTGCTTTCCATGTCGAGAGTGCTACTCTCTTCTTGGAGCGAAGTTCAAGAAGCTCCCGAGAGAACAATGCATTAGAGTGCTTAGCTCTCTTGGCTTTCCTCATGGTGATTGGAGCAATGGCCTCGACAGCTTGGGTGATGGCCAATTTAAATGCACTTGCGAGAGTTTCAGGGTTCTTGGAAAAGGGTGGCAGGAATGCAGGCACGTTAAGGTAAGGGGTTATCTTTTCCTTGGTGAGCCGACGGTCACTTCTCGTGAATGCTGCAGGAAGTGGTATCAGCGGCCAGGGAAGCTCTTTAGATGTAATAAGGTCAAATTGGATGTAGTGGTGATCAGACCATGGTATGGGGGTAATGTCGGTGACCTGAATAGAACAGTTGTGATGGCTGACCCAATCCAGCATGCAACCTTTAATGTGGGTCAGTTCAGAGATTGCTTGAGAACACCCTAAGGTGGATAGGGCTTTATTCAGGGCAGCCGCTTGGGTATCATAAGGGTCATCAAGACCTAAATTGTGATCTCCCAAAAGCATAACTTTAGAAGTGTTTTTCAAGTGGTCAGAGAGAGAGAGAGAGAGCAAGACGATCAAGGCTTCATGGAAGTCTATGACTGGCCCGGGAGGTCGTATGACAACGTGGAGAGAGAGATGGTACAATTAAGGTTAAGACTTATTTTGAGCAAAAGGTAGTCAAAATGATGGCCTAGCTCGCTTTCAATCCTCCTGATTGAGATAGACTCTTTGGAGATGAGAGCTACCCCTGCACCTCTCTGGAGGGCACGGTCTTGCCTGAAGACAGTGTAACCAGCTGGAATGGCGGGGTTAAGGGTGAGGCCAGATGTTTCATTTAACCAAGTTTCACTAAGTATAAGCAAGTCGATGTTGTCCCTGATAAGGTCATGCACGTCTAAGGCATGGGCTGGGAGGGAACGGGCATCAACCAAGGCACACTTAAGATGGCCATTAGGTGGTGGGGACCAGGCGGTGGTAGAAAGAGGGATGGACACCTTTGAGACATTTGTGGCAGTGTTGGGTCGTAGTGATGCATGGTTAACAGGCCCTGCAACCTGTGGATCACTAATCATGGATGTCAGGGCCACGTGCAGATCGGGCTGACTGGACTTGAGCATATGTATCTCAGCATGCATGACAGGGGTAACAGGCAAAGGCAGTGTAGCATCAGCAACATCGTAGGGAGGCACATGCTCAGTGAGGGACAGGAAATATTACATCAGCAGCATCATGTGGAGGCATATGCTCAGCGAGGGACACAGGCAATATTACATCAGCAGCATCATCACGAGGAGGAGGAGGCAAATGTACATCATAGGGGGCTGTCACTCTTCCATGTGGAATAGTGGTGAGAAGCAGTTCAATCCGTGAAGTGGTTTGATGAGCCCAACCCAAGTGAAAAGGAGTGTGCTGGTGCTGGTCTTGACTAGCAGCCTTTGATCTAGTAGCGGCAACAACAGTAGTAGTAATGGGCAATAGCACTGCACAATAAAAATCGGCTGGGTGATGGGAAACAGAAATGAGCATCGGTAGCGAGTCAATAACAGCATCCGCTTTAGGTGACGGCGTGTCTTGCACATACCCGCACAGAGACTCCGCCGTTGCCCAGGTAGCGGTAGGCAGCAAAGCCGTGAAGCGGCTGACCTGTGCGGATAGCAGCTGCGTGGCGGATGGTGGCATGGGAAGGTAAGAGACATGCCAGTCTGGAGTAGGAGCTAGGGGACAAGTATCATGTGCTGCAGATGTACGGTGAAGGGTGACTGATGCAGGTAACATGGTAGGGGTAAGAGATAAAGCAGGTGACTGAGAACGGGGGTGAGGGGTACTCTGACCCATATGTTCTATAATAGTGGGTTGGTTTAAGTATTACTGCTGATCTTGGCTTGTGTTTGATTTAAAAATCCTTTAATAAATGTGTTGGGGATAATTCTGTGTTAGGCTAATTTCCCAAACCTAGTGAGTCCCCCAGCAGCTTTTCTGGATTTTTGGGGTTTATTTTTTTCTCCTGCTAAGAGTGAGACTCTTTTTCTCCCACTCTTAGACATGATTTGAGATATCCTTTGACTTTGTAATGTGTTTTATGGGCTATGGGGTCTTTTACTCCATAGGGTTTCATGTATTTTTGGTAAGTGTGTTACACAGCACCCTCAGTGCAGTAACACAGGGGTGTCATAGTGACCCCCAAACATAGACTCCATACCCTGGGACTGACTACTGTCTCCCAGGGCATGTAAAGTCACCATTGGCTTTACTAGTCTTAAATTATGAACAGAACCAGTACAAACCATCATATTGTGGAAGTACGGGTAGGGGTAATTAGATTGCCCCTGGGTCTCTTTTTCGAGGGGGCACTGTGCAGTCCCCCCTCGTTGAGTTTCTGGCTGGTGGCAGTGGTTACCACGCAAAATATTCCACCGGAATATTTCCTATGGGATTTTCCCGTTCATTTTAAACACACCGCCGGGTTATTTATTTAATATTTATTCCCCAGTTGGGTCTTTTTGTCAGGACTCGGTTTTAAAATGGCGTTTGTGTTCGCCTCTGTAACTCCAACCCAAGTCGAGCCCTTTGTTCCACATTTTGGCAGGCTTCTCCACAGAAGCCTCCAAAAGTGGTGCCACTCTGTCTGGGTCTACAGGATGTGTGGGAGGGGGTTTAGGCACCCTGGACTGAGTTGCCTTGGCAACTCAAGTCGCACTCTTGTGTGATTGGCCCAGTGGTGAGCCGCCCGGCTCACCACTTAGCATGTTTGAGTGACAGCTAGGACTGATGAATGGGGTTTCGCTGCATAAAGGCAGGGCTTTGGGGACTGTAACTTCAGAAGTCGCCACAGGACCAAAGAATCCAAAGAGGGAGAAGCTGAGCCGACCTGCAACGACGACACCACCGGTGGAGCCCTGCTGAACTGTCTCACCACTTCCCAACGACAGAGAAGATCTTCATCCCGGAGAGTCTTCTTCTTCTGAACTGGTGGGGATAACCAGTTCGCCCTCCTGGATCATCTCATGGTCGAATCGCCCGTGCCAAGCACCCCGACGGCCGGATAGCCACGCTTCACCACTACCGCGAATAAAAGGTGTGTACCTTTTAACGAGGAAATTCAGCGGCTGGTTTCTTCCGTGGCAGTTCAACGACCTCCAGCTTTCCTCCACGTCGAGATCTTCTCTTCCCCTGGACGATGCACCGACTTGCACCCGCTGCCAGGAACAACTATCCCCGCTGGAGCTTTCTCACCATTTCAGGTACTGAGTCCCGCCTGGTCTCCCTTGCAACAGACTGTTCAAGGTGTCCCGTAAATCCTTGACTTTCTATCCTGGGGTGACTTGGGACCTACTAACTAACTTTTCCTGACTTGATCCAACCCTTTTTGAACTCTTTGCAAAGACTCCTAAGTACTATTCAACTGTGTGATCTTGGACACATTCCGCCTTGCTCTCTCCGAGAGGGGGCCTGGCCTATGACTTTCTTGCTCCTCAGTAGACTCTGCCTTTTCTGACTTGCTCTGGTTCTCCTAAAGTGTTGGTATTGTGTATGTTCCCAATTCTGCCTTTTTCCCTCCCTTTTTAATTAACTTATTGGAGTGCCATCTTAGGTTAAGCACTCACCTATGTCTGAAAATAAGTGGTGTTCTAACTAAGACTTGTTCAATAAGTGATCAGGGATGTATATATATTAATAGTGACTGTGTTTGAACTTGCTTGCCATATTAGTGTTAGTGTATTTTTCAAAGTGTGTTTTTAAATAAATAATTATATACTTTTATACCCAAGCTCTGGTCAGTGTTTGCTTGTGCTACTGTATTTTGGTACCTATCCAATTAGGTTTACTGCCAACACCTGTAGTCTTAAGCCTTTTGCAGTGGTCCCTAAGGGAACTGCACAGGTTTCTGCCTAACAAAATGTATATGTAGTTTTGATATACACCTGACAAGAGTAATTTGTACTGTTCTTGACTGTGTGTGCTCATTGTGGGATTTCGATCACCCTCACTCCTCCTGAGACCTAGTCTTTTTTTGATTTTTATAACCTTTATTTTACAGTTGACGGTTACAATAAAACAAATGCATGGTACATTACAGTTTGTGTATAGAATAGCAATTTACACACAACGCAACTTCCTCCAGCCGTTGCTATAGTTTAGATGGGATCGGTTGATGAGACAATCACTCTCGGCATCTTCCTGTGTGTCCCTTAGATATCTGCATAATGGTGCCCAAATGTCCTTAGACCTACATACAGCTGCAACCCCTCTGACATACACTTCTTCACATATTTGTATTGAAATTAAGAACTCTGAGCCATGACTGAATGGACGGGGCCTGCTTTGCTTTCCAATGCTTTAGAATGTTCCGTTTGGCCACTGCACCGGCCACAGAAAATAGTCTACGCACTTTAATTGGGACTTTTCCAATGTTTCCTAATACTTCAGGGGAGTGGCTGGGATTGATATATCCAGTATAGCACTAAAAGTTTTGGACACATTCTCCCAGAATTTCCTGATCGCTGGGGACAACCAGTACATGTGCAGCGAGTCTGCATGAGGGGAGTTGCATTTGGGGCAGAGAGCTTGCTTGGTGGGTTCGAATTTATTGATCTTATGTGTAGTTGATTCAGCACCTTGAATTGTATTAACCTGAGGTTGGCGCAAAGAGAAATGTATTTGGTAAAGTTGCAGTATTTAGTCCATTTGGTATCGTCAATGGCTATGTTCAGGTATTTTTCCCATTTGCACTTCATATTTTTGGATGGGGTGTGTGTTTGCACCTCTTTATACAGTGTGGAGATGCTGCCTTTGAACCCTGTCTGTGACATGGTGCTGATCAGAAATGGGTGAGGGTCTGCGGACGCTGGGATGAAGGACATGTTCTTACATGTAGCTCTCAGGCAGTGGTACTGCATAGTTGTGGTTAGGCCTCTGCCCACCTTATCCCGGACCTCGTCCAGTTGGATAAATCGTCCCTCAGGGAATGAATCCCCCACACACATCTCTTTATGTGGGTCCCAACTTTTTTGCAGTGTAGTGTGGAACGTGGGTATCATATCTTGGAAGTGCCAAAGCGGGGTATGTGGCCAGTATGGTTTCACACACCCGACTCTGCGAAAGAGGGCTGCCCAAGCTCGTGTAGTGCAAGACACGGGATCCACCTCCCTCAAGTCCCTCCTTGCCCTCGCAAAAATCAGACTGTATGGACACCAGGGAAGCTGCAAATTTCTCGGCCGAATGTGTTAAGTGATCTGACCGCGGCTGATTTTGCCGCGGCCGGAATGTTCGCATGAGAAAAGTGCGAACAACCAAAAGTTTGCAATTTTCTCATGCAAACACACTTACATACTACAGGGGCTGCAGGGGTTTCCCCCGCAAACCTGCTCACTATACGTTAAAGTATAGTGAGCGGGCATTTGCTGGGGACACCCCTGCAGCCCCTGTCTTTTTTTTTTTCCCCCGGGTGTGCTGCGGGGTTGCCCCGCTCACTATGCCGCACAGTATTTTTTTAACTTACCCCCAATGCTACCACCTCGAACTTTTGTTGTTCGAACCTTTGGTGGTAGCATTTTTCGGTCGTTTTGTACGGTCTGACCTTTTCTTTCGGTCTGATCGTACAAAACCGAATGTGTGCATATGGATCTGAGCTGTGTGACCAGTACTTCGCAAAGTGTGACTGTGCGGCTAGATAGTATACTTGGAAATCCAGGGCTGCTAGGCCTCCCATGTTAAACGGTTCACATAGCTTGGGCCAGCTAAGTCTCACTATGCCCCCTCCCCACACAAAGTTGGATGCAAGTTTTTGTATTCTTACAAAGAACTGGTGGCCCGGCCATAGCGGGATGTTGCTGAATAAGTATATCAGCTTAGGCACTGCCACCATTTTCAATAGGGCCACTCTGCCATACTTGTCCCACACACTCAGCTTAACCTAAGGTGACACTATATAGGGTTCATAGTTATTAGCGTATTGGGTATTCTTATCCGTAGCTAGAAAGATACCGAGATAGTGGGCCGTATCAGGGGACTACCTCAATTGTGTTGTGGCTGACGACCCAATTGTTCCTGGTGTTAGCGGGATAACTTCCGTTTTGGTTCGGTTAATTTTGTATCCAGAGAATTTGGCGAATTTGTCAATCTCCTGCATTAGGGGGGGGAGATTAGTTTCTGGGTTGCGCAGGTATAGCATAGTGTTGTCGGCGTAAAGGAATATGAATTGGGGAGACCTCTGATATGAATACCTCGGCATGCATGTTTATGCCTCAGGTTTGCAGCCATACCCTCTATAGTGAGCGCGAAAATCAGGGGTGACAAGGGACATCCCTGTCGCATCCCTCTGTGTAATGAGAATGAGGGTGAGAGGGTTTTGTTTGTCCTGACTCTGGATCATTGTATAGCACCTGTATACATTTCTAGAACCCAGGCCTCAACCCCATCTTGCGTATTATGTCGTACATGTATTTCCAGGACACTGAGTCGAATGCTTTCTCAGCATCGATCGCCGTCGCCACCGCGCTGCCTTTTGGGTCTAGTTGGGAAGTTATACCGAAGAATCTGCTGAGATTCAAGGCGTTAGACCTTGAGGGAATACAGCCCGACTGATCCGGGTGGATCAGTTTGTTCATGTACGGGAGTAGCCGATTGGCGATCGCCTTCGCAAGTATTTTCGTATCAGCATTCATTAATGAGATGGGGCGATATGATGATGGGTCGTAAAGGGGCTTGTTCGGCTTGAGAAGTACTGTTATAATGGCCTCCCTCATGGAGCACCGTCAGCAGTTTGGGGGCTAGTTCAGTGCTGAAGATTTTGTATAGGTCCGCTGGGAGCCCGTCGGGACCAGGTGCCTTGCTAGCTGTGAGGTCTTTGATTGCCTCTGATCTGTACCAAGGTGAGGGGGAGGTCCAACCTTCCTCTCTCTTCCCCATCTAGTGAGGGCAAGAGGAACGAGGCCAGATATCGGCATTCGATACGTGATCTGTGTGTTCGCGTATACGTCTGTGTAAAATTTCGTAAAGGCTTTGTTTACCTCGTGGGCCTCCGTATGTACTGTGTCATCAAAGCCCCTTACCCCTGTGATAGGCCTCACCCCATGTTCCGCTTTAATAAGGTTGGCCAGATCCTTACTTGCCTTATTGCCTTTATCGTATCTCCTGGCACGGATCGGGCGTGTAGTGTGCAATACTTCTTGGTCTGCTAGGGTCCTAAATCTTGCTGGTTGGTTGTGTAATGGCTCAAGTATGCCTAACCCAGGCGACTGGGAGTGTGCTGCTTCTAAGGATTTCAGTTTAGTTTCTATTGGGTCTAGCTCTCCTAATTTTGCATAGTGTGCCCATCAACAGGGACATTAAGTGCTCTCTAAGACAATCTTTAACTGTTTCCCACACTAAGGTCAGAGTCTACTGAGCCAACATTGCGATCAAATAATTCTGTTATGTCAGCCTGCAGTGGTTCAACTATCGATTCGTCTTTCAACAGTGCCGTTGTGGCATACGCCTGTGGCGTGTATTTTGGCTGGCATCCGTTGTTGTTTTTTCCATTAGAACTGGGGAGTGATCTGACATTGTACGCAGCAGTATAGTGCACTCTTTCACCCGAGGGATACATTCTGGGAAGCAGATCCAGTAATCTATGCGCGAACTGGAGTTATGCACGTATGAGTAGAATGTAAATTCCTCTTGAAGGAGGTGCGTCTCCCTCCAGGCGTCTACTAGGGGGAGTGTGGACATGATTTGGAGAATAGTTAGTGCCACCTTAGTGTGGGTGCTGTGCCCTCGTGAGGTCCTATCCTTCAACGGGTCTAAGATTGTGTTCAGATCTCCGCCCCATACTATCTTGGCATCTCCCAGCAGAGATACCTGTGAAATTATGTTCAGGTAGAATTCCGGGGTGTCTACATTAGGACTGTAGGAATTTATCAGAACCATCTCACTGTTCTTAATTACTCCCCACACGATTATGTATCTGCCTTCTGCATCAATCATGGATTTAGTGAGTTGGAAGCCGACCCGTTGGTGGACACTGGTTAATACCCCCATGGCTTGTGATGAATAGTCTGTACCTATGCGAATCGGCCCCCACTCCTGGGCAAACGACTTTGTCACCATCTATGTAGCGTGTCTCTTGTAGAAGAAGGATGTTAAGCCGGTGTCTTTTGGTGTATGCCAGGAGTTTCCTAGCTTTGATGAGATTCATGGGATTCGCTAACCCCCTAATGTTCCAAGTTAGGACTCTAATCCCCTATTTCGATCTGAGTTGTGTCATATGCTCCAGCCACCTTTATGTTGGGCTGTATATGTACCTGGACATGTATATCTCTGCTCATGTTACTGTAATTTTTCCCAGTTAAACAACCACCCCCACACTCCCCCCTCCCCCATTTCAATTTTGTTAGGCAACAGGCCTCTCCCCCCACCCCCCAGTGCCCCCACCATCACCCCAACTAGATGGTGTATACCCATAACTAATGCGTAAACGCTGTAACTGCGGATGTTCGCATAACTGTTTGCTGTGTGTGTCAGGCCGCTCCCGGGGAGCCCCTGCACTGATTAAATGCGGTTTGGAGAGACTTCCAGCTTTGATAGCTTCTTTAACTTATGGCTTACAGTCATGTATCCGATTGGGGTGTAGAGCCCCCCCGGTCCGCCAGTGCCGGTATGTTGCTTTCTATATATATGCAATGGCTTCCTCAGGAGTCTCAAAGAAATCGGACCTTCCGGCATGCAGCAGACTGAGTTTCGCCAGGAACAACATGGCGTACAGGATTGACCTCACTCTGAGTGCCTTCTTGGCCTGGTCGAAGGTACGTCTGGCTCCCTGGACCCCAGCAGAGAAGTCCGGATAAATGTGGATTCGGGCCGAGTCATAGATTAGGGTGCCTTTCTCTCAGGAAGCTCGGAGGATCAGGTCTCTGTCACAGTAATTGAGAAGATGAGTTATGACTGTGCGTGGTGGGGCTCCTGGCTTAGGGGGGTGGGTGGGGAACCAGCAATCTGTGTGCACATTCTACGAGGAACTGTTGAGAGAGATGTGCCTCCGTTAGCATTGGCCGGATCGCCTCTTCCAGGAAGACCTCCATCGTTTTGTTGATTGGTTTCTCCGGGAAGCCCACCACACGTATATTATTCCGGCGCAACCTGGATTCCAAGTCCTTGCACTTGGACTGGACTGCTTTGAGGCTTCTCTTAATGGTCTCGATGTCTCTGCAATGTGCCACCGAAGTGTCCTCCAGTGTGCTCACCCTTGTCTCTGCCTCGGTCACCCTGTGGTTGACTCTCTGGAGGCCCGCTCTGATGGAGATGTTGTTCCCGATGTCGTCTAGCCTACTATTGACAGCAGCAAAGCCGGCCCGTAGTGCCACCATGTACGGCTCATTGCTATCTCCCGCTTGCGGTTGCCTGGGTGGCGAGGGCGGGCCCAGCCTCAGACTCCCCTGTATTCGTGTTTGTGAACGCATCCATGGGACCTTTTTTGTGCCCCTTAACCCCCTGTGTCATATCAACTCCCCTCTGGTGTAGCCTTGTACTTGGAGGTAGGGTGTCGGGGGCAGCTCCGTTTTGTGCTGTTCCGCGAGGTCTATTATGGTCAGATCCCCCTGCGCTTCAGAGTTTAGCTTCGTCTTGCGCTCTAAGTAGTTAGTAGGAATCAGCTTCCCAGCAGCCCTTCCGCCATGTGATAAAGTAGGGTAGAGCACTTTATAGGATCTGTATCAGACCAGTACCACCCGGCCGCCAAGCACTGGTGGGGGGGGGCGGAGACAGCTACTGTTTTCTTGGTCTGTACACCAGCTCACGCCCAGTGTCTACTCAAGTGTGGTGTAGGTGCTTGCTGGGGCTAGACCAGTTCACTCCCAGTGACAGCTCAAGTGTGTTATTGGAGCCTGCTGGGTCCAGAGTGCAGTACCTCTTGGGGCTGTAAATGGATGGCTTGGTGATAGCTCCTGATGGTCAGCTCCACATGTCGGACCAGGAGTACAGGAAAGGAGATTGCACTTAATGTATACTGACTGACTGCCCTCCTCCGTTCATGTTGTTGTGCTGGCGTTCTCTCCAACGTCCTCTCCAGGCTCGTCGTCTTGTTGGGAAGAAATGGAGCCGATGTCCCCCCGGGCTCTGCTTCAGCGGATATGCAGATTGATTGCTCGTGGTCGTAAGTGTTGAAGACCTTGGCCCTCATTACAAGTCAGGCGTTAAGGGTTTAACGGCGCCGTCGGCGCCGTTAACCCTTACGCCTGATTCACATGTTAACGCCTGCCTTTTGCAGGAGTTAAAGTCCAAGGCGCTAAGCGACCTGGGTGCTAATTACGGCACCGTAATTTACGGTGCCGTAATTAGCGCCTTCCACATCCCCGTTATGCCCTATGGGGCAAAAATGGGAATGGGGAAGGGCAAATGGGGAATTACCGCCCCACTCACCTTGGAATGGGGCGGTAATTCCGCCATCCACCATGGCGGAATCCGGCATGGACCATGGTGCTAATAGCACCATGGTCCACCGCCTGACTTGTAATGAGGGCCCATGTCAAGTTTAGGGCAGGCAGATCTCCGGGGCTGTCTTTCGCCTTCCCAGTGATCCATCCGTGCTTCAGAGATTTTCCACTCTTCCCAACCCGATCCGGGCAGTCCTGCATAGTATGGGCCACTCGCTGCTCGGGGCCTGGGCGGGTTGTAGAGCCGCACCCTCAGGGATCGGGTGTCGGCTGTAGTCTATCGGCGCTCCTGTGACCTACCACCAGTTTAGCCCAGGTCCTGGCAGTTTATAGTGTGTGCGGGCCACTGGGGACCTATGCCGGGTGTGGAGCGGCACCCGCAGGGAACAGGTGAAAGCTGGAGCCGGGCCAGCTTCCCCCTCGTCACCTCCACCGTGTGTGTTGGGGTGAGCACCAGTGTGTGCTGCACCCTCCTGGTGTGTGCCTCTCCGGAGCCTCCCCTCTCCTCATGCCTGTACTGCTGTTTTTCTGCGGCCCGGATCGGCTGATGGGGAGCGGTGTGACGGTGCCACGGCCAGGTCATGCAGGGCTCAAATTGGCACAAATTTTGCTCATAGTCAAAACCACAAGAGCCGTGCAATGTTTTTGTTCAGGGTTTGGGCTGATGGTTCCCAACACGTACCGATTCTGTTATCTGGTCACTCCAGCCTTTAAACTTTCTCCAAACCGCAGGATTTAACTGGACGGATGTCTGTCAGCACAGCTCCTCACCTAGGCGGCCATCTTCCACGTCGCACAACAGCGCCCCCCCCCTCCTGAGACCTAGCCTTAACCGCTGCCAATGCTACCATGATTGGTCTAGCTTGCCAAGGTGGTTACCCTGTTCCAAGAAACTAGGCTGGCCTTCTGAACCTCTGCCCACCAGGTCAGAGTTCGGAAAACCATATTAACACATGCTTCGTTTTAGATGGTTGAACTCCCAAAGTTGTAGAATTAAGCGGTTCAAGCATAGAAGAAGGGAGATCTGGTGACCCTGGGATGTTACAGGGCACCCCTTTTCTTCGCACGTTTTGCCAAACGTCTCTCCCTTCTGGTCATAAAAATGGACAGGTCAGAGTTAGACACCTCCACCACTTGTCAATCTGGCAGCATATTGGTTTCAGAAAGCATCTTGTCCCTGGTTACTGAAGCAGCCATTTCCTCAAGCGCTGCTACCGGCATACTGGAGCCGATGGCCCCTGCCCTCTATAGCCCGGAGGCTAGGGCCCCGCCCTGTTTCTGAACCTCTTCCAAAATAACACCACATAATTTCGATAAAATAATCATGGCAAAATGGATGCATCTGTCCTGCCTGTTGCAACACTGGCTGTGGAATTATTTTCTCGGTTAAAATTTCCATTTGTGCTCCCTTCACTGAGATCCAGGTATAAGTTTGGGGAAGCCGACAATCTGTGGCCCGTTCCCAAGGTGGATGCCAAATTCCCCGCCCTCCCTCCGAAAATAGGATTACTTCCTGACCCATTGATGTTTTTTTAGGTCTAATTTCAGTTGAAGTATTTCCCAGATCACCCGATACAGTGTCATGGAGGGAATAACGTAACTCTAACAAAGAGTTATTATCGATATTTTCAAGTCTGAGAATGATTCTCCAGGGTTAGTACCCTGTATTGCGACCCCCTGTGTTGGTGAACTTGCCTTGGTGTTACTTTCTTGTTGGGGCAAGTAGTAGTCAGTAATTTCGCGAACTTTTGACTGGTCCTTTATGCTTAAAGTCCCATTCACCATGTCTATAGAGTTTTGTGGCGTTTCTGTGCGTTCCTTTATTTCAGCACCATTGTGAATTTCCGCTTTCCCGTAAGGCTTCCCCTTGCGCAAATTGTTGTTCCAGCCTTTGTTAACTACTTTGTTCCGGCATATTTCTGTGGCTATCACACCAAAAAGGGAGAGAACATTTCCGCAGCAATACTAGGTAGGAGATAAGGTGTCCCCCACTGCACGCAGAGGCCCTGGACCCTGTCCCTACGGTTTGAGGGCTGATTTGGACTTTGGAGAGAAAGTTCCCCACACCAATCACCTGTAGTGGAACAGCACATTAGACAGTGGTAAAAGCGCCCCCCATTGAATTATTTGCGAAAGCACAAGAGTTTGAAAGCGGATGCACGCTTATGCTCCTAATGCGCCCAATGAGAAATTACAATTTTACCTTGTAGTGGTGTTGGAAAAACATTAGCTTTCCACCTGCTTCAAGGGCTATGGGGGTGTCCTGTGTCCATGCGGCCCAACAGGAACACAAGAACACACTGCTACACACAGCTGCCCTCTGCGCAGCTTCTGAGTTTTTATGTTCTTGTGCGGTCACTGCATAAAAACATGATTAGCTCCCGAAATGACCAGTTTATGTTGTTTGTATACTCGCGCTCTACCCACTAATAATTTTGAACAGAATCATGCTTATATATGTGATACATTACTCACTGTAATTGTATTTCTGATGCTTATATCTGCTTAGATTCACATGCTGTGCATAAGCCGACATCTAGTGGAAGCTGCAGAGTATTACAGTTTGTTTTTCGAAACTCGAAAATGGGTGTCGACACAGGGCGTGCCAGTAATACTATCCCTAGTGTGACGTCCACTGTACCCATGATCCCTCACGCGTCTAGGACCCTCAGATTGTATTTTTTCTGACATGAGGAGTAGCGCGAGTACAGATAATCCAAGCAGATAGATAAGACTACAAGCATCCATGCGCCTTCTCTCAGAGGGGAGGAAGGGTGGGTCGCATGTGAATCTAATCAGATACAAGCATCAGAAATACGATTACAGTGAGTAATGTATCTCTTCTGAGGCTTGGTGAATCTGTTTAGATCACATGCTGTACATAGATTAGCGAGCAGTGTTAGAAAAAGGAGGTGGGATGTGAGAAGGGTCATGAGCAAATAAATGTCTTAAAACCGCTTGTCCCACTTGAGTATCTATCTTGGAATGGGTGTCAATGCAGTAGTGCTGAGTAAAAGTGTGAATAGAGCTCCAAGTAGCTGCTTTGCAAATGGTGTCAAGGGGTACATTTGCAATGAAAGCCAGAGTGGCCCCAATGCCTCTAGTAGAGTGGGCTCTTGGCGTGAAAGGCAGAGTTTTTTCAGAAAGAGTAACACAGCTGGATACAGTTAACAATCCACTTAGAGATGGCACTTTTAGAGACGCGATCTCCCTCTCTGCCTGTAGGTATGGAGACAAACAGCTGATCTGTTTTCCTTAGCGGTCTGGTCTTGTTTACATAGTAGAGGACCGCCCTACGCACATCTAGGGTGTGTAGTTTCACCTCAGCCGAGCTTTGTGGGTCTTGGAAGAAAGCCGGAAGCTCGATGGAATTTAGAAATAAACTTAGGTGAGAACCTAGGATGTGTACGTAAAACCAGTTTATCTTTATGAACTGTAAAGAATGGATCGTGCACTGACAGAGCCTGAATTTCACGGACCCTTCTTATAGATGTTATTGCTACTAAGAAGGCCGTCTTATAAGTCAGGTGTTTGAGACTGCTTTTATGCATGGGTTCGAATGGGGGGCCCCATGAGTTTAGATAGCACCACGTTAAGGTCCCATTCCTGGTGGTGGGTTTGAAATAGGAGGGTGAAGTCTCATTACTCCTTCCATGAAAGCTTTAACCACTGGTATCTTCCACCACGACACCTTGTTATGGGATGTGGTGTATGCTGACAGCGCTGCCAGGTGTACCTTCAGTGAGTTAAATACCAGTCCTGCATCCAGCAGGTGGAGCATGTATGTGACAATTGTGGAAGGAATGCAATCAACTGGGTTGACTTGCTTATTCTGGCACCAGATAACGAATCGTTTCCATTTGTCAAAGTAGCAGTGCCTCGTGTTTGGCTTCCTAGATTCCTTTAGAATGTCCATACACCTCTGAGATAATCTGAGATGTCCGAACTCTATGACATCAGGAGCCATGCTGCTAGGTTCATTGAGTTGGGTTGACGATGCACTGTTTGACCTTGGTGCTGGGACAGTATGTTGTACCAGCCCGGGAGTCTGATGGGTTCGCACACCGCTAGTCTGCGTAGGTGTGGAAACCACGGTTGTCTCACCCACATGGGAGCAACTAGGACGAGCGTCATTGACGCTTTGTTCATCTTGTTGACCACCTTCCTGATGAGGTGTTGGTGGAAAAGCATACGCAAACATCCCCGACCAGTTCATCTACAGGGCGTTCCCCTGGGAGTCTGGCTGGGGGAACCTAGATGCAAATCCTGGGCACTGTCTGTTTTCGCTGGTGGCGATTAGGTCTATAGTGGGGAAACCCCACTGAGAGAAGCTATATTCTACGATTTCTCTGTGAAGACACCATTCGTGTTCCTCTGGGAGGGGATCTCTGCTCAAAGCATCCACCAGAGAATTGAGATCCCCTGGAACATGTTGAGATGACAGGAAGATCTTCCGTGTGAGTGCCCATATCCAAATTGTCTGGGCAAGCTTGGACAGATTTGGCGAACAAGTCCCTCCCTGCTCGTTTATGTAAAACATGGCTGTAGTGCTGTCCGTCCGGATCTGCACTGACAGATTCAGCAGGTAGGGCTCGAACGCTTGATGCGCTCTGAATACTGCCAGAAGCTCTAGCAGGTTGATGTGATTCTTGGCCACTGAGTGAGACCAGAGACCCTGAGCTGTGTGGTGGAGGAGGTGAGCTCCCCACCCTGTCAGGCATGCATCGGTTGTGACTACCGCCTGTATCTCGGGATCGTAAAAGGGTTTCCCCTTGGACAGATTTTCTCTTGTCCACCAGTGAAGGCTTTGTACCAGTGTTGGCGAAACGACCACTACATCGTCCCACTGACCACTTGCCTGAGAGCACTGTTTCGCCAACCATTCCTGCATGGGACGCATGCGCAGGCGCGCGTGGGGGACCAGGTAAATACATGCCGCCATCATGCCTAGCAAATGCATTGCTTTGCGTACCGTTATCTGGAGACCGGCCTGATCTTGTGGAATTTGCAGCAGTATATTCCAAATTCTTTCCTCTGATGGAAAGGTCAACCCCTCTTGCGTGTCTAGGATAGCTCCTAGGAACTGTTTGGAGGTGCTTGGCACCAGACTTGACTTCTTCTCGTTTATTGAGTAGCCTAATTCGAAGAGGAGGTCGATCAACCTTTGAATGTTTGTTCTGCAAATTACTGTGGTTTCCCCCGTGATGAGCCAGTCGTCCAGGTAAGGGTACGACGGGATTGCCTCCCTGCGTAGGTGTGCTGTCGCCACTGCCAGTACCTTGGTGAATACCCTTGGAGCCGAGGCTATCCCGAGGGGCAGTACCTTGAACTGGTAGTGCCGACTGTCCACCTTGAAGCGCAAGTACTTTCTGTGCGCTGGGAACATGGAAATATGAAAATAGGCATCTTTCATGTCCAATGTTGCCATGTAATCCCCCTTTTCTAGGAGGGGGGATTACCTCCTGGAGAGTAGTCATGCAAAATTTTTGTGGCTTGTGTTAGGGAGAATTCTCTTTTTGGGCTGAATTTCCTAACCTTGTGAGTCCCCCAGCAGCTTTGCTGGATTTCTGGAGTTTGTTTTTTTCTCCTGCCAAGAGCGAGACTCTTTCTCCCACTCTTGGACATGATTTATGGTGTTCCTTTGACTGTTAATGTGTTTTATGGGCTATGGGGTCCTTTACTCCATAGGGTCTCATGTGTTTTTACTATGTGTGTTACACAGAACCCTCCGTGCAGTGACACAGGGGTGTCATAGTGACACCCCACCATAGACTCCATACCCTGGGACTGACTACTGTCTCCCAGGGCATGTAAAGTCACCATTGGCTTTACTAGTCCCAAATTATGAACAGAAACCAGTACAAACAATCATGTTGTGGACGTACTGGTTGGGGCAATTCGATTGCCCCGGGGTCTGTTAGTCGAGGGGGCACGTCTCCGTCCCCCCTGATTGAGTTTTGGCTGGTGGCAGTGGATACTACTATTTATATTCCCTATGGGATTTTCCCATTGTTCGAGGCTACCAACTTTAATTATTTAATTCTCATAGCCTCGAACATACCGCCGGTTTATTTATTTAATATTAATTCGCCGATTGGTATTTTTTGCCAGGACTCGATTCTAAAATAGCGTTTGTGTTCTCTTCTGTGACTCCATCCCAAGTCGAGCCCTTTGTTCTACTTTTGGCGGGCTTCTCCACAGAAGCCTCCAAAAGTGGTGCCACTCTTTCTGGGTAGCACAGGGGGTGCGGGAGGGGGTTTAGGCACCCTGGGCTGAGTTACCTTGGTAACTCAAGTCGCACTCTTGTGTGATTGGCCCAAGTGGTGAGCCGGCCGGCTCACCACTTAGCATGTTTGATTGACAGCTAGGCTGAGTGAATGGGGTGTGCTGCATAAAAGCAGGGCTTTGGGGACTGGAACTTCAGAAGTCGCCACAGGACCTGAGAATCCGACGAGGGAGAAGCTGAGCCGACCTGCTACGACGACACCCCCGGTGGAGCCCTGCGGAACCGACTCACCACTTCCCGACGACAGAGAATATCTCCCTGCTGGAGAGTCTTCTTCCCCTGACTGGTGGGCACAACCAGTTTACCTTCTTTTTCTCGCATACCAGGACGTCTTGTGGTCGAATTGCCCATGCCAAGCACCCCGGCAACCGGATAGCCACTTACCACTGGACCGCGAACAAAAGGACCGCTCCTTTTAACTGAGAACCCCGCGGCTGGTTTCTTCCCTGGCAGTGCAACGGACTCCTGTCTTCCTCCCCGGCGAGATCCTCTCTTCCCCCGGACGAAGTACCGACTTGCATCCGCTGCCAGGAACAACTGCCCCCGCTGGAGTATTCTCACCACTTTAAGGTACTGTGCCCGCCAGGCCTCCCTTTCTAAAGATTGCTACAAGGTAATAATCCCTTATCCTTCTGGACTGGGCTGGCCGCCTTGACCATCTAACTGGTCCCCTTTCTTTTGGTCCAACTCTTTCTGAACCTTTGAGACTTTTGTGCACTTTTTAACTGTGTGACCTTGGACACATTTCGTTCTGATCCTCTTAAAGTGGATCCGGCTTTCTGAACTCTAACTTCACGGTTTGACTCTGCCTTCATCTCTTGCTGTGTTCTTGTGAAAGTGTTGGGATCTGTTTCAATTTATATCCTGCTTTTCTCTCCCTTTTAAAACGAATTATTAGAGTGCCATCTGAGTTAAGCTTTACTTAAGACTTGTCTAATATTCTTTTAAGGGAGTGTCTATCTTTTAGTGACCGTGTTTTTGAACTGCTTAATATTAATGCCTGTGTGTTTTATTAGATGTGGTTTTAAATAAATAATTATATCTCTTTTACATAAATAATTATATCTCTGGTCAGTGTTTGCTTGTTCTACTATGTTCTTTTGACCTATTGTGAATACTCTGTATACTGCCTAACTCTTCTTGAGGGAAGTCTGACTGCTCAGCCACAGCTACCAAGTGAATCTGTGTGGTACAGACTGCCACCAAGTGGGTTTACTGCCAAACACCTGTAGTCTTAAATCTTTTGCAGTGGTCCCAGAGGGAACTGCACAGGTTTCTGCCTAACTGCTTGACATACTTGTTTGCAGGCCGTAAGTCCAATACTGGGCGCATTGTCAAATCTTTTTTTGGCACAAGGAAGTAAGTTGAATAAATACCCTTGTTTACCTAATGTCCCGGGACGAGTTCTATCGCGTCCTTTGCTAGAAGATTGACGATCTCCTCGAGGAGGATCTTCTGGTGGTCCAAAGAATGTATTCTTTGTCGTAGAGGGTGGTTTTGGGGACGCTCTAACAGTTCTATGCAGTATCCTGCAGATACTGTGGACAGCACCCATCTGTCTGAAGTGATCCCTTCCCAAGCTTGGGTGAAGTTGGAAATGCGTTCCCCTACTGGGGATGTGTGAGAAGGGACCCTGAACGGAACGTCACGTTTTGGTGGAGGCGTGCCGCTGCCTCTACTGGGGCTGCCTCCACACCCTATCTTATTACCCCTGCCATAACCCTGGGTAGACTGCTGGCTGTTGTTCCATTGTGTACCCTGCCCCTGGGAATAGTTAGACCCTCTCTGGGAATTGTGTCCGCGTGGGCAATGAAAATTGCCATTCCCTCTCTGGTTAGGGGGTTTATTGGTTAGTTGGCCTAGGGATTTGAGTGTCTCATATAGGCCTTGGCATTTTTCAGCGCGTCCCCGACCGCCTTTCCAAACAATAGATCCAGCTCCACCGGTTTGTCTATCAATGAAGCCTGGGTTTCGGCTTTGAACCCAGACTGTCGCAACCAAGCATGCCTTTTGATAACAGTACCTTCTGCTATCAATCTGCTGGCGTTATCCGCGGCATCAAAGGTTGGTTTTAATATGCAACCGGACATGGCTCTTCCTTCTGCCGAAACTCGTGCCAATTGGCTTTTTAAGGGTTCTGGGGCGGAATCTATGAGTGCCGCGACTTCTTCCCACTGGTGGCAGTTGTAACTCGCCAGCAGGGTGGTGGAATTGGCAATCCTAGCCTGGTAGGCGGAAGTGGAGGCTACTTTCCTGCCCAAGCCATAAATCTTCTTGCTTTCCTTGTCGGGAGGAGCTTCCGACGATGACAAGAGTGTTCCCGCCCTCTTACGGGTGTTAGTAACTACCAGGGAGTCTGGTTTCAGATGCCCTCTTATGTACAGTGGGTCTGTTTGGGCTGCCCTGAAAAGCTTCTCAACACTGGGGTTTACCACCCTAGTGAGATAGGGATTAACAAGGGAAGGGTCTATCCTCCTTTGTATAGACTTAAGGATAGGGTTGGCCTGGGCAACAGGTCTCCTTTCTCCCACTAACTCCTCGGCAAAATCCCGCTCTTCCTGAGCACCCTGGGTGTCAATGTGGAAGTGTTCTGCCGCTCTGGACAGCACTTCATTCAAAAGAGGCTGGTTATCGACAGGGGAGTCGGTAACCGGGGGTTCTTTATCTACTGGGGAATCTAGCCTGTAGGTTTCTGGGTTGTCCTCCTCCTCTTGGTCATCATCATCCCCATAGTAGCCTGTCCCAGTTTGTTCTTCCAACATGCCCAAATCTGGATCCTCATAAATGGATGGATCTCCCCAATATTGAGAATAGGGCTGTATACTGAAGGGGTCTGAAGTAGGAGCTTCAACCCGGGGCTTCTTACTTGGGGGTATAGGATCCTTAGAGCCTGAGGGAGTTGACCCGTCGGGGGTAAAAGAGAGAAAGTGTTCAGGGTTTTTGGCGTAGAAATCTGCCAATGATGACATCCTTGACATGACTCTGTATGTCATCAGTAGACCACTCTCTTGAACTGGGAATGATTCTTTCTTGAAGGCCTTTCCCTGTCTTATCTAGACTAGAGCTACTGGTTTGAACCAGGGTCTTTGGGATAACAGAAGACCGAGACTTGTCCATCTGTTTAAATGGGGTAGAAAGTTTTTGAGGTGTGGAAGTAGGCTGAGACTGCTTCCTCTGTTTTTCACCTTCCCCGTGTGTGGAACAGTGTTTACCCTGTTTTTTCGCCCCTCCGGAGACTTTCGACGCTTGGCGCCGAGGTTCGGGGGTAGTGTCCCTATCTCTGTATAGTGGAGGTTGGGGCTCAGGAGCAGCCGTTGAGCGGCCTGTTGACGCCGACTCCTGCAGTGCGGACTGGGGATAGAGGTCAGTTTCGTCTTCCCCTTGGGGAGCAAGGCACTTCTGGCAACAGTGGATGGTTGCCTGGAGTCATGCGGCGATCTAGATCGAGAACGCCCAGAGGACACCGAATCGGACCGTTCTGTATGTGCCTCTTTCCGAGTACTCGGCGTGCGTGTCGAGTCTTGGTTGGACTTCATGTGTTTTGTGGAAGTGCTGTGGGTAGCGCTTGTGTCGCCGGGGGTCTTCCCCATAGCCGCCCTGCCGGACGACCTTCCGAGGTCGGGGACTTGCGCTTGGCTGTCAATTGACGCCACGTTTCGCTCGCCGTCCGAAAGCACGGCGTCGCTGCCATCGCTGAAGGCGCCCTCCGCTGCCATGGCCTCTTGACGCCTGGCGTGGTGGGCCCAACGCTTGATCGAACGGTCCTTGAGTGTCTTCGGTTTGAACCTACTACAAGCTCTGCAGTTAGCCTCGGGGTGGTCCCTCGGTAAGCAGAGATTGCAAGTGGCGTGCCTGTCAAACCAAGGGTACTTGCGGTTGCACTTGGGGCAAAATTGGAAAGGGGTACCCTCCATACGCACCTTGTGGCTGCGGGCTAATAAGTGTAGGAATATATAAGAATGTACCTATATACCAAAAGAGTGTACAGTATGTCCACCCCACTCTCCCTACTTGCAGGGCCGAGGCCAGAGGCCTTCCGAGGCCCAAATCTGTTGTGCAGCTGTCGACGGTCGATTCTTTCTCCGTGCCGGCGTCGAGGGTGGATGTTCGGTGACTCGACGTTGGGGTGGAGAAATGGGGAAATATAACAATATTTTAGCAAAAGTATGGCTAAGGCCAGGGAACTCCGCGGAATGCTTCCGACCAGTATGGCGGAAAAAAACAATCTGAGGGTCCTAGACGCGTGAGGGATCATGGGTACAGTGGACGTTACTGGCACGCCCTGTGTCGACACCCATTTTCGAGTTTCGAAAAACAAACTGTAATACTCCGCAGCTTCCACTAGATGTCGGCCTATGCACAGCATGTGATCCAAGCAGATTCAACAAGCCTCAGAAATATATATATACATATATATCACTGTTGAAAAATCAGACGTTGGAAAACAAAGTTATAATTGACTATGGTGGACAGCCGACATGTGTTTCGACCTTCTGGTCATTCTCAAGGTGTACTATGATCAGCCACTATGTCCTTCTCTTATAGTAATGAATAATCTCTGATTCGAAGACCCAAGAACAAGGCGTGTGACCAGTGTACTTGCGTTACACTAAATAAGTTGATGCTTTCATTTGTACAAAGGTGTTCTGGTACAATCCAGATGAGATTTATGAATGCGAAATATTATGGTGAAAAACGAACTTCGAATGCTAGATAGCATGCGCTCTCAAAGTATTAACCTTAGCAAAATGATATGATTCTGCTAGGGATAGATCCCTCGAAAAAAGAATCACTCAGCAGTTGCCCGAACAAATTGAAAGCTTGTGAGGCTCAGCCATCGGAGTGATACCATAATATCAATAACTCTCTGGGGGCCTCCGTACGACCCCTGATACTCCCCTAGCTTAGTAATCTCAGGTCCCCTTCCACAAGAAGTAACCCCAACAAGGTTGCGTCCCCATGCGGTATATTCAACTCAGGATCACACCCAAACATCAGAAACAACCCCCCCAAAACTTCCCTCCTCCCCCTCCCCGAGCGCCTGGACTACTTGCAACATGGGAAAAGTTGTCAAGCCAGGCCACCACAGCCCCTCTCCACCAGGGCCACAAGTACTGTTAAGTAACAATTCCTGAGCTCCCCCACCCCCACAGTGAAAACAAGGACAACAATCATCCACGCCCCCCCAGCCACTCAACAGAGAGAACCACCATATTTGCAAACAGACTTCCCGAGTCGGGAAATCGGTGTCCACCCCCGGCCTCCCAGAAGCAAGTACCGGGAACCAGGGACCACCCTCCATTGAATTACTAGGAAGTTGCGCTGAGTCGAAGTCAATCATTGGCCGGCCTAGGAGAGGCTGGGGCCACTCTCCTGAATTTCCTATTGCCACGGACTCAACATCTTTCCGAGAGTCCATTGGTACTCTTGGGTTCCGCCGGTTCACCTTGAGTGCCCCCTTGAGATTCTCCCGAAGACGGTTCCCCCATCAATTCACAGGACACTCTTGAATGTCTTCCTCTGTTACCAAGGAATATTTGTAGCCATCATATTCAAAGGAAAGGTGTGATGCTGGAAATGCATCAGAGGGACAGGGCCTCGGTATCCTTGTCCTTTACTGCTTTGTATCGTGTGTTCTGTCGTGTATCCGCGCAGGAGTTCATGTGGGACTCCTGGCGGTGCAGCTCTCTTTCTTTTGGTTTGGTGAACGGACCTGTGGGATACCCTTATGGCAGCCATGAGTGGGGGGGTACAACCCTGTGCCCCTAGTGTATGTTTTTGGGCACCTGTGGGTGGCCCACAGAGCAGGGAATGGGCTGGTGGCAGCTCCATGCTGAATTTGACAGGTGCGCGGAGTATCCTCCATTTTGGGATACCCCGGCCCTGCCATTGGGACCAATTGATTCCTGATGGAAAACAAGATGGCCCCGGTGGCCTCTTGCTTTCTATTACCATTACCTTGTTTTCCCAAAGTCCTGGGAAGCCCTGACTCTGTCCCTTCCCCCTGACTGGCTGTTGGATGGAAGTGCCATATATGGTGTTGTTGTGAAGGCCCAGTCAGACTAGCTGGAGCCTTCCCGGTGATGTATGTTGTGGGTACCTCCTGTGGGTGGGACCTGGGTGAATAGAGTGTGTGACGAATATACATTCTGTGTTGTGGGTGTCTAGTATCTGGTGGTTGACACAATGACCGAGACAACCCTGCCCGAAACCGGTATGAATGCAGCTTGGAGTGTTGAATGGCTCGGTACTTGTCCCAATACACAACTTGTTGTGAGTGTCTGGAGAGAAGTGAATGGCCTGAATACCTCGTGTGCCTGATTGGCTGCCTGCATGAATGCCCGTAGTTGTGATTGGATGCTTGAGTGTGACCCAGCGGAATGAATGGGAGATCAACATTATATCTGGGGACCTCTCACTGCTAGGAATCGTGTTCAGAAGCTGAAGTCCACTACGACGAGTAACTGGATTAACTGACGCTTGACCTTGAAGCCCTGCTGGATGAGAAGAATTGCTGTTGCTCTCCTTCACAATCTGAAAGCTGTTGTGCCTCCAAGGACTGACCCAGAGAGGACCTGGTAAGGCGCCCTCTTCCGAGCTACGAGGCACCATCATGCCCAGCTGATCTTTGCCAACGCTCCCTGGTAGACAGACCTACGACAGGCTGCCGACCCGATACGGGGACTGCTGCGGAACTCCAAGGAGAAGCACTCGGACTGTTGTCCGCCACTGTCGACGACCGCCGTCGCCGACCGGAGCCGCCGTGCTCCCGTTTGCCTTAGAACTTCCATTGATCATCGGACGCTCTCGTCTGCATCGCCACCCGCTTGTCTCCCGCTGGAGAAGGCTCGACCGTTGACGCGTCGAGGAGCATCCACCGGTGGGTTTCCCGCCACCTAAAGACCGCAGAGACGCCGACGACTCAACGCCCTTGCTGGGCCACAGTTCTTCATCATCTCTTTGCGGTCCAGAACTATTGTCACCGAGGTGCCCCGCACGCCCTCTTCCTGGCAGGACGCCACGCTCTGTCGTCGACGAGCACCGCTAGGAACGCAGCTGCCACTTCCCTGCCACAGTTCACCCTGTTCACCGTCGGACGTTCGACGACCCGTGACTCCCGCCTTAAAGGGAGGGCACTCAAGAAGGGCAGTCGATTCCCCGACACCGAACGCCAAGTTCCCCAACACCTCTCGACGATCCGTGGCTCCCGCCTGAAAGGGAGGCGCTCAAGAAGGATCGGTCGGTGCATCGTCAGAGAACTCTACTCCACCAGGTACATTGGGGGGGTAAAACCTTAACAGGAAGAAGTAAGACTATTGAACATTTGGACTGGGCTTGTGCTATATATCTTTATCTACAGGTTGCCCAGGTGGGGGGGGGGATCTCCACACAGAACTGTGCCTAGAGGTAGGGGCCAGTATTCGGCCTATTGTTTCAACCATCTTGCGTTCCTTCCTATCTCTATTGCTGGTTTCCTCGTTATTGATCTGTGTGACATTTTAACCGTACAGTTGATGCACTTTAATGAGATTTGATAACATTAGTGGTACCACTCTAGACGCGTTTATATTTATCATTATTGACTTCCAAGTACAAAGTGCATTATTGTGATCGTGTACATACTTTTGAATATTAATTATATAAAGACTGTGTTTTCAGTAATACAGTGTGTGGACATTACTTTGTGGGGGTTTGGGGACTACACTGTACTTAAGAACCAGCCCGCATCACCTCCTGAGAAGCTACGCCTTTATTGCTCGCCCATTGCTACCGAATAGAGAATCTTGGCTGGGGTCCGCTGTGCCTCTCCTCTACCATATAGAGAGTGGAAGTACAGACACCCCCTACCAGTCTTTACAAAAGGGAGAAGGGGTGACCCCATATGTAACACACTCCTTTAGACTGAAGCCATTTCGTTAAAGGGCCACATAACCGACGGCGCGCCAATGTAAGAGCAGAGAGATCCTGGTAAATTGTGACCTGTGTGTCCTCCCAGCCGATCAGACCCTTCTTCTGTGCCAGATCAAGGATTTTGCTCTGTGGGCCCTGTCGATTGTTGGTTCACTGGTGTTGCCCCGTCCAACAGCTTGCATATCACTGCATTAACAGTTCTTAAGATGTTCGCCTGGGTTTCTCCTTCACGCTCTGGGACTCCCAAAAACCTCAAGTTCCTGCAGCGTTCACTATTTTCTAAGTCATGGAGCTTAAGGGTGTACTTTTCTTCTCTTCTTTCAAGTTCCGACAGGCGCATATCGATTTCAGCTTCATAAATATCGACGAGGTCTGGTTTGCCTCCAAGGCTTGGACACGGTCATCCACGGCGTCGACTTTCTTATCTAGGGAGTCCAACCTCTTGCTGATGTCAGCCCTAAAACCACGGATCTCCTCTAATAGGGCTGTCATATTTCTGTTCATTGATTGGACATCCATAGCCTCTGGATCCCCAGTGATGGACATGCCTCCCGTTTCCAATACCGGGGCCGGGGAATGACAGAACTTCTACAATGATTTCTCCCAGTCCATATGGGCCCTCCTATGGATCGGCCCGCTGGGGTTAGTAAAGGTTTCCGCTTATAGGTGGCCTGCCGACAGCACCAGAGATAGGTCAAGCCAGGGAGATGGAACCTCCTTAGAGAAAACAAGTTCTTAGGCACTGACAACAATGTTAAGGCTTATTGGAAGGCAGGCTTTAAGGTTTCAGGTGGTCACTCTAGTAAGTTGGAAAGTAATAAGTTGGAAAGCAGAAGGTGACCCGACTCTCAGCCCTCTGTTATGGTGCCATAGGGGACCCAGCTGCACAAACCCAGGGGCCACAGGGATTCGGGACCAGCCAGTCCCCTGGCTCTGGCCCGCTGATCCTCAGGATGTGGCAGGGAGTTCCCTATCAGAGAAGATCAACCTTATCTGAATTTCAGATTTAGTTACATCAATTGGCTCAAGTCTCACGATACCTAAATGCCTGTTTTAAGCGACTCAAACTTGTACATTATGTATATATTCCTGTACTGTTGCATCATACCTGTATTTCATTGTATTTTGTGGTATAATCTGTAACCTGTTAACTAAGCCTTGCATTTCCTTGTAATTGTTGCGCCCTGATACCCCTGTGTCTGGTGCGCCTTATAAATGAATAAACACCACAACAACAAAAATAGTGAAGGCAAAGGTAATCCGGTGGTCAAGGCTGGCCGAGAAGAGGCACCCTTGTAGTTGGCTTCGGACAGGAGAGTTCAAATCTCACCGAAACTGAGCTGGTTAACTTCAGGGTATGTGGGTCCCCGTAGGTGGGACCGGGGCTCCAAGTGGCTGCACCCCACGGCCAGGTTCTACGACCCTCGCTCTCTCCCAGCTCGGGACACACTCGGGTCTTCAAGAGGCAGGCAACTGATGACCCCGGTAGCCGCCCCAAGGAGCTATGGCCACCCCCTCATACCAGTACTGCCGGGGGGATCCCTCCACCACCCGATCACACCCCCCCCCTCTTCACCCTCAGATACACCAGTAGGCTCAAACAGGATTTCTCAGCACCTTTCAGCTCCTGAGATTCATGCCCCTCTATGCACAGTGAGGGGGGACTCCGTGGGCAGCTGTGGAAGCCACCAGGTTGTCCTCCCTGCAGAGCGCCCCCGGGCTGGTCGGGCCAGAATGTGGGATTAAATACAGTCCAAAATAGATCAGCTCCGCCTCCCCCCGGGACCACTCTTCCCCTCCAATAGGAGGTAGAACAGCAGGGCCTCTAGGAGCGGGAGAGTGGCCAAGAAGAGCCCCCCGGGAGTTGGGGTGAATGAGGGCACAGGACGCTCACCAATGTTCTAGAATGGTGCTAAAAGACAGGGAATCTTCAGCGGAAGGAGCGTGTATACACCAAGTGCCCCTCTGCCGGACTCAACGAGGAGCCCTTGTTGCTATGTGCCTTCTCCTCCGGAGATTGCTCAAGGGCTCTCAGGCTGCTTGACTAGGAGAGTCACCATTAGTGGCCGCAGGCGTCAGCTTTCAGGGCTCAGCAGCTGGTCGTCACTGAGTCGGCTCGGCGGGTGAGATGATCTCCGGATAACTGCACAGGCTATGCTGGGGGAGAGGGGACCACCACTCCCTTCAACAGGTGGGGCCTCTCTCGCTGCTGTACGTTGTGGGCCTTCCTGAACTCGAGCAAAGCCTGGCCCCGTCCTCCACCTCGCAGCTCCAGAAAGTTTGCTCGTCGGGGGCTAAGCACCCCTCGGGCAGGCAACCATTTTCCGGGGGGTGGGGGAGTCGCCAAACCTGTCTGATGCCCCCCAGGCCACCCCGCGTCAGTCTCCCAGCTCCACTCTCCCCCACGGCTCCCCCTGGAAGCGATGCATGGGCCCAGAGACGTCGGATTGCAGCCTCCAGCTCGGGTCCCTCGATCGCTGATCACAGGTTACGCCGGGAGACCGGGGAAGCTCCCCTCCGATGCTCAGGGGACTCACGTGGGGGGGGGGGTTCTGATGCTCACTCCTGGGGGCTCTTCCCCATAAAGCGCCCCTCATGGAGGAGACAAACTAAGGCGTCAGCACATCTCAGCGCCCCCTGGTGGCTCCCGGCATCTACTTTTTATATGGTGACACACAGCAAGCACCTTCAGTCCAGCGTTACAGAGAAATCCTTTTAGATTTCTCATAAGGTTTAACTACCTTTTCTTGTGTGAACTACAGTTCTCAAGAATAGTAAAGTGAAATTGACTTTAGTTACCTTTTCTCTTTGTAGGTCCAGCACACACCATCTTATGTGCAGCACTGGTGGATTACCTAGTAGCCCCTTAGCCTACTCTCTCATGTAGTTACCCTCACTACTTTAAATGGCTGATGGCAGTCGTTAACTTTTTCCTACCTTTGTGCTTTTCTACCGCAGGCTGAACCCTCAGCTGCAGTACAGCACCCATGGGTGACCATTTTTGTTAAAATGGCCATTGCCTTCTTTTTTCACCATTTTTTGTTTGCGAGGTCTGTCTTGGGTTTTACTCTGTGCGTTGAGACAGGTTTGAGCCCTTTGTTTGGCTTGCCTTTGGCTGGCTTCAGCTCTGAAGCCCGCCCCTGGCTCCAGTGCGTCTGGAAGGACAGGATGCGAGGGAGGGTCCCAAAACTCCCCTGTCCTTTGTCTCTAGCAAAGCCTGAATGCAACTAGTCCCAATTGGCTGGCTGGCTGTCCTTTTAGGACAGCCACCCTGCTGTCTGATTGACAGCCTAGGATGTGCATGAATGGAGGAAACATGCTTAAAAAGGCAAGGGTTTTGGGACTACAGGCAGAGTCACCCACTGGAAGAAACACCCGATGAAACCGTGAACGAAGCTTGCTGCAACCTCCTGGACCTTTGAATTGCATGGTGAAGCCCTGCTGCTGTGCTGAACTCCTTTTTCACCTCGACAGAGAAGCTCCGGACAGAACAACGTCTCCCCTTGGGTTAGTGGGACCAACTAACCCTGAGACTAACTCCACTGGACCACTATCCCCAACTTGCTGTGCCTCTCTGTTGCTTCGGAAGGCCAATGGCAGGGGTCGAGTGTCCGTAGTCGAGTGCAACATCTGCCGCAGAACGAATCCGGCTAGAAACTCCGGGAGACTCCTTAGGCCCATCTACAAGCAGGACCTCCAGATCCAGACTCCCCTCAACAGAGTGCAGGACCGAGGGAGTAAAGAGAGTCCAACCGGTGTCCAAGATCCACAACAGTGCTGTTTGCTAGGCTGTGAAACCACAAAGTGCTGCTGAACCGAAAAGAGCCCGTAGCCACCGATGACCTCCCAAGTACCGCCACAGGAGCCCTCCAGACGTCCTCCCTCTTGTCCCCATGACTGAGGATCAGAAACAAGGGTCTGCACTGCTGTAGCAAGACAGAATCCAGCTGGACCACTCTTCATCAAACTAGAGGTACTGTTTAGGCTTGGGGTACTTACCTTATTGCCTTTTAGCTGCGCTCTTCTCAGTTGAAAATTGCATTGGCTTACCTTTTAGAGTTGATTTCAACTCTCTTCTCACAGGCTTAACAGCTTGTGACTCTACACATGATTTTTTTTCCCAAAACTCTCTAACTTTGAACAAGACTTTGATATAAGAAGTACATCAGATCCATAGACTGTGTCCCAAAGGACTTTGGCTCTCCTGGCTCCCTGAAGACTCTGCTAGGCCATTGACTTTGATACGGTTTGTCCCCCATAGGTGATAACTTCGTATACTGATACTGCTGGGAATAGCTTATCCAGATTTCATTGGAAGATTTAGTTGTCCTCACATATACTGAGAAATCTGTCTGTCCTTTTTCCTTCCCTAACCTTCCAAAGTTTACTAGTGTGATATATAAATGCCATTACTGTCCTTGTGGTTTAGGTCTCCTCAGGGTGTAGGGATTGTGTAAGAAGCATAGCAACAGATTATCCACTAACTTGTTTTCATTCTGAAAAGTAATTTTAAAGCCTATTAACACTGTTACAGCAAACTGCCGTTTTAAAGAATGCTTATTTTAAAAAAGATGTTCATTAAATAAATGACTATTTATAACAGAAACCTTGAGTATAAGTGTTACTTGGCTACTTGTATCACGGATTTCATTTGTACAGCACTACAGCGCACATTTACCCCTCTTGAGATAGGCCGGCTGCTCATTCACACTACCAACTTGTGTAGTACAGTCCTATTCCAAAAGGTGGGTTACCTAATACCAAGCAGATAAGGGTTGTGTAGTCTCACACATTGTGACTGCATCAATTCTTACCTATCACAATGCCTTGTTTTTGGGAGCGGTATGTTGAAAGGGATAACTCGATGGTCAGTCCAGCAGAATTGAAGGAGCAACCATTGTTGAGTTCAGTGTACTATACAAAAGATTAAGACTGTGGCCAACTGAGTACATACTCCCACCACACATTGACTAAGGTTATATATCGCCAAGTTTGTACTCAAGATGGATACCAGAGTAAGATTGCGGCAGTCGGACCTCATTTTTAAATCTCCCAGGATCATAAAGAGATTAGCAGACAGGGCAAGCTGCCCAGAGTTTCCATAGATCACCAAATTGAGTGTTAGCATCCAGTGGGCAACAGACAAAGAACATGGAAGAGGAATTCAGTAACTTAACTGCCAGGAGTTCAACTCCACACCTGGTAGGAAAGGGAATGATAGCTACAGACAATTTGTAGTAAGAAAAACAACAAAAAATGACTTACAATTTTAAAGTTCTTACATGTACATGTGGTTACTGTTGCTTTACATTAATTAAAGAGTATTCTTTCAGCAATATACTGTGGGAACATGTGTGTGTGCGTGTGTGTTTGTGTGGTACATTACTACTGCACTATCTTCTTAGAATCTTTTTTACATTTTTTTTATTTTATATCAGTTTGTTACAAACTTTTAAAATAATAAAAACAACAACTACTTTCCGAATAGACAGGTAACCACATTGGTAAATGGGCAACTTTGCTCGCTCAGAGTTCGGATGGATCGAATTTTATTCACATCTCGCGTTCTTCTGTCGTTTTATATGTCCACTTCGGTCCTCTCGGCATTGAGATCTTTGGATTCCAATTTTTTTGCCAGATCTCCAAGAAATGTCGTAAATGTGAACATCAGTTGCCTGTTTGAGCCCTCGTGGAGTAACGCCCATTTGTCATCCTTAGTTTGGTAGGTATTCTCTATGTTTGTCTTTTTTAGATGAGTTTCTCTCACCTGTTGAAAATGGGTGCAATTCAAAACTAAATGTTTTTGAGATTCTTTTTGTAATCCACAGAAGCGACAAAGTTCATCAATCGTTTCACTTCTTTGCCAGAGATTTAATGCTTGTTTCGTCTTGAATAGATTTAGTCGGAACATAATGAAGCGTTTGCTTCGGATAGGGCACGGGAATCGTTCAAAGTATTCTGGTGTTTTGTTGAGCATCCTTGCTTCTGAAGGGGCGTCTTTCATACGCCGATGGGTTGCTCTTTGCGCAATTGTTTCACACCAGTCACATTCCCATAGCTGTTTCTTTACTTCATTGGGGTTTAATATCAAAGTTTCCGCATTTGTTCCAATGATCTCTAGTGTTTTATCGCAATGTGCCTTCCACTGCATATAGACAGTGTCAGATGGTGACTTATCTGGACAGCTTAAGATTTTGAATTGAGGAAGTTTGTCCGCTCCCAGGATCTTTCTATACAGGGTTAGGGTGTTCCATTGTATCCTTGCACTGATTGATAGAAGACGTAGCTCGTATCGTAGGCAGGCAACAGGCGCCCCTTTTGGAAGTTGCAGCACTCTTAGCCAAAAGGTATTCTCACACCAAGTCCAAGTGTTAAAGGAGCAGCCCAGCATTGTTTCAGCACCAAAAATTAAAGTCTGGATAGCTTTTGCTTTATAAAATTCGATCACGGGTTTTAGGCTGAATTTTCTGTATTTTTTATTTATTGTAGCGGCTTGTGCTCCCAGCATCTTGCACTTTCTCTGAATGTTTAGTACCATTGGTTCGTCTGTTAAGTTGGAATTTATTGTGACGCCAAGGTATTGTGCTTGAGTTACACAAGCAATTTGTTCATCGCCGACTGACCAGGAGTACTTTTTGCTTTTTTTGCTTGTGGCTCCTTTTAGATTTTGTAACACTAATTAATATCTCAGTTTTGTTTGTGTTTATTACAAAGCCGTTTGTGTCTGTATCTTTTTAGGGCTGTCAGCTTTCTTTGTAATCCAATTGGTGTTTGGTCCAATAGAACCATGTCGTCAGCATAGACCATGTGTCCCAGATTTTGACCGTTTATCTTAGGAGGGAACGCTCTAACCAGATTTAGGTCTTGGCTGACGTCTGCCGTTAGTAGGTTGAAAAGTGTTGCTCCTAAAGGTCAGCCCTGTTTTATGTCTCTTTCGGTTTTTATTGGAGTTGATAGGGAGCCTGTCGCATTCAGCCTAATTTTGATCAATGTTTCGGAGTACAGATCTTGAATTGGTCTTAGTAAGTGGGGAGGGCAGTTCATTTGTGTCATCTTAGTCCATAATAGTTGGCGATCAACACTGTCAAATGCATATGCAAGATCAACAAATGCTATGTAGACCTTTGTTTTATTTTTTAGAGCTTCCATTTTTATCAAGTTGATCATTAGTAAATTTAAAGAACATCCTACACCCTTTACGAAGCCAGTTTGCCGGATATCGTATTGACCTGTGTCATTAATCCATGCTCCAAGTTGTTTCAGTATTTGAGTGGCGAAGACTTTCCCAATTACGTCAAGCAACGCAATAGGTCTGTAGTTTTTCGGCTCTGAGCGGTCTCCTTTTTTAAACACTGGGACTATTATAGCTGTCTTCCACGACTTTGGAACTCTCCTTTCTTGTTCAATGTTTTGGAAGAGAGTATAGCAGAAGTTTGCTCAGGCGCCCTCGAGGAGCTCAACTTTTTAGAGTTTATTAATATATCTTCTTCGGTGATGTTAAGTGACCACTCAGCTTGGTCCTCCACTGGGTCCTCTCCTCTTGTATTTTGTTTCTTAAACAAGACAGTATAGCGTTCGATCCACTTTTGTTCGGGCACGGTACTTAATAGAAGAGCTCCTTGTGGCGCGTCTAAGTTGTTAATTACGGACCAAAAACGTTTCACAGCTCTTGTGGATATCAATGCTGGCATTGTTTCAGAATCTTGCTGTATGATCTTGTATTTGTGCATTGATAGCAAGGCTCTATACGTTTTCTTTAGCATTTTGATTTTAAATTGCTTCTCCCTTTCTTCAAGTTTCTTTACTGTTCTAATGTTTTTTCGTAGATCTCTTTTTCTGGACTATCTCCATATTATGAATGTGTTGATGTTTGTAGATCGGTTTTTGGTTTATACTATGAAGTTCAGTATATTTTTCGAGTAAGCTACTATATTCGGTCCCATTGTCGGTTTCGTACCTTGATGCCCCGGACAGAGCGTATATCAAGTTGTTCATTTTTTGTTTATCGAGGCGCACCTTATGTCTGCCTGGTGCAGCTATTATTTGATTTTTCCAAGAATCTATATCTCCTCCTGCATCTGCCTTTACTAGTATTGTAAGCAAGTTGTGATCGCTTTGGAGCATAGCCGTAACTTTTAATGTAATTACATCACTAAATATGTTCTCTGACATATAAAAGTAGTCTCGTATAGATTTACTTTCCTCTCACTCCCAGGTGGGTCTTGCAGGGATGTCTCCTCTGACGTTTCCATTCAGCAGCTGCATGTTTCGTGCATCCATCTCTTCAGACCAAGCTGCATTGATTTGGCAGTGGTTGTTCGCTGTTCTGACTGATTTCGTTTTTTTAGAATTGCTTTGGTGTAGGCAGTCCATGTTTAAATCTCCGCATAAGATGATGCTAGCATTCGTTCCCGATTCCTTAATTTTATCGATGATTTCACAGATCAAGTCTAGAAACTCAGAATCGTCCAAATCTTTATGTTGCCAGTAGATGTTAATTATGTGAAGGTTCTTCTCATTCTTTTTTTGCTCGGATTTCATTGCTACTTGCGTCACCTGGTCGTACGGGGACGGATTTTCAGATGAAATTAGTTTTAAATGTCGCTCCGTCTTTATCAGGGTTATCAGTCCTGCTTTGGGCCTTCCTTTGGCTTGTTTTATTGCAGGATTGAGTGCTATTTCATAGTTTACGGCCACTTTCGGTTTCATGTTGTATAAATGGAAGAACCCTCGACTGTTCCAAGAACCCAAAGATATATCATTGCTCTTGGATATCATTTGCCATTAGCTTTCTCTTTCACAATTTAGGGTTGTAGCTAGCTAACTCCACCTAGCCTGTTCTCCTTCTCCGTTTTCTTTTTGCTGATCGTCTCCAGCCTCGTCTCGTGGTTTTGTGGACTGAATGATAGTTATTTTTATTTCGTCTTTGGGTAGGTGAGACGATTTCGCTCACTTGATGGTTCGACTTGAGTGTTAGATTTCTCTTGTCGGCCTAAGCTCGATTTATTTCCATTTGGTGGAACTTCATTTCCAGTGTTTGTTTGTGGTTTATAACTGAGCTGTTCCTTTGGTTTTACAGGCAACGTTTCTTTTGGACTTCTTGATACGTTTGAGGATCTCACAGGCATCAAAACCTAGGGAGTTTAGGTCGAATTTGTTATTTAAGATCAAATCCCTCACTATTCTTGAATGAATATGCAGCAGCACTTGATCCATTTTTCTTTCATTTAGGAACTCGACAGTTTTGATGTCTTCTGTGTTAATTGGTCTTAGTTGTGGTATGTGTTTAAACAACTGTAGGACATTTTGTCTGTTTAATATCAAATTGTCTGTCCCACAGAACACTCTCTCAATCATCAGGCAATAATTTGCGTTTATTTTGGATCTTTTTGTTGGTACATTCGTTCTTGTTATTTGGGAGCAGTATTGATCTTCTCTTTTTTCCTCTCTTCTTTCTTGTTGTGTATAGGCATGTTTCGGTTCTCTCAATTCAATTACTTGGCTTTGTTGGTGATCTACTTCTCTATGTCTGTCAAATTCAGCCTCTCTCACTTTGGCTCCTAGATTAGAGTCAATTGCCTGGTTTATTTTAGCTTCTTGGGACCAGCGTTCACCGATAGTTGTAAATCGCCTTATGGTTGGTTCTGGTAAGGTTGAGCTTGCAGACTCTATTTGACCTTTCGTGGCTGATGTAATTAGTCTGCAAACTCGCTGTTTGAGTTATGTTCAGCGGTTGCTCGATCTGCGCGGATCCAACCACAACAGAAATGTTAACGTCTTCAGGTGCTACATCATCGGGGTCTGAGGGGACAAGAATTATCTCGTCTTCGATGTTTACTTCGAAGTCATGAGTCAACAAGTTGACAAGCAGGTCAATCATGGCTGCTTCGTCGTTTGTTTGCAGGTCTTGGCTACCTGTGACTTGCAGATTGTCTTTTGGTGTTAGGCTCGGCGATTTAGCGTCCGTAGTTTTTTTTTCCTTGGTAGTTATTTGTTCTTCTTTGTCTATCTTTGTCTGCAGAAAAGCATTTAAGTTTTATATGTTTCGCAAAAATTTGCATGAACTTCTTGTTTGATTATTTTTGCGTTTGGGCATGTTTTTTGTCTTTATTTGTTTCTTGGGTTTGAATCTCTCGTCATCAGGTTCCTCTGGACTCTGATTTTTTTTTGGAATATTGAGAAGTATTCAATTGCTGACTCTTTGATACAATCTTTATTAGCGGAGGGAAGGGGCGCATGTTGGAGCTCTGCTTCATTGGTGAGCGATTCAAACTCTGCTTCCACATTTGCAGGAATTGCTCTACGACCTTCCGAATCAACAGCATTTGTGGGTAGTTCTGCTAAGCCGTCTGCAGAAGTGGAAGGTTGGCTTTCAATTTCGGTTTCTACTTCACGGCTTTACAGCTTTATTGGTTTTATGTGTACATTCAGTTTTGTTCGAACTGCGGCTTTCAGTTTCATCCAAGTCAATTATTTCACCAACTGGGGTTGCTTAGGCTGTTTTACTTAATGAATTTTTTGTCTTGTGAACAGCGTCATTGTTGGTCAGTACCACATCTTGATGATCCGGCACGACCATCTTATCTTCTTGGGATTTGTTTTTATTGTGCTTTTCGGCCGTTTCTTGCTCGCACTCAGTTGTTTTATGCTTTGTCGCCGTGTGAGTTTGATTTTTCAATGTTTGGATAGCAAACAAATGGGAAGAGTAGTATTTGCTCTCAGGCTCTCCTGAGGCGCTTCAGTCTCTCCTCACAGCTAGGGAGATGCTGCGTAATGTTTCCATGGACAATGCCAAACAGGCCCACTGGGAGATGCGTAACCGTATTTATGAATCCAGCAATAAAGTCGGGAAAATGCTGGCATGGCCTGAAAAAGAAACGAAGGACATCGCGCCTGAAACACTTGTGTATAGGCACTTTATAAATGCCATATCATATCAGATTGACAAGTCTGGGAATTGAGAACCGACCAAGGGGAGTTTGTGAGGACAGACCAAGAGATTGCCGACGCCTTTGCCGACTAAAATGCAGGACTCTATAAGAGCGTGGCTACACCGTGAGATGCCACAATACTGAATGACCTGACACGATAATGAATGACCCGACGCTCCCCCATCTGTCAGAGGTCCAGAAGTTACAGTTGGAAGCAGACATAAAGGAGGAAGAAATTGCTGTGCCCATTGCCCAGCTACATCCTTGGAAAACATTGGGTCTGAATGGATTCCCGGTGGAGAAATGGGGAGATGGTGGTTAACTTAATGTTTGCGCGAGCCCCCATCATTCGGGAACCACTTGCACTTCTAGCAACAGATTTTTGAGAAGGCATTTGGCTCAGTGGTTTGGGATAGTATATGGGAAATCATGGGCAGAATGAGTTTCGGAGTTGGCTTTTTAACCTGGGTCTGCCTATTGAATCCCCAAATGCAGAATTCAGGGTGAACGGCAGGATTTCTAGGACTTTTCCGTTAGGGCGGGGGACGCATCAGGGGTGTCCTCTATCCTATTCACAATTGCTATTGAGCCCCTTGTCGCACTACTTCGACAAGACACATCATGGGCAGGTTTCTGCTGGCCAATAGGGGGCGAAGACCTGGTTTCGCTTTACATTGACTTACTGATTTACCTGGGAAGTCCAAGCCACTCCTGCCCGATTTTGACACATCTATTGCAAGAATATGGAACATTCAGTAGACTACGAGTTAATTAGGGTAAATCCATACTCTTCTCAGTCCAGGGCGCTGGTCTGGCGATTCCCCCCTGAGCTATCCATATCAAATTGAAATGGATGGTTTCTGATATTTGGGCATCCATGTTGAAGTAGATCACTCATGGGATCTCGTTCAGAATCTACACCCGATTATTGATCGTTTGTTTGAAGATGTTAGACACTGGAAGGCGCTCCCGATATCCCCGTTAGGAAGGGCGGCTCTTTTTAAGATGCTTGCATTATCACGTTCTTTTGCATATCCTGCAAAACACCCCCTGCAAATCCCTGATCTTAAATTTCAAAGAACAGAATCCGCCCTTCGGGATATCTTGTGGGGTGGCACAAATCGGGCTCCCACATATCCGTTCCTATTACTGGGATAGCCAGATGGCAGTCATTAACGACATGATCCATGGGGACCCAAACCTACCCCATATAGGGGCAGAGGGGATGGGGATGCAGGGTGCGACTCCGCTCTGTCACTTGTATCGAATGGTGAGGCGATCCCCCCCCCACCCCCTGTCGACATTACAGATGTTGCACCATACACTGCAGGTAAGGAGGGCCCACAAACACATTGGGTGGGAAGGAAAATTAACCCTGGCCCAACCCCTTTGGGGAAACTCCCAATTACCAGGAGTGAACAAACTGACAATATTGCCTGTAAGGGTGGAAGCAGGTATTAACACCATTGGGGACTTATTGGAAGGGGGGAGATTATCGCCTCCTTTGCTGACTTACAACGGAGGTGTGGCTTGTCAGATACAGAACAGTACCACTTCCTGCAGATTACCCATGCAATACACACGCATCTCACTCATCCATCAGACACGCCACAATGCTCGCCACTTGGATGGAATAAAGGTTACCTCCACTTTATATCAAGCAATAACAGCTTTTGTGACCACAGAATTATCCAATCTTAGGGTAAAATGGGAGGAGGACGTGGTACCCATTGATCCAGAGGACTGCGTGGTGGCACTAATGTTCCCAAGGGAAAATCACAATTTCTTCCAGATCCCGCCTGATCTCCATAGAGTATATTATCCCAGGGTAGCACTGTTCCAATGGGGCCGGGCTGACGCCCCACAGTGGCTGAGATGGGGGGCAGAGGCTACCTTTGTTCACATCCTATGGGGGTGCTCCCAGATCCGCTGCTTCTGGGTGGCATGCCGTAATAGGCTTTCCAATATACTGGGGATGGAGATACTGCAAGACCATAAGTTACTACTTCTGGGAATCTGGAGTGAGAGTTCCTATAGCCGTTATGAAAAGCTATTCTTATCGACGATGATTGGCCTGATTAAACAGAACATTGCAATGTCCTGGAGCGCCCTAGGTTTAGACAATGGGTTGCTGATGCGAGCGCTTGTATGTCCATGGAACGGCGCGTATATATTGTATGCGGATGTCCCAAAAAGGCGAATACAATTTGGCATGGGTGGGAGGTGGGGGAATGAATGAATCAATAAGACTAATGTTTCTGCGGGTGATGGGGAATGGAGAACTGCCTTTTTTTTGTCTGTACTTTGAACTACGAAACACCTTAGTAGACAATATGCCGGGTAATAGTACCTTAATTGATGGTGACCAATCTATTGCTTGTTTTTTTATGTTGTGAAAATCAATAAAATTGTTGTATACAAAAAAAAATGCTAACATCAACATGGACGTGGTGGTGGGTTCCGTCATTGAATGCAACAGTGGAACTAGATTAAGGATGACAAGGGACACAATTGAACATTTGACAACTCGATTTTTGAAACCTTCAGTTACATATTGCAAGGGAGGGGGATGTGGTATCGTAGAATACAAAGTCCTGGGGTAAGCTGCAGGAAGAAAGACATTATGCATACTTATGATAACGTTTTGGTCACTAAGAGGAGAGATATGAGGAGGGTATTGAGAAGAGCTAAGAACTCGAAGATACGCGACGTGGCTCTTCAAGCGAAAAAGGCGGTTCAGCACTACAACAACTGGTGGAGATCGCATAAGGCAGTAATGTATCAGCATGGTGCAGAAACCATGTTGAAAGTAATTTTTGGGAAAAAAATCAACTGACTTCTGGATCTTGATAAAGTGTTGTTATAACTACATCTTTAACACAGGTCAACAGTGTATCCGAAGAAGCTTTGGTGACTCACTTTCATTGTCTTTACGAAAATAAGAGCGAGCCTAGTACTGTAGACCTGAAAGGAGTGGTACCTGCATGGCATATCCCACACAGTGTCAAAAATGTTATGGAGAAATTGTCAAAATTGAGTGGCTCCCGTGACCTTGGCGCTGATGGCCTTACCAATGCCCTGTTAAAACAAGAGACGGGCCTGGGCCGACTTTATCCACAGTCTGTTTGAACGAATAGTGCAGAGGCGTTGTGTCCCAGAAACTTGGAAGGAGGCCATTGTCGTTCTGATATTCAAGAAGGGCTATCGGGAGGCTCTTAAAAAACCATCGCCCTATTGCCCTTCTTGATGTGATCGGTAAGATATTTGTCTCCTTGATTCTGACGAAGCTGAATGAGTGGTCCGCCTGTGAGGGCTGTAATGAACCTTTTCAGACTGGGTTTGTGCGGGGGATTGGCACAAGTGTAAACATCATGATTTTAAATATATTGAAAGGGAGGGTCTGGGATGACAAACGCAGGATTTTCCTGCCATTTGTAGAACTTGTTCAGCCATTTGATCGGGTGGGGAGATCCCGAATATGGAGAAAACTCTCTCGCTGGAATTGTTCGGTGTCTCTTCTTAAACCCTTGGTTCCGTTACATTCTGACACCAGTCTAAAAGTAAAATTGATCAAAAACGGGCAATTGTCACAAGAGGTAGAGACATTAGCGGACTTAAATCTCACAATAAACCAAGCAAGTAGTTTTCCTTCTCTTATAGATTGGGTCCCATTAAGTCGTCTCCTCTACACAGACTATTTACTGCTGATAGATCAAACAGCTGTCGGCCTGCAGAGGCAGCTTGATAAACTGAGGGATTACGTGGCTGAAAATGATTTGTTAAAAACTGAAAAGACAAAAATGTTAGTGCTTTAGAAACCAAAAAAGAAGATATTGAAATTTGTGTGGCGTCTGGTGGTGACACAAATTGAACAGGTGACCACATTTAGATACCTGGGGGTACTCATCAACAGCAGTAGCAGTGAAGCCCCAATGTTAGCATCGTTGCGCCAAAAGGCACACTGGCGAGTCAAGCTAATATAATAAACACGAAATACGGACGCTTTTCATTGGTGCCAGTCTTGGACTTTTACAAGATGAAGGCTGCGCCAATTCTAACATATGACTCCAATTCAATTCTAAAGATTTTGGTCACTCCTTGATGGCACTTACTGGAAAAGAGTTTTAAAAGTTCGGACTTCTACCCCTATGCAAGTCTTACATAAAGAATTGGGCCTTTTATCATTAAGGGCCTTAGTTGAATGGAAAAGACTAGCTCTCTTTAGGAAATGTCTCTTGTGGAATACTGTAAACATTATGAAGGTAATAAACAACAAAACGGGGCCCAGAAAGATTGAGTTGAAGCCAACTTGAGTAAATTGGAAGAGATTGGCACTACAGATGAGGATTTAAAGTCTAATCCATCCAGGGTGAAAAGCAAGTTGTGGTAGCACGACTGGATCTCTAGGCTTAGTGAAGCAAGCAGCTATACGCTGTTTTACCATCTGGAACAGGAGGTGAGGAATCTGGATGAAATACATAGATATTTTGTTAAATCTACAAGCAAACGTTAGAGAGCAATTCCTGAGGATTATACTAAACCTTCTACTAACTAAAGATATAATTGCCTCAAGAACAACTATTATTTTTATTATTTAACTTGTTTAAGGGACGCACGACCGTTAATGCCGGAGGACTGGTGGTCCCTCGTGTTTAGAGGGGAAAGGGTGTCTTTGGTGCTGGCAGCAGTGTCATTTATGAACCATATTTTAACTTTAAGAGAATGGCCTACAGAACAGTAACAATCTGCATTATGGTGGAAAAAATGTTGAAGTCGGCAGTAACCATTCTCTGGGATTTATGCTTTTAATATTTTCTTATAAAGTGATAACCTACTGCTGTCCTCTATTTTTTCCATCTTTCTTTTTCTCTTACTTCTCGTTTTCCTTGAAGTAAAATTGTGAAGATGTATGCGAAAGTATGTTGGATAACTTTTGCTAAAGATTTACAATGAAACAAAGCAATAAATAAAAAAATGTAAACTATAATTTGCTTTCCAAACAAACAATGTTCCTGATAAAGTACTTGAATGCTATCAGACTCTAAAAACGTACACTCATTTTATTAATTGGAAGTCTAAATAAATGTTGCATCTTGATAGGTTTGCCAATTGTTCTGCAATGCTCACCTTGACCCCCAATTGTGTTGTTGCTCCTTACCAGATTTATTTTACTGCTACATCTTTTAAATCAAAATGTAAGTAATGGTTCTTCTTTATTTACCACAGATATCTATTGCCTATGGAAATGCAATTAAATCTTGAACAATTTCTTACACCGATTTTGAAAAATAAAATGCTGGGATACATACCACCTCGCTTTTTCTCATTGGAAAGTTCCCATTTATGCACGAGTGAAGTACCCGTAATTGGAATTAAACCCAGTTTGCCATCAGATGTTCCATATAACAGTTCTTCTCCAGAGTGGCCTGAGGACAAAAGACTGGATTAAATACTTGTATCTCACCTCTGAAAATCCAGAACATGTACAGTGACTCTCACAGATAGTTTACTGCTAGGTCACAGCTAAAAATATCTCTCCCACCCAAGATATTAAATAATAACTTCCAAATTCAAGTCTATGATTACCTACATCCAGAAGTTGTGACAAATAATCCAGGTGGAAGGCTCATGGTAACATGTGAAAACATCTACTAAAAGAAAGATGTCTTGATGAGGCCTTCTGAATAATGTTAAAACTAAAAGACCATAATGAAGAAAGGGGAAAGGTTTTTGTTTAAAAAAAATAAACATTAGGGAAAGGAGACCAGAAAGCGGGGGATATGGGATGGGAACAGAGGGTTGCCTTGTAGGGAAAAACATGAGAAACAAATTCAGAAGATAATATTGATAAAGTCGTTTTTCAGAAAGATGCTTTCCTATGGAATCATGTGTGCTTGGAGGAACAGCTAAAAATGGAAAGGTATTCTGAACTAGATTTGTGTTTGGATAGTAGCAGAATGTGACCTTTTACATGGAGCCTCACTTTCATGATACAGTAATAATCTCCCAGTTAAACAGTGGTAGCAGGAAATGAAGTTCTGAATCTTCGTTTACAAAAGGAGAAATAGTGAGCATCATGTATCACTGTAAACAGACGAACATCATTAAGAGTACACTGGAAACTGCAGGATGGCACAAGTTAATTCAACGTGCAAACTCAAGTTAATTTGTGTTCCTTGTAATGGGACGGCCTCCAATTTCTATACAACAACCAATGTTCCAGAACTGGTTTGTCCTCTCAGTTATAAATGACTGTTACGAATATGGATGTGTAAAATAATTGATAGCATACTTTAAGCATGGACAGTCCTCAAAATAATTGGCCATGGAAATGGGGTATATTAAGGTCACTGCAGGCTAAGAATAATGAAATTATTGAAAAACATAAGAGTATAGAGAAAAGGAAAGAACTGTTTTCCACGCAATGCTGCATACTGCAAGTAGTTATTACTGCATAAATGAGGAGAGATGAAGGTATAAAGTTTGTATAAGATCCTGTGGGTACTGTGAGAGCCTCAGTCAAGTGGGGATAGCAAACCCTCAGCCTGGGGTTCGAGGCCTACCAGAGAGAATGCCAGAGCCAGTCATAACCCAGAGAAGGATGGTGAAAGTTGAAAAGGGCACCAGCTCATGACACCCCTCCAAGTGCCAGTCTGTTTCTATGCAGTACTGAATTGCATCACCTGATGCCTCTAAAACAGAATGCTCGCAAGATTCTTTCTCTCTTTTACAAACCTAGCATAAGTCACCCATCATGCAACAAGAATCAGCAAGAAAATAAAAGCACATCAGCGCTCCACGCGGACCACGCCACAACTGCAGACTTCCTGAAGCATCACCCAGAGGGGGATGAAGCCAAGAGATGCAGAGCTTGTGCGGTCGTTGATCTGCAGTACAAGTGCAACCAAACATCTAGACCACCAGGCACAACAACCAAGGACATACATCCAAAGGGGGGCTTTACTTAACTTGGGGAAGCCACCACAGGCCACCTAACATGAACAGGGACATGGTGAAATCCAGGCCACCATTGCCACTATTCAGCATACCTGGGTTGGGCAAAGGGGTGGGGCATAGCCCACTACTAAACATCTCTACTGTTTGCAACACCTCCCTGGAGGGGATTGGCACAATTGGCCAGGACAAGGAATCCAATGCCAGGAGGAGAGGGGAAGCATAAAGACGACAGCAGGAAGTTGCAGGCTGTTCAGGAGATGTCAGAGGAGGTTGAGTTGGAGGACCAAGAGACGAGCAGGAGGAAGGATGGTGGAGAAGATTGTGGAGCCAGTTCTGGAGCAGGTGAGGCATTGGTTAGTGAGTGCAATTGATACTTTGTTGTGAGTGGGTGCGAAAATGTGTCAAGTGCAGGGAGTGAATGTGAAGCGAGTGCGTGAATGAAAGAAGGGTGTTTGAGTACAAGGTGTGGTGTAGTAGTAGTAGTAGTAGTAGTAGTAGCGTGGGTAGAGAGCAGCAGTGTGGATGAGGGAGTAGGAGTGTGGCTGAAGCAGTAAGAATGCAGAGGCAGATAACAAACGGTGGAGGTGAGGACTACAAAGAGCGCGAGACATTGGAAGGACATAGGAGAAAGATGCAGAAAGTTTGAGTCTGTGAAGAAAGGTGAGAGAATGAGAGTAGTGAGAGAAGACCATCAGAGGAAGAAGAGAGGAGAGCATGAGCGGAAACAAAGCAATTCGGGAATATTGTAGCGACAGGTAGGAAGTCCAAGGGGAAAGATAGATAGATAAGGCACTGGACTTTAGGTACTACCCCTCTAGCAAAAGACAGAATTTAATTTAGACAGTAGGGAGATATAATTGGTATATACTAGGCTAGGGCTTAGGGAAACCTGGGTTAGAGTGATAGTGGTGTTATTAGACAATAGAGAGAGGGGAACGTCCCTGGGGCCCGGCCTGAGATTGAAATAAAACCCCTTGAACCGTCTGGGTGTTGAAGTTTTCTCCATCTGCGAAATTACATACCATCGAAATCTATAAAACAAATATGCTGTAGTTGCCAGTATCACCATAGACCTGCACACTATTGTATACATTTATATGTACTAAATGATACAAGTAACGCCCTCTACCTAGGTACTAGCCACAAAAACATTAACAAATGACAAGTAATTCAGAATAGTGCCATCAGGGCAGCCCTCAACATCCCGAAGAAGTTGCATATTTCTGAGACTAGACACAACCTGCGCTGACTTCCGGTAGAGCACAGAATATCGCTCAAAACTCTTGCTCTAACACACAAAGCCAGGGCCAACCTCGCTCCAGCCTACCTTACTAACCAACTCACCTCACATGCGTCCACAAGACCACTTAGACCGGCCCAAGTGCACACAATGACCATACCGAGATTCAAACTCCATAACTCGGGAGGTGCTAGCTTCCCTGTACTGGCTTCAAAGTTATGGAACCCACTCCCCTGCTTCTCTCAGATCAGAACCCTCCTTCCATGTATTCAAGCGCAACACTAAACATTGGCTTCAGGACATGGATACAATGACGGTCTAACCTCCTTAGGTCATTAGGTTTGTCTTCTGCCTTACTTTATTTTTTGTACTTTTCCTACTTATTTATTTGCTTTACCATTACTGCCTTGTTTGCTTTTCCATTATCTCCTTGTAAAGGGGGAGAGCTTGAGTCTCCTGCCTTGATTAACTGTATCTTCCTGATCATTTGTATGTAACTGTAACGTTCTGTAACCTGCATGTAAGATGATGCGCCCGGTTGCCCATGGGCCTGGCTGCGCTTTACAAATAAAACAAATACAAATACAGGTATTAGGCCCAAGCAAAGAGTTTGAACATGCAAGGTCTTCCATTATCATAGACTTTAGAGGACATATTTGCATTGATATTTTATGCCTCGACATCAACCTAGATACTTCAGCAATGTTGTTAAATCTACTTTGTGTGGTCCCTCAAATGTACCTTTGAGAAAGAAACAATTGATGCAGTTTTTTAAATTAATGTTAGTAATACAACACAGAACAAAACAATTAGCCACCCCAACTTACTTCATTGTAAAACCAGGTAGATGGGGGCTTTAAGGCGAGCACCAACTCTACACAAACTCTCATTCTTTCCCTCTCTGGGTGTCATTGAGCTGACCAGTTTGGAACAGTGCAATTAATAAGTGTTTGCAGCATGCCCTCCATTTGGATTTCACATCTGTTCACTCTAGTTGTAGAAGGAGATTAATGTCCCCCAAACCTTTTCAAATGTTTGATGGCAGCCCATGTGCCCATATTTCAATTTAACTAGGGGTGTTCAGTTTTCCATGCCCTTGAGACAAACCTCTCAAATTGGAGGCAAAGGTCCCTTTCACTTCCCGTTAATATGTCACCTGTTTGCTGCCAATACATGTGCCACAAACATTTCAGATACAGTTTTCAAAACTGGAACCACTTTTCTCAGTATCTATGCACAAAGAATTCATAACACATTTTGTGATGTGCTCCTGAAGAGATAGGACAGAGCCGATCATCCTCGTGGATCCATTCCCCAGAATTTCACCACAACCACTAGCCCAAAGATATTTCAGCATTCCCAGACTCCCAGCACTTCCGACTGCCAACATCAACAGCCATAATTAACCAGCCCAATACAATGACAGTCTTGGAATCCAGATCCCATCTGGAACCAAAGCAGCCAGGCTCTGTTTGTATGAATAGCTCCTGAGGGAAAGGACAAGACTAATAGGTGTCATGTAGCACAGGCAGAGTCCACCATTAACCACTTGCGTTCCACTGTAAGCAACGGAGCATCTCCAGCAGTTCACCATATGATCCTTTGGCCAGTGGATGAGCGCCCACCCCCCACTTTACTCTCCAGACTCCTGCATCCAGCATCTCCTCAAATGCCAAATCCCCCCCACTTATCTTTCTGCCACCAACTCCATTGCTTGACTGATCACCAGCCTCTCAGTCATGGAAAAAGTTTGGGTTTTTAGATAATTTTTTGTACATGGAAATTGGAACAGGTTTCCCATTAATAGACTGTAGAGTCAAAGGCCTGGGTTGCTAATATCGATACTCCCTGTGTTCCGGGGGCAGACCAAGGCAGCAATGTCCCTGAGCCATTGCCGTACCATGTCTGCCAGAAACAAATGGGATTCTCGCTATCGAAGTGCTAACTCCAATTTCCAGCATGCAGTCATTCTCCTCAATGCTACTTTCTTAATACGCTTTAGGAATGGTTCTATGGGATAATGCTAGTGATTCAATGTAGACAGTGATAATGCTATTTCAGCATTCCATTTTCATTTCTTTTTCTAAATAGGCCCCTTGTGAGCCCCTTACCCATCCCTCCACCCACCATCCATAGCCCTTCCTGTTATTTCACTGTATAGACGGTGTAAGAGAATGACAGTTTATGCTAGAAGCACTGAACCACTGGCTTAGTGACCTAATACTTCTGGAACTATCACTTCTAGTTCCAGTATATAGCAGGTCTCTACAATGTTCCTTTCAGAATGTGTCTAGGAACTCACATTCCACATCCCAGCATGCAGCCTTTTTCTTACTATACATTTTTTCTTTGGGTCTTCAACTCCAAAGCTTCTATTCCATCACCAGGTCTATAGCATAGCGGCTTTCTTCTGCTTCTGGCACCTACCTGCAAACAATCTCATAATTCTGAGATTGGGCAACTTGTCATCTCTTGGTGTGTTCTCTTCTGTATGTCCACATATCAGGACTAATTATGGCAGCTTTGTATGACGACAGTGGATGGTGTCTTCCAGCTGCTGCTCAATCTCATGCACCCCTGAACTCTTAGTTTCTGGAAGGGTTTCTCCTCTTATCCTTACGGCTGCCGACTCGCACTCGCTAAGCCTACCTTTCAGGCATCTACTCAGTGTTTCTGCTTGCTTCGGCATGACCGTATTCGATAGACACCTGTGTCTTTCACCGGCCATGACTCTGCTGACCAGGACTGATCACTGCTTGTTCTCTTTTAGATGCGTCCAGAAAAAGAATCAGACCATGATGTTCCACCCGATCACATAGACACCTCATCACACCCTTCCAAGACAGTTTATAATTTTTAACAGTCTCATTCTGCAGACTATCCAGGAAACCTCCTGCTGGCAATGCCATCATCCTACAAGTGATAGTCAGATGACCACGTACATAGTCCGAATGATCGAATTACATTTACCACTCCCCGGGATGCCTTGAACAAGATTATAATTTTAAAAGACTGTAAATGGGAAGTAGCCATACATAAATATAACCAATATGTTTTGTCAATTACATTGCCCAGTTTCAAGAAGCACCTACTTTTGCGTATGTGAGGGAATATATATGAAAGAGTTGCAAACAAGTTGCATCATTAAACCATAAATATAACCAATATGTTTTGTCAATTACATTGCCCAGTTTCAAGAAGCACCTACTTTTGCGTATGTGAGGGAATATATATGAAAGAGTTGCAAACAAGTTGAATCATTAAACCATATTATATTCAGAATTCAACTCCTCAGCCTCTAGGTATCCTTTCCCCTCCTGTCTTCTTTAGACTTGTAGTTTTGTACATCGGTGCACTATTCTGCTTGTTCCTTCCCATCCAATTATGACTTTTGTTGCTTAAGCTGTCTTCATGCCAAAGGTCTGAGCTCCTCCCACCTGTTTACCTCACTCCCTGTACCCAATTGAGTTCACACTGGCATTACCATCACAGTTACTTCCAACAAATGTTGCAGTTGGTCTCAATAGCATGCCATCTCCCAAAGATAGCTCCAGGGTTTTTATTGATATGATGAAAACAGGCTCGAAGGGTCATCCCTCTATCATCTCTCAAGAACAAGTCCCTCCCTAACCAAGGCACCCCTACACCCTAGGTTAGAATCCACGGATTATGGACCCCTACTCTCTAGGTTCTGCCTGTTGCGGCGTGATGGCCTAAAGGTAAATGCCTTATCTATTTAACTGCCTCAAGGACTGTGGAGGTGTAACCTACTCTACTCCCCAGTTTAGTGCTAGAGTTTGTGGGGATGCCTTCCAGACACAAGCTCAAATCAGTCTTTTCTCTTGCACACCCAGATAGTCCTTTCCCTTTATACTTCTGTCCCTCTGATGTGTTTCTCACTCACCTATCTCCACTCTTGGATCTTATTTTCTTCCTACTCTCCCTCCTACAGCTCCGCTCAGCTCACTCCACTCCCACACCTTCTCCTCCTCTCCCTTCTACCCACCACTACTGCTTCTCTCCCCTCCCCACATAACCACAACTCTCTCCTCTTGACATCCCCATTACTATCTGCTCTCCACACTATCACTACCCCCACAGCTAAGCAGTTTGTTCAAGTTCATGTCAGAGGGCCACTGTGCAAGCATGCAAGTTTGTGTCGGCAGGCGGCGTGTAGTGATCCAGGGCTCTACTCATTGGAGTTCCTGCCGGGTCGCACCAAAGTTCACTCTCTTTCCAGTGCCAGTGAGAATACACTGGCAGGAAACGTCTCGCTGAAGGCTCTGATGGGTTGCCTTGTCGCCAGTGATCCATCAGGATGGCTGATGAATGTTCTCTGCAATGATAAGAAAGACTGGCCAGCATCTTTTCTTGGAAATATGGGTTGAACAAAAGCAGGGTTTGAATTTGCCAGGCGCGAGGAGCTATTTCGCTCCTAGTTCTAGCCAAGGAGAGCCTGGTTAGCTTGAAGCCAACAGCTATCAGGAGCTACTTTTAGCTCCCCAGGCAAGTGATACCTTTGAAACATAGCTGTGTGATATGAACGGTGTAGGTTTAAGAATGTGTATAAAAGAGAATGAATGACACACATAAGGGACATTTAAAAGGATATTGGATAATACATAATGGACAAAATGCTAAGGTTTGCATCTTGCGCACAAGTTAGATTTGCTGTGCACTATGTATTAACTCCTGGTTCTCCAGTGGAAGTTCCAGCTTAACAGGTGATGCCAGATACACAGGAGCTGCTTTTTGTTCAACAAATCCTAATTTTGAGCCTTGCAACAGTGGTACTCCCCAAACAGAGACCCTTAAAGAGGGAGCAGGAACTGGGGCCCTCCCAACTCTCCACTCTGGGATGGGAATGGCTCTGGTTTTCACCTGGGTAGGTAGGTCTCCGACCAGGGGCTGAGAGGCCTACGCATACCCTCTCGACAGGGTGAGAGTACTGACCCCGTCACACAATTATAAATGCAAAACAACAAACATTGGTCCTGTGTCCAGTGGTTTTGTATCCTTTATGCAAATGTTGAACAAAATAGAATAACATTTTTCTTCCCTGTTGACCCCTACGATGTTAAGAGTAGTATACTGCATCCACTACTCGCCCTGCCCCTCAAGCATCTGTCTGTGATTGCAACATCTGAACTCTTTCCCCCGATTTCTCACTGGCCCCATATAGTAGTACTTTTATTGAAACAGAGCTGGCCTGAACTTCCCCATGATTTCAGCCAAGATCTTCAGCACCTCCTGTCGCACCTTAAGGGCCACCTCAATGCCCATCCAAGGGTCTCTTTGATTGCTAATTTCAGTCATCATGGCCAAATGGTCTGGGATACCGTGGAAAGCAGAGGCCCGCTTACTGGATTTTATGCACAGCCAGTGGGCACTTCCCATCATAATTTGTTGCCCCTCCCACGGAGGAAAGTTCCATGATTTACCTGACCCATCAGCTTGAACTGCCTGCACCAAGCAGGTACTGTAGCCATGTTCTAAAGCTGGTGTGCCTCAATGTAGCGAGAGTAAACAAGGACAGGAAACTCATTGCTGGAGGATTCATAGCTATGCTGTTCTGCACTTGCAGCCTTAGGACAACCACAGCTCGCCCCATGTTACTGGAGCTGCTTACTAAAACATTTGATTATTCTTGTGAGAGCCTATTCCATCTAGCACAAGCAGGCAATGTCCTTCCATATTCAAAGGGTTTTCCACTTCTTGTCCACAGCCTCTTTAGCTGCATGTGTGTAATGCTTATGCGAAATACGAGCTAAATCAACATGGCACCGGTGCGCAGCCATCTTGGACATTTATCTCCCATCACCGTAATGAAAGCCTACGTTTTTCATAGGCTCAGCAGAGTAAACTAGCATCACGACAGCAAATGCAAAACAAGGTCACATAAATATTGTTGCCGGGTGGACTTACTGTAGAGAATAGTTATCGTATTGCCCGTCGAAGGATGAGCCAGAGAGGGAGTCGGAGCACTTTGCAGGTGCAGTGATAAGGGGTCCTGGGAGAATGCTAGGAGAGGGAAGCTGGGTGTTTCCACTTCTAGCTGTTTTTTTTCCACTCTTTGCTTCCTTCCACTTGTGATCTGCTCTTTGGCCGAGGGCAGTCATGATGAGAAGGGTGGGGTCATGCCCTCATAAAGAGAAGAGGTTTTCCCTCTGTGAAGACGGTTCGAATCGGGACCCCCCGGGTGATGCAGTTCTGCTGAGGGAGGACGCTACGCTCCAGACCCAGTTATTGCGCGTGATCTTTTTGTCTACCTGCTCTGGGACTAAGCAGTGTTGTATGGACCAAGATGTAGGTGTCTTCTGCTACATTAATAACGGTAATTAACTCTTTTTCTATGTTTTTATATAACTGACTATATGTGTATTTTGTGTGTGATGTGTTCATATATATATATAAGGTGTGAATAAAGGGCCTGTAACAAGCCATTTACATTTTTTACCATTGCGAATGGTCCAAGTGTGATTTTTTTGCCTGTCTGAATCCAATCACTTGTTTTGCCAGGGGCCAGGGAGTCGTAAATCGAAGGCTCTCCCCACGTGACCAAGCAAATGCAAAACATCTTGACGCTGTGAGCAAGGTCTTTGTGTTATTGATGCCAAAGAAGCCTGCTGAAAATTTAAGTTTTGGACTTGGAACAGAAAACAAAATGATTTCTTTATTTTTTTAAAGGTAAAAAAAGAAAAGGTTGCGTGTATGTGTATGGTATTGAGGTATTAATTATAGGGAAGTGAATCATTCATTTGATACAATGAGTTCCCTATTTAGGAAAAAAGGATGCTCCGCAGGCGGAGACTGTCCTGAGGTGACCACCCTAGGATGGACTAAGAGTCTGTATAATAAAGTTGCACACACTTGGGCATGTAGTGCGGGTTTGAGTGAAACCTGGGACACAAGTATAGGGGAGGCGAGTCCAGACGAAGTGGTGAAATGTCTGCAACAGGTGTCTGTAGAGAAGGGGAAAGAGTGTTCGACTCTCGGTAGAAGGGGTTGGATTCTGTTGCATGCTTTTCGAAAGATGCATCAACAGAATTTGGAGTTACAGACAAATGTCGAAAGACTGGAGAAGGAGTCAGCGGCTGAAAACAGATTGCATTGATGCAGCACCTACAAATGAAATTGTATCATGATAAGGCAGATAAATATCAAGCAGTAGCCTAGCGAGCTGCGGTGAGAATCGCTTGCTACAAATATCGGAAAAGACGAGAGAGGGTCAACTCTTGTAAGGTGGCGACTGTGATTGCCTCTGCAAGGGTGGATTGGGACCCAGATCAATGGGACAGAGATCTATTTGAGAGTACTAGTACTGAAGTGGTTCCGAGCCAGGAGGTGGCATCCAAGCCGGATCCTGGCCGAAAAGAGGTAACGGTCAAACCCGTAGTATGTAGAAGGGTGGGTCGTCATCCTATGAATCCTGGACGAGGAGTGGTGGTATGACCGAATTAGAGGATTATTCACAATAAGATTGGGGAGATCATTAACCGAATGAAACAGACAGCTGGCAAATCTTTGTTAGCCTGTATTGTTAGACTATTAGACGGAGGGGCAGCAGGTCTCCTGGTAGATGCTACAGATTCCGCCATGACACAGGAAGTCCAGATACAGGAGACCCCAAGTGCAGGTCCTCCTTGTGACGCTAATAGGGATGTGGCCAAATGTCTCTATTACAATTAGTAGCCCAGGGGTGTAACCACAAGTATTCGATTAAGTCAGATTGGCTGACCGAAGAGAAAAAAATGGTACACACTGAAAGAGGCTATTCAGAGATTAAGCGAACATGCCATGAAAGAAGCTATTCATGTAGAAACTCCCGAACACATGGGGTTGGTAAATCTATCTGTTTCTGCTAGGAATAATCTTATCAGAACGGCCCCTCCAGCATATAAAAAGATTAGGATTACCCTATTAGTGGAAATGACTGGTAAACTAAAGAATGATGTGGTGGATGCTATTAGGCAATTGGCAGATCTAGGAGAATGGGAAAAAACAGAGTAACGACCTAGAGAGCGAGAGGCGAAGTGAAAGACGCATTCCTGGGAAGAGGTTTGATAGCCGAGACTCTCGCGTATCCAGAAAGGATATGTTGCTAGCCTTACTGAAAGATGGGGTACTTTGGGAAGCTATTGATGGGATTGAAACGCGGGAAATGTACCGGCTACATAAAAAAAGGGACATGTATGGGACGGAATGTTACAGACAAGTAAAATGGCAAGAAGTACATAAGCCAAAGAAGGAGGAGGAGGATCGTTTTGGACCACCTCCAGAGAGGGGAGACAATGAGTCTCCCAATAGGTCCGCACCTGCCCAGCCAACTTATGCAGACTTAAGAAAGATGGTGAGTGCAATGGTAGAAAGGGAATCCAAATACATTGATATTGATATTTTATTTCTATTGTGCTCGTACACAAGTGTTTCAGAGCACGACAAGGCAAAGCAGGGCGACAGGGGAGAACAAAACAGCAATCTTACTAGGCCCAGCGACATTGAGAACGCGCAAGTGCATGGGAGAGGGGGGAGGGGAAAAGTGCATCGAAGGGGGGAGAAGTGGAAAGTGCGAAGCAGAGAAACAGACAAATAACAATACATAAATAATAAAGGCAACAAACAGTGGTAGTGTAGCCAGCAATTTGCAAGTGCTAGGTTTAAGGCAGCAGACAGGATAGGTCTGAAAAGTGCAGGAAGAAAAAGGGGGGTGCTATATGGGTACAGATACAGACCCCAGTGCAAGGGGTTGCCCAGAGGCAGTGCGGGAGGGTGGCAGGGTGAGCAGGTACCTCGGCCTGGAGGACAGAGGGTGGCCAGGTGCACGGTGCCAAGAGAGAACAGATCAGCAGGGGAGAGGGGGAGCGAAGGCAGAAGAAAAGAGGAAGGTCTAGAAGTGCTTCCGGAACCGGAGATGGTTCTCCTCAAGTTTTAGAGTGGTAGGGAGGCTGTTCCAGAAGGAGGCCCCAGCCGAAGACAGATCTACCCCCAGCTTGTTTCTTCAAAGAATGACTGACCCTGAGGGAATTGGAGGTAGAGGAGCGAAGAGCTCGAGAGGGGAGGTATTTGCGGAGGGATAGCTGAAGGTATTTTGGACCCAGGCCCCAGAAAGCTTGTGGACAATGCAGAGGGTTTTGAATGTAATCATTGCATCCACTGGGAGCCAATGGAGAGATTTCAGAGCTGGAGAGATACGATCCCAGGGCTTGAGGCCAAGGACAAGTCTCGCAGTCCTGTTCTGGATTAGTTGCAGAGGGCAGAGAAAAGAGGCAGGTAGATTTAGAAAGAGGCTGTTACAATAGTCCAAGCTAGAGAAAACCAGAGCTTGGGATACCATGAGCTTCTGGGGGAAGGAGAGGAAAGGCAGAGTACCTCTGAGGAGGTGCAGTCGGAAATTTGACTTTTTAGAGACCTCAGAGATGTGGGCGGAGAAGGAAAGGGTGGAGTCAAAGATGACCCCACGGTTCTTATCCTCGCAGGTGGGGGTCGGAGGAGGGCCAAGGGAGGCCGGCCAGAGAGTGAGGGGAAAGGATGGTGAAGGTGTGCCGATGACAAAGATCATTGGCGGCACACCAATCTTGAATGGCAGTTAGGCAATCAGAGATGAGAGAGGGAGAGGAGGTGACAGAGGGCAGCCTGAAAATTAGTGGAGTGTCGGCAGCGTAGCACTGGAAATTTGAGCAGAAAGTTGCAATGCAGTGGGCGAGAGTTGTCAGGTATTGGTCGAAAAGCCAGGAGGAGAGGTTAGACCCCTAGGGAACACCACAGGTAGAGAGGAAGATCGATGAAAAGAAGGACCCAAGTTGGACCTGGGAGGGTCGATCTGAGAGGAAAGAGGTCAGCCAGGCCAGAGCCTGATCAGTGATACCCAGGTTTTCACAGAGACGGTTGTGCAGGATGGTATGGTCGACAGTGTCGAATGCAGAAGAGAGATCGAGGAGGATGAGGACAGAGGGAATGTTAGAGTCAAGGTTGGAGAGCAGATCTTCACGGATGTTCAGGAGAGCAGTTTCCGTGTTTCTGGCAGCTCTGAAGCCCGACTGGTGGTCATAGAGGCAGCCAACAGAGTGAAGGTTAAGCTGAGAGATGGCCAACTTTTCCAGTAGTTTGCCCAGAAAGGGAGCAATAGTTAGCTGGACAAGAAGGATCAGCTGTGGGTTTCTTGAGAAGAGGATGCACAAAGGAGTGCTTCAGAGGGGAGGGGTGTCAGGATCCCATGGCATATTTCCACATTGTTAAAGAGACATTACACTAGAAAATGTTCATTTAAGAAATGTCATCATCACATATATATGTAAAAGTAATGGTTGAGTGAAGTTTGAGTGTTAGTTCTGAATTTCACATCTTATTGTTTACCTAAAATTCCTTAATGTTAAACTATGCAGGAAGTGCCTAATTTCCCAAGCCAAAATGGTGGCTCTGTTCCATAACTGTGATTGGAGGAATAGTGCTGTGAGGTAGCTTGGAACTTTCATCAAGATTCTAAACTGCCTTTCATTCCAGTTCCCATAGAGAAAGGTTGCAGATTTAATAGCTCCATAGATATTTAGTTTAAGAAAATTTAGAAATCCTTTTTAGAAATACGACAGAAAGAAGAAACCATCATTTAAATACAAGAATATTTACAGATGAAGCAAGCTAAGTTTTCAAAGTGAAAAGTTCATCTTTTTGACTGTACTCACTTAAGAGTTTTTTTTAACAAAGAAACTGTTACTATCTGCCTTTTGTTTTATTTTAAAAAGAACTATTAATTGACTGTGCAAGTATTTGTGAAAGAATTATTTTTTGCGTTTTTATTTTTCTCGTGACTTCGTGTTCGTATATTATAGAATTGTGTGGTTTTAATTTTTGATTAGTTAGAGTTCGATGTTTAGTTCGATTTTGTTTTCGTTTGAGTCGCGCGTGATATACTACATCTTTAGTAGTATTTATCTCGTTACACGCGCGTCTCGTTCATATTAGTGTAACGGTAAACTTTCTAGTTAGAGTAAAGGACCCGCTTGCGTCTGGTGCGTGCGTCCCGATAGTATTGTATCTCTTCCTGGTTTGGCTATTAGTGTTTACTAGTGACGTAGTTTAACTCTTTAAGCGCCATGGGTTTTCCCTGACTGTGCCAAGGCCTTTTTTGGTGATTTCGGTATGTCCCCATTCAATGCCATGTACCTTTTTTGTTACATGAGATATCTCGGCCAAATCTGGCCCCTTTTTCCCCCCACATGTAGGCGGTCGTAACGCCACGCAGAAATCCTAGGTTGCTGTAGGTGGGTGAGAGAAAATAACTATCAAGGGCGAAAACTTTGGATGTTTTCAAAAAATGCCAATAAAATGATGTACAAAGAAGCCTGTAGTGTTTTCCTTATAAGAGCTAGGAACAAATGGTTTGCTGTGCTGAATTACCCAATTCCCTGGCTTTCAAGAACAGGTTGAGTGGAAACGAAAATAAAAATGATGTTATCAACCGTTTTGTGAGAGGTAGGCGATTTTGGCCATTTTTGCCAATTGGACACGGGTGAACGGAATGGAAGAAAAGGGTAGGAAAGCCGAATTGGAGGACAGAAAGGCATACATTTCTGAAAAGTAGACAAAATTCGAAGTTTAGGAAGGGGTGCTTTGCGCAGGTCAGGCAACAACTAGGTTGGGCAAAATTCCATAGTTTGGGGGAAAAGCGGGAAAATGACTGAAATATGTGGTGGACATGGTTGGCTTGGTACGGCAATGGCTTCTATGAATTCTGAGAAAAACAATGCTCCGCTACATTTCCCCGACTCTTAGGAAATCACACATTTATTGTAGTGTTTCGCAAAACAAGCAAAACCACAAGCCAATAACTGAGCCATGGTACAGAGGAGCTTTATGCTTACGGCCTGAACAGACGTACTTAGCATGTAAAAATCAGGAAAACCAATGTGGTGAGGAACGGCAAGCATACATTTCTTGAAAGAGCACAGGCAGACGTTTTCAAGGGTAGGTGACTTGTGCAGGTTACAAAAGTGTATGGTGCCTAAAGCAGCGACTAAATGTAGGGCACATTTGGGAAATTAAAGGATTATATGACAAAGGGCACAAGTAAATGGGTCGAAATGTTATGAAAACCACGCAAACCCCACAAATGTCATACTTTCCCACAGGTGTCCTGACGAAAACGGTACCTCACATGTGTCAGTGCAGCTACCTGGGCGCAAAGCGGAAAGCCCAAAACACGGCTAACCCCAAGTCTTTTCCGAGAGCTGAATTTTTTGATTTTTTCAGAAGCGCACACCATACAGATATGGGCCTAGGGTTTCCAAGCCACCAAGGAAAACAGGGAACCCCATGCATTTACGAAAAGAGGACACCCGAGGGAATCAGCAGAGGTCTGACTTGCGCAAATCGGGCCAGAATGTATTATCCAGAAACCCCGGCAAAGTCCGAAATGTGGCAAAAAAAAACAATTTCTGCATATTTCCTCTCGGCTCACCCACCGAAACATGCCGCCAACAACACATGGCCTACCTTCCCACGTTCCCACACGCGTCCCGAAGAAAACGGTACATCACATGTGTGGGTGGACCTACCTGGGCGCAAAGGGGAAAGCCTAAAACACGGGTAACCCCAAGTCTTTTCTTAAAGCTGAATTTCAGCATTTTTCCAGAATCGCACACCATTCAGATATGGGCCTAGGGTGTCCAAGCCACCAAGGAAAACGGGGAACCCCATGCATTTTCGAAAAGAGGACACCCGTGGGAATCCGCAGAGGTCTGACTTGGCAAATTGGCCCAGAATTTATTACCCAGAACACCCGGCAAAATCCAAATTTGGGGGCCTGCTCACACTTTCCTGGTGGCCTCCCTCCTCCCCCAATTGGATGGGGGGGCCACCTCATGTATTCCTGCCATGGGGTGCCCCCATTTCCACTTGGGGTGGGGGGAGAGGGCCACCCCCTTTTATGTAAAATAAATCACTGGTGGCCCTCCACCCCCACCCAAATCTCCCTTTGTTTCTTTTACATTATTTATTTTCAATTTGCCCCCTTCTCTGGTGGCAGATGATCAGCCCTCTGCCCCTGGGGTTATCCATATATGTGCCCCCATGCTTTGGGGGCTGGGGGGGAGAGGCCTGCTTACTGTAAATAGCCCTCACCTCCCCCCACTTTCAACACAAATCCCTGGTGGTCTAGTGGGCATTGCTGGGCATTGATCGAGCGCTCTGCGCCCGTACCGAGCCCAGCAATGCTTTCACAAAAGGTCTTGTTGGAAAGGGGAAAATCTCCCCTTTCCAACGACACCACCCTCAATCTCCGGCTTGAAATACAGCACTCACCTTCTCTCTTTCACCGCGGCAGCCCAAAATGGGTGCCGCAGTGAAATTACTTTCACTTTCACGTCGGCATGCATTACGCACGCCGATGTGAAATTGAAGGTAATCCAGCCCCCGGGCAGTGAGGAGGGACCTCCCCCTCACATAACCCGGGGGTTGGATTACAGTTTTGTGTGATCCCTGCTTTGCAGCGATCACACAGAACCTAAAAGGATGAGCTATCTCTTCCTTGGCAACCTGGAGGTAATTCCAAGGATGAGATACCTCGTCCTTGGCACTTAAGGGGTTAAGATTTCCGGAATTCCAGGGTTTTCGTTTTTTCTAAATTCTGATTTATTACGGCGGAGTGTATTAACTTGTAGTCAGTTATATCTTCGAGCGCGGTTCTATTTATTTTTTGCTTCGCGCATCAAATTTTTTAACCCCGTTCTGTTTGCGCGTTACGTCGCGATCTTCAGACAAGTGTATTTTTGTTCACAGTGCGTATAGTCATCTTTTCAACAACAGAACTTCAGAAGGCTACAGAATTGAACCAAAATTCACACAGGTACATTATTCCTCTAGGAGTACAAATAAATAAGAATGCTGGAAATTACTCTATAGAAGAACTGAAATTATTTCATGAACTTTATGAACTTTAATTGAACTAATTCGTCAAAGCAAATTCAATACAGATTTTCAACAACATTTAAGTCAAGAATCTACCAAAAGGTTTATGAACTTTGCAGTATTATAATAACATTTGATGACTTTAAGAAAAGTATATTACTAAAATTAATGCCTATCAGCCATCAAGCATAGGCAGCAGGTAAAAGAGAAAATAGTTTAAAATCTTATCAATATAAGTAGACTATATTTGGTATAGAGTAAAATTAACCCATATATCCTTGTGTTTAGATTTTCACAGACACAGCATACTGAGGAAAATAAATGTATCCAGTCCCAGAGAACAACCATCTACTGAGTCTGAATACCTGGGAACCAGTGTGCCAGGAACCAGTGAGCCAGTGTCTTGAGAGCCAGTGAAGATCTGCATTTGTTACTTTATCCTCTATTCCTCTTTCCCCTTGGGTTTGCCGGTTCGGTAATTTTATTAATTAAGGATTGTTGAGCTGGCATACCAAGGGGGTCTGGTGGGCCAGCATCACTCATGCAAGAAGATTCAAGACAGTCATGACAAGGGGAAGGATCCCGAGGCAAAGGAGTGGTTGCAAAAATCAGCAAGGGCCGGAGCGAGGGTGTCAATGTGGTCCTTGATGGTTTTAGAGGAAGAGGGATGAACCTGTTTTTACGGGGCTTTCATAGATCGGACTTATCTAGCGACCTTGTCAAGGGAGAAGAGAGGAAACGACGAGAAGGATGGTGGGGGGGTGGCTAAAGGAGGGTCAGCAAGCACAGATGGAGAGGGGAGAAGAGGGATGTGGGTGGAGAGGGTGGACAGGATGTCCTGGGTTTTTTAAATGAAGTGAGAGGCAAGGGCATTGCAAAGAGCCTGGGAGGCAACAGGAGGGGTAGAGACTGCAGCAGGGTTTGCCAGCTCCTTGCAGATTTTAAAGAGTTTGGACAAGTTGTTAGATGCTGCAGAGACACATGCTTGAATGTGGACTCTCTTGTTGAGGACAGAGAGTCGGTATTGTCTTTGTAGCAGGCGACAGGCCAGTTTGTCAGAGGATGAACAGGAAGTCCTCCATTTCCTCTCAGCCGCCCTACACTTACATTTAAGTGTAGCTAGGTCAGAGTCATACCAGGAATTGCACTTGGCTTTGGACTCCAAAACGGATCCTCATGACATGGGCAAGAGCATCAAGCGTATCAGAAATTGAAGAGTAGAGCAGAGACAGGGCTGTGTCAGGATGTGAGACAGCCAAATGTGGAGTGGGGGGGGGGGTTGGAGAAAGTGGCAGGAAAAGCCTCAACTGACACATGCTTCATGGGCCGGATGTCCGAGAAGGTAGGTGGCAGTGTTGGGGTGGGCTTGGGGGGAAGATAGGGAGAGATGAGAGGAGAGGAGGGAGTGATCGCTCCTGGAGAGAGGAGTGGTTAGAAGGATGAGAGGGGAAGGTCAGAGGAGATCAAGACATCGAGTGTGTACCCTGCAGAGTGAGTCGGGCCAGAAGGGAGGATGGACAGGGAGAGGGAGTGGCAGAGGTCACGGAAGAGTACAGAGGAGTAGTTAGGAGAGTCTAAATGTATATTGAGGTCACCGAGGAGGAGGAGTTGAGTGGTAGAGGCCAGGAGGGAGGAGGAGAGGTCTGCCCACTTTGACCAGGAGGCTGGTAGATGGTAACCACAGTAAGAGAATGGGTAGGCGAGAGAGAAAGCCTACAGACAAAACATTCAAAAGAGGAGTAGGTCTGAGTGGGAATGATAGAGGCAGGAATCCACTCAGGAAAGATCAGGGCTACCTCCCCCCCCCCCCCCACTGGACCGGGAGGATCTGGGTGCCGAGAGGATCTTGTAGCCATCAGGGAGGAGAGTGTCAAAGCTCGTGACAGAGCTGGCCGTGAACCATGTCTCCGTAAGACCAAGGTCATCAAGGTCTAGTTCTTCAAGGAGGTGGCAGATGTCAGAGGAGTGTTTGACAGCAGAGCGAGAGTTGAGGGTGGCAATATTAAGAAGGTTGCCAGCCTTAAAGACCGGGGAGGGGTACAGATCAGAGGTACGCCCTGCGGAGGAGAAAGAGCCCTTGGAGTGGCAAAGGAGGAGGAGAGAGAGAGGGCAAGGTAGCTAAGGGGGAGAGGAGGGGACAGCAGGAGGCGAGAGGAAATTGATGAGGCGAGGGAAGCGCCATTCAAAGAGGAGGAGATTGGCCTGAGGGCCTTGGACCATGACAGTGCCATTTGGGTAGACATTAATGACTTTAGAGGAGTCGAAGGAAGCCATGAGAACTTCCCAGCGAGTGCCACCATTAATGGGAGAGGAGGAGATGGGGCAGAGCACAGAGACCATATGAGTAGTCCATAGATCTGGCGAAGGAACGACAAAGAGGATCTCGGTGAGGGTCTGTCTGGCAGAAGCATTCGAGTAGGTGTCGGCGATAGGAAGAACAGGGTTAGAGGCCAAGATATCTTTTTTGAACTTCTTCCTAGCAGACTTTTGAGAAGGGAAGGATAGTCAATGGTGAAGCAGTTGGAAAAGATAGGAGAAACAGAAAGCGCCATTGGGGTGGAAACAAGGAGAGGATGGAGGTACTGAGGGGGGGGGGAGGGCTAAGGCAGGTAGGACAAAAGAGAGTGGTGAGGTCACTGGGCTGGCAAGTTAGAGAGAAGAAACAGTATACAAGCAAAATACAGAGAATTTCGCAATGGGGAGCAAGATTTGACTTTTTAGAACAAAGCAAAAACAGCAAGATTTGACTTTTTAGCACAAAGCAAAAACAGCAAGATTTGGATAGGATGAGAGTCAAACCCCGTTAACAACAGACCACGTTAGAGTGGACAGACTGTCTCGTGTAAAAGTGAAATAGTTCCATTACTGCACCTTCAGAGGAATTATTGAAACGGAAAAATCGAAATTGGAAAAAAAGAGAAGAAAAACAAAAAAACAAAATTTGCATAAAATCGTTGGAAAGGACTGTTTTATTTGGCATTTTCATCGTGCTGCCATTTTATTGAGATTTTTAATACCTGGAGCTGCCTTGCTATTTTAAAAGCACATGTTTTTTCCCCACTGTTGCCTGCTTATTTTACTGTTTTTGGCCCTTCCAAGATGGCCACCGCGGTTTTCTTTGTTGTGTAGGCAGGCTGTGCTGAATCACCTCTCCCTGTGCTGCACTCCCATTGGTTGCTGAGTATTGTCTTCCATCCAATCAGGGACCGGCAGGCTTCAGCCGGCCCTCTCAGCAAAGGCCCACTTATAAGGCTCCTGTCTGCTTGCTGTCCGCTTCCGGAACGCTAATTGGGGTCCTCCCTGCACCTTAACCACAATGATGCTGCCACCTCACACTCCTTTATGCAAATTTCATTTTTTTTTCCTTCTCTTTTTTTTTTCCAATTTCAATTTTTCAGGTTCAATAATTCCCCTGGAGGCACATAAAGTGCACCTACCTAATGGAATTGTTAGCAGCCAGGCACAAACTCCACATGTGCAGGAAAACAGATGGCCAGGAGGGTGGAAACAGGACCTCACTCTCAGTAAGAAGCAGATAAAAATCACTCCAAGTATGAATATGAGTACATGCACTCCAAGTACGAATAGGATGAGGGTCAAACCCCGGTTACAACGGACCATGTTAGAGTGGACAGACTGCCTTGTGTAAAAGTGAAATTATTTTGGCAATCAGGGAACATACAAGAGGTTCTAGCCTTAATTGATACCGGGGTGGAGGCCTCATTGATACATGGGAACCCTTCAAGATTTAAGGGAAGATATTTTACGATCACAGGATTAGGGGGCAAGGAGACCACTACAGTCCAAATGAAAATTCATATGAAAATGGGTAATTTAAGCAGAGACACGCGGGAAGCGTCAATTGTTCCCCTTCCTGAATATATTATTGTATTTGAAATTTTAGAAGGGTTAACCCTCGGATTGGGAGGTCAACTTTATCAGTTTGGAATGAGCGCTTTCACTTGTAGTCAATGAAACAATATCGAATTCCTGGGGGTCAGGAGGACATTACAGAAACGATTAAAGAATATGTTGAAGCTGTGTGTTACATCCAATAACCACGGCTTGGAACAATCCGATCTGCCCTGTCAAAAGAAATCAGACGGTAGCTACAGAATGACAGTTGATTTTCGCGAGTTGAATAAAACGCGCTCCTCCGCTAGTTCCCACTGTACTGGATGCAGTAAACTTAATAGAAAATGTACAGAAATTTGAGGGCACGTGGTATGCAGTGTTTTATTTAGCTAATGTCTTCTTCACCGTACCGATTGCTGACGAATGTCAGGAACAGTTTGCATTTTCTTGGAATGGGAGGCAGTATACGTTCAAACGCTTACCAATGGGTTATATAAATAGTCCAACAATCTGTCACCTGCTGGTGGCAGAACACTTGGACAAAATTCCATGTAAACCATACGTACGAATTGTGCATTACATCGATGACATATTGATTCAAGGTAAGGATGAGAATAGCGTGCGTGTACACCTAGATCTTATAGAGGGTTTGAGGAAAGAAGGATGGGAAATGAATGATACTAAAACGCAAGGTCCGGCAGCGACAGTGATTTTTCTGGGAATACAGTGGCATAAAGGACATTATGAAATGGTGCCAAAAGCCAAGCAAAAGATTCTCAAGTTTTTAACTCCAAGAATGAAAAAACAGGCTCAACAGTTTATTGGACTGTTTGGATTCTGGAGACAACATATCCCACATTTGGTGCAGATCTTTGCACCCCTTTACAGAGTAAGACGCAACAAAAATTTATTTTGAATGGGGTGAGGAGCAAGAAAGGGTGTTCCAACTGGGCAAAGACACCATTAAAAAAAAAGTCTTGATCTATGGCCTTTGATGGACGGAGAAGTGGAGTTAAATGTATCCGTACAGGATGCTTATGCCAATTGGAGCTTATGGCAAAAACAGAATAGAAAATGGGTGCCCTTAGGATTTTGGAGTCGGACGTTGCCCGATGTCGGTGACAGATCTACTCCCTTTGAGAAACAACTGCTAGCATGCTTCTGGGCACTCGTAGATACGGAACAGATGATGGTGGGTCATGAGGTATTGATCCAGCCGGAAATAGCAATCATGCAATGGGTACTGAGCTCCCCTAAAACCCATCTAATTGGTCATGCACAAGAGACTAGTATCATCAAATGGAAATGGTACATACAAGATCGTGCCAAGACCGGGAAGGGTGGCGTGGCAAAATTACATGAGCAAGTGGCGGAAGTCCCGCTAGTAGACCTTGAGCCAGAGGGAGAGCGGACTATCGATGAATCTCCAGTTAAATGGGGAATCCCATATGGAGGATCAACAAATTAACACGTTGAACATGCATGGTTTACTAATGGTTCGGCTAAATATGTGGGAGTTGAGCGACACTGGAAAGCATACAATCCCAAATTGAAGAAGGTACTAACCACTTCTGGCAAAGGGAAGAGTAGCCAGTTTGCAGAGTTATATGCCGTGTATCAGGCTTTAAAGCAAGAAACGCCTGGGAGTTGTCATATCTATACTATACGGATTCATGATCCGTTGTGAATGGCTTGGTGGTGTGGCTGACGAATTGGCAGAAGAATGGTTGGAAAATTCATGCTAACGAAGTATGGGGCAAGGAATTGTGGCAAGACATTGCTGAGATGCTAATGCATACATACTACAGTAACTGTAGATCATGTAGACGCTCACTGCGCAACAGATTCATTAGAACGGTGGTTCAATTCTGTTGCAGGCGAACCTGCAAAAATTGCAATCATGGACGCGAGGGCGGAGGAGGGTGATTTGGAAGGGATTGCGCAATGGGCCCACCAGAAAAGCGGGCATCTTGGAGAAAAGGCTACTATCAGGGGGCCACAAGACAGAGGAATCAGTATTCCGTTACAAATCGTCAAAATGATTATCTTACAATGTCCCATGTGTCAACAACGAAAACAGAGGGCTATTCAACACATAATTCACAGCACATTGAAGAGAGGGAAATTGCCTGGACAGATTTGACAGATCGATTATATTGGTCCCATGCCCATTAGTAGAGGATGTCAATATGCATGCACCATTGAAGATACTATTCTGGTTACTTCATGGTATTGCCATGAAAGAGAGCTACCCAATTGAACACGATTACATTATTGGATCAAGTGGCCGTATATTATGGTATCCCCTGAAAATCCGAAGTTACAATGGGTCCACTTTAAGGGGAAAGTGGTGCTGGACCAGGAAAAAGGGATCAAATAGATTTTTCATGTCCCCTACAACCCTGAGGCTTCGGGGTTAATTGAAAGGATTGTTGAAAGCACAATTATGTAAAACGGGTGATGTTACTTTGAAGGGATGGCGTGAATGTGTGCTAGAAGCTGTACAGATCCTGAATTACTGTCCCACTGATGCGCAGGCCTACAAATGAAACCGAATAGGTCAATGGAAACTCTGTTGTACTGGGAAATATCTCTTGGTGCGTTAGCTCCTTACCGTGCCACTCCGGAGTCTGCTGGGTTTTATTTGCATGAAAGGGAAGAAATGAGTCTTGAACCAAGAGGTATTGCTGTGATTGATACAGGAACTGGGGTACGAATTCCATCTGAACATATGGGATTAATTGCCCCCAGATCTGGATTGGCCTTAAAAGGCATTCAAGTAGTAGGAGGGATTGTAGATGCAGACTATCAGGGTGTGATTAATGTCATGCTCATCAAAAGTGGGGAGACTATGTTGCCCATCCACAAGGAAGGTCGTGTAGCGTTAGGGAGAATTCTCTGTATAGGCTAATTTCCCAAACCAAGTGAGTCCCCCAGCAGCTTCGCTGGATTTTTGGGGTTTAATTATTTCTCCTGCTAAGAGTGAGACTCTTTTTCTCCCACTCTTAGGCATGATTTGAGAATGTCCTTTGACTTTGTAATGTGTTTTATGAGCTATGGGGTCTTTTACTCCATAGGGCTTCATGTGTTTTTGTTAAGTGTGTTACACAGCACCCTCAGTGCAGTAACACAGGGGTGTCATAGTGGCCCCCAAACATAGACTCCATACCCTGGGACTGACTACTGTCTCCCAGGGCATGTAAAGTCACCATTGACTTTACTAGTCAAATTATGAACAGAACCAGTACAAACCATCATATTGTGGAAGTACTGGTAGGGGTAATTTGATTGCCCCTGGGTCTGTTTTTCAAGGGGGCACTGGCCAGTCCCCCCTTGTCGACTTTCTGGCTGGTGGCAGTGGTTACCACGTAAAATATTTCACCAGAATATTTCCTATGGGATTTTCCCATTCATTTTAAACGCACCACTTTTTTGGTGCAATGTTAAAGATACTGCCGGGTTATTTATTTAATATTTATTCCCCGGTTGGGTCTTTTTGCCAGGACTCTGTTTTAAAATGGCGTTTGTGTTCGCCTCTGTAACTCCAACCCAAGTCGAGCCCTTTGTTCCACTTTTGGCGGGCTTCTGCACAGAAGCCTCCAAAAGTGGTGCCACTCTGTCTGGGTCTACAGGATGTGTGGGAGGGGGGGGGAATAGGCACCCTGGACTGAGTTGCCTCGGCAACTCAAGTCGCACTCTTGTGTAATTGGCCCAGTGGTGCGCCGCCCGGCTCACCACTTATGTTTGAGTGACAGCTAGGACTGATGAATGGGGGTTTTCTGCATAAAAGTAGGGCTTTGGGGTCTGGAACTTCACAAGTCGCCACAGGACCTAAAGAATTGAAGAGGGAGAAGCTGAGCCGACCTGCAACGACGACATCTCCGGTGGAGCCCTGCTGAACCGAACTCACCACTTCCCAACTACAGAGAAGATCTTCTTCCAGGAGAGTCTTCTTCCTTTGAGCTGGTGGGGTTAACCAGTTGGCCTTTTTTCACCTTCCTGGATCGTCTCGTGGTCGTAATCGCCCGTGCCAAGCACCCCGGCGGCCGGATAGCCACGCTTCACCACTACCGCGAATAAAAGGATAGTACCTTTTAACCGGGAAACTCCGCGGCTGGTTTATTCCCTGGCAGTACAACGACCTCCAGCTTTCCTCCACGTCGAGATCTTCTCTTCCCCTGGACGAAGCACCGACTTGCACCCGCTGCCAGGAACAACTGCCGCCCCGCTGGAGCTTTCTCACCATTTCAGGTACTGTGTCCCGCCTGGTCTCCCTTGCAACAGACTGTTCAAGGTGTCCTGTAAATCCATGACTCTCTATCCTGGAGTGACCCCAGACCTGTTAACTAACTTTTCTGAACTGATTTAACTCCTTTTTGAACTATCTGCAAAGACTTTTAAAGTGTACTTCAACTGTGTGATCTTGGGCACATTCCGCCTTGCTCTCTCCAAGAGTGGGCCTGGCCTATGAACTTTTTGCTCTACAGTAGACCCCGCTTTCTTGACTTGCTGTGGTTCTTTAAAAGTGCTGGTATTGTGCATTTTCCTATTTCTGTCTTTTCTCTCCCTTTTTAAATCATTATTGGAGTGCCATCTATGGTTACGCGCTCACCTCTGTTTTGCTAAATAAGTGGTGTACTAACCTAGACTTGTCAAATAATTAGGGAGGTGTATATATTTCTAGTGACTGTTTGAACTTGCTTGACATATTAGTGCCATTGTATTTTTACAAGTGTGTTTTTAAATAAATAATTATATACTTTTACACCCAAGCTCTGGTCAGTGTTTGCTTGTGCTACTGTCTCTTTGTACCTAATGTGTATACTCTATATACTGCCTAACTCTTCTTGAGAGAAGTCTGACTGCTCAGCCACAGCTACCAGGTAAATCTGGGTGGTACAGACTGCTACCAAATAGGTTTACTGCTAACACCTGTAGTATTAAACTTTTTGCAGTGTTCCCTAAGGGAACTGCACAGGTTTCTGCCTAACAGTGGGGACAAGGGTTTTGGCTCGTCAGATGTAATGATTCCAGGTGCCAAGGTATGGCTCGAAAAACCTATTGGGCCATCTGTTCTGGCAGATGTGATCGCAGCCGGGGAGGATCAAGTGGTTCTGGTTATGGAACCAGCGAAAAGAAAATAGACTCATGTCCCTGCTGACAAATGTTATTTGCGCAAGTGATGTACTTCACTGATTTCTTGTTTCTGAATTTTGATGTTTTAGATCCCGAGTATGCTGAATGCCTGTGTGAGGCACGGTAGGGTGTATTCGGGAGGGTCCGGAACATGTCTGAGTATGTGGCAAATGTCTATTTTAGAGAAGGAGCCAAGTACCCCCACCTCAACCATCTCGCCCATATTGCCTATATGTTGGGAACCAGAGTTTGAGACACGTGCAGGACCAGTGAAAATACCGATACCAAGGAGAATCCTGGAGGATTCCCATTGAAAAAGCCATACTTGCTTACGAGACAGTATGATGGCCATTTGAATGAAATCCCAGAAGAAGCAGGACCAATAAATGAAAGAGCAGATTGGTGACATCACACAAACCCATGATGTGCATAGAAGAGATGCAGGGACAAGAGTGGAGTTGTTCTATAAGGCATCAAGAAAGTATAAAAGATAAGTGACATCTCGGGATCGAGGTGAGGAAACATGCTACAGAAATGATGAAGATATTAAGTCATTTTATACGTGTACAGATGCAAAGAAACACAAGTAGAAAAAGTATTCTTGAGACTAGCTATGTAGTGAATAGATTCGGGCATGCGCCTACGTATACATATATATGAGTAAGTAAATAATGGACGTTTCCACAATGTCTTATAGCAGAGCTGGACAAGAGAAGGAAGCCTATTCCAGTGTGTCGAAGTTGAAAAACAATTGAATTACAGAAGTGAATCTCAGAAAGGCGAGGCTGAATCAGCCCGGAGAAGCCAAGGTTTTATCGGACCGGGATGAGCAGACATTGGTTACAATTGTGTGAAAGAATGTAACTCCTGTTCAGAAGGCATGGATGAAAACAAGGAATAAGTCAGAGTTTTAATAGTATTATTTTAAATGCACCAGAGCTGAAATGTGTGGTCTTCAGTCACGTGGAGGGATGAATTGGACAAACATGATGAACCACACCTTCGTGCCTCTACTCCCCTGTATTCTCCAGAGCAAATAACATTTCCAAGGCCAAGTTCAAAGGCTTAATTGACGTACAGACCACAGAGCTGTTAATAGATGATATGCTAATTGGTGGAATGCTATGGTTATGACCAGCTCACCAGCACCTGGAAGTTCAGCCTGCGTGCTGCTAACGTGGGTGGAAAAGTATTGACGAATGTAAGAGTGCCAACCATTTGTAGGGGGCCGCGTAATTAAGAGCCCTATAATCTGTACAATCAATGGGACATTGTGTATTTAGTGACATTCATAGTGACTTGTTTGAAGGATGGGCTTAGTAGTCCCACCTGATGTTAAGGAGCCTATCACTTTCACTAGTATGGAATTTATACCTAGATGTTCCCATTAAGCCGATCACATTTGCCACTAGGTTTTTGTAGTTTGCCACGTAGGATGACGGTAGCAAATACATAGGTTGACGTCAGCTATGACGGATTTTTACTATAAGTATGATGTTTTTTGTGAAATGCATTGAGAGACCATGTCATGAGACGTCCATTGTACTCCCTGTTTTAGATAATTGATATTAAAACAGTCAACTATGCCAACTTCCAGATTCATTTGTGTTGATGTATCAAATATGTTATGCAACTTCACAATTTCACCTGCTAGTCACCTGAACCATGTACAACTTCCCATAGGTTGGTTATTCTCCTGTGGGAACTTTACTTATTCATACATTCCTGCCAATATTTCTGGTGGTCCCTGTGCTTTGAAACGTCTTTGTTAAATGATGTTCTGTTTGCAACCTGGAATTAGGCGATCTACGTGCTCTGCTTCCTATACCGCATTATCACCTGAACGAGTTTGTGATGTTGACTTGCTTTATGAAGCTGAAGCATTAGCCTTAGTCATTTCCATTATTGGGATTTGGGGTCTTGCAGCCGGAGGATATGAAACTATGATTAAATTAGCTTGCTTGGTGGTTAAAGGGCTTAATGAGACTTCACAAGCTTTAACTGAGTTGTTGCTAGATAATAGAAATTTTAGGAAAGCCATTTTACAAAACAGAGCAGCGATAGATTGTTTTAAAGCATAATTGGGCATGCAAAATGGTAGAAGGAATGTGTTTTGATTTAGGGGACCATTCCCTGTCCATTGAAAAGCATATCAAGGGGTTGAAAGATCTAGTTGCCCGAGGATCAAAACGGGAATTGGTGGGAGGAATTATTTGCTTGGGTTCCTGAAGCTATACATTCTGCTTTGATTTGGATTTTTGGTATTTCTGCTGTGGTAATTAGTTTTTGTTGTTGTGCTTCGTGTATTCTGAATTTATGGAGACTGGTCCAACGGTTTTGGGTATCTCCTGCTCGCCCATCGGGTTTTGGTAGCTGATTGTCCAAGGGGTGGAGTGGAATGCTTATGCGAAATACGAGCTAAATGAAAATGGCGCCGGTGCGCAGCCATCTTGGACATTCATCTCCCATCACCGTAATGAAAGCCTATTTTTTTCGTAGGCTCAGCAGAGTAAATGTACATCCTGGCAGCGAAGGCAAAACAAGGCCACAAATATATATTTTTTTTGTTTTTATTGTACTTGTTTAATTATTTTACAATTTTTACAAAAAATCATCTTTCTCATCATTAAGTCTTTACAGTTGGTTAGAAAAATCATCACTTCAGATGCACTGGAGTGGGAAATTGGGCCTGCGTAGGAGTATGAGGTCTATGGTGGTCAGGAATCTTGGACTCTTCAAGTTCCTCCTTCAATGTTTCCCAAATCCAGTTTCCGGAAAAAGGCCACCACAGCTATTACCCATTGTACTCTTTCCCTGCTTAACTGTCTGGACCACCAATCGTCCTCACTGTACGATTGGTATTTTGAGAGTAAATGTCCCAAGTGTTGCTCTCTTTGGGTAGACAGTGCTCCACAAGACAAAAGTAGGTGTCGTAGTGTTTCAGTCTGCTCCGCCATGAGACGATGTCTACAACTTTTTGTGACTGTAGTCTTCTTTTTTCCAGAATTTCGTTTGTTTGTAGTAGGTTGAACCGGATCCATAGGAAAACATTTCTATAGGTTTTATTTGGAAAATCTTTCTGGTTTAACAGCTGGTTCACTCCTTTTGGGTTTGTTGGCAGATCAACAGTTGATTTGTATTTGCAGGCTAAATCCAATGTTTCTATCCAGTCGGATTCCAAGAGAGTTTTATTTTATTCGGATTGGTCCATTGCTCTTCTGTGCTGTTAATTCTTTCTAGCATACTCTTGTTTTTCTCTCCCCTGTTATTCAGGGTGTTGTTTTTGCCTTTTTCAAGTTCTGAACGGATTATGGTGAACACCGCTGCACGAGTTGGAGCTATAACTTTCCTTTACAGCATCAACATGTTGTGCTCAACTGTGCCTTGCAGAGACATCAAGCCCAATTCGCGCCAATGATTGGCACAGGGGTAGAATTTGGAAGGTTTAAAATGCGTCGCCAGAAATAGCCTTCCAATCTTAGCCAAATTTTTGAAGGCACTTGTGGTAATGCTTCCCTTCCATCGATCAAAGCAGGAACAACCTTGGCCTTGTAAAATTTGATGGTGGGTATGATTGAAAAGCATCTGTATTTCTTATCCACCATTTTGGCCTGAGCCGCCAAATTTCTGATCTTCTCAAAAAGGAAATTCTGCATTTGTTGCTCCACCAAGCTGTTGTTCAATATGATGCCCAAATACTTGAATTCCTTTACCCTCTCAATTTTCACTCCTTCCAGATGCCATTGAAGATTTTCAGATTTCTTGGCCGCCTTTTCAAGGATCATCACTTTGCTCTTATACTTATTGATCTCCAGTTTGTTGTCACTTATGGTTTATATTGAAAAATATTTCCAATGTCTTTTTTTTTTTAAATTGGGGGTTCCCCCCAAACCCTTGTTTTTTTTACCCTTTTTTTAACTTACGAAACAAACAAAAAAACTATAAACAAAAAAAGACATTGAAAAATAAAATTGTCAAAATGTTTTTGACAATTGTTTTTTTAAAAAATGACTGGATACCGTCACTTATATATTTATATTGATTATCTAGTTGCCATTGGAGACCAATAGGAGTTTGTTCGAGAAATATATTATCTTAACATCTCCTAATGAAGGTGGAAACTAGCGAATGTTAACATCTGAGTATTGGTAGTCTCCCAGAGGGTTGGAGCTAAGGGACATCCCTGCTTGACTCCTCTCTGCGTCCTGATGCTCTCAGAGTAGGCCTTCACCATTTAGCCTGATCTTCATACTCGTGTCAGTATAGAGAGCTTGGATCGGCTCCAATATCGATTTTGGACACTTCCACCCAGTGAGTTTTTGCCACAGTCGATCCCGATCGACCTGGTCGAACGCTTCGACCAGGTCTATAAAGAGAATGCTTGGGCTGCCATCTTTTATCTTTTCCTTTAGGGAACTGAGTAGGAGTATATTTGCAGATGTACCAGTATCTCTTACAAATTCTATTTGGAAAGGATCCGAACAGGCTGCCGTTTTCACCCAAGCTTGAAGGTCGTCCAAGCAGAATAATCCAAATAGCTTCCCTATTATATCCAAGGGCGCTATTGGACAATAGTTCTTAGGGCAATCACGTGAGCCTTTCTTGAATATCGGGACCACTGTTGCGCTTTTCCATGATTTAGGTACTGATTTTGACTGCACACATCGTTTGAAGATCTCTGATAGAAGGGGCGACCATCTTTCTTGATGTTCTTTGAGATCGATGTTTCTGATCCCATCGGGCCCTGGAGCTCTGGATCTATTCAATTTGGATATCTTTTTTTCTTTTTATCAGGTTTTCATCATACGGGGCCTTCCAAGGATATTCTGACTCAGGTAATTCCTGGTCATCATTTTTGTTTGAGATAGAGAAGAGACCCTAGAAGTAAGAGATACAAATTTCCTTGCAGACGTTGTTTTGTAAGGCTTCATGCTTTGCTTAAGTTGTTTGCCTTATCAAGGACCAAAAATCCCTAGTTTTTCGACCACTTATTGCTCTTAGCATCTCTTCTGCGTCTGCCTGATAGAGTTTTCTTCTGTGGAACATTATCCAGTTCTTGTAAGCGTTTGATTTTTGCTGCCTTATCAATGCAGTACGCTGCACCACTCTTCAGCGCTCGTCGTCTCGCACGTCTCATTGTTTTCCTTTTTTCAGCAACAAGTTCGTCGAAAACGTGGAGATGTTTAAGCACTTTTTTTTTCCCGAACGATCAGGTTTGTATTGATAATGCATCAATAATGGTTGATAGTCCACAAACGGTTTCCTGTTGATTCACAAATCCGTGTTTGCTAGTTTTTTGTACTGCTTAGTCAGAGAGCTAATGGTAGCGTCTGTTATTTTTAGACGTGTTCCCTTTGAGCTTTATTTGATGTCTATTGTCATTCTCTCTTTTTTCTGTACTACTGATTTCCAAGTGGTTTTGAGAAGATTGTGGTCACTCTTTGCTGTTTTTACCACTTGAAAAGATGTAATGTACGGAAGGAATTCTCTTGATGTGAAAATATAAATCGATGGTTGCACTTTGTCCTTCCCTTTCCCAGGACGGTATTTGTGATTGAGTGGAGTCCAACAAGTGAAGATTGTGAAGATCTCTGGAGGCCATTAGTTTTGACCAGGCGGTTCCTCTAACGTTTGATGCCGTTTTGTTATCTCTCAACATTTTTCTTGAGATGCAGCTTTGCAAATTGCATTCAAGTCACTGCAGACGATTATATAAATTGCTTGATGTATTGTGTAGGCCTCGTCAATGGTCTTTTAAACGCGTTTCAATAAATTCTTTGCTCACTGCTCTCGGGTTCCAATATACATTTATCACTATGATGAACTTTTCCCCCATGACGCCATGCTTGTTGTCAACTTTTGGTTTGCCATACCAGAACTAGCTTGTTGTTGCCAAGTTATCAGGGTTGCCAGCATAAGAGAGTGGCTCACCACGGTTTCTTTTCATTCGAAACCTACTCCAGTTCTGATGGCCGTTATCAATCCCAAAGTGGGCCTCCCCTTCTGCCGCTGGTGAAATGGCAATTTCGTAAACATCCAAGTGCGGCTTTCTCATTAACCATGATTCTTGCAGACATAAAATATCGAATTTCCCCAAATTTATGTCGCTAGGTTTTGTCAAGTGCGAGAATCCTCTTGTATTCCATGAGGCAAAAACCAGAGTGTTAGGTTGGGATTCTTCTTTTAGCCGTTCTTGCCTCTGGTTTTCTGGTTCAAGTTGCTATCTGTATTGGTCTGAAGTCAGGGCCTTTGAGAGCCAAGTCCAGCTTTCACTGTTAATTCGCGGCGGGGTCGATTTGCTTGCTCTCTGATCCCTTATTTTAGTTTCTCCAATTGTTTCCTGTTCAAACGTAATTTTAAATGTGGTTAGCGGGCCATTGGGCTTTCTACCCACCCTCAAAGGATCTTTGTATTGCTCTTCTCTTGTTCTTGCAGTTTCCACAGAGTCAGTAAGGTTGGCAATTCTCCCTGCAGATTTTTGTCGAATATTTTTTCCAATTTAAAGGCTCGATTGGCTTTATTCAATTCTCGCGCTGGGCGACCATCATCTGGTTGGTATGATTTTTTGTCTTTACCAGAATGGTATTTATCAGAATGTCTGTGTCTAGAGCTTCTCTTGTCTACACTTCCCTCTTGCTTGTATCGGTCCCGCTTTTCTCTTCTGTCAACTCAATCGTTTGTTGAGTCCAATCTGTCGTAATTCTGTTTTGTAGCTGTTTGTGCCAACTGGTGTCTTGGAGGCCCTTCCCGGTTCTTTACTGGGCTTTCATGACAGTCTGTTTTTTCATTTTTCATAAGGACCAACATTCCGTGAGCCTCTCCCTTTTTTTCGCTATAGTAAGAAACCCTGGTGACTGAATATAGTCGGTTATGTCTTCGGGCTCCTTCGGTTGGTTTGGTGAAGGACGATCTGTCATTGGTAGATTTTGCTGATGGTCTCGAAGATTTTGTGGAATGTCTGATTCTTCTATTGCGTATTGACTAATTTCCATCAAATCCACGACTGTCTCAGCAGAGCTTCTCAAGGATATAGGTACTCATGTTTCTTGAAAAAAAAAAAGTGTGTAATGTTTGTGTGGCTACACTTTGTTCTTTGTCATCTTGAGTCCGGGGGCCAGTAGTTGGTAAGGCTTTTATCAATTCTTCAGTCACTTTTCGTTTTGGTTTGGCCGACTTAAGTGCTGCCTCTATGTCAACGCTTTGCTTTTGGTCACCTTGCTTCTTTTTTACATTTTCAAAGATTGCAAAATTTCTGTTTGAGTCTTCTATAGTTATTACTCTATGACCGGGCATTGGAGTCTTAGTATTGGAGTCTCTAACTCCAAAACTACACAGCCATTCCTTTTATTTGAAGGATTTTTCTCTGTAAGATCTATCGTTGTTAAATTAGGATCTTTTTTACTTTGAGTGGAAGTTATCGTTTTTGGTATTACTTCTTTGTATAGGGTTGCCCCTGTAGTTCTTCCATTTTCAAGTCGTCTGTTATTATTCACTCCTATTTGAGCGGCTTGTTGATGTTGGTCTTCACTCTGCCTATTGTTGTAAGAAATGCTGGCTTCTGTGCAGAACATTTCCTCAGATTGTACTGTTTGTTTGGAATTTCTTTGAGTGATTTCTTCACAGTCAGTGACGGACCCTTGATGTCTTGTAATTGGTTTGACTTGTTCTTTAGCAGTTATGTATCCATCCAAATGAATACGTTTAGTATGCATTAAGGCTATCAATGATGAATGATCTCTTAATGTATCGTTGATTGCCTCATATAATTTGGAGAAGGGCGCTAAGGCTATAGTCACAGTAGACATTGTTAGTAGGTACGTTTTTTTTGTGGGGCTATCTTTATGCATTTGAATCTCTGATGTTCTGGGTCCTCTACATTGCGGTGTTACATTAGATGTGCAAGATTCCACACTTAAATTGTGGGAACTTAACTCCTTCACTGTATTTCGATGGGCTTGGGTGGCTACTTGGTGCCGGGCTTTCGATCTCCTTGCCTGATCGACCCCTTCTTGCTCATCAGTGCTCCTCCTAGGTCTCCGATCTTCACTAGATTGTCTAGGTTTTGAGAAAGAGGTCTGTGTTGACATTGATGCCTTTTGGGGATCCGTTGAATGGGTGACGGGAAGCGATTATTTTCCGATGCTGTTGTCGTTTGGGTAATCCCGATGGATAGGAGGCTCCAGCTCTTTTGAACTTGATTGAGTAGAGTGGTTGTCTACTGGCTCTATATCCGGCTCTGATAAAGTGGCCCTGCAACTTTGTTTTTTTGTGGCACTGAAATAATGAACTGATTTTGTAGATTATTTCATGGGGCTTATGTTCTGAAAAGATTTAGTGCCATCTGAGATGGGTGATCTTCCAAAGTGCCATTTTCTGTTATCAAAAGAAAGCGATTTTATGAAGGGCTGAATCATATTGCTGGTTGAAGGTGAAGAAAGAGCACTCTCTCTTTCTCAGTTGCTTCAACTACGTCCATTGGGTCTTGGACTTCTTCCATGAGTTCTGCATCAGAGGTTTTGCCATTGTTGGTGTTTCCTGCACTATCAGACCCCTTTTTCTTTTTTTGGAAAAAGTATTTTGCCATGGGGTTTGGAAGGGTCTGGCATGGGGGCATCTTTTTCTGTAAGATTCTAGGTCTCGTATTTATTGTTTTCCTCCCTTTTGATTTCTGTGTTTTGTATGTTTTTTTCTGAAAGCGTTTTGGAGTTGAGGTTGGCTTTCTCTTTTGATTGTAAAGAAGTAGGCGTGCTTTTTACACGGGGAGGGTTAGAAGAGCAATTTCCATAGGATGCTCCTCATTAGAGTCCTTAGTGTGTGGGCTGCCCATTTTCATGGAGAGTGAGAGAGCCTAGTCATCGCCGTGTCGAGGAGACGGGGCCCTATCAGGCGCAAATTCTCTTCTGTCCTCCGCCTCCTCCTCATCATCATCATCCTCAGACACGTTAAAGGGGATTTGTGCCTGGCCTTTAGGATCTTTCATTAAATTGTAGTCATGGTCTTAGACTTGCACTACTTTGTTTTGTTGTGCGTGCATGGTTGGTGAATGGGTTACCTTTTTCACTAATTTCATTCTCTGGTACATTTGTCAACGGTCCCTTTTGGCCATCGGTCTGTTCACGCCCATTGGGACCGCCCTCCACACTCGTAATCCGTTGGTCCCGCCCGCTGCTCAGATGTTCCATTTCCGGTGCAGGGGACATCAGGGGCCCGCCCGCCGCACACAGTGCGGCCGAGAGGGTGTTCTCTACCGTGACCACGCCTGTCCACATTCGGGGGGTGAAGCCTCAGTAGCTGGTAAGATCATTTTGTGAGTATGTGGCATATTTTGTATACTTTCAATCCTACCTGTGTCCTTGTGTACGGTAGGTTTGTTGAGCAACGCAGCTGGTAGTGTGGTTTCGTTGGACGATGGAAGGCTCGTCACAGCCGGTGTAGATGAAGGCTTGAGATAATTTCTATCTTCTTACATTGTAAGGTTCGCCTCTGAAGGCTCCATCGAAGGAGGGTCTGTTGAAAGAAGCCTGGTGCTATGTGATTTTAAACCAGGTTTAGTCTTTTTGTGCATTGCTGTCAACAATGTCATAGACTGCCAAAGACTGCAGCAACTCAGCTGCCAAATCCACACCCACTCCGCGGCAGAATGGAGTTTTTGTAGAGGGAGTCCCACCTGCAGCCCAATCAGTGGTAATAGTGGAAAGACTCCACAACAGGAACACAGGGACACACCCCAAGGGTAGACTGCCAAAGACTGCAGCAACTCAGCTGCAACTCCATGGCCGCTCTGTGGCAGAATTGAGTTTTTATAGAGGAAGCCCCACCTGCAGCCCAATCAGTGGTAATAGTGGAAAGACTCCACGACAGGAACACAGGGACACACCCCAAGGGTAGACTGCCAAAGACTGCAGCAACTCAGCTGCCAACTCCGCTGAGTGGATTACCGTAGAGAATATTTAGAGAGTATTGTCCGCCGAAGGACGAGCCAGAGAGGGAGTCGGAGTGCTCTGCAGGTGCAGTGATAAGGGGTCCTGGGAGAATGCATGGAGAGGGAAGCAGGGTTTTTCTACTTCCAATTGGTTTTTTCCACTCTTTGCTCCCTTCCACTTGTGATCTGCTCTTCAGCCGAGGGCAGTCATAACTGAGAAGGGCAGGGTCATGCCCCCATAAAGGGAAGAGGTTCCCCCTCTGTGAAGATAGTTAAAATCTGGACCCCAAGGTGATACAGTACCGCTGAGAGGGAGTTCCGCTCCAGACCCCGTTGTTGCGTGTGATCTCTTTCCTTATCTGTTCTGGGACTACGCAGTGTTGTATGGGCCAAGATGAAGGTGTCTTCTGCTACATTAACGGTGATGAACTCTTTTTCTATGTTTTTATATGACTGACTATGTGTGTATTTTGTGTGTGATGTGTTCATATATATAAGGTGTGAATAAAGGGGCCTATAATGAGCCATTTACATTTCTTACCATTCCTAATGGTTTACGGGTGACTTCTTGCCTGTCCGAGTCCAATCACTTGTTTTGCCAGGGACCGGGGAGTGATAAGTCTAAGGCTCTCCCCATGTGGCCAAGCAAACGCAAAACAACGTGGCCTCAATGTAGAGCAAAGAACTTGATCTTGAATCTGAAATTGTGCTGCAGGTCCACACACTGACAACAAAGAATACTTTCCAAGAAATGTACAATCTTCTTCAGGAAATGGCCTCAAGTCCTGGGGATCTAGAAGTAAGGATCCTCCATGTAAAAAAATGTCTTTTTGAGTTAGACTGGTCTAAAACTTTAGATACAATGAAGACCAGGTCGTATTATCATGAGGCTTTGCAGTTTGCTACTAAAAGAATGCCACGTAAAATGTACTTGATGCAATTTCCATGCTGCAAGCTGAGAGAATTATATATGAGGTTTAAGTTAAATCAGATACATACCTTGGAGCATATTTCAAGGTGGGATAAAGGAACAGTGATCAATGTAGAGTCCCTATGCCGTTTCTGTAATGATCAGTCACAAACCGAGTCATTGAAACACCTGGTTATTTATTGCAAGAACTTTGAACTCGCACGATGCGATCTTATAGGAGTGTTAAAAATGGGTAACACTTGCAGTGCTAGAAAATGGTGCTGGACGAATATGATGTGGGGAACATCTGTCAGCACTATAATTGCACTTACTAAATTTCTCGCAATGTTAGTAAATGAACTTGAAAAAAAAGATGCTTTCAATGTAGTATAACTGACACTCCAGGAATTTTAGTAGTAACACTATTAACAGGTGGTAGGATAAGCACTGTTTTAATTTTTTAACATTTTTATGTATAGAGAACATTATGTAACATATTTGTAAATTGGTGGTTTTGTTTTTGATATTTTAAAATGTATGAATTGATTAATGGAATTGTTTGTATGTTGTAAACGTGTGTTAAACTAATAAACAACATTTACATAAAAAAAAATACTTTCCTTTTTAAGGGGAAGTTGACATATTTCTCAGATTCAGATATTTTCATGCAGAATTACTTTAGAATGGGTCTGTGGTTAGGAAGAGTACAATCATATCAATAAATGCACATATATCCTATTCAGCTTCTGGGCATATATCTGCCGATTCATTAAATGACTGTTCATTAATGTTCACAATATACAATGACTAAGAGGACCCTCTATGGGTATTACAGATATCACTCCTTTCAAGAGTTGTAAATAAAGACACAATCTACCCTCATGAAATGGGTCATCTTGGACGCACACTTTTAAAACGCAACAAATTAGGAGTGACTCAATGCTTTGCTAATCAGTGGAGGCACCACATGAGAATTTCAAAGCTGTATCTCCCTAAGGTGGGGAGCTATGACTACACCTTAGCAATGGCTGGTAATTACTTCAAAACATGAAGTCATTAAGCTTGCTGGTAAACAGCAATTTACTTTATGCTTTCAAACAGTTGCTTATGAACAGTTTCTCTATAGCATCACATATGAGGCACATATCCTCCATGCCATAATAGCTGGTGACATATCACTTACCACCATTGCCACCATTTAAAGCCAAGATTGAAGGCGGGCCTGGAATTTCCACTTCATACTTCAAATCCGAGCCCTAAAATTAAGCAAAAGGAAAGCACAAGTAAATAAATGTGACAAACACAGTGATTAATTCATATCTCTTGACAAATGAACGAAAAAGATTTACATTGAAGTGTGTCAAATGTAGCAAACACTACATGCAGTGCAATACAGTATGTCACTTTCAAAAGGTTTAGTACAGTGTCAGGATAGTGGGAGGGTTTCAAGTGACCTTCCTACATTTTGTTCAAACAAAAATCTCTTGGACACAATCAAAGGTCTCTGAGGCTTGTATCCTCGGTTTGTAGTCATAGACATACAGGATACCCCTTTGCCTGTGTCTTAGACCCTAATGCAATGGCAGGGTACTTGGTAGTATCAGGAGTGGGCTTTGTAATCATTTTTACTCCAGGAAGTTAGCCTTTAGTGCTGAACCCAGCTCGCAACTAGCTCCCTAAAGAGTCACAAAGTTCTCAAGGTATGACGACTTCCCTCCGATCCCTGAATTTTTTCACATTCTCCTTTCCACCTCTTCAATGTTACAACATGTTTTCACACCTCCACCCAACCTCCTGTCACAACTCCTCGGTTCAGAGTGTGGCTACCACTCTAGAATGCTTTCCTGATCTTTGTTTCCAACCTTCTACTTCTTAAACGCCTCCTTTTCCGCAACCCTCCCTCCAAGCTCCTTTTTGACACACTTCTGTCTCCTGTCCAAGATATCCTCCAACCACCTCCTAAATACACCCCAGACCCTCAAGTCTACTTCCCTCTCATCCATAATGCAGTCTTTAAGACCCTCCTCTTCCTCTCTTTTAACCCTCCTAACCTTCCGACCACACTCTTCCTTTACCTTGAGGTCACCTCCAACCTCAGCCTTAATACTCTCAAATCTCTATGCAAATATCTCCTTTCTACTTCTTCCTCCTTTCACATCTCCTTTAGCTCTCTCTCCAACCACCTCACTCCAGTTGTTGCACCACACCCCCTCCTTACTCTTCAGCACCTCTTTACTCACCTCCAGCTCCCTCTCCTCTCTAGCATCCGCTCCCCAGACTTCACCCTGCTCCAGCTCCTTCCCCCTTCTTCACCAGCCTCAAAAATTCCATCGCCAAACTCTGCTCTTCAGCTCCAAATATATCTACTGTTATGCCAGGAGCTGGTCTTTAAACAGGGTTTGGTCTGAATTGCTGAATCAGCCTGATTGGCTGGAGCAGTCACGTGATGGATCTGAGCAGGTTCAGTGGCAGGGGGCACAGGGGCTACATGTGCCCCCTGGAGAAAGTATTTAAAAAGGGTAGCCACCATCTTGGACTGTATTCTGGAAAGCCCTTTCTGCTAGCTGGGCGGCAGCGGCTGTTCTCGCTCCCTCAGTCTGCTGCTGGAAGGCTTCTCCCCTCCCCTGGGGGTTGTTTTGTGTCTCTCTCCTATTTCCAGCAGGTTTATCTGGGAGCTTCACTCAGGTTGGGGTAAGTGCTTGGAGTTGGCGGGGGAGAGGGAAAGGTGGAGAGTCCAGGAAAAAACTCCCTCTGTATGTCCGTTTGATGCATGGGTGAGGGAGGCACTTCCTTCAGCTACCAGGATATTAAATGGGCAAGGGTTAGGAGTTTTACATGCTTGTCTCATTTGAGGGGGCGTTAGAATCACTTCCGTGAGTTGCTTGGGTTTTTCCCATAGTCTTCCTGATCCCAACTTTGTAAATTTGTTATTATGTTTATGTCCGGGTTTTCCTTCTGGAGTAGAGAGGGATTATGGAAGATAGTCTTTCTCCTAGGTCTGTTGACCGAGCCCAGGTAAGGTGGATTAGAGACATTTTCCCTATTGTCTCTCTTGGCTTTAAGGACTAATTTAGGATTTCCTAAGGGTTTTCCTCACTCCAAATTCAAAGCTGACCCTCTAGATTAGGTGGTCAAGGGTTTCCCTCTGATCAAGGGGGGAATTATGGGAGACATAGTTCTTTTAGTGCTCGATTATTTGTCTTTCATAAATGGGCTCTGTGAACAGGCTTGTGGATATCGCTGGTCTCAAGGACCTAATGATGGTATCTCCAGGTCCATGTGATGACTGTGACACACAAAGCACACCAGTATGAAATAACAGTCACTGACAAATGTAAATGTCCGTCTGTCATTACGAAATGTTCCAGAAGCACAACAGCTGATGTAAAGATACAATATATTGTAATAGAAAAATAACTATATGATTCTCATTTTATGGGTTGTTAGTTGGAGATGAGGTTGATAGTTATTGAAACATCAGTGAGTGATATAGTATGTGCGGACTGTGTTCATTTCCCATATAGTGTGCCTACTTGATACCCATTTAAAGGGGAAGACGTAAAGTTGGCTAAAATACGGCCGTTGTGAATTTTTATATGTCAACAATGGAACACTTTGGGCTCAAGGTATATATTATCAGATGTTTTGGTGTTATTAAGTCCCTGATTGGGACTAAATTCACGGTATTTTATTAAAGATAACATTTTGTGAAATATTGACGTATTGCATCAATAGAGTGATTTATGAAAATATGGTGTACGCATATTTTTTACTATGGCTAAATGTTTTTTATAGATTGCAATAAGGATCGATTCAAGATCCACTCATACCAGGACTAGTGGGGACGGTTGTTTACATTTTTGAGAAGAGCTACACCAATGAGTTACTGGACAGAAACATGTTGGGTCATATATAGAATGCAACAAATGCATTTTATATTGATAATTATATGTTAGATGTTGATGTTTTTCAATCTTGAATGTGTAATGTTTGTTTCTTACTTTACATCTATGTGTTTTATGTAATCGTCCTGTTAAAAACCTGGTTTTAGGGTTATTAAGTCTGAGTATTTATTAACACAGTTTTTATAAGAACTATGTCTTTTTTCTAAATAAAAATGCATTTTCTTATGAATTAGCCATTGTGTGATATCATATTTTCTTTACATAACAACTAGGTCTGTTTTTCCTTATATATTATAAAACATTGTTGTGGTGTCCCCAGACAGTGGAAAACAGTAGGTTTGTGCAATAGACCTTTCATGGGGTATGTTTGTTGATGATTACCTCATGTGTTTGATTGTCATACAATACTGGCATGCATGGGGAATGATGCAATGGTCTTGAGACGTCTGACAAAAGCTAATGGATGTCAGTGAGTTGAAAGGTCTAAGAAGGGGCCAGGCTAGAGTGCTGAAGGACCTGGAAGCACTATCAAGTGAGCTGGACACTAGATCCCTGAAGAACGGGTTTAATTCCTTATCTGTGGTGTCTTGGCATAAGTGTTGTGAATCACTTGCCACCTCTATTATACTACACACCTCCTATATGAATAAAGGTAGGATGGAGCCTGACCGAGGCAGTGGGGTATCGGTGGTCTTGAGCAGGTCCCAGCTACAGGCCGTTGAGTGGTAGCGAGTTCGCTGGAGGACAGGAGGCTGGGGAGAGCAGAGGCAATCCAAGGTAGTTCTTGGCACTTCTCTTGGCTGAAGAAACTAGCGGATTCAAGTGAAATCCCCTTGGAATGTATGGTCAGTTACTGTGCTGGCTTACTAGTATCGTTTCCAGTCCACTGCAGTAGGTATTATAATGTCTCTTCCAGTTACTGCACTGGGCTCCCTAGTGTCCTTTTCACAGTACTGCACTGGGTTTTCTACTCCTGCACCTTTCAGTGGTTATTGCATGCGTCTTGTAAGCCAAATCAAGGGTTTACTAATCCTGCTTTTGTGTCTTTCAACAGCACTGGGTTTTCTAATCCTTCTCCTTCTGCTAGTCTTCCGTGCATGCAATCATTCTGTGCATGCAATCTTAAAAACGGTTATTGTGTAACACTAGTAAACCAAGTCAAGCTGTACCTAATTCTTGCTTTTCTCCCACTAAACAGATCGTGAAACTATGTGTTCAGATGAGGAGTTTGGTGTGGCAAAGTCAGGAACCAAACAAGGTACGTTTTACATTGTAGAAAAAAAGTCTCTTTTCCTTACTGTAGATTGAATGAAACCTTCTTTTCATCTTTGCAGGTGTTGCTGAGGATCACTAGGCACACAAGCTGTTCGGGACGAGGCAAGATCCAGGTGCAGGCAAGCGTGTTAGAAGTCCAAAACGCTAAGCGCGGGTGTGGCAGTGGGTGTGACTAAAAGCCTCGTTCCTAAAGTTGCCCCTGTGAGTTCAGAAGTCTCATGTGGTTATGGGGGCTTCTGGGGGGATGTAGGCCCCAGCCTCCTGCCACTCCATTGCCTCACTAGGACAGCCCATTTGGCCACGGTGTACAGTATGTATAGAATTGAGGTGGCAACTAACTTTTATAGCTGGCTAGTAGGTTGCAACTTCTGCCCACTGGTATAAGCATATAGTTTAATCAAATATATGCTAGGATGAGGATTTGAAGACAATGGGCCTCCTTACGGGTCCGGCGGTAACCCTGCAGGTTCTACCGGCGGGTTGCCGCTGGACCCGTAATATTTTACCGGCACCTGACTTCCCAGTGCCACAGGCTCATGAGTCCTGCGACACAGGAAGTCAGGCGCCAGCAAATTGTAAGTCCCCATTCCCATAGAGTCCTATGGGACTCTATGAGAGTGGGGACACAGAAGAACCAGCACCGTTGGCAACAGTGCTGGTGCTTCCGTGAAGAGTCTGCCAACCGTGGCCGCAGCGCCCAGCAGGGTACGACCTGTTGGGCACAGCAGCCATGACAGGCAGACACTTGCCCTATGCTTAGGTGGGATTTCCCCATCTAAAGAAAACTTAGAATGGTCTACGCCAGGAAGTCCAAAGTAAAACATTGGTCTGTGTACAAAACCTATACTTGCCCTCAGAACTAATTGTATACAATGTGTAGGGATGTCAGCATCAAAAAGGAATAGTGTTTCAAGTAAAATTCAGAGCTTCTTCTAGCTCTCTGGCTTGTAATTAGCTGCCCTTCCCCCAGTTCAAAGTATTTTATCAAATATAGGGGTTCACTTCCCAGAGTTCAAATCTTACAGCTTTCAGAACAGAAACAAAGGGGTTTTCTTTTCCCAAATTTCAAATCTTCCAGCTTTCAAAACAGAAAGAAAGGGGTTTTCCTTTCCCAAAGTTCGAATCTTCCAGCTTTCAAAACACTTGATTTAAGTATTACAACGAAGTCTTTGCACAACACAAGCTTCTTTATAGGTATTTTTCAGTGGCTTTTCCATTCAGGGCCACCCGGTCTAGGCAGAGTTGTCAGACCACCCGGTCCGGTCCACCCATTACAGGTCACGCAAACGGTACCCTTCCTTGATTGCTTGTCCTTTGGAACCAGTCCACTGCTTCTCCTCAGCAGTGAGGTTGCCTCAGTCAGCTGTGTCACTCTACTGACACAGTATTATGGCTTGGTTAACCGCCTCGTACTTCTTACGCCTCCTTATATTGCCTTGGCTCTTGCCAAAATACACAGCTTTGCCACCGTTGTAGGGGTAAACCTTTTCTGACACTATGTGGTGGCTAGTTTAGCCACCTTACGCTTGCTCCACCTTCTGGTGATTCCTTGATCCTCGCCAATGCTAGTCTCCTTATAAAATACAGTTCTTCGCACTCTCTTTGCTGTGACAAGCGTTGGTTTTCTCATGCCCTGCATTCAACTCCTGGTGCTCACATGGCTTTGCTAGCACTAGTTTACAGTTAATGCAGTTCATTATTTCCATGTGGTTCAAAACTTTCCTTTCAGTAAAGTACACAATTGTACTGAAGTGAGGACGTGCTCAGGTTCATCACACTAGGCACAGCCTAACGTGACCAGACTCTCCAACCTCATGCAAGAACGCACAGTCTTTTACTTAGTACATAGGATTCACATGGCATTTACCATAATGAACTATACCTCACTCTAAATCGACAGTATATGATCAACAGAACACTTGCGACTCAGTTCCAATACCTTTATAGCACACAAGGAGGGATTGGATGAACATCGGTTGGGACAGGTGCAAATTAAAAACAGACCACTTGGAAATATAGTGTGGAGATAGAGGTCTCCCCCCATCAACTGCAGGCACTGGGACTGGTTGTGATGTCCTTGTCCCACCACCCCGCCATGCAGTTCACCTCTCCACAACATTATTTGCAGGATTTGTTTCTCTCGCTCTTCTCTATGCTCGCTAATTACTTGAAAGTAAATGAGGACGCTGGCCGAGGATTTACATGCTCCCAACGTCAACTTTGAGTCGAGTGGGACCTTCATAGCCTACATGCAGCTCCCCAGCACCATTTCCCTTGCTCGCCGAGAATTGCTTCCTTCCTTCTTCCTACATGTTTACTGAGCACACATTTCCTGCATCTACAAATTGTCTGATGCTTGTGGAAAGCAGATCTTCCCTACAGAAAACTGCTTAAACTATCTGCTGCATGTTTTCTATGCTTTCCTTGTGTTGTAGTCTACGCACCCTGGTCAGAACACCTTCACCTAACCCTGAGTCTGTAGCTTTCAACAATAGACCCAAAACAGGAGATTGGGGTGGGGGAGACAGAAACTGAGGCTTCATTAAGGCAGCAGTGCTTTGGGATCGCATTGCAGAGCGAGCTGTTCCCACGGCCAACCAAATCTCCTTACCCTAACCAGCCCAATTCCACAGTGGAACTTTAACACACATATGGCGGCATATTCCAAAGTGTATTCTATATAAACATGTACATTGGCCGTAAAGAACTACATGTTCCAAAACGTACTTTGCCACACACAGGGAAAGAAGACCCATAAGAATAGGGTTCTCACAATCCATGCAACCTCACAGAGTACAGTGGTGTGAAAAGAAGACACATCTCAAAGCATTTGCCTCACTGGATAAGACTATAAGCTGTTGCAACTGTGGTCAGCTCCTCAGCCTTCTGATAATAAGGCCACTCGCCAAGGTTGTTCAGTGGTGCAGAGAAGGCTGACCATTTCGAGGCAAGTTTCAAAACCGATAGTTATTTCCAGTAAATTGATCAATGACACTCCAGTTGAAAACCATGGCCTAAAAACATGAACCTCCAAAACTGCACTAGTCCTATTCAATGGTAAAGTAGTCCAAAACATCTTGAGAGATACAGGCTACAGATCCCTGCTAAACTAATATTTGCAACCTAAACCAAAAAGTGTACAGTTTCCACTTGCTACAATTTTACAGAATGAAATACAGGGCTTCTTATAGTTGAACATAGAAACTAAGTAGCTGGTCTTCATTTTGTGTGCTTTTTAAAAAAACATTCATACGCCATTTTGTGTTTTGAAACAAAGTAGGTACAGAACAACATCCAGAGCAACCCATGTCCTTCCCCCTCCCTCTCGTGGAAAGTGCCGCCACCCCTCCCATCAACACATCTCTTGCCATTTCCCACAGAATTGCTCATGTTTGTGGGTGCAACCTTTGTCTCCGTATACCCGCTGCTCCATCTCACAGCAATGATCTACTCCCTCCAGCCACGTGGGAAACCCTGGGGCTGTCCCACTTTCCCAATTTGCAGCAATGTCTCTCTTGGTCAACATCAGCGCTGCCTTTATCAAGCATAACTCCTTGCAAGTGAAGTCTGTTTATCCCCATATGTACAGCAGACCAAACCTTGGACAGTTTGGTATCGGTTTCCCCACTGCCTCCCCCACAGATTCCCAGACTATCCCCCCAAAACACTGTAGCCTAGGGAAAGCCCATGTAGTATGAAAAAAGGTGTCCACCTCCGCGCACCTCAGATGGGGTCCATTGCTCTCCCCCTCTTCCCCATCTTCTGGAGCCTGACCCTGATGAAGTACGCCCTGTGCATTAACAAACTGAACCAGTCGGAATTTACTGGAGACCCTGGCTTCCCTTGCTGAGCCCAGAGCCCCCATCCAATCCTTTGCAATTGCCCCAGGTCCCTTTCCCACTGTTCCTTAAGCTTGTTCAGGGTAGTGGCGGCGAAGTTGTTGATCACCTGGTAGAGTGTGGTGACCACTCTCCCTGGCAGTTTCCCATCTAAGAGGTTTGCTTCCAGCAGTGAGTGTTCAGGGAGGTCCCACTCCTCTCTACCCTCGTAACTCATGGTGTGGTGCAACCGTGTATAGGTGAATTGTTCATTATCACCTAACCCGTGGGAGGCCTATAGGCAGCAGGAGATTGTGTTCAATAATGTGTTTCATTTGTAGTACACCTGCTGCGGCCCACCTGGTCTGTTTGCCTAGTTTCCCCAACTTCGGGGAGGTCTCTGTTCCCCCAAATATATGCCTGCTTGTCACCACCCCACCCATCCTATCGCCTCTAGGGCTGCGGACCATGCCTCAGTCGTGCACCCGCCAGGCGGCGGTAATGCACTCCTATGCGGGTCCCCATAAAGCAGGAGCGCCGGTGGGTAGTCACCCATGGTATGTTTCTCCACTTGGATGTGAGAAGCCCCCTGGTCGTTCACAGCCACTAACTGCGAGGCCCAGTATTATTTCCTGATGTCTGGTAGCCCCAAACCCCCTCCCCCAGACCGATCTGACCAAGGTGGACAGTGCCACTCTCGGCATCTTATTGCCCCATACCGCCTCTCTCTCTGTATCCCCTCAATGGGGCGGAATATTTTGGCTGGGATCTTCACAGGCTTATTCTCGAGGATGTGCAGCATCCTCTGGAGAGTCAGCATCTTAAATAAATTTGTGTCCAACAGTGTCTACAATGGAAGGGTGTTCCAATGAAGGACGTCCGCCTCGGCTCTTGCCAGTACCAGGTCTAGGTTGTTCTGGAGGAAGGTGCGATTGTCCAGGTCTATGTGGACCCCCAGATATTTAATCATCCCCTGCGCCACTGCTAGTGAGCAGTCTTGTGGCACTGCCTCCCACCCCCCACTCACCGGCAGCAGTTCCGATTTATCCCTGTTGACCCACAGGCCACTGAAGTTCTGAATTCCCGTATTAGTTCCATTACCACTGGGCCAGAGACCCTGGGCTCGCCCAAGTAGATTCGAATGTCATAAGCATAACTTTGTAGGGGGCGCTGCTGAGCAGCAATGCATATTGCTGCTTAAACAGACGGCTGCGTATCATTTAAAATCCTGTCTAAATAATATCCTCTTTTCCAGCATCGCAGAGCATTCCATGCAGTCATCTAATCCCTTAGGACGGTGTCACCGCACTGGCTGAATTCATGCAGATCTATCCCTGCGAAATACATTTTTGGAGGTGGCGCGCACCGGCGTGAGGAGAGGCCAAAGACCCTGCTCTGAGCAGGAGGCCTGGCAGAGTCTAAGACGCCGGCACGCAACTGATGCTGCAGCAGCCACTACTGGTGGCGCGGTCCGTCCACTGATCTGAGCGAATGGCGGTGAGGGACCAGGGACCAGGGCTGCGCTGTGCTTTGCTTTCCTTGCTTCGAGATAATTTGCGGGAAGGCAGCAAAACATCTTTTCAGAGGCGGGGTTGTGCAACCTGGCAGGTTGCGGCCCCTACCATATTGCCCCATACGTCCTGCGCTGGAATCCCCCAGCCGGGGGTTTAGTGCTGCAGGTGTTCAACATGGATCGCTACATGACCGCAGTGCAGGCGGGCTTCGCCTCAGTGAATGCCAAGCTTGATGATATTGTTGTCACCACAAATTCTTTGCACGCAAAATTAGATTTAAAAAGTGGCAGAATCACAGGGGTAAAAAAAACAGGTGGGTGGACTAGAGGATACCGTGGGAAAACACGGCCAGGATCTTCGAGTCATTAGGAGGGAGCTGCAGGCAGTTTTCACGAAATGTGACGATTTCTGAATCCTGCTCCTGCAGAAAAAATGTCAGGATAGTCGGGATCTCCGAGAGGGCAGTGCAGGGGCAGATGGAGCTCTTTGTACAAGCCTGTTGAAAACCATGTTTGGCGGCGAGAAATCTTCAGCTTAGTTTTTGGTTGAAAGGGCCCATCGCTCGCTGGCCCGGTCTCCGAAACTAGGGGTGCTGCTGCATACAACCACTGCCAGATTGTTAAACTAAGCAAAACAAAAGAGGTGATGGCTGGAAAGTTTAGAATGAATCTCAACCTCTGGCATTGCTCTGGGCAACCTTCCAGACCATCATTCTTCACCTGCCAAGCCATTACAAAAGGGGAAAGACCATATGCAAATCACACTTGGTCCCACCTCAAAAAGGGTCAGTCCAGCCCAAACTGCTTGGCCACATCCCTTCTGCACGAGACCACAAGCATCCCCAGACATGCATCAGACGTGTTGGGCAATCATTGAGGAGTAGCTTGGGTTATAGTTTGTCTCACTATGTGAGAGGGTATGCACAGATGTGGGTCCGTTGCTCGCTGCGCCATAGGGAACCAAGCTGCACCTAACTGAGGAGGGCCAGCAAGGCTGAAACATGTCTGGGGTTGCAGAGGGCACCTGCTCTAGTAGTTCGGGCTGGGCTGCTACCATTGGTGGCAGTGCCTGACTGATGTGCATTTGGATGGACCCCTTTTGCAATGGCGCAGACGGGCAAAAGAATTGTGGCGTGGAAGGTTGCCCATAGCAATGCCAGTGGTTCAAATTCATTCAAAACCTTCCACCCATCACTTTTGTGGTTACAGGCTGTTGAACTACCACGACCGCAATCTGTTTCTGAGGCTGGCATGCAAGAAAGGAGCGTTACAATACGAATCAGCCCTGAGTGCACATAACCCAGATTTCTCTTTGGGGGTCCAAGTGGCCAGATGCACCTATGACCACGTCAAACGTCTACTACATGAGCAGCAGGTATCGTATGCCATGATGTTTCCAGCTAAACTGTGCATACCCAATGGTGGGAGAGTGCACTTCTTTGAATCTCCAGAGGAAGCTGTGGCATACATTGAACGATCTATACCTGTCCCACCAGAGCGGGGTCCAGATACTGGCCGATAAGACCGAGAATCCTCAACGGTGCAATTGTCGTCTGGTGACTGAGCTTAGGTTTGGCTGCTGCCACGAATATCCTTGCTGGGTGGCAACATGCCCTGTTGAGTACTTAAGGATGCTATGCTGTAAAGTTTCACAATCTATATTGTTTGGTTGAAGTTCGCATCGTGCTCCCCGGAGTACATTGGCATGATATGGGATACACTGCTAAGTTGGTGTGCATGGGGGGGTGGGCGGCGGGGCAGGGTGGTAATGGGACTGGGTTCAAAAACTTAAGAGGTTGATGGTCGTACTGTTGGTAATTACACATCAGTTATTGATGGGCACAATGGCAAGGTTGACACATGGCAGGTGATGGGGGTAGGGAGGGGAAGTGAGAGTGGTCTCTCGATAATGCTATTGACGTGGAATGTACATGGGCTCAACAACCCGGTTAAGGCCAGGAAGATACTAACCTATGGAGATAGGCAGGTACCCAACATACTTATGCTCCAGGAAAAACCTGCTCTGGGAAGAGTGCACAAAACATTTGCACGAAAATGGGTCCCCCTGAGATTCTACACGGACTATTCCCCGCAGTCACTCCGAGTTCTCACTCTTATACATCATTCTCTGGGGTTTCAGGACTCAAGGAGCATTGTGGATCCACTGGACCGCTATGTCATAGTCTAGGGAGCCCTGGCAGGAAGTCTGGTGATACTGGTGAAAACATATGGGCCAAACATTGACGACCCGGAGTTCTACAGGCAGATCTGAGACACACTGACATCTACTGAGGGGGCAGCTATAGTTTGGGTGGGGACCATTCTGTATAATCAAATGGATAGAACATCGGGTGCTCCACGGGTGCTGACCACGGCGGCCCAGACTCTACATCATTTCCCACTGCTCGATGTGTGGTGGGAGCTGCACCCGCATGCGAGAGAATACACGTATTAATCGACAGAACATGACTCTGGGTCACGTATAGATCTCTGGCTGCTTGCCGCCGAGTGTATGTCAGCGGTACAACACTGTCAAATATGCCTGCGCACATTTTCTAACCATTCCCCGGTGGTGTTATCAATATTGTTTGCTCTCTGCCCTAGGCCACGGTCACTTTGGAAAATAGCCCCTGCTATGCTGAAGGATGCTAAACTGGTGGAGACGTTACATGGCAGTATTGCTGAATTCTTTTAAATAAGCAAAGGTTCAATGCAGCTGAACTCTACGATATGGGAGGCGTTGAAGTTGTGGGTGAGAGGTGTGCTATTGTCTACATCTGTGAGGGCTCTTAAAGACCTCAGGCGGGAATTACAGGAAGTTGAGACGCAATTAAGGGGGCTGGAAAATTAACATGGTAGGGCACGGGAGGGAACTGTGTTAGGTCTTATCCAGAACAAGCTGGCACAGTTCCATGAGCTGGCTGACTGAGAATTATTATATATGTAAAACCTGTTGGGGCTAAGCACTACAGCGAACGTGATACGGCGGGTAAATTGCTAGCTAGGATAGTTTTTTTTTTTTTTAAAGATTTTATTGATTTTATTCAAACAACAAAACAACTCAAACCAAACTTACAGTGAATGCATAATTTGCTCACATATACACCTACATTGTTATGTTTTCGCTCACTGTATTTCCCGTCCCTCCGACCTCCCAGGCCTACTTTCCCACATTGTTAGTTTCCACCTCCTGCGGTAGGGAGTCCTCTTCCGCCGTGCTCATCGAGTCACCATCACTTGGTCCATCATACGAGGGCCCGAATAGTTCTATCATCAGTTGCCTCCAACCCGTTAGGGCTCCCCCTCTCCCTCTATGTCCCCTTTACACGCTTCCTGCCATGCCACCATTTCTGCCTCCGCCCCCTTCTGCAAGTCCCTCCACCATGTTTCAACTTTGGGCCTGTGACATGCTTTCCATCCCATTGCAATCCTTCTCTTTGCCAGGACATATGCTAGATCTTTTAATTTACTCACATGTTTAAGTTTACGCGGTCTGGGGAACCCTCCCAACAAACAAGCCCACGCGGTATCCACCTTCATACAGATCCCCTTATCTTCCATTTTCTGTGCTATGTCCCTCCAATATCTCGTTATCAGTGGGCATGCCCAGAACATGTGCACCATCCCTGCATTTTCCTCATTACATTTCGGGCACACTTGGCTTCCAGCGTTTTTAAATTTAGCTATCTTTAGTGGCGTTATGTACAACTGTATCTGCTGCAACCTGGCATTTCTCGACACTTTTTTGAGATATCCCTGTGCCCTCTCCCACATCCCATCGATCATCGGGTCCCCTACTTCTTCCCAGTCCAGTCTAAGTTGCACCACCTCCTTGCCCACTTGGGCCATTATCATCTCATACACTCTAGATGTTTCGTGCCCCCTTTCCGCCATGTCATATATCATATCCAGGGCGGTATCCGGCTCCTCTGCCAGTTCCACCTCGGACCAGGTGTCTTTGATACGCTGCACCATCCCATGATACGTAATATATTGCCCGGCACTCAACCCCGTTTGTTCCACCAGCTCCTCAAATTCTAGTATCTTCCCATCCTGCCACGCATCCCCCATAGTTGCTATTCCCACCGGTTCCCAGTGCTTCCTGATCATTAACCTTAGTTGCTTTTCTGCTCCCACCACTGTGACCAGTGGGATCTGCAAGGTGCACGGGGATGGCTTGTCCATCAACCGGCATGCCCTTTGCCACATCCCCCATCCAAGACCCAACATCCCTGGACGACCTCCCAACTCCCGTTTGGGCAACCATATCATCTCTTTCAGGAAATATGGGGCACAGTCCCCCTGATGCAGCCTATGTTCTAAGGTCGGCTCCTCAGAGAGCCATTTGGTTACATGTTGTAATTGGCTCGCTATATAATAAACTTCCCAGTTTGGTAATTTAATGTCTCCTTTCACATACAGATTTTGTAGTTTCCACAGGGCTACCCTGTTCCTCATCCTGTGCCATAGAAATTCCCTACATATGCTGTCCAGCCTGGTAAAGAATTTCTGGGGTATGGAGTATGGGATGTTCGCGAAGCAATTCAACAATCTGGGCAATGCCACCATCTTGAGCATCGCCCCTCGCCCCATCATTGCCAAGGGTAGTTTCGGACAGAACTTCATGCTATTCTCCAGTTTCTTAACCGTCCCTTCTGTGTTATGTTTGTGTTCGGCTTCTACCGTATGGTATATGTCTACCCCAAGATATCTGAAGGTTGTGACCTCCCATGGTATCTGCAAAACCGGCAGCTTCTCCACTGAGAGCCCCCTATATCTCCCCAGTGGAAAAACACAGGATTTACTGGGGTTCACATCAATACCTGACAGTTCTGCAAACCTTTTCATCACTTCCAGAATATATTGAAGGTTCTCTTCTGGGTACCGCAAATACAATAACATGTCTGCATATAGTGAAATTAAATGCGATGTCTCCCCACGACAATGCCTATTGCATCATATTGCTGCCTTAAATAGATTGCCAGAGGATCCAATGCCAAAATATACAGCATGGGGGACCAAAGGCATCCCTGCCTGGTACCTCTACCAAGCTGCCACCTTTCAGAGATCACCGTTACTGTCTTCACTCTTGCTAGTGGCGCACTATATAGTAGTTCTACCCAAGGAAAATATCCCGGCCCCATACCGTAATTGGCTAGGACCGCTTTTAACCAAGGCCACTTGACCGAGTCGAATGCATTGATCGCGTCCAGTGATACTACCACTATCTCGCCTGTGTCCCCGTCGGTGTGTTCGACCACTCGATGGAGTCGCCTCAAAATATTCGAGATGTTTCTGTTCGGGACATATCCTGTCTGGTCAGGATGTATCAACTTATTGATGACCTTATTGAGTCTATTTGCTAGGACCGCTGTAAGAATCTTACTATCTTGGTTCAACTAGCAAGCTAGGATAGTTAGGTTTGAATGTTGTAGGCAACATATCACAGGGCTACGGGCCGGGACGGCACAATATTGATGAAAAATGTAAAGACCCATCCCCGTCTTAAATGCAAAGAAATAAGACACACCCCAACGGGGAATGAGATTAAGAGAACAGGCTGCGAGAGTTAGTTGTCTTTTATGTAAAATTGGCATCCAGAGAATTCTGCTGCTCTGGCCAACATTACAAATACAGGAATTTATGAAGGCAAAAATCGTCATTGTTGACATCATTACATAAGGGACTACATGGACACAGGATTGGGCAAAAAATTAAGTAACGTATGTATCTGTAGGTGCTGCTCCCTTTGGATTTTGGAGTTCGGATGGCGGGAGGGTGAGCGTCACAAGGTCAGTTTGTCGGCGTCCAGGCGGGGTGAGGGTCGGGTCGCTGTGAAGCATGGTGGCCACTAACTAAGCTAACAGGAGATACTACCATTTGACATGCACTAAATAATAGTCACTACAGCTCCTTTGAGCAAATCATCAGAAACCTCTAAATTATATACATATAATCACTGTATTACTCATTGAGACTTATATGGAGTACCGGGCTTAGGGGTCTTGACACGTGTGATAACATCGATCGTGGGGTGGGTCTGGGTCTGAGCGCATCACAGAAACTAGGGGGCATGCTGACATTTCTTAATTCTAGGGTGTAATATACTGTGACAGAGGTCTGATTTTAGTTGGGGACACACTGTGGTGGGCTTCATGGCAGGGTCGCGTGTCCGGTACATCAAGAGAATACCTTGCAGGGACACAGGGTAACACTGGCAGTAATTTTCCAACAGCGGGGGTAAGAGGCCACAGGCAGGTTTGTGGAGATGGATGAGCTACAATGCATGGTTCAGGCTGGTTCACACATGGGACAGCGATCTCAGAGGAAGGGTGAGATGTTACATTTGTTTTGTTGCAATTAGCTCCGGCTCAAGCGCGAGAATGAAGCTGCATAACTTTCAGGCACAGTGAGAAAAGGTGGGGGCCATGAACGCGGTGTGCGTGGCGCTGCAGAGGGGAGAGAAGCCTTTTCGTATTATCGCAGTGAGGCCTAATCCAAAAAGGAGTCGAGGGTGCACAAAATGGATGGCAAGTGGCTATGCAACAGTCCCACCTATGCCATCGCCAGCATAAGGGCTGTTCGTTAGCATAAGGGCAATGGAGGCGTCCTCCTCTGTTGGTCGAGCAAGTGATGCACATCGTACTGAATGCATGAGGGGGGCCCAAAGGACCCCTCACTCCCACACATTCCCCCCTTTCGTTACTTCTAAAGTAACAAACTACTACTTATTATTCTCATTCCGATAATACTCTGCTTCCGCCATCGTTTCATCCCAAGCAGGTGTACCTTTTATTGGCATCCAAGCCCGACATACACTTCCCAGACTATGCCCATTCCTAGCATACTCGTCAGGGGTGCATGTCATATATATTCCTCCATCCCAATCAAGGTCCACCCACACCTCCCTGTACCATTGCAGCTCCCTTGGTTCTTTTATGGTCGTGTGATACAGATTATCCACCCTACCTCCATTTTGGCGGGAGACATCTGTCATGCGGTATTTTGGTGGGTCTGGTTCTCCAGTTTGCATCTGTGCATCTATCATAGTGGCTACCGTTGTCCGTCGGCCCATTTTTACCATCACCATTGTTGAATTAGGCAGAGATTTTGCACAGCATCGGATACCTAGTTGGCACACACAGAAAAATAGAATTAACACGATGACTGGGACAAAAATCTTCATCATGATGCTGAACCAGGATGGTATCCAATTGAACATGTCAAACCAGTTGCTTGGCTCTATTCCTCCTTCTTTCAGCATTCTTTCCCCCAGGCTGTGTACTGCTGAGATGACATGGGAGAGGGTCCCATTATCTGCGTCTTCAGAAGGTACGAATGTACAGCATGCGCTCCCGATTTTTTGGCAAACACCGCCGTCCATCGCTGTGAGGAGGTCTAGGACGTACCGGTTCTGCATTGTCATTAGACGCAAGGCGAGAAGTTCCACCTTGATCACGTTGAATCCCTCTTCTGTGTCGTTGGCCAGTTGGATCAGCTCCCAGCGGACAATCTGTAACCATTTGGCGTTTGTCTGCACCTGAAGTCCTGGCGTTAGGAGGGAGGCAAAGAATGTCTCTGCAGAATTAAAGAGTTTATACTTCGCTGGGATTTCAGTGAGAAAGTTGGATGATTCGCTGGAAATATAGTTTGATGACCTCCTTTTGCGGGACAGAATGTCGTATGAAAGCTCTGTGGTTGCTTGTTGGGGCGCTGCCGATGTGTCAGCCGATTGCCCTGCTGCCGATATGCCAGCTGAACCTCTCCTCCCTTGGATATTGTTTTGTGGGATTACCATTAGTGCAGAGTGGCCAAGGTGCAAGTACCTCTCCACGATGCCGGTAGATGCAGGTAGGCTTATTTGCCACAGACCCAGTACATGCCCATGAGTGCAGCTGTATGTTTTTTCATGTCTGCAATGATGATTGTTTTGTTGCATTTCTTGTTGGCACCCATCAGCACCTTTCCTTCTCCGTGAAAACAAAGTTTTCTTTTAAAAAACATTTTTATTGAGTATTTAAACAAACAATACAAACCAAACTTGCGGTGTATACAATAACATATCAATTTTACATTTTTCAATCGCGCTCACTGCTTCCCTTTTCCCACCCCCGTTACGAGCCTACTACCGCTAATGTTCTATTCTGCATCTTGTGATGGAGGTGTTCATGTCCGTGAGGTCCGTCGAGTCTGGCACAGACCCAAATAGTTCTGCTATCAGCAGTTTCCAGGCCATCAGGGTCTCAGTTTCCTCCTCCCCCCCAGCATTGCTGGCTTCTTGCCATACCCTGGTTTCCACCTCTTCCCATTTCTGCAGATCTTTCCACCATACCTCTAATCGAGGTTTGTTGCATGTCTTCCACCCCATAGCAATTCTCCTCTTTGCAAGTGCATATGCCAGATCCTTCGGTTTGCCTACGTGCCTGAGTTTCCGCGGCCTAGGGAACCCCCCTAACAGACAGGCCCACACAGTATCCACCACAATCTTAATACCCTTTTCCGCTAATTTATGTGCAACCTCATCCCAGAAGCGCCCAATAACTGGGCATGACCAAAACATATGCGCCATGCCCGCATTCTCGTCATCACACTTAGGGCATGCCTGCCGTCCTGCATTTTTGAACTTGGCTATCCTCTGGAGTGTCAGATACGGCCTATGCGTAATATACAATTGCATCTGCTTAAGTCTTGCGTTCCTTGACACCTTCTTGTGATACCCTTGGACTCGTTCCCACATCCCATCCTCCTTCGGGATACCCACTTCCTCCTCCCAATCTAATCTCAATTGTACCACCTCCTTTCCTACGTTGGACGACATCATCATCTGATATATACTAGATGTCTTGTGCCCCCCTCTGCTATGTCATATTATGTCTACAGTAGCGTCTGGTTCTTCCTCAAGCACCAATTCGGACCACGTTCTCTTGATCCTTCGCACCAGTCTATGGTACGTGATATACTGGGCGGTGTGTAGCCCAGTTTCCGCCCCCAACTCCCCGAAATCTGTTATAGCCCCCTCCCGCCAGATGTCCCCCATTGTCGCTACACCAGCCGGCTCCCAGTGATTCCTGATTATCATCCTTAGCTGCTCTTCCCCAACCGCCAGTGCAACCAGCGGTACCCGAGGGGAGCATGGGCATGGGTTCCCCATCAGTTGACACGCCCTTTCACCACATCTTCCATCCTAGTAACAACATCTTGGGGCGAACATCCATTACAGCCTGGGGCAACCACATAATCTCTTTCAGGTAAAATGGGACACAGTCCTGTCTGAACAGCCTGGTTTCTGGGGTCACATCCTCTGAAAGCCATTTGGCCACATATTGTAGCTGACTGGCAACATAGTAAACCTCATAATTATGCAATTTTATACCCCCTTTCTCGTAAGTGTTCTGTAGTTTCCAGAGGGCCACTCTGTTCCGTGTCCCATGCCACAGGAAGTCTCTACACATGCCAGCCAATCTACTAAACAACTTCTTTGGTATCAAACAGGATATTCCCGAAGAAGTGCAGGAGCCTAGGCAAGACCACCATCTTTAACATTGCACTACGTCCCTGTTAGGGAGAATTCTCCTTCTAGGGCTAATTTCCCTCACCTAGTGAGTCCCCCAGCAGCTTTGCTAGATTTCTGGAGTTTATTTTTTCCACCTGGTAAGAGTGTACATCCTTTTTCCACTCTTACATGTGTTTTGGCCCATGTGTTTTTACTCATTGTGTGATCTTGGGCACTGGAGCACACCACTCCAAGTGCCCCTGTTCTTGTACGGGTTACACAGCACCTTTAGTGTAGTAACCCAGGGTTGTCTTTAAGACTTCCCTCTGACTCCATTTCGCTGGGGCTGATTACTGACCCCCAGAGAAAGGTAAAGTTGCCATTTACTTTACATAGTCATTTTTTACCACAGACCCAGTACACCCCATCTTACATGGAGTACTGGAAAGGGCTAATCTGTACCCCTTGTCTGTCTGTACCTCCCTGAGCATTGTTTCGCTCTTTTAACATTTAGACTTGGCTGGTAGCAGTGGAATCTACCCTACCTTTTCTACCGCGATTATATTAGATAAACGTGGTACTGTTCTTGGCTATTCTATTAGCCTTGAACATAAACCTGCTTGACCAAATCGTCTTTCTTTTGGCTCCGGTTGGGTTTATTCGCCATTTATTTTTGTTAAAGTCCTTCTTGTGTTTTACTTTGCGCGGCAAACTAGGTTCGCCTTCTTTGTTCACCGTCTTTTGGCAGGCTTCTGCAGAGAAGCCCTCCTGTTGGCGCCTGGATGTCTAGGTAGACTGAATGTGGGGCAGGGGTGTAGTCACCCCCTGCACAGGGTTTCCTAGGAAACCCAAGTCGCACTTTGCCATGATTGGCTGAGGTGGTTGTCCCGGCTGGACAACCCCCCTGCTGCGTGATTCACAGACAGGCTGTGTGAATGGGGGTTTTGCGCATAAAAGGGAGGTCTCTTGGGCTAGAAGTCAGAGTCGCCTCTGGAACTACAAGGAACCGAAGAGAAGCGGAGAGAACGACCGCTGCTGCAACTACCCCATCCCGGGGAAGCCCTGTTGCAGTCCTGAGCTATCTTCCCTTCAACGACTAAGGAAAGATCCAGTCCGGAGTCTTCTTCCCTTGAGCCTGGTGGGGATAACCAGCTCATCTTCTTCAGCCAGAGATCTCCGCCGTGGTCGAAATCACTGCACACTGCTGTAGTGGTCCGGATAGCCACCTGCTGAGCCTCTCCTGTTTTTAAGGAGCACAGCTTTTTCGTTGTCGCTGCTGCCGGCTTCATCCCTGTGTGGTGCAGACCCCCTTCAGACGTCCTCCTTCACAACGAAGCTCTGGGAATCGTGGGTCTGCGGGAAACCAACAGGAACAACTGCCAGGGCACCAGATGCATCGTTGGAATAAGGTACTGTGCTCTACTCGAGGAAACTGGGTGAATCCCTTTTCTTCATCCTCAAGGCTCGTCCTTGTCTTCCCTCCTTCTTATAACTTTTGCTTCTGAACATTGACAATATCCAAGTACTTTAGGGCTACGCTGAATCGTGAACTGTCTAACAGTGCGATCTTCGGCACAGGTCTCCGGTGTCACTTAAACCTGACTCTGACCCTTTGACTTTTGAACTCCTGTTTCTGAGCGTTTCTCGGTACTGTCTGCCTAACTTATCGATTTTTGCCTCCAACTCCCTCTGGGTATCTCAGGTGCTAAGTGTGTTTTTGCCCCAGTAGCATGTCATGTCACGGATACGCGTTTATTGATTCGACCGAACTGTCAAAAAGTGATCGCAACCGTATCTGCGGTATCGTGTTTTGTTCATAACACCGGTTCATTCAAACACAGGGTACTTACTTTGAGACATACTGTACAAAGTGAATTGGTTAGTTGTCGTATATTTAACGTGTGGTTTTGTTTAAAGTTTAATAGAGGTGTTGTGTTTATAACTGATGGTTTAAAAATAAATGTACTTATATTTTTTATCTGAAACCTTGAGTCAGTGTTTGCTTGAGTCACAGTAATTGTGGTCCCTTTGTGTAATCTCTGCTACTGCTCATATGCTCTTGAGATAAGCCTGGCTGCCCCGTTACTGCTACCACTATAACTTAGTAGTACAGGCTTGTACCAAATGTAAACTTGTATTGCCACCTGTAGTCTTAATTGTGTGTAGTGGTCCCTAAGAGCACTGCACAGGATTCTGCCTAACAGTCCCATCATTGCTAAGGGTAGTTTTACCCAGAACCGCATGCAATTCTCTATTTTGGTAATGGCTACTTCTGTGTTGCGCTTATGCTCTTCCCCCACTGTGTGGTATATATCTATTTGTAGATAGTGAAATGTGCTGGCTGCCCATGGTACTTTTAACACCGGTAATTGTTTCAGGGGGATCCCTTTGTATCCACCCAATGGGAACATACTGGACTTCTGAGGGTTCACCGCTATACCGGACATTCTCGCATATCTACCCATCACCTCCAAAACATATTGGAGGTTTTCCTCTGGGTATCGCAAATACAGTAGTATATCATCTGCGTATAATGATATCAGGTGTCGTTCACCACCCACAGGAATGCCTATCATGTCATATTGTTGCCTTGGGTAGATCGCTAGGGGTTCCAGAGCCAATATGTAGAGCATAGGGGACCATGGACAGCCTTGTCTGGTTCCCCTACGCAGCTTCCACCTTTCCGATACCACTGACCCTGTTTTAACCCTGGCCAGCGGTTCACTATACAACATTTTAGCCCACTGTAGATATCCCGGACCCATCCCATAGCCAGCCAGGGACGCCAACAACCATGGCCATTTGACAGAGTCGAAGGCCTTTATTGCGTCCAGCGACACAATTGCCAATTCGTCCTCAATTTCGTTTCCACATTCAATGACTCTGTGGAGCCTTCTAAGATTATTGGATATGTTCCTATTAGGGACATAGCCTGTCTGGTCCAGGTGTATCAATTTGCCTATGACTCTCCTTAATATGTTTGCCAAAACGGCAGTCAAAATTTTACTGTCTTGGTTCAACATCGACAAGGGTCTATAAATGCAGCTATGCCCTGGCTTATTAGGTTTGGGAAGTGGTATTATAATCGCTTGAGTGGCTCTGGCAGTCTGCCTAGCTCATACGCCTCATTCAACATGTCTAACAAAGGGGGGAGCACCTCATCTTTAAATATTTTATAAAACTCACTTGGGAGTCCGTCAGCCCCCGGGGTCTTACTAGTTGGCAACTCTCTCACCACCTCCTCTAGCTCCTCTAAAGTAATCGGTGCGTCCATCTCCTCTCTGTCCTCAGCACTGATCTGTGGCAATCCTATGTCTTCCAGTGTTTCCACTATCATCGCACGATTATCCTCATCATCATCATCCCCATATAGCAGCCCATAATAGTTTGCAAACTCCTGATTAATTCCCTCCTGGGTATCCATCACTGTTCCGTCTTCCCTCGTTATCGATCTAATCGGGGGTCTAGGGGTCTCACTTTTATACAGCCATGCCAAGATCCTTCCCGGTTTATCTCCTCAAGCATGCTGCCTCTCTTTATACTTTTTATAGTTGAGGTTACACAATCTTTCCCAGTGCCCTGCGCACTTTTGCTGCAGTCTTAGTATCAGGTCACTGTCTGGGTTGGTACCGTTTTCTCCTTTAAGTGCCCTTTCCAGTTCTCCCTCGGCTTCCTGCAAGTCCGCCAATATCCCTCCCTGCAATCCTTTGGATTTTGCTATAGCCATTCCCCTTATCACAACTTTAAAGGCCTCCCACAATGTGCCCACTGAACCTACACGGCCGTGTTCATCTCAAAGTAGCTAACTATCTCATCTCTCATGTCTTCCCTAAAAAGGGGGTCTCTGAGTGCCTCTGCCGTGCGGCGCCACAGCGGAATTCTTGCTCTCGGGGGACAACATTGCCATCTAAGGATCAGAGGCGAGCAGTCTGAGAGAACCCTCGCTTTATATTCAACTTACGTAATCTCTGTCAATATCTCTGGGGTGACGAAAACGTAGTCCAGCCTTGTATGTAGTTGCTGCGGGGCAGAATACTACAAGTATTGCCTTTCGTGAGGATGATGCGTCCTCCATGCATCTTCTAACCAAAAATCATTCAGCAGCGTCTGTAACGCCTTGGCCGATGGGGCAGGCCTATCCAATTTCCCATCCGATCTGTCCACTCTCGGGTTTAGAACGCAATTTAAGTCCCCCCCCCAAATCACCACACTTCCCACACACATGCTAAGATTGTTACACAGCGTTTTAAAATATGCAGCAGTATTTTGGTTCGGGGCATAAGTGTTTATAATACTTATTTCCCTATTTTCCACCAATCCCCTCACCACAGCCATCTCCCGTCCGTCTCCACCAGTGTCTGTAACAGCTGAAACGGGACGTGTGGCGCCACCCAGATGATCACTCCCCTAGCATAAGCCGAATATGGCGAACCCACCACCGTTCCCTTCCATTTCCTCCTGACCATCTCCATCTTGTCTCGCGTCAGGTGCGTCTCTTGCAACAAAGCAATATCTATCTTCTGTCTCCATAGGTATAGCATAACCTTATTTCTCTTCAGGTAACTATTGAGCCCCCTGACATTCCAAGTGACTATTTAAAGATCCCCATGGCACATTTGTGTCCCTCTTCCCCCCCCCCACCCATGCAGTCCAACTCCAGTTGCTTAACTCTTCTATGTAGGCTCATGCCCCAACTCGAACACCCTCCAACTATAAACACAACAAACCCCCCCACCTACGCCCTGCCCCCTCCCTGCTCTTCCCCAACAGCACCCTCCACAACTGTTGCCCAGCTCCATCCCTGGATCTCAGGCACCCCCGCATCCAGCCCTTTCTGGAAAAAGCCTGTACTCGCGGCTCAGCAGGGTGAAGTCACCCTAATAGCCGCCTTACTACTAATTTTCGGGGGTAAGTTGCTGCCATCCTGCCGCTCCTATTTGTTCCAAGTTTGCTACGCCTAGTGCTACCCAGCTCACTTGCGCTTTTATTCACTATATTCCAGTCCAACAGTGTCAGAGTCCAAAGGCTACATACTACCAATCAAATGTCCCAAAGTGTCATACTAGGAATCCCCTCCCGCTTATCCTCTCAGTGTACATGATACAGTCTCCTCACTTATCGTGCTCCTGGCGATCCTGCTCCTCACCTCGCTCCGGACAGCCCTGCAAGTCCAGCCATGACGCTGCTTCCTCTGGGGTCTCAAAAAAACAGTGCTCTGCCTTTGTGCAAAACTTTTAGCTTCGCAGGGTACAAAAGCAAGTACTTGATACCAGCTGTACGCAGTCTTCTCTTGACCACCACATAGCTCTACCTCTGCCTTTGCACCAGCATAGTATAGTATAGTCAGGGTATGCTGTGATCTAGGAGGAAGCTCTTTCTATCATTCTGCCCTTACAAAAATACTCCAGGATCTTCTCCCTGTCTTCATAGTTCAGACTTTTCGCAATTATCGGCCGTGGATGGGCCCCAAGCCGTGGTTTCCTCATCAGTGCCCAATGTGACCGCTCAACTGTGAAGCCTTGTCTTGCGACAGCTTGTCTGCTCCTATTTCTTGCAGGATCATGTTCTCCACCTAGTCCGTGGGGTCTTGGCCCTCTTCCCTCCGGCAGGCCGACCACCCAGATGTTGTTCCGTCTCGCCCTTCCTTCCGCTTCCTCCACTCGATTTTCATGGTTAGCAACCTGCTGTTTAAGTTCGTGGACCTCTTTTGCATTATTTGTGCTTACATCTGTGTTAGTCTTCACAGCGCTCTCCAGGCCAATAGTCCTTTCTGCCAGCGCCCTGACGTCTTGTCGCAGCAGGGTGACTGATTCTTACAGCATCTATTTTGTTCTCCAGGGCCTTCCGTAGATCCGCCATTGCTGTACCCCACTTGGCGCTCAGATCCGTTATGGCCGCTAAGACCTGATGGTTTTCTCCTTCTGGGGTGCCATCCCCAGAAGCCGCCACCGCACTTTGTGCCGGGGTCGAGGGGGTCCGCTGTGCCTTTGCAAAGGTCTCCATTGTAGGTTGTTTGCTCTTGGCCTTCGCCCCTTTCACCGACATCATGCAATACTTACTTCACGTCTGGTACCAGCTCTTCAGTGTTATTGTGTCTTCACCAGTTCAGTTTGGTGCAGGAGCGTCCTCCTCAGTGGACAGTGCTGCGTGGTGGAAGGTAAAGTGGCATTTCGAGTGGGCTGTGTCCTACCACGTCTCTTCTCTGGCTACTGTAGTCAATGTCCCAATAGCGTGTTTTTAGAGGCCAGTGAATCCACCCTACCGACTCCTACCACAGTGCCTTCGCTCCTGATGGTAAGATGCCAGTTTGCTCAGGTGTCTGTGAAGCCTGGCGGCACTTCAGTATGGGTCCTGTATCCTTTTTGCAGGTCCCGGCTACTTTTAAGGCCCACAACGTTGAATCAGTTCCTGGGCCCCTATTATGAAAGGGCAGGCTTTCTGTGCGCTTCATGCGCTAATCTATCACTGCGTTCCGTGTGGCACTTTTCCCAAACAGCGTCCTAACAGGGCAGCATACCAATTCGTGTTTGCTGTGCACTACGGTAATGAGCGGATATTTACTGTCGGTTCAATCGTCATCCTTGCCATGTGCGACTCGCCACCATTATTCTGTTCGCGTTCGCTCTGTGCTTATGATAGCTTCCACTGTCACCTGCTACGTTTAACAGGCGTCCGGGGCCCCGCTGCCGTGATTTATAGACCGCTCGCGGTTGGTGTTCTCCTCGCAGATCTCACTGCCGCCCGCTATCCATGTCCTTTGTTGTAACGTTTGTGTGCGGCTGGGAGCCGCGCGAACATCAGGCGCCTGTCCTCTGTGACACAGCAACTGTAACCATTTACGTCAATCGTTCTGCCCACTCAAGCCCCAAAGCACTGCCACAATGTTATGAGTAAAAGCAAGACTTGGAAGCAGAGCGTCGCGCGTCCTGCAGCAGCTAACTTCCTTCGCTTTCCACGCCGTTCAGCTGCTTTCGGTCCTCTCGAGGCTGCGGGTACGCTCCCTTTGTTGTCTGCCATCTTGGCGACAATGGATCCGCACGGCTGCATCCTCAAAATTCTTTTTTCTCTCGGATACCAGGCGCGATGCACTTGCTTTTCAAGATAGCTACAGGGCACATATTCAGACATCCGTATCTTCAGTTATGGAGCGCGTGTGTCATTTTACCGGTGTAATTTCCAGGATCAGTGTTGGATCAACAGGAACTGCACGAGAAGGCACGTCCTATTCCATGGCTAGTTAGCCACGTCCCGTGAAAACAAAGTTCATGTGCGATTTCTTTTTGGGTTAGGTTTTTCGAGAGCGGTAACACATGTGAGTTTTGCAATGTGCTGGGACCACACGGGAGCACACTTTTCTTTGACCCATGAAAGTTTTCTTCAGTTAGTCCTCTGAGCGCTTCAGCTTTGCACTCGATAGTTTCGTCATGCCACTTATTTTCTGTAAATCTCATTCCTCTTATGACAAAAAATGGCTCCTTAATACAAATTACTCCTTGGCCCTGGCTTGTGAAGGTTTTCTTGTTTTGCAGCATTTCTATTGTAACCGTGTGTGCCTGGAAGGTGCTCTGAATCCTACATAATATGAGATGAATTAAACATTGGGCATCTGACAAGGGCACTTCTTGGGGTACAGATATTTTAGACGTGCCCGATGCGTGCGGTATGAAAGAGCAAACATAGCAGCTCTCGTTTGTTGGTTGCTTGTTTTGCCGTTGCACTCATGTCGGAGTACCATTTGTTAGACTGGTCTGGGTGGCGGGGGTCTTCTAGTTCATCTAATCCCAGGCTTTTTATCTCCCGCCCCCCTTTTCCGTCTCCTCCTCCTCCCTTCCCTGTCATTGATCGTTTTTACTTTTCGATAGTGTATGGGAAAAATACCTGCCCAAGCTGTGTCATTACGTTCACTAGCAGCTTGCCAGGCCTGTGGGTCTGGCATCTCTGATTTATTGGTAGCAGCAATATTAAACTTCAGTGTAGTGCTTTGTGAGGTAAGTTCTGTGGTTGCTTGTACATCAGTATGTATCAGATCAGGTTCACTCTCCCAAAAGTAATCCCCATCATACTGATTGGTCTCGTTCACATTACTTGGCCTGATAGCAGCAAGTGGAAAAAAGGGGGCTATTGTGCGATTCTTATGCAGCGTAGTGAGATTTGCAGTGGTTGAGGGATTGTGTCTCCACATAGTTTTTCCACCCGCCCAGATGAGTGCTGAGCCTTAACGTATTAGGTTTACCCCACTCCCCCTTCTTTCATGTTATCGATAATGAAAGACACAGTATAGTACCATGCCATAAAAAATTATATTGTAGAAAACAGTATTGAACAGTATTTTATACCACTTTCTATATTATAGTATTTGCTAACTCTATTAGCTCCCCTATTGCTAACTAACACTGTCATCATCAGTGAGTGCACTCCTTTCTGCCATTGTTTCACCTGAAGGGGCGATATAAAATTGTTAAGTGACATGCATGCATAATTTAACATTTTACTGTCAACATATTCAATTTCAACTGCTCTATTACAGTATTTATACAGTATTTATAAATCTCGGAGAGTTCCATCTCCGCACAAAACTTTGCACATACATATTTTCTCCTGGCATTAATTGACCCTTTGGACTGTCATCTGCTAGCATTGCAGTGTCTGTTGCAGCGTTTTCTGTAAATGGTGGTGCAATTTGTTTTGCTATGCTACGCACTGCACGTGTTAAATGGGTGAGGTATTCCTTAAATTTGTCCCCCAGCACTGTGGCAGCTCTGTGAGTGTCTGAAGCTCCTGTCACTGGGGAGAGCGGCTTATGAATGCGCCTTCCCGTCACTATTCCGTGTGGGTTCAAATGCTGGTCTTTAATTGGTTGTGTTCTGAGTTGGAACAGTGCTGGAGGCAAGCAATACACCCGGTTCTTCTTGAGCGTGTTACATAACTTTGATAATTTGCTTTATAGCAGGCCGTTGATCTTTTCTACCACTCCGTTAGCCATTGGGTGATAAATAGAACACAGTTTGTGCTTAATCCCCAGTAACGATGTTACTTCTTTGAAGAGGTCATTCACAAAGTGTGTGCCATTGTCTGATCTTATTACGTCACATATACCCCCACCTTGAAAAAACCTCCTGCACTAAGAACTTGTTGGCACTTTTCGCATCTGGGTGCGGGCAGGGTCCAGCTTCCATCCACCTTCAGAAAGGACACACTATCACAATTAGGCACCTTGCTCCGTTACATCTTCCCCCATATCCGCATTGTCAATGTGGAGCTCTCTGAACAGACCCCGAGGGCGCGTTAATGTTCCTAGCAACGTTCTTAGAGTCATTCCTGAATTATATATTTGACATGTTGTACACTCTATTGTTAATTTGGACAAGTGTTTGTATATGTTTGAAATAAACCAATGCTCTTGTATTTCTGCTGCAATGTGTTTGGTCACGTGTGTTGGGAAGTGCAATTGTTGGAATGCTACTTCTAATAATTCCACTGGCATTACTACCTTTCCTGTTAATTATGGTCTCCATATTAGATCTGTTGGTGACTGTTTACATCCTCTTTAACCCCACAGTTCCTGTTCTTCTGTAGGAGCATGTTTTTGTAACTATTATTTGGGCAATTGGTGTGTGACTGAATCCTTCTAATGCGTCTGTGCTTGGTGTTCTTACAATGCATTCTATTGCTTGTGGGATATCAAAATATGCAGCGTCTTTCGCAGCTGCGTCTGCTGCCGCGTTCCCTAATGAGATCGCAGCTGTGTTATTGGTATGTGCTTGGCACTTCACCAATGTTACTACTAATGGTTCTGCTAATGCTTCTATCAGTTCATTTAGTAATGCAGCATTTTGTACTAGCAAACCATTTACCCTTCGAAACTCTCTTTGTCGCCATCGTGAGAGCCCCAAGTGTACTGTTGTTGTAGCATATGCTGAGTCAGAGTATATTGTGACCGCACATCCTTTAGCAGTGCGCAGTGCTTCAATTAGCGCTGTTAATTCCGCTGCTTGAGCCAAACAATGAGAAGGGAGGTGTTTCTGTACAATAATCTCATTCTTCCTCTTCCGTTCTTACAACTGCCGTCCCCACGTGCTTTTCTCCTGTTTCACTGTCTATTGATGCGGACCCGTCCACAAAGTATATTTCTCCTTCCTGTAGTGCATTCTCACTTGCTTTGGGAATATCATCCTCTTCTCCCTCATATGTAGCACAATCCTGTGTCTGGATATCTTCTAATGGCTCTGTAATGAATGTTGCTGGGTTCACAGTCTTGCATCTGACCACATGAACATTCGCGCTTGAGATTATCATCTCATAGGCTGTTGCCCTTTGTGTTGTTAATGTTGATTTTGACCTTTCTTAAATTGCAAAGAGTGAGTGTTCTGCGTATAGGGTCACTGATCATCCCATTGCGATAGTGGCGCTTCTTTCTATTGCGAAGGCCACTGCAGCGAGAGCTTGTTCGCATGCGAAGTGGCCCTGCATTACTGAGTCTAATGTACCGCCGTAATAGGCCAATGGCTTGTGACCTAGTGATGTTTTCTGTGTTAACACTGCAGTCATTAAAATGCCATTGCAGTGTGAAAATAGATACAATTCCCGAACGTAATCTGGGTTCGCCAAAACTGGTGCGTGTGCAATGAAATCTTTCAGTTTGAAATGCTGTGTCATCATTTCATCTGTCCATTTTAATGGGATATTATTCTTTTGCGCTTCCTTCAGAGCCCGCAACAATGGGCGTGTTTATGCTGCATAGTCAAGTATCCATGCGCGGCAGTAATTACAGATGCCGAGAAATTTTTGCATGTCTTTTACTGTTTTTGGTATGATCAGGTGGCGTATGGCTGCTGCTCGGTCTGGTAATATTCTTTTGCCATCTTTTGAAATTAGCTGTCTCAAGTATAGTACCTCTGCTAGGCAATATTGCAGGTTGCCCTTGTCCACCTTGTATCCTTTTGTGGCCAACAAATGTAACAATATTATTGAGTCGGCCCTGCACTGTTCTTTGCTTTTACTGCAGACGAGTAAATCATCCACGTATTGCATTATTGTGCTTTCTACATCAATGTTTCCAATATCTTCGCGCAATATTCTATTGAAAATGCTGGGGCTCTCACGGTATCCCTGCAGTAATCTACAATGTTCATATCTGTTACCCCCTAGCGTGAATGCTGTGAGGTACCGGGAGCTTGGGTCAAGTGGTATTGAGAAGAAAACATTCTTCAAATCCACCACTGTGAAACATGCAGCATCCTTAGGTATGCTACACAATATTGATGCGGGATTAGGCACTAATGGGAACTCTTTCTGTATGGTGTCATTCAGTGGGCGTAGGTCCTGATCATCCTCCAAGCCCTGCCCTTTGCTTTTTTGATTGAAAAAAAAAATCGCTGTGTTACATGGTGAATTGGATGGTACTATTATCCCTTGTTGTAGTTGTGTGTTTATTGTTTCTCGTATCCCTTCCTCTGCCTGTCTTGATAGTGGGTATTGTTTTATTCTAGGGTGTATAGCACCTGGCTTCAATTTTATTTTGATTGGCGTAACTTCTCGTAATAGCCCTACATCATGGGGGCCTGTTGTCCATATTTCTGGCAGGACCTTTTCCATGTCCTCCTCAAATATTATAGGTGGCACATTAACACTAGCCATAAGAGGATTGTGCTTTTCCCTGTGCTGAATCATGAAGACGCGCAACATTATGTTTGGGTCTATGCACAGCACTGTTCTTCACTCACATCCATGCCATGTCCAGTCCTATTGCCGCAATAAGTTTGCTTGAAACCTGTACCCCTTCTAGATCAATTGACGAAATTGTTCCTGGTACAATATCTGTGTTCACAATTGGGCAGAAGACAAAATCTGAAGGGACCTTCCATTCTTTTCTTGTTATCTCTGGCACCACCCATGCTAACACTCCTATACCATAAATGAACATATCCATGTCAATAGGCACCCCCCTTACTGCAACTTTGTTTGCCATTGCGCTAATCATCAACATTACCCGCACGGGGCACACTCCTGGCGTGGAGCAAAATATTCCCTGCTCAGTAAAGGAGATTGTCATATTTAATTTACTTAGGAGGTCTCTTCCCAACAAATTTATTGGCGAGTCTTCATGGTACAGTAGAGGTGCTCGCACTGTTTTTCCCTCCACTGTTATGTCAAGATCTTTTGACTAAGGAACTTTTAAAATAGCCCCAGAGAACCCCTGCGTTTCCACATTTTTTCCCCGAGAGAGGAAACCGGCCTTCCATGAGGCACGATTTTTCAGCTCCCTAGTCCACCATAAAGATGAACTGTTTGTTTCCTATCTCTGCCCCCACTAGTGGTTCCTCTTCTGCAAGTAGGGTAGTGGATAGGACTGGACACGCAAGTGCTCTCTGTGGGCTGTCCTAATCTGCATATGTCTCCATTCCTGGAACAGAGAATACGCTATCTCCCAACACTGCTACACTGCGAAAAGGTGCCGGTGAGTCATTAGCTGATGTTGCAAATATATTATTATTCATGTTGGCCATAGTATTCTGTCTTGCCATTTATTATGGCATACCTCTCTGCTGTGGTTGTTGTTGGGGCTGCTGTCTCTGTTGCATTTGGGGCTCATTATAGTATTGCTCGTTCTGCCCATTTCCTCCCATAGGTAACGCATAGGGGCTGCCTGGGTGTGGGTGACCATACTGCTGTTCATTTCCCATGCAGGGCTGTCCTTGGTTGCAACCCATAGGTCGCATTCTATTGAATAATGCCCCCACCTCCTGCAGTTCCAGCACGACCCTTGTGATCCTCCCCTCATCCCAGGCCCTCCAAATCCTCCATTTACCATGCCCCCGAATCCCTCTCGTGGTCCTCTGCACCCACCTTGTCCTCTGGCTGGTCTCCCTTGCCACTGGAGCCCTCCGTACTGTTCCTCTCCGTCCCACTGTTCTTGTCCATTTGCAGCCCATGTTGCGGCCATTCTGGCTGGTGTGTTTCCCACTCCCTCTTCTCCTTCGCCTAGCCTGTCAGTTGATGTAGTGGCATTCAGCGCTGCGACCTTCACTAATTTAGTTTGCACTAGCTTTGCCTCGTCCGCCAACCTTCGCTGTGCTATCTCCCTTTCTCTTTCTTTGATCCTCATACAATGATGCACAATTATGCTCTGAATTTCAGGCCAGCCCTTGGCTTCTATCCCAGCTATTTTATCCAAGGCCTTCTGTAGCTCCTTTGGAAGCTCTTTCTTTATTATAAAGTAGAACAAGGCGGTAGATTGTTCCCACGCCGTACCCGTTTCACTTCTCCACAGGTCTTGCACCCAGAGGATGAATTGCGTAGGCTCCTAGTCATCTTCCCATAGTGCTCTGCATCACCAAGTGTAAGTTTGAAGTGTCTGGAAACATTCTCCGCAGCGCATCCCATACTTGTGCTCTAACGTTATTAAATGATGATCCATCATGGCAGTCACAGTTCATCGTCACTCCCGGGAACCCCGCCTTCAACCACACTGCGTCTGCTTGATCACCAACAGCAGACACCAGCAAACTTTTCATATATCCTATAGCCAATGGTACCCCTGCAGTATGTTTTTCAAATGCATGTATCCATTTCCCTGCCCCACCCGAAAGTGGAGGGAGAAGTTTCAACAAGTTATTCTTATCCATCTGCAGCCACGGTATGTAGTGGGGCCTCCCTGCTCCCTTGTGTATCAGCAGCATTTGTACCTTTGTTTTTCCTCCTTTCTTACTTCCCGTTCCCTTCTTTGTTTTACTCACCAGCATGTTCTCTACTCTTTGTCTTAACCTCCCTTGCCACCTTGGTGCAGCCTTGTCATCCTCTTGGTCGAAGGGAAATGGCAGCGGAGATCCTGCCGCCTCCGCTCCCTCTTCATATTCATCTAAATCACTCCATACTTCTTCTACCTACGCCTCTTGCTCCCCTCCTTCTTGCCCCGCCCCTTTCTGGCTGTCTGGTGTTGCAGGTCGTATTATTCTTACAGGTTTGCCATTTAAATGCAACAGGAACTCACCTGATTGCCACTCTTGTGCCTGCCCTTTTAGTATTGGTGCCGGCGGCGCCGGGGATGGTGTGGATTCTCCTGCTACACTTGGCGGAGGCGTGAGGTTAACTGCTGTGAATGGTGATACTTTCCCCCTCCACCTAGCAAAATCTGGCCCTTGTCGCACAATCCTCTTAATCGTGTTATCTCCAATTGTGCATGTGCAAGCTGCCTGTCTAGGTCTCCTGTTAATCGTGCTAAATTCACTGGTGGGGCACTGGTTGGGCCGTACAGCCCTCCCCTTTCATACGGGGCGGGGCGGTGGCTGATGCTGTTGCCGGGGTGGTTGGTGTGGTGCACGCTGGCACATACAGGGGCTCACTATATCCCACTGCAGGCCTGGTCAGTAATGGAAATATTCTAGTGGGGTCATTCTCTGTTTTGGTTGTTGTGCATTCTCCTCCTGCAGCCCCATTTCCTTCCTCTGGGACCTTCTCTGTCTCAATTACTGTGCCTTTACTTACCTCGCCACTGGGCGCTACTCCTTCAAACATATCTAGCACTTCCCTTCTATTCTGCAATTGCTTTCCCCTGTATTTTGCGAGCAGGTGTGTGGATACCAGATCAAATACCCGCTTATCAAAGGACCCTCCTTTTGGCCATATGGGCAATACACTGTTGCCTTTTATTTCCACCACCCATTGATCATGATATTTCTGTATTTTTTCACTATATACAGGGAGGTGCTGACAAATATGCGCTAATGGTGTTGTCCCCCCCCATAATGGCGTATTTGTTACTTTTATTTGCGTTCACTTTCGTTTCTGGGTATAAATACACACTATCAATTAGTCAATCTCCTTTCTGTAACACGTCTACTCAATCTTATTTAACTCTTAAATGTCAACATTCTTTTTACTTACACCCTTTTGCTGGAACCACAAATTATTTCAACACAAAATTTTAATGGTTTACCAATATTCAAATTATTTCTCAACATGAATCACCATTTTCATTACCAATATTTCTCATTAACCCTTATGCTTCCCGAATCACAGATACAGAAGTACTTACTGACAAAACAACATGTAAAACTTCAACACATAGAACATGTAACATGAACTACCTTCACTTTACTTCCCTTTTTATTTATTTCAGTTTATTGCCCCTCACTCTCACTTTCTCATACACTCCCCACCTCTGAGCCCCCTCAGGCTACCTCTCCAAGAACTCACACAAAAAAAAGAATATTCTAAAGTACTACTCTGAGTCTACTAAATATATGAGACTCCTACTTTTTTCTCTTTATCTTCACTTGTTCCCTGCACTGGACGAGACAATGCTACGCGGCGCCGCCTTCTACCCCGTTCGGGCTAGGCTCCCTTATTTCTCTTTACCTTTTTTCAACAAAAACCTAATGGCCATATAAAGGATAAATAAGAAAAAGCCTCAGTGACATTCACACAGACCCTAAACCTTCTGTTCCCCTTCTCCAAAACCCTCTTTTTTCCCTTGTAAGTCTCGCATGCCGGCACTCACCTGTTCAGTCGGGTGGTCCGAGAGTCACCATTCACGGTCTATCCACAATCTGGTCCGCACCCCAACTAACCCGTGGCCCGCCTCGGCAAGCAGTTTTAGTTGGATATTTGGTAAGCGGGAACCCTTGGACCCTCTCGTTTGTGCGCACAAACTGGTCAACCCCGGAGGCGATGGTTTCGATGGGGGGCGTCCCGGAACCCGCCGCATGGCACGGGGCCTTAGGGCACCTGTCCCAATCACGTCGTGGGGGTCACCAAATGTAAAGGCCCATCCCAGTCTTAAACGTGCAATGCAAAGAAATAAGAAACACCCCAATGGGGAATGAGACTAAGAGAACAGGCTGCGAGAGTTCGTTGTCTTTTATGTAAAATTGGCATCCAGAGAACTCTGCTGCCCGAGAGCGCTCTGGTAAACATTACAAATACAGGAACTTATAAAGGTAAAAATCGTCATTGTTGACATCATTACATAAGGGACTACATGGACACAGGACAGGATTGGGTAAAAATTAAGTAACATATGTATCTGTAGGTGCTGCTCCCTTCGGATTGGCTTTCGGATGGCGGGAGGGTGAGCGTCACGAGGTCCGTTTATCTGTGTCCAGGCGGGGTGAGGGTCGGGTTGCTGTGAAGCATGGTGGCCACTAACTAAGCTAACATGAGATACTACCATTTGACATGCACTAAATAATAGTCACTACAGCTCCTTTGAGCAAATCATCAGAAACCTCTAAATCGTATACATATAATCACTGTATTACTCATTGAGACTTATATGGAGTACCGGGCTTATAACGTGTGATAACATGATCGTGGGGTGGGTCTGAGCGCATCACAGAAACTAGGGGGCATGCTGACATTTCTTAATTCTAGGGTGCAATATACTATGACAGAGGTCTGATTTTAGTTGGGGGCACACTGGGCTGGGCTTCATGGCAGGGTCGCGTGTCTGGTACATCAAGAGAATACCTTGCAGGGACACAGGCAGTAATTTTCCAACAACGGAGGTCAGGGGCCACAGGCAGGTTTGTGGAGATGGATGAGCTACAAGGCATGGTTCAGGCTGGTTCATACATGGGACAGTGATCTCAGAGGAAGGGCGAGATGAACAAGTTACTTTCTTACCTGGTAATGTTCTTTCGATGGGATGTTCCTCCGATGTATTCCACATTTATGACAGTAATCACCACAGCTGTGCTGCCTCGGAAACTTTTTAGGCGTAGGCGTCCTACGTCGATACGCTGTCCTCGCGAGCCTCCGTCGAGGGTCAACGTCACCAGATGTTCCATCTAGGACGCACGGCGCTCGTAGCCTCAGTTATAGTTTTTTCCCAGAATGTGTGGTACTGTTAGGGAGAATTCTCTGTAAAGGCTAAATTCCCAAACCTAGTGAGTCCCCCAGCAGCTTTGCTGGATTTTTTGGGGTTTATTTTTTCTCCTGCTAAGAGTGAGACTCTTTTTCTACCACTCTTAGACATGATTTGAGGTGTTCCTTTGACTTTGTATGTGTTCTATGGGCTATGGGGTCCTTTCCCCCAAAGGGTTTCATGTGTTTTTGATATGTGGGTTACACAGCACCCTCCGTGCAGTAACCCAGGGGTGTCGTAGCGACCCCCAAACAGACTCCATACCCTGGGACTGACTACTGTCTCCCAGGGCATGTAAAGTCACCATTGGCTTTACTAGTCTTAAATTGTGAACAGAACTAGTACAAACCATCATATTGTGGACGTACTGGTCGGGGCAATTCGATTGCCCCGGGGTCTGTTGTTCGAGGGGGCACTGTCCAGTCCCCCGACCGAGTTTTGGCTGGTGGCAGTGGATACTACTTTTTATATTCGACCGCAAATATATTCCTATGGGATTTCCCCATTGTTCGAGGCTATCACTTTTTAAAATAGCCTCGAGCATACCGCCGGTTTATTAAATTAATATAAATTCACCGGTTGGTATTTTTTGCCGAAACTTGGTTCCAAAATGGTGTTTGTGTTTGCTTCTGTGACTCCAACCCAAGTCGAGCCCTTTGTTCCACTTTTTGGCGGGCTTCTCCACAGAAGCCTCCAAAAGTGGAGCCACTCTGTCTGGGTACCACAGTGGGTGTGGGAGGGGGTTTAGGCACCCTGGACTGAGTTGCCTCGGCAACTCAAGTCGCACTCTTGTGTGAGTGGCCCAAGTGGTGAGCATGTTTGAGTGACAGCTAGGCTGAATGAATGGGGGTTTTCTGCATAAAAGCAGGGCTTTGGGGACTGGAACTTCAGAAGTCACCACAGGACCTAAAGAATCCGAGGAGGGAGAAGCCGAGCCGACCTGCAACGACGACACCACCGGTGGAGCCCTGCTGAACCGTCTCACCATTTTTCCCGACGACAGAGGAGATCTCCAGCCCGGAGAGTCTTCTTCCTTTGACTGGTGGGGATAACCAGTTTGCCCGTTTTTTCGCCTTCCTGGACCATCTCGTGGCCGCCTTGTCCGTGCCAAGCACCCCGGCAACCGGAATACCACGGTTTACCACTACCGCAAAGAAAAGGGTAGTACCTTGTAACCGGGAAACTCCGCGGCTGGTTTCTTCCCTGGCAGTGCAACGACCTTCAGCTTTCCTCCACGTCGAGGCCTCCTCTTCCTCTGGACGAAACACCGACTTGCACCCGCTGCCAGGAACAACTGCCCCCGCTGGAGCGTTCTTCCCATTTTCAGCTACTGTGTCCAGCCTGGCTTCCCTTGCGACAGATCGTTCGGGGTGACAGTAAATCCTCAACTTTCTAACCTGGGTTAGCCTGGGGCCTGTTAACTAACTTTTCCTGACTTGATCTCAATCTTTTGTGAACTATTTACAAAGACTCTTTGGGCATAACCCCACTGTGTGACCCTGGACACATTTCGCTTGCTCTCTCTAAGAGTGGGCCTGGCATTTGAACTTCCTTGCTCTCCAGTAGACCTTGCCTAACCTGCCTCACTGTGGTTCTTTGAAAAGTATTGAAATTTGTGTGCTTGCATAACTTTGCCTTTTCCCTCCCTTTTTCTATAACTTATTAGAGTGCCATTTTATGTTAAGCGCACACCTCTGTCTGAAAATAAGTGGTGTTTCTCACTAAGACTTGTTTAATAAGTCATTAGGGTTGTATATATATATAGTAGTGACTGTATGTTGAATTTACTTACCTCTTTTTGTGCAGGTGTAATTTACAAGTGTGTCTTTAAATAAATAATAATATACTTTTTACACCAAAGCTCTGGTCAGTGTTTGCTTGTGCTACTGTATCTCTGTACCTATTGTGTATCCTCTATATACTGCCTAACTCATCTTGAGAGAAGTCTGACTGCTCAGCCACATCTACCAGGTAAATCTGGGTGGTACAGACAGCTACCAATTGGGTTTACTGCCAACCACCTGTAGTCCTAAATCTTTTGCAGTGGTCCCTAAGGGAACTGCACAGGTTTCTGCCTAACAGGCACCAATCTCCTGCCAGTATGACTGCAGAAAGCCTTGCGGAAATGTAAGCTGCAATCGCATAGGAAATTCTGTAGAGGGGCAGGCTGGGAGGATGCGATGTGGAATACGTCGGAAGAACATCCCATCAAAAGAACGTTACCAAGTAACTTCGAGGGGATTGTGTATTCGGACTTATTCCACATCTTTGACAGACTCCCAAAGCAGTACCAACGTATGGAGGTGGGAAAAGGAATTTTAGAATGCCCAAGCAAATTGCAGAATAGAGGACCACCTTACCAAAGGCCAAATCTTGCCCATGGATAGAATCCAGGGAGTAGTGTTTTACAAAAGTATGGACAGAGGCCCATGTGGCTGCTTCACAAATATTACCAATAGGAACACCCCTCTGCAGAGCAGTAGAGGCAGCCACACCCCTAGTAGAATGGGCCCATAAGCCTACCGGAGGGTCCTTACCCGCCAAACGGTGACATTCAGAGATTGTCAAAATGATCCATCTGGACAAGGTCTGCTTGGTAACAGCTTGACCTAAACGCATTCCAGCGTATCCTACAAATAGCTGATCGTCCACTCTGACCCGGGACATCCGTGAGAGATAAAAGCTCAAAGCTCTCCTCAGATCCAACCTATGGAGCCTCTCCTCTTCCTTACCAGGATGCGGAGGAGGATAGAACGCCAGAAAAATTACCTACTGGCTCAAATGAAATTCCGACACAACCTTCAGAAGAAAAGAAGGACTAACCCTAAGGACAAACCTGTCTTTATGGAACACAGTGAAAGGTGGCTTGGAGGAGAGTGCCTGCAACTCACTCACTCTGCGAGCGGAAGTAACCGCAACCAAAAATACAGTGTTAAAGGTCAACAGTCTCAAAGGAAAAGAATGTAAAGGCTCAAATGGAGCTCCCATTAGGAATTTTAGAACCAAATTCAAATCCCATCACGGCACCTGGACCGGGGATGGTGGAAACACATTAGTTAGTCCTTTTAAAAACGGAGAAAGCAAAGGAATCTTAAAAAAAGAACACTCCTCATGAGCACTTAAATATGGACAGCACTGCCAGGAAACCCTTAATGGTATCCACTTGCAGGCTCTTGTGGGCTAATGAAAGCAAAAAAGACAGAAACACAGGAATTGAACACTGAAAAGGATCCACATTCTGAACCCTGCACCAGTCGCAGAACTTTCTCCAACAGCAACGGTACAGGGATTTTGTTGCTGGCCTTCTGGCCGAAAGCAACACCTCTATCACGTCTTCAGGGAGGTCCCAATCCTTGTACCTCAACCAAGCATGAAGGTTGAGAGACTTGACCTCTGGATGGAGAACCCGATCCCCCCCCTCCCGTGAGAGCAGATCGTCTTGGTAGGGAAGACGGCGTAGACAGCAGATGGACATGTTGAGAAGGCCCGGGTACCAAGCTCTCCTGGCCCATGTCGGAGCAATGAGGTTCATTCGGGAACCGAACCTCTGTAACCTCTGCAACACTTGCGCAAGGACGGAGACTGGAGGAACTCGTCCCCTAAGGCTCCTCTTAGAGGAAATTCCCGCGAGCAGAATCTTTCGCACTTCCGGTTGACACTGGTAGCGAAGAGATCCACTTGTGGGCTCCCCTAAAACGCCAAGATCTCCAAAAGAATTTCCTGAGCCAGCTCCCACTCGTGAGAGACCGTGCTCTGCCTGCTGAAAGCGTCCGCCGCCGCAATTTCGTCTCCGGCCAGATGAACTGCCGAGATCAAAATTTCCTGCTGGATGGCCCAGAACCAGAGCTGCAATGCCTCTCTGCACAGTGGGAGAGACCATGCCCCCCTTTTTGTTGAGGTAGGGCATTGCCACTGTATTGTCCGTCATAATGAGGACATGGTTCCCCCGCACATACGGCAGGAAAGCCTACAGGGCTAGCCTGACAGCTCGCAGCTCTAACAGATTGATGTGGAGTTTGGACTCCAACGGAGACCAACAACCGCTGTCAACTCGTTGGCATAAGCTCCCCATTCTGTGAGGAATGCGTCCGTCACGATCGTCACCTCCGGCCAGGGTAGCCAAAATGGTGCTCCCTTCATCAGATTGCCTTCGTAGGCTCACCACAGAAGATCCTGGGCGACCGAGGGCGCACCTGAACGGAATCCGACATCCTGCCGGAGGACTGCGACCACTGCATCTTGAGAGCCCACTGCAGAGATCTCATCTGCAACCTGGCCTCCGGCACCAATAGAATGCAGAATGCCATGAGGCCGAGCAACCTCAAGAACGCGAACGCCGGGAGACTCTAGGCATGTTGAAATTCGTCCACCATCTACAGAATGTGATCAGTCCTCACATGGGGAGGCAAACCCTGCCCCAGGGATGTGTCGAGCCCTGCTCCGATGTACTGGAGACACTGGGTAGGTGTCAAATGGGACTTCTTTAAATTGAGGGAGAAGCCCAGCTTGTGAAGGGAGTGGCAGGTGACGGACAGATGATCCAGGACTTGCTCGGGAGAGCGCACCCTAATCAACCAATCGTCCAGGTAGGGGTAGACGTGAATCGCCCCTTTCCTGAGATATGCTGCCGCCACCACCATTAGCTTGGTGAAGACCCTCGGGCGGAGGTCAATGCGAACGGCAGGACTCGAAACTGAAAATGCGAGTCGCCAACCTCAGGTACTTCCTGTGCTTGGGATGAATCGGCACATGAAAGTAGGCATCCTTGAGGTTGAGAGACACCAACCAGTCCTGAAGTTGAAGGGCCTGGAGGACTTGAGAGAGAGTAACCATCTTGAACTTGACCACGCGAGTCCATGATGGGTCTCAATCCCCCGTCCTTTTTCGAGATAAAGAAATATGGGGAATACCATTCCTTGTTCCTCTCCGCTACAGGCACCAGTTCTATGGCGCCTTTCTCCAGCAGGGATTTGATTTCATGCGCAAGGAACGGATCCAGACGCTTCAAAGAGAGCTTCCCCCGGTGGATTGTCTTGAGGCCTCTGCAGGAAAGGAAGACAGTAGCCGTGGGCTATGATCTCCAGAACCCCCACATCTGAAGTAATGGCACACCATTCTACAAGATGCTGCGCCAGCCTTCCCCCAACCGGTGAACCATGGGACATGGCCTCATGACGGAGCTGAAGCGGCTGTGGCAGTGCCTGAGGGCAAAGAGGCAACTGCCCGAGCGGCTTTGGCACCTCGAGTATCTTGTTTTCCACCTCTGGTACTACTACGTTGGCACCTTTGACTGGCAGCTCCCCGCGCTCTACCAAAGGAAGAGTAGTATCGAAAGGAACCTCCTCTCCATTGCTGTCCCCTATGACGAAAAGGCAGAGGTTGACGTAACGCAGCGCTCAATGACTTCGCTGCAGCTTTGGAGGTCTGCAACCTCTCAAGGCTCTCGTCAGCCTTGCTGCCAAAAAGATGGACACCATCAAAGGGCATGTTGAGAAGCCGGGACTGCACTCAGGAGCAAACCCCGACTTCCGCAACCATGGAAACCTGCGCATCACAGTGCTCGCCACCATGGACAGGCTGACACATTCTGCCACGGCCAGACCTGACTGAACGGTTTCACACATGGCTCCTTGCCATCCTGCACGAGGGCCAGAAAACCATCCCGTTCCTCCCCTTCGGGAATATGTTCAGCCGCCAAAGATACACAATTCCACAGAGTGTGAGTGAATCTTGCCAATGCACAAACGGAGTTGGCTGCCTTTAAAGCCATACCCCCAGATGAAAATACTTTCTTCGCCCAACCATCCAAGCGCTTGTGGTCCCTATCTGGAGGGATGGTAGGGTACGCAGCCTGCTTTGCTGGGGCCGTAGCCGCCTGCACCACCAAACTCTCCGGATGGAACGCTCACCTGGTTCCCACGGAGGCGCAGGTCTGGCTTCAAGTGCTGATGCTTCTTCAATGGTGAAGCGCAGGACTCTGAAGATGGACAGGAAGGGCCCTCTACTCTGGCTTCTCCGGCTCGTAGGAATATACCCCTGTGCGTGAAAAGGGAGTATTACCTACTGACTGAGTTATGCTCAAGCCTCCCACTCTCTTCCAACCCTCCACGATACCCTTCCACGATTCCCCGTGAAGTCTCACCTTAGGGTCTGAAAGGACGAGCTCTCCATCCTGCTTCTGACGCAGGGGCGCGTTGAACCCAGTTACTTCACTGGATTGAGGTTGGATGGGAGTTCAGGTAAGCTTGATTATACTGGTAAGGCGCTGTAAAAGTTCTGTTGCAAGTTCAAAAGTTCAAGCTTTAAATAATAATGTTCATTGTCTTTTTTCAGGTGATGAATGAAGATTCCTTTGGAGACTTCTTGCAACAAAGCGCTAATGTTGATGTCTTTTCCCCATAGGGGCCGGGGTTCGGAATGCCGGAGATATGGCGCCGACCCGAAGTGAAACGTGCAGTTCCAGTAAAGATCTGGTAAGTCCTAGATGAGCGCTCAGGTAATGTTTTTTGAATTCGCTCATCTAATGTCTGTCTTTTTTCCCCATAGGGGCTGGGGTCCGGAAAATGCTTGGAAGCAGCAAGACCCGAAATGAAATGGGAATGACCCAACAGGTAAGTCCTAGAAGGAAACTGAGCTTTTCCTATTCCCTTCCTTCTCTCACCTCTTATTCTTGTCTTTTTCTCTAGGCTCTGGGAAGTGGCTGTGTATCCCGAAGATCGCTGCTGAAGATGGAGGAACCCAGGAAAGGTGAGTGAAATGTAGCGCTGCAGCGATCGTAACGAAATGCTTTTAAAAATGATGTCTTCCCTTTCAGGATCGTCGGTGATGTCTCCGTGGTTCAGATAACTGGTAGGTCTCTTGTCTCCCTTTGCAGGTGACCCAGGATGCTGACAGGCGTGGCTGAAGTCCAGATGCAGGAGCTGACACGGTGAGCGTCCAGCTGCGAGAAGCAGAACAACGCGAAGCGTGAGTTGCTGATCGGGTGTGGTTTAAATAGAAGAAGTTCCAAGTGTGTATCCTTCCTCCGATCAGGTATGTATCCTTCCCCGACCACACCCGGGTGGAAAGTTGTCCCGCAGGTAAAGTAGTTCCTATTCAGGCCTTAAGAGGGCCTGGATGTGGCAGCATGGTCTGCATCAGGTAAGTGCACATTAAAACACTTGAACACATGTCTAGCTTTATGAGCCTGGCGCCTAAGGCGCCAGGACAGAGGTCCAACATGAGCCTGGCGCCTAAGGCACCAGGACTGCGTCCAAAGGGACCCAGCTTGGGCCCGCTGGCACTCCCCTGGGGGAAATGATGCCTGCCTCTGGGGTTGCTGGGTCGGACCTGGCTCCTTGGAGGTAGGCATCATGACACCGGAGTGGGGTGCGTAGACAAGTAGCAGGGGTCGCCACTGGCTGGACGGTATTTTTTCGGTAGCGACTTAGTCACTGCTGGGAGACTCTCCGCAGCAATCCAATCCGCCACCACCCTTCTTTGTAAGGCCATATGAAATGGCAGCACCGGGTCAGTGGGTGGACCTTGGTCCAATATATCTGTCAGGTCATCCTGCAGAAAATCCACAGGTGGAGCAGACCACCCCAAGTACTCAGTCACCCTTGACATGAGACGCCTGTACGAGGACTCAGCATGTGTACCAGGCTCAGACCTGCCAAATTCAACCTCCGGAGAGGTGTCCAGACCACTGGCGTCATGCAAGGATTGACGCCGGTCTTCCATCTGGCTGTGACTAGACAACAGGTCATCAGGAACCTCAGGAGGTACAACCCCCCTCCTCATCTGACCCTTCTTCCACCTTGAGATGTGATCCAAAGGCTGGAATAAATCCCTGGACGAGGGTACAGAGAAAGGCTCAAACACAGGCCTCTGATTTACTGAGGGCCTTCCTCGGAGGTTCCACCGCTCTCCGGGGTACCTCTGGCAAATTTTCCTCAAAAGGCGTTGAGGGCGCAGATGGAATCGGCATCGACAACTTTGACAATGGCTTCGAGGCCGGAGTCCCTAACGTGTCCTTCGACGGCCTCGGCACCGATGGCATCGACTTCCTCAGAGCCGGAGCCCCAAGAGAGTTCCTCGATGGACATGGCGCAGACGGCGTCGATGCCCTCTTAGAAAGCCTCACAGGCTCCGACGGTCTCGAGAGCGTTGAGGACCGGGACCTGGACCTGGCACGGTTATGGCGATCAACCTTGTCCGATCGGGACCTCAACGGCTCCCGATGATCGCTCCGACCGCCCGAGCCCGAAGGTGTGCGAGCGGTGGCCCTAGCTTGTTCCTTGCCGGCTTCTCTCGAAGGCACGGACGGAACGGTGCCCTGCGATTCAAAAATCACCATCATCTCCTTGCGGAATGTGTTCCATTCCGCCGGCGATGAATGCTTGTTGGGACAAGCTACCCGCTTGTCTGGCAGAGTCCTCTGACGAGGACGGGGAAGGCGACCGGTGACGGTGCTTCTGTGAGTGGAATGGCAGGACCCACTCCGAGAACGAGACCCCCTGGACTTACGCCAACGTGGAGAGTCGCCCCTAGAATCGTTGGTCGAAAGCCCAGCGGATTTCGACTTACGGGGTTTGGAAACCCTACCTACAGACTTCTTCTTCCGCTCCCACAAGGCCTTCGACGTCAAGGACTGGCATTCCTCGCAGTCGTCGGTGGCGTGGCTCTCGCCTCGGCATCAAAGGCAGACATCGTGCGGGTCCGTAAGACATCTTGGAACTGCGGGCCCAGCACTTCTTGAAGCCCGACCTCGGGATAGAAGAAGACGAAGACATATTCTCAATATCCAAGTTAGAAGAACCGATTCACCAGGAGAAGAATCGAGCGTGCAGAGATTCCGAGGCGAACACGCTAGCGGAAAAAATGGAACTGAGGCTACAGGCGCTTTGCGTCCTAGATATAACATCCGGTGATGTCGACCCTCGACGGAGGGCCGCGAGGACAGCGTATCAACGTCATCAATGCAGGACGCCTACGCCAAAAAAAATTCTGAGGCAGCAGAGCTGTGGTGATTACTGTCATAGATGTGGAATACGTCGGAGGACACAATCCCCTCGAAGTTACATTTGTTTTGTTGCAATTACCTCCGGCTCAAGCTTGAGAATGGAGCTGCAAAACTTCCAGGCACAGTGAGAAAAGGTGGGGGCCATGAATGCGGTGTGCGCGGTGCTGCAGAGGGGAAAGAAGCCTTTTAATATTATCGCAGTGAGGCCTAGTCAAAAATTGAGTCGAGGGTGCACAAAATGGATGCCAAGTGTCTCTGCAACAGTCCCACCTATGCCATCACCAGCATAAAGGCTGTTCGTTAGCATAAGGGCAATGGAGGCGTCCCCCACTGTTGGTCGAGCAAGTGATGCACATCGTACTGAATTTATGAGGGGGGGGCAAACAACCCCTCACTCCCACACACAGTCCATGACATATATTAAGTTTTCCATTCATACTAATCAAATCTGCCAAGTCTGAGATATTCCCCCCCTCACTCCTGCAACTGTGCACCTAAATGACCTTGGGGGGATTTGGAGGGGGGGGGGGGGTTCGCTGGTCCCCCTCACACATTAGGTATTTGGGGATAATGGTATCCTGGACGAAACAGTTACTATATACTGATAATCACAAGGTCTACTTATAGCAGTTAGTGACTAAACTGAGGCTGTGGGCAGGGCTCCCGATCTTGTTGTATGGGCGGATCGCCTTGTTGAATATGGTGGTATTTCCGAAGCGGTTATATTTCTTTGGCAATGTCCCTACATGGCCGGGGAGGAACTTCTTTAACACGATCAGATCACTGGCATCAGCATTTGTCTGGGGGAGACGGGGCATGTAGGATCAGCTGGGGGAAATGAGACCTATGAGCGTGGAGGACTTGCAGCCCCTGACTTTGAGCTTTATTATTTAGCTACAGGGCCTCTCCTACAGACCTGAAATCGGTCTTATTTAGCGACCGATATGCTGACTCCTGCACGTTTGACCCGGTTAGAACTACGGTGAACGCTTGGTCAAGAATGGACATCAAAGCACCCTATATTAGTTGCCGTACCTTTGTGGTACTTCCTTGGTATCCTAACCCATGTATGATAGAGAACTCAGACGGTCATAGGATGCGCCGGGTCAGCTGACAGTGTCTAAGGCTTAAGACACTCCCGTCCCCTGTGCACCAATTATACTGAAAATGCAGTCAAATGTTCACATTAATACTCAGAAATGTAATGCGACATAAAAGTAGACAAAAGTAAATGATTTGTAGGCATATAATGTGCCTCTAGAGTAACATAAATTCATAGAATCACGATACAATTGAAAGAATTCCTTCAGATGGAATCCTTCAAGCTCAACGCGTTTCAAGGTCCCAAACCCCTTCTTTAAGGGCAAACATCTGGAAGTACACACAGAACAAACTATTTCAGGCCCAGTTTATAATAGTAGAACTCATGTCATGCATTTCAGGAATACCTTCACCACAAATGTGTAGTCCCCTCACAAGATGTTTTATTGCATTGGTATTGGAGTACATACATATTTCATTACAACCAACTCCATTGAGTGCAACCATGTTAACATGCTAGAGTGCTACCTTGAGATTGGGGGACATGTTCCCAGAAGGAAGGTTTGTGTCCTGGGCAGACTATTCATATGAACTGTGGGGTGGGACCTTTCCGGATGCTGCAGTACCACCATATGAAGGCAGTATTTTCGCAAGGAGATGGTCCTCTTTCCCGACTCAGCCAGAGACCCACAAGTGTATCCATGCAATTGTAACTGAGGGTGGTGCCAGGTGCGGTGCATCTAGTTCATACAACTCGTGTCATCTCAAATTGAAAAATAACATGCAAACTGTTTGGGAGCAAGAGTTGGGGATAACTTTGGAGGAGAATACATGAAAAGGTGCCAGCTGATGAAAACAATCTCAATCAATGCTGGTTTTAGACTGATACAGTTTAAGATGCTCAATCATTTGCATTACACGCCAGCTAGACTTGCATGGGGAGAATTTAGAAAATGGTGAATCTGGGAAGTGTGGTAAGGTGTAAGCTGATTCATTTCTCATCTATTGGGAATGTCTGCTGGTCCAGGCATTCTGGGGTGCAGTGGCGGCTATTCTGAATACTATACTAGACATATCAGCATCTCTGACACCAAATAAATATTTGCTGGGGGATATAGGTAAAACCTTGGTTACACAACGTTTTTTTTTTTTTTAATATTGAATGTCCTGGAGCAAATAAATGTATACTTCTTAGGTACTGAAAATCAAAACATGCCCCTAATACGGAGGAATGAATGCGCGACCTTGTACTCACTAACGAAAAAGAGGAGGTATACAAACTCACTGGGAAATCCACAAATGCCGCTCCAAAGACATTTGGAACCTGCTAAAACAATATTTGGCAGGCACGAACGCTGAGGCGAAAGTAGGGCTAATAGAAGAATCGGAAGGACCCGTCTAAGAGTCTGTGCACCTGAACACAGTGCAATGGTGTTGAGCTGTTCTAGGTAGTATTTCAATATTGTGTCATGTTGTCTAGTGTGAATATTCTGCAATGCCAAAAGTCCAGCACCACATGTGCCGCTTGTTGTACAACTGTCTTTTAAATGAAGGTTTAAAAAAAATGTAATTGCTGTAGAGGGAGAACCAGTCCTCCCTCTCTGCCGACCATTGGAATCCTCGGATCCCGGGGTCTCCCCTGATCTTGGCCTCCAGGGGTTCCACTGCCATTAGGAACAGTAGGGGAGAAAGTGGGCACCCCTGCCTCGTTCCCCTTTGTAATGGGAATTCCCGGGACAGCACCCCGTTCACTGACTCTAGCTGTGGGTTCTGCATACAGCAGTTTCAACCAACTCTGAAAGTTAGGGCCGCAGCCCATCTGATTTAGCCCACAGAACACCCCCCCCGCCCCCCGACCAAGTCTAGGCATATTTTCTGAATCTAAAGCCTTCAGGGCACAGGGCCCTTCCAACGTGTCCATCATTCCCAAAGCAATCCGCGCCCTACAGATGTAGAAAGAATCACTGGTTGCTGTGGATCAGTTTGCTCAATACTCCCGGGAGCCTATTGGCCAATACCTTAGCCAGGATTTTAGATTCTCCATTAACTAGGGAGATGTGTCTCTAAGCCCCCACAGCTCTCTGGGGCTTCCCTTTCTTAAGGATTACCACTATTGTGGCCTGGCGCAGGTCCTCTGGCAACTGTCCAGCCTCCCGGATATCCCAGAACATCCCTAGCATCGCGCCCCTCCCTTTTTGACTCGCCAACTTCCAAAATTCTACAGGAAAGAAATTTGGTCCTGGGGTCTTGCCCGCTTGCAACTACCCACTTGTGAGCTGGATTCCCTCCTCGCTAGGTTCTACTTTTAGGGCTGCCTTCTCCGTATCCACCAACAAGGGCAGGTTTATGGCCTCTAGATAGGCTGCTGTCTCTTCCTCCCTTTTCCCTCCCCATTCCACATACAGGGTCTGTTATTACTTTGCAAAGGCCTCTGCTATATTCTTTTTTTAAAAAACATTTTTATTGAGTATTTAAACAAACAATACAAACCAAACTTGCAGTGTATACAATAGCATTTCTATTATACAACATTCAATCGAGTTCACTGCTCCCCTTTTCCCACCCCCCATTACGAGCCTACTTCCACTAATGTTCTATTAAGGCCGCTGCTATATTCTCTCCCTTTGTTCGAGTGTTCCCCGCCTCGTCTAGGATTTCTCTGACCCATCAGTTCCCTTCGTCCCTCCTCTTCAGCCAGGCTAACATCCTTCCACATTTGTCCCCCATCTCGTATATTCTGGCTTTCCTATCCCAGAAGGCCGCCTTAGCCTCATCCCTCGCCTGCATGCAGAGTGGAAGGAAGCATGCCCCCCCTACTTTCCTCAGTGGGGTGTTCTACGTGGGCTGTTTTGGCCATGGCCACCTCTTCCTTACCTTCCACCTCCTGAGCCACACATGGTGGCCCACCACTGATGACACCCCCCCACCCCCGCATCACCACCTTGTATGCCTGCCACAGTACCAGAGGTCTATCCACCGATCCCTCAGTCAGTGTGCAATATTCCTCCGACGCCTGGGCAATCTGCTGCGCTATTTCGGGGTTACTTAAGTGATATGCATTTAGTCTCCAACCCGCCTGGGGCCGGTTCCCCCTTCCCTCCACCGTGACCACGAGAGGGGTTGGGGGGAGGGGGGAGGTGGGAGGAATGGTCCGAGAGGCCCCTTGGCAGAAAGATGGCCTTGATTACCCTGCTTAAGTTAGAGGATGGTAGCAAGAAGTAGTCTATTCTTGAGAAGAATTTATTTGTGTGCATTTGAGTAAAAAGAGAACCCCCTTGGTGACGGATGTAGCTCCCGATGGGTGTCCAGTAGTCCCAATGTTTCTGTGAAGATGTGAAGCCTCGTGTGGGGACCTCCCTGCCTCCGGTGAATGATGACCTGTCCTTCTCGGGAGAGATCGTAACATTGAAGTCGCCCCCAAAATCGTGAGAGCCCCCGCATGGGCTGCCAGCAGGTACTGAATGCATATGTGTGTCAGCCTGCAGGGAAGGGGGGCATATATCGAGATTAAGCATGTTCCTCCCACGTATCCCTCATCTTGTGATAAATAGTTATCTCCAGCTTCGCTGCTTCAAGTTATCTCCAGCTTCGCTGCTTCAGAAAAAAATAATTCTCGGCAGAGGGCGCTGTGCTCGAGGTCGTGGCGTCGATTGTCCCTCGAAGGACTCCGTACTCTGTCGACATCACCGATGGTATAAATAGCTCGAGCCGCCCCCGTTGCTTCAGTTCTGTTTTTTCGATGAATATATAGCAGGAACACTCAGGCGTGCCCCATGACTGATACCTTCTTCGTGAGAGGAAAGTGTAAGAAAACGTACACTGTACTGTGGGGTAGGATGGGAGGGTCGATGAGGAATACGTGGGAGGAACATCCAGTCGAAAGAACGTTTCAGTTGGTAAGTAACTTGTTCTTCGAATGGATTGTGTCCTCCCACGTATTCCTCATCTTGTGATAGATCCCATAGCAGTGATCAATTTGGAGGTGGGGGTGCTAATTACAGTTTTCATGGACAGAATGTAGAACTGCCCTGGCAAATAACCCCTCATTGGAGGAGGCAGTATCCAAGCAGTAATGATTGATGAAAGTATGCATTGTTTTCCAATTTGCAGCTGAACAAATATCTGCTGCCGGGACTCCCCTCTTTAGAGCCGCAGACGTAGCCATTCCCCTTGTAGAATGGGCTCAAAGCCCATCTGGTGGGTCTTTTCCCGCCAATCTGTAACATTCAATTATGGCCAAAATGATCCAGCGGGATATGGTCTGTTTTGTTACTGATAAGCCCAGTTTATGACCAGTATAACCCACAAACAGTTGGTCATCTTGTCGTAATTTAGACATACTTGAGATGTAAAAACTAAGGGCCCTCTTGGGATCTAGTCTATGCAGTCTCTCCTCTTCCTTGCCCAAATGAGGAGGAGGATACAATGATGGTAATATTATTTTTTGTGACAAATGGAAGTCCGAAACTACCTTTGGTAAAAAGGAAGGTTTAACTTTAAGGTATCCTTATAAAAAATAGTATATGGTGGTTTGCATGAGAGAGCCTGAAGTTCACTAACCCTGCGGGCTGATGATAGGGCCACAAGAAGGACAGTTTTTAATGTTAAAAGCCTCAATGGACAGGAGTGCAGAGGCTCAAAAGGTATGTAAGTCAAACATTTTAGTACTAAATTTAAATCCCAAGTTGGGACATGAAAAGGTACCGGAGGGTATACGTTAGTAAGCCCTTTTAAGAATTGAATGATTAATGGTATTTTGAAATATGAAACCTCTTCCGAGGTGCGCTTGAAAATGGACAGCGCAGCAAGGTATCCTTTTATTGTTCCTATCTGGAGCCCCAAATTGGCTAGATGTAATAGAAAAGAGCACTACTGGAGTGCCACATTGAAAAGAACCACATCCTTATCTCTGCACCAGTTACTAAACCTGTTCCAGCAACACTGGTACAAAGATTTTGTTGCTGGCCTTCTGGCCGAAAGCAAAACTTCCATTACATCATCCGGAAGATCCCAATCCTTGTATCTCAACCTCTCAGAAACCATGCGTAAAGGTTGAGTGTCTTGACCTCTGGATGGAGAACCCGACCTTCCTCCTGCGAGAGAAGTTCCTCTCTTTGTGGAGGACGTATTGGAGGGCAGATGGACATGTCTAGGACGTCCGGGTACCACGTTCTCCTGGCCCAATCCAGGGCATTTAGAATCATGGCTTTCCTGAACTTTCTCAACCTCCCGATTACTTGAGGAATCACGGGGACTGGGGAAACGCGTACAGTAGTGGAAAATTCCACTCCACTACGAATGCGTCTCCAAGAGCTCCTCTTTGAGGAAATTCCCTTGAGCAGTACTACTCGCACTTACGATTGATTACGGTGGCAAACAGATCCACTTGAGGGGTTCCCCAAAGGGCGAAGATCTCTTGAAGAACTTCCTGAGCTAGCTCCCACTTGTGAGAGACTGTGCTCTGCCTGCTCAGAGCATCTGCTGCCGTGTTCTGCTCTCCGGCTAGGTGAACTGCCGATAGAGAGATTCCTTCTCGTATTGCCCAGAACCAGAGCTGAATTGCCTCTCTGCACAGTGGTAGTGACCCTACACCTCCTCTCTTGTTGAGGTAGTACATGGCCACTGTGTTGTCCGTCATTATCAGGACATTCTTTCCCTCTACAGAGGGCAGAAAGGCCTTCAGCGCTAGTCTGATTGCCCTAAGCTCCAAAAGGTGGATGTGGTTGATGTGTAGTTTGGACTCCGATGGAGACCAGCGACCGCTGATTGTCAGATCGTTGGTGTGTGCTCCCCACCCCGTGAGTGAGGCGTCCGTCACTACTGTTATCTCCGGCCATGGTTGCCAAAAAGATTCTCCCTTGAGAATGTTGTCGTTGCAAGCCCACCATACAAGATCCTGAGCAACTGCACTCGGGACTTGCAGAAGATCCGACATATTCCCCGACAACTGGGACCACTGAGTTCCCATTGAAGGGATCTCATTCTCAACCTGGCCTCTAGTACTAGGAAAATGCAGGATGCCATGAGGCCGAGCAACCTGAGAAAATCGAAGGCCGCTAGACGTTGAGCATTCTGGAACTTTGTTACCATCTGCAGAATGTGGAGAGCTCTCACCTCGGGGGGCGAGGCTTTTCCCAAGGAAGTATCCAAGACTGCTCCGATAAACTGGAGCTTTTGGGATGGTATCATATGGGACTTCTTGAAATTGAGGGAGAAGCCCAATTTGTGGAGGAAGTGGCAGGTGATCGAAAAATGTTCCTGCGCTGGTTTCGGAGAACTTGCTCTGATCAACCAATCCTCCAGGTAGGGGTAGATGTGAATACCCTCTCTCCTGAGACTCGCTGCCACAACCGCAAACAGTTTGGTGAAAATCCTCGGGCGGAGGTCAACCCGAATGGCAGAACTCGAAACTGATAATGAGAGTTGCCAATCGCGAACCTCAGGTACTTTCTGTGCTTTGGATGGATTGGCACATGAAAGTAAGCATCCTGAAGGTCTAATGATACCAGCCAGTCTTGGAGTTGGAGAGCCTGAAGGATCTGAGAAAGGGTCACCATCTTGAACTTGTCCTTCCTGAGGAACTTGTTCAAGTTTCTTAAGTCCAAGATGGGTCTCAATCCTCTGTACTTTTTTGGGGATGAGAAATGAGGAGTACCAACCCCTTGTTCCTCTCCGCTACAGGTACCTGTTCTATGGCACCTTTCTCTAGCAGGGTTAAAATCTCCTCCAACAGGAGCGGGTCTGGAATTTTTACAGAATTGGCTCCCAGTGGGTGATTCCGAGGCCTTTTTTTGGAAGGGGAGACAGTAACCTTGAGCTACTGTTTCCAGTGCCCAAGCATTTGAGGTAATGCCCCGGCTGCAGGAGTGGCGGAGGGTAAAGATGTCGCTCCTGAGGCTGGTTTTGCACCTCTTCCTCGTGCACCACGAGGGAAATTTCTTTTGCCTCTTTGAGAAGCCTGTCCTCTTCCTCTACCAAATGAGGAGTAGTAACGAAAAGAACGACCCCCTCCAGGAAGATGAGCCGGAATAGGGTTTTTGAGGCTGGCGCATGGAGGGACTGTAACGCCCACCTGGTTCCCACGGGGCGCTGATCTAGTCTGGATTACTGCGGCCTCTTCTAGCGTGATACGCAGGACCCGGAACACCGATTGGACAGGACCTCCAAATCGTGCTTCCTTGGCATGTAGGAATATCCTTCTGCAGATGAGAAAGGGGATTAACAGTCTGCAGAATGGTGTGCTAGCTCCCCCGTTCCCCCTCCGTTCCTCTCTATTCCTCCAAACCCGGTTTAAGCTCACCTTATGGTTTGGAAGGTTGAACTCTCCATCCTGCTTCTGGTGCAGGGGCGTGCGTTCGTCCAGTTACTTCACTGGTTTTCAGAATGGCGCTGGCAAAATCCACTTGACTTTCCTGAGCGATGCGCCGTAAGTATGAAAGTTCAAAGTTCAAGTGAGGCCCCCTTTGTGCTGTCTTTCTCACCTGTGATCTGTCCTTTATTTCAGGTGCAGAATGAAGGCGATGCATCGAGGGGTTAACCTGCCAAGGTGAGTAGTAATGAGGGCGATCCCTCTAGATGTCTTCATCATTCCTCTGAAATGTCTCTAGTCCTTTCCCCATAGGGGCCGGGGTACGGTACCTGCCAATGGGGCGGCGCCGACCCGAAATGTGGAAGAAAAGCCGGTAAGTATTATGGCTGTTAATCAGGCTTTCCTTCTGCTCACCTTTTGTTTCTTCCTCTCTGCCCTAGGTGCAGTGATGTGGCGTCCGATGCTGACAGCCGCGATGGAGCCGGGAGATGTCTCGTGGACAGGACAGGTGAGTGAAGCGTGGCGCTGCAGCAAGCAACGCAATGCTTTTAAATTGAAGTCTTCCTTCAGGGAGGCTGGCGAGAAGATTCCGGATGCAGGTAAGAAGCTTGAAATAATCCTTGGTTTTCACCTTTCTCTTCTCTTCCTTCCTTGCACGTCTTCCAGGTTCAAGACGGGCGTGGCTGTAGTCCAGGAGCAGGAGCAGACACAGTGAGCGTTAAGCTGCAGGAAGCAGAACAACGCGAAGCATGAGCTGCTGTCTGGGCATGGCTTAAATAGCCTCCAAAGAAGTCCCAGGTATGTATCCTTCCCCAACTAGGTATGTATCCTTCCCTGGCCACGCCCGAGTGAAAAAATAGTCCCTATGAAAAAATAGTCCCTTTCAGGTCTCAGGGAGGCCTGAAGCGTGCAGCATGGTCTGCATCAGGTAAGTGCACAAAACACCTCCCTTTATGAGCCTGGCGCCTATGGCGCCAGGACCGAGTCCAAAGAGTCCCTATAAGGGGCCACTGGGCTTTTACCCGAGGGCATGATGCCTGCTTCTGGGGGTGCTGGGCCTGGCCTGATGCTCCGGGGGTAGGCATCATGACCGCACTCCCCCCCAAGGCCCCTCCCAAGGTCGTTCCTTCTGGAGGTTTCGGTTTGTTTGGGAAATTCCGATGGAACCTTTTTACCAGCCGAGGTACATGTACGTGATCACTGGGTTCCCTAGACCTTTCCTGAGGCCCGTACCCTTTCCAATCAATTAGATAGAAAAGCTTTGATTTTAAGATTTTGGAATCCAAAATGTTCTTTACTTCGAATTCTGGCTCTCCATCTATCAGGATTGGGTCTGGTGGCTTTATTAATCTGGTTCCTGGTTGTACTGGTTTCAAAAGTGACACATGAAAAACGGGGTGAATCCGCATGTTGGCTGGTAGATCGAGCTTGACTGCTACTGGGTTAATTATAGCTTTGATTGAGTAAGGGCCTAAATACATTGGATTAAAAGTTCAAGGTCCCTTGAGCGATACGTGTTTGGTACCCAACCATACTTGATCCCCAATTTGGTATGGAGGCGCCTCCTTTCGATGTAGATCCGCATTCTTTTTGTATTTCTCTTTCGCATGTTGCAAATGTGCAGTTGCATCCTTGAAGGCTTGAGTTATCGTAGAATGCAAATGATCCACTGGGGCATTTCAAGGCTCGAAGGTGAGTCCAAGTCTGAAGTACGAGGGTGATGTCCATATAGGGTAAAAAAGGGGCTTTGACCCGTTCCAGAGTGTATCGAGTTATTATAAGCATATTCAGCCACCCACAGAATATCCTTCCAATTACCCTCCGATTGGAGCAACATACATCGTAGAAATTGTTCAAGGGTCTGGTTCGTTCTCTCCGTCTGACCATCGGTCTGTGGGTGGTGGCTGGTCGAGAGTCTTACGTCGATTTGTGCCAGCTGACAACACTTTTTCCAAAAATGAGAAATAAACTGGCTTCCCCGATCGGAGACTAGTATGGACGGGAATCCATGCAAACGGATGATATTCTCGAGGAATTCCTTGGCAAGAACAAAGGCTGAAGGTAATCCTTTCAACGGAATAAAGTGGGCCATTTTGGAAAATAAATCCACCACAACCAGAATAGTATTGTAACCATTACAAGAGGGCAGGTCCGTGATAAAATCTAGTGACAGGGTGTGCCAAGGTGCTGGTGGAATGTCTAAGGGCTGAAGAAGACCGGCGGGTCTCGTCTTTTGACCTTTGTTTTGGGCACAAACTCCACAGGACATCACGAAAGATTTAATATCCTTTCGCCAGGAAGGCCACCAGAATTGTCGTCTAACCTTTTCCTCAGTTTTGGCAATGCCAGGATGTCCTTCCATCAGGGTGTCATGATGACGGGAAATACCCAGTTCTTGCAATTCCTTTTCTGGCAAAAATAAGCGTCCTTGGAAGTAAGGTAAGCCATCCTTGACTGAAAAGTTAGACCCCTTTTTGATCCAATCCTGCAAGGCTGAAGAGTCCAGGACTTGTTTTACTTGTGCTTGAATGTCTTCAAGGGTTTGTAAAGTGGTTATTCCCAAAATTCTTTGTTCGGGAATTATCGGCACAGGTTTTGAGTTTGTGTCTATTTCTTCCATTCCAATACGGGATAGAGCGTCCGCCTTACCATTCTTATAACCGGGGCGGTAGGTGATTACAAAATCGAACTCGGCAAAGAACAAAGCCCATCGGAGCTGTCGAGACGATTGGGCCTTGGCAGTTTTTAAATATTGTAAATTTCGGTGATCAGTGATCACGGTGATGGTATGCTGGGCGCCGAGGAGATAATGCCGCCAAGCCTTAAAGGCGGACTTAATGGCTAATAGTTCCTTATCGGTAATCGCATAATTTATTTCCGGCGGTGAGAACTTTCTGGACCAAAATGCTACGGGGTGCAGTTGGTTGGTTTCAGGGTCTCTCTGAGACAGGACAGCTCCCATGGCTAAGCTGGACGCGTCGGTTTCGACTATATATGGGAGATCAGGACGCAGGTGCTTCAAAATAGGTGCGGACGTGAACTTAGCTTTCAACTCCTGAAAGGCTTGTTCGGCTTCCTCGGTCCATTCAAAACATTTATTTTTTCGCAAGAGTGCAGTGATGGGTTGCACCACACGTGAAAACTCCGGAATAAACCTGCGATAAAAGTTGGCAAAACCAAGCATGCTTTGGATACCTTTCACTGAACTAGGTGATGGCCATTTGAGGATGGCATCCACTTTCCGTGAATCCATTCGGACCTCTTTAGGTGTCAGGATGAATCCGAGAAACTCAACCTCGGTGGTATGGAAAACACATTTTTCCAGCTTGGCAAACAGTTTGTGCTGGCGCAGTTTCTCTAGGACGGCCCTGACATGTTTTCTGTGATCAGATTCCGAAGAGGAGTACACAAGAATGTCATCGATATACACAATAACACAGACATCGATGAGTTCCCGAAGGACATCATTCATGAAGAATTGGAAGGCAGCAGGCGCGTTGCACAACCCGAAAGGCATAACCTGGTATTCGAATAGTCCATATTTTGTACGGAAGGCCGTTTTCCATTCGTCGCCTTCTTTTACTGGTACCAGATGATAAGCCCCCCGGAGATCTAACTTGGTGTATACGCAAGCGTCCTTCACCTGGTCAAGGAGGTCAGGGATCAGAGGCAGAGGGTAACGATTTTTAACAGTTATCTGGTTCAATGCGCGGTAATCGATACAAGTCCTAAGGTCGCCCTCTTTTTTAGGCACGAAGAACAAAGCTGAAGATGCCGGGGACTTTGACGGGCGAATGAAACCATTGGCGAGGTATTGATCTAAATATTGTCTGAAATGCAGATTCTCAGGTTCAGTAAGGGCATAAATCCTGCTACAAGGGGGTTGTGCACCGGGCACCAGATCGATTTGGCAATCGTACGATCTGTGGGGAGGTAACGTGTTGGCCTGTTCCTTTTGGAAGACGTCCTGAAAGTCTTGGTACTCTGGAGGTAGTTGCACGGGGACAGAGGTTACTGATGCTAGATTAATCTTTGGATTTTCTGGGTAACAGGTTTGTGCACAATCTGGGAAGGTTATTCTCTTCGCTCGCCAATCAATTCGAGGATTATGTGTCTCTAGCCAAGGGACTCCGAGAATAAGCTGAAACTGTGGAGCCTTGATCACATCAAACACAACTGCCTCCCGATGGCCATCCGGACCTACAAGTGTCACCTCAGCTGTGGAATGTGTTACCGGTCCAGAGGCAATTTCGGTTCCATCTACAGTGGTGATGACATCTTTGCTGGTTTTAGGACGCAGAGGGAGGTTTATCCTAGAGACCAATTCTCGATCCACATAGTTTCCTATAGCCCCGCTATCGATGTATGCCTTTATAGCATGCAACCGTTTTGGCTGTTCCGGATCTATGAGGACCATTGGCACAATGAAATGCGAGGTCTGAGAGTTAGTTTTCAAGCTCGGCAAGCGGACCCCTACGCTTGCCGGGCGTGGTCTTTTCCCGATACAGAGTTTCCATGGATTTTATCAGCGGCTCCTACCACCTTCTTGGGCGGCTTAACCGGGCAATCTCGTAGAAAGTGTCCAGAGGACCCACAATAAAGGCATAATTGCATCTGTCGTCTTCTTTCCCGTTCTTTTTGAGTTAGGGGTCCTTTAACTCCTCCGATTTGCATAGGCTCCGAGGCATCATCCCCCTTGGGGTTAGCGTGGGTTTTGGCCCACACCCGGGTTTCAAACTTGGACCGATCTGCTTTTCTGTTTTGCAGCCTGTGATCCAAATGGACCACTAAGTCTATATATTCAGTGCATTCTTGGGGCGGATTTACAACTTGTGCCAGGACATCTTTAAGTTCTCCGCGTAGACCTCGATAGAATAACGTGATTCTTTTATCCTCTGGCCAACCAGTTTCCACAATTAGTCTATTGAAGGTTGCAATGTAGGATAGAAGGTCTTGATTGCCCTGTCGCAGAGATAGAAGTTCGTCATCCAGAGCCTGTCCCTGGGAATGTCGAGCAAATAACCTTTCCATGCTTGTTTGAAATCCTTGAAAATCACGAAGAATCGGGTCATCTTGAGTTACCAGTGGGACTGACTAATCGGCAGCACAGCCGCTGAGATATGACAACACAAAGGCTACCTTGGTCTGATCATTAGGGAAGGCCCCGGGTCTGCATAGGAAGTGCAAACGACACTGATTCATGAATACGGCGAATCGTTTGGGGTCCCCAGCAAAGCGTTCGGGTGGGGCCAGCGGCATGTTTGCAGGTAGATTAATCAGCACAGGGTTACTGGAAACCACAGGAGTGGGGTTCCCCCGGAACCGGGTAAAGGAGTTTGTCCAGCTTGACCTTGCAAAAGCTGTCTAGCCAGGTCATCAGTCCTTTCCCTTGTTACAATCACTTCTCTTCTGAGGGCATTAGTCTCTTGACGAGCGGCGTGTACCTCGGCCCGTAATTCCCCCAGTAGTTGGGCCAGTTGGTCATTCTCAGCAGTTTCCATAGCGCCTGGGTGGGAATTTGTAGGGAGGCTTTGCGTTCTGTAACGCCCACCTGGTTCCCACGGGGGCGCTGATCTAGTCTGGATTACTGCGGCCTCTTCTAGCGTGATACGCAGGACCCGGAACACTGATTGGACAGGACCTCCAAATCGTGCTTCCTTGGCATGTAGGAATATCCTTCTGCAGATGAGAAAGGGGATTAACAGTCTGCAGAATGGTGTGCTAGCTCCCCCCTTCCCGCCTCCATTCCTCTCTATTCCTCCAAACCCGGTTTAAGCTCACCTTATGGTTTGGAAGGTTGAACTCTCCATCCTGCTTCTGGTGCAGGGGCGCGCGTTCGTCCAGTTACTTCACTGGTTTTCAGAATGGCGCTGGCAAAATCCACTTGACTTTCCTGAGCGATGCGCCGTAAGTATGAAAGTTCAAAGTTCAAGTGAGGCCCCCTTTATGCTGTCTTTCTCACCTGTGATCGGTCCTTTATTTCAGGTGCAGAATGAAGGCGATGCGTCGAGGGGTTAACCTGCCAAGGTGATTAGTAATGAGGGCGATCCCTCTAGATGTCTTTATCATTCCTCTGAAATGTCTCTAGTCCTTTCCCCATAGGGGCCGGGGTACGGTACCTGCCAACGGGGCGGCGCCGACCCGAAATGTGGAAGAAAAGCCGGTAAGTATTATGGCTGTTAATCAGGCTTTCCTTCTTTGTGTCCTTCTGCTCACCTTTTGTTTCTTTCTCTCTGCCCTAGGTGCAGTGATGTGGCGTCCGATGCTGACAGCCGCGATGGAGCCGGGAGATGTCTCGAGGACAGGACAGGTGAGTGAAGCGTGGCACTGCAGCAAGCAACGCAATGCTTTTAAATTGAAGTCTTCCTTCAGGGATGCTGGCGAGAAGATTCCGGATGCAGGTAAGAAGCTTGAAATAATCCTTGGTTTTCACCTTTCTCTTCTCTTCCTTCCAGGTCTTCCAGGTTCAAGACGGGCGTGGCTGTAGTCCAGGAGCAGGAGCAGACACGGTGAGTGTTAAGCTGCAAGAAGCAGAACAACGCGAAGCATGAGCTGCTGTCTGGGCGTGGCTTAAATAGCCTCCAAAGAAGTCCCAGGTATGTATCCTTCCCCAACTAGGTATGTATCCTTCCCTGGCCACGCCTGAGTGAAAAAATAGTCCCTATGAAAAAAATAGTCCCTTTCAGGTCTCGGGGAGGCCTGAAGCGTGCAGCATGGTCTATCAGGTAAGTGCACAAAACACCTCCCTTTATGAGCCTGGCGCCTATGGCGCCAGAACTGATGTCCAACATGAGCCTGGCGCCAAAGGCGCCAGGACTGAGTCCAAAGAGTCCCTATAAGGGGCCGCTGGGCTTTTACCCGAGGGCATGATGCCTGATTCCAGGGGTGCTGGGCCTGGCCTGATGCTCCGGGGGTAGGCATCATGACAGGGACTAAGCGATTTAGCTGCCGCTTTCGAGGTCTGAAGTTTTTCTAGGCTTTCATCAGCCTTACTACCAAACAGACTCGAGCCATCAAAGGGCATGTTGAGGAGTCTGGCTTGCACGTCTGGTGCAAACCCTGCCTTCCTCAACCACGCAAATCTGCGTAGCACAATGCTTGCAGCCATGGATCTGCTGATACTATCAGCAGTATCCAGTCCAGACTGGAGACATTCCCCCATTGCCTCCTTCCCGTCTTTGACTATATTCAGGAAGCCTTCCCTTTCCTCGCCTTCCAGAATATGATCAGCCGCCGCCGAAATACAGTCCCACAGGGTATGGATAAACCTGGACAGGGTACAGGTGACATTTGTCGATTTAAGGGCCATGCTGCCTTAAGTGAAAACTTTACGGGCCCAAGCATCAACTTTTTTATCCTCTCTATCCTGAGGGATAGAGGGATATGCAGCTTGTTTTGATGTGGATGCTGCCTGAATAACTAGACTCTCTGGAGTCGGATGTCTGTTTAAATATTCAGGATCCGTACCAGCTGGTCTGTATTTCTTGTGGAAATTACTATTTGCAGCAGCAATGCTCTCTGGATTGTCCCAGTTTTTCTCCACCGTCCTCTGAAGAGCCCTGTGGAAAGGGAGAACTGCATCATTTTTGAGGACCTCTGACAATTATATCTGTCATGTCGTCCTGTTTGAAAACGGGTGAAGTGTTACCCCAACTCATATATTCAATCACTCTGGTCATAAGACTCCTGTACCCTGAGTCTGCATGTTCTGCAGGATCAGGTCTGGCAAACTGTAATTCTGGGGAGGTGTCGATTCCACTGGAAGAATGTAGAGTATCACTCGGGTCTCATGTTATTCTCTTGATCAATGAGTTCCTCAGGAACTTGTTTTGTGCCATATGAAACTCCGAAAGGAGTGACTTAATCTTCCTCCGAGCCAGATTCCTCATAAATTGAGGACAAAGTCTGACCTGGGCAATGGAATAAATCTCCTTTCTTCCTCTACAATATGCGTCGAAGGAATACAAAAATCCTTCGAAGTTGTCGAAGGAATCTTTGATGACTTCGATACAGGCGTCGAGGATGCTTTTGGCTTTGATGCCGAAACGATCGACGTCGAAGTCGTCGAAGCCTTCGACGACTTATGTTTTTTATGTAGCACCAGAGAGGTGCTCGACTCTCGAAGAGTCCTCGACGACTTGTCGTCGACTCAAGTTTTTTGAGTATCCTCAACACTACTGGCTTTTACCAAAGTAGTTTTAGACTTCCCTTTGTCCTCCAATGGAGCGACTTTAGGGGTATGGCTCTTCCGAGGTTCATTCGAGGGGGTCGGGCCGCATTCTCGAATACCTCCATCATCTTACGAACTTCCTCCCATTTTCTGGGGGAAATTCGATTTTGTCGGACATCGAACTTCTTCGGTCGACTCGGAAGATGATGAGGGAGATCTATGTCTCCTCTTCATTTTTTTGGACGAGGAAGAAGAGTGTCTCGATCTACTCCTAGATCGAGATCTCTTGGAATGCCTATGGCGATCCGATTCCTTCGAATCAGTCGCTTTTTTATGTTTTTTGGACGTAGCCTTCTTAGAGGCTTCCCTCCCCACCGACAGTTTACCTCTCCTCTCACGAAGGGCCTTCTCGGTCATGGATTGGCAGGAACCACAGTCGTCGGTTCGGTGACTTGAACCGAGACACCAGAGAAACTCGGTGGGGATCCGTGATCGACATTTTCGATCCACAATCTATGCACTTCTTGAACCCAGTCTTGGGTGTCGAAGGAGTCGAAGAAGACGACATTTTCTTTACAGAAAATCTGAAGCGCGCTGTTCTCGATAGCGAAGCGATCGGAAAAACGGAACTGAAGCAACGGGCGCGGCTCGAGCTATTTATACCATCGGTGACGTCGACAGAGTACGGAACCGTCGAGGGACAATCGACGCCACAATCTCGAGCACAGCGCCCTCTGGCGAGAAAATATTTTTCCGACTCAGCAAAGCTGGAGATAACAATTTATCACAAGATGTGGAATACGTCGGAAGACACAATCCATTCGAAGGGATGTGACTTAGCAGTTTGGGCTGGACTGACCCTTTTGGGATGGGACCAAGCCTGATTCGCATATGGTCTTTCTCCTTCTGTAAGGGCTTGGCAGGTGAAGAACGAACGATGGTCTGGAGGGTTACCCAGAGCAATGCCAGAGGTTAAGATTCATTCTAAACCTTCCAACTAGCACCTCTTTGTTTTTGCATTGTTTGGTATGATAACAGGCCATTTTTTATAATTTGATAAACAATTTCTGTATTTTTGCATATCAAAAAAGGAAGTCCATTGTTTCAGGACTAATTGGAGAGTGGATCAGAGAGAGCACGTGTAGTTTCCCATCATTAGGATTACAATTCTTCCTTTAATGTTAAATATACAAGGAAGACTGACAATTCTTGTTGTCACAATGACTTGTATAAAGAGAGAGCGGACTGTGAATGGAAGAGTACCTCCACAGGGGGAGGAGAACAACCGCTACGCAGAGGCGAACCACTGCAAGAAAGTTGTCCTGGAGCGGCAAAGCCACATCGAGCCGCAGAGCCAGCAGTGGCATGAGTGGAGAGACCCGCTAGTGGAGGTTGGATGGCGGGTGACTTGATTGAAGAGGCTCACGTCAGGGAATGAAAATCGATTGGAAGACAAGCATCTATGGTGGCGCAACAACTGAGGAACTAGGGTAGACCTGGGGCCCAGCAAAGGACGCTGAGACCAGAGATTGGAGAGGAGCACAGCTGCTGTCGGTTTGGCGATGCTAGTAAATCCTGCAACAGTTGGTTTGACAGAGTACCAAAACCGATCCAGGTACGGAAAGCAGAGGAAAGAAGTTACAAACATTGTATGTCACGGCTGGAATAGCCGACACGAGAATGGGAGATTTTACCAGGCACATGGCCTCACGAAAGCAGAGGGAAAAAGTTTCAAACACTGCGTGTCACGGCTGGAAAAGCCGCCAAAAGTACAAGAACGAAAGAGAAGCTCACTGGGCACAAAGCCCCACTAAAGCAGGGGTAAAGGATACAAAGATTATATGCCCAGGCTGGAATAGCCGCCAGAAGTACCAGGAAGTGAGAGAAGCAAACAAGCACACAGCGCCACTAAAACATAGCGAAAGAGAGATGAACATGGTGTGCCAAGGCTGGAAAGACCGATGAGGCTAGTGAATAGTGCAATTGTGAAATAAAAGACATCCACTAGAGAAATACAGAACTTTGGGGAATCCAAATACCCCGATGGTGGGAGACTGAGAATTGTCCTACCACGTAATCCTGAAGGTATCTGGACATTTCAAAATAAAACCTAAGAAAAGTGGAAACAGAAATAGTTTTCTTTATCAAGGGGGAGAGTGCAACCAATACAGAAGAGAATTACAATTTCTATGAAGAGACTATATGAAGATTGTGAAAATGATACCATTGCACACTAAAGAACTTTGAGAATGAGCAAGTCTACTACAAGTTGGGCCAGGTGGAAGCCCACATCGCGGCTGATGTACTAGCCAAGTGGTAGGGCCAGTTTGTGGTTGGGATTTGGACAGAAGATCTTTACTTTGAACTTGGCATACACATTAATCAGTCTACTGGGTCACCGCAATGTATATGATAACAGTTAATGTCCTTAGAAAGTGGAGTTTATTCCTTCCAGAGTACTTATAGGCTTTAATTAATATGTAAAAGTATGTAACATTTCCGTTCATGGTAAAAGAAGAATTGCTACTGGTTTTGGTGTAAGCGTTCGTCCATACGGAGCAATTTTGCTTGATTATGGCCTTAGTAGCACCCCCCCCCCCCGACGGTGGCCCATGGTTGCGTTATGTTGATATATTTAAACTTTGGGGTTTTGGTGGGGGTGGGCGGCAGTTATGTGGGATCTGTTGGCGCTATATGGTTAAAAATAGTCACATCCACAAATATAGCCTACATTGAACGGCAAGGAGTCAAGATAGTGATGATTTAGGAACCCCACTTAGGAGGCACTAGTAATGAATCTTTTGTATAAGTATGAGTAATCCAAGTAATTACTGCTTTTCTTCCAAGTCTTGAGGGGTACTAACCTTGACCCATAGAGCACTTCCATTCAGGCTGATAACATTAATTAGATTTTGATGGGTGCTTTGTGACCATTCCCAGTGTCCTGGCAGGCACCAAGTTGACAGTGATCTATTCATATGCACAGAATGTTGCTGACCCTCAGTTTTCTAGTGTCCACGTTGAGAAATGTCTACAGTTTGTGAATTGTATAATTACTCCACAGTTCACGACTTGCATTCTAGAATTGACTTGTTACTTGCTCAATTGACTGATATATAGAACTACCAGTTGTGTATTGTCACCTATGACGTGTTGAGGTAATTCTCTGCTTAAATGGTCCTTTTTGCTGGTTGTCGGTTTACTTAATAGCCATGGTTTGGGAATGTTAAATTTACATTGAGAGAATTTGTTCTGGTACAGCGGGAGAGGTGTTAAGAACTATTAGATGAGAATTTTTGGAACTGGAGATCAAGATTAAACAGTTAGAAAGAGAATTGGAACCTCTTCTAAAATGAAACTACAACGATTCAGAGCAACGGAGAACAGCGAGATTAGGTTCATGTCTGCAACCGGTACAAGCGCATACATATGGTGAAGCAGAACACACAGATCATACTTGTTAGCGACAAAAGCGGGTGTTGATATTGCTGCGATAAAGAATCCTTTTCCATGATACGGTGTACACGGCCACTGAGACGGATCCTCTTTCAGACTCCGACTATTAGGGAGATATACATGTACAAAAACCTGGATGAGATGCTGTAGAGGTGATTAAACCACCGATAATGATTCCTGAAACCCTGAGTGTAACCGAGGTGCACGCTCTGCAAAAAACTCCCAGAGCTGATGGCTTGAGTGCCAAATCTTCTAATGAATTTGACCCTTGCTAAAAGTGTGGAAAGAAGTGCTGAATTGTGGGTCCCTACCTCCGACTATGAACGAGGCATCTCATCTCTGTAATATTGAAAACAAATAAACCAAATAACATTCCTGGAGTTTGGAACTCATATAGACCTATGTCGGAAGTAAATCTTGATATAAAAATATTTGCTTAGATTTTGGCTGATCATTTACTGAAATATGTTGCACCTTTAATTCTCCTTGGCCAATCAGGGTTCCTTCCGAGAAGCTGGATGACAAAATCTAGGTCAGCTTTAAGCTGTTTTGGCATGGAATGACCATGGTACTGAAGCTATTGCAGTGTTCGATACTTTGTAATGTAATTTCCTCTTTGCCGTATCAGGGAAATTGAGACAGTTATTTTCTAAATTGCGCACGTTTGATGCGCTCACAGCATAATACTACCATTTTCCATATGGGAAGATGCTTTGCTAGGTTTAGATTGGGAAGAGGTACTAGACAGGGTTGCCCCCCTGTAGTCACCACTCTTCTCTACAGCTACAGAACCACACAGGTCAAGATTCAGCAGTTTCATATGCCTAGGGTTTGGCAATGGTGGAGCACAGAGAGTTTATTTCTCTCTATGCAGATGGATTCTGCTACATATTAAGGATCCTCAGATAAATCTGTCTCCGCTTGTGCAGGAGATAATCGAGCTTGGATTATACTATGGTTTACGCATGAACTCGTAAAAATCTTCACTTTTTCCATGGACCAATGATACCAATAGGCCAGATAATATAGGGGAATACAATTGGGAACTAAACACTGAATGCCCAATTACCTTAAAAGGCAATAGAAATGTTTGCTGGTGAAAAGGGCATTGTATCCCTTATTAGTGGAAATTTCACTATATTCGTTAAAGCTGAAAAAGGCACCATTTCCCTTAGGAGTGAGAAGGTCAAAATATACCTTGCAATAACCCTGGATCAAGAAGAAGTGGGGCAGGCACGACTTCATGGCTAGTTACAAAGCGCAAGCTGGGTAAAGTATCCCTTTGAAGAATACATGTGACAAAGAAAGGCACATTTTATCCTTGTGACAGCAAGTTTGATCCAAGAAGTGGATGGGCACAATGTCCCTCAGGCTGTGTTGAGCAGACCTACCTTACTAGGGGAACCTGACGCATTATAATTTCTTGACAGTTAACACAGGACGTTTCTAGGAGGAACATTCTGTTTTGTTATTGATCATCCACTAGTCCCTATAGGCCTTTATCCCAATCACCTCCTACTTGTGAATAAAGAAATGTTAAAACTGTACTTCTTGTGTCATGTGTTTAATTGGCCCATCACACAGGCTTCCAACACCTGCCATGGCTCATGTCTGAGGAACGGTCAGGGATGGACATGGAAATTGAAAGGTCTCATCTTGATCTATGCTAGCAAGAACACTGAAGAGGTAGAGTCAAGTGTTTAGAAATCCCCCCCATGGGTTTAGCTGTCAAGGTAAGTAATGGTCTTGCTTGGCACTTCATTGAGGAACAAGTGGAAAAGATGTGATCCTAGTCTAGCTTCTGTGCATTAAGATGGGATTTAGTGAACTTGAGAGACATTACAGCAAGGAGTAGGTGCACTGGCCTGGCAACGTAGCAGATAAATACATGGTGCATCGTTGACTCCAGCATATGTAAAACGACTTACTTGGCATCCATGAAACCAGAATGAAAATACAGTTACCAGTTCAGAGGCAGGTCATTTGCATATTTTGCCATGCCCTTGCACAGTGTAATGTTACACACTGCTGGAATGCCATCAGTGTTAGCTTCTCTGAGCTGCAGCACATTAATTTGGCAAACATGTTTGCAATAGAGTGCAGAAGGTCATCTTACTTACCAACCGCGGTGGTGTGTGATGCAGCTGGCACTTTTTCATATTGAAGAGTGGCTCAAATCAAAAAGTGTTTGGTAGAAAGGTGGATCTCCACACATGTCTCTATGTGTGTATGTTTTTTTAGTATGTAAGTATGGAACTGTAAGGCGCAAACCTAGGTGGGAAGCAACCGAGACCTGTACATAGGCGATGTACCGGGGTTACTGGTAACGTTTGAGCAATCAGCGATATGTTCTTTAAAGAGTGATATATTCAGGTCCTTCTTGAAGAGTAGAATAGAGGGGGCCAGTCTTATCTGAATCTATAACTTGCTCCAGAGACAGGGCGTATAGTGGAAGGTGACTTGTTTCCCCATTTTATTTTCCCTCTTGCAGTTCTTTGTTTGAAGCCTGGTATTAATGTGGCTTCTGCTGGTGAGTTGGCCTCTGGAGAATGTGAGCTCCTTGGCTAGCTGGACAGGTTTTAGGTCTTTCATGTGCATCTATGGTCTTGCTGATGACCGATTTGGAAAACAGCTTCTTCCATAACTTTCCAGACTCCAGTAGCATGTCCCTTTACATGGGGACTCTGGTATGGGATTCTGGTATGTACTGTCTGCAAACACGGACACAAGCACTTCTGTTTTTAATACAAATGGTAGGAGACTGGAAGTTCCTGAAAATCTAAATTCCCAGCAATTGTTCATGAAAAGTCCTCAGGGAGGAACTAGCATATGTCATTCTTTGGTTCCGAATGCTCTTCTATTTCAGAATGTAACCGGCAGCTGATGTTTGAGATGCACTTTCGGTGCCCCATCAGCAATGGCAAATGAATGAGAAGAGAGTGAATTGACAGATGCAGGAACAGTAAACTGGTGAGCTCAAATACTATGCAACAGTCAAGTAGGGATGATTAGTATCCCTGGAGGGGCAAATAACTCTCAAGAGAACGCGCTGGTACGGTAGAAAAGGCTGTGGCAACAGGAGGCCCCACATCTGTCAGCATTAGGGGAGACTTAACAAGGGGTCTGTGGTGGAGGAGGATGAAGTGATATCAGCAGGTCTAGGAAATGTGTGCTCCTGGAAAGACTACTCCTAACAGCATGAAACTGGTCAACAGTGCCATCAATGAGAGGCAGAGCCATAGGCACTTCACTAACTGGAGGCGTGTCACAAATTGAAGGCATAATTTATGAAGCAAGAGAACAAGTGTGCTCTACTGCAGACTGTCAAAAAGTCTATGCATGGACCTGTGAAACTAGCAATCTCTGAAGCGTGGAAGGCAACATTAAGAAAGCAGAGTGCACTGCCCTATTGGATTCAAGAGTAAAGGCTTAAAAAGAAAGAGGAGTGCGTATGCGGATGATATGTTAACCTTAGAAGACCCCGAATCTACACTGTCAACGGCGGTGAGAGAATTAGAAAACTATGGGGCCATCTCAGGCCTAAAGATTAATAGAAAAAAATCAGAGATCCTAATTCTGGCAGGGGACAGAGCAAACATAGAAAGGGAAGCAAAACTACTGGACCTTAAGATCGTAGAGAAAGGTATAAAATATCTGGGAATAATTGTACCTCCAAAAATTGAACTATTCTATGGGGAAAACTACCCACCGCCAATTGCAAACATCCGTAGGGAAATAAGCAGATGGAACCCAATACAGATATCCTGGTGGGGTAGAATTCAATCAGTCAAGATGACCATCCTCCCAAGGGTACTATATTATTTTCAGGGTCTCCCGGTGGGTGTCCCAGACACGTTCTTCAAAACCTTAACAAAATTGGTATCCTCCTTTGTATGGAAGGGAAAAACCCCTAGAATAGCGAGGATGTTCCTCACAGCCCCAACCAGAGAAGGGGGGATGGCGCTCCCCCATTTAAAAAAATCCTATCAGGCAGCAGAGCTTAAAGTCCTGAGGGAGTGGGTGGGGGAGAATCCGCAGCAAATATGGGCCAAACAAGACAGAGCAGTAGCGAGGACCCCACTGGTAGAACTTCTCTGGAAACAGAGGCAGCACAGACATGAAAACTTAGGGATAAGCGTAATAATGAAGACCACGTTGGAAGCATGGGATTGCCAAACACGAAAAGGTATAATGACCACGGCAATGGGACCCTTTACACCCATCTGCAGAAATCCACAATTTCCACCGGGGATGGAACAAGGGGCGTACGACAGCTGGGAGAAGGCGGGTATTACTAAAATAGGCGAGATGTTCGCAGACAAGGAAATAATATCACTAGAATCCTGCTTTGTAGGCAAGCATATCTCCAAAAGTGATAGATACAGATACGAACAGCTAAAACATTGGCTAAACTCCCCGACAATCACTGAGGCAGCAACCAGGGACCTTACAGGGTTCGAGACATACATCATCTCCAACACGGGGGAAAAAAAGTGGGTTTCAACTCTGTACAAATACATAAACACACAAGGGGAAGACATTAAATGGTCATACAGAGTAAAGTGGGGCAGAACGTTGGGGGAGGAACCAACGGATAGACAGTGGGAAGACCCAGGACAGTGAAGCAGATCCCCAGGATGACCCGCTCGGCACAAACTAGGGATATGTGGGTCAAAATTATGACAGTGGCATTATACTCCAGAGAGGCTCCATTCAATGTATCCAAACACGCCAAACCACTGCTGGAGAGGATGTGACGAAGTGGGAACATGAAGACACATATGGTGGGACTGTAAAGGCATTCAACCCTTTTGGGAAGAAGTTAAAAGTGAAATGGCAAAATATTCCCGGATGTGGGGTTGATCGGGGAGGAGGTGTGGCTTTGCGGACTTAGAGATGATACAGCAAGGCAATACAGTAAATCGCAATGGAGAAGCTTTATCGGACTACTCATAGCGGCATGGACCACCATAGCACAAAATTGGAAGAACAAGAATACCCCACTGACCTATACTTGGCTACAGAAAGTATGGGCCCATATAACAATGGAGAAAATCACCCACAAAATTCAAGGAACTGGAGACAAATTCGTAAAAGAATGGGAAGGGACCTTGCAATACCTTCAGTCAGACTTTATGGAACAATGGTGTCCCCATAATATCAAAGGTTCAGACATTTTCAACGCATAATAGGAACCCAGGACAATATGATTCTATTCGATCCGAGGGGAGGGAGGAGAATGTTATAAGATTCAATGTTATTTCTCTTGTTTTATTTATGTAAAACTAATAAATACAAGTTTTTAAAAAAGAAAGAGGAGTTACTAGGTCCAGAAAGGGGAGGGTGAACCCTAAATCTCCCTTACACCGCATGTTCCTAGCTGCAGAGTTCCTCAGCATTGAGCTTCTGCTGTGGACAATGCAGAGGTCCCCTTTTGATGGTTACAAAGAAGTGTGGTAGCCCCTCTACTGAGAACGAACATGGGTCAAATACCCTGTTCTATGGAATTTCTTCCACTCAGGAGGGTGTACAACCACGTATTAGCTCACTGCACTCTTCACAGAGGAGACGAACAAGTTACTTACCAACTGTAACGTTATTTCGACTGGATGTTCCTCCCATGTACTCCTCATCTTAGATATCTTGTTTCCCAGCTCTGCTGCTTCGGCAAAAAATGTTAACCAGAGGACGCTGTGCACGAAGCCGCAGTTGTAGTCCCTCGAGGGCCGCTATCGAGCATCGAAGTCATCCGTAGTATAAAGGGCTCGAGCCGCGCCTGTCATCTCAGTTCTGTTTTTACAGTGTTAATGGTAGCATCAGTTGATCAGGCTTTCAAAGTCCTTTAGCTCTTAAGGAAGTTCAAGTGCAACTGGCGTAAAGTGTACGGAGGGGTAGGTTGAGAGGGTCGATGAGGAATACGTGGGAGGAACATCCAGTTGAAAGAACATTACAGTTGGTAAGTAACTTGTTCTTCGAATGAATTGTGTCATCCCATGTATTCCTCATCTTAGATAGGCTCCCAAAGCAGTAAGAATTTGGAGGATGGAGTACCAGAAATTCCAATCTTGGATTGAATGAAGGACGGCTCCTTCATATGATGTAGAGTCCAAGCAGTAATGCTTCGCAAAAGTGTGCATGGATGACCAGGTGGCCGCAGCACAAATATCCTGCACCGGAACACCCCTCTGAAGACCCGTGGAAGTTGCCATGCCCCTGGTTGAATGAGCCTTTAGCCCATCTGGAGGCTCCTTCCAAGCCAATTTGTAGCACTACGAGATTGCTAGAATTATCCATCTGGATAGAGTTTGCTTAGACGCTCCAAGGCCCAATTTGTGTCCAGTATATCCAATAAGCAGTTGGTCACATTGTTGGAAATATAGAAACTGAGAGCCCTTTTTGGGTCCAGTCGGTGCAGTCTCTCCGCCTCTTTACTTGCATGTGGAGGAGGGTAAAAAGAAGGTAAGGTAATCTTCTGTGACAGATGGAAATCAGAGACTATTTAAGGTAAGAAGGATGGTCTGACCTTTAAAACGACCTTGTCCCTATGGAAAATGGTGTGAGGAGGCTTACAAGAAAGTGCCTGCAACTCACTCACACTGCGGGCTGATGTTATAGCCACTAGCAAAATTGTTTTCAAAGTGAGGAGACTTAACGGGCAAGAATGTAAAGGCTAAAAAGGGGCACACATTACAAACTTTAAATCTAAATTTAAATCCCAGGTGGGAACCTGAAAAGGCGTTGGAGGGTACACATTTGTCAGTCCTTTTAGAAACTGGGTAACTAAAAGGCATTTTAAAATAAGAAACCTCTTCCGAAGAGCGCTTGAGGATAGATAGCGCTGCTAAGTATCCTTTAATAGTGCCAACTTTGAGCCCCAAATTGGCTAAGAGTAAAAGGAAAGAAAGTACTGTCAGAGTATTACATAAGAATGGGTCCACATTCTTATCCCTGCACCAGATACTGAACTTGTTCCAACGACACCGATACAGGGATTTTGTTGCTGGCCTCCTGGCCGAAAGCAAAATCTCCATTATGTCATCCAGGAGGTCCCAATCCTTTTATCTCAGCCCCGCAGAAACCATGCGTGAAGGCCGGGTATCTTGATCTCTGGATGGAGAACCCGACCTTCCTCTTGCGAGAGAAGATCCTCTCTTTGTGGAAGACATATTGGAGGGGCAGATGGACATGTCCAGAAGGTCCGGGTACCACGTCCTCCTGCCACAATCTGGGGCAATTAGAATCATGGTTTTCCTGAACTTTCTCAACCTCCTGATTACATGACGAATCACGGGGACTGGAGGAAACGCGTATAAGAGTGGAAATAGCCAGTCGACCACAAAAGCGTCCCCTAGAGCTCCTATTGGGGGAAATCCCCTTGAGCAGTACAGTTTGCACTTCCGGTTGGCACTGGCTGCGAACAGATCCACTTGAGGGGTTCCCCAAAGGGCGAAGATCTCTTGAAGGACTTCCTGAGCTAGTTCCCACTCATGGGAGACTTTGCTCTGCCTGCTAGGAGTGTCCGCCGCCGTGTTCTGCTCTCCGGCTATGTGAACTGCTGATAGAGATATTCCTTCTTGCATTGCCCAGAATCAGAGCTGCATTGCCTCTCTGCACATTGGAAGTGATCCTACGCCTCCTCTTTTGTTGATGTAGAACATGGCCACTGTGATGTCCGTCATTATCAGGACGTTCTTCCCCCGTACAGAGGGCAGAAAAGCCTTCAGCGCTAGTCTGATTGCCCTCAGCTCCAAAAGGTTAATGTGCAGTTTGGACTCCGATGGAGAACAACAACCACTGATCGTCAGATCATTGATGTGGGCTCCCCACCCCGTGAGTGAGGCGTCCGTCACTACCGTTATCTCTGGCCATGGTTGCCAAAAATGTTCACCCTTGGGGACATTTCCCTTGCAAGCCCACTATAGAAGATCTTGAGCCAGTCTGGCCAGGACTTGCAGAGGATCTGACATCTCCCCCGAACATTGGGACCATTGAGTCCTGAGGGCCCACTGAAGGGATCTCATTTTCAATCTCGCCTATGGCACCAGAAAAATGCAGGATGCCATGGGGCCCAGCAACCTTAGAAAATCGAAGGCCGGCAGATGTTGGGCATTCTGAAACTTTGTTACCACCATCTGCAGAATGTGGTGAGCTCTCTCCTCGGGAGGCGAGGCTTTCCCTGAGGAAGTATTCAGGACTGCTCCGATGAATTGGAGTCTTTGGCATGGAATCATTTGTGACTTCTTGTAATTGAGGGAGAAGCCCAGTCTGTGTAAGAAGTGGCCTGTCATGGTCAGATGCTCCTTGGCTCGTTCGGGTGAACTTGCCCCGATTAGCCAATCGTCCCGGTAAGAGTAGACGTGAATCCCCCAGTCTCCTGAGACTCGCTGGCACTACAGCCATCAGCTCCTGCCTCCCACCAGGGTCTTGTGGGTGAAGACCTCAGAGTGGCTTTGCAGCGGCTGCAGAAGCGGCTGAGGAGGAAGTAGCTGCTGCTGGGGCTGATGTAGCACCTTTCCCTCTTTCACCACGAGAGGGTTTTCTCTGTTGGCATCTTTGACTGGCCTGTCCCTCCCACCCCCCTCCAAAAGAGGAGTAGAAACAAAAGGGACAGCTCCTCCAGGAAGATGATCCTGTGTAGGAGTGTTGCTGAGGCTGTCTTATAGTGGCGCTGAGCGATTTAGCTGCCGCTTTCGAGGTCTGCAGCTTCTCCAAGCTCTTGTCCGCCTTGCTGCCGAACAGCCTCAAGCCGTCAAAGGGCATATTGAGTAATCTGGACTGCACATAAGGTGCAAAGCCAGATTTCCTCAGCCATGCAAATCTGAGTAGGACCGTGCTAGATGCCATGGACCTGCTTGCACCATCACCAGTGTCCAATCCGGACTGGAGGCATTCCTCCATAGCCTCCTTTCCATCTTTCACTATCGCCAGGAAACCATCCCGTTCCTCACCCTCCGGGATGTGTTCAGCTGCTGATGTCATACAGTCCCACAGGGTGTATGTAAATCTTGCCAAAGTGCAAGTTACATTTGTAGATTTAAGGGCCATGCTGCCTGAAGAGAAGACTTTCCAGGCCAAAGCATTGACTTTTTTGTCATCCCTGTCAGGTGGTATCGAAGGATAAACTGATGGCCTAGTGGAGGTTGCAGCTTGTACCACCAAGCTCTCTGGCTAGGGATGCTTAGACAGGTACTCAGGATCTGATGAGGATGGCCTGTACTTTCCCACAAACTTTTTATTTACTGCAGGCCCAGAATCTGGGGTATCCCAAGTTGCCATCACCTTTTTTTTCAGTGCCTTATGGAAAGGGAGGACAGGGTCCCTTTGAGGTCCCTCATTAAGGATGTCTGTCATATCGTCCTGGTCGAATCTTGGGGAAGCCGTTTTCCATCTCACGAAGTGAATGACTCTTCCCATTAGGTTTCTTTACCCAGGGTCTGCATGATCTGCAGGGTCTGGCCTCTCAAACTCTACTTCACGGGAAGTACCTAGGCCACTGGCTGTCTGAAGGCAGTCAAAGATCAGCCATTTTAGAATTTGGGTCTACTAATTCCTCAGGAATCTCCTTGGTTCCAATCTAACTGCAGCTGAAGTAACATCCTCTTCAGAGGACTGTTCCTCGAAAATAAAGGATATAGATCTGAAAAATTCTTGCCTGGGTTGAGGATGGAAGATGTTTTCTGGTAAAGGAGGTGGCATTGACCTGGGCTTAGACAAAGGCGTCCATTTTGGCATCAGGATTAAAGAATGCCTGGACAAAGACGTCGAAGGTATGACGCTGGCTTCAATGTTTTCGAAGGAGGCTTCGACGTCGTCGAGGGAGGTCTGAAAACCGTCGTGGAAGGTAACAACGCCATTTTAGATGGCGGTCTTAACACTGTCGTCGAAGGCTGTGTCGAGTCGATGTTCGATGTGGACGCCATTTTGTCCTCTGTTACCCCCCGATTTATGCACCAGTGGTTTTACTCTTTTTCCATGAGATGTCAGAGAACTTTCCTCCAATGACACCCTCCACTTTGTCGGATCTCGCGTGCTTAGTCTTTGATCTCCCTCATTCACCTTTGGAGTAGGCATGTTCTTCACGCAGCTTTTTCGAGGGGGGGTCTGGGGCACTTTCTCGAAAATTTTAAGCATCAAAGCCCTAAAGGCCTCCCATTTTTCAAGGGAATCGTGCTTGGAAGGGTAGGAAATAACCCTTCTCTCAGACGAGGAGGAAGATGATCTATGACGTCGCTTCTTCGATTTCTTTGGATGAAGACAAGGAGGATTTCCTCGAGCGACTCTTAGACCTCGATCTCCTTGACCCGTGTCGAGACTTTCCACTCGACCCTCTTGAATCTCTTTGTCTTTTCAAACACTTAGAAGATTCCTTCCCCACCGCCATCTTACCTTTCCGTTCCTTAAGAGCATTATTGGACATAGCCTGACAAGAACTACATTTGCCGACCCGATGGTCAGGGCTCAAACACCAAAAGAAATTACGATGAGGGTCGGTAATCGACATTTTTCTACTACACTTTAGACATTTTTTTAAACCTGTCTTGGGTGTGGTTGGAGTCGATGACGAGGACATTTTGTCAAAGAAAAACTGATGTGCCGTTTTGTGACACGAAGCAGTGCTTGGAAAAACAAAACTGAGCTAACGGGCGTGGCTCGAGCCCTTTATACTGCGGATGACTTTGACGCTCGACAGCGGATCTCGAGGGACTACGGCTCCGTGGCTTTGAGCACAGCGCCCTCTGGCGAACATTATTTTCAGAAGCAGCGAAGCTGGGAGACATGAGATCTAAGATGAGGAACACAATCCATTCGTAATATCCATTTGCATACCAGTCTTTTTCCCACCCACCAGGGTAGTCCAGCACTGAAATGCTCGGCAAATCTCCTGGGAACCATTAGCAACCCCAGACACGTGTGTCGGCCTAGTCAGGCCTCATCAGTGAGTTGAAGCTGAGCTTCTCCAAGACACAGTGAGCAGGGGATCCATGTCTGGATTACCCTGGATTACCTTTTGATGGTTGCCTTCAAGGTGCTATGGGTGGGTAGGAGGGGAAGATAGTGGAGACCCCGAATAGTGTGGGGTAGAGGCACTGGAGGCTTTTTTCTGCCTAGTATTGCTAATACCAGACAAATATAAAAGATTAAAGAAGGAGATGAAAGGGACACTGACAAGGAATCCATGAACACCACTTCAACTCCTTGACTGAGGGGTGGATTACCCATCACAAAGTTACCCTCTCCCCCCTTTTATATACCTCACTCAAACTTGCCAACTATATTTTTGTGGTGTGTAAGGAACTCGTGGTGGCAACAGTAAAGACAGACACAGTGACAACAGTTCAAGGGTGTTTGTTAAACTGTAAATGCAGGGTGGAAAAACACCTAACCTAAATGTAAATCTAAGATAGGAGCAAGCGTCGACTATCAAATGAAAAATAAGGCAGTCCTTGTGGCGTCTTATCAAAGTTCAAGGTCTATACTAAAAAAACAACATTGCCAATTCTTTACAACTAATTATAGAAAGAGCGTGGGATAGGGGTTTCAATAAAGAAAGAATTGTTCACAAATAAGTCAGGATTGCCAGGGGTCTCCCCACATTCTGAGCACGGGACAAGGTGGATCTCCTGAGCAGAGCACACACTTCAGCTTTCCCAGAACGAGCCGACAGTTCCGTTCCAGCTATCAAGTTCGTCGATGATTGAGTCTCTTTTCAATTAAAAAAGTCTCTTGCCTTCGAGGGCCTGATATTTTCAGCAAACAAAGTTCTGTTCCACAGATGGCTTTGGGTGATGACTTCACCCCTAGGTACCCCTCTTCCGGTCGCAGACCCCTCACAGTCGTATTCGACAAATCAATTAAACAGTTTCTTTCTCAACACACTTTGGGTGGTGACTTTCCACCCTCTGATCTGCCTCTATTGGGTTCGGACCCCTTTTCGATTGTCAGCCTCCCTCCTTTGGATTCACAATGGCTTTTCTTGCATTCTTGAATCACAATGTCTTTTCAGACATTTCACTGTGGACATCCCTCCACCGGGTTCACTACAGTCCACACACTGTTCAGGGAAGTTTAGACTCTTGCACTCACAAGTCTTATTGTCTTTTCAACCAGTTCATGGTGAGCCTCCCTTTCTTGGCTTCACCCTTGTCAGCACTACTGTTCATTGAGGCATCAGTCTCTGCCCCTTTTATACACAACTTTGGGGTGTGGTTGTTCATCCCTGGGTCCCCCTCTTCTGGGGGCGCAGTCCCCTCTCAAATCTCAGCCTCCCTCCGCTGGATTCACTATGGCTTTTTACACAATTTTAGGGTCATGGTTCTTCACCCTTGGGTCCCCCTCTTCCAGGCGCAGACCCCTCTCGATGGCATCCCTCTGCCGGGTTCACTCTTGCCAATCCTCTCTCTCACCATGCAGGATTCGTTTCCCTTCGCTTCACAATTATCTGCCAAAGACTTTCAACTGTACGGAGGATTTTACAAAGACCCCTGTATAACCACTTTGACTCCTCTTCTCGCCTTTCTCCCAAGGCCTTCTGGTAACTGTAGTTCAACAGCAGGGGAAATCGCCTAGAGTGTCTCGAAAGAACACCCATGTGGTGCTTTTCTGCTGTGCTAGCATCACCCTTCTCTTATATCAACAGTTCTTTGTTCATTTAAAGTTCAATTAGCCGCTTGCTACTTTCGTTCAGCACAGTTTGGTTTCTTTATCGGCTCTCCCTTCGACTCACCGGCTGCGATGAACTGATTTGCTTCGTCTGTCGAGTCAAGGCCGGTACCATTGGGCCATGTGTCTCGCCCCGGCTTGGCTGTCAGCGGAGGAGGCGCCCGGGTTTGAGATCCGCTGCAACACACGCTGGATATTGTTTGCGGTCTTACGATTCCTTCTCTTGAGGCTTCACGGGACTCTGTCGATAAGGGCAAGGTCACTTCTGCCCTTCGTATCCTCTAGACTTGCGTCGCCTTTCTCCTCCTCCTGAACTGCTGGGTTGAGTTAGCACTCATGTTGTGCGGTTTGCCTTGCTCATCCTGTGCTCTCGTGCTCCACCTTTTATCCCTGTGGGGAAGGGAAAGGACCGTCAGGTGTGTGCGATTCTGGTCTTTTGCCTGACTTTGTCTGACCCTTGTACTGGGACATGTCAGGTAAATAGGTCCGGTGTTAGTCTGCTGTCTTTCGTGTTGTGCGAAAGTGTTTGTGTCGGAAAAGGGGTGTGGGTGGGGGCAGTGTGGAATGTCCTACGTGGTGAGATGTTTAAAGAAGGGGGATAACGCATCTCACCCGTCTGTGTCCCACTCCCCAAGAACCCCCCCATCCAGGTGATCCTCCCCGTTAGGCAGACTTATATGCAGTACCCTTTGGGAACACCACACACAATTAAGACTACAAGTGACAGTACAATTTCACCTTTGGTACAACCCTGTACTACACAGTTAAAGTGGTAGCAGTAGCAGAGCAGCCAGACTTATCTCAAGAGTAAGTGAGCAGTATCAAATAGTTACACAAAGGCAAACACTGACTAGTTTGCAAGTAAAAAAATATACATGTATTTCACTCTTCAGTTGTATAACATTACACTATTATAAGCAGTCTAAAAATCACACTCTTAATACACCACACCACTTCCCTTAAATTCCAGGCAAGTTAAGCTTACAAAATGAAGTGAGAGAAAAATGGCACTCCAGCAATTTAAAAGGGAGGGAAAGACAAAAGGTAACAGAAATGGATCCACACCCACAGGTAAGCACTCCGAGCAAGCGAACAAGAGAAACTACAATGATAACATCAGATAGAAAAGGCTTAGGGCCAAAGTCAATGGTTCAAACAAGTCTTTTGCTCAAGATAATACAGTTCAGGGTAGTTTGCGGTAAAGTTCATGGCACGGTTTCTGGATGAGGTTGGTTGGTCGAAAAGTTAGTTCAAAGAGAAGAGACGGACAAGCCCTCAGATTGGAGAAAGATTTCAAACACTTTCACCGCGGCTGAACGAAAAAGCACAACCGGATTTGCACAGTACCTTAAAACGGAGAGGGGGCTGTAGCTGAGGCAGACGTTCCTGGTAGTTCCTGCAGGCCCACGGTTCCTGAAGCGACTGTCGGACTGATCAGAAGTAGAAAGACTGGAGGGTCCTGCACTACCCAGGGAAGAAACCAGCAGCAGCGCCAAACAACAAATAAAAGGTGCGCTCCTTAAAACCCAAGCAGGGTCCGACCTTCCTGGCTATCCAGACCACTCTAGCTCTGTACAGAGAATTCGACCAGAGGAGGGGTCCTGGCTTGCAGTTTGGGTGAACTGGTTGGTCCCACCACCTCAAGGGAAGAAGTTTACTGGAGGATCTTCCCTGTCGTCGGATTCTGGAGATTCGGACCTGCAGCAGGGCTTCACCGGGCGGTTCAGTCGTTGTAGGGGTCCTCTTCTTCCAGTTCCTATTTGGTTCTTTCGTTCCAGTGGCGACTCTGCTCTTCCAGTCCCAGAGACCTGCTTTTTATGCATTTTTCCCCCATTCAAAAAGCCTGGCTGTCATTCACACAGCAGGGTGGCTGGCCTGGCAAGGCCAGTCCCCTTAGCCAATCAGATAGGAGTGTGACTTGGGTTACCAAGGTAACCCATGGCAGAGGTCCTAAAACCCCTCCCTCACATCCTGCTTACCCAGACTCTTAGGCACCTATAGGAGGGCTTCTGTGTGGAAGCCCGAGAAAAAGCGATGAACAAACAGACCAAACTTGGTTTGGCACGCAGAGTAAAACACGAGAAAGACTAACAAAAAGAAATGGCGAATAAACCCGGCCGGAGCCAAAATAAAATGTATTTGGTCAAGCGGGTTTATGTTTGAGGCTAATATAATAGCCTAAAACATTACCATGTTTATATAAGATAATCGCGGTAGAAAAGTTAGGGTAGATACCACTGCCACCAGCCAAGTGTTAATGTAAAGGGAGCGAAACACTGCCCCAAGAGGCACAGACAAAAAGGGATAAGAATTAACCATTTCCAATACTCCATGGAAGATGGGGTGTACTGAGTCTGTGGTTTAAGGTAACTAAGGTAAAGTTAATGGCAACTTTACCCTTTTCTGGGGGACTGTAGTCAGCCCCAGAAAATGGAGTCGGTGGGAAGTCTAAAAGACAACCCTGTGTCACTGCACTGAAGGTGCTGTGTAACACATATGAAAAATATAGTGCCCTGGAGTAGGTGAGGCTCCAGTGCCCAAGATCACACAAAAAGTAGAAACACACATAGCAAAACACATGTAAGAGTGGGAATAACGGCTCGCACTCTTACCAGGTGAAAAAAATAAATCCTAGAAATCCAAAGCAAAGCTGCTGAGGGACTCAGTAGGTAAGGGATATCAACCATTTATGAGAATTCCTCCTAACACTCCCTCATTGGTCCACCCCAGGAACTGGATCCAAAAGCAATGGCTGTGTCCTGGCCAACTTGATGACTAATCCCTGGGGACTAGCTAGAGAGACACCTTCAGCTTTCTCACAGGTCAAAGAAAAATGCTTCAAAAATAGACGAAATTGCCATGCTGCAAAAGTGAGTAATACCCCTCTATTGGGAAACTGGTGTGAGGAATCTCAAGTGACGACCAGCTGGGTTTACCCCAACTTCTAAGGTCCATAATAGTACAAACAGCCTCCTCAATATACAGACCAGTGTTAAGCTGCCAAAGAAGGCTCTTGAAAAGAATGCCAGCAATCTGATCCTACAAGACCTCAGGCAGAGGACCGGATAACTTGCTAAATTGAAGCCATACCTAGATGAGGATACCTATGGTACAGACCCAGTAAACTACCCAAAATGAGGCTCGGGTTAACCCTGGTGTGAAGTGGCTCTTCCGGCAGAAGAAAGCGAGCCAACCTCAATGGGCCACTAAGTAGAATTAGTTGTAGTATGCCTGAACTGCCTCACAGGACCACTCCCGCAGTGAAGCATAAAGCTTTCTTGTAGAGTGCCTCCAAATCAAGATTTCTTGTAGAGTGCCTCTAAATCCAAAAAATGAGTCACCAGGAAGTGGCGAAAGTGGAAAAATAATTAAGGAACACTTACAGATTTTCCAGGCTAGGCACACCTCTGCAGAATAAACTTCTTGAATATGGACTTAACAATCCAGTTGCTCTTGGAGTGTCCCAATAGAAAGTGGGCCACAAAACATGTGGGACTGCCATTGATAGCACATAGGTACTGTAGGCAGGTTGCATGCATGCCGGAGACATATGAGGAACATTCCCTGGAGCACACTGCTTGAAGCTAAACCTAAAGCAGGAGTATGAAGGATAAAAGATGAGAAGCTGAGACAAAGACGAATAGGTACATTCTAGGCATGCATTTGCTAAAATGCATCAAATTCCAATGAAATGGAGAAACAAAACTGGAGCGATAAAATCAGTGGGTATATGGGGGGGAAGGGGAGCGGCTGTGTCTGGGTGTGATTGCACATGCCACAGAACTTTTTTTAAATTCTTTGCTGTCCAAGTGCTCTGGTTTTGTCATTTTGACACATGGTGAAAAAGGGACTGGACGGTTTTAAGTCTTGATTATGTGTTATTAATTTCTCTTGAAAGTCCATGGTACTGCCAAACGAAGATCATGTAGCATGCAAACAATTCCAGAATATGACTTGAAGGGAATGATACAAGGCCATGGTTGAATATGGTGGTAAACCAGTGCCTGAACCTTGTGAAAAGGGCCCCCCCTCAAAGTCTTTCCTTCCTTCTTATGGTCCGCTGATGCAACCAGAGGCAATGTGGCCATCTTAAATGCCCTTATCTGAGAAGAAGACTAGGTCACCGTTCACCTGCTGCGAGAACAAGATGACGAGGGAGATGGAGCAAAATGTGACCCTGCCTGCTGCACGCTGACAAACCAGATCTGAAAAGCAACAATCTGACTATGGCTATCAGACAGAGGCTGTCAGCACAGAGGAGGACACCCCAGCTAAGCGGGGAGAGAACAGAAAGATGGCTAGAGGACTGCTGCATCAAAGAGGTAACCTGTGATAGCTGAATGGACCACCTCATAAAATCCCACTCCAATCTGCTGAGCCATGAGGGAGAGTGGTGGAGCAAAAATCTGATGAGTGCGGAGGAGAAGAGTGCAGGGACATCCATCAGTATTCAGAGAGAGATAAGAGGGAACCAAGCCAAGATATGAGAGGGAGCCAGTGAAAACTAGAATACAGCTTAACATTGGGATCTGTGGAAGAGGCCCGAAGTAACTTCGCACAAAAAAGGTCCATCTATGCTGCATACTGTGTGGGAGAGAATACGGCATGTTAAGGAACTTAATCTGCTATTACAGAGAAAGAGAGGTGTGCCCGACAGATTGAATCTTGTACAGAAGCGTCACATAATCCTTAAAGAATTGATACCAGTCACTATTGTATCATGAAAGAGTGAAGACAGGACCCCCATATACCAGGGCTGACCCTGACAAACAGGTTAAACATTCTAAATTAAGTCTCTCAATCCCTCAGCTTGGTTCCCTACCTTTACTACTGAAGTTTGACTTAAGTCATTACATATGTCGAACTAGTTATAAAGCAGTCCATTAAAACACAGAAGCAGCTCTGCTTTTCTTTTAACAAGAAGTGCCTTTTTGAATGGTTTTAAATACAAAGCTTGTTTGTACATGAAAGGCCTGATGGCGGAAAATATTTCAATAAACAGCAAAACACGGCAGCAGTCATCACATTAGCCAACTGAAGGCAAGGTAAGATTCCTCCCATAGGTTACGGAGGTAGATCATCTGATGGAGAGCGGACTCCACAGCTCTCCATACTAGCACCCAGTGCAAGTTCAGGACAAAAGCCTTTATGTACAAATGTGCAGCCAGTTCAGGCCTCTCAGATTAGTGCCAGTTTTATTTCATGTGCAGGACCATGCTTGGGTCACTCTGAAGCAATCAGGTGTACCAAGCACACCAAGCTCAAATTGAAATCAAGACTAGCAGGTGAAACAGAGGAGGGATCAGCCAATGAGCAAGAACTCAGCTGACACCATAATGAAGGGCTTACCATCCAAGAGTCACATCTCAGAGTTATATCAGTTACCCATTGCCTGGGGCTCCAGTTTAGGATTGGTCTTCAGAAGCAAAGACCCTCTAGGCAGGGTACCACCTTCCTCTCGCAGGACCACGAGTTTCCTCATCCCTACCAATGGTGGCCTAGTCTTGCTGCAACACCAAACGTCACAGGATCCAGGTACCATAGTTTGCCATCCAGAAAGTCCCCAGCACTAAGGACCAGACAGGCAATCGCAGACAGCTCTAAGCAGACACTTGCTAGTCATAGCCATATTGAATGCCATACTGCAGTCAGTACACCACCTTATCCCGCTCTTACCTGAGGTCAGGCGACACTTCTGCCCTGGCCTTGAGCCCTACACCTTACTGGAAGAACCCAGCACGCCAGTGATGCTCTCAGAACCTCTGCAGAGTTCTGTTTACAAGTGCAGAACAAGCTGTTAAAGCAGGTGCAAGCTTCCCGAAGTAGCACACTGCTTTATGCAGAATCACCTGATGATCTGTGCTGTGATCAACATTCTAGATGAACCACTTAGTAAAGGGATTTTATGGAGGAGAGCTCAGTAAGAGGACGGGAGCAAAGATATATGGGAACTGCAACTTTGAACATGCAAGTAAACAGCTTGAAGTTTGTCGAGTGCCAAAAGCAGCACTGCAGGTCCTGTCAGCTCAAAAGGTGTCAAGCACAGTCGAAGCGGCTTGAAGACAACGTGAAACGGTGAAACAGGTGATTGGAGAGAGGGGACAGTTAGGCGCCCCCCCACCCCACAATTTCCATGCTTCCCGAGTGGGCCCAGTCATGGCTGCTTTAGGGCCAGGGCCCTGGCCCCGGCCCTGGGGCACTCATGCGCGAACACCTTCGAGAACCATCACCCCTTTCGTACAAGTACATACATGGGTGCTGCCATATTCCCGTGCGTACCCTGGTACAGCAAAACCAGGACTCCATTTTTGTAACATACAGACTCCATTTGCAAATGGCAAAAGGCCATTCAGATTTCACCCCAGTCTGCAGCAATCTCTGTCAAGCACACAGCCAGCGTGACTCTCCCCCCGCACCACCTCCTCCCTGCCGTCCGTATAACTGCCTGGTTCCCATGAGAAGGCTGGCAGCAGGAATGCAACAAAATCCACACTGCCGTCCAACTCCCTCCATTGATTCAGATGCAGCCCAGAGGGAGAAGGCGAGAGCCAGGGCTATCTGTCTCTAAAAATCTGCCCTGAACCCCACAGACCCTGGCCTTAAAAACCTAATCCCCGTGTACCCCAGAGCAAAATCAACAACCAAAAGAGACCCTTAAAAGGATGTCTTCTCAGTGTGTGTAAGTTCATATAAGCCTGCTGGTACCTTAAAAAGGCTAATGAGCAAACAATGTAAATACATATACGTGTGCCGCTGGAAGTTCCCATGCTAACCTGTTATACTGAAGGTAGAATATATGTTGACTTATAATGTTGAAATGTGTACATGGCTAATTGTGAGTTAATAACAAGTGATGAACTGTAGACCTGTGCAAGCACACACAATGCTACCTCATTGTTGATAATACAGAATGTAATTATATGCATGCCATTAGAAAACCTCAAACTTTAGTCGCTCTCGACCGCCCTTGCTCTGTGATTAGTTGTCAATTTCTCTCTTACATCCCCTGCTTTAGTGTTATGACCTTGCCCAGATTGTATGAAGTTAGATGTCACAAGTGTATTTCACTTAAATAATAAACCAGCTAAATGTGTATGAGACGATAGCCCGTTATGTGCAAATATAAAGGCCTCCAGCCATCATGCTGTGTGAGACCAAAAGCCATGAAAGGGGGGCGTAAGCCCATCTCTGATCACCCTGGCCTCATAAGAGTTATGCTGTTTGGACACCTAGTCACTGAAGCCCATCTAAAGAGGTGCACGTCCAAGATGAAATGTATCTTTTGTAATCCAGTCACAGTAACCATATACCCCAACCTTCCCCTTGTCAATATTGAATGAATACCCCCGACCATACATTGACCCTACAACCTCCACCCCAACTCAGTGTTCGAATATGCTTAAACAAGAGAGTGATATCCTTGATAGAAACATATAATTGATGTTCAGTAATGAATAAGCATGCCTTGTTTTTACACGTGCAACCTGCTGGCCTTGCCGTCGGACGAACCGGTCAGACGTATGAATGGACGGGAATGCGTGGCCACAAGGGCAAATGTTACAACCCATCGGTTGTCGGACTGATGAGCCCAGCTGAACATTTGAACCCACGTATCACATCATCTCGTCACGTGCCCATGGACCAATCAGCCATCACCGACCATATAGCACCCAAAGGTGCCTCTTCTTAGTGACCAATACCGATTAAACATGTGCCCCTTAGGCCTTCCCCTTGCTGATGAGCTAACACGTGTATAAAAATGAATTGGGGGCCTCTCACTTTCATTGGTGACCCCGACGTGATAGTGTCCTTTCCCGTCCTTCTGGCACGAGACGCCCCCCTGCTTTGACCCTGAGCGCGCTCCCTCAAGAGCTACCCGCCAACGGCAACCGGTACACCTAGACATGCGCACGCAGTAGGGCAAGTGGGTACGGGATCCCTCTTAACAAAACCCATACGTACCACTCGCCGGAGCCGGGCATGTTCTTTGAGCGAGGAGCAGCGCTCCGCCGATCGGGTCCAGAGGGTCTCGGATCAAGACGGACACGTGTGTATAAAGTGCGAGTGATATTAAAGGCACGGGTGGGAGTCAGATTAGGAAGTCTTGGGGTTAAAAAGGACATAGTTTGGGCGACACCGAGGGTGTGTACAGGTGAATCCAAAGAGGGGTAAAAGGGGTTCTGGATCCTTCATACTATTCTCATCCTATCGCATATGGGCATTAGGACGGTAATGAAGTAAAAGGGGACAAGAAGTTAAAATGGGATCCTATCACCGTGGGGAGTGGAAGGCGGCGCCGCATAGTGCTATCTCGACTAGTACAGGATATATGGGTGTAAAAAGTTGAAGTAAAAAAGGTAATAAAGGGGTCTAAAGGTAGACCCGGAGTATTAGGTAGAAACGCCTTTTCTAATCTTTATCGTACTTGTTCTTTCTTTGCCCTCCCAAGTGGGTGAACTGGTGCAAGGTAGAGGGGGAGGTTAAAGCTCAGGGTGGAACAAGGGAGTGGGGAGAAGCAGAGGAATATTGGGGACAGTAGGGAGTATTCTGTTTGTGTCTATGTTCCCTGTTGTCTATGTGATATGTCAAACGTCTATCTTGTACGTGAAATGATTATTTGTGGTATATAAGGGGGAAAACAGATCTGGTGATTTATGAGGAAAGTTGTCTGTTAAATAACACTGCGTAAAAATATTGAAAGGTGACTAAACAGTGAATCCTGGTTCATGAAAATTGTAACAGTTCGAATCAAATATATGAGCAGTGAATAGATACAGAGCAGAGCCGTCAGGTAAGGTGTAGTGAGAGTAAGGTACAATGGGTGCAGAGACACCCCTCGCTCATATCTGGAAAACGCTACCAGGGTATGCGGAAAAAATTATGAAATACCATGAACAGTGGGTCACAGAGTTGAAAGGGGAAAGAGTACCCCAAGTATGGCCTGAAGGAGGGTCATTTGACAAAGAAGTATTAGATATGGTTGCCACATGTTTGTATATTAAGTACAAAGTGAAGCAGCTGCACAGTAGGAGAGAAATACTGGATCTGTGGCGCCTGTTTGAGGAGGTGCCCCCAGGTAAAGGTAGCGAGCAGAACGCATCTCCCCTGACAACAGCTGACAGCACAGGGCCACCCACTCAAGATGAAAAGAACATAGGTCACACATGTCTATCCCTTATTGTCAAAACCAGTGCCTGCAGAAGGTTATAGTGACCCTGTGTATGTAGCATAACCCGCCGCCCTGCCTGCACACAAGCCATCCACCACTGCACCACCCCTCATTCGAGAGCCAAAGCATAACAAGACCCATAGACACCTCAACATTTGATATCGGGAAACTAGCCAATGATTTGGAATCTCAGATCACAATGGCCCGCACAGAACTGTCCCGCATAAGGGCACTGGGGGAAGAAGGAGGGACGCCCACCCCACAGGCAGATCGAGACGATACTCCCCCGCTGAGTATGGGAACAAGGATGAGGGATGGAAGAAGGGAGAGATCTTGTTTAGAATAAATGACACCCCTACACGAATAATAGAAATAAATACTGCAGTCAGTGAATGGGAGGCAGAGGGAGGAGGGGCAACGTCAGACAGGGAGGAAGAGTGCTGGAGCGACATAGAAGAGCAGGAGCAAGAGGGCAGAAGGTTAGGAATTGCCGCAGGCGGTGCATCATTCGGAGAAGGGTTGTCTCCTGTAGAAGAATGGACAGGGAGGCTGAGAAACGGGGAAGGCCAAACTACATACCATGGGCTCAAATCGACAAGGCCAACTTGGTTATAAACAACTACCCCCACTCTCCGGAGGCACCGGCAAGTGGATATATGCGTTCGAAAAACATACGGCAGGAGTGCCCTTGGAAGTGGGGGACATTAAAAGCTTGCTTGTGTCTGCAGTGAGAGATCAGGTTAACAGGGTCTGGGCAAAGGCAGGGTTCCCGGGAATAACATTAGATTGTGACCGCCATGATGGGGCCTTGTTCAACAAAGTGTGAGCACGCGTGTGGGATGCGTTGAGGGAAAAATCCCCAGACATTCCCGATTTGCAGTCAGTGACGCAATGTACCATGAATGATGAAGAAGATGCAATGTCCTTAATTCTCTGGGTGCAGGACAAGTGGAGAGCAGAAACGGGTACGGCCTGGGACCAATCAACGTCCCTATTTTACTTCATTATAAAAAGGGGGCTCCCAAAGGAAGTGCAGAAGGCCCTTGATAAAATAGCTGGGATAGAAGCCAAGGGGTGGCCTGAAATTCAAAGCATCAAAGTGCACCACTGCAAGAGGATCAAAGAGAAGGAGAAGGAGAAGGAGATAGCGCAGCGGCGGTTGGCAGATGAAGCAGAAATTAGTACAGAGCAAGTTACTGAAGGTCAGTGCAGTGATAGCTACCAGCGCAGTGGGCAGGAGAAAACTAATATGAGGGACAGCAGTGGCCAGCGAGAGGGGGTGAGGCAACAGAGGAGGATTTTGGGGGTCGAGAGGAAGAGGTGCAGGGTATGGAGGGCTACGAGGGGAATGCAAGGACAATGTTGGCAGTGTGGGAGGTGGGGTCATTTCATGCGAGAATGTCGAAGCAGTCCGAACAATTCATACACAAACGGACATCCGCACCCCGGAAGTCCTTACGGGCTGCCGATGGGTGGCAGCAAGAGAGCTAGCCAACCCGACCCTACGTACATGAACGAGCATCCCATGCCCCCTCAGGACACATCCTCACACCCCCAGGGCCTTAATCATGCCGCCCACATGCGTAACTAGACGTATGCCACTACCGCCAACGGGACCCCAGTAGCACCGTGCAGGGGAACCACAGTAGTGACGGGGAATGTTTTTGACGTAGACGAACTCCCGTGGCATTCAGCATAGGACAGCCCACAGAGAGCACTTGCGTGTCCAGTACTATCGATAACCCGCGATGCAGCAGAGGAACCACTCGTTGAGGCAGCGATAGGAAACAATTTATTTTCATGGTAGATTCGGGAGCGGAAAAATCATGCCTCAAGGAAGGCAGGTTCCCACTTTCTAATCGGACTTTGGAAACACAGAGGTTCTCTGGGGCGGTGGTCGAGGTTCCATACACAGAAGAGCTAGACGTAATAGTGGGGGGGAAAGACTGTATGTGCCCCCCTACTATATTACGAGGAATCACCCATCAATCTGCTGGGGAGGGACCTTCCCAGCAAACTCAATATGTCCATCTCATTTACAGGAAGAGGGGTAGTATGCTCCACGCCAGGCATACGTGCCATTCGTGCAATGTTAGTGATACACACACAGGCAGGCTTCCCGCAAACACGAGGGATACCCATGAATCCTGACATGTTCATACAGGGGTTGAGAATACTAACACGAGTAGTGCCATAGTTGAAGAATAACAAAATGTAGAGTGCCTTCAGAGTTTATCTTCCGCCTAGTAGCAGACCCAGAGATAGTGCCCGGTCCATCGTGTCCCTAGACATACACGCCGTGCAGGTGTCAGCCCAGAGTATAGCAGTAATAGCAATGGACATGCAGGGATGCCAGTGGAGAACAGTACTGTGCATCGACGCCAATAAGGCCCTGCGGGAGTTAACTGATGAAGAACTTTTTTGTGATGCAGAAGACGCTGGGGAAATAGTAACGGAAATTGCAATCCCAGGTGACGTCATGATTCAAAGAAGAGAGGTACAGTTGCCTCTCGCTGCAATGATCAAAGCCCCACCAGCTTACTTCGAAGCAGACATGTCGCTAGTACCGCAAGAATTGTGGACGACAGGCCCACACGATGTAGGCCTGCTACATGAAGTGACACCAGTAAAGATTAAACTCAAATCTGGGGCTATTCTACCCCGGGTTAAACAATACCCTATATCAAAAGAAGCTGAGGAGGGAATAAAAGACACCATTTATGCTCTAATGGTGCAAGGCATAATAGTTCACTCAAGCTCACCTTGTAACACCTGCATTTACCCGGTTAAGAAAGCAAAAGGAGGGACATGGAGGATGATACAAGATTTACGCCCCCTCAATGACGTGGTACAAAGAGTTCCCTCTTGTTCCCAATCCTGCCTCGATATTGTGCAGCATTCCAACGGAAGCCACCCATTTCACAGTGGTGGACCTAAAGAATGTGTTCTTTTCAATTCGCCTTGATCGAAATTCTTGGTACTTAATGGCATTCACGTTAGGGGGAAAAAGATATGAACATTGCAGGCTCCCCCAAGGCTATTGTGAAAGCCCTAGCATCTTTAACAGAATATTGCATGAAGATCTCGGAAACATACATACAGCAAGCCCCAAAATCCAGTACGTAGATGATCTGTTGGTCTGCAGGAAAAATGAGAATTAATGCAGAGAAGAGTCAATCATCCTGCTGACACATCTTGCACAGAAGGGGTACAAGGCAGACAGACAGAAGCTGCAGTACTGTCTAACAGAAGTACTGTATTTAGGACAATTGATTTCAAAAGATGGTAAAAGGATCATCCCAGACAGAGCAGCAGCAATAAAAGCAGTAAAAGAGCCCAGTACGGTAAAAGAAATGCAGAAGTTCCTCGCCATGTGTAATTACTGCCGCGCATGGATACTAGACTATGCATCATACACAAGGCCCCTGCTACAGGCACTCAAAGAAGCACAGAGGGAGAACACTAAGCTACAATGGACACATGAAATGCACACAGCTTTTAGCACACTCAAAGAACTGATATCCACTGCACCAGTTCTCCCGACCCCAAATTATGAACAGGAATTTTATCTTTTCTCGCACTGCAACGGCACACTCATGACAGCCGTACTGACACAAAAGACATCCCTGGGCCACAAGCCCTTGGCATTCTATAATGGAACACTTGATGCAGTGATGCAAGGACACTTTGCTTGCGAACAGACTCTCGCAGCCGCTGCATTCACAATAGAAAAGAGCTCTACCATCGTGATGGGATGCTCCGTCACACTGTACGTAGAACATTCCCTATCCGCCATACTTGAGAGATCAGAAAGTACATTGACCACCCAAATTGCCACAGCATATAAACTGATCATTTCCAGCGCCAATATTCACATAGTGCGGTGTAAAAGTGTAAACCCTGCCTCGTTCATTACAGAGGCATGCACGGCAGAAGAAGTGCAACAGCATAATTGCGGCACATAGACAGTGAATGACGAGAACACACAAAAGGCACATGAAACTGCATTATCAGAAAGAGAAGTTTACTTCGTGGACGGGTCTGCCTCCATAGATTGTCAAACAGGAGAAAAGCACATAGGAGCAGCTGTAGTGCGGGTAGAAGATGCGGAGTTTGAAGTAATAGTGCAAAAAAGGTTGCCCCCACATTTTTCTGTCCCATCAGCCGAAATTAGTAGCACTGATAGAAGCACTCCACGCAGCAAAAGGATGTATGGTCACCATTTACACAGATTCCGCATACATGACAACCACAGTACACGGAGGGCTGGCACGGTGGGGGAGGAGAGGATTCCGGAGATCTGATGGGTCCCCAGTACAACATGCAGCATTACTAGGAGATTTAAGCGTGCCCTGAAGGACCCACACTCGTCGCAGTCGTCAAATGTTAGGCCCATACTCGAGGTGATGTCGTCATCTCATTAGGGGACGCGGCAGCGGACACTGCTGCCAAAGAAGCCTCATACCTACCTAAGAGCCCGGCAGGTGAGTACATATTGCAAAAGGCAGCAGAAGAGACACAACCCGAGGGCTTTAACTCATTGCCAGTTTCCCAAATAATTGAGCTCCAACACGATGCATCTTGCGAGGAAAAGGAAATGTGGGTAAAAAGGAGATGCAGTCAGTCACCCACTGATTTACTATGGAGACAAAACATCACAGGCAAGGTAGTGATGCCAACAAAATTGCTAGAAGTAGCATTTAAGCAGCTGCATTTTCCAGCCCACAAAGCAAAACAGCACATCATTGCAAACATCCAGGAAAATTGGTTCGCCCCTGGGCTACAGGAACAGTCACAAAGCTAGTAGTGGAATGTATTACGTGTCAAACTTACAATTCTGGTATGACACTACGGACACTCAGAGGAACATTACCAAAGCCTGAGGGGTCCATTAGAGAGCTGCATATAGATTATGCCGACATGGGAGAGCGGTGTAATGGGGCCAGATATTTGATCGTTGTTGTGTGACCATTTTCCCAGTGGGTGGAGGCGGGACCCTGTACCCACCGAGACGCACGATGTGCAGCCAAGTTCCTAGTGAGTGAGGCGTTTCCTCGTCGGGGCATTTGAGACCTATGTTCCGACGACGGAACGCACTTCGTGAATGACATGTTCAAACACATTACGGCAACTTTGGGCATAACCCACAAGCTCTGCACGATTTATCATCCGCAATCGAACAGCATTGTAGAAAAAATGAACGGATTGCTCAAGAGTAGATTGTCTAAACTGTGCCACACACTCAAGAAGAACTGGGTGTATTGCTTACCCCTGGCGCTTTTTGAAATGAGGAACCAACCCAACAAGGACCACCACCTGTCACCGCATGAGTTTGTGACAGGTAGGAGAATGCATACTGCCCATTCACCCCTGCACAGACAGACGCCCATCAGAGTGCCACTGTTCTAGGTGAAGAATTCCATGAATACCTCAGAAATTTGAAAAAAGCAGCACGCGCAATAGGAAAACAAATGGCACCCCCTTCACACAAGATACGGCAACAGATACAGCAACACCTACCACAGAGAACAGACTGCCAGCTGATGACCGGTGACATGGTATACGTCAGAAGTTTCGTGAGGAGATGGAACGGGCCAAGATTCCATGGTCCATATAAAGTGATCTTTTGTACACCCACAGCTGTTAAGGTGGAGGGACTGCTGTACTGGGTGCATTTGACAGATGTGCACAGGGCCCGTGGAAACAAACGATCAGGACGCCCAAGAAAGTGTAAGAGAGGGTAGCACTCCAACTTAATACTTAGATGGGGTGAGAAACTGGTATCACAATGAATATTACAGGAAACTCAGGGATGACAAGATATATAAATATTTGTATAAGTGTGTTAACAATTTTTTGATGATGAGACAATGAGAAAAGGTTAATGAAAGTGGCCTCATTGCACATCTCGTGGCCTTGGTTATGGTGTAAAATAATGATGTATAAATAACCCTTTCTTTCCTTTAAGTAATAAAATGGGTTTACGTTTGATGCGACAGAAAGTCATTGGAAGGCTGTATTGGACACCAGTTAAGATGTTTAAATTGGGGTTACGATCAAGTGAATTATGTTGGTGTTGTAACAATAATAGAGGTACTCTTTTACATTTACTGTGGGAATGCCAGAGAGTACAATTGTTTTGGAGAGAGGTTATTGGTAGGATTGATTTGATCTTTGGTATACACTTGCAAAGATCCGCTGTTAACATAATTTTACTCTCACATAAAGAAAGGTGTGTGCGCACTAGAAAACATTCTTGCTGGATTGATAGGGTTATGGTAGCTATTAAGCTTATCCTCAGGATTTGGAAAACGAGGAAAAAGCCTAGTATTGAAGAGTGGTTGTCGGAGTTGCAGGTTTTATCACAGTATGATAAGATTTCTTTGAAAAATAGAGATAAAGAAGAGGATTACATGATGTTATGGGGTCCTTTTCTGGCTCTTTATGATTGAGGTGGTGATGGAATTGTAAATATAACAGATATGACTGTGCCTTTTACGAAAATGTTGGTGAGGGAGGGTCTCCCTTTTTTTTTTTTTTCTTTTCTTCTTTCTCTTTTTCCCTTTTTTCCTCTTCCCGTTTGTGTTGTCTTTTGTACTTGTATATGTGTATGTGTATTTGTTGTATGTTCCTTGAATTCATTGGATATAGTTATTATGCTAGAATGCGCAAAATATGATATTTACAATGTACTGTAATTTTGATTATTACTGCTTAGTATGAGACGTTGTGTACTTTTTATGAAAATGTTGTTTATTGGAAACTTAATAAAAGGTTTCTGAAAAAAAAAAAAGAAAAAAAAGTAATAAAATGGCACAAGTACCCTATACACCTCCCTCACTTTCCCCTCCCCAGACGTACGGTGTGGGGAGGAGAGATGGACAGATACGGTATGAGCAATTAATGTATAAAATGCAATCATAATAACGAGAACAATTATGTGTAAAGTTATGACATTAGAGAATAGAGTAAAAGTGGCCAATTTATGGTTGTGAATAACGTATAAAAATGCTATACATGATTAACAAGTGATTGTGTCTCACTTATTAGGAATATCACCGGGCATGGACGAGCCTGCAACGACAACTAGCAATAGTGTAGATAGGGGTAGACGGAGGAGAGAGGCGTATCCTAGCTATTCGTATGAATGTGTATTGTTTTTGTGTGCAGTGATGTTCTTTTCAGTATTTGGTCTGTTTTTGTATTGGGTCATAGTGTATATTTCAATTGATGCTGGCCAGGGGGGTAAGGGCATGGTGAAAATAAAGGAAGGGACCCACCTGATTTGGGATGCAGCAAGGTTAATATGGGGTCATTGGACTCCAAAAAATGAACAGAACAATACGACTAATACAAATGCAACGCACAATCCAACAACGCAGGCCACAACATCGCCCCAAAAGGTGAATGATTCCCATTTTAGCATATACACAATGAACGATAAAACTCTATCAGAACTCACATGGGTCCAGAACCATCCATATCCCACCACTGTGGTGACAAGAAATAGACAGGCTCACTAGCCCAACGGTTGGAGGAGGGGGTAATGAAGGCCGAACGATGCCAAGTACTGGTGACAACTTTCACGTTGTTGTAATGAAGGAACAGGGGTGGGGGGCTGAAGGAGGCGGGTTAAAAAGGAAACAGAGGGAAACAGAGACGGATGATTGGGATGAAGAATACAAATTTGGCTTAGATACAGTTGACAGCCCCCAAAACCCCCATCAAACAAATAAATGGTATGCCGATATGAGCCACACAGCCCAACAAACAACTAATGAGAGCGGCTATGTCTGCTCCCTCATACCTCACGCCTCAAGCACTCCCAAAGTGCTACTGCCACAAGAAATTCCACAATCTCCTAGGGGTCCGACAATCAGGATTCCGACCACTACACGGGACGGAAACTGCATTAATAGACCTGAAGACTCAGATAGATGAGTTGAGAGATCAAGGAAAAACAGCACTATTGCTGTTACTTGATCTCTCAGCTGCATTTGACCTGGTCAATCATAAGGTCCTCTGTAAGCATCTTAAGTCAGTCAGCAGCCCATTTCTCCATAAGCGCTGTCAAGTGGATAGAATCATTCTTGAGTGACAGAACAAGTGGAGTATTCTCGCCTTCCGCTGCTGCGGATCCCACCCCCACCTTGTGCGGGGTCCCTCAGGGCTCCTGTGTGTCCCCCACCCTCTCCAACATATTCACCAAGCCATTGTTCGATGATCTGGACCTTCTGGGTGTCACCTATACTAACTACGCAGACGAAACTCAGATTCTCCTCCCACTTTCTGGGGATCATGCTATGGACCTGGCGTGGTGAATAGAATCCATCTCATCATTCATGCATGGATGGCCACTCACGGCCTATGCCTGAATGATGACAAGACAGAGCTGATAATCCTCGGCTCCCCCTCCAACATTTCCAAACTAGACCATAAATATGTCTCCTTCAATATTGACGGTAATAATATCAGTGTCGCCAAGGAGGTCAAAACACTGGGTTTCTACCTTGACGCTACTATGTCCTTCACATAACTAAATTCTCTGGCCTCCACCACAGCCTACACATTTAAGCTAATTAGAGCAGGTAGACCCTGCCTTTCTAACGAGAGCTGCCTTATACTTGCCAGAGCACTAATTCTATCCAGATTAGACTACTGTAACACCATCTACAGCAGTGCCAACAAAACCAGCATCCAAAAACTCCAAATATTACAAAATAATGCCATTAGAGCAGCATTAGGCATCAACAAAAGAGTGCATATCTCTGCATTCAGAAGCCATCACAAATGGCTATCTACCCACAACAAAATACAACTAAAAATCGCCTCCCTGACACACAAAGCCCTACACAATGTCACACCAAGATACCTAATCGACAGAATATCTAGAAGATCTTCCACTAACCCAACTAGATCCTTCAATACTAATTGCTTGGTAGTACCCAGATTCAAATCCACAAAGATTGGCGGCAACAGCTTCACTGTGAAGGCCGCCAAACTTTGGAATTCCCTGCCACATCAGTTAAAAGCTGACCTCACCTACTCCCTCTTCAGAAAGAATCTCATCACCCACCTCAATCTGAGAACTAGCTCCCTAGGATACTCGGGTACACTAATATGACTGACTGCTAGACTGTACATTCTGTAAATTATGTTCATCTATGTACCCAAATGTAATTAACCCGGCCACATGTAAAATTTATTGGCATACTGTATATTGTATTATTTCTTATGTATTGTGGTTACTCACACATTGTCTGTACATTAGATAACTTGTAAGCTTTGCAGATCCTTGCTGCGCCCTGCTACTCCCGGGTCTGGTGCGCCTTATAAATTCAATAAACAAACAAACAAACCAATGTCTTCTACACCTCACGCTATGCCCAATCAAAAATATGTTTCAAGCACACACAGTCCCTTTTGAATTACTACAGAATGAACGCACATGCTACTCCCGGCCGCAAGGAGTAATTTGTGTGAAGGAACCTTTTTTGGTGATAAAGGGTACATTGCATGCTGACAAAAAGTGGCAGAAAGAAGAGATCCTGTGCAAAGCAGAAGCACTCCGAGGCCTGGCTGAAGAAAAACTCTAATGGGTACAGAAAACATGCGCTCCCATATGGACTGAACACATAAGCAAACTCACATGGGTCACCACCATCGAGAAGCCCTTCAAGTTACAGAAAAACATTTCATATGAACTATGCTTCCATGGAGAAGGAAAAAGTGACATGGGAAGAAACGAAAACTGCAGCAAAACACTCATAATTCCTGACATGAAGAAAGGCACTGCAGTCCTAATGAACACGTATTGGGTTTGCGGCAACATGGCCTACCTGCATCTTCCGCAGTCCTGGAAGGGAACATGCTCTCTGGCAACACTGCACTCCACACGAATGGTAATTCTAGAGAGCCACATTAATGGGAAATGCAACCTTGCAGCGAACAAAGATGCACCTTCCCCCCAGCACCACTCGAGACGGCGCCAGCAGATGCCTTAGACTAGGAAAAGGTGCCAGGCACATACAGGAGAAGGAGAAGGTCGTCCAACTATATCTTCACCAAGTCATCTGAACTGCTGGCCCAGATCCCGGATAAATTCAGACTATTCAGCTCAGTAGAGACATTTTTTGCATCCCTCATTCCCAGCATCCAGGCAAGAGCAAACGCCAAGTGGCTGCAGATCACCCGATGGGAGCTCATTCAATTGGCCAACGACACTGAAGAAAGGTTCAACGTCATCAGGGTAGAACTCCGAGCCTTGCGATTGATGACGATGCAGAATCGATATGTATTGGATCTATTGACAGCAATCAATGGAGGTGTTTGCAAAAAATCGGGAGCACATGTTGCACATTTGTACCCTCAGCAGATGCCGAGAATGGCTCACTTTCACACGCGATAGCCGCAGTACATGACCTTGGCGAGCGAATGAAGGACGAAGGAGGGGCACAGTCCAGAACCTGGTTCGACAATCTGTTCTCGTGGGTGCCCTCCAGGCTTGGAATGTCTGTTAAACTCCTCATACCCCTCATTGTCTTTTCACTCCTGATTTTGTGTGTGTGCCAATTGGGACTTTGATGCTCCGCAAATGCAGTACCAAATGGCGCGCTAATGATAGTGACAATGGGACGTGCAAATGGTGTGGCATAGATAAAACACGAGGTGGAGGTACAAACAGGTGATGCCCCAGGTCCCAAATATAGAATGACTGCTGTATATAATAAAGGGCATATCGTTGATAGCTTATACCACACAACTATAAAAGAACCCCGCGAATTGTGTTGGTACAAAGAGGTATGGGTGGACCTAGAAGGTGATGGAGGAGAATATATATATTAAAAAAAGGGAAAAGTAATTGCACTTCTCCACACGAGGACAGCACTCTTCGCGGTTAGGACGCCAGTCTGGATCTCCAAAGAATAAATCAATTCACCATTCGCCAAAGGTTCTTATGCCATATCCAGTTTTATTCAAGGCATTAAACTTATGAAGCGTTTCGTAACGCTCCCGTTGCTTGCTCACATATATATGAGCTGCACCCCCGATTAATATACTAGAAGGGGACACAGCCTTAGAGCGGTATGCAGGGCATGGAGGCCAATTAAGGGGACGAGGCAGTGGCAGAGGAGGAAGAACGCAAAAGGTTGGGGCAGTTACATTATTCATTACTTAAGTAACGAAAGGGGGGAAATGAGTGGAGAGAGGGGACACTTAAGACCCCCCCGCCCTTATTTCCATGCTTCCCGAGTGGGCCCAGTCATGGCTGCTTCAGGTCCAAGGCCCCGGCCCTGTGGCACTCATGCAGGAACACCTCCGAGAACCATCACCCCTTTCGTACAAGTACATCCATGGGTGCTGCCATATTCCCGTGCGTACCCTGGTACAGCAAAACCAGGACTCCATTTTTGTAACATACAGGCTCCATTTGCAAATAGCAAAAGGCTATTCAGATTTCATCCCAGTCTGCAGCCATCTCTGTGAAGCGCACAGCCAGCGCGGCTCTCACCCCACCACCTCCTCTCTGCCATCCATATAACTGCCTGGTTCCCATGAGAAGGCTGGCAGCAGGAATGCAACAAAATCCACACTATCACTTGCCGTCCAACTCCCTCCATTGACTTAGATGCAGCCCAGGGGGAGAAGCGAGAGCCAGGGCTATCTGTCTCTGTAAACCTGCCCTGCACCCCACAGACCCTGGCCATAAAAACCTAATCATTGTGTACCCCAGAGCAAAATCAGCAACCAAAAGAGAGCCTTAAATCTGTGAACGTATTTTCCTTCCTGACCAACATGATTAAAAGGATGTCTTCTCAGTGTGTGTAAGCTCATATAAGCCTGCTGGTACCTTAAAAAGGCTAACGAGAAAACAATGTAAATACATATACGTGTGCCGCTGGAAGTTCCCATGCTAACCGGTTATATTGAAGGTAGAATATATGTTGACTTATAATGTTGAAATGTGTACATGGCTAATTGTGAGTTAATAACAAGTGATGAACTGTAGACCTGTGCAAGCGCACACAATGCTACCTCATTGTTGATAATGCAGAATGTAATTATATGCATGCCATTAGAAAACCTCATATAAACTTTAGTCGCTCTCGACCGCCCTTGCTCTGTGATTAGTTGTCAGCAATTTCTCTCTTACCATTCCCTGCTTTAGTGTTATGACCTTGCCCAGATTGTATGACGTTAGAAGATGTCACAAGTGTATTTCACTTAAATAATAAACCAGCTAAATGTGTATGAGACGATAGCCTGTTTTGTGCAAATATAAAGGCCTCCAGCCATCATGCTGTGTGAGACCAAAAGCCATAAAAGGGGGGCCTAAGCCCATCTCTGATCACCCTTGCCTCATAAGAGTTATGCTGTTTGGACACCTAGTCACTGAAGCCCATCTAAAGAGGTGCATGTCCAATATGAAATGTATCTTTTGTAATCCAGTCACAGTAACCATATACCCCAACCTTCCCTTTGTCAATATTGAATGAATACCCCCAACCATATATTGACCCTACAACCCCCACCCCCAACTCAGTGTTTGAATATGCTTGAACAAGAGAGTGATATCCTTGATAGAAACATAATTGATGTTCAGTAATGAATAAGCACGCCTTGTTTTTACACGTGCAACCTGCTGGCCTGGCCGCCGGATGAACCGGTCAGACGTATGAATGGATGGGAATGTGTGGCCACAAGGGCAAATGTTACAGAAGTAGAAAATCAATGTGTGAACCCATCGACTGTCGGACTGATGAGCCCAGCTGAACGTTTGACCCCACGTATCACATCATCTTGTCACATGCCCATGGACCAACCAGCCATCACTGACCATATAGCACCCATAAGTACCTCTTCTTAGTGACCAATCCCGATCAAACGTGTGCCCCTTAGGCCTTCCCCTTGCTGATGACCTAACATGTATAAAAATGAATTGTAACATGTTTTCTGCAGAGCGCTCCCGGCGTGAGTAGAGTAGATCCTGTTTGCCCCAACTTTAGATAAAAAGCCTCTGATCGCACGCTCACTTGGTCGTGGTCTTATTCCCTCCTGAGATGTACCTTTATTGACTCTGTTGGGCAATTTACCAACAGACCAGGGGGCCTCTCACTTTCTCAGGCTTCAAGCTGCTCTTGAATGTTTGTGTTGCTTTGAGCCCCAATACAGGGGCTCCAAGAGAAAGTGACTACTTCAGATACACTCCCACTGCATAGAGCTTGGCTGGCACCTACAGTTATGTTATGTTAACAATTCTAATCAAGCGCACTTTCACCTGGGGGTATCATGGCGCTAGAACATCACAAGGCAGGCAATTAACAGTCTAACACATCTTACTGTTAAATGTAATGCATTCCAGAGTTGGGCCATGGCCACAGAAAAAGCCCGGCCACCCACTCTGGTATACCCAAAAGTGGAAACAGAGCAAGCCAGCAGACCATGAGCAAAGCTCACGGCTTTGGAGGTAAGGAGCAAATTTGTCACAAAGATACTCAGCCCTGGGGGCATGGCTTGGCGGCCATGAGATAAGGTGCAGCACCAAGGAGCTCCCGCATTGATCCATATCATCGATATGTCCAGCTGGCTTCAAACGAGTCCGTAACCGGCAGGAATACTGGGGAAAGGTGTCTGAATGTCTGGACATCAACTGGGAAGAATTTGGAAGAAAAAACAGAGTGAGCAGCGCTTGGGAGGCAGACCGAAACAAGTGCGGTGCCACCATGCAAAATGGCGGACGTGACTCGCTGACCCAGCTTGTGAGCCCTCACCGAAACGATGCCTGGAGAGGGATAGCAGAGGTGACACGAGGCAAGCATAAGACCACGGCAGCGGAGAGAGCCGCATTAGAGCGTGGTTGGACCCCTGCTCGCTGGGTAACGACTCCCCAGCGGTCTGGGCTGCATCGGACCGCCACATGGAGAGAGCCACAGCCAAGCAGATCCAGTGAGCACGGGGATCGGGCGCAGTGTACTAGATCGCTGCCACAGGGACCCACGGAGCGAACATAACCCCAGAGTTGGGGTGGAGCAGCAGAAGGAGGTGGATTGGATGGGGAGCGGACAGTGAAGCCCCCGACTCGAAGGACTCGAGAACACAGGGGCGCTGGTCAATCCCCCGGGCTCGACTCTGGGACCCAGCCAGAGGTGGGGTAATGCTTGAAGCAAGAACCGACTCGGAGGCCCGGTCCTGCCAGGGCGAGTCAGAAATCCAACCAGCCCGTCGGTTGCTTCCCCGACGCTCGCCCACAGCAGTTACGGGCGCGAGCCGGGGGGGAACGCATACTACGAAGGCAGCTGGCAGACAGGAGGAGAGACGGTGAGCAGGGAGCTATACGCGACCCAACCCGACTCCAACAGGCAAGACTCCAACAAGCGAGGGGGAGCCTGCACAACCTGAGGAAGGGCCAGTGAAGTGGAGACCTACAAGAACGGATGGACACGACTGCCAGCGGTCGCAGTGACCAGCGCTGGAAAGGAGGTGGGTGTAGAAGATCCAACTGCACCGTCAGCCAACGCACAGCAGGCAGACCAGCTCGGAGAGCGGGGGAAATACAAACTATATACGAATAACACCCCACATGCGGGTAGCAAAATCCGGCACCCAAGGACCTACGCGGTACGCCAGTAACGCTCTTTGCGCCCGCCCGTTCTCCTCGGCTGGCCCGACCCAGGGCCAGTACTCATAGGGGAGGACATCAGCAGAGGAACGATGAGGAAGGGGGGGCAGTGAGGAGGCTGCAGCATATGGCTCATAAGTCCAGGACATGGCAGACCTGGGCACCATAGACCTCGCCACAAAGAGAGCCTGACCAGAACCGGTGGGGACATCAACGGAGGGGGAGAAAGACTGGCGACAGAGTGAGTGCTGCGCGACAGTGGGGGTGGGGAGGCGCCCGCCATCCGCAACGGGCACACAGCGGGTGACCTCCATTGGTGTTTGGGGGGCGTCTGAATCGCCTGACAGCAACGCCTCGTATGAGTGAGGGCACAGACCCCCAGCCCACTACACCACTATCATTCGCCATGAGCTGGCCTTGCCTGGAACCAGCAAGACTTTATCAGGGGAGAAGGAGAGGGTGAAGCGGCAAGAGCAACGGCGGACGAGGAACCGATCGCCCCTGGTGACCACCACAAAGCAGGAGGCCATATTGGTAGACAGTGAGTGCTAGAACAGCATACTATGATCTCCCTGTACGTGGGAGGGCACAGTTCATCGACCTATAACGCAGTAGATATCCATCTCAGAGCGGGGCCTCGACCCAAACAAGCATGGACATAAGCAGACGGTTAGAAACCGTGATAACAAAGTGCGGCTTTGATGTAATCGGCGCAAGCTCAAGCATGGCACATATCGAAGAGGGTAAAGACTGCCATAAAAGGAAAGCAGCTATTGGGCACACCACGTTCAGCAGGTGCTGATACGCCCAGCACCCTTGCTGCCTCCAAACTAGGGACAGACGGCGGAGAGGGGCAGTGCACCCCACCAGGGAAGACGCTAGAAATATCCACAAGACGGCACTGACCCTGAACACACTGGGGAAAGCCGACAAACTCTCAGCAACAGCCGGGGTGAGGAAGGCGGAGACAGCGAACAGAGCAGGAGACTGAAGACACAGACTAATAACAACAGCGCCAGGCGCACAGGGAGGAAGCTGGGGCCCCGGCACTAATGCACAAGAACCACTGGTGCTAGTATGACGGATAAACAGAGGAGGAAAATGAAGGCAGACCAGCATTCTTCCGGAAGAATGATGGGCCCCAGCCTGAGAGACTAGAGGCCGGTGCAAGCACATCCAACGCCAAACAGCTGCAGTAGGGACAGGAGGAGGACCCCATACTCGAAGCCATATCAGCCCTAAAAACATCTCTGGAATACAAGATGTACACAGGGATCGTAGACGTGGGGCTCCTCAAGCAAGATTTAAGGGTGAAGACGGCGGAACAGCAGGTGCAAAGCAACACAGCGAACATTACGACCACACAATCCCAAATGACAGAGGCGCTGGACCACATTCGTACCCTGGAACACAGAGCAGAAGATGCAGAAGGGAGAGCAAGACGTAACAATGTGCACATAGTGGGACTGCCAGAAGGGGAAGAAGGCAGAGACCGCACAAACTACATCGAAAATCTACTGCTCCAAGAAGTGAGGGCAGGGAACTTATCTCAGGGTTTTGCAGTGGAGAGGGCACATAGAGCGCTGACCAGGAGACCCCGCCCAGGGGCACCCCCAAGATCCATGATTGCAAAGATCATGAACTTCAAGGATCGGGAGAACATCCTGGCATTCTCAAGGGAGGGAGGGGTGATAATGAGGAACGCTGCCAGAATAATACCCGGACTATACAGCACTGGTGCAAAAGCAAAGGGCACAATTTTGTCAGACGAAGGAGTGCCTTTGGGCCGCTGGCATATGATTTATGCTGTTATACCTTGCCAGATTGAAGGTGCTACACAATGGCAGACCACACATCTTTGAGACCACAGCTGATGCCGACGAGTTGATGGATCAGAAGGGGATCCCACAACTAAGAGCTGGGAATGAGCAGGCAAACAGGAATGCACCCGAATGAAGCACAGAGCGCGATGGAGTTGAAGGGACCACATTAAAAAGACATGACATGAATCAGCAGTCTGATAAGCGGTAGCCCGCAAACTCCTAGGGCTGGCTGCCAGTTTCCACGAATGAAACCCCACGGAGGAACAGAACTTGAGATGCCAGTTCTGAGGCATCATGCTGCAGCGAGTGCGCCCACCGGAAGTAGGGCGGCGCAAGGAAAGCGGTGAAGCCCAAGCAGGTGGCTGGGCGTTTGTTAACAGTTATAATTAGTAGGTGGTTAGGTTGGCTGGGAGAAGGCACAAGTGGAGGTGCAAGCACCAGGCAACATGGACAAGGCACAAGTGGCAGGCAAACAGGAACAACCCCAACAAGGGACAGCAGGAAAGTACAGCAAGGTGGCGGTCCCGCACAGACTCCAAGCAGACAAGAATGAATATGGAGGGGAAGAGCCAGAACCACCCTAGACGGAGGAGATCGGCAAAAGACAGAACACGAGAGACTGTCGCCAGACACAAGACAACACTCAGGCCCATGGGAACAGGCAGGCCGCGAGACACAGTAACCAAATGGGCCAGGAAAAAGCCATCGTAGTCACCTGGAAGGTCAAGGGACTGAACGCCTACATTAAGAGGCTACGGGTATATGCCTGGCTGAACAGGGCAAAAGTTCAAATCGCAATGCTGCAAGAAACACATCCGACAGCCGAAAAGCAAACCAAGATTGCCAAGAAATGGGGAGGACAAATGTACAGCTCAACTTATTCTAATTACGCCGGGGGAGAACTGACGTGGATTGCCCTGGGAGTACCCTTTCAACTCATAAAACAAGAGGGACTCGGAGGGCAGAATGTTAATTGTAGACGGAATAATGTTGGAGAACAAAGGTGTGTCTGATGAACACATGCGCACCTAACCACAATGCGACAGAGTTCTTCAGGACAATAACACCTCGGCTGGCTCCATACAGGGAAGCATCTTTCATCTGGGCAGGAGACTTCAACTGTACATTGAACCCAGAGTTGGACAGATCTGATACTAAGCAAAGGAAGCCAGCACTGCTGGCCAGGGCTCTGCAGAAGATTCTAGACCAGTTGGAACTGGAAGTGTCTGGAGGAAGGTACACGCAGACACCAGGGGATACACACATCACAGCGCTACACATGGAATATACACCCAAATAGATCATTTATTCACGGGCAGGAATACTCTGGGGGAATTCACGGGGATACACATCAAAGCACGGACTCTGTCTGACCACACCCCGCTTGTAGCACACATGGGCATACACATACAGGGGGCCCCCCCATACCCACATGGCGACTGAGGGCAGAGGCGTTAATGGATGGGGATTTCCAAGAGCATATCAGAGACACGATAGACGACTATTTTGGGGAGTGTGGACAGCACAAGAATGGTCTGGGAAGCCTTTATGGTGGTAGTCAGGGGAGCAGCGATAGGGAAGGCAGGAGGACACAGGGGAAGCATTTTAGCAGAGTTGGGGAAATAGAAAGGGATATAGAATGCGTGGAGACACGGGCGGGCACGAAAGGCATAGAACTGGGGGAACTCTACGCTGAGGCTGCAGTGCATCGCCATGTGAGAAAAACTGTGGAGCCTGGACTATGGGAAGTATATACAGAGGCTACATGCAGAAGGGGATAAGCCCAGCAGACTTTTAGCCTGGCTTACCAGGCAGGAAAGCAGACATGACCCAATGAACGCAATTAAAGACGAGCAGGGGATGTAAGTGAGACCCATAAAGGGATAAATAAGGTATTTTCACGATTCTATGAAGGGTTGTACTCCCGAAACCAGGAGGCAGCGGCGGGGGACATAGATGATGCCCTGGAGGAGATCAATCTTTCCAAGCTATCGGAGGAGCAAGCGCAAACACTGGAAGCACCTGTCACGGTGGAGGAACTGACAGCCGTAATAGCCGATCTTCCAACAGGCAAGTCCCTGGGACCTGACAGTCTACCCGGAGAGCTTTACAAGACATACAAAGACACCCTGGCCCCACAACTGCTAGAGATATATGAAGAGGCATACGCGAGAGGACAGCTACCGCAGAGCCTGTCACAATCGGTTAGAATACCTATATTAAAACCACGGAAACCACCTCTCGAGTGCGACTCCTACATACCGATCTGCCTGATAAACCAGGCCTCCAAAATCCGGACTACAACCCTAGCCAATCGACTCAAACGAGTCATACCTACATTGGTGCACCCAGATCAAACGGGATATGTACTGGGGAGAAACACAAATTGGAATCTGTGCAGGCTCCACCACGTAGTGGACAGTACAAATCAGAGACAGGGTGAATGCGTGGTGGGGTCACTCAATGCTATAAAGGCCTTTGATTCCGTTAATTGGAACTGGCTCCTGTGCGCACTCACCCACTTGGGGATAGGAGAGGGATTTCAACGCTGGATAAGGCTCCTACATAGGGATCCCAGGACAAGGGTGAAAATGGGCAGGGGCACAAAGCAGGGATGCCCACTATCCCTGATGCTATATATATTGGTCTTTGAGCCATTTGCGGCGTACAAGAACGCTGGAATATAAATAGACGGGTAGTACATCTAATTTCAATATACGCCAACGACATGCTCCTTTATGTCGAGAACCCAGGGGTACACTTGCCGGACCTGCTTGAAGCCTTGGGTGCATTCGCTAGACCGTCAGGACTCACTATTAATAAGGAGAAATCTTTGCTGTTCCCTCTAGCGGATTTGAGATGGGCTAACCCTGACCAGCTGCCTAACTTAAGCCTTACATGGACGCCTTTCGCTATTTAGGAGTGGAAATACATCACAACACCACAGTGACTCATACAGCCAACACAAAGGCGGCCCTAGACAACTTAAGGAAAGTAATGAAGTTCTGGAAGATACTCCCACTGGGGAGGATAGGGAGAGCAGCCCTACTGAAGATGACGCTACTGCCCCGCCTACTATACTACTTTACTAACATCCCATATAACATTCCCAGGTCCTTTTTCAAACAACTCAACACAATAGCAAGGGAATTCCTGCGGGGTAAGGGGAGGAACAGAATAGCACTGAACACTTTACAAAGGGATTATGAATGAGGGGGAGAGGGGAGGGGAAACAGGCTGCCGGACTTTGAACGTTATTACCTGGCGGGACAACTCCAATTTGTGGTAAGGTGGCTGGGAGATAAGACATACATAGACACACTGCTTTTTCAGCCGGCAATACGACAATATTACCTGAAGGAGCTCTTATGGATTGACAAATCCTTAACCAAATCACTCCCCAACATGGTCAAATTGGGCCTGACCGTATGGAGGAGGGCATGGAAGACTCAAGGGACACGAGACCCCTGCTCCAGGCAAATCCCCCTCACGGGATTAGTCGACGTCCGCACTGAGTCTCTAGCAACATATTCTGCACAGTGGGAAGATAAGGGAGTGGTCCAGATAGGGGATTTATGGAGAGATGGACACTGGGTGGACTTCCATACCCTAATGGAAGAGCAGGACATACATAGAGGTCAATTCCTATTGTATAACAACATGGTCCGGAAAATCAGGAAGAGGTGGAAGACCTTACCCGAAGGGGAAGATACCAAGGGGGTGCTGGACGCGTGGTATGATGTGTCGGAAGGAGGACATACAGTATCCAGACTCTATGAACAGCTCCTGGGCAGCAACAATGTGAGAGAGTTACAAGTAAGAGCTAGATGGGAGGAGGAACTCCAAAAAACCTTCAAAGACGAGGAATGGCACAGACCCCTTCGGTATGCAAAGAAAGTCTCCAGGAACGCAAGATTTAAGCAAATGCAGCTCTATCTCATACACAGGGCATACCTCATGCCCAAGAGAATGTCTACTATGGGAGGCAAGCAAACCTGTAGCTGCGCGACGGAGAAGGCGGACATGCTGCACATGTTTTGATCTTGCACAGTGATGAGTAGGTTTTGGGACGCTGTTAAATATAGGGCGACAGGAGGAGGGATTCAAATGCAGGCGTGGTCGCCGGAGTCTCATCTACTGGGGTTGTTCCCAAGGGGCGGCAAACAGAGGACACACATGGGAAAGATGAAAGACCTAATGTGCGGGACCGTCAATAGAAATGTGGTGGGCAGACCTGAAGAAATGGACGATAGCTGAAACGCCAGTGTGGACCAGAGCGTTGCAAAGGGGCGTGGGCGAAAATGGGGCCAAGATACTGGCATGGAACTCCCACATACAAGAGCTGTTCGAAAGTAAGGATGGGCACAGCACCAAAGACCCCAGAGGGCAAGCAGGAAGACTGATTAGTTGGCGGCAAAGTTCGAGGAGGACTCAGCGAGGAGGGAAGCAAGCAGCAGTGGGGCAATTTGCACGAGGCCAGACCCAGGGGACAAACAAAAAGGAGGTAGACAACATTGAGGACAGACTGAGGATGCCACGCCAGCGCGCCAAGCAGATGGATGACGAAGTGCGGAATCGAACACGTAGTGCCAGTTGCGGTGTGATGTTTGTTGGTGTTGTTGGTTATTATGTGTTGTAAAAAATAAGAGTTTAAAAAAATATATATACAGCCCTGTGTCCATGGAGTGCCCAGTGAACCAGACAGAGATTTAAAGTTAATTAGCTGAGTCAACGGCAACCAATGTAGTGAGCGCAGGATTGGGGTAGCATGCACTCCATAAGGGGAACCAGTAGCGACTTGCGCTGCAAGATTTTGAAGGCGCTACAGTCGCAGAACGAACCCCTTAGGCTGGGACAAGTATAGTGCATTACAGTAGTCCAGGCAGATATGGACCAGGGGCGTTACCAACAGAGACGTAAATGAGGTGGTATGTGAGGAAGCACTTTCCGCAGGATCTTCAAATGGAAGTGCACCACCTTACAGACTGCAGAGACCTGATGAGCCATAGAGAGTGGAGAAGAACAATACCCCAAGATGTTTTTACAACCGTAATGGGGGTGGGAAGAGGGGCACCCACCACCAGAACTTCCGTCTTGTCTCCATTAAGCTTCAGCCAATTGTGGATCATCCCATCTCCCACGGCTGCCAAGCATCGAGAGAGGCAGGACGACATCCCAGCCTGATAAATATCTAATCGGATCAGGATCTGGGTGTCGTGCATATGAATAGCATCTAATGCCGAAGGAGCAGATAAGACAAACAAGAGGCTGAATGTAGATATTGAAAAGCATAGGAGACAAGGCGGACCCCTGAGGGACACCACAGGAAAGAGAACAGTGGAGTGAAGAGAAAGGGTGGAGTGAAAGTACTTGCCCCCTTTCCGTCAGGAATGATACAAACAATGGTAGTACCGGGCTGGAGAGACCGGCATGGGCCAGCAGGGTGAGGTGGTCCATGGTATCAAATGCCGCTGATAGATCCACAGAATCAGGGCTCCCACACCACCCCCGTCGATTAAACTGGCCATGTCATCCAGCACTGATCCCAGGACACACTCCGTGCTACGGCCCAGCCGGAATCCCGATTGAAAGGGGTCAATGTACAGTCATGTCTGACGTTTACATATTTCTTGATAAGCCTGGGAGAAACATTTCAAGGTCAACAGAATGCTTTAACTGAATGTGAGTAAATGCCTAATCATAATTGTAAATCAGAACAAACAGAACTGGAATGGAATGGTAATCCGATTGTGTCATTAATATTATAATCACATCTATACTGCAGGGGTTTGAAGCTTGCAGAGCTCCAAATATTTTGTGCTATAAATCCCATGTGCCCATACCATTGAGTATGCTAATAGGGGCTGATTGTAGTTGTGGGTCAACATTTCTGGAGAGCCAGGTTTTGCAGACTCCCATAGCAAACCTTTAAAATTATTTGAGACACACCTGTATTCCCTCCAGAGCCTCTCCAACTCACACCCAATGCCAAAGCATGCTCAGGAAAGTTCCCAATAAGTCACAGTGCAGATGTCCCGGTGCAAAAAACAGTGTTCTTTAAAGAGGGGAAAACATATAAATATGATAATAAATAGGATAAGAAATTCAACTACATCTGTTTTCAAATTACCCTGTATTGGGTCATTCTAGTATTCGAACAAGGACTATTTGAAAAAGTTGGATAAAGCGTAAAGTACATTTCAATGCATCATACATACATGCATCGTTAGTAGAATTAGGGTACTGGCAATATCATTTTTGTCTAAGTATCCATGAGATGTGAGGAAATTGGCATACTTGCCTGCATGTTTTGTATAAAGAAGATTGACAGTATGTGATAAAGGTTTAGAGGCGTGCATGCTAAGAGCAGCATTCAATAACACATGAAGACACATTTAAAGGTGGATACCTGTAAAACTCTGAGGAATCTATCTTGACAAGCCAAGATTGGTGTAATAAATGAGAATTTTTCAACTGGAAGACAAATGATGTCATTGATTTTGTCTCCAGAAAGGTAATAGTGCTGGTCCTTGCAGTCACAGTAATGATTATAGATGTAGCTGGCACATAAGAAAAGGTCTGATCCTGATATATGCCTAAGTAGAAAAAAAGTATAATTGTATTAGTTTAGCATATCCATGCAAAAATTACTTTAAATCAATTATGAAGTCACTCTAATGAAAATGTGCAAACTTTTAGAAAAATGTCAGACACTGCTTCTGCCACAAAACACCAGCTACACACTTCCATTCTGCAAGTAGTAGAACACATGGTTAAACACATTGTATGTATATATATATATATGTATGTAAATTGTATGTAGTATGTGCTCTGTAAAGCGCTTTGGATTAAGGCACTATATAAATAACATCATTATCATTAAACACATGCATGATCTGGTATAATGAATCCACAATATGTGTATAAATGTAACTTATGAAAATTAATAGCAATTTGATTTTACACTTAGTTCGCGAACACCTATGTGAAACATTATCTCAGATTAGCAGATCAAATGGAATTTAAAAATACACACTGTCAAGGAGGTAACTACTTCGTTTTTGACAAAAAGGTGTGCCAGAAAATCATTTGTTGGACCTCCTTTGTTCAAATCGCATGCTGCTATTAGTTGCGCAGAAAGTAAGTAAGATCATCTAAAGAAGCTATTGGTCATGGCTCCATGAATAAAAGCAAGCAAAGGGCTCCAAAACCAGGTTTTTAAAAATCGTAGTTTAAGGACAGCTGCCATCAGAGACATGCATGCATTGCCTCGATACTCAAAAAAAGATCTACTGAAGATCATTCTTTCAGTGAGGAAGGAAATAAATCCCCTGAAATAAATAGCACCAAATACTGTTTGCAAGTTGAGCTGCAATGACAATTGAAAATTATTCTGTCTTAAAATAACTATCAAATACACGGGGGCGTGGCTTGGAAGCCATGTGAAAGGACGTGCCTGTACGGGAGCTCCCGCTGATCCGTACATAATCCGACTGATACCGCGCAAGGACCGCTGTGATTTGGCAGAAAGTGGGAAGACTGTGAACATGAAGTCCGGCTGCACGCGAGGACACATTTTTACACGGCTTCGTGGTGCGCACGTGTACTTAAGAGCCGAATGAAGCACTGGTGGCGAGATCACGACTGATGACAAAATGGCCGCCGCCGCTTGACGAGGGGACAAAGGAGCGGTGGATTGGGACCACAGCATACGTGCGCCCTCTCAGCGGAACAAAGGGGGCGGCGCGACCTAGCCCATCTGGGGGGAGCGCCGTACAACAGCGGTGCCCGAGGCTGTGGGGCGAGCTGGGACTCTCAACTGAGTCGTGGTGTATGGGCACGGTGCCTCCCTGGCCTGGACCGGAGCGCTGCCAGAAGGACGCTCCTGACTGGAGATATGTCGAACAAACCTCTGAGGGCGAAGAATAAGCAGCCTACGCTCGACGAATACGCCAAGACGTCGCCCGGCCTGGAAGGTGCCAGGAGCAAGGATAAAGCTCAGACCAAAGAGATGGCCGCCGGGGGTGCGAACCAGGAGGTCCTCGCTGCGATCGCGGATCTGAAGGCAACGTGGGAGACCAAGCTCCAACTTGCTGTGGTCGAATTGAAAACTGCTTTGGAACTACAGGTCGGGGCGGTGCAGGAGGACGTGAACCCCCTGAGGCAGGATGTACGAGCCCTTGCTGAGCGCACGGAAACTCTGGAAAAGGAGATGGGCCCTACTGTGGTGGACTGCACTGCATATAAGAGCGATATCCATGCCCTGGTGCAGCGGGTGGGTAACTTGGAAAGTAGGGCCGAAGAGGCGGAAGGACGCACTCGGAGAAATAACGTTCGCATCGTGGGCCTGCCGGAGGGGGCTGAAGGCCAGAACCCCACGGAGTTTATTGAGAACTTGCTGCTGCAGGAGATCACTGGGGGAGCCCTGTCGCAGGGGTTTGCGGTGGAGAGGGCGCATAGGGCCTTGAACAGAAGACCACCGCCGGGGAACCCACCTAGGCCTGTGATCGCCAAGATCCTTAACTATCGGGATCGGGAAAGGATCCTTGAGCACTTTCGTAAGGGGGGCACCATACAGCGAGGAGAGGCGACCATTACTGCTTACCCCGACTACACCCTGCAAGTGCAGCGTAGTCGCATGAACTTTGGGGCGGTCAAGAGGCGATTGCGGGCAGCGGGGTACAAGTATATGTTGCTCTATCCGGCCAGATTGAAGATATGACTAAGACACTGTTTTTTGACACTCCGGAGGAGGCCATGGAATGGCTCGATGCACAAAATTGTCCTCAAGAGCCAGATGAGCGGATGGCGGATGGAACGAAGAGATAAGTGACGCTGCGGGCCCGGTTGGGCGATGAATATTGGGACTGGAATATAGTTGGTGGGACTTTGTTATGGTAGTGTATGCGTTAGGACTTCGAAACATGGTCCATGTGTGCGGATACGGAATTGTGGGAGGGGAGCCTCCGGGGACTGTTCTTTGTACCCCAGTTTGAGTTTAGGTTAGTCACGGTGTGTGGGGTGACACCCTGTCGGGTTCTCTACTTGGGTTCCAGAGAGAACCGAACACAGGGATGCCTGAGATCCAGGGATGGAGCTGGGCAGTTGGTTGGGTTAGGGGGGTGGGGAGGGTCAGTTTTTATATGAGCCTGGGAGAGAAACTGGGGATGGGGGCCCTTGCGGTAGGGGGGAGGCGAGTGGACCTGGGAAAGGGATGGGAGCTGCTGATGCATCATGGGGGACCTTAGGATACTAACGTGGAACGTTAGAGGGCTTAACAGCTACCTTAAGCGTAACAAGGTCATGTTGTACCTAAAAAGACAAAAGATAGATATCGCCTTGTTACAGGAGACACATCTGACACGGGATAAACTGGAACTGGTGGGGAGTAAGTGGAGAGGGACTGTAGTTGGATCCACATATTCTGCCTATGCTAGAGGTGTGCTGATTTGGGTTGCACCACATGTCCCGTTTAAGCTACTTGGGGAGGTTGTGGAGTCTGATGGGAGGCTGGTCATGGTAAGGGGGCTTGTGGAAAATAAAGTAGTGTGTGTCATAAATACCTATGCCCCCAACCGTGACACGGCGACATACTTTAGGACACTGACCACTAGACTGGGTGAGGGGATGGGGGGTCCTGTGATTTGGGGAGGGGACTTTAATTGTGTACTAGACCCCAAGGAGGACAGGTCAGATGACAGGGTGGACAGGCCCAGCCCGGCGGCTAGGGTACTGCAGGCGCTGCTGGTAGACCTAGGCCTGGCAGACGTGTGGAGGACGAGACACCCTGGCGTGAGGCAATATTCGCATTACTCGGCCCCGCACCAGTTACACACAAGGCTGGATTACTTTTTCGCCACTCCGGACGTTGTCGCGGAGTGTGACCAGATAGACTACAGGGCGAGAGTCCTTTCGGACCACTCGCCCCTGGTCATGCGTTGGCAGCTTTGTCCTCCACGTGCGCGAATTTCAACATGGCGCCTTAGGGCGGAAGCGCTCAGGGATCCAGTCTTCAGAGAGGAAGTGAGGGAGGAGATAGTTGCTTACTTTGAAGCGAACACAGGCAGCGTCAAGTCGGCTGGTACTTTGTGGGAGGCCTTTAAGGTTGTAATGAGGGGGGTTGCCATTGTTAAATCCAAAGGATTAATGGGAGGAGTCCTGGCAGATCTGCGGAGGGCCGAGATTGAGTTGGAGAGAGAGCTGGGGGAGGGGGAGACGGACATGGAGGAGGTCATTAATTTGCAACAGAGGTGCGCAGAACATTGGGACAGGCTTTGTAATCTGAATTACAGGAAGTATATTGAGAGGTTGCATGCCGGGGGAGACAAGACGGGCAGGCTTCTTGCTTGGCTGTATAAGAGCGAGACCCCAAGATCCCCGATCCGATCAGTTATCACTGAAAAGGGAGTGGAGCAGGACACCCAGGAAGGGGTGAATGGAGCATTCGCAGAATATTATCAGACATTATATGAGGATCGAGAGGGGGGAAGCCGGAAAGAGATAGAGGTAGTACTTGAAGACATAGGCCTGCCCAAGATAAGTGACGAAGAGCGAGAGGAGATGGATGCTCCGATCACTCTGGAGGAGCTGCAGGAGATTGTGCGGCAGCTACCCACTTGTAAGGCCCCAGGTGCAGATGGGTTCCCCAGTGAATTTTATAAAGCGTATGGGGAGGAGGTGCTCCCGCCCATGCTGGAGATGTTTAATGAAGCGTTCGAGGTGGGGCGGCTGCCGGAATCACTCAGGGAGGCGATTATAGTACCGCTCCCCAAACCAAATAAACCGGAGCATGATTGTAGCTCCTACCGGCCCCTGTCGATGCTGAACCAGGACAGCAAGATCCTGACAGCGGTCCTGGCGGCCAGAATGCGGAGGGTAATAGGCAAGCTGATCCATCCTGACCAGACGGGCTATGTCCCGAACAGGAATATTACTCACAATCACAGGCGCCTTCACAGGGTGGTGGAATGGGGGGGCAGTGAGGACAGCGAAATGGCAATAGTGGCGCTGGACGCGGTTAAAGCGTTCGACTCCGTCCGATGGCCATGGCTGCTGGCGGCTTTGGGGCAGTTCAGACTGGGACCATGCTACATGAGGTGGGCCGAGTTATTATATAGTGCGCCTCTGGCTAGGGTCCGTACGGGTGCAGTAGTGTCAGATAGATGGCAGTTAGGCAGAGGTACCAGGCAGGGATGTCCTTGGTCCCCAATGTTGTACATACTGGCCCTCGAACCCTTAGCAGTTTACCTCCGGCAGCAGTATGATCCGGTGGGCATAGAGGTGGGAGGAGAGTGCCATCTTATATCCCTGTATGCAGACGATATGCTGTTATACCTGAAACATCAAGAAGAGAATTTGCAGTATATCTTGGAGGTATTGGAGAGGTACGCCTGGTTGTCCGGCATAGCGGTTAACCCTCAGAAATCCGTATTATTCCCGCTGGGCAGTTATGTGGGGATACCGGCGGAGAGGTTGCCGGTGCTGCGGATTCCGTGGGCAACGAGCTCCTTCCGGTACTTGGGCATTGACATGTATCACACGACCGAGGAAGAACACAAGTATAACACTGAACTAGCTGTGGGAAAGATTGAGAGGTGCATGAGGTTCTGGGAAAGATTGCCTTTAGCTACGATGGGTCGCGGAGCTATGCTTAAAATGGTGGTGCTGCCCAGACTCCTGCATTACTTTAAAAACATCCCGTACATGATACCTAGGAAGTTTTTCGCTAGGTTACATAGCGTGTGTAGGAATTTCCTGTGGCACGGCACGCGCAACAGGGTCGCATTATGGAAATTGCAGAACTCTTACGAGAAAGGTGGCGTGAAGCTGCCGAACTTTGAGGCCTATTATATTGCGGCGCAACTGCAATATGTGGCCAGGTGGCTTTCAGATGAAGAGACCCCCGAACATAGGCTGCTAGGGAAAGACTGTTCCCCCTTCTATCTGCGGGAGGTGATTTGGGTGACTGGCTCATGGATGAGAGAGCGTCCTAAGATGCTAGCCCTTGGCAGGAATATATGGCGGCGTGCCTGTCGGATGATGGGTGACCCCTTGCCGTGTATGCCGCAGTTCCCTCTGATCGCCCTGGCAAAGGAGGACGGGCAGCTGAGAACTATTATCCGGACGTATTGGGAGTCAGTGGGATTGATCACTATGGGCGACATCTGGCAGGATGGGACCCTGATGGAGTTCGATGAACTGGAGGCAGGGTCGGGACTACACAGGGGTCAATATGTAACATATCATAGGGTGGTCCGGGAGGTCCGGAGCACGTGGCCCGAAACTACTTTGGCCGATGAACCGGATGCCACGCTCGAGACGATGTATAACGCATCAGAGGGTGGACACGAGGTCTCTAGGTTGTACGAGATGCTGATGACAAAGGTTGGGAAGGATTTGGGGCACCTTAGACTGGAGTGGGAAGCGGAGATGGGGGCCCCGATGTCGGATGGGATGTGGGAGCGCGCCCTGGGGTACCACAAAAAGGTATCTAGGAACGCCAGGTTCAAGCAGATACAGCTCTATATTACGCACAGGGCATATATGACCCCCCTTAGAATTTCCAAATTCCTAGGTAGTGGGCGCCAGGCGTGCCCCAAGTGTAACGAAGAGAATGCGGACATGATACACATGTTCTGGGCGTGCCCAGTGATTGCAACTTACTGGGGTGAAGTGGCGCGGAGGCTGGCAGGGAGGGGTATTACACTTAAGGTGGATTCGGCTTGGGCTTGTCTGCTGGGAGGGTATCCCAGGGCGCGTAAGCTTCGACATGTTGAGAAACTTAAAGATCTGGCCTATGTGCTTGTCAAACGTAGGATAGCCATGGAGTGGAAGAAATGTCACAAGCCGCGAGTGGAGGTCTGGTGGCGGGATCTCCAAAAATGGGCGGATGCCGAAACGACAGCGTGGCAAGATGGCAGTATGGCAGGGGATGGGGAAGAAATAGGCTCTCTCACGGCATGGAAGTTGTTGTTAGCTGAGCTGTTTGGTGCGGGATCAGCCTCGGCTGGACTTGAGAGCGATGAGGCCCCACCGCACGGAACGGACACTGAAGGCGGACACTCTACAGGCTCATAGGGGGGAGGGACGGGGATTGCAGTGCCTTACTTTTTGTTTGTTTGGTTTTGTAGTTTGAAGTGTTTTATTTATGTTTTGTTGTAATGTTGTTTGGTTGAGATAAAATAAAAATATATTTAAAAAAAAAAACTATCAAATACACTATTTTATAGGAATGGGGAAACAAAACATCACTGTCTTATGACAATCAAACCACACGCCCATCTTCCACTGCATCCAGATTTCCTGATTATGACCTCAAACATCTCAGTTTCATTGTGCTAAACAAACACTGCTTTGCACATATAAGGCAACCATTCTATGCATCGGGATCATTCCAAAAAAAGGGACCCAGAGGGGACCTCTGCTCCCTTTGCCCCTCTCCTAGCTCCGGCACTGCTTATAGCTCCAAACATAACTATGACTACTGCACCCACAATTACATTATTCAAGGGCCCTCCCACCACACTCAAAATTCAGACCCTACCTTTTTTTCATATACAAAAACACAGAATGGGTGAAAACCCCAGTTCCCTTTCCAGCCTCAACTGTTCCACCTAAAGTATGGGGAAAGACACACCCATACACCCTTCGCCCCCAGACTGAATCTACAGCACAAACTGTGTCAACAACCAACTACGTTATTCCATTAATAAACTTCTCTAAATGTTCAGAATAAATGTAATAAATAACACATGCACACTTAACACCTGCATTTGAAAATGTTTTGTTCTATAAAGTGTTCCAATATCTCCCTAACATACTGGGCCTCATCACAAATTGGGTGGTATCCCGGCAGTAAATCAGCCGGAATACCACCCAATGCAATAGCGGTTACCGCCACTTGGTCGGCGATATTACCACCAGATTACAAGTGGCAGTGGCGATGTAAATCCCCATTTCTTTGGAGACCATAGGACACAATGGGCAATTTACGGCGCAATAACTGACCGGAATGTCTGCAGATTTACCTCCAGCTCAGAGCTGAAGGTGAATCCTCCGATTTTACCCTAAATTTGGGATTGGGCGGTGTGGTAATGCGGCAGTAATAGCGTTACTGCCTAATTTTTACTGCACTGACCAACTCCTGATTAGGCCCCATGGTCGGGTCCCAAAGACTAGACAGGACCACATAAGTTAATACAGATTTTAAGAAGTCCACCAGAGATTCTCCATGCAAACTCTGTTCCGAAGGGGGGGGGGGGGGCACTGTTGATCTATCGTGGGGCAACCACCTTTCAGCCAAATACAGCAACCCTAAATAAGTTAAAGATCTACGAACATCAATCTTTATCTTTGGGGGTCAGACACCAAAAACCCATACACCAAGCCATTAATCATTTAGATCAATGCATGCTGGTAAAATGTAAGCCAAATTCTCATGCACGTACCTTCAAATAGGGACTCACATAAATACAATTAAAAACCACATGCATTTTTCCCTACAGTTCCACCTGGTACATCTTGCAACCAGGTATGTTCTCTTTGTTTTTTTCCTTTTTCAGGCTTATTATATCTTTTCATGATGTGCATGATAAAAAAGGGGAACACTACCAAAATATGTATTTAGTATTATTTACAATCATTGCTCCAACGAAGGACCCAATTGACCGAAATGTGAAAACCCTTTTTTTAATGAACATTAATTATTGATGAAGTACTTCTAAATGAAACTGGTGTAGATTTTAATACCAAGGTGCTGACAGAACGGAGGACGATTTCCTCAGTCTCTTTCTTACAATAGCCCCCAACAATATCTGCTGATGTTGGGGATTAAGGACCCTGGGGGGGGGTGCTTTGTCCTGGGCATTGGGTACATTTATCTGTTACATCAGATCTAGATGACAGACAAATAAAATGTGTTTTCCATGTGCCATTATAATTGTTTAGTTTATTCTTTTTGGGCTATTGTACATAAACATAGTCCTCTAGGTTGCGCTTTATTTTTAGGAAAGCAATTAGCTGATTGAATGCCCCCAGTCTCCTGCTACATAGGGACACCCTATCTTTGAGTACCTTATAAAGTGTCCTGTTCCTAGGGGTTTTCATATGTGACCACACCACTGTAAAAACAACAAAAGTAAAAAAAAAAAAAAAACTTTTTTTAATCAAGCAATTAAAAGAAACTTCCAAAGAAATGTCAAAGTTACATACATAGCCTTGATGCTTTCAGTGAGGTTAGTTTCAAAGGAGAGAAACTGCTTCCCTCTCTTGGTGAAACCCTTAACCTCGGATCCAGTGGCCACAAAAATCTTCTCCTGTGGTGTTCCAAGGGCTCCTCCAAGCTCTAGCCTTGCAATCTTCTGCCCAGGTAACGTCTTGAAAACTGGCTGTCAAAAGAAAATAAATGTACAATAAGACATATGCAAATTTATATCATAAGAAAATGGTGTCTAGGACTAAACAGGTTAGCAAATTGTGTTATTGCGGGTCAAGAGGATGGACACCAACAATTTACTAGAATTGACTATAGAAAGAGGGTGTTTAAAAGCTTTTATCATTAAATCAAATGTTATTCTTTACTCAGGGGTCTTAGTGGACCTTTCAGGCAGGGACTGCTTAGAAATGTTGTCCTGCGGTCATTCGTTGGCACGAAGCACACTCCAGTCCTCACAACAATAAGAATGTGTATAAACAAATGCAGACAAAATAACACCACTGTTTTAGGCGGTGTATAAATCCCTTCTTTGCAGCTTGTGGATGGGGTTGGGGCGACCATGGGGGCAGGAGACCATCACCCACTCTGTGATGAGAGCCCCAGAGGTATGAGGTGGTGCCCGCAGGGCAATTTCACATGGAACCATCCCACACCATAGCAATCCTCCAATAAAAACAATAAAGGAGAAGGGAAAACAAACGATATGCAGTTCGCAGAGCCGCAGCCCAGGCATCTGCAGATTGTATGAGCTAGTTTGTTAAAAATGCAAGTTTGTGAGTGCGGGTCTATCAAACATGTGTACCCTGGGAACCATACGTGCACTCAATTGTGGGACAGCAAGCCATTATAGCCAGTATGAAAAAGAGCAGGAGACTCTGAGCTGCGGACATTACATGAACAGTCACCATAATGAAAGTAAAACAAAGATGGCTGCTGGCCATTTTGATACATCAGCCCAGAGAGACGTCAAGCGGGCCACTGGCTGAGCTGTCATAGATGCTGATCTTGAGTTCAGACTAGTACTGGACAAGGTGTTCGGAGAGCTTGGGTGCAGCGAGGAGAAGCGAGTGAGGGCGGGGCAGAGGAGTGAGACTGAAGAGTAATGAAGGGAGTCAGAAGAGCAGAGGTGGAGAGAAGAGTGCAGGAGGGAGAAGGGAAGGGTGGAGGTCATAGAAATTGGTGAAAATGCAGAGAAAAGAGTGGCGGGAGGAGAGAAACAAGTAAGGGGCAGAGAGAGAGAGGGAAAAGACAGAAGACAAGAGGAGACCAAAGAAAGGGAAGGAGAGGGCACTCTGGAAAGCAGATCGCAATAGAAAACAGGACAGAAAGAAAAAACTAGAGAGGAAAGGGGGAAGAAATGCGTGATGGGAAGAGTAGAGGAGAAAGCTGCACAGTCCTTAAAGTCTCAATAGTGACCTCATTTTACAGTAGCGGAGAAATGTCTGGTGGAAGTGGAAGGCCAAGATGAGATAACAGTGGATTTTGAATCAAACAAAGTGCAGCAGTGAATTACAAGAAGGCCAATATATTGCAGAAGTGGAAGCATAGCTTGAGGATCTCCAGACCTAGACCACTGTTGTCATGCCTCTAAAGTTCTATCTGTACCATCATCATCGATCTGGAACAGCAACTGAATGATCAAGAGGGGCTGTTATGACGAAGATGTAGTAGTTGCCACCTCAACTTCAAGAAACCAATGTGTATGGATATTCCATGACAGCAATTACGTTAAGAGGATTTGTGAAGCTAGCACTCAACATTCCAGAGACTTGTGCTTTTTCCCCTGGGACTATGGAGAGCACAAATCAGAAAGGCTCACATGTCGACACCATCTGAATTTCAAATGTTCAAGCAGGCACAGGATAATATTTGGAATAGATGGCAATGGATGTGTATTGACATGGACCTGAAGAGCATGATATCAAAGGTAACAACATACATGGACATCTGAATTTTTTTTAAAGTACGAGATAACTACTGAAATAAATTGATAAAGAATTGTGTAGTTTCAAAAAAACGTCAACTTTATGAATTATAGTGATATTTGGCTCATTACAAGAGTACAACATTTTGAGTATAATTTCTAAACTTACCACTGCCTCTCCTTTCTTGATCCCAAAACACGTAATGACACCATCGTTATCGCCAATGACCACCTAAAATACATTTAGCACAGTCATTCAGTGGCTTTGATAATAACATGAGTTAGTTACTTCTTCTCAGAATGAGGACTTCAAAGATGCAGCAGTGTCTATACTGGGGCAGCGTGGTCACATCTAAACCCTTGCGGATCAGATTATGAAAAGGTGCAGGTTTGTAACATGATGTAGGAAAAAAATGTCATGCAAACAACCTAACATCTTCAGCACCAGTCAGCGAAAATATAGCTTTTATGAAAGAGTAAAACATGAGTTAATACAAATTCGAGGGATGAGAAAATACTCAACCATAATGGGTTTCCATAAATTATTTCCAGGGAAACCAATAAAGCACACTATTTGATAAGATATCCCCCTCTTTTCAGTAGAATAAGGTTGTACTGGGAAAACTCTGGGGCTTCTTTTAACTAGATCAAATATACACATATTAAACAGGCTGTTAATACCCTGGTGGATTGACCTATGAAAGCACAGTCTACAGGACTGTAATATTGTGGCAACTCATACGGCAAATCAAGTCAAAATATATTTGCATACATGGTTGAGATGCATTTTGTCTATTTTGTTTAAAGTTTGAGTTTAACATAATCATAGTACATATTAGAGTTGTAAAGCAGATGCAAAGACCACCCCAAAATAAACACTAAAAACATCTTTTGCTTTGATTGCTGTCCAGTACTATTTCAATACATCCTGTGGCGACAAGGAATGCAAAGAATGAGCAAGTGGTGCCATGATGATTGCTATAAACTTTTATTCTAGCGAAAGATAAACCCATCTGTCTTTAACGCTAATAGATTTCCCTACTTATAAATAACCTATCATATCATATCATATCATAGAAACTCAGGTGCTCGTCAGGAATCTAACTCCAAATCAAAAGGCAACATCCCAGTCAAAAAGCTCATACGCGATCCCTGTCACTACAATAAACAATAATAAAGTTCTGGTTCTGCTTGTGACCCAGGAGAAGTACTCCCTTCTCCTGGATGTAAAGGGTCCCAAAGACGCCAGGTTGCCTCAAAATAAAAGTTCCATAAAGTTTCAGGCTTTTTGTAAAACACAAACAAAACAATTCAACATGATCCTCATGGGGCTAGGAGAATGACTCCCTTCTCCTAGCTCGTTCCCCAATGTTCCTTGTAGTTTTCAGCAAAACTTGTAACCCCTTTACAGAGATTTTCACACTTTCAGCTTGCTTTATATTCTTTATTCTGGCCCCACTGGGACGACGAAGATGCACCCCGAGTCCCTCTCGACTCTCCAGCATCACACTCCTGTGGCACTGTCCAGGGAATTGTACTACAAAGTGTTTCACTGCTTTATCTGTTTCTTCGCGGCTTGCACCTGTTCCGGTTACCTTCTTCCGGGGAACTCTTCACCAGTTTTGCCAGGGGTCACGGGCCCACTCTCCCTACTCAAATTCTTCAGCCTGCTTCTCGCCACGGCCAGCTACTACTGGCAGTTTCTGCGTAGTTGTCGGACTCCTCAGTCCACCCACAACAGGTCATGCAACAACCACAGTCAATTGCACGCTCCACACATTCACCTACACGGCTCCGGTGTAGGCTGCGGTCGTTGGTCTCGGCAATGTTGTCTCACCAGACGGTCCACCCACTACAGGTCGCGCCACCACCTTTCCGCCTCTCCAGGTTCACTGCGTTGGTCCCAACCAACACGCAAGATGCTTCTCGGGCGTGCTGTGCCCCCCTCGGGTGCCAGGTTCTCCTTCTGAATGAACAACAGCTCTCAGCATAACAGAACCGCACGGGCCACTGCCGGACGGGTCAGAACACAACAACGTCCTTCTTTGCTGTTCCGGTTAAGCAGGGACGGTCCCAGCATGATGTCAGTCCAATGGACAGCAGTTGATCGAGCCTTCGTCCCACTAGATTGTAGCATTCAAGCTCTTCTCTGCCACACTTAATAAATGAGCCGTCTGTTTCTTCACTGTGTTTCTTCCTAGTCGTGTTAACAGAAAAGACTATAATTACCCAACCACTCTAGCTTAAGCTTCTCTCCAACATCAGGAATAACAGACTTAGAACAATGAATATGATAATAGCATGCATTTGTACTTTCAGACAAAACTCTTCACTGATTGTATAGACTTTGGGGGCTCAAGGGTGAAAGAGTAATGAAGTCCCATCACAGGACTAGAATCTTTATACACAGAAGGTTTTTCTGTTATTACAGCTCTGTGGGGGTGAGGGTTAGAAAGGCCTCGTCTCCAACCCATGTCGCTGTCCACAGTAGGGGTGGCCCTCCCCAAGAGGTCCTCCAGCATTTTACCACCCCTACAGGGGCTATCGGTTAGCTGTCTCACCATTCTAGCCTTGTGGAAAAGGGATCCCCTCTGGGGAGTAGCGACAAGAGTAGGTGAATCGTCAGACTCCACATGTTATTTCATACTATTCAAATAATTGCCATAGCAAACCGGATTTACCCATATCTGTCGAGGATAGATTTACCAAATGCATCCCAGCTTAACGGGACTCGTCCGAAACCCGTCCTGCCGAGCCCTCTGCATGACCAACACTGACCCACCAAAAGCGCAGAGACATGAAGTAATTCAGGGTACGACGAACATGGGGGTGGTGTGGAGGGTGGGGTGAAAGGGGCATGGGGCAGGAGGGAGAGTTATGGGGCAAGGGGCATTGGGAACAGAGCCCTGCATTATGGATGAAAGACAAGCAGGAGATTGGGGCAGGCGAGGGATAGGGAGGCGTGGCATATAGAATCGAGGCAGAGAACAGGGGGGAAAAGAAATGAATCAGCCCCATTAAGGAAAGAAAAGTAGTGGGAGCAGGAGGGACAATGGACAAACTCAGTGAAGGGGGCTGGCAGGAAACGCTGTGGAAGAGGGATTCTGTGGGTGCAATTCGACAGGATGTGGATTTTGGGAGAGGGGATTTGGCAAGGTAAAATAGATCCGCCAAATCGTCAACAATATTATGTAATTTATATTTGTACCCGGCGGTGAGAGTCCACGGGATGCACTTAACGTGGATTGGCTCGTTTCCGAGCCATACCACAGTGTAATCCAGTGGACGCACTTGCGTGCATCGCGCGCCGGGTACACTTTTTTTTATTTATCAGATAGTCCCGTCTCCCTTTTCCAAGGTGGCCATTTTTAATGTTCATTTTCCTCCCATTCATTAGTATGAAGCAAGTTGGCCCAAAATGGCGCCCTGTTGCTCCGTACTAATGAAGCAGTATGCACGTTCTAGTGTTCCTAGAACTAATGCGTACTGCTGCAACACCTTTTCAAACGGCAAAGGAAATGCCGCTTGTAAAGGTTTTGTCAGCACATTAGGATTCTGGGGCTGCAAACTCTGGAAAACTAGTGGCAAGAACCACTTCGCTGGTGGGGAACCACTTCGCCAGTGGGGCAATTACCGCTTTAAGGTAATGCCCCCGGGGGCATTACCCTAGGCGCTAATAGCGTACCGGCTTGGCAGTTATTGCCATAATGAATCACCTTTGCAAACTTGGAGCCTGATTCATGGAATGTTTTCCTATGGGATTGCACCATTATAAAACACTTTCATGAATCAGGCCCAAAATGCATTACTACTTTGTTTGCACCAATTTTCATTACGGGCGAGCCTGATGGACCGGGTGGGGAGCAGGAGGGACACAAGAACTATGAAGGGGGACTAAGCAGGGACATGAGCAGGCCGCTAGATATGGAGTTTTATTTTTTTGTGCCAAATAAGCAGTTTTAATTTCACATGTTTTCGTTATGTGTATTCGTGATATTTTGTCCCAACTGACCATATAATGCCTTTACTTGCAAATTGACCACTGTCTTCACTATAAAAGAAAAAAGTTTCTAAACTTTGATGAAGTCAAAAACATTTATTGCCTTAATTCAATATGATGCAACAATGTGCAATTTATGAGCAAGGCAAAGCCAACATATCGGAATAAACAAGACTGTACATTGTACCAACAATGAAGATATGATTTCTCATTACAAAAAATTGTTTGATGTGAAAATGTCTGCAGGAAAATGTCACATGAAAATGTAGAAGCAAAAAGTAGTTTTCAATAATGTAGTCATTCAATACAAGCAATGCAAAGTGTGAAAATGTTACCAGTAATAAGGTCACCAAAGACGCTATTTTTAAAAACACAAAAGAAAAAGGCTGCAACCTTAAATATGACCCAAAACTCTAACAAAACCTCTAAAATCACCCTAGCTCTATTCCTAAACCTTCCCCTAACTCGGATTACAACCCTTATCCTACTCTGAACTCTCACAGAACACTAACCCTTCAGCAAGCTAAAGCATTGTATTTGCATATTACTGAATGCAAAGTGAATAGACAATGAACAATTAACCTATCTCCAACACCATCACCAGCTCATCAATTAGCCATACCCTAATTGCAACTCGAACATTTACCCTAATGCTTACTTAACTCTAACCACTAGGTATATCCCAACTGCTATCCTACGCCAACATCACCAGCCCTTTCCATCCTCCGTATACCTTCATCCGTTACGCAAACCCATACAGTAACACTTACCATGACACTTAATCTACCCTAACCACTAACCAAACCCCCAATATATTTACTCGAACCTTAATCCCTATCCTAACCCTAAACCAGGCAATCACAAGCCCGCTGAACCGTCCTTAACCCTAACAATTACTGTAGCAGCACTGCATTTTTGGCTACTTTTCAGCTGCATTTTTGAATACTTTTTGCTTGACACTGTAGAGTTATTTTCACCACAACCTTTTCACCGACTAAATTTTTATTGGCTGAGTTTTTACTGAATACCCAAAAAATGATATCACAAGTTATCTGTCAACTGCTCTTACACATACAGATCAAAGAGCTACTTTACCACTGGGCCTTTTTCCACACCACACCAAAAGCGCAGTTTGCAATGTCACAGATGACCTCAAGAACTCAATAACTCTCAAAGACAGTTCAGGGGTTTTTATTAAATGATTAATATGTTATGTTATGAATTCTTATAAAGCGCGTACCATCACCAGCTAGGGCATCATGGCGCTAGCGATCAGACTAAGAGGAAGCAGAAAGAAAATGAGACAAACCGCAAACCCGCATTAGGCCAAAAAGAGTAAGTGCGCAGCGAAAAACCAGGCGATTGTCTAGAGCACGAAGCATGGGAGGCAAACTGTTCCAAAGAGAAGATGCAGCCACCGAAAAGGAGCAACCCCCCCCCCAAGCGAGAGCGCTTAAACCGAGGAACCACAATGTGACAGACTGCAGCTGACCGAAGCAGGCGTGCAGGTATATACCGCCTAAATTTAAGCCGCAGATGCTTCGGCCCTCTATCATAAAAGACCCAGTGGAACACAAAAAGTGCCTTAAACTTAACCCGCTGAGCAACCACGAGCCAATGTAGCTGTCTGATGATGGCAAAGGCAGAGGCAAGGCTGGGACTCCCAAGGCCATGCGTTATGCCGAATTTTAAATGATCTGAAGCTGCTAAAACAGATAAGCGGGTTGCGCCAAATAGCGAATTACAGTAGTCCATAGAACCCACAACCAAAGGAAACAACCAGAGGGCAAAGATGAACAGGAAGGACTTTACGAAGAACCTGAAGTTTAAACTGGATGGCTTTGCAATGTGGGCTACATTGACCCACTGAACAAGATTTCTCCATAACCAAGCTGCACATCTGCAGTCAACAGCAAAATGGCTGCGCTGGCTCCAGTAAGGACCATTGCACGAGAATTGCGCTTCGCAGCAACAAAAAGATGGCTGCACTGTCTTGCCAAGCGCACCTGGGCAGGAGGAGACAAGGGGGCACACGGAGGTAGCTTGCCAGTGTGTTTTTACATCTGCAAAAGAAATAGAGTGAAAAAGTAGCGCTGCTTTGCTGCCAGCCCAAAGTCTCCATAGAAAAGGGGGTATTTTACCTTACAAAGATGCTGCTTTGACACTATTTTTATCTGTTCTTCCTCAAACTACTGTTAGTAATAAGGCCCTGCCATGCCTATTCATATCCCCATTGTGCTTCAGCAAAACCAAGCATGACCCCTGAATGACAGGCTCTGTCAAACCAAATCTGAGAAAAATCAACAAAGAAACGTCATTTTCCACCGCATGGGAAAAAGCTTCACTTTTAAGTTACAAAGTGTCAAGGATCAGTAATTCAAAGGAACTCCAGCTCTGGGCTATGTCAGTTTCAGTGCATAGGTGGTTAACAGGTAAACTACTGCCTAAAAGAAAATAACTATAGCTGCGCTGCAAATCAGTGTGGGAATCCAGAGGGAAAGTAAAAAAAAAAAAAAGAATTTGAAAGCAAAGTGCTAGCAGCTTGCACCACATGTGTAAAAATGGGCTTTACAGACTAAAGGAGAAACATACTTGTTTGAGAGTACTAGGTTGAACAAAAACTTCTTCTTGCCTAACAATGTAAAAGGGGATTGTACTGTGAAAGTACAATGTATGAAATGGTTCTATTCAGCAGATTTACTTCCAATTCAGAGCAAAAATAAATAAAAGTAAATTAAACTTTAGTGGCTGCCTGGGGTGGGGGAACTAGTCCGAGACAGGTTTCTGCTGAGAGGATGACAGAAAAAAAGGGGCCTTCTCAGTAGTTACTAACACCCTAGTGATAATTACTAGGTTGGACAGAATCTGGTCTGGGCTGAGCCCTCTACAATGGAACTTCCAGGACAACGACGTGCGAAGTGGAGAAGGGGCAATAAACCTTCAATCAAGCTGGGAAAATCCCATCCTCCCTCTGGGGGATGTGACAGTTGGTGACAGCTGAAAAGAAACAAAAGGGCCCAGTGTAGGACAAAGGATTCTTATTTGTTTCAAAAGACTATTTTATTAACTTTGAAGAAGGTTATCTTTGCAACAGGACTTTGCAAAAATGTAAACATGGGTTAGTTTTAAGGTGTAACACAAAATGATAACATTTAAGTTCCTTCCTAAATGATCTAAGCAGTTGACAGCAGAATAGTGCTCACATCATTAAGATCTGTGTACCATCAGTTCATCTTGCAACTCTCTTGGTGGAAAGGTTACTTGCATGCCCTTACTGCTTCTCAGGATTGTCTTCGTCCAGGCTTTGACCTTATGTGTTGGGGCCTAGCTATTGACAAACTTTGCTGTTTCATAATGGCACAAATGTGTAGGTGTTCATGCAATGTACATTGTCATAACATTGTCACTATTTTGCTAGTACATTAAGGCAGTGTGGCTTAGGTGTGTACTACTGTACTGAACTCTGGTTCCTAGTAGGCTACTCTACTGAACTCTGGTGCTTAGTTGATGCAGTATTATGGGTAATGGTGCTCATGTGAATTGTGGCTTTATGAGTTGTCATTATCACTGCTGCATTCATGTGATGTGAGATGTGTAAATGTCTGTTGTTCACTACTTGCTACTTGGGGCTGAATTGCGGAGAACAGTGTCTTGCATAACTGTTTGTTCACCAAAGAGCTCTGTGAGCGCCATTTACCTTACAGGAGACAGTGTTGTGCTACAACCCCATCTCTACTGTTTTTTCACGTCTTACTGCTCAACTTCTGCCAATGTGTAACCTTCATTAAGTTACGTTTAGTTATTCTGCCTAGGGACACAAGTTTTGTACTTTGCAGGGACATGGTTGTAGGAACTCTGCAAACCTGATGTAGTCATCCAATCAGGGTACAGTGTCTTGTCCTTAAACTCGTGGGTGATATCATCTTCTGTTGCGCTCCCATGATCACACTACTACAAATTTAACCCTGGGAAGGCTCTCACCTCACTGCGCGTCATTCGGCCTGTGGCTATGTGAATGATATTATATCATACAATATTTTATTTATAGCGTGCCTATACACAAGTGTTTCAAGGCACGGCGAGGCAAGGGAGGACAAGACAACAATCTTACTAGGCTCAGCGACATGGAGATCGCGCCTGAATGTTCAGTGAGGGTCTGACTGCTGCTTTCTGCTTTGGGGTGATGAGGAGATTTTTATGCTTCAGAAATGGCTAACTAAATTGAGGCCTACGTGTAGTGTATTCAGATAATATAAAATAAAGGCAATCATGTATTCATCAATATAAACACTTTCTACATTTCTCAAATTGATGTTAAATGCAGCTGGGTTTGAGTAAAGATACATGGCTAGGTTAGTCTACAAGGGGTGTGCTTTAGCATGGTTTAAGCGCAGCTGCTAGTGCTCCGTTGGCCCACGCATGAAGTCTTTTGCTAAATGGGGCTGCTTGCTCTGTCACAGCGCGTGTTTCTGACAGTGACCTTCACAGCTTATATTTTCCAGTAGGTTTGGGGTGTTGGATAGGTGTGCTCATATTCTCATACTCCCCTACATTCCTCCCTTTCATACCTTAAGGGATGAAAGTTTCTCTAAATTCTACTTCATAGCTTTCTTGTTCTTCTGGCCACTCAGACACTCCTGGGCATCCATATGTTCCCTACGTCTCTTAGATCCCTGCCGTACATGATATAATCCCATGGGGACCACTGCAAATAGCTATGGGGCCACTCTCGAGTGGTATCAATATAACACTCAAGGTAGTTGGTAGGGTCATTGGGTTGGGGCCAAAGGGGACCGATCGTCAGAATTACTGTGTATGTTTGTGGCGTACCTGCTCCTGGGTTATCCTTGGCAGCTTTCATCCTTTCACCAATGAGTGGCATTACCCGTCATCACTGCAAATAAATTGTTTTTATTGTTACGGGACACACACAGGTGATAAATTAAATATGCACCACAATAATAACAAGAGGATGAGGATAGGAAACTAAATTTGACAAAAGCCAACGAGCCAGCGAGGCATCCACGATGTAAACATTGTTAGCCAGTCATCTTCTTTAGCAATTCCTCCTTTCTTTTCCATGTTCATTATCAACTGGGCCATCTGCTTGATAGCTACAGTTAAGTGTTCAATTATCTGCGTCGTTGGGAGGGTCAAAGGTACAGCAAGAGCTGCCAGTTCGCTTGCAGACCCCGCCCTCCACTGCTGTGATAAGGACAATCAACATGCGTTTTGGTGTGCTAAGAGCCTAAGTGCATGGAGTTCCTTACGTATGGCATTTAATCCATGTTCAGTTGCATTTGAGAGTTCCATCAAGTTACAGCAGAGCAACTGTAGCCATTTAGAGTTGGTGGCTACTTGTATTGCTGGTGCAAGCAATGAGGTGAAAAAAAGACTTCTGTTTTGGTAAAGAGGCGGGATTGGGCCGGCATCTTTTCCAATGCTTCGTCTGCTTCCTTTGGAAAGTAGCCTGATCTCTTCTTCCTTTGCATCCTACACAAGTCCAAATGTCCTACATTCATTGGGGGCTGTTCAAGGGACTGGGGTTTTCCTTTTGGCAGTGTGACATGTTTTTTCTGGAACAACCATGACTGACGCATGCAGGATGGCAAGAGAGCAGACTCTACTCCATGATGGTGGCATGTAATGGTAGGCTTTACTGCCACAGAATATCCATGTTCATGACTGTGGCACACTGGCTTTGCCTCTGAAACAAAATGAAGATCGTGAGTGTCTGTACTTTTACAGGCGGTTCATGCTGATGCAAACATGTTAATTTGTTCACATTTAATGCCCACACATGTCCACACAGTTCATCTGTTGCTTCACTTCTTCTGTAAATCCCATTTGTCTTTCAGTGTTGAATTCTACTTGCCCCTTTACTCATTTCTTGTTCCAAAATGTTGCTCCTTGAATTAACATATGGACACTGTGTGCCTTCTTGCTTGCCGATCTTTTTACATTCTTCTGATCTTTTCTCCATTCTAATATACACTGCACGTCCCTGGAATTGGGCCTGAACATTGCAGGTTAGTAAATGTGCCAAGCACTGTGCCTCAACAGTCAGCACTTCCTGTGATAAGAACAGTCTGGGGGTGTTGTCAACCGCATGTGGGATAAGCCCATAAATATAACAGGATTCATTTACCTGGGCCCTACTGAAATCTTTCATTAGGTTGTACCACGTTTGTGCCGTCTGAGTGATGTTCATCGAACACGACACTGGCTTCTGTTTTTTTCTTGTCTTGTATGTCTTCTATGTCTAATCATGACATTATTTGCGAATACATTTTCTATTTGTGTAACATTGTGCTTAGTACCTCTATGCCCTAACCTTAACAGTTCTGTTAAAAGAATAAAAAGGAGAGAGAGAAATAAACATATCCCTATCAGCATATATTTCCATGACTAATTTCTTGAACTTCCTGCATATCAATAGCTGAACTTGTCCTGCTATGCCCAAAAGGCCTCCGTTTCATCTTTTTTTTTTATTTGTATTTAATCAATAATAGATTTTTACAAGTCTTTTGCCATTTTTAGTAAAAAGTTCTGACGAAAGTACTTAGGACACCACTTTCGACTGTCATTTTCTTTCGAAAGTCCTTTGAGCAATCTTGTCAGATGACTGATCAACATCAATTAGACTTTTACTGGGTTTGCTCGTTTCAATGCAATATCCAAGAGTTTAGCTGCGGCCCTCGACCATCTAGCTGAGTCACCAGCAATTAGCCGACACCAGCCCATATTTGTTTTTATAGTCAGTAAATACACTCGACTTTTCTTGTTTGATGAACAACTGTCTCCAACAGCAGAACAGAGTTGAGGTGCTATCGGTCAGATGCACCAAGGTACGATGAATTCTGAGCACTGGGGTTTAGTACTCCACCTCATGTGGCCTGGTGAACTTGGGCTCACACCATTTACATAGGTGATGTCTTGCGTAGAGTTTGTCATCGCTTTGTAGCTCAAGAGGTTCCTCGATTGTGGTGCCTCGTTGATCCGTTGGGACCCTTTTCTCTGTTACGCGGTTTATCTGTAAAGAAATTAACTTTGCACAGGTTGACAAGTTCTTGAGATATACATTGAATTCTTCTAACAAGTCCGCATTGCGAAGTGCATTGGACACGCTTTGTGAAGGCACTGCTGTGGCAAACATTCTCCTGCCAGTCACCACCTTATGGTGTTTTAGGTGGTGGTCTTTACTGGGCCGATTTCTTAAAGTGAACAGGGCTAGGGGCAGGCAGTGAAACTAGCTCCTTCTGAGGGTGTCACAGAGTGTGGCCAATTTTAACAGGACATTTAGCCTCTCTACAACCCTGTTTGCTTGTCGGTGATATGCAGTGCACAGCTTGTGCCCGATTCCTAACAATCGAGTAGCCTCTTTCAAGAAATAATGAACATGGGGACCATTATCCACCCTTAAAGTGTCACAGATACCCCATCTAGGGAACACTTCCCTTACTAAAAACCTGCCACCAGATTTAGCGTCTACATTGATGCAAGGCCCTGCCTTTATCGAACGGGGGTACTACCCCTAGTAAAGACTGTGCGTTGCAACAAATCATATCTATATAGGCTATATGAAGTTCCTTGAATGGCCCCGTGGTGCGGGGCAATGTTCCCTTCAACGTCTTGAGTATGTGTTCTGGATGAAATTTGTGACATGTAGTGCAGTTGGCAACAAATTTGTCAACTTGTTCGGCCAGAATTGGCACAAACCAGTCCTCACTTATGTCAACAGCAATGTGCTGCTTAGGTGCGTTTGTGGGGGGGAATGGAGATGCTCTAGTGCAATGTTTAATAACTCTATGGGGTGACTACTTTACCTGTGCTGCTTTGTCTCCAAACAATGTTGATAGGTGATAGGGTGCACCCTCTTTATCCATAAAGATTTTCCCTCTGCTGCAGGTCTTTGCTGAAGTTCAATTCTGTGTTCTTTTATAGTGCACTGTACGCTTCGGGTAACCTTCCTTGTTGGGCTTCGGTAACAGGCATTTTGCTTTCTTCCAGAAAGGGCATATAAGCTGCATGTTTTGCAGCTGCGTTTCCACGTGACCCTAAGTCTGTTCCTGTCATGGTCCTACGAGGAAGATATTCCACGAAGGGGAAGGCAGTGCATAAGGTTGGGGGATGTTTTTTCCAATTAGTAGTGTTTTTGGAAGGGAGTGTGTGCATCTTAAAGCAAACAATATTTCCTTAACAGGAGTCTTATCAGGAGACTGGGATTGTCCCTTTCCAAAATGGAGAAACTGTCTCTAGAAGTTGATTGGCTGGAGGCAAGAAAGTAAGCTTGGAATGTTGAAAAGGATTCTAAACTGCCTTTCATTCAAGACACCAACTGAGCATGTCACAGCAGTCATGAGATCCAGAAAACAGATACATTACAGTTTAATTTCAGAAAGGAAGCCACAGAGAACAATAACCCAAAAGCTAAGTTAATTTATGAAGTTTGTTGAATGGATTTAGATCTAAATGTCCAGGAGAATGCAGTTAAAGTAATTCAGATTGTAATATTACTGTAGATAAGTTGCAGTTTATTTCAAAAGAGAAACGTTTAATTTGGCAAGCGTTGTTTGGGGAAGCAGATATCCGGAAGATTAGAGGTGCGGGATCAAAATCTGCTTAATTATTTTGCGTTACAGTGAGCGTGAGTAATCAGGCACGCGGGCTGGAAGAAAAAACCTTGCTGCGAGTGTGAGCGTGATGACGTGCACGCCTCCAAGCTGTATCCCAGCAATGGAAGGAAAGCAGCTTCATATGTTAAACAAGATCGCAGCGTATTGATACTACGGCGCGTAACAGGCAAAGGTGCGTGTGTGTGAGAAAAGGGAAGCCCATGTTTCCAGATTGATTTTTCCTGATGAGTGAATAAACATAGCGCATGTTCCTCCATTTAAGGTCCGGTGTGTGTGGAGCCTTGTGCGCTCTCTATGACTATGACTATATAGCGGCAAACAGAAAGAACCATGCGCATGCCACGGAAAGCATTTCCATCAGCGATTGAAATGCCTAGTATATAAGAGAGCTTCGGGCACTGCAGTGCGTGGCTCTCATAGAATAGGAGGTGCTTAAGCAGTTAATCGCTTTGGAGTTAGACAGCACATCAAGGTACTAGAACAAACTGCAAAATAAATTGTACATGCGGTGCTATGAGCAGCAGCATAATGTTCAAAGCACAACCATTAGCAGATTGAAGGTAGTTACAGTAGTCACTAGTGACAAGTTGTAAAATGGCCCAAAGGAAAAGTTAGACATTGTCATCTGCTCAGCATTTGTAAGAAGAAGCCTAGAGCCCTTTCAAGTTGCAGAATGTAAAATAGACCAACCCAAAGAAGATTTACAGAGAATATATATATATATATATATATATATACACACACACAACAGAGAAGATAGCAGAGGTGCCTTCTAGCTCTTAAAGGAGGCAGACAGGTACCTGGAGGGAGAAGGCTCTTCAGGAGATGGAGGGTGAGCAGGTTTCAGGATATTGGGGCTTATTTCTGCTGTTATGGGTGGTGGTTGAGTCAAGTACAATACAATACTTCCTTGACTTCATGTTAGACAGCTGATGTTCTCCCAATCCATGATGGTGAACGTCCTGCTCACTAACAATTGGCTACAGATTTCTACAGGCTATTGTGATGCAGTTAGGAACCTCTGGCGAGGTTCTAAACTGCCTTTCATTCAAGATCAGCCAAGAAATGGTCCCAGCGCTTAATAGCTCCCGAGTTACCTGAAGAAACTAGAGAACTGAAGACATATCCTATAAGGACAACCAACTGGATCAACCAGAGATAATCCAAGATAAGTGACAGTGAAAAGAATCTAAGTTGTGCTTAGACATGTTTTGAACTGAAAAGAAAACCAATGACAAACTGCATGTTCTGTGTAGATCCTTAATCTATTCAAAGAAGTAAGAGGCATATCTTCTAAGTAAGGATGAACTGTTCGATTTTTAAAAGTTGTAAATAAGTTACAAAACTACAGTGACTTGGATGCAAGCGTGCAATAGTTTCTGAAACGTATGTCTGAACTACTGCTGTAGTGCGCAAGGTTTAGGAAGAGAAGTGTTTAGTTTGCCATTGTGCGTCGGAACTTCCTTGCGTTAGAGGAAAGTACCTAGCAAGGTGCCATGCGTAACTGCCCAGTTGAAGGAGCTGCGTCGGGCGAATGCAGTGATACTGTGGCGTAGTTAGAAAAGGAACGACACGTTGGTATGCAGAAATCAGCTGAAGCTGAAGCTCAGGTCGCATCCGTCAAATGCGCGTTGAACGGAGAGCAGTTTCGGAGGCTTCTCTCTTTTCGGCAAGATAGTTCCAGGTACATGCGAGCGCGAGCAAGTTTTTGGCTGCAAGGTACGCGCAAGCGCAATTTAGTAAAGACTGTATTTGTGAAAGTAGGAAATTGTTATTTATTGCAAAAGGAAGCAGCTGAGTTATAGCAAGGACGGACCATTAGTTTAACTAGCAACGTTTGAGGAAATCTTTAAAGGCAGCTGGAAGAAGTGAGCATTGAAGTTATGAGAGGAACACATTCAGTAGGAACTACACACAGTTACTTTAGTTGCTAGTTAGTTTGGGTTTCCTGAGCTACAGTTCAATGTAATTTAAAATAGGTATAGAAAGAAGTTGGAAAAGGGAATTAAAGACTGCATTTGGACTCTGGAAAGAGCAGAGAAAGTTTCCCAAGCAGAACAATAATGGGAATACAGAAAAAAGTGTAGAGAATAAGTGGGTGTTTCTCAGCGGTTAAGAAGATGCAGTCACAGACAGCACAGCAGTTTTGAGACAGATTTCAAGCGATTGCAGCAAGACAAGAATTCTCAAGACCCCACAGACCTCTAAGCTTAAAGCAGAGGTAGTCGGGTAACTAGAGGGTCAATAGTGGGAGAAAATAATAAATACAGTGTAGATGTAATTTTCTGAATGTTAATATGCAATGTGTTATTTGCAGGTTCTCCAGTGTTCCGAGAGTTAAGGAGATCGGAGGAATCCTGACCATTTGTTATTTTCTCCACTTATCCCTTTCCCCAGATCTGGTCAACTGAGCGGTTGTACATTTGACTGTTGGGTGTACTGATGTGGAGGATTGGGTGGGCTATCGTCTGCTCCTGCAGGAACTACGGCGTTGGGACCTGATGGGTAAGTAATAATAAGTATTAACCATATGCTTTGGGATTTTAGGTCTACAGCGTTCATCTGGAGTTCCAAGGAAGAGCGCCATAAAAGAAGTCTTGTCATTTATTATTTTATCCACTTCCCCATCCCTCCGACCCCTGAGGTTGTGGGCTTGGCAGTAGTCACTAAAACTTGTGGAGTCCACAACCTCAAAGGGGTTAGTGGAGTTCCTCTTCAGCCTCCGCATGATCAGAATCTGTGTCATGAGGGTCTTCACCGATCCTACTGAACTCATCTGATTCTCCCCAATATACTGAACAATCAAGGACCTTGCCTTCTGGTCCGACTGGCTTGGAAATGTATGTTGCTGGGTTAACGGTGTGGCATCTCAGTATGGTGATGGATGGATTGTTCAAAATTACTGCATACCCACTTGCTCTCTGTGTGGTGAGTGTGGACATGTTTATCTCGAGTATGGAAAAAACTGCATGTTCAACATACAAAGTGAGTAGACACCCCATGACAATTGTGGAAGACTTCTGCACTGCAAATGCTGCTGCTAATGCTTGTTCACATGGGAAGTGTCCCCGCATTACCGGGTCTATGAGGCCACTATGGAATTCCAAAGGTTTGTGGTTCTGTGATGATCACTGTGTCAGCACTGCTGTCATGACTTGGCCATTTGAATGCAAGAATAAGACAAACTGCTTTTTGTAATCTGGCGCTGCTAGTACAGGTGTACGGCTAATTCCTATTTTGGAGGTCCTCAAACTATTCTGCCATTTCCTCAGTCCATACAATTGTACCTTTAATCTTTTGGGCTTCCTTAAGTCCCTTCAATAAGGGTCTAACATGTGTTGAGTATTCCCGGCGAGGGGGAAATTTATCAGCTTCTTTTGGGTTGAATACATCAGAGTGTTCAGTATATTCAGCAGGAAGGTTTATATGGATAACTAAAATACTGGATATGATCGGCCCAAGTGTAGGTTTGGAAGGGTGTGTATGTGGTGGGGGTACAAGAATAAACAACCAGAAGGGCATGTGGATTCCTGGAAAGTAAGTGTTTGGCTTTTCCAATCAATAAAGGGGTTATGGTGTTGCAACCAAGGAGTACCCAATATAACTTCGAAACGAAGGGCTGCAATTGCATCAAAACATAAAACCTCATGGTGATATTGGGCACGAACCATTGACAGGGCTTGGGTTTGTAGTGAAATTGGGCTAGATATAAGGGGCGATCCATCCAGGGACATTATGGTTTCGGACTTAGGTTTTGATTTCATGGGGATATCGTGTTTATGAGCGAACGCTAAATTAATGAACTTCCGTGGAGCCCCACTAGCACATTTTCCCATATTGGTCTTTCAAGGAGAGATCCCCAAAAAAATGAACTCATGGGTGAACCAAGGAATTATCTACTCGCAGATCGGTTCCCTACTGAGGGCGGGTTTGGCATTTCCACATTAAGGGGTGTCTTTGGACCTACTCTCACTGAATGACCGAAGTCCCAAAAATAGAAACCAAGGTGCAATTGTTGTTGTTGTTCCCTTTCCTCAGATTCAATAGGTCCCTGAGTGCTCCCTAACTACATTGGTTCAGGATCATTGGATGAAGGAGCTTCTCGTCCCATTTAGGGTAGGGTCTTCTGGGTTCTAATCTCCTTTTACCCAGTCTTTCATTGGCTATCTGGTCTATCCTAATGACCAGAGCTATGTATTCTGTCAGAATGTCTGGAGGAGCTACTATCAGATTTAAGGCGTCCTTAAGGTCTTCTTTTAATTCTTTGTAAAAGATAGAGGCATCATCGGGCCAATTGGTTTGGGCTACTAATCCTTTGAAATGGACAATGTAGGTGAAAAGATCCCGACTTCCTTGTCCGATATCTAACGGTTCATTACGAATGGACTGACCTGCAATTGGCGGTCAAACATTGTGCGAAAGGCCTCTAAAAACCCTGCATAATCCTGTAGTTAAGGACTGTTATCAACATGTGGGGTGACCCAAACAAGAGCCGTCTTTGAGGTTAAACAAAAGGTCTGGGGTCTGTTCAGAAAATGGATCCTGTCATGAAGGACCCGAATTCGTAGGGTCTCGCTGTATTTGGAGGACACGAGAGGGGGTGGGACGCCCTGTACCACTTTAGGTGGGGGCAAAGTAGCAGGAGCGAGAATGGGGCGTGAATCAGAGCGCGTTGGGTTACTGGTGGTAGGACTAGCATTCCCCACACTCCAAGGATTACTGAAAGTATGCTTGGCCTTGGCGAATTTCCATCTCGGTTTGGAGTTTATGCACAGAGGCAGCCCATTTTTTGAGGATGGTTTCCATGGCTCAGGAGGTAGACTGTTCGCTTAATCTGTCAGTCAAGACTAAGATGGGGTGAAAATCCTCAAGAGCCACGGAAGCTAGAGACACTCCTACCTTCAATGGAATGCCCACCGTTCATTTACAGGCCGATACAAATGGGGAGCCCTTCCAAGGAGACAGGACTGCTACTTAATACCTCCCCCCCTCCCCTTCCACAGAACAATCAAATAAGGGAACAGGAGATGCAAAAGGGGACAAAAGGTAGATCTTTAAAAGGCAATAATAATAGGAAGTACGAGAGATCTTTACCTGGGTTACTCCGAGCAGAGGCTTACCTTCAGATAGACTGCACCCAGCCTTGGACCTAGACTGATGAGTATAACTCATGGCCTTGATAGGCAGAAGTAAGGGAAAAATAGAAACAATAAATATCTAAGGCTAACTACCTAGAGAAACAATTACAAAGAAGGTTTCAAAACCTGGATTCCTTGAACAGAGCTTAAGTATGTAGGACTGTTGCGAGAACAGTGCCTGTATGCACTGTCTTCCTCTTTATACTGGAGAACCTAGGGAGCAGTGATGCCTTGGGATTTGCGCGACGTGCACCGGCTGCTTTAGAGGAAAGGACCTGACAGCATCAGCATGCGTCGCGGCAAATCCAGAGGTCCGGTCCCTCTCAAACGTAGAGCCTCAGCATGCCGGGGGTACTATGTCACTGTGCCCCGAATCTCTAGGGCATATGGTGAGTATGGCTGGCGGTAAGCGGGAATCCCGCGCATCGCCCCCAAAGCCTAACAGCAGCTCTGTGGTCACACGCCTGCCTTACTTCAAGTCCCGGAATGGACACCCAGGACCTCTCGCACGGCTCCCAGCATCTCCACAGCACTTCTGTCCCCAGTACGGTGCCTCTCCCTCTAACTAGGTGGACTCATCCGCTCTGCCACACCAGTCCACGTTCATGAGCTTTGGGAGAGTAGATGTCTTCTCCTGGGGTGCCTCTTTGGATAGTATGCTCGCCATGTTCAAATGTCCCGTGCAAAGATGCTTTGGAAAAACGACTAGACTGCCCATTGGTTTGCAGGTTCTTGGTATCTTGTTCAAACTCCTGCATCCTCCTTGTCTCAGTACTTAGGGAATTCTGGGAGTTGAAGTCCATAAGTGTTATGGGACACAGGTATCCAGTGATTATAATGAATACAAAACAATGATTTTTTAATGAAAACAATTACAACGAAAAAACATTGACTTTTCTTTTAATTTTACATATGAGAGGTGGGGTAAGGGGTTAAAATGGGTAGGGAGGGGGATACGGTGGGGTTAAAAGTACAGGGAAACAGAGGGGTTGGGGGACTCCTCACCACCCCAATTTAAATACAAAATGCAATGTTTTTTCGCTATAAAAGTTCCGTTAAAAAAGCATGCTCTGAAAAGGTTTTCGAAATAATCACATAGAACACGGATACATAGTATAGATTTTATACAAAGGTACTTTAGAGAAAAAAAAGGTGTGTTGGGTGTGTGTGTGTGTGAAAGTTAGGTATTTGACCAGACAAATATGAAGAAGAGGTTCCTTTACTTCTTCTACAAGGGGGAACAAGCAATTGGCAGTATACCGTGAAAGTCATGAGTATTAAAGGGCCTTCCTCATGGAAAAAGGTCTCAGCTATTATAGGGACTTCCTCATGGGAAAGGGGGAGATACCCTGTCTAGTCCAATGAAGTCATGACATCTCCCTGGTAGTTGTCTCCTCCCATGTGAACCACCCTCACAAAGCTGCCCCCAGGGTCAGGATCAGGCAGGGATGAGGCGAGCAAAAGTGTTTTTTGTAGCTGTGCACCTGCAGCAGGGACAGAGACGGGGGCCCTCCCAACTCCCTCAACCTGCATCTGGGGCAAGATTGTGTTGTGGAGTGGGGACGGTTGTCCCAGGCCCCCAAGAGGTTCCGAAATGAGGCAGAGGCATAAAAGTCAAGTCTGCTTTAAGTGGTTGGGACGCCCATAAGGGGGTGGGGGGTGTCGATGGCCATCTTATTATGTGCTTTGGTGTAAATTGTGCTTGGAATGAAACACCATCTTAGTAGCCATTTTGGAATCAAGGCCCAGCGCCGTGCCCAGAACAGAGAAATGTGTGTGTATGCAGAGTCGGGTTGTAACATAGGCAGCAGTGAAAAAGACCAAACCCGTGGAGTTCCATAAACCTTTAATTGTTTCACACTGTTTGTATCACAGACAGAATGTGCCCTGCAAGCCCATGAGGGGGCCGAGAGCTCCCTGCAAAGAGTTTTCCCACACGAAGGAGGAAACAAGCCTCTAACCTTCACCAGTCCAAAAGTTATAGTACCAAGATGCCCTCGTCCAAAGACCCCCGCATTTCAGTGTACCGGTCAACCCCACACCACCCACCATAAAACGGTTAGTGTACCAAGTCACCAGAAAGATCACAACAGAAGAAGGAGAGTTCACTCCACCCGGGATCTCCGATTTATGCTGCGAGGGGACAGGGAGGGAAAGTAACACATTAATGCTCGGGTGGGAAGAACTGGGACAGCGCCAACGTGGTTGGGATCGAGGAGGGGTTTAGAGTTATCGTGACCTCAAAAGTAGCCTCTGCGCCCATGTCTGCAGTACCAGGTGCACACTAGGCCACAGATAGGAGATGTACTGAATCGTTTTTAATTGGCAAGTAGGAGTTTGGCGCTTGATGTATGAAGAAGAATCCCACATCGAAGAAGATGAGCAGATGAAGTTGGGACCAATGGCCTGGAATCCTCTATAGAGCAGGCCGCCTAGGTATATGGTTGCGCCAACAAGCTATTATTTGTAACTCATGTGATGTATGTCAGTTGTAAAGTTTCTTACCTTTAAAAACTATTGCTTGTGCTGATTTTGTCAGAGCACTCTGTAGCAGCACGATAGGAGTAGAAAATACTCCCCCTCCCTTACTGGAAGGAATGTGGCCTGCGCTAAAAATGGATCACAGAGCATGCAGTGTTGTGTCACTGAGGCTAAGCTCTGGCAGAGCACACAAAGTGGCTGATCAGCTGTCTCTCAAAAGCCCATGCAGACTAAGGATAGGGGATTGTACATGCTCAATGCACAACATGCAGAAATATGGAAAACAAGGTTTTAAGGGGAATTACTGGAGTGAAGTATGGAAAGCATTTGTTTATATGTAAATGTTCATAACGTAGCAAAATAATGACAAACGGGAGCTACAGTGTATTTTTGCATTGGCTAACAGTATGTTAAGTAGCATTTCCTAAAACAGACATTGCCGGCCATGGAGGAAGGAAGACCGGAGCATCCCTTGTAGGGAAGAAGGACGTTTTTGGATGGAGCCATGCCCATATCCAGAGATGCCACTGCAGCAAGCTAAGAGTATAAAAGCTCCTGCCTGGCATCAGAGTTCTTTGCCCCATCCTCATTTTCTGTAAAAGATTAAACTTGTTATCCTTGCAAGATAAGACTATTGGCCTTGCTTTCCTAGAGGGGTGCATTTACTCTGGTGTGAGCATGATTAGGGGTACCCGTATAATTAAGTGGTACCCCTGTATTTATTTTCAAATTTGTTTATTGGCATTTTTCATAGCGTAATCACATATATCATGTCAAGAGTGCCAACAGAAGAAAGGAAAAGAAAAAAGAGAAAAGAACATTACAAACATTAACAAAATAACATAACTGTCTCCTTGTCCGAGCTTCATTATTCAAGTACTGAGTTCTCAGCAGGGCATGACGTAGGGGTGGGGGGGGGGGTTCCTAATTTCAAAGGCTTCGTTAAGTGATCAGGGTCTCCCTTACGGGTTCCTGTGTGTAGCAGTGCTTGATAGTTTAAACTAATATTGCTCATGGGGGTTTGTCATCTGAAGGATAGATTATAGATCTGGTTATCTCCTTCCATGCTTCCAGGGTGGTGCTCGATTCAACAGTTGACCTGAGGAGGCTATCCTCCCAAGCCCTTGTTTCCGCCTCAACCCACCTTATTAGTTCATTGTGCCAGGCATTATATCTGGGCCCCGCCGGCCTTTTCCAGGGCATAGCGATGTGTCTCTTGGTCAATATACACAATAAGTCCATTAGCTTCACCAAGTGTTTGAGTTTAGCCGGCCTGGGATACGTTCCCAAGAGGCATTCCTCGGGTGACCATCTGTAACTGGAGTTGCCTGCTTTCTCATAGGTCTGTTTGATTCTCACCCATAAGGATTGTACTGTGTTGCATTCCCAGAACATGTGTATGAGATCTGCCTTGTCTGCTTTGCACCATGGGCAGTTGGGGCTTGCTTGTTCATTGAATGTGAATAGCCTGTGCTATGTCCCACTTATGTCATGCTATTTCACGTATTCTCCGATACCACAAATAATGACCAGTGGGTATTCCATCTTTGCTCTGCAGTGAGCTAAACTCCCTAAACGAGTCCTCTTCATATAGGTCCCCCCATGTGTAAACCCCTTTCTTCTCCCAGGCCCTAAGGTATAGCAGGTCCAATTCGGTCTTACACAGATCCCAGATCATTGGTATTTCTAGGGAGAACAGGTGTATTAGTGACTTCACTCTTTGCCAAGTTTGTCTTCCCAGGGTGGCTATAAAGGGTATGTTTCTTAGCAGGTGACTTGGCGCCCAGATAAGTTCTTTTAATTGGAGCGGAGCAATCAAGGACTGTAGCAGGGGAGTCTCGGATGTGGTCTCATCGGCTAACCATTTGGACACAAAACTGAGTTGGGCAGCTAGATAGTATTTTTCAAAGTTCGGGAGTTGAATTCCCCCTTGGGCATATGGTAGGACCAGTGCGGAGTGTGCTATTTTATGTCTGCCTTGTCCCCAGATGAATTTGCGGATTAATGATTCTAATAGACGGAAGAACGGCTTCTTAATGTAATATTGTACATTCTGGAATTTATATAAGAGTCTAGGGAGGACAATCATTTTGGTTATCGAGACTCTCCCCATTGCGGACAGTGGAAGTTTCGAAGGTCATTGAACTGCGCAGTGCAGGGAATACTGCATTTGTGTAGTATTCATACATCAGTTGCGGGGTGTGCAGGATCTGAGTACCCAGATAGCGAAACTTGGCGGTCTGCCACTGTAACCCTAGCATTGGAAGCTCCTCACATTTTTGTCTTTATGACCTGCTAGCGGGAATAGGCAGGACTTTGCCTTGTTGAATTGTATGCCCGAGACTTTAGAGAAATTGTCGAGGACATTAAGGTGCGGGTCCCTGACATATAGCAGTACATCATCCGCATAAAGCGAGATGATGTGATCTATCTCTCCTATTCTTATTCCGGCATCAAAAAATTGCTTTCGGAAATAAATGGCAATGGGTTCTAGGCCCAATATATACAGCATGGGAGATAGTGGACAACCTTGCCGGGTGCCTCTGCATATGTCCCAAAACTCTGATACATGTCTCCCTGTTTTAACACGTGCTCTAGGCTTGGTGTAAAGTATTCGAATCCACCTAATAAATCTCGGCCCAAATCCGAATTCCCTCAAAACCGCGAGTAGCCACTCCCAAAATATAGAATCAAACGCCTTAATAGCATCAAGGGATGGTAAGACATAGGGTTCGGTATCTGTCTGTTTGATGATGTGTTGGAGTCTGCGTAAGCTCATAGTCGTGTTTCGGCCTGGGACAAATCCTTATTGATCTACGTGTACAATATCACCTATCAGTCTGGACAGCCTCTGCGCTAGGATTGTGGTTAGCAGTTTGACGTCATAATTGAGCATGGCCAGCGGGCGATAGGAGTCACAGTGATCTGCCGGTTTGTTTGGTTTGAGGACTGGAATCACTAGGGTTTCCCTCATGCTATCAGGTAGAATTCCTCGTTCGTATGTCTCTTGGAAAACCTTGTGTAATAATGGTACCAGGGAGGGGCCATAAGTTTTATAAAATTCCGAGGGTAGCCCGTCACTCCCAGGGGCCATACACGTGGCTTGTGGCTTAATTGCTTCTGCAATATCTTCTATTGTGTTGTCTGCCTCTAGGGCTTCAGTTTGTGCTTGGGAGAGCCTGGTCAGTCCCATCTCCTCCAAGGTGTCTGTTATCTGTCCTGCAGGTACTTTGGTTTGGTGGGAGTTTAAATGTGTGTAATAGTCTCTAAAGGTGTTGTTTATGTCTTGTTGGGTCTGAAGTGTGTTGCCCTGCGCGTCCTGTATTGTGGTGATGGTGTGCCAGGGATATTCCCTTTTGCAGAGCTAGCCAACAGCCTGCTGGGTCTATCCGCCTCTATATGTGCTCTGTTCGTTCTAGTGGCATAATCAAATTTAGCAGGCCTATTGCAAGTGTTTGAGCATTCATCCCGAAGTGTCCTGAGTCTATCTTCATGTTGCTGTGGGGGTGTGGGGTCATTATTAAGCCTCTCAATCACTGCCTCTGCTTGTGCTAGTTCATCCCGTAGCAATCTCCTGATACCTCCTGCTTTTGACATGACCACTCCCCTGATTACTATCTTTAAGGCTTCCCATACTGTGCTCACATGTTCTACACTTCCCTTATTCAGTTCTATGTATTCATCAATCGAGTCCTGAAGTTCATCCCGAAATGCTTGGTCTTTCAAGGCCTCTGTGGGCATGCGCCACATGGGAATGGGGGGTCTGGGGCCGATGTGGTTCCATTCTATTATCAAGGGAGAGTGGTCTGAGACCGTTCTCCCCAGATACCTAGCGTCTTCCATCTGGGATAGGTGTTCTCTGCCTACGAAGACATAATCTAGTCTCGTATGGAGGTCGTGTGGGGACGAATAATATGAGTAGTTTCGGGTCTGAGGGTGAAGCTCTCTCCACACGTCGGCCAGATCTAGTCTGTCTAGTATCGTGTTGAGCATGGTCATGGCAGCCAATGCAGTGGTCAGTGGTGGTAATGACCTATCTAGTGTTGGATCATGGACACAATTAAAGTCCCCGCCCCATATGAACAAGCTATTTCTATGTTGAGTGACTCTGGTGTACATCGAGGCCAAGTGAGTTGGTATGTTGTGGTTGGGCAGGTAAGAGTTCACTATGCCTAGTTCTTGTTGCTCAATGTATCCCCACAATATCACGTAACTGCGATTTAGACAGGCGAAAGGGGAGATGGGGGTGAATCCAGGTGTATACCCCACGAGCATACTTGGAGTAAGCAGTTCCGAACCCCTGCCCTCCCCAGTGTTCCTGGAGTTTGGCCATGGATTCTTTGGTGCAATGCGTTTCTTGTAAGAGCGCTATTCCCACCTTTTTTCTGTACAGATATGACTTAATTCTGTTCCTTCGAAGATAAGTACCAAGACCCCTCACATTCCATGTCATTATCCGTACTTTCCCTGCCATGTCAATTCAAAAGGGGTGTCGCTGGTTTCGCTATACCGCAGGGAGGTTACCCATAGCATACCCTCCTCTCCTACCCACATCCTCGCTGCCATTTTAAAGTGATCTGGAGACTTACCAACTATTATAACGTTCATTCAGAAGAATGAATAAACCAGAACGTATAACTGCAAACTGCCCCCAGCAGTTGCTTCTATATTGCAGCGCCCGGGGGCTCCCAAGCCTTCTAGGCCACTCCAGGCCTTCCGGCACAGGTAGTGTGCAGGCATTCTGCCTGCACTATCCTCGTGGGGGTGGGTCAGCACTGTTCTGGGTGAGACGGGTCGTCGCTGATGTCGCAGTCGGGCCCCCATACTCCTGCCCATTTGGGCTAACTGTTCGTTGCGGCGTCAAGTAAGGTTTCAAATGTAATGCTCAGACTAGTGATTGCCTTTCTGTGTAGTCCCAAGCATTCCGTAATTATTCATTTCCTTCCATGGTTTCCTCTGCATGGTCAGCGAGGTTGTTATGTTCGAGCCACATATTCGCTGCAGCTGGGGTCTCGAGGAAGCTTGCCTTTCCTTTGTAAAGTACTTTAAGTCTTGCTGGGTACAGTAACATACTTTAGGCCAAGTTTCCGTAGTCTTGCTTTTATTGGTATGAAGGAATTCCTTGTGCATTGCACCACAGAGGTGTAATCAGGGTATATAACTATTGCAGAGTCATTCCTCCTGATCACTCCACCTTCCCTTGAGAACCTTAGTATTGTCTATCTGTCACGAAAGTTCAATATTTTAGCTATTATTGGACGTGGATACGACCCAGGTGGTGGCCTCTTCTGGAGAGATCTATGGGCTCGTTCCACAGAGAACCCTCGAGTGAGTTTACCTGCATCGATTCCTTGAAGCAGCAATGTTTCGATGAATTCAGTGGGGTTCGGGCCTTCCATTTCCTCCGGGACCCCAAGTATTCAAACATTATTTCGGCAGGCACGACCTTCTGTATCCTCGGAGCGGGATTCCAATCTAGCCACCGTTGCTTCTAGTTCTTGGACTTTTGCTTTCAGCACACGTGTATCTTCGCCGGTTTCTTGTATGGAAGCTTCCGTTTTGGTCACTATCGGTCAGGTTGCGGGCGTCCTGCCTCATTAGCTGTATGTCTGATCTTATCTCGCCAATCTTATCTTCCATAGATGTTCGTAGGGCTGCAATGGCCTGCAGAATTGGAGCATCGCGGGGGTCCGTCACCGAGGCTGGTGGTTCCACCACGGCAGTGACCCCCTATAATGACTGCTGGTTCGGTCTGCCCGTCGTGAAAAAGTCCATTGTCACATTTTTTGATTTGTTCTTGGGAGGCGACATGGCACCGTTCGGGGGTACCAGATCTATGCGGCGGGCCACGTGTCGTAACCTTGAGTTCAATATGGGGGTTCAGAGGTTCGCTGTGGGTGGCCCTAATCAGGGTGTGTAGTTATACACCGGATAACAGCGTGGTTTCAGATTTCTGTCCACCGGGCTTTATGGAACAATACAGGTCTCCCGCCGCCAGACTTGTGTTTCAGTGACCACAATTTTCTTTAAGCAGGTGGGGCGGAAGCGCTGCTACTAGGCGTACTCGCGGCCGCCCGTTACTGTTTCATCAATGATCATTGACCTCCAGCACTGGCGGTTCCAGCCTGTCAACGGGGTATTCTGTGTTGACGAAATGTATGATGATCAGCTCCAAGGTTTGGGCACTCATCGTGTTGCCGACAATTTCAAGAATGCCATTCAGGCACCTGTTGAGTTGCAAGCTTGGGGCTACGGTCCATGTTGCCCACGCGTCATGGGTGTGTTGCGGTATAGCTGCAGTCTCCCTGGGCTCTACAACGTGCGCTCTCGCTGCAGCTCAGCTGCCGCCCCCCGTTCAAGCTCACCTTGTGTCTTTCTACTGGCAGGTAGTCATCAGTGTGCCTATTTGTAGCTCGGGGGGGTGTCTGCTATCCGTAGTCAATGACACCCGATCGGATGACAAGGTTCCATTTGTAGCAGTAACAGGCGGTCTATTGATCAGGTGTCAGCGTTACCGTCCGATATGCCCTGGGGATCAACAGCAGGCGGCTCCCTCCCTCTCCGTCTTCTTGTGCTATCGGAGGTCCGCTGCGCCTCCCTGCATCCAGCCATTAGTCGGGATCGTTCCTTCCCGTATGGTTCTGTGAGCCCGCGGCGGGGAAGTAACAACGATTTGCCCCTCCTGCAGAAGCATCAACAGTGGCAGCTCGCACAGGGGCCCCCAGTCGGCGGTCTGAGTGATCAGGCACTTCGGTGAGATTTACAGTCGCAGCCTGCCGTTCGTCTCTGCGGGGAAAGCCGCCATCTTGGGTGCCGCAGGGGAGCCTCTTCGAGCGCTCCGTTTTCCAGGTTGCAGGTGCCGAATCTTCCTAATAACGCAGTCGAGTGCAGGAAAAGGGTTCCCCTGACCTCACAATTGTTTATAACTCAGCTCCTTAAAATATAACGCAGTTATCTCGGTTGCTGTAGGATCATGGGCACGAGCACAGTAGGTTGCGACTTCACTCCATGCGTGCTGGCCTTAAGGGGTACCCCTGTAAGTTGGGCTACCCGTCAGTGGTGGGTGACGACTCAACGTGATCTTAGTTTCTTACCTCTGTACTTTACGAAGCCCTAGGCCAGTCACCATGAGAAGAGCCACACCCATCTAAAGTGATCAGACCCCTAAATCAAACAACGCATGTATCCCGAGTGATTTTAGTAGGAGCCATTGTAAAAGAAATCCTCTCAGCTCACAAAAGCGGGGCGTGGCTCCAGAAAGACAGGCCAGCTTAGTAACGGAGGAAAACTCAAGTAAAACACGCTCATGTGAGTATACTCTTGCATGCGATAACAACATGTATGTATGAATGTAGGATACTATGGCGATGTGCATGATAGCATGGTGATGCGGACAATGTACGAGGTCAATGGAATAGGACCTTTTCATGATGTATTATGGAATAGGACTTTTGGTGATGTATTATGGAACAGGATAAATTAAGGAGTAGATTGGGTAGGAGGTGGGTTATGAATTGAAATTGTCACATATTTCAGTTTTTCTACTTTTTATAATGGAAAAAGGAAGCCTCAGCGTATACAAGACTGAGAGGAAAGGGAGCCTCAGTGTATAAAGACTGGGAAGTAAGGGATCCTCAGTGTATAAAGACTGGGAAGTAAGAGATCCTCAGCCATAACTGGTTGAGAAGGTAGTACCATTTATTAATCTTTTAGGACGATAAAAGCAATGGGATCCTCAGCATATAAAAAAAATGCTAGGAAGGTGGTATTACAAAGGATATAAGGAAAAAAAGTAGTGGCTCCATATAAGGAATGGGCCTGGATTTTAGTCAATTATTTTTTATATTTTCTCTTGATGTCTTTTGTGTTAAAAATGGAAGGAAGGTGGATGAGTCACAGTGTGTGTGTGTGTGTGTGTGTGTGTGTGTGTGTGTGAGAAATCAAAGTGGGAAAAGTATAAGGGGGTGGGGGGGAAAGTGGGTTGATCAGTATTTTTGTGTAACAAGTAGCTGCATGCACAGCATAGCAGTAAAGTCTAAGTGAAGTATTAGGGATGTGCGCAACATATTGGAGGAAAAAACCCCAATAAAACACATGCATAGGGTTCTGCCACTGTATTGTGACAGAATAAACAATGGATAGTAGAAACAAAGGAAGGGGGCGGGGTGTCCTGCTCCTGGCCAGAGCAGCGCTCCCATAACAGAAACATGCTAGAAAAAATGTCCATCTTTTTAGCAGCAAAATATAAAAGGGGGAAAAAACTTCCGAAAAAGAAATGAGATTCTAGATCTTTGGCAATTATTTGAGGATATGGAAGATGAGGAAGGTGATGAGGAAGGTGAAAAAGAGATCCAAGGTAAGGGGATGTATCCTGTAACGCCTAAACCTGCAGTAGGGTATACAAACCCGGTCTATAAATCTCCAGTGGTAGAGAGGGTGTCAACAACAGGATTAGCAACTAGAGCGAGGGGGTGGGAGTAGAGAGCTTTTGCACCTCCACCTCCATATAACCCATCCACAAGGGCTGAGATACCCGTAGCATTGGTGTACCCAGAGGGTCCACAAGCAGATATAAAGAATGAGTTAAGAGCATTGCGGGAAAGTATCACCAGAAATAAGGGTATGGTGCAGAAAATAGGGGATTGGAAGTCAGGAGATTTTTTTTTTTTTTTAGATTTAACCTTGGGGCAATAAGGAATGTTTGCGTTGAAAAAGATGATGGGCAGAGGGTATGGGCGGTCCTGGGATAACAAATAGAACAAGCAATGGAAAATGGAGGGGAAGATCAAGGTAGTAGAAATGATGAAGAGGCAGGACAAGAAGAAAACAAGAGGAGGAGACAGCGAGAAACCCGTCCCTGCCACAAGAGGCAGTGAGGAGGGATGGAGCAAGAAATAGACCAGATTTAATGGGGGAGGGGGGTAGTACAAAATCAGAAGAATACTAAAGGGGTAGAAAACAGACATGCAGGTGCCTTTTATATATAAAGGAGTAGGGATAGCGCAGCATGTGCCATGGCCTCAAATAGACAAAAATAATTTGATTAAAGCTCTCCCCCAGCTTATAGTCGGAGCTAGTAAATGGATCTATGAATTTGAAAAACAAACAGCAGGGGTAGCTTTAGCACTAGGAGACCTTAAGAGTGTGCTGGTCACCATAGTTGGGGTCCAGGCTGGGGACATATGGACAAGGGCTGGTTACTCTGGGATACGTCTTGCAGATAATGAACATGATGGAGCAGCCTTTAAGGAGGTAAGGGCAAGGGTATGGGATGCCCTACAAAGGATGTACCCAGATGCCCCTGACTTACATTCTTTAATGTAATATACAATGGTTGATGATGAGGACCGTTAGGTTTATTCTTAAGTTAAAGGAAATGTGTAGAGTTGTGACAGTGGGACCATTTTGTACCATTTTTTTATTTTATTGTAAAGAGGGGATTACGAAAAGAGGTCCAGAAGGCACTAGATACAATTGTTCGAGTTGAAGCCAAAGGGTGGGCAGAGATGCAAAGTATAATAGTCCACCATTATAAGAGAATCAAGGAGCGGGACAGGGAGACAGCCAGAAGCGGCAAACGGATGAAGCAAAACTAGTGGAAAAGAAAGGAAATAAGGTTGTCATCCAAACACCGGTGACAGCACCAGCTCAAGGGAAAAAGGACAGGAGACATGAAACAAATTGTGAATGACAATTGCAGCACTATGGGGTGAAGGAGGACAGAGCCAATGGGGTAGGGAGGGGGACAGTACCCCAACCCACAGTGGCAGTATGAAGGAGCACCAAGGGGAAGTGGAGGATTTTGAGGAGCAAGACCAGGAGGCTTTGGGGGGATAGGGCCTCGGGGAGAAGGATTGGGAACATCACAGTGCTGGTATTGCAGGAGATGGGGGAATTTCGCAAGGGAATGCAGGAACAGGCCTGGGATGGGATTTAATTATGGGCCATCACCTCCAGGGCAGGGATTCCAAGGGCCTCAAGGAACGGGCCAACAGCAATTTACTAAATGTTTTTTGTAATCTGTCTCAATTGTCTGTGCCTTTACGCCTGAGGGTCCACAGTGCACTATACAAATATTGTAATGTAATGCAATTTGGGTGAGGGGGTCAAAATCAGTTCCCTTATGGGGCTGACAGGCAAGGGCAGCAACTAAAGCAGGGTGAGGGAACACAGTGTAACAGGATGGCAGGGGGGGGGGGGAGGGATCAGGTGCTCCATTCCAAGCAGTTACAATGGCGGGGGCGTCCCTTTTTCATTTCCCAAGACAAATACTTAGTCTGATTAGGACAGCCCACAGAGAGCACTCGCGTGTCCAATACTATTGACAACCGCACACCCTGAAGAGGAGCCCTTAGTGAAGACAGAAATAGGAAACAAGCTATTTATATTTATGGTAGATTCCGATGCAATTAAATCATGCATTATGAAGGGGAACTTTCTATTATAAGGTAAAACTCTCGACATGCAGGGATTCTCTGGGGCTATTTCTATGGTTCCATACACTGAGGAGCTGGATATAAAAGTGTGAGGGAAGGTAGTACGAGCCCTCTTGTTATATTCAGAAAGTTGCCCTGTTAACTTGTTGGGTAGGGATCTGCTCAGTAAACTAAATAGAACTATATAATTCACAAATCAAGGGGTAGTGTGTTCCACTCCAGGGATGTGTGTAGTTCGAGCAATGGTAATAATCAATGGAATGACAAGGGAGTCAGTAGTCTGTGGGGTTCCTGTGGTCCTGGACATATTTTTCTATGATATCAATGTATTAGTAAAAGCAGTGCCTCAAATTGTGACAAAATGTTGGCGAGTGCCCACAGATTTTATTTTTCGACCCATGGTGCCACTTGAGATGGTGGCAATGACAATATTGTCATTAGATTTGCAAGGACTAGTAGTGTCAGACAAAAGAGTAGTCCTGATTGGAACAGACCAAGATGGGTGTGAGTGGCGTGCAGTATTATGTATAGACCCGACAGTACAATGGAAGGAAAGGGCTGATGAGGAGTTATTTGAGGACAGTGAGCAAAATGGGGAGATTATTTTGGAAATCTGCATCCCCTGTGATACCATGGTGCAGTATAGGAAGGTACAGTGGCCCCTGATGGCAGTGGTGACCCAGTCATTTTAATTTATTGAGGAGGACATGCAATATGTGCCAGCACAATTATGGACTATAAATCCACGTGATGTTGGGTTACTGAGAGATGTGACTCCAGTACAGATTACATTGAAGTCAGGTGCCTAGCACAATCATCCAGTATGTGGATGATTGGTTGGTATGTAGTGAGAATGAACAATAGTGCAGGAGGGATTCTGTTGCATTATTGCAATTGGTGGCTCACAAAGGGTACAAGGCAGATAAAAAGAAGCTACCATACTGCCAACAGGAGAGGAGGTACTATACTTGGGACAACTAATTTCTGCAAACGGGAAACAATATTACCAGAAAGGGCGGTGGCAGTACGCGCCACTCCTAGGCCCAGTACTGTCAGATATGCAGCAGTTTTTGGGTTGATGTAATTATTGTTAGGGTATGGATCCTACACTACGCAGCCTATACAAGGCCACTGTTACAAAGTCTCAGGGAAGGACAGAAAGCTTAAAAGTAAATTGGAATGGAGTGAAGAAATGACTAGACAGTGTGAGGATTTAAAAGAAGCTATTTGCACGGCCCCTGTTTTAGCAACTCTGGATTACGCACAGGAGTTTTATTTATTTTCCCACTCTGATGAACGGCTCATGCATCGACGGAAGGAGACATACTATATGTTGATGGGTCATCAATAATTGACCAGGTGACAGAACGGTGGCACACAGGAGCGGTAGTGGGGGTGGTAGAAATGGTGAACACCCTTGTAGAAAGTGAGACTACAGGTCCATACACAGCACTGCCCAGATTACAACTGGCCCATTATTACCTGGGGAACTGGTCCGCCCCGGGTTTCAAGGTCCTTATGAGGTGGTGTTCTGTATTTCCCTGGCCATTCGTATGAAGGACTCAAATATTGGGGGCATCTCTCGGAAGTCGGATGAGCACCTGAGACAAAGGCAAAGGTCAATCAACAGAGTAAGATAAAGGATCCATGCCACGGTGGTGTGCAGTAGCACATGTCTGATTTTCTCCCTTTTCTCATTTTGTATTGTTCTTTTATTTGTTTATCTTGAAGCTCGCTCTTCTATCTCTCCTCTCCAGGCATAAGTAAGGATGGCTGACCAACATGTTCAAACCTCTCAGTTATGTAGGGATAATAAGGATTTTACTTCTTCTAAGAATTTAGTATTATATTGTTTTGTGTGACACTGGTCGTGGTTGTTGGAGTGGATGAAGAACTTTGTTTTAGCAATGAAGAAACAGTTCCTGTTGGCGCAAAGACACAGTGCAACCACACTCATGTTATCCCCGATATGACAAAAGGTATGGGATTGGTGATGGATTACTACTGGGTTTGTGGCCAACAAGCCTACTTGCATCTCCCACCCTCATGGAGGGGCAAGCGTTTACTGGCCACCCTGCACTCAGTGCTACTAGTATTCCCGGAAGAACACTTGAAGGGAGAAGAAATGCCTGTCAAGGTGCCAACAGCCATTGCAGCACCTAAATAAGCTGAAAGAAACTTGCAGATCACACAAGAATTTGGTATGCGGCCAGAAAAATGATTCCAACAGCGGGGAAGAAAGAAGAGGTCAAACTACATATCTAAAGACTTTTCCGCACTGCTCAGAGGAATACCTGATAAATATCGACTTTTCAGCTCAGCAGAGACTTTTCTTTTTATCTTTTTTGGCTCCTTGGGTACAAGTAGCTTCTGCACTTTTATACCCCCTGGAGGATGCTAAGAATGGGTCACTATCCCACGTCATCGAGGCAGTGCACAATCTAGGTGTTCAAATGAAGAAAGAAGTGGGTACTAAGTGGCTGTTGGGCTGTGTTTGGGCTGCCCTGACCGAACGCCGAGACTCTACTACTGAAAAACTTGAAGCGCTGTCTGCAAGAGGAAGATTGCGGCGAAACGTGGCAAGCAGACTGTTGGACTCTGAAAAAGTTATTACTTGATCGTTTTGTATACTCTTCCAACAAAAGTGGACCTTTTTTAGTGGAACACTATTATAGGCTTTGCCATGTCCTTTGTTAATGCCCAGTGACTTAGTCACATATTTTTCATTTTTTTGTTGTTCTGTCTAGCGTTTCCTGAAACGTCCATGCTGTTATTTTGGCCCTGCCCCTTTTTCCTGACGCCGGCAACCCGTTATTACGTCATTACTGTATGGGAGCAAGGGGTCCTCAGGTCCCCTCGCGTCGTACGCTCCTCAGCACAAGGCTTGGACCACGTGCCTCCGGTAGTGGGATTGCCCCTTGCCCTTATGTAAAGTTAACCACGGTTGACTGCTACATAGATGGGACTACTGAGCAAGACATGGGGCATCCATCTTTTGTGCCCCCTTTCGACTCCATCTTGGGTAAACAGGCCTCACTGCGATAGTACAGCAATGCTCAGCTCCCCTTCCACCGCAGCAGCCAAGGACAGAGACACACAAGGTGCGCAGGCAGCTGGCTGCCCCCCACCCTTGCACTCCCACTGCGAAGGAAAGCTCTGTGCTTCCATTCTCACGCTGAAGCTGGAGAAAGTTGCAACAATCAGTATGCTACAGTTTTCTTCCTCTGAGATCACTGTTCGTCTGAGAACCAGCATGTGAACCAGGATGAGCTAAGCACTTTCTGCTCGATTCGTCCTCATAAACGTGCAAGCCACCCTCCCCCATTAGAACAATTTATTGCCATCCTGACCCTGCACCCCCTGTAAGGTATTTATTTCAAGTGCCAGACCCTCGCCTGTGCTGCGAAATCCACCCAATACACTCCTTACTAACCTTAAGCATTTGTACTACCATATATGCTTTTACTTGCACTAATGAGTTTGAAACCTAGGAAAAGATGTGAAACACAGCCTGATTCTTCTACATGCACAATAAGGTCAAGGCCTCCAATTAAAGCCACAAATGACCCAATTGTACTGACAATAATCATTGTGTGTGACTTATGTAGAAATGTGACAAGTAGCATAAAATGTTTTAAATAATTTGTTATTTAGTGTGTAACATATTAGCTTAGGTAGTGACCACAGTGACCGGACCCTGACCTGCATGGAGCACAAGATGTTTGGCTGACGGACGTCACTCAGCCAACCAGGAGCAAGAGATGCCACCCACACCTACAGCACCACACCGCCTGGCCAATCAGGTCCATTTAGCATTTTATGTTAGAGGTACTTTAACTAATATAAATATAAGTGTGATGTAATGAGATTTGGAAGAGTTCTTTCGGTTATTTCCTAGCTGAAGAAATAAACCATCCTTTGAACTCTTGCAGCCGGGTATCAGTGCCTCTTTCCCCGACAAGGGGTTGTGTCTGCTATTTTATTTTTCTCTCACACGTAGTAAGCTGGGGAAAAGCACCTACATTACCCAGCGCACCTGCAAGCGCACCTAAGTGGGTACTTAGTGGCTGTTGAGCAGTTAGGCGGTAAGGCGTGGGCGTGGAGCGGCGATACTATGTTTTTTTTAGCATTTGTTTACTTTCATTAGATATATACTTTAGTTTGGTTGATTTGTTGTTTAATGAGGTATGGTTTGGAATATTGTAAGAGGTATTTGTGATGACTAGCGTGTCTTGTGTATAGAACGCCAACCTTTACCTATGAGAGCGGGGCTATTACGAAGCAGAAGATTGCTGTGATTTTGTTAGTAGACTTACACCTAGATTATGGTGCGGTCTCTACGGAGTGGAAAATTTGTTAAAGCCCCTGCTGCTCAAAAAAAGTCATCTACATTGTCAAATTTGAAGGACAGTGACAGTCTTGAAGACACATATGGAATGAGTACAAAGAGTCTACCCCAACATTTAACTAAATGTGAAATTAATGGAGTGGACTTAACCTCCAAACCAACATATGATGTGAACACAGATTTACCCAATAAGCAAGAATACATGAATGAGCATTCTCAAAAAGGTTTTCAGAGTATGCACGAAATCCCGGTCCCTCAGTCCATTGTGAATGTGGAAGAGAGTGGTCTCATTAGACCCCGGTCTGACACATCCTTGCTGGCTCGTGTCGTTCTGGCTGAGCTGGATAGAAGGGTGCGGCTCTCTAGGGGCCCCTCAACCCTGGTTAGGGCTAGAGGGGGGAGGAGGGGATTAGATAATGTACATTTACACGAAGCTGCTTGCACCAAGACTTCTCTTCACTGTATGGATGACTGTTGTATACACAAACATCAGGTCCATTGAAGACAGTAGGTCTAGGGTTGGGGCAACCGGGGGTGGTGGGAAATTGTACACCTAATGTGGACCCTCAAAAATGCTCAAGTCCCTCTTCCATTAATCAACCACCTATTCAGGAACATGAAGCATCACACATCACCCATCCCTTTGGAGGGACTCAATACGGAAGACATTTCGTCCACATATGCGTCTTTCAATATTCAAGTAAGGACTGGGAATCTTTTGGACAGGGGCCATGAAAGGATGCATGTTGAGATACAAGAATTAAGATTCCCATTACTTGAAAGCGCAGAAAAATTAAGTAGATTGGAGGGGTATGTTTTTGCCACTGAGATCCGCAATCCTCCTTTTGGGGACAAAGGAAAGATTGATTTAAAAACCACATATGATCAGAATACACAAACTTTACCTGAAAATGTAAGTGAAAATAGGGGTTATAATCATACCCCAATCGAAGTTACACAGCTACTGGTTAAATCGTATGCAGAACATTGGTACATGGCAAGGAAGGGGAACAACCTGCAAATTCAAATGAATTGAAGGAACTAAAAAGAGTGTTTTCATCCAACAAACATATGGAGGCTCTGCTTCCGTCAATGCTTTCATCCTCAGGTATAGGGCCGTCAAATCATTTTGATTGTGGCCCAAATACTAAGACTCTTTGAGACAGGTCTAATTTAGACAGTACATCGGCTCTCCTGGATGTTATAGAAGATGTAGCTAAAGTGTTGGAGGCCTCGGTTGATGGTAAGGGTGAGGATACCACTCCAGGGCTAGATGTTGTATTTGGACATCAGAATTCTCGTAGAGAGGAAAAATGCGAGCTACGGCCCTTAAAAGAAGAGCTATGAAATCTAATGAACTATATATAGCTAAAAATATAAAGACTAAAAATGTACCCTCTCTTAAGATAAAAAACACAAATATGAATATTAGAGACATTTGCGGCCCATCTATAGAAGGTGTTTTTGATCTTACACAACTAGATGAGGAGAGCAAAAGGGTTTAGACTTGATGGACACTTCACTGCCTGGTAAAAAAACGTGTGGAAGGTGTCATTGAAATAGTCTGACAAAGCAACCAATGGTTCTGTGAAGGAGTATGGAGAAGCCGCAAATACCCTTACAGATGCCATGAGCCACAAAGGAGTGAAATACACTATAGCAAAACAAATACTCAAAAAAATGATTTTAAAAAGGAGGGCATTATTTTGGGTGCTACCAAAACTGAGGGAATAACTGAAGACGCTATGAGCACACTCAAAACTGAAGATGTTAAGGAAGGGGTGGATGGTGAGGAAGCAAATGGGAAATATGAACTCCAATCTTATTCCTAGTGAGGATATTAAAAATGTAGTCCAGCAAGCGCTGATGAGTCTGATGGGGCCCTTTCCCTTTAGAGGATAGAGAAAAATGCCATCACAGAAAGGGTCTGTGGATAGAGTGGAGTGGAGGCAGCCTCATTTTGTGGATGACCACAGTGTCATGCTGAATTTATGTTGACATATGGAGGCCCTCCTTCTCTTAATCAAGGGAGGATCTCATCCTTGTTCAATGAAATACCCAGACTATCTCTGATTTCCTCTGGAGATATTAAACTTGTTGATTATATACATCCAACCAGGTATGACTAGGTGAAGAAAGTCTTCTACTCAAGAACTATACTTGAGCTTGTTTTGATCTTGGACATTTCAGCAAGGGCTTTTTAAAGTCATGGGGAAGAGAGCAGGAGGTGAATTCAAAAGAATTGCATGAGGGAAATCGTGCTCAAAGTAAGGAAAGCTCAAACCCACAGATGCCCTCCAATGATTCAGAATTGAGATGGCCGGCATTGACGCTCAGAGAGTCTATCTCTAAAATTCAGGGAATCAAAGATAACCCCTAGAATTCCCGAACTTTCACATTCCTGTCATGGAACTCTAGGGGAACTCAATCACTTAAACAGTTATCAACTATTTGTACATTGTTATCTGAAGCTACTTTTATCCTTCAAGAAACTTGGGCTGTAGCTCCTTTATCATTGATGGCTTTATGGTGTTTCAGGAACTGGCTGTTAAGAAACCTAAAGGAAGACCATCAGGGGGACTCCTTATCGCAGTTAAAACTAATATTCATGGTAAATGTATAAAGACATTTAAGATCCAAAGGGGGTGCATTGCTGTCTTTCTGAAACTGGACTGCACAAGTCCCCTATGCATTTATTGATTGTCAATGTATATGCATCTCTTGATGAGTATATATCATTAATTGACTTAGTAATTCAGGAATGTCAAGAGTCATGTAATTTCTTGAATATTATTATTGCTGGTGATTTTAATTCTGATAGGTGTCTGGGATACATCGAACGGATAATAGGGGTACTCAACTTCTTGGTGATAGCTGCGCTTCCCGCAAATCTATTCAAGGTGATATTTGGTATCAATTTCTTGCAGATTGGGGATTGTATTGTGTTAACAATTTATTGGAAGCTCTCAGGACCATTCGACATGGTCTAATGGAAGCTCGAGCTCCTCTATAGATTATGTCTTTGTGAATAGGATGTTATTCAACTGTCATGATCACTGCTTCCAAGGAGCCAGGACCAGCCCAACGTCCTTGGAAGCAGGCCCCTAACCTTAATCCTAGGCACCAGCCGGTCCCCACTGGGACCTTTTGGACCTTGTCCTGGCGCTGGTGGGGCCAGGCTCATCAATGCCATCGGTCCCGGCACTGGAAGCGCCGGGCTCATAATATATATGAAGATGCTTGGGTGGACTTACCTGCAGCAGACCATGCTGCTTACTTACCAGCTGCATAGGAATCCTCAGTAAGCCGGAACTACTTTCTTACCTGGGTGGGGCAAGCTCCACTCCCTGGATACAACACTGGAACTCTTCTGGAACAGGAACTCTTTTCTTACCTAGGCGGGGCCGTGGAGGAAGACGCCTCATCACTCCAAGGCTATTTAAACCACACCCGATTGATGAAACGTGCTTCGCGTTATTCTGCATCTGCAGCAGAACGCTCACCGAGTCTGTTCCAGCTTCTCTTCCTCCGATCCTTAACCTGCAAGAACAATACTTACCACTCCTTTATCCAGTCTTCAGCAGAACCTGCAAGAACAATACTTACCATTCCTGAATCCAGTCTCCAGCAGCACCTGTAAAGATAAGAAACAACAGGCTAGCACGGCAACCTTCACATGCGGCGCATTCCTCACCTGATTCATCGGCAGCGACCATTTCTTCACGCTGCATCTCCGCCTGTGAAAACAAAAGCATAGTTATTACTTACCAGCACTCCGTGCATTCCGGATGTTTTCAACGCTGCGACCCAGCATCTGAAATACAAAAGAAAATCATTAGACAGGTATTTACTTACGCCCATCGCGCTCGCCACAATAGAATGCCTGCAAATACTCCGGCGTTTTCCAGCAACTCTTCAGCACAAACTCACAGCTGCAAGAGAAAAGAGACAATTAGAGCGCTTGCAATTACTTACGCATTTCCAAGCGCTTCATCCCAAGGCTCTGGCTCCAGCTTCGGCTCTCTTCACACCATCTTCTATTCCAAGAGCCCTGCAAAACAAATAGGAGAAAGCATCATATCAAGCCCTGTTCTATATTACGTGCCCACTCACCTAAAGACTATAAGGACTAAAAAGGTGTCCGGAAACTCACCCTCGTGCAGTTAACGGCGGTAGCGATCCTCTGATGTCAAGAGGCCTACGTTTCACCCAGTGAAGGAACTGGCAACGGCACCCTGCACCAGACGCAGATGGAGAGTCCAGCATTCACCTATCTAAGGTGAGCACGTTGACCTGGGGGCTCTACGGAGAAGCTAGGAAGAGAGAGAGAGGGAGAGAGGGACACTCAACAGCCCAGATCATTAACCCCCATATTCTTTCACCTGCAGAAATCTCACCCTTCGAGTTCGACACACAGTGCGAAGAGGCTCAGCCCCAGAAGCCAATCGAGTCCTGCACATCACTTTTCGAGTCACAGACACCTTCCTGCCTAGACCAGCGCCTCCGTGGGAATCAGGTGAGCGTTACATCAACTTAACTCTAGACTTTTCCCTTATTTCAACACAGGATAGTGATCATAAAATACTAAAAGCTTCTATACAAGTAGAGTTTGCCATTCATGAGGGTGGCTCCTTTTCTCCAAATCTAGAAATGAATAATCCCTGTAACAGAATGTCCTGGCATAATGATAATATTGTAAAAGTAAATATATTGAAAAAAACGATTTTGATAAGAAACTGAAGATCTATGCGCATGACGTTTTTGAGAACTATGTTGATTCAGTGATATATATCCCTTCTGGCATAAAGAAATCACATAATGCAGCAGCACCCTTAAGCATTCCTTTAGTACACAAATGAGAAACCTTAAGAAAGAAAGTAATCGAGAAATTTGTTCACTTCACAAAGGATATGGAAACGATTCATATACTAGTAGGGCGAACATTGTTAAAAACAAATGGAAATCCAGACCAAGACAACTTAGGGCTAAACTTTATCAGAAATATGCGGAAGAAATGCTTCCATCTCTCACTGACTTTAGCACTCAGAAGTTTTGGGCTTTAATTAATAATAGAGGGGATGTTCAACTGAGTGCTCAAACTGTATGTATTACATCTGATGTATGGGAAGGCCATTTTGGCAAACTCTACAGCTCGCCAAATCTGGATTGGATTGTCCCAAAGAATATTCAAAGCTGTTAATGGAATATTTCTATTACTCCTTTTGACATAAAGAGAATGATTATGCGCAGTTCTGCTTCCCGTGCTCCAGGCCCTAATATGCTCTCTAACATGGTCCTTAAAGGCAATTCTAAATTATGGGCCAAAATTATTTTCTTTCTCTTTAAGGACATTATGATTACTAGATTTATACCGAAGAGTTGTCATATGTCTTATGTTGTTCCAATTTACAAGAAGGGAGATAGGGCTAGTCCCTCCAGCTATAGACCTATAGCCCTTCTGGATACTGAGTCAAAAATGTTGCCTGCCTGATCACATCCAGGACTGGATGGATGAATGACTAGTATTCTGTCCCCATTCCAGTTTGGTTTTAGGAAGCATGTAGGGACAGATGCAGGTGGCTTACTAATTAATATTATGCAACAATATGCCTGGATTCCCGGGAAGCCCCCCCCATTTATGTGGCTTCTATCGACCTTACGTCAGCTTTCAACATGGTAAACAGAACTACATTATGGACAAAATTACACTTGTTAGGAATGCCTGCCCCTTTGCTGTCGATTCTTTATTACTTGCACAAGGATACCAGAATTAAAGTGCGACTCAGTTCCGACGGATCACTATCTCAAAAGATTAAGGCATATAATGGTTTAAGGCAAGGATGTATCTTTGCTCCCACTGTTTTCAACTAGTACTTCTCTGATGTGGGTGTGCATCTAAAGGATAAATCTTTTGCTCCTCCGAAGGTGGAGGGTGTGAAGGTTTTTTGGGCTGCTTATGCTGATGATGTGACACTGTTTGACCACACCCCCATTGGACTACAACGTCTTCTCATCTCCTTTAAAGATGACACATTGGCAAATTTCTTAAAAATCAACCATAGTAAAACTGTGATTCTCTGTTTAAGTCACAGGAAAAGCCCCAATAAATACTCCTGGTTTTTAAATAATGAAAAACTACCAGTGAGTTCTGCTATTAGATATTTAGGTTACCCTATATTTGGGGACAAGAAAAAGGCTAACTTTCGTGACTGATAAGAAAGTCAATCCGCTTATATGCCAGCTGCGGAAAATTGACACCAAGTACGGGAAATGTTCTATGCTTCCCTGCTTACGTATGTACAGAAACATAACAGTGGCACAGTTTTGCTATGGTTTGGAATTTGCCCCTTTTTAGTGTAGGGGAGAAATAGAGAAGTATGAGTCGCGAATTTTAAAATCTATGATTAGATGTTTGCCTAAGTGTGTGCCACTCCCTGCTATTCATTACAAACTGGGGCTCTTCTTTATTAAAAGTATAGTAGAATGGCGTAGGCTTTCATTGTATAAGAAGCTGCTTTCATGTAATGTTACAATTCTATATGGAATTATGGGAAGTGGTATTCGGAATGGGTTGGCCTCTTCAAAACACATTACCGACATGGAAATGGAAGCAAATGGAACTCTTGATAACTTGGGGGTACCCCGTGAACTATTAACTTCTAATCCAATGAGAGTAAAGAAATGACTCCTTTATTATGACTGGAATTTAACAGTCAAAGAAGTACTGAATACAAAATTATATAGTCATCTTGTCTCAAATTATAAAAAGATGGGTGTTCCTGAACCATACTTGCTTAAATTTCCCAATAGATCTTGGAGGCAACATTTTATGAGGTTTCGCTTTAATGTCCTTGGAACAGGGGAAATTATGGACATGAGGTCAGGAGGTACAGGTTCTGTCTCCATCTGTAGATTCTGTAAAATAGAGGTTTTTCCTGAAACTCTTAAACATATTTTGACAGACAGAATGTGATGGATTAAGAATAGAACGAATTAGATGTTTCTCTCACTATGTACCGAATACTGAGCGTGTGGATCTGAACTTTCTCTGGCTAGACATGTTACATGGTACATGAATTAAGTTCCAATCGGCCGTATTAAGATACTTGACGAGACATTGTGGAATGTAATTCAAAATATATAGCTCTATAGCCTGTAGATAAGGAATTGATGTATCTGGATTTATTTTAAAAGAATACTTTGCCTTTTTTTTTTAGAAAAAAAGTGATTTTTATGAACTGTAAAAACTAGAAATATTAGGTAAAATTCTTCTTAGATATGAACACAGAAGTTTGTTTTAAGCAGTCATGTGATTTATCCAACTGTAATCCTTAGAGATGAAGTGTAATTCTTGATTAGTTGTGATGATGCAAGAACTACTAATTTCAGGTTGCGATTGTTTTGATTCATTTTTTTATTGACTGGTGCTTTGTTTGTAATCCTTCTTTTTTTCTTCTTTGCTATTCTGTAAAAAAGGTTGGATTGTTCATGTATTTTATCTTTTCAACATATTTTGTAAAGGTGTACTGTGCAACCAAAAAATAAATAAATAAATAAGTTAGTTCAGAACACATATTGGCTCTCGATTGCCTTTGATTGGGCCTCATCATGGCTAGAGGCAGCAGTAAAAATACTAATGCCCGTTAGCATATTCTTCTTGGTCCTCTTCTGCACGTGCCAACTGGGTCTTCGATGTTGTGCTCATATAGTCCCAAAGAGTGCAAAGATGATGGTATCAATTGGGCGGATCTAAAACACCTTACCATACAATAAACAGCAAAACTCAAACTAATATTTCTGGGGTTGTAGATATGTCGGGTGGGGATGAGTTTGTTACTATAGAAGTAACGAAAAGGGGGGGGGGATGTTGGGCAGGAGCTAGCACCTTTCCTCATTCCCAAGCGCTTTAGAATTAGGCAAGACTTCTTTTGACTGTCTGCAAATATAATCACACACAGAAATAGGTGGGCACTAAATGAAGTTAGTCAGTAATTAAATATACGGTGTAAATAACTATTAGCTGAATACATTTGTAAACGTTATTCTAGTTAGTTTTAAAACACGGTAGGAGTCAAAAATACTCCACCCTCCATTCTGAGAAGGAATGTGGCATGCGCTAAAAATGGATCGCAGAGCATGCAGTGTTGCGTCACTGAGGCTAAACTCTGGCAGAGCACACGAAGTGGCTGATCAGCTCTCTGCTGTCAAATGCCCATGGAGATTAAGAATTGGGGATCGTACATGCTCAATGCACAACATGCAGAATTATAGAAAACAAGGTTTTAAGGGGAATTACTGGACCAGATAAAATTAGGAGTATAATGAGTGAAGTATGGAGAACATGATGGGAAAATGTGTTTATATGTAAATGTTCATAATATAGCAACATTATGGCAAACAGGAGCTACAGTGTATCCTTGCATAGGCTAGCAGTATGTTAAGTAGCATGTCCTGAAACATGCATCGCCAGCCATGGAGGAAAGAAGACTGGAGCATCCCTTGTAGGGAAGAAGGGCGCTTTTGGATGGAGCCATGCCCATATCCAGAGATGCCAATGCAGCAAGCTAAGAGTATAAAAGCTCCTGCCTGACATCAGTCTGGAGGAGCGTGGAACGGAAGGACAGAAGGCCGTTCAGGGAGTAGGGTTCTTTGCCCCATCCTCATTTTCTGTAAAAGATTAAACCTGTTATCCTTGCAAGATAATACTCTTGGCCTTGCTTCCCTAGAGGGGTGCATTTACTCTGGTCGAAGCATGATTAGGCGGGGTACCCGTATAATTAAGGGGTACCCCTGTAAATTGAGCTACCTTTCAACTGTCACAACAATTGCTATGATCATAGTGTAAATGTCATTGGCTTATATTGTACAACCTAAAGGGGAGCGCATTTCATCACTTACATAAATCAGCATTCAATTACCTTCAGTGCTTTAAAGAGTAATTTTCGACCAGACGCAGACTATGAAGGCTCAGGTCAGCAGTCTGGTTTCGTCTGCTGGATATTACATCACACTCCTGTCATATCCGTCCCTACGTGTCTCAAAAGAGTTGCGAGACAGTGGCTAGAGCAATTATTTGCTCAAAGATTGACTATTGCAGCAGTTTATTAGCAGGGATCGTAAAGGGAGAGTTGGCTAGGCTTCAAGTCATTCAAAATAGTACAGTCAGAGCTATATTGGGACAAAAAAAAATGTGAGCATGTTTCTGATGCTAGGCAAAGCCTCCACTGGCTACCCATTGAGGCTAGGGTCGAGTTTCGCTTACTAACCATTACATATACATGCCTGGCAGGACAATATCGAGCATATGTGGCGGATCAACTTAATAAGAAGAGAGAAACTAGGGCACTTAGATCTACTGATCTCAAGCTACTTGATGTCTGACCTTGAGCGCTTTCTGTGTGGCTGCACCTCTGAGTTGGAATGCAATGCCCATCGATCTCAGAAGTTGTGGGTTACTGGAGAGTTCCAAGAAAAAAGTGGAAAAACGTATCCGTTTTTCGATAAACTCCTCAACCCTAGTAGCCTTTTTTGTTTGTCCGATTTCTGTCTTTGTCTATTACCATCTATTCTGGAACTCTAGTTCTGGGCGCCCGTATGCCCCTGGGCCATTTTTGGCTGTGCCTGTATAAATTAAATAAATAATTAAATATAGTGGTGACATGTTGCAGAGCCACTCTGCAGTGCCCAGCTTAAAAAGTAAAATATGTTCCCCCATATATACTGTATGTCCTACAGAAGAGTGTATACATGTACTGTAATGTAAAGTGGTCATACACCATGCAACTTTGACATTTTGCTGGCGTCTTGATGCATAGTTCTGGAAGAGGGAGAGGAAAGGGAGAATCGGGTGCAGAGCGGAGGTGTTTCTGGGCACAGGCCATAAGTACCAGAGTCCTGTGAGCTAGTATCTTTCGATGAGGTTTGTCTCATTGACATTTTGGTGTTTGTATATCATGAGGGGAGCGTCAGAAATTGATTTGTTGCCAGCACTGGAAAACTGGGAGAACCACAGGTCTAGAATAGATACTACTAACCCGCTACACTTGATCTACACTTATTTATTGTTAATTTGTAAGGCGCTTATACATCAAGTAAATTGTGTTTCAAAGCACCCACAGGGCAATGGGAAGGGAACATGGGAGATGAAGGCAAATATGGCGGTCCTACTAGGCCTTGTGAGCAGAGCGTGCCTAGCCAAAAGGGGTTATGGGGGGCAGGGGGAGGATCTGATACTCTGATACGGGCAATACAGTAAGAACTATCCATGTATCTGTGGGGAATAGTGTAGTGGTGGGATTGCTAGCAGCCATTAGACTGCAGTGTTTGCTGGAGAGGCATGTATAGATTGCAAGGTATTAGGACATTAACAAGGTGAATATGATTATTGGGGAATGGTGAATGGTCCTGGACTGTTCAAGTTGATCAGTGCTGCAGGTTCCCTGCTGTGCTAAGTTTTGCTTTTTGATGATTAATGGATGTGGCAATTTTAGAGGGTCTTGAAGAGTCATTTATTGAGGGTTGATAGTTTAGATCAATACAGTAGAGATTTGGCCACTGGGAGGGAAAACCGTGATTCTGCAATTAGATAGAGGGCTTCAATTCCTGTGCCTGATGTGGATGGTGCACTGATGGGACTGTGTGGATTGCATAAGTGTCTCTGCTATGGTCAGTCTAGGCCCAGTCTGGTCCTGCGCATTGATGGGTAACAAGAGGGCCTTTTTGACAGCTCATATTGGTTATGAAGGGACACAATACTTGAGTGCCCTCTTATTTCCAACATTGCACTCTGGGTGGTTCTTGGATTCCTAAATGCACATTTTACCAACCTAATTGAGCTCTGTCTTGAGAGAGTGCTTATCCGTGCTAGTGTGTGTGTGTGCTGTGAAGAATGTATCATCACTGTGTCGAAAGGCACCAAGGACGATTTGATGAATGTTAAAGAATAGATGGATTCTCAAAATCCTTCTAAAACGTTCACAACTACTTACAGTAAGGAGGACATTGTATTCCTGGAATTAATTGTCAAGCAGGAAGGGGTAAAACTATATACCATCCTATGTGCACACAACAAATACATTCAGGAAAACTTTATTGCATTACAATAGTTATACTCCAATGATTCTGGAAAGCGGCACAATGCAGGGAAATTTCTTCAGCATTCATAGAAATTGCTAAAAATAGACATACTATGAAACAGAAGCTCGGAAATTGGAAGAACAATTATTTCAGAGACAGTATCATGAACTTGTCCTATTTTTTTTTTAAAGTTTATTAAATGATTTTGTTTTTGATGCTTACGCATCTTTACAAAATTACTTCCTAGTTCTGTACAGAACTCAATCATTTCAGATCTTTACATAAAATTTACATAGAAGTTAAAAACAAATATTTGCAAAACAATTTTTTTTCTCCACATTTGGTTGAAAAGAAAAAAAAAATAGATCAGACATAACAATTATATATACAAATACATTAAAAATAAACTTTTTGGTTCTCAATAGGTCCGCACACAGGAAATGACAATTAATAGAGAAACAAACAGAAACACATAACAAATATATCTACAAATACATTCACACTAGCCTTTTTCTACAAAACAGATCTTCATACAGGATTTAAATATGTATTCCTTATAGAGATCATAAAGAAAAAATCCACAATTCACATATGCTCTAAATCTCCAGGTGCGTAGAAATTGCTGCATCAATGATTTTCACTAATCGTACAGTCGCCAAAATAATCGAATTACAAGATCCCCACATACAACGAGTCCAAATTAGTTCTCTTCCATAAATAGTGTTAGTAGAACTAAAGGAGGTAATGATTTTCAGTCTCTCAGCTTCAAAAAATGGACATATGAGGAAGAGGGGTTTTAAGGTCTCACTGGATTCTGCCATTTTACAGAATCTACAGGTAGCATCATAAAGATTGTTACTATTATTAAACCAATGTTTCGTTTCGCATTTTGGTGTGTAGAAAGTCAAGCGAAAGCACATATATAGTGACCTGATTTCAACACTAGGGCATAGCATAAGGTATTGTAAGTGGGGCACTTGTGAATGTCTGTATAACGCATATTCTGTGAAGGATGGATATTGCGATATTTGTAAGCAAGTTACCGCCCAATCATTCAGGAATAAACGTTTATGGGCAATACTTAGTTTCAGTTGTAAGTCCTCAGCGGGAATATTGATATCAGATAAAATGATACGTATACGCTGCTGAAAACATGCAATCGACCTAGGACGAGATTCCCTCAACATGATGAAGAAGTCTTCATATAGGGAGTTTTCCAGAAGAAAACTCATCTTTAGGTAGATTTTCAAAAGGCGCCAGTTGTGGCGCGATGCCAAGGAGTTTAAGCCTAATTCATGATGTAAAATCGCATTCGGTAGATAAGCGGGTAGGCTTAAAGTCACTTTCCACAACTTAGCTTGCAATTTATTTAGAAAAGTAGAAAGGTCTAATAGGCACAGATCAAGACCATATAAGATGATGGCCTCTACCTTTTTTGAATAAAATTCAAACAGAGGCACTAACGAGAACTTACAATATCTACGAAAAATTATTTTCATTTGATTTTGTAATGGTAATACTTTTTCAGCAATTGCTTTTTGCCAAAAGATGGCAGATGAATTGTTTGCTAAGTTATACCCAAGATAGGTCATCTGTGTGACAATTTGAAGGTAGTTGAAATCCACATGCCAGCGAAATTTGCGCACCTTTTTTTTTTAGAGGAGAGTACAAGAATGTTTGATTTGGAAGAGTTTATGGTCAAGTTATTTTCTCTACAAAACAAATATAATAATACTTCTAATTTGTTCTGAAGCCCAGAATGAGTGCTATCAAATAATAGCACGTCGTCGGCTTATGCCAGCCAGGATAATTGAAGCTTACCAAGCCGAACCACATTGGATTTTGAAGAGTCCCAAATACCTTCAATGTCTGATAAGTATAAATTAAATAGAACTGCTGCAAGATTGCAGCCCTGCTTTACACCAGTTGCTGTAGGAATAGACTGGGTCAGAAGGCCTTTGCTGGAAATGCGTACTCTAAAAGAAGTGTTGTGATGTAAAAACGCAATAAGCGCCACCAAACCAGGCGAAAAATTGAGTTTTAACATTTTGTTCCAAAGTCTACTGCGAATTACACAATCAAATGCAGAAGATAAATCCAGTGAGGCAATGAAGATCGGACCATGTGCAGGACCATGAGCTTCAGCAATTAAATGCGTCAGAATAGTGGCATTCAATTGAGTCCCCATGTTTTTTCCAAAACCTGTCTGGACTTTGAGTATATTCATTTCTGTGATGTGTTTCTCAACATCTTTGAGTAGAAGTGAAGCAAAGATCTTGGCAGCAACATCAATAAGAGCGATCGGTCTAAAATTGCGAGGATCATTTAAAGGTCCTTTTTTATGAAGTGGAATGATAATGGAGCTAACCCACAATGGGGGGAGAGATTTAGTGCTGAAGATTGATTGAAAAATCCTCAAGAGCACATTAGCCCAAAATAAAGGGTCATCTTTTATAACGCACGGGGGCAGACCATCAGGGCCTGCACACTTTGAAGAATTTAAGTTTGCAATTGCGAGCAGGATGTCATCTACGTCCCAACGGCAAATCGCTGGAATATGTACAACTAAATCAAGGATGTTCACTTGATTAAAATCTCCCCGGTAATAGATACTTTTGTTAAGGTACCATCTATTGCAGATTCCAAGTGAGGCCGAGGAGAGTTGTTCGAAGCCCTAAGAATTTTCCAGACATCCCGAATGTTGTGATTGCAAATTAAGCGTACCATGTTCTGATTGCCAATTAAATGAAACGCGGCACGAGCCGCTTTTATCTTGTTTTTATGTTTTCTTTGAAGAATGTTTTTGGCTGTCACAAAGCTGGTACAGTCCACGATGTAGAATTTCCTCCTCAAAATTCGTAATTCGGAATTTTTTTCCTTTTTTAGTTTAGCGAGCAAAGTTGTTAAGATAATAGATGGTTGTGAGGTATTATGCTGCCTGAGCAAATATTCTGCTATGGCCATAAAATGACGTTGTATCGTTTGGATATTCCAAGATAGGAGGACCTGGGGAGAGTTATCAATGTAGGAACCGGGCCACCAATCCCGATGGACTAAAAAAGTCAGTCGTCGACATGTTAACATATTCCAACAAATTGAAAGAAACGGTCTGTCAGTCTGAGCTAAGGCCAGCACTTGTACCCTATCAAATGATTCTGTTCTTGCTGTCAGAGTACCCACTAGAATGGCATGATCTCCATACAGAGGAAAGAAAGGAATAATCGGAGATAGAAAACCTAACAGGTATTTTGAGGCAACTATGTAATCAATGGTAGAATATGCGTCCCCCCGATGCCATGTAAAAGAGGACTTAGAACACTGGGTTTTAATTACATAGAGATCCCAACTGGCAAAACAATGAGCCCATTTTACGTCATTTGCATAAGCATTTGGTGGGGAAACATTAGAGGATGCATACAAGTATGCATTAAAATCGCCACCAATAAATATCTCTGCAGGGGGTTGTTTGTAGAGGGTATGCATAATAGTGTCATTTAGCATATTCATGGCCTCAACAATGGGAAGGGTCGCAGGATTCCAATAAATGGATATCAGCACCACTCTCTTCGGCCCAAAAATGTTAATGTTAACATCAATCAATAAGAACAATTGAGTAGAAACGCTGTAATTTATTACAAAGTGAAGGTCATTATTAAGTAATATGGTAATGCCACCAACTGGGCGACCAGCTAGTGGTTGTGATGCTACATTACGAATGGCTGTAAACCCATTGAGTTGAAAGTCATGGGAACAGTTTCTTGTAAAAAGAAAATAGATTGGCGGGCTTGCTATAACCTTATTTGAGAACCATGTTAAAAGGTTATTAAATCCACAACAATTCCAGGATTGAATAATACGATTTTTACATTATGAATTTGAGGCAGGGATAGGGATTGTGGGAGCCAACTGGGCAGGAGGATTTGCTATAGGCAAAATTCCCAAAAGATCATTTAGTGCAGAAGTCAGGGAAGCAAGTTGTGCTAGAATTTTTGCATTCTCTGATGGATCAGTCAATGAGTCCTTCGTGGCATTATTGCTTTTTGTCAACAAAGGAGGTATGAATTCCAAAAATTGCATCGCCTTTTCAAGGGATGAGAAGGCATGCAGTTCCAATCCCAGAAAACAGATCAGTTTTATGCTGCCAAAGTAGTTTCGCAATAATGGGCAATAGTACTTTGCAAAGCATCCGATTGTTGTTAATCGGGGGCAACTTTATCCAATCCATATCTTGTGAAATTAAGTTACGCAAAGAAGGAATTTTATAGAGAGTGTTCATCAAGAAGGTGCGATTGATAGATGCCATGCCATTGATTTGGGGAATGCTAGACCATCCAATATGAGTTTCCTCAGGCATGTCATTTAAGGCAACTAGGCTTCCGTTATGTATTGTTAGAGGGGATGCAGTTGAGCAGATTGCAGCAGGCTGCACCGAAACATCTTTCCTTTCCACATGAGTCGATGAAGCCAGCACAAGACCAGCTGCTGGGGGGGATATGTTGGTCAGAGGCTGTACAAGGTGTGCTTCAGATTCCACTCTTGGCAAGTTAGGCGCATGTGCAATTGAACAGGAAGGAATAGCACCAAGATCAATGTTCTGCAAGGGTGATCTTTTCGGTTCGGACAGCGAGGTGCCAAATGAAGACTGAAGAGTTGACGCTTGAACAATCACCGGATTCGAGATGTTTGAGACAACTACAACTTTCTTGAGATTACTTGTGACTGCATGGTACGATGCTTTTTTGTTCTCCACAAGCGGAAAGTACATGCTCAAATTTGCCTGACTCGTGGCAAAAGGTGGCATGGTGCCTTCACCACAAGAAGATGCTACTGATCCACTTTGGACTTAAAGTGTATTTTAAACAATGGGTTGAAGAGAGGAGGAGCATGGACCTTTTTTCCTTTTTGCATTTTTTTTTTTTTTTTAGAAGATTTCAGTTGAAGTGCCATTTGACTCTTCGTTTAACGGACTAGAATTAAGCTGAACATCTTCATTTCCTATTTGAGAGATGTTCAAAGAAGCCTCTACTACTTCACAGTTTGTGGTTGAGCTTTGGAAGGAGGAGGCTGCGTTGTTGCTGTTGGCTGAGCAATTTTATTCAGCTTTGACTTGTTTTTGCGTTTAACCGCTCTGATTTGCTTTTTTCATTTTACGAGATGTATGATACATGTTTTTAGATCCATCAATAACTTGAGATATCTCGTTAGATTCAGCCACATCCAATAGGTTTGTGAGAACTGACGGACTGTCAGGAGAGGATCCATCATTAGCAGTCGGAGGAGGTATGATCGCAGTTTCAAACGTTTCTAAATTGAATAGTTGCGCTTTAAACAGAATTTGTTCTATTTGCAAAATTCTGTCGTGTTGGAGTTTAGCTTCTTCAACTAGCTCTATAGTTGGAGATATAGAGTTTATATGTTCCATTAATTCAGGTTTGACAACTCCATTCGTAAAGGAATTTGGCATACCATTCAACAGGAGAGGAGCATCAGCCGTTTGAGTGCTTTGAGATATCAAGGCTTGCATTGTGGGGGTAGCAGGCAGACTCCTTCTTACAATCTCAGCCATGCGTTCAGGACAGGTTGCATGGAAATTGTGACAGGCTTCTTGGGCTAACATAAATCCTTCAATCTTAGCGAGTTGAAGGGAATTGGATAACATTGAGTCTTTCAAGTCTTTTAGAAGCACATGTGTGAATGTATGTCCTTTATCTAGTAGGTTTAGAATTCGAGTAAGCACTGGAAAAGAGTGTAATTCTTGTTCTACCAGATGAGAAGAGTTCCCATCAATCTGAATTGGAGACATTGAAGACTGCGGATAGACTGGCATAGTAGTAAACTCTTGTGGTAACTGTTTGAAAGTAGAATTGTCAATTAAAGGATCTTCAAAATGTAATTTCCTATGTGGGAGGAAATTACTTGTGGGAGAACTTCCCAATTTACTAGGTGCAAAAAAGTCATGGGCATTGTTTTGGGGAATAGTTGAATTGGGAAAAGAAATAGGATGGAAGTGAACCTGTTCACGCAAACCACATGATGCTGCAGCAGGAGTAGAGGGACCCAGAGAAAGGCTAATACGTCTTTCTAGGGCAGCAATAATGCCAGGCGCAAGCATCGAAGTATCAGAAATAGGAATGGGAGATTTGCCATCTGAGTTGCCGTCTAAATCATTGGCCGTTTTCAAAGAAAATGGTATATTTACTTTTTCGGCCAACGATATCTCCGGTAATTTTGTAGCATTGGGCTGAGTCACAAGGATCTGAGGAGACAGGTTCACTTCAGAATTTTGTAAAGAAGCGGCGTGAGTGGAACTTGAGGGGAAAGATTGATGGCCCGCTTCCGTGGAGTGATTAACCTCCATTTTTGGTTTAGGCGGCTTTATAAATCAGAGGGGTTTTAATCGAATCTCTCAAACATTTTCCATTCCTATGAGTAGTAAGTGCAGAATCCATCAGGTTCAAATGCCTGAACCATGTAAGCTAAATGGAAATGTAGACTCCAAACAAATTACAAAATAGGCAAAAAGACCTTATAATACCTATATTAGCCACCTAAAATGGTGAATCAACACTTCTCAAACCAAGCACGCAATGCCTACAGAAAATCCAGGGCACCCAGGCACCACGCGCAGCGCACTGAGAACAGAAAACAGTCCTTTTCAGTGCTTCGTGGTGCGCAGCGCGGGTGCGCTGGAGTGCCGTGAATAAATGGAGGCGTAATGGGCGTTGCAAGGCAAGTGGGCGGAGTTCCCAATCCACGGATCACCTTTTGAAAAAATACACAAAAGGAAGAGGGTTAGCGAATTGATTAATGTTCGTTATGTAACAATCGCCGCCCAGAGTCCTTTGAGCACACAGTCCTGTAGCCTTAAGTCTCTAGTGGTGTTGCAGAAGGAATACACAATCACCTGATTCTGACGAGGGTCAAGCACAAATCGTAGTCACAAGAAAAGACTTCCTCCAAGGCAGAACGGCAGCGCGAGTAAAGCAGACGCTGACTCTCAGGCAGCAAGGTCCACGCGAATGGACAGGCGAGCAGCACAGCAGCACAGCAAACTATGCTGCAAGCCGGGGACAGATGGCCCACAGCATGCCCAACCCGCCCGCCCCCCAATCGGGACATACCCCAGGAGACCACACAGAAAATGCTAACATGGCTAAGTGCAAGACAAACTTCTTACAATATGCTGTATGATGCACCCACCTACTGCATGTATGGTTGTAATAAGTTTGTAAAAAAAAAAAAAAACAATAATGAGGTTTACATTTATTTTTTTTAAAGTATGGAAAAATGCCAGCCACCATGTTAAGACTCCTTTTGACGCCTAAGAATAGGCAAGACTCTTCTGAAAGAGTTGTGTTTATCACCACATATTGCCCTGAGAGTAATTAAGTATGCCAGCTGCTAAAAAAGCCAATGGCATTAGGTAGTAAACAAGGCACTTTTTGCTCTTAATTGAGGGTAAAAACATAAAGCAACCCCTTTAAAAAAATAAAAAAATAAAAAACTAAACATCTACTGAATAGGAGGCGAGATCAGTGGGCCAATAGTTGCCGGTAAACAAATCCAGGCCAATGATGTTTGTGAGTTATGTGCCTCATACCCGTTCACATCAACTTCATGTGCATTAAAATCAGCCACCATTCGGTGGGAACTGAAATTCTGATCGAAACGCAAATCGCTCAAATATAATTATGGGTAATGTACTTGCGGTCTGAAATGTGGGTCTCATTTCAAGAATGGGTAAAGTATGCATCTGTGAAATAGATACAAAATCTATAGTGGGCTGACCCCTACGAAAATACTGCAACATTTTTGTTCATAAAGGTCATAAATATAGAGATCTGTTGGACTAAAATAGGACATTTCACATTATCAAGGGTACTTAGGAATATGGAACATGTACTGTCCACCAAGAATTCCATTAGATACAGAGTCTAGAATCCCAAAACACTGGACTCAATGATGTGGGCAACCCATTTCGCCCACAGCGAACATGAACCATTTTAGTGCATTGCATACTGTTGGTTTCAGCAGTCGAGCACCTGAATATTGATTATTTTAGTCGTCCGTTGCATTAGCATATTCATGAAAAGAGAGTGGAATACGAACATGGCCGCGAAACCATTGAGCAGACATTACACAGCAAATGTGGCTATAAATAAAAAAAAAAAAACACCACTTCAAAATGGTGGCCAGTGTTTGAATGCCGACCATCTGCAGTATTAAGAAATAAATGTGCAGCTGAAGCACATAACGCCAAAATTCATCAAGACCAGGCAATCCAGGGGCCTCACTAGATGTCATTTTCAGAGCCCGTAGCAGCTTAAATTCAATCCGATACAGAGTAAAGGAAAGTTACTTATGTGTAAATCTAGGTTCGCTGAAGGACAGCTTCATTGAGCTCAAACACTGGATGTATCTGCCATGAGGCGAGATTGCAGAATTTGTTTTAATATAGAGAGAAAACTACAAAAACAATAAATGAAGGCATTTTACAACCAGTGAATCATTAAAGAAACAAACACCTAGTTTGTGACCCTTGCTTTCCCCTATTAAACGCATTCGCAGGCGGCTTCCCTGCATAGGTGCCACTAGAATAAACTACAACTATAGAGGATCAGTGATAGATAGGTGCCAGAATGGTATATTCAGTTATGCAATCCTGGAAGAAAAAAACACTGTTGCTTTAAGGCTTGAAGCTTCTTGACTCCCATCCTGCCCAAGTGGCTGTTACATCCAGTTCTTTTTTATGCCCTGAGCAGAGTAGAAAGGATACCAGGGTACTCTTGATGTCCATGAGGAGGAGTATGGAATGAAGATACCCATGGCGGAGAGCTTGGCTTGGATTACAAGCAAGTAACTTTACCATCACCATCATGGGATCTTCACTGATATTCGTAAACACTGAATACAGAACACCAAGCCTATCCCACATTAAGGAAGAGGGGACATCAGAGTTGAGAAGAAAACAAGTACAAGATAACTTTGAAGATTCCACTATATAAAGGGAATCAAGAAAACAGGATTGTTTAAAGAGGTTTGACCCCACTTTTTGGTCTGCCTTGCTATCAGTGTCTTGAGAGTAATGTTTCATGAAATAATTAACAGATCTCCAATAGGATGTCTTGCAGATCTAATGATGGAGCTGCTTTACCTGCTGTAGAATGCACTCTTGGCCTACCTACCTGGCAAAGATGGATTAGTTTTCTGGTAGCACAGCACAATACAATACACTGATCATCCAGCTATGGGCAGAAGATGGGTGCCCCTTGTTACTTGAGCCATAGTTTAGAAAGAGTTGTCTAGCCGTTTTCCCTTATTTTGTTTGATCAGGAAAATAAAGAAGGGTCCTTTTCACATTTAGAGTGCAAAGGGATCTCTCAGCCACAGAGAGGTGTTTAGGAAAAAAGGTAGGCAGAGAAATGGACTAATATGGAAGTCCAAATCTACCTTAGGAAAGAAATAGGAATGCGTCTTAAGGACTACCTTTGTGTCATGAAAAGCGGTGTAGGGTTCCTCTGCACATAAAGCCTGAATCTCAATATCCCTTCTGGCTGCTATGGTTATTACTTCAAAAGCCACTTCTCAAGTTAAATGTTGGAGGTCTGCTTTATGAATCTGTTAAACATGGGATCCACCAATTTAGAGAGGACAACATTTAACTCCCAAAGGGGAGAAGGCCTTCGGATAGGAGGGGCAGTTTCTTCAAACACTCAAAATAATTCCATACTCGCAGCATAATAAAGGAAATAATTTTGAGAGGCACTCTTCTGATAGGCTGTAATAGCATAGAAATGTACTTTAATCTAGGAAAACTGTAAGACAGGTTTAGCCAAATATAAAAGACAAGGCAGTGCAGTTTCCTTGGGCATGATACAGGATTGGATCCTCTCTCTCAGCACTAAAGGAAGAACCTCTTCCATTTGAAGGCACAGGAGGACCTGGTTGAAGGTGTTCTGGCCTCCTTGAGTAATTTCAAGCATTCTTCTGAAAGAGTCTGGTTACCGAACTATACGATTTCAGGAGCCATGCTGTGTGGTTCAGAATGGCAAGACTGATGAAAAACCATGTGGTGTAATCTAGATAAAAGATCCTTTATGCACAGAGAAGGCCAGTGCGGCTGGATGGGCAACTGAATCAGGTCGGTAAACCAACACCGACATACCCAGGCTGGAGTGATCACAATCATTGGGGCATTTGTTTGTTTTAACCTCAGGCTCACTCTTGAAATCATAGGGATCAGAGGAAAGGCATAGAGAAAATATTTCTCGTGTCTACCAAAAAAGGGCATTCCCCTCAAACACTGTTTTTTTCAGATTGGAGGAAAAGGCCTAGCATTTTGCGTTTTCTCTTATTGCAAAGATGTGGAGGGAAGGAGTTTCCCACTTGTCAAGGTTTCTCCAGCACATCGTTATTTAAGACAGTCTTCTTACCTTGTAAATAAAAACCGTCATGCATGTTGTTCATGCATGCATATGTCTTGCATGTTCTTTATTCCTGGTAGGTGGCTTGCTTAATGGAAAGCCTTCTTCCCAGGAGCCAGTAACAGATCTTTTGAGCTTCCCTCATGAAGGTCCTGGATCGTGTTCCTCCCTTATTGTTCAGATAACGAATTGTGGTCATATTTTCTGTATGAGAATTGGATATGTTTTGATGGCAGACAGAGCACTGTGATGAATCCTGCGGAGTACTCACAGAAACCCTGCCTAAAATCTCCTCCCAGGTGGCCAATGAAGGCAGCCGCTTCCTGATCCAATCACTGGGGGTGGTAATATCCGGGTGGATCACCTGAGCGGAGAAGGCTCCCAAAGAAACTGGAAGATTCCGCTACGAGAGATGCAGTATTTAACTTCCTCAGAGAGCGAGTTAACCATGATGCCAGAATACCCAATGGCTTGCTGTCATAGTAAAACTCCCTTTTCCAAAGGTACTCAAAATGTTGGTAATAAAAGCCCTTAAGGTCAACACAAGAACAGAACATAAGAAGCAAAACATTAATACCATCACTTCTGAGAAATGAGATTTTCCCTTTGGTTTGAGTCAGGATATTAGGAACCAACCATTCATTTTAAAAAAACCTTTTTCTAGATCTGTGTCTCAAAGTGAGCAAGCTTGGGAAAGTGAAACCCGAATTATGTGATAAAAAGCAGAATAAAAACAATGGGGACGTCCCATAAAGCCATAGGTACTGGGATGAGGAAAAGGGGCTCAGAAGCCCAGAACTGCAGTATGCAGTCTAGTGTTCCTGACAACTTACACCTGAGAGGGATGTTTGACTATTTAAATCCCCTGAGGTCCAGGAAAAGAGGAGTAGCAGTGGAAGAAGTTCTCAGCGGCTTTGTATGCAGCAGGGAGAGAGAGCTGAACGAAGCCAGGACCGCCGCCGTGTTTGTGGCGGCTGATGGTGCTGAGAGAGTCGTGAAAAGGCAGAGCCCGAAATGCAGAGATTGAGCAGCGGGAAGCGCAGCTATTGCAGCTTACCCGTTGGGAGAGAATCTCTCCACGCCGTATGCCTGTCTCTGGTGGCTGGCGAGCACCAGAGAGCGAGCCCAGCAACGCAAGCTCCTGTTCGGGGTGGCACAAGGAACAGGATTACAACCAGAGCAGTTGGAAGCTCCGAAACCGAAGAGCAAAGCAGAAGTGGCAGCGGGACATGTGGACGCACAGGGAGTGACCAGTGAGTTGGCCTATGAAAGGAGACAACCGGGGCAATATGTAGTGAACCGCAAACCACCGATAATACTTTTGAATACCGAACTAATGAAGGAAAGTGTTTTTGGCCCAAGACTCATGTAAAGAGGAAATGAGGTGAGAACGTTTATAACTATCACTACCCAAGTAAAGAGAGCGCGATATTTAAGAAAGATTGCCCAAGGGAAGAGGGGGTAGTCGTGAACTCACAGCGTAACCAGCATCTGCAAAGTCAAGAAAGGGCAATATTAAACCAAAACGATAACCAGAATTGCCAAAGGTAAAGAGGAGGCAATATGTGAAACAGATAACAACCAGCATTGCCTAAGCCAACGAAAGGTTATTGAAACAAAGAGGAAAAACAGATTTCTTAAATAGAGAAAACTAAATAAAAGACATTTGCAACAAATATCTCGTGTGATAGAAACCCAAAGGTGGCAGAAAACTTGCCCTCCTTGTGGAAATTGGCAAGGGGGAGAGGAACATAATCGGATAATCAGCACTACATGTGGCCAATCAAGCAGTGGAACAAACAGCAACAATGAGTGTTGTATCCTTATGGAATAAGTTGCCAATTGTACTTTTATTGAAAGTCAAAGATTTTACCGATATTTGAAGTGAACCACACTGCAGAGTACTTGTAGTAGTGTTAGGAGGTTTATCTGGCAGGAGAGTACACCAGAAAAGGAATGGTTAGTGGTAGTACAGGCAGATTAGTGAACCAGGAAGAATACATTGAAGTACTACATTGTGGTGAAAGGTCATGGTGGAGAGAAGATGGCAAGGTCACAAATGTGTTTGACAGACTGTGTTAAAACCATCCTCAAGAAAATATTATTTTGCATAAGGAATACATGTGCAGTAATTGTCTTTCTAAAAAAAAGAAGGAAAGTCATATTGAAATATTCATTGGGAGAGTAAAGACAAAAACCTTTGGTTTGGCAAACAAAAGCCTGTGGAATCTTTATGTTGAAGAGTGTTGAGCTTTGTTTAATTATAAAATTATAAAACAATCACGCCATGTGAAATCCTTAAGCAGTGAAGGAACTTGGCTATTGGAAGGAACCTTTGTGCGTTACTTTCTGAAGTAGAAAGTGATTATTGGAGAGAACTTTATCCATTAGAACCTTTATGTAGAAAGCTCTTTCTTGACCGTGGGCAAGGGGATCCAACCCTGGTGATAAGAATATGTTGTTCTAATTATTGTTTTGTTGAATGTGAACTGCCATCCAAATACCTAAATATGTTTGTTTTATGACCCTTTTCTATTTGAGGATTTTCCTTTAGCCTTAGTTTCATAGGAGGGAAACCCACATTAGGTTAGGGACCTTTTAAGTTTTAACTTATAAGGTATATACAATAAGCACTATTGAAGGAATGTTTTTTTTCAGGAGAGAGGTTAGGGGCTATCAGGACAAAATGCAATCTGTCAAGGAAGTCCATCCCACAACGAGAAAAAGTGAAGTGAGTTTTGCATAGTTCTTGTTCCAAATACAATTTTACATCTGCAACTGTTATAAGCATGCATACAGGATCAATGGACCCAATAGTCTGGAAAATGGGAGGAACATCTTAGCCTATCCAAATCAAATCCTCTCTCGAATGGTGGTGGAAAAATCTTTGGCGGGTATGTTTTTTTGTTTTCTTTTTCAGCCTTCTCAGACCCAACAATCTTTTTTTCAGATACACCAATGGAAGGCTGGGGAATTCAAATGGATCATCTGGCCCCTCAGGGTACCTTGTCTTGGAGGGAAAAAACATACCATATAAACATGCTGGAGATGTGAGCAGTCCACCTTGCATTGAAGGCGCTGTAAGGGGTCTGAAAAGCGAGACGGACAACTTGGTGAAGGTTTTTCACAAGAAGCAATTTTATTAACTTAAAAACCCCCCTTACTTAAATAATCATACCCCAAACCGCACCAAACACCCCCCCATAAAAAGGTTTTTTTAAAAAAGAGTTTTTGGCAATGAAAAGGTGGCGATGAAAAGTCCCACGATGTAAAATCATTCGGCGAAATAACGTAGGACCGTTTTCTCGTTGCATCTTGCTCACATCCATAATTGGGGTCAAAGTGTTTCCCTTCTATTTTGTTTTTCCAAACAAGAATCTACACAATATTTCAATTAGACAACATGCATGAAAAACTTTTATAGGGCAAAATCTGCAATACTGTTAAAAATTCTTTGAGCCAGCTCTTTTACAGTGGTCAATTGAATGGATTCAGCAAAAAGTCACCAACAACATTTATTTGGTTAATATGATCTGCTTGTGTGGAAAAGTCACCACATTGAAAAGTACAATTGAGAAACGTAACTCTATTCTTGAACAGTTTGGTTCTAACAACGGGTAACATGGTTGGCGGTTTGTATATAGATATTAGGGACATAAAGGTGGTTGCAAATGAGCCCCAAATACCAAAATGAAAATGGAACAACCTACACAAAAAAGGAAGCATGAAGAAGCAAAGACTCTGGAACCAACCCTCGGGGGTTGGGGGAAAGAGGGTTCCTAGCCCGAGCGATTTGCTTTTATGTATCTATTGTTGATGCAGGTGTTTCGCACAGAAACACTTACAAAAGCAATTGAAAGCCAGCAGGGCAATCCGGAAATCAAGTGCTGCGCAATATAGGACAGAGAGCTATTAGAGGGCTGGTGGATGATGGGGCGTGCATGTTACTGAGACCGGGGTCATGACAAACATTTGCTACTGAAGTCCAAGATTTGCTACTGAAGTCCAAGTGTCCAGGCTACATACAGATGAGAATGTACTGTGCACTTGGGAGCTGGTTAGTTGGGGGTGTGGGGAGTAATTTTGAAGTATGTAGTGGACACCGTTTTTGTTAAGGAGGTTGAGCTTAAGGGAGGACTTTGAATAAAAGGATAGCAACATCATTTGTTAACAGGATGGGGAAGGGAGTTACAAGGAAGCTGGACAAGGAGCGGAGATGAGAGGGGGCACAGGGAAGATGGGGATGGAAAGATTATGAAGCGAGGAAGCAAGGAGGATGCCCGGGGTCAGTAGCAAAAGTGTGTTGGCAAGGTTGTGGGGTGGGGGTAACAAGCCCATGTAGGGATTCAAAGACGAGCAGTAGACATTTAAGGAGGGATAGGCTTTTTCATTGAGAGCCAAACAGCTTGGAAGCAGTGTTTGGAGGTGGGGGGAACAGTAGATTAGAATGACACCTGTACCCTCTACAAAGCACCTTGTAAAGCAGAGAAATTAAGCAGAGAGGAGTCCAAAAAGAAAGGCTGGTACCGTAGTCAAAGCAGCTGGATACCAATGTCAGAATTCAGGTTTTAGTAGTTATAGTTAAGGAGGGGTTGATGTTTCTTGACGTTAAGTATGTTAATCGTGGCCACAGTCAGATAGAATTAAAAACGTGATGAAGGTTAAGGTTGCAAGCTTGTGGGAAGAGGTTCAGGAGTGAAAGTAGAGGGGAAGAACATTTCGATGACATCCGCAAAGAGGTGGTAGGAGAACCAAATCAAGAGATGAGTTGACTGGGAGTAGATGTAAAGGACATATATTAAAGGGGCCAAGGATGGATCCTTGAGGGACGCCAGCAGGGAGAGGGGTTGCATCAGAGATATTGGTGTTGCCAGATGTGAAGTAGGATCAGTTCAAGAGTTAAGAGGCAATTGATTAAAGTGCATTTTCCTATTTTGACGGTTTTGTGGACCAGGAGAGAGAGTGACAGAGAGTGAGAGTGAGTGAGAGAGATGAGTTGTCCCTGTATAAAAATGTGGCTAAGAGGTCAAGTAGGTATAATACGGATGATAGTTTACAGTGGTGGGTAGAGGCTAGAAAGTTAGAGACATGAGTGAGGGGGAGTTTGTCGAATAATGGATGCAAAAACCAGATTGGAGAGTATTCTAAAGACTTGAAAGTAGTTGGGGAGGAGAGATGCAAGCTGGCAGGCTTGTTGAGGTCAACTGAAGGCTTCTTTGGGAGTCATAGGACCTCTACCTAGAAAATATAAACCTCATCTTGGTCGCTTATGGGCCTGTATTTTCTAACTGCCTTTTAAATCTGCGCGTAGAGAATATAAGGTCATAAGCGACCAAGATGCAGATTTTAAAAGGCAGTTAGAAAACACAGGGCCATAAGCAACCAAGAAGCAGCTTATAAATTACATGGAGAGGACCAAAGTGAACAAGATGCATTAGATAAGGCAATAGAATGGTAGGGCTACAGATGGACCATTAGACAGGAAATGTATGTATAAAAAGGATGGCACTCGCATAGTAGTGTGGAGAGAGAGAGAGAGAGAGAGAGAGAGAGAGAGAGAGGAGAGAGAGAGGCACTGTGGTCAGAAGAACAGGTAAATGGGGGCAAGATGGCAGTCCCTAGGCTTGCCATGCTCTAAAAAAGCCCATACAGACCGTGCCATTCTAGTATTGTACTTCACAGGGACACAAGGCAGCGCGATGCCTTGAAGCAGGATAAAAGTACTTTTCGCAAGTGGCTATTAAAGTGGCTATTAAACCAGTTAGGACATAGCCTGGCCCTGGGTTCTGAGAAGGTGGTGTATATGGCCCAGGTCAGGTGAACACAAGGCCTGGTATGCTATGTCAAGTGTTAGGATTCTGTAGAAGTGAAGCATTCCAAGGGGAGTGCTTCTACCGCACTTTACCTTCCTGTGCTTCGAGGACTGTAGCAACTTTTAGTTTTGCAATCAAAGGTTAGTCAACAGTTTTGATTTAAATTCCTGATTTCATCTCTTTGGGACTGGCATGCATGGAGCGGCGAGTTTGTGTGCAACTTGAAGCTTATCAGATTTACAACCTTATGTTTTAAAAAGTGTTTAGGCATTTTTGCATGAGAAGAACCTACTTTGTAAGCAATGTGCGATTTCAAATCAAAATGTACCTCAGATAGGAAGATTAGATTTATTGCCACATTGCCATAGGATGAGTTAGCATACAGACCTTTTGTGTTGCTCTACGTCCTGTTGCAGGTAACAGTTTCATAGTCTTCTGAGATGTCACTGCCACCTAAAGAAACAAATGTGAATAGAAATATGATTATTCATTTCTGTACTTAACTAACAGTAGTGTATAATGTAGTCACTCACATTGAACATTTGACAACATTTTAGAGACTACTACATCAAACTCAACTTTCCAAACAATGTCCATTGAGATGGTGGGATTTAGGACAAGGTAGCTCGTAATTCATAGAGTCAGGCTGTGGCGGCCTCTTGACATCGGGGAGGTGGATGCTTGAAGCCGGTCCAGCAAGATTGGGAGGGGAGGCGAGGCTGTGCTGTTCGAACACCAGCTATCCCCGGCGAGCCTGGGAGAGAGGAGGGGGGAAGACGACCTTGCAGCTCTGAGCCTGTCTCCCGGCATGAGGCAGTGTTGGTTGTGCGGTGGGGACAGGGGTGCTCATGGGCACTTATGTGGGGTCACTATAACGTTCAGCAGGTGCAGGCTTGTTCAAGACTGGGTACAATCGGGTTACCTCCACCGATCCCTCTTTTTCCCCCCCATCCTCCTTTCCACCTTCTGCTCTTGCTGATGGGGTGGCAGTGAGGGCAGGTTGATAGAGTGTGGTGTCTATTTTCTTCGGTGGGGGTATTTCCTTGAATAATCGCCACAGGTCTAGTATTTCTCTTATGAAAATGTTTTCCTTTGTATTTTAGGAATATGCAGGTGGCCAACATATCCAGCACGCTCTTATCAAAGGACCCTCCTTGTGGTCCAACCTGGGTGAGACCCTCCCCCTTCAGTTCCGTGACCCACTGGTCATGGTACTTAGTTATTCTTTCCGCATGTCCCGGTAAACTTTTACAAATGTGTGCTAAGGGTGTCTCCGCCCCCATTTTTAGACCTGTGTTACTCTATTCTCTTGAGTCAATCTCCTCTATCACTATACGTGTGTAGCTGTATATGTGAAGCTCTACTCACTGTCAGTTCCTAACGATCAACTTATACTTTTACAAAAAAATTTTTGTCAAATCTTACCAGGTCACACTTACATTGACCACATCACCTGGAAATCACTTAAATCAGTATTAAAATATAGAGACAATCGATTGCAAAAAACCATAAAAACAGAGTGTGCACAACATACGACAGACATTCATCATACTTCAGCATACACGCACAGCATTTACCCTCCCTGCCGGGCCCTTCGCCTTTCTCTACGGCGACACCCCCTAACCCTCACACAGCTTCTTTTGTTTATATATTTTTTTTATTTTTTTTTTTATTATTCCCTTATGCGGACCTTGTTTTACCCCAAATAAGAAGAATAAGAGAAAGAAAGGCTAGTTCTAACGTATTTACCGTGTCTCTTTACTTAGACACCCTCAATGTATTTTTCCATTGTTTTACTTATTCCCAGCACTAGTCGAGATAGCACTACGCCGCGCCACCTTCTACCCTCTTGCAGAGTTAGGCTCCCGTCCTTTTTCACTTTTATATCCTAATGGCCATATGCAAAGAAAGAGAAAGTATTAGAAATTGAAAGTCCCCTCTATGTCCCCATTTCCCCTTGTCCTCTCGATTTTTTCCCCCTTTTAGTCTCGCTCGCACTTAATACTCACGTGCCCGTCTTGATCAGAGACTCTCCGGATTTGGTCCGTCCAAATGGCGCGGCCTCGCACTCAATGGCCCCACCCGGCTCCGGCGATCGGTACAAAGGGTTTTTCAAATGGGACCCGTACCCTCTCGCCTGAACTGCGTGCGCACGTCTCTGCGTACCAGTTGCCGTAGATGGGTGGCTCTGTTGAGGGGCGCGCCATGCGTCTCCACTGCGACTGGGGCCGTCTCGTGCCAAGGGGACAATTATTAAAATAAATCACATCTATGGGGTCACCACTGAATGTAAGCGTCCCCCAAAAACGCACCCCCCTTAGTGAGAGGCAATGACGGACACACCCCAGGGGGAATGAGACCAAGACCAAGTGCGGGTGGGATCAAAAGGGTTTTATCTAAACCAATATAGGGCATGCAAAGGACTCTGCAGACTCCAAGAGCGCTCTGTCTGACAATAGCAAAGACAGTCCTACTTATTACAGAACTACGTCACACATGACACAAGCTATAGGGGGCACATAGTCTTAGGGATTGGGTGGTGATGGCTAGGTGGTATACATTGTATACAGTTGCTTCTCCAGGATTGGCAGACGTCTGTGCGGTGCTATGCGGGGTGGATGGGTCAGCTGGGCTCATCGGGGTGGAGTGCTGGGCCGGACATAACTTGTAGTGATGATAAGTGGCGATTCTGATACTTTGCTCTTGTGGCCAAACATTCACATTCATTCATCATGCTATACAATTTCAGTTGTCTTGTAACTCTTGCAATACACTGACCTCAGATCGAGAATGAGACGGGGACATTGATATATAATAAGAAGTGCCCCAATACATCTGTTGTAAGGACACCTTAGGTTCAAGCATGTTAAGCCCATGAGTCCATGTGTGGGGTCAGGGGCACAGGAGGGGTTACTTGATCATCCTGTCGGTGAGGGATGGTATGATGATCTGTTGGTACAGGGGTGGGCGCCCCCCCTTCGAGGGCCATTAACTTGGGGTGAACGGGGATACCAATGGGCCATGGGGGGGGCATTTAACCGGTGCCCGGGAGATGGTGGGATTTAGGACCAGGTAGCTCGCAATTCATAGAGTCAGGCTATGGTGGCCTCTTGACATGGGGGAGGTGGATGCTTGAAGCGGGTCCAGCAAGATTGGGAGGGGAGGCGAGGCTGTGCTGTTCGAACACCAGCTATCCCCGGAGAGTCTGGGAGGGAGGGAGGGGGGAGACGGCCTTGCAGCTCTGAGCCGGTCTCCCTGCACGGGGCAGTGTATCGTACCATTGGCAAGGCGCGGGTGGCAACCCCTGAACTAGATGCATGAGTAAAATAGGAGTAACAAAACGGCAATGTGCATTGTGCAGCTAGGAAACAAGGAGACATGTACAACATAAGTCATCAGAAAAGTAGACAGCTAGGGGGCATTAAGAATTCAGGATGACATGCTGTGCGGTCTATGCTGTAGCCCTTTCATTAAGAAGCAACACATTCTTAGACTCTGGTGCTCCGCAGATCCCCAGGATGCTGCAACCAGTCTCTTAGCCAGCCTCACTGCTACAGCCAGGAACGTTTACTCATATTCTGTGTACCCGGCGTCTACCCATATCCCCAAAAAGGCCAGTTTCGGCTCCAGAGGAACCTGATCACCCATTACAGTGGACAGGTTATGCATACATTTCCCCCAGAACACTTGAATCTGAGCACATTCCCAACGTGTGCGATAGATGTGGTAGGGAAAGAGGTACAGTCTAAGACATGAGTCGCTGTCTACCATGCCCCAGCTGGTCAGCTCAGTACGGGAGTAGTACACTGTGGAGGATTTTGAATTGCGTTAGCCGCAGCCGAGCCGCTATTTCCACCTCCCCCAGGAACATCAGGGCCCCCACCCATTCCTCTGGTTCCAACCTCCTCGGGTCCCGCTCCCATTTCTCCCTCAGGCTGGTGAGCTCTGCAGTCCCAAATGCCGTGAGCACTTGGTACAGTGTAGACGTGACCTTGGCGGGGATGCCCGCTGAGAACAGATTGGCCTCTAGCAGAGAACTCATTGGGACCTCTCCAAGAGAGGGAAATTGGGCTTTCATGGCATGAGTTATTTGCATATAATGGAATCCCTCCCCTGTCGACAGGCCATATTGCCCTTGCAGCTCTTCAAACGGCCGAAGGCACCCCTCGTGTGTTATATCGCTAAGGTGTCTATTCCCTTCGCTGCCCAGCTCTCAAAATACCCAGTCTTCAGCAGCTGCGTCTGGTACGTGTTATGCCAAATGGGCTTGTCGAGAAGCCAGAACCCCACCACATGTCCTGGTGCACCTCCAACCACACTTTGCATGTGTGCCATGTCAGCCAGGGGAGAGTCCTCATGTATCTTACCCCACACCCCGTAGAGTACCTGTCTGTATGTCAGGCCTCTCATTCTTTTGTGCTCCACTATGATGTGGGGGAGTGACGGGTCCCCATGCAGCCAGTCATTCACTGCACCCACTTGTGCTGCCCAGGTATTGGGCAAGTTGGGTAAGCCTATGCCCCCTTCCCATACTGACCGTTGCAGTGTCCTCAATGCCACTCGTGGTTGCCCCCCCCCATAAGAGCACCCTATAGGATACCTCAATTTCTACAAAAACCTTCTTTAGGATTGGGAGCGGGGCGTTCTGCAGGACAGAGAAATGTAGGCAGCGTCAACATCTTTAAAAGGGTTGCTTTGCCCAGCAGGGTTAGTGGGAGGGATTGCCGGTGTGTGATATCCTGTGCAAACGTGTTCACCACTGGGGAGAGATTGAGCTGGATGAAATCGGACAGGCATGGGTGAATACCCAGATATTTGAAGCCTGAAGCCGCTATTGTGGATGGGTATTCCTGAGGGAGCATTGCTACCTCTCCCTGCACTGGGAAGAGGACAGATTTTTGCCAATTCATTTTGAGCCAGATAAAGCTTTAGTATTCCTGCAATATTCCAGTCACAAGCAGCCACAAGACCTTCGGTTTACTCATGTATATTAGGAGGTCGTCTGCGTAGAGCGAGACCCTGTCTTGCCCACCACAGGGCCATTTAAATCCGTCCCATTCCAGCTTTCCCTGAGCTGTATCGCCAGAGTAAACAGCAGCAGTGAAAGGGGGCATCCCTGCCACGGACCAGTTCAAAGGCCCGAGAAGTGACCCCATTTACTCTTTGACACCTTAGGAGAAGTGTATAGCAAGCGAACCCTGGCCAGGAAGTGTCTGCCAAATCCCATATGACCCATAATTTCCCAAAGCGAGACCCACCGCAAGGAATCAAACGTCTTCTTGAAGTCTATGGCAAGGAGTGCCAATGTGTCTGGTATTTCGGATGCCAGACCAATAGCTAGCTCTATTTGATGCAGGTTCATTTGGGTGGATCTGGAAGGCATGGACCCACATTGGTCCGGATGTATCAGCAAGCCGATCACCCCCAACAAGTGATTGGCCAGTACTCGGGCCTGGATCTTAGCCTCTCCATTTATTAGGGATATTGGCCTGTATGAGGCACACTGTTCAGGGGGTTTGCCAGGCTTTTGGAGAACCACTATGCTAGCCAGCCTGAGCTCGTGTGGTAGACCCTCATCTTGTCTACATTGTAGAAAGACGATGCAGAGGACCGATTACTTTCTCCCCTAACCACTTCCATGTCTCAACCGGGAACCTATGGGGCCCTGGCGCTTTACCAGTCTGTAGCGGTGCAATTGCAGCTGAAATGTCCTCCTCCGAAATGTCTGCCTCAAACCTAGAGCCTGTTGAGCGGAGAGCCTCAGGAAAGGCACCTGATCTAGTGCATCCGGCCCTTCCACCTCACGGTTCACATTCCCCGGGCTATATAATGTCTCATTCTCATAGAATTGCGCAAAGGCCTCTGCTATGTCTGCTACGTTAGTCCGTTTCTCCCCTTTAGTGTCCCATAAGGCGCGCACGTATCCAGTCCCTCTATCTCTCCTTTCAAGGCAGGCCAACATTTTCCGAGCTTTATCTCTGGTTTCATGGACTTGACTTTGTTTAGCCCAGTGCGCCTCCCTGGCATTGTCTAGTGCCACATTATGCAGTGTTTCTTGCGCTATAACTTGTGTCAGCTTGGCCTTCTGTGACTGAGAGGAAAGAAATTCCTCCTGTGCTTGTTGTGTTACCTTCTACGCCTCCTCCATCTCATGCACGCGCTTCCTATGCTTAGCTGCCACCATTGAGATCGCCTCCCCCGTAGCGAGGCCTTATACCCCTCCAAGGTGTCCTTGTCCCTGTATTTATTTCAAAGTGCTCCCCGGTTTTAGCAGCAAAGCGGTCCTCAAATTCAGGGTCCCCCAGGTAATAAGTGTTGAGGCACCAACTCCCTTTGGACTTAGTTATCCCATTCTTTAGCTCCATGACTAACAGGGAGTGGTCTGATATCTCTCTGTTCTACACTCCATTTTGATGAGGACTTTCTCACATTACTTTTTAGAGAGACATGTTCATACAGAAATGGGAATGTAGGAGTAAATGTGAAAGAGTGGGTGGGGGGAGATAGGAGTAGGTTTGCAATTGGGTCTACCGTGAAGGCCATTGAAAAATGGGCACCAATGCAGCATCCAGCCATTGCAAATAAAAAAAATAATTATCCGTCTAAATCAGGTTTGGATAGAAGGTGCTTGAAGCTTATATAAAATTGAAGAGCACAGAGTACAAACAAAACGCAGGACTCCTGGTGCCTACATGATCCAACCTAGGAGTTCACACATTTAAGAACTCTTCTGTATAGTATTGTTCAAAATTATATGTGCCTACCTCGTCTACACATCACATCAAGGTTTCTGTAGTCTGTTTTCAGCTGGATCACACACCTGCTCCCTCTTTTCCATATTCACTGAAAAAACTGTTAGTTAAGAGAGAATGAAGGGGAGGATTTATTGCAACAAACCCTCAAAATTCAGCGGTTGTGGAAAGTGATTATCCAAATGTTATCCACAGTGAAAAGCCCACACATCAGATGGTATACAAAGCTTTTGGTCATCAAATAATGTACATACAATCACATTAAATAAAGTATGCTTCAAACACTCCTACCATCTTGGCCATACAAGTATTTTCAGTCTTTGTTGTTGTTATGTTGCTAATCCTACTGACAAACCAGTTTTTCATCCTTTTTAGCTCCTACCAAAATATGTACCCAAGGTTTTCGGTTTGATCATACCTCAAATATTATTTTGTTTATCTATATAATTATTTTAAAATGGCTGCATCGAGTTTTAATTTTTTTTTAAAGTTAATTACTTTTATGCAACGGCATAGTAGAATTGAAATGTCCTTTTCTTTCAGAACTTCATTTCTCAAATAAGATACGTTCTTGTATTGTGATTGGATATCCCAACTTTACTCATGTGAAGACATTCGGTATGGTGCTCCACATTTGACCAAAATATGGGTTACTGGTACAACAACGGTTGCTCAACTGTGGATTCTGTGATGATTCGCTAGGTATCATCATTTCTCCCCAAGGGGGAGCCCTTTCTCATGAGGCTAGGGAAGTGCAGCTGCTACCCAAAGGTCCCCTTAGGGGTGGTTTAAAGTGGGAGGACCTCATGGGGAAGGACTTCCCCTCTGGGGATAAGGACGATCACCTTGGATGCAACCAGGTATAGAACATCACTACCCCACATGCCTTAGCGCCCCCCCTCCATTATAAACCACCATATTGAAAGTAAACCAATGTATTTCTTTAGTGCCAGGAGTACAACCAAAAGTATTAGGACGAAGAAGAGCACAGAAAACAGGAAGATTACAGACTGGGACGAAGTGGTTTACATGAAGAATGAGGAACGAAGTATACGAAGGAGCCATTGTCAAAAGGTGTTGACGTTACGCGCAGATGGAGTAAGCCCCATAAAGTGGAATGGACTAGACGTCCGGCCTTCCCTCCGCGTTGGAGAACCCGGGAGTTATGAAGTCTGCACTTGACCCGAAGAGAGGAATCTGCAGAGGACACCGGCAAGTGGCTGAGGGATTCCGTGACGAGTCCTGCATCAGCAGGGCTGAGCTCAGCGTGTACCAAGTGACACAGTGCCACAGCCTCCAGGAGGAGGTGGTCCCTGCGGTCCCCAAAGACTGCTAGAAACCACAACACGTGGAGCTGCAGCAGTAGCAAAGCAGATGGACGCAGGAAGCAGGAAGGAGGCCAACCCCACTCCCTTGAGAGACTGGCTCCATGTAAGCCTTTCTCAGAAGGTAACGGGAAGCACAGACGGACCGGTAGGGAGTCAGGGGAGTGAAGAGGTCTCTGCTTCATGCCAGGGAAAGCATGAGGCCCATCAAGGGTCTGGGACCTGTGATGAATCCTGCAGAGTTATCACTGTTCCCCAGCCTTAAGTCCCCTCCCACGTGGCCAGGGGAAGGCAGCTGCTACGTGATCCTGACCCTGGGGGTGGTATTCTGAGGGTGGATTGCATGGGAGTAGATGGCTGTAGGGGGGAGAGTGGTGACTCCACAAGGAGAGAAGCAATATACTTCACTTTATTGTGAAGAAGGTCCATTAATTCCGTTTTTTTTTTTATGGTTTGCTGCCATTATTCTAAACCTCTTTGAACTCAAAGTCCCAGACATCCTCAAGTACTGTGACGGGGAAGAGAAGCAAGGAGTTAATGTGGCAGAAATTAGACATTATCGCAGAGTACGCCGAGAAAGCAGCGTGGCTGGTGGCAGAAGAAATCCCACAAAGGACTATGGGGAGAGAAGCATGCCAGAAGTCAGCTGGTAGTGTTCGAGGCATTCGGAGAGGATCTCGGATCACGAAGAAGCAGAGGGTGCACAGAAGAGCTGTGTGTGGAGATGCGGTCCTGAAGAGCAGCGCCCTTCTTGGCAGCGAAGGCTGGAAGAGCCGATGCAGAGACGTGGAGGAACTGCGCCACTTTAGGGGAGCTTGCCCTTCGCAAGTATCTCTCAACTGCAGCACGAAGAACCGGTGAGTCAACCTTATAGTGAAGGGGGCCCCGGGATGTCCCAATATGCTCATAAGCATATGAAAAGTACTCGAGTACCAAACATAGTAGAACTAAATGAACACAGCGAATGTGGTGCAATTTCCTTGACAGGAGATGTCAGTTGGGGAAAATTTGGGACCAGCATTGCCTAAGCCAAAAGACATTGACAAAAGAATGAAAGGGCCAACAATGGTGTAATCAAGAGAGAATGTTAAAAGGAAAAGCTTAAAAAATGCCCTCAGATATTGGATGACGGTTTGGGGGAAATTGATACAACAATTGAGGAGAAAGTGAATGTGCAGAGAAGCCTGATAAGAATATCAGGTAATTAAACCTTTCTGAACAAGGATACCTGGCAGGAGAGTACACCAGGGGATCTCAGTGAGCCAAAAGTGGGATATTCCTGGCCTGAGAGAAAATCAGGATATCAAGAATTAACAAAGCATCCTTGTGGGATACTTAAGGAGAAAGTGAATGTATAGAGAAGCCGGATAAGAATATCAGGTAATGACACCTTTTTGGACAGGGATACCTGGCAGGAGTACACCAGAGGATCTAGGTGGGCCAAAAGGGTGATATCCTGGAAGGAGAGTAAGCTAGGATAACAAGAGTTAGTTGATGTGTTTCCTGGCAGGAGAGAGTACCAGTAAACTTACTTTGAATTGGTATGTTGAAAAAAGATTTTAAGATCTTGTTTCCCTTGAACATTTTGTTAACCAGAAACCTTAAAAGACATACCTTTCACCATGTTTGAAACTCTATTTTGAAAAAAAGGCATTTGTTTTGCCATCCTAAAAAATAGTAAAGACTGTCCGAGCTCCAGCTCTCCTCCGCTCATCCACCTAGGGTCAGACATCTCTCCAAGCAAACAGCGGGGGGCAGAACTCTTTCCTCGGCTGGGGCCTCCCTCTGGAATAGCCTCATTGCCTCTCTCAAACTTGAGCAGAACCACCTCCGGTGCTGGAAGCAACTCAAGACCTTCCTTTTCGCTTCCTCTTTCTCGCTTCCTCTTCCCTGCTGATGCCCCAGACTGCTCTGCGCACTGGTCACCTGGCCACCAACTGAACTTGGGCCCAGGCTCCTGCATGTCCAGTTGCCCACATATTGCCTCTGGGCTCCCCCAGCACTTAAAGGACTGTATCTGCAAACGTACAGCCCCCTTGTCTCTGCACTTATGAGCCATCCTCCAGCAGCATTTATTGAGCTACTTGCACTTATCCCCCCCAACCCAGCACTTCTCCTCTTCCTCTTCCCCGCACTTGCACGATCTGAATGACAGAAGGCCTAGTAAGATCGTTGTTTTGTCCTCCTTCTGTTTTCCTTGTCTTGTCGCGCCTAGAAACACTTGTATACAGGCGAGTTATAAATGATATCATACCTTATTCGAACCAACACTGTGTAAAAGATACTTTGTTTTGCCATTCTGAAAGATCAGGAGAGAGACTTCCTCTTTTCCATTTCAGTCTGTTTGAAAGAACATTTGTTTGATCACCTTGAGGAGAGTATTGGGAGAAAGACATTTGTAATGCCTTTAAGAGACTGGTCTTGACACAGAATATTGTCAATAGTTTGCTGGAAATAATACAGGGGAACTGAGCCAACCCATGTATAAAAAGTGTTTTGTTGAAGTTATATGTTTGAATATTACACTTTTCTGTTCAGTTGAACTTGGAAAGATTTACCTTGCACATTTTGTTTGTATGCATCAGTGCGAGGGGTCGGATTGAGTTTAGACACAATGTCAACCTGCTTTAGTTTTAGTTTCATAAGAAGGGACACTCTTGTTAGGATAGGGAAAGTTGGGTCTTTATCCAACCCTTTTCTATTAATAGAATGGCTAAATGTTGAGAATGATAACTCTTTGTGTCCGCGTCTCATTTCTGACCCCTCACAGACCCCAACAGAAGGGAAGCGTGCATCAGACAAACCTTCCTCGTACCAGTGGCAGAGATAAGCCCACTGACCACCAGAAAAGGATCTGGGACCTCAACAGAAGAGAAGAGTGCATGCGAGGAAATCTTCCTCATACCATTGGAAGATAAGCCCACTGATCACTGGAGATGGGTCTAGGACTTTGCTGATCCAGTGCCAAGGTAAAATCCAATTGGGAAAAGACCTCTCAAACACCAGAAGGGAGTAATTCTCCTGGTTAGAAAACCAAATCCTTTCAAGTATGCTGAAGAGATGCCAGGGGAAGGGAGTCATTCCCCCTGGCCTTGGAGCGTGCTCATCATTACCAGGAGAAGGGAACCATTCTCTTGGTCCAGAAAGTTGAAAGTACAAAGTACGGGAACTACCAGCAAGGGGAAGGGAGTCATTCCCCCTGGCATTTGCTTTCAAGAGGACATTTTGGGACCACCACCTGTATACCAGGAGTCATTCTGCTGGGGAGAAAACATACTATTAGATTGCTGCAAGCCAGGAGAAGGAAGTAATTTCCCCCTAGTACCTTTTTTTGCAAGAGAACATTGTGGCAACACCATTCAATTACCAAGAGAACCGAGTCATTCTCTAGGAGAACGTTCTGTTGGATGATATTAGGTTTTAGTTGTAGTGTAAGGGATAGAAGTAGGTTGTAATACAGGACAATGGATTTTCATTTGGACAGACATTGACAAATTCTTCAGTTTTAGTTTGAGGAAGGGAAAGCCCTCTTAGAGGTAGGGATAGTGATAGTTTATTTTACATCCATAAAGGTCTGCAGCAATAAACATGGCACATTCCGAAGTTGACAGCCGTGCTAATGTGGTCTTGGTGTGGGAGACACAATTGTTACCATGACCATTTTTCCTCGAGGAAAAAACGGACGGGAGGAGGCCGTGCAGCGCACTGCATGAGGTGGATCGAGGTTTCCTGCAGCCAGAACTTCGCCCACCAGCCGGTCTCTTCAACACGTGAGACTTTCATGCACACAGTGTGATGATTTAATGTAGAATGATGTTGTGCGGTCTGAGGTTATGAATGTATAGTGTTGTATGCTCTATGGGAGCATTGCGTTAAATGAGCCATAGAGAAATGCACCTTGTGTACACAAGTTGAAACCATGAGATGGATGAACCATGAAATGAGTATCGTTTGTATTGATTGTGGGAGCACAGAGTTAAGTGGGCCATTATCAATGTAACTTTGTGATCACAAGAAACAGTTACTGTGACAGAAATGTGAAATTCATGCACTAAAGTGTGTTGTGGGTTGCAGTATTCTAAGAGTCGTTCAGAATTAGAAAACCATGTGTGAACTCCCCTGGAAGGTACGCCAGAATGGGAGTTGATGATCAAGAACCAAAATGGCACAAATACACTGTCAACAACCCTGATTTACAGTTCCCTGTGCATGGGTATTTTGACCTAAAAAACAAATGGGACATTTAAGGGAAATTTTAGCCATCAAGTGTGACAAGGCCATTAGTCCCCTGCAATGGGAAACCTATAAACAATGAGAATATTATGCCAGACAGAAGTCTATGCACGAAGCGCAATTGAAGAAGAAAAAGCCTCAGTCAGAGAGGTATAAAGCACATGCATATGAGCTTTAAAAATGAAGGAAGAATGTGATCACGAGGACATGATGAGAATAAAAGTGGTATATGTGGCAAAAACACCATCCGTCTGACTCCCATGGTCACATCGGAGGAAGAGTTAGATCTGTTACTAGAATGTTTACTTGTTAAACAACCTCCTACGCCCCCTCATCAGAAAACTGTTGGCAAAGCACCCTCTCCATCACCTTGCTCCAATAACAGCTGAAGATGCTGGCACTGCAGAAAGTAGTGGCAGCATGGATCCAGAAAGGGCAGGAAGGGATAGAAATGGCTAAAACGTATGTGCCCAAGCAGCAAGACCCGCTCATATTTGCAATAGTACAAGAGCTATGCAAACAAATGTGGCAGTTGCATAAAAGGGTATAGATGCAGAGGATGAAGTGCATCCCCTGCCAAATTACTATCCGCAAATAGACCAAACAATGAAGGATTATATGATTCTGGCCTGTGTCCTGCAATAGTGTCAGAACGGTCATGTTGGATACTACATGCCCCAACAAAGTCCATGGTAACTCAAGGATTTCCCATGAGAAAAGTGCATGGGTTTTATAATGATAATCCAATACACCAGGTCCATGTCCCCTGGAATAGGATGGAGCTACTTACTTTTACTAATGATTATCCAGATATTAGACAAAATCCAAAACAGAGGTACACCCAGACAGACCTGGTTCTTAAAACCAATCCGCTCACGTTGGGAGATGTAGATCAATTGTTTTTGTGCATTCTGCCAGCAGATATATGGCACCAACGCAGAATGCAAGACAGTTTAGATCCTGTCATGAAGTGGGATGAGCTGACTGTGGCAGCGAGGGAAAGGGGAAAGACTGGGGAATTGTCCAAAGAAATTATAGCTCTTCCAGCACTCCGGATAGGATACATGTAATTTAAATCGAATGAGAAAACAAAGAATTCATTTTGAACGATCAAAAAACATCTAAAAACAATTAACTAATTTTGTTTTTTGGGGGTGTCCTCCCCATGCCCATAGCCCCAGCCTCCCCCTTTTTAAAAAAAAAAAATACTTTCACCACCCCTTAAATCACTTTTCCACTCATTACAACCATATTTAATTAGTCTTCTATAATAAAAAAATTCCTCAATGTTTTGGGTTCGTCCAAAATTGCATTCTTTGTTATCTATTCAATAACATCACTGCATACCCTCCTGATCACGCGTATCCAGCAAGTAGTTCCCTGCAAGCAAATGAATTGGGATGAGCGGACCGCTTGTAGGGAGGAAAAAGGGGAAGTTGAAAAATATTTTGCACGAAAGGAAGAAGCTTTGACCTTGTTTAGTGGGATGGATAGCTCTACCCCAGAGGGGCAAAGGTGTTCTGTTCCCATTTTGTTGATGGGTTGTTAACCCACTTTAAAAAAATTACATTCAAACATATCAGTCCACCTGGCCAACCCAAAGTGCTGCTCAAATATTGACCATGGCTAGGTTTTTATGCAAACAGTCAGGCTAAAGACAAACGGGAAAAGGAAAAAAAGATGAGTTAAAAACCAGAGCATTAATGCAACAAGCTTTTCCAGAAAGAGGCAGAGGTAATATATTTCTTCAGAAGGTGATGCCAATCTTGACCTATGGGTCTGAGGCTCGCAGTCCTAAACCTGTGGAGTGGTGGGATAGAATTGAATCCTTGTTTTGGAAACAAGTACTACATTTGCCCGCTTGCACACCTTTACCATTGATTCGATTTGAATTGGGTTCACTCTCAATGTTCTCATTTGTAATTTGGAAATATTGTGCCTTTTTGCGTAAATGTCTATTGTCTTTAGAGCGATCAGACATTTTGGGAAAGGTGGCCTGTCATCCTTTAGAGCAAAATCAGGCTTTTTCAAAACAATGGTGTATTTTTACTATGAATGCAATGTCTGATGCCTCAGTTGATTTAGAGTTACTTTTGAACAATGAAGCTTGTGCCAAAATGAAAGTCCAGCAACACGATTGGATTCTGACCCAAAATAAATGTCTCAATTACAAGGATTTTGATCGAGCGCTATTTGGGCACAAGCAATGTAGAACAAGGTCTGACTATTTGGCCAAATTTCCTTGTTCAAAGACCCGTCAGAAGTTTCTCCGTTTTCGGTTGAACCTTTGGCCGACATTAGAGGCTCGCAGAAATCAAATTATGCAATCAGAAAATGTATGTCGCTTTTGTAAGAATGTTGACAAAAAAGAAACGTTGGAGCATTGTTTAGTGTTTTGTACAAATGTAACCACTATTCGACAAAAATGCTTTGGAAATTTTTTTGAAGACCAAAACGCACATATTAATAAGAACTTGTGGCATTGTATCTTTTCATCAACTGCCTTAAGGACCAAAATAGCAATTGTACGATTTTTGGATGAAATATTTAGTGTAAACTCATAGTTAGCGTAATTGAGTTAAACTAAATTTGAATTTTAACTGTGGTGAATGAACAAACTGCAAATTTGCTTTTATGAATTGTAGTGTTTGATATTGTGATATCTCTTGATATTTGAAAGGTTGATTTTATTAACCGTATAAATAAAAAATAAAAAAATATACGTATACAAAGGGGAAGAGGAATGTATAGAGGAGTAAGAGGTGGTATTGCCACGCCAAGTAATGGAGCAGGTATGATAGACACTGCGTGTCATTTTTGCAAGGCAGAGGACCACTGGATAAGGGAGTGTCTGCTGTGCCGGAAAAGGCACGGACAATCTTATGGGCCAGGAATGACAAGAGGAACTTTTATAAGGACTGAGGCCGGGAACAGCATAATAACAAATACTCGGACACTGACAGAGAATAATGAGCAACACCATAATTATTTTGACCCTAGACAAGTACAGCAGTATTCAGCTAGGGATTTCTATGAGGAGGATTACAGTAGAATAGACTACATAGCATAGGGCTGCCCTAGAGAGGGAAAAGGGTGCATAAGTATTCCTGTAGATTCAAAAGAGCCATTTGTAGAAGCTACAGTGAAAGACAAACATGCAACATTGCTCCTTGACACAGGTGTGTCCAATACATCAATTTCCCATAAACTAGTGCCCCATATTCCCCTCTCTGGGAAAGTAAACATATGTGGGATTCTTTAATACTCCGGTCCAAAGTCCAATATCTAACCCCGTACAGTTTACTTTAGGTCCTATATCTTACATGCCTCAGCTTGTCATCACTGATAAATGTGCTTTAAATCTGTTGGGAATGGATTTGTTGAAACATTAACTTGCAAATATATATTGCTCACCTGATGGAGCGTACCTAACATGTAATGTAGAGTCTTTCCCAAAATGTTGTGTCACTGTTACTAATAATTTGCCAACTGAATTTAAGGGAGTTGACCCTATGATATGGGCCACTGGATCTACTGATGAAGGATGTACGATAGTTGACCCAGTGAAAATACGGGTTAATCCCAGTGCAGTATTACCGCAAATTTATCAGTATAAAATACCCAAGGAAGGGTTAGAAGGAATTAAGCCTGTAATACAGGATTTTCTAGTTATAGGGATTTTAAATTAAATTGTGGAGAGTCCCTGCAACAGCCCAATTCTTCCTGTGCAAAAATGGATTGATGGGAAGCTTTGGTTCCAGCACAATGGAGACGGATTATGGATCTCCAAGCCATAAATACCATTGTAGAACCACAGAATCCGGTGGTGCTGGACACGACTTCCCTGTCCACCATGATACCGCCTTCAGCCCAATATTTCCCTGCTATACACCTCAAAAATGTGATCCAGGAAGACAGTCAGTACCTATTTGCCTTTAATGTGGAAGGGCAGTCCTACACTACCCCCCCAAGCTACACTGAAAGCCCAAGTATTTACAGCCAAGCATTGAAAACACAGCTGGACATGTTCACACCGACTGCAAATACCACACTGCTCAAATACATTGATGATTTGTTGATAGCTGCAGACACCAAAGAGCAATGCATGCATTGCACTGTCTGGTTATTACAATGTTTAGCACCACTGGGACATAAAGTGTCACTAATGAAACTACAGTTCTGTAAAACTCAGGTCACCTATTTAGGACATTTATTGTCAAAAGGGGAGCGTAGATTACACTCTCAGCACCTAGAGGCTATAATGAAAATGCCGGTCCCCATCACACAAAAAGATGTCAGAGGGATTATAGGGAGGATTTTATTTTGCAGGCAGTGCACTCCCAATTTTTCGCTTTTAGCAAAACCACAGTTAGAACTAACACCAATTAGCTCTCCAGCCCCCCCCCTTTCCATGGACTGCTGCTCAGCAAGAGCTTTGATGTTGTAAAATCTGCTTTATATAATTCACCTGCTTTAGGCCCGCCTGATTATACTAAACCATTTACATTGTTTGTGCATGAAAAACAAGGCTTTGCGTTATCTGTACTAACCCAACAGCAAGGGGGTGAAAACAGACAATGTGCATATTTTTCTTCCACATTGGACCCAGTGGCAAAAGCACTGCCAAATTGTTTAAAGGGGTGTAGCGGCTGCAGCCATTTCTATGAAGCAAGCCAACGCCATAATATTGGGACACCAAGTTAGATTGTCTGAGCCACATGTGATTGATATTTTATTGAACAAAATAGCACCTGACAAATGCCAGGTTTACTAGACATGAGCTGACATTATTGGCTCCAAACATTACCATACAACATTGTAACACTCCACATCCTGACACTTTGCTACCCCTCCCATCAGATGAATCAAAAGTAATGCATGATTGGGTATTAATAACAGATAATAAAACAAAGGGACGGGTAGATTTGGTGGATAGCCCAATTGATATACCTACATTATATGTTGATGGATCATGTTTTAAATTACCAGATGGTACTTCAACATTGAAAACCATTGTTGAGACTTGTAGGATATCTCGGCATTCAGCCCAAGCCGCTGAAATGATTGTTCTTACCCGAGCTTGTGAGTTCAGCTCTGGTCTTGTTAATATTTACACTGACAGTGAATATGCATTTGGAGTAGCTCACAACTTCTTGGCTGAGGGAAGATTTTTAACTTCACAAGGGACAAAAATACAGCTTGGTACATTGATTTCGAAAGGATTGTATGCACTCACCCTGACAAAGAAACTAGCCATCATCAAATGCAATGCACACAAGGCTGTTGCAGATGATGCAGGAACAGGTCATGCTTTTATTGACCAAATTGCAAAGGCAACTGCACAATCCCCTGTTCCCTTATGTATGTCACAAACATGATGCATTAATTATTAGGATAGAGACTGGTGTCTGATAGATCAAGTGGCTCAATAACAATATAGTATTCTTCAGAATTTGGCTAAAATCTATTTAATTTTACAACATGATTTAAAATGCACATATATACAATACATGAATTGTACACATACAAATCAATAATGATCACATGTCATATTACATCAATGAATAGTGGTGAAGGAAGTAGATGCATAAACACTGAAGGTTGTTAATTTGAAACATATACTAGTTGTTTCTTTTTCAATAGAAAAAGAAACTTTAACATGGTTTCCTAGTTTTTTCTTAGACCTCTTATGTTAGTATAGAAGATTCTTGGCTCAACATGTTTCTGTTCTTTTAGCTCTATAATAGTGAACATTCATCAGGCGATATCACCATCCAGTAATTTGAGTCGCAATGCTAAGGTGAGTATTTCATGAATTCTTGATCGGTCAGGGTTAAAACATATTTTGAAAAAATAGTATGAGCTATTAGTGCTGTCAATCTGTTTTGGTTCATAGTTAGAACCTTGAACCAGAATACAAGTGAATTACCTGGAGCGGTTCTGTGGGGGAGGACAGTATTCTTGGTTATTGTGGTGAAGACTTGTAGGTAGTCTTTGCTTCTGGCCCTCTGTGGAGAAAGCATATCAATACTGCTTTTTAGTCGCCATTTCAACTATAGGTGGCACTCGTACCTAGCGCTGCTCAAATCGAAACCTACTGTTCTTATAAGGCAAAGTAAGTAAGACCCACCTGGTGGTGAGATTTTTTTTTAATCTAACTCTTGCTGGTCCAATCGTTCATTATTTTCAGTTATTCAATCTCTTGTTTTCAGTTCTGCAATGGAGTGCGGAAAGATTGGAATGGAACTGCATTCATGTGTGTTTGTACAGTAAACAACTACATCAGCTGGGTGCTTATTCTTAGTCCTTTAAATATGACTGACCTTGCGTTTTCCCTTCAGTCGCTCTGTGTTGGTTCTTTTTTTAGTAATTATCTGTGTCGTCTTGGGAATGCTGTTTTGATGTGTTCTTTGTCTTCAATACCTCGCCCTGTCAGTTAACCAAAAAATAAAGTGGTGATTTGTAAAAGCTGTAGCTTTGCCTTACCTATTATGTGGTTTACAAAAATATGCCACGACAACAGCATACCGTCATATCGCTCCAAAGAAGTGCATCCGTTAAGGACAAAAAGGACTGAATGGTGTATGACAGATTTATGTATACTATGTTGATTCTTATTATATTGTCTGTTATTGGAGGAGGATTATTGGTAGAATATGTTATGAATCCAACCATCTACAATACCACTATTGATGTGCCTACGTTATCCTCTGTACAAAAATAGCACAGGGAGACATTTCTAGAGAAAAATACTGGTTTTCACTGCTACATAACACATATGATATCATCAATAGAAGCAACTGTTATATCTGTCTGTATTACCCAGCCTATGTTGGTGAAGGCCTACCGTTGCAGGTAGCTCCCTTTACCCTTCACCTTATGTTATGCACTACATATAGCTGTGGCTAGGGGAGGCCCCCTTTCTTTAGCATATACGCTAAAATAGGTAGCACCAAGCGCAACTCGCCAGGTATCCCATATCAGTATCTTTAGGAAAATCTTCTAAAAAAGGAGGGTTGTGAGAGTGTCAATATCCCTAATGGAACCTTCCCGCTAAAGGACCTGTTCCCTAGCGAATGGCATCATACAGCAATCAACCACCTTAGCTGCCTTCCCATGCACCTTTCCTTCATATAAGGAACAGTACCGTCTTAGGTAGTATGCGCATCTCCAGCGATGGTACAAACTATACATTGCAACTATACATTGGTGTTTAAAGGCCCTCTCTATGTAGGGGAATCAGTGCACTGTATTTGTGCTACCAATACATATTCTTGGTTACCTTCTGACTGGGTAGGGCGATGCCACATGGGGTTTGTGCTGTCTGCTATTATGGTGAAAGATAGCCGCTGGTCCTCTCTCTCACGACAAAAGCGTTATCTAACGCAGGATCATACTGGACCTCAGGTAATTAGAGATGCTTAAAGCAATCATTTCATAGTATGGCCCTTCGGTTAATTCCAGAGATATATGCAGACCATCACAACTGTTAGAAATTACTATAGATGAAACATCAGATGCCCTTGCCAATATCACTATTGAGTTGGAAGCTGTGCACCTTGTAGCATTGCAGAACAGAGTAGTACTCAAAATGATTTTGGCAGAGAAAGGAGGGGTTTGTCAGATTTTCAGGAAACAATGCTGCTCATTCAGACCAGACTCTTCCCTCTCAGTGTGGCATGCTATTAACAATCTCCACAGTATTGCGAACTAAGCACACTTCCCTATGGGTACATTGGCTATTGGTTGATCTTTATCTTCCTTAATGACAACATTCAGGTGGAAACTATTGTCCGTTATTTTTGTTTTACTGACCATTTTCCTTTTCATATATATTTGTATTAATTGTGTGCCTACCTTGTGCCAGACATTAGCTTCATGACTCAGACCTCGGACAACTTCAGTATCCACCACAAATGCTTTTATTATGCAAGAGAATGTTATTAGGGGCATGCAAGCCATAGATGTAACAGATTGACTTACTTACTAATATTACATTGTGATAATAGAACTCCTGTTCAAAGGGCCAATTGTGAAAAAGGGTAACTATAAACACTCTGTAAAATGAATTAACAGTTATTTTTATCTGGTCAGTTTTGTGCACATGGTTATAGTGCTTGTCTTGCAGAAAAAAGAAACTGTTTGCTTTACACGTACGCATGTATTCTTAAAGCAAGCCCAAGGAGTGTAAATAGCCCCGGTGCTTTAGCAGTAAAGTGAGACCCTGACTCCTTGTTCACATTTAGCCTGGTGATTGAATGCCTGTCATGAAGCAATATAAACACCAAGGGGATAAAGCTGCTGGTTCTCAGAATAACTGAAGAGGCACAGACGAAGTCAGTTGCTTCGTCCGAGCCCCTTTTAAGCGTATAAATAAAATATCATGTGGACGCGTTGAAATCCTCTGTGCTGGTGTCTCATTCTGCTGTTTGTGAGCACAGGCGGGTATTATGCAAAGTATTGCCCACAAATTGACAGTTTTTTCTATTATTGGCTCAAGGTATTGCTGGAGACTAGTTGAGCTCCGCTGTAGACATACAGCAGCATGCCCCTTTGATGAACGCGAGCGTGAATATAGAGGCGAAGAATTGCGAAGTGATGAGGTAGAATCCTATGCAGAGCCAAGCCTCTAGCGTACTGATGTCCTGGAAGGGTAGATCTGTGCTAGACCACAGAGCCAGTGGTAGCGTGGAAGGAAAGTGAGGAAGCAAAGAAAGCAAAGACGCTGCAGGGCCGGCGGTGAGAGAGGTGACATTGCCTGTAGCCGCAGTGGGCCAGGGACCCCACAATCAACGCCAAGAGGAGAGAATAAATGAAAGAATCCTCTGTTCTGGATACGAGCCCCAAGTAGTAGTTCGCAGTGGCGGGCAGTATCCAATAAGCAGACGCTTACAGAGGCAACACCGCAGAGGGAGACACAGGAAAACAGTCTTCCTTGGTGGTATGACCACGGTGCATCCGTGGTGGGTCGGGAACCTGAGAAACAGCACCGAGACCAGGAGGGAACAGAGGAAAGAATCCTCCATTCTGAATTCAAGAACCAAGGAGACCGATGTGTCGGGCAGCATTCGAGAAGTAGGCACTTATTGTCATGATGCCTACCCCCGGGGACCCAGACCAAGTCCAGCAACCTCGGAAGCAGGCATCATGTTATTCCAAGCAAGCCCAACAACCCCTACTAGGGGCTATTTGGGTGCAGTCCTGGCGTCTATGGCGCCAGGCTCATATGGAGAGTCAGTCCTGGTGCCATAAGCGCCAGGCTCATAGATTAAAACTTACCTGATGCAGACCATGCTGCAAGAGCTCCAAGCCAAAAGAGGCTTGGAAGGGACTACTTTACCTAGGGACTATTTTTTATTCGGGTGGGGCTGGGGAGGAATACTTACCTGGGACTACTTTGGAGGCTATTTAAACCACGCCCGAAGAGCAGCACACCCTTCGCGGTATTCTGCATCCAGCAGCGTAACGCTCACTGTGCCTGCAAGTCTGCATCCAGTCTTCTGCCACGCCCGCCTCGAGTCTGGAGCTCCTAGAAAAAGGGAGAAAGAAGGAGAAAAGGTGAGAACAAGAGCAATACCTTTGATCCTTACCTGAATTCCCGATCCATCACGCCTTCGAGCTAGAAGAAAGAAGTTATTTTATGCGCGTCGCCTCGCCTACTGCAGCGCCGCGCTGAACTCAATGGCCTTCGTAAAATCTTCACATTCCACTGCATCCTTCTACATGTTCCCGCCGCACTCCGGCACCTAAGGGGAAGACAAGAACAGCAAGGTGAGCCAAGGGAATACACAGAGGCAATATTAGTTACCCCCCATAGACTTACCTGATTTTATCACCGGGGGTACTATTCCTCTTCACGGGTCGACGCAGCTTCCACTGCATCCTCGCCGAACCCCGGCCCCTAAGGGGAAACAAAAGGACAGCAACGTGAAACAAAGGGACAAACAAGGGGAAACCTCCTCACCACAATAGACTTACCTGATTTTACCGCCGTAGGCATTATTCCCCGAGACTTCATACTTTCTCTCAGCGCCTGAATAAGGGAGAAAGCAACAGGTTACATATTGACATTATTTTATCGAACTGTGTTGGATAATACAATTCCTTATCTGAATATTACCGGTTGCCACGAGGAACTCTTCGCTAGGGTCAAGCTGCAACCTGCAAGGAATCGGACAAGAGTGAAAGTCAGACATTTGAACTCTTACGAACTACATACTTACACGTCTTGCCGGGAATCTCAGAGTCAATATAGTTCTGGAACTCACCAATTCCTCGAGCCAGTGAAGCAACTGGTTATCTACACGCCCCTGCGCTCAATGCAGGATGGAGAGCTCATCTTTCCAAACCATCAGGTGAGACTATAAGAGGGGACAAAGGTGATCAGTGGGGAGAATAGCGGGAGTGGGGGGGGGCGTTAACGCTCACCTCCACAGGTGGTTAATTCCCTTTCTCCATTTGCAGAAGAATATTCCTACGGGCCAAGCAAATGAAGCTAGGTGGGCCAGTCCAGTCCGTCATCTCGGCACTACGCGTCACTTTGGTGGAGACCGATCGACGCCCCTGTGGGAGCCAGGTGAGCGTAACACTTATAGGCCAAGAATGCTGAGAAGCGAAGCGTATAGCCACAACCCCGCTGGGAAGTCACCATGCTGGAGCACGCCCAGAAATACAGACGGTACCAGGGTTGCCCAGGGTGGAGGACGGAACCCCAAAAACACAGAGAAAAAGGGGTTACAGGAGCCATAGAAACCCAAGAGATGAAGATACAATAGAAATATTGAAACCAGCACAAAGCTTAAGAAAAGCAGAACGCCAAAGGGAGCTGGAAGGCCCAAGAGAAATAAGAGACATTTGGAAAACCCCTTAGAAAAGGGAATCTGGAAGATTTAAATAAGAGGGTCATGATATAAAGCCAAAAGAGACATTTGAGAAACCCCCAAGGAGAAGGGAATCTGGAGGATTCAGCCAAAGGGGTCATGATAAAACCCAAAGAGACATTTGGGAAATCTAAACAAAAGGGAACCTGGAGGGTTCAAGCACATGGATTAAGACATCAAGGCAAGGAAGAGACGTGGCTAAAATGGTGCGGAAAGGACATCATTCCAAAAATGTAAAGGAATAGAGACTTTTACTTTAAAGTGATTTGCAACTGTTCCTGAAGAATTTTAAAGAAGAGAGGAAACCCCTTTTATTTTGAACTGTTTGTGAACATAATCTCCACAGCGAGATCCTCTGTACATTGGTCTAAGAAAGCCTCAGCGAGAAGGCCATCACCTGGGCAAGTTTGTATGTTATTTTGATTATAGTGGTAGGGCTAGAAGCAGATTGGTTACAGACTGAGGACTGAGGACTGCCTTTTTTGTTGATGACTGACAAGCATCCTTAGTTTACTTTATAGGTAGGGAAATCCCTCATAGCAATAGGGACTTAGGCATTCTTTCTTTAGTTTAAAATAAACACATTCAAATTGCCAACCCCGAGTCGGTCTGCTCCTTCTGGTTAGCCACATAATCTATCAAACTAGCACTGTTCATAACTTTTTACTCTTGGCCTCTTCCTATCAGACACAAATGTAAGGCTCTCAAGCACGACCGACACTTCACTTGATCATTACGTAAAGCTAAGTGTCTTGTATTGTGCGAAGTGTCGGTTCCTGGAAGGCCTTTCTTTTTTATATTGAAATCGCTGTATTGGCATTTCATATAAACACATGCTAACCATAGACAATGCTTGTTCTCTGCTGTGCAAAATAACCCAACGGGTGCAAAGCATGAATTAGTTTTCAAAAAGTGATTAACAGAGTTTGCCAATTAAAATGTTCTTGATTAGCAAACCAAACCATTTGATTAGCAATGTTGTACCAATATTTTTAATGTCAACATAGTTGTACCCAAAACATAAAATGAGCATCAACACAGCATTTTTGTCTACCGCTCAAGTAAGACATTAGTGAGATGCACAGGCCTGGCAGTTAAAGAGGAAGGGGGGAGGACCGAAACGTTTAATTTGTAATGGGATGTTGTAAAGCTGAAACGCGGATGTCCTCGTTGTTTGTAATGTTTGGAGTGTTAACAAAATAATAAAAATTATTTAAAAAATGCACAGGCCTGGAAAATTCATTAAATTTCTGTTAGACCTGCAGGTTGAGAAACTTAGTTTAGCTAATCGACCTAAGAGAATACACTCGACCCATGGCAACTGATGACAAAAATATGTAAATCAGCTTTCTGTAAAATAGTGCATGCCACCACAAACCCCAGCTTTCTGTAAAATAGTGCATGCCACCACAAACCCACTTTATGTTTGGCACACTGCTGCCAGAGGCCAGCCATTGCCAGTGAAACTTTTATTTGACATTTACTGCAAACAAAGTAAATGTTAAATAAAAGTATCAAACATCTCCAGCAAATGGTACTTGCCGTTCATAAAAGTCTACTCAAGTGGGCGAGTAGACTTTGCAAGACCTGGATGAGTGTTTGTAAAATGTAAAAAGGTCAGCTGCATGAATGGACACACATTAATAAAAAGATATGATAAAAAAGGCTCTGAAAACAGTTTGGCCAGCACTCTAACACAGGTGTGAATATATAATCCAATCATAATCGTAGTGCAAAGCGAGCTCTGGAGGCTAACTGTATAGTGTTGCAGAAGATCTGTAGATGTACAGAGTGGATGGAACTATTAATGACTACTTTGTGTAAACAAACTTAGCTTTGCGTATGTATTATGTAAGAGGAAGGAAAGTAAGAGACTAAGCAGAGTGGATGGTTTAGCAGGCAGAGAACTGGGAAAATTAAGTGGAATATTGCAATTTTTGGCCATCTCACTTTCAGGATAGCTGGTATAAAGCAACAGGGTAATAAGATAGAATGTCAATGAGTATGGTATCAGCTCATGGGTTGAGCTCCAGTTGCACAGATGTATGCAACAAGCATGTCATTGATCTGGGTTTTCCACGAAAGCATTTGGCTGTGTGAACGTGTACATTTTCAAAAGAGTTCCCTCGTCAATTTGATGCATCTTCCCAAGTTAAGTGAAATATAGTTGAAATTATGAGATTTATAAGCACTAACCTACATTTTACTATAAAGCTTAGAGACAAAACTGTTTACAGTAGCAATACCGTATGCATTATGTAACAACTTAAATTTTTAGGAATGGAATTACATAACACATACTGGTCTTTGCCAGACAGGATATAGTTAGCTTAATAAAAGTATCATCCCAGTTATGTCTAGTTAACTATTATTTGAAAAAGAAAACAAAATCCTGCCTAGTACTCTCACACAGGCCTTTGGTACTCAAGATTGGAGGAGAGGTTTACTGCTGCACTCTCTCTCCATTAGCCTCTTTGAACTTGCAGTGAACAGAAAATAAAAAAGGGGGCAGAGAGGGACCGGGTCAAGAGAAGAATGCAGGGTGAGCTGTGCTTTCATTGAGTAGGGCAACTTAAATAACTTGCTTTGCTACACAAGTGTCAATTTAATTACCAGGCCTACATAATGGCATATGAAATTGCTATGCGACACTGCTCATTTTATGCTTTGGTGTGTGTGAACAGAGCAAAAAACAAATAAAAACAGAACCATAACATAGAAGCCTTGGCTATTCCCCTTTCCCAACCGAAGACCCCCCCTGTGTTCCATCCTTGCCTCCCCCTATACTCACCGAAAAGGTTGGCACGTGCATTAAGAGCGATTGAGCAGCCCCATAACCCTCAGTCTTAGTAAATATTGTTCATCCGAGCATAGGATAGGAAAGTTTCCCCACCTCCCAAAGAAAACCTGCACTTCATTTTCTGAATAGTACTGGACCTTCTCAGTCCTCAGCACGGACCACATACATGCCCACTAATCCTCCACTGTAGGTGGCCTCAGCGACTTGAAAAAACGCTGCCATTGTAGCTTTTGTGATCAAAAGCACGGTTCTCATTAAGGGTGCATTGGAACAGCAGGTGACCCATCTACCTCATCCGAACACCCCTAGCAGACATACAACTGGGTCCTGCAGTAAAGACACTCCGGTTATAATATTCAGTGTCTCCACCCAATAATCGGCTGAACTTTGGACATCACCAACAGATATGCAAGTATTTTCCTTGTGCACCACATCCCCTCCAACCCAAACCGTTCTCTCGCTCCCACCTCATGTGCTTCTGGTCTATTCGGGGAAAGGTATCCTCTAGCCAGAAATGTGAAACCTTTTTCCACATATTGTACGCTCCTAGTCATCCCCTTCAACCCATTGCATTCCTCTTTCTAGCTCTCAAATTGAAGCTCCAAGCCCAGTTCTTTCTGCTAGGCTTGAACGTATGATGGCAGAGACTCAAAGAATAGAGACAAGAAATAAGCCTAGTGGAGTCACCTGGTGTAAAAATAATGTTTTCGAATTATGTTAATGGTCTACTGGCAGCTTTACTCTGCAGTGGCTGCATTGCCCAGTGCCGGAGCTGCCAATACTGGAACCCGTCCTTCTCGCCAAACGCAAACCTTTCCTCAAAGGACCGAATGTGGGCATTCTCAAACAGATGTGTGAGAGACTCGCAACTCCCCTCTCTCCAGTTAGCAAAGGTTAGGCCATCGTAGACTGGTAGGAAGTTGGGGTAATAATGGATAGCAATGAGGGGAGAAGGCAAAGACCCAATGCCACAGCTGCACCATCCCAAACCTGCATAGTCCCGATAGCAGCAGGTCATTTATACAAAATCCGGAGCATGCCACTTCTCGTGAGCGACGGAAGGAATCTGTGGTTTGCCGGCGACCTCCTCCTCAATATGACATCAACTCCTGGTTGTACGCGGATTAACCCATTCATGCATAGTCCTCAACTGAGCCGCTTGATACTACCTGTTTATGTTTGGCAGCACCATCCCAACCAGCTCCCCGAGCCTGCACAAAGTTGCCCTGGAAATCCTAGCCCTCCCATTCTTCCACACACACTCTAGAATGTCCAGCAGCAAACCACGCAGAGTTCGAGCCAGGATAGCAACCAGTGCCTGAAAGTAATACAGCAGACGCAGAAGAATGTTCATCTTTATTGCAGCGACTCTGCCAAACCACGATATTGTCCTCATCCCCCATGACTGTAAATCAGTTTTGATTGCTGCAAACAGCTCTGGATAGTTCGCTTGCAACAACCCTGTGCACTGCAGTGTTAATTGACCCCCCCCAATATTTTAGTCTCTTTGCAGTTCCATAGGCAGGTCTCGACATAAGGATTAACGAAACCAAACCTGACACTACAGCCACCACAAACGATACAATCTGGCAATATTCGGCAAGTCGTTAAAATACTGCTTGTGAGGTCATTAACCTCCGACAGAGCCTTGACCAAGGCGCGCTTGTAAGCGTTCTTGATCCCATGTGTCCTGCCTTTAAAAGTACATATAAGATTAATAGATCACCATCCCTGCATCAGGTCTGACACAACAGCTTTGGATAAGGCAGACAACGTAATAGGGGAAACCACTGGTGGCGGGGTGTGGTGGGGGGAAAATGTAGACACGGAATTGCCCAGGCTATGCAAACATCCACCCGACCCACCACCTGTGAGCACCATGACTGGTGTAGGGGCAGGGAGACCTACACCATCCATCCTACAGGCTCAACTGGAGGAGGTGGGTTAACCCAGGAAAGGGTCGCTCCCTTTGGTGTTGTAAGACCTACTGTGATCCAATCCTCTAGAGTTTGTGAAGTCCTGTCTGCCATTTGGGGGTCAATATTCTCGGCCTCGGCTGCTTTGATCGTCGAACGGCTATTAAGAAATATGTCAATGATCTCCAAACATGTATCTAGATGGCTGTCATCACAGCTTGTTTTGGACTGTTCCCATACTGCCCTTTCCAAGTCTTGCAATCGCTGGACAACACACACCATGAACGATGAAAAAGGAGACATGCGGGCATCCCTGGGAACTGGATCAAGGTCATCCACCCAGGCACTGGTGGTAGCAAATGAAGAGCTCTCTAGACACTTGTTACACTGTGCCATCAAGATGGAAATGTTAAATGGCGCCTCGTTCGCCACCTCGGGATTGCCCTGGGTTGCCACGATTAGCTCCGAAACCTCATGGATCAAATTTCCGAGCTGGAACTCTCACAGTCACAAGGCGGCTGGTCACAGGGGAAAGCAATGGGTCTTCCAAGGCTACGCAGGGCACTATACCGGACTCCTGCATCTCGAAGCCAGGGGCAACTTTGTCCTGGGCATGCACGTGTGTTTAATTGTGGATTTGGGCTTGGCCTCAACAGGTTTCCATAAACCACTTGGAAAGCTAAGGTCTTCTATACGATGGGCAGACACTCCAGGCTTCAGTGGATCCAATGATTCCAACTGGTCCAGCGGTACTTCCATGGTGGGCCCCTGAGCCCCACTTAGATCCTACAAATCACCATGTGCCTCTACTATGCTCAAGAGGGAGCCCAGGGGGCAGACTGGAGGAGCCAGACAAGGAACTACCATATCAGTGGTTGCTCACATCACTTGTTCCCTCCCCCTGCATAAATCAACAATGGGACCTCACCTTCAATAGAAACCCTACCAAGGTGGCGATTCCGAGGTGGAGAAGAACAGGCAATGAGCCCACTGGTCATATAGGCGACAGGACCCTGGTTTAAACCAAGAGATGGTGTAACTTTCTGTCTTCTCAGGGCCCATCCTAGAGTTGACTGCATCAATTTGTTCCCCCCCTTTAACATTTAAGAGGACAGGAATTTGTTTCGTCCCAACATCCCAGAGGCGCTCTTCTTGATCTCAGCTTGAGTACCATCCCAAACCAGGTAAATTTTGCTTGTATTATAACTCAGGCAGCTCACACCAGAGTGAACGTTGCAATCAATAACAAAGGCGGGCGGGGGAGGGGCTCGAAGAATAACTCTTGCAGCTCCCTACCCCTGTGTAACCAGCAGTCACTACTCTCGCCACAATTATTACACTTGTTATCATTCTCATCATCGTTCTTGTTGCCGCTAGCAGCCACAGGTTTGAGGGAGCCACTGCAGGAAACCCTTCAAGTAGGCAAGCTCCTCACACTCTGCCCAGAAATTAAAGAAAAACACACAGCAGTGAAGCTTATATTGATAAATCAGGATTTGTATAAAACAAGGTAACCTACCTACTGGTTTGAAGGCAAATGCTACTTCAGACAAGCGCCGTTTTATCCACTTCCCCAGCTTTACCTACTAAAAGCAATGTCCGCAGATAGCACCCAATCCTTGAGATCCTCTAGGGTAACTGGCATATGGCCTGGGACACAGCAGATGTACTCCACTCCAGTTCCGTATTTTGCTGGAGGTCGCCAGGCCCCAAGCTTCCTTGGGCTCCTGGTCAGCTTGACTAGGCACCAAAAACAGAAAGGTTTTCCCCCGCCGCTCCGTCTAGCCCCAATTGCTACTCAAGACTGCCTTCACAGAGGAACAGACACCAGCTCCAGAGCGTGTATGCAGCAACTCGTTAGAGAAAAGCATAAAAATGCCAAAGAATGTGAAGCTGCACTGCCTGCACCACATCCATGAACCAACGTGCCTAGCAGCGGCTTATGATGGGACTCAATTCAGTTTCTTGGACTCCGTTGCTGGTTTAATATTAAGTGCCTCACTTTTACCTAGGTTCACCTTGAACCCAGAAACCTCACAAAAGGACTCTAAAATCCTGAGAAGTCGAGCAACTGAGGTCTCAGCATCTGACAGACAAATTGCGCCAACTTGAAAGCTTTAGCACGATATGAGATATCATGTACTCCCTGTTCAGCTCCGATTCTCACAGCCCGAGGTTCCATGACGATGGCAAAAAGTAACGGCGAGAGGGGGTACCCCTGCCTAGTACCCTACGAAAGTGTGAATCCCGTAGACAAAAAAGCCATTAGTGGCCACCCTAGCAACTGGACAGGAGTATAAAGCGAATATACCCTTAATGAACCCTTCCCCATGTTAAATCTCTGAAGGACTTCCCGAAGGAAAGGGCGCTCAAGACGATCAAAGGCCTTTTCAGCATCTAAAGCCAGGAGCAGAGACGGCATCCCTGTTCTATGTGCAATATCAATGAGATCAACAATCTTTTGCACATTATCGGATCCCTGCCTTCCACATACAAAACCCGCCTGGTCTTCCCCAATCAGCTCTGGGAGGATTCTATTTGGCGCATAGAAACACTTGTGTAGAGGCGCGTTATATATGCAATATCATATCAAGTCTGGACGCGAGGATTTTAGCATATAGCTTAATGTCTGTGTTAAGCACAGCTATAGGCCTATAAGAGGTGCATAGACTAGGGTCCTTGCCCTGCATAGTTATCACAATATTTTAGCCTCCCCCACAGATCGAGCAGTGACACCATCTGCGAACATAGTTTTAAATAAGCTATGAAGAGGGTCCATTCATCTGGTAGATAACTGTTTAAAGAAGGAAGCTGTGAAACCTGGGACCGCCTCCCCCACCTCATCGATGAGATTGCCTTTAAGATTCCTTCCTTGGTGATTTCCTGGTTGAGTTGCATTGCCTGCTCTTCTGTAAACCTAGACGGTATCAGGTAATACTGTCCCCATAAATAAAGTTGCCACACAACGCCGGGAAACGGCATAGGCAACGGCATAGGCGACATTATTTATGGAGACAATATATGAGGTAAATATGAGGTAAATGAGAGCAGGGGTTACGGCGGTGTCCCCCGCTCCATTTAAAAAAATGTGGAGGTTGCGGGGGTTGTCCCCCACAGGTACCATAGGTTAATGTTGCCACAAACAAATGGCACCATTCTTGTATGGCGACATTTTTGCGGGGACATTATCACATGGAACCGCCTAGGCAAGGAGCAGCTGTTTAAAAACTTCTCTATATTGGCAGACCTGTACAGAACGCTGCAGAACTTGTCAAACTCAACCAAGATCTCCTTGCTACCCGGAGCCATATTACCATTAGCCCCCTTAACTCCTGCAAATCGGAGACGAGCTAGCTCTTTGTTTAAGCTTCCAAGCTAGGATCTTACTCGCCTTTTTGCCTTCTTCAAAGTATCTGTGTTTTGAGCGAATCATAGAATACTCAGCCCTAGATATCTCAATCATATTAACTGGTATTATACAGCGCGGCTAGACAAACCGAATCGTATCAAAGCACAAAGGGATATATGACTGGGCTGTTGGATCCCATCTGTGGGGTGGCAGCTAACCTCTTGGAATTGCCCAACCAAAAAGCATTACTGGAACAAATTATTTTTGTTTTTTACGAAATTATGTCAGGGAGTCAGATTTTCTAAGTTCCCGCGGAAGGCTACTCCAGAGCTTCAGCCCGAACACCGAAAATCTGCAGTCAGTGGTCTGCTCCCTTCTGACTTTATTGATTGCTGTAGCTTTAGAAATTAATATACCCCTTATGTTAGCCATTAAGGCATCCCATCGCACCATTTCTGGGACCTGGCCAACAGGGTTGGAAGAATAGAAATCCGTAATCGTCTTTTCAGTCTCCTCGCGCACATCCTGATCTCCAAGGAGGAATTGGTTGAGTTTACAATCTGTGCCCTGTTTCTCTAGAGGAATATCAACGTTCATTAGAACTGGGCCGTGATCTGAAAAAAATCAATCGTACCAATGCACACACTTTTAACCAGGAGTATCAACTCCTTCCCAACCCAGAAAGAATACATTCTAGAATACATACGGTGAGTGTGCGAGAAGAAAGTATAGTCCTCCACCAACAGACGGGTATGCTTCCATACATCCATCCTCGCCACTCCCCAGTATCGCCCCTTAGAAGTGTCCCAGTTGGGATCCGATGGAAGATTAAAATCCCACCCCTCGGATTATATATCCAGTTGAAAGCACTAGGCGCTTCCCCAGCACTGTGCAAAGAGCCATTTTTGTCCAGAGTTTGGTCCATATTGTGAAGCTAGGTTAACCTGCGTTCCCTCCAATTGTCCTGAAACAAACAGAAAGAAACCTTCCTTATCCGATTTCACCTGGCCCACTTGTAAGGATATTTTCTCTCCCGAGTATACCCAACACCCCCCTTTTTAAAAAAAAGTTATATTTGGAATAGAATTGCTGTGGGTATGCCCTGCTTTTCATTCTGCCTAGGTCCACCCTCCTCACGTGCATCCCCTGCAAGAACGCCACCGAAATCTGTGATGTTTCATCCGATGCAATAGAATATTACGCTTCTGGAGGGAATCAAGCCCTCTAACATTATATGTAATAAATTGCAATCCCATCACCCCAGAGAAAAAAGGAGAATACATAGCATTCGCTTACAGCTTAAACTGGCTGCAAACCCCAAAATCCTCACTCCATAATCAGAACATGGGACATACTGCCATGGTGAACTTCAACTAAACAAACCAGCCATTAACAAATAACAACAAACATGTACAAAACCCGTCTCCACAGGCAGAGATAAGCGGCAACATCCAACAGGACAGGTTTCACCCCCTGATGAATTAGCCTCCTTCCCTAACCCCTGGACGAGATAACCCTCATCACCCCACTCTTCCTCTTTTCCTAAAATGCCAGCAACGACATGTTCCTCAAAACACATAGTAACCCCTTACCCAACTTTACACCAGGCTCAAACCTTCGGACCTTTTACCACCCTTCCTCCGTCTTCTCGTCCCCCTGTTGCGGACCAGCCTCCATCCCCTGATGGCATACCCCTCAGATCCCAGAGCAATCCCCAGGATCGTGGCTACCTCATCTGGAGCGGAACACCACCACTGATCCCGCCCCTCCCCCAAGAGAAGAATTGGCCAAATAGGAAAGTCCATCTATATTGAATTTGCTCCTGCCATAGCTTTGCGTCAGTGGCCGGAAAGCCAATCTCTTGCTTGCCATAGATGATTTCACTTTTTGCTTTGGAGGCTTTCACAATGAATTCCTTCACTGTGTAGACTTGAAACTTCTTCACAAGTATGTCTCTGGGTTGTACATGAGACCCTTACATAATGAGCCTATCCTGTGAACCCCTTCTGGCCCACTATGCTCCTCAGCCACCTCTGGAAATGTATCCATAAAGAATTGGAGAACCCAAGCCCTTAAGTCTGATCCTTCAGCGCTTTCCTCCAGGCCACAGATTCTGAGGTTCTCCCTTCTAGGTCTATTATCCAAGTCCTCAATAGCAGAGACCAGTAGGTGGATGATGTTCTCTTGAAGTGATAGTGATTGTATTGCCTCTTATGCATCCCCAAGGTTCGCATTTATTTGGTGCAGATCTTTACACAGATTCGCTAATGTTTTCTGGATACCCTCTGTAGCTTCTACAATTTGCCTTTTAACTGACAGAGATCTCTACTGTAAGCGTAGACCTACAATCCAGGAGGTCCCTCTTAGTAAGCAGGTCCCCACTGGGGCTGCTGTCCATCTTAGCTGTGATAGTCTACCTCTCAGGGCTCCGCTCCACCACCTTCTCACCACACTTCCCTGCAGGGGACCAGAGGGACGTCACCGGCCTAACCTTGCTCTGGCCTTTACGTAGCCACATGCAGAGGAGTTCTCACTCCAAAGTTACCACGATACACCATTTCTCGAGGAAATAAAGTAGGCAGAGAACTTCACTCAGTAGCTGACCCAGTGCTCCAACGCAATCAGAGCAAACCCCTAAGTGGAAGGTCCAGGCAAAAAGATGACCCTCTGTCACCCCCAATCTAGTGTCCTCAAGGCCCTGGCTCTATCCAGCACCCAGCACATGCCTTTTCTGAAAGTGTCTGACGCTCACTTTGTGACAAAGCAGCCCCTCAGCCCCCAGATTCCCACAGGCCTGCAGCCGATGACAGCCAACTAACAGGATAGAGACTCATCTCATACTCAGGCTTGTCGCCGCTGACATTCAATGGCTCTGAGAAATCCTCCCATCGCACTGCCATACTGTACTCTGTATACTTCAGCACAGCCGGGCCCACCTCCTGTGTTGTCCTCCTGCAGAGACTGCTCAGCCTACTTCGAGGAGACCCTCGGGGACCTCACGGACTGCTAGGTAGTAGGAAGCACCTCAGACGCGCAACTGGGCATCCTCCGTTTCGTGCCGGACTCCCTATTCCAGCAGCACACCACCGCTCGGACGATACAGTCTTGCCGATTTATCGGCTCAGTCCCCGATGGCGCTCCTCATCCCCATGGCTCCACAGCTCTCCCACTCTGCCACGCCTGTGCTGCACCTGGCAGCCGCAGCACAGTCCCCACGTGGGACCGATCGCACCTGGTAGCACCTGCGCCGGGGCTCTCTCCACTCATCTCCCAGACGCCGGTGTGCAGGTTACACCTCGATTCCACTCCGGCCTCACACCAAGTTGCCTCTCGGTACTGCGCTACTCGCCGCCTTCCACACAGCTCAGACTTGCTCGTTGCAGACGGTCGGAAGCGGATTCGGACACAGAGCCACCACGTCCCCAGGGCCTTGTAGTGCTGTGTGCTTCACGGGACCACCATATACTCCCTCAGTGAGGCAAAACAGCGGTTATCCCGTCCAGGGCCGACAGAGGTTTTAAAAAAGCAGCCATCTTGGTTGCTGCTGGCCCCACCCTCCAGAAGGCCTTTCTTTTTGCAATTTAACTTTATTGAATCATTTTCATCAACTACAGGTTCAACAATGACCTCGCAGACCTTTCACCCATCCAAAACCCCTTTAAGGCCTGTTGTTCGTGGCCTTCAGCTTCCTTTGGCCACAGTCCGGGTTTGCATGGTGATGCCCACCTGTTAATGTCTAGTCCCTACAACAAACATGACATTCTTTTAGCTTTAGCCTGCTGTGCAGAGAATTCTCCATTATTTGTGGAACGACAAACAAAGAATAAAAAGCTTCAAGTAAAAGATAACAAAAAAGTCAGACATAAAAATAATAGTCAAATTACACTTGATGCAACATAAAATAATACAACAATGCTTTTCATGTGGGTCTATCATCATATTAGCTACTGGATAGTAAGGGTAGCTTCTACAAGATGTTGCCCGCTCCGTTAGGGGTTGGACAGGCAGCTTCTAGCATTATATCAATGAGAAGGAGGTCAACTCATGAGGCTTGTGATGAATATCGGGATTGTCAAATGTGTTCACAAATGTGGTGAGTGAGGCCCAGTCTGACGTGAACCCTGCCGTCATGCCCCGCATCTCTGCTTCAATTTTAGACATTGCAGCCACGTACCACACCCTAGCCCACCATTCATTTATCTCCAACCTGTCTTGTGATTTCCAATGTCTTGCAATGACCAGCCGGGTGGCTACTAAGAAGGTGGTCACCGGTCTGGAGCTCTTAGATAGTCATTTGTAATGGCCTTGTGTATCTTCATTCCCAAGGAGTAAAACTAGTGGATCCATTTCCAACTCGAATCCACAAATGTCTTATCTGGGCGATCACTATCGTCCAAAACGCGTGTACTGGAGGACATTCCCACCACATATGATAGGGGGCCCGTGGTGCACTGCATCTCCAGCAGTTGGGGGGGTGGACGGCGGTGGACATTTTGTGTAAGCACTCTGGGTGAGGTACCATCGGAGTACCAGTTTGAAGCCATTTTCCCATAGGTGAACTGCCTGGGACGTTTTATTGGCCCTCGTCCATATATTGAACCATGCAAGTCATCAATGGGTTTGCCTACATCTCTTTCCCATGCGGCAAAATATATGTGTGTGGGGATTTGTATCTCTTCCTATTGAGGACCTTGTAGACAGTAGCCAATTTAGCTTTGGGTGGTCTCCAAAGAACAAGTCTTCAAATATGGTGGTCTCTCGTTTTCCCTGCCAGGCCACCCTTGTATGGGTGGCCCAATGATGCAGTTTGCAGGTGTTCAAACCTTTCCCTTTCCTCTACTCCAAAAGCCTGCTTAAATTCCTTGAACGTGAGGGGCGCTATCATTTTGAAACAACTGGCCCAATGTCTGTAGGCCACCCTCTTTCCAACGGGCAAATCTCGCTTTCTCCAGCCCTGGGCAAATTCCCAGTTGCCACACAAGACCTTCCTAGGTGAGGGATGAGTAGTTACCTTATATTTACAATCTGTTTTGTCCCAGTATTCCAATGTGACCCTTAAGGACAGAAGAGCCCAACTGCCCATTCTGTGAGCCTTGGGTGGGACCCAGCTCAACTCATGTAACGGGGCCTCTGCTGCTGCTTGTTCAATATTCACCCAGTGTTTTGTTTCTTGCATTCGGGATACCTCATAGCTTGTTAATACCGGTGAAATCTGGCCCGCATACAAATAACTTTTCACATCTGGGAGCGCTAGCCGCCCTTCCATTTTAGACGCTAGCAGTGTGCTTTTGGCCACTCTCGGCTTCTTGCGAGAACATATAAAATGTAATATCTGTGCCTGTAGGGATTTCAACGGGGCTTTCGGAATCAGAACTGGTAACGCCTGAAAGACGTACAACAGACGCGGTAGGAGGGTCATCTTAACCGCGGCCATCTTCCCAAACCAAGATATTTCCAACCTTTTCCACCCAAGTAACTCCTGTTTCGCTTTGTTAAACTATGGGATTAAGTTGGCCGTGTACAGGTCCCCATATTTCACCATTAGGTTAACTCCCAGGTATTTCAAAGCTTACAGCGCCAATGAAAATGGGAGGTCCCTCTGTAGTTGCGCCACCGTCTCCCTCGACTCTGAATTATTAAGTATAGTCAATTTTGTCCAATTAATTTGAAAGCCTGATGCTTCTAAGAATGTGTCCATCAACTTGATATGTGGTATAGGAGTTCTGCACATACAAAAGGAGATCTTCTGCATATAAAGCCAATTTATGGTGATAACCTGCTATTTTTCTAGGCACGTTATTCCCCCTGAAGAACGCACCAGATGGGCTGGCAGCTCGATGGAAAGAGCGAACAGCAGTGGGGAGAGTGGGTACCCCTGTCGGGTCCCCCTGTATAGGTGCACCGAATCGGACAATGTCTCGTTCACTTTAATCTTTGTGGACGGAAGCACAAAATAAGCAAGTAGGAGCTTGCAAAATCTCTGACCCAACCCAAACCGTGCCAGAACTTTGGACAGGTATGATCAATCCACACGGTCAAACGCCTTTTCCGCGTCGATCGAAAGTAATGACAACTTTCGCTTGTGTTTACGCACCAATGCTGATAAAGCTATATTTTTCGCCAAATATTGTCCGATGCTTGCTGACCGGGTATAAACCATGTTTGATCAGGCTCTACAAGAGCCAGTAGGAAGCGGGCCAGCCTTGTAGCCAGCACATTTTAATAGATCTGCTATCGGCCGGTAGGACGAGCACAGGGTGAGGTCTTTGTCTGGTTTAGCGAATAGGGTTAAGTGTGATTCCCCCATAAAGGGTCATCTTCCATAGCGACTCAGTACAAAATGCACAAGGGCAGACTTCTGTTCAAATGGCATTTAACCCCTTCAAGGCTCTCCAAAATGTACCCTAATGTTAGCCCTATATGCTTGAGGAACTGTGGTTTGAACTGTACATACTGGCACATGTGGTGGGATTGTCCCTTAATAAGAAGTTTTTGGAAAGAGGAGCTGGGGTGGGTAAAAGACAGATGGAATAGAAAGGGAATTGAACTCGATGTTGGTCCTGTTTGGAGTCGAAAGATGAGGTGATGATTTTTTGTGTTGCCCCATATACAGAAGAATGTGTTCTTAGTGGCTAGAGTTTGTATAACGCTCTATTGGAAGAGGAGTAATCTTCCCATAGAAGGAGAGTGTTTGAGGTAAGCATATGAAATATACGACATAGAACGTTTAACAGCAATATTACTAGAGACAAATCTGCATGTTGACATGGTATGGCTTCCCTTCCTCGAATATTATACCTCATTCAAATCCATAGAGGGAGCATAGAACAGTCCTCAATGCACGGACAATAAATATAAGGGACTATGGGGACTACGAGTTGATCGCTCCCTCATAGCGCACTTGTCCATGACCCAGATATTACGTCCCTGTCCATTCAGCCTGGGGCTTTTTTAATTTTATTTTCCCTTTGGAAACCATCAGTTGGTATTAGACCAGTAACCTGTCTCCCATCATCCCAATAGGGGGCAGGAGGAAGGGATGGTATCTCAGGCAAGGCATAGTACATAGGTATACATGTGGTAAGCGACTATAATAATGCATCATTAGCAGGGCATCTTTCCTTTTCACTTTTGTTAATGTCCATATGAGTCCATTGAGCCATGGATTTGTACTGTGTAATTAACAGTGTTGCTTTATATTTTTTTTAATGGTTCTTGTTTGTTGTGCCATTCCCTTGTGCATCCTTCAATAAAAACATTATCAACAAAAAAAGTGCTCAAATGATACTAGTAAAATTCAAGACTGCAAAAAGCAATGATATCTGTTGTCCACTTCGTTTACGAAGTCAAACATTTTTGGAATACAACAGTGGGATATCCAACAGTGGGATATCATGTAAAAAACGTATAAACATAAAATCTAAGATCACGTAATTTAGTTCATTCAATAAAACAGTGTACCAAAGTTTCTATAACATCTTTAGAATGCCATAATCTACAAGTCAGAACTTTCTGTCTGCTTCCAATAATTTCATTTGTGCAACACAAATTCAATCTAATCTTCATAAAAGAATTTCGATTAGTCCTAGAAGGACCGCTTATCTATATCGCAACAATCTTTATTTTCTTCTCTTCTGCTCCAAATCACGAAAAAAAACTCTATAAGCCTTCAATGAGTCTCTAGTGGTGGCACAATCATAGTCCCAAAGAGACTGCCTCACAGCAGCCAAAGGATTAAGAATCAAGAACTCTCTGGTCACGTTGATGTCACACACAATTTGACCCACGCCATTAGAACCTGGAAATCATCAGATAGTGCTGAAGATTTCAAAAAGGGAAATAATGAATTGGAGAGGATGTTCCAAATTGCCAGAAATATGAATTGTTTGCCCATTCTTGGCCACAACAGAGGCAAGGCCTAGTTCATATCCAATCATAACACATGGACGTCCTTTAGGGAGGGCTAGAACTGGCTTCAATGGTAAGACTCCAGCACCATAAATGACGGTAAAGCATTAGGGTTTATAAAATAGAATAACGGGCAAAAAAGAAAAAACAACCATATTTAAAATCAAGGTTAGCCATCTGAGCAGCAACTTTATAAATACAAGACTAAACAAGCAAACATTTTAACATGTATTCAAAATGACTGATCGTTAATGTTTTCTTTGTCCACCAACAGACCTTACATGGCATTGTCAAGTAATTTATGTCCTGCCTGATGGGATAAACAACCAGCATGTGAACGGATCACCCCTTGCTGGTTGGATGGCTACAAAAACATGGCAAGACAAGGCAGGCCTGCCCGTTTACTTTCCCAACTATCAAAAGCAACACATGGACCTTCTCAAGGCGTAAGATTAGTTTTCAAAAATTGATTAGCAGAGTTTGCTCATTAAAATGTTCTTGATTAGCAAACCAAACCATTTGATTAGCAATGTTGTACCAATATTTTTAATGTCGACAGACGTTATTTGTACCCAAAACATAAAACGATCATCAATATAGCATTTTTGTCTACTGCTGAAGTAAGACATTAGTGAGATGCACAGGCCTGGAAAATTCTGTTAGACCTGCAGGTTGAGTAACTTAGTTTACCTACTCAACCGAAGAGAAATGCACCCGACCCATGGCAACTGATGACAAAAAATGTAAATCAGCTTTCTTTAAAATGGTGCATGCCACCACAAACCCACTATGTTTGGCACACTGCTGCCACCCAGAGGCCAGCCATTGCCAGTGAAACTTTTATTTGACATTTACTGCAAACAAAGTAAATGTTAAATAAAAGTATCAAACATCTCCAGCAAATGGTACTTGCCATTCATAAAATCTACGCAAGTGGGCAAGTAGACTATGCAAGACTTTGACGAGTGTCTGTAAAATGTAAAAGGTCAGCTGAATGAAAAATTAATAAAAAGATATGATAAAAAGGCTCTGAAAACATTTTGGCCAGCACTCGAACGCAGGTATGAATATATGATGCAATCATGATCGTAGGGCAAAGCGAGCTCTGGAGGCTAACTACAGTGTATGGTATTGCAGAAGATCTGTAGATGTACATACTGGATGGAACTATTAATGACTACTTTGTGTAAACTTACTTAGCTTTGTGTATTCATTATGTAAGAGGAAAGGAATTAAGAGACTAAGCAGAGTGGATGGCTTAGCAGGCAGAGAACTGGGAAAATTAAGTGGAATATTGCAGTTTTCGGCCATCTCACTTTCAGGATAGCTGGTATAAAGCAAGAGGGTAATAAGATAGAATGTCAATGAGTATGGTATCAGCTCATGGGTTGAGCACCAGTTGCACAGATGTATGCAATGAGCATGTCATTGACCTATGTTTTCCACTAAAGCATTTGGCCGTGTGAACATGTACATTTTGAAAAGAGTTCACTCGTCAATGTGATGCATCTTCCCAAGTTAAATGAATTATAGTTGAAACAATGAGACGTTTATGCACTAACCTACATTTTACTGTAAATCTTGGAGACAAAACAGTGTTTACTGTAGCAATACTGTAATTATGCATTATGTAACAACTTACATTTTTAGGAATGGAATTACATAACACAAAAAAGGTAGCTTTGCAGGACATGCATTTTGCTCACTGTACCTTTCCCAGATGGGAAATATCCATTTGCATATCAGTCTTTGTCCCACCCACATGGACATTTCAGCACCGAAATGCTATGGCAATTCCTCTCTGAACAAGAGTACCATCAGCAACCCCATACATGTGTTTCAGCCTTGTTGGGCCTCATCAGTGAGGTGAAGCTGTGCCTCTCAGCACAGTGAGCAGGGAGTCCACGTCTGGTTGCCCCCAGGTAACTCAGAGTGACCAACTCCAAGTTCCTTGCAAATATTTCAAAAAAGGTAGCAGGCGCTCCTCTCCAGAAAGAACATGGCATGATAACCTGTTCTGAGATGAAAGTTTGCAGCACACACAACACATACTGGTCTTTGCCAGACAGGATATAGTTAGCTTAATAAAGGTATCATCCCAGTTATGTCTAGTTAACAATGAAGATTACCCCTGCTAACTGCGCAGGGAGTATTAATTCTATTATAGGCTAGGAGGCGAACATTATGCTTCAACTTCTATTTATTTTACTCTTCAGCAGTTTCAACAAAAACACACGATAAACAATGAAAATGATCCTCATATCACTTTTCTTCCTTTGAAACTACAAGTCCCAATGTCTCTGTAGTTCTATCTTGTTCAGTCCAGCTATGCCACTCTTCCTGTTCCTGGACTCCACCTCTCTTTTATGGCTCTGAACTGCAACCCTTGAACCTTTTAACAACGTCCAACCAACAGGGCGAACTGCTTCAACGTAGGTGCATCGCACTCGAACTGTCTGCTTCCCTCACACCTCGACACTTATCGATCCTCGGTTCTCAATTCTTCTGGTCTTCCCCTAAGGATCATACAAATAACAATATCAAGGTGGAGTCCTTGTATTGTCGTATTCATTGTTCATTACATACAGTTAAGACAATATATGACAGGGTGGGAATTTAATGCTCGCCTCCTAGTCTTTAATAGAATTAAAACTTCCTGTGCAGTTAGCAGGGGTAATCTTCATTCTATGTCAAGACTGGAGGCGAGCAGTATGCTTGTTCAAAGCTTCCCTAATACAGTTGTCGCTAAACTTTCAATCGGTTTGAAATAAAAAAAACTCTTTAAAAAGGTATTATCGCTCAACAAATCAGCTACCTGCATAATATCTCACAGAGACACCCCTGCTGTGAATGCTCTGGACGCCATTGCCCCTCTTACTGAGTGTGCGCCATACAAATTTAGGTTGATACCTGCTACCTGCATCACTTCCCTTACCAATCTTGCTATGGTGGCGGTCGCTACTGCCTGAAAAGCTCTCCTGCGCGCAATTAAAAACCGAGTAGTGCCTGCTGCTCTGCACTCTGCTGTCCTGCTCTCGTATCCTTTAATACACTTTCACTACACACCATTTGGGGTTACTCGGAAAATACGGATAATGAACTGTAGTAGTACTTGTCTTAGTCCTAACTATTTAAAACGTCACCCCTTCTGGTCTGAAAGATTTCCTATTAATCTCAAGCGCTTTGATGTCTGCTACTCTCTTATAGGATACTAGGCATAATAGCGTTGCTAATTTGCCGGAAAGTTGCTTCAGTGACAGAAACCGGTCTGCAGGCCAGCTCGCTAACATCCGCAGCACTACTTTCACGTCCCATACTTTATTATATCTCGTCTCTGGTGGCACTTTAAATCGGACCCCTCTTATAAGCCTGGCTACTGTTGAGTGTTACCCTGCCGGGACTCCTTCGATTGGTACGTGGCCTGCCGATATGGCTGATCTGTACACTAAGATGGTCTGAAATGCTTTCCCATCTTGTAAAAAAATGTGCAAGAAAATTCAAGATAGCTACTATAGGGGCCGAAACTGGATGAACATTTCTCCCTCTACACCAGTTCGACTACCTGGCCCAAGCCGCGTCTTAGCTCCTCCTAGTGGATGGTCCCCACGATTCCGCAATGAGCTCTGCAGCTTGTACCGAAATGCCTGGCAACGCCCAGCGTCTCCTGATACTCTGCACGCCACTAGCGGGAGAGTCCATCTCACTCTCCGAGGATAAGATGACCCAGCTGGGTCCGTGAGAAGCCGCTCCCCGTCTGGGAGAACTCGAGGTATGTCTGTCGACAACTCCATTAGCATTGGAAACCACACTTTTGACTTCCACAGTGGCAATATCAAAATCAATTCCGCTTTCTCTCTCCAACACTTCTCTAGAAGCCTGCTCAGCATCACAAAGGGAGGGAACGCGTAGTGTAGTTCTCCTGTCCACTGTTGGAGAAACACGTCCGTGCCTTGAGAGCCTGGATCCAGTCTCCAGCTGAAAGAGCTGGGTGTCTGCGCGCCGAGGCGCAACACGAACAAATCTGTGTGAACTGTACCCCACAGCCAATTCAGGCTCTGAAACACTTCAGCGTTCAGTTTCCAGTTAATGGAGTCCGTCAGGCATCGCGAGTTCCAGTCGGCTACCACATTGTGCTCCGGGCAGATACCCTGCTGTCACTGAATGTCATGATGCCTACCCCCGGAGCACCAGGCCAGGCCCAGCACCCCCGGAAGCAGGCATCATACCCTCGGGTAAAAGCCCAGCGGCCCCTTATAGGGGCTCTTTGGACTCAGTCCTGGGGCCATAGGCACCAGGCTCATAAAGGGAGGTGTTTTGTGCACTTACCTGATGCAGACCATGCTGCACGCTTCAGGCCTCCCTGAGACCTGAAAGGGACCATTTTTTCATAGGGACTATTTTTTCACTCGGGCGTGGCCAGGGAAGGATACATACCTAGTTGGGGAAGGATACATACCTGGGACTTCTTTGGAGGCTATTTAAGCCACGCCCAGACAGCAGCTCATGCTTCGCATTGTTCTGCTTCCTGCAGCTTAACGCTCACCATGTCTGCTCCTGCTCCTGGACTCCAGCCACGCCCGCCTCGAACCTGGAAGACCTGCAAGGAAGGAAGAGAAGGCAAAAGGTGAAAACCAAGGACTATTTCAAACTTCTTACCTGCAACCAGAATCTTCTCGCCAGCATCCCTGAAGAAAGACTTCCATTTAAAAGCATTGCGTTGCTCGCTGCAGCGCCACGCTTCACTCAACCGTCCTCGAGACATCTCCCGGCTCCATCGCGGCTGTCAGCATCGGACGCCACATCTCTGCACCTAGGGGAGAGAGGAAGAAACAAAAGGTGAGCAGAAGGAACACAGAAGGAAAGCCTGAAAATACTTACCGGCTTTTCTTTCACATTTCGGGTCGGCGCTGCCCCGTTGGCAGGTACCGTACCCCGGCCCCTATGGGGAAAGGACAAGAGACATTTCTGGGGAATGATAAGGACATTTAGAGGGATCGCCCTCATCACTACTCACCTCGGCAGTTTAACCCCTCGACGCATCGCCTTCATTCTGCACCTGAAATAAAGGACAGATCACAGGTTAGAAAGACTACATAAAGGGGGCCTCACTTGAACTTTGAACTTTCATACTTACGGCGCATCGCTCAGGAAAGTCAAGTGGATTTTGCCAGCGCCATTCTGAAAACCAGTGAAGTAACTGGACGAACACGCGCCCCTGCACCAGAAGCAGGATGGAGAGTTCATCCTTCCAAACCATAAGGTGAGCTTAAACCGGGGTTTGGAGGAAGTTAGAGAGGAACAAAGGGGGAGGGGGAAAGGGGGGAGCTAGCACACTATTCTGCAGACTGTTAATCCCCTTTCTCATCTGCAGAAGGATATTCCTACGGGCCAGGCAAGCACGATTTGGAGGTCCTGTCCAATCGGTGTTCCGGGTCCTGCGCATCACGCTGGAAGAGGCCACAGCAATCCAGACTAGACCAGCGCCCCCGTGGGAACCAGGTGAGCGTTACACTGAAGTCCCCGACTGAAGGCAGAAGTGCCAAATATCTTTCACCAGCGCTGCTAGCAGTCAGGTTCTCGACTCTCTTAGGTGGTTTATATACCTGACCGCTGATATATTGTCCATCTTGAGAAGAACACATGAACTCACTCTTCCTTTCGTGAATGCCTTCATAGCGAATGAACCCGCTAGGAGTGCCAAATATTTTATGTGAAGGTGGAGTTCCTCCTCGCTCCATTTCCCCCCGGTCTCTAGAGATCTGCATCTTGCCCCCCAGTCTATGCGGACGGCATCTGATTCTATGACCAGATCTCCAAAAATGGCACGACCATTCCAGACGTCCATATTCTTCAACCACCACTCCAGTTCTGTAATGGATTCTTGATCTAAGGGTATTTGCTGGTGGTATTGCAGACCCTGTTGCAAGTGCTTGATCTTCAGTCTCTGAAGCGCTTGATAGTGCAGTGGGCCTGGGAAGATAGCTTGAATCGACGCTGCTAGCATCCCTACTATCCTCGCTAGCATTCTGATTGAGATCGTCTGCTTGCTCAAGCAGTCCCCCGATCTCCTACTTGATGACCGTTATCTTCCAGGCTGGTAATTCCAGGGTTGCTTTTCTGGTATCTAGGACGAAACCTAGGAAGTCTAGCCTTTGTGCCGGCATTGCGTCTGACTTCTCTACGTCTACTAGGAACCCTAGCGATATCAGGAGGTCCTGCACCCATGCTGTCTGGTATACCAGAGCCTCTCGCTCCTCTGCCAGGAGCAGCAGGTCATCTAGGTATATAATCATCCTCATACCCTTCTCTCGAATCGAATTGCTGCTGCTACTGGTTTCATCAACTTGATGAAAGCCCAAGGTGCTGAGGCTAGCCCAAAGGGCATTGTTATGAATTGCCATCGTTGGTAGTTCCAGCGGAAAGCCAGGAAAGTCCTGAATTCCTCTTGTACTGGCACGGTCAGATACGCATCCATCAAGTCTAACCTTGTTGGCCAGTCTCCTTCTCTTAGGGGATCTCGAGCTGGTGTACTCCTTCCTTTTTGAAGTGCCGGTACACAATCCAGCCGTTCAGCTTTTTTAGGTTTATGACTGGTCACACTTTCTCCTTTCTGTGGACCAGGAACATATTGCTTATGAATCTGGGGGTTGCCCCATACTTCTCTATAGCCTTCTTTCTCTCTAGCTGAAGCAGTTCGCGGTCTAGGCTCGCCTGCTCCGCTTGCATTAGGTGCGGCTGTGGAGGCCAGCGTGTCTGCACTGGCAATTGGATAAATTCCAGTGGCAGACCTCTGACGGTTTGCAAGACCCAAGTGTCGCTGGAAAGCCTGCGCCAATTGTCCCAGAAAAGCATTGTTCTGCCCCCCACTAGCGGGTATTTCGTGACTCACCTGGTGTAAAGCTTTGGCCTCAGCCGGCTCCTTTTCCTCTGCACCCTCTCTGAAATCTTCCTCTGGCTGAGAAGAGGGGAGTCCTGCTGCTTATTCCCCCAGTACTGTGCTCTGGGATTTTGGGGTCTTCTTCCTCCCTGAAAACAACCAGCTTCTCGACCCAGATAGCGGGCAGTCCCGGCAAGAACTCTGCCAGGGAAAATCTTCCGCATTGATGCCTGTGCTTTCTCCAATGAAGTATAAGTGCCGACGAATCGGCCCATCACCTTGCCAAAAGTCTCCCCAAGGAGGAGACCCTGTGCCGCTTCCCCAGCTTCATAAGACGCTAGGTCACTTAGTTTAGGGTCTATCTTAAGTAGCAAACCTCTCTTCCTTTCCGAAGAGATGGCACAGTTTGCGTTGCCTAACCGGCAGACTGCTCTCTGCGCCCAGCTTATCAGGAATTCAGGATCCACTTCCTCTCCGGTATCCCTGGCTCTCTCTGCCAGGTCATTTATCTTACCCAAAGGGCCAGATATGTTTAGAACATTTTCCTGGCAACTCCTCCAGGACCAGTCAATCCCTTTCCGTGGGTCTTTGCTGGTCTTCGAAAACTAAGGTCAACATTTTAGAGTCCAATTCTGGCATCTCCACCACCTTTCCCGGCAGGTTCTGGCCATGGGCATTCCGCTCGTAGGCGCTGCCTCACTTCCTTGTCCAAGGCCTTCCTTAATCTGATGGCCATGTACTGTGTGACTCTCAGGGGAGGGCTGCCAGTCCGAGGATGTAGAGTTCCTGATACTGTCTGGATCAAACATATCCAGGATCTCATCTGGCTCCTCGTCCAGATGCTTTTCCTTGCAGGCTTTTTTACTCCCGCTGGGTTTTGCCCATTCTTCCTCTGCTTTCTCTTCCTCCTCATGGGAAGATTAGTTCACCTTCTGATGGCTCACCTTCTGCTGGCTCCTCTTCCGAGCCTGGGTCTTCTTTGCCCATATTCTCTTCCCCTGGGAAGTGGGTCATGAGGCCTGGTACACTCTGCCTTTGCATGAAGATTTCCTTCAGCTTGGTAAAGGCATCGACTGCCTCTGGGGTCTTTTCTTTCCCCCTGTATGGTCAGCCCAGGGGTCAGTAGAGGCTTTCCTCTTGCCGGTCTGGTTACTCCCCTTAGGACCCGTTTTCGAGGGTCCTGTGGGCGTGCTGTCCCTATCTTTGGTGCTCTCTCGGGGCTGGTTTAGTATGCCTTCTAGGGTTTACAGCCTTTCATGTAGGGGTTTCACCCCTTGCTCCACGGCATCAATCAACAAGCTCCCCAGCACTTACTTAAAACTGGCGGCGAGGTCCAAAGGCTGCTCCACCTCACTCCACTCGAATTCCGACATATCTTTGTGTGCCCGATACCGGAGTCAGGTGTCTTTTGCACGTCCACTGCTGCGTTGATTAGGATGCTTTGCACTAACTGTCTTTTAAGAGATATGAATTCTCCTTCTACCAGTATTAATATATATATTTTTTTATGTGGCTAGCACCAATGTATATATTTTTCTCTGTTTTGTGGCCTTCTGACTCCTTGTCAGGCTGTTTGGGGCCCAATCTTGATGAGGAGCTCCTCTCAATCTTACGGCCATGTGTGCCGCTTCCAGCTCTTCTGAGCTGACAGATCAGCTGATTGGTATTGTGCACTGCTTGGCTCGTCGTAGGCTTTGTTCGTAGCGCGTGCTACGTTATAAATCTTTTATAATTCGAGTCACCGCTGGGCCGGCATTCACTTCCCCCTCTCTTTAGTTGCGCGAATGCTTATCGCTCCAACGCCACCTCCACCTCCCCAAAGGATGTGGTCAGAGTGCCTCGTGTGAGCCTAACTCCGCCCCCGTGAGGGTGGGAGCGGCTTTGCACTATGGCTGTCAGGCCAGGCGAGCAGGCAATGTGGCACGCCCGTCTCGGCACTAAACTTTCTGTCCAAACAAACCTAATAGAACTCTTGTTGCGTTCCGCTTGCACAATATTTCATACTGTTTGCCCGGTTTATGGTTACTCGATCTATTATCGCCTCAGTTGCTACTTGTCTATCCAGTCAAAACGCACGATGTGTATCTCTAATAATCGTCAAACTCTGTCAGCATATGCATATCTGTAATACACATCACTCAACTAAGCCCAATCTAAGGAGAGATGATAGAAGGGTACTTATCTGCTGAAGAGCAGTAAAAGAAGGAGGAGTCCAGGAAGAGGAAGAGTGCCATAGCTGGACTGAACAAGATAGAACTACAGAGACATTGGGACTTGCAGTTTCAAAGGACAAAAAGTGATATGAGGATCCTTGTCCGTATTGATTGTGTGTTTTTGTTGAAATTGCTGAACAGTAAAATAAATAGAAGTTGTAGCATAACGTTCGCCTCCAGTCTTGACATAGAATTATTTGAAAAAGAAAACAAAATCTTGCCTAGCAGTCCCACACAGGCCTTTGGCACTTAAGATTGGAGAAAAGTGTTACAGCTGCACCTTCTCCCCCTTAGCCTCTTTGAACTTGCAGTGAACAGAAAAAAGAGGGTGCTTTCATCGAGCAGGGTAACTTTGTTGTTTGTTTGTTTATTAATTTCAAATAAACAAAAATAGCTTAACTTAAATAGCTTACCTTAAGCTTAAATAGCTAGCTTTGCTACACAAGTGTCAATTTAATTAACAACCCTACATAATTGCATAGGAAATTGCTATGCGACACTGCTTATTTTATACCTTGCTTCTATGGAAAGAATATTTTGCGTTGGTGTATCCAGCATAAACAACTACAAGAAGATCAATTGAAAGCTGCATCTCCAAAGACATAAAAGTTAATAGCTTCATTTTGCCATTGAATTGAGACATTTGGCTTAACTGGAAATTCTGCCTCGCTTTTGGAAGAAAATATTATGGAGGACAAATTTTAAAGTGAAGTGGAAACCATTAGTAAAAGAACTAAGACAAATTCATTATAACTGGTAATACATTATTATAGCTGTGTGAATTTAGGTTCTAAAGCAAAAGTAGAATCAAAGATATGATTTTTTTTATTTGTGTTGACCATACGCTGTTTGAGTACCTACTATTGATACATTTCACAATGTAAGTTTGAAAACAGAGCATATCTTTCAGAAAGGAAATGTCGCATTTCGGTGCTGGACTGCCCATGTGGGCGGGACAAGGACTGATATGCAAATGAATATTTCCCATCTGTGAAAGGTACAGTGAGCAAAAAGCAGATGGCTGCAAACTCTCAAAGAGGTTAAAAACCACTGAACAGGTTATCATGCCAGTTTCTTTCGGGAGAGGGGCGCCTGCAACCCATTTTGTATTTTTGGAAGGAACTTTGGGTTGGTCACCCCAAGTTACCTGGGGGCAACCAGACGTGGACTAGCTCTGCCTCACTGATGAGGTCCAACAAGGCTGAAACGTGTATGGGGTTGCTGTTGGTACTCTGTTCAAAAGGGAATTGTCATAGCATTTCAGTGCTGGACTGCCCATATGGGCGGGACAAGGACTGATATGCAAATTCATATTTCCCATCTGTGAAAGGTACAGGGAGCAAAAAGCAGATGGCTGCGAACTCTCAAAGTGGGTAAAAACCACTGAACAGATTATCATACCATGTTCTTTCGAGAGAGGGGCGCCTGCTACCTATTTTGTATATAGACCATATCGTTATATTAACACCTTGACTCCTTTAGTTCATACCGCATTTGATAATAATGAAAAGGTTTTTTTTTGTGCGAAACCAGCAAGCAAAATAAATGTGGTTATGCATTGCATGCATGAGTGTCTTTCACTTTTGTGTGGAGACACCAGATTACGTAAATGTGAAGAGAGTAAGTTTAGCTCAGTGATGTATTAAAGTCACAAGCAGGGTGTTGCTTTGCGGGTGCGGGTGCGGTTGCGGTACCTACGTTATATTTATTGCCGCCAAGGCACTTGGCTGATCGTGCTGTGGATTACGTCATTACAAGATGGTGGATAGGAACAAGTTCAGTTCACAGATATTAAATCACTAAAAACCTAAGTTATGCTGTGCAAAAAAAAGTTGAGAAGAGCTGTGAGGGGCAGAGCGGGGGGAGGAGGAGAAGAGCTGTCAGGGGCAGAGGGGGGGAGAAGAGCTGTCAGGGGCAGAGGGGGGGAGAGAAGAGCTGTCAGGGGCAGAGGGGGGGAGAGAAGAGCTGTCAGGGGCAGAGGGGGGGAGAGAAGAGCAGTCAGGGGCAGAGGGGAGAGATGTCAGGGGCAGGGGGGGAGAGATGTCAGGGGCAGGGGGGGAGAGATGTCAGGGGCAGGGGGGGAGAGATGTCAGGGGCAGGGGGGGAGAGATGTCAGGGGCAGGGGGGGAGAGATGGCAGGGGGGGAGAGATGTCAGGGGCAGGGGGGGAGAGATGGCAGGGGGGAGAGATGGCAGGGGGGAGAGATGGCAGGGGGGAGAGATGGCAGGGGGGAGAGATGGCAGGGGGGAGAGATGGCAGGGGGGAGAGATGGCAGGGGGGAGAGATGGCAGGGGGGAGAGATGGCAGGGGCAGGGGGGGGGAGAGATGTCAGGGGTAGGGGGGGGGAGAGATGTCAGGGGTAGGGGGGGGAGAGATGTCAGGGGTAGGGGGGGAGAGATGTCAGGGGTAGGGGGGGAGAGATGTCGGGGGGAGAGATGTCAGGGGTAGGGGGGGAGAGATGTCAGGGGCAGGGGGGGAGAGATGTCAGGGGCAGGGGGGGAGAGATGTCAGGGGCAGGGGGGAGAGATGTCAGGGGCAGGGGGGAGAGATGTCAGTACGGTGAGTCAGAGCTGTCAGGGAAGCGGAAAAGTTGCGCATTAAGGGAATGTCCGTTTTGTAGTGGTGGCAGCTGGTGCTCGAGCAGTCTGTAGCTTCTGCGGATTATGAGCTTGTGCTCACCTGCAGGTAATCCACGCGGCTCAGGTTCAGCTCCATAGTAGCATGGGGGAGGCTGTCGCTACAGCTGCTACTGAATTGGGAGAGCCACTGCTTCCAACATGGGTCACCGTACTCCCCTTCGGCTGGGCTTACAGGCGATCATTTTCGGTCGTAGTCCCACTTTCAACGAATCCCGATCCTTTTTCGGGGACCGTGGGGCCTTTATAACCTCCTGCTCAAGGGGCGATGCTACTCGTCCCGCAGCCCGCTCTGTCCTGATGATCCAGAGCTCAGTCCAACAGGGGCTGCCGCCACCACCGTCACCATGGAGATAAAACGGGGCGGGGAAGAAACAGACAACCATCGGCAATAAGACTCAGCCATTGGACAGATGCTGTCCGGAGGTGCTTCTGATTGGTGCATGTCCAGGGATCGTGTGAAATAGAGGACAAGACTAGTAAAACACGTAGAGCTTCAGAAGCTATGCCTGAGGCGCAACCATCTTGGATAAAAACACGAGCTGAGGCACAACACTACATGCGAAGGTTACTCTTCGAGGCACGCACTGTAATATTCTAGAGAATGCAGGAAAGACGATGATATAAAAGATAATATAACCCCTTTTGCTTAACTTGCTGTTATCCTTTCTGAAACAGGGCTCTTCCTGAGATCAAAAGCATGATTGCTGAAAAAGAAATTTGTGATAATGCCGCAGGGTGTTAAGAAGTTAAGCAATTACAGGGTAATTGCGAAAACAGCATAATCGTTCCGTTATAATAAAGCAATCAGTTTCTATAATGATTGTATGTAAATAGTTTAGGTTATTCATGTATTAGTTCAAGCAAGATGTACATGTAGTTCACCATTGTGACTTCATGTCATTCTAGTATGGATTGTTGACATTAGAGTTTCTGTGGGAGTTGCTTTGGTTATTGTATCACACCGCATACTGTAACCAAGATTTCTCCCTTTATGTCTCTTAAAGGGAGGCAACCTGGCTCTCAATTGTGTCCAGGGTGGTTGAATTTGGATAAGTCAGTCAACATTGATAGAAGTAAGATTGTGACATTAATCAAGGAGGCTCAAAATGATTATGAAAACAAGTTCAATTCGGACAAGAAATGTAAGAGGTTGGATGTTAAGGAAGGTGAGTGGGTGTATGTAAGGAATCCCAGACTGTCTCCTAAGTGTGCTGTTAGCAAGTTCTTAGGGCCAAAAAGAATAGCTAAAGTGAGAGACAATGTGGTGATTTTAGAAGGAGGAGAATGTTGGTCAATGTCAAGTTTGGTAAAGAGTAATGTCAATGGAAATTTTACAGAATGTGAGAGTCAAGATCGCAATATAGGAAGAACACAGGATACAGGGAACACCAGTGATGGGCCAGAGAATAGTGATGAGAGTATGAGGAGAACAAGGAGCAAACCGTCATGGTTAAGAGATTATGTTGAGTAAAACTTTGTGTTTGAAGGAGGGAGATGTGTTAAGAAGTTAAGCAATTACAGGGTAATTGCGAAAACAGCATAATCGTTCCGTTATAATAAAGCAATCAGTTTCTATAATGATTGTATGTAAATAGTTTAGGTTATTCATGTATTAGTTCAAGCAAGATGTACATGTAGTTCACCATTGTGACTTCATGTCATTCTAGTATGGATTGTTGACATTAGAGTTTCTGTGGGAGTTGCTTTGGCTCTCCGTGTGGAGCCTGCCGTCGGATGTTTACACTGAATAAACGTTTTGATAAAAGCTACGTGTGGCGGCGCTTATCTTAACACAGGGCATTCAAAAAGTGATCTAAGATACATATTTCTGTTTCTAAATGATGCCACCACATACCACACGTATATGCAAAGGACTGATGGGTGCTCTGAAATGTGCTTCCTCCCAAAAGTAATACAGTCAGCAGGTAAAATGCAAACTGCAAGACGGCCTCACAGCACATTTTATGCCACAGTTGAACCCGGACTACGAAACCTTCAACTTCTGCACCAGAGTACAGATGGAGGATGAAACACTCGATGCATACCACACAAGACTGAGGAAACTTGCACTCTTGTGTGAGTTTGACAATGTCAAGAAGGAGATAAGGTGCCAGATCATCAACAGCATGCACTCGGAGAAACTTCGCAGAATGGTGTTGGGCGAAAAGACCATTCCCCTAGCCCGAATATGGGCGCCAAAGAGAGATGTCGCACGCGAGGGCAGCACACATGGGCACCACGCTACAGAAGCTCCAACGGGTGCCAACGACGGCAGTAATAGCACAGATCGCCAACCGCCAAGCACAGATGGAGGAGTACAATGAGACGGACAGTACACCACGGTGGCAAACAAGGATCCCCGGGGCCCAGCGAGTGTGGATGGTGTGGTGGTGCACGCCATGGAAGAAGGAACTGCCCAGCGCAAGGAACCACGTGTGGGGCATGTGGCCGGAAAGACCACTATGCACGTGTCTGCAGATCATCAGGACAGCCTCAACACCCACAAACCCAACAAGCTAAAACCTCCCCAAGAAGAAGAAGCCAGCGGACACGCGTCGCATGGAGACTGCTAACTCTTCGACAGACTAATCCGGAAGGAGATGACAATGGCAACCCATCGACGGATGTGGGGACCGGGGGAACGAGAAGAAGAGGGAAAGTCTATTTGATCTCAGCACTTGAGCACAGAAGCACAGAGACGACGAAGACACAGAGAAGACGCAAATGTCTTGTGTCCATACAGGGCCAGGAGACACAAATGAGGATAGACACCGAAGCATCAGTAAACATCATGCCATCAACAATGTTCCGGACACTTTGTGCCCGACCTGGCCTCAGGCCAACAGATACACTCCTGTTCGCCTACAGGTGCAATACTCCACTACCAGTGGAAGGACGTTTCAGAACGACACTCAGCAGGGGCGATAGAGTCCTCCAGTCAAAGATATACGTTGTCAATGCAGGAATTGAATGCCTGCTTAATGGGGATGCAGCGGAAGACCTAAGACTGATCCGTTTCATCTGCAACGTCACAGATTCAACTGACATCTCTGACCTACTGGGGAAGTACCCATGCATCCTCAACAGTATCGGATGCTTGAAAGGCAAACTCATAAAGCTTCACATTGACCAGACAGTACAACCCTGGGCGGTACGCCACAGAAGAACCCCGTTTCATATGAGAGACCTGGTTATAAAAAAAATCTTTCCTTCGCCATGTACATAACCGCACGCCAGCAGCCAGAGACTTCCTCACTGGTATGTTCCCAGTAAGACAGGACTTGTCTGTCACCAGCGAAGGGTTGATCCTGAGGGGAGGCCCCATTGTGATCCCCAGCAGCCTGCAGAACACAATCGTGGCACTGGCACACGAAGGCCACTAGGGTATGCTCAGGACAAAAGCCAGTATTCGACACCGGGTGTGGTTTCCTCATATCGACACCAAGGTTGAGAAAATGATTGCATCCTGCCTCCCCTGCCAAATCACAGGAGCACTGCCAAACTATGAACCTATACAGTCGGTGGAGCCGGGGTCATCAAGGTGGGATGCCATCGGCATCGATTTTTGCACAGTACAGGAAGGAACATACCTGCTGGTGGCCATCATATCCTCGACAGCGGCGGAGACCGTGATACCTGCACTGGAGAAGATGTTTGCGACACATGGCCTGCCAAGACGCATCAAGAGTGACAATGGACCGCCATTGCAGGTGACAGAGCTCAAGAAATACCTGGATGACTTGCAGATCAAACATCACCACATCAAGCCCAGGTGGCCACAGGCTTACGGCGATGTGGAGAGGTTTATGCGGACCATCAACAAGGTGCTACACATATACAGGGCTCAAGCCAGCCCCTGGAGAGTGGATCTATACAGATTCCTACAGAACTACCGAGTGACGCCCTACAGCTCCACAGGTCTACCCCCGGCGGACGTCATGTACGGGACATTGGTAAACTCATCCATACCACACCACCCAAGCAGAGGAGTAGACACCTTCGACAGTGACCGCACTCAACGAAGGAGAGTGGCAGCAAATGAACATATGAGTGTCCGGAGGCATGCAAGAAGGTCGGGACACAAGGTCGGAGATCATGTTTTGGTGCTGCAGAGCCCCACAAAGACCATGCTGGAAACATGGTATGACTGTGTACCCTGGACAGTCACCTGAACGGAAGAAACGATGGTGACAGCGGCACGAGGGCACCAGTCGATCACAGGAATGCTTTGTGGTTCAAGAGGGTGCCCCGACAAATGTGGACTGATGGAGACAAGCAGTCCCAGGCGGAGGCAGAGCCGCCACCAGACGTTTCAAGCCACCGGAATGAGAGAGAGAGGCGACCCGAGTCGAGAGCCCGAGGAGCAACCTGAAGGATCTGACGAGGCGTCTCCAGAAGATGAAGGTGAGCCAGAAGGGGGACCTGGCGCGGAGACAGCCCTTTGGTCAAGGCCTGGCCGGTATGACTTAAGGGCAGTTCCGAAGGCTCCGGAGAGGCTAAGAGACTATGGAGGTCATTCCGAGGTTGGAGGTAATAAAAAAACAAAGCCGGTAAAGGATTACCGACATCGCATATGGCTCCGGGCTATTCCGAACTAAGACCCCGCTATTAGAGGCACCGTAATTAACGGTGCCTCTAATAGCGGCATGGTCGCGGGCAAGCGGCCCATCATACCGGCAATACTGGCATGTCGCAAATGGGAGGAAATCAGGCAGACAAGCAAATACCAGCATCATGAAGGCGCTAATAGGGGATACGGCATGCCGGTAATACCGGCATCGTGAAACAACCGTAAAATGCTATGTGCAGTGTTCCCAACGGCCACAGGTGCACACAATCAGCACAGGTGGAGGCAATGGAGTCTGGGCCAGTACAAAAGGAGCACACCCACACACCACACCCCTTCCCACACCAAGATGATTCCAATAGTAGCAGCAATACTGGAGCTGGAGGACATGCTTGCATTGCTACACCAGCAACAACAGCAACAGCAGGCACCACAGAGGAGACACAGGAGGAGAAGGAGGGTGAGACAGGCCCAGCATGCCCCACCAGTGCAGCCAGCGGTACCACGCAGACAGCCCCCAATCCATCGCATCAGAGCCAGTCCTTTCAACCTAACCCCTGAGCAGATCCACACTTTGTACCATCTGGACCGGGACACCATCACCACCATCGTGGACATGATACACAACGACATTGTCAGCCTCATTGAAATACGCACCGCCATCCCTCCTCTACTGAAGGTAGTGTCGGTGCTCCACTTCCTTGCCACAGGCACCTACCAGCACACAGTGGGGCACATGAATGGCATATCACAACCCTTATTTTCTCGCATTCTGAAGCAAGTGCTGGATGCCTTCCTCATGCACACAGGGGACTACATATCCCTACCACGGACTCCCCAGGAGATTTTTGATACAAAATTTGGCTTCCGTGCACTGGCAGGCATGCCAAATTGTATAGGTGCTCTCGACTGCACCCACGTGGAGTTGGTTGTCCCGCATGTCATGGAGGTGGTGTAACGGAACCGCAAGCAATACCACTCCATCAATGTGCAGATGGTATGCGACGCCAGCAAGATCATCACACATTGTTGTTCCTGATATCCCAGATCAACTCATGACTTTATGGTCCTGCGGAACTCCACGCTACCACGCTTCATGGAGCGACATGCTGGACGACGTGCCTGGCTGCTTGGTAAGTTGCATGACAGGCACATGGCAGTGAAATGGGGGGAAAGATGCACACACCACCATGGTGTCAATGTTGATGTGACAGCACGATATGCACATCACCAAACACTGTGCCCCAAAGCATCCCAAACAGAACATGGCACCCAAATCCCGTAGGAATGAAGTAAGGTCGACATCTATCACAACATGACTAACAGTAAACCACCTCACATCCCACAACACGTGCACCAATCATCAGCGGACCTCACCCTCCGTAACACGATCCAGCAACATCCAGTGATATGCACTATGTTGCTGTCTCCAGCAAATCACCACACAGGATAAGCATCCATGGGTTTATCTGAACCACCAAGGGAATCCACTGTCTGTCACAGGGCCGCCACAACCACAGGAATGCTGCACGTCACCATGGGAAAAATCAGCACTGAATGCCTAATATTGCAGAGCCTACTGCCAACGCTCCCAGTAAGAAAATCATACAGAACACAACACATCACAAATTTGACACAAACACAGCTGTATGTTTACACAATGCATGAGCAACAAGACGGCAGTGCACACCGTGTATCATCTTGAAGATGCAACCCACACCATTATTCTATGGCACAGGACACATTGAGGGCCTAAAAATGGCGTGCATGCAACCAGGGATATGTGCATGTGACCAACGGTAATCTGCAGGCATGTGTGACTAGTACAGCTGTCCATCATGAATCGACTGACATATACCTTGTCTTGCGCCCCAATGCAGGTGACAGTGGCTATCCCTTGAAGCCGTGGCTCCTCACCCCTGTCCGAAACCCACAGAACAGGCACGAGGAGGACTGCATTCGATCCCACACCCGTACCCGTGTGGTCAGTGAGCAGACCTTCGGCCTGTTGAAGGCACGGTTTCGCTGCCTTAGCCGGTCGGGTGGGACACTCCTCTATAGGCACGAGAAGGTGGCCAAGATCATCACGGCATGTGTCATGCTGCACAACATGTGTATCCGACGGAACGTGCTCCTGCCCCCTGACATTGAACTGCTACCACCTGGTGATGATGAAGGGGATGAAGAAGATGTGGCTGCACATCATTGTGGTGCCGATGCACAGGAGGGACGTGCTATGCGTCAGCCAGTGATTGCACAATATTTCTGACACACATGGCTGCAGAGGGTGACATGATAGTTGGACAGAGAGCACTGGGTGTGTGGGTACATGTACACTATGCACTGTATATGAATAAATGACACATGCGCAATGCTGAATGTCCACTCAAGTAATTTTTTTAACACAACGGGTGTATTGAAATATCCAATGAATATGAAAGTGCACTAACCCTCCACCACCCTCCCCCCCACAACTCCCCCACACACCCTCACCCCCTCCCCCACAACTCCCCCACACACCCTCACCCGCCTCACCATCCCCCACAACTCCCCCATACAAGTCCCAACAGGTGTCTATTGCCTTCATCAGGCTGGCCAGTCTACTTCCTGCCACTTCCTGGACCTGGTGGCGGCATGTCCGGCCGGCACAGGGTGCACGACGACCTGCGTAATGGGCTGGTCTGTGTTGAGCTGGAGGACGATGGGATGGCCGCCTGCTCCATTTGGGGGGCCAGACGCATCAGCAATGCGGCCGAAGACCTGCCGCAGGGCTGATACCTCCTCGCACAGTCTACTTGTGTTTTTGGCAAAGATCTTGCCCAGGGAGGTGGTGTTATCGGCAATGGTCTTGCCAAGAGAGGCAGTGTTTTCGCACCACTCCTGCCTTGCTTGGGCATTGTCACTTACAAATTGTCGCACCAGGGCAGTTAGCTCCTCCTGCCGCTGCCCCCCCATCTGGTACACCTGTGGAGGTGGAGGGTGCTTGGTTGTCATGCACAATTTCTATGGGATCCCCTAGGGGACTCATGGCCCCTTGGTTGTACTCCCCCCCCCCCAGACTGCTCCGGGGTGGTGGCGCGGTCAAGGTCTACCGATGTGATCTGGGGGGATGGTGCTGGACTTGGTGCGCGAGGCAGTTGGGAGGAGTCGTCCTCCACGGGCACCCACACCTCTTCCTGTGCCTCCTCCTCAGCCAGGGGTGCTGTGGCTGCCGCCTCCCCGACTGAACTGGACTCTGTTGAGTGTGGAGCTTCAGCTGTGTCCTGTGCCAGTGTGACTGGAGTTTCGGGTTCTGTCCCGACGGCCCTTGGCAGCACCAGTGAAGTGGCATCTGGAGGTGGTTTCCTCTGTGGTGCATGGTGAGCCAGGTGTTGGGCTTTTGAGGTCGAAGGCCTGTTTCCCTCATCCCGGGCCCTCTTCTGGGGTGTGGTTGGCTGTGGGGGTGAGTCCCGTGCCTCGCTGTCATGGTCTGAGCCTGTGGCGGTCGAAGAGAGGGACGGCATGAGTGATGGTTTGATAAGCATCATGCATACATTTGTATAATTGCTCATCTACACAATACAGGGTAATAGGCAGTTGAGTTTCGATGATCACGTTGCTTGCTATATGGGTGGGTAATGCAGGCATACGTCCGGGTCACTCATGTTGGGGCAGACGTATGGTATGTTACATGCATATTTGTTGGGCCCTGCATGCAGTGTTACTTATGCCATTACCATCTTAGTGTGGTTTGTGTAAGGTATGGTATTGCCTTGCTGCAGGCATCTGCATGTGTCTGTGCTGCGTACGACAACTATGCTGGGAATGTGTGTGTATTGGGCCATGGCTTGCCTCTTTAGACAGACATATTGGTGCACTATCATCAGACTCTGCATTACAGTGTTTTCTTAGGACACTCACCTCCTTCCGCCGATGATGTTGCGCCACACTCCATGTCTCCCATGCCTTTAATGGCCTCCATGCCGATCGGACTTGCACATATGTCCTCCCACCAGGACAGCTTTATGGGAGATCTTGCTCCTCCGCCAGTTGCCATGGCCTGGCTCCTGTTAGCCGAGAGAATGTTGCAGACTTGCAGGCGCAAGTCATCCCAACTCTTCCTGCAGTCCTTGGTGGTGCGGGGGGTATTGCCAACCGTGCTTATTTTTTGCGCCACTAGTGCCCAGATTTCCTTCTTACGGATTACAGCCTCCCTCTTGAGGCTCAGGGCAAACACGACATCAGCATTTTCTGGCATGGTGTCCGCGAGCATGGTTAATTCGTCTTCATTAAAGCGCTCCTTGCGCTGGCGGGAGGCGCCCTTTTTCACAGCCTTGGGCATTGTAGTGTTGTTGTGGATTGGATTTCACACACAGCAATGTCCTACAGGTCCTGGCTGCTGAGGTTGGCAATGGATTGTGTTTTTAAAGATGGCCGCCATGCTCTTTCCCGTTCCTGTGAGATGATGCTACTTCCAGTTCCACTTATTTACGGTGACCGCTATTAGCGATCACTGCTAATAGCGGTGGCCGCTAATGCCGTCTTGATTCATGCCGGTATTGCAAGCTGCGCTCTAATTGATGGCGCTAAGGGCCATTTTCGGGACTTTAGCGGCATGCCGTTAATGTCGTTATCGGCATGGTACAAAGCTCATGCCGGTGAGGTCGTAATAGCCCTCTATTAGAGGGCTGTAACCTACACGGACACAGTATTTGCTCCATGCCGGTAAGGACAGTTACTTACCTCCAACCTCGGAATGACCCCCTATGAGTGGTAAAGTGACAAAGTGGAGAGTGCAATACTATGCTGGACTAGATTGCACAGCAAAGTTACTGATGTTGTTTGATGTGATTATGTGTTTGTGTGTTGTGTTTGGTTGGAAAAAAAAGAGGAATGTTACATACGCCTCACGTACCGCAGGCGTGGTGACGTGAGGGGCACAAACAATAAAGGGCCCGCCCTGCCGGAAGGCAGGCAGTTCCGGGCACGAGCCAGAGAGAGCGTGTCATGTCCTTATTTCGCTCCTCGGCCAAGCCCGACTCAGGCCCTGAGCTTCTCTCCCTAACACGCATATTGCTTTCTTCACGTGAACGCCGGAAGGAAACTGCTGCAGGCAGGCTTTTCATCAGATCATAATGCCAGAGTAATGTGCCCTGAGTTGCTCAAGCCTTTCTGGAGTCATTCCTGCTGAAAGTCATCTTGCAGCAGTTCCTGCGTGTTTGCTTGCCAGATTATCATTGCAATATGTAAAGGCACCTATGTTAGCTAGTGTCAGGTCAGCCACATTTATGAATGGTGGACGTCAGCCAAATGGACTCTGTTCCACTAAATATTAATTGTGAATGTGATTTCTTTGTCGCATTGAAAGGAGCCCTTCAGAACAGAACTAGGCCACAACAATCCAGATAGATTTCTACGGACAGTTTGGTGGGTTTGGTGGGTGATGCTGCCTGTCTTGTTGAGGTTACCAATAGCTACCTTATGGGTACATCACTTAACACCAACCTACGTTTAAAGATTAGATGTGTTCCCGTAATCCCCAATTCACAGATGTTAGGTTTAGAGCAAACACAATATATAGTTGTTTTATTAAACCACAGATTTACAAGGCACTATTTTTGTGTTAAAAACCTGACTGTATTATTTTAGCTTCAATGATGGGCAAGTTTAATATTTTTCTTAGGAATGCAGTGAAACAGAGATCTTGATTTACATATAATTAACATAAGGTTTTCCATTATGGACCCCCTCTCAGTGTCATGCCGGCGTCTCCCAGTGGCCGCTGGCGGCTATGGAACGCTTGGCGTTGGTGGCACCATTAGATTGTTCCAGGTTTGTTTCTCACTTCCTGGTCCACCGGTCTAGTCTTTTTGCTCCTTTGCGCCAGTTCAGTATTTAACCCCCCCCATCTTTGGGTTTGGCGCGTTGCACCTTGGTCACTTTCACTTTGTTGCTGTGCTCCCATGTATTTTCTCCTCGCGCTTGCTCTGCCTGCCTTGCCTCGCTTACTGCTCCCTCTCCTGCTACCCGAGCATCTCGTTGCTCGGGCCCTTTCTTTGCCTCTTCCGCTTGCCTTTTCTCGCTTACACCTTACTGCTTCGCTCTCCATTCCTTCCCACTCTGTGCTCTTTCTTCCTGGCTCTCTTCCTTTCCGCCCCAGCAGTCTGTCTCCTGTCTCCCTTCGCGATCTACATCTACCTGGCCTGTTTGTTGGACTACGTTCCTTATCCACGCCCGTTTCCATCCCGGGCGTCGGCAACAGTATAGCTGTAACGCTCACCTGATTCCCGCAGAGGCGCCGGTCTTGACTGGGTGAATGCCGTATCTTCAAAGGTGATGTGTAACACATGGTTGGCTCTTTGGGCTGGACCTCTGTGCACTGTATGTCTGACTAGAAGAGTAAGATGTCTGCAGATAGAAAATATGGGATTAATGAACTGGGGTTATTGGGTGCCTCTCTCCTCTTCCCTTTCTCTTCTCCTGTAGAACCCCAAAGGTTAACGCCTTCACCTTAGGTAAGTGAACGCGGAGCTCTCCATCTGCCTCGGGGCAGGGTGCCGTAACCAGTTTCTTCACTGGATAAGGGTGCAGGCCTCTTGACCTCAGAGGACTGCTGTCCGTCGTTAACTGCACGAACGGTAAGTTCTGGGCACTTCAAATGTCTTAAAAGTCTTTTGTAATGCTATCTCTTGTTTTGCAGGGTTCCGGCGATGGCGGGCTGATGAGAGTTGAGGATCGAACCCGCGTGAGGAATAGAAGCGCCTGGAAGCACGTAAGTAAGCGCTTGTAGCCTGCTTCACGATGCGCACTAACTGTCCCTTTTATCTTGCAGGTACAAGTTCGGAGCTTTAGAGAAGCTGAAGGGTGCTGGAATACCCACTGGATTCGGCGTGGGAAGGAGTAATGGCACGTGAGTAATAAAGTTGCCCAATGTCTTTAAACGCACCTTCTTTTGTCTTTCAGATGCGGGATGCAGCGCCGAAGGCCTCTGGAGCGTGCGAAGAGCTGGTAAGCTTTTGTCTTTCAGATGCCGGAATGCAGTGTGAAGACCTCCGGAGCATGCGAAGAGTAGGTAAACCTTTGTCTTTCAGATGCCGGAATGCAGCGCGAGGCGTTGGTGACAGCCGATGGACCAGGTAAGAGATGCGCTGCCACTGAAGACCGTAGTGCTAACCTGTTCTTTCTTTGTCTTTACAGGTGCTGCTGAAGACTGGATTCCAGGATGGTAAGCCTTTGTTCCCTTAGGCCCAGGATCAGAAGCAGAAGACACGATGAGCGTTCTGCTGCAGAGAATGCAGAATAACGCAAAGCAAGATTCATCCATCGGGTGTGGTTTAAATAGCCTCCTGTAGTGCTTAGGTGTCTCCTTCCACAGCCACGCCTAGGTAAGAAAAGAGTTCCTGCTTTCCAGAAGAGTTGCAGTGTTCTGAACCTAGGGAGTGGCTCCTGCCCCACCCAACAGGAAAAGTAGTCCCAAACAGAAGAGGATCAGGGGTTCAACTGGCAGGTAAGTAAGCAGCATGGTCTGCTGCAGGTAAGTCCACCCAAGCATTATGAGCCCGGCGCTTCCAGCGCTGGGACTGGGCATCTTTATGAGCCTGGTGCCACTGGCGCCAGGACAGGGTCCAAAAGGTCCCAATTGGGACTGGCTGGCACTCGGAACCGGGGTTATGGGTCTGCTTCCAAGGGAGTCGGGCAAGTCCTGATCTTTTGGAAGCAGAGATCATGATAATAGCCTCCACCCTTCAGCCTCAAGCCCTAGACCATCCTTCTCTGCTACTACCCTCGGAACCTCCACTGTGCGCTACGGACCTCCTTCCATCCAGTTCTGGACTATAGAACCACACGGAAGTCTGATTCAACAACCACTATTGAGAGGTTTTTTTTAGCGGCTGCTTTTTTCCTCTCCATTTGGTCCCCCCGGGAAGGGAGTCCACTGCTTCCCTGTTTAACAGGGAATCAAGGTGGCTTCTTACCGAGGACGACCCTTTCTCTTCTCAAAAAAGAAATCAAAGAAGAATCTCACCCGGCGAACGGTCTCCTCAGAGGATTCAGGTGAGGAGGAAGGGGAGGTGGACATTGATCTTGTCAAAAATCCACCTTTAACAACAGTGCATGACACTCAGCTAATCCATGACTCTGCTCCAGTACCGGCCCAAGGTCTGGCAGTGTGAGATTTCTGCGCCCCCACCACAAATGCAGAACAGCAAGGCTTGGTCTGACTTATAGGGCAATAGGCCCATGGCCGAACCAAAAACACAAAATGCTGGTGTGGGCCAGTTTTGTTGGTCAAAGTGAGCCACTTGTTTTGCCAACTGGGGCCAGTTTGATTAGTTAATTCACTCTGTGGCTAGTTTTGACCACTGTTGCAGAATACATTTTCTTTAAAATGCACAATTTGCATCACACTTTATCAAAAAACTCCCCATTGGTTACTATTCAAACAGTGATACAAAAGGAATGAATAGCCTTTTGCAACTGTGGGCCACTTTTTAATTGGTGCCTGAGACAATTTTATGGCCTAGTCTGACCCTGAGAACAGCTGGAGGCTCAGTTCTGTTGTTCGGCTGCTAAGTATCAGTCGAACAACAGAACTGAGCCTCCTGCTGTTCTTTAAACTGTGTTTAAGCACTGCGTCCGGCGTGATTCTTTAAAAGGCGCTGGGCCAGAGCTTGCCTCCAGTTCACTGTCATGTAAACTTAATTTCATAACACTTCATAACAGCAAGAGCGAGGGCAAGAGAGCCAATGTTGTCCTTGGTGGTTCTGGAGGAGCAAGGGGAAACCTGTTTGGAGGAGACTTTCATAGAGCGGACAACTCTGGTGACCTCATCAGGTGTGACAAGGGAGAAGTAGGAGAGAGGGAAAGAAGGAGGGTGGGAGGCCATAGGAGGCAAGGGGGTGGGAGAGAGGTTGAGGGAGTGCATAGTAAGGGTGCTCATGATGTCCAGAGTTTTAGTGGTGAAGTGTGTGGCCAGTGCTTTGCAGTGGGCCTGGGAGGGAAGAAGGGAGGAGGAGACGGCAGAAGGGTTTGCTAGTTCCCTGCAGATTTTAAAGAGTTTGGCTGTGTTGTTGGAAGCACCCGATACCCGAGCCTATATGTGGGCCCTTTTTTTGGCAAGGATGGAGAGTCTGTATTGCCTTTGCAGCACGCAGCAGGCCAGTTTGTCAAAGGGCGTGCCTGAGGTTATAATCAGGATTACTATTACACCAACAAACAGCAGGCTGACATGGTTAGATCTGGTGGACCAAATTACAACAAAAAAGTAAGTTTTAGAACAACTTCCTTTAGCTCGAGCAATGGAAGCTCTAATGGCGACATATTACTTAACCGTGGCAACTTTAATCGTCCACAACAGGGTAAACCAAACAACTACCGAGGAAGGCGTACAGTAAATCGAGGACCACAAGGAAGTAGTGGTGGAGGTGACCAACAGGATTTTTCAGAGATGGGCCCAGAATCATGGGACATAGAACCCCGGGTTACAAGGAGCATGAGAGCATTGTGGTGAACTTATCCAATTATCACCCAACCGAGAAAGAACTAAAAGTGCTCGAACGAGGGATGGCTATGCACCAAGTAACTTACACAACCCCTTCTCTTTCCGTCTGGAATTTTTCCAGTTCATGAGAAAGCTACACTTAGCACTATTTTTTCAAGACAAAGAGGAAGAACTTGATAATTGTGTCCCGGCAACAGCACACAGCCCAGAAGCCACTATATTCCAAAAGAGGGTTTTACATGATCTAGATGTTCTAGAGAAGAAATCTAAAAAACAAGCCACTTTTCACAATATGAGCAATAATGAGAATCTAGCAATGAGAAACCTTCTAGCCAACAGGGAAATTACAATACGGAAAGCGGACAAAGGAGGAGCAATAGTTATCCTCAACAGGACCGACTATATTAGAGAATGTAATCGCCAACTCCTTGATTTGGATTGTTATAAACAACTTGAAGAAGATCCGACGAACAAACTTTTGAGTACAATCACTGAGAAAGTGACAAAAGCTAAACAGAGAAGGTGGATCACAGACAAAGAAGCAGACTTTTTGATAAACAACAAACCTGTGATCCCACAATTCTATATATTACCAAAAATCCACAAGTCTATGGAAAAGCTCCCTGGTAGACCTATAGTCTCAGGGGTCAATTTGGTCCTTGCTCCTTTGTCACGCTTTGCAGATGCCTTTCTTCAACTATTAGTAAAACGAATGGACTCATATGTTCAAGACACAACTCAGATAATAACGGAAATTGAAGGAATAACTTTCGATCCACAGACAGAAATCCTGCTTGGTCTAGATGTAGTTGCACTATATACAAGCATCCCGCAGAAAGCATCGTTAGAGATGCTGGAAGACAAACTACTGCGCGACCATCAGGTCAAAACCACTCCAATATCATTTATATTGTGGTGTGCTGAAATGGCGCAGGTTGAGAACTATTTCCATTTTAACAGCAAATTTTTCAAGCAGATTCAGGGGACTACGATGGGGGCTACTCTAGCCCCCAGCATCACCAATCTGTATATGGAGGCCTTTGAAATCCAGAAGATTATGACACCTAATAATCCTTTTCTCACCCATATTAGAATATGGAGGAGATATATTGATGACATTCTAGTGATTTGGACTGGCAATGCGGATGACCTACATGAGTTTTGCAGTTGGATTAATACTCAAGACCACTTCCTCAAATTCACTTCAAACTCAAGTACTATGAAACTAATCTTCCCAGATATCTCAATCTCTGTCGACCCAGTGAATAAAAGTTTGTTTGTTAAACCATTCAATAAACCCACAGATCGAAATTCAATATTACATTTCTCGAGCTTCCATCCACGTCATGTTAGAGAAAACTCACCAGTACAAATAGACAGGATTTCAAAAGAGAAGCTTTGAGGATGAAAGATCGCTTGGAGGAACGGGGTTTTCCTGCTAAAATTACCACTCCAGCATTGAAAAGAGCCCACAACAATCATAGGGAAGCCCTATTGGAGCACAGGAACCAGACACCTGAAGGAAACCAGAAAGACAACAAATTGGTGTTTGTAAATACCTACAGCCATCTCTCGAACAGCATTAACAAGATTATCTCTAAAAACTGGAACATCTTGGAAAAGAGTGATAAACCAGTACAAAAACCAATCATAGCATTCAAACGTAGTAAGAACCTTAAGGAATTAATTACTAGGAATGATATAAGTTTAAGACCAACAAAACAACCCACGTTACCTCAACAGTGGGGATTGCCTATTATCCTTGGACATTACCCATGCGGCTCCTGTGCATTCTGCCAATTTACAACAAAAAGCACAGCAAGTGACTAGGAACTCACCACACCTTGGAGACTGAATTATCACACAAACTGCAACTCCATGATGGTGATATATGCTATATGGTGCCCCTGCAAGAAACTATATATCGGTAAAACTGAGAGAAAAATCAAAATCAGGATAGGTTAACATAGATCTTGCTTGAGGAACCATACTTCGAATGCCCCTCTGGTTGATCACTGGATCGAGATGACACACAAACCAGATGAACTTAAATGGTCGGTTGTATACAAATTGCAACCCAGTGGAGATAGCAACCGAGACAAAAGGACGATTGTTGCAAAGGAACAGCAATTCATGTTCCTTACGAAAAGTGTAACAATAGGGCTTAATAAGAAATTTGGAATGGAGACTATAACAGCTGCATCTATGTGGCTCCACATACGTATTGAGTGTCAGAATGTCATGCCTATACACGATATATGCAGAATTCTCAATGTGGAACTACTTCATGTTTGAAAAAACAACGATATGCTGAATCCCAGAAAGTAGTCTTTGATTACTTTTTATCCTAATTGAGTGCGAGTCCAGAACTTTCCCGCCATTCAGTCTTGGAGGGATTAGAAATAATCAGGTGTCATTTGCTGTCGGTCATCTGGCCAGTTGAAACAATAGACACCTCTCCCTTTAAGGAACCAAGATGCTGATGTTCAGGGCGTGTCCGTAACCAATGAGAAAGGCAGCTATTATGTTCTTAAGGCACTGACCCGGAATGTTACATGGATGTTTCATCTGGAAAGAGGAGTCCACTTTTGTTGTTCTCTTGGCATTCCTGCCGTCTATCCCAAGACAGGTAAACTGGCACAAGGGTCGGGAATCTAGTTACACCTCAGGCACTAAGAGCCTGGACGATCTCAAAGGACCTAATCTTGCTTGATTTTCTCTTTCCATGTCGACTCCCCATAACCGGCAGATTCCACACAGATCTACTCCTGCCACCAACTACTTTCTCCCCATGACACTGCAATACGAAGCTACTGTCACAGTGATTACTCAATACGTGACGGGACACCTCATACCAGCAAACAGGTACAGCACAAAAACAAACCCGTTGTTGACTTTACCAGACAGTTAAATTACACCGTTACATGTTTACGACGCACTGCCCGATTTGAAGGTCGCGTCGGTTGAACTGACGTAAACAATGCATTAAAGATGAAGTCGGGTAACAACTGCTGCTTGTTGACGTAGCCACAAGTAATACATTAGGTTGCTAGATTTATTATTCCGTTTGAATAGAATACTCAACACAGTATTAAAGAGAAAGGATGAATAATGTATACCAGGGATTATGTATGTCGGAGAACTTAAGTACAATTATCTCTCAACCTAGGTGATCACCTCACTCCGGCAAGAGGCAGTTGTGATGTCTGGCTATTGATATAGCATTTGACGCTGTGCTACAGTCTGACAACAGTGAACCCCATTTATTGAGGATCAACACATCTTGGGACGACTAATCTCTAAAAATCTCCAACCTTGAAATCACTTAATTGAGAGGTAAGAAGACAGTGTATAGTTACGTCTAAAGCTTGGGGGAACTTTGTACTTGTTTGTATGTACGCAACCGTGCAAAATTTTGGAAAAATTGTGGCAAATTGAGCAGATTGCGAGAATGGACTAAGATGTAAGACTAAGAGAATGCGTGTAATTTACAAATTCAACAATGAGAAAACATTGTTGATGTGTGACACTCCGGGAAGGGGATTATTCAAAATGGCTCAGTAGTTCCTGAATATTGTGTGACATGCAAACACAGGGGGCAGTGTGATTTATAGGACACTGCGCTCTGTTTATTTGATTATTGTTAAAATCAATGTTGAGAATGATACTCCAGGTGTTATGGTGACTGATTGCCAATCACTCGCCTTTGTTTTTACTCTGTTGCAGGGGTTGAGTCGTTCCATCCATTTGACAAGAGCGTGGATGTTGACGCACTAATGACATTTAGGTCTGTTCTCTGCTGTTAAATTTAACTTGCCCATAACATTGTATGGTTGAAGTTGTTTCAGGTTTAACAGTGACAAAACATGTTTTTGTAGCAACTAGAAACAGGCAAACCCCTGAAGAATTTCCACAACATTGATCTAATTCTATTTTAGGAAAGAAACATGTTGGGTTGAAGACATTATCATCTTATTTAAGATGATGTTAGGGTTTTTACACAGTATGAATGGAATGCATGAATGATTGAGACACTCCTTTGCACAGCACACAGCACTTTCTTAGGTGATTCAATTGTAGGCTTCATTACTACGATTGTTTTAATAATGACCTGTTTTTTCTACACGGTTTTGTATGCCTGCAGATTGATTTATACGTGTTTAAACAATTTTTTAAAATAAAAAATAATCTTTTTATGTGTAAAATAACATTAGAATATGTACTGATACGAGACCTATTGGCTCAGACTGACTTTTGACTGACTTTGGTTGTTGTTGTGGCTCTTAATCTTGCAACAGAGTTGTTTAATCCATAAGCATTGTTTTGTATACTATTTGAAAGGTTTGCCTCCTTTGTAGAGGGATTGCTTATGGGTTCTTTTCCCTCAGACCTCTTGGTGTAATTGTAATGTGCCTGAGGTTTGCCACTTCCGTTCCGTAGCTCTGCACTTGTGTTTCAGGGCTGCAAGTTCGGAGTCGTACCAGGTATTACCCTTACAGGCAGTCAGAAGTAGAGTCAGGGGTTGTGGGAGAGGGGGGGGGTGAAGGTGGCTGTGAAGGCAGCAGCTCACACTTGTTTCATCGGACGGATGTTGGTGAACGAGGTTGGCAGTGTTGGAGGAGGTGCAGTCAGAGGGTCGAGGGGACCCAGGTAAGAAGAGAGGAGAGAGTGGTCTGACCAGGATAGCGGTGTGATCAAAGGGGGCTGAGAGTGAAAGATCAGAGCGGATGAAGGCATCAAGAGTGTGTCCTGCCGAGTGGTTTGGTCCAAACGTGAGAATGGAGATGGAGAGCGAGGTCCAGAGGTCAAGGAAGAGGGTGGATGCTGTGATAGAGGAGTCCAAGTGGATGTGGAAGTCACCCAAGAGGAGGAGTTTAGAGGTGGCAGTGAGGAGAGAGGAGCAAACATCAGCCCATTCAGAGAGGACCTGGGTGGGAGTGACGGGGCCTGTAGATAGTGGCAATTGTCAGTTAGCAAGAGGGAGAGATGACCAGCTTGCAGACCAAGCTCTCAAAGGAAGAGTAAGGCAGGTATGAGGGAGGAAGGAACCCTCTCAGAGAAGATTAAGGCTACTCCACCGCAGCACGGTTAGATTGTGGCTTGGAAATTATCTTATAGCCATCGGGCAGAAGTGAGTCAAAAGCAGTGACTTATCTAACATTGAACCATGTCTCGGTAAGAGCGAGAATGTCAAGGTCAATGTCTTCAAGAAGGAGGCAGATGTCGGTGGAGTGTTTGTTGGCTGAACGGGCGTTAAGTGTGGCCAGATGAAGGAGGTCCCTGCCTTTTAAGGTTTTCCGAGGAGGAGTACAGGGGCATGGTACACCAGTCGGAGGGGAAGGGACAGAGAGAGTGGTTGGGTGAGAGGCAGGTGAAGGAAGGAAGTTAATGAGGGACGGCAGGCACTGGTCAAAAAGAAGAAGGTTGGGTTGAGGACCTGAACCAGGATAGTGCCAGTGTGGTAGACGTTAATGATACAAAGTGATGATGAGAAGCTCGCCAAGAGGACTTCCCACTTGGTGCCACCATTAATGGAAGAGGATGTCAAAGGGGAGAGAGTATAGATATGATGAGGAGTCCATAGATCTGGGGAGGGGACACAGAAGAGGATATCAGTGAAGACCTGTCTGGAAGTTGCACTGACATAGGTGTCTGCGATGGGTAGCCTAGGGTTGCCACTCAGCATGTCTTTTTTGTGCTTTTTTTCTTCCAGACTTCAGGAGCCTGGGAGGGTAGGTGATAGTGTAGCAGCTAGAGAAGATAGGAGAGGTGGTAAATGCCATCAGAGTGGCAGAGGATAGTTGAAGGAAAGAGGGGTGGCTGCACTGCACAGTCATAGGCCAAACTCACAGGTGGCCTAGTGGTTACAAGAGGGCACAAAAAATGAAATGCAAAATGTGGGGTGCGAGAGGTTACAAGCAGACACACACCTAGGTTGGAAATTCAAACTGGGCTCAAAAAATGCAATGCCAAATGTCGGGTGCGGGAGGTTACAAACACACACACCTAGGTTCGAAATTCAAACTGGGCACAAAAAATGCAATGCAAAATGTGGAGTGCGAAAGGTTATGATATGATATGGCATTTATAACGCGCCTATACACAAGTGTTTCAAGGCGCGACAGGGCAAGGGAGGGGAAATAGAGGGAAGAGAGAGGCAACGATCCTACTAGGCCAGGTGACATTGAGATCGCGCAAGTGCAGGGGAGGGGGGGAAGTGGAAAAAGTGCACGGGCAAAGGGAGGGGGCCGTGCAGTGCATAGGATAACAGTACAATAAATAAGACAATAAGAGTGCGGACTGCTGGTGGCAAGTGCAAGGGTAAGTGCAGACATCGGGTGTCAATTGCTGGTAGGGGCTGTAGGGATACAGAAACAGTCCCCGAGTGCTAAGGTTGCCAGGGGGGCAGTGCAGGTGTGCAACTGTGGGGGAGGGGACCTGGGCTCGTGATCAGAAAGTAGCCAGGTAGCACTCCTGCTCCTGCTTTCTATATGGCAGAGGAGAGGCACAGAGGACCCCAGCCAAGATTCTCTATTTGGTAAAATGTGGGTGAGCAATCAAGGCCTAGCTTCTCAGGAGGTGATGCAGACTGGTTCTTAAGTACAGGTTAGTCGCCAAGCACCCACAAAGGAATGTCCACACACTATGTTAGCTAAAACACAGCTCTTTATATAAATAAGGTTCACGTTATACACACAATCACAATAGCACACTTTGTGCTCCGACAATTCTAAAATGGTAAATATATACATTTCTAGGTGGTACGACTATTACTATTAGATTTCATTAAAGTGCATCAACTGAACTTAGTTTAAATGTCACACAAATCAAGTAATAAAGAGAGCCAACAATAGACATAGGAGGAAAGGCAGTTGGTTAGAACAATAGGCAGAATACTGTCCCTTACCACTAGACACAGTTCTGTGTGGAGATCCCCCCACCTGGGCAACCTGTAAATAAAGATATATCATACAAGCCCAGTCCATATATTGTTCACAAGAGTCTTATTTCCTTCTAAATCGATCTACAAACCCAATGTACCTGGAATAGCAGAGTTCGACATCGGGTCGTTGACGGATCCTTCTTGAGCGGCTCCCTTTAAGGCAGGACCACGGATCGTCGAGATCCCATGAGGAAAAAGGGTGAACACTGTCGTTGTGGCAGCAGCTTCGGTTCTTGCGGCGCTTGTTGACGATCAGTCGAAAACATCCTGCAAGCTGAGGCGTCAGCGTTTCTGCGGTCTTCGGGTGGCGGGAAATCCACCTGTGGATTCTCCTCAGTCGTCGGCGGCCTTGACTTTCTCCGGCAGGAAGAAAGTGGTCGACAATGATGAGCAAGGGAGACCTTGAATCAATATGTTCTTAGGCAAAGTAGCACTGCGACGCCGGTCCGCGAAGGCGGTCGTCGACGTTGATGGACTTCAATGTACGGGCGCTTCTCTTCGTGATTCCGCGGTGGTCGCCACCTCCGGGCGGCAGCCTTTCGTAGGTCTGTCTACCAGGGAGCTTTGGCAAAGATCAGCTGGTGCACGATGGTCCCTCGTAGCTCGGGAAGAGGTCTTCTAGTCAGGTCCTCTCTTGGATCAGTTCCTTGAAGGCACAGCAGCTTTCAGATTAGCGAAGGACAGCAGCAGCAGTTCTTCTTCTTCCAGTGGGCTTCAAAGTGAAGCATCAGTTTCAACTTCAGCTTCTGAACAATTTCTAGCAGTGAGAGGCCCCCAGATATACTGTTGATCTCCCATTCACTCTGCTGGGTCACACTCAGGCAACCAATCACTCAGAAGGGCATTCAGGCAGTCAGGCAGCCAATCAGGTGCACGGTGCATTCAGGCCATTCTTCTCCATCTAGACACTCACAACACAGAATGTGGATTTACAAAAGCACTCTGCCATTCAGCACTACACACTGCATTCATACCACTTTCAGGCACGGCTGTCTCAGTCACTGTGTCAAACACCAGATACTGGGCACCCATAACACAGAATGGGTATTCGTCACACACTGCATTCACCCAGGTCCCACCCCATGGGCGTACCCGCAACCTACAGTCATTGGGAAGGCTCCAGCCAGTCTGGCGTGGACTTCCCCACAACACCATATATGGAACTTCCACCCAACAGCCAGTCAGGTGGAAGGGACAGAGGTAGGGCTTCCTGGGACTTCGGGAAACAAGGTAACAGGTAATGGAGAGCAAGAGGCCAAGGGGGCCATCTTGTCTCCATCAGGAATCCACCAATTCCACTGACAGGGCCTGGGCATCCCAAAATGGAGGACGCTCAGGGCACCTGTCAATTCAGCACGGAGCTGCTACCAGCCCGCACCCTGCTCTGTGGGCCACACACAGGTGCCTAAAAACATTCCTCGTCTTTCAGCTGCTCGTTCTCGCTCTCCGTAAGTACGACATTCGCCACTTGTTGGGTCCACTTCTGGAATGGGTGCCATAAGGGTATCCCAAGGGTCTGTTCACCAAACCAAATACAGAAAGCCGCACCGCCAGGAGTCCCGCATGCACTCCTGTGCGGAAAACAAGACAGAACACATGATAAAAAGCAATAAAGGACAAGGATACGGAGGCCCTTTCCCTCCGATACATTTCCAGCATCACATCACGGTGCTATAGGTGTTTTGTTTCTGAACAGGCAAACACTAGGATGTCAATGCTGATGTTGAGCGGGCCATGGATGCCAGCTAGTGCCCCTCTTGTTGTATTTTGGAACACACCTTGGCGGCCGAGGAGATCCCAAAATTGAGGCTCTTATATCTGTACAGACCTTTATGGGTCATACAAGTTGTGATATATCAAGAGTCCTAATACAGAGCGAGCTGTTGGTATCCTGCTCTTAGGTCCGATTTCGAAAAGAAGGTCACACACTGGAGGTCGGCCCCCAATATTGTCTATGGTGGGGGTGATATGGTGCTCCCTTTTGATTGCCTGTTAGGGAGGCGCATGTACACACTGTGGATGAAATCAGGCTGTTTCAGTTTTTGAGCAATGACAATTGGGGAAACACACAAAGTGGGACCATGCAGTTGGACTAGTTTCTCAAGTTCTTGCTCCACCTTGTCCCTCAGGTGGAAAGGCACTCGTCTGCATTTTAGGGCCACCGGTTGAACCGTGTTGTCGATGTGGAGTCGGATGGGTTCACTTTTCATCTTTCCTATTGCAGAGAAGACATCCTGGAACCTTTCTAAGAACGGCTGCACATCCTCAATGTACATTCCAAATGCAAAAATAATGATTGTTAGTGCCTCTGCCACTGCACAAAGATTGTTCACTCTCTTTGGTAACAAAGAAGCATGCTTTGTCACATCTTCATGTTGTACCGATGTGACACAGTGTATATTTTCGCGCATCGGTTTCACATACATGCCAACATTCTGTGACCAAAAATCTGTAGGAATCTTAAAGTTTCAAAAATAGTAACTAGCATAATGATGATATCCCATGAAATGATGTCACGCGAACTTTGGACTTCAGTCAACACAGATAATGACCTGAAGTGACATATGGCCTTGAAGAGATCACAGGAAAAGACTGCCTGGTGTGGCCTATCCAAAAATCCTCTGACCGATTATTAGAAAGAAATGTACCAAATAAGTGAGCTGTGAGCAGTGTGACCAGCTTCTTCCTCATTAACACATATTTTCCTCTTCAAACATAACCGCTGAAAATCACGAGATGGCCAGCCAGAAGGAAGCTGAAACACAAAATGCCCACTGAAAAGCTATAAATCCTTCTATTTGAACAAGTGCCTGCTGTGGAGGATCCGGTGTGAAAAGACAACAAGGTGATAAGACTTCTGTATACCCCAAGGGAAGTGACGGCCGCAAGGACTCCCGCAAATGCAGCTTGTAAGGCAAGCCCCAGAACAAAAGTAATATAGAGAAAAATATATTGCTGCGTTATACAACTGCTGACTGGAAACATGTGGCAGTTGCTGGGGGCCTCCCTCAGGCTCATTGCCACTTTCAACTAAAAGGTTCTAGTGAGAGATGCCAGCTCGGAGCTCACAGCATGACGATGAGGCAGAGAGCAGCGTCTGTCCAGAGAATGTCACGGGATGCCAATGGCAGGCAACTCACGTTGACAGTGACTGCCTGGACTACGGGGTGCACAGGGCAGTGTAGAGTGTCACTTTCATGCTGGCCAGGCACGCAATGATCAATCAAAATAACGAGCCATTAACACGCCCACCAGAGGATGCTGATCCTGCTGTGCTGGGCCTCATAATTTGTTTGTTTTTTTTATTCAGTATTTGTTGCCATTAAATCGGTAGGCGGTAGGACTGCTTAAAAAGCGGTATCCTACCACCGAAATTGGTAAGGTTGGCAAGTATGGTTTCATGAAGTGGTGGAGGTCGATGTAGTGCCTTATAGTGTGTATCTGCCATAACATTCACCAACGGTCCAGTGTCAATGAGCAACAGAGTATTCATGTTGAGAATTCACCACGCACCTAGACTGGGCTTTTCTTTTCCTTTCAATATTGAAGTCTTCCTCGTCTTTCAGCTGCTCGTTCTCGCTCTCCGTAAGTACGACATTCGCCACTTGTTGGGTCCACTTCTGGAATGGGTGTCTAGAGTGTTTTTTCCCTCTCGAGGGAGTGGCTGGTGCTGAAGCCCTGAAGGCACACACAAAGTGGTTGGGGATGCTACACCTGCCATGCTTGTCCTATGGCTGTGCAGTCCCCACTGTGTGGTAATTCATATCCACATTGGGGACACACGGGTGAGGGTCCAGGCCGTGTATCTGTTACGCTAATCTGGTATCCACGGGGACGCCACTCAGCCCTGGTTGGATAATATGTGCCTCAAACCCTTTCCCCGATCCCTGGGTAGTACCTCCGATGGAAGTTGAGCCTGAAATATAGGAGAGCTGGATTCAAGACTTAACTGTCTCTGGTAGGGTGTCTTCCCACCTCCCTTGGATTCAAAACCTTCCCTTGGCCCTCTCCTCACTTTAATTCCTTAGAAGGCGTGCTCTCTGTCCTGCTCTTCGTGGCAGGGGTGCATAGTCTCGTGTGGGCGTGAGCGACCAAGTTGCTTCACTGGTGCGTATTCTATTCTGTTCTTTCCTTCCTTCCTCTTATTGTTCTTAATGTCTTATTTCCTCTCTTTAGGTGTGCAAGAGATTTTGGTGTTTTCATGCGGGTTGGAGCTGTGCACGAGCTGTTAAAAGAATGCGTGGTGTGTGCGATGCTGTCCAGTACGTAATGCGCGATGCGTGGCGTTGTTTTGCCTTGTATATGCTAACCTGTGTCTTTCCTCTTCCTTCGGAGGCCACGGTGCTCCTCGCCGGTTGCAGTGAGGTTTCGGAATGATGCTGAACAAGAGGCGACTAATCCGGTAAGAATCTTGTGATTTTCGTTGTTCATGTGGAACCGTGAGTATGCGCTCACTAATGCTGTTCTTCTCTCTCCCATGTTCAGGTTGCTCTGTTCCGGGAAGCATGCAGTGCTCAGATGATGGAGTTCACTGGATCAAATGTCTCCAGGCAAGCAGAATCAGGAGCTGACGATGGGCTGAAGACAGGATGCCACTCACAGGTAGGATTCCAATAACGATGTTCTTTTTCTCTCTGCAGGCACGCGGTTCCAAGAACAGCTGGCATCAAAGAATAATGGAGATCCAACTGGACACGGTGAGCGTTACGCTGCAACAGAAGAATAACACAAAGCGTGTTCTGCTGTTTGGGTGTGGTTTAAATAGTCTTCAGGTAAAGTAGTCCAAGTAAAGTAGTCCCAGGCCAGCCACACCCTAAACACTATACCGCATAGCTCAGTTCTTGGGAACTGAGCAATGTGAGTTCCTCCATGTTGACTGAAGCCCCCAAGAAAGTAGTTCCAAGTAAAATAGTCCAAACCTAAAGGTGTTCCCCATAGTGATTATGAGCCTGGTGCCAAAGGCGTCAGGACTGACTCCAAGAGAGTCTCAGGTGAGATTTTAAGGCCTATAAGGCCATAATGGAACCCCGAATCTTGGCCCTACCTGGCAGGCTGACTTGCCAGTAGGTGTCAGGGGTAGGGATCATGACAGCACACTCCATCAACGCCCCTCTCACAGTGGGTCTTCAGTCTGGTCATGATTTGGTTGGATAATTCTGATGGAATTTTTTTATCAGACGTGATGCATGGATGTTTTCGCTAGGTTCCCAGGATCTGTCTTGAGGGCCGTATCCTTTCCAATCGACTAGGTAATATAACTTGGACCTGGTGTATTTGGAGTACAGGATATCCTTCACTTTGAACTCAGGTTCTCCATCAACCAATACTGGTTTTGGTGGTGTTGTAACCCGAGTACCTGGTTGTACTGGTTTCAGGAGTGATACGTGGAACACAGGGTGAATCTGCATGTTCAATGGTAATGCTAATTTGACGGCTACTGGATTGATTATGGATTTGACGGGGTAAGGCCCCAAATACCGAGGATGAAAGGTCTGGGTTCCTTTTATGGGTACATATTTTGATGCTAACCAAACCTTGTCTCCAACTTGATAGTCGGGGGCCTTTCTACGGTGTTGGTCAGCAAATTTCTTTTGTCTGTGATTGGTTTGGAGCAAGTGTTCAGCTGCCTTTTTGAAGGCCTGGGAAATGGTTGTATGTAGGTTTTTAACCGCTGGCATTTCCAAAGTGGTTGGAAGATCCAATTCAGAAGTATGTGGGTGTCTACCATATAGGATGTAGAAAGGAGTTTGTCTGGTGCTGGAGTGTGATGAATTATTATAAGCATATTCTGCTATCCATAACAAGTCCTTCCAATTTCCTTCCACTTGGTGCAGCATGCAACGCAAGTATTGCTTGAGTGTTTTATTATTTCTTTCTGTTTGGCCATCTGTTTGAGGATGGTGACTAGTGGATAGTCGGATGTTGATTTGGGCCATCAAACAGCACTTTTTCCAGAAGTTGGACACAAACTGACTACCCCGATCAGAGATCAGAACTGATGGAAAGCCATGTAACCATACAATATTTTCCAGGAACACTTTTGCTAAACTGAATGCATTTGGAAGACCCTTAAAAGGAATAAAGTGTGCCATTTTTGAGAATAAGTCTATGACCATTAAAATAGTGTTGAATTCCTGACTGGGAGGTAAGTCTGTAATGAAATCGAGGGAAAGTGTGTGCCATGGTGCGGGAGGGATTTCCAATGGTTGAAGAAGACCAGCTGGTTTCTGCTTTTGAGATTTATTTTGTGCGCACACGCCGCATGACTGGATAAATTGGATAATGTCTTTACGCCAAGTGGGCCACCAACAGTTTTGTTTTACCTTGGCTAGGGTTTTGACAATTCTACGGTGACCTTCAATAACCTGAAATGACTTGCTGTTGTAATTCTTTTTTTGGCAAATATAAACGGTTCCTAATATATGGTAGTTGATCTTTAATTGTGTACTGTTCTCCTTGAGCACACCATTCTAGTGAAGTGTTAGGATCCATTAAATGCTGAATCTTGTCTTGGAGTTCAGTCTGTGTCAAAGTTGTTGTAAGGCCGAGGGCGAGGGTGTCGAAAAACTGGAGCCGAAGTGAATTTTTTCTTTAGTTCTTGGAAAGCCTTCTCTGCTTCTTCGGTCCAATTGAATTTCTTATTATTTTTTCGTAATAAGGACGTAATTGGATGTACAATTTGAGAGAAGTCAGGGATGAACCGGCGGTAAAGGTTTGCAAAACCCAGTATACTCTGGATTCCTTTAAGCTAAGTTGGTGATGGCCAATTCAGAATGGCATCTACCTTGTGCATGTCCATTCTGATGCCTTTCGGAGTGAGGATGAAACCAAGGAATTCAACTTCGGTTACATGAAAAGAGCATTTTTTGAGCTTAGCATACAGTTGATGTTGGCAGAGCTTGGTAAGAACGGAGCAGATGTGCTTGACATGGTCCTGTTTTGAGGCAGAATATACTAAAATGTGACCAATGTAAACCAAGGCACAAACAATCGATTAATTCCCGCAAGACATCGTTCATGAAGTACTGGAATGCAGCTGGAGCGTTGCAAAGTCCAAAAGGCCTTACCTGATATTCATACAAGCCATATTTGGTACGAAAGGCGGTTTTCCATTCATCTCCTTTCTTTACTTAAACCAGGTGATACGCCCCGCTAAGGTCTAGTTTGGTATAAATTTGGGCATCCTTGACTTGGTCTAATAATTCGGGAATGAGTGGCAGTGGATAACGATTCTTTACGGTGATCTGGTTTAGTTTGCAATAGTCGATGCAAGTCCTCAAATCTCCTTCCTTCATTGGTACCAAGAATAAGGGACTGGCTGCCGGTGACTCAGACGGGCGGATAAACCCATTTGCCAGGTACTGGTCTAGATAAGATTTAAAATGGAGGTTTTCTGGTTCTGTGAGTGCCTAGATTCTGCCACAAGGAATTTGCGCACCAGGTATGAGGTCAATCTGAAAGTCGTAGGGCCTGTGCGGTGGTAGCGTATTAGTTGGTTCTTTCTGGAACACATCCTGAAAATCTTAGTATTCACTTGGTATAGTACTAATCGCGCCAAGTACTAATGCCGCCGTTCTGGGAGTCGCAGAGGTGCATAAGTCAGGTTCCTCCTTTTCTTGGTAATAACAGGTAAGAGCACAGTCATCGGAAAAGGCCAGCTTCCTTGCATGCCAATCTATTTGAGGATTGTGAGCTACTAACCATGGCATCCGTAATATTAGTCGAAACTGAGGAGCCTTGATGAGATCAAAGGCAATAGATTCTCGGTGTCCGTCCTGGCACAGTAGGGTTAGTGCTGCTGTACATTGGGTCACTGGTCCAGAAGCTATTTCTGTCCCATCCACAGTGGTAACCTTTTCAGTGGTCGACTTTGAAGATAAGGGAAGCTCCATCTCTGCTGCCAGTTCTCGATCTATATAATTCCCAACTGCTCCGCTGTCTATGTATGCTTCCACGGCATGCATCCGAGAGGGTTGTCGGTGATTGATTAGGATCACTGGTATTGCAAAGTGTGTGGTCGGCGGGTCATTCTTCTCACTCGACAAACTGACCTCTACGCTTGCCGAGCTTGGTAGTTTTCTGACTCCTTATTATCTTCCTTCTCTGTGGCCCCTACAATTTTCCTTGGAGGTTTCACTGGACATTCTTTGAGGAAGTGCCCTGATTTTCCGAAGTATGAACATAGTGTCATGATTCCTGCCCCTCATATCCCCAGCCCTCCAAGATGTCAGGCTGGAGCCAGGCCACGATCACCTACATGGCCCTCAAGGGCCTCTCCATCCCTCCAAAGACCCACTTGGAGTCAGACTTGGCACTTGTGGCACCAGACTCACTCACTCCCATAGGATAAAATTGGGGATTGGACTAGTAGTGCATTGATGGGGACAAGATGGATGTCCCCACATATTTCGGTTCCCAGAACTGCATGTGCAGTCTAGTCTTTTGGGTGTGGTTCAGCCCAGAGACACCTGGGATACCCAGAGACTATTTAAGCCACGCCCAGGCTGAGAAACATGCTTTGTGTTTTCTGCACCTGCAGCGTGACACTCATCGTGTTCGGATCGGTCTCCAGTAAGCCTGCATCTTTCTTCTGCGCTCAGCTCCTGCAAGAACAAGAACACTGTTAGGAACAGCCTTACCTTGCGGCACTTCTGCCCATCATTCATCGCTCCTTCTGTTCTGCGGGCATCTTCAGCGGTGTCATTCCCATCCCGGCACGCTGCTTCCTAAGGAAAAGGGAAAAGAACAGAAAAAATGCATTAGTAAGCATTCTGCAAATCTTCGCTTATTTTTAAAGACTGTACGAGCTTCAAACGCTTACCTGAATCCCAGCCGCTCTGGGGGGAACTCTGTCTCCGGAACTTTTCATCCATCTGTAAGAGGGAAAAGACGCTGCAGGTTAGCGTGGAAACATCTAGAGGCGCTGCATACCGTGCTTACTCACCGCATTTGTTCTTCGTAACCGGCATCCACGCTGAAAACATTGCAGCACCTAAAAGACACAGAAAAAGAACTCAGTTCAATACAAATACAAAAGGAGTGCATCGCGCATCGCGCTCTCACTCATCTTCAGCGCTACTCATCTCAGCAGCACGCCGCCATCCCCGGACGCCGGCCATCATCTAAGGAAGGAAAGGAACGAAGTTAGAGAACTGTTCAAAAGACTCATTATACTTACCTGTCAGACTCTTGCCAGTGAAGTAACTAGGCAGCAACGAGCCCGCATCAATCAACGCACCCCTGCGCTGAAAGCAGGACGGAGAGCACACTATCCAAGAAAACAAGGTGAGCTGTGGATCAAAGGGAAGGGTTGGACCCCGGGGAAGAAGGGGATCAAGCACACATGGACAATAGGGAGTTAAACTCTACCAATCTTTTGTTTCAGACCCAGTCTCCAGGGAAGGGTTCGAGGTCGTAAGAGGTCAGAACAGGCTGAGTGACGTCCCCGTGGATACCAGGTGAGCGTTGCACATAGTTGCTGTTGCCTTCTCTTGTCTCTTTCGGTTTTTGTTAATGGGGGTCGTACACCTCTGATTTGCATGGGTTCTACAGTGTTCTCCGATACACGTGATACATTATCCTTTGACCGAACATAGATAGCCTGAGTGTCTCATCTAGTCTGGTCTGCCTTCCTGTCTTGTAATCTGTGATCTAGTTGCACAACCAGATTGATAAATTCAGCACAGTCTTTAGGTGGGTCAACCACCTGAGCTAGGACGTCCTTCAATTCTCCCCATAGACCTCGATGAAATAGTGTGGTTCTTTGTTTTCATGTCACCCAGCTTCAACGACTAATCTATTAAAGGTTGCTATATACGTTAATAAGTCTTGATTTCCTTGACGGAGCGATAAAAGTTTGTTGTCTAATGCTTGTCTTTGGGTGTGACGAGCAAAGAGTTTCTCCATTTCCATCTGAATCCCCCCAAAGTCATGTAACAATGGATCATCTTGACTTACTAATGGTACCAGCCAATCCGCAGCACTACCGCTCAGATATGACAAAACAAAAGTAACCCGCGCCTGGTCGTTGGGAAATGCACCAGGTCTGCAAAGGAAATGAAGAGGACACTGGTTCATGAATCTAGCATACTTCCTGGGATCGCTGGTGAATCGTTCAGGAGGCGCTAAAGGAACTGCCCCAGGAACAGTTATTTGTACTGGACTGGTTGATGAGATTGGTGCTTGTGCCAGCAGAATGTTTCCAGGCAATGGGGTTTGACCTGCCTGTGATTGGAGTAATTGTCTACTGATTTCATCGGTGCAATTTTTAGTAACAATCAAATCCCTCCTGAGAGCATTGGTTTCTTGCCTGACTGAACGTACTACGGCACGTAACTGTACCAACAACTGAGCCAATTGGTCAATTTCTGATGTCTTCATGACGCCCAGGTGGATTATGTTATTTAGGCTTCTCGTTCCGTTACGCTCACCTGGTATCCACGGGGACGCCGCTCAGCCCTGGTTGGATGATATGCGCCTCGAACCCTTTCCCCGATCCCTGGGTAGTACCTCCGATGGAAGTTGAGCCTGAAATACAGGAGAGCTGGATTCAAGACTTAACTGTCTCTGGTAGGGTGTCTTCCCACCTCCCTTGGATTCAAAACCTTCCCTTGGCCCTCTCCTCACCTTAATTCCTTTGAAGGCTTGCTCTCCATCCTGCTCTTCGTGGCAGGGGTGCGTAGTCTCGTGTGGGCGTGAGCGACCAAGTTGCTTCACTGGTGCGATCCCTTTTGAGTGTCTTTAAGGTAGGTCTTGCTGCTTTACAGTCTTTGTATTCTATTCGGTTCTTTCCCTCCTTCCTCTTATTGTTCTTAATGTCTTATTTCCTCTCTTTAGGTGTGCAAGAGATTTTGGCATTTTCGTGCGGGTTGGAGCTGAGCACAAGCCAGTAAATGAAGGCACAGTGTGCGCGATGCTGTACGGTAAGTAATGCGCGATGCGCTGTTTTGCCTTGTATATGCTAGCCAGTGTCTTTCCCCTTCCTTTGTAGGCCACGGTCAGTGGCATAACACAAGATCTGGGGGCCCCCTACAAGCCATACTGATGCGGGCCCCGCCCAACTCAGCAACAAATCACGGGGCGCGCCACACACTGAACCGGCCTAGATTACCACACTTGCGCAATACGCACAAACGTCCTGCTGAAGGGGTTTGCCGCACACTGCACTAGGAGAAAGATATAAATATGCTAAAAAGCCACAGTGTTTGCTATTGTTTTGTAGGGTAACATCAATCCAATACATGCAAGTCACCAACAGTGCACATGAACATTAATGCTTTGCTATTAAAAATGCCATACCACCATGAAAACATGTCCAACTGGCTGCAAAATGTAGAGCATGCCAGGCCACATTTAGATATACCTAGACTGGTTGCACCAAAAGGCCAGTCGAAGCAATAAGACTCATCAAGAAGAGAGCACACATTCAAGCCTGTGTCGCTGCGGCCTCTAACAACAAGGCGAAACTCTTTAAAATCTGCAAGGAACTGTCCAATCCTGTTGCGGTCTCTACCTCTCCTGTTCCCTCAACAGGTTCTCTGTACAGCTTTGGACTCTCCCTTCTCCACTAATACTCAGGACATCCTGTCCATTATCTCCTCTTCCTCTTCCTCTCCCTCTTCCTCTCCCGGCCCCCTTTTGGCCATCTCTCCCTCTCCTCCTCCTTTCTCCTCTTTCTCTCTAACACCGGACTAGGTTTCTAGACAAGTCCCATCTATGGAAGTGTCTTCGAAACAGGTGCTCGCCCGCTCCTCCAGAACCATCAAGGACCATTTTGACACCCTTGTTCCAGCCTTGGCCGATTTCTGTAATCATTCTTTTGCCACTGGAACTTTCCCCTCTTCCATATTCTTGGAAAAGCTAGCCATCTCCCAGCTTACTCTCCACACTGAATCTGTTGGTTGTCTCCATGACCATTAGTCTGCATTAAGGATGGCAGAGGCATGGAAACTGCTCTCCTGAACACCTGTGAAGATCTTATCTCTAACCTTGATTCCAGCATTCCATCTGTCCTCATCCTTCTTGAACTTTCCTCTGCTTTCGACACGGTCAACCACGCCATCCTGATCAATCGACTCTGTGAGAACCTGGGCATCATGGATCAGGCCTTGTAGTGGCCGACCTCCTTCCTCTTGGACTGCCCCTCCCAGGTCCAACTTGGTCCCTTTCACTCCGCCACCTCTCTCTACCTGTGGCGTTCCACAGGGCTCTATCCTCTCACCCCGGTTTTTCAACCTCTACTTGGCCCCTTTGGGCCACCTGATCTCTACCTTCTCCTCTAACTTTCAGAGTTATGGGGATGACACTCAGCTTTCCTTCAGGCTGCCCTCAGCCTACTCTCCTCTCTCGCTCATTCCTGGTGTCATCTTCAACTCCACTCTCTCTTTCTCTCCTAACATCTGGGACGTCGCCAAGAAGTCCCACAACCAGCTGCACCTCCTCACAGGGACTCCTCCCTTTCTCACTTTCCCCCAGAAGCTCACTGTCTCAAGAGCCCTGGTTCTCTCTAGGCTGGACTACTGCAACAGTCACTTTCTCAATCTGCCTTCCTCTACTCTCCACCTTCAACTAATCCAGATCAGAACTGCAAGAATTATCCTTGGCCTCAAGCACATGGACCGTATCTCTCCAGCCATGAAATCTCTCCACTGGCTCCTGTTGGCTGCAAGGATCAAGTTCAAGAACCTTTGCATTGTGCACAAGGCTTTCTGGGGATGGGATCCGCATTACATCCAATGCTCTCTTCCAAAATACCTTCCTTCTCGAGCCGTAAGGGTTAGATGCTTCTCCAGGCAGAGAGTGGGGGGTAATTCGAGATCTCTCCTCTGCAGGTGCCTCCCTCTGGAATGGCCTCACTGCCCCTCCCACACTTGAGCCAGACCACCTGAAGTTCAGGAAGCAGCTCAAAACATTCCTCTTCTCCTCTGCTTTCTGTCTCTCCCTCCCCTGCTCACACAACTGTCTGCTGTACTAACTGGTTGCTTGGCTACTCTCTGTCTCACTGAGTCCAGTATCTTTCTTGATCATTCACCCTTGCACTGCCTCCAAGCCTACCACGCAGTTAGGGGCTGTAACTGTAACCCTACAGTCCCTTGTTCTCCTTGCACTACCCAGAGCTGCGCTGCCCTGGCTGCACTTACTCAGAGCATTGCTGCCCTGTTTTCCCCTCCCCTCTCAATTGCACTCACTTCCCCCTCCCTTTCCCCTTGCACTTCTCATTCTCGCACTTGCACGATCTGAATGACACAAGGTTTAATAAGATCATTTGTCTTGTCCTCCCTCTGTTTTCCTTCCCTTGTCGCGACTAAAAACACTTGTGTACAGGCGGGTTATAGACTGGCTGCACCAAAATGCTTCTCTAGCCACTATTACCATATATCATGCCTGCTTAGAATGGACATGGACGATCATTATGATTTATTGCACAATCCCACCCCCCCACAGATCCCCTTTCCCTCCCATCCCCTACCCCAACCTCCAAAATCAGCTCATTGGCCCAGAATTACCTCCATGACCCTCTTCTTTGTCCCAGTGCTTACGTATGAGGCTCCTTGACTCATAGGTAAGTACTGGTATGGGGAAGAGTGGGACTAGGAGTAATGACGATTACAGATAGCTAAGGCAGGCATTACCTTCATGTACCTCTAGCTCAGCCCAGTACTTGTGTATGAGGCATACTGCCTCATACACAAGTACTGCCTCAGACACAAGTACTGGGATGAGGAAGAAAAGAGCTAGGAGTAATGAAGATTACCAATAAGTAATCAAGGCATTAAACACAAGTAGTGGTGCAACACCATTGAGCTGACTGGGCTTCAGCACCCCCCCCTGAAATTGTGGTCTATGTTGACTTGACCTGGCTGACCTAGAGAGCAGTTGCCGGACAGAAAAGGACACAGATGTTAAACGGCACCTGGGTTTCGCTGTTAACAAGGGCCTGGTGCAGCAATTACTAATGTACAGCATTTCACTGTTAGTACCTGCATTCAAATGCCACATTTTTTAGGCAATTGAAATTGTGATGTGGGTTTAGTACTTGCATGCCAGGGGAGTAATTGGAAGGGTAGAGAGGGAACAGGAGACCAGTCGTTCTCACAGCAGTCCATAAGTGGGTGCTTTCAGACTTAAAGGAGAGAGGTAACTGCTTATAACATTGAAGCTGCACTAGAATAGTCTCATTAAAATGCGTAAAGAAGTTAGATGCCCCCATACAAATAAGTTTGCTCCTCCCCACCACACGTGAAGTTAGTGCCTCTGCCAACATTTGAAGGGTTAGCCCCCTGAAATGTATGTTTTGTTGCGCCCCTGAACACAAGCACACACACCATTCACCATATATACACACGCACACCCCATCATCCATACATTTGAGTGTGCACTCTTTCACCATACAGGCCCACCCAGGCAGCCACCCATACATGTAAGTGTGCACCCTTTCACCATACAGGCACACCCAGGCAGCCACCTGTACATTTAAGTGTGCAACGTTATTAGATACCTATTAGCTGGCTGCGTTACTTAAAGAGGAACTGCAGTTGGCATATCAAACTATCAATGCCAATGGAACCACAACCTTTCATGAAATTAAGAAGTTAGGGCAGAAAGAATCTTTTTTCTGCCACAGGTTACGAGTTACCCATTTGCTCCAAAAGGAAACCCATATGGAGTTAGCTGGGAAGATTCAAAACACACAAATCCTGTAATAAGTGGTTTTGGAAAGACTTTACCAGAGGTTTTTAGAAAGCCTGGCACTTGACCAGTTTACAAACTCGCTACCAACCCTTCTAAAGAGAGATGTCCTACAGAACTATCAACCAACTCGGGACGCAGCTATCCAAAGTGCTCAGGCATATTCAGAAGCCTTTCAATTTTCAAAACAGCATATACTGACCCCAATCCCAGGAGAGAGGCCAATCCTTTTGTTTTTTTATCCCTCCTCAAAAGTCAGAGAAACTCCATGGTGAAAGGTTGCACACCTTTCACCATGCAGGCACACACACCCAGGCACCCACCCATACACTTAAGTGTGCACCCTTTCACCATACAGGCACACCCATGCAGCCACCCGTACATTTAAGTGTTCATTCTATCGCCGTACACATACACCCTGCCACCCATAAATTTGTGTCCACCCTTCCACCATACACTCACACAAGCAGCCACCTATACATTAAAGTGTGCACCCTTTCACCATACCCGCACACACGCATACCCAGCCACCCATGCATTTGTGTGCGCTCTTTCACCATACACTCATACACGCACACATCATGGGGAGACATAATACTTCAAAAATACATTTTCTTTTTGAAGTCACTCTGACTTCATAAAGAAATTATTTTCGTTAAGGACTGAACAATAACGGAAATAATTTCTTTATGAAGGCTGAGTGACTTCAAAAATAAACTATTTATTTTCGAAGTCATAGTGCTTCCCCCACCCCATCACATGGAGGCCTCCAGCCTAGGGTCTTCATGTCAAGGGGTGGGGGTAGTGGCTACGGTGCTCCTTGCCGGTTGCAGTGAGGTTCCAGAATGATGCTGAACAAGAGGCGACTAATCCGGTAAGAATCTTGTGATTTTCGTTGTTCGTGTGGAACCGTGAGTATGCGCTCACTAATGCTGTTCTTCTCTCTCCCATGTTCAGGTTGCTGCGTTCCGGGAAGCATGCGGTTCCCAGATGATGGAGTTTGCCGGATCGAATATCTCCAGGCAAGCAGAATCAGGAGCTGATGATGGGCTGAAGACAGGATGCCACTCGCAGGTAGGATTCCAATAACGGTATTCTTTTTCTCTCTGCAGGCACGCGGTTCCAAGAATAACTGGCATCCGAGAATACTGGAGATCGAACTGGACACGATGAGCGTTACGCTGCAACAGCAGAATACTGCGAAGCATGTTCTGCTGTTTGGGTGTGGTTTAAATAGTCTTCAGGTAAAGTAGTCCAAGTAAAGTAGTCCCAGGCCAGCCACACCCTAAACACTATACCACATAGCTCAGTTCTTGGGAACTGAGCTATGTGAGTGCCTCCATGTTGACTGAAGCCCCCAAGAAAGTAGTTCCAAGTAAAATAGTCCAAACCTAAAGGTGTTCCCCATAGTGATTATGAGCCTGGTGCCAAAGGCACCAGGACTGACTCCAAGAGAGTCTCGGGTGAGATTTTAAGCCCTTTAAGGCCATAATGGAACCCCGAAACCTGGGCTTACCTGGTAGGCTGACTTGCCAGTGGGGGGTCAGGGGTAGGGATCATGACAGCGTCTCTCTTCTGCCAGCCCATTTTCTTATTGAGTTTGCCTACATATTGCTTGCCTATGGCACACCTCTTCTAGTTTCATTGACTTGAGAGCTGCATCCATCTTGGACGCTCTGACGTCCACTAGTTTGTGCGACCGTCCGAGTTCCAGGATACGCGTTAGGGTGATGGAGGCTCTCCTACGATCTGTCGCCTCATCTTTACTGATAGGCACCCTTGTATGAGCTGTTTTCTCACCTCTTCATCTTCATCGGTGCATGTGGATGCCAGTTGGCGTAGTCGCCCGTGAAAAGCATCGAAACGCTCATCACCTTTTGCATTGTGGACCTCACCACAAACCTTCCAAAGTCGGGGTGAAATTATTATTATTATTTTACATGTTTAAAGCGCTCACACAGCCCGCGGGCATCGAGGTGCTGTTACCGGATTTTTTTTGGTAGTTGCATAATTGTTTTTGTCTTAGTATTTATAACGCGCTTAAACATCCAGAGGTTTCTAAGCGCGGACCCGGGGATCGAACCTGTTTTGCTTCATGTCTTCTTACTTCCAAAGCGTGCACGTTGCCGCTGAGCTATCCTCCCGGGACAATATTCTCGAAGAACCTTGGTGGCAGCTGCATATGAATTGTCAATTGGTCTCAGGGTTTTAAAAAGTTTGTGAACCGCTGGGCCCGCAGAGTACAGGAAGGTTGATTTCTTGGCTCGATCACTCAATTCACCAGTAGCGTCGAAAATACACCTCCAACCTTTCTAACCAGAGGTTCCAGCGTGGGCTGAGGTTCGAGGCGGAGCCCTCAATGTCGAATTCTGTTATGGAGGCCAAAGATTCTTGTTGGAGAGGCATTCTGCCCACAGCTGGCCCATGTCCCTCGTCTCCTGACATGATGGCAGACAACTTAGCAGCAGTGGAGCCTCTTGTGTCCCTTGCGTGCTGTTTGATTCTTTCTTTTGTTTTTATTAGTGGTCTAGGGGACCGTGAAACAACTGGTCGGGCCTCTTGAAAACAGCAAAACCGCAGTATCCAGACGACACTACAGAAAATGGCCCATCACGCAAAGAAAATCTAGGGGCACACAAGCACTCTCATAAGAGCTGCAACCCCATCCAGGTCACACACAGTGTGATGTCCACAGTAATGTGGGTAGTGGGAGATATCTTCCAACTCAGGGCACAGAAGAACTCTCAAAAGAGAGCCGCACCCCTGCTCAGGTCGCATCCGGAGCGACAACCTCGGCCGAAAATCTAATATTTCATATTTTTTTTCTTAGGCCTTAGGCACAGCCCTACAAGTGGCCCTCCACACCCATCAATGGACCCAGGCACAGAAAAGGCAAGGCAGCCCTCAACACTTACCATGGTACGGCAGGAGACACGGCAGCGGGAGAAGAAATATGGCAGCAGCAGGGCTGCAGCTAGATGACTGTGCCGCACAGGGGTGGCCTACATGTATGATCACCAGACCAACAGGTGTCTGCGCCAGTCACGCACGATAAGGTGAATCGCTCCCTCGTCTCCATTGTTGTGTCCCACAGGACTGTGTTGTACGGGGCACAGATTCTCCTGTATGGACAGAAAGACACTGGCGTCTCTTCAGGCGTCAGTCTCTTTAGTCATCGGTCTCTGCTCATGCACTGCCCTACGTGACGAGATTGGCGCATCTTTACTTTAACAGGCATGTCACCTTACACACGCCTTAAAGGGAACTGCACCACACTCACCACACAACATCTATCCAAAAACATAACAATGCACTTGGCTATCTCTCAACTTTTTGTGTCCCCAGATAAAAAAAAAGATTTTGATTTTGTCGGGTGAGAGTCCATTTAAATACATAGCTCTCAACTCACCTGCTTTTGGCATGTCACCCACCTTGCAAGCCGCTAACTCATCTGCCAAGCCCCCTATATGCTCATTCACTGCAACAGGCTCTCACCCACCCAAAAATAACACAAAAGGTTGAGAGCTATGTAAATATATGGGCAGGTTAGGGTTTTGGTGGATGACAACATATGGTGTTATTTTGACCTCTTGAAACGTCAGCCACCTAACAGATACTCCTGCAGTTCTGATGAAGTTCTTTTGTTTGTTTGAGCAGGATACCTCAGTGAGTTTAAGTTCTTCTCGACCATATCTGTTGCAGCCTCACCTCCACTCTCCGATGTCTGTTCTGGGTGATTCTTCTGCTGGATGACTTCTTCTTGATAGTTCTCTTCTGGATCACCAGCTCACAATCCAGGATACATGAAGGTAGTTAGTTCTATTTTAGGGTTTCGCCTGATCTTTCGGAACCAGATAGAGTACCTTGTAGTGTGTTCTTTTCCATTGCTGGAGGTGACCCTCTAATCTTTTGTATTTGTTAGCTCCCAAAATTGAACTGCCTATGGCAAGCATTGTTTGTGTGATGGGCCATCTACTTTGTAGTAGGATATTGCCCCCCTCTTTGACGCCTTCTCTGTCTATGCCCCAAGACTCTGGTTCCTCCTCCCCATCAAGATCAGACTCACCCCCTTGCTTCTACATTTACGGAAATAGATCAAGAAACCCTCTTCAAGCAATGACTCCTTCCTAACACCTAGGTCCACACACCCTCCACTTCCCACCGTAGCCGTCACTGAGTTATCTGCCAACTACTGTTTCCTCCCCTGATTGTTTGTAGATCCCTTGCTACCAAACTGACTACCACCTGTTCTCCCCTTTTAGAACCCTGCTCCCTTGTTTCTCTGCTTTACTCACCATGTTCTTCCCACTGTGACAGTAAATATCCTAATAACAATAATAATAATAATCATAATAATCAAAATAATGATCCAGTCAGTCTTTCACTTCTTGTTCCGTATTATCTGTTTCTCTCTGACCTTTTTAGTGTCTGCTATGGACACTGTTTTCAATGAGTGATGGGGAATTGCTGTTTTCACTTTCCGACCCAAAATGCTTCGGCAGCTGATACTTCTGTGGAGGAGTGAGGGGCAGTGTCCTATACCATCAGGAACTTGCATAGAGCACCCACCAGAGTCAGCTTAGTTTGTATGCAAATCTATTCACCTTGTTTAGGGTCCACATGAATCTAGTCTCTGTCTCCCCATTTGCTGGAGGCCAGCACACTGTTATGCGCTTGTGACGTACCCTGTATTCCTTGAGAAACTGCCAAAATCTATAACCTTGAAATGGGGGCCTATTCTGAGATTTGAGAGAGTCCGGTATGCCATAGGCTTCCAAGATTTTCTTGGAACAGGTATAAACTGTTTAGCTGCTTAGGTGGAAACAAACTCTATTTCTGGATATCGAGAGTAGGTACCGAGTGCCTCTAAGAAGTGTTGATCATTCAAAATTATTCCCTGTGTGACAAATTGCCTGCTGGCAAGGGTGTGAAAGCACAATCTTTTTTGATTTTTATTAATTAATAAAATTATACTGGTAACTCCATCTCTGAAAGGGTAATCTGCTGATCAGATTCTCTGTTCATAAACTCCATGCCAACAGCATATTGTGTACTTGTGCCTTGCTGCATCAGTATCTTGATCTGCAGCGCCTGCTCTACTAGTGGCACTGAGCAGGTTCAGAGACCACAGGTGCCCATTTGACAGCTGCAGTGACAGCCAAGTCTCTAAAATGCAGGATCTGCATTTAAGATCTGCACCCATGTACCAAAACTATGATGATCATAAGTAGCTCATACTGGTGGAAGAGTAGACTCTGAACTAAGCTAGACCCGAGTAAAGTCATGGTGCATGGCCCTACTTATAATCATTGCAGCCATATCAATTTTGATATCACACATGTGTCAGCTCATGTGAGCCAGCTCAGCCGTGGAAGGTGATGTGTATTCTAGCCAGACAAGCGGATACTGCAAAGTGACAGGACAGGCACACAAATGGCCCGCCTCCTCTTTGATCACCCTCAACCAGAAACAGCTGCAAAACAGCAGCTGTTTGGGCCTAGGCATCAAATGAGCACACCCATTCAAAGGGAGCAGCCTCACGGCAGAGTGCTGCCTTTCTAAAGGCCTTTTACTCTAGTGAGAAGTGAGGGGTGGACTTAGTGTACACGGGAGAGCTCTCTACAGCTGGGGAAGACTTCCACAATCTTGGTTCTCTCTGCCTCTCTCCTTCCTGTCCCCTCCAGTTCCCCTAGAGAAAAGCACTCTGGGTGCGATTTCAGAAGGTCAAAGTCCACTTCTTCTAAGAACAGGGAACTGGATCACTAAGGCGGGCTAGATTTAGACAATCCCCTGGGGGCTTTTATCTTTATAAATCAGGGATCTCACACCACTTATTTGAATCTTCTTTGGATCATCTGTTGGACTCCATCACTTGAAGAAGATGTTGTTGGGACACTGTTGGGAGAGCAGCCTTTTCCTGAGTCCTCCAGTTGTGAGGTGAAGGCAGGTGTTCCTAGGCAGAGGCAAGCTCTGTCCCCTAACCACATGGGAACATGGGAAAAGGACTCATTGTCCATGAGCCCCCGTATTGGACCTCACAGCACCCTAAGTGCCAGGACAGCTGGGAGCCTAGTGTCCTTTGCTGTTGAACCTTTCGGAGCCCTGTTTCAAGAACAGTGACACATTTGAACCACCAGGACCCGACTATGCTGCCTTTTGCACTCTCAATTTCTTGCAGAGTCAAGAAATCTGATTTGGCGCTGTCAAGAACCGCAAATAGGTACAGTTGACTGCTAACTGCCTCCCATATGCCATATTTGAGCCCTAGAAACTGGTTAGGTCACTTTTATCCCTTTTGCACCCAAGAACATATCCTTTAAAGAACATTGTGGCTATTTCTTACCTTGCACCCCTGATTCATTAGTCTGAGTGCTGCATCTCGCTATCTTCACTTATTCTGTGTTCTTTCCTCAGGGGTGGGTTTTGTGCAGTGTTTTTCTAGTTTGTTATTATTGTACATGGTGTGTTTAATTAAAGTATATACATTTTTATCGAACCTTCATTGGATATTCCTCTATTTTGGACTGCTATACTATGCTGTTTGGGTTGCTACTGAACCACATGCATACCCCTTTTGAGATTCCCTTAGCTCACAGTACCACAAAAGGGGAAGGAGGTATAGCTCTTAACTGTGACCGTTTTACCTATATGATTCTAAACTCTGCTCTGGTGAACAGATGTTTAGGAGGCCACCCTTGTTCGTGAAACAGGGAACACTTCTGTGAAGTTAGCCAGGAAAATTCAAGGTAGCTTGGAAAGCAGTCAAGGCTATGTCTCAGGAGTAGTTGGGGTGAACTGAGGTCTTGGATGAGCACACACAGTAGGACGACAAAAATTACCCTTAGATAGTAGTATACCAAAAATACACCATTTATTATGCCCGGAACAAACAGAAGTGAATAATGGAAAACAAAGTCATATCACTACTTAAACACACCCTATGTAAAATATATGTGCAGTCACTTTTCAGTCAATGCAGTAAAGTGCAGATTCCCACCAACATCTGTAAGTAGGGAAAGCAGACACACTTTAACACATTGGCAAACTCCAGAGATGGATTTCCCCTATCTTTATAAGTGCAGCCCCACGAAGATTGGAGCCTTGTGCTCAATATCAGGATTGTGCGTAAAGGTGCTCAGTGATGCGTAAAAGCACAAAGTACAATATTCAATGGGGTGGTAAAGTTAGAAGAGGGTACTGGAGTGAGGTAATGTGGTTCAGAGAGTCAGGGGAGGATCTGCTATGGAGAACAAAGCAGTTCCCAACTTTCAGACAGCTTTAGGAAGAGGATGCCACACAGGCCAAAGCAAGGACCACAAGGCATCCTTTGTGCATAAAAAGGGGTTGGATGAACTAGGGCCCACCGGTAATTGGTATGATTACTCACCGCCCTTAGCTCACTCCGGGTCTAAACTTGGCAAGTTTGAAGAAGGTCGTCTGGAGTACAAAATCCCCATCTTGGTTAAGCTTCAAAGTGCACAGGCGCTGTGGGTGCAGATGCAGATCTGGTTTACAAGAGCTGGATCGCTCGTCTTGTATGCATGATAAAGAAAGCAACAATCCAGCTCATCTCAGAACACTTTAAGAAAGGCGGGAAAGTCATCAGCAGCGACCGCCACTGTCACACAGTGACGCACGGGCACCCAAGTCCCACGGACTGATGGACGCTTCTCTCTCTAGGCCAAAAGCAGTTGGGACAACGAAATATAGCAAGAAGGTGCTTTGCAGCGCGGACTAGGATTTCCCCAAAGCTCAAGCTGAAACTCAATGAATCAACGCTCCAGCACGGGAACAAGCTGGTCAGTCCACTGGAGGGCCCAGGGACACTTCCGAGAAGGCTTGTTTGCATGGTACCAAGGAGATGTTGAGAGTGATTGGTCCCACCACTCTAACGGGTTGAAACACCTTTGTAGGCCTTTGAAGATCGAGCACGAAGCAGGGCGCTACCTGTACAAGCTTGGTGCCAAACCTTCTCTGCACAGTTTCAGATAGTCCTTGGATCTGGTTCGCTTCTCTGGATACTTGGCTCTGTGTAGGGATCAATTCGGACCTATGGGTGATTTCTGGGTCTGCATTCAGGACCCCTCCTCATATCCCAAAGTCCAGGGGTGGTTTGCAACCAGCTGGTCAATGAGGAGATCTGCCCTACTCATGCACATCAGCAGTGGTCCAATCAGGGACCACTGCGGCTCTCATGTATACCAGACATCCTGGCACCAGTAGTGTGGATTGGGACCAGACAGTCCCAGCCCACTTCCTGGGTACCCACACATGTGACATGCATGAGCCCACGAAAGGTGCTGGCTTTCGCAGGTGAATGCATGCCCAAATAAGGACTTCCCAGGTCACAAAGAGTAGGAGGAAGGCCAATGGACAAAATGGCCAATGGAGAAGACAAAAGACCTCGTGGCACGGCCATGACGGACACTGGCCAGAGTCATGAGCCAAACTTGGTAAGCACGGTATGGCTCGGGAAAAGTTCATAAAAGTATATGAAAAACTTCTGCTGCCACCAGTCTACTCCTAGGCACATTTTCCAGTTACCAATAAATCCTTAGTGATGACTAGGGCGCGAAAACACAAGGACCCCAGTGCACGGTACAGTGATGTACTTTGCGCACTGAAATACAGTTGCCAAAAGTGGCAACAAAGTCATAAGACTAAGAGAAACAATATGTCTCAGTACTGACTGTCTGAAGGACAAGTCAGTTTCACCAGAACAAGGAGCGAAAGCCAAGTGGACTGCAGCTGAAGGCTGTGCTCCACTGACAAACGTCAGGACAGGAGGCTGAAACAACAGCCAAATGTTTCGGGAGTCCACGTATATAGATGTAAAATAGCAGTAAGTGAAATTTTACCTAACGGTAGGTGGTTTAGCTTCCGCTCATCCTTGTACTCCTGTAGGGAATTGGTCAATTCATTTCACCCTGCCTGCGCTCTTAGTTGGTGATACTAAAGGTGGCTGTCAGATTTTTGCTGAGGTCGCTTGACACATTGACATCTTTGTACTCGGCTATCTACCACATTTTCCAGGCCAGGGAACCATACATTTTTCTTCAGCCTTGATTTGCTTTTTACTGCTCCTTGGTTGCCTACGTGCACCATATATGTCACCAGTTTCACCAATGCTGAAGAAATTACATACCTGAATTCTCTTAGAAGGATTCCATCATCGGTCTTGGACAGCTCTGATTGTATTGTCCATAGGCCCATCACCACCTTGTTTGCTTGTTCTGTGCATGTTGTAGTGCTGGTTAGCAAGTACTTCAATTTTTCTGATGCTAAGCATCAAATAGTGTAGGCATTCATCGCTTTTTGTCAGCAACAGGATTTTGTCTCTTGACATTGCCTTGGGTAGGTATGCACATGTAGTCAAGCCAATCTGTTCTTCCATGCACATTTCTGTGACTCCTTGTATTCATCGGTTGTGTATAAGCAGGGTTGTCAGCTCCTTCCCTAAACTCCATCTGCATCTGCATCTGGAGCAGCCACTGTCCAATTCTCACTGGAGGGTGTGAGGCAGTGCTGGTTATTATCGGTTGAAGCCATTTGTGTTATGCTACCATGACTGGATGTCCTCAGAGATATAGGTGGAATGCTTACATCCCCAGAGGATGTTGAGGGTTTCCCCTTCAATTTGAGAATATTGCAGTTCAGTAGGAGTAAATGCTCTGCTGTCAAAAGTAATTTGTAGACATCCTCCTTGGTCATTCACCAGAACCAGGACTGGCCCTTGGTCTCAGGGGCTGGCATCAACCAGGGGTGAAGAGCAGTCACGACAATGCGCTTAAAAAATGCCATAGTAGTGTCTGCCATCAGGGCCTGTTTGACCTGTTCAAATGCTAGTTATTTCCGTTCTGGACCACTCCCATATATTGAGTTGTGCGGTAGCCCTTAAATGGGGCAGTAACAGTGTTAATGCCTAATTTAGGGAGTTGCCCAATCTCGAGTCTGGCGTGTTTACCCCCAGCTCAGAGCAGCGGCCCTGGTAGGCAGACTCATCATGGAAGCATTGGTGCCGTTAGGTACAGTGCCGATACTTCTGTGAACCTATTCCCATGGAGTCCTATGGTACACCAAAGGAATGGGGACTAATATTTACTGAGACCCAGATTCCCGGTCCGCCGGGACTTGTAATGTCCCAGTGGCACCGGGAAGCTAGGTGCCGGTAAAATGTTACGAGTCTGGCGGCAACCCACCGGAAGCACTGGCAGGGTTACCGCCAGTCTCATAATGAGGCTCATGGACTCCCCTCTGCTGCTGTTTGAGAGTTCTTCACCATATCCTTCGAATTGATGTTTATTAGCAAAGTCACAAATCCTTCTCTGGATTGCAGTGGACATCTACCAGCCACTGCAACGAGAACGCTTTCCTCGGATGCTCAGTTCACTTATGTTGGGGCCCCAGATCCTTCTCTGGTGGTCAGTAGGCTCATTGCTGACACAGTGATGAGGATGTTCTCCTTGGATGTTTGACTCAATATTGCTAGGGTCTCTGAACCATCTCTGGTGGTGAGTGCGCTTATCGCTGCTGTAAGTAAACCATGGTATCAACAGTAAGATGACAGACACAAGTGAACACAGTTCAAGGGTGTTTATTGAACTTCAATTGAAAAGTGCCTATCTAATCCTAAATCTAAAGATGGGAGCAAGCTATGACCATCAAATATTAATAACACAGTCCTAGTCCAGTCTGTCAAAATAAAAGGTTAAATGGATTTTCTATTTGGTTTTACTTTCCCTGGTCATTTTCTCCTTTTCCTTACAGAAAGGTACTGGGGTATGATGGGACTCTGCTGAAAATATCCCATGACAACTGAGGGGATGTCGGGTAGGGGTGTATCAGAACGGGAGGAATACCATGTCTTGCCCAAGGGCATCTCTGCCGAAGACTCAAGGACCCCTTACCCATGTGATCCTCTCTTGCTCGTCCGCCTCCAGGGCTGGGATCCAAGAGTGAATGCCCTCCCCTAGGTGGCCAGGGAAATAGCCTGGGAGAAACGCCTCAGGGTTCTCACATATCCTTCCCCTACAATACTGGCCTTCTGCACAAGGAACTCTGGTTGATGGTTTTTCTACTGCATTGAGAGGACAATTTTTTGTCTAGTGACCCATCTCTCTGCAACAATAACATTGTTGCTTTCCAGGATCCTGTGTCTGTTCCCTTGGTGTTTCCTGCAGAGGTGGTTCTTCCTCCGCACAGAGGTACCCCTTGGTGACATTGGGAATAGATCTTGTAGGATTAGAAGAAAGAGAAGGCTCAGTGGTAAAAGAGTATCTGAACAATGGGTTCTTAGAGACCGGAGAGTCATGTAGAGACTTCTGGGATGTTAACATTCCCTTTTGTCTTTCCTCAACTTCCCATTCTTCTTCTTCTCTATTTATGGGGCATGCCTCTAGGGTGTGGTTCCAATCTCCACTGTAATAACATCTCCCCACCTCAGAGGCTCCTGATGAAACGAAGGAGGTGGTGGAATTCGTCTTTGTCAGGTGGGTAAAAAAGTTTCTCAGAGGGTTGTGGTTTTTCGATTCTGGCTTCACTTCCTCCATATTTACCTCAGTAGTCACCTTGGATGGGGTTAAGTTCTCAGGAGGATTTTCTACGGATTCAACAGCATGACCACTCTGACGCTTTGTATTGCATTGTGATAGTATTCCACTGAACATGGTTGCTGTATAACGCACAACCCTTCTTGATACATGGGGTCATTCCGAGTTTGAAGGCAGCCATGGTGCTATTAGCACCATGGCTGCCTCCAAACTCGGGTCCGGGTAGTCGAAATGGGGACTTACCGGGACATTCTGACCTATACGGACCCGGTAAGTCCCCATTTCGAAAACCATTCCCCATTCCCATTGAGCCCCCATAGGGCTCAATGGGAATGGGGAAGGAGCTAATAACGGGCCCGCAAATTGCGGGCCCGTTTTTAGCTCCATGGTCCCTTAACGGGTCCTGCTAAGGACGGCTGGTCAAACCAGCCGGCCCTAGTGAGACCCGCTAAGGGACCTCGGAATGCAGCGGTAGGGGGTTAACGGCACCGGCATCCTTACTGGTGCCATTAACCCCCTACCGCCATACTCGGAATGACCCCCACAGTTTCACTTTAAGCAACACAACCAGGCTTTTGTTCTTCCTTCTGCGATAACTCACCGGTTGTTCTGTTGCCACATTTGCTTCTAGTTATTTCAAAGATATTTACTATATAGTTCATGAAGCCTCCCCTAATTTCTACTGCTGGTGGGAGGGAAGCAGGCCTTTCATCAAGAATTCCCTGAAGGAAGTTGCGCATTCAAAGTTACCAGCTGCTTTTTGGAGCCTCTCGGCAGCTTTCAGAGCTTCTTGGTTTCTCTTGTCCCACTCTCGTATTCGCAGCAGCCCTCTCAGTCCCGTTCCTTCTTGCCTCCAGCCTCGCTCAGAGTGTGGTCTTGTGCTCCGCCTTTTATCTGTGTGGGGAAACTTAATGGAGGTCAGTTGTGGGTAGTTGTCCCTCTCTGCCTGCCTCTGGCTGACTTCACTATCAGGACAACATGGAGACCGCCCATAAGAATCCATTGCCAATTGATTACTTTGGGTAATCTACATGACTCCCATTTGCCTCCTCTTCGTCCCAGTAGTTGGACTTCTAGAATGGAACTAGGGATTGTGGGAGTTGCAGGTTTTCCTGGAAATTGGGGAAAACCATGTAGGTTTTCGTAGGGATGAAGGGGTTATATATATTGTGATGCCTATCTAATCTTAAATCTAAAGATGGGAGCAAGCTATGACCATCAAATAATAATAACGCAGTCCTATTTGGTCTGTCAAAAGAAAAGGGTGAATGGATTTTCTATTTGGTTTTATTTTCCCTGGTCGTTTTCTCCTTTTCCTTACAGAAAGGTACTGGGATATGATGGGACTATGCTGACAATATCCCATGACAACTGATGGGATGTCGGGTAGAGGTGTATCGGAACAGGAGGAATACCATGTACTCACACCAATGTCATCTGGGAGGTCAAACAGGGGACACGTGTATAAGTTAAACAAAGACAAGCACCCTGTGGGACTATACACGAGAGAGACTCTGGAATAGCCCTGAAGCCACCCATAGCGAAATTAGACAAACCAGGCAATGGTAGACTCAGCGCAATTTAACAGTTTACCCAACCTCTCTCACAGTAGAGAGTGGTCAACCAAGTCGAATGCGGCAGAAAGATCTAATAGCAAAAGAAGTGCGATCCTGCCACTATTGACTATTTTGGCCAGAGTAGCTCTCAAATCCAACATGGCTGTATCTGGGCCATGCATGCTGCGAAATCCGGACTGGCGCGTACTTAAAAGACATTTTTTTTCTATATGCTCCTGAAGCTGTAAGTATGCAGTCTTGTCAATAATTTTAAACAGAAAAGGAACATTTGCAATTGGTCGATAGTTGCCGACAACCTTTGGATCCAGGGTGGGTTTTTTGATAACCGGGGTGAACCAGACATCCTTTAGGCTCTGTGGAGCTAATAAAGGAAGAAGTGACAATGTTGGTGATGAAAGGGACGAGGCAGAGAATAGAATCCTTTATTCCTTAATAATCATAGCGGGGCATATATCACCGACACATACAGTGGGTTTTGGAGGTGTATCACTCATTTTGTTTATTGGGACCTAATCATTTGATGTAGGGCAAGTATTGTCAGGTACATTAAGGGGCCTTTTTTGATTACATTATGGTGGTTCTTTTAAAAAAACTCTTTTTATTAAGTATTTTAAAGCAAAGAGAAATAAGTACAGATATCAAAATTTGAAGAGTAGTCGTAAAACTTGTGCGTAGGTTAGACAGTTCCCATACCCATGGTGTACATCACCTACTCCCTATAATCCCTAGCCCCCCCCCACCTGCCTCCCCTGCCCACCCAATACCCACCCGGTTCCTGCCACCAATGTGGTAGCTTCCCACCCAACTTCAAATCCCCCCCAACTTGCATATGTATGTACATGTAAATGTGGTTCAAAGCATATCTGTAAGGAACGGTCAATAGGTGCAGAGTCGAATCGTATATTACATGGTATGGTATCATGTATGTTTTAGAGGTAGGTATCTGCCAGTGTCCTCAGGTGGTGGGCTTGTTGCAACGTTTTTGGACAAAGCATTCTAATGAGCATATTTTGGTTACCAGGGATAGCCAGGCCTGATTGGTTGGAGGTGTGTCTGTTTTCCAATGGAGGATCAGGACTTTTTGGGCTGAGAAAAGGACCATGTGGACTAGTTATCTAGCCATTGGATCGATGTGCCAGCCTTCGTCTCCAGCCCCAAACAGCATTGGGCCCGGGTCTATGTCCAAGGTGACTCTGTGTACCCCAGTGGCAAATTTGTGAACCCTTATCCAGAATGTCCTGATCTCAGGCAGGTCCATAAGATGTGCGCCATTGTACTAAGTCCCCCGCAGTGTGTCCGGCATGAAGGTGGATGTGTGAGCCCCATTCTATATAGTTAACTTGGTGTGCAATATAATCTTTGAATAAGTTTGAGTTGAATTTCCCTGTTGCGAATATTTTATGAGGTTGCGGGTATAGCGTCAAAGAAATTATAGATATCCCCCGATTGGGATCTCCAGATCGCTGGACCATTGTGTCACTAGTGTCTGATTTAGTTTAGTATTGTTTGGGGTGCAGATGGTGTAAAATGCATGTAGGCGTGGGTAGAAGGTCATATTCTGTTCCATCTCGAGTTCTCCTTGTGATGGTTTGGCTAGCAATGTTTGCTTGGTCGTGTTTGAGCGTACTACCGCAATTATAGTGTGATATCGCAGCCAGTCTGTTTTTGGAATATGTAATATTTGGCTGGCCTCCTGGAATTCGATGGGAGATTGTTCATTATATAGTTCCATTACTTTAATCTCTGGCCATACAGAGTCTTGGTTAGGATGAAGCGAGTGGTCTAGGCTAATCAAAAGGATCGTACTTACACTGATCCACGCCGGGGTGGACTGAACATCCACCCCCAGGAACGCTCGCATTTTGTGCCACTGTGAGCTCGTTGGGCCCAATAGGGGGTGTGAACGTATGTTATTGGGCAGCTTCTTTAGTGGGATAGCTATGATTTCCGGTGGCAACTATGGTGCCATTAAGGATAGTACTATGCGCTTAAAGCTCATTGGGCCTCATGATAACCCTGGCGCTCCCATAATGAAGGGGGCCGGTATGGGACCGGCCCCTTAATCACGGGAGCGCCGATTACGAGGTTACCTTTGCGGGACCCGGAACAGACGTCTGGTAAAACGTCTGCTCACTTGTAATGTGCCTGTTATTATCTCCCTCCCCATTCCCATTGAGCCTTATGGGGGCTCAAATGGGAATGGGAAATGGTTCCTGCAAGGAGGAATTACCGGGTCCTCCTATGTCGGAATGACCTGGTAAGTCCCCATTGCAGGAACCCGGTAATGGAGCCCGGTTTGGAGGCAGCCATGGTGCTAACTGCACCATGGCTACCTCCAAACACGTAATGAGGCCCAGTGTGTCTATTGTATCGAGCCATCTCTTGGCCCAGCATATTTGGGCCAATTGCTAGTAGGTGCACCATATCGGTACCGCCAGTCTGCCATCACCATTGGTGGCTTGGGGGACTTCAAGTCGTAGTCGTGCTTTCTTCCCCTTCCAGAGAAATCACAATAAGCATGTGTCCAGGTCCCTGTACATCTAGCGCGTTGTTGCGCCTGGTAGCATCATGGCCAGATATATTCATTTTGGGAGGGAGTTCATTTTGAATGCATTGATGCGGCCCATTGCAGACAGCGGCAGAGTGTTCCATTTGGAGAGGTCAGATTTTATTTTAAGGAGGATCAGGGGGTAGTTCAGTTCCATGATTGTGTCAAGTGAAGGGGCTAATTAGTATTCCCCAGTATTTAATATTGTGTAGCTGGAGATGGAATGGGGCAACTCCACCTGGGTCCCATGGTATATCTGTTCTGAGCGGGAGGATTTCTGATTTCGACCAGTTAGCTTTATATCCTGTCATGGGACCATAGACATGTAGTAGGTATTGAAGTTGTGGTAGTGATGTTCGCCACTTGCTGACATATAGCAGGACGTTATCTGCATATAGCAAGACTTAGTGTTCCTCATCTCCTTGCATATAACCCCCATCCTGCATTGTTACATAGCTTTTCAGCCGATGGTTCAATTGAGAGAGCATATAAGAGGGGGCATCCCTGTCTAGTACCGGAGTGTAGATCGAACGGGGCAGAGGTGATGTTATTGGTGGTCACTGTGGCCATGGGGTTTGTATATAGTAGTTTAATCAGTCTTTAAAATGAGGGTGGGAAGCTATCGACTTGTAATGCTTGGAAAATAAAGTCCCATCTTCTTTTTCGGCATCAATCGTTAGGATAATATCTTCTGGGTCATCTTGTCCGGCTATAACTTGTAGCAGCCGTCTGACATTATCTGTCGAATGTCAGCCCTGGAAAATCCTGCTTGGTCTTTATGAATGAGTTGGGGGAAGATTTTCTCAATTTTTTGCACTAGGCATTTGGCGAGAATTTTAGCCTCAGGGTTGATCAGTGAGACCTGTATGATCCACAGTCTGCAGGGTTGCAGCCTTTCTTATGGAAGACTATGATGTTAGCCGCAAGGATTGAACAAGGAAGTTGCCCGTTATTGTGGGCCTCAGCGAAACCTGTCTCCAGGAGGGGGCTAGTTGATCAGACATTGTTTTGTAGATGTCTATTGGAAGGCAATCCGGCCTGATGCCTTGCCTGCCGATAGGGCGTTGATAGCCTGCGTTATTTTTGCGGTTGTAATCGGGTTTTCTAGTTCAGATATATGGGTGGAGTCTATTTTCTGTAGTTGAAGGCCTGCCAGGAAGGAATAAATCCAGGTGGGGGGGTATTGCTTCTGGGTAAATGTATAGTTTGCTGAATACTAATCTATGTTTCCCACTTCTGCCATTTCTTTAGTTTGTGGGACTATCTGGAGATGCACTGTCCCCGAAAAAAGGCCTTGTAAGTGTCCCAGTAGTTGTTGGCGGGATATTCCGGGCTAAGGTTGGACTGCCAGAATATGTCGGTGTCCGCCTCCAAGTGTTCAATGAAATCAGGGTAGTTGAATGCCCTCAGATTCAGTCGCCAAGCTGGTCTTTTTTGCGGAGTTCCAGATAGTTGGATGTGGAGGACTACCGGCGCGTGATCAGAAACTATCATGGGTAGAAAGGTGCATTGTTGTACTGATGGGAGAAAAACCTGGGGGTTAGCCAGTAGTCAAGTCTGGAGTAGAATCCATGGCGGTTTGAATAGAAAGTGAAGTTGTGGCGGTGTGGGTGCAAGGTACGCCATACATCTGCGAGTCCAAGATCGGACATGAGGGTTTGTAATGAGGTGCGTTTGTGCAGGGACGTTTGCTGCATCTGATGTGTGCCCTGTCGGTCCATGGTGGGTTTAAGCATTGTGTTCCAATCTCCCCAAATAATAGTGAGGTTTCCTAGCAGGTGTGCGCATTTTGTAAACATGTGTGTGAAGAAGGATGGAGTATCTGTCGTGGGTGCATATATGTTTGGAAGGGTTATTGGTCGGCATTGTATGTGGCCATTTTTAAGGACATATCTACGCTCTGAATCTGTAATCGTGTAGGGTACGGAATGGGATGCGTTCATGTATCAGGATGGATATCCCTCTTTTCCCCGTGTGGGGAGTGTGCGGCTATACCGACCCAGCCATGGCATAATTTCCCAGATTCAGTTGCGTCGAGGTGTGTTTCTTGCACGAAAATAATGTCATTCTTCAGGTCACGCAAATGGTTAACTATCCACCGTCTCTTTATAGGATGGCCAATTCCTTGAGCATTAAGGGTTATCAGGCGCAGTTTGATCGCCATATCACTATGTAGGGGAGGAGAACATTTTAGCAGGGTTGACGTTAGGCATCTGTATAAGATGGGTACCCATTGTATCAATCATTTACGACATACATATGCGTATAGTAGTAGCTAGATTCTCAAAAAAACAAACATAACAAAAAACTTTGAAACAGTGTTGTAAACATTGGGGTAATAAACCTTATCCCAATACAGGGTCAAGCAAGACTATGTAGAAGTGGGAATGGAGGAGGGGCCGAGCCGATCTCCCATATCCTTTGCATGTCCGTGTCCCTATTAGGGCTTATCGGTAGTTCGAGTAAACAAACAATTATAGCAATTAAGCAAATAAACAAACAGAAAGGTGGGGGCCTGGGAAGGCTCCGTGTGGCGGGCAGTCTGGTGGTATATCCCTGCACTGATTGTGCTAGATTCAGCAGTTGAAAGCTGAAAGAACCATGTGTGGTGCCTGGTCTTGGTGTGGCATGTTTGCCATCCAGTTGGGAGTCTTAGTTTGTCTCTGGAAAGGTTAGAGCTGTAGCTGTAGGAGCCAGTGTGGGACCATGTTAATTTGTGGGGAAGCGCAGTGGAATCGCAGATTTCAGGTCGGGGGCTTTGCATTTTTCCAACTGGGGCCCTCCGGTCGTCTGCCAGATCGCAGTCTCCTTCCTTTCGGTCGTTGTTGTTGGTGCCATTGTGAGCCCTTCGTGAGGCTGGTTTGACCGTCAGTTTCGGTCTCGGTAGGGAACTCGACGGAGGCTATGTTGTGCTGTTGGAGGAAGTGCCATGCCCCCTCCGGGTCATCAAAGGAGTGCCATTGTTTGTCTAGTTGGAAGCACCATGTGGCCGGGAATTTCAGGTAGCATTTATAGTTCAAGTCTTTCAGTGCTTCAAATAGAGGGTTAAATCTTCTTCATCTTCGGAGACTTCCACAGAGTAATCATTAAAGATGCGGATGTCAGCCCCTTCAGTGTGGATTGTATCAGAATCACGGTAGGCCCGCAGGATGGCCATTTTACGTTGGAAATTGAGAATGCGCATTGTAATGGGGTGTGGTCTTTCGTCTGCAGCTGGTTTGGGGATAGGGGCTCTGTTTACTCTCTCAATCACATATGAACTTGGATGAGCTGTTTTTTCCTTGAAGAAGGGGTATGTTTAGGCTTCTAGGTCTGATCCTTCCATTTGTTCCGGTGGGCCTATGATGCGTAAGTTGTTGTGATGGGACCAATATTCTTGGTCCTCGACTTTGGAGTCCAGGTGCTGCACTTCTATAATTAGACCATCTAGTTCTGTAGTGGTTGCCTCAGTATTGTCTTTGAGTGCACTAATGCGCTGTTCATTGTCCATGGTGCGGTCCGCTTAGGCGGTTAATCGCGTTTGGACATCCTGTAGGTCCCTCTTGATTTCTTGGACTGTGTTGTTTGTCTCCTCTGTTCTTTGACCTATTATTCTCATCGCCGTTAGGATTGCCAGGAGCTGATTTTGGACATCCACTTTGTGCTGTTACTGTGTTGAGCGACGCATTGATGCTTCTCTCTGGTTTGCGTTTGTATCCCAATTAATGTTAGTATTGCCCGCCGGCGTAGTGTTTGCCGTGCCCTGATGGTAGGGGACTGATGAATAGCCAGGTGCGTTATGTGCGCGGGTGGATTGTACGTTTGGGGTCCTGTTTATTCCCAGGTGAGCAAGCTGGGGAGTATGTCCCACCTGCATGCTCTTTCACGGGATGATCAGTCCATGTGTAGTGCCTGACTGCTTGGACTGATTAGATGGTAGCTACGCGGCTCTGTAGGTCATGATGTGGGAGGGCCAGCTGTGGGTCTGGATCAGACCCATGTCCCTTTTCTTTGTCCCTGGGTCTTGGCCAGACCCCTCATGTTGCTTGGTTGTGATCAGGCGCATCGATGGGGAGGAGGGTTAGGTTGCCACTAATAAGGACTGTGCCGTTAACAAGGTAAAGTTTGGCTGTTCGTTCTATGGGCTTAGTTCAGGCCCAGGTTTGGGTGTTGCGGTGGGTAGTGATCCTTAGGTCTTAATGGCGATGTGTGCCAAGATTGTCTTCTCCCTGTTCCCCCTACCTCCAGGTCGGGCACTTTGCGGGCTCCAGATCCTCCATCTTTACTTTCCTTCTTCCTTGTGTATCATGGCACTCTCCACAGCGGTCCGAGTTTGAGCGTGCTGGGGATACCGTTGGGAAGTGATAAGGTCGGGCCCTCTCCTCGGATACGTCTTTCATACGCACCATCTCTGTGGTCGTGTAGGTTGGCTGTCCAGGTCGGGGACCGCACAGCAGTGTATGCGGGTAGACTTGCTCTAGATTGCCCCATGTGGGCCTTTGGAGTTCTGTGGTGGGCAGGCCGTGGCAGGCATGGGCTGTCAGTGTGGCTCTGGGTTCCCGTTTTCATGCAGCATTCCGTCTGGATGTAGCAAGTATGTCGGGCGCCAGGTTGTGGGCAAATAAGACGGTTGGCCTCCCGTTATGATGCATCGGCTGCCCCTCTGGTCTGTCTGTGCCTTCTGCAGTTTCTAGGATTTTCATGTGCACCACATCATGGGAGTCTTGTGGGTTGTCGTGACTCTCCGATCAGTGCAGGTTACGCTGTGTTTTGTATTCTAATTCGCTCGCTTTCACCGGAGCTTAATCACCTGGCGGTCATCTTTCTCGGGATCTCGAGCGCTCCCCACAGTTTGGTGGTTATGGAATTTTGCAAAGAATCCATCTTTAATTGCTTCATACTATGAGTCACTAGGAGGAACAGTATTAACAATGATTTTTCTGCTGTCTAGTTCTATTAAGATGTTGAATAACTCCTTTTTGTCAGATTTGGCATTGGTTATCCTCCATTCAAAATCCATCTTTTGTGCAGATAGAATGGGCTTTTTATAATCGGCAGCAGCTAGACGATTAGTGGCAAGCGAGTTAGGACAGGGGTTCTTTATTCATTGCCTCTCAGGGGCTCTTTTAGGTTTCCTATATTTAATGATGTCAGTGGAAAACCATGATTTTCCTGCTGCTTATTTTTTAACTTTTGGTGATCAGGGATAGCTTATTAATCGCTAGGGATATGATGCTGAGGAATTCCTGGACTAAAAAATGTGTTGTGTTGGGGACAGAATAATGTAAAAGTAATGGGGTAACAAGATCAGAAAAGGCTATGGTAGTAATTATTTTAAGGTTTCTGGTTTGCATTTCTAATCGAGGTTGAAAGTAGACCTTTTTATAGAGGGTGAAGAGAACAAGGTCAATGAGAATGAGATGATCATCAGTCTAAGGACAACGGGTGATATTAATACACCTGGTATGAATATTGTGGTGAAGTACGCAATCCAGAATATGACCATCCTTGTGTGTAGGGTGTTTAACAAGTTAATTCAGCCCAATACTCTGAAGAGAAGTAGAGAGAGAAGTGGCGACAGGGTCAGTGTTGTCGTTTTCCCACAGGTTAAAGTCTCCCAATACTATGTATGAGTAAGTAGTTGCTCTTAAAACAAAGGCCTACTTGAAGGGGGGGCGATAGATGATCACAATATTAACAGTAGTATTATCGTCAATCTGTAGTTTTATAGATAGATGCTCACAATTATCTACTATGATAGTTTGGAGGGTATGGATTTGAAGGAAGTCCCTTAAAAGGAAGGCAACTCCTCCACCTCTTCCCTCAATGCGATCAGATCTGGTAATTCTTTTGCCTGGGGGAGTAGCAAGCATTCTTCATCCTAGCACTTTCTGTTTTGGCTGTAGCCCATGTAAGCCCATGTACTACAATAATACATCGATCTACTCTCAAGGAAGTGGTGTGGAATGGAGTGGGGGAGTTAGAGAAGGTTGGGTTGTGACGTTGTTTAACGGGCTGTACACAAGGTGATCATCCTTGTCCCCAGAGGAGGGAGTCCCTCCCCATGAGGTCCTCCCTCATTAAACCACCCCTAGGGGAACTTATGGGTAGTGGCTGCACCTCCGTAGCCTCATGGGAAAGGGCTCCCCCTTGGGGAGAAGTGACAATGCCTTGCGAATCCTCACATTATCCCCAATGTAATCTATTGTTGGTGTGGGATGCCATTCCCCTTTTATGGCCCAGTTCGGCATTTGCATTTTCATGCACACCCTGAAAGCCATCAGTTGTTAGGGCTTGGTGGCCACAACTATTGAGGATGTCCATGGTGTTGGACCTTGGACCTTCTCAATGATGCCTTCAGTCTCCAGTTTGTCCAATCCAGCCTCCACTTTCTATCTGAAGTAAAACAATGCACCTGTGATGAGCACAACATGTTTAACTGTGCTGCCTTTTTGCAACCACGCATCCTGCTTATGACAACATCCAATCCCTTCAAACAGAATTTTCCAGCAGTTGGTCAATGTGTGCCTAATAGATGCTGAATATCAAATGGATAAGGTCTAATCTAATGCGTCTGCCATGGCGCATCTTAGCAACATTTCCTTTGCTTTGTTTGTTACCTAGAATTAGGCTCTGACGCATGCTAATTCATATCATACTTGTGCAACGGATATGCCTTACAATGGAGGTGGGACAGATCCTCTGTACAAATATATCACAAAGTGCTGGTAGAGTGTAGCACTACAGTTTCAGCAGTCTGTTCTTGCTTTTTCTTTGTTGTTGCTGATTGCTTGAACATTTTCAAATGTGATGGGTATGCATAGCGCGCGCGTGTAGTTTGCACTACAGTTTCAGTGGTCTGTTCTCGCTTTTATTTTGTTAGGACTAGGTGGAGCAGCTGATTGCTTGAACAGTTAAAAATGTGATGGCAGACTGTGTTGCACTGCATTTTCAGCAGTCTGTTCTCGCTTATTAGTTGCCACCCACACTGGCCTTTTGCAAGGTTGTTAAAGGAACACATTACACATTCCATTTATATGAGGAGGCCTCCCTGTCCCCCCAACCACGTCAGACACAATCTCCCTGCCCCTCCCTTAAAACCAGAAAAAGAAACAAGGCAGTAACTAGAATGTGTGAAGAAAAACACCAGCCCTGTGCTTTTTTAGGCAGGAGTTAACTTACAGATGTTCCATTTGCTGATGTCAAAGTATCAGAATTCTAAGCTGCACTACCGTCCTGGCTCTGCCAGCAAGGAAGTCTTTGACCTCTGTTATGTATGCATTACATCACCGCGTACAGCGGGACGTGATGCATAATTCAAGACCGGGAGAGCCGGAAACCCGGCAGTTCAGCGATGAAAGCAAAACTGGAGTGACGTGTCTCCTTGATGCTGCGCGACCAGGCCCAGGGCTTCCAGCAATGACCAGCTCTGTCCTTCACACTGCAGGGGGCCCCTGTAGTAGAATACAACACTGGCAACTAGGCGACATGAACCACATGCAAGCACCATTTTTCTCTGTGTGAGAAAATATGCTAATTTTTGGAAAACACAATGCATCCAGCAACGTTCTAATGGCAGGAACACAAGCAGGCAAATGCATCAATCTGGTTTAAACCCTGAAATCTACTACAATCAAGCTGAAAAACCTCATCTACGACTGGAACGTGATGGGCGAGCCGGTGCCTCGGGCCGCCCTGTACTAACACGCGCACGCATGCAATCACTGAGACAAGACACATGCGACCATGCTTTCCAAGGTCCTGGCGGCAACTGCCGCACGGACTTTCTTTATTCCAAACCTGCATGCGCAACCCAAAACGAGGCTCGCGCATGCGTCGTGTACACTGACAACGTCACATCCCTTTTTTTCTTTAATTAAAACAAACTTACATCAAATACAACAACCCAACATGGAAAACAAGAACTGGACCCATTGTGGGTTGCTGACCTGACTAGGACGCCAGCTCAGTCTCCTGAGTCCAGGACGTAGTCCTTGAGCCGAGGCGGCGGCCGGCGATTAAGTTGCACCGGATATCGGGGACTGTTCTGGGGGATCGCTCCGGGCACTCCACCCACGGCAGCCCTTCCGGTGGGGCATCCGTTCCGGGGCTCTCCGCCCCCGCTTCCGATGGAGCGCCCTCGTCGGGGCCCGCCTCCTCACCGGGAATGTCCACTTTCTTAAAAAAAGATTGGTTGCGGGTGATTGTCCCTCACTCGTTGGCCACGGTGACCATGGTCCCCTTCACGTGAGTAATGGTCAACGGCTGGGGTTCGTATTGTAGTGCCAGCTTCCCTTCCGGTCGACGATTCCGCACTAACACTGAATCACCTACGGCCATCTCCTTATCTTGCAAACCTCTCCTTGCACTCTCTTTCATGTTGCGTACCGCTCGCTCCTCCCGGACTTTCTCGTTGTCAATAACCCCAGGTTCTCGGCCCTCCATCTCGGGTATCAACCCTCTCGGGCAGCGTCCAAACATCGCTTTGGCTGGGGCGACCCCCGTGGACTGGTGGGCGTGGTTCTGTATTCCCTTAGGAACTCGACCAATTTCTGCCGTAGATCACTCCCTCCATTTGCAGATATTCTGAAAACTTTGTTAAGGGTCCGCATCATTCTCTCAGCTTCCCCATTGGCCCGAGGCCAGAGGGGCGAGACCTTCTGATGTTGGATGCCTTTTTCTCTCAAGTACTGCGCAAACTGGTTTCCCGTGAACGGGGGTCCATTGTCTGAGCACAACATTTCAGGGAACTCATGCGTGGCAAACATTCTGTCCAACGCCCTGCCCTGGTGGTGTGTTCAGTCGCTGTCGATTCCACCACTTCCACCTCCGGGTACCTCGACCATTGGTCGACCACCGCCAAAAAGTACATGCCCCTTCCTGTTGATCCAAAATCAGCATGGACGGTGCCCCACGGCTTCTCACTCCGTTCTATGGAACTGATGGGTGGAGCCCTCTCAACCGGACTCGCTGCTTGGCACGGTAAACACCTCTTCACATACAATTCCACCAGACTTTCCAGATCGGGGAACCATACCTTGGGTCTGAGCCGCGCCTTTGTCTTGGCGATACCCTGGTGCCCCGTATGGGCCAGTTCCAGAACGCGGTTCCTCAGGGCTTGTGGAATGACTATTTGCCTTCCTCGCAGCAGTAGTCCATCTTCCGATATCGAAAGTTCGTCCCTCACCCTCCAGAGCGCCTGAAGGTCCTTCTGAGCCCTCTGTTCCCTCCTGGAGTTGTTTTGGAGCACCTCCTTCCAGTCACCACTTCTCACCGCAGCCTTGACAATCTGGAAGACTTCGTCCATCGACGACTCCTCAGCCACGGCTACCCTGGATAGAGCCATGGGCATTGCGCTCTCCACCACGTGACACACCAACTCTTGGCAATCCTGGGGCCTTCTGCCCGCTCGTGATTCGGGTGGCATGAGAGGTAGTCCGCTGGATTATTAGTCCCCGGTCTGTAGACAAGCTTGACCCCGTACTCGATGAGTGCTAGCATCCAGCGCTCTATCCTTGGGGGAGGTTTCGACGATACGCCCGCCAGGATGGGCAGGAGCGGCTTGTGGTCAGTCACAACCGTAACTGGCTTGCCCAGAATATACAGGTGAAAATGACGGCAACCCCACAGAATGGCCAAGCCTCTCTCTCAATCTGCGAGTAGCGCTTTTCCGTGTCCGTGAGAGCATTACTCGCATAGGCAATGGGGTGCATGTCTCCTCTATTATCGGCCTGCATAAGGACAGTCCCTAGACCCACCGGGCTGGAATCAACGACAATCTCCGATTCTGCGGTGGAGTCAAAGTACGCCATCGTGTCCCGATCAGATAGAGCTTTCTTGATCTCCTGAAATGCCTCCTGCTCTCTCCTGACCCACACCCAGACGGCCTCATTCCTGGTCAAGGCCCTGAGAGGGTCGGACAGGGAGGCCAGCCCCTTGATGAATCGCCCACAGTAGTTGACCATCCCCAGGAAGCAACGTACTTCTGAGGGAAACAGGGGCGCCGCCGCTTCGCGGATGTCCTTGACCTTTTCAGGATCTGGTGAGACGCCGCTGGCATGGAAGATGAAACCAAAAAACCCAATCCTGTCCTTGAAAAACTTGCATTTATCACGGTGCAAAATGAGTCCCAGCTCGCTTAACCTATGCAGGGTACGCTCCAGTCTCTTCATGTGTTCTGCCTTGGACTCTGCAAAAACCAAAATGTCATCACTCATATTGAGTACTCCTTTTATGCCAGCCAGCACACCCCTGATGGCATTTTGAAAAACTTCCGCCGCAGCGGAAATGCCAAAACTCAGGCGTTTAAACTGATAGAGGCCCTCGTGTGTAGTAAACGTTGTAATATATCTGGAATCTGGGTGGAGCTCTAGTTGGTGGTAGCCCGACCTCAGATCCAGCTTTGAGAACACTCTGGCCCCTTGTAGTTCCCCCACGATGTCATCCAGGGTTGGTGTCAGATGTCTTCCATGTTTAATGGCGGCATTCGGGAGGCGCATGTCCACGCAGATGCGTACCGCACCCGGCTGTTTCGGTTTCGGTGCCACTACGATGGGCGAGACGCAGGGCGCCGGCCCCTCCACCCTCTCAATGATGTCCATTTCGACTAGAAGTTGAAGCTCCTTCTCCACTTGCTCCCTGAGGTGGAACGGGATTCTTCGATGTTTGAGGGCGATGGGCCGGATGGTGTCATCGATATGGAGGCGCACTGGGCAACCCTTCAGCTTGCCCACTCCCTGAAAGATACCTGCGAATCTGGCCAGCAGTTGGTCAATGTCCGCCTGGTACACCTCAAGGGCAAAATGCACCAGGTCCAACGCCTCTGGCGCAGCACAACTGAGAAGTGAGTGCGGGCTGACGTCTGTGACAAAAAAAACAGGCCTTGATGGTCTTGGTCCCTCTGGTGACAGGTGCCACAAACACCCCTTGAATGGGTAGCGGAGTGTCGCCTCCAAAGGTGAAAATCTTTGCCATTGACACATCCAATGGTGGTGGTCCCGGGATTGCCATATAGTGGTCGGTGGCAAGCACACAGATAGAGGCGCCTGTGTCTATCAGTTCCTGCGTCGGGACACCTTGAATGTCAACCACACACTTGGGCTGTCTCTTTTGCCGTGCTCCTGTCGCAAGGTTCGAAATGAAAAAAACATCTTCTTCCTCCTACTCTTCTTCTGGACATCTTGCTCCAGTGTCAGAACACTGCGTTGTCTCCTAAACCCGCCGCCATTGGGCCTTGCCGGTCGTCTTTGCATGGCAACCGGTGTGGGGGCATGACACATCCTGGCATAATGGCCCGGACCATTGCACCTGCCGCAGGTTCTTGATTTGGTGGGGCAGTCATCAGAGTGGAGCAGATCATATCCGCAGTATTGGCAAATGGTCGCCGGTCCATGCGCTGGAGCTGCATCCTGGTGTTTCTGGCTCCATCACGCCTAGGATGAAGCTTGCCTCCCCACTGCAAATGCCTCTTCAGACCTTCCGGAGCGCACAGCAGCATCCATCTTTGCGCCTCTCGTCTCAGCCAACTCATACACCCTGCCACTGTCTAATATTTGGACAAGAGACAATCCCGGCTCCCGCAGTACCTGTCTGCGCAGTTTGCCCGAACTGCACCTCTGAATCACTTGATTGCGGACCATGCCCTCTTCATTGTCCCACCTAAAGGTGGTAGACATCTGCCGCAGACGTGCGCAGAACTGATCAAGCGATTCCTCCTCCCGCTGTTTCTCACCACAGAATAAAAATCTGCCGAAGTCCACGTTGGATAGAGGAATGAAATAGTTCTTGAGAGCCGTTTTAACGGCATCATACGTCGCTACTTGCAGGTTTAGAGACTCATATATGCAGAGAACGTCCATCCCTGCCGAATAGAGCAATGTCGCCCTCTTGCGTCGTCATTGGTCTCTCCGGTCGCTGCAAAATACATGTCCAATTATTTTATCCACAGCAACCATTTTGGGCCCAATTTTGCGGGTGGACCTGAAGTGTCAAATTCCTGCATGGGTAACAATGAACCCTGTTGTCTGCGCACCACCGTTTGCGTCGCCGATGCTTCTCCATCGCTGTCCGTCATCTTCGCCAGTCCCATAGGCACCTCAATGCCGGATTAGAGGCCGCAAACGTGACTCGGACAGATCGTTGATGCACCTGGTCCCCTGCGTAGAGGTGACACAGTGCTACGACGATATTCCACTGCCTGGCTGCCTTCTGTGCTTAGACGGTCATGCAGTCCTCTTGGAACGAAGCACTACTGACGCTTTGGCGTTCTCTCTTCGTTAGCACGTGGGCAGCACATGAGCACCCTCGCAGGCCGCTACTGCCTTCCGCACTGAGATTAACGATTTCGCCATCGCTCGCGTCGGATTCGGGATGCACAACGAAGAAAATGCCTGTGGTTGACACGTCGGTGCGTGTCAAACTGCTCACTCCGTTGTATCCCGCCTCGTCGCCAATGTGATGGGTGAGCCGGTGCCTCGGGCCGCCCTGTACTAACAGGCGCACGCATGCAATCACTGCGACCATGCTTTCCAAGGTCCCGGCGGCAACTGCCTCACAGACTTTCTTTATTCCAAACACACATGCGCAACCCAAAACGAGGCTCGCGCATGCGTCGTGTACACTGACAACGTCACAGAACTCACCCCTGGCTTACAGCACTACCACAGCTACATACCAGGTGAGAGGGAGTGGTCCCATCTAGTGCAGAAGGACACCATACCAGAGGAGTAATACAAACGAAACATGGCTGCAAACTTTTCAACACCCAGATCAGGCACCCCATCAAGGATGGCAGCGTCACTGACCTCACCTGCACCAACACGACGCAATCAGGGTGGCGCCACAGCAGCATTGGTTCGATCCATATATAGACCCCTCATCAGAAGCACCAAGATGATGATTTGGGTACAGAAATTTGAAATGCCAATGCAATGTAAGGACATAACAAGACCAAGAAAGATGAGGTCTCATCTACTAATGCATGTCGGAGATGACATGTTGCACATTTTCAACTCCCTGCGGGTGAGGGATGGCACAAACGCATATCAGACCACTAAAGACTCGTTCACAGCGCATTTTATGCCACAACTAAATGCCGACTATGAAACATTCACCTTTTCCACCATGGTCCAGACAGAGGAGGAAACTATTGAGGCCTACCACACTAGGCTCAGGCGACTGGCATTATTCTGTGAATTCGACAACATAGAAATAGAAATCAGGCGTCAAATCATAAATGGCATGAGCTCTGAAAAACTGCATTGAATAGTTCTGAGTGAGACGGGGATTTCCCGACCTAGAATACTGGAATATGGACGCCAGAGGGAGTTGCCACACGCCAGAGCAGCGCAAATAGGCACCACATTGCAGAAGCAGCAGCTTGCCCCACCGACTAGAATGGCACAGATCACCAATCGCCCAGCTGCCACAGACGAGGTCAATGATTCTCACACAACCCCTCGATGGCAACCAAGGATACCTGGACCTACCGAGTTTGGGTGGTGTAGAGGTGCACGACATGGAAAGAGAAACTGCTCCACCCAGAGTACCACGCGCGGCACATGGAGACGCCGTGAACACTATGCACACGTATGTCGGTCGTCAGGACCAGCGCAACGTGCTCAATCTCAAACAGCTCAACATCAACCACCAAAATCCTACCCCAGGAAGAAAAAAACATGGCTAGTGGTGACAGGAGAAAACTCCACCACAGATGAATCCGGGGATGAACACGACAGGGTAGCGGCAGCAGTTGAGACAGGACGCACAAAGAAGAAAGGCAAGATTCACCTTGTTTCAGTCTTAGAACACTCAGCAATACATCCAAGAAAAAGAGGAGCCCAAAGTGCCTCAAACAAATGCAAGGTCAGGAAACGGTAATGACAATCGATACCGGTGCTTCCGTAAACGTGATGCCAGCCGAGATATTTAAGTGGTTGCAACCGTAGTCGGAACTCAAACGCATGGACACTCTATTGTTCACATATGGGTGCAAGACACTGTTACCTGTTGTGGGACGATTCCGAATGACACTGAGCAGAGGAGAGAAAGCAATCAGATCTAAAGTGTGCATTGTGAATACAGGGTTTGAGTGCCTACTCAGCTGGGAGTCAGCAGAATAATTGGACTAATCAAATTCATCTGCAACGTCTCCGATTCCACAGAGATCAGTGACTTAAAAAACATCCCAGGCTTCTACAGGGCATAGGGTGCCTGAAAGGTAAACTCATCAAGCTACACATTGACCCCACAGTGCAAACCAGAGCGGTGCGACACAGAAGGACACCGTTCCACAAGCATTGGCAAGGAGTTACATGAACTGGAGAAGGGAGACATCATAGAACCAGTATCGGGCCCTACACCATGGGTGTCCCCCATGGTTGTCACTAAATAACAAAAACAACCATGGAAAGTGCAAGTCTGCATTGACATACGCCTCACTAATCCAGCCATCAAAAGAGAACGACATATTACACCTACGTTGGATGAAATTCTGACAAACCTCACAGGGTCCCAGTTCTTCTCAAAATAGATCTCAATGCTGGATATCAACAGCTGAAGCTACACCGCGACTCAAGATATATCACAATGTTTTTGACACACCTAGGCCTGAGACGGTAAAAAAGACTGAGCTTCGGAATATCCTCGGCAGCTGAAGTATTCCAGCAAGCAATCCAAGAAGTCATCCAAGGAATACCCGAGTACTAAATGTCAGCAATGACATCCTCATACACGCCAGCAACAAAAAAAGGAACACCTACGCAGACTGGAAATGGTACTTGACAGACTAGAAAGGGCTGGACTTACCATCCACAGAGAAAAGTGTGAATTCCTGAAGGAAGAAATTACTTTTTTTGGATACATGTTCAACAGCAATGGCATGTCTGCTGACCCTCTCAAGGTGACAGACATCTAAGGGGCATCTCCTCCCACCACACTGACGGACTTAATCAGCTTCCTAGGCATGGCAACGTACTGCAGCAGGTTTACCCCAAAACTGGCAACCATTTTGGAACCATTGAGGGAACTGACCAACGCTAACACCTAGTGGGAGTGAAACACCCACTGTCAAGACACCTTCGAACAAATCAAGACCTCACTGTCGGTGGACACTACCATGGCGTACTATGACACCATGCTACAAATAGAACTATATGTGGACGCCAGCCTAGTCGTACTTGAAGCCATCCTGGTCCAGCCGTCGCGCACAGGAGAAATCAGGCCAATTGCGTATGCATCACACGCTCTGACACCAAAGGTACATCAATACTCACCCATAGAGAAGGAGGCCATTGCAGTCCTATGGGCTTGCAGACATTTCCACCTGTACCTGTATGGGCGAATGTTCAAGGCGTAGACTGATCACAAGCCTCTACTGCCCATATTCACAGGGCCTTCCCCACACTGCCTGCCAGAATCAGAAAATGGCAACAATATGACCTTGAATGGCTGTACCAAGCAGGGGCAGAGAACCCAGCGGACATCCTGCCCAGACACCCAAGAGCAGTAACACCATGTGAGGTAAAGGAATCAAGGGAGACAGAGAAAAACATCTGCCAAATTGTCAGCATGATGAAGCCCAAGGCCGTCAGTGTTGATGACATCCTAAAAGCAACTCAAGACAACCCTTTGTGTGACATTGTAAAGAACGCAGTACTGGCAGGAGAGTGGAAGCCTTTTCTCCGGAACGTCCACAATTGCACGGCTGCATCTAGGGACTTCCTCACAGGGATATTCCCAGTGCATCAAGAACTATTGGTGACAAGGGAGGGGCTGATCCTAAGAGACACACACATTCTACTAGCCACCAGCCTGCAAGATTGCATCGTCATGCTGGCACATGAAGGTCACAAGGGGATAGTCGGAACAAAGGCAAGAATACGACACAGGGTGTGGTCCCCCCAAATTGAAGAGAAAGTAGAAAGCACTATTACCGCCTGCCACACATGCCAAGTGACCAAGGTAGCCCTGGAACAGGAACTAATATGATCTGTGAAAAGAGGCACAACACGGTGGGAAGCAATCAGCATCGACATCTGCACAGTACAGGAAGGAACTTACCTATTGGTGGCTATAAATGACTACTCACAATACCCTGAGGTGGAAATAATCTCGTCAACAGCAGCAGACACCGTAATCCCAGCTCTTGAAAAGATGTTTGCCACGCATGGCCTACCAATATATATCAAGAGCGACAATGGGCCACCTTTCGAAGGGAAGGAACTGACTAACTACATGGACGACCTGCAAATCAACCACCACCACATCACTCCTAGATGGCCACAAGCAAATGTAAATGTGAAATGCTTTATGAGGACCATAAGCAAGGTGTTACGCATATCGAAAGCTCAGAACAGCCCTTGGAGAATAGACCGATATCGATTCCTGCAGAACTACTGGGTAACCCCACACAGCTCAACAGACATCTCACCAGCAGAGCTGCTGTACGGAACAATACTAAATCCGTCCCTACCGCACCACCCCAGCAAGGTGGTGACAGAACTGGACACAGAATTTACGAATGCCAAGCGAGTGGCAGTAAATTAACACATGAGTACAAAGCGACGAGCAAAATAATCAAGCCACAAGTTGGGGAACAATGTGTTGGTACTGAGGAATGCAATGAGGTCAAAGATGTCGACCCAGTATGATCTCACACCCTGGAGAGTGGTCTGGAGAGAAGGTACCCTGATAACAGCTAGCCATGGGACAGGAGACCATTAAGAGGAACGCATCATGGTTCAAGCGAGCCCCAAAAGACCAATGGACAGAAGATCAGAATCAGCCACAAAAGGGGAGGGAAGACGCACCGCCAACCTCATGGGAACATCATGAGAATTGAGAAGAGCATGGCCATGACCTCGTGGGCCAGTCAGATGAGGAGGATGTGCCGCCCAGCCCAGAGGGCGAGCAGGAAGAGGAAGAGTCTACAGAGCTACTGCCATGCTAGCTATACAGTCGGTATGACCTGAGGGTGGCCCCCCGGGTACCGGGTAAGCTGAGAGACTATGTCTGGTAAGATGGACCATATCTGTTGGGACTGGAATATTGAGAAGTGCGCAGTTAGTTTATAGTCAGCACATGTTTTGCTATTTGGGAAAAAGGAGGAATGTTATGTACGTTTTACGTCACCGTTCGGGAGTGAAAGCAAAACTGAATTGATGTGTTTCTTTAATGCTGTGCGACCAGGGTGCCAGGGCCTCCAGCAATGGCGCAGCTCTGTCCCTCACACTGCAAGGGGCTCCTGCAGTAGAATCAATAGCTTCCACACCAAGTCACCTGGGCAACAGCCCTAATTTCAGCCCCTCAAACACTCCTTATAGGAGGGGCAAGGAACCGATGATCGCAGGAACAGCTGATCGACCCCTTCCATCAATGAAATCTCTAACTCAAAACCCTCCCACATTTTCCCCTTTTTCCCATTTTCTTTATATGGCTCTCGCCCCTTTGCATGAATATGATCACCTGTGATGGACCAGGTTGGCCCTGCGGCCGGAAGCTGTCTCTCATCTCAGTTCCCAGTACCACCAGTCACACACAATGTCCCATGGTATCCACAAAGTTCTTATACCACCGGGTGCCTTGATCTGACACTTGCCAGTGCTGGACCTTTGTGGTCTCAATCAGCACTTTTTTCGTGGATGCACCCCGTAAGTCTGCCGCAGGGACCTGAAAAGGGAAACAAAGAGCATAGTTACAAAAACAACATCAATTATGAGTAGGGAGAGTGAGTGGGTGGTCTTGCTGCCTTAAGTGGCCAGAACGGCTATAGAAGAAAAAGTCTGAATGCTCTAGCCTGATTGCTCAAGTTTGAATGTTTGCACAACCATGTTTTTTGCCAACATTTGAATATTTTACCAACATTTGAATCTTTCTGCGCTGTTCTGATTCATTTCTTTGTTAGCCTTGCTTAATTTACTTTACTTGAGCCACAATTCGATCATTTAATTAGTATTTGTACTACTGTGTTTGTAGGAACATATTGTTTGATTCCACTGTTGTTAACTGCTGCCTGCCTTACATTTCCCAGCTGCATTTGCAGATACTTATTGTGATGCTGGAAATGCATCAGAGGGACAGGGCCTCCGAATCCTTGTCCTTTATTGCCTACCATATATGTTCTGACTTGATTTCCACGCAGGAGTTCATGTGGCACTACTGGTGGTGCGGCTCTTCCTGTGTTTGGTTTGGTGAATAGACCCTTGGGATACCCTTATGGCACCCATCGGTGGGAGTACGACCCTGTACTCCTAGTGTATGTTTTTGGGAACCTGTGTTTGGCCCACAGAGCAGGGTACTGGCTGGTGGCAGCTCAGTGCTGAATGGACCGGTGCCCTGAGCGTCCTCCATTTTGGGATGCCCAGGCCCTGTCATTGGAATCATTGGATTCTTGATAGGAAACAAGATGGCCCCTGTGGCCTCTTGTTTTCTATTGCCAGTTACCTTACTTTTCCCAAAGTCCCGGGAAGCCCTGACTCTGTCCCTTCCCCCTGACTGGCTGTTGGGTGGAAGTTCCATATATGGTGCTGTGGGGAAGTCCAGGCAAGACTGTCTGGAGCCTTCCCAATGACTGTATGTTGTGGGTATGCCTGTGGGGTAGGACCTGGGTGCATGGAGTGTGTGACAAATACGCCTTCTGTGTTATGGGTGTCTAGTATCTGGTGTTTGACACAATGACTGAGACAGCCCTGCTCGAAACTGGTATGAATGCAGTATGTAGTGCTGAATGGCAGAGTGCTTGTCCGAATACACATTCTCTGTTGTGAGTGTCTGGATGGAGAAGAAGGGCCTGAATGCACCGTGCGCCGGATTGGCTGACTGACTGCCTGAATGCCCTTTTTTTTAATTAATTTTTTTATTTGTGTTAATCTTTTAGATTTTTACAAAAACATGTAGAAGAAGAAGAAATAATGGCAAAATCGAAACGTTACTGTATTTTTGTTTTTGGAAGGTTAATTAACAGGAGTGAAGTATTCACATGTTGGAGAATTTTACAAGTTGCCAGTAGCCTCAAAGTTCTGTCACCCGCCGTCATTTTGTCCCAGCAGGCATCTTGATCGCTTAGTAAAAAGTCTGAAAAGATTTGTTTCAGATAGATGGTTCTTATGTCTCGTGTGCTGGGACAAGCGAGAAGTAAATGGCGAATAGACTCTTTCACTGTGGGCTGGTTGCAGAAGCGATACGCATTTGTTTTTGACAAGCCTCTAATCGTCAATATTTTGTTTGTTTGGAAAAGGTTAAGTCTGGCTCTCATTAGTGAATCACGCACTATTCTAGATGGAAACTTCTTGATGTACTGCTGCAGTTCGTTTAATTGCCTGATGTTGTAGGGAACATGGCGTGTCAGTTTATTATTTGCCGCTGCTTCTTTGGTCCGTATCCAGTGAAGTCTTTTAATTTCTTCTGGACTTTTGTAGGATTCGTGAAAAGGGTCTCCTCGTCGCTTTCAATTGAAAGTAACATGTAGATTTAGTCCAAGCAGTAAGCATCTTGTTGTTTGTACTAATGCTTTCCTTGAGAATCAAGTTGTAAATTGACAACTCTTTGGACATTCTGCACTTTCGAAATAGCATGAGGGTGTTAATTTTAACCGTACCTCCCAAAGACATCAGGCTAAGCTCCTGCCTTATTATCACAACTGAGGTAGAATTTGGCAAGCCCAATACTGATCTCCAAAACAGTGCCTCTAATTTCGGCCAAAGTGTCACAGGTAAATTGGGCATAGCGTCCGCACCATAGGTTAATGTAGGCACCACCTTTTTTTAATAAAAGTCCAAGAAGGGGATCAAGGAAAAGTGGCCAAATTTCTTGTTAATTGCCATGCCTTGTGCGACCAGCTTTTTAGTAATTGATTTCAGGTGTTCTTGCATCGCCGTTTCGTGCCTGGAGCTGTCCAAGATCACCCCGAAATATCTGAACTCGTTCACTTTTTCAACAGATTGACCATTCAGCTGCCGGACGACTTTTTCCTTTTTCTTTATGGACGATGAGATGATCATGAATTTTGTTTTCTTTACATTTATCTCTAAATTGTTGTTAACTGTGTACTCCTGAAGATTGGTCAATTGGCGCTGCAGGCCTATAGGAGTGTGATCAAGAAGAATTAGATTGTCTGCGTAAAGTAGTCGATTAATATGGGTATTGCCCATTTTAGGAGGGAAGCATCGCACTGTTGTACCTGATTCTTGAAAGTCTCAGATGAAAACCAGGAAAAGAGCAGGGGCCAAAGGCACCCCTGCTTGACTCCTCTTTCCGTGGGTATTTCGGGTGGAAGTAGCGCTTGCTGATTTAGCCGTACTCTCATACTAGTTCCAGTATAGAGAGCTTTGATTGGCTCCAATATTGAATCCGGACAATTCCAGGCCTCCAGTTTCGCCCACAGTAGAGCTCGATCTAATCGATCGAAGGCTTGAGTAAGGTCAACAAAAGTGATGAAAAGGCTTGGACACCCCTCCACGACCTTGCTCTTTAATGCACTTAACATCAAAATGTTGGCTGCTGTGCCCAGATCTTTCTTAAAACCTGTTTGGAAATAGTCTTTGTATGGAGCATTTTTGGCACAGTCGTTAAATTCTCGGAGCAATAATGACCCAAAAACCTTCCCTATACAATCGAGTAGGGGGATCGGTCGATAGTTCTTTGGGTCGGCCTTGTTACCTTTCTTGTACACTTGCACAACTGTAGCAGTTTTCCATGAGGGCGAGATCGACTTTAGATTCACGCATCTGCGGAAGACTTTACTCAAAATGTTGCCCACTCTAATGGAAAGGCCTTCAAGTCTACATTAGTTATACCGTCCGGACCCGGCGCTCTGAAAATTTTTTAGTTTCATAATCTGGGTCGTTATTTCTTCGATGTCATCCAAGCATGCCCAGTTAGAAGGTTCAAGGCCGGTACTGTGTCGGTACGGAGTAGTTGTCTTCTGGAATAAAGTCTGAAAGAAGTTGGCCCATGTTGATTCTCCGATGTTTGAAATAATAACGGGCTCTGTGGTTGATGAAGCTGATTTTAGTAGAGACCAGAACTCTCGACCGTTGTTGGTGCTCATCGCCTTTAATATGTTCTCCACATCCTGTTGATATATGGTCAAACGGTAATTTTTGAGCCACGCTTAATAAAGGCGCGATGCTTCATTGGCAGCCAAGATTGCCGATGGAGTACCTACCGATTTAGCTAGTCGTTTTAGTTTTCTCATCTCTTTTCTTTTTAGTACCAGAGTTTTGTCATACGTTTGGATTTTTGAACTCTGGCTGCCCTCTTTATGGGCTTGGTGTTTGTAGGTTGTCAAGAGAGGCAGGTAGTCGATCTGTTTATCGGCTTCGATGTGATTCTGTACTTGATATTTTGACATGAGGTCTCTTATTACATAGCAGACAGTTTCAGACTTGAGCGTTGGTTGTTAGCGCCAAGCTGAAAGTTGGAACTAGCAGATAAAGTCGATTTTACTGGCCAGGTCGTTGAGAGAAGATTGTGGTCACTTGCTGACGTGCCTATTACTTCAAACAATGACATAACTGGGAGCAACGCCCTAGACACCATGTAGGCAGACGATCAGTCTCTGGGAACACTGTATCTAAATTGTGAAGATCATGTGATTTCATCAGCTTAGACCATGCAACTCCTCTATGAGCTGCTGGTCTTACATTAGAATGTAAGTTTCAAGAATTAAGTTGAGTCTGGCACATTGCATTAATATCACCGCATATCAAAAGGTAGGGAGATAGGTGGACAGCCAAGGCCTCATCAATAGCAGCTTACAGCATATCAAGGTATGAGGAATCACTGATGACCGCTGGATTCCAGTAAGTGTTTGCAATGATGAAAGCTGAGGTCTTTCCTTTTCCTTCCTTAGCATCTGGAGGCGTCCGTCTAGCTTTGACCATAAGGAGAGAGGGATTGCTGACAAGCGTCGCTTCCAGTGTAAAGCCACTTCCGTGTCGGCATGCTGTCAGGATGCCAGAGGAGGGTCGCCCCAGCAACCCCTTTTTTGCTGGTGGTAGAGAAATTTCGTAGCCCTGTAACGTCGGGGCTTGTGTGAGCCACGTCTCCTGTAGACACAAGATGTCATAGTCCGATAGTTTTATGTCTCCTTGTGTCGTCAGATGAGAATGGCCCATGGTATTCCATGGGCCCAGCCGAACATAGACCCTTGATGCTTTGTCCGAGCTGATGGACAAAGGGTTGGGCTCATGGTCCATGTGTTGCTATCTTTTTGTCTGCCTAACTAGGGCTTTTGGTAGCCAAGACTATATACCCTGTGCAGACGAGGACTTGATCTCAGGTTCGACACATGGCTTAGCTGACTGATCCGTCTTCAGGGTCATTCTAGTTATCCTGGGGGTGCTGCTGGCCTGATTGCGCTTCAAACCTTCTCCGATGGGCGACCTAGCAGGTGCCAAGGATCTTGAGTCCTTTTCTTCTAAGTCTCTTGGTAGGTCTTGTAGGTGTCTCTGCTTGCTCGCAACTTCTGAGCTCCGTTGCCTCTCAGCAGCACAGTGGTGATTCAGGACTAGATTTCGGGTTTTATAAAAACTCTTTATTTTCGCTTGGTGGATGCTGCTGTACCAGCATGGTGACACTCCATCAGGGGGGTTAGATTGTGATGCCTTTCTCTTATGTCAAGACCCTCTTGATCTAGATGATTCAGTGATGATGTATCCCATTTTTAACAAAGCCTTTATTTCTTCTTTTAGCAGAGAATGGACTGATTTTGAGGCAATGTAAAGATGAGCTATGGACTTACAATGGCCCTGACTGGGATCCACAATAAGTAGGTCCTCTGTTTTATTTCTCCTTAGATTAGGGATGAAATCAAATAATTTCAGCACCGATCTTCGATTTAGGATGACGTCATCATCGTTCCCTGGAATCTGTTCCAGTTTAAGTATCCATTTCGTCTTCTCTTGCTTCTTTTCCGCCCTATTATAGCGATTTGTTCTGGATTCATAGTGCACTTTTTCGTGTCATTTCAGAGAGGCTACACGTTGGGTTGTAGCTTTGGGGTGAGAGCAGGATCTCGAGTTGTCGGGCCTGGAACTTTCTTTCTTTAATGTGGTTCCATGTTTTTGGATGACTTCCATCGTGTTGTGCGGACCCCGGCTTTTGCTTTTCAGCAGCTGGGGATCTTTGTCTTGGAGCACCGGATTTAAGGTCAAGTCGCTCCACCTTACTTTGTTTGCCAGTTTTTTGCATTACTCCTCCAATGTCAGGAACCCCCCCGACTTCCTGCTCCCCCCCAGTCTCTTTGCTTGTGTCGCAAAGTCGAGGTAGGGTGCCTCCGAGTAATACAAGTGGACTTGTTGACCTCTCGTCCCATGTCATGTCGTCAGTAAGATGTTGACTCAAGTCCATCATGACCTCATCTTCAAGGAATTCTTCTGCTGACCTTGGTGAAGAGGCGGGCCCTTTCGTTTTACAAATTGCCGCAGTGATCTCCTCTATCTCCTCTTGGCTTGGGGCATTATCGCCCACAAGGCCCTGCCTTGGAGCCGGCTTGTTAGATGAGGTTGCAGGACCCTTAACTGAGGGGATTTTCTGAAGATTAGTTCTAAGGACTTTTCTTTGTTGTTAACAGGGTTAGACACTGCATTTTTGTTTAATTTCTCTCTTAAAATTTTAGGCCCCAACTTCTGTTTATTGTGACATTTGGGAGGTTGTGGCACCTGAATGGCCTCTAGGTTAGTAGTCATGAATTCTTGTGCCGGGGGAGCCACTGGATTGAGAGAACAGGTTCCAAGCATGGTGTTCGCAATACCCAACTCTCTGGGGTTTTCCATAGTCAAGCCTATAGTAACTTCCGTTTGTGTGCTGACAGCGCTTATTCCCCGCCACAGGTTTTGTCAAGGTTGTCGGGGTGCCAAAGAGGATGAGGTGTCAAACCCGAATGATGGTGGAATTGCACTTGTTTTCCCCCTCGCCATGATGTATGCTTCAAGGAAGAACAATTTGCTATTCATCATTGCTTGAATTGACTTGTGGTCTTTGATGTTGTCGCTGACCGCTTCATATAACTTCATGAAGGGCACTAATGCTATCGTGACCGCCAACATTATAGAGAGAATGTTGACTTTTTTTAAGGTGTTTCCGTTAGTGTCAAGTTTGCAGAAGTAGAGGATCTTTCTTTCTGGGGTGTATCTAACAGCAAGAGCTGTCTTAGTGAGCGCTGGTGGTTGTTAATATTCAGGGAATCCAAAGAATTTCTGCGATTGACTGCCGATGTTAAGAGACTAGTTGGTGGATTACTTGGGAGGTTTGTCTGGGAGTTCTCATACACTTGACCATTGTTTCTTGACTTGTTTGGGGTGGCTTTCAGAGAAAGTTCGATAATAGCCTTCGTGGATTTTCCAGTATTACTCCTTGTCGCGTCTATTTGTGGTTTAGGATTCGTTTGCTCAGAGAAGTGTTTTTCCTCAACTGTTAATGCTTCTTCGCTGCGGGATGCCTGGTCTGGCGTGATGGTTTCCATTTCTTTATAGGGTGTAGTTGACAATGTGGTTGCTGGAGCACCCCCCACCCAAGCAGCGCTCTCTGGTGTGCCAGCAAATGCTTCTTTTAACCCAGTGTCCTCGATCTGGTCTTTTGTATACGTTTTTCCAGGGGCATCTGGGAGTGGTCTTGATAAAAGAAGCGTTGGTGCCTCTTCAATTCTGCAGCACTTAGTAAGAGGAAGGCATCCCTTTAAGGCCTGTAGAATCTCTGCGTCGGAGAGTTCTTCTCTATATACATTAGAGGATTTTTGTCGAGACGAAGTAATTTTCTAAGCTGTGGCCCTTTACAGGGCAATTCAGATCTTTTTTTGTGTTTGTCTTAGTAAAAGCCCTTTTCCCTCCATCTAAATTGGAGGTCTTTTTAGGTGAACTTCTTTGGTTGTATTTCATTTTTCCAGGTCTTTTCGAGAGACCACGCATTCTCCTTTTGATTACCTCAGATCGTGGGGAGGTCTGGTTCCTTTTTCTCTTTGTGCTGTTCAATGCTGGTTTAATTAGGGGCCCAACTGGGCCATCTATCAGCAAAGACCTCTCCGGGCCTTCTAGGGTTGAGTTTTCGTCAGGATTTTGGTTTGATGAATGAACCAGGGCCTTCACAGTTAATGTGAGGCCTGTCCGCACCTCGAAGTTGTCAGCGGGCGGGGCTGGCAACGCCCACAGCTCCTCAGCCCGGAGCCCAACATTCCCGGCACTCGCAGCAGAGGCACCAGCCGCTACATCGAGGATGCCTCCCCTGTGCACCACGTCCTCTGGCACTGACACACCTCTGCCCCCACCCGGCTCCTGTGTTGAGGGGACACTGACTTCGTCACTTCCCCCTGTCTCTGCGACCGCGGCCCCGCCTGCAGCATCTTCCCGATGGTCCTGTTGTCCCCCAACGAGGTCCTTCTGAGAGGTGAGTGGTACAGGGGTACACCTGGGGGGTGGGGGGGAGAGGACGGGGGAGGCAACAACCATGTTGGGGGGTTCCAAGGCCTGCGTCTGAGGAAAGACCTCTGTAAGACCTGAGGCCATGGCTGGAAGTATAGACTGCTTTGGGGCTGAGCAATCTTCGGTGGTCGATAGGTGAACAATGTTTGTGGCAATAGCTTGAAAAAAATCTCCTTTTGGAGTAGGCAGTATCCGCTCACCTTTTTTGGAGCTAGTTGGCTTTTGACCAAAAGTCAGGGGACCCTCTGACACCAAGCGGGGGCGTGAGCTTCTCAGGCGGCAGCTGTCGTCTTCTTCATGAGAGGGGCCTCCGGGTCTCGCTCTGTCAGGCATGATTGCAGGACTGCTCCAACTCTGCTCCCACTCTGCGTTCCGCTCCGCGGAAGTCAGTTGATGTAAATAGTTTCTTCTCCCACACTAGTAAGCACTGTGGACAGACTGCTGGCTGATTACTGCAGGACTGCTCTAATTCTGCTCCCACTCCGCGTTCCGCTCTGCGGAAGTCAGTTGGTGTAAATAGTTTCTCCTCCCACAATAGTAAGCACTGTGGACAGACTGCTGGCTAAGTACTGCAGGACTGCTCTAACTCTGCTCCCACTCCGTGGAAGTCAGTTGGTGTAAATAGTTTCTCCTCCCACAATAGTAAGCACTGTGGACAGACTGCTGTCAATGCCCTTCTGAGTGATTGGTTGCCTGAGCGTGATCCAGCAGAATGAATGGGAGATCAACAGTATATCTGGGGGCCTCTCACTGCTAGAAATCGTTCAGAAGCTGAAGTTGATACTTGATGCTTACCAGTGGTGTCGCTAGGGAGGGACTGGGGGGGCCAGTGCCCCCCCTCTGAAACCATGTGCCCCCCCCATGCACCCCCCTACCTCAGCTCTCAGATGCCAACCAGCCTTTTAGCAGCAACGGCGCGCTGCAAAGCTCAGGCTAGCTGTGCACCTGGGGTCTGCATTGCAGTCCCAGATGCTTGGTTTTATGATCCTCTACTAGTAAAAGCAACATTTGTTGCTAAATTCCAATCCCTGTCCGGCCAGGGCAGGGCTAGGCCCGACCTGAGCGACCTCACATGTCTCCTCCTCCTGAGAATGTGATCAGAGAAGATATAATGATGGATTGTGCAGTGCTTGGGACTGTCTGTTGCTCATTCGAATCCGACTGACAGACAGTCACTTGATCTGCAGTGCTGAGTGCTGTACTGGCGTCTGTCTGACTGTGGACACTGGACGCACACACTTGTGCACTGCACACAGTGCATAGCAGCAGGCAGCAGCACACTGAGTGTAGTGACACTGACCAGTGACCATCAAGCTCTCGTCAAGCTGCAGCACCAAGCCAAACGGAATCGGATTTAAGGTACGTGGGCACTGAGCAGCCCAATTTCATTTAAACAGAGGTCACTTTGTTGGTCTTGCACAAACTGTTTACGGCATCAAACGGTTGAGGGGTGGAGGAGTGTGGTTGCAGCCTTGAGGCAGTGCCTCAAGCAGCTGGACTCAAACCTGACCCTCTGAACAAAGACACGTCCCGACTGCTTCGCTTCAACTCCCAACCTGAACACGCTGCGAATGACACACAGGCATCCATTGAGTGGATGGCGGCACCAAGAGGCCATTCTGTGTGCTTATTGCGCCTGCTGCAAGGATCAGCATGCCTCCAATTTAAATAGCTTCAGTGAGTTAGCTCAATAGGTTGCATTGTACTGCAGCAGAAATTCGTTCTGTGAACCTGTGAGTCACAGATTTGAATACTGCTTTGTCGTCATGGCTTAGTGGGTTAGGCTGCTGTGTACGACCTGCAAACTATGGATTCAATCTTTGCTTGTGGGATAGTTCGGTGAGTTGGGCGGCTGCAGTGCAGGCTCCAGCTGATATGTGTGGGCAGCCTTCAAGACAAATGATAGAATTTAGCTTGGGTAAAATAGCTCAAGAAGTCAATCTACTCTGGTACATTAGCAAACTGCGAGGAAAAAATGTCTCCTCCTGGTAACAGTCCAGCCCTGTCCCCTGCCCCAATGAGTATGGGCCCAAGAATTAATGCACCGGCTGAAAATACTTTTATGCAATCTACAAGTGACACACATGAATCCTTCTTGGCAATGATAGCTTAATGGGTTATTACGGCAAACAACATGTTAATGCTTGCTGAGCCAGTTCATGGTTTGAGCTGCAGCTGCTGTAGTCATAGGTAAAAAGCATGCTAGGTGGAAATAGCTGAGTTGATTAAGCTCATGCGACCCACAGCAACCTTCACATCAGTGGGTTCAATCAGGCTTGTACTTGTGTGCAGGGCAATGTCAGATGTGCAGGCTCAACATGCTATTTGAGCCATGTTTTTTTTTGGTGAAAGTGGGACAAGTTGATGAGTTACTACGCTGTGCAGCTAGAGGTTTTCACCAGTGTTATGCATCAAATATACTTTAAAATATACACTGCAACACTACAACAGTCTCTCAAAAAAGGATCAAAATGACTATTGATTAGGCAAACCCTTTTCATTGTGGTCCAAACCAAGGCTCCAGTCTGGTCCTGGGTTCAATCCTTTTTTTAGGCGAGCTTAGCATTTTCTCTTGTTGAGATCCTTACACAAGGTCCTTGGTATGGGTTCAAATCCCATTGAAGTCCATTCGTCCTTTCATCCCTCCGATGTCGCTAAAGAGGGCAACATGGAGTTGGAGACAGTAAACACATGTGGGGTCAGATTACAGAACCTTTGCGCCAGTGCATGTGCAATTTTGCATGGTATTAGCACCAGGGCAAACATGGCTCTAGAGCAAAACAAGTATTCATTGAATGAATTTTTGGACCAGGGCAAAGTTTGTACACGTTCTAATAAGCAATGTTATTGTCTTAGTGAAAAAATGTATTCTTTCAGTGCCTTTTTGTACCAGGACAAAGCTTGCCATAGTAATAGCACTAGGGCAAACTTTGCCCTGCTGCAAAAATGCATTGAAAGAATCCTTTTTTTGCAGATGGCCAATTTTTGACTGAGTGCTAATATTGTGCAAAATTGCACTTGCATCGGTGCACCATTTCTGTAATGTGGGATTAAAAAACAAGGGTGTAATCGTGTCATAGAACTAAATAGTGGATTTTCTTTTAAAAAGCTTCCACAGGATGGGAAATGTGCAGGAAGGCCCCGCCCTCAGTGGGTTAGCCCACCTGCAACTTGGTTAATATAATTGCGCAAAATGTTTTCGTGACACTTATTTGCTCGTAATATATATTACCACAAGGGGATCAGATAAGCAAGAAATGCCAGTTGGTGGCACAGAGGTCCCCCAACCGCGCCCTATGCATGTCCGCTGTGGGTGTACACCCCATCTTGCACACTGCATGCCCTCAGTGCAAGGTCCCTGTAGCCACTGAGTATTGGAAGCACCGAACTAACCACTCCACTTTGCATTCACTAGGTTAGCATGTCAGTAGATCTGAATACTCCTGACCCCCAATGCATGCCCTGTAGCCAATGAGAATTGGAAGCACCCAGCTAACCTCTCCACTCTGCGTTCACTAGGGTAACACGTCAGTAGGACTGAGTACTCCTGAATCCCACTGCATGCCCACAGGGCTAAGCCCCTGTTGCCAGTGAGTAGTGGAAGCACCCAGCTAACCTCTCTACTCGCTAGCTCAAGTAACCTATCAGACTAACCACGTGAACTACATAGGTCAAGAGATCTGTTCAGTGATTTAGACAGCATTGCTGTCCCCTTTGAAACACTCCCTTGTGCACCCTCTTCATAGGAAACCCTCAGCCGACCCCTCCTGCCCTGCTGCTAACTACCGGCCAATCTCCATCACTCCTTTCCTGGATAAACTCCTGGAAAAGCTGGCTATCTCCCAGCTTAATCTTCACACGGAATCTGTTGGTTGTCTCCATGACCATTAGTCTGGCTTCACAGCTGGCAGAATCTCTGCACTTGCTCCCAGTGGCAGCGGGGATTAAGTTCAAAACGCTCTGCATTGTCCACAAAGCATTTTGGGGCCTGGGGCCTCAATACCTTCAACGCTTTCTTCCTAAATATCTTCCTTCTCGAGCTCTTTGCTCATCCGCCTCCAACTCCCTCAGGGTCAGTCGCTTCTCCAAGCAATGAGTTGGTGGTAGATCTCTTCTGCTGGGGCCTCCCGCTGCCCCCTGAAACATGAGGAGAACCATCTCCGGTTCCGGAATCACCTCAAGACCTTCCTCTTTGCTTCTGCTGTCTCTCCTCTCATTCCTGCTGATCTCCTGACTGAAACTACACTGGTCACCTGGCTACCTTCTGACCTCGGGCCCAGGTCCCCCACCCTGCCAGCTGCACACCTGCACTGCACTGCACAAAAGCTTACACATTGGGTACTTAGCAGTTCTATGGAGGTACTATTGTAGGGGATTGTGCACTATACTTTGTATATGATGCATCTGCTGCAAGGTTACACCTTGTACACAGTGATTTACCAGATATGTTTTTAAATTCTGGAACATCGGAACTGAATGCTGTGCACTACATGTACTCCTCGGCCAATACTGATATTGATATTTTATTTCTATCGCGCTCGTACACAAGTGTTTCAGAGCACTACAAGGCAAGGGAGGGGAACAGGGGAGAACAAAACAGCAATCTTACTATGCCCAGTGACATTGAGAAGGCGCAGTTGCATGGGAGAGGGGTAGGGGAAAAGTGCATGGAAGGGGGGAGAAGTGGAAAGTACAAAGCAGAGGAAAAACAGATAAATAATTATAAATACATAAATAATAAAGGCAACAAACAGTGGTAGTGCAGCCAGCAATTTGCAAGTGCTAGGTTTACGTCAGCAGACAGGGTAGGTCTGATAAGTGCAGGAAGAAAAAGGGGAGGGCTGTATGGGTACAGATAAAGACCCCAGTGCAAGGGGTAGCCCGGAGGCAGTGCGGGAGGGTGGCAGGGTGAGCAGGTACCTGGGCCCGGAGGACAGAGGGTGGCCAGGTGCACAGTGCCAAGAGAGAACAGATCATCAGGGGAGAGGGGGAGCGAAGGCAGAAGAAAAGAGGAAGGTCTTGAGGTGCGTCCGGAACCGGAGATGGCTCTCCTCAAGTTTTAGAGTGGCAGGGAGGCTGTTCCAGATGGGTACCCCAGCTGAAGACAGAGATCTACCCCCAGCTAAAACCATTAAAACTAGTGTCATTTCTACTGACCTATGATTCATGGCATGCGGCTTAAAGTTGATGCCCTGGCTTCAGAAGTATTACAATTGGACTACTTTGCCCACGTCAATTTGACAAAAGCATATACATTGGCCTTTTATAGGCTGCCCCCCTACTTTTGTCTGTGGCCCCCTCTGTGCCCCCCCTAAATTTGATTCCTGGCGACGCCACTGATGCTTACTCTCGAAGCCGAGCCGGAAGAAGAAGGGGAACTGCTGGTACCTTCCATGTAATCTGAAAGCTGCTGTGCCTTCAAGAACTGATCCAAGAGAGGACCTGGTAAGGAGACTTCTCCCCGAGCTACGAGGGACCATCCTGCATCAGCTGATCTTTGCCAAAGCTCCCTGGTAGACAGACCTACGAAAGGCTGCCGACCGGAGAAGGGGACCGCCGAGGAGAACGAAGAGAAGTACCAGACAGCCGTTCTCTGTCGATGACCGCTGTCGCCGACCAGAGCCGCAGTGCTCTCTTTGCCTAAGAACATTTGATCCAAGGACTCCCTTGTTCATCATCGTCGACCACTTTCAGCCTGCCGGAGAAAGTCAAGGTCGTCGACGCCTGAGGAGAATCCGCCGGTGGGTTTCCCGCCACCCATAGACCTCATAGACGCTGATGAAGCTATTGAAGCTGCCGTGGTGTCCTGTTCGCCAGTGCCAGAGGCTGAGGACCCAGTGCCCTTCCTGAGCCAAAGTTCTTCACTGACTCTTTGCGACAACGACCCATCACCATCGAGGTGCCCTGCACGCCTCCCCTGTTACAGGACGTTTTCGACCACTCATCAACGAGCACCGCAAGGACCGAAGCTGCTGCCTCAACGTCAACGTTCCCCCTTTCTTCATCTTGGAAGTTCGACAACCCATGGCTCCTGCTTGAAAGGGAGCGCACTCAAGAAGGGCCCGTTGATTCCCCGACGAAGAACTGTACAACAAAAGGAACATTTGGGTTGCAGAACTATAGGAGAAGATAAGACTCGAATAGACAATATATGGATTGGCTTGTAGTGTATCTTCATTTGCAGGTTGGCCAGGTGGGGGGATACTCATACAGAAATGTGTCTGGTTGGTAGGGACTCAGTATTCTGCCAATTGTCAAACCAACTTGTCTTCCTGCTAAGTCTATGGTTGATATCATTTTGCTGTGTTGATTCGTATTCTATTTGAACCAAGTACAGTTTATGCATTTTAATGGAATGAGAGTAATCGTGGTACCACCTAGAACTGTATATATTTACCATTTTAGAATTGTTGGGGAGCACAAAGTGTATTATCATGATAGTGTATATAACATTGAACCTTATTTATATAAAGAGCTGTGTTTTAACTAACATAGTGTGTGGACATTCCTTTGTGGGTGCTTGGGGACTACACTATACTTAAGAACCTGCCTGCATCTCCTCCTGAGACGCTTGGCCTTGATTGCTCGCCATTGCTACCGTAATAGAGAATCTTGGCTGGGGTCCTCAGTTCCTCTCCTCTGCCGTATAGAGAGCAGGAGTACAGATACCCCCTCCGGTTGCTTTACACTTATTTTATGGTCAGGCACGTTTTAACTGATTTGCGGTGGTTCATGCCTGGGACACTTTCGGTGCGTCAGCGACCCGTCCTTATTTCTCCTTCAACAATGCGGCTATACATAGAGTAGTTTGCGCTTACTGCAATTCTGAAATCTAATAGCGACGTGTTTATCTGTGGTTAGGTGTATTTCCCATGTTCCTTGGTCTGCTGTTTCCCTCACGTTGCGGCTACTAGTCATCTTCTGCCCGCTGTACCATAACGATGCAGGCTGTTGGTGTTGTCGAGTCTTGCCTGTCTGACGGGATTCTCTCTAGACGGGCGGAGATCCTCACCCGTTCACTTGCTATGGACTTTGACGTTCACCCCTTCACTGCTAACATTTAGGATTATGCAACATCTTGGTCGAATTTAGCTTGCAACAGTATTGTATATAACAGTTTCAACAACTTGTCAGCCGGTCTGAGTGTTGCTATCTCGCGTACACAAACCAGCCCTATTATCCTGCTGTCGCCTTTACAGGATTCTGTTGATCTTCCCCCTATGTGTACAGTTAAAGGGATGGTCTAGTAATAAATTTTATTTAAAAAATAGATAGGCCACATAAAAAAAAAATACTAGCATTCTCCGTTTTAAAACTTCTTATGTAAAATTTTGAGCTATTCAAGCTCAAAATTCGCAAAAGCAAGCACAGGGGCGCAGCCATTTTGTGAAATGGAGGCCCTCCTGTGCTGGCTTTTGCTTTTGCGGCACTAATGAAGGAAAAGCCAGCCAGCTGTAGTAAACAAAGGCTACCGCTGGGTGGGTTTCCCTTCATTAGTGCTGTAGGCGGAGGACGGGGACCGGAGACCAGAGCAGGAAAGCTGCAGCTGAATCTCGGTAAGTGCTATTTATTTTTTTTACAAAAACAAGGCTGTTCCTAACTGTGTTCATGTTCTTGCAGGAGCTGAGCGCAGAAGAAAGATGCAGGCCTACTGGAGACCGATCCGAGACACGGTGAGTGTCACGGTGCAGGTTCAGAAAACACAAAGCATGTTTCTCAGCTTGGACGTGGCTTAAATAGTCTCTGGGTATCTCAGGTGTCTCGAGGCTGAACCACACCCAAAAGACTAGACTGCACATGCAGTTCTGTGAACCAAAATATGTGGGGGCATCCATCTTGTCCCCATCAATGCACTACAAGTCTAATCCCCAATGTTATCCTATGGGAATGAGGGAGTCTGGTGCCACAAGCGCCAAGTCTGACTCCAAGTGGGTCTTTGGAGGGATGGAGAGGCCCTTGAGGGCCATGTAGGTGATCGTGGCCTGGCACCAGCCTGACATCTTGGAGGGCTGGGGACATGAGGGTCAGGAATCATGACAGCACTCCCCCCAAGGTTCCTCTCAAGGTGGCTCTTCTGTCTGGTCCTGGTTTGTTTGGATGGTTTTGATGAAATCGTCTAAGCAAAGCAAGGTGCATGGATGTACTCACAAGGCTCCCATGTCCTGTCTTGTGGACCATACCCCTTCCAGTCTACTAAGTAGTATAATTTGGATCTGACGTACTTTGAATCCAGGATGTCCTTGACTTTGAATTCTGGCTCCCCGGCCACTACTACTGGCTACGGTGGTGTTGCTACCCGGGTCCCAGGTTGAACAGGTTTAAGGAGAGACACGTGGACCACAGGATGAATCTGCATGTTTGACGGCAAAGCTAGTCTGACCGCCACAGGATTTATCACGGAGGTGATGGTGAATGGACCCAGGTATCTTGGACGGAAAGTTCGGGTTCCTTTAATGGACACGTCTTTAGACGCCAGCCAGACTTTGTCTCCCACTTGGTAGTTGGGGGCCTTTGCTCGGTGTTGATCAGCAAACTTCTTTTGGTGATTCTTAGCTTGAAGTAGGTGTTCAGCTGCCCTTTTAAAGGTTTGAGAAATGGTTGTGTGCAAGGTTTTGACTGCTGGCATTTCCAGGGTTGTAGGAACGTCGAACTCAGAAGTACGTGGGTGCCTGCCATACATGGTATAAAAGGGTGTCTGCCCAGTGCTGGTGTGTAGGGAATTATTATAAGCATATTCAGCTATCCATAATAGGTCGAACCAGCTTACTTCAGCTTGGTGTAACATGCAACGCAGATACTGCTCGAGCATCTAATTTGTCCTCTCAGTTTGACCATCCGTTTGGGGAAAGTGACTGGTGGATAGCCGGATGTCGATCTGGGCCATAGAGCAGCATTTTTTCCAGAAGTTAGATATGAATTGAGTACCTCGGTCTGAGACTAAAACTGAAGGAAACCCATGGAACCGTACGATGCCATCAAGAAATACCTTTGCCAGAGTGGAAACATTTGGGAGCCCCTTAAGAGGAATGAAATGTGCCATTTTTGAAAATAGGTCCACGACCACAAGAATAGTGTTAAACCCTTGACTGGGTGGTAAGTCAGTAATAAAATCGAGGGACAACATGTGCCAGGGTGCTGGTGGGATTTCCAATGGTTGTAATAGCCCAGCCGGTTTCTGCTTGGATGACTTGTTTTGAGCACACACTCCACAAGATAGGATGAATTGGATAATGTCCTTATGCCACGTGGGCCACCAATAATTTCGTTTTACCTTGGCTAGGGTTTTAGTGATTCCGGGGTGGCCCTCGATAAAGGAATCATGATAACCAGACATGACTTGTTCTCGTACATCTTGGTTTGGTAAGAATAAACGATTCCTGAAGTAGGGCAACTGATCTTTTATCATGTAATGTTCTCCTTGTGCACTCCATGCTTGTAATTGCTCCAGACTCATCAGGTTTTGGATTTCTTCATGTAATTCTTTCTGAGTTATAGTTGCTGTGATTCCTAGGAGCTTGTCACTCGGGATGATTGTTATTGGGTCAGGGGTCTGATACCCTTGCTCTTCCACCCCCATACGGGAAAGGGCATCGGCCTTCCCGTTTTTCACCCCTGGTTGAAATGTAATCACGTAGTCATATTCAGCAAAAAAAAAGAGCCCAACGTAGTTGTCGTGAGGATTGGGCCTTTGCCGTTTTTAGGTACTGGAGGTTCCGGTGGTCAGTTATTACGGTGATTGTGTGTCTGGCGCCCAAGAGGTAGTGCCACCATGCCTTAAAGGCTGACTTAATGGCCAGGAGTTCTTTGTCTGTGATAGCGTATTTGAGTTCAGGGGGTGTGAATTTACGTGACCAGAAGGCAATAGGGTGTAACTGGCCCGTTTCGGGGTCCTTTTGTGAGAGGACGGCTCCCATAGCCATGCTTGAGGCGTCTGTATCCACCAGGTATGGGAGATCAGGGCGAGAGTGGCGTAAGATTGGGGCAGATGTGAATCTTGCTTTGAGTTCCTGGAAAGCTTCCTCGGCTTCTGTTGTCCACTGGAACTTTTTGTTGCTTTTCCTTAGCAATGATGTGATGGGATGCACGATTTGCGAACATCCTGGGATGAACCGGCGGTAGAAGTTTGCAAAACCCAGCATACTTTGAACCCCCTTGAATGAATTTGGGGATGGCCAGTTCAGGATGCATCTACCTTGTGTACATCCATTCGGATTCCATTCGGGCTGAGATTAAAGCCCAGGAATTCCACCTCAGAGATGTGGAATGAGCACTTTTCAAGCTTGGCGTAGAGCTGGTGTTGACAGAGTTTCTCCAATACGGATCGGACGTGTTTAACGTGGTCCTGCTTTGATGCAGAATATACTAGAATATTGTCGATGTACACTAGAGCACAGACATCAATCAATTCCCCTAGGACATCGTTCATGAAGTATTGAAATGCTGCAGGCGCGTTGCAAAGGCCAAAGGGCATTACTTGATATTCGTACAAGCCGTATTTGGCGTGAAAAGCGGTTTTCCATTCGTCCCCCTGTTTTACGCGAACAAGGTGTTATGCCCCCCTCGGGTCTAGTTTTGTGTAGATTTGGGCCTCTTTGTCTTGATCAAGCAATTCAGGGATCAGTGGCAGGGGGTAGCGGTTTTTAATGGTAATCTGGTTCAGTGCGCGATAGTCGATGCCCCCTCCTTTTTCGGTACGAAGAAGAGAGGAATGGCTGCTGGAGACTTCGAGGGACGGATGAACCTGTTGGCCAGGTATTGGTCAAGATAGGCCTTCAGGTGCTGGTTTTCTGGTTCCGTGAGTGTGTAAATTCGCCCACAAGGGATTTATGCACCGGGTATCAGGTCGATTTGGCAATCGTATGGTCTATGCGGTGGCAGGGTATTAGTCTGTTCTTTCTGAAAGACATCTTGAAAGTCCTGGTATTCACTTGGTAGGGTGCCGATTGCCACAGTCGCAAGCGTGGAGGTTCTTGTGTCTATTGGTTGTTTCTCTTGGCGATAATATGTGTGGGCGCAAGTCTCGGTAAAGGCCAGTTCTTTTGCTCGCCAATCGAATCGAGGATTGTGAGCTACCAACCATGGCATTCCCAGAATCAACCGGAACTGTGGTGCCTTAATGAGGTCGAAAACGATAGATTCTTGGTGTCCATCCTGGCAGAGAAGGGTTAAAGCTGCAGTGCATTGGGATACTGGACCAGAAGCTATTTCCGTGCCGTCGACAGTGTTAACAGTGTTGGTGGTTGATTTAGGGCGTAACGGAAGCCCCATATTTGCCGCAAGATCCTGGTCGATGTAATTCCCAACGGCTCCACTGTCAATGTACGCTCTTACTGCGTGCATCCAAGATGGTTGTTGGTGATTGATCAAAACCACAGATAGTGCAAAATGGGAGGTCTGTAGTTCACTTTCTTCGCTCGACAAGTGGACCCCTACACTTGCCAGGCTGGGGAGTTTTCCGATTCCTTGATGGTATCTTCCTTGTCCGTGGCCCCTACCGTCCTCGTCGGTGGCTTCACAGGGCACTCTTTAAGGAAATGACCTGACCTTCCACAGTACAGACATAACTGCTGCTGTCTCCTTTTATCCCTTTCCGCTTTAGTCAAGGGAGATCTGACCCCCCCGATTTGCATTGGTTCTCCTGAACCGTCCGTTGTGCGTGCAATGTTGTCCTTTGAATGCACATACATAGGGCGAGGGTCCGGTCTGGTTCGATCTGCTCTTCGGTCCTGCAACCTATGATCCGATGAGCAGTCTTTCGGGGGGTTCACTACTTGTGCAAGAACATCCTTGAGCTCCCCCCGCAACCCCTGATGAAATAACGTGGTTCTCTTCTCCACTGGCCATTCTGCTTCAACTACGAGTCTATTGAACGTGGCTATGTATGTTAATAGGTCTTGATTACCTTGGCGTAGGGTAAGAAGTTCGTTGTCTAATGCCTGCCCATGAGCACGACGGGCGAACAGCTTTTCCATCTCCTACTGAAAGCCCCTAAAGTCATGCAGCAAAGGATCGTCTTGGGCCACAAAGGGTACAGACCAGTCCGCGGCGCTACCACTCAGGTAGGATAGCACAAAAGCGACCCGTGATTGGTCATTCGGAAAGACCCCTGGTCTACAAAGGAAGTGCAGGCATCACTGGTTCATGAACGTTGCAAACCTCTTTGGATCCCCCGTAAATCGTTCTGGCGGGGCTAAGGGAACTGCCCCAGGAAGTGTTATCTGAACGGGATTGGCTGATGGTGCTGGCATCGAGGGCACGCTTCCCGGCAATGGTGCATGCCCTGCTTGTGACTGGAGAAGTTGGCGGCTTAAATCATCAGTGTGTTCCTTGGCTACTATCAGCTCTCTCCTCAGGGTGTTGGTCTCCTGCCTGGCTGCATGTACTTCGGGAACATAGCTGCCGCAACATGTTGGCTAACTGGTCGGTTTCTGACGTTTCCATGACGCCCAGGTGTATTTTGATGTGAGGATTTGAGTTCTGTAACGCTCACCTGGTATCCACGGGGACGTCACTCAGCCTGTTCAGACCTCTTAGGACCTCGAACCGTTCCCTGGAGTCTACTCGACTGGAGACTGGGCTTGAAACACAGGATTGGTAGAGTTTAACTCCCTATTGTCTCTGTGTGCTTGAACCCCTTCTTCCCCGTGGTCCAACTCTTCCCTTTGATCCACAGCTCACCTTGTTTTCTTGGAAAGTGTGCTCTCCGTCCTGCTTTCAGCGCAGGGGCGCGTTGATTGATGCATGCTCGTTGCTGCCTAGTTACTTCACTGGCAAGAGTCCGACAGGTAAGTATAATGAGTCTTTTGAACAGTTCTCTAACTTCGTTTCCTTCCTTCCTTAGATGATGGCCGGCATCTGGGGATGGCGACGTGCTGCTGAGATGAGTAGTGCTGAAGGTGAGTGAGAGCGCGATGCGACCCTTTCGTATTTGTATTGAACTGAGGTCTTTTTCTGTGTCTTTTAGGTGCTGCACTGTTTTCAGCGTGGATGCTGGTTATGAAGAAGAAATGCGGTGCGTAAGCGCGGTATGCGGCGCCTCTAGATGTTTCCACGCTAACCTGGAGTGTCTTTTCCCTCTTGCAGATGGATGAGAAGTTCCTGAGACAGAGTTCCCCCAGAGCGGCTGGGATTCAGGTAAGCGTTTGAAGCTCGTAGTCTTTAAAAATAAGCGAAGATTTGCTGAATGCTTACTAATGCTTTTTTTCTGTTCTTTTCCCTTTTCCTTAGGAAGCGGCGTGCCGGGAATGACACCACTGAAGATGCCCGCAGAACAGAAGAAGCGATGAATGATGGGCAGAAGCGCTGCAAGGTAAGGCTGTTCCTAACGGTGTTCTTGTTCTTGCAGGAGCTGAGCGCAGAAGAAAGATTCAGGCCTACTGGAGACCGATCCGAACACGGTGAGTGTCATGCTGCAGGTGCAGTAAACACAAAGCATGTTTCTCAGCCTGGGCGTGGCTTAAATAGTCTCTGGGTATCCCAGGTGTCTCTGGGCTGAACCATACCCAAAAGACTAGACTGCACATGCAGTTCTGGGAACCGAAAGATGTGGGGGCATCCATCTTGTCCCCATCAATGCACTACAAGTCCAATCCTCAATGTTATCCTATGGGAGTGCGCGAGTCTGGTGCCACAAGCGCCAAGTCTGACTCCAAGTGGGTCTTTGGAGGGATGGAGAGGCTCTTGAGGGCCATGTAGGTGATCATGGCCTGGCTCCAGCCTGACATATTGGAGGGCTGGGGACATGAGGGGCAGGAATCATGACACATTCAAGGGACTTAAATATGGGGACTACATAGCTTACTTGTGGTCCTCACCCCCACAGGAATCATGTTTCCATCATTTTAAAATGCATTCTACGGGTGTAACAGAGCCCACACATATCCGGTGCTCTTCACTAGCCACATGCAACAAGTTAAAGCACAGTGTTACATATATCATATCATGTCAGTCCTGTGTGCCTTTTGAACAGGATTTCATTTACAGGCTTCTTGCCTAAGGGTTAAACCTTGCACCCAGCGAACAGAATATCCTACAAAGCCGGCTCGCGCCCCCCAACCACTGTGCCTAGTGTAAGATATGAAGACACTATTACTCAGGTCTATGACGCGACTGAGCTGATGGATGATGCTAACCCTAACTTCATGCCATTCTCCTTAGTGAACTTTCCTAGTACAGAACAGGGGACTTTGTATTCTTCTACGTTCAAGGCTCCTATGAATGTATCAGGCCTGAATGTGACTTTATTAAATACTTGCTCCCTCGTGCAACATGCAGTGGACATTTCTGACCTTCTGGTAGATTCAGGTATTGACCTTCTTGCAGTCACGGAAAGCTGGCTCCATGCGGGGGCCTGCTATGTATCTGCCCTTGCTACTCCTGAAGGCTACACTCTACATAGAGACGATCGGTGAATGACAGAGGTGGGGGTGGCATTCTTTTTCAAAGATACTCTAAATATTCATGTCTCTAATGTTTCGTTGCCTGATAATTGTGTGTCCCTGCTAGTGACACTTAGTTTGGATTCTCGCACTTCTATCAATTTCCAGATCTTGTCCAGACCGCCACTCAAAATGCCACACTCTGAGGAACAATGACTTGCCATTCGTAGTGAAATATTGAAACCCTCCTCCCGCCTTTTGCTATTGGGGGATTTCAACCTATGGGCTGAGGATGTTCAGGACGTTGAGGCTGCATCCCTTATAAATGCCTAAGCGTGGTTAGGCTTCACACAGCATTTGAAGGCTGCCATCCTTAAAGATGGTAACATACTACATTGGGTCTTGATTTATAACATCAAGATTTCTCTTGTCCTTAGTCTGACCACAACAGAATTATTTTTGACCTATTACATACGAGTGAGCCCTTCGTGCTTGACGGTCCCTCCCAGTAGAATCAAAAAGTTCAGAAAAGTTAAGAAGGTTACCCCAGAGTCTCTGGCATCATTGTTACTCCTCACCTCTCCAGACTGCCTCTACTGGCTATGTTAGTGATCTATTTTCACCATTCCAGAAGGATATTAGTGAGGCTGTGAATACCCTTGCCCCATCTTGGGTAAAAACTATTAACATACATGGCTCAATATTGAGATCATTGTATATAGGAAACTGAAGCAAGCTGGTGAACAGCCATGGTGGAAAAATCCTTCCCCCAACACTCTGCTTAAGTACAAAGGTGCCACTGCCATCTATAAGCGAGCCATCTTGTCAGCTAAAAAGGCCAGCTACAATTCCAGAATTCTGGAGGCTAAATCAAGCTCTACAGAACTTTTCGCTATCCTCTGAGAACTGGAAGGGAAAAATAGGAGTTGCATCACCAATAAAGAAGACTCCTGGTGCCACGCAATACAGGACAAATTGATCAGAAAAATATCTGGCCGTCAAAACTCTATAAGATCAAGTCAACTGACCCTGGACAGTCTGTTCAGCTGTCCAGCTGAATCTTCTTACTCATTTGACTAACCATATTTGGGGGATCAGTCCTTGTTTTCCTTCACTCAAGTCTCAGAGAGTAAAGTCCATACCATCATAAGTGGCATGAAATCCACATCATGCTTGGGAGATATAGAGTATTATCAGGTTGCGTAAACCTAATTCCCTGGAGCACCAGGATTGCCGAATTGTGTGCTCCAACTGTGTTGAGGAAGTCTGGTTTACCCCACTCCCGAAAAAGGACAACCTGGACAACCACCAACGTTCCTTTCCTCCTTCAAATCTTGAACAGGATTGGAGTTCATGGAGACACACAATCTTGTGGGGGCGCAAAAGTCAGGATTTTGAGCCAAACAGAGCACAAAAACCGCTCTCCTTGATGTAAAATCTAATTTCACGGGTATCATCGATGGTGGTCGTGGTACAGCACTTCTAATGCTTGTCAACTTTTTGGATCACTCCCTGCTCATCAAAAGATTGACCAATATTGGTAGATGTGCGGATAGTGCTGCTTCCTAGATCAAGTCCTTCCTTTTTAGGTCCCTGCCTGGCCAGGATGGCTGTGGAGGACTTTCAAGCCTCCCGTCCATCTTACCTGTGGTATTCCACAAGGCTCATGCCTTTCCCCCACACTGTTTAATCTCTATGCTAGGCCCCCGTTTGACCTTCTTGACAGCTTGGGATTCTGCTACACTAACTACGTGGATGACACACAGATTCTTCCAGAACTGTCTGGTGATCACGTCCTGGACACTGCGGTTGCTAATAGGATCTATGCCTCAATTCAGTCCTGAATGGCTTTGAACTCACTCGCACTTAACAACAGTAAAACAGAATTGCTGATCCTCGGCTCGGGTCCCAGAATAAAAAAACGGGACTCCTGTTATAGTCACTTTATGATCGCTGGATGTTCCATCCCGGTGGCTCCCCATTTAAAAATCTTGGGTGTTTTCTTTGAAAAGCAGCTTACCTTTAATAAGCACACCTACCATACCTATTTGAATACTTTGCTAAGGTAAATCCGCCCATACCTCTTTGAGGAGAGAAGAGCCGTTGTTGCCTCAGTTCTTGTTAACGCCAAGCTTGACTACTGTAATAGCCTATTGGCTGGTATGTCCACTGGAAATGTAAACAAGCTTCAAACCATTCAGAATGGGGCATTTATGGCTGTTCGTGGGCTAGGTAAACAGCATCAAATCACCACAGCTAGACGGGAGCTGCACTGGCTGCCAGTTAAGAACAGAATCCTCCATAAAACATTTAACTTAACACACAAATGTCTCAATGGCTCCACGCCTCGATACCTCTCTGATTGTCTCATGATGGCTCCATCTAGGAGAGTCCTACGATCGAATGATGCTCAATTGTTAGCTCTGCCATGTGCCAAACTGCAGACATTTGGAGGACTCCGTTTTGATTCTTGGGCCACATGCTTAGAAGGAGCTTCCACTTGCTTTAAGGACCATTCCTTGCTTGGCACGCTTCAAAAAAGCAGTCAAGACCCACCTCTTTAATAAAGGAGTAGACTAGTTATCATCTCTTGGTGCCCTGCCATGTGCTTTTCTATTGTCTGTATGTATTTTGTTTTATGAGCACCCTGAGGCCTTTGGGTGTGTGGCACAGTACACAAAATTAAGTTAAAAGGTGAGGAATAGCCCTCCCACGTTCATTAGGCCAATCCCATCACCCTACCTTCAACCCCTAGACCACTGCTCCAACCCTTCTACCAGCCCAGCCTGATTGAGGCCTGATTGAGATCATTGCCCTAACCCTTCCACCAGCCCCGCCTCCACATTGAACATCTTCTGCTCCCACCCTGCCCTACGGCCCCTACCCCCACCAGGGACATCTTGCAAATGGTGGTGGGTGGCACCACTAAAGGCGGTGCCCACTGAGAACCTCACACTTGGTCGGTGTGGGCCTCTGCATTTCCTTTGTCGCCACTAGGCAGAGCAGCGGATTGCCTGAACATTACAAAATAAATGTGCTGTGAGAATGTAGCCCTCGTGCAGAGGGTTGGCGGAGTGTGTTCCACGACAGTTTCAGCAGTTGCAGTAAGTTGCAGCCTCTCTCCTGCCTTGCTTCTTATTACAGTCTGACGCCTACTACGGATTTGCAAACAGTCAATACCCTATTAGAATTATGAAATAGCCTGGTGCGGGAAGGGGGGAGAATGAAGAGGCACAGGAAGCTCAGATGGTAAGTGAGCCTCATGAAGTAACAGCTACCAACGGCTTGCAGATTGAGTACCTCAAGTAATTAAAATGGGAGCCTTGAAGCTACTCCTGATTTCCAACTGCTCACAAACAGTATTTCCTCTACTCTACGTACATCTACCCCTTCCTCCTTGCAACCACCAAAAACACTGATGCATGCTTTGGAGATCACATTGAAGGCTTTAATCAAACTTTGCAGTATCATGCATATTGAAATATGGGCACAAAAGGTTATGGGTAAAATGGAGCAGTTTATAATATTACTGTCTGGAAACTACAGGTTGATATGGGAGTTAATACAGCTAGTAATGTAATGTAACGTAAGTGGCCTTGCATATCACCCGTTTTCCACTACAAGTGTCCTCACTGCGCTTGGCTCTGTAAGAAGAGAAAAGAGGGATCTATGATGTCTCCCTGCAGGCCAATTTCACTGAAGACCGGTTCCCCGAGCCCGGTTTCAGTAATATGGGGAAACATCATTCCCTTTAAGCTCCCCCTTTCTTGTTCTTTTCCAATGCGGGTGACAAACCTGCAATCCACGTTCCTTCCCCCGCCCTCCACCCCCCAGGCCCAGTCGTGTGCTCAACGGAGGACAGTCCCAGCACCCTCCGCCCTTCGGTCCCACACCCTCCCGTTTCTGACATTCATACACACACATACAGGCACCCAAACACACACACGCACACATATACACACTGGTGAACCAGAACGAGGAGTGAGATTTAATACTGGCATGTTTCAAGGCTGTTTATTAAAAGTAAAAAGAAAATGCCTATCTAGCCCGATCGCTATGAGGGAAGTTCCCAGCCTACCAAATGAAACTAATGGTGCTCAAAAGTAAAAAGTCCTTAGTCTGAAACCTAACCAACTAGCTGGCCCTACAACTTTAAGAAAACCCAAACAAAAAGGAGGACGCAACAACAGTCTCACTCTTGGACTTCTGTCTGGGCCAACACTTGGATTCCTTTTCTTCAGGAAGCAGGTTTTTAAAAGTTCAACTAAGTTCTGTCAAAGTTTAACAATTCCTTACAATACAGTTCTCAGGCCTCTATGTAGTCTCTGTGTGTCAACTTTTCATAGACTGCATATGGTTTCCTTTTCCTCAGGAAAATAAAGGTTTCTTCAACACAACTACACAATGTCCGTCTTGGTGCTTGACAATGTCCTTGTTTGGCTTGTAAATATTCGAACACTCTAGGTTCGCTCTCCTGCAAGTTCTGTACGTTATATTTCCGGTTTCTTGGACTTCCCAAAGTCCTCCGACCCTCTATCAGGCTTGTTTTATTTCTGTTTGGGCTATCCTGGTTCTAGTAACCGCTGGGGCATCTCAAGCCTTGACAGTCTCTCGGTTTCTTGAGGCTCTCCGAAGCTCTATGGACATCTGATAGGATTGCATTATCTGTATGGGTTTTCCAGGCTCCCGTAATCCTGGTGACTTTCCGAGCCTCGAAAGTCTCTCGGTTTCTCAGGGCTCTCCGAAGCTCTATGGCCATCTGGTAGCCTTGTGTTTATCTCTGTCCAGCTTTTCCATGCTCCTTTTACCCTTGTGGCTTCTCCATCCTTGGAAGTTAAAGTTTCTCAGTGCTGTCCAAAGTCCTATCTACCTCTGATAGACTTGCTTTATATTGGTTCAGGTGTTCCGCGGTCCTGTAACCCTTTTGGCTGTCCGCCCCTCTCAACAGCATTATCTCTTCGGGGACGCTCACTTCCCTTCTGCTGCTCAGCTCAGCAGCTAATGTGATTCTCGTATGGAGCTCTGGAATCCAGGCTCCATGCTGCAGTCTGGACTCAGCATCGGTTAATGGGACACAGCTGCCCCTCTCTCAATGGCATTAACTCTTTGGGAGCATTCACATCCCTTATGTTAAAGTCTCTCCATTTCTCAGGGCTCTCCGAAGCCCTCTGGCCCTCTACTTGGCTTGCTTCAATTATGTTAGGGTTTTCCGGGCACCCGTAACCCTGTGGCTGCCTGCCCCTCTCAACAGCGTTATCTCATCGGGAACGCTCGCTTCCCTTCTGCTGCTCTGCAGCTAATGTGATTCTCGTACGCAGCTCAGGGATCCAAGCTCCCTTCTGCAGTCTGGTCTTGGCACCGGTTAACAGGCCTTAGGGCCCCCATGTCTTCCATGTGGATGTGCCACCAGGTGAGACGGTGCCTTTACCGTCTGTCTCATTCTTGTTCTGTGCTTCTTCCCCGGTCAGGATGCCAGCCTTCCGGCATCTGGTGAGCGTTTTGTTCAATCTCCACACAACCACTGGCTCTGCAGTCTATCGTGGCTCCACCCCTCCAGGACTTCTTAGCGTCAGAGGTCTGCCTCTGCATAGGATTCACTCTTCTCCTCCATTCAAGGTTCCTTGTGTTTTTATATACGCCATCTCGACAAAAAGGTGTGTGTCACTGTTATTTGACTGTAGCATTCAGGTGAGATCCAGCATTACCTGAAGCCAAAGAAATTGAAGAAATGTCACTAGTAGATGGATTCAAAACAGATGTAACATCAGTCTTTCTAATTCTCATGTAAGCAGATAAAGTACTCTGGACCGGGAGTTCCCTGTATTTATTTATTATTTGTATCGCGCCAAATAACAAGCCCAGGGCATCAGAGCACTAACATACATAAAGAACACACAACATGGAACACTAGGACAGACACCTAACTAGTCAAAGAATATACACAGGAGACATGACTATCTTAATGTCACAATCACTCAAAGAGGTGAGTTTTCAACGAGTGTTTGAACGTTGAGGCCAATATTCTTCTTGGCACAGCCAACAGATTGGTAAAGTTAGATCTTAAGGTTCTCCATGCTGGCAGCGAGGAGATTCTCTCCAATAGATAGCTAGGGCTATTACTAAATAGACAATTGCGTGTAATGGTAAGTAATCAGAAATATATACGAACCTCCACTGGTAACTAGTGTAGTGCGTGCCTGGCATGAGAGACATGGGCTCTCATTAGAAATTTTCTGGAAATACACTGGTGATACTGGTGTGCCAGTAGTATTGTTTCTGGCAAGCCTACCTCGGAAATTACCAGAAAATTATAGGTCTTCAGGTGCGCGCACACACCCCTGCCGGAAATGGTAATACCAGTGCACCGGAATCACAGGTGTCGACACAAAAGTGCTGCTGTTTCTGACAGAAATGTGCCAGAAACACTGATATCAGCACCCAAACTGCCAGAATAGCATCATCACAGGAACAGCAAGTGTGCCGGCGGCCATTTTAAAATCCAATTACACTATCAAACCCCACTTCCTGCTGCCGTCCACCTCATCTGAGACTGCAGAAATGCCAGGAAGTGGGAAATCTAGAGTCCCGGAGGTTCGGCTTCGTAAGCTGTGGTTTACAATTGTCGGAGCTGGCTGCCCTTGCAGACAATCTAGTAATGAACAAAGAGGCACTTTTTGGGGCTTAGAATCCCAGTACCCACCAGAGTAGGAAAGCAGCCATCTGTCAGGGGGTGGCCGACAAGGTCACAGCTGTGGGGACTGTCCCAGGCACACCAAGTGCCTGCCACAAGCGCTGGGACGACTTGCAGCGGAGGGTTCGGAACATCCTGGCCACCCACAGGAGGGAATCTGCTGCCACAGGAGGTGGGACGGTGGCACCTCTGACCCTCATGCCCTGGGAGGAGATGTGCAGCTCCGTCTTAAACATGGGAGGGCATTGAGGGAGTTTGGGCAGCAGACGCTGGGACCCAAGGCGACGCAGAACGTGTTTGTCTTGGAAGCAAGACAAAGCAGCACTACACAGGTTTGAATCCCGATCCTGCGCTTAGAAACCAATCATTGGTATCAAGCGCATTATAAAAGAACAATTAACCATACCCCACAGACTTTAAGATTGTAAGTAGTCTCAGCCGATATTCTGTAATCCTATGCTCCACTTTCTACCTAAACTCAAAAGTGTACTTTGACTAATGAGTAATGACACAGTAACAGGTACAATCTCATGAACAGAGAACCAACAATGACGTAACCATTTGCACAGTATGCCGTGATTTATAATGCGTTTAAACTCCTGCCTCAGTAGTGATGTAAAAGCAATGGGTGACTGTGCTGCTCGTTTAGCAAGGTGCAGCAATTACAACCAGTCTGTCAGATTGGTTGCTAGTACAGGAATGTTATTAAAAGAACACTCCATATATTAGACTATGACATAAAGGATAACCACTGATCTCATGGTATTCAAATGTTTTTAAGTTCGGTACTTAATTAAAAAATATCCATTTACTTCATGGTTTTCGTTTGCTGCATGGCCAATACATTTGAGTAGGTTTTTGCTTTATGCGGAGGTGTTCACACCAAAGTGTGGCCATTGCTGGGTTTTATATGTCAAGGACCTATCTAAAAGTACACAATGAAAAAAGTGTATACACAACCGAATACAGGTTTAGCACCTGAGGAATCATTTTCTCTATAAAAATGGCCCTCATTACAAGTGTGGCGGTCTGAAACAATGTGCCAGTATTCCGATTACCGGCACACATTCTGGACCGCCACACTATGAGAGGGAATGCCCGTAACAGCATACACTGCACCACTGTTGCTGATCGCACAGGCAACGGAGACTGCGGAACCCATGTGAAGCAGTGCCGGAAACTCTGCCACCATGGAAAGAAGGCAGCATTACAACCCCAGATTCCCTGGAAACACCGGCACAAAAATGACAGTGTCACTGGGAAAACTGTGCCAGAAACACTGGCGCCGCAGAGCAGGTGGTAGGTGTGCAGGAACAGGCCACAGGCGCACCCAATTCACTCAGCTGCACACAATGAGCACAGGGACTGGAGAAAAGGACCACACACACCCTCCAACACAACCATGCTGCCACTCGTAGCCTCAGTCATGGACATGGAGGTGCTGCATGCTGGAGTGCAGCACTATGAGCAGGACGAGCAACAGTGGCAACAGGCCGACCGGCATTGGAGGAAGAGGATGCTGAGGAACAATGGGCAGCAAGTTGTGCCCCAGGGGCTTGCACCTATACCCCGTACAAGGGCCACACCCTGGTCCCTGACTGACAGGCAGATCCACACACTGTAATCCGTGAACAGGGAGACCATCCTTGCAATAGCAGACCTTATCCAGGATGACATCCTGAGCATCATTGGCATCTGTACTGCCATGCCCTCCCTGTTGAAGGTGGTGTCTGTGCTGTATTTCCTTGCCAAGGGTGTATTCCAGCACACAGTCCGGGAGCTGCATGGAATCTCCCAGCCAGCGTTTTGAAAGTGTAGGTTCTGGATGCCCTCCTGCTTCATGTGTCCCAGTACATTGCCCTACCAACGAAACACGCACAGGTGAACGCCACGAAGGTCCGATTCCATGCCCTTGTGGGCATGCCTAATGTATTTGTAGCACTGGACTGCAAGCACAAAGGGCTAGTGGGTGGCCACGCCACAGAGGAGGTGTATTGGAACAGAAAGCTGTACCACTCCATGAATGTGCAGGTCGTCTGTGATGCGGACCATGTGATCACACACTGCTGCGCATGCTTCATAGGATCAACACATGACTCCATGGTCCTGCGCAATAGCACTCTGTCTGGGTACACGGCCGGTTACGGTGGAAAGCAGGCCTGGCGATTGGGTGAGTCAGAGGATCAACACACACACCACATTGCATGTGCACTGGGGCAGGGGGGATGTTCACTGTCACCAGTGCATGGCACACAGGCACCATGCAATTGCAGTGACACACCATGCATGCTAGAGTGGCTGCCCATGACTGGCATGTACCACATGAGAACACGGAAGGACACACCAGCACAGTCTGGCCACGGATGGACAGGCACATGTGATGCACCACAGGTACCAGAATGCATCACTCCTAGGTCACAAATCACAGCATATCCTCACTATGCCCCACCCACTACCACCAACCCATCCCTGTGAGTCAGATCCTACACATGCCCCGACCAGCATTACCTGTCACATGGTGCACCAAGGTGATTGATGGGCCGCAAGCGCACAGACGTAGATGCATGTGTCACACGTCCACATCACAACATGCGTGCACTGCCCAGTCACCTCAATGACATGGTCTACCCTACTGTGTCCCTCTCGATGCAAGTGATTCCGGCTACCCCTTACTACCATGTCTGATGACCCCTGCAAGACATCCACAGAGCTACCAGGATTCAGCATATAATCGTGCCCACATCAGAACAACAGCGACTATCGAGCAGAGCTTTGGATTTTTGAAGGCATAGTTCCGTTGCCTTCACCGCTCTGGTGAGGCACTGATGTACAGGCCAGTGAAAGTGGGGAAGATAGTCCTGGCCTGTGCCATGTTGCACAATATGTGCATCTGGCGCCACATTCCCCTGCCTCCAGACATGGACATTCTTCTGGCGGACGATGATGATGAGAGTAAAGAGGATGCAGCTACAGACATGCAACTACGCCATCACAGGGAGGACAGGGACGGGCGTGCAGCCCACCAGGAACCCATACAGAACTACTTCTGAACACACAGCACCTGCACATGACCCAGGGCACACACTGCATGTGAATCAGCGCACATATAAAGCACCCCTATACACATGAAGAATGTCAGGATGTGAATTCATATGCAGAACCATGTGTATTTTTGAATGAAAAAATAAAAAATGTGTGGCCTACCACCACATCCCCAGACCCCCCCTACATACCCTAAAACTACACCCTCCCCAACTACCCCTTCCCCAACTACTCTCCCAACTACCACTTCCCCAACCATCCCCCACCCTCTGACCCTCCCCGACTAAGCCTCCAAAACACACCATCCCAAGAATACCCCCAGGTAGTAACAGTGTCACATCATGTCTGGAATCGGCACACTTTCGTGGCTTCTTAACACCTGGCCTGCCCTTTTGAGGTGAGCCTGTCAGGCTCAGGGATCTGCGCCTCTGGCTGCTCTTTTGTGAGCTGGCAGGCGTGGTGACGGTTGAGGATGGGTCTGAACCTGCCATGTCCTTGCGCTCCAGTGCCGCCTGGAGGGAAAGGGTGAGGTACTCCGCCAGTGCCTCAGCATTCCCGGAGCCACTGTGCAAGTAGGACCATTTGCGCATGATGGTCGTCTCAGGGCATGTGAACAGCGCCGGCCGGTGGCCTGCACGCTCTCCTTGGATTAAGTCTCCAACCACATCAACCTGGCCTCCTCCAGGTGCTGGCACATGCGTCCTGGCCATCAAACTTGGCAAAAACACAAAGCCCAACGTAATTGTCATGGACTCAATGTCTTAGCAGTCTTGATAAATTGGAGGTTACGGTGGTCTGTTATTACCATCACAGTGTGACGTGCCCCCGTCAGGTAATGCCGCCATTCGCCGAAGGCGGCCTTTATGGCCAACAGTTCTCGGTCTGCAATTGTGTAATTTGTCTCGGTCGGAAGTAGTTTCCTTGAGTGACACTGGGTGAAGTAATCCAGTTTGGGGATCTCTCTGAGACAATATGGCTCCTTATGCATAACTAGAGGCATCAGTTTCCAACACAAACGGTTGAGACAAGTCAGGGCGCTTCAGTATCTGTGCATCGCTGAAGGCCTTCTTGAGCTGTTGAAACCCCTATTTTGCTAAGGTACCCAGACAAATGGACACCCCTTATGAAGGAGCCTTGTGATTGGCGTAACCAATTCAGAGAAGTTCTTAATGAAGCGACTATAACAATTTGTTAAGTCCAAAAAGGACTGTACATCTTTTACATTTACCGGGGGTGCCCAATCTAGAATGGCCTGCACCTTTTGGCGATCCATTTGTACGCTGGTCGGTGTTAGAAAATATCCAAGGAACTCCACGGTGGTAACGGTGGAATTCACACTTTTCTAACTTTGCATAACTTTGTTCGTTTTCAGCCTCAGATGATAGGTGACAAAGCATTTTCCTTCCTTGTAGATACAGGGGCAACTAGGTCCTGTGTTAGGGAGGGAAAGTACCCAATGTCAGGCATTGCCACAAATGCACAGGGTGTTTCTGGAGCTACAAGTTTGGTTCCGTTCACTGACGATTTACCTATCACTGTAGGGGAGCATGACCTTTCTATGCCACTATTATACTCCCGCAAGACACCAGTTAATATAATGGGAAAGGACATGATGAGCAAAATTAACATGACCATATCTTTCACTGATCAGGGGATAGTGTGCTCCACTCCAGGGATTCATTATGTAAATGCACAAGAACTCATATCAGCATTTTTCAGCCAGAAAGCACAGCAGGGCGTGCCAATGGATGCAGAAGTATTTCTTTATGGGGTACACTTTTTGCTAGCATGGCGTCCTGGGATAAGGGGTAAAATATTGTGACTACCTGCAGAATTTTTATTTAGATCAGAAATACTATGGCTGAGGAGGGAGGACAAATGTTTCTGCTAGAACTAGAAGCAGTCATAGTGCGAGAAGAGAGGGTGAGTATTCACAGGACTGATGACGAGACAAAGCATTGCAAGCAGTGATAGCTCTTGATGAAGGACATATAATGGCTGATTTGACATATGAGGAACTTTTTAGGGACGATGATTCAGATGATGAGGTCGTGTTCTTCATACGCCTCATTGATTGGGTGAAAAATGAGAACAGAGAAGTGCCACAGAGAATGGCATTGATAAAACAGACATCATTTTTTCGAGAAGATTTGGCACAGGGACTAAATATACTGTGGAACACAGTCCATATGACGTTGGCGTGTTGAAGGGAGTAGGTGCGGCTAAATTCAAACTGAAGCCATGAGCAATATTGCCACGAGTGGGACAGTACCCAATGTCAAAAGAAGCAGATAAGGGCATTTATGACACAATCTCTGCTCTAGTGCAACAGTGAATATTAATACCATCAGAAACCCAATGTAACACAGTGGTGTACACAGTGAAAAAAAGCAACAGGGGGTTGTGGATATTTATTCAGGAACTACATCCCCTAAACAATATTGTTGAAGCAGAATTTCCATTGGCCCGGAATCCAACCAAAATATTGTGTAATATTCAGTTCATATTTTACAGTGATCGATTTTAAAAAATGTTTTCTGGTCAATCCCCCTTAATGGGGAGCCACAAGACTTGACTTTGTTTTCATATAGAAATCAGAAGTGGAAACAAACTTGTTTACCCTATGGGTACTGTGAGTCCCTGTTCTATTAAATCCTGAATACAGTGCAGGATATTTCCTTTTCTCTCATTCAAATGTAGTAATGACAGCAGTTCTCACACAAAACACTACCCTGGGGCACAAACCACTAACCTATTACACTGGGATTCTAGATCCAGCGATAAGAGGCCATTATCTCTGTGAACAATCATTGGCCGCAGCAGCTTTTGCAAACTTGAAGTCTGGCAGTATTACAATGGCCTGTTCACTCACATTATATGTGGTGCATGCCCTGTTCGCCATTCTTGAGAAGCCCAAAAGCACATTAACTACACAGAGAGCATCTGGGTATGAGGTGATCATCTCAAAACAGCGATCAAAGTTGTCAGGTGCAAAGTAATGAATCCAGCAACATTCATAGCAGAGCCAGTGGAGGAAAGAGATCACATGCACAACTGCACCAAGTACACTGAATACTATGACGATGTACCTCATATTAGAGAAAGTGTCCTAGGAAGGGGGAGTCCTCTTTATTGATGGGTTCTCAATGATCAACCAGAACCCAGGGGAGAGACCCACAGGGAGTGCCGTGGTAAAAGTGAAACAGAATGGCAACTTTGAGACAGTGGCAAGTGCGAGATTGCCTTTACATTTTTCAGCGCAAGCAGCAGAATTAGTAGCGCTTATTGTGGCCCTTGAAACACATGAGGAAGTAATCGTATATTCTGACTCTGCCTATGTGACATCAACATTACATGCTGGACTGTCACATTGGAAGAGGCAGGGCTTCCTACGCACAGATAGCACGCCAGTGCAACATGCACCATTATTGGACAGGCTCATAAACGCACTACAACTACCATCGGCTATCGCCGTTGTGAAGTTCAAAGCCCACACTAAAGGCACAGCAACAAAGCCACCAACATAGAGCCTAAAAAAGCAGTGTATTATCTGGAAATATCTGAATTTGACACTGCACCCAATAAATACACACAAGCGTGCAGCATGTTAATGAAAGAAGGTTTTAATACTGCGACACACTATACCAGAAGAGCAGGATTTGTGGAAACATAGGGGGTGCTGATTATCCCCACAGATGCAAAGTGGCAGCAGGACAGCACCGGCAAACCAGTTATTGTCCTTGGATTACTTGAAGTAGCATTAGACCAACTGCACTACCCAGCACACACAACACAAGAGAGTGTTGCAGCACTAATATCGGAACAGTGGTTTGTGCCCAACCTAACAGAACACGTTGCTGCTTTTATCATAAACTTTATAGTTTGCCAGAGGTTCACTGCAGGGCACATGCTGCGAACAGTGAGAGGAGCAATGACCCATCCTAATGGACCCTCGCAGCATTTGCATATTGATTATGTAGATATGCTCCAAGTTTGTAACGGCTACAGATATATTCTAGTAGTCATATGTGCTTTTTCCCCGCTGGATTGAAGCCAGTCATCCATCCTGATGCCACATGTGCTGCCACGTTCCTCATATGTGAGGTCTTCCTGAGGTGGGGAGTGTGCGAAGTCCTTCGGTCTGACAATGGACTGAATTTTGTAAATTAAGTGTTTGAGCACATCTCAATACTACTGGGTATTAAGCATACAGTCTCCTCCGCTTATCACCCGCAGGCAAATGGGATTTGGGAGCGCCTCACCAGCCTTCTCCAGGAATTAATTGCCAAGCTAAAAATTACCCTGAAAAAAGGATGGCTCCATTGTCTACCCATTGCTCTATTTGCATTACACAAACAGCCCAGCTCAGACATGCTGGTGATGGGATGCTGTATGCATGTGCTTCTGTATCCTTCCACTCGAGCACAAACTGATGCCCATAATGCTGCTGATGTGCTTGGTTCTGAAATGCATGTATATTTGGCTGCTATGACTTCGAGTGTTGCTTTTATGTCTTAACAGCTTTGAGATCGGCAGGGGAGGTCAAAGAAGAATGTGGAAGACAGCGAAGAATGAGGAAGACATCGAACAGTTCGATCCAAAGGCTTTGCTCAAACCCCCACGTCTTGTATCCAGGCGATAAAGTGTTAATTAAAAACATTTTACAGCGCTGGCACAAGCCGCGCTTGGAAGGTTCATACCTCATTTGGGAGGTCTCCACTGCAGTACGATTTCAAGGAAGGTAAGCATGGCTCCATCTTGGCGAAGTCAACCCATACAAAGGAGAGAGCCCTGTGTCGACAAACCCTGAAGCTGAAGGTGAAGAAGAGGTGACGCAGATGCATACACGATCAGCCACAAGAAGCAGACAAGAACAGCAGACTGAGACAGACAATAAACTGAGCATTCCCAATTAACAAATGAGAATAATTGAATAAAAATGTTTTATTTGAAGGATTTTACCTGCATAAATATAAAAGATAAGCCCTTTAGCAAGTAGAAAATACAGACATTCAATGTTGCCCCTAAAGGCGATACTATTTGCAATGTTCTCGTACTTAGTAGACAGTTATCATGCTTACAACCAGCAGACTGAGGCGGACAATAAACTGATCATTCCCAATTAACAAATGAGAAGAATTTAATAAACACATTTTCCCTAAGGATTTTACCTGCATAAATATAAAAGATTACCACTTTTGCAAGGAGAAAAATACAGACATTCAATGTTGCCCCTAAAAGCGATACTATTTGCAACGCTCTCGTACATAGTAGACAGTTATAGCGCTTTGAAAATGAGCAACGTAACACTTGACACCCTTTTGGTGGATCTAAAGACTCTGTTTATTTTTTAAAGAGTTATTCAGGTTATAATTGTCCAGTTTGTCCTGTAGAAAACAGCATCGTGGAAATAACATGAAGGATCCAGTGAAAAGAAAAGAATAGGCATTTTCAATTTTGCAATATATACACTTTTGGCACGCAGACCACATAACGCACGTGGCCCTTTGCAACACATGGAAACATTAGCAGTAATGGTTGTAGCTACATTTTTCACATTCTTCAGTTTCTATTTCTTTATCCTTTTGTAGTTATGAGAATTTGTCCTCTATAATGTACCTAAGCCAATGTATAACAATGTGACCCCATTCCTATGTTAGATGAAGTACTAAACCAACACTTTTCTGTTACCACTAAGCAGATTAGAAGGCTGAAAAGAAATGCTAGAGATGACTTCCAACATATAAATGCACACATTACTGACTCTGCCCAGGTGACTAATAATATGTTGTACCAGCACATGAGCCAGGTGGGGAGCGGGACATCTTTGAGAGCTGCTATATGTGATTCCTCATTCCCTACGCCATGAGCACTTCCAGGACAATCCTGTCCACAGAAATTCCTGCAAATGATGCACAATGAATTACACACTTAACAATCTATCCTATGTACTGCACTGTCCCCTCTCCTTTCCTCCCTGCACTTTTCCCCTTCCCCTTTCCCCTGCACTTGTGCGATCTGAATGACACCTAGCCTAGTAAGATTGCTCTCTGTCTTCCCTCTGTTCCTCTTCCCTTGCCTCGCTGCACCTTCAAACACTTGTGTATAGGGGCGTTATAAATGTCATAGCATATTTTATCTGCACAACTAGGAGGCATTTGAAGGGAGATGGACCCCTTTACTATGGATGTCAAAAAACACGTTCCACTGTGAGGATAGTTATATAAAAACAAAGAATAAGATGGATGACCCGAAGATGAAAAATAAGATAATACAATAATATTAGATGTCCTGAATAAAGGAGACGCTACAATAGTAGATCAAAACTTCTTATAATGCCCAAATATTGTAGGGAAAGAGACACCGGGGGTGCCAGGGTGATGGGAGATACCCCAGTTATTAATGTACGGACAGTTATTTGCTGCAGCAGGATGAATCGAAGGAATGATGGGGTGAAAAGCACAAGCACTCCTGTTGATACCAGTAGAGGTAGTACAGACTGCAAATGTTCTATTTCTCAAGGAATGGACTAAATATTGCAAATTGCTCACATGGATAGAGGATGAAGCACGCCGCATAGCCATAATACCTGTGAGGAATGCTGCATTTTGTTTCAGGAATCCTGGCCCAGTGAAAGAAGGGGAAAACAAAGTGTGTTAATGCATTGCTGATGTGCCCAGTATGAAAATAGGCAGCACCTTATTGATGGACCACTATTGGGCTTGTGGATCCAGAGCATTCATGAATCTGCCCCCAGATTGGGGAGGGCTATGTTCCATCGTGCTGATAAGCATACCCAGTCTTGTAAAGCCCGAAAGTGATATACACATTACAGATGTCCCTAAAATGGATGCACATTTGAGAAAGAAAATGTCTCACACCCTGGAATGAAAAAAAATGAATAACTATTGCTCAGACAAAATGGAAAAGGCATATGACAACACACAAGACAAGCATAAATTATTCAGTAGAACAGAAATGTTCTTTGCATCCCTCTTTACTGCCGGTTTGCAAGTAAATACGAAAGCCAAGTGGTTGCAAATAATGCGCTGGAGGCTGTAACAAACAATTAACAGAACAAACAAACAATTAACAGAACAATGAAAGTCTTTAATGCCATTAAGGAAGAGTTGAGAGGAATAAGGCTCATGACCCTTTAAAATAGGTATGTTCTGGATTTAAGAACAGCCCTGGAAAGGGGCGTGTGTGCAAAAATTGGCCCGTTTTGCTGCACATACAAACCTGCCCACGATGAGGAAAACGTGACCATCACAGAAGCCATAAAATTGTTAACAGATCTCCACACTAAAATGGTAGAGGAAGTGGAAGAAGTGCTAGATGATGACTTGCTCTCTTATCTATTCTCCTGGATCCCTGCCTGGCTGGCTAATGCATTCAAAATACTAATAGCCACACTAGTGTTAGTGCTGTTGGGATTCTGCACTCTGAGAATAATCATAAGCCAATGTAAGAAGACTCCTAGAAAGGGGGTAGGAATGAAAATAGTGATAAACTTGGATGCTAAAATCCACGAGTGCACACAAACGGATGATTTACCTCAGATTGACATAAGACAAAGTCATATTGTCACTCCAGGATCAAAATGTTGTTATCCCTGAGACCCTCTTAATTACGTGGGATGCTGGGTATTCTGCAAACCAGATGGGGAGTACTGCTATATGACCTGAAATGTGGACAAGCATATCAAATATTCAGGTGACCTGAGGGGGGGTGACAAAGATATGGGCCCCCAAGGTAATTTACTGGGGGGAGGGCCCCACAGGAGATGTGGTTGAAGACTCGACCAGAGGGGGCAATGTCGAGAGGCAGATGAATACGTCATTAATTGAATCTATGCCTCGCCCACCTCCATATGATAGAAACGCGAGGAGTGCGTCATTTAGGGCATCTGCCCCTTCCCCGCCTCTATACCCAAGTACGAGAAACACTATTCACTAAGACAGCCCTACCAACCCTATCCTGGAACAATAGAAGAAGAGATAAATCTGCAAACTCATGCAAAAATGAACATGCTGTAACTGAAGATGACCAGAGCAGGTGACATTACAGCCAAACTGACAAACGAAGATACAATAGACATGAAGCAAATATGCACTTACCATGAAGAAACAGACATTAGGTCAAATGTGCATTTAGACATGAAGACTATTGCCTGCACCATATAGACATGACTGACATAACATAAGCAATGTATATGCTGAAACACAAGATGAACAATGTGCACATATAGCTTGCTAAACGTAGAAATGCAATGTAATGAGTGGCCATCTTGAATAAAATGGACGTTGAAGCCACGTTACAGTGAATGGGAAGTTTTGAAGAAGACTTGAAGCTGCAGGGAGATTTTATGTGCTGAAATCAGATAACATATATTTTTTTTATATATTTTTATTTGGTTTATTACAAACCTTTAAAAAACGAAAAAACACATCATCAATATTCATTACACATTTTACAATCTGTCCTGACAACACGGATAGTCCCCCGTCTTTTTTTTTTTTGTTTTTTTTTTTCCTGTAAAAGAGTGATTTTTCCACTACAGCATTTGTTAATTAAGACAGTTCATCACCAATTTAGGTCACAGACAAGAGTTTCCGGGAGAAGATAGCTTCTAAGAAAAAAAGTCAAGGCTATAGTAAGCCTTCTGTCACTTTCATCAAAAAGAACTTGCCACCAGTCCTCAAGACTCAATGATGGACGTGCATTGCTGAATTTCCCCAGGTGATTGCATCTTTCACCAGATAAGGCTGGGCATGTCATTATTAGATGTTTAAGTGATTCTTCCGATTCGTTACACAGTCTACATAATTCCGGCATAGTAGCATCGTTCACCCATAGGCTAGAACGTTCTCTCGTCTGAAAAGCATTTAGACGAAATTTCATATAAATTTTCCTTCGGCGTATATCCGGAAATTTCACTAAATAGTTTTGAATTTCATTAACACTTCTTTTCAGCGGAGGCACATTCTTCATTATGCAATGTTTTTGGCATTGCTCACTCGTTAAAATCCAATCTTGTCTCCACAACTTTAATTTAACGTGGTTAGGATTTGTCTGCAGAGTGTGAGTGTCAGTGCCCAACTCCTTCAGGATCTTCTTAGAACGCTCTACCCACATGGAAAAAACAGACATTATCGTCGTTTGATTCGCCAGGTTCAGAATCTCAAATTGGGGGTTTTGGGAAGATAGTGTTATTTTTCGGTACAGGTTGAGCATAGACCAACAGACTCTTGCATTGAGTGAAATCAGACTAAGCTCATGCCTGATGCAGGCGGTTGGAGTACCCCGTGGGAGAGATAAAACACGAGACCAAAACGTATTTTCCAGTTGGTTCCATAAACCTGCTGAGCACCCAAGAGCACACTTCGTTCCATATAGAAGAGCAGGTACAGCTTTCTGTTTATAGAACGCTAACACCGGTAGAAGCGAAAATTTGCCATACTTTTTGTTAAGCCAAGTCGCTTGATTTGATAATTCCTTACATTTCGTTTTGATGTTGCTGACCCATGGTGCATCGTTTATGTTCGAATTAAACACAGTACCCACATATTTAATTTCCGATGTAGTGGTTAGCAGTTTGTCACCCAGGTACCATCGAAATTTTTGTCGGGTTCGTGCGTGGGAGCCTTGTAGCTTTTGCAATATTATGATCTCAGATTTAGTAGTATTAATAACCAAGTCATTATTTTTCACGTATTTTTGAAGGGCATTCAAACTGCGTTGTAAACCAATCGGCGTCAAATCGATCAAAATTAGGTCGTCTGCATAAATCATATGGCCAATATGACAACCATTGATTTTTGGGGGAAATGAGGCAGCTTCCTGCAAGGTTTGATCCACATCTGACAAAAAGAGATTGAAAAGGATTGCTGCCAGGGGGCAGCCCTATTTTACCCCACAAAATGTCTGGATGGCCTCAGACAGTCTATCAGTTTTATCCAGCCTAATACGTATGTTTGTATCGGTATGTAGATCTTTAATGGCAAGGATTAAGCTGGCAGGACAGTTCCAATTGGACATCTTTTCCCATAGTAATTCGCGATTAATACTGTCAAAAGCGTGGGATAGATCAATGGATGCAATATAAATTTTTCCACCAACTTGGAGGTTGTTCATTTTCAACAAATTAATTAACAAAAGGTTAAGACTACAGCCAACACCTTTAATGAACCCAGTTTGTCGGATGTCTGTGTGATTGCTAGATAATGACCATCTCCGTAGATCTCGCTGTAGAAAAGTTGCATAAATCTTTCCCAAGACATCGAGTAAGGCAATGGGTCGATAATGACTAGGATCTAAGCGATTGCCTTTTTTAAAAATTGGCACGATAATAGCACTTTTCCAAGTGGTTGGTGTTATAGCAGTAAGAGCAATTTTGGTAAAAAGATCGTAGCAGAAGTCGGTCCATTCCACAGGGTTTTGTTTCAAGGTGAAATTGGTCAGACCATCAGGCCCAGGGGCTCGAGATGAACTTAATTTAGTAATGGTCTCCAAGATGTCAGATTTCTCAAATTTTAGGTCCCAACGGTTCAACTCTGGCACTAAAGATCTTATGATATCGCCTTTGGAACTATAGAGTAATGTATAATGATTAATCCAGCTTTCCTCTGATACCATATTTTCTTGTAGGGCGTCTCGAGGAGCACTAAGATTATTTACAAGGTTCCAAAAGTCTCGGGTATTTTTTTTTGCCAGTTTTGACATCATGGCTTCCGCATCAAGTTGGAGCAGATGGGCTCGATGCTGTTTTAACCAGTTTTTGTATGATTGCTTTATTTTTTTCCCTTGCAAGGTGGACATATTGGTTGAATCTCTTGGACAACGTCTAATCTCCATTCTCATTCGGCGTTTACGTTTCAAAATATTCAAGTGAAAGACATGGGATCGTTGAAACGTTTGACTTCTTGGTCCCTTGTTAGTCTCTTTAAATTGTGTTAGTAAGTGCCGATATTCAATTTGATTCGGTTCTTTTAGGAATGCTTGATTTATGTTTTTAACCTCTTTATTTGCTAAACGCAGACGGATCCTGTTGGATTCGACCGAAATATCGTGTCTCCAATGAGCAACTGGCTTATCATATGCGGAAATTACCAATTTCAATAAGTTATGATCACTTTCTTTTTTTTCCACCACCTGAAGTGACTGCACTCTAGCATGAAGGTCATCAGAAACGTAAAAATAGTCAAGATTAGATTTCTGAGCCATCCTTTTCCAAGTAGGTTTCGCAGGAATGTCTCCAGTAGTACATCCATTAAGCATCGACATTCCTCACGCAGACATCTCTGCAACCCACAACAAGACATCATTTTGGGTAGTGCTTGTCGCATCCATTGTCCTAGTGTGTGCTTTTAGGCAGTCGATATTTAGATCCCCGCACAAAACAATTTTAGGAGACAGTTCATTTTCATAGATGGTATCAAGAAGGGTTGAAATTTGATCAATAAACATATTTGCGCTAGACGCTTGATGTTGCCAATACATGTTAATGATTGATATTAAGTCCACGGGACATTTTGCTTTGTTCTCTAATCTAACCGATACAAATTGAAGATATGGTGTTATATTTCTACTCTCTTTGATTTGATACCCAGAGCTTTTCCTTATCATAGTGAGCAGACCGGCCATAAGTCTACCTCGTTTGTTCTGGATCGCAGGATTTAAGGCCACTTCGAACTCATCACATAGCGGAGACTCTGATAGCCATGTCTCCTGGAAACACACAAAGTCCAGTCCCATAAGCCAGGAGTGTGAAAACAAGTGCCTAAACCCACGAGAGTTCCATGATGCCAGTGTTACAAAGGTTTGTTTTCCAGGTTTTAGGCATTAACTTCGCTGATTATTAGCCAAGGATTTGGCAATCCAATCCCAATCATTCGACTGTGTAGGGCCGACAGCAATGACATCCGTAGCGCTGTTATTGTTTGCAGCAGATCCGACACAAGAAAAGGTTATTTGAATTTGTTCACTCGTCCAGGGTGCGTTTGTTGTCTTGGGAGGCAGACCATCATCAACATTGAGGCTCCTCGAAGGGTCGATTGCAATCCCCATGAGGGGGGTTGACCCAAGACCATCAAGGCACCCAACAGCGTCCTTTGATTGCAACTGGGAATCAGGTTGAATTGTCCTTGAAAGGATACAATCTTTCTGAACAGATGGATTGGTTTCTTGGGTAATTTGATCTTCTCGAATGTCAAAGCCCATTGATAAAAGAACAGCAGCAGAGTCCAAAAGGATGTTACGTATGATCCCAGAATCGATATGCAACTGGACAATATCGTTTTGTGGTTCTTTATAGAATTCCACAGTTCTAATATCCCCCGTTTCAATTTTCCGAAGATTAGGTACGTAATGGAGTAAACGGAGGACGTTGGTCCTATTTAGTGTAAGACCATCATTATTCGACGCTATACGTTCCAAAATCAGTTGTTATTTAGAAATAGGCTTTTTAAAGAATGGCAGTTTGATTTGATTCTTCGATGAAGATGCTTGTGTTAAGGCGCGCTCATTTGTTAGAGCTCTTGGAAAAAGATCCTTCCTGTTTTCACTCTCTTGTTTGTTAACAGACATAGTGTCAAAGGGAGTAATTATAGAACTCCCTACCCGACTGTACACATCATTGGTAGTTGAGTCCTTCAGTTTGCCATGCTCGTAAATTGATAGGTTTTTCCATCTTTCTCCCAAAGTAAGAACCTTGCGGCTTTCAGGTTTCAAAATACCAACGAGTTGAGATTCTTTCGTGGGCACAATGACGCACAGTCTTGAATTCTGCAAGGGTTCAGGTAAGACGATGTTAGGAAGAGAAGTTCCAGCCAAGTTAGCCTGGTTTGTATCATTTGAAACTTTTGATTGAATTTCTGTCATCATTATGATCATGTGTTGAAAGATCTAACAAATCCACATCAGATTCAGGTAAGTTAGTCACAGGTTTGTCAGAGTTGTCACAACCTGCAGCCTTTCAGGCTCATCTAAGTTATCATTTTGTTCTGTGTTAATTGTAACAGGATTGAGAGTAAAGCTTATAGCTTTTAAGTTACGCAAGAACTTGCGAGAACCATTCATAGCACGAGGCTTCCTCTTAGTTATATTCTTTGATTTTTTTTGCTGGTTTACTTTCACACTCTTGAGTTTTGCATCCGGTTTAAGCTTGGTGTTAAATATGTCAAACAAAGCCTCTTGTTCATCTGGAATAACAACGGGCTCTGTAGTAGTCTTATCTGCCAATTCTTCCCGGATAACAACCTTTTCGGCAACCTCAAGTGCTACATTAGATGTTGTAGGCTCCTGGATATCTTGGTCTGCACCATTATCAGGTTGCTTAAGACTTTGTAAAGCAGAAGAAAAGGAATCAACTTTACTTACTGGTACAACACTTCCCATAACACAGTCCTTAACACTAACGGGTGAATCAATGGGCTGTGTTTTATTTGCCGGATCTGAGTTTTCCACAGCACAGACTTTGCCAGCGTCTGGTAGAAGGGTGAGATCTGGGGGCAATAGGTCGCTGGGTGCTGATGGAGAAATAGTAATTACTTCAGACACATTTAGTCGGCCACTCGAAGAATTACAAGGCCTTGTAAATGGTGCTTCAACACTAGGAAATGAGGCAGGTTTCGAACTTTGTCGTTGTAGGATATTTAGAGCCTGTTTGGCAACTTCAGCAAGTAATTTCTTGTCATCAGCATCTTTTAACCGTTGATCGTTCGTGATTGTTAAATTGCTGTCCATTTTATCTGACATTTTACCTAACAACTGAGTGAACGACATACTTGCATGTTCAATTGCACACATTTTTGTATTCAAAAGTGCAACTAGCATTGTCAAGTCTTTCACACCATCTTGAACCTACTCCTATAATTTGACAAACGGTGAAAGTGTTATAGACATAGAAGACATCAGGATCGGTAAAAGTTCTTTATACATTTTTTCCATCATCTGTGCGTAATCAGGCTCACAAGGAATTCGATCTACTGTTTTATAATAAGTTCTTCGAACTTTAGGAAATGCGCGTTCCATAATTGACGATTCAGAGGATTCATCGTCAGAAGAGCAGTCTGTTGTCTGACTCTCAACATTCTCAGTATTAGTTGGAATGTTTGATGTATTGCCGTTTCTACTTACACTAATAGGCTGAAAAGACTGAACCTTAGAGAGAGAGAACTCAGGAGTATTTGCAGACTTGCTTTTAGAAAGTCTAGGTCTTGATTGTGAACAATATATTTCTGGAGATTTACTGACTTCAATCCTACTTCGTTTGATGGAACCAGAAAAACAATTAGTATCAGCCTCAACCATGAGAGTGCCTTGACTATTACTTATATTTGAAGCTTGTGTTGACTCAACAGGTCGGGTCTTGTTATGTTTAAGACTAGCACGAGCAATGTTGATTTGTTCTAAATCAACCAGAAGCTTGTTTACAATTTCAATAGAATTCCGCCTGTTGGGAGGTTCAGGTAACGAAGAAGGAGGTAGAACAGGATCCATTACAAAACCACACTCACCGGAGCAGTGGTTAAATTCCTCACCAGGCGCGTCTGAAACAGACACTGGTACCAAAATGCTCTCATACGACAGATGAGCTTGCAATTTCCCAGTCGCCATGCGAGCCAAAACATCCAACCTAGGTACAGCAAACACAGCAGAAAGTCTAATGGGAACAACATTAGGCCCATAGTCATTCACAGCCTTCATATGCATGTTTATCTCTTTTGCCAAGACGCTGTCATGTGATAGTAAATTCAATTCGTCATCAAGAGCAATCTGGCAAGGGGTGGTCAAGTCCAAGACACCAGCTCCTACCCCTAACCTACTTGATGAAAAAACATCTGCATTATATTGCATATCAATGGGCTCTTCAAATGTCTCTTCCTCTACAGATCTTAACTGACTTACTTGACTTGCTTCAATCACTCGAGGCAACTGGGGAGTGAGCGGTAATAGATGTTGAACGTTCCTCTCGTTCTCCCGGCGTTGTTGCAGACGTGTAGATGGATAAGACAAGGTCCTTATTTTTCGACGGGTGCCTTCTGCAGGGGCAGGCACCAGAGGTTTGGAGAGCAGGTCATTAGCCAGAGACACAGGCTGCATTTTGACGCCCTACAGCCAAACAGCAAAACAGAATCTCCTCGCCCTTGCTCCTGAGGACTTATGCCGCAAGGGTGGTTCGCGGCTCAATTTGAGGTTGCTGTTTTCACACGTGATCAGTCACGTGACTTGCCTCAGGACCGCCTCCTCCAGGAAGCGGCAGCAGCGTCCAGCAAGAGCTCAATGCAGCTCGCAGTGCTGGCAACGTGAAACGAAGGGAAAGCGAAGCAGCTTAGTAGTTCAAGCCTCCAAGGCAGAAGAAACACCCCGCACGGGCGGTTCGCGGGTCAATTTGAGGTCGCTGTTTTCACACATGATCAGTCACGTGACTTGCCTCAGGACCGCCTCCTCTAGGAAGCGGCAGCAGCGTCCAGCAAGAGCTGAATGCAGCTTGCAGTGCTGGCAACGTGAAACGAAGGGAATGCGAAGCAGCTTAGTAGTTCAAGCCTCCAAGGCAGAAGAAACACCCCGCACGGGCGGGTTCGCGGCTCAATTTGAGGTCGCTGTTTTCACACGTGATCAGTCACGTGACTTGCCTCAGGACCGCCTCCTCCAGGAAGCGGCAGCAGCGTCCAGCAAGAGCTCAATGCTGCTCGCAGTGCTGGCAACATGAAACGAAGGGAAAGCGAAGCAACTTAGTAGTTCAAGCCTCCAAGGCAGAAGAAACATGCCTTGCCCACCTCCATATGATAGAAACGAGAGGAGTGCGTCATTTAGGGCATCTGCCCCTTCCCCGCCTCTATACCCAAGTACGAGAAACTCTATTCACTAAGACAGCCCTACCAACCCTATCCTGGAACAATAGAAGAAGAGATAAATCTGCAAACTCATGCACAAATGAACATGCTGTAACTGAAGATGACCAGAGCAGGTGACATTACAGCCAAATTGACAAACGAAGATACAATAGACATGAAGCAAATATGCACTTACCATGAAGAAACAGACATTAGGTCAAATGTGCATTTAGACATGAAGACTATTGCCTGCACCATATAGACATGACTGACATAACATAAGCAATGTATATGCTGAAACACAAGATGAACAATGTGCACATATAGCTTGCTAAACGTAGAAATGCAATGTAATGAGTGGCCGTCTTGAATAAAATGGACGGTGAAGCCACGTTACAGTGAATGGGAAGTTTTGAAGAAGACTTGAAGCTGCAGGGAGATTTTATGTGCTGAAATCAGATAACATATATATCTGTGCAGGCCCAACACTGGCTGCACAGCCACCTCCAAGGTTACTGCAAAAAGCGAGGATTGGGTGGCTCACAAGAGAACAGAAGATAATAATTCCCAAGCGTTAGGCGTATTCTTCTTAGATTAGGTACAAGAATAAACAGACTTTTGAAGCCAAGTGCCCATTATTTAGAAGCCTAATACTGTATGAGGAATAGCTCAACCAAGTCTCCACTGGCTGAAGAGAGTAATAAAACCTGTATTAATATGTGCTAAAATCCTAATAAAAGCCAACTAGAATAATTCAAAACATGGTCCCCTTACACGTGACCAATAATTTGAGAACAGTATCCATTCATTAACTCCAGACACAGACAGGCACCTGCTTGACCACCCCACTGATTCCCAGAACGAGAGGCGCTGAACAAGGCCAAGTTCTAAATTAGATACCCTGGCCTATGGCCTTGGAAATAAGGGATGGTTTCTTATTTAACTGGAAGAAGTAGTTCCTTGTTGTCACTCCCTCTACCACTATTGTTGCTCATGTGCTGATTACCTGCCAAGTGCCCGAGGTTGGTAAGACCAATGCCAACCAATGAAAACTCTCAACATGATTCCGCCCTGTAACTTTTGCATTAGCCAAACATTTTGGAAACATTTGTTTATTTGCGTTTCCGTTTACATACATAATTAAACATAATATTCATAACTGTTAACAGTGATGCACGGTCAAATGGAAGATTTTGATACCATAAATTGTCCAGCACCCGACCCCCCACCCATGAAGTTCCCTACAGCACACCAACAGTACCGGCCTCCCTTTTCTCCCTCATAAACATTAGCCAATAATTTGTTGCTAAGATGATGTCCTTCTTACTTGTATCAATTTAGGGGTGGTCCAAGGCAGGGCCATCAGATAGTTATGTCCAATGAAAAGACTAACCCCTATATATCATATATGTAGACAATTCCCCAAACCATCCCTCCGTCTCATAGGTTTTTGTAACCAAGATTGCAGTATGATGTCAGTTGTCACAGAGTTTTGCCTTATAATCTATTGTCTTGTATTGGATCAAGAGAGAGCTTTGGAGACTTGTGTGCTTATTGCTGTCCCTGTTTTCTATGGATTGTTCGTACTTTGCCAGTTACTTTGACTATTTCCGACATTGGGTTACATGATCTCTCAGCCTGTCTGTTCCACTAGCACTGGGACTTTACAGTGCTCTGTTACACTGCTCTTCGGCTCCGAAAGGGAGACAGAGAAAGCTGAGTATCTCCCTTTCCTGTAACAAGGCAGCCCATGTAATGGCTTTATTGAGAGTGCCTCTCAACTTAACGCACAGCAACAGGATGAGGTGAGAACTTTGCTGAGGCAATTGTCCCCCTTGTTTTCTATAATTCCAGTCTTAGCAGATTGGTGTAAGCAGGGCTATGTCACTGTAGTTATGGGACCTACCGAGATTAGGTGTTGTGGTGGCTCAGAACAAACCAGCTCTGACAATAGTTTTGAGATCAACGAACTGTAGATCTTGGTGTGCTTTAGCCCTGTAAGCTTGCAGGTACATCTAGTTTCCGATTCTGCATGGATTATAGCACCCTAGACACTGTCCGCGGGACAGGTGTTCATCCTCTACCAATAATACCAAAATTGGTGCACCAGCTAGGTACTTCCAAGTACCTTAGCATTTTGGATCTCTCTGCAGGGTATTGTCAGTACATGTCAAGGAGGCGACATCAATGTCTACACCTGAAAGACTTTACCACAGAGTAATGACTTCTGTAACTGACACATTCCGAAGGTTGTTCCAACATATTCCGAATGGGATGGATTGTTTTTGCATCATATACCTGGGTTATGTAGTGGTCTTCAGCTCCACTTGGGAGGAACATATTGGGCACCTGGAGATTGTATTTCAGGACCATCATCAGGCCCACCTGTCCATGCAGGCTGACAATTGCCAGATTGTTCTGGACCCAGCCGTCTACCTTAGACATGAAATTGGTGTTGCATAGGACAAAACTCAGCCTCTTCTCAGGGAAGTACAAACTGTACAGAAATGGGCAATCCCTACTACCAAAACCCAAGTGAGGACTTTCCTGGGCCTCACTGGGAAATACAGGAACTTGTTGGCAGACTATGGAAACATAGCTGTCCCTCTGACTGCCCTCACTACTTCCAGAAGGCTTGCAGTAGTTTCTTGGTGTATGGAGTGTGAGAAGGCCTTGCAAGGCCTGAATGGTTCCCTTAGTCGGGTCCCTGTTCTCAGGGCACCTGATTACAAGAGACCATTCATAGTGTAGACATATGCCTTTGCCACTGGGATAAGAACAGGAGTATTACAGCTAAATTACAAAGGTGGGAAACTCCTATATGTGACATTTGTTACCAGTTTAGGGACAGAGAACTCAAGTGGCCCACTGTGGAAAAGAAATGCTTTCCCTTGTGTGGAGTGGTGGTGGAGTGGCCATGAGTGGTGGTAGAGAGGCCCTGGGTTACTGTATTGGTTATAGTCTCAGCAAGGCCTTTGTTGGTGGTAATGGTGGTGTTGGTTATGGGCCTAGTGTTGCCACTGACGTCCAGTGTGGTGGTGCTGGTGGGGCTAGCACAGAGGGCATTGATGGCAGTGTTGGTTGAAGTGACATTGCCATTGATAGTATGATTGGTGATTGTATCCCGGCCTCTGCAGGGTTGGTAGTAGTGGTGGTGTTGGTCATGGGCTAGTTCTGCCACTGAAGTCCAGGGTGGTCGGGTTGGTGGAGCTAGCACTGAGGGCATGGGGGCAGTTTTGGTTGGAGTGACATTTCCACTGAAAGAATTATTGGTGTTGTGTCCTTGCCTCTGCAGTCCAGGGTGCTAATGTTGCTTAGACCAGTGCTACTGCTAAGAGCATGGTTTTTGACAGCAGCACTGACACAGAGGGCATGATTGGTGGTGGTGTTGCTGTTTGTAAGACACTGGGTGTTGGTAGCACTTGGCCTGTTGAGTTGGAGGTGTTGCCTTGACAGCCCTGGGTGGTATTGATGATGGGCCAGTTCTGACAATGTAGGGCCAGGATGAACTGCGAGATGAAGTCTGTGTGTGATGGTGTAAAGCTATATGTGATGGTGAGAGAGAAAACGTATGTGCAAGGGTGCGATTGGATGACCCTGCATGCACAGCAGCAGGAGCAAGAGGGTGCATGCTAGTGTATGAGAGGGTGAATGTACATGCAAGGGTATGAGAGAGAGTGATTGCAAGGGAAGGGTCAGGTGTGCATGCTGAACCAGTGTGACAGTCAAAATAAACATAGGGAAAAAGTAGGTAGATTGGGCTTCAGATGTGCACGTGGAGAGGTACAATGAAAGGGGGCATAAAAGCCAAAGGGTGAATCAAAAGGAAAGGGGTAGTGAAAAGAGAAACAGGGCATGTAAACAGAGGGGTGAATAGAGTGCAACCGAGTAGCACAGAGAGGAAGGAGCAAAGAAAGTGTTTACAATAGGATGCGCAGGTCTGGGGAGGAGGTGCCCACAAAGGATGGAGGCAGACAGGGATGTAGGGAGGAAGAGGGGATCATTCCCTATCATAATAGGCATGTGGGGGATATCTTGGCAAGGAGAGAAAGGAAAAGGGAACAAGGTGCCAAAGATGGGAAAGGGTGGGCGAAAGAAAGGGAGGGGTGACAAAGGGAATGAACAACATTGACAATCAGGGGTCCAAGGTGCGTGCTTTTGATAGAAAGGAGTAAGCGAGAGAGACAGGGCATGACTGTGTAAGGATGATGTGAGGGCATATGATTGCATGCTAAGCTATAGGTGCACATGAGTGCATGCAAGAGAAGTAGAGAGTTCATGGAAGGATGTGAGAGTGTGTGCATGCAACAGTAATTTTCATGAAGATGTAACAAGTGCACATGAGTATGGGAGGAAGAGGCATATTGGGCGTAAGAATAGCTACACAGGAGAAAGGAGGCACCACTGACCAGAGACGTCTTAATGGGAGGGAAAAAGGGGCGCTTGCTCTGGGCCCCCACCACTAAGATGTGTGAGCAATAGAAGTCAGTTCCCATTGTTCATCAAACCTAAAAGGCACATTTATGGATATTTTGTGACATGCTGCTGAGGCTCTAAACCTATTGCCTGTCTGTTGTTGACAAGAGCATTCTAGTCTGATCAGTTTATCCTATAATTTTTTCTGTGTTGACTATGATAAACAGCGTTTCTGGGATCACTATGCAACAACTTCTGTAGCATTCTTACCTTTCTGTGGGTACTATATTGTTCATGTGCAATATCCAAAGTTGAAGTGCTTACTGATAAATTTGAGTGATGCAATGGTTCAGAAGTTAGCTCAATGTTTTACACACTCATTGCAGAGATCTGTGTTCACATGCAAAATTACAATACCAAAATCCATCAAGGCTAACTTATCCTTTCTCGTTTGATGCTGGTAATCCTGCAGCCATATGTACTTTGTTTTGTAGCACAACAGGTGCTATTATCAGCAAATATGCATTTCCACAGTCGCTCGTGTCCATTCATATGTGATTTGAAAGCTAGTAACAAGCTGGTTATTTTGATGTAAATTTGATCCACTAGTCAATTTTTTGAAATCATGTTATCACCTGAATTCTGTTTGTAGCTTCCCTGAAAAAGTCCTGAATTTAAGAATTGGTGGGCTGATGGTTATAAAATTAGGTATCTAGAGATTAAATTGCATGTTTATCAATATTACACTTTTTGTGAAAAGGCCAAATAATCATAGCACACACATACCATAAGGTGCAGAAATGAAAGTAAGCTTTACTGATCCGTCATTAGGTGAGGAATCTTAACATCTATATATCGTCGCATTTATTTGTAAACTACATTTTGCCATGTGTGTACATTTGGCAAAAAATTGGACATGAAAGAAAAATATGAATCTCAAAAAGGAGTATAAAGGTCTTGCACTATGGAAGAGGGGGCAGCTGCCAAAAACCATCAAGGGAGATCTGACGACATTTCATCTGGGTGGAAATATTGGAAGAGGGCTGGCTATTTCTATTGCTGGGGATACTTGAAAACAGAGGCTGTGAGACTTCCCTGGAGCCATAGAGGGAGGATTGCTGGGGAATCCCACTAACTGAAGTGATGGCCAGAATCCTGTTTTTCCCTACAAGCGAAGCCCTGCTCAGCCTCCGTGAGTGCCAATCCAGAGATTTCCAAAAGTAAGTAGATTGCCCAACAAAATGTCAGCGTGGGGATATATTTAATTAACCCATTCCCTTTCAATAGTGGGTTCTCTTCCATCAGTGGGTGGGTGGGGGTAAAGGTGTGTTGACCCTTAGCACATTTGACTATATATTAATGTAATAGCTGCCAAGTCATATAAAATGGAATTAGTGGAGGCGAAAAAAACTACCATAACCTCTGAATCCTAATCGCCAAGTCGGACACAAAGGAACTTTTTAGGATCCCAAAGGATTCAGAGTCTACTCCCCAGCCGCACGGACTGACTTCTCCTTCCAAAACCAATTGGTGCCAACAAGTAAAGAATGGAATGTACAATAAACTCTTAGGTATTAGAGCTGACATTGTCCAAAAACAGTCTACCACCGCAGATGCCAGCAATGATAAACCTTACGTCAGAAATCCATTGGTTACTGAATTTAACTTCCACCCAATTTCTGAGGATAATCTGAGGATCATTGTAGAACAATTTAAGGCAACGGAATGCAAGGGGGTCCCTTGCTCTTCCCTGATTTTTAAATCCTATCCCCCACTCCTCATAAAAGCAATCTGCAAATTTGTGAATGGGTCATTATTAGAGGGAAATATTCCTGACAATCTAAAACAAGCCTGGGTCACCCCTATTTTGAAGAAACCTGGGCTGGCCGCAGATAACCCACTCAACTACAGACCAATAACCAACACTCACTTTCTTTTAAAGATCCTAGATCAAGTTGCCTACTCGCAAATCACATCTCACTTGAACCAGTATCCTATCCTCAATGCCTATCAGTCAGGTTTCAGACAGGGCTTCGGCACTGAGACCTTCCTGCTTGACCTGCAGTCAAGACTCTTAGGAACCATGGATAAAGGGCTATCCTCCCTTGTAGTTTTTTTGGATCTGTCTGCAGCCTTCGACTTGGTCAACCATTCCATCATGGTGTCCAGAATGGTGGAGGTGGCTAACTTCTCTTCTTCAGCAGCTTCCCGGATTAAGTCTTTCTTGGCCAACAGACAGAGTAGAGTCTGCCTTGGGGAAGCCAAAGCCTCTCCAATCTCAGTGCTCTTTGGGGTACCCCAGGGAGCCAGTACGTCTCCCTGTCTTTATAACATTTTCACAGCCTCTTTATTTAATATGCTGGAGCATGAAGGAATACATTTTTTTAATTATGCTGACGACTCACAGTGTGTGGTCCCACTATTGGGAGTGCACTCCCAGGATGAACAAGAGCTCAACAGAATGTTCACACTAATAGAAAACTGGTTGATGTGCAACAACTTGGCACTAAACAAAAGTAAAACAGAGCTGATGATAGTTGGGAACTCCAAGTACCTTGCTAAACTGGACCCTACAGACAAATCACTTAGGTTAGGATTAGTCGAAATTCTCCCCCAAACAAAACTAAACATTTTGGGCATGGTGTTAGACCATGTGAGTAACACTGTTACAGCTTCCATCTACTATGTGAAACTGCTAGCCCATTTGAGACCCTATATCTCGCAAGCCAATGCTGAATCCATCGCCAGAGCTGTTGTTGGGACAAAGATTGACTACTGCTCTAGTCTTCTGGTTGGTCCAACAGACTCCGGGTAGTCCAGAACGGAGCAGTAAGAGTAGTCGTAGGTTTAGCCCGCCGGGACCACGTTTCTGAGGCAATGCGTGCCATACATTGGCTCCCTGTCGAGGCTCGAGCCAAATTCCGACTTCTAACGATTGTCTTAAAAAAAGAATTAGACTTGGTATAATGCCCACATATCTGCAAGACCTTATCATAGAGAAGGCCAGCAGCAGGCCATTAAGATCATGTTGCCAGAGCCTATTGGTGCTTCCGAGATGTAAACTTAAGAAGGTTGAGAACAGGGCCTTCTTTATTGTCGCACCTAAACTCAGGAATTCCCTACCGCAGATCCTCAGACAACACGCCTCCCTTACGGCCTTTAAGAAGGCCCTTAAAACGTGGCTTTTCTATAGACTGCCGATCTGATACCAACTAAAGGCTCTCTCTAACCAGCGGGAATGTTGTCCTTACTGTTTTCTGTACTGTCTGTCTTGTCTGCGCCCTCACGCCTTAGGGTCCATGGCTGCGCGATACAAACTGACTAAAGTAAAAGTAAAGTAATTAACTCCCAAATAGATTAACACAGGGGGAGCTTGGAAGAATTCAAAACGTTCACCCTCTATCTTAACGGTAAGATACGAGAGTCATTTAAAGTAATTAGGATGCATTGATTTTCCTGTTTACCCCTGACTTCTCTAATTAAAAGGGGTGTCCTTTTCTAAAAACAAAATGCCCAACTGATACCCCTCATCAGAACCTGCTTTAAATAAAAGATATACTTGCCACCAAAATGAAATTGATAATTGTCACCATCCCCAAACCCTGCCTTTCAATCAAAAAGATTGTCGCAAAATCATACTTTTAAATAAAAGGTATCCCTATCCAAAAATTAAATTCCCTACTGTCACCACTCTTTCAACATTGTATTTAGCAAAGCGGTGCCCATGCCCCACAAATGAAAATTCAGACCTGTCCAACTTCCCCAAGACAGGCCTTTAAGTGAAAGGGGGTCTGAAAAACAAAATTCATAATCATCCCCATGTTACTGTCCGATTTCCCCAAAACAGGCCTTTAAGTGAGGGGTCCTGAAAAATGAAACCTCCAAACTGTCCCCCACTCCGTAGACCTGGCCTTTGAACAGGAGGGTGCTACATGTAATTGATGCTTGGGTTTTGGGGCTGGGGGAGAAGTGCTTTGCAAAAGTGATACCTCATGTATCTAACACTGAACGTGTGATGTATGTCTTGTTGTAAAATCAGCTGTGTTTATTTCTAAGCAAACTTTTGGTGAAGTAATATTTGTCACAAGCATTTTTATAAATAATTTCAAACTGCTAGCATTTTGAGTGTGTAGGGAACTGCATATAGCAAGCCTTGAAGGTGAACGAAAATGGTACCTATGTTTTAACACTAAAACTCTCAGCCAGAAAGGTTGAAGATTATGTTCTAGTATTGTGCCATATTATTATTATTGAAATTCAACATATAACGGGGTTCATGGGAAAAGAGTTTTGACCAGTTTATTTAGCCTGTGCTCCATGTTTGAGAGAGATAAGGAAATGCAGAAAAAGTGTAAAAGTGCGTTTGTTAATTGAAGCCGTGTTTTCTGCCACAAAGAAGGTGGCGTGTGTGATTAAATGAACCTGTTATTCATTGAGCTTATAATTGAAATAAATATATATTCTTTCTGTACCCCGGCCGGTTTCTTGGTTCACTGTGGGCACTGGGGTGGGGGCAGATTTCTGTGGCTCTATATGAGTCTTCAATAGGGTCAGAGCTAAATAAACATAAGCAAAGTTGTGTAGGGCTCCTTAGTTGGGGGAGTGAAGGAACTCCCCAGGTTAATGGTAGTCTCTCAATATAATGCCACAGCTGCTTTCTGTGAAAGGTTTTGCCTTCTCACAAACTGGTTGCATTGGTTAGCCCATCACCTGATCTTTCTTTTTATGTAGGTAATTTGAGCGGTGGGGGTTCTAGACAGAAGAAAGCAGACCAGATATTGCAGGCCTCTGGCACCCATATTTTACAGTCTGCTCGTTTGAAACAAAAGAAAATGCTTTGATTTTTTTGTACAATTCAGGGGTTTTTCTGCATGTTCATAAATAACAATTTCACAAGCCTGTTATGGGCATGTTGAACTATAAAATACACCAGAGACCCAGATAACATATTTTCAGATCAGATCAAAGAATATGCTGCTACTTGTTTACTTCTCTTGATGATGGATACAATGAAGCTAGAATCTTTCCCATTTTGCATACTGGCTTCTATTTTTTTAAAATGGTCATGTTGGGTGATGTGATTTCTGTACTTTCCTATACAATTTGATTATTTTAGTTAATGGTAACAACTGGAAATTAAAGCGGCAAAGTGCAGAAACTGCAGAGTTGGTGTAAATCCCAGCGGCACATCGTTAACCAATGTGTGATCCCGGGCATCTGCTTTAATCTCATATTACCTAACTTGCCAAAATTGTCAACTTTCAGAATGATTTTGCTCTCATGGCATGACCTTCAAAAAAACAGATTCATGGTTGCTCTTGCTATAATGTTGCTTCAATTATAAGAATAGTGAGCATTGATATAATGCACACCAAAGCCACTTGTTTCTTTGCTCTCTAATGGTAACAGTACTTGAAAACCATGTCCCTCTTCTAATCTCTGTCTATCTGGATACAGACACCTTCTGGTAGCTTCTACCCAAAGCCGCCGAGGGAAGGCCAACAGGAAAGGCTGTCGCCCCTCTCTGCAGCTCCGCTGCGAGGGGAACTGCAAAGAGGCACAGTCACCATGCCTGCAGCTTCAGCGCCGTTCCAGGGACTCCATATGCCTGGGCGAGCACTTTCTGTGCCCATTGCACGCCACAAGGAGTGTATCTCCCATAAGATGGCCGCCGCGGGGATCGTCGTCATGGATACCAAAACAACATCTCTTTCAAATTGACCCGATTGCGTCCCACACCTCGTGCCAACCTCCCCTCCTGCTTTAAATGGAGGGGAGGCACGCCGCAAGGCAAAGCCGCCGAGGGAAGGCCAACAAGAAAGGCCATCGCCCCTCTCTGCAGCTCTCCGATGTTCGGAGCTGCTGGATGCAGGCATCCGTGCCGGCAACAAAGGTAGCATTGTCTGCCATACATTGCCTGTCCTAACTGCTCTCCCACCCGACCTCACACGTAGGAACGAGATCCTTTGACTGCGCACTCCGACTCAGCACCCCTGCACCTACCAGCCCAGCATCGCAAAGCGGAATGGTCGACTCAGTATTAGATACAACTACCAAAGCCTCCTGCACCACCCCCCAAGGCTGCTTGCCCGCCGCAGCATTACCAAGATCCTTTCTGGTGCCGGAGGCACCTCCTGCGCCACTCAAAAGCGCTGGCACTACCACCTTCAGCCGGTACACCCAGCCGCGTTGAGTCCTACTAACTTAGCCACCCCTCTGTTAATTACAGCAGAGTGCTCTCGTAATGCCCACACTACGCCCCACGATCTTCCAGCTCTGCCGCAACCTGAACCCATAAGCTGCTCTGCTACTTACCGCCAAACATTGAAAAAGATGACACAGCCTCAGATGCTCACGCCCACAACCATCATGAAACATCATGGAAACCCACCGGATGCACGCGCCGACGCTTTGTCCACTACACAACATGTAAGTGCTATTCGCGCAAATGCTATCGCTATGCCAAAGGCTGTATATGATATCACTGCTAATGTTGCAATGCCACTGAACGCTGACAATGATGTTAGCCTATCCAATGTGTCCCCCAGTGCCCTGCTAGTTAATGATGCCATTGATGTTAGCCCATCCAATGTGTTCCCCAGTGCCCTGCTAGTGAATGCTGCCAATGATGTTAACAGAACCAACGTGGCCCCCAGTGCCTTGCTAGTGAATGATGCCGTTGATGTTAGCCCATCCAATGTGCCCCCCAGTGACCTGCTGGTGAATGCTGCCAATGATGTTAGGCTGGTTAATGATGCCCATACTACCATGCCAACCTATTCCAGCACCGAACACTGCAAGCTGCCACCCATCGCCCCACCTGCCATAACCACTAACCAAAAACCTGCATCAACCACTCCTGCCAAACCCTGCAATCCCGTGCCCACACTCCTTGCCTGCGCCCTTGTCAACGCCCGTTCCATCCTAGCACACACGCTCGATTTGCATGATCTTATCACCAGAGGTAAGCTCAACCTTCTCTTTGTATGTGAGACATGGCTCCAAGACACCTCTGGACCTGCCCTCTTGCTGGCGGTGCCACCAGGTTACAACATATTTAGGCATTTAGGCAGGATCGGCTAGGACAAAGGGGGGGGTGCAGCCATTTTAGCCAAGGATACCCTTGACATCAGGAGGATTCAAGGGGAATTAGGACACAATGCTGATTACCTCGTCATCAAACTTAAAACCTCACCCACCTCCACCATCGCCTTTCATCTTGTGTATCGCCCTCCAGGCCCACCAACTGACTTCCAAGAAGCTCTTATCCACTCTCTCTCACACAACCTGAAGAAAACAACCAAAGTAGTACTACTGGGTGACCTTAATTTTGGCCTAGATGCCAATGCCGCTACCTTACAAAAAGGATTAGCCACCTTAGGGTTTGTCCAAAACCATCACCAAGCCCACTCACAGGAAAGGGCGTACCCTTGATTGGGTTGCGCAACACAATTGACCCATTCTCCTCTCCTCCATCTCCCTTATTGTCATGATTCCTGCCCCTCATGTCCCCAGCCCTCTAAGATGTCAGGCTGGAGCCAGGCCACAATCACCTACATGGCCCTCAAGGGCCTCTCCATCCCTCCAAAGACCCACTTGGAGTCAGACTTGGCGCTTGTGGCACCAGACTCACTCACTCCCATAGGATAACATTGGGGATTGGACTTGTAGTGCATTGATGGGGACTAGATGGATGCCCCTACATATTTCGGTTCCCAGAACTGCATGTGCGGTCTAGTCTTTTGGGTGTGGTTCAGCCCAGAGGCACCTGGGATACCCAGAGACTATTTAAGCCACACCCAGGCTGAGAAACATGCTTTGAGTTTTCTGCACCTGCAGTGTGACACTCACCGTGTTCGGATCGGTCTCCAGTAGGCCTGCATCATTCTTCTGCGCTCAGCTCCTGCAAGAACAAGAACTCTGTTAGGAACAGCCTTACCGTGTGGCGCTTCTGCCCATCAGTCATCGCTCCTTCTGTTCTGCGGGCATCTTCAGCAGTGTCATTCCCATCCCGGCACGCCGCTTCCTAAGGAAAAGGGAAAAAAACAGAAAAAAGGCATTAGCAAGCATTCTGCAAATCTTCGCTTATTTTTAAATACTGTACGAGCTTCAAACACTTACCTGAATCCCAGCCACTCTGGGGGAACTCTGTCTCCGGAACTTCTCAGCCATCTGCAAGAGGGAAAAGACACTCCAGGTTAGCATGGAAACATCTAGAGGCGCCGCATACCGCGCTTACCCACCGCATTTGTTCTTCATAACTGTTACGCTCACCTGGCTCCCACAGAGGCGTCGATCGGAACTGGACAGCTGCAGTCTCCACCAATGTGACGCGTAGGGCCGAGATGACGGACTGGACTGGCCCACCTAGCTTCGTTTGCTTGGCCGTACGAATATTCTTCTGCAAATGGAGGAACGGAATTAACCACCCGTGGAGTTGAGCGTAAATCCCCCCACCCCCGCTGTTCTCCCCACAGATCGCCTTTGATGTCCCCTCCTATAGTCTCACCTGATGGTTTGAAAAGATGAGTTCTCCATCCTGCATTGAGCGCAGGGGCGCGTTGATAACCTGTTGCTTCACTGGCTCGAAGGAATTGGTGAGTTCCAGAACAATATTGACTCCGAGATTTCCGGCAAGACGCCGTAAGTATAAAGTTCGTAAGAGTTCAAAGGCCTGACTTTCACTCTTGTCCGATTCCTTGCAGGTTGCAGCTTGACCCTAATGAAAAGTTCCTTGTGGCAACCGATAGTATTCTGGTAAGGATTTATATTTTCCAACACAGTTCGATAAAATAATGTCGATATGTAACCTGTTGCTTTCTCCCTTATTCAGGCGCTGAGAGAAAGTATGAAGTCTTGGGGAATAATACCTCTGGCGGTAAAATCAGGTAAGTCTATTGTGGTGAGGAGGGTTCCCCTTGTTAGTCCCTTTGTTTCACCTTGCTGTCCTTTTGTTTCCCCTTAGGGGCCAGGGTTCGGTGAAGATGCAGTGGAAGCTGCGCCGACCCGTGAAGAGGAATTGTACCCCCGGTAGTAAAATCAGGTAAGTCTATGGGGGGTAACTAATATTCCTCTGTGTATTCACTTGGCTCACCTTGTTGTTCTTGTCTTCTCCTTAGGTGCCGGAGTGCGGCGGGAACATGCAGGAGGATGCGGTGGAATGTGAAGATGCTGCGAAGGCCGGTGAGTTCAGCGCTGCGCTACAGCAGGCGAGGCGACGCGCATAAAATAACTTCTTTCTTCCAGCTCTAAGGCACGATGGATCGGGAATTCAGGTAAGGATTACAGGTATTGCTCTTGTTCTATCCTTTTCTCCTTCTTTCTCCCTTTTTCTAGGAGCTCCAAACTCGAGGCGGGCGTGGAAGAAGGCTGGATGCAGACTTGCAGGCACGGTGAGCATTACGCTGTTGGATGCAGAATAGCGCGAAGCGTGTGCTGCTCTTCGAACGTGGTTTAAATAACCTCCAAAGTAGTCCCAGGCAAGTATTCCTCCCCAGACCCGCCCGAGTAAAAAATAGTCCCTAAGTAAAGTAGTCCCTTCCAAGCCTCCTTTGGCTTGGAGCTCTTGCAGCATGGTCTGCATCAGGTAAGTTTGCAGCATGGTCTGCATCAGGTAAGTTTTAATCCATGAGCCTGGTGCCACAGAAAAAGAACTCAGTTCAATGCAAATACGAAAGGGGTGCATCAAGCATCGCGCTCTCACTCACGTTCAGCGCTACTCACCTCAGCAGCACGCCGCCATCCCCGGACGCCACCCATCATCTAAGGAAGGAAAGGAACGAAGTTAGAGAACTGTTCAAAAGACTCATTATACTTAGCTGTCGGACTCTTGCCAGTGAAGTAACTAGGCAGCAACGAGCCTGCATCAATCAACGTGCCCCTGCGCTGAAGGCAGGATGGAGAGCACACTATCCAAGAAAACAAGGTGAGCTGTTGATCAAAGGGAAGGGTTGGACCCCGGGGAAGAAGGGGTTCAAGCACACAGAGACAATAGGGAGTTAAACTCTACCAATCCTGTGTTTCAGGCCCAGTCTCCAGTCGAATAGCCTCCAGGGAAGGGTTTGAGGTCGTAAGAGGTCAGAACAGGCTGAGTGACGTCCCCGTGGATACCAGGTGAGCGTTACACCTATTCCATGGTGTAAAGACTGGAGGGGGGTGTCTGTAGTTCTGCTCTCTATATGGTAGAGGAGAGGCACAGAGGACCCCGGCCAAGATTCTCTATTATTGGTACGTGGTCGAGCAATCAAGGCGTAGCTTCTCAGGAGGTGATGCAGGCTGGTTCTTAAGTACAGTGTCAGCTGGTGGCAAGTGCATGGGTAAGTGCAGACATCGGGTGTCAATTGCTGGTAGGGGATGTAGGGATACAGAAACAGTCCCCGAGTGCTAAGGTTGCCAGGGGAGCAGTGCAGGTGTGCAACTGTGGGGGAGGGGACCTGGGCTCGTGATCAGAAAGTAGCCAGGTAGCACTCCTGCTCTCTATATGGCAGAGGAGAGGCACAGAGGACCCCAGCCAAGATTCTCTATTTGGTAAAATGTGGGCAAGCAATCAAGGCCTAGCTTCTCAGGAGGTGATGCAGGCTGGTTCTTAAGTACAGTGTAGTCCCCAAGCCCGCACAAAGGAATGTCCACACACTGTATTACTGAAAACACAGTCTTTATATAATTAATATTCAAAGGTATGTACACTATCACAATAACTCACTTTGTACTCAGAAGACAACAATGGCAAATATATACAATTCTAAAGTGATACCACCAAAAAGCAAGATGGTTGACACAATAGACAGAATACTGAGTCAGTTACCTAAACACAGTTAAACACAGTTCTGTGTGGAGATCCCTCCACCTGGGCAACCTGTAGAATAAAGATATAGCACAAGCCCAGTCCATATATTGCTCAATAGTCTTATTTCCTCCTATAATGTTTTTACCCCCCCCCCCAATGTACCTGGTGGAGTAGAGTTCTTCGAAGCAGAGTCGATGGATCCTTCTTGAGTGACCCCCCTTTCAAGCAGGAGTCACGGATCGTTGAGAGGCGTCGAAGAAATCGAACTTGGCGTCAACGGCGTCGATGAGAAGTTCGAGGGTGCGGAGACTACGGCGTCGATCCAGGCGGTGCTTGTCGGCGACGTCCTGCGAGGATGAGCTGTGCGGGGCACCTCGGCGTTTGATAGTTCTGGACCACAAAGAGTTTCAGAAGAACTGTGGCCCAGCAAGGGCGTCGAGTCGTCGAAGTCTTTGTGGCCTTCAGGTGGCGGGAAACCCACCGGCGGATTCTCCTCGGCGGCCTTGACTCTCTCCGGCAGGATAAAGCGGTCGTTGGTGCGGACAAGGGAGTCCTTCGATTCAAATGTTCCTAGGCAAAGGAGCGGACGTCTCCAGTCGTCGGCGGCACGGCGTCAAGTGGTCCCCGCATCTGGGCAACACAACTTCGACGGGCCTCCAGCGGTTACACAAACCTGCAAACCCTGGTCGACGGCAATGGACTTCGACAGCAGCGAAGTCCTGGTGCTTCACTTTGTTCTCCTCAGCGGTCCCCATCTCCGGTCGGCAGCCTTTCGGATGTCTGACTTCCAGGGAGCTTGGGCGAAGGTTAGCGGTGCTCGATGGTCCCTCGGAGCACAGGAAGAGGGCGCCTTACCAGGTCCTCTCTTGGATCAGTCTTCGACGAATTCGGCAGCTTTCAGATCAGATCAAAGCAAATGCAACAGCAAGTCTTCTTCTTCCAGCTGGGCATCGATGATCAGCAGTTCCAGTTACTCTTCAAGTGTAGACACAGCTTCTGAACTATTTCCAGCGGAGAGAGGTCCCCAGATATACTATTCTGTCTCTCATCCACAATGCTGGGTCACACTCAGCAGCCAATCATACAGAAGGGCATTCATGCAGTCAGTCAGTCAGTCAGTCAATCAGGCACACAGTGCATTCAGGCCATCCTCCTCCTTCTCAGACACTCACAACAAGGAATGTGGATTGGGACAAGTACCCAGCCATTCAACACTACGCACTGCATTCAGGCCAGTTTCGGGCAGGGCTGTCTCAGTCTTTGTCTCTCATACCAGAAACCAGATAGCCACAACATGAAGTGCATATTGGTCACACACTCCATTCACCCAGGGCCCACCCACAGGGTGTACCCACAACATACAATCACTGGGAAGGCTCCAGCCAGTCTGGACTGGACTTCACAACAACACCATATATAGAACTTCCACCCAACAGCCAGTCAGGGGGAAGGGCCAGAGTCAGGGCTTCCCAGGACTTTGGGAAAACAAGGTAACAGGCAATAGAAAGCAAGAGGCCACATGGGGCCATCTTGTTTTGTATCAGGAATCAACTGATTCCAATGGCAGGGCCTGGGTATCACAAAATGGAGGATACCCAGAGCACCTGTCAAATTCAGCATGGAGCTGCCACCAGCCCATGCCCTGCTCTGTGGGCCACCAACAGGTGCCCAAAAACATACACTAGGGGCACAGGGTTGTACCCCCACCCATGGGTGCCATAAGGGTATCCCATGGGTCTGTACACCAAACCAAAAACAGGAAGAGCTGCACTGCCAGGAGTCCCACATGGACTCCGGGGCAGAAAACAACACAGAACACAATGAAAAAGGACAACAGGACGAGGACAGGGAGACCCTGTCCCTCCAATGCATTTCCAGCATTACAAATGGTCAGACCACTTCTATATTAACTTTCACATTGACATCGCCATGGTATCCTCTAAACCCACCATCCTTCTCCCTGCCGCTCTATCAAGGAGCTCCAAGAAGCTAACGAAAGATACTCTCCTTCCTCACCTTCATGCTCCAGCATTGCAATCACCATTCCCCAATGATCCTGTTCTCCTAGTTAACACCTTCAACCAGGTGATAACCACAGCAGTAGATATCAACGCCCCTCTTACAGCTAAAAAAGCGGAAAAAAACTTAAGCATTCCAATGCCTGGTACTCCAAAGCACTCTTGGATCTGCGCTCCAAGAAAAGGGCATCACTTGCCACATGGAAAAGAACCCCTACCGAACACAACAAAACTGCCTTCAAGACCATTGCAAGAGAATATAAAACGGCTATCACAGATACCAAAGCTGAATCCTACAACACAAGGATTAATAATGCAATCTCGGGGACTAAGGAAATCTTTGCAATTTTCAGGGAACTGGAATCACCTTCAGCTCCACCACTGTCAAAGATGAGAATTGGTGCAACCAAATTCAAGCAGCTATGCTTGACAAACTCGCACACCAAAATTCTAGCCCATCAACAAGCTCTCTCTTCACATGCAATACAGCCAACCAGGCACCACAATTTGAATTCTCTGCCATGAGCGAATCAGAAGTCACAGCACTTATAAGTCCATTAAGCCTTCCAACTGCAAAGGGGATGCCTGCCCAGCTCACATCATCAAAGATTGTGCGCCAGCCCTCGCCCCCTTCGGTAATGCCTTCATCAACTCGTCCTTTCAATCGGCTCACATACCCACTTAACTTAAAGAAACCTGGGTTAGACCGCTACTAAAAAAAAATCTCTCGACCCGGTGATACTTGGGAATTACAGACCTATCACCACCTTTCCGTTCCTCCTAAAGATCTTGGACAAAGCAGTTTACCTACAAGTTCAAAAATGTATCAAGGACACCCACTTTCTTGGACTTCGCCAGTCCGGTTTTCGACCGTGTCATGGCACCGAAATGGCACTACTTGACCTGAAAATCAAATAGATGACCTTAGAGACGTGGGAAAACCTGCGCTCCTTCTGCTCCTAGACCTCTCTGCCGCCTTTGACTTGGTAGAGCACAAAACCATGTGCCACCATCTCTCTTCCATGGCAAACTTCTCTCCAAAGGCATGTGAATGGATCAACTCGTTCCTTAAGGAGAGAGTAATGAAGGTCTTCTTGGATTCTTCTAATGCCACCGCAAGTTCTATTAAATGTTGAGTCCCACAGGGCTCGTGCATAGCCCCCACCCTTTATAACCTCTTCACCAGACCCCTGTTCAGAATCCTGGATTCCCTGGGCATCTCATATACCAATTATGCTGATGACACCCAGGTGCTCATACCTCTCTCTGGGGATTATCTAGCTGACACAACACCCACAACTTCATCTACTCCACCATCCAATAATGGATGGCAAACAACTGGCTCTGTCTAAACAGAGAAAAAACCGAACTCCTGTTGATTGGGTCTCCATTCACACTGAGCAAACTCGACAAGGAGTATCACACCTTCACTATTGACAACATCCCCATCACAGTATCTCAAGCGATTAAGACATTGGGTGTGTACTTCGAACCAAGCCTGACCATGGACAGGCAGGTCAATGCCATCGCTTCCTCTGCAGCGTATCACTCCAAGCTGATCAACGCTATCAGACCATTCTTGACCCAACAGAACTGCATTACTATAGCCAGAGCCATCATTGGGTCAAGACTGGATTACTGCAATGCTCTCTTCATTGGTACCTCCCAAAGAAACCTGGCTAAACTCCAGATAGCCCAGAATAATGCCTTAAGAGCCGCAACAGGCATATCACGGAGGGAACACATCTCAGCGCTCAGGAGGCAGGTGCATTGGCTGCCTATCAAGGAAAGGGTTGTCTTCAAAATGCTTGCCCTAACCCACAAATGTCTTCACAATCTCGCTCCTAGGTATCTAGTGCAAAGAATCGCCAGACAAACAGCATCCAGACCTTCTAGGTCCGCCTATGCCAATCGCATCATGGTTCCTCGCACGCATAGAGTGCGTGCTGGGGGCTCGAGTTTCCCAACAATGGCTGCCACTCTCTGGAACAAACTCCCAGACCAGATCAGATCAGTCGAGTCTCATGCTGCCTTCCACAAGGCCTTAAAAACGAAACTCTTTGTCTGACAGGGCATATCCCCCATGCGCCATGTTTTACATATGCTACATCACTGAACTGTACAGTACATACCATGCGATGTAGAATACTGTACTCTGTAACTAACATTGTAAGCAACTGTTTGCAAGCTTTTTTCCTGGGCCGCTTATTGTAACCCACAAGCCTGCCTGCTTAAGTATCCTTTATAGCGCCTCAATGCCTGTGGGCTGCAGTGCGCTCTACAAATCCAAAAATAAAAATAAAAATTAAAATAATTTTCTTCCACTATCTATGCTATTGAATATGCAGCTGTCACTTTTGGATACTGACAGGTAGCTAATATGAGTGGTCTGTCTATTCTGGATTATGTGCATGCATCTATGTCATACAATCTGTGTCCTGCATTTATACTATGGCCTGTGCATCTTCCTCATCGTTGCTATTGATGAAAGGTGTCCTGAACCTTTGCTAGAACACAATTACGCTTTTCCTGGACTGCTAATGCTGCCCCTGAAATGCTACTTCTTTATCTTTCTGATTACAGAAACAATGAAGAGGGCAATGGGACTGAAAGGGAGTACCCATGCTTACTTTGATTGCTGCAATGCAGCATATCAGTCTATGGGGGGCGTGACCAGATATTTCTGGATCCTTTAGTTCATTTGGTTCAGTCGGGGGAAGGGCCCAAAAATGTCTGTGCCCCAGGCCCCAGAAGTGCTTAAGATGTCCCTGACACTGACCACCCTAAAATACATTGCTGGGGAAAAAAGCACAGCCACGGCACGTGAAAAGAGGCTCGAAAAACATGTTGCTGAAAGAGGTGCATGCGCGAAAAAGCCCATAGGCGCCATTTCCCCATTTTCATCACTACTAGCAATGCTGGCATCGACAGAAGAAAACACTGCTGTTCTGAAGCAGTACTTTTAAGGCACGGACTTTGTAAATCATGCTTCATTTTCAGTTACGATAAAAAAAATAAGCGTACGTTTATAGATGTGGCTGTAGACTATACAAACATTTTGAACATAATGGTTGAAATAGGCCTGCGTGGAAAGTTAGAAGAAAGGCATCATCAAAGCGGCCCTAAAGCTAACGAGTATTTCATTTCTGTCAGCGTTTAATTGGCAGTGACACTGGTTGTACTATTGCCGCCAGCTTCACATCTGAAAGCAACGAGAAATGTTGTAGTTTGCTGCATATATAATGATGTGGGCATGATAAGGATATGTTTTAAATTTGAATATTATAAATGCTGGGCTTGCTGGGGGTCGACGCATTTTTAAAGGAATAGAGCAATTCCAAAAGTGGCCGCTAGATGGTGGTCACGTGTTATAAATACATCGTTTCAAAAGAGTGCGCATATCGGAGCAGGACATTTTGGCGAGGCCTGTCCGGCGCGGGCCGATTTACGGCGGAACTTTGGCCGCACACCCCGTTTAAGCGCGCCCTGTTCTCCGCGCGGGCATGTTACGGCGCTAGTATGTTTCGGCGCGACACATGGGACGGGCAATATAGAGTGATTTGGTAAACTTTATGAATACACGAATACAATACTACTATTTTAATAAAAGGAAGAAAAATTGGAAAGGGCATCAAATAGATAGTAATGGCGGCAGCCTGGGGCAGGCACTGCGCCTGGAAAGCGGCACGGACAGCGAGTGCCTGGAATGAACGTGCCTGGTTGAGCCTGAGGAGAGTGCGTGAACAGCGGATGATGTCTGCACGACTTGAGTGTGTGTGCGTGCGTGTTGAGAGCTGTGCACATTTTCTTTACAGAGTATCAACGTTTAATTGACTAACAAGCTGTGCTTTTTTGTCTGTGTCGAACAATGTGTAGCTACTATTGCAACATTCTTACCTGCTAATCTCCTGAACATGGCCCAGTACAATGTGGAACGCCAAATATTCTAGGCTGGATGCAGAAGGGACAACACAAGTAAATGAAACTGATATATGCGTTCCTTTTAGTTCAATAAATAGAACCAGGGCCCACGTGATCTGCTTTGGGATGTGTGCCCATCGAATGAAGTGTGGTTATGATGAAGCAGGCCTGGTGGCACCCAATACTGTCCAATTCCACGGGCCCTGCATCTGAAGCCTCGATGTACTGACCCCAGTGGAAAGCAAGCATGCGAGGGGCAAAGGACCGTGAAAAAAGAAGAAAACAAGTATGCACGCGTCATCACCTATCGAATAGCAGCAGCGTCGACAGCGAGAGCCTGAAATGCACGTGGTTGGTTAAGTGAGCCTTAGGAGAGGGCATCCCACTGATTGGCCAGCAATCCTGGGGCGCGCACAACGATTTTTGCATCACAATGTTTAGGGGATTTGGTTGCGATTTAACTGCGGTCGGAGGCTAAAGGACAGCTACATAAAAAAGTTGGCTCTGGGTTAAGGTTCACGCATAGGAATTCTCCAGCGGGGCCCGTGGATTGCCAACTCCTTCAATTTTGCATTTTACTTTTCTATCGATTGAATGGACAAACATGGGCCGACCTCAAAATAAGGCAACTACAAAATGAAGAGTCTCGGGCCCACTTCAACACCACAATACAGCATCTGCAAAGTGTCTGTCCGGCGCCACAAAAGACATTTTCGATGGAGAAAGGAAGCATGCGATATTGCCGAGATGTTACACAGATGCAAGTACAAAAACAGAGCCAGGTTCTGAGGTTCGGCTACCCTTTTGCAGTGATTTCTGCGAAAAAAAGCTGTACAATTATAGCAGCACAAAATTCAAGTTAATTAATGGCTGAAATAATTAATGGATAAACAATTAATGGATGTCGTGATGCTCTATGGAGGCGATCATGGTAAATACACAATCTCTCAAATTTGGGTTTTGGCTAGATATATTCTAACACCAGCAAGTGGAACAAGGTGGTTTAGTCGTTGCTGCAGTATCAGCCACGTGCCAACATCCCATGCGGCAAATCGGTAGCGCCAGAAAGGCTTTTGTGCCAAAATGGGTATGTCCAAATGGAAGTTGCGGCAAAGGAGCCGAAACGGGGTGTGCGCATGCCGGATAGGACATGGCGCAGCGTGACCGTCCCGTTTCGGCGCGCCCCCTTCAATGCAGCCAGTAAGGCACGAGGGCGTTTTGGCGCGACACCATGAACTTGCACCTGTAACATGAATGAGTTACAGGTGCAGGTTCATGAATGGGCAATAGCTGTGCTCCAAGGACCTTAAGGATATCAAACAATGGAACATCTTTCGGAAATATTGATGTACATTTGTCAGCCTTCGTTAAACCCTTCCGTTCCTTTATGACAGATATCATCCTTGGAATACAGATTCTTAGTGACGTAACTGAAAGAAAATGTGTGTTTCTAAGAAATATAATCTACATACCTTCATTTGTAATACAGGCACTGTATTGCTTGATGGTTACTGCCGCTTCACATAAAATATCATAACCTAAATAAATACTACTAATCATAACTCAAGCGCGCTAGGGTAGGTCGGACTTAATATTGTAATTATTCGCGTATCCACCAATAGCCGACGTTGGTTACGTGTGTACGTCATTACGCTAGTAAGCATTGCATTGCAGTGCTTTGCCTTTGTAGACTAGTTACGCTGAGCGTCAATGCTTCTACGCCATCATGATTCAACATGGCGATGACGTGGACACGTTTGATAAATAGTTTGCCGATCATTTCCAAACTCGAATGGCAGGTTACGCCAGGTTACGCGTGGCATTAGCCAACCTACATTTTGTTGCTGGGCACTGGCCCCACTCATACTTTGGTGAGCCTTATCTTGAAATAATTATGATGGACCTGAACATGTTCCCCCACTAAACACTCTATTAGTTATTCCATTTCAGCGCAGGGATTTTGGTATGGATACATATTTAATGTCCTTCATAGAAAATATTCACTAATCATAAGGCGCATATTTCAGTACTGTGTGGCTGCTTCATTGAATTATAATTAGGCAAATCTAATACCTATGCTTAGCTAAATCCTTCAGCGACCCCCATCTGGAACTTGCAAGTATTTTCCAAACCATTATTTATTTATTTATATTTATATAGCGTGCAAGCAGCCCTGGGGCATTGAGGCGCTGTTACTTGCAATAACTTGGTTACAGGGTACAGGCATGATCGCGGTTGTTGCCACATTATGAATACTACAAAACTTCATACTGTTGTTACAGATATTGCATTTGGTCATATATTACAACTAATATGATAGGTATTCGTGCTGGTGTGTCGGGCCTTATGTGAAGAGGGTAGTTTTCAGAGTTTTGCGGAAGGTGGTGAGGGAGGCCTCGCCTCTGATAGTGGGGGGTAGGGCGTTCCAGTGAGTGGGTGCGAGATAAGGGAAGCTGTAGTCGCTGTTTCTGGGGTTGCTGTTGGTACTCTTGTTAAGCAGGGAATTGCCATAGCCTTTCGACTGCCCATGTGGGCGGGACAAAGACTGATATGCAAATGGTAATTTCATTTCCTATCTCTGAAAAGTACAGTGAGCTAAAGTGTGGCTGCAGACTCTCAAGTGGGTACCTTCCCAAAGGACAGGTCAGTGGGCCATGTTTGTTCTCACGCCTATGACTAATTTTTGTATGTTTGCGAAGACCTTGCAAACATGACCTTTTGTGGTGTGCGCTTGTGAACTGCCAATGCTCTTTTATTCGGAGGACAACAATTAATTGTACGTTTTTGCCATTACATGCATAGTGTTCCTTGCGGTATGCGAACCGACAGTACATAAATGTCACGTATGAGCGTATTTTCCCACGCAAGGCCGAAGATTCCACATTACCCCATTATGTGCACAGATTTCACGTGAGGGCATGTCTAAGCATCCCTCGGGGCGAAACAACTATTGGCCGGTTAGGCCCCAACATAGCCCCAATGAGGAACGCAGGAGCCACATGATGATTCAACCATCTCTTTATTTCTCCTCTGTACAACTGCCTTTCCTTTTCCCTGGCCCTTCCTCTTTCTCCCTCCGCCCTCTCCCCAGTCCATCCTCCTTAAATGTGCCCTCCTCCATGTCTCCCGTTTGTTTGTTTGTTTGTTTGTTTGTTTTATTATTTGTAATGCGCCAAAATACCCTAAGGTAACAAGGCGCAACAGTTACATGAATTTGCGAAGCTTAGTTACAACAACAGCGATATATACATGTATGTACCCACAATAATAGTAATTACAAGATTATATGCATGTATACAGGTAAGCACATATGGGTACTTTATAAAAAGTTGGCCGGAGTATGAAAGACTTAATGACTAGAAATGTTTGAGGGCTTACGTTTTCAGCCATGCAACAATCTTTGATCGGAAGTTTTGATAAGGTAGGTCCATTCTGAGAGTTGGAGGTAGGGAGTTCCACAGTTTAGCCGCTTTCACTGGGAAGCTATTGCCCCCTATGGTGGAGCGTTGGGGACGGAAAGGCAGTCTTTATAGGCTGTTCTTGTGGCTCTCCGGGAGGTCTGTCTATGAAATCTATCAATTAAGTAGATTGGAGCAGCATTATTGAGTGACTTGTGAGTAAGTGACGCAGTTTTTAGGAGAATTTTGTCTTTGATAGAGGGCCAGTTATTCTGTTGGCTGTGTGCTGTGATATGATCTCTTCTGGAGATGCCCAGTGCCGCCCTGAGAGCGTTGTTCTGAAGAGTTTGTAGTTTGTCAGTGGTGACTTTGGAGGACCCAAGACAGAGAGCGTTGCAATAGTCCAGGCGGAACAATATGAGGGCTCTAGCAAGGGTCAAGCAGCTAGTGTGGGACAGAAAGGGTTTGGCTGCACGGATCAATTTACACGTGTAAGCAGTGGAAGAGGATAGGGAGTTCACCTGTCTGTTGAAAGAGAGGTTGGAGTCCAAGTTAACGGCTGGCGTTTTAACCTCTTGTCCCACCTTGATGCTATTGTCCTCGATCGTGAAAGATGAATAGGCAGGGCCTAGTTTCTTTAGGCTAGCGGTGGTGTCCAGGATGTTGAGTTCAGTTTTATCATCATTCAGGCATAGTCCATGTGTGGCCATCCATGCCTGGATGGTGATGTACACTCTGTAACACATCCCCCTTGCTTAGCATGGAAGTTCCGGCTTCACATCTGCTCGATCAGGCGTAGGGGCTTCCTTGTGGTTCGCTGGAGGCGGCCAGGTGATTCACGGGTCTCACCTGACCTCTCTGCCCGTGGGGGTTCACTTGCTTGTTCACTTCCTGGTTCACCCACTTCTCCTGTCGGTTCTTCGCTCGGTTCAAGTTCTTCAAGTTATAACTTGCAGAAGAGCGAGGCGTTCCGGGTTATCTCACCCTTACCATCTGTCGCGGTCACCATCGGCCCTTTCACTTCGGTCACTAGAAGTGGTTCTAGGTTATACCTTGGGTCATTCTTCTTTTGCTGTCTTTGCTTTACTAGAACGGTCTCTCCAATTGGGAATTGGTGTTCCCTTGCTCTCCTCTTTTGATCCACCCATTCTTTGGCTTTCCTGTTCTTGCATGCGTCTCTTTCTTGGATTTCTGCATCCTGTTCTAGCATGTAGTGTACCACTTGGGGAAGGCGGGTGCAAGGTTTAAACTTGAAGATTAGTTCTAGTGGGTCCGTCCTGTTGTTTCATGTGGTGTATTTCTGTAGCTCTTCAGTATTTGGCATATTGCTTGGGGTAGCGACATTTGGTCCACAGTGGCTTTTTGACGGGTTCATTTAATGGTGGACATGAACCGTACCACCATGCCATTGGCCTCATTCGTTTTCTGGTGGTGGAATCCTAGATGGGCAGCGAGTTTCCGAAAGTCCTGTCCTTGGAATGGTGGGCCAGTGTCCGTCTTTACAATGTTTGGGATCCCCTACTCACTGAACAGTTCATTGACCACTCCCGCCACATGGTGGAATGCTGTGGATTGTACATGTTTTATCAGTGGGAATCGGGAGTACTCATCCACTATTACAGGTAGGTAGCCTCCTTCCTCTAGTGGGCCGTAAAAATCCATGGCTATTCTCTGCCATGGCCTGTCTGGTAGTGGTACTATTTGTAGTGGGCATCGGTGGATGTTTGCCGCCGTCATCTGGCAGGGCAGGCAGTGAGTCAGGTGTCATGATCTCTGCTCCCAAAAGGTCAGGGTTTTCCCAACTCCCTTGGAAGCAGATCCATAACCCAGGTTCCGAGTGCCAACCAGTCCCAATTGGGACCTTTTGGACCCAGTCCTGGCGCCAGTGGCACCAGGCTCATAAATATGCCCAGTCCCAGCGCTGGAAGCGCCGGGCTCATAATGCTTGGGTGGACTTACCTGCAGCAGACCATGCTGCTTACTTGCCTGCCAGTTGAGCCTCTGATCCTCTTCTGTTTGGAACTACTTTTCCTGTTGGGTGGGGCAGGAGCCACTCCCTAGATTCAGAACACTGGAACTCTTCTGGAAAGCAGGAACTCTTTTTCTTACCTAGGCGTGGCTGTGGAAGGAGACACCTAAGCACTACAGGAGGCTATTTAAACCACACCCGATGGATGAATCTTGCTTTGCGTTATTCTGCATCCTCTGCAGCAGAACGCTCATCGTGTCTTCTGAATCTGATCCTGGGCCTAAGGAAAAAGGCTTACCATGCTGAATCCAGTCTTCAGCAACACCTATAAAGACAAGAAAGAACAGGTTAGCATTACGGTCTTCAGTGACAGCTCTTCACTTACCTGGTCCATCGGCTGTCACCAACGCCTTGCGCTGCATTCCGGCATCTGAAAGACAAAGGCTTACCTACTCTTCGTGCGCTCCGGAGGTCTTCACACTGCATTCCGGCATCTGAAAGACAAAAGCTTACCAACTCTTTGCACGCTCCGGAGGCCTTCGGCGCTGCATCCCGCATCTGAAAGACAAAACAAGGTGCGTTTAAAGACATTGGGGAACTTTAATACTCACGTGCCATTACTCCTTTCCACATCTAACCCAGTGGGTATTCCGGCACCCTGCAGCCGCTCCGAACTTGTACCTGCAAAATAAAAAGACAGTTAGAGCGCATCGTGAAGCAGGCAACAAGCGCTTACTTACGTGCTTTCAGGCGCTTCTATTCATCACACGGGCTCCAACTTCAACTCACTTCAGCCCGTCATCCGCCATCGCCGGAACCCTGCAAAACAAGAAACATCATTACTAAAGACTTTAAAGATATTACAATTACTCGAAACTTACCGTTCGTGCAGTAAACGACGGACAGCAGTCCTCTGAAGTCAAGAGGCCTGCTCCCCTTATCCAGTGAAGAAACTGGTTACAGCACCCTGCCCCGAGGCAGATGGAGAGCACGGCGTTCACTTACCTAAGGTGAGAGCGTTAACCTTTGGGGATCTACAGGAGAAGAGAAAGGGAAGAAGAGAGAGACATTCAATAACCCAGTTCCTTAATCCCATATTTTCTATCTGCAGACATCTTACCCTTCAAGTCAGACATACAGTGCACAGAGGTCCAGCCCAAAGAGCCAGCCGTGTGTTACACATCACCTTTGCAGATACGGTATACGCCCAGTCAAGACCGGCGCCTCTACGGGAATCAGGTGAGCGTTACAGAACGCAAAGCCTACCACAAAACTCCCGTCCAGGCGCTATGGAAACCTCGGATACCGACCAGCTAGCCCAGTTACTTGGGGAACTAAGGGCAGAAGTGCATGCAGCCCGTCAGGAAACGAACGCTCTAAGAAGGGAACTGATTATTTCCAAGGAGCGAACAGATGATCTCGCTAGACAATTGCTACAGTCACAAGCCGGACAGACCCCGTTACCCGCATCTGGGGGAAATCTTCCTTCTACATCCTTTATGAATCCAGTGCAGATCAACCTACCTGGGAATGTACCTCTGGCTCCGCCCGAACGATTTTCTGGTGACCCAAAGAGGTTTGCAGTATTTATCAATCAGTGCCGGTTGCATTTCTTATGCCGGCCAGCAGCCTTTCCAACTGATCAAGCTAAAGTAGCTTTCGTGCTTTCGTACCTTAGTGGCAATGCGGCAGACTGGTCGATCCCTCTAGTAAATCAAGATGATCCGGTCCTCCATGATTTTCAAGCTTTTCAGCTCAGTATGGAAGAACTGTTCGCAAGACATTCACAGCGGCAGGCCTTGGACAATGAGCTTCTTTCGTTGCGACAAGGTAATCAAGACCTTTTGGCTTATATTGCGTCTTTCAACAGACTGATAGTGGAAACTCAATGGCCTGAGGACTGTAACGCTCACCTGATTCTCGCAGAGGCGCCGGTCTTGACTGGGCGACTACCGTATCTTCAAAGGTGATGTGTAGCACCCGGTTGGCTCTTTGGGCTGGACCTCTGTGCACTGTATGCCTGACGTGTAGAGTAAGATGTCTGCAGATAGAAAATATGGGGTTAATGAACTGGGGTTATTGGGGTGTCCCTATCTCTTTCCTCTTCACCTCTCCTGTAGACCCCCAAAGGTTAACGCTCTCACCTTAGGTAAGTGAATGCCGAGCTCTCCATCTGCCTCAGGGCAGGGTGCTGTAACCAGTTTCTTCACTGGATAGGTAGCGCAGGCCTCTTGACTTCAGAGGACTGCTGTCCGTCGTTTACTGCACGAACGGTAAGTTTCGAGTCATTCAAATGTCTTTAAAGTCTTTAGTAATGATGTCTCTTGTTTTGCAGGGTTCCGGCGATGGCGGATGACGGGCTGAAGTGAGTTGAAGATGGAGCCCGTGTGATGAATAGAAGCGCCTGGAAGCACGTAAGTAAGCGCTTGTTGCCTGCTTCACTATGCGCTCTAACTGTCTTTTTATTTTGCAGGTACGAGTTCGGAGCGGCTGCAGGGTGCCGGAATACCCACTGGATTAGATGTGGAAAGGAGTAATGGCACGTGAGTATTAAAGTTCCCCAATGTCTTTAAACGCACCTTGTTTTGTCTTTCAGATGCGGGATGCAGCGCCAAAGGCCTCCGGAGCGTGCGAAGAGTTGGTAAACTTTTGTCTTTCAGATGCCGGAATGCAGTGTGAAGACCTCCGGAGCGCACGAAGAGTAGGTAAGCCTTTGCCTTTCAGATGCCGGAATGCTAACCTGTTTTTTCTTGTCTTTATAGGTGTTGCTGAAGACTGGATTCAGGATGGTAAGCCTTTGCCTTTCAGATGCCGGAATGCTAACCTGTTCTTTCTTGTCTTTATAGGTGTTGCTGAAGACTGGATTCAGGATGGTAAGCCTTTTTCCTTAGGCCCAGGACCGGATGCAGAAGACACGATGAGCGTTCTGCTGCAGAGGTTGCAGAATAACGCAAAGCAAGATTCATCCACCGGGTGTGGTTTAAATAGCCTCCTGTAGTGCTTAGGTGTCTCCTTCCACAGCCACGCCCAAGTAAGAAAAGAGTTCCTGGTAAGAAAAGAGTTCCTGCCTTCCAGAAGAGTTCCAGTGTTCTGAATCTAGGGAGTGGCTCCAGCCCCACCCAACAGGAAATGTAGTTCCAAACAGAAGAGGATCAGAGGCTCAACTGGCAGGCAAGTAAGCAGCATGGTCTGCTGAAGGTAAGTCCACCCAAGCATTATGAGCCCGGCGCTTCCAGCGCTGGGACTGGGCATATTTATGAGCCTGGTGCCACTGGCGCCAGGACTGGGTCCAAAAGGTCCCAATTGGGACTGGTTGGCACTCGGAACCTGGGTTATGGATCTGCTTCCAAGGGAGTTGGGAAAACCCTGACCTTTTGGAAGCAGAGATCATGACAGTACCCCCCCTCAAGGCCCCTCCCAAACCGGGCTTCTCCGGGGGTTTTGGCTTGTCAGGAAATGTTCGGTGAAATCTTTTGATTAGGCGAGGAGCGTGGACATATTCAGCAGGTTCCCAGGATCTCTCTTGGGGGCCGTAGCCTTTCCAGTCAATTAGGTAGAATAGTTTAGATTTGGAGATCTTGGAGTCCAGAATGCTTTTGACTTCAAACTCGAGTTCTCCATCCACTAGGATAGGTTTTGGAGATTTGGTTAGTCGGGTTTGAGGTTGCACGGGTTTTAATAGAGAGACGTGGAAGACCGGATGTATCTTCATGTGCGGGGGCAAGTCCAACTTGACCGCTACTGGGTTTACTATGGTAGTGATGGAATAGGGACCAAGGTATCTTGGGTTGAATGTGCGTGGCCCTTTTAGAGATAGATATTTGGTGGATAACCAGACTTGATCCCCTACTTGATAGTGAGGGGCTTCCTTCCGATGTTGATCTGCTCCTTTCTTGTATTGTTCTTTAGCCCTTTGAAGGTGAGAAACAGCTTCCTTAAAGGCTTGGGTGATTGTAGAATGCAGGTAGTCTACTGCTGGTGTTTCAAGATCTTGGAGGGGATCCAACTCCGAGGTTCGAGGGTGACTGCCGTACAAAAGAAAAAACGGGGTTTTCCCAGTTCCCGAATGGACAGAGTTATTGTAGGCATACTCGGCTATCCAAAGGATATCTTTCCAAGTTTTTTCAGTTTGTTGCAGCATGCAGCGTAAATACTGTTCCAGAGTTTGATTGGTCCTCTCGGTTTGTCCGTCGGTCTGAGGGTGGTGACTGGTCGATAGTCTCACATCAATTTGAGCCGACCGACAGCAACTTCGCCAAAAATGAGAAATAAATTGACTACCTCGATCCGAAATTAGAACCGAAGGAAAACCGTGCAGTCGGACGATGTTTTCGAGAAATTCTCGGGCCAGAGTTGCTGCTGTTGGCAAGCCTTTGAGCGGAATGAAATGCGCCATCTTGGAGAATAAGTCCACGATTACTAGAATCGTATTGTATCCGGAGCATGGAGGTAGATCGGTGATGAAGTCCATAGAAAGTGTATGCCAAGGGCGAGGTGGGATGTCAATAGGGCGTAAGAGGCCTGCTGGTCTTTCCTTTTGACTCTTGTTTTGGGCGCATACTCCACAGGACATTATAAAGTCTCTGATATCTTTTTTCCAAGACGGCCACCAGAAGTAGCGCTTGATCTTTTCTGAGGTCTTGGCTATACCGGGATGACCTTCCATTAAAGAGTCGTGATAACAAGAGATTACTTTTTTCTGTAAATCTGTGCTGGGTAGGTATAATCGTTCTTGGAAATACAATAAGTTGTCCTTTACTGCCAAGTCCTTTCCCTGCAGATGCCAATTCTGTATGTCTGCTGGAGTTACAAGTTGCCTGGCTTTATCCTTAACTTCCTCTATGGATTCTGTGGCGATTACACCCAGAATTCTTTGTTCGGGAATGATTGGTACAGGTTTAGGGTTGACCAAGTGTTCTTCCACTCCCATCCGAGAAAGGGCATCGGCTTTACCGTTCTTTGTACCAGGTCGATAGGTAATTATGAAGTCAAACTCGGCAAAGAATAATGCCCAACGGTGTTGTCTAGAGGATTGGGCTTTTGCGGTCTTCAAATATTGCAGGTTTCGGTGATCCGTAATCACAGTAACGGTGTGTCGGGCCCCCAGCAGATAATGCCGCCGAGCCTTAAAGGCAGACTTGATAGCCAGAAGTTCCTTGTCAGTAATCGTGTAATTGATTTCAGGAGACGAGAATTTGCGGGACCAAAATGCCACGGGATGCAACTGATTGGTTACCGGGTCCTTTTGTGATAGAACTGCCCCCATGGCAAGGCTTGAAGCATCAGTTTCCACGATGTAGGGGAGTTCGGGGCGAGGGTGTTTTAAGATTGGTGCAGAGATAAATTTAGTCTTCAAATCCTGGAAAGCTTGTTCCGCCTCGGTAGACCATTCAAAACGTTTGTTTTTCTTTAACAAGGCAGTGATGGGCTGGACTATTCGAGAGAATTCGGGGATAAACCTGCGGTAAAAGTTAGCGAAGCCTAACATGCTTTGCACACCTTTTACGGAGGATGGTGATGGCCATTTGAGAACTGCATCGACCTTCTTTGAATCCATACGCACTCCGCCAGGTGATAATATGAATCCCAAGAATTCAACTTCAGTCACGTTGAAAACACATTTTTCCAACTTAGCGAAAAGTTTGTGTTGACGCAATCTTTCGAGGACCATTTTCACGTGTTTCCGATGTTCAGATTCCGATGAAGAATAAACGAGGATGTCGTCAATGTAAACAACAACACATACATCTATGAGCTCTCTGAGGACATCGTTCATAAAATATTGAAAGGCGGCCGGGGCATTGCAAAGTCCGAAGGGCATGACCTGATATTCAAATAGCCCATACTTGGTGCGGAAGGCCGTCTTCCATTCATCGCCCTCTTTTACTCGTACCAAGTGGTAAGCTCCTCTAAGATCCAGCTTTGTATATATGCATGCTTTTCTGACTTGGTCCAGGAGTTCAGGGATCAAAGGTAACGGATATCTATTCTTAACGGTGATCTGGTTCAGGGAGCGATAATCGATACAAGTTCTAAGGCCTCCTTCCTTTTTTGGAACGAAGAACAAAGCTGAAGAAGCAGGGGACTTGGAAGGACGAATAAACCCATTTGCCAGGTATTGATCCAGGTATTGTCGAAGGTGAAGGTTCTCAGGCTCGGTGAGGGCATAAATTCTACTACAAGGAGGAGTAGATCCAGGTATCAGGTCTATCTGGCAGTCATAAGACCTATGAGGAGGTAGAGAGTTAGCCTGATCCTTCCGGAAAACATCTTGGTATTCTAGGTATTCGGGAGGTAACTGGGGAGTCTCTGAAGAAATTGCGGCCAGTGCAACACCAGGTGGAGGGTGACAAGTAGAGACACATTCTGGAAACTGGACCGTTCTTGCTCGCCAATCGATCAGAGGATTGTGTTTCTCTAACCAAGGTATTCCTAGAATAATCTGAAACTGAGGGGCCTTGATCACATCGAACACGATCTTCTCATGGTGTCCATCTTGACTTACTAGCGTCACCTCTTGAGTGGTATGCGTTACTGGCCCGGAGGCTATCTCCGTACCATCCACCGTAGTAATGACGTCCTTTACAGCCTTGGGACAAAGAGTTAGATTCATCCTCAAAACCATTTCATGATCCACATAATTGCCGATGGCACCGCTGTCGACGTAAGCTTCAATTGCATGTAATCGATCCGGATTATCAGGGCTAATGAGGACCATAGGTATCACGAAATGCGAGGTCACGGAACTGGTTTTCACGCTCGGCAAGAGGACCTCTATTCTTGTCGGGCGAGGTCGTTTCCCTGCTCAGAGTTTGTAACTTTGGTAACTGCAGCTCCTACTGCCTTCTTGGCAGGTTTCACCGGACAGTCTCGAAGAAAGTGCCCTGAGTTTCCGCAATATAGGCATAATTGCAACTGTTTCCTCCTTTCCCGCTCCCTTTGTGTTAGAGGACCTTTCAGACCCCCTATTTGCATGGGTTCCCCGGAGTCTACTCCTTTGGAAGGAGTTGGCGGTTTGGAAAATACTCGAGCATCAAACTTGGAACGATCAGCCTTCCTGTTCTGCAGCCTGTGATCTATTTGAACGACCAAGTCTATATAATCCGAACAGTCTTGTGGGGGATTCACTACTTGGGCTAAAACGTCTTTGAGCTCTCCACGTAGACCTCTATAAAACAGCGTAATCCTTTTGTCCTCAGGCCATTGAGTTTCCACTATTAGTCTATTGAAAGATGCAATATAAGCCAAAAGGTCTTGATTACCCTGTCGCAACGAAAGAAGCTCATTGTCCAAGGCCTGCCCCTGTGAATGTCTTGCGAACAGTTTTTTCATACTAAGCTGAAAGGCTTGAAAATCATGGAGAACCGGATCATCTTGATTAACTAGAGGGATCGACCAGTCTGCCGCATTGCCACTAAGGTACGAAAGTACAAAAGCTACTTTTGCTTGATCAGTTGGAAAGGCTGCTGGCCGGCATAAGAAGTGCAACCGGCACTGATTGATAAATACTGCAAACCTCTTTGGGTCACCAGAAAATCGTTCGGGCGGAGCCAAAGGTACATTCCCAGGTAGGTTGATCTGCACTGGATTCATAGAGGATGTTGAAGGAAGATTTGCCCCTGATGCGGGTAACTGGGTCTGTCCGGCTTGTGACTGTAGCACTTGTCTAGCAAGATTGTCTGTTCTCTCCTTGGAAATAATTAGTTCCCTTCTTAGAGCATTCGTTTCCTGACGAGCTGCATGCACTTCTGCCCTTAGTTCCCCAAGTAACCGGGCTAGGGGGTCAGTATCCGAGGTTTCCATAGCACCTGGGCGAGAGTTTTGCGGTAGGCTTTGCGTTCTGTAACGCTCACCTGATTCTCGCAGAGGCGCCGGTCTTGACTGGGCGACTACCGTATCTTCAAAGGTGATGTGTAGCACCCGGTTGGCTCTTTGGGCTGGACCTCTGTGCACTGTATGCCTGACGTGTAGAGTAAGTTGTCTGCAGATAGAAAATATGGGGTTAATGAACTGGGGTTATTGGGGTGTCCCTATCTCTTTCCTCTTCACCTCTCCTGTAGACCCCCAAAGGTTAACGCTCTCACCTTAGGTAAGTGAATGCCGAGCTCTCCATCTGCCTCAGGGCAGGGTGCTGTAACCAGTTTCTTCACTGGATAGGTAGCGCAGGCCTCTTGACTTCAGAGGACTGCTGTCCGTCGTTTACTGCACGAACGGTAAGTTTCGAGTCATTCAAATGTCTTTAAAGTCTTTAGTAATGATGTCTCTTGTTTTGCAGGGTTCCGGCGATGGCGGATGACGGGCTGAAGTGAGTTGAAGATGGAGCCCGTGTGATGAATAGAAGCGCCTGGAAGCACGTAAGTAAGCGCTTGTTGCCTGCTTCACTATGCGCTCTAACTGTCTTTTTATTTTGCAGGTACGAGTTCGGAGCGGCTGCAGGGTGCCGGAATACCCACTGGATTAGATGTGGAAAGGAGTAATGGCACGTGAGTATTAAAGTTCCCCAATGTCTTTAAACGCACCTTGTTTTGTCTTTCAGATGCGGGATGCAGCGCCGAAGGCCTCCGGAGCGTGCGAAGAGTTGGTAAACTTTTGTCTTTCAGATGCCGGAATGCAGTGTGAAGACCTCCGGAGCGCACGAAGAGTAGGTAAGCCTTTGCCTTTCAGATGCCGGAATGCTAACCTGTTCTTTCTTGTCTTTATAGGTGTTGCTGAAGACTGGATTCAGGATGGTAAGCCTTTGCCTTTCAGATGCCGGAATGCTAACCTGTTCTTTCTTGTCTTTATAGGTGTTGCTGAAGACTGGATTCAGGATGGTAAGCCTTTTTCCTTAGGCCCAGGACCGGATGCAGAAGACACGATGAGCGTTCTGCTGCAGAGGTTGCAGAATAACGCAAAGCAAGATTCATCCACCGGGTGTGGTTTAAATAGCCTCCTGTAGTGCTTAGGTGTCTCCTTCCACAGCCACGCCCAAGTAAGAAAAGAGTTCCTGGTAAGAAAAGAGTTCCTGCCTTCCAGAAGAGTTCCAGTGTTCTGAATCTAGGGAGTGGCTCCAGCCCCACCCAACAGGAAAAGTAGTTCCAAACAGAAGAGGATCAGAGGCTCAACTGGCAGGCAAGTAAGCAGCATGGTCTGCTGAAGGTAAGTCCACCCAAGCATTATGAGCCCGGCGCTTCCAGCGCTGGGACTGGGCATATTTATGAGCCTGGTGCCACTGGCGCCAGGACTGGGTCCAAAAGGTCCCAATTGGGACTGGTTGGCACTCGGAACCTGGGTTATGGATCTGCTTCCAAGGGAGTTGGGAAAACCCTGACCTTTTGGAAGCAGAGATCATGACAAGGACAAAAGGATTACGCTGTTTTATAGAGGTCTACGTGGAGAGCTCAAAGATGTGTTAGCCCAAGTAGTGAATCCCCCACAAGATTGTTCGGACTATATAGACTTAGTCGTTCAAATAGATCACAGACTGCAGAACAGGAAGGCCGATCGTTCCAAGTTTGATGCTCGAGTATTTTCCAAACCGCCAACTCCTTCCAAAGGAGTAGACCCCGGGGAACCCATGCAAATAGGGGGTCTGAAAGGTCCTCTAACACAAAAGGAGCGGGAAAGGAGAAAACAGTTGCAATTATGCCTCTATTGCGGAAACTCAGGGCACTTTCTTCGAGACTGTCCGGTGAAACCTGCCAAGAAGGCAGTAGGAGCTGCAGTTACCAAAGTTACAAACTCTGAGCAGGGAAACGACCTCGCCCGACAAGAATAGAGGTCCTCTTGCCGAGCGTGAAAACCAGTTCCGTGACCTCGCATTTCGTGATACCTATGGTCCTCATTAGCCCTGATAATCCGGATCGATTACATGCAATTGAAGCTTACGTCGACAGCGGTGCCATCGGCAATTATGTGGATCATGAAATGGTTTTGAGGATGAATCTAACTCTTTGTCCCAAGGCTGTAAAGGACGTCATTACTACGGTGGATGGTACGGAGATAGCCTCCGGGCCAGTAACGCATACCACTCAAGAGGTGACGCTAGTAAGTCAAGATGGACACCATGAGAAGATCGTGTTCGATGTGATCAAGGCCCCTCAGTTTCAGATTATTCTAGGAATACCTTGGTTAGAGAAACACAATCCTCTGATCGATTGGCGAGCAAGAACGGTCCAGTTTCCAGAATGTGTCTCTACTTGTCACCCTCCACCTGGTGTTGCACTGGCAGCAATTTCTTCAGAGACTCCCCAGTTACCTCCCGAATACCTAGAATACCAAGATGTTTTCCGGAAGGATCAGGCTAACTCTCTACCTCCTCATAGGTCTTATGACTGCCAGATAGACCTGATACCTGGATCTACTCCTCCTTGTAGTAGAATTTATGCCCTCACCGAGCCTGAGAACCATCACCTTCGACAATACCTGGATCAATACCTGGCAAATGGGTTTATTCGTCCTTCCAAGTCCCCTGCTTCTTCAGCTTTGTTCTTCGTTCCAAAAAAGGAAGGAGACCTTAGAACTTGTATAGATTATCGCTCCCTGAACCAGATCACCGTTAAGAATGGATATCCGTTACCTTTGATCCCTGAACTCCTGGACCAAGTCAGAAAAGCATGCATATATACAAAGCTGGATCTTAGAGGAGCTTACCACTTGGTACGAGTAAAAGAGGGCGATGAATGGAAGACGGCCTTCCGCACCAAGTATGGACTATTTGAATATCAGGTCATGCCCTTCGGACTTTGCAATGCCCCGGCCGCCTTTCAATATTTTATGAACGATGTCCTCAGAGAGCTCATAGATGTGTGTGTTGTTGTTTACATTGACGACATCCTCGTTTATTCTTCATCGGAATCTGAACATCGGAAACACGTGAAAATGGTCCTCGAAAGATTGCGTCAACACAATCTTTTCGCTAAGTTGGAAAAATGTGTTTTCAACGTAACTGAAGTTGAATTCTTGGGATTCATATTATCACCTGGCGGACTGCGTATGGATTCAAAGAAGGTCGATGCAGTTCTCAAATGGCCATCACCATCCTCCGTAAAAGGTGTGCAAAGCATGTTAGGCTTCGCTAACTTTTACCGCAGGTTTATCCCCGAATTCTCTCGAATAGTCCAGCCCATCACTGCCTTGTTAAAGAAAAACAAACGTTTTGAATGGTCTACCGAAGTGGAACAAGCTTTCCAGGATTTGAAGACTAAATTTATCTCTGCACCAATCTTAAAACACCCTCGCCCCGAACTCCCCTACATCGTGGAAACTGATGCTTCAAGCCTTGCCATGGGGGCAGTTCTATCACAAAAGGACCCGGTAACCAATCAGTTGCATCCCGTGGCATTTTGGTCCCGCAAATTCTCGCCTCCTGAAATCAATTACACGATTACTGACAAGGAACTTCTGGCTATCAAGTCTGCCTTTAAGGCTTGGCGGCATTATCTGCTGGGGGCCCGACACACCGTTACTGTGATTACGGATCACCGAAACCTGCAATATTTGAAAACCGCAAAAGCCCAATCCTCTAGACAACTCCGTTGGGCATTATTCTTTGCCGAGTTTGACTTCATAATTACCTATCGACCTGGTACAAAGAACGGTAAAGCTGATGCCCTTTCTCGGATGGGAGTGGAAGAACACTTGATCATTCCTAAACCTGTACCAATCATTCCCGAACAAAGAATTCTGGGTGTAATCGCCACAGAATCCATAGAGGAAGTTAAGGATAAGGCCAGGCAACTTGTAACTCCAGCAGACATACAGAATTGGCATCTGCAGGGAAAGGACTTTGCAGTAAAGGACAACTTATTGTACTTCCAAGAACGATTATACCTACCCAGCACAGATTTACAGAAAAAAGTAATCTCTTGTTATCACGATTCTTTAATGGAAGGACATCCCGGTATGGCCAAGACCTCAGAAAAGATCAAGCGCTACTTCTGGTGGCCGTCTTGGAAAAAAGATATCAGAGACTTTATAATGTCCTGTGGAGTATGCGCCCAAAACAAGAGTCAAAAGGAAAGACCAGCAGGCCTCTTACGCCCTATTGACATCCCACCTCGCCCTTGGCATACGCTTTCTATGGACTTCATCACCGATCTACCTCCATGCTCCGGATACAATACGATTCTAGTAATCGTGGACTTATTCTCCAAGATGGCGCATTTCATTCCGCTCAAAGGCTTGCCAACAGCAGCAACTCTGGCCCGAGAATTTCTCGAAAACATCGTCCGACTGCACGGTTTTCCTTCGGTTCTAATTTCGGATCGAGGTAGTCAATTTATTTCTCATTTTTGGCGAAGTTGCTGTCGGTCGGCTCAAATGATGTGAGACTATCGACCAGTCACCACCCTCAGACCGACGGACAAACCGAGAGGACCAATCAAACTCTGGAACAGTATTTACGCTGCATGCTGCAACAAACTGAAAAAACTTGGAAAGACATCCTTTGGATAGCCGAATATGCCTACAATAACTCTGTCCATTCGGGAACTGGGAAAACCCCGTTTTTTCTTTTGTACGGCAGTCACCCTCGAACCTCGGAGTTGGATCCCCTCCAAGATCTTGAAACACCAGCAGTAGACTACCTGCATTCTACAATCACCCAAGCCTTTAAGGAAGCTGTTTCTCACCTTCAAAGGGCTAAAGAACAATACAAGAAAGGAGCAGATCAACATCGGAAGGAAGCCCCTCAATATCAAGTAGGGGATCAAGTCTGGTTATCCACCAAATATCTACCTCTAAAAGGGCCACGCACATTCAACCCAAGATACCTTGGTCCCTATTCCATCACTACCATAGTAAACCCAGTAGCGGTCAAGTTGGACTTGCCCCAGCACATGAAGATACATCCGGTCTTCCACGTCTCTCTATTAAAACCCGTGCAACCTCAAACCCGACTAACTAAATCTCCAAAACCTATCCTAGTTGATGGAGAACTCGAGTTTGAAGTCAAAAGCATTCTGGACTCCAAGATCTCCAAATCTAAACTATTTTACCTAATTGACTGGAAAGGCTACGGCCCCCAAGAGAGATCCTGGGAACCTGCTGAATATGTCCACGCTCCTCGCCTAATCAAAAGATTTCACCGAACATTTCCTGACAAGCCAAAACCCCCGGAGAAGCCCGGTTTGGGAGGGGCCTTGAGGGGGGGTACTGTCATGATCTCTGCTTCCAAAAGGTCAGGGTTTTCCCAACTCCCTTGGAAGCAGATCCATAACCCAGGTTCCGAGTGCCAACCAGTCCCAATTGGGACCTTTTGGACCCAGTCCTGGCGCCAGTGGCACCAGGCTCATAAATATGCCCAGTCCCAGCGCTGGAAGCGCCGGGCTCATAATGCTTGGGTGGACTTACCTGCAGCAGACCATGCTGCTTACTTGCCTGCCAGTTGAGCCTCTGATCCTCTTCTGTTTGGAACTACTTTTCCTGTTGGGTGGGGCAGGAGCCACTCCCTAGATTCAGAACACTGGAACTCTTCTGGAAAGCAGGAACTCTTTTTCTTACCTAGGCGTGGCTGTGGAAGGAGACACCTAAGCACTACAGGAGGCTATTTAAACCACACCCGATGGATGAATCTTGCTTTGCGTTATTCTGCATCCTCTGCAGCAGAACGCTCATCGTGTCTTCTGAATCTGATCCTGGGCCTAAGGAAAAAGGCTTACCATGCTGAATCCAGTCTTCAGCAACACCTATAAAGACAAGAAAGAACAGGTTAGCATTACGGTCTTCAGTGACAGCTCTTCACTTACCTGGTCCATCGGCTGTCACCAACGCCTCGCGCTGCATTCCGGCATCTGAAAGACAAAGGCTTACCTACTCTTCGTGCGCTCCGGAGGTCTTCACACTGCATTCCGGCATCTGAAAGACAAAAGCTTACCAACTCTTCGCACGCTCCGGAGGCCTTCGGCGCTGCATCCCGCATCTGAAAGACAAAACAAGGTGCGTTTAAAGACATTGGGGAACTTTAATACTCACGTGCCATTACTCCTTTCCACATCTAACCCAGTGGGTATTCCGGCACCCTGCAGCCGCTCCGAACTTGTACCTGCAAAATAAAAAGACAGTTAGAGCGCATCGTGAAGCAGGCAACAAGCGCTTACTTACGTGCTTCCAGGCGCTTCTATTCATCACACGGGCTCCATCTTGAACTCACTTCAGCCCGTCATCCGCCATCGCCGGAACCCTGCAAAACAAGAAACATCATTACTAAAGACTTTAAAGATATTACAATTACTCGAAACTTACCGTTCGTGCAGTAAACGACGGACAGCAGTCCTCTGAAGTCAAGAGGCCTGCTCCCCTTATCCAGTGAAGAAACTGGTTACAGCACCCTGCCCCGAGGCAGATGGAGAGCACGGCGTTCACTTACCTAAGGTGAGAGCGTTAACCTTTGGGGATCTACAGGAGAAGAGAAAGGGAAGAAGAGAGAGACATTCAATAACCCAGTTCCTTAATCCCATATTTTCTATCTGCAGACATCTTACCCTTCAAGTCAGACATACAGTGCACAGAGGTCCAGCCCAAAGAGCCAGCCGTGTGTTACACATCACCTTTGCAGATACGGTATACGCCCAGTCAAGACCGGCGCCTCTACGGGAATCAGGTGAGCGTTACATCAGGGTTTTCTCGACGATGGTGTCCCTGTACGGGAACCACACCTGGTTTCGCTGTATCTTCTCAGTGTTTTCAACCCCTCGTAACTCTCCTGGGTCATGGTCACAAGTACATTCCTGAGGCCTTTGAAAACCACCAGGCGGTTGCCACGTAGCAGTATCCCTTGTTCTGTTGTGGCGATTTCTTTGTATTTTCACCATCCTTTTTTAGATCTTTTCTGTCCACTTCCCCTCCCGCAAATGTTTCAGTGCTGAGGTGTTTCCACTTGTTTGCGTTGGTGAGGCGGGCCACCACGTGTATGGTCGAGTCCACTCTGCTTTTGGTGGCAAATACCTCTGTGGTGATGACAGGGGGGGGAAGGCATTGAGTGACAGGTATGAGAAATAGTCTTTGGCCTCATGCGACATGGAGTCCATGGTTTTCCCTTTCAGATGTCGAGATAGTCTGCTGGGTTGGCATCTCCCATCGGTTTGTGGACAATTAGGTAGTCATATTCCTGGAGTCTGATGCCCCACCTTTTGATGCGTGGGGACATTTTGGTCCTGGGGTTGCTGAATAGGGAAAGTAGCACCTGGTGATCAGTGATGAGGGTGAATCTTCTGCCAATGATAAAGTGGTGGAATTTTTCACATGCCCGTACCGCTGCTAGCCTCTCTCGTTCAGATTGGGAGTAAGCCTGTTCAGTGGGCGACAGGGCTCTGCTGGAATATGTGACGATATTGGCTGTCATCAACAGTGAGGTAAGTGTCCCACTCTTGGTTGAAGTAGGCGAGCTGTCAATTATTGGCAAGTTCGTCTTTGATGGTGAGGAATGCTTCTTGGCAACGCTTGTCCCATTCGAAGGGTGAGTCTTTTTTTAGAAGGCTCCTGAGCGAGTCCATGAAGGTGGCACAGTTCGGCAGGTAGCGGGCGCAGTAGCCCGACATCCCTAGGTATGATTGAAGCTCGGCGACTCCTGTGGGGGAGGCTAGGCTAATGACAGCATTTATTTTGTCGGGATCAGCTGTAATGCCCTTGATCGAAAAGATGTGGCCAAAGAAGCGCAGGCTATTCTTGTTGATGGCGCACTTCGGTCCGTTGAGGGTGAGTCCATGTGTAGGCTGTCGCACACTGCTTTCAGTGCATTGTCTTGCTGCTCCTGTGTGGTGCCAAAGATGAGGATGTCATCGCTGTAGTTGAGGACATTGAGCACCGGGGATATCGGTCTGCGAATCATCTCTTGAAAAATGTCTGCAGCAGAGCATTTCCCGAAGTTGAGCCGCTTGATCGGAACGGTCCCTTTGACGTTGCAAAAGTGGTGATTGGGCTGGAGGTGGGGTCAATTACCAACTGTTGGTACCCTTGATTCAGGTCCAGTTTTGAGAAGCGAGTGGCCTCAGTGTTGGGTCCTGGGTGTCTCTCCCTTTGAATGGCAGTGTTCAGTATGTGCATGTCCACGCAGAGGCGCAGGCGACCATTGTCCTTTGGGACGACAAGCCGAAGGGAAACCCACGGGGTGTGGCCATTCACCCTCTTGATGATGTTATTTTCTATGAGTAATTGTAGTTTGTGTGTGCCTTGGGTGTGTAAGTGGAATCCAACCATGCGAGGGTGTTAAGGTACCGGGGTGATGTTTGGGTCGATGTGGAGGGTTATGACCTTGTCTTTCAGCATGCCCACTCCTTCGAATAGCTTTGGAAACATGGCTTTGAGTTCCTCAATGTTTAATTCTTGACAGGATATTCAGCGCAGGATCTGTGTGCCTGGTGGGAGGCCCTTGATGATTTCGTATTGGTCGTATTGGATGTCGATCAGGGCCAGGGAGCTGGCAGTCCGGTAACTGCAGAGGCATTACCCCGTTGTAGGGCTATGGATGACATGAATGGTGGTGGGACCTCTGCGCCCTCTATGGAGTAGGTCACACTGTAATTGGCCTTTTGACTGAAGTGGGTGGGAAGCGCCCCACTGGAATATGCAAGCCTAGGATTGACATAATGGGTAAGCACCTGCTGTGACGCGGTGGAGATTTTCATTCATAACATTAACAGTTTGGACGGCGACCTTGGGTGCCGTGCTGTCATCTGAGGTGTCGCTGATGAGCCTGAGTTATTCTTTGCTGTACCTGTTGTGAGTGTAGTATTGGTCATCTACATGTTCTAGCACTCCACTTGTTGCTGGGTTCTCATACAGGTCTTGGCCATAGTATGGTGCAGGGTACGTGTTCACGCTGTGGTCTTGACTGAGTCCTTGGTCAAGGGTATATCCTGCTGACGGGCTGGGTGAGTAGTCATAGGCGTCTGAGTATCGCACTGGCAGGCCCATGTTTAGGCCTTCCATTGCCTGTATTACTCCTGACTGGGCCGGTAGTGACTGCATGTTTCTGTCCTGAAATGCCCTTACAGCGTCCCTGTCATGGAATGATCTGGGATTGGGTACTCTCGTCTATTTGAATCTTCTGTCTGGGCCTGACAGTGGTGATGGTCGGTATTCAGTGAGCATCAGGGACTTTCCCCTGCACATCGCCTGAAAGTGATTCTCCTGGCTGCACCTCATACACATTTAGCCTATGGCTGGGCATTGGCCCCTGTGAGTGAATTCAAATCCGCACCTGTAGCATTGTTTCTCTCTTTGGGGTCGTCAGTGCAGGCTTCGGGGTCTTGTCCCATTGGCGGTCCTGGGTTACGGGCATATCCTTGAGGTCCAGTGGCCATTGTTACTATGGTGTCACCCTTTTTTGGGTTCTCAATGGCTGCTGCCTGTGCGTCAACTCGTTCATGTAATCTCGCTAGGTCGATGATTTCTTGTAGGGACAGGGGTTTCTTCAGCTGTGTTTCCTAAACAGTGAGGAGGTGGCGCCTTCTGTTATCCTGAGTCTTATCACTTCATCGTCATTGAAATGAGCTAAATCACAGTAGGTGATTTTCCTCTGGAACCTGATCACAAATTCTCCTACAGTCTCATGTGGTAGTTGTGTGCATTGATTAAATGCATATCGCTCATAGTCTCTATTGGGAAGTATGATTAGTTTCCTGTTGATGGCAGCGGTTAGGCATTAGTAGGTAGTTTGCTCTTGTGTGGGGATTGTTTTCATGATCCCCTTGATCTCCTTTCCTGCTAGATTGTCAAAGTCATCTATTTTGTTTGGTGAGTCCTGGTCCCCTATGGCTCTCATAAAGTCCTCAAACTCCTCCATCCACTCTTCTCACCTATGTCCCTGGTCATGATGTGGGTGTAGTGTGAATGGGTTGGGCGGACCTTAGAAAGGTCACCCTGGAGGCTGGTCCTGTTCTGACGGTGACTTGAGCTCCTGCACCTGCTCCAGCGGCTAGTTGGGCCTCATCTGCCTTTGCTGCAGTGTCTGGGTGTGCTCCCCTCTTAGGTGGTGCATTTAGTGCCATCAGTGATCTGTGGCCCTACAGTGGGGGCAGGGGCTTCTCTGGAGTTGCTTGCTCCTTGTGTTTCTTGTAGTTCTTGTGGACCGGACGTAGAGGGGCTTGTACCTGTGCCACCCTTGTCTTTGGGTAGCTTCTCCTCAGCAGCCGCTTAGTTCCTCTCTGTGTTGTCCTCTTGCTCACCTCTCTCTGGTCTTGCCTCTCTGGTGGCGTAGGGTTGTGGCTGGTCACAGCTGATGTGGGGTGCTTCCTCTCCCCCTGTGTTCCTCTGTGCTCCTTTTGTGTATACTCACCACACGCACTGCTTTCACTTTGCAGCCATGTGTGTTTTTAACGGCCAGGTGAGATGTGTATAGTGACTATCCCTGTCAATACTTGAAGGGAGGAAAGGGTGTCGACCCCCTCCCCCGAATCCCAGAAGCCGAAAAGATCGACCATCCCACCGTGGTTGGCACAGGCACCTGGATAGTGATAACACAGGTAGCCAGCCACGTGGCAGCCAATGAGGGGAAGACGTAGTTGGGGTAAGGGGATGGACTGATAAAGGAAAGGTGGGGGAGAGATAACATGCATAGACATAACAATCAATTCCTTATGAAAACCTACGCTCCTAACGTACACTCCAAAGCCTGATATTCCTACCTGTACTTACTCCTGCTTCTCTGGTAACCTATGCACGTTTAGCATATGCGTAATGTGCCCAAACAAAACATAAATACACATATAACAAGGTTATAGCTAACCTGACACATGATGTAACATAGCAACAGACATAGCACTGATGACATCAAAAATGCAAGACATGGTTTTGGATTGCAAGCGGTATGACACAAACAAGGAGATTTCACTTTGATGAAAGAACAAAACTCATGGCCCATTGGGCTAGCGAAAGCAACAAATATTACATTTAGCAGTGCTCCTCATAACTTATCTAACGGAGCTACCCCTATCCTGCATGTAATACTCTAAATAAGTGTTCTTAATGTTCTTTAGTAGTGCTACTGGCGTGCTTTTAACCTCGTGGGCATTTTCACCCTCAATAACCAAATGTAAACGTGTCCTTAACCTCACTCCTGCACCTCAGAGGTTTGTTTTGTAACTTAATTGACATGAGTGTCGCGGGAAACAGACAAACGCATTATAAGCAGTAGCATGTGTCTTTGCACGTCCCTCGTACTGCTCCTTTCATGCGTACAACAATGTATACACCCCGCACTTGTACACACCATCCCAGAGAGAATACAATGTGCTGCCACTTATCTGTGCATCCGGGTGTCTCTCGAGCACACCCAGACCCTGTAGAATGCCACAATATTGCAGCCGGGCTGTCCCTGCTCACCGCCGCGGCCCAAAGCGCATGATACCTTCGGCGTTCCAATCTTGATCAGCTCTGCTCCCATCCAGCGGCCGGTGGTTAAGAACACCCTTAATTACTTTCAGCTGACTCCACGCGCGCACGCTCTGAACTACACATTGGCCCACATGCTTCTGGGAAATGTAGTTCCAGGCCTATTTTCTGTATTTTAGGCGCCTTCTCTTGCCCCATACCCAATTCCTGACAATCCCTCATTGTAGGCTGGGTACTTTCCTGTGGCAGGAGCTGCTCTTTCCTTGCATGACACATGCTTAGTGTCAGTCCTTGCGGTGTGCCCCTAGTGCTGATGTCCCTGTGTTCTTCTCGCGTGGCCACATGCTCTAACGTGACTGCTCCGGTGATATGCGCTTGGTGCGTATGCCTCTGTCCCTCCTTCCAGCTGTCGCATGCGGCTTTGCATGCTTCAGTGATATGTGCGTGGTGCATATGTCCCTGTCCCTCCTGCTAGGCTTACCGGCAGTGGTGCTAGGTGCTCCTCACCCTCTGGGTTGTTGCTGGTCGTTTCAGGGTTGCTCCTCCTCCGGTCGGCTTCCTCCTCACGTGCCGGGTCCTCCTCACTCGCTTACTGCTTTCTCGGCTCTGGTCCGCTGCACCCTTCTGATCGACTGTCTTCCGCAGCGGTCCTCCTGCGTTGGTCTCCACATCCGCGCCTCCTCTGTAACGGCTGTGGCCACCTTGCGCAGTATCTCTCTCTGGGTACTCCTTACCCGCAGCTGCTGTTTCCTCCTCTTTCTCTGCACTTCACTCGTTGGCAATGTCCTGCAGCATGGGGACGCATCGCCCCGTCGCCAGTTGTTAGGCCCCGAACATAGCCCCAATGAGGAACGCAGGAGCCACGGGATGATTCAACCTTCTCTTCATTTCTCCTCAGTACAACTGCCTTTCCTTTTCCCTGGACCCTCCTCTTCTTCTCTCCTCCCACCTCCCTCCCCTGTCCCCAGTCATCCTCATTAAAGGAGCCCTCTTCCATTTCTCCCCATATAACATGGTCTCTGATCCGCAAGGCTATATTTATGTTTGCCATACGCTGGTTTTTGCACTGCAAAACGTTTTCAAGTTACGATGTCTGTCTGCATTGATATTGTGTGCTTTTGTGTATGCCTGCCCGTGTGTGGATTTTGTATATATCAAATACATAGGGAAGCATTTTTCATTTTTTGTTAAGATCCTTTTTCATTCTGACGACATGAAGGTGGTATTTTGTTGAGTGACGGCTACAGTTGTCATGTTTATTGCTTCATCCTGTTGTGTTATATGAGCAATATGTAACCTTTGTGTATATATTGTACTTTGCCATCTCTTGCATTTAACCATTAGTTAAAAATACATTAACGGGAGACCAGTAGGGGGCGCGGACCATGATGACGTAAAGACGGAGTTCTGCCACACACTGTCATGTGAGGATAACGGCTTCTCCCCGATACTAAGAGCGGTGCCTCTTGATGAAACGGGAACAACTGTGACTGGCACATCCAGTGTGCGGAGCGGAGGAGTATAACGCTCCCCCCCGCCGGTGGTTAGCACAGGCAGGCCGGGCAGGGCCTCGGCAGCGCCATGGTAGGAGCCTCGAGCGAACCAGACGCTCCACGAGAATCCTGCCCATGACCTGGCGGAGCACCAACGCAGCCCATTTACAGCAGGACGTGTGGAGACCGGATCCCCCACAATACTGGAGCAGTGAGAGGCAGCAGTGCACGAACAGTGCAGGGCAGAGGTGGATTGCCCCCCACCCGCGGTGGTGACAGGCAGCCAAGGACGGGCCCAGGTAGCATCGAAGCAGGAGCATTGGAGGCCCAGCAGCAAAGAAAGTTGAGATTTTATTGTGGAGAGACCCAGACCATGGAGCCAGCCAGAAACTCTGGACTTGAACGGCACCTGAGGTGACGAGCTCCCCTAGGCCCAAAAGGTGAAAGGGGGCAGGGGACTGGCCCTACCTTGCAGTGAATAGAAGAGGGTCAGCAGACCTCGCACCACCCACATCCACCTGGGTGAGGACCAGGCATAAATTGCCCCAGGGGCAGGGAGTGGCCCAAGGAGTGCAACGGGCATGCCAACAGCCACAAACCGACTCCCTCCCCGGACTAGTAAGGGACACATTAGGGGTAAATATCTTGGGAGCAGCTGGAGTGTGGTCCAAGCCCCAGAGCACCGAAGAGTGGGGACACCCCATTGATACTAGTCCAAAGGGCCAGCACCCCCTAAGAACGCAGGCGCAAGGGGACATGGGGGATACCCCCAAAAAGCACGGTGGGAGTGGCGGGAGAGGCCCTCACAGGCATCACTTAATCTCTCTGCACCAGAACATACGGCGAACACAGAAGACTCAACGCAGGATTCGGCATGGGGGGGATAGAGCAGATCCAGGCTCGGAACCTGCCCCAAGGCAGCTCCAAAACACCCAGCACACCGGAGAAACCTCAAGGCCAGACCTCACAGCAGAAGGGCCCTGACTCGGGGATAGCAACCCTAATGCGTTTCAGGAGACAATTGGTGGGAGACCCAGGTGGTACCCAAAACAAAAAGGACACCACTGGCCGAGAGCGGAAGCGCATCGGCTCTAACCAGGGACGATTTGTTAGATATCTTTCAGGAAATCAAGGCCATCCGGACTGACATCCCAGCCTCGATATGCGACCTCAAGGATAGGGTCGATAAACTGGAAGATAAAATCGAGGGGATGGAAAATAGCCACCTGCAGGTCGTTCTTCTAGACATGAAGTATGAGGTACGGCTGACAGACCTTGAGTCTAGGGAAGAAGAAAGGTTGCTGAAACTGGACGACTTCGAGAACAGGGAGCGTCGCAACAACTTATGCATTCTCGGGATAAGAGAACCAAAGGGAGAAACGGCCGCAGATGTAGGATGGAAAGTCTAAGGATTGATCAATTCTATCTTCATGGCAGACGGAGGAAAGGATGTCCAATTGGAAAGGGCCAGTAGAGGCAGCGGTGGAGGCGGTAGGGGCACGAGGTCTATAGTGGTCTGCTTCCTGAGGTTCAGGGAAAAGATGGAAGTGATTGAGGAAACTAAGCACCTGGGCAGCATTCAATTCGAGGGGGACACAGTCAAAGTGTTTGAGGATCTGTTGGGTCTTACCCTGTCCAGACGTAGAGACTGCCGCCTCTGTGACCCAATGGCTTACAGAGAAGGACGTCAGATAACACTGGTCCTTCCCCTTTGCAATGACATTGGAAAGAGAAGTGAACTATCGTATCACGAGCAGCCAGGAGGCACAACAGGTTCTACATGACAGGAGTGGCACGCTAATGAGCAAAGCCAGGAAGGGAATTGCAGTGTAAAGAGAAGGATGCCATGGGGCAGGAAATATAAGATGCTGAACACTCCGCATATGGCGAAATAAGACTGAGGCACTTGCAGAGAAATGTAGACTTAATTTGAACAGCCGGACCCAGGCGGACTGCAAAGTTTACAGGCAGAGGTTGGGGAAGGAAGACTATAAGCGAGACGGTGGGTGAAGCATTGGTCACCTCTGATGGCCCATCACCTGGTGGGCATCTCTCAGTGAAAGAAGGGGTCCCAGGATAGGGGGGACATAGTGGAGGGAGATAGTAGGGGAAAGGCGCGAGAAGCAGAAAAGGGAGGTGGGGGATGGGAGCAAGGGGCGAGGACGGTGGGTAGGAGATAGGAGGGGGAAGGGAACAGACCAGAAACTGATGGATATCAGGAGCCCAAGGAGAACAGTGTGGTCAGGACACTTGAGTAACTTTCAGAATGGCACAACTTGACGTAGGGGTCCGAGCCGATGCACTTAAGATGGGGATCTTAAATGTCAAGGGCTGGAATTCCCCAACTAAGCGAGCATTGCTCGGCAGGGAGTTTCGAAACAGGTGTTTACATGTGTTGCTGATCCAAGAGATGAGGCGGATTCAGAGGGATGAAAGGCGCATCCCAGAGGCTCAAGTTGGGCAGACATTCTGGGCATCGGGGCCTACCAAGAAGGGAGGAGTGGGTATCCTCATCATTAGGAGGATTCGCAAAGCTGAGACACAGGTTTGGAGGAGGGAAGACGTGAGGACAATGGTGGTATTAAAAAAAAAATATTTTAATTTTTGTAACAAGCCACATGCCCGCTGGCCTCAGGGCGCACATAAAACAGCGACAGAACGCACAGACACAAAGAACAGGCCGGGGAAGTAGATGAACCAAAACCTAGGCCAGTTAGTCTGGGCTAAGGTTTAAGAGGTGAGTTTTTAAGGCCTTTTCGAAGAGAGGGTATTTCTGTATTTGACGTATAGCAGGCAGAAGAGTTCCAAAGAGTAGGAGCCTGAGTGTCAAAGCTACTGCTACCAAAATGGGCCCGTTTGAATCTCGGCCGAACAAGTACCGTAGCCACGGTTGACCGAAGATTCCTATTGTTTGGCTTGATCTTAATGCGCTCTGTTAGATATACAAAGCTTGAGAGAGACACACATTTATGAGCCATAGTGAGTGCTTTGTGTGATATTCTTTGTATTGTAGAAAGCCAGTGTAGAGTTTTTCTGAATGTGGAGATGTGTGTGCGACACGATAGTTTAAAAATGGCGCGTACTGCATTGTTCTGTGTGACTTGGAGTGCTTGTATGTTGGCAGCAGTAGTGCCGGTCAGCAGACTATTACAAGAGTCCAGCCTGGAATTTATCAGCGCTGTGGACAAAAGAGCACAGTTGTCATTTGTTATGAAATGTCGGATGTATTGTATATGTTTATTAATGAATCCACAGCTCAACCGGATGTTGGATAGATGAGACTTCATTGAAAGTTCGTCTTCCAGAATAACGCCCAGTGTTTTTACTGTTGTAGACTGTTATGACATGATCTGCAATCAGGAAGTTGTAGTAGTCTGGTGTTAACTTGCTCCGAGTATTCTTGGTGGAGACAATCATGAGCTCAGTTTTTTTGTTATTGAGAGCCAAAGAATTACAGGCCATCCAGTTCTGGATGGCACTGCAGATGTTAAGGGTTGCTGCGTCTTTCTTGTATTGACCTCTAAAATGAATGACAACTTGGGTGTCATCTGCGTAGTTTGTGTATTGGACACCCAGGCTGTTCAGTAGGTCTAACAGTGGCTGAATATCCATGTTGAAAAGTAGCGGCGACAGGCAAGAGCCTTGAGGAACACCTCATGTTTGAGCGATGGGAGTAGAGTGAATGTTGCCAACACAAACCCTCACTGTGCGTGGTCCTAAGAAGGAGCAGTTTGTGACCTCTCCGAGTCTTGTCACTAGAAGGGTGTGATCAACAAGATCGAAGGCTGCAGAGAGGTCTAATGGCATCAACAGAGCAGATTGGCTTTTATCTGCCATGCTTGCCAGAGTGGACTTAAAGGCATGGTCTAGTAAAAATTTCTATTTAAAAAATAGATAGGCAACATAAAAAAAAATACTAGCATTCTCTTTTTTAAAACTTCCTATGTAAAATTTTGAGCTATTCAAGCTCAAAATTCGCAAAAGCAAGCACATGGGCGCAGCCATTTTGTGAAATGGAGGCCCTCCTGTGCTGGCTTTTGCTTTTGCGGCACTACTGAAGGAAAAGCCAGGCAGCTGTAGTAAACAAAAGCTACCGCTGGGTGGCTTTCCCTTCATTAGTGCTGTACGCGGAGGATGGGGACCGGAGACCAGAGCAGGAAAGCTGCAGCTGAATCTCGGTAAGTGCTATTTATTTTTTAAAAAAAATAAGCACTAGCTACGTTTTTTTTTCCAAGTTTTCCGGGCTGGAGGAGCCCGGAAAACTTAGAAATAAAACTGCAGCTTTAAAAACGTTGTATTTATGTTTGCGGACGCTTTTGAAGCGACCGCAAACACAAATACAACGTTATTGTGTTGGAAAACGCTGCGTTTTTTCTTTCCAAGTTTCTCAGGCTCCTCCGGCTCGGAGGAGCCTGAGAAACTCGGAAAGAAAAACCGCAGCGTTTTCCAACACAACCGTGTTGTTTCTGCCTGAATCTGCTTTCCCATTTGGGGCTCTCAGGCTCCCAGGGGGCCCGAGAGCCCCAAATGGGAAAGCAGATTCAGGCAGAAACAACGCGGCATTGCGGAAAACAACCGCGTTGTTTGTGCCTGAATCTGCTTTCCCATTTGGGGCTCTCTGGCTCCCCACGGGGAGCACGAGAGCCCCAAATAGGAAAGCAGATTTAGGCAGACACAACGCAGCATTTAGCATTTCCCATTTGGGGCTCTCGGGCCCCCCGTGGGGAGCCTGAGAGCCCCAAATGGGCAATCAGCTGTAGGTAGAAACACTACGCGGCATGTAAACATAACCTGGGACCACCGGAGACCCAAAGTGATAGCCACAGCAGGCAGAAACACAACTCGGTTGTGTTGGAAAACGCTGCGTTTTTTCTTTCCGAGTAGGAGCCTGAGAAACTCGGAAAGAAAAACCGCAGCGTTTTCCAACACAATAACGTTGTATGTATGTTTGCGGTCGCTTCAAAAGCGACCGCAAACATAAATACAACGTTTTTAAAGCTGCGGTTTTATTTCTAAGTTTTCCGGGCTCCTCCAGCCCGGAAAACAGAAAAAAAATGCAGCTAGTGCTTATTTGTTTTTTTAAAATAAATAGCACTTACCGAGATTCAGCTGCAGCTTTCCTGCTCTGGTCTCTGGTCCCCGTCCTCTGCGTACAGCACTAATGAAGGGAAAGCCAACCAGCGGTAGCCTTTGTTTACTACAGCTGGCTGGCTTTTCCTTCATTAGTGCCGCAAAAGCCAGCACAGGAGGGCCTCCATTTCACAAAATGGCTGCGCCCATGTGCTTGCTTTTGCGAATTTTGAGCTTGAATAGCTCAAAATTTTACATAGGAAGTTTTAAAAAAGAGAATGCTAGTATTTTTTTTTATGTTGCCTATCTATTTTTTAAATAAAAATTTTTACTAGACCATGCCTTTAAGGTCAAACATAGCAGTCTCTGTGCCATGATGAGCCCTATAGCCCGATTAACGAGTGCCTAAAATGTTTTGCTTTTCAACATGAGCTTGGAGTTGGATATATGCAGGATTATCAAGGACCTTCAGAATAACAGGTACATGTTTTATTTTTTTTATTTGTTTATGGTTAAAATAAACCTATACAAAATCATGATGAACTACATATAAATACCAAAGCATTAATCACTTATAAAATCATTCACAATCAGATAAAATATACCACACATATATTTTCAACCTAATAATAATAAAAAATTAAATTCACATGGTCTTCTTCATAAAGTACACAAACATTAAACTTAGCATAACTTCCAATTTCGAACTCCAATAACAAAGGTACATTAGTGGTGGGTCGATAGTTGTCTTTATTTGTTGGATCTAAGTTGTCTTTTCTCAGTAGCAGGGTTATCAATGCTGATTTCAAGGCCGATGGAACCGTGCCCTCATCAAATGATAAATTGATCAGCTTGGTGAGCCAGGGGATGAGAAGAACTAGTGATTATTTAAAGATACTCGTTGGACAATCATCACCTGGGCAGGATGTGGCTTTAAGATCCTGTATCACTTTAAGCACTTGTTTCTCTGAGTAGTGAGAGAAGGAAAACAGAGGAATATTGTCTGGATTGTTGGTGGGCGAGTTGGTGGTGTGGCCCAAAAATACAGGTTCCCTGCGGTTAAGGAAGTTTAAAATAGTTTCCTTATGGGCGGTGATTTTAGATAAAAACCCATTGTGGATATCTTGACACCACTCTGAGTCCTTAATAGGGTTGTTCGAAGGAGCTGGACTATGTTGGAAGTCTGCCAGAATTTGAAACAGTTCTCCAACATTGAACTGGGCATTAATAATTCCTTTATTGTAGTGAGTAGCTTTGGCGGAGGTGATGAGTGCTTTAAATACCAGTACGGATTTTCTGTAAGCAGAAAGAGTATCAGAATTAGGGTTCTTCCGCCAGGATCTTTCTAAGGCCTTTTTGGATTGTCTAGTAATACCTTCTTCTGAGAACCAGGTATTTTTATGGCTTCAGATTTGGTCTCTTTCATTTTTATGGGGGCTAGTTCATTAATGACTTGCTTGATGGCGAAAGTAAGGTGCTCAACTAAAGCCGAAAGAGTCGGCGAAATTAGCAAGTGGCTGTAAGTTAGATGACAGCAAAGTAGAGAACTTTGTGGCCTGTAATGTTCTTTAAGTTACTAGTCAGCTGACAAATACGTGGGTAAGTATTGCGTTTAGGAGGGGGATTAGGCAGAGTGAGTGTCGCCTGAATGAGAGTATGGTCCGACCAGATTTATGGGACCACTGTCAATTAAGATGTATCGATATTTTGTGAAATAAGCCAGACAAGTATGTGAACACTTTTTTATGTTGGTGTGTTTACCCATTGTTTTAAGCCTGTGGAGTATAGTAGGCCGGTGCCAGCTTTATCGAACGAGTCGTTTGCCCAAAAGTTGAGATCACCCATTATGATGAGAGGACTTTGATTTGGAGATTTGTGCAATCAGATTGAGGAGAAGTTGTTCCTCGAAGGAGGGCATGTCCTTGGGATTGGGGGGCGACAAATTGTTAGCACATTGAGGGATGTGTGGGGAGTAGTTCTAATCTTTACCCATAAGGATTCACATCAGTCAGGTGTAATGTGAGGCATAAAATGACAGTTGAGGCTTGATTTGCACATTAGCGCAACTCCTCCTCTGCCTTGTGTGCGATCTGCTCTGTAAAGAGTGTAGTCATCAGGTGTAGAGAGCGTGGCTTGAGTGGGTAGATTTAAGTTAAGCCAAGTTTCCGTTATTCCCAAAATATCAGGATTATGTTCGGTAACATGGTCTACGATTTCAAAGCCATGTTTAAAAAGTGTGTGTTCAGCAGTGAGAGTGACAGAACCAGCAAAGGTGTTATACTTTGGAATCTGGCACCCTGAGAGTGCAATGCTTGTTTGAGGCACATGGTGCGTAGAGCGCGTACTAAGATGTACAGTAGGGTTTAAGGTAGTAGAATTGACCTACCAGCGCAGTGAAAAGATGCAGATGAACACTTGAGTCTGCTGTGAGAATCTTTGTGAAAGGCGAGTGAGAGGTGTGGCAAGCCGGCGAGCTGCGGCGATGACCGGTGAAGACCGGCACGTCGCAGAAGCACCAGCGCTGAAGCGACTGAACTCCCAATAAGTAGCTATTCATTCTGGGTAATGTAGTCTATTAAGACTACAGCAGGTACACGTGAGAGTACTTGCTCTCTGTCAGGCACACAAAAAGGATTCACACTTGCACAAAAGGAGGTAACTTCATGCGCAGAAAGTAGCACGTAGTGAACAGAGATTACGAGCACTGAGAGACCAATGAATGAACTGAGAAAATACGGCGGTGAAACTGAAACTAAGCTGTGAACGGCTTGCGTAACAGACAGCAAGCTACATGCCCTAAGCGAGTGAGCACTTCACTTAATAGCCCCAATACCTGAAAAGGAAAGCTGAGATGTAGAAGAGTAACAGCTCTTAAATAATAGCCGCGTCAAGACCGGCACGTTGCAGAAGCGCCAGCACTGAAGTGCCTGAACTCCCAATAAGTAGCTAGTAATTCTGGGTAGTGTAGACTGCTAAGACTACAGCAGGCACACGTGAGAGTACTTGCTCTCTGTCAGACACACAAAAAGGATATACACTTGCACAAAAGGAGGTAACTTCATGTGCAGAAAGTGGCACGTAGTGAACAGAGATTACGAGCACTGAGAGACCAATGAATGAACTGAGAAAATACAGCAGTGAAAGTGCAACTAAGCCGTGAACGGCTCACATAACAGACAGCAAGCGGCCTGCCCTAAGCGAGTGAGCACTTCACTTGATAGCCCCAATACCTGAAAAGGTATCTTGGACTATGGAGGGAGTTCTGGTGACCATCGCCACAGTGTACTGCTCGAATATGGTTTAGTCCCATTTCTTACCTGGAGTCATGGGAGAGATACAGTGGGACTTGTTGGGAGGGAACTTTAACATATGGGCAGGTCGGCTCATGGATCACAGTGGGGCTCAGTGTACACCCGGACAGATCAGGGTTTAATTGATGTTTGGAGGGCATGCCACCTGGCCCCAAGAGACTTTACTTTCTTTTCCCCGGTCCATGGGTCCCGAAAGTGGATAGACTGCCTGGTTTGCTCACCATCAACATGCCCAGAGAGTAACAACCAGTGAAATCAGTCCCATTAGCTGGTCGGACAACGACATGGTCGACATGGGTGTAGTGTTGATGGGCCTCAGAACTAGAAAATCATTATGGCACTGTAATGATATCCTACTAAAGGATCTGGCCTTAGCCAAGGAAATGAGAGAAGCTATAGAGGAGTACTTCAGAATAAATGACACTAGAGAGGTAGACCTATGTACGGTCTGGGATGCAGCTAAAGGCATTTGGAGAGACCTTTTGATAAGGGAGGGTGCCTCGAAGAAGAGGGTTAGGCTCCACCAAACGGACAAATTGAGGGGAGATCCGCAGGCTGGAAGATGAGGTACCCGAGCGAGGGAAGAAGGACGATAACAAACTGAGAATGGCAAGAGAGAAATTAAGTGAGTTGAGGGAACTTGAAGTGGGGAAGGTGGTATCAGGCCTTTCTTAAACAAAGATACTATGAGAAGGGGGACAAAGTGGATGCGCTGCTGGCATCGAGTCTTAATGGTCAGAGAGCAGACAGGAGGGTCTCCGAAGTTGTGGACAATTACACTCTACGACAGGTAAAGTTACCCAGCAATTTGCCACATTCGGAAAAGAGAGGGAGGTGGGGGGGGAGCTTGACAGATATTTGAGTGAGGTCTCCCTCCCAACCCTCCAGGAAAGTGAGGTCATGGATCACACAGGAGGAAGTACTGCAAGCTATTAGCGGACTTAAGGTAGGTAAGGCACCTTGTTACAATGGTTACACAGCAGGATTCTACAAGGCATTTGCGCGAGGCTTGGCCGAGCACATGGCTCAATTGTTCAATAACATCCTGACCTTGCGGAAGGCACCCCCCTCGTTCAAGAGAGCACTAATAACTGTTATACCTATGGTGGGAAGGGACCCAAAGAATTGTAAATCCTACTGTCTGATCTCCCTTTTAAATCTTGATGCTAAGATCTTCACCAGGATTCTGGCCATGAAAATGGAGGGGCTCATGCCAAAATGAGTCCATTCTGACCATGTGGGGTTTATCCAGGGACGACAGGGGGGGTCGACACAGTGCGTTAAACACTATATCTGATGGAGGCCACCGTGAAAAAAGAGGGCAGCCGAGTGCTGATCTCCCAGGTTGACTGGGACTTCCTTCATGGGGTTTTGCAGAAGTACTGGATGGGGGACCGGTTCCTCAAGGGGGTACGGCATTGCACGATTCCCCGGTGGCTCGTGTGACAGTCAATGGGAGACTATCGAGGCCCATCAATCTGATGAGGGGCACGAGGCAGGGCTGCCCTCTCTCGCCACTCCTGTTTGCACTTACGATGGAGGTGCTGGAAGAACAGCTTAGAAGGGCCCCACAGGTGGAAAAGATAAGGTTCAATGACAGGGAATTGAAGGTGGGGTTATTTGCAGACGACATCCTGTTGCACCTGGTGAACCTCCTGAGCTCAACCCTGGCAGCCCTAGAAATAATTGAGGAATATGGATATTTCTCGGGCTTTAAGGTGAACAAGGACAAATCAGTCATGTTTCCTTTTGCAGGGGACGACCAAAGAGATGTTGAAGTGCTCTGGCACTTGGGGTTGGAAATTCAGCGGGAAAGCATACAATATCTGGTAGTTACCAATGTTAGGCCGGGAGAATCCAGCCAATTAACCCCCTCTGTTTAACACCCTGTTTTTATTGAAAGGGTGGTATGGGCCAAGGGACAGATCTTGTGGATGGGGATGCTCAATGCCCTAAAAATGAACCTGCTACTGAGGGTTCTGTACATGTTTCAAATGTTGCCCGTCAGGGCCCCAGAGACACTCTTGAAAGAAGACCTGACGTTATACTATGTGGCTGCTCAGAGCAGCGGTCCCACACCTGAGGGAGGACCGCAAGAAACGATGGGTTTTCCAGGAAAACCAACCCCTGAGCCTGGCGATGGTAGGGGAATGGCTCTGGGTCTCTACAGGTCAGCTCCCGAGGAGTATTAGTGAACACCTGTTTCTGGGGGTTTACTGGGAGGTGTTAAATAAAGGAGCCTGGATGCGAAGAATAACCTCATGGCCCTCCCCAACGAGTCATATCTGCCCTCTCCCCGGTACGGGACGAGATACCTGAGCTGGATAAATGTCAAATATGGTTCGAGGCAGGACTCCCCAGAGTCGGTCAACTGTGGGAGTGGGGGGAAATGTATAGGCCTTCAAGAGCTGGAAATTAGTCTGGAGATAGGAAGGCTTTCTGTGCCTCTTTACCCCTGAATGAAAGGGGTTTTCACAGCAGAGAAATGGAAGGAAAAGATACAGAGAGACCTCACCCCAGTCGATAAAGGTTTTTGATGGACACACGGAGATGAGGGTAACATCTCACTACTTTATAGAGCCTTGCTGGAATCCACGGGGAATGCAGTGGAGGGCCTCCGAGAGAAGTGGGTGCGGCATATAGGCCGGAAATTGGATAGACATCTATGGTAACTCATGTGTAGGAGGGCTTATAAAACGTCTATATCCTCCCAATACAAATTCCATGGCCTGAAGCTACTACACCGGTGGCAATATGACCCGATGCGGTTATCTAAAATGTTTCCTACTGTGAATCCCATATGCTGGCATGGTTGCGGGCACAGAGCTGACTACTGTCACATGTGGTGGGGTTGTCCGAAGGTCCAGATGTATTGGGCAGAGGTTCTGGGGTGGATCGAAAGATGTGTGGGGGTAGGGAATTGATGTTGGAGCCTATGCTTGTGGTGTTTGGTCTGGATAAGCAGAAGGAGCAATGGCAAAGACACATGCAGTTATAGGATTTAAGTTGACTCTGCGGGGAAAGGTGCCCGAGCACCACAAGTTTGGATTGTGTGTTTTAGGCCCAAAGGTTTATATTCAAGTTGTTATGTGGTTCAAAGGACTGGTAGGTGGGAAGCGGTGGGGGGGGAATACGTACATACGAAGGTTTCAGAGTTGTAAGCCCTTAGAGAGGGCATGTGCCCTCATGTGGATTTCTATTTTCCAATGTTGTTTTGAAATTAATACAATCCAAATTAGAAAACAAATACATTAACAATTCATTAATTGACAGTGTCCTCTACAGCTGTATGGTCTTTACGTTTGTCTTGTGGGCTCTGTTTATCAAAGGTTCATGGATTGTCTTGTCCTGACATCAATTATCATCAGATAAAGTGTCATTGCTTTGATGTTATACTAATCACAAAATAGCATTTGACAGAAATAGTGTGTAAAAAAAAAATGTTTTTCCTTTCCAAAGCTTTTGAGAGGGGAATGGGAACTTGTACTTTTCTAGTTTTGGCCCACAGGTGGCTCCTTAGTGACACCTAGTGAGGGGAACACATCCGCTACTATAAGGCACACGCCTCTAAACAGAATAAGACCGACTATTTGTGCTGAGGGCTAGTCATTAAGTTTAGAATCTTGTATTGGTATAACAAATACACATGGAATTATTTGCGTGTAAAACGGGGATTTGCATGCCATTCTGCCTGCAAATCCCTGTTTGACGAATGAGGGTTTGCGGGCAGAATGGTACGCAAATCCCTGTTTTACACGCAAATAATTCCAGGATTCACGGATGGTATAATGAGGATTCAAATAACAAGTCAGAATAACATTCGTAATCTGAACAGTTTTTTTTTTAATGAAGAACCATACTTCTTTAGTGATAACGGGCTGATGACAGTTCAAATGGCCCTTGTGAAAATGTGCAATTCTAACCCAACTGAAAGGCAAATATTTTTGACATTTGCAGGGGGCCCCGTAGGCGGGAAGGACTGGTCCCGCTTGCGAGGACATTGTGTGTGGAAGGGCACGATAACGGGATGACGTGCCACGCTGGTCGTCACTGATTGGATGGTGGAACTGCGTCGCACATGATGTTTGATATGATATGATAGTTTATTTATATAGCGCCTATACACAATGTGTTTCAAAGCGCATCAAGGCAAGGGAGGGAACAAGGGAAAATACAATGATATTCTTACAGGCCATGAACAGGAAGGATGTGAAATTAACTATCGTACTCAGCCTGATGACATTTCAGATAGTGCAAGAGCTCAGACATAGATGAGTAAGTGAGGGGGAGAGTGGGAATGAAATTGAAACAGACAGGTGACTACTGTACTAGGCTGACAACATTTCTGGTAGAGCCGGAGAAAAACAAAAGGGGAGGGAGAGGGGTGCAGAAAGGGAGGGGAGGAACAAAACAAGCGACTATCGTACTAGGCCTGACGACATTTCCGATAGTCCTGGAGGGGGGCAACTACGGGGGGGCAGACAAGGTAGCTATCACACTAGGTCCAGGGACACTTCTGATAGTGTAAGTGCATAGAAGAAAGTAAGGGGAGGAGGGGAGGAGATAGGAAAAGGAAGAAAGGGAGAGGAGGAGAGAACAGAGAGTAAGCAGTCAAAAAGAGTGGAGAAGCAACAGGGGAGAGCAAATACAATTGCAGAAGTCACATATTGTTGCAAGCCAGGATACAAGATGAAGATGGGAACAGCATGATTCAGGGCCACCATGAGTACAAGATGCAAAGGAAGTCCAGCGTGAGAGTTAAGAAAGGGTGACGGACGTGAATCAATGAAGTCCATAAAAGTCAAATCCAGCATTGGCCACAAGACGGTGATGGTGAAACCAGAATGTATCAGGACAGATTCCTGCAGAAGTAGGCTGGTGGAGGGGCAGGGGTGGGGGGCGCAGGGTAGAAGAATCAAAGAAAACGGGCAACACCTAGATGAACGACTCCTTTCGGAGGAGATTCTTAAAAGGGAGACGCAATGGCGGCTCGGGGCAGCGGCTCCGTCGGAAGAGGAGATTGCGGCCACCATTGCAGTGTTGCAGGCAGCAGGACAGAGGGAGGTGTTGGTTATCCGGGTAAGGCAGAGGGGGCTGGGGTCAAAAATAAAACAAAGGGCAAGTGAGGGAAATGGTCCAGAAGGGCCATCTGAGGTGGGAAAGAGTGTAAGAGGGAGGCCTAAGAGGAGAGCTGCATCAGCAGGTGTAGCTGCAGCAGTGTGGGCTTGTAGCAGCCCAAAAAGAAAAAAAGAAGGGTGGGGATGAGAGTAAGAAGGTGGGACAGTGGATTGGGGAAGGCACAGGTGAGCACATACTAAAAACCTCAAAGAAAGAGGGTCACACAAAAAAGGGAGCAAAAAAGAGTGGTGATGTGAAAGAAGTTGGGGTGGAAAAAGAAAGGAGTTACATAATGAAGAAGGGGCACATGAGAAAAATAAGTCAAAGTATATTAACACAAGGAGCTGAAAGTGTTTTTGAGAACAAAGAAAATGGGAGTGATGAGGAGAAGAGGTTTGGATTTGGAGGACAGAGGGTAGATACCGAAGTGAAGGCAATATAGGGGGTACAAAGGAAGTGTGACGGTGCACGAGAGGCAGACAAGAAGGAGAGAGAAAAGAAAGGGGTGGCAAATGAGAAGGAGGTACGTGCCCGGGTGTCGACCGGCCGCAGGAGAGGGGGACAACAGAAGGTGAAGAGGGGTTGAGAGTACAGCAGTCGCCGCCATGGACAAAATATATGGCCGGGGTAGCCTGGGAAGAGAATATCGGAGAAGGGGACATGCAGGCAACTAGGCAACTAGAAGCAAGATAGGAAAATAAAGGTGAAAGAGGGTTTGGGAGAAAGGAGGTGTGCTACAGCTTTACAGATAGAAAGGATAAAGGGGAGAAAAGAAAATGACAGGTGGAAGGAATATGGGGTGGCCAAAGATACCAGAAGAAAGAATGGGGGGATGGATATGAAGAATGTGCAAGGTCAAAAGAGGGATGGGTTTGGTCGCCAATAGAAAGAATGGAGCAACAGGTGGAAAAGGGAGAGTGGTGGGTTTAGAGAATGGAGAAGCGTGCAAAAGGACACAAGAGAGAAGCATGACTGGCAGGAGGAGTGGCACAGAACTAAGAGAAAGTAGACAGATGGAAGGGACGTCTGCACACAGGCTGCAGTTTTGGTAGAAGTAATGGGCAATGAAAATGAAGCGAAAGAAGTGAATGACATATGGTCATGGTGTGGAAAGGGAGTGGGGGAGAGGAGAAGGCAGAAGGACAAGAGCGAATGGGAAAGCCAGGATAGGTGGTGGAGATTGTGGGATGCTCTTGTAAAGGAAAAGCCCAAGAACATTGGTTGTGATGAAGGAAAAATAAAGAAGAGAGGAATGAAAGAGGGCCTGACAGTGGAAGTGTAATAGGTAAAGAAGGGAGGTTAGTTGACAATAGAGGAAGTATAGAAAAAAAGAAAGGATAATGCAAGGATGAGGACTGTGAAGGGGCAGCAGGCAAAGGAAGAGTTAAAAAGAAAGAAGTGGAGGTTGTAATAAGAGAAGGAAGGGACAGATGCAGACAAGAAAAATGATAAGCAGATATTGCCATATATGTGGGGAGCAAAGCCTCTAGGGCTGCACCTCACATTGGCTACAAAAGAACCCATTTGGAGGGGAGAATTTGTGGAGATATTTAAGTTGTTACACAGAGAAGTAAGATGTAAAGAATGGTCAAAGGAAGAAGAAAGGGAATTAGCTAGGTGTCCTAGGGAACCAACGAACAGTGAGAATTGGACATCTGCTTTCCTCATATATGCCAGCAGATATATACTGTGAAACGTTCTCTGAGCAGAGTGTGGTGCTATTTAAATACATGGATGTGGTGAGGAAGGTGCAGATACATTTTGGAGGGTTTTCATGGTTAAAATATGATGAGGAGTTCAGGTCACAGATGGCAGAGGATGAAGGGGAAGATTGGGGAGAAATCGATGCAGAGCTATGGCTGCAGTGGAGGCCTCCCACGAGGCCAGTGGTGTGCACCTAGACGGCAAGTAGACTGCTGGGGCCGTTTGTGCCTTTCAAGGATGGCCCGTTTAAAGAAGGATGGGCAATCAGAGAGGGGGATATGGTGATCGGGGAGCATGCTGGGCTTACAACAGAGGGGCATGTTCCTGGGCGGCATGCAAGTACAAGCATGAATGCACAAAATGCACCAGACGGCATCCCCTCACCAAATGCTGGGGAAGAGAAAATGAGGGAGGAGGTAGGGGCTCTGGGAATTGGAGGGGGCTCTGGGAAAATGGGCATACTCCGGTTAATGCAAACAAATTGAAGGAGTGGCTATAATTTTACCCAGACAAGGAGGCAGCAAAGTTACTAACAGAGGGATTTGAGAATGGCTTCAGGATACCGTATAAGGGTCCAAGAGTGGGAAGATGGGCAGAGAACTTAAAATCTATAAAAGAACATTTAGTTTTAGTGGTGGGCAAGTTAAAGAAAGAAGTGAGGGAAGGAAGAATGGCTGGTCCATTTAAACACAGTCCATTGTCAAATTTGATAGTTTTGCCTATGGTATTGTGCCTAAAAGAGAAAAAAGGCGAGTTTTGGATGCTTCATCATCTGTCATGGCCAGGGGGGAGTCTATTAATGATTACATCAACCAGTTAGACTGCACAGTGACTTATGCTAGCATTGATGATGCAATTGCACTAATTAAGGCATGTGGGATTAAGGCTCAAATGGCAAAATGTGTTGTGAAGTCAGCATTCAAGGTGTTACCAGTACCCCCAGTTTATTTTCAGCTATTAGGTATTCAGTTTGAGGGTGGCATATGCGTCTACAAAGCATTGTTCATCGGATGCGCAGCAGCGTGTGCATTATATGAGTGTTTCAGCACTTTTATAGAATGAGCATTGATGACACAATGTGGATCAAAGAATGTGGTGCATTACCTGGATGTTTATTTGATAGTGGGAAAAAATGCAGAGGAATGTGACCGGCTACTAACAATTTCAAAGATTAACAGGAACTGAGCATTCCACTGGCATTAGAAAACACTGAAGGTCCAGCATCAGTGCTGGCATTTCTGGCCATTGAATTGGAAGCAAAAAGAATGGAATCTAGACTACCTTTGGAGAAGATTGGAAAATTGAGAGATAAATTGTACGAGTGGCGTCAAAAGAAAAGTGTGAGGTGTGGGCAATGCAACAGCTTTTGAGACAGTTGAATTTTGCTTGCAGTGTGGTAGCACCAGGAAGGGCATTTTGTAGACTGATGGCATTGGCAATTGCAGGTGCAAAAAGACTGCATCATAGAATTAGGGCGACCGCTTGGATGAGACAGGACCTAGAGGTGTGAAGGTGTTTTCAAGATCCAATGGAATATCAATGTGACTGGATGACTGGCTGAAATATTGGAATGGGCAGACTTTTTCTGGCACGGCTGGGGCAAAGGGTTTCAGAGTGTACTAGGAAGGGAAGTGGTGTGCGGTGGTATGGCCAGCAGAATGGGCAGAAGAGATGCATAGTATTGAGTTTTTGGAGCTTTTTCCAGTGATAGTGGCTTTGGAACTGTGGGGCAGATTCTTGAAAAACAAATGAGTAGTGTTCAGGGTTGATAGCGAGAGCATTGTGGCAGTGATCAATAGGCAGTCTACCAAAGATGTGGGGTTACTGAAGTTACTGCGAAGGATGGTGCTAATCTGTTTGAAACTGAATGTAATTTTCAGGGCAAAACATATTGCAGGGGCAGCTAATAATATTGCTGATGCACTATCTCGTTAACATTGGTTGAAATTCTGTGGGCTGGCACCAGAGGCGGACGAATGGCTGACAGATATGCCCCTCCAACTGCAGAACTTGGGGATCAAGAAGTGATGGAACTGGTGGAAGGGTCTTTGGCTGCATCAACTAGAGCATCATACAGGCTTGCTTTGAAAGAGTTTGAGGGAAGTGCTAAAGAGAGACGAGGTTCGGGACGCAGGGTCGACATAGAACGGAGGGATGATGTGGTGGATTTCATAATGATGCTTATTAAGAAGGGATACCCACCAGTGACTATGACTGCTAAGCTGGCAGGGGTGGCATTTTATGGGAAGTGTTTTTGGGGTTATGAACACTCAGCAGGTGAATTGGGGAAGAGGATATTAGAAGGGTGGGCTAGGAGGAGGGGAACGCAGAAAGATTGTCGCAGGGTTATGTCAGTGGGTTTGCTCAAGAGACTGTTGGTAGGGTTAGAGGTGTTGCCTTCCTCTGTTTGGGAAGTGCATTTGTTTAAAGCTATGTTTACAGTTTTGTTTTTTCGAGCATTTAGAGTGTCAGGATTGGTGGCCGGAATAGGTTGGGAGGGTTTGAGGGTGGACAAAGTGGCATGAACAGAAGGAGTGCGATTATGGATAAGACAGAGCAAGACGCATCAGAAAAAGAAAGGGGTGGTGGTTGAACTGGGGAGGTCTGAAAGCAGGGAAATATGCCCAGCGAGGGCATTGATGTTATTTGGAATTTGGACAAAAAAGAGCCCAGCGGAGTGAAGTGGGTTTTTTCGTACATGACAATGAGGAACGGGTAAAAGGAGGACAGGTGTTAGCCGTGCTGAGGAAAGGTTTAAAAAGGGTGGGAGTTGACTCAAAGGAGTTTGGTACACACTCATTACGTATTGGAGCTGCATCGGAAGTGGTTGGGTTGGGCTTGGGTGAAAAGGAGATGAAATTATTGGGGAGGTGGAAGTCGTGCAAGTTTAGATTGTATGTAAGGGATGTGAAGAATATGTAGTGGAATATGGTGGATGGTGACGGTGCTCCCCTTTTGTCATGTATCTAGTACCAATGATGCCGAAGGAAGTGTGGATTTGTGGACACTTTTTAAATGGGCCTGGAAACAAGCAGAGACAAGGGCTTTTGGAAAACAGCTGGGAAGAGCTTACAGTGAGGTGGAACTCGTATGGTCAGGGGTGGGGGGCATGAAATGGGACAGTTGATGCCAATGTTGTTTGAATTAAGGGATAGAAGACGAATGGCAGATTTGTTGATCATTCATTTTGGGGAAAATGACTCAATACAATGCCCCGGGCTAGAAATAATAAAAATGATAAAGAAAGAACTGTGCCTTATTAAGAAATTATCGAATGGCACAGAAGTGGTATTGACACAATTGTTCCCACAAAGAGTATGAAGGGACACTGGCGTAACAGGGCCCCCCGCATCCCCTGCGGTGCAGGGGGGCCGCTAGCACAGGCCTCGGAGGGGGCCCCACTTGTGGAAAAAAATGGAGACAAAAATGAAAAAAAAAATTCAAAATCTTTTTTTAAAATTTCTTTTTGAAATCACTTTGCCTTCATAAAGACAATATTTCTGTGACAGAAATAATGCCTTTATGAAGGCAGAGTGACTACAAAAAGAAACTTTCTTTTTGAAGTCCGAGGGCTCCACTTACCCTATGACATGGAAGATCCCAGGCTGGAGGACTCCATGTCATGGGGTGGGGGAGCCCTATGACTTCAAAACGAAATAGTTTATTTTTGAAGTCATTCTGCCTTCATAAAGAAATGATTTCCGTCATGGTTTGGTCCTTAACAGAAATAATTTCTTTATGATTTCAAAAAGAAACAATCAGTCGCCAAACTTGTGCTTTTTTCCAGCACCCGCGAATGGGCAATTACCGGGTCATTACGGCCCCGCCTGATCCGGTAATTGCCCATTCGTGGGCACCGGAAAAAAATGCTCCCCATTCCCATTTGATCCCCATAGGGTTCAATGGGAATGGGGAGCTTGGATGCACCAGCACCATTCAGAATGGTGCCGGTGCATCCGACATGCTCTCTGCTCGCGGGTGCCGGTATGCCCGCCAGGTCAGACCTGGCAGGCGGGAAGGCACCCGGGAGCAGAACTCGTAGTTTGCTGGTCTGGTAACAACGGTACCGGCAAGCTTACCGGTACTGTTGTTACCGGACCAGCAAACTTATACTGAGGCCCAATTTCTTTTTTAAGTAATAGGGCTCCCCTCAACCCAATGGCGTGTGTGAGTGTATTGTGAAAGGGTGTACACTTAAATGTGGAGGTGGCTGCCTGCTTGAGTGTATGGTGAAAGGGTGCAGACAAATGTATGGGCGACTGGGTGTGCGTGTGTGCCTGTACGGTGAAAGGGTGCACACTTAAATGTATGAATGGCTTCCTAGGTGTGCCTGTATGGTGAAAGAGTGCACACTTAAATGTAAGGATGGCTGGGCGTGCATGCGTGTATATGGTGAATGGTGTTTGTGCTTGTGTTCAGGGGCACAACAAAACCTACATTTCGGGGGGCCGATCCTTCACTTTTTGGTAGAGGTTTTAACTTCATGGGTGATGGGGGAGGCAAACTTATTTGTGTGGGGGCATCTAACTTCTTTACGCATTTTAATGAGACTATTCTAGTGCAGCTTCAATGTTACAATCAGTTTACTCTCTCATTTAAGTGTGAAAGCACCCACCTATGAACTGTTGTGAGAATGAAGTCTCCTGTTCCCTTTCTACCCTTCCAATCACTTCCCTGGCATGAAAGTACTAAACCCACATCACAATTTCAATTGTCTAAAAAATTTGCCATTTGGATCCAGGTACTAACAGTGAAATGCTTTACGTTAGTAACTACTGGGCCCTTGTTAACAGCGAAACCCAGGTGCCATTTAACATCTGTGTCCTGTTCTGTCCGGTAACTGCTCTGAAGGTCAGCCAGGTTGAGTCACCATAGCCCAAAGTTTCTGGGGGTGAGTGCTGCAGCCCAGTCAACTGAATATTGTTAGGTCCCTACTTGTGTTTAATGCCTTAATTACTTATTGGTAATCGTCATTACTCTTAGCCCTATTCTTCCTTGTCTCTGTACTTGTGTATGAGGCAGTACTTGTGTAGGAGGGAATATGTCTCATACACAAGCACTGAGAGGAGGTAGAGGTACATGCAGGTAATGCCTGACTAAGCTACCTCCATATTCATTACTCCTAATCCCACTCTTCCTTATCCCAGTACTTACCTATGAGGTAAGGAGCCTCAAACGTAAGCTCTGGGACAAGGAAGAGGGAAGTGAAGGTAATTCTGGGCCAATGAGCTGATTTTGGAGGTTGGGGTAGGGCATGGGAGGCAGAGGGGATGTGTGGGTGGTGGGATTGTGCGATAAATCATAATGGTTGTCCATGTCCAGGCTAAGCAGGCATGATATGTGGTATTAGTGGCTAGAGAGGCATTTAGGTGCACCCAGTCTAGTTATTCCTCAGTTTGGTATGACTTTTATTTGACTGCGCATTTCTGATAAAGCAGTCCTGCTAAGTGTAATTACCTGGCTAGATTGGCATTTGGGTTCTGCCAGTCTAGCCATTTCTCACTGCAGCATTGTATATTTTTTGAGCATCTGTGATAGAATTATATGATATAAGTCTATTAAAACCCGCCTATACACAAGTGTTTCTTGGCGCGACAAGCAATGGAGTGAAGATAGAGGGTGAACAAGACAAATGATCTTACTAGGCCTTGTGTCATTCAAATCGTGCCAGTGCGAGAATGAGAAATGCAAGGGGAATTGGAGGGGGGAAGTGCAAGGAAGAAGGGAGGGGAAAACAGGGCTGTAATGCTCTGAGTTAGTGCAGCCAGGACATTGAGGCTCTCGGTAGTGCAAGGAGAACAAGGGACAGTAGGGTTACAGTTACAGTCCCTAAGTGCATGGTAGGCCGGAGGCAGTGCAAGGGTGACTGATCGAGAAAGAGCCTGGATTCAGTGAGACTCTGAGGGTAGCCAAGCAACCAGTCAGTACAGCAGACAGGTAGGTCAGCAGGGGAGGGAGAGAGTAAAAGCAGAGGAGAAGAGGAAAGTTTTGAGCTGCTTCCGGAACATCAGGTGGTCTGCTAAAGTTTGAGAGGGGCAGGGAGGCCATTCTAGAGGGAGGCACCTGCAGGGGAGAGAGATCTACCCCCACTCCCCTGCCTGAAGAAGCGTCTAGCCCTTAGAGAGTCGCAGGTAGCCGGGGGAAGGGCTAGAGAAAAAAGGTATTTTGGAAGAGAGCGTTGGATGTAGTGTGGGCCAGACCTCAGAAAGCTTTGTGGACAATTCAAAGGGTCTTGAACTTGATTCTTGCAACAACCGGGAGCCAGTGGAGAGATTTCAGGGCTGTAGAGATATGATCCATGGGCTGTGGCCAAGGATAAGTCTCGATGTCCTGTTCTGGAATAGTTGCAGAGGGCGGAGGGTAGAGGAAGACAGCTTGAGAAAGAGGCTGTTGCAGTAGTGCAGCCTAGAGAGAAACAGGGCTCTGGAGACAGTGAGCTTCTGGGGGAAAGTGAGAAAGGGAAGAGTCCCTTTGAGGAGGAGCAGCTGGTAGGTAGTGGGACTTCTTGGCAATGTCCGAGATGCTAGGAGAGAAAGAGAGAGTGGAGTCGAAGATGACACTAAAGGTTTTTTGCCTCACAGGAAGGAGGAAGAAGAGGGCCCAAGGTGGGCGGCCAGAGTGAGAGAGGGAAACCAGGGGCAGGAGTCCCAATGAGACGGATCTCCATCTTAATGGCACTAAGGTAGATATCGTTGGAGGTGCACCAATCCTGATTCATGGATAGACAGTCAGGAATGAGCAAGAGATGAGAGGAGCCTGAAGGAAAGCTGAGTGTCATCCCTATAACACAGTTAGAGGAGAAGGTAGAGATCAGGTGGGCCAAAGGGGCCAAGTAGAGGTTGAAAAACCAGGGTGAGAGGATAGAGCCCCGGGAATGCCGCAGGTAGAGAACGAGGTGGCAGAGAGAAAGGGACCAAGTTGGTCCTGGGAGGGGCAGTCCAAGAGGAAGGAGGTCAGCCACTCCAGGGTCAGATCCGTGATGCCCAGATTCTCAGAGTCGATTGATCAGGATGGCGTGGTTGACTGTGTCGAAAGTAGAGGAAAGATCAAGGTGGATTAGGACAGAAGGAATGCTGGAATAAAGGTTAGAGAGCAGATCTTCACAGGTGTTCAGGAGCGAAGTTTCGGTGCCTCTGGCAGCTCTGAAGCCAGACTGATGGTCATGGAGACAACCAACAGATTCAATGTGGAGAATAAGCTGGGAGATGGGCAGCTTTTTTTCAAGAGTTTGCCCAGGAATGGGGTGATGGAGATTGGGCGATAGTTTGCCGGAAAGGTAAGATCAGCAGAGGGCTTCTTGAGGAGTGGGTGCACAAGGGAGTGCTTAAGGGCAGAGGTGAAGGTTCCAGCGGTGAAAGAGTGATTACAGAAATCGGCCAAGGTGCAGCGAGGGTGTCAATATGGTTCTTGATGGTTGTGGAGGAGCAGGGGAGCACCTGTTTGGAAGGCACTTTCATGAATCGGACTTGTCTAGAAACCTTGTCAGGTGTTGTCAGAGGGAAAGAGGAGAAAGGAGGAGGAGAGGTAGAGATGGCCAAAGGCCGGGGCCGAAAGAGGAAGAGGGAGAGGAGGAGGAGATGGTGGACAGGATGTCCTGAGTTTTAGCGAAGAAGTGAGAGGCCAGAGCCATACAGAGGGCCTGGGAGGGAACTGGAGAGGTGGAGACCGCAACAGGATTGACCAGTTCAGTGCAGATTTTAAAGAGTTTAGCTGTGTTGTTAGAGGCAGCAGAGACCTGGGCTTCAATGTGTTCTCTCTTCTTGACGAGTGTTATTGCTTCGACTGGCTTTTTGCGCAACAGTCTAGGTATGTCTAAATGTGGCCTGGCATGCTTTACTGTAATGTTATAACGTCTACACTGGTCTACATGGTGCAGCCAGTGGGACATGTTTTCAATGTGGCCTGGCATTTTTAATAGCAAGGCATTCATTTCCTTTTTTTTAATTTGTAATTTGTAGTTTATTCAAACTTTTATTACAATACAAAACACAGAACACAGAAACAGAAAACAGATAATTATGACGTAGCAGAAGCAGAAGCAAAACAATGTTATTCCTATTCTATTGATGATTTCATTACTTCGTTTGGTATAATCTTTTCCAAGAAATTAATCACTGCGCATGTTAAATGAACATTGTTGCTTGACAGCACCTGGACCACCAATCGTCAACATTGTCATTTACAGGAGCATACTTTCCTAAAAACAGTGAACGAGCTTCTACCAACTACTCACATTCCATTATTAAATGTTTTAAGGATTCAACTGACACTTGACAAAATCTACAAGTATTGTCCCTTGTTTTTTCGTCTTGTCTAGCCCAAAGCACATCTTTTGTATGATATATATTTAACCGTAGATGCAGGAATTTATTTCGGTGAAACCTGGGGGGAAATTGCTTTAGATATTTGGGTAAAGGATCCAAGCTGTTATCTGCTAGTCCTAAGTCCAACGTGGTCTTCAAGCCAGCTCGGTTTTCTGAGTTCTGTATCCAACTCCATTGACGTAATTTTATTTTGGCTAGTTGTGGAGTAGCCATCACTGTTTCCCACTTGATGTCGGCAGAGTCGACAATTTGCTTTATTTTGTTGATCCAACAGCTCAGCAGCCCTTCATGCGGTCGTAGCATTGAAGCAGACAAAATCTTAAAAGCCGGTGCTGGATCGGTCAGATCTATTTTCCTTACCATACCGATTGATCTCCATAGCATTGTTGTATATAAGGAGTCAAGGCCTAGTTCATGTCTAATTGATTTTACTGAGACGTGTGCAGGAAGTCTAAGTACACGTCTCCAGAACCTGCCTTCCAGTGTTTCCCAGCACTTAGCGCTCAGATTCCACCCAGTTTCTGCGCCGAAGCTGATCGCAGGAACCACCTTCTGTTTGTAGAATGTCAACACAGGGAGTGTTGTAAATTTACCATAGTCAGCGTGAATCCGGGCTCCTTGTAGAGCGTAGATGTTCATACGATTTTTTAGATCCGTCATCCAGTCCGCCTCTCTTATTGAGTTGTTAAAAAGTATTCCCAGATAACGTATGGAAGAGACAATTTCAATGTTTTCGTGACTTATGGACCATTTAAATGCACGATCCTTCCTAGTGAAAACCTTTCCAATTGCCAAGATCTTTGTCTTTTTTTCGTTTATTGTTAAGTCATTTGCTTCACAATACCTTTGTAAGCTACAGAGCAACCTCTGAAGCCCGATTTGTGCAAGATCCATTAACACAATATCGTCAGCGTAGATTGCATAGCTAATCTTTTGCCCATTCGCCTTTGGTGAGAAGCAATTGACGTCTCTAAATGCTGATGGAATTTCTGCGATGTACAATTTAAATAGTAATGCCGCAAGGGGGCAACCCTGTTTAACTCCATTTTTAGTCGGTATTTTATTTGTTAGCTCTCCTTGGGAGTTCATCCGTACACACACTGTGGTATTCGAGTGTAGTGCAATCACTGGATGTAATAGCGAAACTGGGCAATTCCACTTAGATAGCTTTCTCCACAATTTGTCTCGATTGACTGAGTCAAATGCTTGACGCATGTCGATAAATGCCAAAAAGGTCTTTGATTTTTTCTTCAACGTCTCCAGTTTTAGCAGAGTTAGTATCATCAGGTTTACCTCGGTCCCCACACCTTTTGTAAAACCTGTTTGTCTACAGTCCATCAAGCCTGATTCATTAGCCCATCTCGTTAGTTTGCGTTGTAGGCAGGTTGCGAAGATTTTTCCAATAGTGTCAAGAAGCGCAATTGGCCTATAATTTGAAGGGTCGGTCCGACTGCCCTTCTTGAACACAGGAACAACAACCGCTGATCGCCAAGAGTCTGGTATTTCTTTAAATGATGCGATTATTTCAAATAGATGGACAATGACCTTGGACCATTGCTCTTTTTTTTCTTTCAGCATGATGTTAGTTATGCCATCGGGCCCTGCTGCTCTCGAATTTTTTAGATGCTGGATTATGCACGCAATGTCCTCCGTGCTCTCAATGACATCCCAAGTTACGTTGCTTTCTAATGCCAATGCAGTACTGCATGTAGAGGCAGCTCCGAATACTTTGCGAAAATGATCTTCCCAATTCGCCTTTGAGATGCCATTAGACTGGGATGACTCTTGGTTCAGCGTACCTTTATTTAAGATCTTCCAAATTTCTCTTGAATTGTGGGTCAAGATTAATTTTAGTATTTCTTCGCCTCTTTCTTGATCTCTTAAGCACATGAAAGACTTCAACCAGTTCCTGTATTTCAACTTCCTCTTTTTAATTTCTTGGGCAACGTTATGACACTGTAATTTCTTAAGGCGTCTGATGTCCTTACGCAGACTCTTTTTTTCGTTGCACACAGTCCGGCTGAAGACGTGTTTCGGATCTTTAGGTAAACTACCTCTTGACTTACTTGCGGTACTAAATTTCGTAAGCATTGGTGCGAAATTTATTTTGCTACGTGGTGACAGATTTTCTTCTCGAAGATTTTGTGATAGCCTATCTACTTGGGCCACATTGATTTGAAGCCTGTTCCCACCTTGATTGACCTCAACAGCGGTTACGTAGGTGCTATCCGGTGTGATTTTATCACACATCCAACTCAAAACCAATGGATCGTGGTCACTGTTAACACTTTGATAGTTTTTCTACAGGGGTAACCCCCACGTTCTGGTGATATTCCCTCGTACTAAGTGAGGATAAATAATGTGTATTTAAACAAAAGGAAGGAACATATAACAGACTGCATCAACACAGTATGTATCCTCAGACAGCAATTTCTTGTAGCAACCATGAAACAAATATAGGCTGCATTATGTGTTCTCAATAATCATCAAAAAGCAGTATTACCAAAAAATATAATTTTTAATATATTAATCACTCTTTAGCACAAGAAATACACTCATTTGTTTTAAAAAACATATACACATAACATAGTCATATACATCTTAAAATCATGCCACCTCACAGTGTACATAATTAAATGCCAAAAATTTCATTAGCACAACACAACAATGGCAACTCAATTGTTCACATTTCCCATTGTGTGAACCAGCCCAACTTATATAAGTTTCAGTCCTCTGTGTTTCAAAGTAACCGGACATTCATCAGGGGCAGAAGTAATCCTGTGCTCCAGGTCGATTCTTCCTACATGTACACCAGGTTGCTATCTCTAAGGATACAAAGACAAACACGTATCACTAACACACGCATAATCAGTGTAATCAATCACCATAGCCAAACCCTAATCACCAATAGGGTATCTAGTACACACTACATCATGTACTGGATCTGCGGTCAGAAGAAATATATGTCTTTGACCGTATAAGCCAAGTCAGTACTGGCTCTTCACTATTACAGCAGTAAGTGAAATTCGTGAGTACCTAGAGGAATTCTACCAATGGCAGTATTTTTATTTTTATTCACCTCCTAATCCCGAACACAAGGAATTTAGGGAATATCCAACCACATTAGAGCCTGGCACAACAACAGAAACCGGCTCACCCTCGGGTGTTAAAAACTGTTCTTTAGTTGGATACAGTCACAACTCAAGTGGCATAGTCAACCATCATCTTTCTTTCCAATTTTCTAAAACAAACTATCTGTGCCTAAAATACAAAAAATTGATGGTAAGATGCCCAGTCCCAGATGTCAAGTAAGCATCCGCTACTCTAATAAAGGCCAAAAAACGGGTCTTACCTATTCTAGCGATTTTCAATTCTCCGAAAAACACTACAGTACAAGTCTGTATAGATAGGGCCTCTTCCTTCTACAATTCCTCTAGCTCTGAAAGAGTGAAAGTGCTAAGTAAATACATCGCAAAGGAAAGGAGCATCTTCTGCAGAGTGTTAGGGTTAAAGTTACTTCCAAAGGCATCCCCTCGTTCTTACGTTATCTATGCCAACTGATGACCTGAAAACAGGCAGAGTACTACATCTCACGCCCGGGATAACAGTGGATCAACACCCTGAGACTACGGCCCAAAAACCGTACTGAAATCCCCATTCCGTGGCACTCGCGTGACGCGATGATGTCATCACGCACCGCGGAACGCGGTAACGCGATGACATCACCACGCCACGCGCGTGGGAACACCCATTCAAATCAGGCAAAACATGCCCGAGTTGCTAAGCAACTAAGGCCACAGGTCCGCCAATGGAAAAAAGGGGTGTGACTCCCATCATACCAAGAGAAAGGGCAAAAATCCCAAACAAGACCACAAACGGATCAAATATAGTGGCGAAGTATGCAAAACATGTGAGGAAAAGGTGTAGGCATTCTCCACCAGCTCTGAAAAGAGCATTAACTGATCCAGGACACGGGAAAAGAGACCTGCTACCCCTGATCATGTCCAGGGGTAGCAGGTCTCTTTTCCCGTGTCCTGAATCAGTTAATGCTCTTTTCAGCAATTTCTTGTAGCAACCATGAAACAAATATAGGCTGCATTATGTGTTCTCAATAATCATCAAAAAGCAGTATTACCAAAAAATATCATTTTTAATATATTAATCACTCTTTAGCACAAGAAATACACTCATTTGTTTTAAAAAACATATACACATAACATAGTCATATACATCTAAAAATCATGCCACCTCACAGTGTACAGAATTAAATGCCAAAAATTTCATTAGCACAACACAACAATGGCAACTCAATTGTTCACATTTCCCATTGTGTGAACCAGCCCAACTTATATAAGTTTCAGTCCTCTGTGTTTCAAAGTAACCGGACATTCATCAGGGGCAGAAGTAATCCTGTGCTCCAGGTCGATTCTTCCTACATATACACCAGGTTGCTATCTCTAAGGATACAAAGACAAACACGTATCACTAACACGGGCATAATCGGTGTAATCAATCACCATAGCCAAACCCTAATCACCAATAGGGTATCTAGTACACACTACATCATGTACTGGATCTGCGGTCAGAAGAAATATATGTCTTTGACCGTATAAGCCAAGTCAGTACTGCTTTTTGATGATTATTGAGAACACATAATGCAGCCTATATTTGTTTCATGGTTGCTACAAGAAATTGCTGTCTGAGGATATATACTGTGTTGATGCAGTCTGTTATATGTTCCTTCCTTTTGTTTAAATACACTGTTAACACTTTTACATATTTCAAGATCTTCGATGTCAGCCCATGCATTATTTGAGATCCATATTTAGTCAAGCGTTTTATGCGTTGTCCCACCATGCCAGGTTAGTTTGGGTGGATTATCACTCTTTGTCTTCCCGTTCAGCATTTCACAGTCCCGGGATTGCATAGCACTATACCATAGGTGTCTTCTCTCCGCATAGGGATCAGATGATTCTTTTGTGAGCCAAGTCGTAGACTGGATGTCATCAAACCAGGAACAGTTTAGATCGCCACATATGATTATCTGCATTGAGTGCCATTTCACCAGATTGTTGTCTATGATTGCTGTTAATGATTTCAAATAACAGCTTGTAGATATCATCTTCGGGTTCCAATACGTGTTTAACAACAGTAACATTTTTGGGACATCGAAGACCTTTGGTTTGAATTCCATCAAGATCCCTAGAACAAATAGGTTGGGCATATAGGTTTCTTTTATTTTCCAACCAAAGGAATTGTTCAACATTATTACCAGCCCCGAAAATGGGCGACCAAAGCGATTTTTTTTCCTGCGGGTTTAGCATTATGGAATAACCCTCTCTTATTGGTTCTTCTCGTAGCCATGTTTCTTGTAGACATAATGCTAGGTTGTTGTCTAGCGAGAGAGGAAGATCTTGAAAGAGATGGGTAAAACCCTGTGTGTTCCATGACACCAGTCCAGTGAGCACTTTTCCATTCTGCGACACTAGTTACTTCCTGCGCTGACCAGTCGTATTATCCCTGAGCTTATTCTGGGCTATTTTGGTAGTTCCTGCGGGGTGAATGTTAAATACTTCTTTTAGGATATCTCTCCTCTTTTCGTTGGTAGTACGGCTATCTTCGGCCATAGACTTGCTCACAGACCGCTGTTTCTTACTTTCTTCTCTTTGGAATGACACCTCGAAACCATATGAGAGCAGTTCGTCTTTCGCTGCTAGTAGGGTTTTTTCTACCGCTTGTGAGCGGATATGTAACAAAACTTGGTCAGAGCATGTCTCCGAAATGTATTCAACGAGACGGATATCATCCGACGTGATTGTACGTAATGGAGGAATTACATGAAGTAAACGCATCACGTTATTTCTGTTTAGGTTTACTTCATTGCCATCTGGAAAGATGTTCACAATCCGAATTTTCCCTGTCGCTCCTGAGTGCACACGACGATTCTCGGCACACTCATGAGGTTTTTGATCAGCCTGTTTTGACCTTTGTGCTTGTGTTTGTCTTGGGTTTAGAGTTTTGTTTATCCCATTTCTATTCTTTGAGTCTTCCTTAGGTCGATTGATCCCACTCGATGGTACACTCTTTGGTACCTTAATTAGGTCTTTATCTTCGTTTGGGAGGTGAGTCATTTTGCCTTTTTTTGCTTTGCATCCACAGGGCGAGTGGTTAGAGGATAAGGATCTGTCCGACAACGCCCAGGAAAGCACGCCTGATGTGCCCTCGTTTTCCTCATTTGCTGATTCCTCGTCACTGTCAATTAAGTACGTAGACCACTCCTCACCAGCCAGGGACTCCTGTATAGCCTCTCCAGAGCAGGGGACCCCATCCAACCTGGGGCGTTTTTTTGGGATTGAATCCGGAAGCCGGTCTCGTCGTCCGGCTTCTTTCAATGCCCCATCATTGGTGTCGTTAACGACTTGGGGTTCGAGTGGCTTGTCTGCCGTCCTTCGCTGAAATAGTCCCACTTTTCGGGGTGCAGACAAATTGCGAATGAATTGTTTGGTTTTTACTGGTAACTGCTTACGACGCTTTTTCTTTGTGCCGGCAATCGTTTTATTACTTCCGTCGCTTTTTTTTATGGATAGGTCCAGTGTCTTTGCATTCCCCTGAAATATACCGAAGGTATTGCACTGGATACCCTTTGCGGGCTCTTGCGGTTTCACTTCTGGTAGAATTGCCGGAGTGATAGGATCAACAATCACTGACGGTAGAGCCTGCTCGACAGGTTTTGCAATTGTCTTGGATGCGTTAGCTAATCCGACTTCTTTTTGTCCTGTTTTTGGGGGTACTGCTGGAACTCCAGAAGGTATTAGTTGACTCAATATACATGTCTCTTCAGCATGAATCGCTATATTGGCCGGTTTGGGGAAACCCTTTGACTGCTGTTCGTCTTGTGGGTTATTGTAGCACAACTGGTCATTCAGGCGATTTTGTCTAAATGGCGAAACCATTTCATGCATTCTAAAATGGCCTCCATTAGGTTAGCAGAATTTGTGTGCTCTTTCATTGCCAAATCGCCCAATCTATGTTGCCATTGCAGCGAAAGATTAGCCTCCTTTTCACTTTTTTGTTGTAATAGCGAGTAGCTGTGAGTCAGATTGGATAATTTGTTTTCCATATTTGTCAGTATTGCGCCTTGGTCCCTTAATGACTCATTCAGAGCTTCGTACAATTTTACAAAGGGGATTAACGCCAAGGCCGTTGTGGCTAACGCATTGTTGTGGATCTGGATTGACGCCGCTACTGATAGATTAGCCTTCTGTACAGTATCCTTTTCTTGCTCTTTTAGTATTTGGTCTTTGTCACGTTGCTTTGATTGCTCCTCATTTGCAGTCTCGGAGACATTACCATTAGTATGTGGCTGGTCCGATGTGGCAACGTCCCGAATTTGTAGCACCGAGTCGTTTAGTGCATCACTTGACCCAATTATTATGTCCTTTACTTGCAGGGATTTTTGATGAGGAGTACATGTTCTCCCTTTGTTTTTCATTACTTCTGCCGAGTTTGCAGTTTTTCGGCTGTGATTTGTGTCTATGACAGGCATCGCCCTCTGTGTGTTGCCTGGTTGTAAAAATCTGTTGGTCAGCATGTCTTTGATTTGCAAATCGTCATCAGACAGCCGCTTTGATAGGCGAGCTTCACGCTCGGCAGCGTCACGCCTCGGTGTTAGAAAAATCGTCATTTTATTTTGATTAGGCTCAGTTCCTGTTGGGTTTAATTTTACTGGGTCAGTTTCAGGCCACTTGATCAAGTCACTTCCCGGTGCTAAACAACAGCTGCGTTGTCTGCCGGGAGGTCCAGTTAACAATGCCTTCGATGTGAGTTGGGTGGGGTCTGGATCCCTGTTTATTGTGCATTTTGCATTCGCGGGTCCAGGCGCGATAGTTTTATGGATACAGTCCATTTGCCTTTCAGGAAAGACAAATCCCGTCTGAATGGAATGCAGTAACGAATGATTTGTAATGCAAGTGCGAGGCGTGATTACTGCCTCTGTTACTGAGGGAGGAGCCGAGGCCGATACCAGTGCTGCAGATTGTAGAGCTGGCATGTTCAGAATGGCTGCAGCTGGGTCGATTTGGATGTGGAGTCGATGTACCTCAGAATCCATAATGCATTGCGTCTGATCACTCGGCAACTGGGGCAGCTGAGGCTCAAATGATACTTCTCTCCGTTCGAAGGAGCCCGCTGTAACTTGTAACTCCAGAAGTTCGACATCCGTGTCATCGAACGGCGAAAGGAATTGTGTGGGGTCTATGGTTATTCCATTATGCAGTTCACACGGGAGATCACTTCTATCGCCGATGAGGAAGCTGGCATCGATTCTAGGTGAGATAGCTGGTAGTGGGCGGGCTGGTTGCGTGTTCGCCTGGCCCGCGGGACAAAGAATTGCTTTGGGCTGGCCATGCAGGTCGACTGAAGGTAATTGCGCACTCATGGTTTGTGTGTCAGCGCTTTCCTCCTCATTTGTGGTTACTTGGGCAGACGCAAGCGCTTGTAAAGAAGGTTTGTTCATTTGCTTATCATTTATTACAACCGTTTCTGCACTTCCATCGCTTACCTCAACGGCGAACTTTGTTGCTGTGGTAATGCCAAAATCTTTTGTTAATTTCAACTGACGGCGCTCGAATAACGTTTTCAGCCTTGTCTGTGGACCTGGCACCGCCGTTTTACCACTGATGACCATCTTGGTTCAAACACCGCCCTTACACCGTACTGAGGTGGACTGGGCAGACTGGGACTCTACGGGACTCCGCGCGGCGCTTCGCGCCTGCAACACCTATTTAAGGTGGAGTCAACCAGCTAAAGGGCCAGTTTAGAACAGTTTGAAAAAGTTTTCCAGCAAAGCAGAATGTAGCAGCAGCTCTTCTCAGTTCAGAATCCTGGGCAGACTGGGACTCTACGGTTCCTGTGCACTGTTGGTGACTTGCATGTATTGGATTGGTGTTACCCTACAAAACAATGGCACACTCTGGTTTTTTAGCCAATTTTTCTCAGAAAGTGTGTTGTATATTGCATTATAACACATATTTATATCTTTCTCATAGTACAGTGTGCGGTATACCCCTTCAGAAGCACGTTCATGCGTATTGTGCAAGCGTGATAATCTAGGCCGGCCCAGAGTGTGGCACAACCTGTGATTTGTTGCCGAGTTGGGGGAGCCCCCTCAGCATGGCTCGCAGGAGGGCCCCCACATTTTGTGTTACACCACTGTGAAGTGGTGCTTGGAAACCCGCAGCCATTGACAAAGTAAGAAAAGAAATTAACAGATAAGTGTCTGGTTTTTGCAGAGCTACAGGAATAGAGGTGTTAGGACATGATGACATTAAGTTTGGGGTGCCAGTATACTTTAGACAGGACGTGGCGCACTTGTCATTTTTAGGAGCTGAAATATATTTGATGGATCTGGTGGATGGGTTTCTAAGAAAAGGGAAGTAAGGGGGCAGCGGGACACTATCTGGAGAGGGTCACGCTGGGTGGCGGAACAAAGTATCGAGAGCAGAAAAACAATAAGAAAAGTTAACAATAGCTGGAGTGGTTTTAAAGGTTACAATAGGAGAACAGAAGGGTATGAAAAGAGAACACATATACTTGGTCCTAGAGTGGGCAGACATGAACAAGAGAAAGAAAGAAAAAAGCTGAAAGAAGAGAGAAAGATCAAGGAGAGATGAAAAATGGGGAGTAAGAAGGAAAGAAACAAAGTACAAGGAAAAATAGGGGAGGGTAAGACAAAGATGAGAACAATGGAGAAGGGGATTTGTTGTAAAAAAAAGTTAATATGTTAACGATTATAAGCAAACCTGCTTTGAATAAAAGCGGGCTTTCATCTAAAAGAAATGAAATTGGAGTTTTTGTTCAGTGACCACACTCACACAAAGAGGGCCCGTGGGAGGGAAGGAACTATGCCGCCCAGATGGACATTGTGGGAGGAATGGCATGAGAACGGGATGACGTGCAGTGCCGGTCCGAACTGATTGGATGGTGGGACGGCGTTGCATGTCATTATATATGAAAGACTCCTTTTTGAGGAGATCCTTAATAGGGAAAGACGCAATGGCCCGGCCAACCGCCCTGGTGAGCATTTGGATGAGGGGTGGCTTGATTTAAGGCAGGGAAGATTGTTTCAATATGTGATAAATGTTTTTTGGACAGGAGATTTATGATGTTAGCGTTGTTTAATGCATGTATGTCATATAAAAAAAATATTGTAAGCGGACCAGCCTACAATAAAAGCAGCCTTTCATCTAAACAAAATTAATTAGAGTTTTTGTTTGGTGACCACTCTCGCTCAAAGCCTATTTGACTGCACTGCACTGATGCAATCCTGCATTCTGCATGACTACGCTCAGCTACCTGGAACAAGCGCTCAACCCATGGAGCTTCCCGACATTACATGTTTTTGATATGAGCTACTTTGTGCCGACTTCCATGACCCCAGCTTATTAAGAGAGAATGACTTGCACGTTACTGTTAAGGAAGAAAGACCTGGGCCAGTTGGAGCAATTAACAGTGAGAACGCCTTTAATGAGCAGCAACGGATCCGTGGCTGTGATTCCGCCTGGTCAGAGCCACACAAAGCAATGCATGTGTCTTAGAACCCTGTGCCACCACCCAGCTCGCCCATGCACAAGGCTAGCCCTGTGGGACCATATGAGGAGAGAGAATGGAGGAAACGGATGGGGAGGAGTCGAGAAGACGCACTGTTTTAATGGAGGTTGAGAGAGGAAGTAATAAAGATACAGTTGATACCTCCAAAGCGTATTCCTTTTACTTACCGTCACCTGCAGGCGTCAGAAACAACTAGCGACAAAGCCGATCCGACCCATGCTGCACTCCATCAGCAGTACGCTACTGCTGCAGAATCTCCACCGCAGGACCATTCAGCGATCCTTAAGGCTATCTGGCACTCCAATCTGGAGACACAGTCCTCTCCATTCCTGTCTAGACAGGCGATTTCAGTAGGCACTCCACTAAGGAGCCGTCCTCTACTCCATTCCCTAAGGGCATCCGACACTCCCCTCCAGAGCCGCCCGCTGCTCCATTCCCACCCAGACGGGTGAATCAGCCCTGCTCACCGACATTGCTGGTGCCTGGGGCTGCTCTGAGCCAGCACAGGGACTACAGCCACAGTGGCCGGCTGGGATCAACAATGTAGCTTGACCCACGTGTTCTCTTGGTGGCAGGCAGCATAGGACGCGTATGTGCATGAGACCAGGCCAGTCCTCCAGTGCACTGCTATTATACCCCAGGTCCACAAACGTGGCCATCCTTCATCTATCGCCATTTTTCCTCCAGTCTCTGTCAGAAGGGTATTCTGCGAACTGCTTCTTTACCTGTACAGTGTCCAGGTAGCCACATCTCACGCCCCAACACAAAAAGGGGGTGCCATTGCTCCTACTCCTATGCCGCCACCCTCTGTAGCCTCCTGGCATATTCACCACGGAAGATGTCGCTGGTGAGCCTCCTGGGATGCCAGCTGCACTTTCCCATGGCTGCTAGAGCCTCTTTCCTCAGGAAACCGCTGCTGTTAAACTGCAGCCGCACCGTGATAAAGGGCTTGATGGGTTGAATGGCTGGATATGCTCATGTATTTCATCAGGGCTGTGTGGGATGATAAAACCCCTGCCTTGATTGATACCTTCACCAATCGGGCAGGAAAATAAGTCACAGGCATTATCAAACCGATCCTTGATGCTGAAGGAACATCCTAGAACACACTCATCAAAGCCCTTAACAAGAAACTGATGATCCAACCAAATGAGACTACTAGAGGTATTTGTTCAACCAATGCCATCTACTCCCACATGGAACTGTTTACAAATTTGTGCCAAGACTTTATCAGGAGATGATGCATTGCCAGTTTGCTCGTTTCTCAGATGACGAGGCCACCCGCCTACGCATTATTGAGGGGTGCACCTTGCCCACCTTTCCCAAACATATGCTCACAAAACTTTACCCACTGGATGACATTATAGACCTTGCTTGCGGACACGAGAGGGTTAATGCACCAGTAGCCACCACGCGAACCCTGAATTAGCCAGATTTGATAGCTGTATTACAACCATCCAATGGCCCTGACAAGCCTCTGATGGTACCAAGGCCCACTCTCCGTCCACCCCAATATCAGTCGCGCCCCCTAACGCACTTTCCAGAATGTGCTACTGGTGTGGATTTACATTTCAGCCACCGATAAGTCCACTATACGCCGACTGTGGCAGAGAGGGTCTCTTGCAGGCAGTATGCAGGGAGGGAACGCCTTTCCCTAGAACACCACAACCTGTGGAGATCAACGAATGCTGTGCTGCAGAATACCTCATAGAGACTGCCACATTATGCACTCAAAGGAACACAAAGGTTTGTCCCCATGATGAAGAATACCCAGACCACTGCATGCTTGAAATATATCAGACCCACCATGAGGTGGAAGAATATCTGAACTACCACATAATGCAAGAATATCTAAATCAGGACAGCCCAGACTGGCAAATACTAGCTGGTGCATACTCTAATTATTACGGATGAGTATGTGTACTTGATGGATGGGGACCCTGATGCCTAAGATACCCCCTGAGTCTCGCTGAACATAAGTAGCACAACCCACTGTTTCATTATATATACAGGAGCATCAGTCAATATAATATGGCAACAACAATTTCTTCAAACTGAAGACAGGTGTGCCCTCTCCAGGTCGATGACACGAATATACCAATGGGGTGTGAGCGCACCACTTCCATCTATCGGCCAATTTCAGCATGTACTGATGCACAAAGGGAGATTGACTTCTGCCACCATTCACGTGTTATGGAGCTCCACGGCCGGACGATGCCTCCTCTGCTATAAAACGGCAAAAAAACTCTGCCTCATTGATGTCCCCTGCCAACAGTCAAAGGTGGTGCAACATGTCCTGCATGGCGGAACCAATATGCAAACTGTGTCCTTGATGACTGCCACATCGGTATCCAACCTATCGCTACGACTGAAATCTCTTAGCCTCTTCAAGGGACTTGGGAATCTCAAGGGAACTGTGGTGAGGCACTAAATTGATGACCCAGTACGCCAAGTCCCTAAACACCTTTGGAGAGTGGGGTTCCACTTATAACAGGCTGTCTCTCAGGAACTGTGCCAGCTGTTACAGAGGACATCATAGAGAAAGTATCGGGCTCCACACCCTGGATTTCTTCTTCAGTGCTGCTACCCAAGGACATTGGTTCCAAACACCTCGGCATTGACATGAGGGTCTCTAACATTGCAATTTAAAGGGAAAGACAACCTGGTCTGAGCATATAGGACATGATCGTCCAACTCAACTATTCCACTCGATTTTCCATGCTTGGCCTCAATCAGGCTTACCACTAGTTGGAGCTGCACCCCTCATCCAGGCTTATTACAACTTTCCCTACCCACAATGGTCTTTTCCGATATAAGGGGATGAACCATGGGATTCCGTGCATGGGGGGAAGTGTTCCAGGAAGCGATCATGCAAATCCTCCTCCCGTTCCAGATGTCCACTGCAATTACAGTGATTGTGTTCTGGCCTATTGGAAATCTCGGGCTGAACACAATGAGGCGCCTATTAACACTTGCACCGCCCTCCAAGCAGCAGGCCTAACTTTGAACTTTGGGCAGTGTGACATTGACAATTGGAACCTGCGCTTCTATGGCCACATATTTTTTAGACCAGGGGATGTGACCCGACCCAGAGAAGGTTTGCACCATCAGCAGTTTGGCTGCTCTCGCCCATGTGGCTGAAGTGCGTCCCTTCCTTGGCATGGCCGGCTACTGTGCGAAATACTTTCACATATATGCTACGATAATGGACCACTTGCGGCACCTCCTCAAGAAGGAGGCCGTGTTTCTTTGGTCGGTGGAGTGTCAGTTAGGATTTGACCAGATCAAAGTAGTTCTGTCTGAAGCCAAACAGCTGGCTTACTTCAACCCAGCATGGCACACAGAAATCATTGTGGACACCAGCCCATTGGGCATGGGGGCAATCTTTGCCCAATGTGTTATGACTGCAGCAGCGCCAAGACATATTGTCGCATATGCCAGCTGGTTGCTGTCCCTAGCGGAATGTGCATACTCTGAGGCCAAAAAGGAGAGTTTGCCAGCTGTCTAGACATGTGAATATTTTCAGCACTTCATTATAGGGAAAAGATTCACACTAGTGAACGACCATCAGGCACTGGTGTCACTCTTTGGAAACCTTCAGACTAAGATGTCACCACGCTTTGAGAGGTGGGGCATCTGCCTACAAGAGTATGACTATGACATCATTCATCGGCCAGGAGGTGACCAGAATCCGACTGAATACATCTCACATTACCCGGGACACAATCTCTATGGAGCAATGGAAGGAGATGTGGAAGAATACATCCAGTACGTGACATCACATGTGCTCCCTTCGGAAATTACAATGGATGAATTCAAACAGGCATCAGGAGAAGACTTGACAATAAAGTTTTCTATTAAACTGACTTATAATAACAAGTAGGAAGACACCAGTGACATTGCCAGACTGGATAAAACACATAGAGAACTGTATGTATTGAATCAACAGATACTTCGGAGGGGGGTGCAGATTTGTTGTTCCTGCGTCACTGAGGTCAAGGGTGGTGCACACTGCCCATGAAAGACACAGAGGTATTGAAAACACCTGCAAACAACTACAGCATCACATGCGGTTTCAACTCATGGATGTGCTATTTGATGAGACGGTCCGGAGCCATCTCCTGTGCCAATGCACGTCAAGGGCAGATCCACCCATACTGCTATAGGAGACTGCCATGCCTGAGGGGCCATGGCACAGAGACGCCCTAGACTTCTGTGGACCAATGGAAAATGGAAAATACCTGTTAGTAGCTATAGACGAAACAGGTGAGTTTAGGGCCTTTTAGGAAAGTGCATGTAATGGATAGGTTCACACAGAATACCTCTGAGTCCAAATAACCAAACCAACTCAGGAGGATGGCAAAGTACTGTTTTTATTAACAATTATCTAAAACAGGGAGTTTACAACATCAACGGTTGGACGCTCAGGTTCTCTCTGTGATTTTTACACAAACAATAGCATTTATATCAAAAACACATCAGAGGTGACATCATACTACGTGGCAAATAGTGAAAACTTATCAAGGATTGGGATTGGCTAACGGGAGACATATAAGTATACCTTCTATAGGGACTAGGATTGTAATTGGACAACACATGCCTACCTCTAAACCTTGTAATCTTTACAAACATTAGATACACAGTTTCTCATTGATCTCTAAACTATAAGGTCCTTCGATATATGAACTAATATAATTGGTTGCCACGCTTGTGCCATGTCTGGAACATTCATTTCACTTATCAGCACATACGCCCAGACCCAGGTGCAAGGCGATGGGCATAACACTACCTCCCCACCCAATTAGCCCAGTATCTCTCACCACCCATGCCTTCTGCCATGAAGGTTGTCTTTGAACTTGGCCTCGCAAAGTATCCTTGTCTTCAGAATCCATGGGAGTGAGAGCACTCACTATCATGTTCCGGGACTCCAAGTCCGAATTCTATTTTCATCTTTGGCCCATGTGACAGGAGACCACGATTTGGTCCATTTTCCAGATTTAAATGCTCTAAAAAAATTAAACTTGGCAGGCTTGGTATTCTTTCCTTGCACCTTAACAAGGGATGATTCATACTTTGCACGTTTTTTACTTTCCAGCCAACCATTGCTGCTTCTGTCCTGACTCCAGGCCAGACAACCTTGCCATGTAGTTACATGATTCTGCTTATTCTTGCTGCAACACAGTTTCCCTTTTCTCTTCATGGGTCCTGGCTTACTAAATTCATGATACGTATGTCCAGCTTCTATAAAATTGCTTCTTTGCCCGCATTCTATTTACTACGTATAGCCAGCTTCTGTCATGACTTAGTCTACCTTGCGTTTCAGAATCTGTACTTATCGAACAGTTGATTCTCTGCCACAGTACGTGCACGTGTAATTTTCTTCTTCATATTTGAAAGTTCACTTGATTCTTCACTTCAGCATCAGGTTCTTTAGGATCCATGCATTCTCTTCATCCAGTATCCTCGGGACGTCGTATATTCCTTTTTGTGACATCACTAGCTTCATTCTTTGCTCTTTTTCATATTGCTTAAGGGATTTCCTCCCTTAGGTTGTCATCACTTTGGGGATACATTCGATAATGTTGTCTCAATGGGTATCTTCTTTCGAACACACGCTGCGGTATTGGCACAATGGCAGGTGTCAAACACAGCATGGTCTCATTTTTCCAACATATGGGAGGAAGGGTGGCAGAGTCTCCTGCATAGGTATACAGCTGCTCCTCTACATTCCCCCCTCTGGTGGAGTCCTCAACCACCTCTTCAAGTTTTTCTATATCTTGATATTTTCTCTTGAAGTTGTTCTTTGGTGTCCATATCATCATCACCCCCCTCAGAGTGGCTGCTGATTTGACATGTTCATCTACACTCCAGGTCATGTAGTTACATTGTCCATTCAGGGTACAATAGACCCATCGTCCTATGTACTTCTTGTGATTCTTTGAATACCGAAACTTTGTTCCCTCAGGTGCCACGATGCTGGCCTCTATTTATTTTCTGGCTTTGGCAACAGTCAGCTCCTTGGCGTCTGGTACATCGCTGACATCAATCATGATGTTCATTCCTACTGGTTTCTTTACAGTTTTCTTGCATTGGGCAATTATTATCCTGACTACACAGAATCTAACATTACTAGCACCAGTATTACTCCAAGGACTAGATTCGCCAACCACTAAGGAATCCATGAAAACAAGGAGCCAAACCAACTGTCATCTTCAATGTCATCTGTCTCGTATTCCATCTTGGTATGTAGCTCTGTCAACATGGTTATGGCCTCTGTCAGGGTCCCATTCTGGACATTGTGAGAAGAAGTTTAGTTTAGTTTATTATTTGTAATGCGCCGGGATACCCTGGGGTAACAGGGCGCAACAGTTACAAGGATATGCGAAGCTTGGTTAGGACAACAACAATATGTACATACACACAGTCAAGGTAAAAGCATAACTATACAAGATAATGTACAAATGTGCACATGAGCGCAAGTGGAATATGTACATACACACAATCAAGGTAAAAGCATAACTATACAAGATAATGTACACATGTGTACAACTACAATGTGTACATGAGCGCCAGTGGAAGCAGTGTGAGCAGATGACAACAATATGATGACTTGGCACGTAGGTATGTAGGAAGGCCTACGTTTTCAACCAAGAAGTAACCTTCGTTCTGAAGTTTTGATACGGCAGGTCCATTCTAAGGGTTGGCGGTAGGGAGTTCCACAGTTTCGCTGCTTTCACTGGGAAGCTGTTGCCTCTAAAGGTGGAAGGTTTATAGTTGGAGACAGAGAGGCAATCTTTGTATGCTGTTCTTGTAGGTCTCAGGGAGGCCTGTCTGTAAAATCTGTTAATCAGGTAAGTTGGTGCAATGTTATTGAGAGATTTGTAGGTAAGTGATGCAGTTTTTAAGAGAATTTTGTCATTGATAGAAAGCCAATTGTTTTGTTGGCTATGTGCAGTAATGTGAGCTCTCCTGGGGATGCCCAGTGCCACTCTGAGAGCGTTATTCTGAAGAGTTTGTAATTTGTTAGTAGAGGCTTTGACAGAATTGCAATAGTCCAGGTGGGACAGTATAAGGGCTCTAGCGAGTGTCACACAGCTAGTGTCGGACAGAAAAGGTTTAGCTGCACGGATCAGTTTACACGTGTAAGCTGTGGACGAGGTTAGAGAGTTCACCTGTCTGTTGAAAGAAAGGTTAGAATCCAGGTAAAAACCTAATGCTTTAACCACTTGTTCTACTTTGATGCTATTGCCATCAATAGTGAAGGAGGAATAGTCAGGGCCTAGGTTCTTTGAACTGGCGGTAGTACCCAGGATGATAAGTTTGGTTTTATCATCATTCAGGCATAGTCCATGTGTGGCCATCCATGCCTGGATGATGATGTACACTCTATTCACCAAGACCAAATCCTTCCCATAATCTCCAGAAAGCGGAAGGAGGGTCTGGGTATCATCTGCGTAGTTGGTGTAGGTGATACCGAGATGATCAGATCATCGAAAAGGGGCTTGGTAAATATGTTGTACAGTGTGGGGGATACACAAGAACCCTAGGGCACACCACAGGTAATTGGTATGGGGTCTGCTGCTGCTGAGGGTGAAAAGACTCTCATAGTTCTACCGTTAAGGAATGATTTAATCCAGGTAATGGCCTCAACAGAGAAATGAGCTGCTGTGTCGAGGTGAGTGCACAGGACAGAATGGCCGACCAGGTTGAATGCTGCAGAGAGATCTAGTAGGAGGAGTAGGGTGGCTTGGCCATTGTCTCTGAGATTGTCAACCTGTGTTTTAAGGTCGATAAGAGCAGTCTCAGTCCCGTGTAGAGGACGGAAGCCTGATTGTCTTGCTCCTAGAAGGTGATGTTCTTCCAGGTACGTCTGTATTTGTACGTATGCAACCTTGTCCAAGATCTTCAAGAGGAATGGTACAGTCGTTATGGGTCTGTAGTTTGTAGGGGTGACTGGGTCGAGAGAAGGTATGAACGTGCAACATGATGAGCCGATTTTGGTGCAAACTCCTCCTTCCATTACTTTGATCATGTCAAGGGTGTACCTATTCTGGAGGGTCATCAATCGTATGGCTCTCAGCTCTTGTTTTAATGGCGTTGAATCCGTTTATGGTAGCATTGATTGTCTGTAGAAACTCTCACCTAGCGATCTGTACCACTTGGCGTTTGCTACTGTTTGGATTCCAGGCATAAATATGGTTGTCATTATCATGGCACTTTTGCTGAACACTTTATGCTCCTCAGGAATAGTGTCATATGCTGTTATTGATTTGGCTGAGAAGTTTTTTAAAAAAAACAATTTTCTTGATTTATTCAACCAAAAAACAATACAAACCAAAAATGCATTGCATATATCAACAGCTCAATTGTTCATTGCTTAATTTCGGTCACTGCTCCCCTTATCCCACTCCCCCTTACAAGCCTATTTATTCCACACACTCTGTAGCTGCCTCGCGTGGTGGGGTCTCACTTTTTTCCGTGGATTCTGTCAGATCTTGTATCGTTCCAAACAATTCCACTATTAATGATTTCCATGCAATCAGGGTTCCCGCTTCCTCCTCTCCCCCTACATTGCTCGCCTCTTGCCATACCATGGTTTCTGCCTCTGCCCACTTCTGTAACTCTTTCCACCACACCTCCACCCGTGGCCTGTGACATGTCTTCCATCCCATGGCAATCCTTCTTTTTGCGAGCACATATGCTAGATCTTTCAATTTACTAACACGCTTACGCTTCTGCGATCTGGCAAACCCCCCCAGCAAGCAGGCCCAGGCTGTATCTATAATGATCGTGACCCCCTTTTCCGCTAGTTTCTGTGCTACTTCACCCCAGAAACGCTCAATTAGTGGGCATGACCAAAACATGTGTACCATGTCAGCCTTTTCTTCGTCGCATTTGGGACATGCTTGTCGTCCAGCATTTTCAAACCTAGATATCCTCTGGGGTGTCATATATGCCCTGTGCATAATATATAGTTGTATCAGTTTTAGTCTTGCATTCCTTGACACCTTCTTGTGGTACCCCAGGGCACATTCCCACATCCTGTCCTCTATCGGGGCTCCTACCTCCACTTCCCAGTCTAGTCATAATTGTGTTAATTCCTTCCCGACCTTAGACATCATCATCTCGTACAGTCTAGAGTTCTCATGCCCCCCCTCCGTTATATCATATATTGTATCTATGGTAGCATCTGGTTCTTCTTCCAGTAACGTTTCGGGCCATGTTCTCCTAATTCTCTGCACCATTCAGTGATATGTGATATACTGGCCCGTGTGTAACCCCGTTTCCTCCCCCAGCACTTCAAAATATATGATAGTCCCTTCTCGCCAGATATCTCCCATCGTTACTAACCTCACCGATTCCCAGTGGTTCCTGATTATCATCCTTAGCTGCTTATCTCCCCCTGCCAGTGCAACTAGTGGTACCTGCGAGGAGCATGGGAATGGGTTCTCCATCATCCGGCATGCCCAGCGCCACATCTTCCAACCAAGCATCATCATTTTAGGGCGCTCTTCCATTTCTGTCTTGGGCAGCCAGATCATCTCTCTTAAATAAAATGGGGCACAATCATGTTCAAACAACCTGGACTCGGGGGTAACTTCATCTGAGAGTCATTTAGCGATATATTGCAGTTGGCTCGCTACATAATAGACCTCATAATTAGGCAGTTTTATCCCCCCTTTTTCATAAAAGTTCTGCAGCTTCCATAGTGCCACCCTATTCCGGGTACCATGCCACAGGAAATCCCTACACATGCTGTTCAGTTTAGTGAAAAACTTCTTGGGTATCAGGTATGGAATATTCCTAAAATAATGCAGGAGCCTAGGTAGGACCACCATCTTAAGCATTGCCCCTCGTTCCATCATTGCTAAGGGCAACTTCACCCAGAATGTCATACACTTCTCGTTTTTCTCAATGGGTACCTCGGTATTATGCCTGTGCTCCTCTTCCACCGTGTGGTACATGTCTATCCCAAGATACCAGAAAGTACTATCCGGCCATGGTATTTATAACACCGGTAATCGTCCCCAAGGGATTCCCTTATAACTGCCTAGCGGGAAAATACTAGATTTTTGAGGATTCACCGCTATACCAGACAGCCCCACATATCTCTCCATCACTTCCAGGATGTACTGGAGATTTTCCTCCAGGTGCCTCAAGTACAGCAGCTACAGCAGCAAGTCATCCGCATATAAGGAGATCAAGTGTCGTTACCCTCCCACCTCGATACCTATGGTATCGTATTGTTGTCTAAGGTACATTGCTAGGGGCTCCAGGGCTAGCATATAGAGCATTGGGGACCATGGGCACCCCTGTCTGGTGCCTCTACTAAGTTGCCATCTTTCGGATATCACTGATCCTGTTCTGACCCTGGCCAGCGGTTCACTATATAGCATCTTCGCCCACCTTATGTATCCAGGCCCCATTCCATAGCCCGCCAGGGCCGCCAGCAGCCATGGCCACTTGACTGAATCGAAAGCCTTTACCGCATCCAAGGACACAATTGTCATTTCACCCTCGTTCCTGCTCCCCCATTCAACAACCCGTTGGAGTCGTCTATGATTATGAGTTATATTTCTATTCAGGACATAGCCCGTCTGGTCGGGGTGTATTAGTTTGCCAATAACTCTCCGTAGTCTGTTTGCCAAGACAGCCGTCAATATATTGCTGTCTTGTTTCAACATCGACAAAGGCTTGTTGGGTTTGGGAAGCGGTATTATGATCGCTTCTCTGAGTGACTCTGGCAGCCATCCCACCTCAAACGCCTCATTTAACATTTCTAACATTGGGGGAGCACTTCCTCCCTATATACTTTATACAATTCACTTGGGAACCCGTCCGCTCCCAGAGCCTTACTAGTAGGCAGCTGCCTCACCACTTCTTCTAACTCCTCCAAAGTAATCGTTGCCTCCTGCTCCTCTCTTTCCTCAGCACTTATCGTAGGGAGTCCTATGTCCTCCAGTGTTTCTGTTATCTCCCCATAACTACTTCCCTCCTCATCCCCATATAATGACCTATAATAATCTGCAAACTCCTGATTAACTCCCTCTTGGGTGTCAGCTACACTACCATCTTCTCTCATTATCATTCTAATCGTGGGTCTGGGGGTTTCGCTCTTGTATAAAAAGCCAAAAGCCTTCCTGTTTTATCCCCTCCCGCATGCTGTCTCTCTAGCTTTTTTATAGTTGAGGTTGCACAGTCTTTCCCATTGCTCCGCACATTTCTGCTGCAGTTTAAGTATCAGCTCCATGTCTCTCTCGGTGTCACCTCCTGCCCTCAATGCCTTTTCCAGTTCCCTTTCTGTTTCTTGTAGGTCAGCCAAGATCCCACCTTGCAGGCCTTTAGATTTTGCTATGGCTACGCCTCGCAGCACCACCTTGAAGGCTTCCCATAGTGTCCTCGCAGAGTCCACGCTACACATATTCATCTCAAAGAAGTTTATAATCTCCTCTCTTATATCTTCCCTGAAAAAGGGATCCTTAAGTGCCTCTGCCCGGAGGCGCCATGTCGGAATCCTTGCTCTCGGGGGGCAATATTGCCATCAGAGAACCAGGGGCGAGTGCCTGAGTAATCTCTGTTATTACCTCCAACGTAGCAAAGACATAGTCCAGCCTCGTACGTAACTGCTGCGAGGCGGAATAGTGCGAGTATTGCCTTTCTTGGGGGTGTCTCGTTCTCCACACATCTGCCAGACCAAATTTGTCTAGTAGTGTCTGCAATGCTTTAGCCGCTGGGGCGGGTCTATCAATCTTTCCATCTGATCTATCCACCCTGGGGTTTAATACACAGTTAAAATCCCCACCACAGATCACCGCGCTTCCCATACACATGCTAAGGTTAGTACACAGTGTTCTGAAATATGTTACCGTATTCTGATTGGGGGCATATGTATTTACAATGCTCATCTCCCATTCGTTTCCGCCATTTCCTGCAACAGTTGAAACGGGACATGCAGCGCCACCCAGTTGAGCACTCCTCTAGCATAAGCAAAATATGTCGAGCCCACCACAACCCCTTTCCATTTCTTCACAACCATCTCTATCTTTTCCCTTGTCAGGTGAGTCTCCTGCAACAGTGCAATGTCTACCTTTTGTCTGCGCAGGTACAACATGACCTTGTTCCTCTTTAGGTAACTATTAAGTCCCCTGACATTCCACTTAATTATTTTAAGGTCCCCCATGGTCCATTAGAGTTCCCCTTCCCCTCCCATTGGTGTAGTCCAGATCCCACTTCCATCTCAGTCTATATAGGCTCGTTCCCCAATTCAAACTTCCCTTAACTACAAACACCCCTTCCCCTCTCCCTCCCTCCCGCCTCCCTTCCCTTCCCCAACTTCACCCCCCCCAACTTTTGTCCAGCTCCATCCCTGGATCTCAGGCTGCCCCGCATCTAGCTCTTTCTGGCAATAGACTGTACTCGAAGTTCAGCAGGGTGAGGTCGCCCTAATGGCTATCCTGCTACTTCTACTGCCACTTGGGGGGTAAGGTGCCTGTGTTCTGCCGCTCCTATTTGCTGCAATTCAGCCACATACTACCATCCAATTTGCTCATATATTCAATACTCTATATTCCAGTCCATTACACATCAGCAGAATCAGGGATATCCTATCCTGGCTTCAACACTACCCATCCCTACACATCTATCAATATCTTTATCAAGTCTCTACTGGGATACCTCGCAGTGTGATATACCAGTATGCATAGAGTGTCTTAGTCACTTATCTTGCTCTCCTTGGGCCCGTTCCACATCTTGTTCCGGGCAGCCCAGTAGGTCCAGCCATGTAGCAGCTTCCTCTGGGGTGTCAAAGAAGAACATTCTACTTTTGTACAACACTTTCAATCTTGCAGGGTACAGAAGCATATATTTGATGCCAGCCGTGCGCAGCCTCCTCTTCACCGCCACAGAGCTGTACCTCTGCCTCTGGACCAGCATTGTATAATCAGGATAAATTGTAATAGTAGCCAAGGCTCTTTCAATTGTTCCCCCTTTTCTGAAGTACTACAAAATCTTCTTGCGATCTTTATAGTTCAATATCTTGGCAATTATTGCGTGGAGAGGGGCTCCAGGCTCCAGGTTTCCTCATGAGGGCTCTATGCGCTCGCTCCACTGTGAATGCTTGTGAGAGTTTGTTGGCCCCTATTTCCTGCAGGATCATATTCTCCACATAGTCCGTAGGCTCCTGGCCTTCCTCTCCTTCCGGCAGACCAACCAAACGAATGTTATTCCATCTCGCTCTTCCTTCGGCTTCCTCTGCGCGATTCTCCAGGTTAGCCACTTGCTGCTTTAGTATGTGGTCTTCCTTTGCATTATCAGTGCTGGTGGTTGTGTTAGTTTTGACCGCACTTTCCAGGCTGCTCATTCTGTCTGCCAGCGCACTGACATCTTGTCTCATCAGGTTGACGTCTAGCCCCACCGCGTCTATTTTAGCCTCCAAGGAGGTCCTTAGATCCGGCATTGCTATCCCCCAGGAGTCTCTTAATTCCATTATGGCCGTCAATATCTAGTGGTTTTCAGTCCCCAGGGAACTTTCTGTGGGCCCACTTGCACCTGTGTGCGTCAACATCGTTGGAGACTGCTGTGTCTTAGCAAACGCATCCATCGTGGGTTGTTTGCTTTTGCCTTTGATCACTCTCCCCGCCATCTTGTGCTCTGGATTAAGTGTTTCAAGCTGCTCTATCCGTGGCGTAGCAATTCTATTACTCTGTTTTGCCGTGATGTCAGCAAGTCGCTACAGGCCCTGGCTGTTGTCTTGGGGTGCCCCGTGTGGATTTGTGTGCGCTAAGCTATGTACTCGAGTGGGTTATGTCCTCCCACGTTTCCAATTGGCCTATCTGCCGCCTATTGCAGTTTCGTATCTTGTGATTTCCAATATCGGCTCTTGATGCGCAGCCCTTGCACTCTTTGGGGCCATCTGCCTCTACTTAGCGCCTCGGGGATCGTGTGGCGTAGAAGCCACACATCCATATGCCTCAGACAGAGCAGGAAGGCCTTCTCTTTCCCTCGGCCTCCGGCACTTTTATTTTATGAGCACAGTGGTATAGTTCCATTTATAATAGGTGCTCAATGGGCACCCTCCATAGCTGATTGCTGCCACAGTCAGTGTTTAGCCTCGGATCCCAGGTCCCATACGTGCTTATAGGCAAGGGTAGCCCCCACTTGTTTGCTGGCAGCGCTTTGTTTCAGCTGTTTCCCGATCTTGCCTGCAGTGTGGGAGAAGTGCCGTCAGCGTTGTCGTGCCTCCACCAGTTCAGTTAGACACTGGAACATCTACTTTAGGCATTTCAATGTGTTGTGGCCTGCGAGGTTGTGTTTCGAGTGGGCTATGTCCTCCCACCTCCTCCTTTGACTTCCGTAGGCAATGTCTCCTTAGTCTGCTCCTGCAGGCCAATAGGCACACCTTCCCGCCACCACCACCGCGCCTCGGGCCTCCGTAGAGTGCGCGCTGTATGTCCACCTTAAGAGGGACTGTCTCGCAGCATCTGCATCCAGTTCCCTCTCTCTCTGTGCGGCTCTTTTGTTACTGTTCGTTCGGGGTTTCACCTTGGCAAGGCACTTCGGTGTGTAAGCCTATGTCATCAATCACGTGGGGAGCGAGCAGGGACAAGGCCAGATCCCCTGCACAAGTATAGATAGCCAAGCCTATTAATCACAATCAAGGCAGTGTTTTGCCATGTCTGCTATTGCTGCTGCAGACCCTTTGTCCTCCGCCATCTTGTATTTACTGTATGTGCTGGCCATGTACCCGAGTGTTCCTTTTCATCCCAACCGTTAACAAGCTCTTCATGCTTCCTCACTGCATCGCGGGGCTCCTGTTTCAACGTTATCATGCATTTTCCAGAAGCACTGCGATCATTAACTTAGCCCTTCCTCTCCATACGAGCCGCGCTGACACCGTCCCTCAGCGCGGCTCTCCTGCCAATGTTTGCGTGCTACAATGTATCCTTCATTGCAGCCCTCCTGCTTTACAGTGTGCGTGGCGTCTTGAGGCATTCTAGCGGGGCTCGCCGCTACAATGAATCTGCAGCTGGTGCCGCTCCACTCGATTGCTGCGCCTGTTACACGGCGCGCTCCACCGCTCCCGGCACTTCAGCTGTCCTCATCCCGCTCGGCTCTGCGTTCTACCAGCCAGCACCTCTCACTGCATGGGGAGCGTGGGGAGCAAACAGGCAAGAAATCAATGCTAGCCCGCTTCTTTCGTCTCCCTCGCACTGCTCGGTCTATTTCTCAGCTGCGGCTGCAACCCCTTTGTCATCTGCCATCTTGCCTGCCCACAAGTATACGTGGCCTTGTCTTGCAAAGTTTGTTTTCTTCGTAATGCTTGGACCAGCCTCCTTGTTTCTCACAGCTGGTGTGGGCCACCAGTTCCGACGCCTTTGCTTGTATTTTTAGAGTGTGCAGGTAATTTTTCTGTGTTTTATTCCGGATCAAAGTCGGATTCCTAGGAGCAGCCCAGCGAGGCACGTCTTATTCCATGGCTAGTTAGCCAGGCCCCTGGCTGAGAAGTTATTCTCTCTTTTCGTCCTTAGCAGTTCAAGTGATCTTCTTTTTCTTAAATGGTCATCTACCTTTGGAAATTCACCAATGTTTAGATGGCTCTGAGGAATCGCTAATGCTGGAACATGGACAAGCATCAGGGAACACACTCCACCCCAGTCCCTGGACAACTTTATATAGGTTCTAGATCCACAAGACCAATATCGATCCATTAGGACAGCAGTCCCTTCTCCCATCCTGGGAACACCAATTGTGGTTTTGCATTCTTTGTTTTATCCCACACGGTTCTTTGTATGTCTTTGGAAGTACAGTGTCGCAATAAAAAATTGGTTTACAACTACCATACCGGATTCGTCTTTTAGCCAAGGTCAGCAACTTGGAGTGCTTGGCCCATGACTTTAAGCATCCATCATTCACTTTCTGCACTTCCTGTACATAATCAGTTTTTCAGCAGAGGAGCTGCACAGGACATCATTCCTTCTTCCTATCCCTTCTTGGCATGCACTCGTCAATAGATCAATAGTTGAGCTTGTCCCAAACATCCAGGCAATCCTGCTATTTCTGTCACATCAGGAAATAGTCCATTCTCTTCATTTCTTCAATGATAACCTCTTCCTGTCCTGCAGCAGGATACACAAGCATCTTGCTTTTCCATCCAGGCTCCGTCTACACTTGTAGGTTTTTGATATGGTCATCCTGGTATGGAAACAACCATTCTGATCTCCATCGCAAAGTCGCCCAACTTCTTTGAAACTATCCGCGAGTAGTAAATACTGCAAGATGGCTGAGGCACTTTGCATTGTGTGCTGAAACCTCCTTTGAAATGAAAGTTCTTACTGTATTCATGGCATAGGGGTTGCGAGAGCAGACATAGCAACTCTCATCAGATGCTCTTTCCCCCTCCTTTTTTATGTGTTGGTACCACATGTTAAACCCCAGGTTATCTGTATTATCTAGGTATTTATCCCTTCATAATCTTCCTCTGCATCTCTCTTATGTCTCTTAACATACCCATAGAGATCAGGGTATTTACCATCATTCGCAATCATAGTGGGAAGTACCATAGGAACTCTTTCTTCGGGAGAAGCATTAAGATGATACAAACTGTGAAAAATAATGAACAAAAAGACAACGAGAACTATCATGCAAATATAGGTCATACATAAATATCTAGGCATCCATCTTTCGCGCCATCCTACTTCTTGCCGAACTTGTTAACTCACTATAATCGTACCACTTTCTTCATTAATCATTTTTAATACAATCATTAAGTTCCTGTTTATCTTTGTAATTGCACAATTTGCTCAATTATAGCAATGAGGAGTCTCCTTATCACTGGACAATTCTTCAGATCCTGCAGGAAAGTGTGAATATTAACATCTCTTCTGACAAGAGCAGGGTAGGATTGAAGTATGAACACAAAGAAAGTAACCACAAGCCGATGAACATCACTATTAACAGGTACCATGTGTTATCATTTTAAAACAGATACTCTCCACGAAATGAATCTGGGTACTGGTCTGTTTTCCAATTTCTATTCAAGAACTGACATTTGGGCATAATTCAGATACATTAAGTACCACTTCAATATATTTCTAAAGTTCTTTTCAAACTTCTGGAATTTCTCTGCAAGTCCTCACACTCTCTGCTACAATATCTATAAGGAGTGTCTATTGAATTCCAGTCCAAATAAAGTACGTGTTAGTCACTCGTTGCTTTATTGTCCTTCTTCTTAGTCATCGATCAGGTCTGCACGGCACGCGTGGACATTCTTCTTCTTGTCTTGCGTCTTGATCGGCAACGGTGTGAGGGAAGGTCTCGCCTTTATAAATGTTCATGTCGTTCAGGTGCACCCAAGCTCTTCTTCCTGATATTTTGATAGTGGAAGGAGACACTTCTTCAACAATGAATGGGGGAAAATTGAAATGAGGCTCGTGCCACAATCGGGTGAAATTTCTACCTAGGATTAGGTCCCCAACATATAACTTAGGGGGTGGTAATAGTTCACTTGGATTGGTTGCCGACTTATCTTTTTCTGTGTTCTTAGACCATCCCCCCCGACGCTTGACTTGATCTGAAAGGAAAGAAATACTGGTAGTCATAAATGTCAAATAATCATGCATCTTATCACCTAAAGTTTTGGCTACACTCTGGGCATCACTCCTAATCCTAGACGACGGTGTAAGGGGTGTTCTCATTTGACACCCATACGAGGTGAGATGGTGGTCTGAGGGCATGTAAGGCCGGGGGAAGGCAATACAGCCATACCTTCCTCAAAGTCATTTTAATCTTGGCAATCCTTTCTTTAAAGAGGCCGATGAGTCTCTCACATATCCCATTTGCTTGTGGGTTATAAGCAGAAGAAAACGTGTGTTTTATGCTTAATAAAAACCCTATCTGCTCAAAGAGCTCATTGACAAAATGCGGCCCACAATTGGATTTTAGTACCTTGCATGCACCCCACCTCGGGAAAACTTTGCACACTAAACACTTTGCAGGGCAAGTGGCATCCGGGTGTGTACACAGACCTGCCTTAATCCACCTAGAGAAGGGACAGACCACCACTAATAGATACCTATATCCTTTACATGTCTGCAGCATATTGACTTTGTCGATATGTAAATGCTGAAACGGACGATTTGGTTGAGGTATTACTCCTCTAATCATCCTCAATGTATGCCCAGCAGTAAATCTTTGACACACAATGCAATTTACATAAACAGTGCAATGTGTTCCAACAAATAAGGAATGAACCAGTCTTCTGCAATATTGGCAGCAAGACTATCTCTAGTTACATGCGCGGGATAATGCAGCTGTTCAAGCGTGACTTTGTTAAAAGTTACTGGCATCACTGGCTTTCCAGTGCTGTCCTGCCGCAAATAAAGCTTGCGTGGGGGATAAAGAACCCCCCTTCTCTTCCATAATTTTTGCTCTTCCTGTGGTGTGCTTCCCTGAACTTCCATTAATTGGGCTATTGACAATGTATTAAACCACCTCTGGTACTAGCATGACTGTAGCCGATCCTTCCTTAATATCTTCAGTATCAAAACTCAAAATCTCTGGGGAATATGAAACCCTTTTGGCTTCTATGTCTGTGGCTTCATTCCCGTATAAACAACCAGGGCCCACAACAAACTACCTGCTAATGTCGTAATTGGCTGTAAAATTAGCTTCGTACCTATAACAGAAAGGAGATGGAGCTTTGTCTTATCAAACATATATATAGACAATGGGGTCGGAAAAATATCAAAAAATATATCAGTTTAATTTTTTTAACACATGATAAAACAAGGACATGAAAAGTACACATATGTATGAAACAATACAAACAAGTAGACAATCTGGTATTTTAGGCCATCAAAAAAAAAACTTATCCTATATCTACAATGTGATGTTAGTAACTAGTAAGTGAATTTATTTCACATTTCTTAACACCAGGCGGCTTTAGTAAAGTGACAAGCGATTTTGAAAAAGTGTCGACAGTAGTAAAATCTGTTTCCAGCATTTATACGGTAACTACTGATGCCCCACAGTTCAAGGTCGAGAGTAGATGTGTTTATTATCCGTTAGGGCTTTCAACAGATAAGGATGTTTTTTAGATGTTGTGTAGATGGGCTATATTCATTTCTGACTAGAAATTCTAAAAAGAACACATAAAAAGTAATTTCACCGACCATTTCCCCAAAAAGTTTTTTCACAAAAATGATCCTATCATGTATAGGTGACAAGCGATATTTTAAAACAGCCAAAGAATAAAATCTTTTTACGCATCATGGCTTCATTCCCGAAGGAGATAAAATCTGTTAATGTAGTATGCGCTGCGCATTTAATGACTGCTTTGCTACTGGGAGTTGTAGTGCCTTAATGAGTCTCTCCAATAGGGATGCATGCTACACTGGAGAGCCGTCTACGCAGAGGTAGCCCCTCCTCTTTCTTCCAACCTGCTAACCCTTCATGTATGGTTGACGTCACATAGTTGGTGTCGCTATACACGTCACTTCCTGCCCTTCATGTTTCTCAAGCATGACAATGAGAGCTACCATTTCTGCAGCTTGTGCTGAAAAGCGGGACGTAGCCTTGCACTCGCCACCACCTTGAATTCTCCATTTAATCTGTGCCTTACTACTGCAGCACCTGAATGCCTTTCCCCACTAGTCTGATCAATTTTCGAAGAACCATCCATAAAGAGAATCTCCCCTCCCGCCAAAGCATTCTCCTTCACACAGGGCATATCATCATAAAATTCAACATTATTGGCACAATCATGCACATGATCACCTTCTTTTGCGGGCTCAGCTATGAACGTGGCTGGGTTCACTATTTCAAATCTTACAATTTTAATCGTTGAGTTAGAAATCATTACCTCATAAGCCAACACTCTTTGGATGTCAATGTGCCTTTGGGGTTCTTTAAAATGGCAAACAAGGCATGCTCCACGAAAAGGGTCATAGAGCAGCCCATGACGATATTTGTGGACTTCTCAATTGCAAACGTAGCAGCTGCCAAAGATTGTTCACAAGGGAAGTGTCCTCTCATAATTGGATTTAAAATCCCACTGTAATACCGCAGAGGTTTATACCCCAATGAGGTTCTTTGTGTAAGCACTGCTGTCATGACTGTCCCATTTGTATCAGCATGATTGGGACTCCCTAAAACAGGGGCTGTACAAATTGCTATTTTCAATTCTTCAATCCCTCCTCCATTTCTTCGATCCATCCTAGTTTTAATTTACCGGCTTGTTCTTTCTTTAATGCTTACAGAAGTGGTCTTGTGCATGTGCTCTTTAAAATGGCAAACAAGGCGTGCTCCACGAAAAGGGTCATAGAGCAGTCCATGATGATATTTGTGGACTTCTCAATTGCAAACGTAGCAGCTGCCAAAGATTGTTCACAAGGGAAGTGTCCTCTCATAATTGGATCTAAAATCCCACTGTAATACGCCAGAGGTTTATACCCCAATGTGGTTTCGTTGTGTAAGCACTGCTGTCATGACTGTCCCGTTTGTATGCGAAAACAAATAAAATTCTTCAGCATGATTGGGACTCCCTAAAACAGGGGCTGCACAAATTGCTATTTCCAATTCTTCAATCCCTCCTCCATTTCTTCGATCCATCCTAGTTTTAATTTATCGGCTTGTGCTTTCTTTAATGCTTACAGAAGTGGTCTTGTGCATGTGCTATTGTCAAACACCCAAGCTCTAACATAATTGCATAAACCCAGAAATGGTTGCATCTGTCTCACTGTGTTTGGTTTTGATGTTTTCATGATTGCCTCAGCTTTCTCAAGTGTCACTTCATTTCCTTCATGCAAAATTAACTGGCCTATGTATAACATATCTTCTTAACAGTACTGCAAATCTTCCTTGTCCACCTTATGTCCTTTGTCTGCTAGAATAGTCATTAATCAGATAGTCCTGTGTGCACTCATCCTCTGTTTTACTGCAAATCAATAGGCCATCTATGTACTGTATCACTGCACTTTCGAGATCGATATTGCCTACATCCATCTGTAGGACTCTGTTAAAGATCGATAGGGACTTGCAGTACCCTTGAGGCAGCCTAGTATGTTTTTGTCTTTTTTGGCAGAAAGTCAATTAAGTAAAGTCTTGTGAGTTCTTGTGCAACGGTATCAAGAAAAACACATTTTTCAAATCGATCACTGTAAAATATCGAGCTTCCACTGGGATGCTGCGCAATATTGTCACCGGATTAGGAACTAAAGCAAACTCAGCATCTACAATTTGGTTAAGAGGTCTCATATCATGAATAAATCTCCATGATCCCCCTTTAGATTTTGTAATTAGATACAACACAGTATTACAGGTGATTCTGATGGCACCAGAATCCCATGATTCATCAGTGCTGAAATATCCCTTCATCTACTTCTCGAGACATGGGTACTGTTTTGCTCGGGGTAGAATTGTTCCTGGCTTGAGATTTATTTTAACCACCCTTATCCCCTTTAATAAACCTACGTCATAGGGGCCTGTCATCCATAGGGCACTCAGCCCCTTTTCAAGATCCTCCTAAAAAAAATGCTGCTTGCTGCTGCATTATCGCCATTCTCTTTGGAACTTCCCTTTTCTCTATCCTTGTCCAGTTTGTGATGCTCATGAAGAACACCACTTTGTCATCCATTCGGTCCTCCCTGAACATATCGTCATTGATCATGTCAGTCAATCCATACCCCTCCGCAAGAGCTATCACTGTTCTACATGGTCTACCCTCATTGACTATCCCTTCAAGCCTTGCCATCTCATTTTGTACTATCGCTGCTTCCAGCTCTGTAGGAACAGTCTGTCCACCTTACTCATCCATAGGTATTTGCGGCCTGAATAAAAACTCATCAGGTATCCTCACAATCTTTTCTACCAGACCAAGTAATCCTGTAAAAAAATGCTTACCCCATATAGAACAATTTCTTGATCGAATGGAATGCCCAGCAGAGCCGCTTGTCCAGTGAACAGCAGGATAAACTCTCCTATGTTAAAATAGTGTCTTCCTGGAGTGGAGCACACTATTCCTTCCTCATTAAATGAAATTGTCATGTTGAGTTTCGTCATTAAATCTCTTCCTAGAATGTTAACTGGTGTCTGTTGTGAATACAACAAAGGGACAGACCTGTCACATTCTCCTATGGAGATAAGTAATTTATCATTAAAAGGAACTAGACTTATAGCTCCAGAGAACCCTTGAGCATTCATGGCAACACCTGACATTGGATATTTTCCCTCTCGTATACACAAACGAGTTGCCCTAGTGTCTACAAGTAAAGAAAAGAATTTGCCTCCTATCGTTACATCAACCCTTGGTTCCTCTTTGGGGTCTGGTGTCACAGATAGTACTGAACACATCAAGGCACTCTGTGAGCTGCCCTGTTGTGGGTACAAGCTCATCCCTGTCCCCGTAAAAGGATTTCCTCCTAACTCAGTGACACCTCCTATTCTAGGTGTCATCACTTGTACTGTGTTCGCATACTGGTGTGTCTGCATAGGGGCTTGTTGTGACTGCCGCTGAGGTGGATTCATTTGTGCCTGTCCCTGCTGTAGCACTTGCTGCATTTGTGGTGCTTGTGCCTGATAAGGTGTGTGATCTTGCGCAAAGCCTTCTCTAGTCTGTGTGCTGTATGGCAGAGGATAACCTGTCCCCCTCTTGAAAATTGGCCATTTTGTACATTTACTCAGCTCTCACATATGCGCGCAATATGTCCTGTGATTTCACAATTCCAACATACTGGGGAACCCTTCTGTTGATCCGCCCTTGGTTATATCCTCCCGGAGCATTCTGCTTCTCGTTTTGTGCATTATGAAACCCACTTTGGTTATTCTGAAATCTGCCTCCTTTTCCTCTATAACCCATACCTCTACTTTGTAGTGTAAACCCATCCCCACCTTGGTCCATTGGGTGAAAATTATTTGTCTGTGATGCACCCATTGCTTCCTGCTTTCCGACTCCTTCTGCGCTTGTCAGTACTGACCCTTCTATGGTGAATTTTGACAACTTTTTCTGAACCAACTTGGCTTCCTCGATCTTCCTATTCTCATCTTTCTTCTTGTTTTTCTCTTGTAGTAACCGACAATGATGCACTTTTGCCACCTGTATCTCCGTCCATGGCTTCGCTTCCATCCCCACTTTTTTCATCTGGCTCGACTTGCTCAGGCAACCCCTGACATAAAATATGGTAAAACAATGCCACTGTCTTTTCCCACGACTCATGAGTTTCAAGCTGCCGTTTCTCTTGAATATCGTGAATATGATCAATAGGGTCTTCATCTTCTTTCATTTTGCATGTCATAATTGCACCCATATATGATGTCAGCATACTGTACCCTGAGAGCCATTCCAAACATCTGCTCTGCAATTATTGAATGGTGCTCCACTGTGCGCTGTGTTTTGTTCAGTCAAACTTGAATATCCCGCTCTCCTCCATGTGTCATCAGCCCTCTCTCCAAGAATGGCTGCCAGGAGACCTTTTATGTTCCCTGTGACCAGCGTATTTCTTCCTGTCATTTTCTCTAATTCGAATATCCATTCCCCAGCCCTCGAAGTCAAACTAAGGAGCTTACATTTTAAGTTATCCTTGTCCATGTCTGGCCACCATGGAATATATTGCGGTCTTGTTCCCCCTTCTCTAACAAGGGGAACTGCATAAACTCCATTCCATAGACGGATCCCATTATTAGTTTATCCATGGCAGGGATGATTGTCCCTGTCTGTGTTCTTGTTAGTAATGACCTTACCCTGCTTACATATGGTGGAGACTCTACCTTCTCACTATGGGATCATCCTACGGGGCACTCAGGAGATGCTATAGGATATGGAGTTCTATCTTTAGGCTGTTCCAGATCTGACCATCTCACTTCCTTATCCATTTTCAGGCTCCCTTCTGGGGCGCCTGCATTTCCTCCTTCTGCCCCCACACTGAATTCTCTTTCTTCGTCTGACATGTCCAGGCCCCAACTCGTGTGACTATCATCCCCGTCGCCTTTATCTAGGTTCAGTCTGCTCAAAGATAACACTTGGCATTCATCACTGAACACGTTTCCCTCCTCACTTTGTGATTGAGGTACCGGGGATCGATCACCATTCTCTCGAGTTCCATACTCATTACCTTATCTTAACTGTTGATAAAGCTTTTCGATCCTTTCTCCGATGCTTTCCGCATCAAATCTGTCTTCTTCTAGCGCTACTCTAGATGCTGGTGGCGTTACTTTCTTTATCAGAAGACTCTCTTCCACTCTGTGCCATCATATTTCTGGCTCTGCCTCATTTGTTCTTTACGAATGAAACTGGCATCGAAACCTTGCTGACTCCTTTTTTTGTTCTATTTCTTTGTCTACTTTCCTTTGCTTTCTTGCATCTCTTCTAACTCTTTCTTCTTCTTGCCTTCCTCTCTCCTTACTACTTCCCTTCTTTTCTCTTCGTCCTTTTGTCTCTGTAATCTTTGTGCTTCTTCCTCCTCTCTCCTTCCTTTCTATCTCTTCTATCGCTCTTTCTCTTTTATCACACTTTCTTTGTTCTTCTGGCCGTTCCTCAATGTTCTCTTGCTCCTCCTGACATATCTGTTCTCGTCACTCCCTGCTTTTCCTTTTCTGCTCATCTTCTTTTAATCTCTTCTCTCATTCCTTATCTTTCCTTTCTTGTTTGTCTTTATATTCTCTTTTCCTAACTTCCTCAATACTTTTCCCATCTATCTTGAGTAATATCTGTCCTCCCAGTCATTCGTTTTGCACAAGCGCTATCTCGTCAGCCTTATCCTTTTCTCCTTTCTATCTCTTAATCTTCCTGTCTATTTCTGTCGACAAATTTGGCTGCTCGCTCTACGCTTGTATGGACGTATAAATCTCTTCCTTTATTTTATTCTCTTCCAGACTATTATCACTACTGTAAGCAGGGGGTTCATATATTGATTACTATACCCTGTCGCTGCTGTTAATTCCTTTAAAGGATACACTCCTATCTCTTCCATAGTAACGCTCTTTATGTCAGGTACAGTAAGGGGAGCTGAGGGCTCGACACCTTCCTCGTCATGCTGATTAAGCATTCACTCCTCAGGTGGCGGATATTCTCTTTCCTCTTGGTACATCTTCCAAAGCTCTAGAATTGCTAGTCTCTTCTCTAATTTCTTCCCTGTGTGTGCAGCATGCCGGTATGTGGCCATATTTTGCAATACCGCTTTTGACAATGATCCTCCTTGTGGCCATGGCATGACCATTTTATCTGCTGTGCCTTTTACCCATTCTGCACTATACTGTTAGAGCTTGGGCATATGTTTTGTCAGTGTCTTGCATAGGTGCATGAGAGGAGTATCCCCCATAATGACAAGTCTCAATCGAATATTGATACTCACCGATCGTTAAAATAAACCTATTACCTTGGTTTAAATCACCACATTTAATTTTTAAAACAACAAATATGAGAAAGCACCATCAATCGCTGCTCAATCCTCTTGTTTCAGTAGCCTTTCTATTCTTTTGATTGGCACCAATCAGTTTTCTATACTCAATTGCTCTCTGATAGTTTACTCAACAAACAACATTTAGACTAGCCAGACATTTACACATTATAAACACCTTGATCAACTCTTTCCTCGCCTTTACTCTTTACCCTGTAGAGGGTTTAAGACATCACCTTCTGCAGTCCTGAACACATGTTTTATTTTTCATCCTACTCCTGCTGGAGTTTGAGATGTCTTCTTCTAACACTCTTAAATTAGGAATTTTTAGGCAGTCGCTCTTATCTCTTCAATTATTTCCTGTTACTCAGAATACTTACAATTCCATCCCTTTATTTGCCATTCCCCTTAGTCTACTCACTATTTGTTAATCGACTCAAGGCCTCCGGTATCGACTCCTCCTCCAATCCGACCACTTTGCCTTCTGTCCACAGAGTGTCTGTGTAAACCGGGCAGGGATTTGTTCAAAAGGGGACCTGCCTACCCTGTCGGTTCTTCTTGCAAGTTATTTCTATTCGGCCGCTCTCCACAGGAAACTCTGCGATCTTTCAGGTAATGGGAGAGGATGCCCGTTCGTATGAAAATCTGGAATGGAACTGGTTTGGATCTTTGAACCATCCGCACTGCGAGCTTAGGGCCCTTTAGGAACATGCATGTAATAGATGGCTTCACACAGAATAACTCTGAATCCAAATAACCAAACCAACGCAGGAAGATGGCAAAGTACTGTTTTATTAACAATTATCTAAAACGGGGAGTTTAGAACGAACATCAATGATTTTTACACAAACAGTAGCTTTTGTATCAAAAACATGTCAGAGATGACATCATACTACTTTGCAAATAGTGAAAACTTATCAAGGATCAGGACTGGCTAACGGGAGACAGCTAAGTATATCTTCTATAGGGACTAGGATTGTAATTGGCTGTCCACTATTAAGTGGACAACACATGCCTACCTCTAAAACACACTATACACAAAATCAGTTCTCGTCAAAGAATTTAATTCAACAATTATATTACAAAGTTGAAAACCACACGAATACTGTACATAATCAATCTTGTGTTGGACATCTACCATTTTCCACCTTTCATACCCATTAACACCATCACACATTCAATGCTACACCAATATATTCAATACACAGGAAAGTTCAACTACCATTGAAGTCTTTCTTGTAACCATACACAATGCAATGTATTCTTTCTATTGCACCATTGTTACCTAATGATGTGCATATAAGTCCAATAGTGTTCCTTATAGACTGCGCCTACATATGTTTCGGTCGGTTGTCACGGGCATAAAAATGTAGCCCAAGGTAGTATCGACCTTGTTCAGGACAACAAACGAGAGTGGAACTTCCCTCACACTCGTGGCAAATATCAGTGGAAGATGTCATCAACAAATTCACAGTTTCTTTCTCCAATTTATAAATGATGGGGGTGGCACAAGCCGAAGGAGTAGATCCAAAGTGTTCGAAAGAGCAGTATCCCAAATGCTCAAACGAGCAGTTTCCCAAATGATCAAACAAGCTTGTTTGAGATGTGTGCATAAATCACCCCGTCATCCAAAATTTATCACTCTGATAGACCGCTAATCAGTAGGTCATCGCAATGATGTACGAACAAATCCTAGTGTCCTTCCCACAGCCGATGGATCATACAATCAACAATCTGGCCATGGCGGCTGCATCACAACTCTTTCAGCGTGCTTAGATGCAAGTCAAAACACGCTGAAAGGGTTGTGATGCAGATGCCGCTTTGATCTCGATGTGATCACAGTGGCTGACGATATAACTGGCTATTACGCTAGGATCTGTGAAAAAATGGCGTTGCAGGAAGCAGACACCCCTACTGCAAAATGATGTGTTATGTCATACATTTTTAAAAAGGACCTGCTAGCTGCGTAGATGGCTTCTGAGCACCAGGAGAAATCTGCTGTATGCCACGAGGCTGAAAGTAAAGAGGTTGGTGGCTACTGTAGGAAGGCAAGATATGTAAGACTTGTGTACAACTCCATTGGTCTTTGAGTTGCACAATCCTACTGTCTGATCTGAGAAAGCCCTTCCGCCAGCTCTTCCCTTCTTTACTGAGGGAGACAGGCATCATGAGAATGGAGATTGTGTGATGGTTGAGAAGCCAATCAGGAAAGGCGGCCACCTCCATGATAATAGACCCTGTGGGGAATACAGAAAGACTTGACTCGGATCCTGTAGTGCATAGGCAACCAATGGACGCAGGGTAGGGCTGTAAAGATGTGAGCTCAATGGCATGGGCGTAAGAGCAACCAAAGGGCTGCCTTCTGCAGCTCCTGTGGCAGAATGCAGTCGGATCCGATATGTATGCAGTTTTCTTTGGTTAGGCCTGGTGAAATCTAATGCAGTACCAGCTGTGACCCGATGGCAAGGAATGGAAGAATGTGCCTCCTTTCTTCGAGGTGGGACCAATAAGCACTTCAGACAGCGTCAATCTCTGGCACATGGGCAATGTTGCATGGAAGATGACACCATGATTCTTGAATTCTGCACCATAGATGGGGGTTAAAGTATAACACTAGTGGGCAGGAATTATTGGTGAACAAATGGAAATTCAAGGGACACCGGACTACACTCGCCTCCATTTTATTGGGAAGGTATCTCAGGAAAGGTATGTAAATCCACCAATCAAAAATAAGTTAGGTATTTGAAGTCAGCTCAATTCCATTCAGTTTAATATTGCTTTATTGCAAGAGATATTCACTGTACATTTCATAAAATGGCCTTATATCATACAAGGCCTCGTAACACTTAGTCACACAGTTCCCATACACCCCATATGTATGCTGGTGTGTCTCTCTGTTCTACAACAAATGTTGTCAGATGTTGTCAACACCAGTTTTAGTCAGAAAAGGCGGGCTCGAATACTGTGGCCCTTAATTTCTCCAACCTTTTTCAGGACGGAAATAGATACCTGACTGTGCACCCCTTCAATGCTCATGCAGTTGCAAATAAGATCCTCAAAGAAATCTGGAAGGAATTTCACGGCAATGGAAAAGATCCCAAATGTTCACGCCACCGGACCCCTTCTGGCGGAGCTCAGCTATTTTTCAATTGCAGCACTCAGATAGAGACTGGTCTCCGTTACTTCCTTTTTGTTCAACGTAAGTAGCAGTAAGACTCCTAGTAGTGTGGTGATTTTCCTTCACTCTACGTAACCTGTTTAATGTCTTGTGATTCCTTCTCACCTGCATTTGCAGAACTGCAGACGTATCTTCTATGGCGTTTCTCCTTTCTCTGGGTGTTTGTTTCCGCGCCCGTATTGAAGCGTTACAAGGCCTGGTGTGTCATAAGGCCATTTTATGAAATGTACAGTGAATACCTGTTGTGAATATGTGTATGAATGAGTACACTTGTTTGAATAGATTGAATGGAGTGTGAGTAATGATGGATCATTTTGATAATCATTCTTAGTGTATTTGTCTGTTTTACCACTGCTGAATAATAAATATATACTGTTCTGAAAGTTGCTGAATTGTTGCTTGCCATCCTCCTGCGCTGGGTCCATTGTTTTTATACCTATTGTTTACCTGGGGGACCGAGACCATACCAGGTACCCTTTGTAATTTCTGATGTTGATGATGGATTCCAGCTAGCTGCTGCTTCTTCTATCTGATTTTTCTTCTAGCAGGATTTAGACTTTTCACTCATCTTTGAGCTTGGTGAAGCCACTGATCTTTCTGCAGAATTCTTCATCATATCTTTCCCTTCTCTTCGCATATTCTGGCAGTGTAAGAGGAAGAGGACCACGTTTTCCCATCAGTCCTAGGTCACATTCAGATTCCATCTTTCCCGGATTTCCAAGATGCCTTTGCAGGCCGCTCACAATGTTGAGACTGTTGTCACTAATATTGTATTTGTTAGTTAACTTCCTTTGTTCCAGGATTTTTACTCTGACAAGATAGACTGATAGGGTATATTTTCTGTTTTGCAGCCTGTAGCATTTCCTATTGTTTTATGAATGATTCTGGTGTTGCCAGTAGGTGATGCCTCTCTGTTGTGCTTCTTCTGGGAGTAGTTCTAGTGATTTTGGTTTTCTTCCCTTTCTCTGTGGGGACCAAGCCTATGTGGGATATATTTACCCACTCAGCAGTACTTCCCCACATCACCAAGCTGCACTTTAGCAGAAACAGCAAAATGGCTGTGCTGGATCCTGTGTGCACCATTGCACTCAAACTGCGTTTTGCAGCGACAAATGGATGGCTGCACTGTTTTGCCAAGCACAAAATGGGCGAGTTGGAACAAGGAGTGCACAGAGAAAGGTGCCTGTGTCTGCTCTTGTGTGCACCCAAAAAGAAGCGAATCAAAGCGGCACTGCTCTACTGGTTGCAAAAAGTCCCTTTGAAAACAAGATATTTTACCTTGAAGGAAATGCTGCTCTGACGCTAGTTTCATCTGTTCTTCTTTAAACTACTGTTAGTAATAAGACCCTGCCATGCTTATCCACATTCACATTGTGCTTCGGCAAAACAAAGCATGACCACTGAATGACAGGCTCTGTCAAGCCAAATCTGAAACAGGCCCAAAGAAACTTCAGTTTCCGACGCCCCGGAAAAGCTTCACTTTTTGAGTTACAAAGTGTCAAGGATCAGTAATTCAAAGAAACTCCAGCTCTGGGCTATGTCAGTCTGTGTGCATCTGTGGTTCAAGCAAAACTGCTGCCTACCAGAAACTAACTAGGGCTACAAAACAATATTGGCAAGGCAGATGGAAAAAAAACAAATTTGAAAGATAAATCCCATCAACATTTGCTCCACATGTGTCAAAATGGGTTTTGCAAACTAAAGAAAAAAAGGCCTGTTTTTAAAAAGTACAATGTTGAACAAAAACTTCTCCTTGCCTAGCAATGTGAAAGGGGATTGTGCTGTGAAATACATTATGAGATGATTCTATTCAGCAGGTTTTCATCCAATTCAGAGCCAAGAATAAATAAAATTAAATCAAACTGTAGTGCCTGCATGGGGGGTTGTGAGCCCAGAAACAGGTTTCTGATGAGAGGATACCAGAAAAAAAAGGGAACCACCATAAACTTCCAGGACACCCAAGTAATAATTGCTAGGTTGGACAGACTGTTGTCTGTGCTCCAGCCCCGTACAATAGAATTCTAGGATACTGAAGTGTTAAGTGAAAATTCACATCTCCTCAAGATTTCCACCAGAAGCTTTAAAGAACATTTCCGTGACACCCTTGGACTGAGGGGGTAGCTTGGGAAGCTATGCCTAAATATGGGGAACAATACAGCCCTTCTGTTTCCAGAGACTATTTATAAATAAACTTTGAAGACTTTTATCTCTGCATCAGGACTTTTTTAAAAAATGGGAAAATGTCACAGTTTAAATGTGATTTTGTGGTTTAGAATTTAAGACATTGTGGTACTCACTGACTGACCCCTTGCGAATAGAAATGGCAGAGAATTGGGTATTATAAGGAAAGTATCCATGATGCCATTGCAAATTGTAATGCTTACATGCCTAATGATAATCCACACACATGTATAAAGTTATAGAATTCTAAGTAATATAATTCTCACTGAAAAGCGCAAAAAACTGGTAGAAGGGCGAAACAAGGTTCCACAACGGTGAGGATTGGACTGGCACGCTCTACCTACAATATGTAATCTGCCCATGTGATTGGTTAAAGTACCACAAATGTATAACTTTGTAAATTAGGTTATGTCAGATTTCTGTCAAAAAGGACTGTGGGATCGCTTTTTTCCCCATAAAATGCAACCTCATAAACTCGGACTCCTCCTCGAGGAGGCAACCAACATTGGTTGTCCTGTTCGCTTCTTGGAGGTAGGCCTTGCTCAGTTCTGCCCACCAATAATTCTGTGATGTCACCATGCTCTATAATTAAGAGTGGTTGACGGAGCTCCAGGCACTCTCTCCTGAATTTCCAGTGCCTGCGTTCCTGATCTTCCACATTCATCCTGACAGACTCCAGATTCCACTACAAGGCCATAGCAACACTGACCAGATTTCACTGCCAGGTCAAAGCATAGCTGACTCTACTCCAGCAAAGGCCTGAATTAAGAAAATCTCACTGAAATCCCATTAAAAAGGGGAAAGGCCGTGGTATCTCAGAGTCCGGAAACCAGACCAGCTTGTCCACTACTTGTGCCATCCAGTGACCCGAATTGCCCAGCTGCACTTGCCATCCGGTGACCAGGCGTTTGCCCAGCTGTCTTTTGCCAGGAGAGTCCGCTACCTGGTGATCCGAGCGGTGCAGTGACCAGAACCCTGTTGACTGTTCCAAAATTCCCAGACCCAAGCATGAACTGTGAGTATCCCACATCCCATAACACATAGTCTACCTCATCTTGACGCGTTTGTCTTTGTTCCACTCTCAGCAATCCTATCCTTACCCTGGTATCTTGCTAAAACTGTTAGAATTCTCTGTGCACTCTGTCATTGAATTTCCTACCATTAGCGCCATTTTCCTATTTTCCTTTTGTTACGCATAGATCATACGTCATTAGCGATATTTTGATTAAATTAATTAATTTTCCCTAAAGAAAAGGGGTGTACTGCGTGAACATGCTGCAGCATAACTTTGATATTCACGGATGGCGTTCCTCTTTTCTTAGCCATTAAATCTAGTTCAAGTAAAATTTGCCTTTCACATTTAAAACCGATTTTCTCTTTTTCACTGCTATATTTTCCTAAAAACGAACCTCACTCTACCTTCCAAATCTCTCTCAATTCACCAGCTAGAGACCTATTTTCACCTCTATATTGTCCCTGTGATATATATCTATCCCCCAGCCCAGAAACGCATTGAGAATTCAAGTATTTCACCCATTTTTCCTCAAATTCGTTTGTGTCATTTTGAACGGCAATTGAGAAAACTGCAACTTTCCAACGTGTCATTCGGCTGCAGCATGTTCTAATTTCCACTTGTTTTTGAATTGTATGCTTCTTGTTGATCCCTTGCCTTGTGATTGCTAGGGTTTATGCATTACTGTTGTTGTGAGAAGTCATATTTATCTCAAAGATTTAACCGCACATTAATTATTTATTTGTCAATTTCTGAGTGTCATTTCATGCTATTACAAAGGGTTTAAAATCTGATTTTGTGAGTGAAGGTCGGATTTTGATTCTGTTCGCTGCCTCTTATCCCTGACTACCTGCTGTTTCTTTCTATCCACTCAGAATTTGGTTATTTGTGGGTTGAGGGAACATTGCAGGGGGAAACCTTAAATTGAGTGCTATGTATCTGAATTCAAAAAGTGCTCCTATTAAATTGTGCATTGGATATGTTCCATTAGAAGATTAACCAAGTGCATTGCTTCCATTTCCATTGTCATTATCACCCCATTTGTGATTGCTGCCCACGATTAAAATTTGTGATTTTTTTTTTGTGAACTTTCAAAATAAACGTATTTTCACCAGCCGTCCTGGTTCATGGTCCATTGAGACCTGGGGTGTTTGTAAAAGGGGGCGTGAGACAGGTCAGGTATCAGCTCAATTTGAATTCATTGAAATTAAAGAAAAAGCATTCCTATTGAGCGCCACATACCAGGCTAAGACCAAGTGTCCTGGTCCTGGTCCAGTGTGTGACACCCGTTTGGAATCATTAACACCTATGATTCTTGAATGCATGCAGCTTCTTCTCTGTTTGGCATGTGTATTGCTCTTTACAGTTGGGCTTTGAGAGTTTGAGTCTGGGCGGATTGGTTGTGGCCTTTTCTGCAGATGTGCACAATCTCATTCTTTGTTGCTCTTTGTTTCTCACTCAGTAAATAATGTGTTCTGCCCTAGCTCTGCTCGGCAAGCATTACTGGGAGTATTCCTGTAGACCACGAAAGCCAGTTTGCAGAAACTGGTCCATACCTTTGGCTTGATTACACTGCCAAATGTCTTTATCCAGAGTTTCACATGGTTAGGAGGGGAAGGTGTGCATGCCACACAGTTTGTATATTGGCATAGAATACTTACAAGGCCTTCTCTGCAGACATTTCATGGCTCAGTTGAAATTTCCAGAGTCCTTGAATATTATTCAGACTCAGTTGTCTTTTGGGCATGAGATGAATGGTTTCCCAGTCTAACTTAAACCGGTATTGGCTGGTTCTTGTTCAGGAAAGGTTGGGACAATCATTACTTTCCTCTGAGTCTAAACAGGATTTGGGTTTGATGTGCATAGATATAGATTGTGAAACCAAGTGGGCAGCTGATAATAGTTTTTGTTATCATTGCTGAGTCCAAGAGTAATGTAACAAGCCCACACTTAAAGTTGTTAGGGGCACAGCACTTTATAAGGGAGCAGCCTGTAGTTTCTACAAGTGGATGGTATAGCAGAGAGTTAAAAGTTCACCACTGTCTTCCACACCATGGAGCGGATCGGATTCGGGAGGACGTTTTTGCAGCGGGTTCGGGCTAACTACTGTGCACCTAATCTGCGACTGGCGATTAATCGGCAACTCTCGCGACCAATTCAATTAGAGAGGGGTACAAAACAGGGCTGCCCCCTATCGCCGCTGTTATATGACATATATCTTGGACCTTTTTTACAGCAGATGACAGAGGCCGCCGCAGCGATGGTTATAATGTTTGGGGGTGGGGGTTGACCATAAGGTGATGGCCTTTGCTGACTCTACGACCCAGTCGCCTCACTTGAGGCAGTGGTTGCGGAAGTTGTAGGCAAGGTATCAGGACTAAAAATCAATATAAATAAGTTTGAGGTGCTGAACTTATCTCTGATGAGGGATCTGCTGGAGGAAGCATGGGCCTGTAACCTGTTGCAGCGGGCACCAGAACAAATGAGATCTGGGGTTTAACATCACAAACTCTCTGGATTCGCTTTATGGAGTGAACTACCCATGCTTAGTAAGCACCATGCAAAAAGACTTAGAGGGATGGAATCCTCTCAATATATCATGGATGGGCCGGATGGCCTTGATGAAGATGGTGACCCTCCTGAGGTTCCTATATTTCTTCCAGGCTCTGCTTATTTCTCTACCTCAGTGCTTCTTCAGTGGAGTGAGGAAACTCCTATCGAAATTCATCTGGAATTACAAAAAGCTGAGGGTGGCTTAGCACATGTTATTGGCCCCGAGAAGCAAGGGGGGATAGTGGTTTATATTTGTTATCACTACTTTGAAGCCGCTCAACTGAGGATGATCAAGCAATGGCTCATGCGCGATGATAAAACAATGGGTCCACATGGATAGAGCAGAGGTCAGTGGTCCGAAAGAGGCCCTTTGGCTGCCAAAAACAGACAGACCCGGAAGTATGCATGCATCCAAGATCACTGCATTGTTAGAGAAGGAATGGGACACCCTGGTGGGAAACCAAGGGATATTGTCCATCCCAGCCCCTTTCACTCCCCTGTTTTTCAACCCACAGTTCTCCCTGGGATGGTGGGGGCTGCCTTTAGTCGCTTGAGGGAGGCGGGCTGCCTACAGTTCAGAGACATGATGCATGACCAAAAGAGGATGTCCTTCGAACAGTGTAAACAAAACCTCGGCCTGATAGAACAGGACAGACTTAGTTGTTACCAACTACGCCACTAGGTACTACATCCACTCAATAGGTCAGCCGCGAAAAGACAATTGACGCAGTTGGAAACGTTCTTCACTACTCACTCGGGTGAATAGCACTTGGTTTCAGCATTATACAAAATTATCTCTGATAACCCCAGGAGTAGTTCCTGGCCCTACATGGGGAAATGGGCGGGGATGCTGAGTCGGGTGATAACCCAGGAAGAGTGGGAATTCCTCTGGGGGAACATCCCCAAATTAACTCAATCCATTCAACTGCGGGAAGAGTGATATAAGGTAATTCGCCAATGGCACCAAACCCCAGTGAGACTACAGATGATGTTTCCGGACGTATCGGCGGACTGTTGGAGGGCTTGCAAGGGAAGGGGAGATTGGGCGCACATCTGGTGGTCTTGTCCGATTCTCCATTCTAGGAACAGGTGACGTCCACGACTAACAAAATGTTAAATACTAATCTGCCTTTGAGGATGGAGACCTGCATCCTAGGTCTATGGGACAAAAACTGTGCCGCAAAATAGTTTAGTTGTGGCCAAGAACTAGAAGAACAGGGATGCTCCCATGGAACATGAATGGCTGACAAAGTTTTGGAATATCCTTACGATGGAATGGGTAACTTGCAACATCCAGGGAGAGTATTAAAAGTTTAGAGAGGACTGGGGCGTGATGCTATCCTATCTGCACAGTGACTATCACTATCCTTGGTGCCCACAAAATCTGAAAATCGTGGACGTTTTGTAAACCATTCTCCATCTAGTGCACTTGTTTATGAAACATGATTGCCAGAAGAGTGCCTTTTCTCTCAGTTCATTTGCGGGTGTGGGGAGTGGGAGGTATTAGGGGATTTCGTTTGACAGTTTTTAGGGAATAACTGCCAATAAACATAGCTTTAAAAAAGAAAAAAAGAGTTCACCACTGTCATGGATCAGCGGAGGAGGCCAATACACTTTACAAAAGATGACTAAGTTAGCAAATGTAATGGGGCATAGGTGTTTGAAGGCACAGAGGGACTGTGCCCATGTTGGGAAGATTCTGTGGTGGCAATAGTCAAGCAAGGATTTGATTTGCAAAAACAATAGGCAAGGTGTTGTGATGGGGTCATAACTGTGGACATAGCGGTGCTCAATGATGAGTGCTCCTATTAGTATTCATCATAGTGTAGTGTTAGCTAAGATTTATATATTTATGATACATCTTCAAGACCTGTGTCAACCACAGAACGTTTTGCTTGGACTTGATTATTTCCCCTTGTCCATAGGTGAAGGGGAATCTTGTTCCCTTCTCCCCTAGTATTTTACTCTTTTTATGGGTGGCCTTTTTATGTCTCTCCGTATTGTGTGATTGGAGTTAGTTTCCTATAACTTTGGACTGACTGTAATGTACTATGGCCACACGCAGCATTTTCAATGCTGTGGCTTCCTTTTAATTCTCTTATTATTTCATGTGCAAACTACTGTTCCCAAGAGGTAAATTGGCATTCACATCCCCTTTACATTAATTTTAGTGAGCCTGCACACCCCATGTTATGTGCAGTGCTAGGGGGATACAATGGGCCTCATTACAAGTGTGGCGGGCCGGAAATAAGGGTGCCAGTATGCTGATAATGGCACCTTTATTTCTAGACCGCCACACTACAAGTCTGCCTGCAGGGGCTGTTGTGCCTGGCAGTTCTAACCTGCCGGGCGCAACGGCCCCAGTAGGCAGAGTTGTCACAGAAGCACCGGCACCGTTAGCAAGGTATAAATGGCATCCAGATTCCTGGAGTGCATTATCGGGGAGTCATTAGAGCATCAATATGATGATTTTTCCATTTTCTGGACACGCCCCAGGGTTTGGTTATTGACTGAGAGAAGCTGGAGAGATGGAGTTCAATGTTTTGTGACCAGGTGTCGGGCACTAGACATCAGTACTGATTATCTCTTCCAAAGAATAAACAGCCATGTCCTACTCACTGCCCATACATTCTTTTTCAATTGCTGCTCAGTTATGCTCTCTAGGCAACGTTCTGTGGCATAATAGGGATTTTGAGAGCCAGTGATCATCCTCACAGTGGTTGAGAGCCCGGTCAGTATCAAGTTCCTCCCCTGAAGCAGCCATGATTTGTGACTCGAGCAAAAGAAAAGAGCTGATGGTTGGAAGGTTTAGAATTAATCTTAACCTCTGGCATTGCCCTGGGCAACCCTCCAAACCATTGTTCTTCGATTGCCACACCATTACAAAAGGGGAATGTCCAGTTGTGTGACTCCCCCTGCCCAGTTCTCATCTTACCAAGAGCCTCAGTTCCAGTTGTAGTCCATCAATACTCCCATGAACCTAATGTAACAGGGAGAAAAAGGTGGTGCAATGCTTTGACCTTTCAACTATTTCCAAAATGTCCAAGTCTGCGCTAGTGATTGGACTCATGTGCAGTGAGCATTGTCATACAGTACTTGGATTGGTTTGTTACCAACAGTAAACTCATTTTGGAGCCAACCCTTTTCCTTAACTGGCTTTGAATGCTGAGAAGCAGCTACAGCTGGGCCGCATGGCAGGAACAAGTAATATCAGAGAACACCACTGCACCCTTGATACCTTTGGTATCCTTGGTACCTGCGAAGGTACAGAACAACCATAGACAGGCGCCATTCTTTCATGCTCCATACAAAGTGAAACAAATTACCTGGTGATTTCTTCCTATCCTGAAGCAGAGTGGAGACTGGCATCGACTGGGATAGGTTTGAGAGCCCAGAGCCTTGAAAAAATGTTGAGCACTAAAGCATAATATTTTCCTCACCCAAGAAATTGCCTGAAGGGCCGTTGAAGATAGATTCAGAGTTGCTCCAGCTGTCTGCAGATTCTCTTTTCTACGTTTTGTTCCTCTTTGATGCTGCAAGGCTAACAAAAGGTATATCTTTCTTATCAGAAAGAGCCCCATTTGCTTATTTCATGTATCCATGTTGTTTTGCAATTTATTTCTTTTTTTCACTTCTTTTATGAACCTGTTTCCAAAAAGATAACGGCAGCAGACCTGGGAGGTAATGGCGATAATATCGGAGGCAGGGGGGCAAATAACTCTGACTGCAGATTACTACTGCTTGTACAGCTTGCTGCTGTGGGTGTTATCACCTAAGTACATGATTAATTATGACCAGCTTTGAAGGGCCACTTTAGGGTAAGAGCGTCAATATATTTTTACAGAAGAGCGAAGTTCAACATGTTACATTTTGGCAATTTATTTCAATTTATTTCATTGTCTGAAAGTTTGGCAGGATGTTCCTAACCAGGTGAAGCAAATGAGGAGTATTCTTTCGCTGACCAAGCTCTTTGAAGTACTTGATCTAAGGTTGTCCACTCAAGCCACATCCCTAAGTATGGTGCATAACAAACTCGACTGGCTTGCCTGGAATTTGCCAACGAATACAAATAAAGACTCTTACAAGGATACTCCAATTATGCTCTCTAATGAACCCCATGCTGAATTACCTTTGGAAAGACCAACGGCTGAGATGGAAGACATTCACGCATCAGAACCAATCCTTTGCCCTCGTTCTCACTCTGGCCTCCTTAATGATGTCTCTAAATTGGGAGATGCTCCTGATCCCACAATTCTTGAAAAACCATTGTATGATGTTTTCTCCTGTGTTCCCCAAAACAAACGTAGAAAAAGAAACCAGAACAGGAAATGCACATCCCAAATATGGTCTGAACCCAATCCCAGTCACAAAATTGAACAAAGAAAATACAAAAAAACCAAAAAATCAGCCTCTTCCTTCAAAAAGCAAAAATTCCAAATCCAAGACTAAAACTTTTGTCGCCAACATCACCCCCCATCTGCCCTCCCCCCCCCTTTGGCTTCCACAGTGACTCCTGTGGATCATCCAGACAACTGCCACTCTACGAACTGCCTACCGATGCCTTTGAGAATGCTACCCCTCTCAGCCCTGGTTTGGCTATCTCCAAAGGTAAGAAGCTTCAGAACAATGTATCACATTCTGATCAAGCTATGAATCTTATTGCTGATGTAGATTCTATTTGCCAAAACACTATGCATGACCAGCTTATGAATATGTCAGTGTACTCTCACAGTAACAACTCAATCTCAGAAGATGTTCATTATAGCTTGCATGACGCTCATCAGGATCGTCGCGTCATGATGCCGACCTTTTGTGTCAATTTAGACATCGACCCCGCAATATTCATACCATCAGACCAAAAACGCAATGATCTTCTAGATAGAGCTTCTACATCAAAGGAAAAGCCTTTTGCAAAAACTGCACCACCCTCTGTTACTTCAAGTGTTCCTCCGAAAGTTGTACACATTCCTCCAGATTCCACACTGGATCTTAATCCTCCCGTGAACACTAATGAGTGTCTTGTCAACTGCTCCACCTTCTCTTTCAACATCACAAGGTCGCTCACAAATGTCCCTTGACATAAAACAAGATACCAATCATCATAACAATTACAACCCAGATCCAATTACTCTTAAAGAGGAGACAATCCGGATCACAATGCTTGACAGGTTGCATTCTGATCCATACCCTAACCGCTCTACACTGCTAGCAGTTTTTAACTCACTTTCACCAATGAAACACATTAACTCTTCTGACATCCAATCTGTGAGATATAGTTTATCAGTTGAAAAACTATTGTTATTAGTGAAGGACTGTCCGCCCTTATCAGATCTAGCTTCAGCAGGGTTGACTCCCATAGCTGAGAGTGACATTTGAACATAAAGCTCTTTTTTATGACCGAAAAAAAGACATTTCATCCACAGATCTGGCCGCTATTTTGCCAACAAATTATCCCTGATACATGACTGGTACAGCTGTGTTTGTAAGATCTCTATGGTTTTACACTAGGTGCCTCTGGTCATTCATTGGTGGTTGAAGCACATGTACACATGCATGCCTACACTACAATGCACACAGGCGCACCATTCACATGCCTATTAGCACCCTGGTGCAAGAGCCTTGGTGATTTACAGGTTAGAATACTCAACCCCAGAGAAGTGGGTAGCCATAAGTGTGGGGTTCGAGCCTCGTTCCCAATGCTCTCCCTTTAATTGTTTTTATCTAAATCTTTATTCGAGCTAAAGGAGTTTTTAATTCTAAATGTTTTTCGTGCTTTCGGGATTTATTTATTTATTGTGTATTATGGCCTTATACATCAAGAAATCGTGTTTCAAAGCACCCACAAGGCAAAAGGGAGAGAACATGGGAACAAAGGCAAATAGAAAAAACTGATGAAAAGGAGAGGGGCGGTCCTACTAGGCTTTGTGAGCATTCAGAATGTGCAAGTACAAGCAGTAGCACACAATCAACTCAATCAGAGCTTTTTAATGTTGTGCCTCCTTCTCTAGTTGTTGCAACCATGTTTGCAGCCCAGTTTACATTGTGGGGCTCGTTTCTTAAGCCCCGGAGTGCAAAGGTAGATGTAGAATATGTCGCACATCGTATCATGGAATCTGATAACACGGTGTGGAAGGGAGAAGGAAGAGAGCGTGGCGATGGGAAGGAAGAATGATGGTTGGAAGAAAGGACTTAATTAACTGAATACTTAAATCCAATAAAATATATAATATACATATGGCTGCATCCGTGTCCTCATTAGACACTACAGAAGTGGCGACTAGGAAGAACGTACTCAATATGCAACAGCAAGCTCTGCCTGGCAAATGATCTTGACTGCTAGCGTGTCAGGATCTATCAGAGGTGAGAGCGCAGCAGCAGCGCTGACACGCAAATCCTTAAAAATAATAGTTTACATGAGTACCATTGAGATTAACAAGGAATGTTACAATAAAGGACCCACGGATGTGCGTATCACGTCACGCGAAGAGCGGCCATCTTAGGAAGTCAGGCACTTCCATAGCAATACAAGACACCTAATTGTCTCAGTACAAAAAAAAAGATCTAGCATAGCGTACCTCCTCCAACAATGTTCTTACCAGAGATTGGTGAATCAACTGTACCATGGAAAAGATGGCTCAAAGGATTTGAGCATTATGCCAATGTGGTTTTTGGCAACAACTAAGCATAGAAAGAAAAAGTCACCATTTCTACATTGTTTGGGATCAGCATGGCAAGACATCTTTGAAGACCTACCTGAATTGACTGGTGAAGAAAGCCAGGACATTAATGAGTATGAGAAGGCCATAAAGAAAATGACAAAGTACTATCAAAAAAGATAAGCACTATCCTAGAAAGATATCAATTTGGAAAATGTGTGCAAGAAGATAGTGAAAATGTAGAACAATATATCACAGCTTTAAGAAAACTAGCAAGAACATGCAAATTTAACCAACAATTAGATTAGAGACTCAGAGATCAATTTATGCTAGAATGCAGTAGCAGCAAAGTAAGAGAACAATGATGGGCAGAAGACGACTCACCACTAGAGACCATTTTTTACGCATGTATAAAGAAGTTGAACACACTGAGAAATGCATAAAGACATAAGAAAGAAGAGTAAAAGAAATATCCATTAAAAAAAAAATCAGCACACCACAACCCAGCAGTAATGAATCGATTGCTGTAGTAGAAAATCAAATGTGATAAGAAGGTGGAACAGTGACAACAGAGAAGGAGTCAATAGGGGAATCAGAAGACGTTCAACCATGGATTTACAACACGGAAGAGGGAGACAAAGATTATCAGAAAGAATGACTGTCAGGACATGCTATAGATGTGACAGCCCCTCCCACTGGGCTAATAATCCGACCTGTCCTGCACTCATAATAATATGCAGAATTTGCAATGGAAAAGGACACCTAGCCAAATGTTGCAGGAATAAAAATGTGAGCACAAACTGGATCGATGTAGAGAAGTCATGATGGAGAAGAGTGCATGTATGTAGTGGGGAGTGAAGAAGGGGAGGCAGACAGCCCCAAAGCTGTTGTGCATGTCAATGGTATCCCAATAGTGATGATGGCTGACTCTGGGGCCAAATATATGCTTATTTCAGAAGTGGTGTGGATAGAGATTGGACCCAAGTATTTACATGAAGTAGATATAAATCAAAGAGTCTACTGAGGGGTAAAAATTGACCTAATCTGTTGGTTTAAGGTGACCCTCAACTTCAAGGGAAGAGTAGCAGAAGGGTGTGTGTATGTGTCAAAGAAAGGAGCTTTCCCCCTCCTGAGTTGGACACACCAGAAACACTTAAAAGTGAGGCTAGATCCCAAAGCAGAAAAATCAGTGTTCACAGTTAGGATCAGAGAAGGGTACTAAAATGACACCAGAAGGAGCATTCAGAGATGGAATAGGTTTTTTAAGTGGCTTCACACATCGCATATTACTTAGAGAAGGCAGCAAACCAGTTGCCCAGAAGCTTTGGAATCTTCCATTGCCAATGAGAGATGAATTGAAAACAGAACTGCAGAAGCTAGAAGAACAAGGAATGATAGAGGGCATTGATGCATCTGAATGGGTGCCACCTCTAGTAATAGTGAGGAAAAGCACGGGCAAGGTCAGAATTGGTGTAGACCTCAGACAACTCAATAAATGTGTGATTCCAGAAAGCCACCCACTACCTAACATACAGGAGCTTATATCAATGATGGGATTGGTGAAAGTGTTTTCAACACTTGATCTCGCTGCAGCGTACCATCAGATTAAACTGCATAAGGAATGAAGACATCTGACAGCGTTCATAATACTGTTCAAATATATAAAAGGATGCCGTTTGGCCTCCTATCTGCAGCCTCAATATTTCAAAAGGTAATGTACAGATTATTTGAAGGAGAGGAAGATGTAATTTTCTTTCAAGACGATGTGTTGGTATATGCTGAGAACAAGGAGGAACATGAGAAAATAATGGATAGAGTTCTCAAGAAACTCAGTGATGTTGGAATGACTCTCAGCACAGAAAAGTCAAAGATAAACAGGAAGGAAATTGAATACTTAGGACACGTAATTTCCGAAAAAGGGATTTCTCCCAAGAAAGATTTAACTGACACAATAGAGCACATGAGTACCCCAAATTGTAAAGAACATGTAAGAACATTTTTAGGAATGACAGAATATTATTCCAAGTTTGTCAGAGGATTCGCTGATCATACAAGCACTCGGAAAAGTATATTAAAGGCAAATGTCAAATTTGAGTGGGACGACCATTGTGAAGATGAGTTTCAATACATAAAGAAAGCTCTAGCAGCAGCAATGGCACTAGATAACTATCAAAGAGGACACATGATAATTACCACAGATGCAAGCAATGTTGGGTTAGGTGCTGTTTGCACACAAATCAAAGAAGGGCAGTAGATTGTAGTAGCATTTGCCTCCCAACTGTTGAGAGGACTAGAGAAGGTTTATGCAACCATAGAAAAAGAAGCCTTTGCCATAAGGTCGGCTATAGACAAATTTAGAAGCTTTGTCTCGGGTACCACTTTTGAAGTACATATAGATCACAAACCTTTGGTTGAGGAGTCTTCCACCAACGTTATGGACAAAGTATCAGGGAGGATAAGAAGATGGGTATCCAGGATGCAGGAGTTCGATTTTACAGTTAAATACATTCCGGGATTAAGAAATTATGCAGCAGATTGTTTATCGTGGATGACTACCAGGTTGTAATATGAGAAGGAGGAAGAAGAACAAGATGACATTTGTGAAATTATGGAACCCTCAATATCGAAACGAGAGTGGCTTGAGAAAGGTCAAAGAGATGCCAAAACGGACGTTGTAATTAACGAATTGATGGAAGGAAGATTAAACAAAGAATCTGCGCAGAAGGCAGGAGTGGAATGATTTTGGAATGTCAAGGAAGAACTATGTGTTTTAGATAGTATTGTTATGAGAGGAGACAAACTGGTTCCACCCGAGGTACTAAGAGAAAGGATTGCTCGACTTGGACATGAGGGACATCAAGGACTAGTAAAGACCAATCAGATTGAGAAGATTGTCAGAGAATGTATCCTTTGCACAAACAGTGATAAAGTATGTGTGGGGGAGAAGTGTCCTTTGGCTCTCACAGACATTCCAGGGAGACCATGGGAGAAATTAGCTATTGATGTGATTGGACCGGTGTGGAGTGAAGGATGTCAAACATATTGTGTGGTTCTAGTGGATGTTTGACGAGATGGGCAGAAGTAATGATGGCGCCACATGAGACTACTAGAACTGTAATTGAGTTCTTGGAAGATTTATGTGAACGAGAAGGTTATCCAGGAGTGATTCGCACTGACAATGGGAGAATACCATCCAAAGATCAATGGAATTGTGGAAAGATATAACAATATAAAAAGGTGGCTATTAGGTGGGCATGGTTGAATGGCAGAGATTGGAAGAATGTAGTAAGAAGGACGATGGTTGCTCATAGGTTTACTCCAGACAGCACCACCAGAGCTCCCCTTGTGAACATAACAGAGAAAGGAAGGGAGTTACAAAGCTATTTCCAGGTTTAATGGATGAGGTAGCTGGCATGGATGTAAGGTTGGATGGGGTGAAAGGGAACATCAGGTGCAAACAAATGAAGAACAAGACTTTGTATGGTAACAGAAGTTTTGTGAGGCGCTCTCCTGTGAACGTAGGGCGTTGGGTCAGGATCAGAGTACCATCAGTGTTGAGAGGTGATGGTTGTCGATGGTCAAAACCCATTGAGGAAGTAGAAGTATTCAGGCATGCTGTAAGGATGAAAGATGGGATAGTGTGGCACTTGGAAAGAGGTATGAGGATGAGGTTGATGAGAGGAAGGAGAGAGTTTTCTATGGTGGAGATTCCTTGTCTGATACAGCAGATATGGCTTCTTCTGCATCAAGGTATGGAAGAAGTTATCAAAGACCAAGTTACCTGAGTGAGTACACTCCGGAGAGTGGAAGGAGATCTCTTGTGAAAGAAGGGGGATGTGTGGCATATTTCGCACACTTTGTCATGGAACTCAATGACAGTGTGGAAGGAAGAAGGAAGAGGCGCATGTTGATGTGAAGGAAGAACGACGGTTGGAAGAAAGGAGCCGGGGAGGTGAAGCTCGCATTACCCATACTTAATGAACTAAATATTTAAATCCAATAAAATATATAATATACATTTTACTGCATCCGTGTCCTCATTAGACACTGCAGTAAAGTATAAAAGCGAAACGTTGGGCATTTGACAGACATTTGGAACCAGAGGAGCAGGAAATGGATTTAACATTTCCGTTCTGCAATCTTTCTCCGACTTCAAAGAGCACATGGTTTAATGCAAGGATGTATTTTCATGTTAGTGTTAAACGGAGGGATTTCTGTACGAACCACCATGTTGCCAGCTTTTACTCTTTTGTTTACAAGTCGGTTTTGTAAATGTGCATAATTGCATGAAGGGGACCCACCAGCAGACACACTCAAAATTGGTTGACCCCCACATAGAAATTGCAGTATTCACAAAAGGGCCACCAATGTTTCTCATTTTGTTGGCTGCAGCCTCAAAATTGTTTTACTCTTTCTCTTGTCTGGGAGTTTTCCCCTGACATTAAGCTTTGTATGCATAGCCATTTCTTTGTGTGCTGAAAAACGTTCACTTGGTTTGCAGGTAACGTGTTGCTTCCCTTTCACAATTGATAGCATTCGCAAGTTGATACACATTAACCACTCACATTAACGACTCGCACACTTTCATTATCACACGGAATGAGCCGCCCCCAAACAATGGGCAAACCTGTTTTTGTTCCTTATCATCTGGAAGAATTGTGCCCCTGCACCAATTAAACTTTAATAGCAGCATCATTTAACATTGCAGACGACGTTACCATCGTGCAAAGTGAACCTCTTATACAATCAATACTGGTGCAAGGGACTTTTGCACGCTTATTAAAGGTTCCTTGCTTTCGCAGTTGTGATAAACATGTTTAATTTGAATGGGTGTGTTATTTAGGTGAGACAATTCTCTGGCCCTAGTTGCTTCACCTGGTACTTTTAGATAGCTTGCTACCAGCTTTACTCTGTTACCTCGTCGATGGTCAAGATGATGGCAAGAACTGCAATGTCTCAGAACCTATCCCTCTCTTTTTCTTTTGACGCCCTAGATTTCTCAAACTTTCGGATCTGCTTGCAATCAAATGTGATCGGCCTTCTCAGCTGAATGTCAGACCAAAGGGTGCAACCATCTATATCTTTCTCCAAAGCCAGGAGCCAGGTGATTAGCTCAATCATCTTACTACTCCTCTACAAAGTCATGAGTGATGCATCCTGAGTCATTGGGTGGCTACATCTGCATCACTTGGGAATGCATCCTCTCTCCCTCTGGGGAAGCTCTTTGCACTGCGCACTCTGTCAATCTGTATGTCTTCGGGCTTTCTGGTGGCAAACAGCTCAGCACAAAGGGTTTGCTTGTCGGCCCATATATATGTTACTTTGGCACCACCTTTCTCAAACATCAACCTCAAATAATTTGGTCTGGAGTGATTCCCCAGATCATCAGCGTGCCAATGAAATAGTCTGGTCTTTGTTGCAGCCTTGTGAGTTTTGATTCCACCTTATAAGTGGTGCTTACCACCTCCGTATTCTGTCCCCTCTGCGGCAATCCTGCAACTCTCTTAATGTGTCTCCTTCAGAGATCCTCTTTCATGGGAATTCAGGTCATTTATTTATTTTATGTTTAGTTCTGGCCCTATCCAGAGGGTCTCGGAGCGGAAATCATGATTCATGAATGTCCCAAGAACCTTGATGTAAGCAGCCACATGTTTTAACAAAGGCGGCCTAAACCCATACTGCCAGCCTACCCCGCAGTCAGTGTGAAGTAGCTGTTCTGGTCAGGTTATTCTGCTTGTTGGAGAAATACTTCAGGATAGTTTCGTTTCTTACCTGTTTCATAGCTCCTGGTTGTTGGTTGCCTTGAAAGAAGACATTCCCCATGTGCTGGAATGACGTGCCCAAAGACCACAACCCCTGTGAGATGTTGTATATGTTTACTACCAGTTCTGCATTGGAACACATTTTGTTGGGGGCTGTGAAGCCCAGGGCCATTGCCAAGTTACCCCCTGGTCATTCCTAAGGTGTGCATCCTAAGCAGGACACCACACCAGTAGAAATGTCGCTGTCAGAGTTGTAGGAAACCCATGATCTGTATACATTCATTGCACCTGCTCCTCACTCATTGCACTTCCCCGCTACAGCTGGTCCCCCAAACAATTGTTCTTGGTTCACCTCTCTCACACGAGCCAGACAAGTGCATGCTTCCATTGTTCGTCTGTCGTGTGTCCCCCACAAATAAATCAGGTAGATTCCTGCATTCCATACACGTCAAGAAGCATTTGTAGCTCAGGAAAGAGCATTTATCTGGGCAGTGCAGGTGGTTACTTATTTATATTTAGATTTATAATGCTCTGCACGTAGCACGTCACTTCAGGTTGCATGGAAAACTTGCAGCATTTGTGGTGCAGGCGAACAAGTGAATCCTGTTATTTATGCTGTCATCTTGTGTCCTACCCACTCCCAAAAAGCATTCAACAGCCTGGAGGCTCTTCTCTTAAGTGAATGCAAGCTAGGTTGGCATACTTGTTCAGTTGGAGTTCAGATCTCCAGCTGCTACCAACACTTTAAGCTCAGGCAAGACCCAAAGGTTGGACACCATTGCTTATTCAACCAGCTTAAGTTCTTCCTTGTCAAGGGGCCATTCTCTGTAGACAGCTTAAGTTCTTCCTTGTCAAGGGGGGCATTCTCTGTAGACCGTCCTTGCATGACAGGACTACTCTTCCCTGTGCCACTGATGCCTCTGATTCCATTTGAGACACAGCTCACGGGGGCACGCGCCCACCTTCTCGCCAGTTTTAGATATGTAAATGAGCTGCAATTGCCACCATACCTGATTCAATTAGGCTATTTTCCAGGAGGCATCAGATCATGGGGCTGAGGCATGCAACCGCTATTAATAGGCTGATTAATCAGCTACTTTTAGAGCTACACGAGTAAATAACATCTCACCTTCATGCCCAAAGCTTACGAGGGGTTAATGAATCCAATGTGATTGGCACCTGTTACCGTGGCATTGATGCTTCACCATACTGCACGCAATGAAGCATGTACAGGGAAGCAGCTAGGCTAGATCATCAACTGTAAATGAATACCCTAAAGCTGAGGGACAGCAACACCTGCTATTTACAGCTCGAACTTTCAGTCGCAAGCGCGATACAAGGAAGGTTATTGCTATTATGGGGTGACCGAAGCTGTAATTGTTTCTGGGCTCCCTTGCTAAGACTCTTGGATACTCTTTCCAGCCCACTAGGGATATCACGACACGATTCCTCTGCTATAGGCTCGTCTGCCAAATGTTCTGGGGTCTTCCTCCACCCGATGCACAAATGGTGCGCGGGGCAAGAGACTGTGAGCAATGATGCGCACACAGGCCATTTTGTAACTGCGAAGGATCCTAGTTTAGTGTGTGCTTCTCACTGGGCAGGGAGGGAGACCTGCATTTAACTGCAGCTTTATGCCCTTGCATTCGCAAAACAGACCGCCTTGTCACTACCGTGCCTTAGATGGTATTACTTATGAAGTCTCGCGGTCTGTTTCACTCCTTTTTTGTTTTTTGGGGCGGGGGGGGGGGGCTCGTCTTTCAATTTCCCTTCATTGATGTATTGAGGCTTCACTACAGTCGGTGAGCTTTTTCACCAAACAACGATGAACTATTAGGGGCAATGAATGCATGGCTCACTGCTAGCTGCTTTATCTAAAAAATTAAAAAATACATTAAACAACTTCTGAAGAGCAGGAGCACAAAGAAACTCATGGGCTGGAGCCTTTTATTTCATTTCAGGAGGAGTCTTAAACCTTTAGTAAACACAGCACGTGTGAGGTTTACAGTACATTCAGGGGACTATCAGGTACATATTCCTTTGACTCATCGTCCACGATGAAGCAGATATGCCCACAGCACCGGAGTGAGAAAGCAATTAAGCATTTTGGCCGAAGCGGGAAATCTCTTTTGTGGTCCCACTTGGTCTGACTACTAATCGGAACCCGGATCACAGGCATTCATGATTTCCAGCCCGACTTCCATCTGGTCTGTGCCCAGAGATTACATTGATGGATGCGCTCAGCCACATGCTCTGCATTTCTTGAAGCACTGCATACCCCGCCCTATCCCTGATTCTCACATCTCTTCTTATGGATGAGGTGGGGGTGTGGACAGAGGCTAGGGGCTGGTACAACCCCCTATTTATGGGCAATCGCTTTGACAAAGTGGCCTAGGAGGGATTTGATAAAAAGAAAAATAATTCCCACTCTTGGTAGCCCAAAATGGACAGTTCCCTGACTATTAAAAAACGATTATAACACATTTGGTTCAACGTTTCCATCTACACAAGGCTGCTGGGATGTAATATGCCCTGCCGCGTTACGCCACACTTTGAGAAGTTAGTGGAGCTCATTTTCAATGAGCCGTAAAGTAAATCTCACGCATAAAGGTCTTTTGTAAGACTTGTATGCCTGTGATATACTTCACAGCTCATGTTTGTATGGCGGGGAGGAGGGGCAGAACAGAACTTGCGTTTCTCCCGCCTCCCTTTCTCTCCAACATATAAATGACTCCGCATTTGCACCGGCATGCGTTTTTATGCTGCTGCAAATGCTGGGTATCCCTATGGAGCCCGCCTTTGAATGCCCTAGCATAGAGCTGGCGGACTCCATAGGGATCCACTGTAAGCGCTGCCTGCCATCCTCAGGCAGGTATGCAGCATGCACCCTTCCCCGTAAACATTTGTACTCCGCCGTGCAAATGACCGAAATTTGGCGGTGGAGTGCCGCCTATGTGAATGCTTATACATAACAGTTATCTGCAGTTAAATTATGCCTTGTACCAAAATGACCTCAAGCTTGTGTGTGGTGTATGTTACTGGTGGTGCTAGGGGATATGTGGTTGCTGCTTACTGGAACTGCATGGATTTCTCTGGCCAGAGCCAACAACTGACGATGAGCGGGTATATCGGCCCTGTACACAGCTGCGAGTGCCCCCATGATTTGGCACTCTTTCTTCCCATCCCTCTGTGCAGTGTGGGAGGTGAGGTGCCACTGACTATAGGCATTGCAGGATAACCGTGATTTCACACATCAGGCCGCTGTTGGGAAGCGGAGGCAATTGTCCCAGGTCCCCAAGCGGTTTTGAATGCGGCTGCTGCCTAAGACTGTGGTAGAGATGCTTTGGGAGGTTATGAGGGGGAGGGGGCACCAAAAGAAGCTGTCTTAGGGGTAGCTTATAGTGAGACCGGGTGTAGACTGTACTAGGCATAAAACGCCATCTTAGAAAATGGCTGCCATCTTGTAATCAAGGCCTGGTGCTGCAGCCAGGACAGCATGCCCATGGCCAAAACATAGAGATATGTGTGTGAACGCAGGTGCGGGATGCAGCCTGGGCAGTAGTGGGGAAGGCCAAATCCACAGGGATTCATAAACCTCACATTGTCTCATACTCTTGGCATGTATAACCCTGAAAGAATGTGCCCTGCAAAGCCATGAGGGGGATGTGAGCTCCCAGCGAGCAGTTCTCCCATGAGAAGGAGGGCACAAGCCTCTAACCCACCTCAGTCCAAACCTCAAGTTATAGCATCCAGCTGCCCCATACCAAGACCCTAGCATTCCAGAGTACCAGCCAGCCCCAAGACCCCGAAATATTCGAACATCCATTTGTTATAAAGATCACAGCAGAATATCCACGGCCCCTGTGATTTGTGCTGCGAGGTAGCAGGGAGGGAAAGTAACACATTTAAAGCCCAGGGTGGGAAGATCTAAAACGGCGCTGATGCGTCTGGAAATGAGCTGGGGTTTGTAAAATAGGATGACCTTGAACGTACTCTGTGCGCTCATGTATGCAGTACCAGGTGCCCATTGGGACAAAGCTAGGGCATGCTACGAGCTGCAGCCGTAATTGGTGATTATGAAGCTCAGTACCTGATGACGTGGTGCGAAGAAACCCATGTGAAAAAAGATGGACAGGAGAAGCTGGGACCAATGACCTGCCATCCCATATGGAGCAGGCTGCCTATTGTAGGGGAGGATTGGTCCAAGAGACCCCCCTCGCCTGCGTTTTCTCCCCAGGTGAGGGCAATGGCTAATTGGGCGTCCCCTCATACCACCCGGGCCCAGGCGGTGGAGGGTTCACCCGCTGGAGACATTGCCCACACGTATTGATTGCCCACACGTATTGATTGCCCACACGTATTGATTGCCCAACACATATTGACTGCCCACATGTATTAAAATTTAGCTAGGCCCAGAAACCATTTTATTTGGTAAAGATGGTGTGAGCGTGGCGCACTGTAGCGCGGCCCCCACCCTTGGAGAGTCTCAGTCATCCCTGTCGCCGCAGCACCCTGGCAGATCCGCTGCGAGCACGTTCCCACGAACAAGACGGACATGAGCTAGCGTAATACACTAACATTGTATCAGTTCACCTCCCGCAGTGTATCATCGCTCCCAGCATGACCCGGCCAGCAGGCCTGGGAAATGAAAAGAACAGTAAAACGGTCATCAGATGGCAGACAGTCTTAATATATTAATGTCAAGACCACTCGCAAAGTATGCTTTCTTCCACAAAACCCTTTATATTACAAAAGCCTGTAAAATGTATAAACATAAGAAAGCATGCTTCCATGATATAAGCGATGGCGAGCCCACACCATTGCAGTTGGGTGCTAAAAACAAAGGAACGCACCAGGGATCTATTTGTTACGTGTATCACTGGGAAACTTACACTCTATGGGCTTGCGCCATAACTGAACTAATGCTGCTAGAGGACACGAGAAGATGAATGTAACCATACAGAGGGCTTATGTGAAGGATGCACGAGAAGGCGTTTGTCATGTGTGCATGTCTAGGCCCCACATGTGCCACCACCGTCACGAACAGTGGCGGGTTATTTTCTGTGTACTCCACCAATTCTAATTCTACCTCACTTACTGCAAATATATATGCATATAACTAAGTACTGTAGTTGTTAAAACATAATGTATGAATAAGGTGCTCAGACTGGATATAATCGAAACGCATCCAGCAAAGTTTAAATGCATGTTTTGTATTGATTTGAATAAGTATCATAGAGTGTTCAAATGTTTGTGATGTCTTTACCTAAAATCGGCAACACACGAGGGAGATACCTTTGTGAAATACGGACAAGGCCATTCCCCCTCCCACCCTGCGAAGACTGCCAAGGCATGAGAACAAAGACCGCCGCACTGCTTTACCTCCCCCAACCAGACTGGAGCCGCTTCAAAGAGTTGTAATCCCCTCTGTAGCACCCAAGGCCGCGGCCCGCCACCTGCATTATTTACAGCTCAGCAGTAAACCTCTGCCTGAACACACGCGCCCCCTTGTAAACCCCACAACCTACCGGACCATCTCAGACTTATGGCCCTGTGCAATCAGGACACCCAACACGTTGACAACACACAGAGGAACATCCATAACAACTTCTAACAAGGCAGAAAGACTTGTACCGCCCGTCCCAGGCCCTGAAGCTTAGCCCCTCGACCTATGGCCTCGGTCAACAGGACACTGGTAACCATGTCCTGACGTATTACCTCCAGACCCCTCACAAGGTACATTCCTCCTGTGTTGCATTAACCTATAGTATAACCTATTGGAAGATTTACTAAAGAGAATAATATTGAAATGACTGAATGACTGCGGTGTGCATGGCATAGGGCAACCAAGTCAGGAAAAGACATTCATCTCTGACACTGGCCACAACAACACCGTCCGGATGAACTCAGCCGACCTGCCAGGCCCAGCCCAACCCACGAGGCTGACCAGTGACGTCGTCCAGCCGAAGCCAACCACATCGCAGCAGCACCTATAGTTAGTCGTCGCCACCCAATCCCATTAAACATGTGCCCCCTATAGTGTGTAGGTTCTTATGACGTTTTTTGTAAATATATACGCCTGTCTTTGCTATTGTCAGACAGAGCGCTCTCGGAGGTTGCAGAGTTCTTTGCATGCCCTATTCTGATTGATAAACTCCCATTTACGCTCACCCGCACTCTGTCTTGGCCTTATTCCCATCCTGGGAGAGTCTTTCATTGTCTCTCATTACGGGGAGGATCGTGCTGGTTGGGGACGCTTGCCTTCAGTGGTGACCCCGAAAGCGTGATTATTATTATTATTTCCCGATCCAACATTACCGTCCCCTTTTGGCACGAGAATCTCCGGTCGAAAAGGGATACACACGGTGAGCCGGCTCTGGGAGGCTGCCCGCCAACGGCGACCGGTACACTAAGAAGTGCACACTCAATAGAGAGAGGGTACGGGATCCCGGTTGAAAAATCCCCTTTGAGTACCGCTCGCCGGAGCCGGGGCTGACTGTTGAGCTGACGGCGACACTGCCTGGACGGACCCAGTTTCGGAGACTATCGGTTCAAGACGGGCACGTGAGTACTGAGTGCGAGCGATTGTAAGGGGAGCGGGGAGAGAAGTGTAGGACAGGTAACGAAGAGGGGGTACGCAGATCTACTAAAGATCATCTTAAACTTTCTTTGCTTTTTCTTTGCATATGGCCATTAGGATTACGAGGTGAATAAGAGATAAAAGTGACGGGAACCTAGCTCCGAAAGGGGGTGGAAGGCGGCGCCGCATAGTGCTATCTCGACTAGTACTGGGAATATATGAAGAAGTGGAATATGAAATAAAAGTGTTCAGCAAAAGGGGGCACTGAGAATATATTAGTGATCGCTATTACTTCTTTCTTTTCTTTTCTTTAGGGGTAGGGGGAGAATAAAAGTGAGATTAACACAAATTTAGGGAAAAAAAATAAGAGAAAAAGAGTCCTACTGGAAGGGGGGAGAACAGGCTAATATATATATATACATGCGCATCCATAGATTCAAATAAGACGGACAGGGACAGCCGGCTAGGGAGGAAAGGGAGGGCAGCTTGAATGATGAATTGAGTGGTACCAAGAGGTGTGTGCACCTCGTATGTGTCAGAAGACAATTTGATGTTGCGAATGTGTAAAGCGGCTATAAATGTATAATAGTTAAATGGTCATGGTAAGTGTGACCGGATAAAACTTTTTTTTTTAAGACAACGTTGATACAGTGAAGTGAGTGGGTACCTTTTGATTTCTGGATTGAAATTGTCAAAATAAACGATGGGTTGCTCTTGTATGTGCCCCCCAAAGAGAACACAGTAGAAACTGTGTACAGTCAGTTTTGTATTGTGCAGTCAAGGGGGGGAGAGCCTAAACGAGCCTAACATTGAATGTGAAGTAGAATATAAAAAAAAAACAATATTGATATTACATTTACATTGTAGTTGCAGACACACACACACAGACACACAAGCACTAGGAGGGCACAGAGATGGGGGCTGAAACACCATTATCACATATTTGTAAGAATCTCCTAGGGTACGCAGAACGGATTAAGAAATATCACGACCAATGGGTAACTGAGCTGAAAGGAGAGGGGTTACCCCAGATATGGCCAGAGGGAGGGTCATTTGATAAGAGTGTTCTGGATATGGTGACCACATGCATTTGTTTGAAGTACAAAGGAAAGCAGCTGCAAAATAGGAGAGAAATAGTAGATCTTTGGAGGTTATTTGAAGAGATACCACCGCCCAAAACACCAGCATTAAATACTGATCTCCCATCCACCACAGACAATCCACTACTGATACAGAAAGATGTCAAAGAATTGCCAAGTGTAGCGCCACCAGTAGAGGTAATAAGTTTGTACCCGATATTAAACAAGCCTGTACCCGCAGAAGGATACAGTGACCCCACATATGTGCCTCCCCCTACAACTACCACACCCCACCGGCCTACGGCACCCCCACCATATGAAAGTACGAGAGAGCGAGGCCAGGCGAGTACACAAAGGGTGGACATACAGAAGCTCACAGATGATTTACAGTCAAGACTGTCAATAGCAAAAGATGAGCTCTCAAGGATAAGGGACATGTGTGGGCAAACAGCACTTAATGCGCCTAGATCAGGGCGTGCGTCTAGAGCGCCAAGTGAGAATCGAAAACCTGAAGAGGGGTGGAAAAAAGGTGAGATACTGTTCAGAATTGAAGAAGAACCGACACAAATAATTGAAATAGGGACGCGAGAGGAAGATACCGACAATGAAGAAAGGCCTATGGGGGACAGAGAGGAATTACTATGTGACATAAGGGACGAATTAGAAGAAAGCGACAGGTTGAGCATGGCAATGGGAGGGGGAAGCGAAGGAGAGGATGGTACGTGTTCGATGAGAACACTGGATGATGAATGGACGGGGCGATTAAGGAACAGAGTGGGGAAAATGGCATCACTGGGAACATCAGCAGCCAAAACGGGTCCGGATGGGACGACGAAAGGAAAGCTACAGCTCCCGTTGATACACAGGGGAGGAGGGAGGCCTAACTATATCCCATGGGCGCAGATGGATAAAGCCAATTTATTAAAGCTATTGCCCCCGTTATCAGGAGGGGCAAGTAAGTGGATATATGCCTTTGAGAAACATACTGCTGGGGTACCCCTAGCTATAGGAGATGTGAAAAGTCTGCTCGTGTCAGCAGTGGGCGATCAGGCTGAAAGAGTATGGGTAAAAGCCGGTTTCCCGGGAGTAACGTTAGACTGACCACCATGATGGGGCCTCCTTTAACACAGTGCGTGCCAGGGTGTGGGATGCCTTACGCGAAACATTCCCAGATACGCCAGACTTACAGTCAGTGATGCAGTGTACAATGAATGACGGGGAGGAGGCTATGGATTACATTTTTCGGGTCCAAGAGATGTGGAGAGCAGAAACGGGCACGCCCTGGTATCAATCGACATCTTTATTTTACTTCATTATAAAAAGAGGGCTCCCAAAGGAAGTGCAGAAGGCGCTCGACAAGATAGCAGGTATTGAAGCAAAGGGATGGCCAAAAATTCAGAGCATAATGGTACACCATTGTAAACAAATTAAGGTGAGGGAGAAGGAGGTGGCGCAGAAAAGATTGGCAGACGAGGCGAAGTTAGTACAGACAAAGTTGGTGAAGGTTGCAGCAGCAGTAGCCGCGCTCCCACACAGCAAAGAGGGAGATGATGAGGAGGAGGGGCTGATAGCACTACAAGGAAGAGTGGCAACTAATTGGGCGGGAACAGGACAGCGGCAGTGGAATGAGCAGGAGCAAGGCGGAGGTCCGCAGTGGCAAGAGTGGACCCCTCGAGGGGGACGAGGTGGGTACAGGGGCCGAAGAGGAGGTGGACCGGGGTACGGGGGAATGGGAGGAAACGGATGGCAGGGTCCTAGAGGTGCACAAGGAATTTGCTGGAACTGCGGGCGGTGGGGGCATTACTCTAGAGAGTGTAGAAGCAGACCCAACAACGGGTTCCAAGAGGTAGAACAGTATGGCCATCCCCACCCGGGAAGCCCATATGGCCTTCCGATGGGACAACAGCAACTGAGAAACCCAGGCCAGGGTAATGCTGGCCAGCAACAGTGACCCCAGTACAGAGCACAGAACCACCCACAAAACAATGACAGCGTGCAATACACGCCAGGCAACCCTTTCGCGGTACATGTAAACGGGGCCCCCGCGCCAGCACCTTACAACGGTATGTCAGTGGTTTCCGGAAGTGTATTTAATGAAGGGGGGGCAATGAGACACCCCGCATAGGACAGCCCACAGGGAAAACTTGCGTGTCCAGTCCTATCCACCACCTACAGTGCAGCAGAGGAACCATTGGTAGGGGCGCAGATAGGAGACAAGCAATTCATATTCATGGTTGATTCGGGAGCGGAGAAATCATGTGTCAGAGAGGGCCGATTCCCGTTATCTAACAGGAAGTTAGAGACGCAGGGGTTCTCTGGGGCTGTAATTGAAGTTCCTTACATAGAAGCATTGGATGTAACAGTGGGGGGTAAAACTGTAAAGGCACCCTTACTGTACTATGAAAACTCACCAGTAAATTTATTAGGGAGGGACCTCCTGAGTAAACTTAACATGACCATATCATTCACCGAGAGAGGAATAGTGTGTTCTACACCCGGGATATGCCCCTTGCGTGCGATGCTGGTAGTGCACGCCTACACAACCACACAGGAAATACGAGGGCTGCCACAAAATGAGGAAATGTTCATTGAAGGGCTAAAAACTTTGTCCCTCATAATTCCAGAGCTAAGAAGCATGGACTGGAGGATTCCAGCGGAATTCCTCTTCCGCCCCATAGTATGTCCCAACGCAGCACCAGGATCAGTGGTATCATTGGACTTGCACGCTGTACAAGTATCAGCGAAAAGGATCGCTGTGATTGGGGTGGACGGAGAAGGATGTGAGTGGCGCACAGTGCTGTGTACAAACGCCAACATCGCCCTACGAGAGGTAACAGATGAGGATCTCTTTTCTGACACAGAAGGGGATGACGAGATAGTGATGGAAATAGCGATGCCCTGTGACATTTTAATACAAGCCAGGGAGACCCCGTCCAATTAATGACAGTGGTAGGAGCACCGCCGTCATTTTTTGATGACGACATGAGGTTCGTACCAAACAATTTATGGACAACAGGCCCCCATGATGTAGGGCTGTTGCACGGAGTACAACCTGTGGTAATAAAACTAAAGCAAGGAGCAATTTTACCCCGAGTTAAACAGTATCCATTGTCCCGTGAAGCTGAAGAAGGGATAAAAGAAACAATAAATGCACTACTAGCACAAGGGATAATAGTGCCTTCAAACTCCCCATGTAACACATGTATTTATCCAATCAAAAAAGCAAAAGGAGGGTCTTGGAGGATGATACAGGACTTACGCCCCCTCAATGATGTAATTCAGAAGGAGTTCCCTCTAGTCCCGAACCCTGCATCGATACTATGCAGCATCCTGAAAGCGGCATCACATTTCACAGTAGTAGACTTGAAAAACGCATTTTTCTCAATACCCCTAGCTGAAGAGAGTAGATACCTTACCGCCTTCACACTGGGGGGTAAGAGATATGAACACTGCAGACTACCACAGGGATACTGTGAGAGCCCGAGCATATTCAACGGCATATTGCATGAAGACTTGGGAAACCTATCAGTTGAGAGTACGATTATTCAGTATGTAGACGATCTATTAGTGTGTGCACAAGATGAAGCAACATGTAGAAAAGATTCAACAACGCTCCTAACTTTACTGGCCAACAAGGGATACAAGGTAGACAAGGAGAAGCTACAGTACTGCCTGACTGAGGTCTTATACCTGGGACAGCTCATATCAAAGGATGGAAAAAGAATAATTCCCGACAGGGTAGAAGCAATAAGATCAGTAGGAGCACCCAAAACGGTGAAAGATATGCAGAAATTCCTGGGGATGTGCAACTATTGCCGAGCATGGATATTAGATTATGCAGCATACACGAGGCCCCTCCTACAAGCACTCAAGGAAGCACAACAGGAGAATGAAAAAATACAATGGTCAGAAGAAATGAGCGAATCATTTCAATCATTGAAAGAGCTAATTTCAAGCGCTCCAGTACTAGCAAACCCCGATTAAGGACGCAAATTTTACCTATTCTCACACTGCAAGGAAACACTCATGACCGCAGTACTGACACAAAAAACATCCTTAGGACACAAGCCATTGGCTTACTATAGTGGTACTTTAGATGCCGTGATGCAGGGCCATTTCGCGTGCGAGCAATCACTCGCTGCAGCCGCGTTCGCGATTGAGAAAAGTGCCACAATAGTAATGGGTTGCCCTGTGACATTGTTTGTGGAACACTCATTATTTGCAATACTTGAGAGATCAAAAAGCACACTGACCACACAGCGGGCGACCGCCTACGAGATTATATTGTCCAGTGCCAATATCCATATAGTGAGATGCAAGACAGTGAACCCCGCCACATTCATTACAGAAGCGTGCACACTCGAAGACATGCAGAACCACGATTGCGCAACTTACACAGGAGAAAGAGGGGAGGACACAGTGGTGTGTGAGAATGCTCTAAGCGAGGGGGAAGTGTACTTTGTGGATGGGTCTGCATCAATTGACGTGGACACGGAAGAAAAACACTTTGGCATGGCAGTAGTGAGGTTAGAAGATGGTGAGTATGAAACACTAGTACAATACCGCCTCCCATCACATTACTCCGCACAGGCAGCAGAGCTGATTGCGCTCATAGAAGCACTGCATGCAGCAAAGGGTTGTGCAGTGACAATATACACAGACTCAGCCTACATGACGACGACAGTACATGGAGGGCTAGCAAGATGGGGGCGTAGGGGATTTAGACGGGCAGACGGAACACCAGTACAGCATGCAGAATTGTTGAAAGAGCTAATTGAGGCCCTACAAAACCCTACTGCAGTAGCAATAGTAAAGTGCCAAGCACATACATCCAACACAGATGTTGTGTCTTTGGGGAACGCGGCAGCGGACGCTGCCGCCAAGGAGGCTTCCTATTTTCAGAAATATGACACAGGTGAGTACATACTTAAGCACAAAAGAAATGAAGAGCCCCCAGAAGGATACAACATGATGCCCATATCACAAATACTAGAATTGCAGGAAGGAGCTAGTGCAGAGGAAAAATTGATGTGGACAAAACGGGGGTGCAGCAAGTCGGGAACAGACCTGCTGTGGCGGCAAAATAACTCAGGGAAAGTGGTAATGCCAATACAGTTACTAGAAATTGCATTTCAACAGTTACACTTCCCTGCACATAACACCATACAGCACATCGCAGCAGAAATACAGGAAGAATGGTTCGTGCCCTGTCTCCAAGAGCAAGTGTCTCGGTTGGCAATGGAATGTACAACATGCCAAATATACAATTCAGGAATGACATTACGTACTCTCCGGGGAACAATTCCTAAACCCATTGGCCCATTCAGAGAGCTGCATATAGATTATGCAGACATGGGGGAAAGGTGTAATGGCGCGCGGTACATGATCGTGGTTGTGTGCCCATTTTCAAGGTGGGTGGAAGCAGGACCCTGTGCGCGACCTGATGCCAAAAGCGCCGCCAAGTTCCTAGTAAGGGAAGTGTTCCCGCGCTGGGGAATTTGTGACGTGATTCGCTCAGACAACGGCAGCAATTTTGTAAATGAGCTTTTCAAGGAAGTCACTACATTATTGGGAATAAAACATAAATTATGTTCAATTTATCATCCTCAAAGTAATGGCGTAGTGGAAAAGATGAATGGACTGTTAAAGGGCAGGTTATCAAAACTGTGCTTTTCATGAAAGAAGAATTGGATTTACTGTCTACCCCTTGCGCTATTTGAATTGAGAAATCAGCCAAGCAAAGACCACCATTTGTCCCCGCACGAGATCGTGACTGGGAGACGAATGAACACAGCACACTCTCCACTGCGCGAACACTCAGATGCTCACAGAAGCGCCGCAATATTGGGAGATGAGTTCACAGACCATTTAAGGAAATTGACAAGGGCAGCGCGCGTGATATCAAAGCAACTGTCCCCACCCTTCACTAGAGAAGAGGGTAACGTCACAGAGTCCGTCACGGAGCCAGAGCAACAGCTACAGCTGATGCCAGGCGACTCAATTTATGTCAGAAGCTTTGTGCGTCGGTGGAATGCACCACAATTCCATGGCCCATATGAGGTAATATTTTGCACGCCCACGGCAGTGAAGGTGAAGGGCTTGAGGTACTGGGTACACTTGACCGATGTACGGAAGGCATATAGCAATGTACAAGAGGAGGTAGATGAGGAGGCACAGACAACAGCAAATGATGCAACTGAACAGAATGACTGAATATGAACTTGTGTGTGTATACTGGTACTAGATTTGAATGGGAGAATAACTAAGGATGCTTAAAAAAAAAAAATGTGAGTTTTCTCTTTTCATCTTGTTGATTTGTATATACTTAATGAAATGACCAAATTATGGCCTGTATACACCCTTGTCTGTGAATACCCCTCCCCGCATCCCCACCCGCCTCCATTTCCCGTCAAATATATATATTGGCACTGATGGTGCTAGCAAAATGTTAACATGCATGCACTTAATGCACTTTTATATCTCAAACAGGAGCTTCCATGGCATCTAACGGGCAGCCTGCAACGGATAGAATTAGTACATGAGAGATGCAGATATTCGTATGAGTGTGGATTATCTGTATGCATCACATTGTTTTTTATGCTAATGTTTGGTCTGGTTACATATTGGTTTGTAGCGTTCATCTCTATCGAGATGAACGAGGGGGGAGGGATTAACAGCACTACTGGGCCCAATACAACTACAAGGGCCAATACAAGGGAAGGTGATTTTTTGAGATGGGACGGAACTAAACTTGTATGGGGGTATCATACCACACCATCCAGTGCTGTCATCGTACAAAGAAAGAAGCCACAAGGTGGAATGCAGAACAACACAGTGTCTCCACCAGGGGTATCTAATTACAATGCCCACAGTTTAAATGACCGAAACCCGTCTGCCATATCGTGGTTGTATAACACCCCCACCAGCCAGCCTGCCCCTATACTAAACAACTACCTGCCAGATAACGTCAGGAAGGAAGAGGTAAAGCTGCTAGCAATACACGAAATATTATATGATGCATGGGCCAAGGGGGGCGGGAATGAGAAAGGGGGGTCTAGTTTGTCCCTTGCCCAGGGAGTTGGGAAGTACATGAGGAACAAGAACAACAGACGGAAGAGGGAAGCAGGGAGGAGGAAGTATGATGAGTACTATGGGCTAGGTCTAGATAAGATGGAAGACCCACGACACCCCCACCAAACAAATAAGTGGTATGCAGATATGAGTGCCACAGCTAAACAAACAACAAACGAGAGCTGTTATGTTTGCTCCCTCATCCCTCACGCATCAGGTACACCCAAAGTACTGTTACCCAAAGAGTTGCCAATTATAGATGCCCAATGTCTCCTTCATCTCACGTTATGCAGAATTAAGAACACCTTCCAGGCACATGAAGTGACTTTTCAAATGCTGCAGAACGAGAAAACGTGCTACCCAAAACCGGCAGGGGTGGTATGTCTGAAAGAACCATTTTTTGTAATTGAAGGGACACTTTTTTCTGATAACAAGCGGAAGGATGAAGAAGTAGTGTGCAAAGCGGAAGCACTGAGAGGTGTGGCACCGGAGAAATTGCAGTGGATAGAAGAAACATGTACACCAGTATGGAAGGAACACATTTCAAAACTAACTTGGGTAACTGCCATCGAAAAACCTTTCAAACTACAGAGCGAAATGGACTATGAACTGTGTTTTAAAGGAGAAGGGAGAACCTCCATGGGAACAAACAAGAGCTGTAACAAGACCCTCACCATCCCAGATCTAAGAAAAGGGACTGCGGCCCTTATGGACACGTACTGGGTATGCGGCAACCAGGCATACCTACACCTCCCCCCGTCATGGAGTGGCAGCTGCTCAATGGCCACTCTGCACTCAGCCCTAATGGTGATACCCGAAAGCCACATTGATGGGAGCAAAAGGACACAGGAACGCATGCAGCAAAGTGTGGCTCAACCAACTGCAGAGTCACAAATGTATGTCCTGTCTTCCGGAAGCAAGGGAGAGGTGCTGACCCGTAACAGACGAGCATCAAATTATATATCAAAGGCATCATCAGAACTATTGGCTCAGATCCCAGACAAATATCGATTATTCAGCTCAGCAGAAACATTTTTTGCCTCGCTCGTCTCAAGTGTCCAAGCAAGGGCAAACGCAAAATGGCTCCAGATAACCCGCTGGGAATTGATTCAGCTGGCAAACGACACTGAAGAAGGGTTCAATATAATAAAAGTGGAACTAAGAGCTTTACGACTGATGACCATGCAAAACAGGTATGTCCTGGACCTGTTGACGGCGATAGACGGTGGTGTTTGCCGAAAAATAGGAAGTGCCTGTTGCACTTTCGTACCTTCCGAAGACGCAGAGAACGGCTCCCTATCCCATGTGATTGAAGCAGTCCACAACCTAGGAGAAAAAATGAAAATGGAAGGTGGAGCAGAAGACATCTTCTCCTGGGTCCCCTCATGGCTTGGAATAACTGTGAAAATGTTGATGCCAGCTGTGGTGTTCCTCCTTTTAATTTTTTGCCTGTGCCAGGTGGGTCTTCGAGTTTGTGCTAACGCAGTACCAAATGGTGCAATGATAATGGTGACAGTGGGCAACTCACAAGGTACAATAAAAACGATGCAAGAAGCACAAGTACAAACAGGGATAGATAACACACCCAGGTACCAACTGGTGCCTATGTACCACGATAAGGATATTGTAGAAAAGTTATGGCACACCACCATCAAAGAGCCCCATATACTAGAATGGTACGAGGAAGTTTGGGTAGATTTAGAAGGAGACGGTGGATGCATATACCTAACGTGTACTCCAGATGAATACGCCAGGAGAGGTGAGAGCTTAAGGGGGGTGTGCAGAGCATGGATGCCCATCAAAGGAACTCCTGCATGGGATGAGGCAGTGATGGAGGAAGCAGAATGTAGGAGGATAGAGGATTTAAAGAATTCGTTACTTAAGTAACGAAAGGGGGGAAATGTAGGGGAGGATTGGTCCAAGAGACCCCCCTCGCCTGCGTTTTCTCCCCAGGTGAGGGCAATGGCTCATTGGGCGTCCCCTCATAAAACCCGGGCCCAGGCGGTGGAGGGTTCACCCGCTGGAGACATTGCCCACACGTATTGATTGCCCACACGTATTGATTGCCCACACGTATTGATTGCCCAACACATATTGACTGCCCACATGTATTAAAATTTAGCTAGGCCCAGAAACCATTTTATTTGGTAAAGATGGTGTGAGCTTGGCGCACTGTAGCGCGGCCCCCACCCTTGGAGAGTCTCAGTCATCCCTGTCGCCGCAGCACACTGGCAGATCCGCTGCGAGCACGTTCCCACGAACAAGACGGACATGAGCTAGCGTAATACACTAACATTGTATCAGTTCCCCTCCCGCAGTGTATCATCGCTCCCAGCATGACCCGGCCAGCAGGCCTGGGAAATGAAAAGAACAGTAAAACGGTCATCAGATGGCAGACAGTCTTTATATATTAATGTCAAGACCACTCGCAAAGTATGCTTTCTTCCACAAAACCCTTTATATTACAAAAGCCTGTAAAATGTATAAACATAAGAAAGCATGCTTCCATGATATAAGCGATGGCGAGCCCACACCATTGCAGTTGGGTGCTAAAAACAAAGGAACGCACCAGGGATCTATTTGTTACGTGTATCACTGGGAAACTTACACTCTATGGGCTTGCGCCATAACTGAACTAATGCTGCTAGAGGACATGAGAAGATGAATGTAACCATACAGAGGGCTTATGTGAAGGATGCACGAGAAGGCGTTTGTCATGTGTGCATGTCTAGGCCCCACATGTGCCACCACCGTCACGAACAGTGGCGGGTTATTTTCTGTGTAGTCCACCAATTCTAATTCTACCTCACTTACTGCAAATATATATGCATATAACTAAGTACTGTAGTTGTTAAAACATAATGTATGAATAAGGAGCTCAGACTGGATATAATCGAAACGCATCCAGCAAAGTTTAAATGCATGTTTTGTATTGATTTGAATAAGTATCATAGAGTGTTCAAATGTTTGTGATGTCTTTACCTAAAATCGGCAACACACGAGGGAGATACCTTTGTGAAATACGGGCAAGGCCATTCCCCCTCCCACCCTGCGAAGACTGCCAAGGCATGAGAACAAAGACCGCGCCGCACTGCTTTACCTCCCCCAACCAGACTGGAGCCGCTTCAAAGAGTTGTAATCCCCTCTGTAGCACCCAAGGCCGCGGCCCGCCACCTGCATTATTTACAGCTCAGCAGTAAACCTCTGCCTGAACACACGCGCCCCCTTGTAAACCCCACAACCTACCAGACCATCTCAGACTTATGGCCCTGTGCAATCAGGACACCCAACACGTTGACAACACACAGAGGAACATCCATAACAACTTCTAACAAGGCAGAAAGACTTGTACCGCCCGTCCCAGGCCCTGAAGCTTAGCCCCTCGACCTATGGCCTCGGTCAACAGGACACTGGTAACCATGTCCTGACGTATTACCGCCAGACCCCTCACAAGGTACATTCCTCCTGTGTTGCATTAACCTATAGTATAACCTATTGGAAGATTTACTAAAGAGAATAATATTGAAATGACTGAATGACTGCGGTGTGCATGGCATAGGGCAACCAAGTCAGGAAAAGACATTCATCTCTGACACTGGCCACAAAAACACCGTCCGAATGAACTCAGCCGACCTGCCAGGCCCAGCCCAACCCACAAGGCTGACCAGTGACGTCGTCCAGCCGAAGCCAACCACATCGCAGCAGCACCTATAGTTAGTCGTCGCCACCCAATCCCATTAAACATGTGCCCCCTATAGTGTGTAGGTTCTTATGACGTTTTTTGTAAATATATACGCCTGTCTTTGCTATTGTCAGACAGAGCGCTCTCGGAGGTTGCAGAGTTCTTTGCATGCCATATTCTGATTGATAAACTCCCATTTACGCTCACCCGCACTCTGTCTTGGCCTTATTCCCATCCTGGGAGAGTCCTTCATTGTCTCTCATTGCGGGGAGGATCGTGCTGGTTGGGGACGCTTGCCTTCACTATGTATAAGGTCGCACCAACCAGCTACGTGAATTTTGTACACTATGTGACGTACGTCAGTTACTTTTCTCCTTTATAAGCTGCCCTCCATGTTGTTTTCATCAGAGAGCTCCATGGCAGCAGAGTTCTTTGCTATTGTGTACTTGTCTTTTCATGAGAATAAACCTTGTTCTACTTGCAGGAGGTGTGCTGGGCCTTTTTCCCTAGTGGGTTGAATTTTTTCCAGTGTGAGCATTGAATGGTTTCTCTACACCTCTATGCACCAGTAGCCCTCGCAGTAAGGCGCCACGCTGCTCCACGGATACAAGCAGGACGCCTTACACCTTCTAAGCAGTTCAGCTGCCAGCGGGGCTCATGGCACCCGTTCCCTCTTGTCTCTGAGGATGGTGAGAGATGCTCCCAACCTCACATGTCACAGTCATACGATCAATGCCAAATACGAGGAAGAGCAGGGGGGAATGTTATACCCTGCATAAAGTGGTGTTGCAGCAAATAGTCACAACGTGGATGCGTGTGACCTAGCATTCCAAAATGCCAATATTTCAGAATTCAACATAATGGGTGGGCCATAATCAATAGGACCTAGGTGGGACCTGTGGATCAAACGCTTAGCAATGTTCTTTACATCCACTGGAGATGATGGCACAACAAAAACATGCTGCTCTTTTTTGCTGGCACAATGGTTGTGAAGCTACTGAAGATACTACCACAAGGCAATGGGTCGTGCAAAGCAACAAACAGATGCCCTAATAAACTCCTAGTCAATGCCAGCTATGAGCAGGGGTGAACTGAGAACCAAAAGAAGCCCTGGAAATAATTACTGGGAACCAAAAGAGGCCCTGGAAATAATTTTGAAAGTGTCCCCATATTACACATTTTCAGCAAGCCCAACACGTTTCCTATGAGAACATTTGGAAATACCACAGAAAAGTGGCCCAGTCTGCAGAGGCCCACCAGGAAATCTCCAGAGTTCCCAATAGGCCAGTCCACCCCTGCCCAGGGTGCAGAGGCCTACCAGGAAATCTCCAGAGTTCCCTATAGGCCAGTCCACCCCTGGCTATGAGCATTTCGAATTGCACCAAGCAAAACAGGAGCAAAACCAGACGCATGCCACACTCGTCGGCGAGTCATGGCGCTGTCCTGCACTTTGATAGTTGAATTTCTTGATAAATGGGTGTTTCTCGAGGACACTTTGCTATCGGATTCTGAGAGAACCAGGCATTGCATTTCAGAAATAATTAAAAATGGGCAGGTCTCAGAAGTTGCCCAATATAAGAGCCAAAATATGGAGGAAGTCCTCAAAGCATTAAAATCGAAGGCCTGTAGGTCATCCATGTCACGCAGCTCAGATGAGAGTTCGAGGAGGCCAGTGAAAGGCTGCAAAAAAGAAAACTCTGACAGGAGATTGCCTGCAAATACACCTGTGGCAAGCAGCCACACACAGGGAGATGTCCTGTGAGCGGTCAAACCTATTTACTTTGCATAAAACCGAATCACTTTATGAAAGTATGCAGAGCTGCAGTCCCTGCATCCCTCTGGGGTGCTCCTCCTAGAATCAGTCCCATTGTCTCTAAGGTGGCCGCAGTTGAACTAGAGTGTGACGTGACAGATAATCCACCGAGTGATGAGGAGAACATGGAGGAGACAGTCTTAATTTCCTCTATTTTCAGTTACTGAACAGGGAACAGCACTCACCTGGCTGCAAGGTCAAGATCCAGTCGTCTGGCGTGCCGGTCATACATTTACAGCAGAGTCTCAGTCTAGGTGATGGCTTCCCAGCAGCCTGAGAGGCTCCACTGGAGTCCTCAACTCACAATGCCGAAAGTGAACACTTTCACACATGACGGTACGAGTGCAGGAGGAAGTGAAGGCAAACCTCTGTCACCTCAGCAGCTGATGACATCCTTCTAAGCTTTAGAGTTGGTACACTTGACATTCATCGTGGTTGAAGAAGACATTGAAACACTCCTGAGTCAGAATGACGATCTTGTCCAAGGCTTTGAATGCCTGCAAAACCAGGGTATCAGAATGCACACAGACCCTACAGTTCAGCCAATAGCTTCACACCACTGCAGAATCACTTTTGAACTTAAAGAGAAAGAAATTATTGAAAAGGCCAAAGATCCTGTACCCTCCCCGATATTGGTAGTAGCTAAACCGGAGGGGCCCAATGCTGCCAGGATGTATGTGGACATGAGGTTGCCAAGCATAGCAATCAAGAGAGTGGCACCCAATGCCCATTCTGGATGATATCATTGCAGTTCCGCAGGAGGCCACAGTGTTCTCAGAGGCAGATCTCTGTGCCGATTATCGCCAGGAGCCACTGCATGAGGTCTTGAGATATTTTGCTACTTTCTTATCTCACGTCGGGTTTTATTGATACAAAAGGCTATGTTTGCTCCACTGCAGTGATACTCCAGCACACAATTAGGGGAGTTCTGACTGGACTGACTGCTGTGTTACACAACAGCAACAATATCCTTATGCATTGGAGGGACAGAGACTCTATGTCCTTTTCCTGTACTCCCTTATCATGGGTGTTCTGTGTTGTTTTCTGCACAGGAGTCCAATTGGGACCCCTGGCAGTGGAGCTCTTCCTATTTTTGGTCATGGTGAATAGAGACCCTTGGGATACCCTTATGACACCCATGGGTGAGGGTACTACCCTGTACCCCTAGTGTATGTTTTTGGGCACCTGTGTGTTTCCCACAGAGCAGGGTATGGGCTGGTGGCAGCTCCATGCTGAATGTGACAGGAGCTCTGAGTATCCTCCATTTTGGGATACCCAGGCCCTGGCATAGGAATCAGCGGATGCCTGATAGAAGCAGGCTGGCTCCTGGGGCCTCTTGTTTTCTATTGCCTGCTACCTTGTTTCCCAAAGTCCTGGGAAGCCCTGACTCTGTCCCTTCCCCTGCTGGCTGTTGGGTGGAAGAACCATTAATGGTATTGTGGGGAAGTCCAGTGCAATCTGGCTGGAGTCTTCCCAGTGAAATATGTTGTGGGTACACCCTTGGGGTGGGACCTAGGTGAATAGTGTGTGACCAATATGCATTCTATGTTATGAGACAGCATGGTAAACCCATTTCAAGACTCTCTACATAGCCCCGATCTCGAAGGACTACCATGCACTAACTTCTGCAACACCGTGATGAATGGACCAATATCTGGATGATGTGGCGAACCTCATAATGCGGGCAAGTTCCTTGCGTGCAACAGGCCCAGATGACATTTCCAACTACATGCTGAAGGACCATCCTGTGCAATGGGTGAGATTGATATGCCAGATCATAGAAAATGTAAGGAGGTCACAAAGTATCCCGACCTCATGGAAGACAGCAAATGTGATTCCAATTTTTAAGAGTGGGAGTAGGGAGGACACAAATGATGATAGCCCTATTGCCTGCTAGATGTGATGGGAAAGATCTATGCCTCATTCTTGTTGAGAAGGTTATGTAAGTGTATACACAGAGAGAGAAGATACAACGCCTTCCAGACAGGTTTTGTAAAAGGCCTTAGCACGACTCCTCTGATTTTCTTGCTATCAGTAATAAAAGAACAATCTAGAAGAAAATCTAACAAGATATTTCTATCTTACGAGGTTCCCTTGCTGGACCTGCTCAGAACGTCTGGTCAGACCAGACGCCCTTTGCGGGTCCCGCAAGGGGACCTGGGAGCTAATAACGGGCCCGTTATTAGCTCCATCCCCATTCCCATTGAGCCCTATAGGGGCTCGAATGGGAATGTGGATGGGTTTTTTGAATGAGGAATTACCGGGGCCTCCAAGGTTGGAATGACCCGGTAATTCCTCATTCAAGGAACTCTGACACGATTTTGGAGGCAGCCATGTCGCTAATAGCACCATGGCTACCTCCAAACTCGTAATGAGGCCCAAAGACTATGGCATAAGATGAGGGACTGGAACTGCCCGGAAGATCTGGTGGCACAAATCAGGGCCCTATATACAGACACCTCCATGAGGGCATGCCTAAATTTAGAAGGCCAGTTGTTGGAGGAGATTGAGTGCAGTAACACAAGGCTGCTCGATAGTCCCGGCTCATCTCTCCGATTTGGGTCATTTTATGGAGAACTTAAAATGCTACCCTCTGCAAGTGGGGGGTGTCCACATGAGTCATCTCCTCTATGCAGATGACTTGGTCCTATTAGACCATACAGAAATTGGTCTACAAAGATAGTTGAAGAGGCTTGAGGAATACACTGTCAAGAAAGGTCAACAATCAACGCCAACAAAACCAACATTCTACGTTCAAATGGTGGAGGAGGCAAGAAAACCCATTTAGTTGAAACACAGAACATATTGAGTTAAGAGCAAAAATGAAGATGCTGGCCAGCCAAGCCCTAATGATGAAACGAAAATATTGCTGCTATTCCTTGCTGCTGTTGTGTACTTTCCATAAAGGCAAGGTAGTGGCAACCATGACATATGGGGCAGACAGCTTGACTCAGTTTCCTAACGAACAATGGCCAATTCTGGAGGGTTTGTTTTGGAAATTGGTCCTGGGACTCCCAAAATCTGCCCCTATAGAACAATTTAGAAGATAACTGGGACTCGTTTCACTCAGGGCAATGGCAAACTGTAAAACCCTGAAAGTCTACGAAAAGTGTACGAGAGACGATGGGGTACCAATCTTGTCAATAATAAGAACAGAATTGGAACAGGGCCCTGAAAAAGCAGTGCAAAGCTGGGTAAAGCGCTGCAGAGACCTACTAGAACAAGTTAATGCAACACTGGAGGAGCTTCACAACAACCCGACAAAAGTGAAAAAGAAACACCGAGAGTGGGATTGGATACAAACCTGCGAAGAAGCAAATCGATTCAAAATGTTTTGAAATCTAGCAACCGAAACTAGAGCCTTGGGAAACATACCTCCCTATATAAGGAAATTTCTGCACCCTCATTATCGGACTCCATTTATGAGGCTAATACTAAATGTGCACAAAACAAAAGAGGTCCAATCAGTGCGAACACAAAAGGGCTCTAGAGACACCACATGCAGATTCTGCAAACGTGACGACACACTGGAAAACCTGCAGCATATTTTCACGACCTGTATGGAGCGGTCCAAGATAAGGACTAGATTCTTTGCACGTTTTCTGGAGACCATGCCTTCACTCTCCGGGGAGGAGTGGTGGAAATATCTAGTCAGGGGGGAGAAAACCTCACTGGTGATTGCCTCAATTATATATTTAAAAGAATGCTCAGGAAAAGAGTATCAATATGAATTTTTATTTGACTTTTACTGTCTAATTATGAAGATAAACTTGGAATAGATTTTAAGGTTTGGATAAAGGAGAATGAAATGTGAAGATAATTTACTTTGCTAAAGGTTTTAATAAACAAAAATACAAATATATATATATTTTTTTAAATTGCAGTACCCTTGAGTCTTTTATTGCAAAGCTCGGTAGTAGCAGCTCCTTCGCCCCTACTTTGAGTATATGTACTAGTGGCTCATGATCGAATTGAAGCATAAAAGGCTCTCTCCAGAGACATTGTCAGCAATGTTTGCCACTCCTAGCTCAGGCTAACATCTTATGCTTGTTATAAAAAGAGTTTCTCCATCTGGTTGAGAGTTTATGATGTAAAGCTATTTGTCACTTCTGATCCCGTCTCGGAGCTTTGTTTTAGTACTCTGCCCAACCCCTTCCCACTAGCATTATTGGCCAGGGCTGTCACAGGGTGAGGTGAGGCCCGGGGGAAAAAATGTGGTGAGGCCCCCTATATTTTTGGCACTTGGCCAGTGGTACCGTAAATAAGCTGAAATATGACCGTTACTTTTAGTTATTGAGTAGTAATAAAAACTCAGTGCGAAGAGAGAGCACTACACTGCACCTCTCTGGGCTTGACCAGTTTGATGAGTTACTTTACTATGCGCCTAGTTGGTTTGGCCACTGTGGCTGGATAAATATTGTATATTTCGCGCAATTTTCATCTTATTTTATCAAAAAAACGTCCCCTTGGGTACTATTCAAACAGTCTGTCACAAAAGGAATGAATTGCTTTTTGCGACTATGGCCACTTTTCCATTGGTGCCCAAGACAATTATTTGCCCCAGTCCAACCAGTCGGCCCTGCCTAGGAGACAGGTGTACCGTGTTCCCCTCCTTCAATGTTCCCCCTCCAAACGTCGGATGTTGCACAATGCTTTTAAAAATCCTACATAGGCAGCCTCTCCACGTTTGCCATAGTGATATGTATGGCAGGTCACCCAATCCCTATGCTTTCCCCCAGTGCCTCCATTACAAACATTGCTCCAAAAGACTGAGAAAACCTCTTCAAGCCAATGTAATTTAGTATGAATTGGGTTAATGTAGCCATGTTTGTTCAGGCCTGCAATAAGTCTAGCAGGTGAGTTGTGAAAAGGTTGCATTTGGGAGAGACCTGAAAAGGGGAGCCCTAAATACACAGCATTATCATAGTCAAGACGCACGTGTCACAGTAAAGCATTTGGCACAGTCAAAAGTAGTGAATGCATTATCTTGAAGCGCTTATTAGAAAAAATATCTTTATCAACTAAACCTGTGAAGATGTGCTCAGTTGCTTAAATTGTCCACATCCCGGTTTCACAATTTTAACCAAAGTGTGTGATTCTGGGCAGATTATTTAATCACACTGGGCCTCATTACGAGGTGAGAAGTAAGGGATTACTGGCACCGTTAAGGGCACCGGTGCCAGTAATCCCTTACCTCCCTACTACGAGTTCCCTTTGCGGGTCCTTCCTTAACGCCTGGTTTTTGCAGGCGTTAAGGACAGGACCCGCAAAGGGACTCTAGAGCTAATAACGGTACCACAATTTGCGGTACCGTTATTAGCGCCTTCCCCATTCCCATTGAGTTGTATGGGGGCTCAAATATGGGGGCTCAAATGGGAATGGGGAATGGCCCTGGCGAATGGGGAATTACCGGTCCCTCCGACCTCGGAATGGACCGGTAATTGCTCCATTCACCAGGGCGGAGTTGGAAGCGTTTTGGAGGCAGCCATGGAGCTAATAGCTCCATGGCTGCCTCCAACCTCGTAATGAGGCCCATTGTGTCTTATCTACAGCTCTGTGATTCACTTCAGAGCTTATGTTAATATATAATTCTGTTATTTAAATAAAACCTGACTATAGAGTTGCTCAACACATTGAGGTATTTGCTCAAATGCATGACTCCAGATCCAGAAAGCTGTATTTGTCTCACAGTGCAGTGATATTTAATGCACAACTTCTTCAACCCAAAAAGAATCTTGGGTTGAAGCCTTTTCTTGGGTGGGATCAAGCCCGGTTTGCATATGGTCTTTCCCCTTTCTGTAATGGCTTGGCAGGCTAAAGGTCAATGCTCTGTTTCTTTTTCTAGAGCAATGATGACAACCGTCAATATTTATTTTTTCCACTCTGTCTACTGGTCCCTGCATGCAGAAATGTGATGTACGATGATTATTTATTTAATTATATTTATAAAATACATTCTTCAAACTGTTGTACACAACAGAAGACATTGTGGCAGATTCACAAATGCATATGCATCTCAGTGAGATGCACAAGTATGCAGAGATGTATGAGCATGATCGCGCCTCTCATAGTGAGGCATGTATTGAAAAAGAAATTAACAAAAATGCACTTTGGGCTGCACAGCACCAAATGCTGGGCAAAAGACACACAAAGCAACAGCGCATCTGACAGCAGATACGACACAATGTGCAAGTTTCTGGTGCATCCTTCATATCCGCACTTCTCACATGCAAATGTCGCTTACATCACATTGCATGATAAAAGTGTGCACTGTGTTGATGCACCAAATGTGGACACATTTACCGTATGGAGGAACACAAGGACACCCTATTTCAGCTATTTGGGCAACAGTGAGGCATTGTCATATGGAATGCTCTTTGGATGGCGTTAAAAAGAAACATAAGTGCCTTCAGTGTCACCAATCGCACCCGTAAAGCGAGGAAGAAGAAGGAATCCTTTTAAGGGTGCACAAAGGACAAACTAGGGGACCAAAGTGCCCATGCAACTCGCACATGTATTGGACTAGCTTCCCAAAGCACCAGTGGCAATAAACTGTCATTGATTGGTTGTTGGGCCTGGCTGGGCCCTGGCCGAGCAAAATCACACATCCCTGCCGGGGCAGGCGGCAGTAAGACCAGGCCAGCCCATTGTTGATGGTGCGATTCACACCTTGAGAAATGTACAAGTCTTGAGTGCGCGCAACTTTTGTTTTGTTGTACATCTCTGCCTGCATGCTGCCACTGCAGCCAGCAGCAAAACAATGGCAGCACACTCACGGCTGACCTCGGCTAATCTATTCTCATGACACTGTGACCCGCACGAGGCCCCCCCTGAGCGCGAGGCCCGGGGCAGTTTTCCCCCCCTGCATCCCCCTTGTGACGACCCTGTTATTGGCTAATGCAGACAGTCTCTTCATGACACTGTGACCCGCACGAGGCCCCCCCCCTGAGCGCGAGGCCCGGGGCAGTTTGCCCCCCCCCCTTGCGTCCCCCTTGTGACGGCCCTGTTATTGGCTAATGCAGACAGTCTCTTCGTGTCAAATGGTACTAGGAATGGTGCTGCCACCCCCCCTTCTTTCGCCTTTTGGAACGCCTGCGCATTAGCAGTTCCACAGAAGCAACAAATCTTAGCAAGACCTTTGCACAGATTTCACAAAATCCCACAAAGGACAACAGTGGTCGGTTGGGTTGATCTTTCATCCTATTGTCCTCTTTCATGACTGTGTGACCCAGAAATTGCTCCTGTTCAAGTTTGTATTTCTCATATTTCATCATCTGTTCATTGACCTATAGTATGTCTAGTACTTTCCCAGGGGATTCTGTATGCTCCTTCATGCCTTTGTGTATTAAGGTATCATTTTGGAAGTGCATTACTCTAGGTAACCTTTTAGGAATATATGATATGATTTTTTATTTATATTGCGTCCATACACAACTGTTTCAGGGCATACAAGGCAAGGGAGGGGTACAAAGGGAGGACAAAAAACGATCTTACTAGGCCCAAGTGCAGGGGAGAGGTAAGGGAGAGAGGGCAAGGGGGAGGGTGTAGTGGAAAGTACTGAAAACATGATCTAAACAACAGGTAGTGGGGCCAGCTGGTGGCAAGTGCAATAGTAAGGCGCAGACAAACGAGTCTAATAAGTGCAGGAAGGGGGCTGTAGGGTTACAAATACAGACGCAAGGAGGCAGTGCAGGTATGCGGCTGGGTGGGCATGGATCTGGGTTCGAAATCAGAGGCTAGCCAGGTGCCCAGTGCCGAAACAGACAGAGATCAGCAGGGGAGAGGAAGAGAGAAAGCAGAAGTAAAGAGGAAGGTCTTGGGGGGCTTCCGGAACCGAAGATGATTCTCCTCAAGTTTCAGAGAGGCAGGGAGGTTGTTCCAAAGGGAGGCCCCAGCCGACGAAAGAGATCTGCCCCCAACTCGTTGCTTGGAGAAGCGACTGACCCTGAGGGAGTTGGAGGAATGCTCTCTTAGTGTCCTTGAAATAGAGGTGCATCTAACGCTGTCCCGAAGGGCATTTTGTTGAAATCCTACAGCCCAAATGGTGTGATAAACGAGGTTAGATGTCTATCTGGTGTTAGGCTTAACTGGTAATCAGCACTGAACAGATTGAGGCTTGGGTACACAGCTGCCTCCTCTATTTTGTAAATGATCACCTTTTAAGATCAGTAGCGCTGTGCAGGGTCAGACTGGGCCATACAATTGTCTCAGGCACCAAGGAAAAAGTGGGCCATGTTTGCAAATGGCAATTCATTCCTTTTGACACAGACTGTTTGAATAATTCCCAAGCAGGAGTTTTTTGGTAAAATGTGATGCAAATTGTGCATTTTAAAGAATATGTATTCATCAACACTAGTCAAAACTACGAGATGCATAGCGAAGTAACTCATGAAACTGACCCGCATTGGCCAAACAACTGGCCCACTTAGACAAAAAAACTGGGCCACACTTGCATTTTGTCTTTTTGGTTCGGCCATGGGCCTCTTGCCCTATAGGCCAGTAGGAGACTGGCGGTGTGACATTCCACTATTATTTGTGAATTCAGGACCCTTAGATCTAAGCAGAGGTGCCTGTTTTGATCTGGTCTGGGAGCTGGAGCGTCAGGAGCTACCCATTCCAATGCTTCGTTTTTTAAAATGTATTTTATTATTCATTTATAACGTGCTTATAGCAGCAAGCGGTTTCCAAGCACGAGATCGGGATTCGAACCACTGTTGCGTTGTGTTGTCTTGCTTACTCCTCCTGCCACCATTTTGCATGAAGGTTGCTCCACAACAGCACTCTACTTCCTGGCAATTTACTGGTGCAGGCCCTGGCTTCATCCTTATCTTATGAGGAAAACCATCAGGGTCCTTATATTTTTACTATATACTGTAGACTACCTCTTTGTTATGTCCACTAACAATTCAGTGTGCCCTAGAAGCAGCACTTTCTCAGGGGCCTCTGAATACTAATTTTGAATTCCAATCGATGCGTTCATTGTAGTATTGGAGAGCCATGGGCTAATAGATGAGGCCCGGAGGATAGATGGGGACAACAGCAGGACCACACAGAGCAACACAGGTCCTGGTCCCTGCCCCGCCCATCTCAAAGGCTGGTCCTAGTACTCTGTAAACGAGTAATTAATTACAGGCATTTTCCCCAATGTTTTACTGTCCTTCCACAGCATCTCAGAAATGAATCATCCTAGTGACGATTATGCCTCCTGGAGATTGGCTACTGATCCGAGGGCTGGTACTTTAAACAGCCCTCGGATCAGTAGCCAATTTCCAGGAGGTATAATCTGGACACAAAATAGATCACTAGGATGATTCATTTCTGAGATGCTGTGGAAGGACAGTAAAATAGTGGGAAAATGCCTGTTTGTGGTTATCCGTTCTGCGCTGAAAAAAGTATAATGGTGTGCAATTACCCTGAGTCTGCTATGGACTCCGGTTCTGCTCCTGCTATTATTATGAGACATGTGGATTTTGTTCTCTTCACGAGGTCTCCCACATCTTTTGCGCCACCCCCATTATGAGGGTATTGTTTTTAATGGAGTCAGTCAGGTGGCCTCTTTTTGTTCTTCATCTTTCTCTTTCATTACGGCCCCTCTGCCCGTTCAGGGAGTTTGTTGCCTCTTCTTGCCTTTGTTCTGCAATATTTAGCAAAGTGCCCCATTGGGCAACATTCTTTTCAGGTCCAACTGAAGATGTGACACCCTTTGGCAGTGCTAGGTCTGCAAAAGATCTGGGGCTACGCTAATGTCGGGACTGTTGGGGCTCGGGGCTAGCTAGCCTTTTGGTTGTTGTCCCTAAGCTTCTATCCTGGGGCTACAACCTAAAGACTCGGGTCTATATAACCCCACAGTCCCCCCACCCCCCTGCAACGGCTCTGGGTAGAGGCGATAAGTCCCAAGCTTCCACACCTGAGGCAGCGGGGGGGGGACCACCGGCCTTCCCACACTTCTGCTTGAATGCACATCCTTTTAGGTTGTCCCCCTTCTTTTCTGCGGTGATAGCTTTGCGCATCCAGCAGGACTGCTCAATGCTATTTGTGAGTTTGATGACTTCATTGAGAGATGACACACCAGCAATGTTTCCATGATGTCTTGGAACTCTCATCAGCCGATACCTTCTTCATCCCATGTGTAGCCATTTCCCTTTTGTATGTTTGTAAAGTAATCTATTTGGTTGGTGAGCCTGCTACAGAGATCTCAGCAAAAATATCAGCTTTGACTCAGCCTTTCATCATTTCAAGGTTGATAAATGTCTTCCATTTGAGTTGGGCTATTAATTTGGGGATATTTAAGTGTGGAAGTACATATTTAGGATATGTGCTACATAGAGGGCATTTAATATTATTAGTCGAACGATTTCATCTTTCTAATTGGGAAACTTTAGTTTGTAATAATCCGCGGCAATCTGTCCTCTGTGAAATGCTAGACTCTTAGACATCTTACTCACTGGCTTCCATCCATATGAGCTGCTTTTTCAATCAGTTATTAGTTATAACTCTCCATATGTCATTTGCCTTCATATGTTCCAAGTCCTTTTTTTAGAAGGACACTTTCACGAACAATTGTTTAACTTTTTTCTGATTTGTTTTCTTAAGGGGGTGCTTCCCCAATAAACCCCATTTGCCTCTCCCCTTCCCCTGCCCAACACTCCCTCTCCTTTACCTCACATTAGTTGCCCTCATTTTCCGTTTTTCAGCACTCTCGCCATGTATGGTCAGTTTGAAATGTCATCAAATGTAGGTCATCCAAGTTGGATTCACCAGTTTATTATTTGTTTCGCACTGACCTCCACCACGATAGGTTCCATCACCATGCCTTGCAGACTTCCCAGTGCCTTCATTGATTCCTTTCCCGAATGTCGACCCTTTGGCTCTGTTTGATGGGAATCCTTGGCGGGCACGCACAGCCATAACAATAGAAGGCATTGCGGCCATGTGCATTAAGCATTTTGAGAGGTTGCTCTTTTGAAAAAAGGTTGCCTTTAAGAAAATGAAAATCATAGAACAGGGACTTCAAGCATCCTTGTTAATGTTATGTTTGCTTAAAAAATGCAGATGTAAACAGTGTCACTTATGTTTGGTGTGCCTCCCGGGTGATGGTTACGATGATCTCACACCTATATCCCGCCCTGCGTGACCACACTTCCTACATTACTCCACTCTCAGCTGGGCAGTGCAGAAACAAAACATAATATCGCAGTTTCGTCCGGACTTTCTCGAAAGTGTGAATACACATTTCAGATGTATTTATTCATCTATATCGCTTTGTCATATATGAAAATAGAGGGCCCCCAAAATGCGTCACTGGAGTTTCAAATAGTTGTGTACGTTGAATAGAAAGAAGTAGAAATAGGCTGATAGAAACTCTCAGGGGAGGTCCCTGTGAAAGCAGTGAATGTTGTAGGTCAAGACTATTAGAGAGAGGAAGCACAAGGGCGCAGGAAGCATAGGCATAGAAAAGGTTTTTGGGAGACTTAGGGACAGAGCTTACCACATAGCCTGGGGCGAGCCACATGATTCCATGACAAAAATAAATGTAGAGTGTCGCCCACCATAAACAAAAGCACAGGTGGTGATGGCTGTAGTGTGTGATGCCAGATAAGCTTGCGATAAACTTTTTGTGGCCTAGCACTTAATTCAAGAAAAATGCAGCTCCTGGCACTTCTCTCTCTTTGATGAAGTGTAGAATCTGAAAAATCCCTGAATGGCTAGGCATTGCTGGGGGGGGGGGGGCTTAAAGTGTCTTTGTGTCTCAATCTATTAAAAGAATATGATCAGAAGAGGGAGACCCCTTCTGATCATATACTCTCCCCCCCCCCGCTCACTAAATATAACCATCTACCAGCTAAAAGCTGTGTTTATAAACCTTGTGATTACTGTGCCCATTACTGCTGGTTCTCCCATTGATCCAAACTGAACGTTTTGGCAGTTTCTCGCTGCCGTAGCTTGGTGCACCTGTTGGCATGCAGCGATCTTGCCTTGCTGTGTTTCTAAAGCTGCCTCTTTCCCACACCCTGAAGCTCGACTCAAGCATATTTGGTCTTGTCCCCAGTGCTCCTGTCTCCCTTGTTGCACCACCATCTTGTATCCAGCCTTGAGCCAGCATAGCCACACCTTTGTTTTGCTTTGCTGGCCCACCACTGTGCTGCCCCTTGGATGCTCCTTCTTCTGATTGAGTCCTATTAGAAAACCGGTACAGCGAGAGTCAAAAATAAAAATGCTGCTCCTTAAATTGGATTTACTCTAGCTATCAAGTTATGTTGCTAATTCTGATCTGATTCAATGCGCATTTTAGTAGGTGATGTTTTTCTAAGAACTAGTTTCACTGTTTAATCTTCAGGCAGGGTGCAGGGTTTATTGCGGTGATGAAGGGGTTGGAAAGTAGGATACCTAGGGGGATAAGAAGGAGCCGTCGCCACCAGCCCTTTCATACACGCGGTACTAGTAAACTGGAACTCTTGGCACCACAAATATAACTAATAAAAACAACGTTATTTAAAAAAAAAAATAGATCCTGTATCTCATGCCAACTGTGTTGCTTTGCCCTGTGTCTGAAGCTCCTAATTCAGTTTCACGTGTGCCAGTCTCCAAATACCAATTCTAGTCCCTGAGTTTAGATTCCAGTCCAGTTTTGTCCTTGAACCCTACCACCGCCTCAAGCACACCCTACTTGGTGAGATGTTCCCTCTGCCCTCTCTTGTACGTGCTTTGCTCTGTTTTAATGTACTACCTGTCTATTGCTAATAGTGTGAGGGAGTCAGAAGGAGCCGGTACATTCAAGAGGCGTGAGATGGTGCACCAAGTAAACCCTATCAGTACCCAGTTACCATAGAGATGCACAATCGCTCTGTTAGAGCAAACTGATGGCATATTGCTTTTTGATCCCTCTTCCCCATCCAGAGTGGTCACCCACCAACAAACTATAAGTCAGCAGCGTGGCCAGCCCTGCCCATCATTTAGTATTCCTTCATACAGATGATATATTTTCGCCTGCCAGTACTCACACCGTTTTTCACCTTTGCTACTGTTCTTCAATTCAATTCTTCCATCAATTTCCTATTGACAATAGGTTCAAGTATTACTGCTGGATGTGTGTGCCCTTTTCCCTGCAGGTCCTAGCTCAATCTTGCGACAGTCTCCAGACCAGGTCTTACTTAAGTCCACTCAAATCATGTCAGAACATGGTGCGTGTCCTCTCGCAGATGCTCCCTGGAGGCACTGCAAGAGTGGTCTCCAACTTTATTTGTTTGGAATCATGGTGCCTAACAGATTCCAGATTACATTTCAGCTCTGCTAATGGCAGTCTATGGAAGCCTGTGCCGGCTCATACCCTTTGCTTTGCAACGTCGCTCGTCGCTGGTATCTTGCCAGCCTGCTGTGATTCTGTGGAAGACTTTGTCTGCCTGTGCTGTGTTTTTATCACCCATCCCTGCTTCTGCCTTCCAGACGAGTTAGACTCATTGTAACTCAGGTCCTTCCTTCCGTTGCCCGTGCTGCCCTCCTCTACCAGCGCGGCTACCGCACGGCTGTCTACCCTTGGTAAGTCTGTGGTCAGCACGAGTACACAGGTGGTTGGAGGACCTTGGCAAATCTGGTCACAATTACTCCTCAACCCTACTGGTCTTCCCTGGTAAAGCTACCCCTGTCCTCCTTGCCATCGCACTGTACGTCTGAGGGAAGAAGGTCCGAGCCCACTTGCCTTTCCAATGCACCTCATTATCTGCTAGGGAGTGTTTGGGGGTTGAAAGGGTCAGTGCAGACTGACATCAGTTTCTGTGTGATATAGTCGAGTCAAAGCCTGGCATGCCAAGGCTGGCTACAGTGGTGCGGTTCACTGCCTTTCTGACGTGTATATTGTTGACCCTAGTTGAACACGGCTCCTGAATTTCTGTGTCAACCGTGAACCTGCTTCAGCGGAAGTGCCCTTGCTGAGTGCTCAACAGGCAGCAATTACCCTGCTAACACCCCATGAGATGAAGTGGGAGAAGACTAGGGGCGGGTAGTTCCTTATGCAAGGGCACTGGTAACCTCTGGGGTATATGTTCCCTGTATAGTGGATCAGCATGAAAGGAAGTCAGTTCTGATAAAGGCTAGGTATCAAGTTGGTTTGTCAGAGTGAGCTCTGTGGAATAAGTGCTGCACTACTGTGGCCCTTTTGGCGCGGCTAAGCTCAAACAGATCTGCTATGGTTTAAAGGCAGCTCAAAGAGCTGGGACTGCATGTGTGGGTGATGGAATGATTACCCTGTAGGAAAAAGGCATGCTTGGAGAATTTAGACCACCCAGCCCACCTTTTCAAGGGTTGCTAGGCACATGGCTTACAGAAGGCGTTGTGCATCCCTCCTGGCTCTTCCTAAAGATCTGCTCTCCTAGGACCATGTTTCACTGCTGGTTAGGCCCCTGAATGAAGTTGAATACGGGCCCTTCCTATGGGTGTTGGGGGGAGACAGGGTCAAGTCCCTCCAAGGGATTGTGTGTAAGGGGTGTCAAAACCTCTTAGCAGGGAGCAATAAACAATGGAATTGGTCAAATGCTTGGAGGAGGATTTAGTGGATTTGTGACTGCTAGCCTCAGATGTAAACACAGCTTTAATTAATTGTTCTAAGTTACTGAACACAATTGCCCTTCACTGCTTCTGCTTTCCATTTGTCCATTTATTGGGCGAGAGAAGCAACAGTCCTCTATGTAGAGTCGATATTCAACGAATTTGCACTCACATCTATACCATGTAGTAGAGATCTTGATTATATAGGGCAAGGCGCAGGCTTCTCCTGCCCGGCCCCCTTTTGTCCTGTCCACTTGGGCTTCTGATGGGGCCCCTTTGAAGAGTGAGGGGTGCACATGCTGAGAGAGTGCCCAGTACACCGCTGCAACATAACCAGCTATATAATGTAGGCTTCGGGTACATTGTAAACCAGGTTTTTGCTTCTGCTTAGGAGAGGGGTTGCATTCTACTAACCAGCAAAGAAAGAAGTCATCCTTTGCAACACACTCACGGTTTTCCATTGTTGCAGGGCTGCCCTGAGGCATTATTGCTGCAAGTCCTGCCTTTTGTGCAATGTTACACCTTTAACTAACGCAACACCGTAGGGGACTTTGCACAGTCTCTAACCCCCACCAAAAACACCCTGTGTTTCCTGAGGCTCTATACTTTTCATCTCTCAACATTAGCTACAGGTCTTAATTCTCCTGAGTTAATGCATTATGTAGGGCAGTGGTCTTCAAACTATGGGGCTGATCCCAATTTGAGGTCCCAAAGAAACCCAGGGGAGCGCAAGGCTCTTTAAAAAGGGATTATGGGGACTGCTTTCAATAGAACATATAAGAATTTAATAGAAAATATAAGCAGTTATATATAAGCAGTTATATATACCATGTGTTGGGCCCGGATAAGAGTATCATCTTTACTCAAGGGAGTATACAAATATTTGCATACCATTGACGCAGGGGCTTCCCTCAGTCACGGGGCACCTGTGTTTGTATCATCATCCGTTTATTTACGGAACACACATTTTACTAGGGGTACCTCTGATGGAATCACCTCTCGGAGTCCATAACCATATCACAAAGTATATTTATTTTCGGGTCAGACTTGCAAGTATTCTGTAACTCCAGTCTTTATTTTACATCAGGTCGCACCAGAGCCTCTACCATGGAAAGGAAAAATCATAAAAATCTAGTCAGAAGAAAATAGCATGAAATGAAAGGTTATTGCCAATATTTGTGCTGTCCTTCGCCTGCCGCGAGAGGTTCCGCTCCTTCATTCGCATCGCGGGGCGCCCGGGTTCAGCTTCTCGCTCAGCTTATGAATGAGAATGGACAACTCCTCAGTGGCCTGGGATTTATCTTCTAGAAGCTCATAGCGAAGGCTGGAGATGTCTTGTTTAATTTCTTTCAGTTCACCTGCAAAGGAACAGCAAAGACAGCCATTAGAGCCCGGGGAGTTATCTCCTGAGAAGCAGGAGCTTGCCTCACTGCATGTGGAAACCTGGAGGAAACATCCTTTTGGGAAATGAAAAACGGATTTTTACATCGCTAGGAACAAATAGACTTCACGGCATCATTTAAAACAAGAGAAAGGGCAGGGGCGGATCAAGCAGTTCAGGGCCTTTGCAAATTCCCAGTAACCTGTCTGCTTGTTGGATGTGCTCGTGGCAAGCAATCGAAAAACTCCAGGTATATAAGGGCTGGAAATGTGACAAAATACTCTTGGAACCCACCTCTTGTGGGAGGGGTCGAGGGTGGGGTGGGAACGACTAGGGATGGAACCATGGCATATAAATGATACGCTAGGGGAAATGTTTAAAGAATGCAGAACTAAAATAACACTCTGTTTTATATAAATCCCTTGAAAAGTGCATAAATGACAAAATAAACCAACTTGTTGGAACAATAAATACATTGGTATTTAAATGTTGAGCAAAAAGAGTAAGAGTAGGTAGCGTTGTGTTCCCCAGCATGAATAGAAACCTACAAGTACCAGCATGCAAAGTAATGTGAGCATGCATAATATGCTCACGGTTTTACAACTTTACATCTGTACAATCAAGACTGGAAGAAACATAGTGAAAGAAAATACACAATATGATCACCTGTTTGTAATCAGTTTCACAAAGCATCTCATTTTATGTATCCTCCAATGTCTAATACAAAAGAAAATGAACATTGAACAGGCCAAATCACAGACCAGAGCCGCTCTCCATTACTCACTCATTCACTGCAGTGTCCGCAGCAATTGTTTAGGAATCACACTTTAATGGAGTGAAAAGCCCAACAAACATGAAACAACCGAGCAGAGCTATTCTGAGTCTGAACGTTAGTCTCCCAGTGCAGATCACTGGGGCTGCAATGTTGCATGGTGGCTTGGGCTTTCGACTTCTCTGGGAAGGCACATTTTGCCAGATGCGCATACGGGCAAATCCGGCCCAATTCCCGCTCGCTGTATAATGGCTGCATTGCTAAAGAGCTAAAGCCTGGCACCAAACATAGACACACAGATACAGGTCGTTATCAAGGCACAAAGGTCAATCACCATGAATTCAACTCTGATTAAGATTCAGTATTACGCATATCAAAAAATACTGTGTCCAATAAGATTCAGGCTAAACAAAATAATAGCCACGCAATAAGTCCAATTCAGATACTGTTTTCTGGCATTTGCCGTGTGACTTGTCTGGGATTTATCAGGATAACTTCCTTTGTTGTTACATGCGAATTTATAGCGCTGAATTGGACTTATTGCGTGGCTATTATTTTGTTTAGCCTGAATCTAATTGGACACAGCATTTTTTGATATGAGTAATACTGAATCTTAATCACAGTTGAATTCATGGTGATTGACCTTTGTGCCTTGATAACGACCAGATTGGTCGAAACACGTGTCGGCTGTCCATCATCATTAAGTAACTTCATCTTGCCATGCGTTTATGGATTACAGCACCTTTATTATAAACTCAGTTCTGTTTTCATCATTCTATTTGTGGGATGTGCGCAGATCCATTTCCCAAAACTCTGAATGCACTATTCTCAATTTCACAGGACCAAAGAACTTCCTCCCTCGCATATTTTAGTTATAGAGGACAAAGCGCTGGCAGGTAGACTCGAAGGGCCAGATTCGCAAAACTTTATTTGGCGCAAGTGAGAAGATGCGCTAGTGCATCTTCCTCAATTGCGCCAAAAAAACCACCAGCCCAATTCTCAAAGGGCTTCTGGATGAGCACATCAGCGATGCAAACAAGGGTGTGTTTCCCGGCCATTTCAAAGCGCATCCTGAATTCACAAGTGGGACAGGCTTTTAAATGCCCTGAAATGACAGTCATCCCCCAGCGGCTTTTGAAAGAGGCGCATGGGGGATGAGCAAATCATGGCAGCGTCATTTCTGACCGTGACATGAATTGTTTTTGAAGTGTGACAGCCGCAGCTTAAACCGCGGATGTCCAACCCAAACAGGGATGGATATTTTTTTCCCACCCAATCGTTTCACCTTTGTGGGCCCGTCTCTGCGAAATGCGCTCCTTGCAGCCACACGGTTGCGGAGAGCTGGACAGCGAATCTTTGCGGCACTGTCCAGCCCCTCCTGAAAAGCTCAGGTCACCTTAGTAAATAATCTCATAACAGCGCTAATGAAAGGAGCGCATTCCCTGCATGCCTTTCTTTTGAGCTTTTATTTGAGAATCTGGCCCTTAGTGTGCAACTGTGCCCCAGGCCCCGGGCCGTACGAAGTACGGCACGATGGAGGGCCTGGGGGGTTAGGCACATGGTGGGGGAGAAACGGCATGAAAGCTGAGGGTAGGGGCGGCCAGATGGCGCCCTCACCCCAGCATTGCCAGGAAATGGCACAACGACGCCAAGGAAAGGTGTGAGAAGAAACAACAGGGGTGCCGGGGGAAGTCCGGCCCCCCAAGGGAAGAACAAAGGGGCCTGGGGGGTATAAGTAGTCCCCAGAAAGAAGGAAGGAGCACAAACCAGGTAAGGAGCTCACCTCATTCGGGTAAGCCCCTAGGGCTTGGAAAAGGGGAAAGAAAAACGTTTACTCTTGCGGGTACACTGTTTTTATTTCTCTTTTACGTGCAGGCTCAAAGGCAGGCATTACTTAAACCTACCGTTGGTTGGGATCGTCCGTCGGGTCGAGCCGTGAGGAGAAGACTGCCGGGAGCGGCATGACCGCCAGGAGCTGCAAGCACGTGGAGGAACAGGCAGCCGGTTGCAGAGGCGCCGTGCGGAGCAGTGAGGAGAAGACCACTGGAGCTGAAGTCGTCGTCCGGTGCGGGACGCCAGGTTTGAAGTCGGAGGCCGGCGGAGCAGACGCCGAAGAAAATAGCAGCCGAGGCACAGGAAATCACCCAGAAAAGCAGGAAGCAGCTTGAGGACGGCCGGGAAGACTCGGGGGGAGATCCGAAGTGCATTGCAGCATACCGCGGACCGAAAAGAGGGACTGACCCGCCCACAACGGGAGAAACAGGGAGGAAGCCCGCGAACTTACAATTTTAGGTAGGCGCGGCAAAAGAAAGGGGGCGGGGCATAGAGGAGCAGCAACTCTCGAACAACAGTGGGCCAAACAAGAAAGCGTTAAAGGGACACGCACAAGTTTCATTTTGCGTTGTCAAGTGGCAACGGGGGAAAGGCCGGCCCGAAGCGGAAGCAGCATATTTAAAGGGGCAGAAGCACAGTGGAAAAGGACAAGCAAGCAGCAAAAGCTGGACCTAAGGAGACACACACAGCCAGTCTCTGTGGCACAGTCAGTAAGGGTTGAGACTGATGTCTGAAAGGTTGGGGGTTCCAGCTACTGCACCAACTTCAAAATTCTGAAGGGGGTGTTAAAAGAAATTACAATTTTGAGGAGTCACAGGGAAACAGGAGAAACACGAAAAGGCAGTCCAAAGAGAAGAACAAGTGTGGTAACAGCAAACTGGGCAAAAGGAAAGCAACAGAGCAGAAAGGAAGAATTGAAACAAGAAGGATGGCAGTAGAAAGAGAAGAAGGGCCCAAGAATTCAGCGAATGGGCAAAGAAGGCGGAGAAGGAATATGGGGCACAGTGGGTCCTGGAGGTAATGCAAAAGGAGGAGAGGGCAAAGGCAATGTCACCTTTGTTGTTTATAGAGCCCAGCAGCAGCAAAGGAGAAGAAGTGCCGCAAGGACAAAAGAGGAGGAGAGAAGAGCCAAGGAGATCGCAGGACCAGCCAGAGGCACCCAGGAAGAAGGAGAAAAACGAAGGTACCATGAATAATGATGTGGGGAGGAAAATGTTGAAAACTTGTGTCACTGGTACGGGTAAGTCACCCAGAACCAATGGCAGAAGGGGCAGAGGCAATAGGGGACCCAGGGAGGAGCAGGGGGGTTCTTCATCAGAGGGCAAAAGCAGCGAGGATGAAGAAAGGGATCACCTAAGGGCTTGGGTAAAATGGAGATGGGTAGTGAGCAAGGAGGGGCGAGGGGAGCGGGGGAGGCAGGACCCAGAGAAACCCCAGTCCCAGCACCGCAGGGGGAACCGGTAGTACCAATACCAGGGGGGGTACCGCAAGGTACCATTGTGGAAATCGATATAATATTGTGACCCCAATCGCATTGTTTAAATGTATGTTGGCCTACGCCAAGCTGTCTAAAGAATACTATGTACATAGGTTCCGCGGCAAGGTCTTGACCTTAATGTATCGTGTAAGCCGCCATCTTGGATCTAGCCGCCATTTTAGGTACTCTTGCAGTGTGGAAGTCACCCTGAATCACAAAATGGAGGCCGAATGACATTTCGAGTAAGACTTCGGCCATGGTGACCTCCGCACACGTGAATGAATAATATGTCCGCAGCCTACTTGTTAGGGTCATGAACTAAGACCCTGTCCTCTCTTTAACCTATGTGTAAATATGTAACCGTATCAGCGGAACTGATCTAATATATGGAAATTGTGTGTTCGACCTGGCTACGAACCCTAGCCATGGTTCCAAGAATGGTTAACTTGCAAGAGGGCTGGCCAATGCAGTACAAAATGTATAAAAACCCAAGCATCCCGATGATCGGTCTCTCCCACTTTCAGTGCGAACCTAACGTTGAAGGTTTGTGTGTTAGTCAGAGGGCCGAATAGCTATTCGCATGTCAATTGACTTTGGTAACTTTGTAACTTTGAAATAAAGCGCTTTGTATGTCCTTTGTAACCTGTGTTGGTGTGTTTCCTTTTGGGCTTCCCGGCCTCATGTCAATTTCTCTGTTTCCACAGTTGGCGCCCGAATAGGGACCCTCAAGATTGATGCCGGATCATTGAAGGTTGACGCAGACTATCGAATCGGGATCGGACGGTGTGATTCTGCGGGCCCGACCGATCGAGACGCGATACCTCGGCAGCGCTGCACGATCCGATCCTTGGGCGATAGTCGTGCGGTCTGACACGGCATCTAGACGAGGGTCCAATTCCGAGGCGGGCAGATTTGCCGAAACCACCGAACGCAGGTAAAATTCGTTAGTTGAAGTCCTTTGTAAACCGTACGGTCCTCCTTAGGTTTGGTCAGGTGTAGTCGTGACCCGGCTCTTAATTTAACCCTGACAATTTGAATTTGGCGTATTGTATCTGCAGACACAATTATTGGACCAGGTAACACCAATTCTTTGAGAAATGCCTGGGAAATTGTCTAGCTGCTTTAGGGTTCTGTTCCGCAGCGATCGACAATCTTTGGAATTTAGCCGTCCGGCACCACAGGAGGGGTCGCCGGCGTGTACTATGTACTGTAAGTATGGCATTGGTAGTATTGTATTTAATGACATTTGGCACAGACAGACCAGAAATGCCTCCGAATTTCAGTGGCCAATCAATGGTAGCTTTGAGATCCCCCGTATTGAATACTTAGAGTCGATCTTGCTTAAAAAGAAGGCTAGGCCAGCAGCCTTTGATGTGTTACAAAATTGGAAAAAGGAAGCATTACAGCAGCTTAAAAGTAGGGATAAACATGCACGACGTCATAAAACGAATGCCGAAAAGGCATTGTTGTATGACAAAGAAAAACGATTAGATGAAACCCAGAAGATGGACAGAGCTTTCTCGCTCGGAGTCCAGAAAATGTACCCCTCTAAAGATTTCCATGTTTCCGAGGAGTTTATTGAGAAAATATTAAACGAACGGAGGCCTGATTCTTCAGCGCCACCTCCGTATGCTCCCGTTGTGGGCACCTTGCCCGTTCCTGCTATTGCTCCTATCGCTATTCCTACTCCTCCTGCACAGCCTACTGCCCCTAGTTCTTTGGTTGTCGCTCCTCTGTCTATTTCGTCTATTACATTACCTCTTTCCCCTGCACCCTTGTTAGGTTCACCTACACCTCCGATTCTGGGGAGTCCCGTGTTCACTAAATCAGATCCCGGTGCAGGGTCGAAAATTGTGACTCGTAGTACTGTTCCTGCGGGCAGGAAACAGGAACTATTTGCTTGGGCTAAACATTGCATGGAAAAAGGTGATCAAACTGATGTACTTTCGACATTATCTAATTTGCACGATTTTCCCGAGAAAAACGTTTTTATTGAAGGACTGGGGATTCATTTAGGTGTAATGTGGGGTAGATTGCAGACTTCGGATCTCCCACAAGGGGTGAGAGATCTGAACGCTTTGGCACTCTCGAGGGATACAGAGCAGAAGGTATATGGGCATGTTAATAGGTTGTTTGAGTTTAGAAGGGATTTTGAAAGGTTACAAAACGAGGATGATGAAGACGATAGGATATATGTGCAGAAACGGTTCCTTTTGTGCCGAAGTTCAGCACCTGAGGAAGTACGAATTTGTACCAAAGACGCGATTCGATGGATCTCGGATTCATCGATACCGCCAGATGAGGTATATGACACATATAGTCAATACACGGTAGAGATGCAAAGGAAGGTAATCCAAGTAATGGTACAGCACTTACAGGAGGAATGTATAAGGAAGAAGGTTGGTTGCCCCACAGAGTTATTAGGTATTTGTAAAAGAGCTTTTTCGCCCGACACTTCTACAGCTGCTTTAGCGCTCGATTTGGCCTTATTACTTAGTAAGCGGTCGGAGGTCCCTATATCTCAGTTGCCTATGAGAGAGGTCCCTCCGATCCTTGTCCCAAAAGTAGAAATCCCCGCCAACGCGGCGGCTGGTACTGCCGCGGTGGATATCCCTGCACATTACGTATCACAGTTTGTTCACGTCCCGTTCTCTCGACAGGAAGTGAACACGATTAGACAATCAGTTCCTGATATCAGGAAGAACCCGACAGGATTTTATAAAGAAATAGAATCTGTTTTGCAATCTTCTGTGTTCACCTTAAGTGACATAGATTTATTGTTTCCAGTGCTTTTGCCTGTTGATGTATGGAAACAGGTACGAACAATAGATGATGTGCCGGGGTTAGGGGATACATGGGTAAATCTGACTAGAATAGATGGGGAACGACCAGCTGGTGAGAAACCACCCCAGGTAATACTCACTTTACCCGATAGAATAGTTGCCAAATTAAAAACTATAATTCCGGAAAAAAGGATTATTTGGGACAAGCTTACGGCCTGCGTCCAAGGGAAAACTGAAGGTACTACTGAATTCTTTAATAGATTCGAACAGGTGTTCTCCGACTTCAGTGGACAGGATTTAGGTACAGAGTCGGGGAAGAGGTTGTTTGTGGACAAATTTGTGCGTGGATTGTTGCCCGACATCCAGTCACAAATTATGTCCTCAGAGAGCGCTTGGCAGGCAAAATCTCAGTCAGAGGTCCTGCATATGGCTCAGTATTACGAGAATCGGGTTAATAATGAAAAAGAGAAAATCGAAAAAAGGAGGGGTGACCTAAAGACTAAGGTATTGTTGCAGCAAATTGTCAGAAACCCCAGAGGAGGTACGACACAGACTAGAGGTCAGTACATTCCAAGAGGAAATACCCCTCCAAATTCTATAAATATTAATCAGTGTGCTTATTGCCGCCAGGAAGGTCACTGGCAAGCACAGTGCCCTGCCCTCCGTCAGAGGTCAGGAGGCACATTCGGAGGAATGGGTAGGCGACCACGGGGCCGCCCTGGAGCAGGGGGCCCTGATAGGGGTCAGCTTCTACAAGATCCCCAGCAACCTTTTTCACGGGAAAATCAGACTCTGAGTATGGACTCGAGAAATATATTTGATCACCCTTCCGCCGCCTATCTTTCTGAGGAACTTCCCTTTGATGAAGTTCTGTCTTATTAGGATTGCCTGAAGCAGCGTTTGGAACCTTTACCTATTCCCGTTATTCAGAAGGGCCCCTATGTTGAATTATTGGTGGGGAATAGGAAACATCAGTTCTTGATCGACACTGGAGCACAAAAGTGCTCCATCGACCATTCGAGGGTTCCAAACATCCCACTGTCAGGGCAAACAAACGTCTCTATAGGGTTCTCTGGTATACCAACTGTTTGTCCGGTTTCTGCGCCGGTATCCGTTTCTTTGGGTCCTTTTACAGACCAGTGCCCTTTTCTTCTTACTTCAAACTGTGGAGAAAATTTGCTGGGGTTGAATTTGTTGAAGAAACTGAATGCAGTGATTCATTGTTCCCCTGACGGAATAAGATTAACAGTTTCACCACAGCAACCCTTTAACTCCCAATACTTGACCCGACCTCTACCTCCTGAATTTGACATTGTCCCAGAATGTTTGTGGGCAATAGACGACAATGATGTCGGGATATTGCACATCGACCCTGTTAAGATAATATTGAAACATGGGGTTAAGCTACCGCGCATTCCGCAATATAAAATTTCAATTGAAGGAGAGCGCGCTCTGAAATGCATTGTCTCCGATTTTGTACATCGTGGAGTGATTGAAGAGATTACAGGTAGCTTATGTAATAGCCCGATCTTGCCAGTATATAAGAAAGGCGACAACGCAATTCCGTACCGGTTTATAATAGATCTTCGTGCTATTAACCGGGTGGTAGCCCCACAATTTCCAATCGTGCCTGATGTAACATCGATCTTAACAATGATCCCTGCTACGGCTACACACTTTAGTGTCGTAGATTTGAAAAACGCCTTCTTTAGTATTCCGATACATGAGGAGAGCAGGTATTTGTTTGCGTTCACCTTGGGGGGACGCTCGTTTACATTCAAAAGGGCACCTCAAGGGTATACTGAAAGTCCTACTATCTATAGTAGAGCCTTAAAAGAGCAGCTCGACACCCTTGAATTGCCACCTACTTGCACGCTGCTTCAATATGTAGACGATTTGCTCTTGGCTGCAGACTCTGAGAAAGCTTGTAAAGAAGGCACTATATTGTTGCTTGTTCATTTAGCTGAAAATGGTCACAAAGCTTCACTTAAGAAATTTCAATATTGTTGCCAGTAGGTTGCCTATCTAGGCTACCTCCTGTCAAAGGAGGGGAGAAGATTGACACCTGAACGAATAAAACACATTTCTGGCATGTCTGTCCCAAAAACACAGAAGGAAGTCAGAGCCCTGATAGGGATGGCGTCCTACTGTAGACTGTGGATCCCGAACTTTGCCCTAGTGGTAAAACCGATGTTGGCTTTGACGAAGAAGGGCATTTCTCTGCCACTGCCATGGGAATCGGAACATCAACGATCATTTGAGCTTCTCAAAGCCGCGCTGTGTTCAGCACCGGTTCTGGGTACACCAAATTACGATAAGGCCTTTGTGTTGTTTGTGCATGAATGTAATGGATGTGCTTTGTCTGTGTTAACGCAGGAACATGGAGGGAAGAATAGGCCGTGCGGCTATTATTCCTCCGCCCTCGATCCTGTTGCATGCGCTTTGCTGCGATGTCTGCGCGCTGTTGCTGCTGCCGCTGCGTCTGTAAAACAGAGTGAGGGGATGGTCCTAGGCCACGATTTAATTTTGATGGTGCCTCACTCTGTCGATATTCTATTGAATAAAACTCAAACACAACACCTTACTTCTGCCCGGTTGACCAGGTACGAATTAGTTCTATTTGCTCCTCATATCCAAATTAAAAGGTGTTGTGTTCTCAATCCGGCTGAACTTTTGCCTCTCCCGCAAACTACTGCTTGCGGCGATGACGGATCACATGACTGCCTGTATGCCACCGAACAAGAAACAAAGGGCAGAATAGACCTCTCAGATACTCCTTTGGAGAATGCGGAAGGGGAGCTGTTTTGTGATGGCTCCTGTTTTAAACTTCCGAATGGCACATCTACAGCTGCTTATGCAGTTACTACTTTGAACAAGAACGTAGAAACTAAAAGGATTCCGCATAACTCCGCGCAGGCCGCAGAGATTATAGCGTTGACCCGCGCTTGTGAGCTCTCCCAAGGGCATAGAGTTAACATTTATACGGATAGTCAGTACGCCTTTGGGGTGGCTCACAACTTTGGAAAACTGTGGTCGGAAAGAGGGTTTCTGACCTCACACGGGACCAAGATTCAGCATGGTCCCTTAATAGTACAACTACTTTTAGCGCTCTCACTCCCTGAACAACTAGCGATCATGAAATGTGCAGCACATCGCAAGGTCATAGACGATGTGGGCAGAGGAAATGCCTTTGCAGATTCGATAGCTAGACAAACAGCCACACACCTTAGTACAGACATGTATACCTCGAGGGAAGTGAGAGATGGTTGTATAATAGATGAAGGCATTGGGTCTGTGCGAGATATTCAGACTGATGCCTCTGTTGAAGAATCTAGGAAATGGGCTGAAGGCATGGGGAAATTGGATGACGAAGGGTGTTGGGTGGACGCATCTGACGGGAAATGGTTGCTTCCTGATTCTTATGTATTTGCAATGGTCACGATGGCACACGGTCCAACACATGTGTGTGCCCAGCAAATTGCGAAGATATTACAGCAGGTTTGGGTGAATGATAAAATTTTGGAAACTGCAAAAAGATATGTTCAGAATTGTATGATTTGCCTGCAGCACAATGTGGGTAAAGGGACAGTGACTCCAAGGGGAAGTTTCGGGCCCCCCTCTGTCCCCTTTGAAACCATTCACCTTGATTTTATTGAAATGGAGCGATGTAATAACTTGAAATATGTTCTTGTTATCATTTGTGCTTTTAGCAATGGGTCGAGGCTTTCCCCGTCAAAGATGCTACCGCCATGACCACCGCAAAGATCTTGGTAAAAGACTATTTTCCTCGATTTGGGCTTCCGAGGATAATCTGGTCGGACAATGGCCCCCACTTTATCGCAGCCGTAATGTTGCAAATATGTGTTGCCTTAGGGATAGAGAAACGTTTTCATTCAGCTAGGCACCCTCAAAGTGCGGGGTTGGTAGAAAGACACAACGGTATTTTGAAAAACAAACTTGCAAAAACATGTGCCGACACTAAATTAAAATGGCCAGATGCTTTACCTATTGTGTTGTTAGCTATGCGCACCACACCCCAGACTAGAACTGGGCTCTCTCCATTCGAGGTAGTAATGGGAAGGCCTGCTAATATTTGGGGTCTCCCTAAACCTAAAGCCCTGAGGGATGTGGAGAATGTATTGCTCATAGATTATTGTAATCAATTGACTAAAAATCTGTATTTCATTTACCACCAGGTGAATGCCGCCTTACCTGTACGGTTTACGGGCCCAGGACACGATATATTGCCCGGCAGCTGGGTCCTGGTGAAGGCCTACGAAAGGTCTTCTTGTCTCGCGCCTCGCTGGCGGGGACCCTACCAGGTTTTATTGGTCACCAGGACGGCAGTGCGGGTGGCAGGAAAGAAGAACTGGGTACATGCAACGCATGTGAAGAAGATCCCTCACCCGACGCCACACGTTACAGAAGAAACAGAACCCCTCGCTGATGCTACGATCTCTGATCTCGGAGTAGCAGGCAGCGCCGTGAGTGCGTCGGAGAAGTTCTCTGAGCCTGAGGAGCTCGGGGAGCCGTCCATTTTGTCTCCGCACTCCCTTGATCAATCACTTCCGGAAAACCTTGTTTCGAGCTCTGTGACTTCCGTCGCCGCCGACGTGACGCTCCCCTCAGGGAGCGACGATACTTTGCTTTTGGATTCAACAATCTTGGGTACCATCAGGTACAACCTTCGACCACGAAAATAGAATCGCCGCACGAGTATCGTGCATCTGGAAGAAAAAGGAGTGATTGAAATACTATTGTCTTTCCCTTTTTTGGAACAAAAAAAAGGAGGGTTCTGTTGGCTAGGGTTGGGAAGGACTAAGAAGTCGCGCGGCCGAAGTGCCGCCAGCAACGAACATTGGGGCCGTCGATCGGGATAACCATGATGCCTGCCGCCTTCACCGCTGCTCCTCGTATTGAACTATTAGATAAGGAGGTGACCAATTCGAACAATGGAAAATGTGCCTGGGCCCTGAAAACGTACTGTTGTGTTCTCGTTTTGATTATTGTTAGTTTTGCAACTGCTGCCGTGGGACTTTGGTACTTTGAAGAAATCTATCCTTTGAAGCCTCTGTTACCGACCAAAATTGTACCAACTGTTTTGACTCCCTTTGTACACCTTCACACTCTGTCCCCTAGGGACTCTCGGCATAGACAGAAATATCATAATAACACTCTGATGATAGTGATGAATGCTACGCATGCTATTTTTAATAGGAGTAATTGTTGGATCTGCACTCACTTACCACAATATGGGAACAAGGGACTGGGATGGTATATACATCCCTTACCTCTAACAACTTCTTGCTATGCCTCTCTTAGAGCACTCTTTTTTGGCCGATGGAATGATAGCATCTCAGGGAACTTCGATGGGACTAATTTGGATGAATTTGAAAAACGTGAATTGACTCCCCTGGGATGCTCGCTTTTCGCAAATAGGAGTAGACCTAATATCGCTTCTATTAGGCCGTCTGATAAACTTTCTTTTCCTTTTCAAAATCTAGTTTCTTTCAAGATGGCTCCGATAGGCAATAAGGATCCCATGCCTCCTTCTTATTCTGTAAATCACAGTCTTGATTCTGTCCCTTTCTGTGTACAAAGAAATGGCACTAGGCCAATGGGAGATTTCGAGCCTTGTGTAAATATTGTAAATTTGACTGGGGAAAATAGGCCTTTGTATGTAGGGGGACCCGTTTATTTTGTTTGTGGTAGTTTAGCTTTTCCCTGGTTGCCCAAGGATTGGCAGGGGACCTGTTATTTAGGGATATTGTTACCAGGTGTATTTATAGCCAGTACCTTAGAGGTATCTAAGGCTCGCCCGCCACGGGATAATGATGGAGATACCCCTGGACAAGTGTTCGGGGATATAGCCAAATCAGTAGTCCCCTTCTGGGGACAAATAGCAAATTCAGAAAATATTAGGGGATTAGCGAGGGTGTTGGAGAAAACGATCAACCGGACCACGGACATACTTTACAATATGACCTTAGAGCAAAAGGCAATAAGATTGGTAGCACTTCAAAATCGAATGGCATTAGATGTCATTTTAGCTGAACGAGGTGGAGTATGTAAATTAGTGGGGTCCGCTTGCTGTGTTTTCGTACCAGATTCTTCACCAACAATATTCAAAGCAATTCAGAATTTACACACTCTTAGTTCTGAAGTCCATATCCCTGTAGGAGACTGGAGCCTTAGTACTTGGTTTTGGGATTCTCTACGATCTTGGGGGTGGAAGGTGCTATCTGTTATTTTAGGTATTTTAGGGACTCTGTTATTTCTTTGCTGTTGTTTTCAATGCCTCCCGAGTATATGCGGAATGATAGGGGGATGTTGTGCCCAGGTTATGAGCGCAATAGGGCGTAAAATATACACCCCGAAGACAGCATCTAAAGAATTCATGTTGCAAGAAGTTCTTATGAACAACTTTATGGCTATTGACATTTCAGACAATGATGCGGAACCTATGGATGATAACGCCTTCAAGTATTTTCAAAAGTATTAGGAAATGATGTTTTAGCACTTGGCATAGGCCAAAAGGAGGGTCTGTGGAAATCGATATAATATTGTGACCCCAATCGCATTGTTTAAATGTATGTTGGCCTACACCAAGCTGTCTAAAGAATACTATGTACATAGGTTCCGCGGCAAGGTCTTGACCTTAATGTATCGTGTAAGCCGCCATCTTGGATCTAGCCGCCATTTTAGGTACTCTTGCAGTGTGGAAGTCACCCCGAATCACAAAATGGAGGCCGAATGACATTTCGAGTAAGACTTCGGCCATGGTGACCTCCGCACACGTGAATGAATAATATGTCCGCAGGCTACTTGTTAGGGTCATGAACTAAGACCCTGTCCTCTCTTTAACCTATGTGTAAATATGTAACCGTATCAGCGGAACTGATCTAATATATGGAAATTGTGTGTTCGACCTGGCTACGAACCCTAGCCATGGTTCCAAGAATGGTTAACTTGCAAGAGGGCTGGCCAATGCAGTACAAAATGTATAAAAACCCAAGCATCCCGATGATCGGTCTCTCCCACTTTCAGTGCGAACCTAACGTTGAAGGTTCATGTGTTAGTCAGAGGGCCGAATAGCTATTCGCATGTCAATTGACTTTGGTAACTTTGTAACTTTGAAATAAAGCGCTTTGTATGTCCTTTGTAACCTGTGTTGGTGTGTTTCCTTTTGGGCTCCCCGGCCTCATGTCAATTTCTCTGTTTCCACACCATCCCACAACCGGTAACGCCAGTAGGTGCAACAGCAGTACCAGTGGCAGGGAACCCACCTCAGGGGGTGGCACCACCATTGGCACCAGTAGTACCAAATCCAGGGGGGTACCGCAAGGTACCAATCCACAACCGGTAGCACCAGTAGGAGCAATAGCAGTACCAGTGGCAGGGAACCCACCGCAGGGGGTGGCACCACCAGTGGCAACAGCTACAGGCACAGAAGGGGGACCAATCATGACGAAGTATGGTAGACCAACAATGGGGAAGGACGCCCAGGGCAGGTCCATGAAGGCAATGGCTTGGTATATAAATGACAAAGTAAAGGAAAAAATATGGAGAAAGGAATTGATCAACATTTATACGCTGCTATATTGTCAACAAAAAAAAAGGGATGAATGCGGCATTGGAGGACAAGAGGGAGGATGAGAAAGACCTACTGAGGAGGGGAGCAGTGGTAAGAAGTTTTGACAATGGGATGGCAGCCTTCCAGATAATGTCCACAATTATATGGCAGAAATTCCCAGAGGATGGGGCAGCATTAGTCGCGTATCAGCAGAGGATGTTAAAAGTATACAAGGCATTCTGGGGGGATGCATTGCAGGAATATGACCACGAGTTCAGAAAGGAGATGGGCTGCTTTCAAGATATGGGATGGGGCAAAGAGAATTTTAACCTCTACATATTTAATGTAAAGAAAAATGGGAAACCAGGGAGCGGAACTCTGGAAGGCAGCAGAGGAGGCAGTATGGGCAGAATGATTACAGAACTGAATATAGATACAATACCAGAAGATATGAAAATGGCTATGACAGTGGAATAACTCGGGTATAGTGGCAGCAGTCACAGCAGGCAAGGAAGGGGGGCCAGCCATGACTAAGTACGGCAGGTCAACAATGGGGAAAGATGCACAGGGCCAGTTTCTGAAAGCAATGGCATGGTATTAGAACGACAAGGTGAAAGAAAAATCTGGAGGAAGGAGTTCATAGACATTTTTCCCCTTTTTTAGAACGTCAAAAGAAAGGAAGGAATGTGTCAATAGAAGACATAAAGGAGGACGAGAAAAGGCTTAATAAGGACGGCGACAGTAGTGAAGAGCTTTGATAACTGGGTAGCAGCCTTCTGGATAATGTTCACCATTATATTGCAGAAATACCCAGATGACGGGGAAGCATTAGTAAAGTATAAACAAAGGGGGTTGAAAGTGTACAAAGGATTCGGGGGGGATGCTTGGAGAGAATACGACCACGGATATGGGGTCGGGACGAGGCAAACTTTAACCTATAAATATTTAACACATTGAAGGAGAAATGGGACCCCAGGGAACAGAATTCAGGTGGGCAACAGAGAAGGCACTATTGGCAGAACAAATATAGGGGCAAGGACAGGTATAATAGCAGAAGGTACGGAAGTAGCTATGATAGATCCAGGGAGCAGAATTTTCGGGATAGGCAATAGGGGTAACAGAGAGGGTGGCAGCTGGGGCTGGAAGTGCAAGTTCAGCCGCAAGTGCGAGAAATGTAGAGGAGACCATAGCAGCACCAGGTGCACCAGGGCAAAAAGCACCCAGCAACAGAAGCAATGAGAAACCAAACTAGGGGCTGGGGCGAGAAGGGGGCCACACCGGTCAACATTCCAAGAAACTGTGGGGGTAGGCAGGCAAAGGGGTATGGATGGTGAGAGAAGATATATAATCAGCCATCCGACTGTTACCGAGTTTCCCGCTGGCAGGGGAAAAGAAGAGGGGCCCGACACAGACAATCCAAGGTTTGGGGATTGAAATTGACTCAGGCAGGGGATATGCCGGATTCCAGAGGTAAAAATGGCAGATCTGCTGGAAACCATAAACAACCAAAAGGGAGAAACAAGGCAATAGTAAGAGAATGGCAGTCATTAGCAGGGAAACTAAATTTTGCTGAAAGGGTCATGCCACAAGGAAATGTTTTTCAAAGAAGCATTGAGCTAAGGACACGAGGGGCCAAGATGGGGCACCACAGAACTAGGATAGGAGGGGGAACCAAGAGAGACATGTAAGTTTGGGGAGAATTCCTAAGGTCAATTAATGGGTCGATCATCGGCACTCGCCCGCCAACGAAGAGGGAAAAAGAGTGTTGTTCACGGATGCAGCAGGAGGTTTTGGGGCAATACTAGGGAGAGAGTGGTGCGCGGAGAAATGGCCAATGCCAAGGCAGGAGGCAGCATGGAATAGGAATATCACGTTGATGGAACTTTTTCCAAGCTGGGTAGCATTGCGTGCAGGGGAAAGGAGCTAAATAGCAAAGAAATGGCGGGTTGGTCTGATAACATGGCAGTGGTGCACGTGTTGAATAAAGGGAGTGCATCGTGCCCAGTGGTATTGGAATTAATGAGAGCCATCACGCTGGAATGCCTAAGAAATAATACATGCATAAGGGCGAGGCACATCTCTGGAGAAACAAATATGGTGGCCGACGCCTTGTCTCGGTTTTAGGGGGAAAAGGTTCAGGGAGCTGAGGCCGGATGCAAAAAGGGTGAAAAACGCCCATGCCAAAGAAAGCATGGGTCCCATGGAAAGCACTGGAAAGGAAAGAAAGGTTGACTACAAGGTTAAAAAAAAAAAAAAAAAAAAAGGAATACCACAGGAAACAGAACAGGTCATAGTAAAGTTGGCCAGGAACGCCCTAATGTACAAAACGGGTAGGCAGTACGGAAAGCATGTGAATAATGTATCGGTGGAAACAGGAGTGCAAGATGTGGGTAAAGTTGCAACAGAGAAAATGTGTGAATCTTTGGAAAGGGGCGTGTGCCAAAGAAAAAAAGAGCTGGGCGGCAGCACACTTAGCCGCAGTTGCATACACCTCAAAGGTAGCCGGTGTACCAGATCCAACAAACAGCCCACGGGTAAAGTATGCAATGAAGGGTTGGGCGAAGTTAGAAGGGAAGAAACCGGGCAGCAGGAGGCCCCTGAATTTTGGGAGACTGGTGGTTCTGTTGAGAATATTACAAAGCACATGTAGCAGCATTTATGAAACAGCCCTGTTCAGGGCAGCATTCGCCTTGGTATACTAGGGGGCCTTCATGGTAGGTAAACTAGTAAGCCGTAATACGATAGCAGGGGATGGCCTGGCAAAAAGCAACGTTAGCATAGGGAGCAAGGGCAGGTCCTTAATGTTGAGAAAAGCCAAAACTGACCAGGCAGCAAAGGGGAGAGCTATAGACCTCAACTGCATCAGAGTGAAGGACCACTGCCCCAGATGCATCACCCAGGCATTAGTAGAGATCTGACCAGAAGTCGGCGGGCAATTGCTAATACATAGGGATGGCAGCGCACTCAGCAGGTACCAGTTCAGGGTGCTGGAGGAGCAGGGATGAGATAGAGGCGCTTTTGGGGGGGACCTGAACGGCTGAGGCAACACCCACTCGGGTGTGGCGGCACGTGTCCAGGAACGGATGCCTAAGTGTAACAAAGACTTGGTGTGGAGAGGTTTTGGGCATCCACAAAGCTGGACACGACGTGCCCAAAACCACATTATTGTTATATATGTTTTTTGTGTATTTTCTGTAAGAAAATAAAAAGCCTACGGCCTATAATTTTTCCACAACAGAATTGGTCTGCAATTTTATTCCATAGGTAGGGGTCAGGTAACACGAGCAAAGGGAGCCCACACTACTCAGCCTATGCACTTTCTACATCAAAATTAAATGATTTCAATATGTCGGGATATCACGGGATTTATAGCAAATTGTAATAAAAAAAACTGGAAAAGTAATGGAGTTGTCTGTTCACTGACTTTGATTAGTAAAAGAGTTGCGTCATGTAAGAGGATTCAATTCAGCACTACAGCCAAGTCAACGCCTAGTCTAGAATACTGAATGAAAACCCTTATTGATATATCTTTATGTCCAGTTCATGCGTTCTGGATGACTACCCCTATATAACACCCCTCTCTTGGAATCCTCCTGACTACACTGAGCCAAGAAGTAGTTCTGTTTTGCAAGTTAAAAGGTTTAATTGATAGTTTAAACAATAGATATATATATCACACTTTAGAATAAATTAATAATTGAATATCACACTTAATCTGAGATGATAAAGATTAACAACGGAGAATCTGGCACTAGCACACCTCTTTATAATCACTAAGGAGTTGACATGAAATGGATCAGGTAGCAACAATACTTTTATGGTTTCAAATGGATGCAATGTGGAATGAAATGCAGTACAGAAAATAACTTGATAGGATTTCAACAAAACAATGTAATCACTTTTCTCTGGCAATCCACTCCCCCCCTTTTATGCAATGCAAGGAAATGGAAGGAAGGCACACAATTCTCAGAAATGCAATTCAAATGTAATTCAGTTCACCCAGCAACTTAGACTACAGAAGTTGAAAACACAGGCAAAATGCTTTGATATGTGCTGGCAATGTAGAAAAAAATATGCTAAAATGCTTTTAATTCCCTCTAGGAGGTTCAGGGTGAGTGAAATCAAGTTAATATTAGTCCAGGCTCACACTAGCAATGATTCAGGGATAATTAGCAGGTTAAACGAATTTCTGGCAAATGGAAGGCAAGCAGCAGCAGATTTTTACACGTGAAGAAATTTGCAAATCGCGGCAAAATTCGCGAATGCGTCTGGTGCGATTACAGAGGAAAATAAAAGGTGTCATTTCTGGCAGGACGTTTCCGAGAGTTAACACGGAAGGACTTCGGATACCAGCAGGCTGTGCGACAACCTTTCACACACCCCTTTGGAGGCGTGTATTTATTCAAACTCTCACGCGCACCGCGCGCGCGCACCGTACCAAGTACCGTGCAAGTACCGCTTGGCCGCTGTCTGCTGCTCATTCCTCTTTGGATCTCCTCTTTTACAGAAGGACTTCGGATACCAGCAGGTGAACATCACATATATATGGACTAAAAGACATTATTATATGAACCAAGTTCCTCACAGCTACTTTATTTTGTTTGTTTAGGCTGTGCGACAACCTTTCACACACCCCTTTGGAGGCGTGTATTTATTCAAACTCTCGCGCGCGCGCACCGTACCAAGTACCGTGCAAGTACCGCTTGGCCGCTGTCTGCTGCTCATTCCTCTTTGGATCTCCTCTTTTACAGAAGGACTTCGGATACCAGCAGGTGAACATCACATATATATGGACTAAAAGACATTATTATATGAACCAAGTTCCTCACAGCTACTTTATTTTGTTTGTTTAGGCTGTGCGACAACCTTTCACACACCCCTTTGGAGGCGTGTATTTATTCAAACTCTCGCGCGCACCGCGCGCGCGCACCGTACCAAGTACCGTGCAAGTACCGCTTGGCCGCTTAGCCGCGGCGGTGCGGCGATATATTTTGTGCTTAATTTAATCTAATTTATTTTTTTATTCTCATTTTAAACAAATTTTGTTTGCTTTGTTTATTTAAGTTTGGCACATTACAATATTATGTTCTGTTTGCTTTGTCAATCATGATATACAACATCTGTGACTAGCAGTATTATTACACACGTAGTTTTGAGGAAACCATCACTTGGCCCTGCCTCTTTTGAAGCCGACTTTCTTTTCATGCGTTCATATACTTTGAAAACAAATATGCCCGAGGTACTTGACTTACCACTTACTCCAGCAAATAATATTTCCAAAACTACTGACCAAGTCAAACGCATGGCCACTCGACAAAGCATAACACTCACACCAGTGCCCAAAACATCTTTATTGAAGCATGACATTCGTTCTTTCTGTGCGCAGTCCACAAGTCATGTTCAGGCCACTGTTTCGGCCTTGGAGCCGTTAGAAAAGACTCTAAATAATACCTCCCTAATTTCAAAGCACGCACAGCCGTTACAATCTCTGCCTTTGCAAAATGAGGAACAGTGCGTGTCGGACAACACCATTCTGCAAACCATTAAATCTCCGATCATCAATTTAAAACAATATGCACCTTTACCATCTGTGGCGGAAGAAGAAGATCATAATGAAGTGTTTCTCAACACACCATCATGTGCCACCAATATGATTCAGAACTCATCCGTGGTGTCAAATACACCGGACTACCGAGCACCGTGTTCAATGGACTCTAGTGTTTCTTCAGTAGCCTCTTTTATTCAACCCACTCCTCGACGACGTTTAGTTTCTCCTGAACGTCCGACAACTTCGTCAATCTCTACCAATAACGGCCTCTTAGAGATTACCCTCACAGCGGTAAATACCACAATTAAAAGCTTATACAAAATGTTCGAAACACTTGAACAAAAAATCAATCATCAATCAAAGCAAATTGAAAAAATTGCAACGTGGATACAATTCCACCCCTATATGAATCAGCCTAAACCAAACAATAACACAGAGGATGTGCATTCACAGGCAATTCTAATTGAGGATGAAATCCAAGAAACTGCAGTTCCTGCTATACCTGGAATCATTCGGCCGGTGGAGAGTATTAATCTCACCAACCACGACCCGAATGCATCATGGATTAGTGTCGACAAAACACTCACAAGCCCACATCCGATGGCCTCAGCAACTTACGATGTCTTTAAAAAACAAGCCCAGCAGGGCCCTCCTACAAGACTTCTCATTGCAAGATCACGTCATACAATACAAAAATCAAGACGAATGATGAAAGTGAAAGCACGCCTAGTGATGAATGATACCATCCAAAAGAAAGCTCCTATTAACATTCAAGCGAGTTCCACTGCTCAACAAGCAGAAACAATAACTCAAACCAGCGCAATACCAAATGGGCATCGAGTACCAACAGCAGCTACTATGATTCCTGCTTCAAAACAATATACCAAATCCTCAGGTGACACTCTGATAGCTACTTCTACGACTCAGACGCGATTAGCTCATCCATCCTCACACTCACCTTTGAACGCATTGATCGCCTTATCTGAAGAAGCTGAAGAGACCAGAGTGAATACTGCTCCTACCTCTAAAAATCAGCCGTCACAACTTGTCACAGCTGCTTCCTCATCATCATCACTTACAAAATCATCTCTCAGTGTGAGCTCTGATCGAAACTACATTTCTGAACGAGCTGAGGAAATTAAAGCAGCTGTAGACGAGTACTTACAGCATCGCTTACAATGTTCTAATATCAATCACCCTGAACAAACGGCAAACTGGGAATCGCATTCACAAATACAGGATGAAAATTATCCTGTAGAAAAAAACTGGCCACATGTAGTCCATTCGAATTACCAATCAACAGGACAACGAACTACCTTAGCTAATGAAGTGCAAAATAAGAAGACAATCCATTTTGCAATTCCTGAACAACCAATAAAAAAGATTCAGACAGTACCTCTAAAAAAAGAAATCAAGAAGAATAAATTTCATGATTTCCATACTCTTATCCTGAAATGTCGTAACGCCCCACATGCACAATATGACTTGTCTAGAACAAGTGTTCTCAACATATTCAGCGAATTACCAGCCCTGGAAGATATCTCATCATCTGACATTGATCAAGTGGAGTTTCTGTGCGATAGTAACCTCTCAATTGTCCGCCTTTGGATTAGATCTGGTCTAGTGCTGAACACCCTATGGCGAACAAAAATGGCCCTATTTGATATGGGATTCCTATTGGCTCTAGACCCTGAAAGAAGCCCCAATGAACAACAAGAGCAAAAATCAAACCAAAAACAATATACACAGACCAACCAACGACAAGAAGCATGTACATGCGCCTTTTGCAACTTATCAGCCAAAACATAACCATTATTGAGCTCGTCTAAACAAAATGTTACTTTGATTTCATGGAACTCCAAAGGTTATCGACATTTGCTGAACCAAGAACAGAACTGTATAAACAACTTTGAAATAGTAGCACTTCAAGAAACATGGATCACACAAACCCCAATATGGGACGAGCATACTGTGGTACTTCTCCCAGCAATTACCTCTACAAAAGGTCGACCCATGGCAGGCTTATTGGTGGCTGTTAGAACTACATCAGGCCTCAAACTCCATGCATGGGCTTCCCCAAATAACTTCATGCAATTAGTCAAAATTTCGAGAGGCTCTGTACACATTGCATTAATTAACTTGTATCGCAATCCTGCAGCAATTCCTGACAAAACTTTTTATAAAGATCTATCCAATCTCTTGGAAATAATTTCGAAAACCTCGGATATTTCGACTACCATACTTGCTGGTGATTTCAATTCACATGACATGTCTACATCTAAAAAAAACCTGTCGCCAGATATCATTACAGCTCAAAATTTTATGAGGGAGTGGAATCTATTTATTGCGAATGGCTCTCTTCCAGGTGATATACCATCTCGACCCACGTGGCACAGAGGCAAATCTACAAGTACCATCGACTATCTATTTCTTTCTGAAGATTTATTCACGAAGGCTCAAAAATTTGAAATCATTCAACAATCAACAAGTGATCACAATATGCTCCTGCTGACTTGGCAATGGACGGAATCCCAAGAAGATCCACAACATCGAATGATGCCAAACTTACAAATTAATAATTCTAAAACAAGATTTAAATGGACCCAAGCCAAACTAACAGCAATGGAAAGAGAATTACAAGCGCAGATAAACTCCCCTACGTTTCAATCTTACCCAACAGTCCTGAACATGTTCAATGAGGCGCGTCATATGCATCTCATTTCTTCGAACAAAAAAAACAAGCATGTCTATGATCACCAATTACAGAAGGTGAAATCTGTGTATAGAAAAGATCTAAGACTGACGCGATCACTACCTATAGATCAACAACAACGAGCGAAAAGAAGCTTAAAATGCAAATATAAAAATTGGATACGTGGTCACAAAGCCTTTATGTTTCAAAAAGATAGTGAAAATTTTATGAATCTAACTCGAACCAAAAACACAGCTCAAATATGGTCCCTTTTGAATGACACAGTTGTCCACAGACAAGTCGACACACAACTAAACGGTGTGGCAGAGAGGGAATGGATAAAACATTTCTCCGAATTATATCACGATGAAAACTTTGAACATTATCAATATGTAACACCAAATAATGCACCTTGGAATCTCGATATTTCCATAGAAATTATCAAAGACTTCATAACTAAGGCCTCTTCATCTCGAGCTGCGGGACCCGATGGTCTGACAAACCAAATGATGAAAGAATACCCACATGTGTGGGCTAGAATCTTAACCAAAATAGTCCAACAGATTCTAAACAAAAAAACTATACCTGCATCATGGCGCACGTCATTAATAGTCCCAATTTTCAAAAATGGAAATCGTGAGGCCCCTTCTAACTACCGCCCCATCGCCCTTCTGGACACCCCGAGCAAAATCTTTTGTCGATTTGTTTTGCGAGATTTCAATCAATGGACTTTGGAGACCCAACATCGAGACCCAAATCAAACGGGCTTTGTATCAGGCATGGAAACAGCTGTCAACCTAATTACATTACATGCCCTAAAAAAACAAGCACATTACACCAAGACGCCTATATATTTTGCATTTATCGATTTACAGGCAGCGTTCGACTCTATCTCTCGAGGCAAACTCATTGACAAGCTCATTGATGAAAAATGCCCTTCCACCCTAATTGATATTATTCATGCGTTACATTTTGAAACATCAATACGTATTAGACTGTCAATAATGGGTTTACTGTCTGCTTCCATTAGAACATCTAAAGGGTTAAAACAAGGCTGTCTATTAGCATCCGCCTTGTTTAATTTCTATATTCAAAATATAAAAAAGTTTTTCAGAGAAATATCATCAGATTCTCCTAAGCTAAACAATGTGATTACACAAGCCCTTTGGTATGCGGACGATCTCGTCCTTATATCAAAAACGCCTAGTGGCCTACAAAAACCCTTGACAGCTTTGTCTCGATATTTTGACATAAATGAACTCATCATAAACTTAAAAAAATCACAAGTAGTACAATACATTCCAAAAATCTCTTTGAGTAATAGAATGAACTGGCAAATCAAAGATGTTAAACTTGATATTGTTAATAACTACACGTACCTAGGATTGGCTTTTGATGATGTCCCTAACATTGACACTCAAAAACTTATCGTTATAAATAAGGTGATCCCAGCCATATCGCAAACCAAAATAATTCTGTTTAAATTTGGCAAATTCTCAATAGCCCCGGCAATTCAGTATTGGCGACAAAAAGTCACGCCTACACTTCTCTACGGACTTGAAACCAGAACATTTATTGAAAATTCATTCTTTGAAAAAATTGAAGCTAAGTATTGGCGACACTCACTAAGAGTCCCGATATGCACACCCGGATCCTGGTTGCGATATGAGCTCGGACTCACCTCTTTACATGCCAGATATCACTGGCAATTATGTGCGCTTTTCAGAAAATGTATTGTTTATGATAAGAATAACCCCTTGTTGACAACTATAGCAGATTATATGTTCCATTCTAAACATCGATTTGCTCAAGAATGGACGAAGAACGTAATTTTAATATTGGCTAAGGCGGAAACTACTCTTGAAATGTTGATTAACAATCCGAATCATGTCAAAAAAAAGATCTTTATACAAGATTGGATAACTACTCGAGCCAACTGTCTCTCATATAAACATTTCAATGCGCAAGCATTTTTGGACAAAAAAATGGGAATAACTGCGACCTACTTGCTTAAAGCTCCAAACCCTAAAATACGATCAGCGATCCTGCGTCTGCGCCTGAATTTGTGGCCTACACGAGACATTCAAGCGCAGAGAAAACAGTTAAATCTGGAAAGGAACTACTGTCGATTTTGCTTTAATACTTCTATTCGAGAGACCCTCGAGCATCTTGTCATGAAATGCACTGCGCTATGTAGATTGAGAGAGATACACTATGCTAATCATTTGCTTTATATGTCTTATGTATTACCAGAACATAGATGGTTAACAATACTCACAACTGAAAATATGAGCCTATACTTAGCGACAATCAACTTTTTGAATGCTTTGAAATTAGAAGATGGACCTATCCACACTGCAATATAACATGAAGAAACTAAGTCTCCTATGAGGACTTATGAACTAGTGTGAGGTTTACTATGTTATACTATGTTAGGTCATGTGACGATTTACATACATTTGCTGTGTTTTCATGTTTTAATGTTTTAAGTTGGTTAAGTATAAGTCTAAAGATAAGTATTACATGTGTGTGTAATTTTGTGATTTTGTGTTTCGACACATCACACATCTTACGAATGATTAATTATTTGGAAAACTGGTGAAAATGAATCAAGTATTTGTTAACCTTTTTTAACAAACTGTTCAAAAAAAATGTATTCTTGTTCTTTTGTAAAAATTTGAAAAGTTGAGTAATCAGCTAAACCAATAAAAAAAAAAAAAAAAAAAGAAAAAGGAACTCCAAGGGCTAGCAATATCGTTTTGGGGTCCTAGAAAAGCCTAGGATCTCAGCTTCCAGATGAAAGTTACTGCAAGTCTCTAGCACAAACGGTCACGGAGATATGAGCGATTAAATAAAGGTCGTTTTTCAGATTTGAAATTTTAAAGTTCAAAAAGACAAGTGCAGCTTGCAACTAGAAAGTGACAGGTGACAGCTTTGCAAATGACAGGTGACAGTTAGGAGGCAGTTCTACTTAGATTAAAATAGAATTGAATTATATTATTTTAACTAAGAGATTGGTTCTGCACAGTTTGCTAGGTACTCACACTATATTCTTGAGTTAAATGGGCCACGCCACGGATCTGGTTAGGTTTTAGACTGGACTCTGGTCTCTGCACTTCACAGTGATCTGGGTCAGCTCTCTCTGGTTCTGCTAACAGGTCAGCTCTACTCTGCTGGTCTGGTCTGGGTCTCTGAAGGTTGATGGAGTTAAAGTATGGATTTTCCCGGCAGAGCTTCCAGCTGCAAATGGATTTGAAGGTCCCTATCTGTCCTGTCTCTCTGCTTTTATGTGTTTTGAAAATGGGTGTGTGTGAGCAGCATCACTAGCCAGCCCCTCTCCACTTATCATTGGCCAAGCTTTCATTTCTCCCCTGATTGGGGGAGCTAAGTTGTGTCAGAGTGATGTCATTTTACAGCCTGCAGAAAGTCCACTCCTCCTGTCAACTTGCACACAAATCTAGATTTGAACCAAATACATATTTCATAGCTACACAGTGGTTTGAAATTACATGCACCCATCACATATCACAGGAGGTATACCCTGTTCAAACTCTGCTCTTCCTGGGGGCTTGCATTCAGAAATGGCGATATTTTGCACTTTTTAACTGGTTTGCAATCCCGGACATTACCCCAAATTTACACACATGTGCGCAAGGAGTATGGACATTAGTTGAGGAAGTGTCAGATTTTTCACATGCACACATTTTGAGTAATATCCTCTTTTCCGCTAAAACCCCCCTGAACATGCCACCGGTTCTAAAAACCTCTTAAAATGTGGGCAGAAAAATCACAAGAATTATGGTGTCATTTATAAAATTTTCACAAGTCCGCTCTATAAGTTATTCATCTTTTTCTAAAACCATATTCTGGCTATAGAGGTGTGTCTTTTCATGTCACATGGTACAGAAACCAGTCTTTCCAGTTTCTGCCAAGCTCAGAGACCCTGCCCCTCCCAGCTTCTGCCAAGAGGAAGCTCCATTTACGACTCCCGCCAATAAAACATTTGCCTGAGTCAGGACAGGGCTTTGTTCAGAGCTCCTGTATTCTGTGGGGGCTCCCCTTAATTCAATTATCAGAAAGATGGCATATCCTTAGTGTGGCCAGCAAAAGGCAGATAGGCCTGGGAACACAGCTGTGACTCAAGTTTCACTCCTGATGGGGGGTAGTTGCCAGGCAGAATTCAGTTCCTTAAGCCAGGTTTCAGATAAAATGTCACTTCTGTTCCCCAGTTTAAGTCAAGACATTTTTTTACATATGCAGCTAGGATGCTGATTCTAAGTTTAAAACTATGACATTTAAACAATTGCAACCTATGTGACACTCAAAGTAGGTCACTCATTTCTTTTAAACATTTAGATTTTTTTTAGTGTCTTTCAGTCCAAATTTACTTAAACCGCTGAAATCCACAGCTCAGCCAGTCTTGTTATAAACCTTCAAGTCACTTCAGAATATAACTTTACATTGGATCCACCTCTCAGTAAGTCTTTCTTTGGCTTGCTTTGGGTTCATTTATTCAGTTTTCTACAAAAAGTAAAATCTATTGTTGTTTTAAAATGCCGGCTTTTGGATAGTGGTGAGTACTGGTACTGCACCCCTTTTTGGGATTTAAGAAAATGAATTCCCAACAGTTATGGGTTTGCTTTTGGCAATCAGCATTTCCACTCCCAATGGTTTCAGACTACTGTGTGGGTAGTCCAATGGTGGTTTTAGGCAGCGTCCTTCTGTGCCCATAACATCGGCAAAAATGAGTGGCAGCCTATTCTTCATGCATTTCCCTGTGCATTTTCTGGGAAGCTCTGGCCATCATGATGTTTTCCATGTCAGTACTGCACAGTTTTGAGGTAGGGCTCGGATGCATGGGTAAATACATCCCACAAGCCCCCCTCTTGCGATGGCCATTCTATTTCACGAATGGGACTCGCAAGACCTGGGATGTTTCCTCATCTTCTTCCAATAGATGGCACAGTTCAGCATCTTTTCCTCCATCCGGTACTGATCGATCGGTTCTCCTCGCCGGTCCTGATGGGAAGATTGGGCGGTACCCCGGGCCCCTTGCGTCTCGGCTCCCGGTCTCCGGATCGTCCTCCTTGTCCCGTCTCCAGGTTTTCTTTCTCCTAGGATGACAAAGGAAGAGCAGCAATACCTATTCATAGACATTTTTCCACCACTGTTGAGATAGTGGGGCAGCATATGCATTTCATCATAACGAAACATTACATTCTTATTTTGAAAAAAAAAAACAGTATAACTAAGAGACAGTTTCATGCAAATCACAATATTTTAGAGACTAGATGTGGTATGTTTTATGGTTGGAACTGAATTAGTCTGAGACAGTACCCGCTAGGATTCCAGAGGATTCCTCCAGTTGTTGCAGAGTGTGCCTGGGATGGCAACATTTCAACTGGTTTATGTGGACCCACTTGTCTTCCCCCTCTGCCAAAGGACCTTTGGGGATGTGGATTTTGTAGGCCACAGGGGAGATCTTGTCGATGATCTCAAAGGGTCCCTTCCATGTAGGCAAAAATTTGCGCTGCTTGGCCTGGTTCCTTTGGAAGTTGTATAGATAGACCCGGTCTCCCACCTGATATTCCTTCCTGGAAGTTTTCAGGTCATAATGGGTCTTCATGCTATCAGCCGATCTTTCTAGATTCCGCTGAGCATAAGCAAAAGCATGTTGAAGGTGTTTCCTTAAATTCTCCACATACTCATGAGTTGTGGAGGCATTTATCAGTGTCTGCTCTTGGGTCCTGTAGAGCAAATGCTGAGGAAGCACCATCTTGCGTCCAGTCATCAACTCAAAGGGTGACATTTTGGTTGCAGATGAAGGGGTAGATCTGATGGCCATTAGGACCAGAGGTAATCGGATATCCCAACTTGGCCCAGAATCTGCCACAAACTTCTTTAATATGCTCACAATGGTTCGGTTATATCTCTCTACTGCCCCAGAAGAAGCTGGTCTATAAGCAATATGTAACTTCCTTTTGACCCCCAGTATCTCCCACATCTTTGTCATTACTTCAGTGGTGAAGTGGCTACCCCTGTCTGACTCAATCCTTTGAGGTAGACCGAAACGGGAAAAGATGTGGTTAATCATCAAGGCAGCTGCGGTTTCTGCCTTGCAATTTGGGGCTGGGAGACATTCCACCCACTTGGTGAACAAGCATGTGACAGTCAACATGTACTTATTCCCCCTAGCAGAGCGAATCACGGGGCCTACAAAGTCGATTTGTAAATCTGACCATGGGAGTGTCATCCCCCGCTTTTGGAGAGGTGCATGGTGCGTGAGGGATGATGGCTAAAATTGTGCACACACAAGACACCCCTTCAAGTATTGGTCGAGGTCCTGCCCCATGTGTGGCCAGTATGCAACCTCTCTTAAGATTTCCAATGTTGTGTGAAACCCCCTATGATCGGCGGTGGCCGCATCATGGGCGTGACTTAACATCAGGCTCCGGAATGAGGTAGGAACCACCCACTGATCGTGGCCAGCTTTGGATTTCCTTACCAGCAAACCGTCTTGGATTCGGAACATTTTTGGACATTTCATCAACACTCTTAGGTCCTCTTTCCCAATGTAATCGGTATCCGTCAGGGGAAAGTTCCCAGGGACCTCAATGTGCTGGTAAAATTTAACAATTGTTGGATCCCCCTTCTGAGCGGTAATCAAATCCGCATCAGGGGTCTCCTTGCTCCATTGTGCAATTGAAAGATCATTGTGAGCATTTGTCTGGGACCTAGTGATAGCAGTGACCTGGACTTCCCCCAACAGGGACTCAATCTCAATTAGATCCCCTTGGATGGCCCCGGTTTTGGCCAGCTGATCAGCTAAGTCATTTCCAGTTTTGTCTGGTCCCTCTACTTTGGAATGACCCTTGATCTTCTTCCAATAGATGGTCATCCCCTTCGAGGTGACCAGATCATCAATGTTTTGGATCAACTTCCCATGTTTCAAGGGTTTGTTGTTAGCACATAACATGCCTCTGGTTTTCCAATTAACCAGGTGCTCCACGAACCCGTTCCGTACATAATCCGAATCTGTGATTATGACCAGTTCGTGGAGTTGATGCTGGACAGCAGTGAGGATGGCCTGATGCACAGCCATCAATTCTGCCACCTGACTACTTCGGGGACCAATTTTGTATCCAGCGGAGGGTTCTGGGGACTCATTCACCCATGCATTCCCTACGCCGGCCACCAGTTCTTTCTCCCCGTTGTTGTCAACATGGTAAGAGCATCCATCCACATACACAGTGGGCATTCCCTCACACTTGTCTTCTTCAAAGACTTTGTGTGGGGAATTAAGGTATGCCTCCATGTTGTCCTTGATTTTTAGACTTTCGTCCTCGAGACAGTTTTCTCTGGCACAATCATGCAAGTCAGCCAGACCTTGCGCGAGGGGACTCTTCTTGTTTTGGCCATATCTGACCTCCACAGGAAAGCCTTGCATTGACAGAATCCAGGAAGTAATTCGGGAATTACTCACATTTCCGGCCCGGATTCTGTCACTTTGGAGATATTGCAGAGGCTGGTGTGGAGTCTCCACTATGATGTGTTCCCCCTGGATAAACGGGCGGTAATTCTTCAATGCCCACACTGTCGCCAGGAGTGCCTTCTCACAATCGTTGAATTTTTCCTCCACAGAGGATAAAGTTTTGCTCGCATAGGAGATTACTTTATTGACCTTGTCATGCTTTTGGTATAATACTGCCGTCAAGCACGTATTAGAGAACCCCGTCTCCAGGAAGAACTCCTTGTTTCTGACAGGGTAAGCTAGGCAAGGCGCTTGTGAGAGGCTTCTCTTGAGTTGTCTTACTGCCTCGGCTTGTTCTGGACCCCATTCCCACTTGACCCCCCCTTCAGGAGATGAATCAGGGGTCTGGTGATCTCTGCGTAGCCCTCAATGAACTTTCTGCTGTAATTGGTCAGTCCAAGGAGGCTCCTTAGTTCCCGCAGAGTTGTGGGGTCTTTCAGTTTCTGAAGTGCTTCCACTTTCTTTTCCTGGGGACAGAGGCCCTGAGGAGTATTCTCATTCCCCAAGAAATTAACACGGGTTCTACACGACTGTGCTTTCTGAAAGGAAAGTTTTGCTCCGGCGGCCCTCAACTGCGTCAGAACATAACGGATCTCCGCTATGTGTTCCTCCACCGATGAACTTTTGATGAGGACATCATCTACATAAGCCAGGTTACCCCTCGCACCCAGGTCGGGCATGGCCTTATGTAGAAAAATGTTGAATTCATTGCCGGAGTTGAGGTATCCGAAGGGAGTCCAGGTCCATGTGTACTGCTGGCCCCCAAAGGTAAAAGCCAGTTTGTATTGGTCCTCCCTGCTGACAGGCACGGTCCAGTATCCATTGGTCAGGTCTATTGCAGTGAATACCTGTGAGCCCTGAATCTGGGCCAGCCCTTGGTCAATGTAGGGCAGAGGCCATCGGGAAGTATGGACCCATTTGTTGAGCTCCCTGAGGTCGGCGCAGAGTCTCCACTGGCCGTTTGGCTTTTATATTCCCAGCACCGGATTATTGAAGGTGCTGTGGACTGGACGGATTATTCCCCGGGACTCAAGGTTCTTAATTATTTCAGTAAGGGACTCCATTGATGCGAGAGGCAAGCGATATTGCTTCACAAACACAGGAGTCATGCCAGGGTCCGTGGGGATTGTTGTTGTGTGGATGTCAGTGCGACCACAGTCATATGAGTCTACCGCAAAGAGATCTTGGAAATCCCAGAAAACTTGTTTCAACTTTTGCTTTTGTTCCAGAGTCACACAGGCATCAGCTAGGTTGACTCTCTCTTCCACCATCTGCCTGAAGCCTGGAAAGACTTCTGGTTTGGCTATCTCCGCGGCCTCCTCCAGCTGGGTGGAGAAGTCCCTGGTCAGAGTGCTGATTTGGACCGGAGGCTTCAGGTGGGAAAGGCAGCCCTCATGGACCTGGAAAATCACCTCATCCCTCCTGAAGTCACAACTCACATCTTCCTTACCATAAGGGCAAGAAGTGTACACCAGGAAGTTCCCCCCATGCCGGGTAAAAATCCTGTCTGGTGTTGTATTGTCATCGCTGTCACTGTCAAAACAGTCCTTGGGGATTGGTCCTAACAGTTCATTTCCTAAAACAATGGAAAAATGTCGGTCATCAACCGCCATTCCAATAATGGTGCCTGCGGCTAGAGTAATACTCTTTAAGTCGCTGTTATCCACCTCTATTAGAATGGTGTCATGTTCTATGTTGACTAATGGTGTTGGGTTTACCCCTAACCCTTGCTGTTGGAGAGAAGCATTTAGATGTATGTAAGCATCAGGGTTTTGCAAATATTGTCCTCTTTTAACTTTCACTTCCAGGGAGAATTGTCGGGTCCTTTCTGGGATGGTGACTTCCTCTTTGATCTGAATTTCAACTGCATAAGGTAGCAATTGAGCTGACCTAAATGCTTTTTCTGGATCATCAAAGCCCATGGGATTATCCGCTAATTGGGACCAAGCTTTGAAGTTTATTAGGTCCAAACTAATGGCAAAGCGATTGAGAATGTCACTGCCTAATTAAAAGGCGGCAGGGACGTCTCGCACGACCCAACAATTGTGGACTATGCTCTTGTTGCCAATGGAGATTTTGAGCATACACCTGCTTGGCAGGAGATGTTTTGAATTGGGTGCTTCCAGGTCCATTTCCCATTTGTCTATCATTTTGAAGGTGGGAATGGCTGGATCTTTTGGGAGTTGGCGGAACATGGCTTCGCTGATGAAGCTCTTACCGTTGTTCACACACACTCGAGCGAGAACAGAGTCCTTCCCACCATTTAACTGAACAGGGATGAACAACTGCTCTCCAATTTGCTGAATATCAGCCAGGCTCTGAGCTGATTTCACATCTTTCTGGACTATAGGAGTGGGAGTTTCTGATTGTGGATTAGTATAGAATTTCAGAGTGTTTCCTTCCAGCATGGAATACCACCTTAAACTGGAAGGAAGGTTGATTTTCAGAAATAGAGAGGACCCTCCATCACCAGTCTGTTGTCCTACTGCTATTACTGTCACGTCTGGAATCTGGTTGTTCTGGAAGTGAAATTCTACTTGGTCAGATTTTTGTTCAACCATGTGGCAGGTGCCGTTTAAACTAACATGGTTGACACTCTGTTTTAATTTTATTGGTCGGCTAGTCTGGGTCCAGAGGACCTTGTTTACACAATCTATTAGGGGTGACAACCTTCTCAGGAGGTCATTCCCTAGTAAACAAGGGGTGCCCTCTGGGGTCACAACTATGACCGGGTGTTTCAACTTGTGTCGCCCAATTTTAATGTCCAAATCTGCAGTCCCCTCAACGGGAATTTCCTTCCCGTCAAAGTTCTGGAGTTGTCCAGGAAGTGAGGTGAGAGGAATTTGGTAATTCTCTCCCCTTCCTGCATTCAATTCGTCAAAGGCCCTTCTGGACAGAAGGGTAGCTTGAGATCCAGTGTCCACCAGTGCCAAAATTGTACCCTGCCCCTGTACTTGTACCGGGGCATAATACCTTCCCTCCTTCTCCTCAAGGGGGCACAGATAATGCACGTTTTTGGACAACTGGTGGGCTAACTTTCTGGTTTTGGACATCGCTAGCGAAGAGATTTGGGCAGAATTCTGTGGAGAGCCTTGGGAATCTGAAAGAAAAAGTTGGCAACTGGAGATCAGAGCCATTGTGGGTTCCCCTGGCTCCGGTTTTAGGCCGCCCCCCCCTTTTTGGAGGCAGTCACCAGGATGGGTTTGAACCAGGGATTTTCTTGCTGTTGGTTCTGGGATGAGATGGTGGGCGGCGGTAGCTCAGTCTCCACATCTCCCCAGTCTGGATTTGCATCCCTAGGGACCCATTTTTCTTTGGGAGGAGTTCCCCCCTCTCTGAAGGAGAAGATCCTTTTCCCAGGATCCTCTGAGGATCCCTCTCCCTCAAATTGGAAGATCTGTGCCTCCTCCTTAAACTGTGTCTGTTTGGGTCTTTTGTTTCTCCTACCACCCCTCTGCTCCTTAGGAGGCAGACTTTCAGGGGCAGGAGATTTTATTTCCGGTTCCTGGGTTTCCAGGGGCTGTTTACAAGTGAGGAAGGAAGCTTCCTCTAAGGCTTTTCACCCCCCTTCCCCTTGTGCCTCCTCCCTGGGAACCGGTGAGTTATCGGGGTGCTGCCCCCGTCATTGTTCTGGGGCACCAGGTCCAGAGTTGGGTGCGTTCTGCGCCGGCATGCCGATCTGAGGGTTCTGCTGCGCCCTCAGTATTTGACCCAGATCCCGTGCCATATTTTGGACCTGGCGCTCTAATTGGGAAACCCGCTCAGGCTGATACGGGGCCCTGTTTTCTCCCCTGGGCTGATCCCGGGAAGGGTAGCTGTCCCTCCTCTGGTAATACCCCGGGTTGGGAAGATTTGGGTACCCCTCCACCCTTGGCCTCCCCTCTCCCGGATTCAGTGGTCTGGGCTCAGGGAATTGGGGAAAGAAGGATGGATGGTTTTGGGGCTGAAAGTCGGGTGGAGATCTGGGGAAAAAGTTCTGCCCAGGGTTTGGTAAATTTCTGCCCTCCTGTGGAAAGTTTGGAGGGAAGTTCCCTGGGTTCGGTGCTCGGTTGGATCCCCCCCTTGGGCTGGGGGAGTCCACACATAACCCAGGATGGGTCGATTTCCCTTGTAACGGGGACTTACATAATCAGGAGAGCGAGGGACCCCATTTGTGGGGCTGCCTCCCTGGCTCCCTGTCTGTGACTGGCCCGAGGACCTTCTGGGCCTATCATTATTAGGTGCAGGTAGGTTTTTAGGCCCCCCCATCTCCAACTCTAAAACGGGGGTGACCTTTACCTCTGCCACCTTGGCAGCAGCAGGGGTGCTGTTGGCTTTGGGGTTTTTCTGGGCATTACTTTTGCTATCTACCGGTTTCTGCACCTCATAGATCCGGGTAGCCTGTTCAATGACCCAGTCTAAAGATCTTTTCTCGTGAAAATCCCTCACAAGCTGGGTCATTATGTATTTGGGCAAGGCATGAAAAAATGTATTAATGAATTCTCTACTGTCTGTGCGCACCCTTCTGGTGGTCTGCGCAAAAGCACGTTTCAGTTCTTGCACAAATTCTTGTGGGGCCTGATCCTCCCCACATTACAAATTGTAGGCTGCCTTGCGAGCCTCTTGAGGATTTCTATGAATGGAAAAATGTTTCAAGATGGCCGCCTTATAGGTGGACCATCTTAAATGATTTTGGTCCTCCAGCCCCGCAAAGAAACTGGAGTATTCCGGGGAGAAGGTCCACTTTACATATTGAATACAGCTTTGGCTGTCCTTCAAATGGAAAGTCTCCATCATTTGCTCAAACAACTCTAAGTGCTCCCAAACAGAATACTTAGCGTTCTTATGGTAAGGCGTGATTACGCTCCTGATCGCCTTAATCTGCTTTAAGGGGTCCTTAAGCAAGGCCCTTTTTGCCTTATTGGCCTTTTTGGTTCGGGTAACCCTTGTCCATTCATCCTCTGACTCAGAGGCACTGCTCCCAGAGATTCCTGTCTGTTCTTCCAGGTTTTCCCGGATTCTGCGAGCCTGGGAATGGCTGGCAGAATGTGGGGACCTGGTCTCCTGTTTCCTGTGGTGCTCAGAGGAGTCCTCAGATCCCTCCTTGCTGCCAGGATTTGCTGGGTACCCCCCCCACTGACCTAACTGGGCAGAGGTTTTCAGGAAGCCCTTAAGGGGCCTACTCTCCTGGGGTTCCCCACTGAACTGTACTGTACTTGGGTGCCCATACCCGGATGCCCACCCCTCCATTCCTGAGTGGTACTGGCCTATGAGCCCCATACTTTTAGCTGGATAGTAATCTGCCATCCATGTGGCCCTGTGCTCATGTGCGCCAGGGGACATGGGGGTGGTAGAGTCCAGGGACTGGGAGAGATGAAGGCCCCTGGTGTTAGGGCTCCTGAGGTTATGGTCAGGAGTCTCTCTTTCCCAGCGGACCTCATCTCTATCCGCCCCTGCTCCCTGTTGCAATGCAAGAGCCTGCATTTGTGCTTTCAGTTCCTCAGTCAAGGCCTTACTAGACTCTATCAGTCTCTCCTGCATCGCTACCTGTTGTTGGAGCCTATCATTGTGTTGACAAAGGGCCTCATTTTCCCTCTGTGCTTCCTGGTTGGTCCTGGAGAACTGGGCCAGTCTTTGCTGCAGGAGGTTTACCTCCTGAGTCCCATCCCTACTGGCCTGCTCCTTTCTTGCCAGAGCATCTTCCACCCTTCTGGTGTGCTCTACCAAGTTCCGGTTTTCTTTTTGGAGGTCACCCAGCCCCTGGAGGGCCAGGTGATTTTCTTCAATTTCCTTTTTTAAGTGGCAGACTTCCTGGCCTAAAGTGTCTCTTTCCTGACTGAGAGCCTGCATCTGTGCTGCCAGGTCGTCCCTCTGTCGTTGAAAGGCACCAGCTTTTTGGCGCACCTCATCAAACTCTGCCTGGGTATCCAGGTCTTTCAGAATCAGTTTATTGCTCTCCTCTTTCTCTCTATCTAGCTGGCTTTGCAGGGTGACTACCTGCTCCGCGCATGCCCTGTTGAAATTGATCTGTTGCTCCAACTTTTTCTGGTTCTGCAGTAAGGAGTCCAAACTGTCTTGGTGCTCCTTCTGCAGGGCCAGAAATCTGGTATCCTGGTCTGTCTTTTCCTGTTGTAGGATGCCCATATCCTCTTTTATTTTAATGATATATTGCCTACTATCATTTTCTGACTCCTGGCTCCTCTGCAGCCTCTGCTCAGAAGAGGCCAGATCAGATCGGGCCTTCTCTAATGCCATCTGTTGCCTATTTGCCAGATCTTGGCTTTCAGTGCATTTATCCTGCATGTCTCCCATATATAGGTACAGGTATGCTGCTATCCTGGCAATCTTATTGTGTTCATCTTTGGCTTTAGGAGCCATATATAGTTCACTCAGGGCCACATGTAATGGACCCTGATCTCTCCATAGGTCTGACCCTGTTTCAGTGACCTGTCGCGTGATGGCCTGCAACCAGGCATCCTGGCCCTGTTCAGTCCATTCACCTCTCACAAATAGTTTATGTAAGAGGTGCTCTCTGGCTATTTTCATGTCTACTAAGGTCGTCATTCTAGAGATTGGTCTCTGTCCTGACTTACAGAAGTTTGTATTTTATTTTTGCAAAACAGACCTTTTCCTAAGAGCGTTCCTATGAGGAGTGCTTTACAGCGTAACACAGCGTGTGCTCCGACCGGATATGTGTATCTGGTCAGCTGGCACGCTGTATTAATCTGCACAAGTGATAGATCTAATCCAAACGTCCGGCACGAGCCCCCAATTTGTAAGAGGATTCAATTCAGCACTACAGCCAAGTCAACGCCTAGTCTAGAATACTGAATGAAAACCCTTATTGATATATCTTTATGTCCAGTTCATGCGTTCTGGATGACTACCCCTATATAACACCCCTCTCTTGGAATCCTCCTGACCCCACTGAGCCAAGAAGTAGTTCTGTTTTGCAAGTTAAAAGGTTTAATTGATAGTTTAAACAATAGATATATATATCACACTTTAGAATAAATTAATAATTGAATATCACACTTAATCTGAGATGATAAAGATTAACAACGGAGAATCTGGCACTAGCACACCTCTTTATAATCACTAAGGAGTTGACATGAAATGGATCAGGTAGCAACAATACTTTTATGGTTTCAAATGGATGCAATGTGGAATGAAATGCAGTACAGAAAATAACTTGATAGGATTTCAACAAAACAATGTAATCACTTTTCTCTGGCAATCCACTCCCCCCCTTTTATGCAATGCAAGGAAATGGAAGGAAGGCACACAATTCTCAGAAATGCAATTCAAATGTAATTCAGTTCACCCAGCAACTTAGACTACAGAAGTTGAAAACACAGGCAAAATGCTTTGATATGTGCTGGCAATGTAGAAAAAAATATGCTAAAATGCTTTTAATTCCCTCTAGGAGGTTCAGGGTGAGTGAAATCAAGTTAATATTAGTCCAGGCTCACACTAGCAATGATTCAGGGATAATTAGCAGGTTAAACGAATTTCTGGCAAATGGAAGGCAAGCAGCAGCAGATTTTTACACGTGAAGAAATTTGCAAATCGCTGCAAAATTCGCGAATGCGTCTGGTGCGATTACAGAGGAACTACAAGGGCTAGCAATATCGTTTTGGGGTCATAGAAAAGCCTAGGATCTCAGCTTCCAGATGAAAGTTACTGCAAGTCTCTAGCACAAACGGTCACGGAGATATGAGCGATTAAATAAAGATCGTTTTTCAGATTTGAAATTTTAAAGTTCAAAAAGACAAGTGCAGCTTGCAACTAGAAAGTGACAGGTGACAGCTTTGCAAATGACAGGTGACAGTTAGGAGGCAGTTCTACTTAGATTAAAATAGAATTGAATTATATTATTTTAACTAAGAGATTGGTTCTGCACAGTTTGCTAGGTACTCACACTATATTCTTGAGTTAAATGGGCCACGCCACTGATCTGGTCAGGTTTTAGGCTGGACTCTGGTCTCTGCACTTCACAGTGATCTGGGTCAGCTCTCTCTGGTTCTGCTAACAGGTCAGCTCTACTCTGCTGGTCTGGTCTGGGTCTCTGAAGGTTGATGGAGGTAAAGTATGGATTTTCCCGGCAGAGCTTCCAGCTGCAAATGGATTTGAAGGTCCCTATCTGTCCTGTCTCTCTGCTTTTATGTGTTTTGAAAATGGGTGTGTGTGAGCAGCATCACTAGCCAGCCCCTCTCCACTTATCATTGGCCAAGCTTTCATTTCTCCCCTGATTGGGGGAGCTAAGTTGTGTCAGAGTGATGTCATTTTACAGCCTGCAGAAAGTCCACTCCTCCTGTCAACTTGCACACAAATCTAGATTTGAACCAAATACATATTTCATAGCTACACAGTGGTTTGAAATTACATGCACCCATCACATATCACAGGAGGTATACCCTGTTCAAACTCTGCTCTTCCTGGGGGCTTGCATTCAGAAATGGCGATATTTTGCACTTTTTAACTGGTTTGCAATCCCGGACATTACCCCAAATTTACACACATGTGCGCAAGGAGTATGGACATTAGTTGAGGAAGTGTCAGATTTTTCACATGCACACATTTTGAGTAATATCCTCTTTTCCGCTAAAACCCCCCTGAACATGCCACCGGTTCTAAAAACCTCTTAAAATGTGGGCAGAAAAATCACAAGAATTATGGTGTCATTTATAAAATTTTCACAAGTCTGCTCTATAAGTTATTCATCTTTTTCTAAAACCATATTCTGGCTATAGAGGTGTGTCTTTTCATGTCACATGGTACAGAAACCAGTCTTTCCAGTTTCTGCCAAGCTCAGAGACCCTGCCCCTCCCAGCTTCTGCCAAGAGGAAGCTCCATTTACGACTCCCGCCAATAAAACATTTGCCTGAGTCAGGACAGGGCTTTGTTCAGAGCTCCTGTATTCTGTGGGGGCTCCCCTTAATTCAATTATCAGAAAGATGGCATATCCTTAGTGTGGCCAGCAAAAGGCAGATAGGCCTGGGAACACAGCTGTGACTCAAGTTTCACTCCTGATGGGGGGTAGTTGCCAGGCAGAATTCAGTTCCTTAAGCCAGGTTTCAGATAAAATGTCACTTCTGTTCCCCAGTTTAAGTCAAGACATTTTTTTACATATGCAGCTAGGATGCTGATTCTAAGTTTAAAACTATGACATTTAAACAATTGCAACCTATGTGACACTCAAAGTAGGTCACTCATTTCTTTTAAACATTTAGATTTTTTTTAGTGTCTTTCAGTCCAAATTTACTTAAACTGCTGAAATCCACAGCTCAGCCAGTCTTGTTATAAACCTTCAAGTCACTTCAGAATATAACTTTACATTGGATCCACCTCTCAGTAAGTCTTTCTTTGGCTTGCTTTGGGTTCATTTATTCAGTTTTCTACAAAAAGTAAAATCTGGTGTTGTTTTAAAACGCCGGCTTTTGGATAGTGGTGAGTACTGGTACTGCACCCCTTTTTGGGATTTAAGAAAATGAATTCCCAACAGTTATGGGTTTGCTTTTGGCAATCAGCATTTCCACTCCCAATGGTTTCAGACTACTGTGTGGGTAGTCCAATGGTGGTTTTAGGCAGCGTCCTTCTGTGCCCATAACATCGGCAAAAATGAGTGGCAGCCTATTCTTCATGCATTTCCCTGTGCATTTTCTGGGAAGCTCTGGCCATCATGATGTTTTCCATGTCAGTACTGCACAGTTTTGAGGTAGGGCTCGGATGCATGGGTAAATACATCCCACAGTCATTGCAACGTATTGAGGAAAAATCACCATTTAGACATTTCCTGTGTGTAGGAGAAGACCAATGGCCAATGTTTCGACATTATTGTGAACATTGTTTTGGTACGATATCTAAGAGTTGGAGGATTCCAACACTGCTCGGGTACAGGCGAAGGCATCAGGGACGTCATTGCAGGGTCGTCAGGAGTCACATTTGCGACCCCTGAGGTCTCACTTGCTACCCCTGCGGTCTCCCTTGCTACCCCTGAAAAGAATTTTAAAAAAGAGTATTTATTTGCTTTTTTTAATGTAAACTCCTGGGCTCTGGCCAGCGCCATGTGGCACTATATTTCTAAGTGGCTGGCTTTCTTGTTCAGGCCTCATAAAAAAAAAAGAGGTGGTTCCACAAGTGTAACACTTTGATCAGGGGGTGAGTCATTGATTTAGTCTGTTCTAAAACACCTCAACTCAGCCTTTCATCCTTCTGAGGGCGATAAATGAGTACCAACACACGTTGGGTGATATTGTATGTATATTTTTTATATATAAACCGCTGAAGCGTAAGTGCTATATAATAACACGTCATTATCATTTGGCCTTGGACATCTGCTTGGCTTCACAGTAATTGTATGAAATGTATATCACATTATAGTGATACCGTAACCATATTTTTCATAGTGTTCTTACGAACAGTGCTATGTGATGCCAGTTTCTGTTTTGTCAAGGGATGAAAGGTCGTGTTCCACCACTTTCCGTGATGTCACTTCTGCTGCCCCTGGCATTTTGGTGAAATGACGTCCCTCACCCCCTTCTGCTCTACCTGTGGCTTGTACTTTACTTATGACAGTATGCTGGGTGCGGCCGGCTGTTGAGGGAGTGGTGAAGAGCCTCTGCACTGTAATGCTGTACCTTCATCCTGATGCCGGCAGGCAGGGATGGAACAGTATCTCTCTGCACCTGTTGCTGAGGGAGTGGGGTGCTGCTGTGTTGTGGCTGGCACAGCAAGCCTCTTGTACACTAAGGCGGAGTTCCTCGTCCCCCTGTTGCATGTGTGGGCAGGTGGGCGGTGGGTGTCCTGTAAGACGGAGGAGTGGGTAGACCCTATACTTGTGTTCATACAGCAGATGTTCCTTCTCTGTATTCTGTTCTTCTCCAGGCGTACTTCCCTTCTGCGTTACCTATCCTTTACTCCAGACGGATTTTCCTTCAGCTTTTTCTATCCTTTACTTCAGGCAGACTTGCCTTCTGTGTTTCCTTTCCTTCAGGCGGACTTGCCTTTGGCATTTGTTAAGCAGAATTATATGCAGTACCCTTTGGGAACACTACACACAATTAGGACTACAAGTGACAGTACAATTTCACCTTTGGTACAAGCCTGTACTACACAGTTATAGTGGTAGCAGTAGCAGAGCAGCCAGACTTATCTCAAGAGTAAGTGAGCAGTGCAAAGAGTTACACAAATGGACAGCAATTTCTATGGTTCAGGCAAACACTAACTCACGGTTTCTAAGTAAAATAATATATATTTATTTACTCAACAGTTGTATAACATTTCACTATTCTAAGCAAGTTAAAAATCACAATCATAAATACACCACACCACTTCCCTTAAATTCCAGACAAGTTAAGCTCATAATATGAAGTGGGGGCAAAATGGCACTCCAGCAATTTAAAAGGGAGGGAAAGACAAAGTTATTAGAAACTAGGCAAACCGAACAGGTACATACTCAGGGCAATTTGAACAAGAGAGACTGCAGTGCAGAGATCAGATAGAAAAGGCTTAGTGCCAAAGTCAATACGACAAGTCTTTTGCTCAAGATCACACAGTTCAGGGTAGTTTGCAGTAAAGTTTGTGGCACAGATTCCAGACGAGGTTGATTGGTAGAAAAGTTAGTTCAAAGAGAAGAGAAGGACAAGCCCTCGGATTGGAGAAAGATTTCAAACACTTTCACCGCGGCTGACCGAAACGGACAACCGGATTTGCACAGTACCTTAAAACATGAGGGAGCTGTAGCTGAGGTGGACATTGTTGGTGGTTCCTGCAGGCTCACGGTTCCTGAAGCGACTGTCGGACTGATCAGAAGTAGAAAGACTGGAGGATCCTGCACTACCCAGGGAAGAAACCAGCAGCAGAGCAAAACAATGAATAAAAGGTGCGCTCCTTAAAACCCAAGCATGGTCCGACCTTCCTCGCTATCCGGCTCACTGTAGTTCTGTACATCGAATTTGACCAGAGGAGGTGTCCTGGCTTGTAGTTTGGGCGAACTAGTTGGTCCCACCAGCTCAAGGGAAGAAGTTTCCTGGAGGATCTTCTCTGTAGTCGGATTCGGAGATTCGGACCTGCAGCAGGGCTTCCCCGGGCGGTTCAGTCATGTTAGGGGTCCTCTTCTTCCAGTTCCTCGTTGGTTCTTTCGTTCCAGTGGCGACACTGCACTTCCAGTCCCAGAGACCTGCTTTTTATGCAGTTTTCCCCCATTCATACAGCCTGGCTGTCAATCACACAGCAGGGTGGCTGGCCTGGCAAGGCCAGTCCCCTTAGCCAATCAGACAAGAGTGCGACTTGGGTTACCAAGGGAACCCATGGCAGAGGTCTGAAGATCCCTCCCTCACATCCTGCCTACCTAGACTATCAGGTGCCTTAAGGAGGGCTTCTGTGCAGAAGCCCGCGAAAAGACAGCAAACAAAGGAATCATCCCCGGTTTGGCACGCAGAGAAAAACGCGAGAAAGATTTTAACAAGCAGACATCAAAAATAGACTCCAACATTACAAGATTTCTCATTCCTTCATAAGTGTTTACTCTGTAACCCTTAATACAACATCTACGTTTTTGAAACACTCACACACCCAGGTAGCCCAAGGGGTACCATCATGCTTTTTGAGGGTCCTAAACCTCTTAAGGTACTGGGAAGGGGTCTTCCCATATCTAGCAATTAAAGCTAGCTTCACACACTCATAATCCATCCTATCCACCTCCCCCAACTCCATTACAACATCAGATGCAACAGTGGGTAGCCTAAACAAGAGCCAGGGAAGCAATTGATTCCCTGTGAGACCTTGAATACCATAGTTATATTCAAACATTGCCAGCCAATCTAATATCAAGCTTAACCTCATACATACCCACAATTTCTTTAGGCATACAGGGTCTCTTATGACTGGAAGACCTAGAAGACTCTTGGAGAGAAGCAATTTCAAGAGACAATCTTTTCATTTCAAGTTCATGATTCAACGCCATTTCTCTGAGTTTCAGTTCTTGATGTTTTTGTTCAGGGAAGAGACCAGCAGCAGAGCAAAACAACAAATAAAAGGTGTGCTACTTAAAACTCAAGCAGGGTCTGACCTCCCTGGCTATTCGGCCCACTGTAGTTCTGTACAGAGAATTCGACCATAGGAGGGGTCCTGGCTTGTAGTTTGGGCGAACTGGTTGGTCCCACCAGCTCAAGGGAAGAAGTTTCCTGGAGGATCTTCTCTGTTGTCGGATTCGGACGTGCAGCAGGGCTTCACCGGGTGGTTCAGTCATGGTAAGGGTCCTCTTCTTCCAGTTCCTCGTTGGTTCTTTCGTTCCAGTGGCGACTCTGCTCTTCCAGTCCCAGAGACCTGCTTTTTATGCAGTTTCCCCCCATTCATACAGCCTGGCTGTCAATCACACAGCAGGGTGGCTGGCCTGCTAAGGCCAGTCCCCTTAGCCAATGAGACAAGTGTGCGACTTGGGTTACCAAGGGAACCCATGGCAGGGGTCCGAAGATCCCTCCCTCACACCCTGCCTACCTAGACTATCAGACGCCTTAACGAGGGCTTCTTTGCAGAAGCCCGCGAAAAGACCGCGAACAAAGGAATCATCCCTGGTTTGGCGCGCAGAGAAAAACACGAGAAAGATTTTAACAAAAAGAAATGGCGAATAAACCCAGCCGGAACCAAAATAAAATTTATTTGGTCAAGCGGGTTTAGGTTCGAGACTAATATAATAGCCTGGAACAATACCACGTTTATATAAGATAATCGCGGTAGAAATGTTAGGGTAGTTACCACTGCCACCAGCCAAGTCTTAATGTTAAGGGAGCGAAACACGGCTCAAAGAGGTACAGACAAAAAGGGATAAGAGTTAACCCTTTCCAATACTCCATGTAAGATGGGGTGTACTGGGTCTGTGGTTTAAAGTGACTATATAAAGTTAATGGCAACTTTACCTTTTTCTGGGGGACAGTAGTCAGCCCCAGAAAAGTGGAGTCAGTGGGACGTCTCAAAGACAACCCTGTGTCACTGGCCCGAAGGTGCTGTGTAACACACACAAAAAGTGGTGCACATGGAGTAGGTGAGGCTCCAGTGCCCAAGATCACACAAAAAGTGAAAAACACGCACAGCAAAACACATGTAAGAGTGGGAAAAAGGCTCACACTCTTACCAGGTGAAAAAAAAATCCTAGAAATCCAGCAAAGCTGCTGGGGGACTAGGTAAGGGAAATCGGCCATTTATGAGAATTCTCCCTATCAGCATTTCCTTTTCTTTTCTTCAGGCGGTCTTGCCTTCTGCATTTCCTTTCCTTTTCTTAAGGCGGACTTGCCTTCTACAGTTACTTTCCTTTTCTTCAGGCGGTCTTGCCTTCTGCATTTCCTTTCCTTTTCTTCAGGCGGCCTGGCCTTCTGCATTTCCTTTCCTTTTCTTCAGGCGGTCTGGCCTTCTGCATTTCCTTTCCTTTCCTTCAGGCGGACTTGCCTTCTGCATTTCCTTTCCTTTCCTTCAGGCGGACTTGCCTTCTACAGTTACTTTCCTTTTCAGGCGGTCTTGCAGTCTGCATTTCCTTTCCTTTTCTTCAGGCGGACTTGCCTTCTGCATTTCCTTTCCTTTCCTTCAGGCGGACTTGCCTTCTGCATTTCCTTTCCTTTCCTTTAGGCGGACTTGCCTTCTGCATTTCCTTTCCTTTTCTTCAGGCGGGCTTGCCTTCTGCGTTTCCTTACCTTTTCTTCAGGCGGTCTTGTCTTCTGCATTTCCTTTCGTTCAGGCAGACTGGCCTTCTGCGTTTCCTTTTCTTTTCTCCACTTGCCTTCCTAACCATGGGTGGAGTGGCCCTCCCTCCTGCGGCGGACTGTTGTCTGAGGCTTATTACCTTCTGAACCTTGGACCGATTGCCCTTTTCTCCCTCGGTGTGGCCGTGATCAGCAGACTGCACCGTGTGGATTACCCTTTTCACTTGTGGGCAGATTGCCCTTTCACTTTGGATGTGGCGGGTATCGGCCGTTCACGTGGGTGTATTAACCTTCAATATTTTATTTTCTTCTTCCAGATCGCTGTTGATATGTTTCCCCTCGTCGCCAGTTGTTGTGTCCCTGCCAACAGGGACACTGAGGATCTGTGAGGACAGAGTGGTGCCCCTAGCTTGTAATCAGCATGCAAGGAAACAATGGGCACAGAGCCAACACATTGACAACCTCTCTTTATTTTCCCTCTAGCCTTCTGTCCAGGGCTCCAGTAGCCCCTCCTCTTCCTCCATTGCCGAGAGTCCTGGGGCGGGGTAAAATGACGGGCTGCAGATGAAGAAAGAGATCAGACTGCCATGTATATGGGAGAGGCAAAACGTTTGGGTCCACACTTACCCGTGGCAATGAAGGACACGACTTGGGCCGGAGAATGTAAAGAGATTTATAAACGGATGTATTGGAAAATATGGTGCAAAGATGAGTCGAAAGAGGAGGGAATCAGCAATGACCAAGGGTCCCCACGACCATTGAGATGGGGGCTTCAGTGTTCTTCATAGATGCAAGCATATATTGTTCCCGGAGGAGAACAAAGCACTCAAAAAGTACATGGAATTAATGGTGAATGCTGAGGTGAATTAGGGGTTTTTACCGGAGTCCGGCTTGATGAGGACTTTTGGTCTAGTATATGGGAGAATTAGTCACTGTCGGGGGGAATTGTTGAATTCAGACCTATAGCAGCAATGGATGGTTCTGATTAGACAGATGGAAAGGCAGAATGCAGTGCAAGTGTTGGCAGTCCCACACAAGATGCCATTTGCATCTCACCCCTTTCTGTGAGAGGTGGGGAACCAGGGAAGGACAAACATTCATGAGAATTGTGCTTGCTGAGCTTTTAATAGAGGGATGTGCACCAAGGCAGTTTTGTCGATACAAGCAGTGTTCCAAATATGGAATTAGGCATTAGTTGATGCAATGCTACAGACAGAGGGTATGGCGGTTCAGCGGATAATAGATGTAGGATTGACGGAACAGTGTTGTTTGAAAAACGTTTGTGTGCCGGCTAGGATAGACAGGTCCAGGGTGTGGCTGACCCACTACCTGTATAGAGTTAGTGCATGTTAGCTTTTCAGAGTGGATTTTGGATCCCCTATTTTAATGTGTTGTTTTGTACTGTATTTACTGAGGAAACAATGTGTTTTTTAAACAGAAACTCATTATAAGAATCAACAGTATATGGGGCCATTCTGTAATATTTGCCCTACAAAAGAGGGAATTATAATGAGAGCTGGACCAGGTGATGTAAGGGAAAACTAGACACTTAAACCAGGGACAGGATAAGAAAGATGACAAACAGTAGTTTGAGACTAGAAATGTACACAGTCTATAGTGCAGATGGGGTAGGGAACAGGGTGATTAGGGACGGGAATGATGGTGCAAGGAAGGTTCCTTTTTGGCTTTTTTGGAGGTGGAGAATCAGTGCAGATTTAAAGGAGCGAATGATAGTGGTGCTTTTGATGCAAGGAGGTAGTGCTTTCCAGTGAGGAGCAAGGAGGGAGAAGGAGCAAAAGGGAGATGGTGCAAAAAGTGGATGGGGGACAGAGAGACTGAGGTGGTTGCGCAGAGGAAAGAGGCGGAAGATAGTGTCTCGATTGTGTAAGGGGGATGAGGCAGAAGGAATCTGAACAGGGATTCATTTCTCATTGAGAACCAATCAACATTGAAGCGCTGATGGGAAATGGGGAGCAGCGGGGGATATTCTAGGGTGTGTGTGTAGCAAAATTGAACATTTTACCCAGAGGGTTGTAGAAGTAAGGGAGGCCTAGGAGGAGGCTAGTGCAGTAGTCAAGACGACTGAGTGCTAGAGTTAGTAAGAGGGATTTAGATTTGGCAGAGTAATAATTGAGGAGAGGGTGGATTATCCTGAAACTAAGCAAACTAATGATGCCAGCCTTGGAGGTAGCAGTGATAAAGTCATGGGTACTAAGCTTGCTGTCAAAGAAAACTCCATGGTTGCTTGCATTGGAGGATGAGGCAAGCATATGGGGCAAAGGAGATTTGTGAGAGACGGGGTCAGTGGATGTCAGTACCTAGATGACTTTGGTCTTCGAGGAGTTTAACTTGAGACATCAACGTTTAACGGTTATGCTGTGAGGCAATCAGAAATACGTTTAGACTGATTCGGAAGGAGAGTTGGCAAGAAGATGATCTGAGTGTTGTCTGCAAAGATGTTAGAAGAGGACCCAAAGGAGCAGATGTGATGGCTGAGGGAGGGAGCCCAGAGAGTGACTAGGGGAGGGTCAGCGGCCAGAGAATTAGGGGCCAGGGAGGGAGGATGGATCAGTGGCTGTGTTTCATGAGATGAAGGTGGTATGATGTCAGAGGTATGAAGCAAGCCAGTTAAAAGCAGAATCTTGGATAGCAAGGACAGTAAGGGTCTGAAGGAGTGAGTGGGTCTCACAGTGTGCAGGGTGACCAAGAGGCCAAGAAGGATAAGGAGAGATGAGTGCTTACTACGGTGAGTGGGGGTCAACATGTTGGCGACATAAGTGTGCGCTGTTGAAATACAGAGGAAGGTGCGAAAGTCGTATTGGAGAGAGCCACAGAGGCCATAAGTGTTGAGGCAGGCAGAGATCTGGTTGAAGACAAGCCTGTCAAGGATTTTAGAATAATGGGAAAGGAGAGAGACAGCCAGACAGTTGGCAAAAATATTGAGATGAACTGAGTGTTTTTAGGATTGCTAGGATAGAAGCTACTTTGTCACAGGAGTGAAAGATTGCAAAGGAAAGGGAATAGTTGAAGAGAGAACAGGAGCAAGTGAGAAGGTAAGCAAATGGTTGGCAGTTTCAAGGATGTTAAGCAGGGTGGAGAGGAGAGTAAAGAGAGTAGCCCCGATTTTAGAAATCTTGCCCCAGAAGTACATGGCAAAGCTGTTAGCAGAAAGTGTGCAGGAGATGGCACAAAGAGGGTAGAAAGAGAAAACAAGGAATTACTTGACTTCGATTAGGTAAGGACCCAAGAAGGCAGCTTTGAATTTCCATTTTGAGATGTGGAAGGGAGAGAAAGCGGGGGTGGAACATTGATGCTGAAGTTGAGAACACAGTGGTCAGATGGGGAAAGTCAATATTGAGAATTGATAAGACAAGTAAGGAGGAGAGGAAGACAAGGTTAAAGTCCCCTGTGGGTGAGTGGGTAAGTTGTCAAAACAGGTTTGGGAGTGGCATGATAGGAGGAAGTCAAGTTCAAACTGATGGTTGGGGATTATTTTGGGGGGGGAGGGCCCAGGTCACCCATGATTATAAGGATGGAATTGGTGGAAATGGGGTCAAAAGGGAGGTCAAGATCAGAGGAGAAGGTGTTGCGTGGGCCCAGGGGTCTCTAGAACGGGACGATAGCGAGTGAAGTTGCAAGAAGGAGTAGGGATAGGGAGGAGTAGGGGTGCCATGAACTCGGAGAAGGGAGGCAGAAAGCCAAGAGGATGAGTGTTTTCCTTTATTTGTCATTAAGCAATCACCACCTATTTTGAAAGAACTGGACACGTGCAGAAAAGTAACAGTTGGTCGCGGAAGGGAGCAGGGGTAAATGAGTCATGAGGGGTGATCCTTGCTTCGGGGATATCCATAACCATGAGTGGGGGATTGTGATCTTCAAAGCGATCAGTCAGAACGTATGACTTTTTACAGATAGCTTGGACATTCCAGACCCCAAGTGAGAATAGTAGAAGAGTTTGGGGAAGCGGGAGAAGAGGCAGTGAGATGCGAGATAGATGAGGGTACCGTGTGTTCGTTAGCCAGGTAACCTTTTCTGTGAGGGGGAGAGAAGTGGGGGAGAGTGAGGAGGCAGGGTTGAGAGGGTTGTTCAGGAGGGAGAGAACACAGAGGGAGTGAAAGAGAGACAACGTGAGAGTGACTATACTCAATAGGTAGAGTGAGGGATGCATTGTATTTGGATTGTGTGGAAGGGGAGATAGTGTAGATGATACAAAAGGGGTGTGTGGTAGTGCACTGTTATGGCAATACAAGGTCATTAGGGACCAACATTGCAGTGGCAAGTCAGTCCGTTCACTATCAATAAAGATTGCAGTGTTAAGACAAAACAGGGCCATTAGCTACCAAAGCAAATACCGTTTTAAGACAATGCAGGGACACTAGCAGCTAGAATTGCAGTGTTAATATTGGTCTTCTAGTGAGAACATTGCACTGTCAAGACAACACAGAGTCAGTAGCTTACAGTGATAGGTTTGATATTGCGAGGTGCAGATAGTGGTCATGGGACTGGCCCCTTCTAGTAAGCCCCTGGACTGCAAGGGAGTACAGGCAGCAAAAAGCTTCAGGAAGTCGTTCTTCACGGTTTCCTGCCAAGGACTGCAGCCACTTGACTGGCAGGGCCTTTGTTTGGGAGAAGGGGGTGGCAGTCCCAGTTTAACAATAGATTACCCAAAGGGCAAGGCCATGCCAGGTGGTAGAGGTTCAGCTTTCAGCTTGAGGGTGATTGTTGATGCACCAGGTCCAGCAGGGAGTGAGCGCTGTCCCCTTCAAGTGGGCCACAGTGCTGCAAGTGTCCCAAATGTGGTTAGGTGGGCAAACAACCTTCCATCACAAGAAGAGCACAGTGGGTCATGAACAAGGCGAGGGAAGTAAGGAAGACAGGCCCCTTCACACAGGTGACCATGGCCCTCCAAAGGGCACTCTACTAAAAATGAGGTAGGGGAACTCCGACTGATATATCACGTCTTGGCTGGGATAGCAGCCAGTGAATGGTTACATTGTCCCAAAAGAGAGTTAGGTGGTATGCTCCAGCATTGATACAGTAGTTGAATTACTGAAGGGTGGCGGTACAGGGGCAAAAAAGGCAAAGTGTTACATAAGGAAATACTGTCAAAACACATGTGGTCGCAGCAAGAGTCCACATGATTCAGAGTCATGCAGACCCTTCAATTATCCCACATTTTGGAGTCCGTTGGGGAATATAATAATTTTATAATTGGTTATTTATAACGCGTTTAATACCCAGTGGTTTCTAAGCGTGGACCCAAGGATCGAACCTGTGTTGCTCTGCGTCGTCTTGTTTCCAAGGCGAGCACGTTGCCCCGAGCTATCCTCCCGAGACAAATGTCATGTTACCGCATACAGTGTTATTGTATGCTGTAATATGGCATGTAGTAATGATTTTGTTTGAAGGGAATATCCTCCACACGAAAAAGGAGGTTTCATTTGTGAAGCTTGCAATTTGCAGAGTGGTAAAACAAGCAGTATTTGAAAATGTTGCATGTTTTACAACTTCCACAGATCTGTAATGAGGCCCTGAGTACTGTGGCCTGCTACAGTTTTTTAAACACTTGCCATATAGAAAATAAAACCATATAAATCTAATTATTTAACAAAAAACACATTTCAGTTTACAAGTAAAATACAATGAAGTAGCCCCCAGCTGTTTTTTTTTATATTAGAATTCTCTGCAGCATGATAAACCAGAGAGTAAAAGGCTCTGTCCTCATCAAACACAGAACTTTTGGAAAGGGGCACCCCTGATATGCAAGCCATGCCTCTGGTGCAGCTTACCTTCATTCACTTCATCGCTCTCCTTGTCCACCTGTGCTTTCAGAACATACCTCTTGATCAGTCGCTTCATGATTTGCTGCAAGTGAGAAAGCAGCGCAGTGTAAGGGTAGGGTTTGCATGGCTTCACCACCACTTGATCGCGTGCTCCCAACAAACAATGTCGCCAAAACAAATGAGCAAAATGGGCACTGTCCTCTGGGCCCTCTTATCATTATGTTACAAATGCCCACAAGCACATTTTATTCAACTAATTTATTAGGAGTTCGTATGCCGATAGAAGAAGACAAGACCTCTCTTTCAAGTTGCAAGGGGGCGATTTCAATCCGACGGGGAGAGTGAGAAAAGGATCACAGTATTCGCTGCAAGTCCAGAGGCTACTGTCCTGAACGTCTGAATACTAGGAGTAGTGAAGGATTATAAAGTGTCTGTTCAATGAGATCTGGTGTAAAAGGTCAGTGGAACCAATTCTCAGTGAGGCAAAATGGAGACCCTAGTGGACACGCGATGCTGTCGGGGATGTCATTACACATCTCCTAATTACGATTGGAGTGTAGTAGTTACTGTTGTTCAGATAGAGAAAGAGTGATCACAGGTGGGAGGCCTTGCAGCAAGGAGCACAAAGGGAGAGGGAAATGGCCGGCCCAGAAGATGGAGACTCATTGCATTGCTAGGAACGGCTTGGCATTGGTGCCTCGGGTGGAGCTTGGTCCCATATGCTGAAGCGGGTATCAGAGTGGGGTGGGACCACTCCTGATATGCATATGGTCTTTCCCCTTTTGTGATGGCATGGCAGGCGGAGAACAATGGTCTGGAGGGTTGACCAGAGCGATGCCAGAGGTTACGATTAATTCTAAACCTTCCAGCAATCACCTCTTTTGTTTTGCTATGTAAGCGATATTCAATCAACACTACAGCTAAGTCAATGCCTAGTCTGGGATGCTGAGGAAAACCCCTATTGATGTATTTTTATATCCAGTTCAGTACTCTGGATGACAACCCTTGTATAACACCCCCCTCTTAGAATCCCCGACCCCACTGAGCCAAGAAGTAGGTTTGTTTTGCAAATTTAAAAGGTCTATTTGGACAATTCAACAATATATATCTATCACACTTTATAAATAAATTGATAACTGATATCACACTTCAGAATACGACCGTGATCAACAATGGATAATGTTACAGGGGTACACTGATTTGGTTACTTAGGAGTAGTGTAAAGGATGAGGTAGCTGAAAATGCTTGATGGTTTCAAGGAAATGCAAGGTGGAATAAAATGCAGTACAGAAATAACTTGTTATGATTTTAGCAAAAGGTAATATGATCACTTTTTCTTTTGACAATTCACTCCCCCCTATGCAATACAAGAAATGGAAGGAGAGCACACAGTCTTCAAGAATCCCACAAATCACACTTTATAATGCAATACACAGTTCCAGTTCCCCCAGCAAGCTTAGAGAAAACAGGGATGAGTTTTAAACACAGGCAAATTACTTTAATGTGGTTTGCAAGGAAGTGAAAAGGTGCTAAAATTGCTTTTAATTCCCTCTGGAGGTTCAGGGTGTGTGAGAGATGCTTGTTGGTATTAGTTCAGGCTCACTTTAGCAATGCCCTATGAGTTATTACCAGGTTGCAAACGGATTTTAACAAAGAGAAGCAACAAGCTGCTGATTTCTACAGATGAAGAAATCGGGCCAAATCGCAAATCGCAGTAAATTTCGCGAGTGCGTGTCTCGCGATCACGGAAAAGTATAGGGAGTAGGAAGTCGGTTCTAGGTTTGTTGGAAAGCCTAGATTCTAAATTTCGTTCCTAGCCCAAACGGTTCAAGAGATACGGACGATTTAATAAAGGTAGATTTTCGGATTTAAAGTAAAACTCAAAATGACAGGTGACAGCTTGCAGCTGCAGAATTGACAGGTGACGGCTTGCAGCTTTAAAAATGACAGATGACACGATTTCTAGGAGGCAGTTCTACTTAGGTTAAAATAGTTTGGATTAGATTATTTTAACTAAGAGATTGGTTCTGCACAGTTCTGCTAGGTACTCACAATATAAATTTGAACTAGGCCTCGTCACGGATCTGGTCAACACGTCCGGCTGCGGTTCTGTCTGCTCGGCGGGTCAACCAGGCACCGGTTCTGCTCACAGCGATCTGGGTCAGCTCTGCTCTGCTGGTCTAGCCTCTCTGGATTCTGGATGTAACACTGCTTTCTGGGTACTGCTACAGGTTCTTGCAAAAATTCTCGGCAAAAATTCAAACAGCTTGCCCGGCTGTTGAATAGTTTGGTTGGTTTTGAGGCCTGCTGTAGAGGATTCAGCTGGTGGATTCAGGCCTCTCTGCTACAAATTCTGGAGTTAATTTCTGCTACAGGTTCTGGAGATTGATGGATTTGAAGTCTGGATCTCTGGATGTGAAGTCTTCGGTCAGCATGCTCCGCAGCAAATGGAATTGAATCTCTACCTGTCCCAGCAGTCTCTTTTTATGTGTTTTGAAAATGGGTGTGTGCCTGGGCCTACCTAAGCCTGCCCCTCTCTACTTGTCATTGGCCCAATTCTACCCTCTCCCATGATTGGGGGAAGGAAATGGATTGTCATCATGATGAGGTCTGTTTATGGGTCAGAGGATCCTCCCCTGGTCAATTTGCACACAAATCTATTTCTGACCCAAATACATATTTATCTATGTACCATTTTTCTAATATTATAAGTCCAGTTAACATATTTTCTGTAGCACCAAACCATCCGATCCCTGTCTTTGTACGATGTTGTGTCCACTGATGACAGAATTCTCCCCTTTTCATCCAGATAACGACCTCTAAACCTTTCCAAATTTTACACAAATGTGCACCAGGGATATGGGTTACAGATGGTAAAGTGTCAGATTTTTAACATGCAGACATTTGGAGTGAGACCCTATTTTCCGCTAGCAACCCCCCAGAATACACCACAGGGTCCTAACACCTCTTAAAACGTGCACAGAAAAATCACAAGAATAATGATATTACTTATATACTTCTGACAAGTCCGCACTATGAGTTATCTATCTTTTTAAAATTATGCTCTGGTCAAAAAGGGGTGTGGCTTCCCACATCACATGGTGGAATAGCTGGTTTATCCACTTCCCCCAAGCTCAGCTGGCTGGCAGAGGCACTGCCCCTCCCAGTTTCCCCCAAGAGGAAGCCACTTTACGACGCCCCCAATATAACATTTGCCTGAGTCTTGGAAGTTGCATTGTTCTGTCCCTTCCAGTTCCCATTTGCTCCACCCCTAATCTAATCAGAGAGGTGTCAACTCCTTTTGGCAAGGGGCAGCAGGATGCAGCTAGGCCTGGGAAGAATGGCTGAGCAGGTTTCTCCTGTCGGGGGTAGTTGTCAGGCAGAATCCAGTTTCATTAAGCCAGGTTTCAGCTAAATGTCACTTTTTGTTCCCAGTTTTCTACATTCAAATCAAACTGACAATTTTTACCTATACATTAAATAATTACTTCCTTCAAGTCATTTCAGAATATAGTTTTACATTCTTCCACCTCTTAGCAAGTCTTTCCTTGGCCTGGTTTTGTTTCATTTGTTCAGTTTTACACAAAAGTCTGGTGGTTTTAAAACGCCGGCTTTCTGATAGTGGTGAGTACCGGTATTGTAACCATTTTTGGGATTAAGAAAATTAATTCCCCACAGTTCTGAGTTGCTTTTTGGCAATCAGCATTGCTATTCCCAATGGTTTCAGGCTACTGTGTGTGTAGCCCAATGGTGGTTTTAGGCAGTGCCTTCCTGTGCTCACAACATAGGCAAAAATGGGTGGCATCCTATTCTTCATGTTTTCCCTGTGCACTCTCTGGGGAGTTCTGGCCATCATGATGTTTTCCATGCCAGTACTGCACAGTTTTATGGTAGGGTTGGATGCATGGGTAAAAACATTCCACAAGCCCCCCCTCTTGCGATGGCCATTCTGTCCTTTCGCTAATGGAACTCGCAAGATCTGGGATGTTCGCCTCCTCTTCTTCCAATTCCATGGATGGCACAGTTCAGCATCTTTTCCTCCCTCCAGTCGATCAATCAGTTCTCCTTGCTGGTCCTGATGGGAGGATTGGGCGGTACCCCGGGCCCCTCGGATCTCTGCTCCCGGGCCCCGGTCGTCCTCCTTGGTCAGTCTCCATGGTTTCCTCTCTCCTAGGATGATAAAGCAAAAGCGGCAATACCTATTCGTAGACATTTCTTCCCCACCATTGATATAGTGGGGTGGCATATACATTTTATAGTCAAAACATTTGCGTTTTTATTTTAACCAAAAGAAGATACAATTATAAGACATTTTTTCCAAATCATAATATTTTAGAGACTATATGTGGGATATTTTAGGGTTGGAATTGAATTACTCTGGAGCGGTCCCCTCTGGTATTGCAGAGGACTCCTCCAGTTGTTGCAGAGTGTGTCTGGGATGGCAACACTTTAGCTGATTTATATGGACCCACTTGTCTTCCCCCTCTGCCAAACCGCCTTTGGGGATGCGGATCTTGTAGGCCACAGGGGAGATTTTGTCTATAATTTCAAACGGTCCCTTCCATGTAGGCAAGAATTTTCGCTGTTTGGCCTGGTTCCTTTGGAAATTGTATAGGTAGACCCGATCACCCACCTTATATTCCTTTCGGGTAGTTTTTAAATCATAGTGGGTCTTCATGCTCTCGGCTGATCTTTCTAGATTCCGCTGAGCATAGGCAAAAGCATGCTGAAGGTGTTTCCTTAAATTCTCCACATACTCATGAGTTGTGGAGGCATTTATCAACGTCTGCTCTTGGGTCCTGTAGAGCAAATGCTGGGGAAGCACCATCTTGCGCCCCGTCATCAACTCAAATGCTGACATTTTGGTTGCAGATGAAGGGGTAGATCTGATGGCCATTAGGACCAGAGGTAATCGGATATCCCAACTTGGCCCAGAATCTGCCACAAACTTTTTTTAGTATGCTCACAATGGTTTGGTTGTATCTCTCCACTGCTCCAGAAGAAGCTGGCCTGCAAGCAATGTGTAGCTTCCTTTTAACCCCCATTATCTCCCACATCTTTGTCATTACTTCACTGTTGAAGTGGCTACCCCTGTCTGACTCAATCCTTTGAGGTAGACCAAAACGGGAAAAGATGTGGTTAATCATCAGGGCAGCTGCTGTTTCTGCCTTGCAGTTTGGGGCTGGAAGACATTCCACCCACTTGGTAAACAAGCATGTAACGGTCAACATGTACTTGTTTCCTCTAGACGAGCGAATCACAGGGCCTACAAAGTCGATTTGCAAATCTGACCATGACAGTGTCATTCCCCTCTTTTGGAGAGGCACACAGTGTGTGTGAGGGATGATGGCTGAAATTGTGCACACACAAGACACCCCTTCAAGTATTGGTCGAGGTCCTGCCCCATGTGTGGCCAGTATGCAACCTCCCTTAAGATTTCCAGTGTTGTGTCAAACCCCCTATGACCGGTGGTGGCCGCATCATGGGCGTGACTTAACATCAGGCTTCGGAATGAGGTAGGGACCACACACTGATCATGGCCAGCTTGGGATTTCCTTACCAACAAACTGTCTTGGATTCGGAACCTTTTTGGACATTTCATCAACACTCTTAGGTCCTCTTTCCCAATGTAATCGGTATCCGTCAGGGGAAAGTTCTCAGGGTCCTCAATGTGTTGGTAAAACTTACCAATTATTGGATCCCCCTTCTGAGCTGTAATCAAATCAGCATCAGGGGTCTCCTTACTCCATTGTGCAGTTGAAAGATCATTGTGAGCATTTGTCTAGGACCTAGTGATAGCAGTGACCTGGATTTCCTCCAATAGGGACTCTATTTCTATTAGATCCCCTTGGATGGCCCCGGTTTTGGCCAGCTGATCAGCTAAGTCATTTCCAGTTTTGTCTGGTCCCTCTACTTTGGAATGACCCTTGATCTTTTTCCAGTAGATGGTCATCCCATTCGATGTGACCAGATCATCAATGTTTTGAATTAACTTCCCATGTTTCAAGGGTTTGTTATTAGCACATAACATGCCTCTGGTTTTCCAATTAACCAGGTGCTCCACGAACCCGTTCCGTACATAATCCGAATCTGTGATTATGACCAGTTCGTGGAGTTGATGTTGGACAGCAGTGAGGATGGCCTGATGCACAGCCATCAATACTGCCACCTGACTAGTTCGGGGACCAATTTTGTATCCAGCGGAAGGTTCTGGTGACTCATTCACCCATGCATTCCCTACACCGGCCACCAGTTCTTTCTCCCCGTTGTCGTCAAAATGGTACGAGCATCCATCCACATAGACAGTGGGCATTCCCTCACACTTGTCTTCTTCAAAGACTTTGTGTGGGGAATTAAGGTATGCCTCCATGTTGTCCTTGATTTTTAGACTTTCGTCCTCGAAACAGTTTGCTCTGGCACAATCATGCAAGTCAGCCAGACCTTGCGCGAGGGGACTCTTCTTGTTTTGGCCATATCTGACCTCCCCAGGAAAGCCTTGCATTGACAGAATCCAGGAAGTAATCCGGGAATTACTCACATTTCCGGCCCGGATTCTGTCACTTTGGAGATATTGCAGAGGCTGGTGTGGAGTCTCCACTATGATGTGTTCCCCCTGGATAAACGGGCGGTAATTCTTCAATGCCCACACCGTTGCCAGGAGTGCCTTCTCACAATCGTTGAATTTTTCCTCCACAGAGGATAAAGTTTTGCTCGCATAGGAGATTACTTTATTGACCTTGTCATGCTTTTGGTATAATACTGCCGTCAAGCACGTATTAGAGAACCCTGTCTCCAGGAAGAACTCCTTGTTTCTGACAGGGTAAGCTAGGCAAGGCGCTTGTGAGAGGCTTCTCTTGAGTTGTCTTACTGCCTCGGATTGTTCTGGACCCCATTCCCACTTAACCCCCCCCTTCAAGAGATGAATCAGGGGTCTAGTGATCTCTGCGTAGCCTTCAACAAACTTTCTGCTGTAATTAGCCGGTACAAGGAGGTTCCTTAGTTCCCGCAGAGTTGTGGGGTCTTTCAGTTTCTGAAGTGCTTCCACTTTCTTTTCCTGGGGACAGAGACCCTGAGGAGGAATCTCATGCCCCAAGAAATTAACACAGGTTCTACACCACTGTGCTTTCTGAAAGGAAAGTTTTGCTCCGGCGGCCCTCAACTGTGTCAGAACATAACGGATCTCCGCTATGTGTTCCTCCACAGATGAACTTTTGATGAGGACATCATCTACATAAGCCAGGTTACCCCTCGCACCCAGGTCGGGCATGGCCTTATGTAGGAAAATGTTGAATTAATTGCCGGAGTTGAGGTATCCGAAGGGAGTCCGGGTCCAGGTGTACTGCTGGCCCTCAAAGGTAAAAGCCAGTTTGTATTGGTCCTCCCTACTGACAGGCACGGTCCAGTATCCATTGGTCAGGTCAATTGCAGTGAATACCTGTGACCCCTGGATCTGGGCCAGCCCTTGGTCAATGTAGGGCAGAGGCCATCGGGAAGTATGGACACGTTTGTTGAGCTCCCTAAGGTCGGCGCAGAGTCTCCACTGGCCGTTTGGCTTCAATATTCCCAGCACTGGATTATTTAAGGGGCTGTGTACTGGACGGATTATTCCCCGGGACTCAAGGTTCTTAATTATTTCAGTAAGGGACTCCATGGATGCGAGAGGCAAACGATATTGCTTCACAAACACTGGAGTCATTCCAGGGTCCGTGGGAATTGTTGTTGTGTGGATGTCGGTGCGAACACAGTCATATGAGTCTACCGCAAAGAGATCTTGGAAATCCAAGAAAACTTGTTTCAACTTTTGCTTCTGTTCCTGAGTCACACAGGCATCAGCTAGGTTGACTCTCTCTTCCACCATCTGCCTGAAGCCTGGAAAGACTTCTGGTTTTGCTATCTCAGCGGCCTCCTCCAGCTGGGTGGAGAAGTCCCTGGTCAGAGTGCTGATTTGGACCGGAGGCTTCAGGTGGGCAAGGCAGCCCTCATCGACCTGGAAAATCACCTCATCCCCTCTGAAGTCACAAGTCACATCTTCCTTACCATAAGGGCAAGAAGTGTACACCAGGAACTCCCCCCCCCCATGCCGGGTGAAAATCCTGTCTGGTGTTGTAGTGTCCTCACTGTCACTGTCAAAACAGTCCTTGGGGATCGGTCCTACCAGTTCATTTCCTAAATCAATGGAGAAATGTCGGTCATCAACCGCCATTCCAATGATGGTGCCTGCGGCTAGAGTAATACTCTGTAAGTCGCTGTTATCCACCTCTATTGGAATGGTGTCATGTTCTATGTTGACTAATGGTGTTGGGTTTAACCCTAACCCTTGTTGTTGGAGAAAAGCATTCAGATGAATATAAGCATCAGGGTTTTTCAATGTTTGTCCTCTTTTAACTTTCACTTCCAGGGAGAATTGTCGGGTCCTTTCTGGGATGGTGACTTCCTCTTTAATCTGAATTTCAACTGCATCAGGTAGCAATTGAGCTGACCTAAATGCTTTTTCTGAATCATCAAAGCCCATGGGATTATCCGCTAATCGGGACCAAGGTTTGAAGTTTATTAGGTCCAAACTAATGGCAAAGCGATTGAGAATGTCACTGCCTAAGTAAAAGGCGGCAGTGACGTCTCGCACGACCCAACAATTATGGACTATGCTCTTGTTGCCAATGGAGATTTTGAGCATACACCTGCTTGGCAGGAGATGTTTGGAATTAGGTGCTTCCAGGTCCATTTCCCATTTGTCTAGCAGTTTGAATGTGGAAATGGCTGGATCTTTTGGGAGTTGGCGGAACATGGCTTCGCTGATGAAGCTCTTACCGTTGTTCACACACACTCGAGCGAGAACAGAGTCCTTCCCATCATTTAACTGAACAGGGATGAACAACTGCTCTCCAATTTGCTGAATATCAGCCAGGCTCTGAGCTGATTTCACATCTTTCTGGACTATAGAAGTGGGAGTGTCTGATTGTGGATTGGTAAAGAATTTCAGAGTGTTTCCTTCCAGTGTGGAATACCACCTTAAACTGGAAGGAAGGTTGATTTTCAGAAATAGAGAGGACCCCCCATCACCAGTCTGTTGTCCTACTGCTATTACTGTCACGTCTGGAATTTGGTTGTTCTGGAAGTGAAATTCTACTTGGTCAGATTTTTGTTCAACCATGTGGTAGGTGCCGTTTAAACTAACATGGTTGACACTCTGTTTTAATTTTATTGGTCAGCTAGTCTGGGTCCAGAGGACCTTGTTTACGCAATCTATTGGGGGTGACAACCTTCTCAGGAGGTCATTCCCTAGTAAGCAAGGGGTGCCCTCTGGAGTCACTACTATGACCGGGTGTTTCACCTTGATATGATAAGGCATTTCAAGGTGAAACACCCGGTCATAGCCTTGTCGCCCTATTTTGATGTCCAAATCTGCAGTCCCCTCGACAGGAATTTCCTTCCCGTCAAAGTTCTGCAGTTGTCCAGGAAGAGAGGTGAGAGGAATACGGTATTTATCCCCCCTTCCTGCATTTAGTTCATCAAAGGCCCTTTTGGACAGAAGGGTAGCTTGGGATCCAGTGTCCACCAGTGCCAAAATTGTACCCTGCCCCTGTACTTGTACCGGGGCATAATATCTTCCCTCCTTCTCCTCAAGGGGGCACAGATAATGCACATTTTTGGACAACTGGTGGGCTAACTTTCTGGTTTTGGACATTGCTAGCGAAGAGATTTGGGCAGAATTCTGTGGAGAGCCTGGGGAATCTGAAAGAAAAAGTTGGCAACTGGAAATGGTTTCGGGTTCTGGGCCGCCCCCCCTTTTTGGAGGCAGTCATCAGGATGGGTTTGACCCTTGGGATTTTGGTGTTGTCAGTTCTGGGATGAGATGATGGGCGGTGGTAGCTCAGTCTCCATATCTCCCCAGTCTGGATTGGAATCCCTTGGGACCCATTTTTCTTTGGGAGGAGTTCTCCCATCTCTAAAGGAGAAGATCCTTTCCCCAGGATCCTCTGAGGATCCCTCTCCCTCAAATTGGAAGATCTGTACCTCCTCCACAAAATGGGTCTCTTTGGGTCCTTTGTTTCTCCTACCCCCCCCCCTCTGCTCCTTGGGAGGCAGGCTTTCAGGGGCAGGAGATTTTGTTTCCGGTTCCTGGTTTTCCAGGGGCTGTTTACAAGTTGGGAAGGAAGCTTCCTCCAAGGCTTTACACCCCCCTTCCCCTTGTGCCTCCTCCCTGGGAACCGGTGGGTTATCGGGGTGCTGCCCCCGTCATTGTTCTGGAGCACCAGGTCCAGAGTTTGGGGCATTCTGCGGTGGCATGCTCATCTGAGGGTTCTGTTGAGCCCTCAGTATGTGACCCAGATCTCGTGCCATATTTTGGACCTGGCGCTCAAGTTGTGAAACCCGCTGATGCTGATACGGGGCTCTATTTTCTCCCCTGGGCTGATCCCGGGAAGGGTAGCTATCCCTTCTCTGGTAGTACCCCTGGTTGGGAAGGTTTGGGTACCCCTCCACCCTTGGCCTCCCCTCTCCCGGATTAGGCGGTCTGGGCTCAGGGAATTGGGGAAAGAAGGATGGATGATTTTGGGGCTGGAAATTGGGTGGATACCTGGGGAAAAAATTCTGCCCAGGGTTTGGTGAATTTCTGCCCTCCTGGGTTTGGTACTTGGCCGGATCCCCCCCCTTGGGCTGGAGGAGTCCACACATAACCCAGGATGGGTCGGTTTCCCTTGTAGCGGGGACTTACATAATCAGGGGAGCGGGGGACCCCATTCGTGGGACTACCTCCTCGACTCCCTGTCTGTGACTGGCCCGAGGGCCTTCTGGGCTGTGAATTATTTGGTGCAGGCAGGTTTTTAGGCCCCCCCATCTCCAAATCTAAAACGGGGGCAACCTTTACCTCTGCCACCTTGGCAGCAGCAGGGGTGCTGTTGGTTTTGGGGTTTTTCGGCACGTTATTTTTATTTTCAATGGGCTTCTGCACCTCATAGATCTGGGTAGCCTGTTCAATGACCCAGTCTAAAGATCTTTTCTCATGAAAATCTCTCACGAGCTGGGTCATTATGTATTTGGGTAAGGCATGGAAAAACGTATTGATAAATTCTCTGCTATCCGTGCCCACCCTTCTGGTGGTCTGCGCAAAAGCACGCTTTAATTCTTGCACAAACTCTTGTGGGGCCTGATCCTCCCCACATTGCAAATTGTAGGCTGCCTTGCGAGCCTCTTGAGGATTTCTGTGCACAGAAAAATGTTTCAAGATGGCCGCCCTGTATGTGGACCACCTTGAATGGTTTTGATCCTCCAGCCCCGCAAAGAAACTGGAGTATTCTGGTGAGAAGGTCCACTTTACATATTGAATACAGCTTTGGCTGTCCTTCAAATGGAAAGTCTCCATCATTTGCTCATAGAGCTCCAAGTGTTCCCAAACAGAATACTTGGCGTTCTTATGATAAGGCGTGATGACACTCCTTATTGCCTTTATTTGTTTCAATGGGTCCTTAAGCAAGGCCCTTTTTGCCTTATTGGCCTTTTTGGTTCGGGTAACCCTGGTCCATTCATCCTCCGACTCAGAAGCGCTGCTCCCAGAGGTGCCCGTCTGATCTTCCAGGTTTTCCCGGATTCTGCGAGCCTGGGAATGGCTGGCAGAATGTGGGGACCTGGTCTCCTGTGTCCTGTGACGCTCAGAGGAGTCTTCAGATCCCTCCTTCCTACCAGGATTTGCTGGGTATCCCCCCACTGACCTAACTGGGCAGAGGTTTTCAGGATGCCCTTAGTGGGCCTACTCTCCTGGGGTTCCCCACTAAATTGCACTGTGCTTGGGTGCCCATACCCGGATGCCCGCCCATCCATTCCTGGCCTATGAGCCCCATACTTCTAGCTGGATAGTAATCTTCCATCTCTGTGGCCCTGGGCTCATGTGCGCGACGGGACATGGGGGCGGCAGAGTCCAGGGACTGGGAGAGATGAAGGCCTCTGGTACTAGGGTTCCTGACGTTATGCTCAGGAGTTTCTTTCCCAGCGAACCTCATCTCTATCCGCCCCTGCTTCCTGTTGCAATGCAAGAGCCTGCGCTTTCAGTTCCTCAGTTAAGGCCTTACTAGACTCTATCAGTCTCTCCTGCATGGCTACCTGTTGCTGGAGCCTATCATTGTGCTGACAGAGAGCCTCATTTTCTCTCTGTGCCTCCTGATTGGTCCTGGAGTACTGGGACAGTCTCTGCTGCAGGAGGGTTACCTCCTCAGTCCCATCCCTACTGGCCTGCTCATTTCTTGCCAGAGCCTCCTCCACCCTCCTGGTGTGATCTAGCAAGCCCTGATGCTCTTTTTGGAGGTCCCCCAGCCCCTTTTTAAATGGCAGACTTCCTGGCCTAAGGTATCCCTTTCCTGACCAAGAGCCTGCATTTGTGACGCCAGGTCCTCCCTCTGCCTTTGAAAGGCACCAGCTTTCTGGCGTTCTTCATCAAACTCTGCCTGGGTATCCAGGTCTTTCAAAATCAATTTATTGCTTTCCTCTTTCTCTCTGTCTAGTAGGATTTGCAGGGTGGCTACCTGCTCTGTGCATGCCCTGTTGAAATTGATCTGTTTCTCCAGCTTTTTCTGGCTCTGCAGTAAGGAGTCCAAACTGTCTTGGTGCTCCTTCTGCAAAGCCAGAATTCTGGTATCCTGGTCTGTCTTTTCCTGTTGCAGTATATCCATGTCCTTTTTTATTTTAATGATATACTGCCTACTATCATTTTCTGACTCCTGGCTCCTCTGCCGCCTCTGCTCAGAAGAGACCAGGTCAGATTGGTCCTTTTCTAACGCCATCTCTTGCCTATTTGCCAGATCTTGGCCTTCAGCACATTTGTCCTGCATGGCTCCCATGTAGAGATACAAATATGCCGCTATCCTGGCAATCTTATTATGTTCATCTTTGGCTTTAGGGGCCATATATAGTTCACTCAGGGCCACATGTAGGGGTCCCTGATCTCCCCATATATCTGACCCTGTTTCAGTGACCTGTTGCGCGATTGCCTGCAACCAGACCGTTTGGTCCTGATGAGTCCACTCACCTCTCACAAATAGCTTATGTAAGAAGTGCTCTCTGGCTATTTTCATATCTACCAAGGTCGTCATTCTGGAATTTGAGTTCCTTCCTGACTTACAGAAGTTTATATTTTATTTTGCAAAAACAGACCGTTTCCTTAGAGCGTTCCTTTGAGGGATGCATTCACAGTGTAAAACAGCGCGGTAATCTAACCGGATAAGCGTATCTGGTCAGTTGGCACACTGTATTAATCTGCACAAGTGGTAAATCTAACCCAGAATATCCCGGACGAGCCCCCACTTTTGTAAGCGATATTCAATCAACACTACAGCTAAGTCAATGCCTAGTCTGGGATGCTGAGGAAAACCCTTATTGATGTATTTTTATATCCAGTTCAGTACTCCGGATGACAACCCTTGTATAACACCCCCCTCTTAGAATCCCCCCGACCCCACTGAGCCAAGAAGTAGGTTTGTTTTGCAAATTTAAAAGGTTTATTTGGACAATTCAACAATATATATCTATCACACTTTATAAATAAATTGATAACTGATATCACACTTCAGAATACGACCGTGATCAACAATGGATAATGTTACAGGGGTACACTGATTTGGTTACTTAGGAGTAGTGTAGAGGATGAGGTAGCTGAAAATGCTTGATGGTTTCAAGGAAATGCAAGATGGAATAAAATGCAGTACAGAAATAACTTGTTATGATTTTAGCAAAAGGTAATATGATCACTTTTTCTTTTGACAATTCACTCCCCCCCTATGCAATACAAGAAATGGAAGGAGAGCACACAGTCTTCAAGAATCCCACAAATCACACTTTATAATGCAATACACAGTTCCAGTTCCCCCAGCAAGCTTAGAGAAAACAGGGATGAGTTTTAAACACAGGCAAATTACTTTAATGTGGTTTGCAAGGAAGTGAAAAGGTGCTAAAATTGCTTTTAATTCCCTCTAGAGGTTCAGGGTGAGAGATGCTTGTTGGTATTAGTTCAGGCTCACTTTAGCAATGTCCTATGAGTTATTACCAGGTTGCAAACAGATTTTAACAAAGAGAAGCAACAAGCTGCTGATTTCTACAGATGAAGAAATCGGGCCAAATCGCAAATCGCGGTAAATTTCCCGAGTGCGTGTCTCGCGATTACGGGAAAAGTATAGGGAGTAGGAAGTCGGTTATAGGTTTGTTGGAAAGCCTAGAATCTAAGCGGATTTAAAGTAAAACTCAAAATGACAGGTGACAGCTTGCAGCTGCAGAATTGACAGGTGACAGCTTGCAGCTTTAAAAATGACAGATGACACAATTTCTAGGAGGCAGTTCTACTTAGGTTAAAATAGTTTTGGATTAGATTATTTTAACTGCACAGTTCTGCTAGGTACTCACAATATAAATTTGAACTAGGCCTCGTCACGGATCTGGTCAACACGTCCGGCTGCGGTTCTGTCTGCTCGGCGGGTCAATCAGGCACCGGTTCTGCTCACAGCGATCTGGGTCAGCTCTGCTCTCCTGGTATAGCCTCTCTGGATTCTGGATGTAACACTGCTTTCTGGGTACTGCTACAGGTTCTTGCAAAAATTCTCGGCAAAAATTCAAACAGCTCGCCCGGCTGTTGAATAGTTTGGTTGGTTTTGAGGCCTGCTGTAGAGGATTCCGCTGGTGGATTCAGGCCTCTCTGCTACAAATTCTGGAGTTCATTTCTGCTACAGGTTCTGGAGATTGATGGAATTTGAAGTCTGGATCTCTGGATGTGAAGTCGTCGGTCAGCATGCTCCGCAGGAAATGGAATTGAATCTCTACCTGTCCCAGCAGTCTCTTTTTATGTGTTTTGAAAATGGGTGTGTGCCTGGGCCTAGCTAAGCCTGCCCCTCTCTACTTGTCATTGGCCCAATTCTCCCCTCTCCCATGATTGGGGGAAGGAAATGGATTGTCATCATGATGAGGTCTGTTTATGGGTCAGAGGATCCTCCCCTGGTCAATTTGCACACAAATCTATTTCTGACCCAAATACATATTTATCTATGTACCATTTTTCTAATATTATACGTCCAGTTAACATATTTTCTGTAGCACCAAACCATCCGATCCCTGTCTTTGTACGATGTCCTGTCCACTGATGACAGAATTCTCCCCTTTTCATCCAGATAACGACCTCTAAACCTTTCCAGATTTTACACAAATGTGCACCAGGGATATGGGTTACAGATGGTAAAGTGTCAGATTTTTAACATGCAGACATTTGGAGTGAGACCCTATTTTCCGCTAGCAACCCCCCAGAATACACCACAGGGTCCTAACACCTCTTAAAACGTGCACAGAAAAATCACAAGAATAATGATATTACTTATATACTTCTGACAAGTCCGCACTATGAGTTATCTATCTTTTTAAAATTATGCTCTGGTCAAAAAGGGGTGTGGCTTCCCACATCACATGGTGGAATAACTGGTTTATCCACTTCCCCCAAGCTCAGCTGGCTGGCAGAGGCACTGCCCCTCCCAGTTTCCCCCAAGAGGAAGCCACTTTACGATGCCCCCAATATAACATTTGCCTGAGTCAAGGAAGTTGCATTGTTCTGTCCCATCCAGTTCCCAGTTGCTCCACCCCTAATCTAATCAAGGGGCAGCAGGATGCAGCTAGGCCTGGGAAGAGTGGCTGAGCAGGTTTCTCCTGTCGGGGGTAGTTGTCAGGCAGAATCCAGTTTCATTAAGCCAGGTTTCAGCTAAATGTCACTTTTTGTTCCCAGTTTTCTACATTCAAATCAAACTGACAATTTTTACCTATAAATTAAATAATTACTTGCTTCAAGTCATTTCAGAATATAGTTTTACATTCTTCCACCTCTTAGCAAGTCTTTCCTTGGCCTGGTTTTGTTTCATTTGTTCAGTTTTACACAAAAGTCTGGTGGTTTTAAAACGCCGGCTTTCTGATAGTGGTGAGTACCGGTATTGCAACCATTTTTGGGATTAAGAAAATGAATTCCCCACAGTTCTGAGTTGCTTTTTGGCAATCAGCATTGCCATTCCCAATGGTTTCAGGCTACTGTGTGTGTAGCCCAATGGTGGTTTTAGGCAGTGCCCTCCTGTGCTCACAACATAGGCAAAAATGGGTGGCAGCCTATTCTTCATGTTTTCCCTGTGCACTCTGGGGAGTTCTGGCCATCATGATGTTTTCCATGCCAGTACTGCACAGTTTTATGGTAGGGCTTGGATTTATGGGTAAAAACATCCCACAGCTAGTGTCTGCTAATGTACCTGAAAGTGACCCTTAAAAGCATACAATCTTCCTTGTATCATTGTTGTCACTAAAAAAGGACTGTACATGTTTTATTTCACCTGCCTGGAAATGTTTATGAAAATCAATATATATCCTAGTGCGTAAACCTGATAACCGTAAATGGGACATATTTACTCTTGGCTTCCATCAGCAATGAAGGATGTGGGGTGAATGATGGGTGGGGCAGGGTGAGGGGTGCAATCATGCCAGTCAATTTATAGGCTGGCCAGGAATGAGGAGTCTATACTTAAGAGGTGAACGGGTACTACCAGCGGAGTCATTGCAGTGTGGTCTAGGATGTGCCGCCCGGCCCAGTCAAGGTTGGCTATGGTGTTGCTTTTCATCCTCCACTAGGTAACAAGTGCTCCCTACCCTCCCCATCCAGGATGCTCGAACCCCCACATGCAATGGTAGGCTGTCCAAACCTCCCACGCCACTAAACTCACACTCATCCACAGTTCATGGAGTCAACCCCCTGTTGACTCGCATACTCTTTGTGCTCTGCTCCTACTCACTCACACAAAGAGCATGAACATAGGGCCCACCGTTGCTACTGCCACCCAACAGTCCCTCCCTGTGCACAGGCTCAGGCAGCACCAGTCCTTCATAAAGTGGAGAAAAAAAAGCAAGGCAGCTGTGTTACTGGTACCTCGCCTGCTGCAGCCGCCTTACTTTTCCCCCAAAAGCTGCACACATTCTGCCGACGCTGGTCTCCTTCTGCCTGGCCCATTGAGCAGGGCTTTAGGAGGGCAGGGGCTCTGGATGCAGAGACCAGAAACTGCTCTCGAGCTGGGTCGCTGCTCTGGCTTTCCAGACCGATTTCCCTCGTGCGAGCACTCTGTCAATGATTAAGAAGGAGGAGAGCTGTCGGATTGCTTGCCTTACTGTCCCACACCTTACACCTGTGCAAAAGTTCAGGCAGGTCAGTGTTGAGTACGGACATGCGAGTATAACGCATTCAATCAAGGCCAATAATACTGCGAGAATCAATGAGGCGCGGAGGCAGTAAATTATACTTTTATCACCTTTATTCATCAAGCGCGAACTGGCGCCAAGGCGTGCGCGCCGCCTACCACAACACGTGGGCTGCAACCCACAACACAACTGAAAGGGGACAGGGGTGCGCGCTGCCTACCACAACACGTGGGCTGCAACCCACAACACAACTGAAAGGTGACAGGGGGTCCCTTCGCAACATTAACAACAGAAAGAGGACGTTACAGGCAGGGAGTCGATCTGCCTTAAAGAGGCTGATGGGAATGACCTTGCCCTTTCCCATCAGTTTCTCTTTCTTCAGGCTTAACACTCTACCTGTACTGGAGCACATGCTGGAGCAGCTGCAGCACAACGAAGAAGCACGGAGACGGAGAGCCCCCTCCTGCCTTATGAGTGTCAAGGAGAGTTCCTTTTGGCTCTACTGTTAGAGCTCAGGTATATCACCCTACATGGCTTACTGGGTTTTTCCTTTGAGTTCTTGACTCTTGAGGTGGTGGCATGGCCAGAGCTGTCAAAGCAAAGCTCCACAAGGTATGAGCTGGCTTAAAGGTACTGTAATTACATTTGATTATTACACAATAATCGAAGGGCCAAACAATATATCTGCAAAATAAATTCTTCATAATAAATTTGGGCCCGGGAATTAATCAAACACATATAGGTAAGTACACCGTAAAATAACTTTTCAGAATATGGTAAAATAAAGTACAGAAAGTGGTCTCCCAGGAGCATAGACCCTTCACACGAGACTCAAAAGTTCAACTTGGATTTTTGGGAGGCACTCAGACTCATTAGCTCCTAAGATCCAGTGTTAAGTCTACAGGCCCTTCGAAATAAAAGGGCTAAGTTAAACTATGGAGGTAAATATGGGTTCTTCACACAGGGCCCTGAAAGCATTTAAACCCTAAAGAGGAGCCCAGAATGATCAGCGGATACAGAAGAGGCAGTCAAGTTCAAGAGTTTCATTCATCAGTCCCCCAGCACAGGTGATTGTAGAAGGCAGCAATTACTTAAATGACTTAAGTAGCAGGTCAAGATGCAGTCCTGTTCTGGATGGGCTAGCTCAGCACCGGATGGCGTACAGGCACCGAAGAACAGAAACAATCCTCGTAGGCAAGCCAAGGAACCAACAACAGAAGATTCCAGAAGGTAAGTGAAAACTGTGTCATTGCAGTTAAGGGCCTGTGGAGTGGGGCCCTCGAAAAAGTAGCAGGGACATTGTGGCTGACAGTGAGATGGGCAGATCAGTAACAAAAAACCCTGCCCTTTTGAGAAGCAGACCTGAGAGCGCAGCTGAGGTTAGAGGGGATACTCTGTTGATGTGCAGAGATGGAAGAACAAGGATCCAGAAAGGTTGACCCCAATCAGGGGTCAAAGGTTGCAGTTAAAATAAATCCTAGCAGTTCACAAATACCCTGGTGCATAGTGTCCAACTGGAAGGTAGAGGGTAAACCTACCCACCACTACACTGACACAGGCGCAATTCAGACATGGGGTGGCAGCCAATCAATTCTGACTACTATATGCTACCTTGGAGAACATTCTCCCAGGCAAACTCAGTGGATTTGGATTCCAGAAGAATCACAGGCATACAACCATTGTAATCACTCCCAAGTCAACTCGCACATCTTTTTGTGACAGGCGCTCACGTCAGAAAAATGACTCTACATGGCATTTGCCCGTCTATACTTAATCACACTCAGGGGCAACAAAGAACAGTTGCTTGGATATTTCAGAACACTAGAGACTCCATTTTGGGAGCCAGCACGATAAAATGCTTTCTGTGAGCCAAAATGGCTACTACTCTTGCAGCCACTGTCCTAAAGTAAACTGATACTAACCCGAACCAGTACAACTGTCTAGGTCAGACTTGAGACCCAGAGAGACTGAGGGCACCTTGATGGTAGCTCTCACCCTTGGGGGCTTTAAGGATACCCAAAGGGGATCCATACAAATATGAGTCATGTCCTCAATGAGATCTGGATGGAACTCATTAGTGAAAAACAGTCAGGGCATCACAAGCATAAAGCAAAACGTTCTGGGGACTTGGAATATAAGAACAAAGGGATTTTCTACCCAGTAATAACCACTATTTCCTTTCCCTTCCACCACCTGGGGCCCCACCAGCTCTGCCAAATCCCCAGGAAGCCGCTCCTGCCAATCACACGTTTTCCCTTCTACCCCCCACTCCTTTCATCAACATCACTTGTATAGCACAACAATTCACGAAAGGCATTAAGGCACTGCAAATGCAAGTGGGTGGAAGAAGATTTAGCAAAGATTTCACAAAAACAAGTGGGTCTTCAAACACACTTTAAACAGCTCAAAATCTAGGTTATTTCACAACAACAGCGAAAGAGAATTCCAGAGTTCTGGGTTCTGCAAAGCCAGTTACCACCTGACAAATTATTTGCCTTTGGAGAAAAAACTTGGATAATATCCTGGGCAAAATAAAATCCACAACGAACACTATGCACATGCCAAGATCTTTACATTACAGTTTCACCCACGCACACACAGACACGTTTGCAGTTGCAAGTAAGAAAACAGCAGTCGATAAAGAGGGTTTACAAATGCATCACCCAAAAGAATGAAAAGCAGGGGGATCCGCTGCTACTGGCCAACGCGAAAGCACAGCTTCATGCATTCACATTATTACTAAAGGCAAGAAAAATAAATCGATGAGAAAACAGACAAGAATGAGCCCATCGTGGAGTTTGACACCATTTGCTATTTATAGATCATTATGTAAAACTATAGGGGATGCACATGACTAAGGTTGATTAACCAAAAGCTCATTGTTTTTAGCTTGGGCAGATAGCGCGGCCAGATCTAAGTGGAATGCCACTACAGCAGGCAACCCCTGAATACCACTGTACCGGAACAGGGGTCTGAAGCGGGAGCAATTCGCATCCACCACAACGTGAGCTGCCTCGAAGCGCTTGAATGACAGTAGAGACCACGCCCCTGGAAGTGGTGTGCTGTATGAAGCCAGAAAAAAAGAAAATCACCCCACAAGAAATGAACGAAAAGGAAAAATGGGGATCCAGTACGAGGACCGTGCCTTATAAGCGTTGCCCAGGATGTAGCAGAAGGTAGAGTGGGTACTCTTAGCCAAATCACAGACTGAGAACACCCGAGACAGCACTTCAGGGACTGTGAATAACGAGGAATGTCCCCAATCCTGGGCAAGGCATGGGCACTCTCCAGAAAATCAAAGTACTGCCCTTCATGCTGAAGTCTTCAGGTTACACGGTAGTTGCCCGTACAATAGTTGACCAGAATTGCATTCACGTTTTGTAGCAAAGTTTGAAGTGACAATGCACGATCACGTGTGATCACGTAGTACGCAAACAAGACTCTCACGTAAAGGTAGATTTAGCATTACCTAAACACATGCATACCGTTGTGCCGCCTGCGCAGCTCGTAGTTTGGACAATGCATACCCGAGTATCCTGGCTGCACAGCTGGCAGGGCGCGCATAGAACAGCATTAACTTGTACAATGCATAACCGAGTGTCCCGGCTGCACAGCTGGCAGGGTGCGCGCCGTACAGCATTTGCAGTGTGTGCATAGTGTAGCATTAGCTTGCACAATGCATACCCGAGTGTCCCGGCTGCACGGCTGGCGGGGTGCACGCAGTACAGCATTTGCAGTGTGTGCATAGTACAGCATTAGCTTGGACAATGCATACCCGAGTGTCCCGGCTGCACAGCTGTCAGGGTGCGCGTCGTACAGCATTTGCAGTGGGGCATAGTACAGCATTAACTTGGACAATGCATACCCGAGTGTCCCGGCTGCACGGCTGTCAGGGTGCGCGTCGTACAGCATTTGCAGTGGGGCATAGTACAGCATTAGCTTGAAAAATGCATACCCGAGTGTCCCGGCTGCACGGCTGTCAGGGTACGCGTCGTACAGCATTTGCAGTGGAGCATAGTACAGCATTAACTTGGACAATGCATACCCGAGTGTCCCGGCTGCACAGCTGTCTCGGTGCGCGTCATACAGCATTTGCAGTGTGTGCATAGTACAGCATTAGCTTGGACAATGCATACCCGAGTGTCCCGGCTCCACAGCTGGCAGGGAACGCGTTGTACAGCATTAGCTTGGAAAATGCATACCTGAGTGTCCCGGCTGCACGGCTGGCAGGGTGCGCGCAGTACAGCATTTGCAGTGTGTGCACAGTACAGCATTAGCTTGGACAATGCATACCCGAGTGTCACGGCTGCACAGCTGGCAGGGTGCGCGTAGTACAGCATTTGCAGTTTGTGCACAGTACAGCATTAGCTTGGACAATGCATAACCGAGTGTCCCGGCTGCACAGCTGGCAGGGTGCGCGCCGTACAGCATATGCAGTGTGGGCATAGTACAGTATTAGCTTGGACAATGCATACCCGAGTGTCCCGGCTGCACAGCTGTCAGGGTGCGTGTCGAACAGCATTTGCAGTGGGGCATAGTACAGCATTAGCTTGGCCAATGCATACCCGAGGGTCCCGGCTGCACAGCTGTCAGGGTGCGTGTCGAACAGCATTTGCACTGTGGGCATAGTACAGCATTAGCTTGGACAATGCATACCCGAGTGTCCCGGCTGCACAGCTGGCAGGGTGCGCGTCGTACAACATTTGCAGTGTGGGCATAGTACAGCATTAGCTTGGACAATGCATACCCGAGTGTCCCGGCTGCACGGCTGTCAGGGTGCGCGTTGTACAGCATTTGCAGTGGGGCATAATACAGCATTAACTTGGACAATGCATACCGGAGTGTCCCGGCTGCACAGCTGTCTGGGTGCGAATCGTACAGCATTTGTAGTGTGTGCATAGTACAGCATTAGCTTGGACAATGCATACCTGAGAGTCCCGGCTCTACAGCTGGCAGGGAACGCGTTGTACAGCATTAGCTTGGACAATGCATACCCGAGTGTCCCGGCTGCACAGCTGGCAGGGTGCGCGCAGTACAGCATTTGCAGTGTGTGCACAGTACAGAATTAGCTTGGACAACGCATACCCGAGTGTCCCAGCTGCACAGCTGGCAGGGTGCACATAGTACAGCATTTGCAGTTAGTGCATAGTACAGCATTAGCTTGGACAATGCATAACTGAGTGTCCCGGCTGCACAGCTGGTAGGGTGCGCGCCGTACAGCATTTTCAGTGTGGGCATAGTACAGCATTAGCTTGGACAATGCATACCCGAGTGTCCCGGCTGCACAGCTGTCAGGGTGCGCATTGTACAGCATTAGCTTGGACAATGCATACCCGAGTTTACCGGCTGCACAGCTGTCAGGGTGCGCATTGTACAGCATTAGCTTGGACAATGCATACCCGAGCTTACCGGCTGCACAGCTGTCAGGGTGCGTGAGGTACAGCATTTGCAGTGTGGGCATAGTACAGCATTAGCTTGGACAATGCATACCCGAGTGTCCCGTCTGCACAGCTGGCAGGGTGCGTGTAGTACAGCATTTGGAGTGTATGCACAGTACAGCATTAGCTTGGACAAGGCATACCTGAATGTCCTGGCTGCAGAGCAGGCAGAAGTCTTTTAACTTATCCCAAGAAAGACTGAGATTTGCTTGGACCAGAGGAAGAATCCCTCGAGAATATTGTTGCTGTCAGTGCAGGAGACAGCGTCTTTTTGTTGGAGACTTCCGCGAGGTGCAGGAGACTTGGTTGGCAGGTCTACTGTCAATAGGTGGTAAAGCATGGTGACACCAGGCGTCCTAATCTGGAAACAACTTCTGTATTCTTTATGGACAGAAGCCGACTTTACAGGATCTAAACAGCTTTTTAAAACTTTTTTCTTCTGGGCATATATTGATCTCAGTATTTCTCACTATATTGGTTGTTCATCCACTGCATTCCGTTCCAGCAACAACAGTTTGCCACCGCCCGGCTGAGACTGCTTTATTGCCTTACGGCTGTTAGCGCTGTACACACTGATATTAATGCTACATATGCTGATCCATTCTTGCATGACATGTATATCATATTATAGTGATATCGTAATCATATTTTTCTTACTGTACTGGAACAATGCTATGCCACTTCCTGTTTTGTGAAGGGATGAAAGATCATATGTCATCACTTCCTGTGATGTCACTAGGGGGCAGGGTCAACTGAGATCACTTCCTGTGATGTCCTCAGGGGTGAAGGGTTGTGTGATGTCACATCCACTACTCCTGGCATTTTGGTGAAATGACGTTCCTGGCCATAGGGAATACCTTTGTCAAGACAGACAGCTGAGTTCTACAACATCTGTAGCCGGTTGATTAGAAAGACAGGTTGGGCTAAGAGAGTGGCATTGCAGTAATCCAAACTGCCATTAAAAGTGGCTGCAATGACCAGCACATAAAAATGAACCGGAATAAACTGCATTATTTTCCTAAGCCTTTTCAGTTTAAATCATCCCATACTGCAGATGTAATTGATTTGAGCCTCTGAAGAAAGTGACCTAGTGATCTTTAAACCGAGATTGTTTACCATTTTTGCAGGGACTGGAAGGGGGCCTAGGGTGGAAGGCCAAAAATCAACGATCCAAAACGCAGAGGAATCCAGAGGGCCCGTTACTAATATCTCTGTCTTTTCCGTATTTGGTTTCAACCAATGTTTGCCTATCCAGTCACCCACTCCCTTCAGGCAGGCAGGCAAGCGTAATGCTGTATCTACTTATTCTCAGTCAAGGAGAAACAGGAATTGTGTGTCATCTGCAGATGAAAAGAAACGAAAGCAGTTTGAATGGATAAGGCAGGCTAAATGTTGAACATAAATGTTAAACACCAGTGGAGAAAGTGTAGAGCCTTGGGGGATCCTTCATAAGACTGGGGCAGAAACAAAACGAAACAGAGGTAAGGAAACATATTGGGCCCTGGAGGACAGAAAATCTTGAAACCACTCCAAGACTGGACTTGAAATACCTATGTTCTGTACCTGTGCTGGAGGATGACATGATCAATCCTATCGAAGGCAGCAGACGGGTCCAATAAATTTAGACCTGCTATGCTGCCCTGATCCCTCATCAGTGCAAGGTTGTCAAGCACCGAGACCAGTACTGACTCCGTGCCCATTAAGGGAAAATCTTAGTAGTTGAGAATCCAGTATGTGATGATCTTCCAGAAAAGACCTGAGTTGAGGGGTCATGATAGCCTCCAGCATTTTATGAGCATTGGCAACAGGGAAATAGGGGGATCGTTTGAGGGAGACGAAGCGTCTAAAGGTTTTTTTTTTAAAAAAAAGAGGTAATACCAAGGCATGTTTCAGAGCTGTTGGGATTTGACCATGAGTAAAAGAAGAATTTACTACCTCAGCTAGAATTTCACCCACTGAATTTGCCATGGTTTTGAAATAGGACAAAGGAATATCATCTACGTCCAGAGAATTTACCGGAATAAAAGAGACAAAAGACGGAATGCTGGAATTTTCTTCCATCAAAAATATTTTATGGCCAGTATGCGTGGAATGCAAAGCACACCTGCAGTATTTGCTCAATTTTTTTTATTTTCTCCTGGAAAGAATTGAACAGATTATAGAACCTATTTTGCAAAGCCGATATCGATGGCCTTGATCTAGGTGGTCGTAAATCTTTTACAGTTTGGAAAAAATGGTTCGAGGTGTTCACAGCTGAGTGAATGGCTGTAACAAAGTAAGTTCTTTTAGCCATCTTTATCGCCTTGCGATGTATTGCTTGGTGCTTTTTAAATAGGAGTTCGCCATTTGTGTTCTGACCTGAACACTGAGGCACAGAGTGCACGAAGTTCAACAGTGAACCAAGTGCGGATGGATGGGCCGGTTTGCGAAACCATTTTACGGGGACTAGACTCACCACCGCTTCTGACCAAGCTGCAAGGAGACATGCTAAGGGCAAGAGAGGGGGCAAGGGGCCTGCTGCCGATGCATGGTAATTAGAGGCCACTTGTTGGTCAAGCGCCGAAGGTGATGAGGGGCCAATATAAGATCTAGGATATGACCCCTTGAATGGGTAGAACCCACTACGAGCTGATGCAGGTCCAAGCGTTCCATGCGGTTCAAATAGGAAACCCCTGCAGGATTTTCAAGGGAGTCTGCCCAAATACTAAAATCCCCAAGAATAAACCCGAAACCAAAGGAAAAAACTAATTTTCAAAAGATCATAAACTACATGAAGGGTGACGATAAACAATAAAACAGTGTAACACAGAGGATGCTGAAATCGCTAGTTTAAACAACATCGCTTTGACTTTATTGTTCCAATTTGTGGGCAGCGGTAAGAGAGTACAGTTGAGGCTTGCCTTGTAGATACTGGTGACGCCACCTGCCGGGTGACTAGAGTGACGGTCGATATGTATTATGGAGAAACCTGCAGGCAATATTTGGACAATGTATAGACCAGATGTCGGCGAAAGCCAGGTTTCTGTAACACAAACTAGATCAGGATCATGATCCTGTAACAAAGAAAACATATCATATTTGTGTGCAGAAAGAGAACGTGCATTAATCAAACAGGCACGCAGAGTAACAACTACAGTGGCATTATCCACAACAACATGGGCGGGAGACCATCCAGAAGGCCATTTAGTGTCGCACGGAGCCAGGGACACGATACAATCATGCATCCCAGAGAAGGAGTTTACTGGTACTGACCATAATGTGGATCTACCGCGGACGGGCGCAGACGGGATGAACTTTGGTACAACTTTGGCGCACGCTCCGTCACTACGCTCCCTCCCGGTACTTATAGAAGGTGTGTCCGTAATGGATGTGAATATTGTTGAGACCAATCCGTGCTAAGATTACGAGTGGAAAGTGAAGAAAGACTCTCTGCTGCAGTTGAGTGCAAGTTAGAAATGTAATAAAGCTGGAAACAGCGCCAAGGCGAGATACCACCTTCCTTTAAGTCCAGGAACACTTAAATAGCATATAATACAGTATTTTTTCTGCTGAAAAATAAATCGGCAATGTCAGTGACCCAAGCAGCGGTGTCTGCCAGCCCCCCACTCAAGTCCAGTGTGGAAGCAGAATCTTTGAAAAGCAAAATAGCCCAGCAGAGGTGGCCCCGACAAGGCCAATGGCTCCCATGCCAAAGAAACATGGCCCCTTCCACCTCATTCAAATAAAATATCCAGTGCATGAGGCCTCCCGGCAATGCCACCTGGATACGAACCCTATTTAATTTCATGCCTGATCTGCCCGCTGGTGTCACTCTTGGGAATGCTTCAGTTCCCATTATCACTGAACTTCCTGAAAGTGAAGTGATCGTGGATTGTGCAGATTCCCTCTACACGGGAGTTTCAGAGTTGCACTATGTTGCTGGAGGAAGCTGATCCTCTTTGTCTACTGCTGGTGTATCACGTGGTTTCTAGGAGCAGGTCACTGCGGTCTCTCAGGGTTCTTCTTAGCTTGCATTGGTGAATCTCTCCTTGTATGAATTGGGCTCCAGTCCCCTGAAGAGCTCTAACCGATGCAGAGCAAATTGAACAGGATCCTTTTCTTGTTTGGTAGCTAGTGGGGTGATCCTAGAGCTGGCACTCTGTGTTCTCTTTTGTTGTGACTAAGAAGTAGTCGTGTTGCTGTGTTCAGGATGTGTTCAGGTTTCTCAGTAGGACATTCCGGCATTGAAGTTATTTGCTGCTGCCATTCTTGATCAAACTGCCACAATGACATGGTCCTATGCTAGGAGAGGAGGAAGCACTTTATCCACCCAATCAAGTGCAGGTCGTAGAAATATTTCTTACCAATGGATTTATTTATGGTTCTTAGGATGCTAAGAACCATCCATAAGAATGCTAAGGTCATTGATCACATTTGAGGTTTCTGGTCAGGCGCCCATCTCTGTTGCCAGGTTATTGCTGCCTGTGGTACGGCGTGTGGGGGAGAGATCATGATTTTTACCTTGTCCGTGTTTAGAGTAAAAGTATTGCTTGTCTTCTTACTTTTGAGCAAGGAAGTTGGTGAGGGAGATGTTTTGGCTATTTTGAAAATGATATGTGAGTCAGCTGTGTAACTGTAACAGGTGAGGTAGTGCCCAGTGATGATTCTCATGATTGGGGCTGTGTAAGTATTGAAAAGCAGGGATCAGCGATTTCACATCATCATTTTGTTTGGGCATTATCAACATGAAAGGAGGCGGCAGCAAGGGTATTTACTTTGAGTCAGGCCTTATGATATTCGTTGGACACGAGTAGCATGAACATGTTTTACACTTGCAGTGCTGGCATATATTGATGAGATTGGGTCCACTGTGTTCCTTGGGCACAGCTACCATGAAAATATGATTTGTCGCTAAACGCTCCTCTGTTCTGTTGACTCTGGCAAGCTACTGCTGCAATTGCTGCTATTGCTTCTGTGCTCGGAGCTTTATTTGGATTCAGCACTACGACAACCAGAAGGCACTGCTTCGCTTGCCTTGGTGGGTGGACCTATATAACGAGAATCGCGCGCGCACTGTGCGCGCGCACCGCGAAGTCCCGGTCTAAGTCCCGCTTTGCCGCTGGTGGACGCTGCTACTGCTGCAATTGCTGCTATTGCTTCTGTGCTCGGAGCTTTATTTGGATTCAGCACTACGACAACCAGAAGGTGACCATATACAGTGGTACACTCATTGCTGGACTTATTGCTGGATTTGCTGGACTATTATTTAATACGCCTTTTTCTTGTAGGCACTGCTTCGCTTACCTTGGTGGGCGGACCTATATAACGAGAATCGCGCGCGCACTGCGCGCGCGCACCGGCGAAGTCCCGATCTAAGTCCCGCTTTGCCGCTTCGCCGCGTTCACCGCGGAAAGCGGTGAATATTGTTTTTAATTACTGCTAATCCTCAATTTTGATTCTTTTTCTTTTTTTTTTTTTTTCCTTCGTTTTGTGTTACTTACTTTTTAAACTCACATTTTTCCAACCATGAAACGAAACTTAAACTCCTTAAAGACTGGTATGCCAATGGTAACTGCACTCCATAGTACAAATGGCCCCAGTTGTTCCAAATCTCCTTCTCTTTCCAACACAAAAAGGCCTCGTCTCAGCTCCACTCCGCGGACAAGCGCCAGAGGCGCGATACAGAGTGGTGCTGAGCTTCTTCTTGGAATGGACATTCGCCCTTTTTGCAAGGACACAAGTCGTATTGGACACACAATACTACCATTTGGAAATCCTGTAGAAATTCCTTTGCAACAGCCTGTTATAGAGAATATGGACCCAAAAATCATATCGCACGGCTTCCTTGTGAGTACCAACACTTGTGGAAAAAGACTAACTGACAAAGAAATGTCTGTGGATCATGTGGGGGAAGGTCGAACTGATGAGACCTGCAAATCAATGGCATTGTCTGGTCCATCTGTTACTTTTGCCAAAGAAAATGTTTCGCTTACTGATAGTGTTATACTTACAAATGTATTAACGGGTGTTGTGGCGCCTCCGCTCGAGGCTTGTAATGCGTCTGGTATAGCTATAAGCGATACATCAATTTCTATTTCTTCTCTGAATTCTGTGTCTCAGGATATTCCTGTTATTGACTTGGTAACTAACTCCTCTGTTTTATTCCCTTACACAAATTCAAAAAATCTGTCCAAGTCGCCTGCACTTTTTACAAACGTGAGTGCTGCTGACTCAGTTGCAAATCCTTCTTTTACTATTCCCACTCCTAGAAAGGTAGTTGGAAAAGCCCCACCTGACAGGGGTGACAATGACTCTCGAACTGTAAATACAAGCATTGCACTTACATCTATGAACAATGCTATTTTAGCCCTGGCCAAACTGTTCGAAGTCCTGGTTCTAAAGGCGGAGGCTCATTCGAATCAGTTTGACCAATTATTCGCGAACCAACATGTAATTTCCAATAGGTTGGAAAACTTGAGTAAGCTAAATGCACCATCAATTGTTAAACATTCTGTGTGTACACAAACCTCTTTGCTATTTGAACCTACTGCTCAGGAGTTTCAACCCATACCTTTTATACTTGAGCCTATAGTGGACACTGTGGAAATTGAACATGAGCCAAAAATTGATCCACAGAAGACTCCCACGTATGCTTTATTTGGGAGGAATCCCATCCCTAAAAATCCATCTTTGCAAAACCAGACAAAGAAAACGAAAAATATCAAAGCGGGCACCCGCCAATACTCGCAAGTCAAAGCCTTCATTAGCAAGATGTCAGTTCCAGCCACTCCCACAATATCGGCATCTAAAGCTATTGTAAGAAAATATGCTGTACAAAATCAGATGAAAAAAGCAAAAATACAGCCGGCTTCTTCTGATTCAGCCCTGGCATATAGTCCCCTAAATGAACTGATTATTGCGGCAGATCAGCTCTCGCAAAACACATCTACCAAACCAAGTATGAGTAGGTTGACTAGTGATGATCTTGGCAGGCCTAGCCCAATAGCAACTGGCTCTACCTCTAAACTCCCCTTGACTCAGAACTTAGGGGTTGACGAACAGTGTCGTAAAGAAATACGTAGGGCCGTTGACGAATATTTGGCTTCGAAATCTGTCACAAAAAATCTAATGTTTCCGCAGGCTGCACCTGCAGTCGAGCAGGTGTCTGTGCCAGCAGTAGTCTCGATATTAAAAAAAACAAGTTTGCCTACAGTGTCGGAGGCTATCGCCACTAATTCTCTGCAAACCTTAGGGAAGGCGAATCCCGCAAATGCTGCCAGCACAGAGCTGTCTGGTTCTAATCCAGTTCTCTCTGGTGATATGGAACGCCTTTTACAGGCAACCTTCACTAAGTTCTTGGAGGCCTCCATTACCCCCCAAATGGTTTCTAGTTCAAACACAGACAATGGAGCGTGTAAAAGGTCTAATCAACTTCCACCATCAGCCAAACAAAAACCATCTGCTGCCCGTTTTAAACGTCCGGCGATCCATGCCTTGACTCTTAGCTGTCAGCCTCTACCTGCCAAACAGTATAACTTAAATCGGGCGTCTGTACTCTCGATCTTTCGTGAAATCCCAGACCTTGATGACATAGGAACCATAGATATCGAACTTGTTGAATTTACAGACCCCTCCAATCAATCTACGGTAAATCTGTGGATTAACTCAAGGGTGGTGGTCAATGCCATTTGGGCTGCGAAATCCCAAATTAATGATCTTGGTTTCAATCTGCTTCCAACCCCAGATGGACTTCATAGTTCTACTATGCGTGTTGAGCCACTTCTAAGCCACCAAAGAAGTAGACCACAGGATCGGTCAGTACAATCATGTAGCTGTCAATGCCAGATCAATCAAAGTTAGCATTCAACTCTCGCGCCATCTAATCTTTCCTTTGTCAGTTGGAACTCGAGAGGGAATCGACATCTAATCAATAATCATACGCATCATGTGCTGAATTATGATGTGATTCTGCTTCAAGAATCTTGGCTGACTAGCGTCCCGTCCTGGAACAACTATGACGTCTGTTTAGCGCCTGCAGTAAAACATCGTGTGGGGCGCCCAACTTCTGGTTTGCTAACCGCTGTCAAACAATCCTCTGGTCTGAAAATAACCCTGTGGTTTTGTCCGAATGAGTTTATACAAATGTCCAGAATGAAGGGAGAGGGCTTTGCATACGCCGTTATTAACATATATTGGAATCCTGCGGGTATTTCTGATGATAGTTTCATTGAGTCACTGACACATGCTTTTGATTTAATCATGTTGGATGGGCTTGTTGACATGATCTACTTAGCAGGTGATTTAAATCTACATTGTCTGGGGCCTTCTTCTAAATCCGAACAAAAACGCCTTGACATGTGGTTAATGTTTACTAAATCACATAATCTATACATGCTAAACGGGGCCTTTTCTCAAGATATCCCACCAAGACCTACATGGCATCGGGCATGTAGTTCCGGGATTATCGATTTTACCTATGTCAATGCGCAAATGTTAAATATGGTCCTAGATTTTCGTGTAATTGAATCAAACTCAAGTGATCACAATATTCTGCACACAACTTGTTGCACTAATAAAACAGTCACTAAGTCGCAATCGATCTATCTTAAAGGGACTTATGATGTGAATCCGGCAAGAAATCGTCTAATGTGGACGGAACACTCCTTAAAAGCTTTCAGATCGTGTTATCATGCCCAACTAACAAGTAGTGTTGTGAGCGACTATTTGTCTGATGGTGTCTATTATGATTTAATGCAGCTCTTTCAACCATGTTCTATCATGCATAAACAAAAACAAACACCGCACTTGCACATACCCAATCATGAGATTAGACTCAAAAAATCCATAGCTCGGGCTGAGAAAAGGAAGGCTTGCAAACTGTCTCCTGAATTACGTCAGGCTGCTCTCTCGCGGATACAAACGTCCTATAGAAATTGGACAAGAGGTATGAAAGCCAAACTGTATCAAAGTGATGGGGAAAATATGTTATTATCCATGGCATCTAAAAATTTGTCTCGATCGTGGCAGATTATAAATCAAATAACATCTGGCCACCAGGTCGCCATTCAGACAAATGATGTCTCAGAGGATGCGTGGGTATGTTATTACTCTGACTTATTTGCTAGCTCTCAAGGAGTCTTATCTGCTTCATTTACAAAGTTTGACACTGCATTCAATCTATGCTTTACTAAAGAAGACATTGTGCATTTAATTAAACGAGCCAGTAATTCCAGGGCTCCTGGCCCGGATGGCCTAACTAATATGCATCTAAAGCAATTCCCGGATATCTGGGCTGATATATTATTTTTTATGTTTGAAGCGGTTAATAACTCCCAAAAAATTCCCATGTCCTGGAGGCAATCAATTCTCATTCCAATCTATAAAAAGGGTGATCGTGCATGTCCGGCAAGCTACAGACCCATCTCATTATTGGATGTTTCAGGAAAGATTTTTTGTAGACTCATTTTACGAGAACTAAATGAGTGGACAGAGAATCATTTTAGACGGGACCCTCTTCAATCAGGCTTTATCAGTGGTTTGGGGACAATCCCCAATATCATTACCATCAACATGCTGAAATCCCAATATGTAACCAGGAAACAAAATCTATATTTTGCATTTATAGATTTCCGGTCAGCTTTTGACTCTATAGATCGGAATCTCCTTTTTAATAAATTAAAAGCTTTTGGCTGCCCCAGTTCTATTGTGGCCCTAATTATACAACTTCACACGAACACTTCCATGCGAGTCCGACTTACACGTGAAGGCCTATTATCTGCACCTTTTCCAACGTCTGTAGGGCTTAAGCAGGGATGCATATTGGCATCCACGTTGTTTAATCTCTTCATCTCTGATTTGGGCCTATCCTTTCTTGGCATTTTCGCCGACGCTCCGGAGTTGGGTAGCCAACGCATCCCGTGGATGCTATATGCAGACGACCTGGTTCTGGTCTCTCAGACTCCGAAGGGTTTGCAAAATTTGCTGACTGCCCTTTCACACTATGCAGAGTCAAACCATCTTACAATCAATCTGGCCAAATCTCAAATTATGGTCTGTAGGCCTCATGGAAGATCCAAAATTTATAAGGGGTCGTGGTCCTTGCAACATCAATTCATGGAATTTGTTGCAGAATATAAGTATTTGGGTGTAGTTATTAAAAACACTGCCACTGATGACGCATCTACACATATCCTGGACACAAAATTGTTGAGTCTGATATCGCAAGCCAAAATTCTTGTATACAAATACGGGAAATTCACGCTGAAACAAATTATGATGTTTTATGAACAAAAGGTGGTTCCAATTCTGCTCTATGGCGCTGAATCAAAATTATACGCTAATGATAACTCATGGGACAGACTTGAGGCTGCTTTCTGGAAAAGGGTGTTGCGACTCCCAAATTGTGTACCCCTGCCCATATTAAGATTTGAACTGGGTTTGAACTCTCTGCATAGCAGAGTGAAATGGAGAATGTGCGCCTTCTTTCGGAAAAGCCTGCTTGGAATCACCAATAATAACATCTTGAGTACAGTAGCTCGTCAGTTATCTGGGTCTTTTGCGCCTTTTCCTATGAAATGGCGAAAATTTGTATTAAACACATTAGTCGGAGCCAACATCTCCTTACAATTCCTTATTGATAATCCGATTTGTGCAAAGAAAAAATTCCTATATTGGGATTGGATCATAAATTACGAGTTGTGCGCAAAATATAAAGACTTCGATCCTAACCTATTTGGGTCTAAACGCCTAGGACAAGCGGCTGGCTACCTCCTGAAATGCCCATCGGCAAACATTCGTAATAAACTATTACGAATGAGGTTGAACCTGTGGTTGACGAGGGAGGTCTTGGTCAGGCGCAAAATTATTCATGCAGATCTTAACTTTTGTCGTTTTTGTAAAAATCGACGCACAAAGGAAACCCTCCAACACTTAATTGTGTCATGTCCATACCTGAATACTATTAGTGAGAAACATTGTAAAAACCTTTTGAGTTTGTACATGGAGAAGGACGAAAATGAGATTTGGAGTATTTTATTGAAGAGCACCAGATTTTCAGTTATGAAGGCCATTGTTCATTTTTTAGAAAATATTCTATCTGATGAGATATTGTTATAAGCATGTTGAAAGTTTACTGTATTAAGATAAATGTCTCCAAATCTAGAATTGTGTAAGTAACAATTGGTCGTCTCTCTTAAATGCTGGCTATTTTAGCTATTCATACTGGTTTTAATGCAAGCAGACACTTCACTGCTCCATATGTCACTTTTATCATTTTGACCTATATGTTTAAAGTTGTAATTCTTCTCCTTGTGTATTCTCCCTGAACTTATGTATGATTTTGTGACGATATATAATAACTGTTGATTTTGAAAAGTTGATGTAATCAGCTATATCAAAATAAAAAAAAAAAAAAAAGACTCTGGCAATAGGAACCCATGGTACCAAGAGAAATGCAAGTCTCCACACTGCATACTTACTAGGAAGCCATGGTAGACCAAGAGAAATGTGCGTCCCCACACTGCATACTAGGAAGCCATGGTAGACCAAGAGAAATGTGCATCCCCACACTGCATACTAGGAAGCCATGGTAGACCAAGAGAAATGAACGTCACCGCACTACATACTAGGAAGCCATGGTAGACCAAGAGAAATGTGCGTCCCCACACTGCATACTAGGAAGCCATGGTAGACCAAGAGAAATGTGCGTCCCCTCACTGCATACTAGGAAGCCATGGTAGACCAAGAGAAATGAACGTCACCACACTACATACTAGGAAGCCATGGTAGACCAAGAGAAATGCAAGTCTCCACACTGCATAATAGGAAGCCATGGTAGACCAAGAGAAATGCAAGTCTCCAAACTGCATACTAGGAAGCCATGGTAGACCAAGAGAAATGCAAGTCTCCACACTGCATACTAGTGTAAGAGGATTCAATTCAACACTACAGCTAAGTCAATGCCTAGTCTGGGATACTGAATGGAAACCCTTATTGATATATCTTTACGTCCAGTTCATGCGTTCTGGATGACTACCCCTATATAACACCCCTCTCTTGGAATCCCCCTGACCCCACTGAGCCACGAAGCAGTTCTGTTTTGCAAGTTTAAACGGTTTATTTGATAATTTAAACAATATATATATATATATCACACTTTATAATAAATTAATAATTGAATATCACACTTAATCTGAGCAGTAATCAATAATGGATAGTCCGGCACTAGCACACTTCTTTATAATCAATGATGAGTGGTTATAGGATGGATAAGATAGCAACAATACTTTTATGGTTTCAAATGGATGCAAGGTGGAATGAAATTGCTGTACAGAAATACTCAATATGATTTCAACAAAACAATGTAATCACTTTTCTCTGGCAATCCACTCCCCCCTTTATGCAATGCAAGGAAATGGTAGGAAAGCACACAGTTCTCAGAAATGCAATCAAATGTAATTCAGTTCACCCCAGCAAGCTTAGACTACAGAAGTTTGAAACACAGGCCCAAAATGCTTTTATATGTGCTGGCAATGAAGTGAAAAATATGCTAAAATGCTTTTAATTCCCTCTAGAGGTTCAGGGTGAGTAGTATCTAGTTAATATTAGTCCAGGCTCACTCTAGCAATGATTCAGGGATGGTTCTTAAGAGGCAAACAAATTTTTAGCAAGGAAAGCAAGGAAGCTGCTGTTTTCACACGTGGCTGGATTTTTAACCAAATCGCAAATCGCGGTAAAATTCACGAGTGCGAGAATCGTGATTACGGCAAAAGTATGAGGAGTAGGAAGTCGATACGAACGATTAAATAAAGGTAGTTTTTCGGATTTGAAATTTTAAAAGTTCAAAGCGACAGGTTACAGCTTGCAGATAGAAAATGACAGGTGACAGCTTTGCAAATTACAGGTGAGAGTTAGGAGGCAGTTCTGGTTAGATTAAAATAGATTGAATTATATTATTTTAACTAAGAGATTGGTTCTGCACAGTTCTGCTAGGTACTCACAATATATTTTTGAACTAGGCCTCGCCACGGATCTGGTCAGGTTTTCTTCACTCGCCACGGACGGTTTCTGCGCACAGCGTCTGGGTCAGCTCTACTCTGCTGGTCTGGTCTGGGTCTCTGGTTCTGATCAGGTCTGTGGGTCCGGATACAGCCATCTCCGGTTCAGCTGGTCTCTCTCTGGATACAACACTGCTCCCTGGCAAATGGCCAGAGTTCTTGCAAAGAATTCAAACAGCTCTCCTGGCTGTGAATAGTGGCAATGATTTGAGGCCTGCTAAAGAGGGATTTAGCTTGTACTTGACCTCTCTGCTACACATTCTGAAGTAAAAAGTCTTGGTCTCTGAAGGGGGATAGATTGAAGTCTCTGTGTTGGCTCTCTGGAGGTTGATGGAGGTAAAGTATGGATTTTCCCGGCAGAGCGTCCCGCAGCAGATGGAATAGAATGTCCCTAGCTGTCCTGACTGTCTGCTTTTATGTGTTTTAAAAGTGGGTGGAGAGGCTAGCTTTCTAGGCCCTTCCCCTCTCCACTTGTCATTGGCCACTTCCTCCTCTTCCCCTTGATTGGGGGAATGAAATGAAGTGTCATCATGATGAGGTCTGTTTATGATACAGAGAACCCACCCCTGTCAACTTTACACACAATCTATATCTGATCCTAATAGACATATTTCATAGATAGACAGTTGTTTGGCATTGCATACACGCATCATGCATTTACTGATGGTAGCCCCTGTTCCAATTCTGTCGTTTCTAGGAGCTTGGGTTCAAAAATGGCAACATATTTCACTTTTTGGTCGGGTTACCAATATTGGATTTGTCCCTGCATTTACACAAATGTTCGCAAAGCATGTGGGCATTAGGTGGTGGAGTGGCAGATTTTTAACATACATACATTTAGAGTAATATCCTCTTTTCCGCTAAAAACCCCCTGAACATACCACCGGGTCCTAACACGTCTTCAAATGTGCACAGAAAAATCACAAGAATAATGATATCACTTATAAAATTTTCACAAGTCCGCTCTATGAATGATCCATCTTTTTAGATTTATGTTCTGGCCCCAAAGGGGTGTGGTTTCCCCCAGCACAAGGTTGAATTTCTGGTTTTTCCAGTTCTGCCAAGCCAGCTTGCTCTCACAGGCAGTGCTCCTCCCCTTTCCTTCCAGGAGGAAGCCACTTTTACGATCCCCCCAATAAAACATTTGCCTGAGTCAGGACAGGGCTTTGTTCAATTTCCTGCAGAGCCCAGGTAATTCAATCAGAGAAGTGTCATATCCTTTTTGGTGGGAACAGCAAAAGGCAGCTAGGCCTGGGAACACAGCTGTTGTGCAAGTCTCAACTCCTGTCGGGGGTAGCTGGTGGGCAGAATTCAGTTTCATTAAGCCAGGTTTCAGATAAAATGTCACTTTTTGTTCCCCAGTTTAAGTCAAGACAATTTTTACATATGCAGCTAGAATGCTGATTCTAAGTTCAAAACTATGACATTTCAACAGTGACAAACTATGTGACACTCAAAAGTAGGTCACTCAGTTAATTTAAACATTTTCAATTTTTGGTAGTTTTAAATCCAGTTTCAGTTAGGCTGCTGCAGACCTGCAGAGCTCAGCCAGTCTTGTTATGAACATTCAAGTCACTTCAGAATATAACTTTACATTGTATCCACCTCTCAGTAAGTCTTTCTTTGGCCTGCTTTGGGTTCATTTATTCAGTTTTACACAAAAGTCTGGTGGTTTTAAAACGCCGGCTTTCTGATAGTTGTGAGTACTGGTAATGCAACCATTTTGGGGATTTAAGAAAATGAATTCCCCACAGTTCTAGGTTGCTTTTGGCAATCAGCATTGCCATTCCCAATGGTTTCAGGCTACTGTGTGGGTAGTCCAATGGTGGTTTTAGGCAGTGCCCTTCTGTGCCCATAACATCGGCAAAAATGGGTGGCAGCCTATTCTTCATGCATTTCCCTGGGCATTTTCTGGGAAGCTCTGGCTATCATGATGTTTTCAATGCCAGTACTGCACAGTTTTTGTGGTAGGGATCGGATGCATGGGTAAAAACATCCGACAAGCCCCCCTCTTGCGATGGCCATTCTGTTTCACTGATGGAACTCGCAAGATCTGGGATGTTTCCTCATCTTCTTCCAATAGATGGCACAGTTCAGCATCTTTTTCTCCATCCGGTCGGATCGATCGGTTCTCCTCGCCGGTCCTCATGGGAAGATTGGGCGGTACCCCGGGCCCCTTGCGTCTCTGCTCCCGGTCTCCAGATCGTCCTCCCTGGCCAGTCTCAAGGTTTTCTTTCTCCTAGGACGACAAAGGAAGAGCGGCAATACCTATTCATAGACATTTTTCCCCCACCATTGATATAGTGGGGTGGCATATAAATTTATAGTCAAAACATATAAACATGCACATTTCTTTTTGCATTCAAAAACGAAAACACCCACATTGAGAAACTCAGAATTTGATAGGCGATATGTAGGATATTTTAAGTTAGAACTGAATTAATCAGAGACAGTACCCTCTAGGATTACCGAGGACTCCTCCAGTTGCTGCAAAGTGTGCCTGGGATGGCAACACTTCCACTGGTTTATATGGACCCACTTGTCTTCCCCCTCTGCCAAACCGCCTTTGGGGATGCGGATCTTGTAGGCCACAGGGGAGACCTTGTCGATAATCTCATAGGGTCCCTTCCATGTAGGCAAACATTTTCGCTGCTTGGCCTGGTTCCTTTGGAAATTGTATAGATAGACCCGGTCCCCCACCTGATATTCCTTCCTGGAAGTTTTCAGGTCATAGTGGGTCTTCATACTCTCAGCTGATCTTTCTATATTCCGCTGAGCATAGGCAAAAGCATGCTGAAGGTGTTTCCTTAAATTCTCCACATACTCATGAGTTGTGGAGGCATTTATCAACGTTTGCTCTTGGGTTCTGTAGAGCAAATGCTGAGGAAGCACCATCTTGCGTCCAGTCATCAACTCAAATGGTGGCATTTTGGTTGCAGATGAAGGGGTAGATCTGATGGCCATTAGGACCAGAGGTAATCGGATATCCCAACTTGGTCCAGAATCTGCCACAAACTTTTTTAAGATGCTCACAATGGTTCGGTTATATCTCTCTACTGCCCCAGAAGAAGCTGGACGGTAAGCAATATGCAACTTCCTTTTGACCCCCAGTATCTCCCACATCTTTGTCATCACTTCACTGGTGAAGTGGCTACCTCTGTCTGACTCAATCCTTTGAGGTAGACCAAAACGGGAAAATATGTGGTTAATCATCAAGGCAGCTGCCGTTTCTGCCTTGCAGTTTGGGGCTGGGAGACATTCCACCCACTTGGTAAACAAGCATGTCACAGTCAACATGTACTTATTCCCCCTAGCAGAGCGAATCACGGGGCCTACAAAGTCGATTTGCAAATCTGACCATGGCAGTGTCATCCCCCTCTTTTGGAGGGGTGCACGGTGCGTGAGGGATGATGGCTGAAATTGTGCACACACAAGACACCCCTTCAAGTATTGGTCAAGGTCCTGCCACATGTGTGGCCAGTATGCAACCTCTCTTAAGATTTCCAGTGTTGTGTGAAACCCCCTATGACCGGCGGTGGCCGCATCATGGCCGTGACTTAACATCAGGCTTCGGAATGAGGTAGGAACCACCCACTGATCGTGGCCAGCTTTGGATTTCCTTACCAGCAAACCATCTTGGATTCGGAACATTTTTGGACATTTCATCAACACTCTTAGGTCCTCTTTCCCAATGTAATCGGTATCCGTCAGGGGAAAGTTCTCAGGGTCCTCAAGGTGTTGGTAAAACTTACCAATAATTGGATCCCCCTTCTGAGCTGTAATCAAATCAGCATCAGGGGTCTCCTTACTCCATTGTGCAATTGAAAGATCATTGTGAGCATTTCAACATGGTAAGAGCATCCATCCACATAGACAGTGGGCATTCCCTCACACTTGTCCTCTTCAAAGACTTTGTGTGGGGAATTAAGGTATGCCTCCGTGTTGTCCTTGATCTTTAGACTTTCGTCCTCGAGACAGTTTTCTCTGGCACAATCATGCAAGTCAGCCAGACCTTGCGCGAGGGGACTCTTCTTGTTTTGGCCATATCTGACCTCCACAGGAAAGCCTTGCATTGACAGAATCCAGGAAGTAATTCGGGAACTACTCACATTTCCGGCCCGGATTCTGTCACTTTGGAGATATTGCAGAGGCTGGTGTGGAGTCTCCACTATGATGTGTTCCCCATGGATAAACGGGTGGTAATTCTTCAATGCCCACACCGTTGCCAGGAGATTACTTTATTGACCTTGTCATGCTTTTGGTATAATACTGCCGTCAAGCACGTATTAGAGAACCCCATCTCCAGGAAGAACTCCTTGTTTCTGACAGGGTAAGCTAGGCAAGGCGCTTGTGAGAGGCTTCTCTTGAGTTGTTTTACCGCCTCGGCTTGTTCTGGACCCCATTCCCACTTGACCCCCCCCTTCAGGAGATGAATCAGGGGTCTGGTGATCTCTGCGTAGCCCTCAAAGAACTTTCTGCTGTAATTAGTCAGTCCAAGGAGGCTCCTTAGTTCCCGGTGAGTCGTGGGGTCTTTCAGTTTCTGAAGTGCTTCCACTTTCTTTTCCTGGGGACAGAGACCGTGAGGAGTAATCTCATGCCCCAAGAAATTAACACGGGTTCTACACCACTGTGCTTTTTGAAAGGAAAGTTTTGCTCCGGCGGCCCTCAACTGGGTCAGAAAATAACGGATCTCCGCTATGTGTTCCTCCACAGATGAACTTTTGATAAGGACATCATCTACATAAGCCAGGTTACTCCTTGCACCCAGGTCGGGCATGGCCTTATGTAGGAAAATGTTGAATTAATTGCCGGAGTTGAGGTATCCGAAGGGAGTCCGGGTCCATGTGTACTGCTGGCCCCCAAAGGTAAAAGCCAGCTTGTATTGGTCCTCCCTACTGACAGGCACAGTCCAGTATCCATTGGTCAGGTCTATTGCAGTGAATACCTGTGACCCCTGGATCTGGGCCAGCCCTTGGTCAATGTAGGGCAGAGGCCATCGGGAAGTATGGACCCGTTTGTTGAGCTCCCTGAGGTCGGCGCAGAGTCTCCACTGGCCGTTTGGCTTCAATATTCCCAGCACCGGATTATTGAAGGTGCTGTGAACTGGACGGATTATTCCCCGGGACTCAAGGTTCTTAATTATTTCATTAAGGGACTCCATGGATGCGAGAGGCAAACAATATTGCTTCACAAACACTGGAGTCATGCCAGGGTCCGTGGGGATTGTTGTTGTGTGGATGTCGGTGCGGCCACAGTCATATGAGTCTACCGCAAAGAGATCTTGGAAATCCAAGAAAACTTGTTTCAACTTTTGCTTTTGTTCCAGAGTCACACAGGCAGCAGCTAGGTTGACTCTCTCTTCCACCATCTGCCTGAAGCCTGGAAAGACTTCTGGTTTGGCTATCTCAGCGGCCTCCTCCAGCTGGGTGGAGAAGTCCCTGGTCAGAGTGCTGATTTGGACTGGAGGCTTCAGGTGGGAAAGGCAGCCCTCATGGACCTGGAAAATCACCTCATCCCTCCTGAAGTCACAAGTCACATCTTCCTTACCATAAGGGGAAGAAGGTACACCAGGAAGTTCCCCCCATGCCGGGTAAAAATCCTGTCTGGTGTTGTATTGTCATCACTGTCACTGTCAAAGCAGTCCTTGGGGATTGGCCCTAACAGCTCATTACCTAAATCGATGGAAAAATGTCAGTCATCAACCGCCATTCCAATAATGGTGCCTGCGGCTAGAGTAATACTCTTTAAGTCGCTGTTATCCACCTCTATTAGAATGGTGTCATGTTCTATGTTGACTAATGGAGTTGGGTTTACCCCCAACCCTTGCTGTTGGAGAGAAGCGTTTAGATGTATGTAAGCATCAGGGTTTTTCAAATGTTGTCCTCTTTTAGCTTTCAATTCCAGGGAGAATTGTCGGGTCCTTTCTGGGATGGTGACTTCCTCTTTGATCTGAATTTCAACTGCATAAGGTAGCAATTGAGCTGACCTAAATGCTTTTTCTGGATCATCAAAGCCCATGGGATTATCCGCTAATCGGGACCAAGCTTTGAAGTTCATTAGGTCCAAACTAATGGCAAAGCGATTGAGAATGTCACTGCCTAAGTAAAAAGCGGCAGTGACGTCTCGCACGACCCAACAATTCTGGACTATGCTCTTGTTGCCAATGGAGATTTTGAGCATACACCGGCTTGGCAGGAGATGTTTGAAATTGGGTGCTTCCAGGTCCATTTCCCATTTGTCTATCAGTTTGAATGTGGGAATGGCTGGATCTTTTGGGAGTTGGTGGAACATGGCTTCGCTGATGAAGCTCTTACCGTTGTTCACACACACTCGAGCGAGAACAGAGTCCTTCCCATCATTTAACTGAACAGGGATGAACAACTGCTCTCCAATTTGCTGAATATCAGCCAGGCTCTGAGCTGATTTCACATCTTTCTGGACTATAGGAGCGGGAGTTTCTGATTGTGGATTAGTATAGAATTTCAGAGTGTTTCCTTCCAGCGTGGAATACCACTTTAGACTGGAAGGAAGGTTGATTTTCAGAAATAGAGAGGACCCCCCATCACCAGTCTGTTGTCCTACTGCTATTACTGTCACGTCTGGAATTTGGTTATTCTGGAAGTGAAATTCTACTTGGTCAGATTTTTGTTCAACCATGTGGCAGGTGCCGTTTAAACTAACATGGTTGACACTCTGTTTTAATTTTATTGGTCAGCTAGTCTGGGTCCAGAGGACCTTGTTTACGCAATCTATTAGGGGTGACAACCTTCTCAGGAGGTCATTCCCTAGTAAACAAGGGGTGCCCTCTGGAGTCACAACTATGACCGGGTGTTTCAACTTGTGTCGCCCAATTTTAATGTCCAAATCTGCCGTCCCCTCGATGGGAATTTCCTTCCCGTCAAAGTTCTGGAGTTGTCCAGGAAGTGAGGTGAGAGGAATTTGGTAATTCCCTCCCCTTCCTGCATTCAGTTCATCAAAGGCCCTTCTGGACAGAAGGGTAGCTTGAGATCCCGTGTCCACCAGCGCTGAAATCGTACCCTGCCCCTGTACTTGTACCGGGGCATAATATCTTACCTCCTTCTCCTCAAGGGGGCACAGATAATGCACATTTCTGGACAACTGGTGGGCTAACTTTCTGGTTTTGGACATTGCAAGAGAAGAAATTTGGGCGGAATTCTGTGGAGAGCCTTGGGAATCTGAAAGAAAAAGTTGGCAACTGGAGATCAGAGCCATTGTGGGTTCCCCTGGTTCCGGTTCTGGGCCGCCCCCCCCTTTTTGGAGGCAGTCATCAGGATGGGTTTGAACCAGGGGATTTTGGTATTGTGGGTTCTGGGATGAGATGATGGGCGGCGGTAGCTCAGTCTCCATACCTCCCCAGTCTGAATTGGCATCCCTTGGGACCCATTTTTCCTTGGGAGGAGTTCCCCCATCTCTGAAGGAGAAGGTCCTTTCCCCAGGATCCTCTGAGGATCCCTCTCCCTCAAATTGGAGGACCTGTACCTCCTCCACAAAGTGGGTCTGTTTGGGTCCTTTGTTTCTCCTACCCCCCCTCTGCTCCTTGGGAGGCAGGCTTTCAGGGGCAGGAGATTTTGTTTCCGGTTCCTGGTTTTCCAGGGGCTGTTTACAAGTTGGGAAGGAAGCTTCCTCCAAGGCTTTACACCCCCCTTCCCCTTGTGCCTCCTCCCTAGGAACCGGTGTGTTATCGGGGTGCTGCCCCCGTCATTGTTCTGGAGTACCAGGTCCAGAGTTTGGGGCATTCTGCGGTGGCACGCTCATCTGAGGGTTCTGTTGAGCCCTCAGTATGTGACCCAGATCCCGTGCCATATTTTGGACCTGGCGCTCTAACTGGGAAACCCGCTCAGGCTGATACGGGGCTCTATTTTCTCCCCTGGGCTGATCCCGGGAAGGGTAGCTATCCCTTCTCTGGTAGTACCCCTGGTTGGGAAGATTTTGGTACCCCTCCACCCTTGGCCTCCCCTCTCCCGGATTAGGTTTTCTGGGCTCAGGGAATTGGGGAAAGAAGGATGGATGATTTTGGGGCTGGAAATTGGGTGGATACCTGGGGAAAAAGTTCTGCCCAGGATTTGGAGAATTTCTGCCCTCCTGTGGGAAGTTGGGAGGGAAGTTCCCTGGGTTAGGTGCTTGGCCGGATCCCCCCCTTGGGCTGGAGGAGTCCACACATAACCCAGGATTGGTCGGTTTCCCTTATAGTGGGGACTTACATAGTCAGGGGAGCGGGGGACCCCATTTGTGGGACTACCTCCTCGACTCCCTGTCTGTGACTGGCCCGAGGGCCTTCTGGGCTGTGAATTATTAGGTCCAGGTAGGTTTTTAGGCCCCCCATCTCCAAATACAAAACGGGGGTGACCTTTACCTCTGCCACCTTGGCAGCAGCAGGGGTGCTGTTGTTTTTGGGATTTTTCTGGGTGTTGCTTTTATTTTCTGTGGGCTTCTGCACCTCATAGATCCGGGTAGCCTGTTCAATGACCCAGTCTAAAGATCTTTTCTTTTTTTAAACTTTGGTTTTATTGGTGGTTTTTCGAAGAAAAATACAAACGGCAACGCTGGGAGCGTCGTAATCATCATTATTTAACATTGTCATTAAACCCCCAGGTTCCCTCTCCCCCCTTCCTCCCCACCCCAACTCCTCCCCTCCCCCCAGATCAGAGTCACTTCAAAAGTCGAACAGCTGGAGCTGGCGTCGTCGCTCGTTGTGCGTTGCCACAGAGGTATGCTATACTCTCGCGTCCAAATTGGCTGAGTGAGATCCGGCGTCTCCCGGGTCCTGGGCTACTCCTACATCCCTGAGTAAAGCATTCCAAACCCACCCCCGCCATTCTGCCAGAGTGTACTCATATTGTCAGTGGGGGTCCCAGCCCCATGCCCCATAGACCCCATACCAGTTAGCCTGAAAGGATCCCAATTCGTTATTTACCATGGCCGTCAATTTGTCCATTAAGAACATGTTTTTTAGTTTCTTAAGCCAATCTTCCTTGGACGGGGTCTCTGGGCTCTTCCACCTTTGTGCCAGGGCCACTCTGCCCGCTCGCAACATTGTCTCCCACATTCTTGGGTACCTATACAGTTCAGTGTCCTCCGGGGGGAGGCCCAGCAACATTGTTAGGGGGTTGAGTGGGATTAGTTCCTCGGTGACCTCGGCCATCCACCCCCGTACCTTCTCCCAGAACTCCTGCACCTTGGGGCAGGACCACCACATATGCCCCCTCGATCCCACTTGGCCACAACCCCTTGGGCATCTGGGGGACACTCCCGAAAACATCTTGGACAGTTTCAACGGGTCCCTATGCCAGCCCTGTAGAATCTTGAAGTTGTGCTCCATGTCCGATGTAAATAGGTTCCCATGAAATGCTATCTTAAAGACTTTGGACCAAGCCTCCTCCGTGAGTGGTTCTCCTGCCAGGTCGTCCCAAAACCCCCGAAACCCTCTTCTCCCCTCCAAGTTAACAGTGTTCAGTATTTGGTACATTTTGGAGACCGCCCCCTTCCTTGATGTGGCCGTGTCCAGGAACTTTTCGAAGGGGGTCAGCTGTCTCCGTAGGTTCTGGCCCCATGTTTGGTCACAAAGGATGCCCTTCAGGCGCAGATATTCAAAGATTGAAAGGGACTCCCGCCCCAGTGCATCTCGCAGGGCCTCGTATTCGAGGAACTCGCCCTCTTTGAACAGTTGTCCCGCCCATTCCAGACCCCCGTCCGACCATGACTGGGCATTCCTGAATCCCCTGCTACCTAATTTGAGCGGGTGGCCCCAAAGCGAAGACATTGGAGAGGGCCATGTCGTGAGTTATGAGGTTGTGGAGTATTCCCAGGGTTGGGTGGGCTTTCAGTTTGCTAGGGATGAGTCTACGCGGCAGCCACAGGAGGTCGCGCACTTTCAGAGGGTGGGCGTCCATGTCCTCCAGGTATGACCACTAGGTGCCCATCCCCTCCTTCATGTGCTCCAGCAAGACCCGCAGCTGGGCGGCCCGGTAGTAAAGGAGAAAGTCCGGTAGTCCGAACCCGCCCTCCTCTCTGGGTAGTGTTAGGGTGGCCTTTCCTATTCTCGGGGCCCTCCCTTGCCATACAAACTCGCGTATTGCTTCTTGTAGATCACAGAGCAACTGGGCGGGGACCTCCGTTGGGAGCGCAGTGAATAAATATAGTAATCTCGGTAGTACGTTCATCTTTATCGCTGTCATGCGCCCATACCAGGACAGAATCATACCATCCCATCTCCTCAGGTCAGACGTAACCCCCGCCAGGATAGGCCCATAGTTCTCCGGGGCCAATCTCGAGAGATCTCTAGTCAGGGTTACCCCCAAGTACCTGATGGAATCCCTCCCCACCGCAATCCCCGCACACCTGTCCCGGGGGTCCAACCACGGGTCCTGGGCCCTCATGGGTAGGAGCTTTGACTTAGCTGCATTTATTTTTAGTCCTGAGAACTGCCCGAAGGCTGTCATCAGACGCAGGAGGGGGGGAGCGAGGAGCTGGGCTCCACCAAGTACGCTAGGATGTCGTCAGCGAACAGGGAGAGCTTGAACTCTACTTCTCCCCTTTTGATCCATTTGATGTCGGGGTGGGCCCGGACTGCTATGGCCAGAGGTTCCATCGTCAGGACGTAGATTAACGGAGAGAGTGGGCACCCCTGTCGTGTTCCCCTCGTGAGGGGGAATGAGTCGGAGAGATCCCTGTTCACCTGCACTCTCGCTGTTGGGGCTCTATAGAGGGCGGAAACCCAGGTCCTAACGTGAGGCCCAAAGCCCATTCGACGGAGGAGGAGTTCCATGTACCTCCACTCGACCCTGTCGAATGCCTTCTCGGAGTCAAAGGAAAGCAAACTTGCCTCCAGGTCTGATTCCTGGGCATAGTGGATTAGGTCTATGGTCTTCCTGATATTATCCGAGCCCTGCCTGCCCTTCACGAACCCCACTTGATCCCTGTGTACTAACTTGGGCATTATCCCCTCCAACCGTTTACCCATCACCTTAGCTAGGATCTTGACATCTGTATTTAGGAGGGAGATCGGGCGGTAGGAGGAGCAGTCAGTGGGGTCTTTTCCTTCCTTGGGCAATACCACTATGATGGCTCTCATCATCGTTTCTGGCAGGGTGCCCCCCTCCAGTACTGCATTGAATACCCTCGCCAGGTGTGTGGCCAAAATGGACCGGAACCTCTTATAGAAGTATACTGAGAACCCATCTTCCCCCGGGGACGTTCCCGCCTTCATATCACCGATTGCATTCTCCACCTCCTCCTCTGTGACCCCTCCCTCTAGACCCTCTGCCATCTCGCCTGTCAGGGATGGGATCTGGATGGAGTCCAGGAACTCCTCAATCTGATTGTCTTCCCCGGCATATTCTGACGAATATAGTTGTTCATAGTAGCGTCGAAAAGCCGCTCCTATGACTGGGGTGCTATGGTCTAGTGAGCCCCGTTCGTTCCTGATTGCTCTCACCATTCTGCTCCTCTGGACCTCTCTAAGTTTCCAGGCCAGGATTTTATCGGCTCTGTCCCCCTTCTCATAATATTTTTGTTTCACTAGCTGGAGGTTGCGCTCAGTTTTGTGCAACAAGAGATCTTTCAATTGTAGTTTGTAATTTTCTAGGGCTGTGATTTGATCCATAGCTAAGGGTGCCTCCGGGGGGCCTCCCGGCTGGAGCTGTGCGATCTTTTCCCTAAGGGATTTTTCTTGGGCCTCCCTCTCCCTTTTTTTCTGAGCCCCCATTCTTATGAGAACCCCACGTAAGGTCGCCTTGAAGGCGTCCCACAGCACATGCGCACCCACCTCGCCATTGTCGTTCAGCTTGAAGTATTCCGTAATGGCGTCCTGCACTTCCTGCGCCAGGACATCGTCCTTCAGCAGGGAGTCATTGCACTTCCATCGCCCTTTTCTGCCACCTCGCCATTCCCCTATAATGGTGGTACGGACCAGGTCATGGTCGGACCAGGGGACCGGGTCAACCTCATAGCCGGAGACATATGGGCGCAGGGGTTCGTCTACCAGGATGTAATCTATTCGGGAGTATGATGTGTGGATTGCAGAATAGTATGTGAAGGAGGGGTGTTCTGCCCTAGGGGTCGGGATGGTGTCTAGGCCCAGCTCTGTGTTGATCCGTTGGAAGGAGTTGGGGTTCTAAGCGTTTCCTATCAACTTTCGGGTCCAGGACCATGTTAAAGTCCCACCCCCACCACCATCAGCCCGCGTACGAATAATTTCAATCTGTTCTTCACTCCCTCCCAAAATTGCGCCTGGCCTTCATTGGGGCCGTACACAACTGCAAGTGTTAAGGGGGAGCCCCGCAGGGAGCCCCTCGCCAGCAGGAACCGCCCCTCCGGGTCTTTCAATGAGGCTTCTACTTCAAATCCAATGTCCCTCGCTAGCACTATGGCCACCCCCCTTTTCTTGGTCTTGTGGGAGGCGCTGAGGACTTCCCCAATCCCCCCCCCCTTAGCCTCGGTTCTTTCCCCCTCGCCCAGTGCGTCTCCTGAAGGAAAAGCACGTCTTGTTTAGTCCTCCTGAATTCCCTGCAGACCAGGGATCTTTTGGTGGGGGTGTTCAGCCCCCTCACGTTTAGGGAGCCCACGCCCAGGGTAGGTAGATCTTCAGCCATTGTCTAAAAAAAACCCGCTACTGGATAGCTGACTCGTGGAACTTTCCTTGTCCGGCTCTTTTCGTGTTATCCTCTGATCTCCCGTTTCCCGTCCCCCCCCCCCAGGTGGTCCTGAAACCTTTCCCCAACTGACCCCTGGTCCCCCCTGTGAACGTAACCACATCAACAAACCCCCTACCCCCCCCCCCCACCCCGGCGTCCAGCCAGACAGTTCTACCATTGTTGGTAACCGGCCGGACCACCAGCCTACCGCCTCCTGCTGGGTGAATATCCAAATTCGAGCCTCCGTGAGCCCCCCCTACCCCCCTCCCCCCCTCAATGTAACTCTCATACTTGCTGTTCCGGGAGGATCCACATAAGTTCGGACCCCCTGGTCCTGGAGTTCAGCCTGTCTTCGGGCCGGATCAGATGGCGAGTCCCCGTGGTGAGATCTTTACACAGGTCCCCTGAGGCTGATGTCGCCTGCCATGAGATGCCTCAGCACCCTTCCTCCCCCAGGTCCGACAGGCTCGCTCCACCCTGACCGGGTTCCGTGTCATTCCTGTCCGTCGATGGGGACGGTGGGTTCAATTTTTTAAATTTCTGTGGGCCTGTCTTTTTTCTCCTCTCTCCTCGTGATCGGCGCGCACTGGCTTCATCCGCGGCAAACCCGGAGGGTTCCCTCCGCGGGGTCGGGTCCGTTGCATATTCCTGTATGGCTCCCCTTATATCTTCCTCTGTAATCAGGTTCACTCGTTGGCCTTCGTATTCAAACGTGAGGGAAAAGGGGTACCCCCATCTGTAGCGCACCCCCTTCGTTTTCAGCTTCTGGGTCAGCGGGCGGCACATCCTACGTTTGGCCAGCGTGTATGATGAGAGGTCCTGGAAGATGGCCACCTGTGCGTTGTTGTAAGTTATCTCTCGGGATTTCCTGGCCTCCTCTAGGACCCTCGCTTTTTCAGTGTAGTAGTGGAAGCGGACCAGAATAGACCGGGGGCCCCCGGCTCTTCCCCCCGCTCTATGGATCCGATCAAACGTCGGTTCGGTTGTCATCTCATCCGCGAAGAGCAGGGCGATGATGTCCCTCACCACCCGGGTCAAGTCTCTTTCTGTCTCCCCCTCCGACTCCGGCACCCCAAAAAATCTGAGGTTGTTCCTCCGCTCTCTGTTTTCAAAGTCGTCCATTTGTCTTGCCCTCTCCTCATCTCTCTTTTCCAGGGCCGTTAGTCTCAGAGCCGTGTCCAGCTCCTGGGTCGCTGTTGAGGACTGGTTGGACTCTAGTTGTGACAGTCTATCCTCGACTTTGTCCACTCTGCGGTCCATGTTTTCCATTTTTTGGCCAATGTCTGCCCGCATGTCCCTAATCTCCTGCAAGACCGAGGCAAAGCCCTTTTCCATGGTAAGGGCGGGCAGGGGTTGGGTCTCGGAATGGGCCATGTCGGTCCGTCGGTCCGGGTCGCTGTTCTCCCTGCTGGTTTCTTGGTAGCGGTATTCCTGGAGGGTATGGCGCCAACTCATTCGGTCCTCCTACTGCTCCCCTCTGCTGATGCGCCCCTGGGGGCAAGGGGCAGAGCCCGGTCGGGGAGCGCGCTCTCTTTCCTTCTGGTGTGGCCCTTTGTGGGGGGCCTCTCGTGGGCGGGCACTCACCCCACCAGACCTCCGGTGGGGGCCTCACACCCCCTCCCCCCCTTTTGTCCTCTGTTTTTGGTCAGCAGTTCTTAGGGTGGGGGGGAGCGGTTAATGATGTCCAATAGCGGTCTGTTGGAGGGCTCTCTGGTGCGATTCCTCCAGCGAGAGCTCCCAGGCGGGCACTCGCCCTGGGAAGGAACCCAGGGGCCACCACCCAGGGAAGTGATGTGTTCAAGGGTACTCTCCTCCGAATGGACTGGGGATGTTTTCCCCCTCGTCTTCCTTGCTTTTATTTTTCTTTTTTTTTTTTTTTATTTTTGGGGAGGGCTCGACAGGGGGGGCGGGGCCGACTCGCCCCTCCGCGCCGTCCGATGCGCCCCGCGACTGGTCCTTTAGGGTTGCGTGGGGGCTGGGGCAGGCTCCGAATTCGGGAGCGCGGGCAGGCCGCCTTTCCTTAAGCGGATCGCGGCCCGCGTCTCATCCGGCTCCTCAACGGGGGACTTCCCCTCCGCGACGGCTCCTTGTTCGGGTGCTGCAGGGGTGTTGCCGGCGGGTCTTCTGCCGGGGCGCGCTCTGTGTTCGGGGTGGAGAGGGGGTCGTGCGCTCCCACGAATCCAGGCCGCCAGCGCGCGCCACCTCCTCCCACGATGGTCGGGACGCTGCCTGGGGCTCTCCGGGGCTCCTCCCTTCGGGCCGCAGAGCTTGTTCTCGGGCACCCGGGGGTTCCCAGATGCCGATCTTTCGCCCCGGGGGGCACCCGAGGTTCACGGGTTCCACGGACCGTGAATGTCCCGTGGGGGGGTGGCAGGGGGGGGCTCAATCCCTCTGCGTAGCCCAGTTACGGCGGGAGCGCCGTGTTCAGGCTGCCATTGCCTGTGCGCCCCCTGGTGGCCTCTAAAGATCTTTTCTCATGAAAATCTCTCACGAGCTGGGTCATTATATATTTGGGCAAGGCATGGAAAAATGTATTGACAAATTCTCTGCTGTCTGTGCGCACCCTTCTGGTGGTCTGCGCAAAGGCACGTTTCAGTTCTTGCACTAATTCTTGTGGGGCCTGATCCTCCCCACATTGCAAATTGTAGGCTGCCTTGCGACCCTCTTGAGGATTTCTGTGAACAGAAAAATGTTTCAAGATGGCCGCCTTATAAGTGGACCATCTTAAATGATTTTGGTCCTCCAGCCCCGCAAAGAAACTGGAGTATTCTGGTGAGAAGGTCCACTTTACATATTGAATACAGCTTTGGCTGTCCTTCAAATGGAAAGTCTCCATCATTTGCTCGTAAAGCTCCAAGTGCTCCCAAACAGAATACTTGGCGTTCTTGTGATAAGGCGTGATGACACTCCATATTGCCTTTATTTGCTTCAATGGGTCCTTAAGCAAAGCCCTTTTTGCCTTATTGGCCTTTTTGGTTCGGGTAACCCTGGTCCATTCATCCTCCGACTCAGAAGCGCTGCTCCCAGAAGTTCCTGTCTGATCTTCCAGGTTTTCCCAGATTCTGCAAGCCTGGGAATGGCTGGCAGAATGTGGGGACCTGGTCTCCTGCGTCCTGCGCCGTTCAGAGGAGTCTTCAGATTCCTCCTTGCTGCCAGGATTTGATGGGTACCCCCCCCACTGACCTAACTGGGCAGAAGTTTTCAGGATTCCCTTAATGGGCCTATTCTCCTGGGGTTCCCCACTAAATTGCACTGTGCTTGGGTGCCCATACCCGGATGCCCGCCCATCCATTTTTGGGAGGTACTGGCCTATGAGCCCCATGCTTCTGGCTGGATAGTAATCTGCCATCCCTGTGGCCCGGTGCTTATGTGCGCCAGGGGACATGGGGGTGGCATGGTCCAGGGACTGAGAGAGATAAAGGCCTCTGGTACTAGGGCTCCTGAGGTTATGCTCAGGAGTTTCCCTTTCCCAGCGAACCTGGTCTCTATCCGCCCCTGCTCCCTGTTGCAATGCAAGAGCCTGCGCCTTCAGTTCCTCAGTTAAGGCCTTACTAGACTCTATCAGTCTCTCCTGCATCGCTACCTGTTGTTGGAGCCTATCGTTGTGCTGGCAGAGAGCCTCATTCTCTCTCTGCATTTCCTGATTGGTCCTGGAGCACTGGGCCAGTCTTTGCTGCAGGAGGGTTACCTCCTGAGCTGTGTCCCTATTGGCCTGCTCCTGTCTTGCCAGAGCCTCCTCCACCCTCCTGGTGTGCTCTAGCAAGTCCTGGTGTTCTTTTTGGAGGTCACCCAGTCCCTGGTGGGCCAGGTGATTTTCTTCCATTTTTCTTCTTAAGTGGCAGACTTCCTGGCCTAAGGTGTCCCTTTCCTGACCAAGAGCTTGAATTTGTGACGCCAGGTCGTCCCTTTGCCTTTGGAAGGCACCAGCTTTCTGGCGCTCCTGATCAAACTCTGCCTGGGTATCCAGGTCTTTCAGGATCAGTTTATTGCTCTCCTCTTTCTCTCTGTATAGTTGGATTTGCAGGGTGGCTACCTGCTCTGTGCATGCCCTGTTGAAATTGATCTGTTGCTCTAGCTTTTTCTGGCTCTGCAGTAGGGAGTCCAAACTGTCTTGGCGTTCCTTCTGCAAAGCCAGAATTCTGGTATCCTGGTCTGTCTTTTCCTGTTGCAGTATATCCATGTCCTCTTTTATTTTAATGATATACTGCCTACTATCATTTTCAAACTCCTGGCTCCCCTGCAGCCTCTGCTCAGAAGAGACCAGGTCAGATTGGACCTTCTGTAGTGCCAGCAGTTGCCTACTCGCCAGATCTTGGCCTTCAGCACATTTGTCCTGCATGGCTCCCATATGTAAATATAAATATGCCACTACCCTGGCAATCTTGTGGTGCTCATCCTTGGCCTTCGGGGCCATGTATAGTTCGCTCAGGGCCACATGTAGGGGACCCTGATCTCCCCATATATCTGACCCTGTTTCAGTGACCTGTTGCGCGATTGCCTGCAACCAGACCGTTTGGTCCTGATGGGTCCACTCACCTATCACAAATAGCTTATGTAAGAAGTGTTCTCTGGCTATTTTCATATCTACCAAGGTTGTCATTCTAGAGATTGGTCTCTGTCCTGACTTACAGAAGTTTGTATTTTATTTTTGCAAAACAGACCTTTTCCTTAGAGCGTTCCTTTGAGGAGTGCTTTACAGCGTAACACAGCGTGGTGATCCGACCGTATATGTGTATCTGGTCAGCTGGCATGCTGTATTAATCTGCACAAGTGATAGATCTAACCCAAACATCCCGGACGAGCCCCCAATTTGTAAGAGGATTCAATTCAACACTACAGCTAAGTCAATGCCTAGTCTGGGATACTGAATGGAAACCCTTATTGATATATCTTTACGTCCAGTTCATGCATTCTGGATGACTACCCCTATATAACACCCCTCTCTTGGAATCCCCCTGACCCCACTGAGCCACGAAGTAGTTCTGTTTTGCAAGTTTAAACGGTTTATTTGATAATTTAAACAATATATCACACTTTATAATAAATTAATAATTGAATATCACACTTAATCTGAGCAGTAATCAATAATGGATAGTCCGGCACTAGCACACTTCTTTATAATCAATGATGAGTAGTTATAGGACGGATAAGATAGCAACAATACTTTTATGGTTTCAAATGGATGCAAGGTGGAATGAAATTGCAGTACAGAAATACTCAATATGATTTCAACAAAACAATGTAATCACTTTTCTCTGGCAATCCACTCCCCCCTTTATGCAATGCAAGGAAATGGAAGGAAAGCACACAGTTCTCAGAAATGCAATCAAATGTAATTCAGTTCACCCCAGCAAGCTTAGACTACAGAAGTTTGAAACACAGGCCCAAAATGCTTTTATATGTGCTGGCAATGAAGTGAAAAATATGCTAAAATGCTTTTAATTCCCTCTAGAGGTTCAGGGTGAGTGGTATCTAGTTAATATTAGTCCAGGCTCACTCTAGCAATGATTCAGGGATGGTTCTTAAGAGGCAAACACATTTTTAGCAAGGAAAGCAAGGAAGCTGCTGTTTTCACACGTGGCTGGATTTTTAATCAAATCGCAAATCGCGGTAAAATTCGGGAGTGCGAAAATCGTGATTACGGCAAAAGTATGAGGATTAGGAAGTCGGTTCTAGGCTTGTTGAAAAGGTGAGATTCTAAGCTTTCAGAGGAAAGTTAAACCCAAACGGTTCCAGAGATACGAACGATTAAATAAAGGTAGTTTTTCGGATTTGAAATTTTAAAAGTTCAAAGCGACAGGTTACAACTTGCAGATAGAAAATGACAGGTGACAGCTTTGCAAATGACAGGTGAGAGTTAGGAGGCAGTTCTGGTTAGATTAAAATAGATTGAATTATATTATTTTAACTAAGAGATTGGTTCTGCACAGTTCTGCTAGGTACTCACAATATATTTTTGAATTAGGCCTCGCCACGGATCTGGTCAGGCTTTCTTCACTCGCCACGGACGGTTTCTGCGCACAGCGTCTGGGTCAGCTCTACTCTGCTGGTCTGGTCTGGGTCTCTGGTTCTGATCAGGTCTGTGGGTCCGGATACAGCGGTCTCCGGTTCAGTTGGTCTCTCTCTGGATACAACACTGCTCCCTGGCAAATGGCCAGAGTTCTTGCAAAGAATTCAAACAGCTCGCCTGGCTGTGAATAGTGGCAATGATTTGAAGCCTGCTAAAGAGGGATTTAGCTTGTAGTTGACCTCTCTGCTACAAATTCTGACGTAAAGTCTTGGTCTCTGAAGGGGGATAGATTGAAGTCTCTGTGTTGGCTCTATGGAGGTTGATGGAGGTAAAGTATGGATTTTCCCGGCAGAGCGTCCCGCAGCAGATGGAATAGAATGTCCCTATCTGTCCTGACTGTCTGCTTTTATGTGTTTTGAAAGTGGGTGGAGAGGCTAGCTTTCTAGGCCCTACCCCTCTCCACTTGTCATTGGCCACTTCCTCCTCTTCCCCTTGATTGGGGGAATGAAATGAAGTGTCATCATGATGAGGTCTGTTTATGATACAGAGAACCCACCCCTGTCAACTTTACACACAATCTATATCTGATCCTAATAGACATATTTCATAGATAGACAGTTGTTTGGCATTGCATACACACATCATGCATTTACTGATGGTAGCCCCTGTTCCAATTCTGTCGTTTCTAGGAGCTTGGGTTCAAAAATGGCAACATATTTCACTTTTTGGTCGGGTTACCAATATTGGATTTGTCCCCGCATTTACAGAAATGTTCGCAAAGCATGTGGGCATTAGGTGGTGGAGTGTCAGATTTTTAACATACATACATTTAGAGTAATATCCTCTTTTCCGCTAAAAACCCCCCTGAACATACCACCGCGTCCTAACAAGTCTTCAAATGTGCACAGAAAAATCACAAGAATAATGATATCACTTATAAAATTGTCACAAGTCCGCTCTATGAATGATCCATCTTTTTAGATTTATGTTCTGGCCCCAAAGGGGTGTGGTTTCCCCCAGCACAAGGTTGAATTTCTGGTTTTTCCAGTTCTGCCAAGCCAGCTTGCTCTCACAGGCAGTGCTCCTCCCCTTTCCTTCCAGGAGGAAGCCACTTTTACGATCCCCCCCAATAAAACATTTGCCTGAGTCAGGACAGGGCTTTGTTCAATTTCCTGCAGAGCCCAGGTAATTCAATCAGAGAAGTGTCATATCTCTTTTGGTGGGAAAAGCAAAAGGCAGCTAGGCCTGGGAACACAGCTGTTGTGCAAGTCTCAACTCCTGTCGGGGGTAGCTGGTGGGCAGAATTCAGTTTCATTAAGCCAGGTTTCAGATAAAATGTCACTTTTTGTTCCCCAGTTTAAGTCAAGACAATTTTTACATATGCAGCTAGAATACTGATTCTAAGTTCAAAACTATGACATTTCAACAGTGACAAACTATGTGACACTCAAAAGTAGGTCACTTAGTTAATTTAAACAATTTCGATTTTTGGTAGTTTTAAATCCAGTTTCAGTTAGGCTGCTGCAGACCTGCAGAGCTCAGCCAGTCTTGTTATGAACATTCAAGTCACTTCAGAATATAACTTTACATTGTATCCACCTCTCAGTAAGTCTTTCTTTGGCCTGCTTTGGGTTCATTTATTCAGTTTTACACAAAAGTCTGGTGGTTTTGAAACGCCGGCTTTCTGATAGTGGTGAGTACTGGTAATGCAACCATTTTGGGGATTTAAGAAAATGAATTCCCCACAGTTCTAGGTTGCTTTTGGCAATCAGCATTGCCATTCCCAATGGTTTCAGGCTACTGTGTGGGTAGTCCAATGGTGGTTTTAGGCAGTGCCCTTCTGTGCCCATAACATCGGCAAACATGGGTGGCAGCCTATTCTTCATGCATTTCCCTGGGCATTTTCTGGGAAGCTCTGGCTATCATGATGTTTTCAATGCCAGTACTGCACAGTTTTTGTGGTAGAGCTCGGATGCATGGGTAAAAACATCCCACACTAGGAAGCCATGATAGACCAAGAGAAATGCAAGTCTCCACACTGCATAATAGGATGATGGTAGACCAAGAGAAATGCACATCGCCACACTGCATACTTACATGATTTTCAAAGTAGAGTTTGTTTTTCTGTTGGCCTTTGTCTTCTGTACTCTTTTTTTGGGTATTGCTCTAGAATTTTTCTTACTATTTGTTCTATTTGTTCTATTTGTTATTGTAATTCACTTGAAAGTGGAGTCAGAGAGCAGACATATTATTATTATATACTTTTATACAGAATAACCTACTCCCATCATGTACCATGTAGCTCTTGTAATTTAAAATGTTTACAAAGAAACCTTTCAACATTTAATCCACAAAGTGGAAAACCTATTGCTAATCACCATGGAAAAGGCAGCATAATTTATGTTAAATAAAATAATAACTTCTTACTTTCATTTGCTATACCTTCTTTAGTGGTAGATTGGATTTAAGTAGTATTTTTATCAAATAAAGATTGTTTTAGGCCATGTGCTCAGTTACATAGTTTCACCTCTTGCGAGGCTTCTTTGGTTGTTTACACTTTTAAGAAATGTCCGGCACTCAAGCCACAATCTCAAATACATAGTTTTGTGACTTATTAAGGCCCCCTTGCCTGCTCAACCCTATTTATGCACTGTCTTTGAGTCTCAACTTATCTTGGGAGGTCAGGAACTCGAAGGACAG